>NC_064639.1:585274268-588215564 GCF_023864345.2 Schistocerca serialis cubense
AGAGGCGATTCATGCCATTCAAATTTTACTCATATTAGTAACCAAAATCAGCACCCACCCCAAAGGAATCGTAGTGACGGTGGTAGGTGGAACCATCCGTCCGCGCCGCGACACAATACGATGCTTGCGCGCGAAACATATTAAAATGGAAACGTGTATGACGGTAGGAACACCCGCAGAAATTCGTGGAATAATAATAACGATAATAATTATCACCCATATCAAAATGGTAGCTACAAGCAAAATGAAAATCACAGACAGTACAACAACAACAGCAATAGCAGACGTGCCCGCATCTCGTGGTCGTGCGGTAGCGTTCTCGCTTGCCACGCCCGGGTTCCCGGGTTCGATTCCCGGCGGGGTCAGGGATTTTCTCTGCCTCGTGATGGCTGGGTGTTGTGTGCTGTCCTTAGGTTAGTTAGGTTTAATTAGTTCTAAGTTCTAGGGGACTGATGACCATAGATGTTAATTCCCATAGTGCTCAGAGCCATTTGAACCAGCCAATAGCAGACGTGAGAATAACCGGTACAACCCGGGCTACTTTGACGGGAACATGCCATATAACAGACATAATTACTACCAAAACAACAACAATCCCAACAATCACCGACAGAATATGTGGAACACACAAAATTCACGCATGACAAATCACAAACCTCCACGGAATCGGCCGCCGTTCCCCAGTACAGTTATGCACTCCCCGCCACGAAGTGGCAATAACAATTGCGGCGCGCCATCAGCTGACGCGTGGGCGCCAAGCGGCCGAAATGTAAACCTAGTGGAGCTGGTCAATGAACCCGGCCAAACACAGCAGACGACGGAAAACAGTCGACGACAGAGCTAAGCGCTCGTGCTTCGGTCGTGAGATGTTGTAAGAGCGCAACGGCTGAGACGATTTGTTTCCTCAGGTACGATGACAAAATGACAGCAAAACAGGAATTAACCGACGAGAAAAACATTAATCAGACAGTTGTGTTAAAG
The DNA here is from genome assembly GCF_023864345.2 of Schistocerca serialis cubense. Taxonomy (NCBI): domain Eukaryota; kingdom Metazoa; phylum Arthropoda; class Insecta; order Orthoptera; family Acrididae; genus Schistocerca; species Schistocerca serialis. Next base: position 585,275,250 of record NC_064639.1, read on the forward strand.
AATTCATACAAGCTACGGCATGGGTTAAGTTTAACGATTATGATGTACAAATTTTATTTGATACTGGTGCTGCTGCAAGTGTGATGTCAACCGCATTCTATAATGAATTGAAACAAATTATAAACATTCCTACATTACCTGTACAGAATTGCCAAGTGGTTAGTACCACAGGTACTAAATGTAAGAACATACGCATGCAACCCCTTGTTAACTTCACATTTTCCAATACACAGTTCAAGTGTAATTTTCTGATTGTAGACAAGCTCATCGTACACTGCATCCTAGGGATGGACTTCTTGAATGAACACAAAGCAATCATAGATTTAAGTAATGGCATATGTCAATTATCTGTAGGAGAACAACTAATTAATGTTGAACTTAACAAGACGATTGAACCACGACAAAAACATTAGGAAGTAAGTCAATTTCAATTGGTATATCCTACCATAGTGTATGTAATTTAACACTTGAAGATTCAGACTATCAGGAGATTGAGTAGGATTTATTGTATCAGAAATGTGTCGAATCTGACTATTTAACGAAACAACAGCAAGAAGAATTGTACAAATTATGTGATTATGCACAAGTTTTCAGTGAGAGGCCTGGTGTAATCATAGGTTATAGCTACAAAATGTATGTTAAGCCATATAAGACTTATTGTAGGACACATTATAATATTCCATGGGAGAAGAAACCTGCAGTTTTACGTGAAATAGAGCGTATGTTGACCTGGGGTGTCATAGAAAAATCACATTCGCCTTATTGCAGTCCTATCCTGGCGGTAGGAAAGCAAGATGACAATGTCAGATTGGTGCTAGACGCACGAAATCAACAAAATTATTATACCTGTTAACACAAGACCCGTCAACTTGGACTAACAGTTGCTAAAATTTTATAATGTACAATACCTAACTAATACTGACCTCCGCTTATCGTACTGGCAGGTGTCCCTTCACAATGACAGTCGTAAATACACTGCTTTCCTTTGTGAAGGACGCAGTTGTCAGTTTTGTGTGTTGCCTTTTGGTTTGCGCGTAAGCGCGGGCGTGTTCATCGAGGCGCTTGACCCCGTTCTCGGCCCGTGTTTATTGTCACGCGTCACGGCATACGTCGATGACATTGTCGTGGCAACAAATACGTGGGAGGAACATGTTGATCTGTTACAGCAAATTTTATTTAAATTTTCACAAGCTGGAGTCACAGTAAATCTTTCGAAGTCCAACGTAGGAAGGCGTGAAATCAAGTTTTTAGGCCATATTGTCCTGCCGGAAGGCACTCATCCCGATTCTAAGAAGATTGATGCTATTTGTAATTTCCCTCCTCCACAAAACCGCAAACAGTTGAAAGCATTCTTAGAATTATCTTCTTTCTTTCGGAAGTTTGTTTCAAAACAGCTTCTGAACAGCTCTCACCTGCTAACTCTACTGAAAAAGAACGCAATTTGGAGATGGACAGAGTTTTGCCAAGCTGATTTTCAGGCTAAAGATGCATTGGTGAACACACCCCTCCTCTGCCACCCTGACATGACGTCAGATTTTTGCCTAGCCACGGATTCGTCATCATGCGGCCTTGGAGCTTTTCTATTTCAAATTCAATCCGAATCAAGACAATCTGTCATCAAACCGATAAGTTTTGCCAGCCGCACGTTCACTGAGTGCGAGAGGTCGTACTCGGTGACGGAGCGGGAGGCTCTTGCCATTATTTGGGCATTCCGTAAGTTTCGCTACTTTCTTTGGGGTAAACATACTCGCATACACACAGACCATCAAGCACTTCCTTTCTTGCTATCATGCAAATTGCTTCATTCACGGCTCACCCGGTGGTGCCTTTCACTCCATGAATACAGCTTCGAAATTCTTTACATTAAAGGTAAATCAAACTTAGTAGCCGATGCCATGTCCCGTTTGCCCCAAGGCATACAGGAGTTTTCGGAACTTTCCGAGCAAACATCAGACTTTAACATCTTACTTATGTACGATGGTACATACGCCCCATACTACCGCAATATGTGCAAGAACTTTGCTTCACTTCAGGACAGCGACCTCAGGTGGTCAAACATCAAAAAGAAATTACGTACAGATCCTTCTTCCCACTTGCAAAAATACTACACAATACACGAAAATGTACTTTTTCATAGGCCTATCCCAGACTCGCACCATTGGTGTGTTTGTCTACCAGACGCACATGTTGATGATTTTATTCTGTTCACACACAAAATTTGGGGACACTACGGAGTCACCAAATGCACTGATAAAATAGTACAGTACTGTTATTTTCCCAATCTGCGTCGGAGAGTGTTGCAAATTGTTCGTAAATGTATCATCTGCCAAAAAGCAAAATTTTCCAACCGATCATCTTTGAATGAATTGCATCCTATTGTACCAACCCGACCTTTGGAATTAGTATCGTTGGATATCGCCGGACCTTATCCCAGAGCTCGTGGAGGTGTGAAATACATCGTTGCTGTACTTGATGTTTTCTCAAAATACATAAAATTGTATGCTATCCACACTGTCAACGCATCTGCTATTGCTAGACCTTTGACTAACAGCTACTTTGCAAGGTTTGGCAAACCCCAAAGCATTATCACGGGTAACGCTACCTATTTTACGGGAAGAAAATGGAAATCTTTTGTTGCCACACATAACATCTAACATATTCTTACATCAGCATTTCACCCGGAAGGGAACCGAGTCGAAAGGATTTTTAGAGAGTTTGGTCAATTCATGAGAGTACATTCACCTGGCAAACACACAAAGTGAATCGAATTTTTAGCACCCTTTGAGCAGATAGTAAACAATTTGCCTCATGCCTCAACAGGATACCCACCACAGGAATTATTATTAAACAAACCTGAACAGAACAAGTGGGCTATGCCCATTCCAAACCTAACCGCATCCACAACACATACACCTTCGGAAGAGAAAGTAAGACAGGCATACACTATGTTGTGTAATAAAGCCAAGATCAGGAAAGAGAAGTATGACAAACATGTTACAAATACACAAACCTATCAGGTTGATGACCATATTCTTTTGCGTTCACATCCCAAGTCTACAAAATAAAAACAACTGAACAGAAAATGGCAGCTATTATATTCAGGTCCTTTCAGAATAGCAAGCATACCTCACCCAGGTTGGTACTCCCTAGAATACCCGTTATCTCACAAGCCGAGGGGGCTGCATCCCCACAGACATTTGAAACCCTTTGTGCACTAAAAAAACATAATATAATGATAACTAAGTTGAACATGAGCAAGTTGCTGTGAAAACAAGATCGTAAATATTTGTATTGAATACACGAACATTAAGTTATACAGCCTAAGAACACAAACGTTAATTTATGGAAATTATATACTGCAGTTACACTTGTACACATAATTATGAAGAGACTGTAAACTCAGGTGAGTACACGTACTGAATGAGAAAATATATTCATATAGGAATGAGGTCTACGCAGGTTAAATTTGTTGTTAATTGTAAATTATAAGGTGAATCAACAATTAGTTATTTCAAGGCACTCTAATGACAGGAGATAATAGCTATTGAGATCAGTAATGACATAGGTATGTAGCAGAATGAATGAGGATGTAAGAATGAATGATCAGTATGAATGAGTTAATATTCAAGTTAATATAAGAAGGTAAGTTACTGTGAAGTAGTTGATGGAGACATTATTTGAGGAAAATATTATTGGAGTTTTACGAGAATGGAAATGCCAAATGGCCCCACGTATGTGATATATTAATGTTTGATGAGGAATATGTTTAATGTATAAGGATATATATATAATGATGAATAAGAGAAGTATGCGTGTAAGGAATGAGTGAGAATGTTTTGGTAATATTGTGCTACATAGAGAAGTGAGTAAATAGTCTACATCTTTAAGATTACATAAGAATTTCAGTTTGAAAGAAAACATTTGTGATGAGTTAGAACACGTGAGTACAAGACGTTAAATGTGAATCTATTTACAGTGCCCTTGAAAATGAACAAATGCAAGAAAAGCAGAGTGAATATAACGATGATTACAGCTGTTGAAAGAACTGTAATAAGAATGTAACTTGGAAACACATTAGCTTTAATTTATTTCAGAAGTGTAACTTAGTAACCTTTCGTTAAGTTTTGTTAAGTCATTGTGTGGAAGAAAACATTTATAGTTCGTGTTCAGACAGGAGAATGATATTTTAAGGAACTTAAGTTGAAATATAGTTTTTACACAGCCCTCATGTGAATACATTTGTATATATATATTTTTTTTTTTACGAAAGTGAAATTTAATGCCATGTTAGCCTTTATTATACTTACACACTACAGAAAACCATGAGGAAGCAAAAGATGGGAGAGTTATTAAGGCCGTTTTGGCGACTCGTACAACACCTCCACTTAAGCGAACAGATGACAAAATTACATATACTTTGAAGACAGCATTTGACTTTTCAGGCTATGCAAGGTAAGTGCAAAGGAGCAGTGACCACCCGTGCAACCAACGTCGAGCAACGGACACTGAGAAAGAGACATTTTACTGTCAATTATAATACTGTGTTCTTTATTTATGTTTTATAGAAAGAAATTATATATATATACACCACATACATGATGTTTAACCTTCACTAAAGTAGAAGAAAGTTCATGGTTGAACTCTTGAGAGGAAATTTGATATGTTATTATATAATACACATTATGAGAGAGACAGTCTCTGAGATATATTTTCCATTTGTATAGACGGTATCCACAAGAAGTGGAGATATCGAGGAAGTACTGAGCAGCTATGTGATTTACTCATGCAAGGATTTGCTAATGTATAATACACTTAGTCATATGAACAGTCAGAACACAAACAGAGAATCTGTCATGATGTTACACTACACAGACTTGACGCAGGGGCACTTACATTTACCCATGATTTGGTAAATGGTAAGCACCTCCTTTCACACACCCCTTGAAGGTGATGCAAACGTTATAATGTATTATGTTCTCTTTGTATGTATTAGCTGTAGAATTAGGTAGTTTATAGGTAGTGAATAGTTTCTTCCATTCTATCTCTTTTTCTTTCTCCATTATCCTATCACCTCCTGCAGCTGGGTATTGTTTGTTTATGGAATGTAAGAAATTATTGTGTGACAGTAAACTTTCAAGTATGAATAAAAAGACATGAATATCGATGGCATTACAAGCCTGGTCAACCACTAGCCAAGATACGGAATCAAAAGGAAGAAAGAAATAATAAATGAAGGAAAGCCCGTGCTTTAAATATTAAGTCTGATATCCCTTGGCACGCCCAAATCTTAATAAAGAAAATCAAAATGACCATAAACCCCAATAAAAGAAAGCCAATGGGACTTAGTATAATTTTAGTGTAAATATTTCACATGCATATTCTCGTAAATTTATATGTATTTGTATATGTGTTAAAACTTTGCATATTGTCAACATAGTTTGAAATGTGACCACGAAATGTAAGCTTTCATAATTAACTATGTAAACATGCTCGGACACAGTGAACTTTGTTAAAATGCAAATATGGCAAAAAGTGTTGCAAACTGTGTTAAACTGTGAACGTTATAAACGACGAATTTTGTGTTATTTGTGAAACTTATGATGCATAAACCAAATAACTGTTTGTAAATCGATATAAACTGCAATTTACTTCGACGATAATGAGGATTTTCACACTGCAAATGAACGTTTGTTGGCGAGTGTAAACAACGTGATGATACACCTACCTTTGCGAACATCGACGCCGTTGTTCCTGGCCGGCCTTCAGATGCTTTGGAGACAATAAACTCAGCACCTGTCGTAGGCAATGTGGAGGCTAAAAAAAATACATCGACCCTATATGCCCCGGGAACAATAGTCATGAAAACGCACAAGGACCTGGAGTGTTGTGTCGTAACAGAAGACATAGACATTGCGTCAGATCACGCACACGCTCAATCTTATGGTGTACCGGACTTAGCATGCCATTTATGCTGGAATAACAGCTTGTAATGAACACTATGTGAAAGTGAATACTGTGCAAGACTGTCATAACACAGCGATTTTGAAACTGCCGCATGTGAAATTCAGTCATGCTATTGCGCATGCGCAAAGACTACGTGCTGCAAGAGATGCACTGGGAAACCAACGCTGGAAGCGCACAACATTAACTGCGCTGGCGAGCAGCTTGCTCAAACACACACTATGTAAATGTATGTATATTAATTTTGTAAAAAGGATCAAAACTGTAATAACTGTATTTAGTATATAGGTTTAGAAAGTGTAAGTATTGACAAAAATTATCCCCTATGAATGTACGTGGCCTTTCCTATGAAAATATGTATATATTGACATTTAGCCATATCTATTATATTGTTTGCTAGCCTGCCACGCTAAATGTTTTAGCGTGACAGTCGAGGGGGCGATGTAGCGGGACTTTGAATTTCGCCGCGCTACACTCGTTCCCTCAGATAAAAATTGTACCGTCACAGCGGTATGAGCGCTCGACGGCAGAGAAAATACTAAAATTGTAACTCTTTTTTGTTTTTCTATCCGTTTATCTATTGTCTCTCGAGAGCGGAAGCTTAATGCAGACGTGATCTGATTAAGACAAAAAACTTATTAATGTGTAGACATTGTAGAAGTTGTTATGAAATTCGGAGGATGGAGAGAAGCAACTGAAATAAATTGCATTTAATATCAAGACGGTTTTGTATACATGAAATTCCTGGACAATGAAACTTATTGCAAGATTTCGGAGCAGACTTTTCACGCAGAAATGAAGTAGGAGATTTTTGAAGATCTGGACGCCGCACGAAACAAGAAGACATGTTAACATGGTAAAGAATTAACTCTAAGCTACGCCATTTCCCCCTGTCAGTTACATTTTGTTATTCTCTGTTCTTCTTCAATAATTTTTGTAGTGGAAATTGGTTTAACTTTTTCTCAAAAACGCCACAAGGACCATCCAAACAATAGCTTTTCCGAATCACGAAGTCCGATAGCTTTTCTGTAATACGAAGTCCGATTTGCTTTCATTCTTTCCCTTTTTCACGGTCATTTACTATTTTAAAACCCCCTTTTTATTCACCATTTCTTCCCACATTTTCAACCTTTTTCTTTTCTTTTCATCCTTTTTTTTCTTTTTTATTAACCACTACACTTCACTGAATATGAATCTAAAATTATGAATTAGTACCGGTCTACTGCAGAAGAAAATAGGGTGCGTCTACCCATCATAAACGCTCCGCCACTGGCAGCAACGCACGTTTAGTCTTATTCAATGTACTTTGACGATATCCTAAAAAGAAATCAACTTCTTGAACACTCATACAATATCGGCGAGCTGTTTCAACTGTTCGTAAACACAGTGCCATCAGAACATAGGATATCCGTGATCTGGAGTGGTCTGGATATATTCAAATTAATTCCGACAAATCTCGATGAGTGCATGCGGGAAGACGGGAGAGCAAGAGTCGGGCACCATTGCGGCAATTCACAGCAGAATGAGTGCACATGATATGCTAATGCAGGTGAGAGTGGCAACAGCAGCCAGTCTCAAAATTAGAGGGCTAATTGACGAAGCCGGAGACACAGATGTCAGGACGAGAGATCCCATCCGGGGAACGGTATGCACTGTTGAGCCAAGGGAGTGGGAAACAGTGGAAATAGTCGACATTCGAAATCCAGCTCCAGGCCGCACTCAAAAAGCTTGACTACAAAATGGGCAGAAAACGATTGCAGAATGAGGCCAAGCCTACACGCTATGCTAAAGTATGATGAAGTCATACCGTTGGCCGAGATGGGTAACTCTGAAGAAGCAGTGTGTCTCATCATAGGAACTGAAATAAATTATGTGCGCTTTATCTGTAAATTCTTGTTTGTGTTTATCAGTAAGATTTGTGCACTTATTTTTATACTTGATGTTTCAAAACTATGTACATATGTTCCCTCTTTGAGGTTACATTTTGCAGTTAGCTGAGCACACCTGCAGTCAGCAGCAATATTTAAAACAAAGTCAGTAGCAGAATTACATGAAGGTAGAAACACTGGCGAAACACGTGGTATACCAGTGGCTGATCGTTTAGTCTTCCTGCACAGTTCGTGTGGACAGGCGACTTAGACATGATATAAATCTATATCTGTAATCCGCAAAACTAAGTGGTGTATGGCACATCCAGCCCCCACCATTCCCCTGCTTACTCTCACCCCTATTCTTCTGATAGTTCGCAGGAAGGAAGACTGTTAGTAATCGCTGCGTTGCTTTGTTTACCGTGCTATGAGATGTGTGTTAGAAGAGCCATTTAGTTTGCTGATGGTCTTGGAAGTTAGCCCTAGTAGTTTTGTCCAAAAGGCTCCCCACAGTGCCCAAAAATGTATTTGTGACGTATCTCACTGAAGTTTGTTGAGATTTCTGTGACAATCTCACGCTAATTAAATGAACCCATGACTGTCTGAATCTTTTTCGTGTCAGCCGTAAATCCAGCTTAGTAAGTTTTCCTGAGTTGGTCGAACGAGGTTTTTTTAAGCGATTTTTCCGTAAGACGTGCGTCTACTAGTAAGTAAACTCCCACAAGCCGCTGGTAGAAGCCACTTCTGGAAGTCCTTTGACGTGCAAACAGCCTCAGCAAGTTGACTTCCACAAGTTTAGTCAGCTTGCAAAAGTAGCCTCTGCAAGTTAGTGGTTAGAGTTTAGTGCGACTTGCAGAAATTACTTGCCGACCGACCTGTAGTTGCTGGAAGTTTGTCTTCACCTTGTGGAATTTCTGTATGGTTATTAGATTCGAAAATGTCAGTGTCGGTGACGAAATTCTTGTCGAATTACAATAACACACCGTTTTTAATCGAAGTTGGATTGCTTTCCAGAATTTTGGGACACAAAACACGCGGTCTTTAAAAATAGAATAGACAAACAGGTCAGTCCCGAAAATATTGCGGCAGATTTCGGTTCAACAGACTCCGAAATAAGAAAAGCTATTCATAATTTGTGTACACATTATGGACAAGGCGTCAACAAAATGAGAAAACGGTAAAGTGGACACTATGCGGATGATGTGCACAAAAGTAAGCGGGAATACTTTGATTCACTGGAATTTATGTTTCGTTACTGCACGTCCAAGGAAACAGAGGACAATTTGGTAAATGAAACAAATCTTACATTTTACAAATAGTATTTATTGCTTTCATTACAAATGCACGTGTGTGCTAACATGAAAAACTCAGAGAAAATTTAAGAACGTCGGCACTCCCAGCCTGCTTCCACTGTGGTGAAAGAAACTAATGTGTAAATTCATTTCACACCTCCTTGGCTGACGGTGGCCAATTATGTTGCTTCCACTTCTGGTGAAAGAAACTAACGTGTAAATTTACTTCTCGCCTCCTTGGCTGACTGTGGCCTATTATGTACGTTTAAGGGTTCCAGCGATGCATTTGTTTCCCCATCTGTCTTCACGCAGTTCTCCTTGAGTTTGTGAATCTCGAGCGTCATTAAAAAGTTGGGTTGACATTTTTGCTTGATTATTCTTTGTTCAGAAGAACTGGAGTTTGTAATATTCGAAAGCGTGTGGGCATATGTCCAAAAAAGCTTTGAGAGACATTTCTTGCTCTAGAGACGCCATAATTACTCAGTTTTGCATTGGCTGGCCACTAAACGGGTTAGGCTTAGTAAAATATATTTTTAAAGTAAATAATCATCAACAGCAAGGACATATTGCGTCTTAATAGTTCTACTTGACAAAATTCGAGGAAATGGTAAATTCAAAGTGCTATACTCCAGACTTTCTGAGAGTTTACTGTTATTAAAAATTCCACTATCACCACCTACACCAAAGTATAGAACTCCACAGTCAAGTCCAACGATTGCTAACAGCACAATTCTCAACATGACTACAAGTTTTACATCCATAGTACCAATACAGATCGGAAAATCCCATTTGTCTTCAAAACCATAAGCAATTTGCAAACACTCAGTTGAAGGTGCCTAAAGGTATAGCAATCTAGAATTATTTCTGAAATTTACCCATATGAATAGTAATAAACACAATACATTATGATATTTAATTCAGTTAATAGACACGGGAAACAAGGAAAATGACTGTGGCACAAACAGACCTATCACTTAGGCGGAAAACTCTGTGGAAACAGAAGCCAGAAGAACTCCTTACAAAATGAAGAAAAGAAGAAAGTCAGATTCTGATGCTACTTTGAAAAATGCCCTGGAAATAATGCGGAAGCTTAATGACGAATTTCAAGTGTTTGGTGACTATGTTGCTTCAGATCTTAGAAGACTGTCGCAAGTACTAAGAAAAAATTGAAACGTAGAACCGAAAAACCAGTTTTGAAAAGTTCGACAGAGGACGATGCTTGCAATAATGTTTGCAATAATGTTTACATACCTCACAGCAGAAATTTTATCTCTACGTTGTGCGCTACATCTTATGAAGTAATTATTTTATCTCATCCCGTCTGAGAGGATGGTTTACAAGGTAATTGTTTCGCAAAATAATGTTCTGCCTAAGTGAACTGTTCAAGTTAGTTTTAAATACTCTCTTTTCAAACGAGCCTCACAGCAGTAGGAGTGAAATGCGGTAGGGAGCTGGCGTTGAGAGCAAAAGGTACTGAGCCATAATGAATTTATTAACTTTCCTAAAACACTAATGAATTTATTTTTAAAAATCAAAATCCAAGAGTAACATTAACAAATTGCCTCCAGAACTGAAAAGACTAAACTTCAATAACACAACTGATAGCAAACACCTCAAAACGGCAACATTATAAAATCACTTCCCTTTAGTAAAGGATATTAAATGAAGTGCAAATACATTTACATTACATACAGCAAAACATATGCTCAAATGATATGTCAGAAATATCAACCATCGGCTAGTGCTAGTAATTATCAAAACGCCATTGCCTTCGAAATAGCCAACATGACTGAGAAATGTGGTTCAAATTTATAAGGACAGAGGCGGTGGCAGAGGCAACTCCAGCAGCAATAATTCCTCCTTCTCTACAACACAGGACGGCGGTTGCCGCTACCGCAGTACTAGAAAACTTCATTAAAAGTTTCAACCATGTTACACCGGTATCTTTAACTACACCACAGTTAACAAGAGATACAATCACCTATCGTGTAGCAAAGAGACAACTCATTAATTATTTAGCAAAAATTATACATACTACAAATGCAGAAAAGTACGAACGTTATACAGGAAACTTTGACCTGACTATTGAGGCATAAAATGTTTCTTTAGAATGAAATTTACACTCTGCAGCGAAGTGTGCGCTGCTGTTAAACTTCCTGGCAGATTAAAACTGTGTGCCGGACAGAGACTCGAACTCGCAACCTTTACCTTTCGCGATCAAGTGGTCTACCATCTTTTTTTTTTTTTTGTAGTTGCTGACGTCACATGACATCCGTTAAGTTCGTTTGTTGATCCTTCCACTCAGTTTTTTTATTACAGAGGCCAATCGGCTCTCTGACCGAACACGCTGAGCTACCGTGCCGGCGACTATCTGAGCTACCCAAGCGCGACCCACTAACCGCCCGAGTTCGAGTCTCGGTCCGACACACAGTTTTAATCTGCCAGGAAATTTCAATTTTTCTTCAGCTTTTTCTTTTTAGATGCAAACAATTCAGTAAATAGCTCGAACGAGCGCGTGATACTAGCCAACAAGTAACTATAGACATGGCTCAGAAATAAGGTAGCTAGATTAAACAATTTTCACTAAGTATAAAGTACAATTAGTAAATGAGAAGAACTATATCTGTGTTCTATGCCCTTAGATTCTAAAATCAGACTGGAATAGTGACAGCCGTAAGCGCACACACTTTGACAGAATTGAACTCAAGTAGTACCAGGCAAAACCTTCATAAATACCACATTTATACGGGGTGAAAAGTATTTAAACCGACAAACTCTGGGAGGTTGTAGGGGACAGCAAAACAAATATTTTTCCCTGATGTCATTTTTTCCTATGAGGATTATTTAAACCGGTAGAGGCCGTATCAGCCGGCCGGAGTGGCCGAGGGCATGGATGTGTGTGATGTCCTTAGGTTAGTTAGGTTAAAGTAGTTCTAAGTTCTAGGGGACTGATGACCTCAGAAGTCAAGTCCCATAGTGCTCAGAGCCATTTGAGGCCGTATTATGCTCTTCAGTTGTTAGAGGCCGTATTACGATCTTCAGTTGTTAGAGGGCGTATTACGGTCTTGATTTGTAGGCAACTGCTGTCCACCAGTGTAGAAGTGCACTGTCTCTGTTTACTAATGGAGCGATACACCTTGAGTGAGTACACTGATATGGTTGGAGCGTACTACGTAGCGCACCACAACGGACGAGCTGCACAGCGGGTTTATCAACAACAATATCCTAATCGCCGTATCCCGCATCATACGGCCTTCGCTGTTGTGTACTAACGTCTGCGTGACACCGGGTCATTTAGCAGATTACCTGGACAGGGACACCGTCGCACGGTAATAACGCTGCAGTTTGAGGAAACTGTCTTGCAACATGTGCAGCGGGATCCTTCAATCAGCACTCGTGCAGTTGCACGTAACATGGAGACGAATCAGACGAATGTAAGAATAGTGCTTCGAGAGAAATTGTTACGTCCATTTGACTTACAGCGTGTCCTCAACCTGGAACCAGTTTATTACCCACCCAGAGCACAGTTTTCGCAGTGGTACCTGGAACAGTGTGAAATGCATCCTACATTTCCATCCTCTGTGTTGTTTACCGATGACGCAACGTTCGGGCGTGATGGAGTCTCCAACATACACAATTCGCATGTTTGTAGTGAGGATAACCCACATGCCACAGTTACTTGCGGTCATCAAGTGCGGTTCTTCGTTAATGTGTAGGTCGGTGTTGTTGGGGACTGTTTAATTGGGCCGTATCTGCTACCTTGGCCACTAAATGGCAGGCTCTATTACAATTTTCTCGCCAGAGCATTTCCAGAATTGCTGGAAGACGTCCCGCTCCCTACAAGACAACGCATGTCGTTCCAACATGACGGGGCGGCCGCACATTTCAGTCGTCGTGTGCGTCGATTCCTGGACCGACGGTTCCCAGAAACGTGGATTGGCAGAGGTGGTCCTCTACCATGGCCCGCTCGATGCCCAGATGTGTCCCCTCTGGACTTTTTTGGGTGGGGAGAGATGCGGAATCTTGGTTACGCAAACCCTGTTGCATCAGAGGAGGATCTGGTTGCCCGGATAGTAGCAGCAGCAGGAACGATTCATGATACTCCTGGGTTTTTTGCCCGTGTGAGACAGAACATGATCCGACGGAATAACCTTTGTTTACGTGCCAATGGAGGCATTTTTTAAAATCTACTCTAATTGAAATTGGGTTGTGTTAATGTGTTGTCTCTTGGTCATAAAAAATGGACAAGTGTTTGTTGGTATAATTAAATTGCGCCAGAGAAATCTTCCTCTACCGGTTTAAATACTCGTCATAGGAAAAAATGACACTAGGGAAAAATATTTGTTTTGATGTCCCCTACAACCTCCCAGAGTTTGTCGGTTTAAATACTTTGCACCCTGTATATACACAAATCAAAAACAGTTTGGCACCACCTCGATTCCGAGAGTTCCTGAGCCTGTACAGAAAATTGGAATAGAGATGAACACAAACATCATTTCCACCCTTTTTATTGTTCATGAGAACCACACATCGCATGTTGTACCACCATACAGCGAGACCTACAGAGATGGTGGTCCAAATTGCTGTACACACCGATACCTCTAATACCCAGTAGCACGTCCTCTTACACTGATGCATGCCTGTATTCGTCGTGGCATACTATCCACAAGTTCATCAAGGCACTGTTGGTCCAGATTGTCCCACTCCTCAACGGCGGCTCGGCGTAGATCTCTGAGAGGTTGGTGGGTCACGTCGTCAGTAAACAACCCATTGCAATATATCCCAGGCTCGTTCGATAGGGTTCATGTCTGGAGAACATGCTGGCCACTCTAGTCGAGCGATGTCGTTATCCTGAAGGAAGTCATTCACAAGATGTGCACGATGGGGGCGCTAATTGTCGTCCATGAAGATGAATGCCTCACCAATATGCTGCCGATATGTTGCACTATCGGTCATAGGATGGCATTCACGTATCGTACAGCCGTTACAGCGCCTTCCACGACCACCAGCGGCGTACATCAGCCCCCACATAATGCCACCCCAAAACAGTAGAGAACCTCCACCCTGCTGCACTCGCTGTACAGTGTTTCTAAGGCGTTCAGCCATACGGGTTGCCTCCAAACACGTTTCATACGATTGTCTGATTGAAGGCATATGCGACACTCATCGGCGAAGGGAACGTGATGCCAATCCTGAGCTGTCCGTTCGGCATGTTGTTGGGCCCATCTATACCGCACTGCATGGTGTCGTGATTTGCAAAGAAGGACGTCGCCATGGACGTCGGGAGTGGCGCATCACGCAGCCTACTGCGCACAGTTTGAGTCGTAACACGACGTCCTGTGGCTGCACAAAAGACATTATTCAACATCGTTGTGTTGCTGTCAGGGTTCCTCCGAGCCATAATCCGTAGTAGCAGTCATGCACTGCAGTATTAGTCCTTGGGCGACCTGAGAGAGGCATGTAATCGAAAGTTCCTGTCTCTCTACATCTTCTCCATGTCCGAACAACATCACTTTGGTTCACTCCGAGACCCCTGGACACTTCCCTTGTTGGGTGCCCTTCCTGGCACAAAGTAACAATGCGAACGCGATCGTACCGCGGTATTGACCGTCTAGGAATGGTTGAACTACAGACGACACGAGCCGTGTACCTCCTTCCTTGTGGAATAACCGGAACTGATAGGCTGTCGGACACCCCCCGTCTATTAGGCGCTGATCATGCATGGTTGTTTAGAACTTTGGGCGGGGAGAGGGGGTGGGGGGTAGGGAGTGACATCTCTGAACAGTCAAAGGGACTGTGTCTGTGATACAATATCCACAGTCAACGTCTATCTTCAGGAGTTTTGGGAACCGGGGTGACGCAAAACTTTTTTTTTTTATGTGCGTGTATCAATGAGCAACCAAGATACGGAGTGAAAATACCCACTACGCGATACCAAGTGACTTGCACTCTAATCGGATGCTCACTGTGATTTCTCGTAGGATTGAGCGACCACTGACAAACGCTTGCTTACAGAGCGCCGATAGAAGAATGTAACGAAGATTACTCGTAGTCGGAAGCCCACGGGTAATATCCAGCAGACGCCACCGCGTCCAGTACTTACAAAGGTCACACAACAATGGACACAAACCGCTTGAAACTTCAATAGCAGAGGACACGTCGAATACTGTGCGTCCTGCCGAAGTAGCATTTAACGCGCAATGTTCATGGCTGTCACTAACACTTGGCCCCGCCAAAGCCGCAGTGAGCAAAGGCACCACTCTTCCCAACGGGCCACGGCAGACGCTTGGAAACAACAACACGCCGCCTCACTGGCGCTCCCCGCCGCCCGTGTCACACTCCCCTTTCTCCAGGTCGCCGCATCCCTTAACTACCTTCTTCTCCGACCTGTCCTCTATCGGCGACAGTAACACTCCATGCGCTCTTGCGGCTAGAGGGATTCCAAATCCGCGGGAATTACGAGTAATTAAACGCGGGCGCACGGCACACGGAGGAAATGCGAGAAATCGCACACACTGGGAGCTCAAAAAGATATATGAAGGACTGTAAGGAATCTCTTGAAAACATATTAAATAAATACTTATACGAGGTTTGAAACTTAAATAGTGGCAATTATTTATTCACAGCCGATATAAAACAGTCACAGGTTTGCACCTGT
This sequence comes from Schistocerca serialis cubense, assembly GCF_023864345.2. Classification (NCBI taxonomy): domain Eukaryota; kingdom Metazoa; phylum Arthropoda; class Insecta; order Orthoptera; family Acrididae; genus Schistocerca; species Schistocerca serialis. The sequence goes on from NC_064639.1 coordinate 585,291,029, forward strand.
TACTGTCCTTCAAAGTAGTCACCAGCGTTGTGTAGAAGCGTTACCAGCGATGTGGAAAGCGGAGACACTTTCTGCGCATCCCACCCATCATTTTGCACGGCAATGCGCGGGCGCATACAGCGCAAGCTGTGGCTGCTCTTTTCGGTCGACGGAACAGGGAAGTACTGTACCATCCACCATACTCCCCGGACGTAAGTCCTTGTGACTTTGGTTTGATTCCGAAGATGAAGGAACCATTTCGTGGCATTCGCTTCACAATTGTTCCAGAGATTCGACAGGCAGTAGACCGCTCCATTCCCACCATCAACAGGACAGGCTCTGCTAACGGTATACTAGGCCTTCCACATCGCTGGCAATGGGTTCTACACAACGCTGGTGACTACTTTGAAGGACAGTAACAGGTGCAAACCTGTAACTCTTTTGTATCGATGGTGAATAAATAGATGCCACTATTTCAGTTCCAACCCTCGTATTTATTTCGTTTGTTTTATATTTAAGTGTTTTATTCTCTTACCTGTTGCTAAATATCGGGTAATTATAAAATGATCTCTTGGTGAAATAGTTTGTCGCATTTTTGTATCCTGTTTCCGAATACTTGATTCTACATGAGCTGAGCAGAGTCCTTTGACTTCAGTTCCTTCAATAATGTTTCTTGAAAACTGAAACATGCACGTCTCTGCGCTCATTTATTCAACAAAACACCTTTATTTAGTGTTCCGTACCTCATCGGTAAAAACGGAGCCCTAACAGGACCACTTTACTGTCCGTCTGTCTATCTGTCTGTCTGTCTGTTTGTCCGATGTTAAAAATCTAATTTCCCAGGAACGGGTAGACGTATTAAAGTGGCATTAATGTCACATACTAAGATCCACGTTCAATGCAATCAAAAGACAGGGGAACTTCTGTCACGTATTTTGGTACTCGCAAACCCATTCATCAAAACCTGTAGCTTACTTCCCGTTGAGCTATAATCATGAAATTTGGAAAGAACCAAGGTCTCATAGCACAAATTAAGGGAAGTTCCGAAAACTTAATTTGTAATTACATGAGTTAATGAAACTTCCTGGAAGATTAAAACTGTGAGCCCGACCGAGACTCGAACTCGGGACCTTTGCCTTTCGCGGGCAAGTGCTCTACCATCTGAGCTACTGAAGCACGACTCACGCCCGGTCCTCACAGCTTTACTTCTGCCAGTACCTCGTCTCCTACCTTCCAAACTTTACAGAAGCTCTCCTGCGAAACCTTGCAAAACTAGCACTCCTGAAAGAAAGGAAACTGCGGAGACATGGCTTAGCCACAGCCTGGGGGACGTTTCGCAGGAGAGCTTCTGTAAAGTTTGGAAGGTAGGAGACGAGGTACTGGCAGAAGTAAAGCTGTGAGGGCCGGGCGTCAGTCGTGCTTCGGTAGCTCAGATGGTAGAGCACTTGCCCGCGACAGGCAAAGGTCCCGAGTTCGAGTCTCGGTCGGGCACACAGTTTTAATCTGCCAGGAAGTTTCATAGCAGCGCACACTCCGCTGAAGAGTGAAAATCTCATTCTGGATACATCAGTTAATTTTTTTACGATTTGTTGTCCGTCTGTCTCTCAGTCCGCCTGTTAAGCACCTTTCTCTCAGGAACAGACAGATGTTTCTAGTTGACATTTATGTCAAATAGTAAAGCGTACGGTCCCTTGGTGGTGTAAAAAACCTAATCTTCTAAGGTGACGCAGTCAAAAGATAGGGGAATTTATATCATATATTTTGGTACTCGGAAACTCACTCATCAAAACCTATAGGGTACTTCCCGTTAGCCTAGAATATTGAAATTTGGTGAGAGGCAATGTCTCATAGTACAAGTAAACAATAAAATCCGAAAACAGATAATTTGTAATTGTATCACAAGTAAGTAGTTTTTTACATTTGTTATCCGCTTGTCTGTTTGACGACCTGTTAAGACCCCTTCTTCTCAGGAACGAGTAGACCTATCAAGCTGAAATTTACGTCATATATTTGGATCTATGGTTCTTAGAGGTGTAAAAAAAATATGCTTCTAAGTCAATGAAAACAAAAGGTAAGGCCATTTATGTCACATTTTTTGAAATTCGCAAACTCCTTATCACAGTCTATAGGTCCTACAGAACCTATGGGTCCTGTTGATCTAGAATCATGCATCATCAAAGTTGGCAAGAAGTAAAGCAAAAAATCAGAAAATTGTTAATTTGTTGCTATATCGCACGAAAAAATATTTCTTTTGTCATTTTTTATCAGAGTTCAAAATTAAAATTGAAACATTCTCGCCGGCCTTTGCGGCCGAGCGGTTCTAGGCGCTTCAATCTAGAACCGCGCAGCTGCTGCCGTCACAGGTTCGAATGCTGCCTCGGGCATGGATGTGTGTGATGTCCTTAGGTTAGTTAGGTTTAAGTAGTTCTACGTTCTAGGGGACTGATGACCTCAGAAGTTAAGTCCCATAGTGTTCAGAGCCATTTGAACCATTTGAAACATTCTCGAAAGTCTTGGAGTCCTTGGGCCCGATATCTTGCGAGTATCAATGTCAATAACATAGAAAAATCGTCGAGACTCTCGATTCCAGGGGTGGATGATCTGTCTGTATACGTAATTAAGTCTGCACTGAACCCTCAGTGCGCAAGGTCTACTCGCACCGGGCCAGTTTTTTTCCTTAAAATTTTGTTCGTCACATGTGTTCCTGACAAGGTCAGTCGGCAAGGTTGTCTGTAGCGTGAGATAACACTCTTGTAATTGGAAAAATATAATTCTGTTTATTTTTGTACATAATACTTTTACATTTGGCGTGCCGACATATTGATCTTCATGGTAATGGGAAGTGTATACACAGTTTACAGCAACTTGCAACGCAGATGGACAACATGTTCCAAAATACTATAAAGCATAAGATCTGATTACGACAGCATAGCTCCCTTGGAGCGGGTCTTCCAACAAAATGCTTTTTATCGGTCACGGCTTGTGAAGTTTGCTTCAGTTATCATTTGTTGGTCACGTTCTTTCTTCGTTAGAAAAAACGTAACAGCTGTGGCGGCTACTTTAATTTCTGCGCGCGACGTTTTAACTTCCACTTCGCATCTCACAACGTGACTCTAGCGCAAACACCTCCGCAACTACTTGAAACAAGTTCTTTGCCCAAGTGACTTTCAGACGAAAACTTGTGTAACTTTTTACTACTATAAACAGGTCGGCAAGTACACGCAGAAGTTACTTGCTAGTGGACACATGCCTTTATAATTCTCCCTATAAATCTGGGTCTAGCATCAGCGTTGCCCGTGGCCAGATTGATTTGACCGTTCCACTTTATAACGCTCTTAACAAATATTGCCAGATACTTTAGGGTTGTGACGGTTCTCAGCAACTGATCGCAAACCCCGTAGTTAATGCATAAGAGATCTTACCGTCTAATTACGCTCATTACTTTACATTTATTTTTGTGCTTATACAGCAGACATGTTTGCTGCAGGCGCTGATCATGTGTAAGTTCACTCGCTTCTGCAGCCGAGGTCGCTAACGCAACCTGAGCGATGACGCTATACTCGGAGGTAGCCGTTTCGAAGCCTGCTTGTGGAAGAAGGAATTTTCCACCCCAATATTTGGCCTCCTGCAAGTGAGGATGTGGTTGCGCTGAAGAGAAGCGATGACGTAAAATCGCTAATCCGTAGAAGTTGCACAATAACCTGGATTAAGCTGCAAACCTCTCAACAATATCTAATGGAGTGAGAGAGTGTAACATTGCTGATGGCGATTTATCCGTCGGATAGGATATCGAGCCTGGCTGTCCTGTTGATGCTATTCGAGGTCCGCAGGCTACGTGTCGGCACCGCATTTCATGCTCGCCCCTCTCTCATCATCGTATAACACGAACTTGACACCACGCTAAACTCAATCCATTACAGTCTGCACACTCAATAGACACACTCCACATGCAAACCTCACACACCGAGACAAAATGTCACTCTGTATATTAGACGCCTGAACCTACCCCTCGGGATCACCCCAACCAACACGTCATTGGACTTTTTCTTGCATCTGCAATTTCCTTTGCATTCTGGAAGAAGGATACCGTCTCCCAGCACGAAACTTGATTAATTGCGTTCTGACTCCTACGGCTACAGACATTATCCGGCAGATTACTTACGTGTACCGTCAACATGAGTCTTGTCACCCAACATTAAGGTACGCTGAACCCTACTTTACATCTGATAATGCCACCACTTCAAGAGTGACACTCTGTGTTCTGTCTGCTGCGAAGACTTCAATCCAGATACATATTAGGATAGGACGTGTTTTGTTTAAGAGATGACGGTGCAGAGCTGTAGCGAAAATGTTCTGAAAGTCATGACACACAACTGGTTACTGACTTTAGAGACTCATGAGAGACAGGAGCTGGATAGGTTTCAGACGATATAAGCATGCGGAAACCATACCCGCCCGGATAGTCAGATAGCCACCGCCCATATTTCACTCCCACACAATTACAGGCCCAAGAGTTGATTGTTTCAGGAGAATCTTCATTTCCACTCCATCCTTCACACGAGTTGTGTTTTCATATTGATGAAAATTCCGTGTCTGCGCCAAATCGTTTCTGGCATCCCTCCCCACTCCCCTCCCACCCCCACCGACACTTTGGCTTTGTTGTATAATTTTGCTCTCTATACAGAACTCGTTCACATCTTAAGATACCGATTTCCTAGTTTTAAGTTTAAAAGTACTGTATTCCCTTCTGTATTACTTTCGTCGTTTCCTTTATCAAAAAAAAAAAAAAAATGTTTGTGAAATCTTATGGGACTTAACTGCGAAGGTCATCAGTCCCTGAGCTTACACACTACTTAACCTAAATTATCCTAAGGACAAACACACACACCCATGCCCGAGGGAGGACTCGAACCGCCACCGGGACCAGCCGCACAGTCCATAACTGCAGCGCCCTAGGCCGCTCGGCTAATCCCGCGCGGCTTTCCTTTATCGTCAGTTCCAGTTACGTGATAAAAACAGCGTCTAGGCCACTCAATAGATCTTACGAAAGCAATTTTTTTCCAACGTACAATTGGTCGCCAAATGGAAACCACAGTGAAAATCAAAAATGTTGTGTTTGCTACATTTAGCTACACCTCACAGTTACTTCTTTAAATAGTCGCTGCTCCGACTTAGATATTTGTCGTAGCATGGTACCAACTTCCTATTACCTTCGTCATAAAGCCATCCGCCTGTGATTTCCACCAATTCCCTACGCCGGTCTGCAGCTCGCTGTCTGTGCCGAAATAGTGTCCTCGTAGCCAGCGCTTGGTGTGAGCAGAGGTGAAAATCAGACGGAGCCAAGTCCGGGCTGCACGGTGGGAAATCAAACACTTCCCATAGAAAACGCTGCAGGAGCGTCTTTGTTGCAGCTTCAATGTGTGGCCGAACCACGTCATGAGGTTACGTCATGCGCACTGCATGAAATCAGGTGGAACCGACCAGCAGGCGCTTCACACTTGGTGGGAGACGCCATTACTCTAAGCATCGTCACGTGCCGACTCTGCTCTCAGAACTGAAAAGTGCGGCGTGACGTGATCGATGCACGTACTAAGAGACGCCGCGAATTACATCTGTACGAAGTGACATAGGATTTTTGACTGTGCGTTTAATTTCACGACTGACCGGAGGTTGGAAAAAAAGCACCCTCTTAATGTTCGTTAATTTCGTCCAGAATATTATTTTGCAATCTAATAATATTTTTGTTGGATTTCGATTACTTTTAGTTGTTGTAGTTCAAGTAAATATTTCGAAAAATTCCTTTAAAGTCAAAGTTGGTGGTTGGTGAATAGCTGCGCCCTCTGTAAAGCACGCCAATTATGCTGCTGACGATTGTCGTAATTTGTCGAATAGTCAGCGAAGTCAGATTCTTTTGCCTCACATAAACTAATACCATGCTATGCTAAGATTTGATAACGGCAGTGGAAATACAGGCTATTCTCAGCTATAAATTAGAACACGCATACGTCAGTTTCAGTTTAGGCCTCTTGAATTATATATTCTCAATCAATTAAAGATTGCAAGATGGGATAATCAGAATCATTAGCACGTCTGTATGCTCTGTCGTTTACAGAGCCCAAACGCAATCTCCTGTTTATTCATGATGATCAACCAAAGATAGTAACCACGTGAACAATTTCACAGAACGCAAAAAATCGCTACGGTGTTAACACTAATAACTGTGGCTCACAGAATCTTACGAACAGAAAACATGGTTTACTACCAGAAAAGCAATGTTATCTGTGACCTTTATCATTAATGCCAATTCCTCCGACAGGTTTATTAGAAACCTTAAATTTTTTTCTGCCGTTCTTCAACGCACAAGTTAGGCGACAGTTCATCGAGTGCGTCAAAACAGTCTGGAAGGGGGGATATCCTCTCACCAGAGTCAAGTTAAGTTTCCAACCCACAAGAGAAATATCTATGGGCGGATGAAAATCCTCATTACGTAATTAAGCCGAGTAGCATTTTAAGATCCACGCGTCGGCGGGAATTGCAGGCGGCTGGTGGGTCCTGTCACCCCTCTGAAAGGCGCCGACTACGAGGACCTCACCCAGAACTGCGCTAGGATCGCCTCGCCGCCACGCCTGCCGCGTTCCCGGCAGAGCGGAATCCAGCGTGGGCGGCTGCCGCATCAAGTGGCGGACACCGCAAGCGTGGGCGGGTGTCGGCAGCCGCGGCGGGCAGCTGCGGGTCGCCTCACCAGAAGCTCCGAACGCTGCGCCGTTGAGGGGTGTTTTTTTAACCTGAGCTGATGAAGGTCTCTAGAGCGGTGGCCGCGCCTCGTGTCCGTGACCTCCCCGGATTGGGGGAGTCCAGTTCTATTTTAAGCTACTCCAGTAGCTACTTTTTTATCCGCTAGCGTTTCCGACGAAAGTGTAACGTTCTAAGAGTCGGGGCGTGGAACGTCAGAAGTTTGAACGTGGTGGGGAAGCTAGAAAATCTGAAAAGAGAAATGCTAAGACTCAGTTTCGATATAATTGGAGTCAGCGAAGTGAAATACAAAAAAGACAACGATTTCTGGCCAGATGAGTATACAGCAGTGAATGGTATAACAGGAGTATGATTCTTTATGAACGTGGAAGGTATGAGAGACAGTGTCTTACTGTCAACATTTCAGTGATAGGGTTGTTCTCATCAGAATCGATAGTAAACCAGCTCTGACAACTGTAGTTCAGGTACACGTGCCGACGTCGCAAGCTGAAGATAAAGAGACACAGAAGTATATGATGGCTATGAACGGCTAATTCAGTCCATAAATGAGAGAAAAATCTAACAGTCTTGGGGAATTGGAACGCGATTGTGGGGGAAAGAGTAGAAGAAACGTTTAGTGATTGACAATCCCCAATTTTTCACAAACACAACTTTTATTTATGTACGATTACAAGGTTGATGACTGAACAAAAAAAAGAAAGCTAACAATAACGATGCCAGTAAAAGTCTGCTAATTGAGGCAAACAAAAGGTCACTTCTAATTTTTCACAAAGATTCGTTGTAACACACATACACACGCACACACAAACACACACACTAGTAAACGTCCAATTCAAAGACGAAAGGCAATCTTCAGCGGTCGAAGTCCACGAGGTCGGCATCCACAGTGAAATTAACTTCGGGGCTGGTTCTAGCCCTTAAATAGCTGTCTCCAGCCAGTCAGGTTTTGTTTTGGCGTAGTAATACTTCCTGCAGGCCGTGGCTCGAGCTCCCCCTGCAGGAAGTATGTAAATAGCCGGTGTTTACCATGGTGCTTTTCGTACGCCTTGTAAATAGACAACCCCGTCCTCTGTGGTGTAATATTGGTTGCCGGTCCACAGGGGCTACCTTGGCTCCGGCATAACAAACGGTTATGGGAGAATATGGGCTCTGTATTAGGGACGAAAGAGGAGAGAGACTAATTGAGTTATGCAGTACGTTCCAGTTAGTAATAGCGAATACATTCTTCAAGAATCACAAGAAGAGGAGGTGTACTTGGAAAAGGTCGCCAGGTATGGAAAGATTTCGGTTAGATTACGTCGGTATCAGACAAAGATCCCGAAATCAGATACTGGATTGTAAGTCGTACGCAGGAGCAGATACAGACTCAGATCACAATTTAGTAGTGATAAAGAGTAGGCTGAAGTTTAAGAGACTTGTCAAGAAGAATCAGTGGGCAAAGAAGTACTAAGGAATGAAGAGATACGCTTAAAGTTCTCTGAGGCTATAGATACTGCCATAAGAAGCAGCAAAGGAGGCAGTTCAGTTGAAGAGAAATGGGTATCTCTAAAAAGGGCAATCACAGCCCATAAGTTGAGAAGAAATACATAGGTACAAAGAAGGTAACTGCAGAGAAACCATGGATAACAGAAGAAATACTTCAGTTGATCGATGAAAGAATGTTCAGAAGAAGTCAGTAAGACAGAAATACAAGTCACTTATGAACGAAATAAATAGAAAATGCAGGGAAGCTAAGCCGAAATGGCTGCATGAAAAATGTAAAATGATTGTCAGGACTGACTCAGCATACAGGAAAGTCAAACTAGCTTTCCGTGAAAGCTACTAACATTAAAAATACGCTTTTAAATGCAGAGGAGAGAGCGGATAAGTGGAAAGAGTACACTGAAGGCCTCTATGCGGGGGAAGACTTGTCTGATGACGTGGTAGAATAAGAAGCAGGAGTCGATATAGAGGAGGTAGGAGATCCAGTATTAGAATCGGAACTTGAAAGAGCTTTGTAAGACTTAAGATCGAATAAGACAGAAGGTATAGATAACATTCCATTAGAATTTCTACAATAATTAAGGGAACTGGCAACAAAACGGCTATTCACATTGGTGTGTAGAATATATGATTTCCGACTTTTGGGAGAACATCATCCAGATAATTTCCAACTTAGGAAGAACCGACAAGTGCGAGAATTATCTCACAGTCAGCTTAACAGTTCACGCATCCAAGTTGCTCACAAGAATAATATGCAGAAGAATGGAAAAGAAAACTAAGAATGTGTTAGATGACGATCAATTTCGGTTTAAGAAAGGTAAAGGCAATTCTGACGTTGTATTTGATGAGGGAAGCAAGACTGTAGAAAAATCTCGACACGTTCATAGGATCTGTCGACCGGAAAAAAGCCTTCGACAGTGTCAAAGGGTGCAAGATGTTCGAAACCATGAGAAAAATCGGGATAAGCAGTAGGGAAAGACGGGTATTATACAGTATGTCCAATAGCCAAGAGGGAACAACAATAAGAGTGGAAGACCAACAACGAAGTGCTCGGATTAAAAAGGCTGTAAGACAGGGATGTAGTCTTGCGCCTCTACTGTTCAACCTATAACTGTTCAACCTATACATCGAAGAAGCAATGACGGAAATAAAATAAAGGTTCAAGACTGCAATGAAAATTCAAGGTGAAAGGATATTGATGATAACATTCGCTGATGACATTGCTGTCCTTAGTGAAATTGAAGAAGAATTGCATGATGTATTGAATGGCATGAACAGTCTAATGAGCACAGAATATGGACTGAGAGTAAATTAAATAAATATACGAATTAATTTGAGGAAGAAATTTTTGAGAATGACAAGCAGAGCAAGAAAGACATAAAAATCAGAATAGTACTGGCGAAAAGAGCATTTCTGGCCAAGAGAAGTCTATTAGTATCAAATATACGAATTAATTTGAGGAAGAAATTTTTTAGAATGTAGGTTTGGAGCACAGTACTGTGTGGTAACTGAAACATGGATTGTGGGAAAACCAGAGATGAAGAGAACCGAAGCATTTGAGATGTGGTGCTACAAAATAATATTGAAAATTAGTTGCACTTGTAAGGTAAAGAATAAGGAAGTTCTCCGCAGTATCGGCGAGGAAAGGAATAGATGGAGAACACTGACAAGGAGAAGGGAAAGGATGGTAGGACATCTGTTACGACATCACGGAATGGCTTCCATGGTACTAGAGGGAGCTACAGAGGGTAAAAATTCTAGAGAAAAACAGAGATTGGAATACATGTAGCAAATTACCGAGGACACAGATTGCAAGTGCTGCTCTGATATGAAGAAGTTGACACAGGAGAGGCATTCGTCTCGGGTAACACCAAACCTGTCAGAAGACCGATGACTCAATGGAAAGCACTTCCCTCCACCAAGTGACACAACATTTCAAATTAGTACTGTAGTTAAAAACGTCACCCCCCAAGAGACATAGCGCTTATACCGTGTAACACCGCTTCTAGCCTTGACAACTGTCTCATTTTCCGCGAGAATGAGACTCCACGGTTATTCAGGTATGCCACATCCAGGCGAATCATCTCATCGACCATTAAATCCTGTAGAGCTATCATATCCCTATGTTTCACCCATTTTCCAACTAACTTCGTACATTTTCAGAGTACGGTAGGGTACCTGTGTGTATTCCAAAGCAAAAACGTATGCATACAATACATGCAATAAGTATCGTCCTAGAAGACAGGAGTGCCCACAGCACACTCATCATGAAGATGTACAAGAAAGGGTGATACTTGGTTGCCAGACTGTTGAAATATACATCCTCGTTCATATTCCGCGGTAACTTGAATGACTGGATCTACGCCATGGTACGAAGAGCATTCTCAAAACAACGCTCTGCACGGAACCAACTCCTACTCGAAGTAGACCCTCATTGGGTTTTCGGTGCACTCGACGCTTTGTATCATTTGAAAATACTGGGCAACGTGGCTCATCGGCCTCAACGCATGCTCAAATCGGCTACTGTGCTGTACGGCCCATTAGACGCAGCTTTTTGTTCCGGTCGGAGCAGTGACCTTTCGCGATGTACTCGACTCCAGATGTCCATTTCGTGGAGTTTCCTTCGCAGTGCTCCCTTAAAAACAAGTTCAGACGGATCTTAATTCATTGACAGTAGCAACTTTCGCCAGGTTTGATACCGATTGTCTTTAACAAGGCGTGAACACATCACAAATCCTTGTCAGTTAGTATATTTTTACGATCACTGATTGTTCGCCATGATACATGAGTAGAAGAGTTTCACCATTTCTTGTAGACGTATTAAACAGTCCACGGTAATATACCAACAAACTGGGCCATTCCATTCACGATGTGATCATGAGCAGATCCAAGCACAATATCTGTCACGTCTCCACGTGGACATACTTTACGGGCGCTGATTCTATACAACCGAACGGCACGTACCCACGACTTCATTACCGTGACAGTTCAGCGGTAAAGAGTCACGTGACTGCCTGGTAGCAGCTCTACACCAGCAACAGCTCTCCAAAGCGACTAGTGTAATCTTCTAAGAAGGTGACCAATGTTTTGTTTGGTGAACTTGATTCAAAATGTAATATCGTGTGGCCCTGTTGTTTGTCGGCAGAGCCCCGGAAGGTTGCTCCGTCGCCTAATTGGGAACGACCTCCTTCCTCATGCACAATTACTCATCTTGATCGCGATCTCTGTGTGTATTAAGTGTCGCTAGTCAGTGTAGATGACTACAGAGTCCTTGCAGAGTTTAGTGTGTAGTTTGTGTGGTTGGTGACGATAAGAGAGGGAGCGTAGAAGATGACACCCGTTGACGGCACATAACCCACTGCTGTTGAATAGCCGAAGGGAAAGAGGAGCGGACGCTAACGTTTCTATTCTATAGACAGAACATCATCAACATTATCACATATCCTCACTTTGTGAGGTGTTGCGCAGAGATTTTTGAATTTAATCTTGGATACATTGGTACAATGTCTACTGTTTCACCCATTACTGGCCAGATACTAATAATAAAAATTTCTTCAAGGCTCAGGATTCGAATCGGTTTCCTCCGAAGTGTGCGTTACCAATCTCGGCTGTGCTAAATGTAAATCTAGTGTGACTATGGCCACCCGTCGGGTAGACCGTCCGCCGGGTGAAAGTCTTTCGATTTTACGCCACTTCGGCGACTTGCGCGTTGATGAGGATGAAATGATAATGAATAGGACAACACAACATCCAGTCCCTGAGTGGAGAAAATTTCTGATCGAGCCGGGAATCGAACCCGGGCCCTTAGGTTTGACATTCTATCGCTTCCGTTCGTTGCTCTGCTCGGGGCGGACGTCGTAAGACACCCGTTGAAGTTCGTTGTTGACCGATTAACACCACTCAGCTACGGAGGCGCACGGCTGTGGTAGGTAGTTTAATTTGTGAATGTAATTAAAGGATCGTTTCTCTACACAAAGCTGCCATTCTGCACAGTTTCCATTTAAAACCATCGAAGCTCATCCTCACGGAAATTCTCCTTTGGATATGAAAGCATTGGTCGTCAGGAAGTGCCGTATATCCAAGAAAGGAAACAGGAGTAATCCACTGAATTGCGGACCCGTTTCGCTAATGTCGATTTGCAGTAGCATTTTGGAACATACTGTTTTCGAACATTACGAATTCCCTGAAGGAAAACCATGTATTGACAATTAGCCAACATGGATTCAGAAAATATCCCTCCTGTCTAACACAACTAGCTCTGTATTCTCACGATGTAATGAGTGCTATCAACAGGGGATATCAAATTGACTCCATATTTTTAGATTGCCAGAAAGCTTGACATTGTTCCTCACAGGTGACTTATGATCAGATTACGTGCCTACGTAGTATGGTCGCAGTTGTGCGACTGGATTCGTGATTTCCTGTCAGAAATGTCACAATTCTTCGTAGTTGACGTAAAGTCATAGAGTAAAACACAAGTAATATCTGACGTTTCCCAAGGAAATGTTATCGCCCCTCTGCCGCTACTGACAAATAAACAATTTAGTAGACACTCTGAGCAGTACTGTTAGATTGTTTGCAGATGATTCTGTCACTTACCGTCATGTACAGTCGTCAGATGATCAACACCAAATGCAAAATGATAATGTTTAGAGGAAGAACACTAAGAAAATGCAAAAGGTCTACTGAAGAGCCTGCGTACACAACGCTTGTCCGTCCTTTTCTGAGATATATCTGAGCGGTGTGCGATCCGCAACAGATAGGACTGGCGGAGGACATCGAAAATATTCAAAGAATGGCAGCTCGTTTTGCATTTTTTCGAAATGAGGGTCAAAGTGCCACAGATATGATACGCGAATTTGGATGGCAATAATTAAAACAAAGGCGTTTTTCGTTGAAGCAGGATCTTCTCATGAAATTTCAATCACCAACTTTCTCCTCCAAATGCGAAAGTGTTTTGTTGGCGCCAACCTACGTAGGGAGAACTGATCTTCATAATAAAATAAAATAAATCAGAGCTCGGAAGGTCAGATTTAAGTGTTCGTTTTACCTGCGCGCTGTTTGAGAGATGTACTGCTCACCCAAAGTTGCTCATTATACATCAGAATTCTACATCTACAGGTACACCTCTGCAAGCCCTCTTATGGTGTGTCGCGGGGGAATGCTTTGTGTACCAATGTCACTTTCCCACCCTTTCCTATTCCAATCCCAAGTGGTGTGCGAGAAGAATGGTTGTTGTGAAGCCTATGTTTAGGCTCCAATCTCGCCAATATCACCTTCATGGTCTTTTCGCAACATATGTCTTCTAGGAAGGTAGGCTCTCGACTTTTTAAGGATACAGTGTACTTTTCCGGCTCAATATTACGTAAAAATAAACACCTATTTCTTTCAGGCACTGTCTATAATGTATATGTTCAAATGGTTCAAATGGCTCTGAGCACTATGGGACTTAACTTCTGTGGTCATCAGTCCCTTAGAACTTAGAACTACTTAAGCCTAACTAACCTAAGGACATCACACACATCCATGCCCGAGGCAGGATTCGAACCTGCGACCGTAGCAGTCGCGCGGTTCCGGACTGAGCGCCTTAACCGCGAGACCACCGCGGCCGGCAATGTATATGTTTTACACATTTTTTTGTTGATATCAGATAATGCAGCACACTTTCTAAACAAATCAGAAGTCTTTTGAATATTTTTGAACCTTCTTAGGGTTATTAAAAAATTACAAAAAATTGATGCATTTTTCGAAAATGTTTCCTCAAATTGAGGTTCCACTTAACCCAATGTTATACATTTGAAGGCGACCAAATTTTTACCGGATACGCATGACATGATGGCTGAGGTACTAGATCTATTTAATTCCACCTATTATGTATATTACAAGGATAAAAATATCATATCTTACATTTTAATTTTTCTAATTTTTTCCTAGTAAAAATGTTACTTTTTCTATAATTTAGTGGATTCTGCAATAAAGCTTAGGTCTACTACATAAATATGGACTACTGAAAGTTACAGAAAAAAATTAGAGCAATGCATTATAAACTTAAGGAAATATTTGTACCTGAATTCTGGAAAATACAACTTGCGGGAAATTGCGAATGAAGATATGAGTCCTATTAAACTGTGCCTCAGAACATTCCTAAAGCATAGTCTTCATCCTGCAACATTTCCTCATCTTCAAGCTTCCTCTGCGCAATCCTTTTAGCACTTCTTGCCTCTTTGTTAACTTGAAGAGAGAATCTTTCAGCTTCATGAAACCGTTGTCTGTCACACGCAAGCACTTTATCTTCCGTATTAGAGCCACATTTTATGCCTAAATTTGGTTCAAATGGCTCTGAGCACTATGGGGTTCAACATCTGAGGTCATCAGTAACCTAGAACCTAGAACTACTTAAACCTAACTAACCAAAGGAAATCACACACGTCCATGCCCGAGTCACGATTCGAACCTGCAACCGTAGCGGTCGCGCGGTTCCAGACTGAAGTGCCTAGAACCGCTCGGTCACTGCGGCCATCTTATGCCTAAATTTCTCAGGGCTTCCAAACTTCCTATCAGTTCATCATTGAAACATATCACTGCATCTAGTACACCAACTTTTAATGTATTTAGTCCTACAAAAACATTCTTGGGTAATCTTTTCCATATGTCATGGTTGAAACTTCCATTTGTATTCTGAGTGCTCCCATGAAGACATTTACTAAGCAAAACAGGGTCACTCAAGTCTCTAAAAATTGGTTTTATTTCATTGATAACAAGCTCTGGAAGGGGATGCTTGTGATGGTATATTTGACCACTTTCTTTTGCTTTTTGGTAACCATACCAAGAATCTGCTCGTTTAGGGCAGAGTCCGTGAACATGGTGGTCATCTGTGGACAGCTTATGAAAGCAGGTGGCCTATACAGCTTTTCTCATTGCTGCAACGTGATTCAGCGGTGCAGTTCGTCTAATGGCCAGTCCATAGTAACTCTGGAAAAGGTCAATTTCAGTTTCTGTCAATCTGCCTCGTCCAGACAGAGATTTTACATCAGATAGCAACTTTCCTTTCATTTCTCTTCGTAGCTTCCTCAATCTAGCAGCCATCCTCTTTTGCACATATCCACGAAACACCACTTTTGTTACCAAGGAATCACCATAAACATTGAACTCATTAATTTTATTGAAAGCTTTAGAGTCCCCATCGCCTAGATACTTCCCTATACCTAACGTTATAAACGGACACCGACCTCTGGAATATTTTTAGAGCTCCATCACACTCCATACCTCCACTGTAACCATCACAATTCTTAGAACACTGATGTTCAATATGTCCTTCAGTGTTACCATGGCAGGTGTGGCAGTACTTAGATAAGCACTGAACATCAACAACCTTTCCATTCTCCACAGAAGTAGCACTTACAACACCAATCAAGGAACGATGTTCTCGACGTTGCCATGTTCCATCAAGTGCAACAGCAATGTCCCTAGTTCCACTAATATTTACAGTTCCTTCTACTGCACGTTTCATAGATGTTTTAGACACAACCGTAAAGGCACCTAAAAGTATTTTATGTACTTACTGAACCTACTGGGAGGAGGAGGAAGGTCCATCAACCCACAAACCATTTAAGCGGCCTTTTCTCCTTTTGCTATTGCACCCCTCGCATACACTAACTTCTAATTCACATCATATGAATTGTGCACGACCGAGCGAGGTGGCGCAGTGGTAGCACACTGGACTCGCATTCGGGAGGACGACGGTTCAATCCCGCGTCCGGCCATCCTGATTTAGGTTTTCCGTGATTTCCCTAAATCGCTCCAGGCAAATGTTGGGATGGTTCCTTTCGAAGGGCACGGCTGACTTCCTTCCCCATCCTTCCCTAATCCGATGAGACCGATGACCTCGCTGTTTGGTCTCTTCCCCCAAAACAACTCTACTCATTTTCGAGGTAGATTTATTGCAGGATCTACATAGAACAACTCATTTTGACGCCAAATCCTTTCTGCTACTTTGTTGTTCAGTTATTTCCAGACAGCCTACACCACACATTGTTTACATTTCGCCACTTCCTTTATCAAAGAAGATAAGATGCCCACATCAACAACAACAAATCCACTACAAACAGCGTCATCGTTAACGCACAAATTTCAATCACCAGGAGGCGTGCCATGTAGGAGTTTCTTCCCTGAAGAACTGATACATGGTTAGTTTCAACAGTGTGGGTTGTTTTGTGTTGATACTGGTTACCACGGAATTTGCTTTTATTGAATTTCTTGATGCGTCGCATAGTTCGTATTTATTTCACACTAAAGAATATGTACTTCTACAAATATATGTAGCACTTGGGCAACAAACATTCAGTAACTCGTGAAAAAAACTGCTTCAGCGAAACATAAGTAAATACTAGCAAAGATAATCATTTACAGACACTAGGAGCCTGCACTGTTACCAACATATAGAATGTAGTATACGTATAATCGCTGTAAACAGAAATAAAGGGGGCGTGGCGACATACATGACTGTAACTTTAAAATTTGGTATATATAGCTCATTTTTCATTTGAAACCCTATAATGTACATATCAATGTAATCAGAAAAGACTATAGAATTTAATAAAGTCATAAAAATCGATTTTTCCACCGTTTATAAGTACCCTGTATCCTTAATAGTAAACCACACCGTTACGCAGCTGTTATACAATCTGTCACTGGCCTTGTATGATCACTTTTGAGATGCTTTCACGGTTACTAAACGAACCTGTAACGAAAATCGCCGCTCTTCTTCGGATCTTCTCTATTTCTTCTATCTGTCCTATTTGGTACATGTCGCAGGGTGACGAAAAATATTCAGGTATCCATCGAACGAGTGTTTTGAGGGCTACTTCCTTCATGGATGGATTTGTCTTCCTGAGGATTCTTCCAATGAAACTCTCTAGAGAGCATATGCCTTTCCTGCAATTTGTTTCACATGGCTGTTTCACTTCATAAAGTAGGCATTTTACCAGACATTCAATGGGACTGGCTAAATCCAGTGAGTATTCTGTAGTCGTGTGATCACACAATGATGCGTCTTTCCTCCGAATTACGTCTTCAGTTGTCGTTTAATGAAAATCTGCCTTCGTGGCTGGTCTATGTTCGGGCGTTGCACGGTTTCTATTCACCGAACCACTGTAGTGTTAACTTTTAAGGTACCTCATGAATGTGAGATCGCAAAAGGCTAATGATATTTACAGCATTCGAAGCCCACACATTGTCTACGACGCAACCACGATATTGGATGCTAATGGCAAGAAGAATTGGGACTGGTGGTATTCAGTAGTGACCAATGCTTGGACGACGAGTAACTCACAACAGTGCTAGTGGTGGTGATACAAAGCAGAACAGTGACAACGATAAAGATAGCAAACATTGCATTACATCTACAAAGACAGTTGCCGAAGTTGACATGGAATTCAGCAAAGTGAGAAAGAAGTGGCAGATGAAATATCAGCGCTTCCGCAAGATGATTCAGTGGAATGTATGGTGTGCTGCCGTGTACGGACGACTTTGCGGACAATGTGCTAGCATACTCGACAGTATCCGAACGACCTGAATTGCGCTTCCCCAGATATAATGCAGCCCGCATAACTTATCTATCTTGTAAGTTTTCTATTCTCTTTGCAGTACAGTCGTTTGACTATACAAAATGGATACCACAAGAGATCGCCAGAGAACACTGTTCCTTCGGGTAATTAGTCGAGATGTAAATCAATTCCACAATATCGTAAATACTAGGAAATGCATCAATAGATATGAGACAGTCCTTAACGCTTGTAAATTCAGTTTTATTATAGTAAATGGCACTTAAAAATCCCTACCACACTTCCTAGAATTTGAGTTAACTAGCTCCGTCACAAAAGTCACTCCAGCAATCCTCAGGCAAAATTAAGTATGTTTATGGACAACAGATTTTGATGCTATTTTCTCGAAAACCGACATTAGAAGCCTGTGTCATCTTCTACGTAAGAGTCAACCTGTAATGTATTTTGGGACAGTATTTGGACTCCTAAGGTTCTATGACAGTTCGAAGTGTTTTTGCTTTTTAAAAGATATTCACATACCTGTGAGGGTCGTTCACGATACGGGTGGTTGGTCATAAACTGGATGTCGAACTAGCCAGTTAGAAGTAACGTGATTAACAGCGGTAAACGCTCTACGGAAATCACAAAACTAACATTGTATCACCAGTAACTTCTCTGTACACATGACTAATTATTAGTGCACATTTCTGAACTTTAAACGACGTGATGAAGTTTTCTGTTCTGGATATAGATTGAAACCAAGCACCTATAAGTATTGTAAGTAACCAAAGTTTTCGTGCCTGACCGAGACTCGATGACAGCAACGTTCGAAATTGGTGACTAGCCATACAGAGTCATAAAATATCTAAGTATTCACCAGTATCAATTAACAAATCTACATTCGAAATTTTTGTGCTCTGCCTGGAATTCTGTCAAGACCCTTATCTCCCTGTTAATTAACAACGAAAAATGGTTAATATAATTTCAAGTAACAAAGTTTACACGTGTTTAAAACGAAGTGTCATGATGTAAAGTTTTGTGAAGCAGACGCAAATCCAGCGCATAATCAGATTGTTAACAAACTAAAATCAAATTTCAAATATCGAATTTTTTCACCACCAGCGAGATGTTAGAATTCGAAATGAGGATACAATATTTGCATGGTTTGGAATCGAACCCGGCACTACCGTCGTTGGTTTCTATCCAGGAACAGTTTGCTCATCAGTACTGTAAAGTGTGCTTTTTTTACTAGAAATAACAGTACCTATCGTTATTGTTGACAACACATGAAGAGACATTAAAAATGAAAATTATTTACGTCTGGTAGTTCGGTGTGCATATGCTAGGGCTCGACATGAGACCATGAATATTTTTGTGCTGGACCATTGTTCGAACCCACATATATGCCTTTCGTGGAGACCTAGAGGAGTTCGCACTCTTGATGGAACCAACGAAATGACTGCACCATATCGTTCTGTGTAGGTCAGATACGACGAAAGAGGAGATCCGAATTCGAAATCCAGTCCAGCATAAAATTTTTCGACGTCTCAAGTTCAAATAAAATAAGAGCCCTGTGATCTTAAATGACTATTGGTTCATTAAATAAAATGAAGTTTCTATTGTAAGGAAGCTCACTGGAGACAGAGTTTCTGTTTACTGCGACTTCCGCCTCTATTATGTCCCATCCAAAAGCGGCTCTGCTACAGTTGCTTGCCAGAGGTGAAGGAGATCTGTTCGTGTGTGTTTAAAATATATGTCGGAAATGAGAATAGAACCCATACTTCGCAGTTAAGAAATTAGGATCAATCACCAGACCACTGAAGCCCACACATGCTACTTTCATGACTGTGTCGCAACGTATGATGTGCTATGCTTACAAATTAGACATGGTGAAAAAAATTGAGTTCTCCACAACTGGTCAATTATAAGCAGGCTTCTGAAAAGGAAATTATGCTAGTCTCTTGTCAGCAATATGGAAAGACGGTTTTAGCCATCATAGCTTCAGTTCGAAGCCATTCTGAAATTTTCACTATTTCAAGAAATTTCTTAGCTCTAAAAATGCCATTGCAGAGTATTGCCATTATTGCTATTAGCGTCTTCTTTCTGATGCTTTTATACGCGTGCTTGAAGAAAGCATGTAATGCTTCTTGGTCATTTTTAGAAGCAGTTGCCTTAAGCAGGCAAACATTTAGTTCGCAGCAAATGGCTGCGGCGTTTTGAGGCAACTGGACCGTAACTATTAATTTAGTTCTTTCCATGTCTTGGGAATAGTTTTCGGACATCTCCAATTATTCGTAGATCAAATGGTTCAAATGGCTCTGAGCACTATGGGACTTAACATCTATGGTCATCAGTCCCCTAGAACTTAGAACTACTTAAACCTAACTAACCTAAGGACAGCACACAACACCCAGCCATCACGAGGCAGAGAAAATCCCTGACCCCGCCGGGAATCGAACCCGGGAACCCGTGCGTGGGAAGCGAGAACGCTACCGCACGACCACGAGATGCGGGCATTCGTAGATCAGATTTAAAGTGAACTAACTGATGAAGACGATACTTAATCACAGAATTTTCGATGCATTACCTTTTTTAATTGCGCTTAGCAACGACGCAAGAGGACGTTAATGTCTTCTGTTAAATGGCATGATCATTCCCTCCAGATGACTTGGTCAACGTCATCTATTTCGGCCCTGAAATTCGTTCATAGTAACGTCTTTGATTTTTTTTCTTAAATTAGAGTATGCAAATGTCGCACAATGCTTAAATAGACGCACTTCATCACACATGTCTCTTCTCGAGGCTTCCTGAATGTGCAAAATCATTCATGTCAGAAAGATCTTTCTTGAAGCAAAAAACTCTTTTTTGCGTGTTTTGCCAGAACCACGCGTCCCACGTGCAATACAAAGGTTCAGAGCTGCCTCTGCTGCCTTCACCCCTCTAGTAAACCCAATTCGCAAATGTTAGACCTTTGTCCACTTGGGACTATATTTTCTCACACTCATAAGTTTAAGGCACGCAATATCCAAAGGGTAAATGCTAGATAAAAACTAGAACTTCAAATAAGAAAATGAGCGTTGGTAAATACACTCACAGCACCGCGCCGCGTTCACCTGGTCGGAAGCGTTCGACGTTGGCAGCAGGAGGCGCAAGGCCGGTAGTCGGGAGCTGCTGTGGGTCGAGGAAACTTCCGAGCGTAAACTGCTCTGATATTGAAGCAGCCACGACCAGTTTGGCAGATATATTTCTAGAACTCTTTGCCATTATAGGTAGATTAGGAAATGAAACAAATTACGTTAGAGGTTCCATCAAACTGATAAATTAGCATATATCAGATACGTGATTTAAAGAAACCGAGGAATGGAGTGGACGTGGACCGAAATACGCGACTTTGTGTTTAGAGAGCACGAAGCTTGCCACTTTTTTTTCGGTCCTTCTACCTCCCCTTCAGCCCGTCCTTACGGTCTCCAATATTTACAACATTAACGATAGTTACCGTTATTTCTAATCAAACACAAATCAGTAACGATGAGCAAACAGTTCGTGGATAGAAACCAAAGGCAGCAGTGCCGGGTTCGATTCCCGATCATGTAAAAAAAATTGCATCGTCATTTCGAATTCAAACATTTCGCTAGTGGTGAAAAAAATTCGATAACTAACATTTGATTTTACTCAATTAAAAATTATTATGTGGTAGGTTCGAGTCCGTATCATGAAACTTTACATCATTGCACTTTGTTATAAACACATGCAAACTTTGTTGCTTTAAATTATATTAAACACTTTTCTTGATTAGTTAACAGGGAGATAAGAGTCTTGACAGGATTCCAGGCAGAGCACAAAAATTTTCAAGTGTGATTTGTTGACTAATTCTGGTGAATACTTCGGTATTTCACGATTCTTTATGCCCAGTCATCGATGACAAACGTCGCTGTGATCGTGTCTCGGTCAGGCACGAAAGCTTTGGTTAGTTACATTGGCTTGGTTACAGTCCAGATCCAGAACAAAAAAACTTCATGTCGTCCAAAGTTCAAACATGTTCAGAAATACTTGCTCAGCCATGAGTACAGAGAAATTAATGGTGATACAACTTTAATTTTCAGGTTTCCATAGAATGTTTGCCGATATTAATCGCCCTGCTTTTAACTAGATAGATCGACGCCTAATTTGTGAACAACCTCTCGTATCAGGAACGACGTTTCACAGGTGTGGCAAAATCTATTAAGGAGGAAAAATACTTCGAATTGTCAAAGAACTTTATGGGTCTAAATGTTGTCTCAGAATCTCTTGTTCATAAAAACATTTAGTCTTGTCTAAAGATTGCTGGAATGATATATGTGAGTTAATTAACTCAATGATATTCGTCAGTTAATTAACTAAAATTTTAACAAGTGTGGTAGTGATTTTGAAATGTCACGTGACTGACTGACTTAGTTCCTGTCATTCCCTCTGGAACATAGGGTCGTGACGAAATTCCTCCACCTGGTACGCTTTCTAGCGAGTCTCTTCACTTCACTCCAGGTTTTTCCATCCTCTACAGCTTCTCTCTCGATCGTCCTTTTCCACGTCTGTTTGGGACGACCATGTTTTCTAACTCCTTGAGGGTTCCAGTCCAACACCATCATTTCAACAGTTCCGTCTGGTTTCCTCCATGAGTATATGAGTTGTACAATGGTGTCGATAAGTGCTTAACAAGTGTTAGTGATCCTAAAACACGTGTCGAGCCATGTAGTTCGTTATCATTGCCCGACAGGGAACCACAAATTCCGTCTCCAGCGAAACGTAGTAAACGACAGTCGTTGTCCAAGGAAAAGGTGCTGAACGTAATTACGTACATGGAAGATCATCTGCAGCATAGTCTAAAAAAAAAAGTTATGAACAGATTTCGAATGAGTGTCAGCCATATGACCGTGTAGTGCATAAGAAAAACTACGTATATTCAAGAGAGGGAAAGGCGCACTTGTTACAAAAATAGCTGTTTGCGAGTTTCAGGGATGCTCGATACAATTTACAGGAAGTGCGGCCTTGCCGCAGTGGGAACACCGGTTCCCGTCAGATCACTGAAGTTAGGCGCTGTCGGCTGGGCTAGCTCTTGGATGCATGACCATCCGGTCTGCCGAGAGCTGTTGGCAAGTGGGTTGCACGCAGCCCTTGTGATGCAAACAGAGAAGCTGGTTGATCGAGAAGTAGCGGTTCCGGTCTCGCAAACTGACATACGGCCGAGGAGTGGTGTGCTGACCACATGCCTCTCCATTTCCACATCCAGTGACGCCTGTGGTCTGAGGAAGAAACGGCGGCCGGTCGGTACCGTTGGGCCTTCATGGCCTGTTCGGGAAGAGTTAATTAGTTAGAATGATGGTGACTTACTATGTTATGCATATAAAACTGCACATGACACAGACTACAGTGATTTCAAGGGAAGCAGTGGATGTTGCATAACTTCAAACAGTGCTACAGGACTGGAAGACTAAGATAACGAAATTTCAAACAAAGCGTCAATTTGACGATGCTCAGTAAACTGCAGAATATGCTTGAAAGTTTGTAGATGAGATAAACAAACTTATCCCATCGTTTAGTAAGGAATTTGTCTTCAACTGCAACCAATCGGGATTTGAAGAGGAAATACATGTGAGAGGAACCCTGGAAATTAAAGGTTCCAAGAAGTTGTATCAAGATCGACTAACAACAGTGCCATAACGCCTTCGAATACAATTACGCCGATTGTTAACCTGAATAGTAAAATGGCTGAAAACTTGTCTATTGTGCTGCGAGAAGTTGGAGGTGGTCTGCCCCCTACGATTCTTTCTCGTGCGCGTGATCTTGCAACAGAAGTAGGGAATATTTACGTCACAATAAGCAAGGGTGGGAAAATAGGCGCAAGAGAACTACAACTATGGTATGAGTGCTAAGTTCTGCCAATATCTGGTCAGAATAACTTGCTTTTGCTTGATTCCTGGTCTGTATATAAAAATCAAACTTCTTTAGAGCAAACTATCCCTCGTGAAATGTGTGTGACATTGTAATTCATACCACCTGCAACCACTGTGCAAATTTAGCCTCTGGATGTCCGTTTTTTTTTGTTTTGTTTTTTGCTATAATTCATATTATCGCACTATCTGCAGCTACGCCTTAAAGAATAGCCACTTTCACGGTAAGCTCCGCGACAGGCTGTTTCGGTTGCATGCCATCATATTCCATCATTCTCATCACCCCGTCACACCAATATATTTCTATACGCATTCTTTAAGAGTGGATACCTAGCTGAACAGCCTGCATGGTTTGTAACTCCCAAGGAGCTCGTCTTCGATCCTGATGATGCGAGCCTTCTTTATCATTGTGGCGCGCCATTTTTCGTTCGGCGTTCGTGGTTAAAATTAATGGTTTGTTTTGACTTGAACAGTTAGTTCATGAGCCCACTCGAAGCGTAAATGGTTCCGAAAGCATACTTGACCTCTTAGCAACAAATAATCCGGGACAAATAGTGAGTATCGTGACGAATACAGGGATTAGCGACCACAAGGCAGTTGCTGCTAGGCTGAATGCCGTAATACCTACAACCATCAAAAAGAAACGTAAAGTACACTCCTGGAAATGGAAAAAAGAACACATTGACACCGGTGTGTCAGACCCACCATACTTGCTCCGGACACTGCGAGAGGGCTGTACAAGCAATGATCACACGCACGGCACAGCGGACACACCAGGAACCGCGGTGTTGGCCGTCGAATGGCGCTAGCTGCGCAGCATTTGTGCACCGCCGCCGTCAGTGTCAGACAGTTTGCCGTGGCATACGGAGCTCCATCGCAGTCTTTAACACTGGTAGCATGTCGCGACAGCGTGGACGTGAACCGTATGTGCAGTTGACGGACTTTGAGCGAGGGCGTATAGTGGGCATGCGGGAGGCCGGGTGGACGTACCGCCGAATTGCTCAACACGTGGGGCGTGAGGTCTCCACAGTACATCGATGTTGTCGCCAGTGGTCGGCGGAAGGTGCACGTACCCGTCGACCTGGGACCGGACCGCAGCGACGCACGGATGCACGCCAAGACCGTAGGATCCTACGCAGTGCCGTAGGGGACCGCACCGCCACTTCCCAGCAAATTAGGGACACTGTTGCTCCTGGGGTATCGGCGAGGACCATTCGCAACCGTCTCCATGAAGCTGGGCTACGGTCCCGCACACCGTTAGGCCGTCTTCCGCTCACGCCCCAACATCGTGCAGCCCGCCTCCAGTGGTGTCGCGACAGGCGTGAATGGAGGGACGAATGGATACGTGTCGTCTTCAGCGATGAGAGTCGCTTCTGCCTTGGTGCCAATGATGGTCGTATGCGTGTTTGGCGCCGTGCAGGTGAGCGCCACAATCAGGACTGCATACGACCGAGGCACACAGGGCCAACACCCGGCATCATGGTGTGGGGAGCGATCTCCTACACTGGCCGTACACCACTGGTGATCGTCGAGGGGACACTGAATAGTGCACGGTACCTCCAAACCGTCATCGAACCCATCGTTCTACCATTCCTAGACCGGCAAGGGAACTTGCTGTTCCAACAGGAAAATGCACGTCCGCATGTATCCCGTGCCACCCAACGTGCTCTAGAAGGTGTAAGTCAACTACCCTGGCCAGCAAGATCTCCGGATCTGTCCCCCATTGAGCATGTTTGGGACTGGATGAAGCGTCGTCTCACGCGGTCTGCACGTCCAGCACGAACGCTGGTCCAACTGAGGCGCCAGGTGGAAATGGCATGGCAAGCCGTTCCACAGGACTACATCCAGCATCTCTACGATCGTCTCCATGGGAGAATAGCAGCCTGCATTGCTGCGAAAGGTGGATATACACTGTACTAGTGCCGACATTGTGCATGCTCTGTTGCCTGTGTCTATGTGCCTGTGGTTCTGTCAGTGTGATCATGTGATGTATCTGACCCCAGGAATGTGTCAATAAAGTTTCCCCTTCCTGGGACAATGAATTCACGGTGTTCTTATTTCAATTTCCAGGAGTGTATATCTATTTAAAAAAAGCTGAAAAAAATGCTCTTATCACCGTTTTAAGATACAGTCTTCACTCCTTCCGATCTGATCATGTAAGCGTAGAAAAGTTGTGGAATGATTTCTAAGAGATAGTATCGACAGCAATTGAGAGATATATACCACGTAAATTAATAAGTGATGCTACTGATCACCCATGGTACACAAAACGGGTCAGATCGCTGTTGCAGAAGCAGCGAAAAAATCATGCCAAATTTAAAAGAACACAAAACCCCCAAGATTGGCAAAGTTTTACAGAAGTTCGAAGTAAAATAATAAATAAATGGCTCTGAGCACTATGGGACTTAACTTCTAAGGTCATCAGTCCCATAGAACTTAGAACTACTTAAACCTAACTAACCTAAGGACATCACACAGATCCATGCCCGAGGCAGGATTCGAACCTGCGACCGTAGCGGTCACGCGGTTCCAGACTGTAGCGCCTTTAACCGCTTGGACACACCGGCCGGCGAAGTTCGAAATATAGCGCGTACTTCAATGCGAAATGCTTTTAATAATTTCCATAACGAAACTCTGTCTCGAAATCTGGCAGAAAACCGAAAGAGATACTGGTCATACATAAAGAACACGAGTGGCAAGACGCTATCAATACTTTCACTGCGCTATAACAACGGTGAAGTTCCTGATGACAGTGTCATTAAGCAGAGTTATTAAACAAGGTTTTCCGAAACTCCGTCACCAAAGAAGACGAAGTAAATATTCCTGAATTCCAATCAAGAACAACTGCCAAGATGAGAAACATAGAAGTAGATACCCTCCGTGTAACAAAGCAGCTTAAATCACTTAATAAAGGCAAGGTTTCTGGTCCAGATTGTATACCATTCAGGTTCCTCTCAGAGTATGCTGATACAATAGCTCCATATTTAGCAATTATGTACAACCGCTCGCTCACAGAAAGATCCGTACCTAAAGACTGGAAAATTGATCAAATCACACCAATACCCAAAAAGGGAAGTAGGAGTGATCCGTTGAATTACTGGCCTATATCACTAACTTCTATTTGCGGTAGGTTTTTGGAACATATACTGTATTCGAACATTATGAAGTACCTCGAAGAAAACGATTTATTTACACATAGCACGGATTCAGAAAACATCGTTCTTGCGAAACACGACTAGCTCTTTATACTCATGAAGTAATGAGTGCTATCGACAGGGGATGTCAAATTGATTCCATATTTTTAGATTTCCAGAAGGCTTTCGACGCCGCTCCTCACAAGCGTCTTCTAACCATACTGTCCGTCCTGATAGCTGAATGGTCAGCGTGACGGACTGCCGTCCTAAAGGGCCCGGGTTGGATTCCCGGCTCGGTCGGGGATTTTCTCCGCTCAGGGACTGGTTGTTGTGTTGTCTTTATCATCATTTCATCCCCATCTGGCGCGCAGGTCGCCCAATGTGGCGTCGAATGTAATAAGACCTGCACCAAGGCGTCCGGGCCTGCCCCGTAAGGGGCCTCCCGGCCAATGACGCCAAACGCTCATTTCCATTTTCTAACCAAACTGCGTGCCTACGGAATATCGCCTCAGTTGTCCCACTGGATTCGTGATTTCCAGTCAGAAAGTCACAGTTCATAGTAATCGACGGAAAGTCATCGAGTAAAACAGAAGTAATATCCGGCGTTCCCCAAGGAAGTGTTATAGGCCTTCTATTGTTCCTGATCTATATTAACAATATAGGAGACACTTTTAGTAGCCGTCTTAGATTGTTTGCAGATGATGCTGTCATTTATCGTCTTGTAAAGTCATCAGGTGACCAAAACGAACTGCAAAACGATTTAGATAAGATATCTGTATGATGTGAAAACAATTAATCCTGAATAAAGAAAAGTGTGAAGTTACTCACATGAGTACTAAAAGAAATCCACTAAATTTCGATCACGCGGTAAGTCACATAAACCTGAAGGCTGTAAATTCAACTAAAAACTTAGGGATTACAATTACAAATAACTTAAATTGGAACGATCACATAGGTAAATGTTGTGGGTAGAGCAAACCAAAGACTGCGATTCATTGGCAGAACACTTAGAAGATGCAACAGGTCTACTAAAGAGACTAATTACACCACGCTTGTCCGCCCTATTCTGGAGTATTGCTGTGCGGTGTGGGATCCGCATCAGGACGGATGACGGATGACATGGAAAAAGTACAAAGAAGGGCGACTCATTTTGTATTATCGCGAAGTGGGGGAAATAACACCACAGACATGATACGTGAATTGGAGTGGCAATCATTAAAACAGAGATTTTTTCGTTGCGACAGGATCTTCTCGTGAAGTTTCAATCACCAATTTTCTCCTCCGATTGCGAAAACATTCTGTTGGCACCCACCTACATAGGGTAAGTAATCATCACGATAAAATAAGAGAAATCATGGCTCGCACAGAAACATTTAAGTGCTCGTTTTTCCCACGCGCCGTTCGAGAATGGAATGGTAGAGAGACAGCTTGGAGGTGGTTCATTGGACCCTCTGCGAGGCATTTTATTGTGAATAGCAGAGTAATTACGTAAATGTAGATGTAGATGTTCTTGAACGTCAACGATGTCCGTTTTGTGAAGTGTAAAAATACATTCCACAGAACGTTGATTTCTGCACCTCCCAGACACTCAGTTTCTGTCTCCCTCCTGCTGCACATGATGAGTCATTAGCGGCTACTAATTTTCCTGTCATTATTGTTAACACAACACTTTAAAATGAGTCTTGCTAAAGATTAAACTTGCGATCTCGCATTCAAGGTTTCCTTCTAAGAAATGTCGCTCATGTGTAGGAGGCGGTGCCAACCAAAAGACATTAGACGGAAGTAACATTTGTAATGTTACTAACCGACTACCATAACACTTCGTTTGTCAGCTGTGGAATACGCTTGCCGTGCGTGAAGCAAGTCCGCCCATGTAAAACAGACACGTAGACGTGACCATCGAAGGATCCGTCAGGCTAGGCACTGGATGTGTAGGACCAGTACATACAGACGTCTGCTGTGCGGCCATCGTTGCTTCGCCTGACGTTCGCCGAAAGATAGTTTGTTATTTAAAATAGAGTGTTATTTATAGCAGTCTTTCTTGTTACTGACACCAGCTCTAAGTGATAATTTAATGAAAATGCAAAATGTAATTCGCTAAAACTTGTCATCTTTCACTGAGTCCTCGCTCTTTAGCAAGCAGTACACTCGCGATATCTTCGTACTATGTTAGGATTTGAACAAACACTGTGAATGATGAGCATGACGAAGGAGACATGATGTCTGGAAGTAACTACTTTCCTGTACGATCACCATCTAAGTTTCAAAAATTATTTTTTCTAGTATTCGAGTTGCAATGAGTACATTAAAGCAAAACTGGTGTAAAAGAGAGGCACAGATACGATATCTATTGTTTAGGAGGAATTACGAGGGCACGAGGGCCCAAATGAAAACCGTTGCCGAATGCTTTCATTTGATCCCACGAGATGTGCTATTCGGATCCACATTGGACCTAAAGAGGGCGATGATTACACTTCTTTTGTTATAAACAATTTGGCACATAAGTTAATTAGCACACCACACAAACAAGCAGCAGCCTGGAGCAGTCTTGCATAATTTTAAGAAAAGATATTTCTTTTACGTGATTTAAATGTATTTCGCCTCATCCAGCATTATTGTTTAAAAAACAACTATAATTCAAAAACGTTCTACGGTAAGGAAATACTGTCTGCTCCGGCGAAGTCAGCAGAGAAAAACAGCATGAATAAATGGTATTATTATTGAACCATTTTTATGTTATTATTTAGCATAA
Source organism: Schistocerca serialis cubense (assembly GCF_023864345.2). Lineage (NCBI taxonomy): Eukaryota > Metazoa > Arthropoda > Insecta > Orthoptera > Acrididae > Schistocerca > Schistocerca serialis. The sequence goes on from NC_064639.1 coordinate 585,320,598, forward strand.
ATTTATAGTTAAGGATTTTCGATAGCAGTTATAGTCATAAAAGCATTAGCAACATATTCAAATTGCCGCGTGAGAGCACATCCAATTCTATAATCATATTTCTAGATTAAGTTTACAAAATAATGATTTATGTACTGACATCCAGTGCGATAAATCCATTAGTATGTGAGGTCTTGTGGGAGAGCTTCAGACAGGGAGAATGGGGAGTCAGTTGCACTCAGCTGGACTAGGGACGAGATGAATGAAGGTCGTGTGGAGGTGTGGATGGCGATAAGGCCGTTAGTACTGCGCATAGAATAGTCCACAGGAGCAGTTAGCTTGGAATTTATGTAGGTAATGGTGAATATTCACTAGTGGTGTGAGTATGAATACTATATAAAATTTCAGTGAAAGACTGGACGAATATTTAACTGAGGCTTTCTGAGGTCGTTGAGTACTAATTTATTCACGGTTTTGCATTGAAAGATAGTTAGAATCGAAAGAAACGATAAAATAAATTAAATTTTACAAGTGAAAATGAACTGCAGCGTATCACTGGCACCATTTACTACAGCCACTGAAAATTTTAGAAAAATTTAAGCACTGGTACTTCAAGTTTAGGAACAAAAATAGTACACGCCTGTATGGTCGACTCTAAGACATAGAATAGGCAACTGAATTTCGAGAGAGGCTGCACGTTGTCCTGATGCCAGTTGCTCAAAATGTGTTAATAACGGGCACACTCCCTTAAAAGTAACTCCCGCTCCTCCTCGGTCTTCAGGGTGCCCGAAAAGTGTCTGTAATCCTTTCGACTTTGTACAGCTGGGGAAATAAATAGTTATTTTATTGGTATCCCTAACTGGGCGGGATCAATCTCGTAACGTAGCTCTGGTTCGTTAGCAGAAAAACTTTTATTTCAGGCAGTATCAAATGTAGGACGTGAAATCAGTGGTCAAAGTATTCAAGGGTGTTATTTTCTGATGAATGTTCGGTGTAACGTAGTTTACACTGGAGGAATTTGGTTTATTGTTCTGTGAAAAATCCCTATTATGTGCAATATGTGGAAGGCAACTAGCCTCATGTCAGGACGTGGGCCGGAAGATTATCACCATGCCTGTTCGAAGCATATTTTTTAAGGGATAAGCGAACGGAAATTTTTATTTGGACATGCTGCAACATTGTTAATACCTCAGCTCTAATTAACAATGATTTGCGCTAAAGTAATGAGGAAGCTTTTGCAAGAAGAATGCCTAGGACCCTCCACAAGATGTTAAGGACCACGTAGAGACTCACAGATCATTGTGAAGGGCAGGATGGTACTGGATACACAGTACTCCAGTCCACAGTATGCAACATACTGTTTTGACCAATGGGCACGGCCACGTCTACGTGTCACCACACATCAGCTGCAGATTTCCGAAGCTACGTTCGAAATTTCAGTTAAGTAACTCCTTGCCCAGTGAATTTACTAACCGATAACGGCAGTGGTCTTCATTCAAATTGTATTTCTCTCTATAGAAAGCAGCGCAACAAAAAGATGGTTTATAAGATAACAAGAAAAGAACTTTTTGTTGAACACTTCAGATGATTCATGTAAACGTAAGTAGGGTTCCGTGGACTGAACTGGTCTCACTAAACTCTGCGTCTAATATGCTTGAAATTCCCGTTCTGTTCATAAATCGAGTGTTAACAACGGAGCAGCTGTACCCCGCAGTCTCTCTGTGTAAGCAGGTGAAAATCAGAGGCACAGCGTAGTCTAGGAGGAAGCGGCCAGCGGGTTGGCGCGCTTTTGTACTCGCCGCAGGCTGGCGTACGTCTGCGCGTATTTTGCGAGCAGCTCGCGTGTTTATAAAACACGTCTGCTGCGCCCGGTGAGAACGACCTGCTGCCCAAGGCCGCCGCCTGGCGCGCCGCAACCCGCCGTGCACGCAGCGTCTCTGCCAGCGAGAGTTTATTCCGAACATTCAAAACAAATCCTCTCGATTAAACTTCACGATGCAGTTCCGACTCGACCTCATCGCCCAGTACAGTATTTTCGTTCAATACATGTAACTAACTAGCTAGCGAGCGAAGCACTACTCTCCAGCCCTAGAGATCCCACTTCAATCCCGGGTAGGTGGGAGGAACTTTCCTTGTTCCTCTACTCGCTACCAAATTGAATACGGGGGATGGCAGAATTTTTTGTGACAGCCGACATCTCTGAGTGAAAGCGACGGCAAAAAATTTGCGATAGTGGTATAGCTTACCGTAGTTTAGGATATAATGGGCTGTTCCGGTTCGTAGATAACCGATTAGCAGAGCAATACAGGCACCTAGGAGCACACGTTGATAAACACTATGTCAGATCGTGTTCATCGCCGCATCTGGCTCAATGTGCTTTACTCCGATACGGTACCCTTACGTGATAAAACCGGAGGCAGTTGTAACATTGTCTAAATGCTGTGTGTGGGGTTCAAGCTCCCACCTCAAGCCGTTGTTGTTGTTGTGGTCTTCAGCCCAGAGACTGGTTTGATGCAGCTCTCCACTCTACTATATCCTGTGCAAGCTTCATCATCTCCGAGTAACTACTGCAACCCACATTCTTCTGAATCTGCTTGGTATATTCATCTCTTGGTCTCCCTCTGCAATGTTTACCCTCCACACTTCCCTCCAATACTAAATTTGTGATCCCTTGATGTCTCAGAAGGTGTCCTACCAATCGATTCCTTCATTTATTCAAGTTGTGCCACACATTCCTCTTCTTCCCGGTTCCTTGCAGTACCTCCTCATTACTTATGTGATCTACCCATCTAATCTTCAGCATTCTTCTGTACAACCAATTTCAAAAGCTTCTATTCTCTTCTTATCTAAACTACTTATCGTGCATGTTGCACTTCCATACAAGGCTACACTCCATACAAATACTTTCAGAAAAAAGTTTCCTGACACTTAAATCTATACTCGATATTAACAAATTTCTCTTCTTCGAAACGCTTTCCTTGCCACTGCCAGTCCTCATTTTATATCCTCTCTACTTCGGCCATCATCAGTTATTTTGCTGCCCAAACAGCAAAACTCATCTACTACTTTGTCTCATTTCCTTATATAACTCCCTCAGCATCACTTGATTTAATTCTACTACATTCCATTTTCCTCGTTTTGCTTTCATTGATGTTCATCTTATATCCTCCTTTCAAGACATCTACATCTACATCTACATCCATACTCCGCAAGCCACCTGACGGTGTGTGGTGGAGGGTACCTTGAGTACCTCTATCGGTTCTCCCTTCTATTCCAGTCTCCTATTGTTCGTGGAAAGAAGGATTGTCGGTATGCTTCTGTGTGGGCTCTAATCTCTCTGATTTTATCCTCATGGTCTCTTCGCGAGATATACGTAGGAGGGAGCAATATACTGCTTGACTCCTTGGTGATGTTCTCGAAACTTCAACAAAAGCCCGTACCGAGCTACTGAGCCTCTCTTCTGCAAAGTCTTCCACTGGAGTTTATCTATCATCTCCGTAACGCTTTCGCGATTATTAAATGATCCTGTAACGAAGCGCGCTGCTCTCCGTTGGATCTTCTCTATCTCTTCTATCAACCCTATCTGGTACGGATCCCACACTGCTGAGCAGTATTCGAGCAGTGGGAGAACAAGCGTACTGTAACCTTCTTCCTTTGTTTTCGGATTGCATTTCCTTAGGATTCTTCCAATTAATCTCAGTCTGGCATCTGCTTTACCAACGATCAACTTTATATGATCATTCCATTTTAAATCACTCCTAATGCGTACTCCCAGATAATTTATGGAATTAACTGCTTCCAGTTGCTGACCTGCTATTTTGTAGCTAAATGATAAGGTATCTGTCTTTCTATGTGTTCGCAGCACATTACACTTGTCTACATTGAGATTCAATTGCCATTCCCTGCACCATGCGTCAATTCGCTGCAGATCCTCCTGCATTTCTGTACAATTTTCCATTGTTACAACCTCTTGATACACTACAGCATCATCTGCAAAAAGCCTCGGTGAGCTTCCGATGTCATCCACAAGGTCATTTATGTATACAGGGTGTTACAAAAAGGTACGGCCAAACTTTCGGGAAACATTCCTCACACACATATAAAGAAAAGATGTTATGTGGACATGAGTCCGGAAACGCTTAATTTTCATGTTAGAGTTCATTTTAGTTTCGCCAGTATGTACTGTACTTCCTCGATTCTGATGATCAAATTGTAAATTTTCACAATCTACATGTGTGGGCTGACGAGAACCCGTACGCAATTGTGCAATCACGTCATGAAAGCAAATTTTCTGTGAACGTTTGGGCAGGCATTGTCGGTGGTGTCTTGATTGGGCCCCATGTTCTTCAACCTACGCTCAATGGAGCACGTTATCATGATTTCATACGGCATACTCTACCTTTGCTGCCAGAAGATGTGCCTTTACAAGTACAACACAACATGTGGTTCATGCACGATGGAGCTCCTGCACATTTCTGTCGAAGTGTTCGTACGCTCCTCAACAACAGATTCGGTACACGATGGATTGGTAGAGGCGGACCAATTCCATGGCCTCCACGCTCTCCTGACCTCAACCTTCTTGACTTTCATTTATGGGGGCATTTGAAAGCTCTTGTCTACGCAACCCAGGTACCAAATGTAGAGACTCTTTGTGCTCATATTGTGGCTGGCTGTGATACAATACACCATTCTCCAGGGCTGCATCAGCGCATCAGGGATTGCAAGCGACGGAGGGTGGATGCATGTATCCTCGCTAACGGAGGACATTTTGAACATTTCCTGCAACAAAGTGTTTGAAGTCACGCAGGTACGTTCTGTTGCTGTGTGTTTCCATTCCATGATTAATGTGATTTGAAGAGAAGTAGTAAAATGAGCTCTAACATGGAAAGTAAGCGTTTCCGGACACATGTCCACATAACATATTTTCTTTCTTTGTGTGTGGGGAATGTTTCCTGAAAGTTTGGTCGTACCTTTTTGTAACACCCTGTATTGTGAGTAGCAACGGTCCTGTGATACTCCCCTGCGGCACACCTGAAATCACTCTTACTTCGGAAGACTTCTCTCCATTGAAAATGACATGCTGCGTTCGTTATCTAGGAACTCTTCGATCCAATCACACAATTTGTCTGATAGTCCATATGCTCTTACTTTGTTCATTAAACGACTGTGGGGAACTGTATCGAACGCCTTGCGGAAGTCAAGAAACACGGCATCTACCTGTGAACCCATGTCTATGGCCCTCTGAGTCTCGTGGACGAATAGCACGAGCTGGGTTTCACACGACCGTCTTTTTCTAAACCCATGCTGATTCCTACAGAGTGGATTTCTAGTCTCTAGGAAAGTCATTATACTCAAACATAATACGTGTTCCAAAATTCTACAACTGATCGACGTTAGAGATATAGGTCTATAGTTCTGTACATCTGTTCGACGTCCCTTCTTGAAAACGGGGATGACCTGTGCCTTTTTTCAATCCTTTGGAATGCTACGCTCTTCTAGAGATCTACGGTACACCGCTGCAAGAAGGGGGGCAAGTTCCTTCGCGTACTCTGTGTAAAATCGAACTGGTATCCCATCAGGTCCAGCGGCCTTTCCTGTTTTGAGTGATTTTAATTGTTTCTCTATCCCTATGTCGTCTATTTCGATATCTACCATTTTGTCATCTGTGTGACAATCTAGAGAAGGAACTACAGTGCAATCTTCCTCTGTGAAACAGCTTTGGAAAAAGACATTTAGTATTTCGGCCTTTAGTCTGTCATCCTCTGTTTCAGTACCATTTTGGTCACAGAGTGTCTGGACATTTCGTTTTGATCCACCTACCGCTTTGACGTAAGACCAAAATTTCTTAGGATTTTTTGCCAAGTCAGTACATAGAACTTTACTTTCGAATTCATTGAACGCCTCTCGCATAGCCCTCCTCACACTACATTTCGCTTCGCGTAATATTTGTTTGTCTGCAAGGCTTTGTCTATGTTTATGTTTGCTGTGAAGTTCCCTTTGCTTCCGCAGCAGTTTTCTAACGCGGTTGTTGTACCACGGTGGCTCTTTTCCATCTCTTCCGATCTTGCTTGGCACATATTCATCTAACGCATATTGTACTATGGTTTTGAACGTTGTCCACTGGTCCTCAACACTATCTGTACTAGAGACAAAACTTTTGTGTTGAGCCGTCAGGTACTCTGTAATCTGCTTTTTGTCACTTTTGCTAAACAGAAAAATCTTCCTACCCGTTTTAATATTTCTATTTACGGCTGAAATCATCGATGCGGTAACCGCTTTATGATCGCTGATTCCCTGTTCTGCGTTAACTGTTTCAAATAGTTCGGGTCTCTTTGTTACCAGAAGGTCTAATACGTTATCGCCACGAGTCGGTTCTCTGTTTAACTGCTCAAGGTAGTTTTCAGATAAAGCACATAAAAAATTTCACTGGATTCTTTGTCCCTGCCACCCATTATGAACGTTTGAGTCTCACAGTCTATATCCGGCAAATTAAAATCTCCACCCAGAACTATAAAATGGTGGGGAAATCTACTCGAAATATTTTCCATATTATCCTTCAGGTGCTCAGCCACAACAGCTGCTGAGCCAGGGGGCCTATAGAGACATCCAGACGTTGTCCATTCCGTTCAACCGCTCTTCCAGGTCCTTTTCTGTGTCTGACGGAATTACAATGTAATCGGCAAATCTCAAAGTTTTTATTTCGTCAGCATTCCTACTCCAAATTTTTCTTTTTGTTTCCTTTACTGCTTGCTCAGTATACAGATTGAATAATATTGGGCATAGGCTACAACCCTATCTCACTCCCTTTCCAACCACTGCCTCCCTTTCATGCCCCTCGACTCTTATAACTGCCGTTTGGTTTCTGTACAAATTGTAAATTGCCTTTCGCGCCCTGTATTTTACCCCTGCCACCTTCGGATTTTGAAAGAGAGTATTCCAGTCAACATTGTCAAAAGCTTTCTCTAAGCCTACGAATGATAGAAACGTAGGGTTGTGTGGTGTGCGTACTGTAAGACCTTCGGTACACACACCATCAGATTATTTGACTTGTCGCTCTAACGAAGTAGGCGAGAGTCAGCAATGTGTCTCGTGGTCTTATCGTGGCGTGTTTATCTTCTGCCGTTAGGTCAGACGATAGAAATGCCACTTGCACGCTTAGAGTAGCAGATTGACGGTGACCAACTTTAAGCAGAACTTAATTAATTTTCACACACTTTTATTAAAATAATAAATAACATAGACATTACGTAACTTGGTTTTGGATGCTGTTTGTAATTGACAATCTGAAGTTCCTTTGGTCTTGGTACGTTAATCTTATTCTCACATGTCTCTGATACTTGACAAAGTGTCTATACATTTCTCTTCATGGCTATGTACAGGAATATGAGAATCTTATTAGGCACAGACTGTAACTTGACTACAGACTAATGCAGACTGACTAATCGCAGGTCTGTACACTCGTTATAATACCTCGCGCGTCCATGTATCACTGCGCGAGTATGATCCGCGAGGAAAAAAGGTTCTACGTTAGCAGCAATCTCATTTGCTGCGTTACATATTAATACGCGGAGCGGCGGAAGCAGAATTTGGTCCGTCTCTTAAGGCAGCGCCATCTCGTAGTGCGGGGACGGACGGGCGCTGCGCCTGCGCTGTTGTGCTTAGTGGGGCGCGCTCTAGTGGGAAAGTTGTGTACGCTCTGACTATGCGGAATATGTACACAACAGTTTGCCTTTCCTTAATCTATCTTCTAACATAAGTCGTAGCGTCAGTTTTGCCTCGCGTGTTCCATCGCTTCTACGGAATCCAAACTGATCTTCCACCGGGGGTCGGCTTCTACAGTTTTTCCATTCGTCTGTAAAGTATTCACGTTAGTATTTTGCAGCCGTGACTTATTAATCTGATGGTTCGGTAATTTTCACACCTGTCAACACCTGCTTTTTGTGATTGGAATCATTATATTTTTCTTGAAGTCTGAGAGTATTTCACCTGTCTCATACATCTTGCTCACCAGATGGAAACGTATTGTCATTGCTGGCTCTCCCAAGACTATCAGCAATTCTAATGGAATGTTGTCTACTCTCGGGGCCTTGTTTCGGCTTATGTCTTCCAGTGCTCTGTCAAATTCTTCACGCAGTATCATTTCTCCCGTTTCAGCTTCATGTATGTCGTTTTCCATTTCCACAACATTGCCCTCAAGTACATTGCCCTTGTATAGACCCTTTATATACTCATTCCACCGTCCTGCTTTCCCTTCTTTGCTTAGAACTGGCTTTCCATCTGAGCTTTTGATATTCATACAGGTGGTTCACTTCTCTCCAAAGGTCTCTATAATCTTCCTGTAGGCCGTATCTATCTTATGAACCTCTGGTTCTGTCCGTTGATCCAGATCCCATCTCCTTAAATTCCCACTTTTTTGCAGTTCCTTCAGTTTTAATCTGCAGTTCATAACCAATAGATTGTGGTCAGAGTCCACATCTGCCCCTGGAAATGACTTACAATTTAAAACCTGGTTCCTAAATCTCTTTCTTACCATTATATAATCTGTCTGAAACCTTCGAGTATCTCCAGGCCTCTTCCATGTAGACAACCTTCTTTTATGATTCTTGAACCAAGCGTTAGCTATGATTAAGTTATGCTCTGTGCAAAATTCTACCAGGCGGATTCCTCTTTCATTTCTTACCCCCATTCCATATTCACCTACTACGTTTCCTTCTACCGTTTCCTGCTATCGAATTCCAGTCACCCATGACCATTAAATTTTCGTCTCCCTTCACTATCTGAATAATGTCTTTTATCTCATCATACTTTTCATCAATCTCTTCATCATCTGCGGAGCTAGTTGGCATATAAACTTGTACTAATGTGGTAGGCGTGGGCTTCGTGTCTGTCCTGGCTGCAGTAATGCGTTCACTGTGCTGTTCGTAGTAGCTTATCCGCTCTCCCTTTTTTTGTTCATTATTAGACCTAATCCTGCATTACCCCTTTTTGATTTTGTATTTATAACCCTGTATTCACCTGACCAGAAGTCTTGTTCCTCCTGCCACCAAACTGCACTAATTCCCACTACGTCTAACTTTAACCTATCCATTTCCCTTTTTAAATTTTCTAACCTACCTGCCCTTTTAAGGTATCTGACATTCCACGCTCAGATCCGTAGCACGCCAGTTTTCTTTCTCCTGATAACGACGTCATCTTGAGTAGTCCCCGCCCGGACTATTTTACCGTCGGAATATTTTTTCCAAGAGAACGCCATCATCATTTAAGCATACAGTAGACCTGCATGCCCTCGGGAAAAATTACGGCTGTAGTTTTCCCTTGCTTTCAGCCGTTCGCAGTACCAGCACCGCCACATAACCGTGCGGAATGGCCGCGTGGCTTAGGGCGCCATGTCACGGATTGCGCGGCCCCTCCCGCCGAAGGTTCGAGTCCTCGCTCGGGCATGGGTGTGTGTGTTGTGCTTTGCATAAGTTAGTTTAAGTAGTGTATAAGTCTAGGAACCGATGATCTCTTCAGTTTGGTCCCTTAGGAATTCACACACATTTGAACAAGGCCATATCAGTAATCATCCAGACCTTTGCCGTACAACTACTAAAAAGGCTGCTGCCCCTCTTCAGTAACCACACTTTTATCTGGCCTCTCAGCAGATACCCCCCGTTATGGTTGCACCTACGGTACTGCTATCAGTTTGTCAGAGATTGTATGCACGTGGTTGTACATCAGTCACTATGTCATCATTTATATCCGTATCGATGTTGCGGATAATACCCTGATTATGTATCATGTGGATAGGTACACAGCATTCCACATTTTTCACTTTCAGTAATGTCGATGTTACAAGTGAATTAGCCACGGTTGTGGACCTGAGTTCAACTCTTATCCTATTTCTTCTTGCTATATCGATTTCAGAAATTTTATTTTTCCAGTCGTTACAGCCATAGGGTGGTTTTCCCACATTTTGGGATTTATTCTCAACGTATATAGTACAGTGTTGACATGAGCCTGGCTGCTGCCGCAGCTGCCGTTGAAGTTTCCGCTGGAGCTGCATGGGCTGCTGAAATTCTCCGTGATGGTGCAGCAGCAGCTTCAGAGGTGCGGCGCTACTTCTGCTACTGTTATTGTTATTGTTTTGTCACTGCTGATAGCTTTTCCTCGTGTGAAGTTGTTGAACTGCACCTGATCGACCTGCAGTTTCTGTGGTTGGATCTGCTTCTGCTGTAATGGAGATGCGTGTTGTACTGCTTGCTGCATTACCTGCTCGTTGATCGTAAATTATGAACAACCTGACATACACTCTGATTTACAGGGATATCATTCTCGTACCCAATAGTGGGGTCAGTATAACATGCCGCAATTCCGGCCGCTATCAGTTAACCTGGATCTAGCGGTTTTTTCCCCTCATCTTCTTTTGAGAACCTAACTTTCATATTGTTGTTACGAATGTTATAATCAAGTAGTCCTAAATGCACAAATACGGGTATTTTCTCTCGCTAGCACAGAGTACGTGAAACTAGTTCCGCTCACAACCGCTGCTCACGTATGACTTATATTTTATACTTGAAATGATGGTGTTTTGATTACAAGAACAGCGGGTAATCATTCGTTTTCTCCATTTGTGTTGTCTGAAACCGAATAAGATTCACCACTAGCCGAGAGTTATATAAGTTGATGGTGTCATCGATGTGTTTAATTTGCCTTCTTGAGAGCGACAATTCAACAAAGGCAGAACGTCATATGACAACATACCAAGACCATCTCGCCCTCGCACCAGCCAGACTGACGACATGATCGAGCAAGTGATGAAAGTTGTTTTGGAGGATCGCCTAATGACTGTGGAACACATCGCGTTCAAATATGACATTAGCGTAGGGTCTTTGCACACAATCCTTCATAAAGACCTGAAAATGCCAAAAATATACTCAAGGTGAGTACCACGAATGCTGACGGACATCCACAATGCTGCGCGTGTGGCATGTCGTCAGACAATGATGCGAGATGATGGTATGAATGGGACTTTCTTTTCATCGATCGTGCTAATCTACGAGGCATGGATGCCGTTCTTCAGTCCTTAAACTAAGCGCCTGTTATCTCAGTGGAATACACACTCATAATAGCGGTTTCCCATTTTTCAAAGCAGACTCCTAAAGAAACGTTCGCAGCGGCCATGAAATCATGACGTCGACGTTGTGAAAAATTTCTACAGCTGCAGGAAGATTACGTCAAAAAGTGACGCAAGTTTCATAGTTTTAGTGTGATCAATTTGTGAGAAAAAATAGGAGGTGTTATAATTTGAATGTACTTCGTATATATGAAAACCTTCTACTTATATTCAACTAGATGGAGGTACTTTCCAAAATTTTCGCAGCTACTATATTCATACAACTGTCTCTAAGACGATTCACGTTTCATAAACCTTGGCAGATTATGGATATAGGAACTTAAAAATAAGTGTTGAATCTTTTCAGAGGTGGTACTTGCCCTCAAAACAATAAAAAGGTCCAATAAATATAGGCTCTAAAATGCATAATAAGAGTTATGGACTTGTTCATCTCCGATACTGTGAAACTTTGCTCTTATGCTGCAAGCTCTTTGCTTTCCTGTTTTGGGAGGAGGTAGTACGGACAAAAACAAGAAAAAATATCCAGTAAACATAGCCTCTAAAATGCGTACCTTAAGATAAATGAAAATTTCTTCATCTTCGCTACTTTGAAACACATCTCTTCTATTGCTCATATGTCAAGGTATCAATTTTAGAGCCCACATATACTGGACTTTTCTCATTGTTCTGTTGGGTATTACCACCTCTCAAAAACCTACACTTATTTTTCAACGCCCTGCACAGGCAAGCTGCAAATCCAGGAAACTGTAGTAAAGTGCAGAGACCTTCGGAGGTTCAACATTGGTGCAAGGACTGAAATTAGACCCTGAACGTCAATAAATTAATCGTTTTGTGCATAAATGGGCGGAACGACCATTACTGTTCGATTACACCATTGGCGAAAAGTCACTTCTAATAACTTTGTCGTCGCCACAAACGAATTCAAAGGTTTAACTTCGTACAAGTTATCACGCAGTTTTCACACTCGCCGATACCGTGACCATGGGCAGTGCAAACGGTGCATTGTGGAATAGAATAGGAGCAGAAATGAAAACATCGTGCCTAGAAAGAAAAGAGGGGAGCAGGAAGACTGAGTCCAACAACAGGTCATTACAGATGTAGCAGCACCACTGATAGTACTAGAACTGTGAAGAAAATCGGCCATGTGTTATTTAAAACGAACATCTAACTTTATCTTAATCATTGGAGGCCAATTGCGGAAGCTCTTAATCTGGACGGCTGTTTGAGGATTTGAAGCACTCTTGGCAATAGAGACTACGAAGCTGGAAGAAAGGAAACGACAAGAGCAGTGGAAGCCCTTAGGGAAGACCGGAAAGTGTGTATGGCTACTTCATGTGGCAGAGTACTGTCACGAAAGACAAGTACCTGCCCTCGAAATCCTATCCATCACAACCATCTGGCTTATCGTGAACGTTCCACTCAACGAATATTCGTTGGGAGTAACATCAGTATTTTCTTTTCAGTCTGCAGCTTCGTTGCGTGCCAAAGTTTGTTGTGGGTAATGCCTGACTTCTAAACTCGTTCGTAGCCTGGCTGCAAACGACTGGGCCGAGGTGACACATTAAGGCCGCTTCACACACGTCAGTGAGGCGACAATACCGTGACCGACCCCTTACACTGCCGACGTGTTTGAAGGTGTTGTTTCGGGAATTTAAAGAGCAGTGTTCACACTCGCCCGTGCTGTAGCCATGACAGTGCAAACGGTGGATTCTGGAATAAAATAAGATCAGAAATAAAAACAAGTGATAAGTACATAGGTGTACATTTCTGATTTCACTTCAATGAATACAACCAGCTAGATAAAAGATTATTGTTTGAGAGTGTTGGCTGTAGCTGTGACATTTTCTTTCCGTATGTAAAGATTTGACTAGCAATATAGTTACAAGAAGCAACACAGTTATGGAGACTTTGTGTAATAAAAGAACAGTGACCCTGTGTTTGAAGGAGACTGATAGAAACGTGTTTCCCATCCGAATCTCTTATATAATTGTGAAAATTCGGCATTTCATAAAAGTCCTTAGTAACGTTATTCTACATTTCTTCTGCCGGAGTGAGAATCAATTCGTACATCATACTGTATACAATTATCTTGCAGCTTTCTCGTACGATCATGTGAACCGTACTACGCCCCAAGATGTAACTAGATGAAATCGTGTTTAGCGTACCTCCGTTTGCCAAATATCTAAAGAAAAGATAGACAGTAGGAATATAATAAACTAAGATTTCACAGTTGGTCTTAGCGGTAATGAATCAGTTTCGCACGAAACAGGAGATGACACTTAAGACCATACAATAGCAGCCAATAATGACGAGTCTTGATTTCATATATTTATTTACCACCAACTGTCAACGTGTATGTTAATTATATTAGGAGGATTGCCCGGAAAGTAATACTCCGCTTTTTTTTTTCTCCAACAATTCTTTATTGAACATAATGAGAATTACACACAGGAAAGAATGGTGTTTTATCTACACATCCTACTTTTGTACATAATCTCCATCCCACTCTATGGCCTTTCCTCCAGCGCGAGAGAACAGCGTGTAAGCCCTGTCAGTACCAATCCTTGTCCTGGTGGTGGAGCCAGTGCTTCAGTGTGTGAATCACCCTCTCATCAGCGTGAAAATGTCTTCCACGGATGGTAACGTTTAATGGCCCAAACAAGTTGAAGTCCGAGGGAGCTATGTCGGGTGTTTCAGGTGTGACAACCCTGGATGGTCTCCTCGACCGCTGGAAATCGTGGAGCTCTGCCGAACCGCCTTCTGATGACCTCACCCTCCGTGCCCAGCGACTGATTGTACTTCTATGGACAGCAGATGATCTATAAACGTTTCACAAGTGTTTGTGACTATTCCCCACAGTTTCTTTCTCTGCAGTGAGAAATTCAATGGCGGTACGTTGCTTGTAACGTTCATCACCTACAGACGCCATTTTGAAACTGTCTTACAGCTACGCTGTCTGTCGCAAGCGACGGAAACTTGGCACGCTCACTCAGTATACTTAAGGTAGCACATACGTAACGTTTCGCATTCGTAGCATTGTTTTCGATTGAGAAAACAAAATGCGGTGCTTTACTATCTGGGCAGCCCTCGTATATACTAACAAACATAAAGCAAACGACTAGCCGTTCTCCTGGAGTAATAGCTTTTGTCCAGCGTGTTTTGCTTTTTCAGCTTTTTCAGGTGAACGTCCAACCTGTTTAACAGCAAGTTGAATGACTTCTCTGACACTGTAAAATATTCATAAAACATTTCTTCACAGTCCGTCAGTTCATTGTACAGAGTGGTAAATTCTCTTCTTTTGCTCTATTTTCCCACACCTGATGAACCCACTTCCTTTTTTTTCACTTGTTGTTCCTCTTCTTGGTCCAGAATCACAGTGTAAGGTGTCAGGCAAATCCAACACCTTCCATGAAAACCCTGACATGATAAGAAAATCCAGTAGTATGTCACATAGCTCCGAATAAATCGTGACATTAAATGAAACAAAGTAATACGAGTAACGAGTGAGCAAATGGAATACCACAGACTAACACAAGAATGCCTAAATGTATGTCATACCTTCCCACCGTGAGACAGACGCAGTTCCGAGGGGAGAAACGAGAACAGAAGCCGAGAGCAGAACCGTGTTAAGCTGGAAGGCCCTACAATAAGGGACGGACACCCACGTCGCCAGCTAACCGCTAGAACCACACCCCAGCCGCAAGTTTTAGCGTGACACTTTTTCGCGTCTCTGTTACGTCAGGACCACCCACCAGCCTATGTTAAAAGCTAGAGCCCTCCAGAAGATCAGTATAGATCTTACGATAACACAAAAAGGGCCACCCCAACTGCACGTTTTAGTGTGAGACTTTTTCACGTCTCTGTTACGTCAGGACCACCCCCCAGCCCATGTTAAAAGATAGAGCCCTCCAGAAGAACAGTATAGATCTTACGATAACGCTAAAAGCACCACACCAGCTGCAAGTTTTAGCGTGAGACTTTTTCGCGTCTCTGTTACGTTGCAAACTTTAAAAACATTGCCCCACCACGAAAAGTATAACGTTTCTCATTGGATAGACAGAATTTTTGTAGGCAGAGCTTGAGGTTAACATTGAGACCCTGATTGGACAGATGAAAACACAGCCAGATAGTTTTTTTTTAAACCAACTTCGGTAAATTGTTGTAAGGAGAAGTTGGGAGAGAGCTGCTTCCGAGACAGCGAGGTGAGCGGAGCTGTGCTGTCCTCCGCCCCCTGACGAACACCGACAAGGTAATGAACGCACGTGATGCCGCATTTTTGAGCGCATAAGGCTTCACTCAGAACTGCAGAAGTCTCATCAGTTACACCCCCTTTTTGCGTAATACTAGTGTCGATCGTCAATTAAAGCTCATGGTGTTCACATTTGCCACTTGAAGTAAAAATCTGAAACGCGATGATTTTTCTGTTATATAGTTATTGAGAAGCCACAACAGCCACTGTAATTTACGACAAGTTAGATAAGTAATTAAAGATAATTGAGGGTCACTGTAGACCATTTTGATAGTTTTCTCTCTTGTGAAACTTAATTTAAACCTTGATTATAGATGTGATATGGCATAGGTCATTCTTTGATCCATTGTAGAACTTGGAAACCCACTCAGGGAATATTCGTTCACATTTTTGTTGAGCGCAGTTGGTTTTTACCATCCTGTATTAAAACATTTCCTTTTATCAATAGTGCAATTTATAAACAATGTTTTGTGAGTAGAATAAAATTGTCAATGGTAAACCTAACTGCTTTTTCGACGTTATTTTACCAGCTAACCAAAAATAGGAAAGCCTTGAACCCCTTCCACTAAATTTAGTTAGTACTAAGATTCTTTTACAGGGAGTGCAGTGGAGCTGACGCTGAAATCATTAAGTATGTGGTTATATCATCGCTAGTCTCACTGAACTCTTCTGAATTCTACATGTCATGTGTGGTTTGGTGTCTCCTTACCAGCAACAGGTCCCAGGTTCAAACTAGTCAATTCTCTAAAAAAACACGCTCAGAGCGTCGTTGCGCAAAAGTGGTAGGGAGACACGATATAGAACAAACAGACACCACACAGAATGTTAGAAAATGGCGACCCTGCCAGGATGGTAAAATACCATGATTGAAGGTCGACCACATGCCTAAATCGGTCAGAAAAATATCCTGTTGAAAAATTTTCGTAGTAAAAACTTTTTTTCTAAAGTTATACATAGTCCAAAACAGTAGCTGCAGCGATAGATAGTAAAACTATTCAATAGAAAATGAGTCTGGCAGAAACAATAGCATAATTAAGTTATGAATTTTAATATTGTTAGAATTAAGTTTTCTCTCCAATGCAAGCGCACAGGTGGCGGATACATCGTTGACAAGTTGGTTCTGACCCAACAACTAAGTGAATGGATTGTCAAGTCGTGTGTGCAAAAAGTTTATGAAACGCCTGAGATCGTATGAGCGCATGTTGACTCGAAGAAGGGCGCGTGAATTGTTTTTAAAACACAAAATAAAGGATTTGGAAAGATTAGCAATGGCAAATCGAGACCTTGACCGAATTGAGGTAAAGACCCAGCATGAAAATGGACAGAGAATAGAGGACAGTACAACAGACGATGCAGTATCGCGAGAAATAAGACATATAACGCACCATAACGAGGATAATGTACGCCAAGGCACTGAAAACCTAGATCAGCATACGACAGAGGAGCAGGAAAGTAGAGAGACAGGCGATGAGGATTCTAACTTGCGTCTTGAATACGTAGAACCCATAGTACAAGTAATCAGAGCTCCCTCAGCACAGAGTACAAGGAATTCGAGCAGAAACGTGTCACCGCACAGTTCAATGCAATCGGTTGCGAACCAACACTTGGGCGAAAACACAGAGCGTAGGACGTCGGAAGAAAACGCAATAGGACCCACCAATCTGGCAGAATTATTATAATTAATGACGGAAACCATGACAAGACAAAATAAAGAAATTGCGAACCAAATGAAAATTCAGAATGCAGAAATGACGAAACAAAATGCAGGAATAACGAGACAAATGCGTGAGATTAAAGAACAAAACAAAAAAATTCAGTTACACCTAAGTCATATTGAAGACGAGGCAAAAGAATCTCGAGAAGTGATAGGAAACTTAATAACAGGTCACAATCAATTGAGAATAGACTGACAAGGTACAAGCGGACGTACAAACATTGCGTAATGACATTCAGGACGAGATCAAAACATTACGTAACAACACCCAGGGAGAAGTCAAGAAACTAGAGAAACAAATAAACGAAATTACTAGACAAGCAGCAGGTACAAGGCGTGAAATTGTTGAAAACAGTGTGTTACACAAACGTATCACAAAAGCAGCGGTGAAAAGATATGATAACCGCATAGTCAAAATAGAAGCGCAAACGAAGCGACAATTTCAGAAATTGCGAACAGAGTTGTTGCAAATCATTGAAGAGCGTAGTGAACAGGATCGAACAAGCACGGAGTCTGCAACCACATCCGCATCTGTAACAGCACCGGAAAAACAAGCAATTAACGAAGATATTACGCATTTGCGATTCCAATCACAGGCGGAAAGTAACATACGTGAAATCAGACAACATGCACAGCAACAAACACGTTTCGAAATTCTTGATGAACAAACGGCACCACAAACACATGCGGAACCACAAATGTATGTTTCAACACAGTCTGGATCGTGCAATGAAGCGGCAAGGTTAGCCAGACAAGATTCCGAATCAGTACGTGACAATGGAAAGCAAGGTCGCGAAGAGTACTGTGCAATGCATTCAGCTACACGTTCACAACCGATGGAAGAAAATTATTGCGTACCACTCCAACGATACTACGCAAGGGTAGGCGAAAGTTACAGTGGACAATATCCAATGGATCTACCACAACCGGAAAGAACGACGGGAGAAATGATCAGAAACAAAAGTGGCGAAGAATCGCGAATTTCATATGGAACTATGACGAAGTACGACAACGATCATTTCCTCACAGTCAGAAAATTTCAACACTTTCGAGAATGAAACTCATTACATCCACGAACTTTTATTGATCAGTTCCGAGTAGGATTGCCAGAACACTGGACGCTAGCACACAAATTAGACTTTATATGTGCACACATGTCAGGAACAGCCGCAGAAACCATGCAGAATGTTGCAGCGACATTCCGACCGTACGAAGATTTCAGAGAGAAGTTTCTCTCACGATATTGGTCCAGCGAACCACAGAACAGAGTGAAGTACGAATTATTACAGAACCCATATTTTGAAAATTCAGGAGAGAAGAGTTCCGTAAAATTTTTCGAAATAATGGCAAAGAAAAATCAATGCTTAGATGTACCATACAGTGACGGAGAGTTGATTAAATTATGCGCGATGAAGCTTCCATTGAAATACCAGCAGTCATTAGTAGGTCGCGGAGTCAACGACGTCGAAGCATTTAAAGGTATTCTAAGGGAACTAGAGTTCATATTTTCGGAAGATGGCGCAAGAAAAAGACGAAGTGCACGTGAAAACGAAAGCAAAAAGCAGTGGAATCCACAAGACACAGTAAGAAGAAACAATAATTACGAACCATGTGATAACTTCGCACCAAGAAACGACAATAGATTTCAACAAAGAACCTGTTATTGGTTTAGAAGAGAATATGGCAATAACTATATTTCACCCAGGAACGGCAACAACTATTACAGAGGGAATAACGACAACCGGAACGGGTACTGGAGAACCAACAGACCGACAAAATATCAACAAAGAAACCACTATCAACAAGCTGAACAAGAAAAGAGAATACAGATAGAAGAGATGGAGGTAAGACCACCAAACCCCGATAAATGTTCGGATTGACAGCTAAACGCCCATGCCAAAGAGAATGACGCACCGACCCAGGACAATTGCAGCACCTTGAACAGAGAAGTAAAAATCTTATCACGAGAAGAGAAGAAGGAAGAAACAAATCCGCAGGGACCAGGTGAAAACGAAGACAAGAAAATAACAATATCGTGTTGGGACGAAATTAATTGGGAGAATATTGACGAGGAAGATGAATTACCAGAGGCATGCACAACGAATGTAGGAGGAAAGGACGAAGTAATGAGTATTGCAGAGCTATTTGAGATGGAAACCAGGGAAAGCGAATTCAATGAGGATAATGCGCAGTCGACAGAAGTTGAAAATAAGTTACGAGTGGGCACACAACCCAACGTATATAATGAAGGAAGTTATGAAGTGATAATTAGAGCATTTAGATGCGATTATGTGGAAGTAGCGGCGAAGAAGGAGAAGATAGACGAGGATGAGGAAAAAGTAGAGGATGCTGAAGAAAGTGTAAATTAAGGAAGAAATAGAGAAGAGGAAATAAAAGAGAGAGAAGTAGCAGTCGAATCTTATCCTACAGAAAGTTCGAATTCACAAGGGAAATTCCTAAAAAGACTCATGTATGATTCAGTGGAGGATTCGTTGATGCAAGAAAAAGAAGAACAGAACCAACCGTTTCAAATTGAACCAATTGTGAAGGCCATGGTAGAGCATATCCCAGTCAATATTGTAATTGATAGCGGAAGTGAACTGACTGCGATCTCAGAAAATCTATTTATGCAGTGTAATGCCAATGGGGAATTGCCAGTTCTGAAAACACGTAAGATTAAAGTAAGAGGTCCTATTAGAATCAATGCTGCGGAAGTTACGAGACAAACAAGGTTAACTCTTTCGTGTCAAGGTCAAAAGATCGAAACCAACTTTGTGATTATACCTAAACTAACTGTAGATTTGATTATAGGTGCAGATTTTTTAAATGAGAGACGAGCGATAATAGATATGGGGAAAGGTAGCGTAACATTCCGGAATGTCACACTTCTCTTTGAGCAAAAGCTAAAATTAGAAGAAATACCAATTATAAACAAACAATTAAGAATGACGCGGGATAAAGAGGATGAAGAATTAGAATGGTATGCACAAAAGGGGGAATCGCCTCAACTCATGTTAGAAGTCCATAAAGAAACCGACGAAAAATTGCAAGAAGTTCAAGGTATTTCGGAACACAGTAAAAGAGAATTAGAGGGTATTTTACGAGATAAAGCAGAGGTATTTTTACCTAAGACTGGCAGTATTAAACACTTTCAGTACAAGTTTGAAGTAAAACAGCACAAACCATTTAGAGTGCCACCCTATACAATCCCATTAAGCTACAGGAATAAAAAAGTATTCCAGGAGATATTTAAAATGTTAGATGACGATATTATTGAACCAGCTACCTCCACATACAACAACCCGCTCCATATTGTACAAAAACGAGATGGGAGCATCAGGTTAGTGCTTAATTCCAGACAGATCAACACAATCATAATCACTGAGACAGATCGCCCAGAAATATTAGAGGAATTGATACAAAACTTCCACGGTGCTAAGATATTTTCATCAATTGATTTACGGAGTAGTTTCTGGCAAATAGAATTGGCTCCAGAATGTAGAAAATTTACAGTATTTATCGTATTCGGTAGATGTTACCAGTGTAAACGATTGCCATTTGTTTTAAACATATCATCAGCAGCGTTTATTAGGGGATTTAATACTATACTCAGCCCTGAAATTTTACAAAAAATTACTTGTTATGTTGATGATGTGATTATAGCAGAACCCTCTTGGGAACATCACAACGACACATTAAATCAGTTTTTACAGATCATGAAAGAGCATGGGGTCACAGTAAATATAACAAAATCCAAATTTGGAAGGCGAGAGGTCAAATTTCTAGGACACATAATTTCCGAGAAAGGGGTAATGCCCGACCCAGAAAAACTAACGGCAATCAAAGAATTCTGTACTCCATATAATAAGAAAACTCTCAGAGGATTTCTAGGTATCACCGGATTCTATAAAAAATTTATTTGGATCGACTCTCTCGCATCACGCCTATGTGCATTGACTGGAAAAAACACGCCATGGGTATGGGATCAACAAGCCAATGAAGAATTTTTAAAAGTGAAAAACGCACTAACAACAGCACCGATTTTAGCACATCCTGATCTAACACAAAATTTGTGTATGGTCACTGATAGCGCGAAAAAAGGTTTACTAGTTGTTTTATTCCAAGAATACGAACAGGCAGGGCTAAGATCATATAGAACATTTGCATTTGCCAGTCGGGTACTCACAAAAAGCGAGAAAAACTATTCAGTCACCGAGCTGGAAGCATTGGCCATTGTATGGGGCTTCCAACGTTTTCGATACTTCCTATCCGGAAGGAAAACAAGAGTATACACTGACCACAAAGCATTAGAATTTCTGTCATCCGCCAGACTAACTCATGGGAGGTTAGCCAGATGGATGTTAATACTACAAGAATTTGACTTCACTATTACACACATTCCAGGACCAACGAATGTATTAGCAGATGCTTTATCACAATGTCCACAGGGTGCATCTAATAACATAGGTTTGGAAGCAGCAGAAGACCAGTTTACAATGTACTATATGAAACAAGTACCTTTTGAAAACTACATTACGACAGCATTGAATAACATAGGCAAAGAACAGGACAAGGATACCGAAATACTAGGAATCAAACACAAGTGGAGAAGTAAGGATTTTCCAGACATTCGACAGCACTATCTCGTAAAAAAACAATGTTTTATTTTTTAGACGAAATGTTGCAACGAATGAATGGTTAATTTATATCCCAGATGAACTAATTAATAAGTACATATGGTATACACATTTAAGTAATGGCCACTTTGGACCAAAGAAATGCTTTTTAAAAATAAAACAAACAAGCCATTTTCCTAATATGGAAAAACGAATTAGAACAGTATTAGTCAAATGCAAAAAATGTATGAGGGCTAAACACGTCACTTTCCAAACCAAGCCACCTATGTTTCCAATAATCTGTAAAAGATTAAAACAAATAGCTGCAACAGATTTGATGGGGCCCCTCCCACGCACAAAAAATGGATATATTTTCATATTTGTCGTTTTGGAACTTACTTTTAAATATGTTGCCTTGACATCATTAAAACGGGCAACAGGTCTTACTATAAGTAAAGCATTTAGACAAGATTTTCTCAGACAAGTAGGTCGAGTGGAACGAATAATTTCGGATAATGGCCCACAATACAAATCAGTGCAATGGCAGAACACGTTAAAACAACACAAAATAAAACCCATCTACATATCTAAGTACAAACCTAGCGTAAATCCAGCAGAACGATCTTTATGCTGATTATATGCAGAGAAAAGACACAACACTTGGGATATATACCTTAAAGATTTTCAAGAAGTAATAAATTAAATGCCACATAGCACAACATTACTACCTCCAGTTACTGTACTTAAAAATATTGAACCCCCAAACATAACCAGAGAAAATGTTAGATTTCCTATTGTACCACGTACACAGCACAAACAAGTCATAGCAACAGCACTCTCCAACATCAGAAAGGCAGCCATTAAAAGAAAAGAAAGAGAAGATAGAACAGCAATTAAAAGAACATTCTCAGTAGGCCAGAAAGTATTTGTAAAAACACACCATCTCTACAGCAAACAGAAACACAAAATACATACGTTTTACGCTGCATACAAAGGACCTGTCATAATTAACCAAATTGCTCATGATAATGCTGTGGAACTAATGAACCCAAAAACAGGCAAAACCTTAGGACTTCACCATGTGAGCCATATCAAAAAGTTTGAGGATTAATTTTATTACTGGTAAATAATCAGCACAATATTTCAAGATTATGTTGCAGATAAGATTGTCAGGAGAATGAAGAATGAAGAGAGAGGAAGGTGGGAAAAAGAAAGTAGTTTCAATAAAAACATAAACAAAAATAACACCAGTAGTACCATAGATTAAGGTGAAGGGATAAAGCATAGATAGTCTAACAGCATGACATACTAAAATGCTATACACCATGACACTACACAAAAATAAAAAACGAATTTGAGGATTCTTGTATACGTTAAGACTCAAAATATCTTAGAATCGTAACATGGAAAGGGCGCCGAAATTTGTAAAGCTTTTAAGAAGGCGTCAAACAATGTAGGTACTAGACATATGTTAGATGATTATAAGTAAAACTTTTTGAAAGAACCATTGTAAAAACTCCAGCAAGGACGAGATGCAACGACCCACAAGTTGCAACGCGACAAGTATCAAGAAAGAAAAGGACGTAATTAGCAAGGCACGATTCCTACAAGGCAGAAGCGTCGAGAGAAGGGAAAGGACAGCGAGACCAAGAGAAGGCCCTTGTAGCCGAAGTGGGCAGTAAATAAATCTGCTACCAAGCTGAACCACAGGGTGGCAGAACCCTGCTGGGACAGAACCCAGAACCACACAGTGGCGGAACCCTGCAGAGACACGACAGGACACCAAATGCCAGAAGGGTCTCCGAATGCCCCAACTCTGTGGAGCAAGCAAAAAATGGCCTGATGAGAAGACCACTTGGGCAAGCCACCACTGGCAAAGAAATATGTGTAAAAGTCACACTACTGCTATTAAACAGCACGCTGATGCACGAAACTGAAGAAAACTTCCACAAAGTAAAAATGACATGCCCAAACAATTTATCAAACTGTTACTAAGAGGAGAACTTCAAAGCGGCTAGTTATCAATAAATATTTCCATATCCTTCCCAGAGAAGAACCAAGAATCAAGTAAGAAGCAGAGAAAAAGCAGGAAGCACAGAAGTTGAAGATTCGCAAGATTGAGACCAAGAAAGAAGATGGGTGAAGAATAGACGACATACCTTCCCAAATCCCTATCCTATTGTAAACTAGTCGTCTGCGAAGTATTACAACTAAAAACGACCGCTTTCAGCGACACATAACGATGACTTTCGCGCATACAAAGCCAGTAAACCATGAGATTCTGCACTCATAGGTCCATTCCATTATGGGACCTCAACAACAGCAACACACACTTGCAAAGCCAACAAGGAACGACGAACGAAGCTGTACATCAAATACTTGCCCACAGCCATCTCGCTCAAGTCCAACACCTTCGTGCAAAAACATTCGCCAACCTCATGCTTAAACATTCATAGGATTGTGTGAATGTGTGAAATCAAATTATGTGATGTAGGAATTGTGCAAAAGAAATGTGTGAAAAACTAAATAAGTTAAGCACACCAGACAGCTAATAAACTACAAAATAACAGTCATTGATTATGGACTTAAGTAAAAAATAGACTATCGATAAAAATAAGTCATTAGTTCTGAAATGGACAGTATATAAAGAACAAAAGTAAGGCATTATGAACACTAAAACTATATGCCACTTACTTTCTCCTCATAAAAATAAAAGAATAACTATATTTTACTTATTTTCTCCTTATAAAAACAAAGAACAAAAAATTATCTTGTTGGATGTTTTCCCTTTTTTTAACATTTGTACCATTTTTTAGGATTATATCTCAATACTTGTGTATGTATATTTCTTTGTCAAAGCAATTCTTGGAAATAATTCTTAACGTTATACTTTTCATGGTGGGGCAATGTTTTTAAAGTTTGCAACGTAAGAGAGTCGCAAAAAAGTATCACACTAAAACTTGCAGCTGGTGTGGTCCTTTTAGCGTTATCATAAGATCTATACTGTTCTTCTGGAGGGCTCTATCTTTTAACATGGGTGGTCCCAACGTAACAGAGACGCGAAAAAGTCTCACGCTAAAAACTTGCAGCTTGGGTGGTCCTAGTGGTTAGCTGGCGACATGGGTGTCCAGTCCGTCCCTTATCGTAGGGCTTTCTAGCATAACACAATTCTGCTCTCGGCTTCTGTTCTCGTTTCTCTCCTTGGAACTGCATCCTTCTTACGGTGGGAAGGTATGACATCCATTTACGCACTCTTGTGTTAGTCTGTGGTATTCCATTTGGTCACTTGTTACTCCTATTACTTTGGTTAATTTAATGTCACGATTTATTCGGAGCTATGAGACTTACTACTGGATTTGCTTATCATGTCAGGGTTTTCATGGAAGGTGTTGGATTTGTCTGACACCTTACATACCTTCCCACTTTGAGTCAGAAGCAGTTCCGAGGGGAGAAATGAGAACAGAAGCCGAGAGCAGAACCGTGTTAAGCTGGAAGGCCCTACGATAAGGGACGGACACCCACGTCACCAGGTAACCGCTAGGACCACACTCCAGCCGCACGTTTTAGCGTGACACTTTTTCGCGTCTCTGTTACGTCAGGACCACCCCCCAGCCCATGTTAAAAGCTAGAGCCCTCCAGAAGATCAGTATAGATCTTACGATAACACAAAAAGGGCCACCCCAACTGCACGTTTTAGTGTGAGACTTTTTCTCGTCTCTGTTACGTCAGGACCACCCCCCAGCCCATGTTAAAAGATAGAGCCCTCCAGAAGAACAGTATAGATCTTACGATAACGCTAAAAGCACCACACCAGCTGCAAGTTTTAGCGTGAGACTTTTTCGCGTCTCTGTTACGTTGCAAACTTTAAAAACATTGCCCCACCACGAAAAGTATAACGTTTCTCATTGGATAGACAGAATTTTTGTAGGCAGAGCTTGAGGTTAACATTGAGACCCTGATTGGACAGATGAAAACACAGCCAGATAGTTTTTTTTTAAAACCAACTTCGGTAAATTGTTGTAAGGAGATGTTGGGAGAGAGCTGCTTCCGAGACAGCGAGGTGAGCGGAGCTGTGCTGTCCTCCGCCCCCTGACGAACACCGACAAGGTAATGAACGCACGTGATGCCGCATTTTTGAGCGCATAAGGCTTCACTCAGAACTGCAGAAGTCTCATCAGTTACACCCCCTTTTTGCGTAATACTAGTGTCGATCGTCAATTAAAGCTCATGGTGTTCACATTTGCCACTTGAAGTAAAAATCTGAAACGCGATGATTTTTCTGTTATATAGTTATTGAGAAGCCACAACAGCTACTGTAATTTACGACAAGTTAGATAAGTAATTAAAGATAATTGAGGGTCACTGTAGACCATTTTGATAGTTTTCTCTCTTGTGAAACTTAATTTAAACCTAGATTATAGATGTGATATGGCATAGGTCATTCTTCGATCCATTGTAGAGCTTGGAAACCCACTCAGGGAATATTCGTTCACATTTTTGTTAAACGCAGTTGGTTTTTACCATCCTGTATTAAAACATTTCCTTTTATCAATAGTTCAATTTATAAACAATGTTTTGTGTGTAGAATAAAATTTCCAATGGTAAACTGAACTGCTTTTTCGACGTTATTTTACCAGCTAACTAAAAATAGGAAAGCCTTGAACCCCTTCCACTAAATTTAGTTAGTATTAAGATTCTTTTACAGGGAGTGCAGTGGAGCTGAAGCTGAAATCATTAAGTATGTGGTTATATCATCGCTAGTCTCACTGAACTCTTCTGAATTCTACATGTCATGTGTGGTCTGACGTCTCCTTACCAGCAACAGGTCCCAGGTTCAAACTAGTCAATTCCCTAAAAAAAACACGCTCAGAGCATAGTTGCGAGAAAGTGGTAGGGAGACACGATATAGAACAAACAGACACCACGCAGAATGTTAGAATAGCAATCAGTATGAGACTGCAATCCGAGAACTTCGCCATCCCGGTAGCTCAAGTGCACTGCCACACGCCGTAAGGAACACTGACCTCAGTGAATTAGCTTCTCTGTGGCATGACGGCCGGTGCAAACACACACCGGTCGAGTCACTGGCGTGAGTGCGACGGCCTTTAGTGTGATACGCTGACTCTCCTGCCGGTGCCACAAGCAGCGAGTAGTGGTACCTGGCAGGCAGTGCGGAAATGGGTGTGTCGGAGGGAAATAAGGACGCGCGGCGGCCGCGCAGCACGCTGGCGAGTCCAACGAGAAGAGTGGGCGCGGCGCCAAGGCAGGGCAGGGCAGAGCAGCTGGCGGGCAGCGGGCGCCGGGCAGGTGCGTTGCGCGAGGTCGGCCGCTGCGGCGGCGCCTGGGCGGGGGCCAACGGCCAACCACCTGACAACTTCAACATTACCTTCTACTAGGACAAGGAAGCCCCGATAGTATCTTCCCTGCACAGGGTGAACATTAATAAAACCGACGAACTGCAGGGACGGAATCCTGACTGAGAAAAGGAGTAAAAAAAGTCCTATGAGCATGTGTCCGAAAATGGATGGCGTGCGCACAATGACAATGCATCGTTCCGGAACACAGCACAGAGCTCCAGCGCATCCACCTCACAACAGATGTTCAAAGCGGCCTCAATTGGATTGCAGGTGATAGGCATACTAGCGGTTGTCATAGAGGATATGCAGGGTGAAAAGTATTTAAACCGACAAACTCTGGGAGGTTGTAGGGGACATCAAAACAAATATTTTCCCTAATGTCAATTTTTCCTATGAGGATTATTAAAACCGGTGGAGGCTGTATTACACTCTTCAGTTGTTAGAGGCCGTATTACGCTCTTCAGTTGTAGGCAACTTGTAACGCCAGAAATGCATATCCTCCTATTTCCATCTATTGTACTATAATTTTTTTCCTTGTTTTGTTACCTGAAGATATGACATTTCTGTATCTGTATATATTGTAAATGTTTTACTATTTGTACATATATATATGCATTTATATCGATGTATAATAGGGTTGTTTTGTAAATACTATTTGTATTTTTACGCTGGGTCTTGCCTAGGGAAAACTATGCTATTGAACGAATACATCGATAGGTCGTGTGGAGAACCAAAGTGTGTAGGATCTTTGGTAGTGTTAACTCTGCCGCATGGAGCGCGGGCAGGGGGAGTCTGGCGGGAGTAGGGCAGTGGAGCAGGGGTGTTGTGTGACGCTCCCACGAGTTGCCGCACTTTCGGGGTTTGGCAGCATGTAATTGCGCTCGACTTGCTATAATAGTTTCTGACACCGTGTCGTGGATGGGAAACATTAGCTGGAGCACATCCAGAGCCCGTTTCGCCTGGTGACCGTGTCAAGAAGAAGGCACGCCAACATCCAGCTTCTGCAACAGCGACGGCCGACAATGAGTGACTGTCACCACCTCCTCGATCGACGACTTCAAACCTTCCATCAACCAACAAGGAAGACTGAAAGCATGTAAAGTTCTAGAACTGTATGGCAGACCTCAGCTTTTCAAACTGGTCAGTTTGTGTCACCAAATTACACCTGTACCTTTGTTGCACATTGTTCCAATTGCATTACCAAGCAGGGTCCCTTCCTTTTCCAGGATGAACCCGAGTGTCATTGAAATTCAGACACCAGCGTTAAAGTAATATCATTCCATTTCACTGTTTTAATTTCAAAGTTCAGTTATTAATACCTGGCTACAATATTTAGATTACACAAGCACAAATTAAGAGTGCGAGTTTAGTTACCATATTTTAACTTACCTGTGACTGCAGCTCACCTTGGTACGTACTAAATTTTACTATTGTTAATTGTTCCAAATCATTTAACTCAAGTTCAAAGTTAAATCTCTTATTTCTAAATTGCGTAGATTTAAGTAGCTTTTGAGATGATTGTTGAGGTAGCTCAAGACTAACCTTACTTTATTGAACTGTCAGAAACAAAGTTCACTATTAATTTCAGTCACTAAATTAACTTTCAATTTTCCGGTTTTATTAATTCTTTTGCTAAATTAAGTCAGTCCTGAGACTGGTTTGATGCAGCTCTCCATGCTACCCTATCCTGTGCAAGCTTCTTCATCTCCCAGTACTTACTGCAACTCACATCCTTCTGAATCTGCTTATTGTACTCATCTCTTGGTCTCCCTCTACGATTTTTATCCTCCACGCTGCCCTCCAATGCTAAATTTGTGATCCCTTGATGCCTCAGAACATGTCCTACTAACCGGTTCCTTCTTTTTGTCAAGTTGTGCCACGTACTCTTCTTCTCCCAAATTCTATTCAATACTTCATCATTAGTTATGTGATCTACCCATCTAATCTTCAGCATTCTTCTGTAGCACCACGTTTCGAAAGCTTCTATTCTCTTCTTGTCCAAACTATTTATCGTCCACGTTTCACTTCCATACATGGCTACACTCCATACAAATACTTTCAGAAGCGACTTCCTGACACTTAAATCTATACTCGATGTTAACAAATTTCTCTTCTTCAGAAATGCTTTCCTTGCCATTCCCAGTCTACATTTTATATCTTCTCTACTTCAACCATCATCAGTTATTTTGCTCCCCAAATAGCAAAACTCCTTTACTACTTTAGGTGTCTCGTTTGCTAATCTAAGTCCCTCAGCAACACCCGACTTAATTCGACTACATTCCATTATCCTCGTTTTGCTTTTGTTGATGTTCATCTTATATCCTCCCTTCAAGACACTATCCATTCCATTCAACTGCTCTTCCAAGTCCTTTGCTGTCTCTGACAGAATTACAATGTCATCGGCGAACCTCAAAGTTTTTATTTTTTCTCCATGGATTTTAATACCTACTCCGAATTTTTCTTTTGTTTCCTTTACTGCTTGCTCAATATACAAATTGAATAACATCGGGGAGAGGCTACAACCCTGTCTCACTCCCTTCCCAACCACTGCTTCCCTTTCACGTCCCTCAACTCTTGTAACTGCCATCTGGTTTCTGTACAATTTGTAAATAGCCTTTCGCTCCCTGTATTTTACCCCTGCCACCTTTAGAATTTGAAAGAGAGTATTCCAGTCAACATTGTCAAAAGCTTTCTCTAAGTCTACAAATGCTAGAAACGTAGGTTTGCCTTTCCTTAATCTTTCTTCTAAGATAAGTCGTAAGGTCAGTATTGTCTCATGTGTTCCAATATTTCTACAGAATCCAAACTGATCTTCCCCGAGGTCGGCTTCTGCTAGTTTTTCCATTCGTCTGTAAAGAATTCGCATTAGAATTTTGCAGCCGTGACTTATTAATCTGATGGTTCGGTAATTTTCACACCTGTCAACACCTGCTTTTTGTGATTGGAATCATTATATTTTACTTGAAGTCTGAGGGTATTTCGCCTGTCTCATACATCTTGCTCTCCAGATGGTAGAGTTTTGTCAGGACTGGCTCTCCCAAGGCCATCAGTAGTTCTAATGGAATGTTGTCTACTCCCGGGGCCTTGTTTCGACTCAGGTCTTTCAGTGCTCTGTCAAACTCTTCACGCAGTATCGTATCTCCCATTTCATCTTCATCTACATCCTCTTCCATTACCATAATATCGTCTTTTTACCTACTTGATCCTCTGCTACCTTCACTACTTCATCCCTCAGAGCTACCCATTCTTCTTCTACTGTACTTCTTTCCCCCATTCCTGTCAATTGTTCCCTTATGCTCTCCCTAAAACTCTGTACAATCTCTGGTTCTTTCAGTTTATCCAGGTCCCATCTCCTTAAATTCCCACCTTTTTGCATAACCAATAGATTGTGGTCATAGTCCACATCTGCCCCTGGAAATGTCTTACAATTTAAAAGCTGGTTCCTAAATCTCTGTCTTACCATTATATAATCTATCTGATACCTTCTAGTATCTCCAGGATTCTTCCATGTATACAACCTTCTTTCATGATTCTTGAACCAAGTGTTAGCTATGATTAAGTTATGCTCCGTGCAAAACTCTACCAGGCGGCTTCCTCTTTCATTTCTTAGCCCCAATCCATTTTCACCTACTATGTTTTCTTCTCCCCCTTTTCCTACTCTCGAATTCCAGTCACCCATGACTATTAAATTTTCGTCTCCCTTTACTACCTGAATAATTTCTTTTATCTCATCATACATTTCTTCAATTTCTTCATCATCTGCAGAGCTAGTTGGCATATAAACTTGTACTACTGTAGTAGGCGTGGGCTTCGTGTCTATCTTGGCCACAATAATGCGTTCACTATGCTGTTTGTAGTAGCTTACCCGCACTCCTATTTTTTTATTCATTATTAAACCTACTCCTGCGTTACCCCTATTTGATTTTGTATTTGTAACCCTGTATTCAACTGACCAAAGGTCTTGTTCCTCTTGCCACCGAACTTCACTAATTCCCACTATATCTAACTTTAACCTATCCATTTCCCTTTTTAAATTTTCTAATCTACCTACCCGGTTAAGGGATCTGACATTCCACGCTCCTATCCATAGAACGCCAGTTTTATTTTTCCTGATAACGACGTCCTCTTGAGTAGTCCCCGCCCGGAGATCCGAATGGGTGACTATTTTACCTCCGGAATATTTTACCCAAGAGGACGCCATCATCATTTATCCATACAGTAAAGCTGCATACCCTCGGGGAAAATTACGGCCGTAGTTTCCCCTTGCTTTCAGCCGTACGCAGGACCAGCACAGCAAGGCCGATTTGGTTAATGTTGCAAGGCCAGGTCAGTCAATCATCCAGACTGTTGCCCCTGCAACTACTGAAAAGGCTGCTGCCCCTCTTCAGGAACCACGTGTTTGTCTGGCCTCTCAACAGATCCCCCTCCGTGTTGGTTGCACCTACGGTACGGCCATCTGTATCGCTGAGGCACGCAAGCCTCCCCACCAACGGCAAGGTCCATGGTTCATGGGGAAGAATTAAGTCAGAGTGCAGCGAAATTTATTACTTCTGACAAACATTCAGTTTTCACACAACACGTGTCAACCTTCAGCTGCCACGCTTTTAGTGTTACATATATGTGCATTGATCTTTCATTTCCAGTTATTATAGTAGTTGTCCATGGGACAAGCGACCGTAACTGTCCCCAAAACTCAAATATGTAATCAATGGCAATTAATTGTTAACGTAACGTCCGCACATTTACTCTCTTTATTAACTTTACCCCTTTTCAAAATTAATTTCCACCAATTTCATTTGCATTTTTCCTTTCATTTAGATGTAACCCTTTCCTCCCTCTTTACCGACAAATTAATTTCGGTGGCGATTGCTTTTCCCAAATTTCCATTAGGTGCACGCGGTTTAATTTTTCACTGTCATTAAGGTCGATAAGTGAGAGGAAGGTTACAAACTGCAGTGCACCAGTGTAGTAGTGCATTGTCTTTGTTTGCTAATGGAGCGATACACCTGCAGTGAGTACACTGATATGGCTGGTGCATTCTACGTAGCGCACCACAATGGACGAGCTGCACAGCGGTTTTATCAACAACAATATCCTAATCGTCGTATCCCGCATCATAGGACCCTTGCTGCTGTGTACCAACGTCTGCGTGAGATCGGGTCATTTAGCAGAATACCTGGATAGGGATGCCGTCGCACGGTAACAACGCTGCAATTTGAGAAAGCTGTGTTGCAGCATGTGGAGCTGGATCCTTCAATCAGCACTCGTGCAATTACACGTAACATGGGGACGAATAAGACGAATTTAAGAACAGTTTTTCGAGAGCAATTGTTACGTCCATTTCACTTACAGCGTGTCCACAACCTGTAACCAGTTAATTATCCACCCAGAGCATAGTTTTCAAAGTGGTACCTGGAACAGTGTGAAATGCATCCTACATTTTCATCCTCTGTGTTGTTTACCGATGAAGCAAGATTCGGGCGTGATGGAGTCTTCAACACGCACAATTCGCATGTTTGGAGAGAGGATAACCCACAAGCCACAGTTACTAGCCCTCATCAAGTGCGGTTCTTCGTTAGTGTGCGGGTCGGTGTTGTTGGGAGCTGTTTAATTGGGTCGTATCTCGTACCTAGGCCATTAAATGGCAGGCTCTATTACAATTTACTCGCCAGAGCATTGCCTGAGTTGCTGGAAGACGTCCCGCTCCCTACAAGACAACGCATGTGGTTCTAACAAGACGGGGTGCCGGCACATTTCAGTCGTCGTGTGCGTCCTGGACCGACGGTTCCCAGAAACGTGGATTGGTGGAGGTGGTCCTGTACCATGGCCTGCTTGATCCACAGAAACGTCCCCTCTGGACTTTTTTGTGTGGGGAGAGATGCGCAACCTTGTTTACGCAACTCCTGTTGCTTCAGAAGATCTGGTTGCCCGGATAGTAGTAGCAGCAGCACGGACAATTCAGGATACTCCTGGAGTTTTTGCCCATGTCAGACAGAACATGATCCGACGGTGAAACCTTTGCTTACGTGTCAGTTGAGGCATTTTTGAAAATCTACTGCAATTGTAATTGGGCTGTGTTAATGTGTTGTCTCTTGGTCATAAAAATAATGGAAAAGTGTTTGTTGGTTTAATTAATTTGCCGTCAGAGAAATCTTTCTCTACCGGTTTAAATACTCCTCAAAGGAAAAAATGACATTAGGGAAAAATACTTGTTTTGATGTCCCCTACAACCTCCCAGAGTTTGTCGGTTTAAATACTTTTCACCCTGTATGCAGTGAAGTGCCAAAGAAACTGATACATGCAGGCGTATTTAAATACAGAGATATGTAAACAGGCAGAATGCGGCACTGGGGTCGGCAATGGCTTAATAAGACAAGTGACTGGCGCAGTTGTTAGATCGATTACTGCTGCTACAACGGCAGGTTATCGAGATTTAAGTGAGTTTGAACGTGGTGTTATAGTCGGCGTACGAGCAATGAGACACAGAACCTCCGAGGTAGCGATGAAGAAGGGATTTCTCCGTACAGCCATTTTACGAGTGTTCCGTGAATATCATCAAATCTCCGACAACGCTGCTGCCGGAAAAAGATCCTGCAAGAACGGGACCAACGACGAATGAAGAGAATCGTTCAACGCGCAGAAGTGATACCCTTCCGCAAACTGCTGCACATTCCAATGCTGGGTCATCAACAAGTGTCAGCGTGCGAATCATTCAACGGAACATCACCAATATGGGCTTTCGGAGCCGGAAGGCCCACTCGTGTGCCCTTGATGACTGCACAACACAAAGCTTTACGCTCCATCCAGACCCTTCAACATCGACATTGGACTGTTGATGACTGGAAACATGTTGCCTGGTCGACGAGTCTTGTTTCAAATTGTGTCGAGCGGATGGACGTGTACGGGTATGGAGACAACCTCATGAATTCATGGACCTTCCAAGTCAGCAGAGGACTGTTCAAGCTGGTGGGGGCGTGTGCAGTTGGAGTGATATGGGACCTTTGATATGTCTTGATATGACTCTGACAGGTGACACGTACGTAAGCATCCTGTCTGATCACCTGCATCGACTCATGTCCCTTGTGCATTCCGACGCACTTGGGCAATTCCCGTAGGACAATGCGACACTCCACACGTCCAGAATTCCTACAGATTGGTTCCAGGAACACTCTTCTGAGTTTAAACACTTCCGCTGGCCACCAAACTCCCCAGTTATGAAGATTATTGAGGATATCTAGGATGATAAAATCTTCTCGGGTTGACAGCCGAGTCAATGTGTTGTTTTCCAGCAACGTTTCAGCAAGTTTCTTACTTGCCATCTTCAGGCGAAGTGTCGGGTTCAAGTCTCGTCCAGATCTTTATAGCCGCTGGACTACGGGCGAGCGCATCGATGGAGGCAGGTCGGTGGCGGCGGATGGAATAAACAGGCCGCACCGAGACGAGACGCCAGGACCCGACGTCCGCGGCTACCCCCCCCCCCCCTCCCCCCCACAACCACCACCACCACCACCACCACGCGCCACCGCGCCGATTCTGCTCGCTCCGATTGGCCCGACCGCCGCCGAGGATGCAGAGAAGCCCGTGGTCCAGCGGCTACAAATTTCCGGACGAGACATGAACCCAACACTTCGCCTAAAGATGGCAAGCAAGAAACTTGCTGAAACGTTGCTGTAAAACAACACATTGACTCGGCTGTCAACCCGAGAAGATTTTACTATCGAGATTCGCCGAGAAAGCCTGTATTCTCAGATATCTAGGATGCCCTGCAACGTGTTGTTCAGAAAAGATCTCCACCCCATCGTTCTCTTACGGATTTATGGACAGCTCTGCAGGATTCATGGTGTCAATTTCCTCCTGCTCTCCTTCGGACATTAGTCGAGTCCATGCCACATCATGTTGGGTCACTTCTGCGTACTCTCGGGAGCCCTACACGATGTTAGGCAGGTGTACCAGTTTCTTTCGCTGTCCAGTGTACAATCGTACCTTGGCGTACACCATGTTGGCGGGCCACTTGCCTGGACCTTATACTAGAGTTCGTCTCAATATTCTGTAAAACACGATCCTCCAAACCAGGTGTACGCACAGTCCCTTCTTCCTTGCATGTACATCTGTTCGAAAGGACTTATGGTCACACAAACGCCCAGAAAGGTCTTGTAATTTTGTGTGATGTGGTTGGTGTCTCAGGGTGCTTGTTTTCGTTTAACCGTGCTGGCTCTCGACCATTTCCACCTGCTTGGCCATACACAAACACAATCTCGGCTTATTCCCGACATGAACACCGGACCTTTTTGCTCCTTACAGAATGCTGCGTCAATCACACAGCCTCTAACACACAAGAAACACAGGCACATGGTCAGAGGAATTGTCATTCGTCAACGTCATCTACCGTGGCAACGATGCATTTCTGGGCACGTGTTAATAGGACCATTTCTCCTCCATTCTAAGTCAGGAATACGTCCTTGCAGTTTGTCGGTTTTATTAATGTTCGCTCTATATGAACGAATGCATGGTCTCGCTCCGATATGAATTAATAAAATCTTCTCGGGCTTCTGGCCGCATCAGGTGGTTCAAATTC
Organism: Schistocerca serialis cubense; assembly: GCF_023864345.2. Classification (NCBI taxonomy): domain Eukaryota; kingdom Metazoa; phylum Arthropoda; class Insecta; order Orthoptera; family Acrididae; genus Schistocerca; species Schistocerca serialis. The sequence continues at coordinate 585,356,204 of NC_064639.1, forward strand.
CACAAGCTTCCGACCGAGTTTGGTTCAAATGGCTCTGAGCACTATGGGACTTAACATCTGAGGTCATCAGTCCCCTATGCTTAGAACTACTTAAACCTAACTAACCTAAGGACAGCACACACAGCCATGCCCGAGGCAGGATTCGAACCTGCGACCGTAGCAGCAGCGCGGTTCCGGACCGAAGCGTCTAGAACGGCTCGGCCACAACGGCCGCCTCCGACTGAGCTCTCCTCAGCTATTGTGAAGTGGTAAGTGACTGCCGTATCGCCGTCACCTACCCGTTAAACAGCCGCGTTGTTGGCTGTCATTCTTCGCCGGAAAACCAACGGGTAAGTGAGCCACAGTGTCTACAGATATGGATCACCATGTCCACGCTCTCAGTCACCGCCATCCGACTCAAAAACGGGGCATTCTGAACACCCTCGTTCGCCATGCTAAAGTCATCTCAGGTGCAAAAAATATGCCACTGGAACTAAGCCAAATCCGAAACTTCTTCCGGGAAAATGGCTATAATCACCGACAGGTATGAAATCCTATTTCTTGAGCGACGTAAAAGGAAAAACAAAAGAAACCGAAGAAGAGAGCAAGAAATTCGCGTTTTTATCTTTCTGTGTCACATTGTCGGGAAAGATTTGTCAGCTCCTGAAGCGAAACAACATTTCATCAGTGTTAAGGCCGCCACCGAAACTACAACAGCTCATGAGACCTGTGAAGGACGATCTAGGACTCAGAACGCACGGAGGGTACAAAATACCATGTCACTGTGGCTACTACTACGTCTGCCAAACAGTGCGCACTGTGAAGCAATACCGAACGGAACACAAGAGGTGGTTACACTACGGTATCTGGAAAAATCAGCCGTGGAAGAACACGTTTTACAAAATCGACACCGAATTTTGTTCCACGGAACGTCTATCATTATGAGTGTTATAAAAGAAGCCATAGAAGTAAAACTTCCTGAAAACACCATCAGTAAGGACGGCGGTTTGCAGCTCAGTACAGCCTGGGACGCGGCCATCGTGAGAATGAAGCGGGTGCGACGGTCGCGGGAAGAAATCAATGCTATATTTGGCGAGGAAAATGGTTCAAATGGCGCTGAGCACTAGGGGACTTGACTTCTGAGGTCATCAGCCCCTAGAACTTAGAACTACTTAAACCTAACTAACCTAAGAACATCACACACATCCATGCCCGAGGCAGGATTCGAACCTGCGACCGGTGCAGTCTCGTGGTTCCGGACTGAAGCGCCTAGAACCGCTCGGCCACCGCGGCCGACGATTTGGCGAGGAAGAGAGCACCAATGACGATACAGCTAGCAGCGCTGCTATATAACGGCGAGGCCACGGTGACACGACAGTCATTTACCACTGGGCAATGGACGAGCAGAGCCCGGTAGGAAGTTCGTGGTATTCTAGCCACCTGACGAACTGGAATACCGAGAAGATTTTATCCATCCCTATATCTTTGGCAGATGGCAGGCATTCAGTTTGTAACGTTCCCTGGCAACACACACACTATTAATAAAATGAAATGACACACAGAATTGCTGAACTCGAGCGTGCACATTTGCAAATGCTTAACAACAACTGTGGCACGCCTGTTAGGACCGTGTACGGTAATGAGAACACTACGTACAGTTCATACCAACAAAAAAGCAATTCGTATGTACTGTAATTGTTTAACAAAAAATATTATTTAATTTTGTGTAAAGGACGTTGGTTATTATTGTAATATTTTCTGTAATAATATTCTCGATGTATTTATGATTGTAATATTTCTACACTCATAATGTAATTACGAAATATGTTAGTATCTGCGATGAAAAAATGTAAAATATAGCCACAGAGGAAAATAATGTTGTGAGATTACAAAGAGATATTCACTATCAGCAATACTATAATAAGCACTACACAATGTGCATTCTTTGTCGTCTTCCTCGAGAGCTGAGAGAGAGAGGAACCTGTGACGTAGCATTTTATGAATGAGTAGACTTCTTTTGTCTGTATCTATCTTTAGCCGCCATTAGAGGAGAAACAACAAACTAATGTAAGTTTAATTATTGTTGTGGTCTAAATACATTATAATTTATCAAAATTGTGTATTACTAATGTAAATTAGCTTGCCCATGTCATCTATAATATTTCTTTAAAGAATTTTCAGCATTTTTAGCAATTATCGCTGGTGTTGCTGGGCTGTGCCGCGACCGAACGATTTGCAGCGGCGGCACATTTAAAAAATTGTTCCGCTAAGAAAAATTAACCAAACCTATAAATCGGGAGCAGATAAAATTAGCAGTGAATTACGAAAATATTTTTCTTTTACAGCAATCCTGAGACTGACGGAATTTATTACTGGTTTCAGATTTGTGCATTCATAGGCGGATAGTTAACGTTGAAGGTTAACAATCTGTTGGTTCTTTCAATTTCTAAAGCAAACAACTTAAACGTATAGTGAAGTGTGTTTTATCAATGATAATTAAACGTTCAGGTCGGCTTGGCAATATTTAACCATTTTCTGCTAACAGAGACAGTCTTGTGTTCCATAGCTAACGCCGGGAAAGAATTCAGTAAATATTTAAAAAACCACTGCATTTAGAAAATGTGTGCCAAGGCCGAAATACGTAAAAATTTTAATTTATACAATTTTCAACTAGATGTTCTTAATCAGTTAACATGAATTTATCAGTATGAGAGTGTTGACTAAGGTTCACGTAATTTTAAATGTGCTTAATTCTGTCTAAATGAATTTTTATTACCACACGTAAATAAGGGGTTCTACAACAAAGTTCGTACTGAAAGAAAAAATAACAAAAATATATAAAGCAACATTTCAATCCCTCCCCTAACATTTTCAAATCAATATTGATTTTTTTATTATTTTTTATTTAATTTCATTAAATTGGCGCCTAACGTGGGGCCCGAATAAGCAGTGGCCACAAAATACCCATGAGATAACTAGGGAATTATTGTAGTCGAACTTTTTTGGAGGACAATCAATAATTTTTTCATGTATTGTATGTACTGCCTAGCCAATATTGTGTGGTAATACCTGTATATGATTTTTTGCATGAGAACACTATATACCCAGAGGCAAGCTGAAGAAGAGAGCCCATTATATCAAAAAATTAATTACCTACCACAATACCAGGGGGCAGCTGCACCCAAGATAGATCACCAAAAGGTAAAGCTACAGTGTAGTTGTCCTGTGGGGAGTAAAGTAGCCTCAGTGCGGTGTTCTCAGATCATTAGTGGTGTGCTTGTTGGTAGTGTTCTTTTTTTAAAAAATAACAGGACATTTGAGTAGTTAGTCATCGTAGTATATAATAAGTGTGTTTCAACACATGACCATTTCTTGTGTGATTATGTCAGTGAAACCTGAGTGTTAGGATATTTAGTTCAGAATTTGTTTCTTTTGTTGACTATGGTTGGATTGCGTAGTCAGAAAAATAATAACATGGATAATGAACAGCAGTGATACCAAGTTAGAAAGTGGGGCACAAAGTAATGTTAGTGGCGTAGTTCAGGAAGTACAATGTAAGAATCTGGGGGCAGAAGGGCGAGAAATGTTGCCACTGCCAGCCAGTGATTCAGTTGAAAGTAGAAATACTGTGCCACCTACAAGCACTAAACACGGACCAGAGAGTGGTGAGGTGTCAGAAGTGCAATCATTAAGGGTTATGTTCGAGGGCATGTTCAATTTCCAAGCTGAATTTGCACGTATGCAAGCAGAACGCGATAGAGAACGTGATGCTAAACAAGCAGAGCGTGATCGATACCAGCATGAGAGAGACTTGCAGTTAATGCAATCTTTGGAAGCTATGCAAAGTGAGATTGTTAGTTTGAGACAAAACTATGAAACCATACCCAAAGCGGTGCAAGAACTGAGCGAAAGAGTAGATAATATCCAGGTGGCTAATGCCAGTATTAGAAGCTGACACAAGCCAGGCAATAGAGCGGAAAATGTCCGAACAGGCGAACAAAATTGAAAAGGAATTTACAATAAAATAGACGAGAAGGTGCACGCCGCGATTGAGGCCAGGGACTTGGGCTCGAGTGCGGAAGTGCAGGACCTAAAAAGGACGGTGCACACTGACATTCCGCTGTGGCAGCGGAATGTCAACCGTCGTCTTGCTGAGCTGGAAAACAGTGGCAGCTCAATGTCAACCGTCGTCTTGCAGAGCTGGAAAACAGCTTGTTGCACGGCGACGCACAGGCGTGTGTCACGCCAGCCACGTCCAACAATGATAGGCATATAAATACAGCAGTGAAAAATTGCGACTGCGAGACAGAACAGGCAACCAATGTTAGCGAAACAAACAAATGTCACTCCAAAATAGTGATTGAAGAAAGCCTGATTAAAAACCGACAGTTTCAGATCTTTACAACGGAGAAGAAATCTGTTCACCCTGTAGTATTTATCAAGGGATTTAGAAACATTTTGCCTAGCGTTTGGAGTCATACACAGAAAATACAGTTCGTTATGTCTTACATACAAGGAGATGCTGCATTATGGGCAACCGAAGCAGCTGACAGCTGCGACACATATGAGCAATTTGAAAAGGCATTCTTGGCCAAATATTGGTCAACATGTATTCAGGAGAGATTACGGAAAGAGGTATATAATCCAGAGCCGTATTCTCCACGATTAGGCAGTTTGCGAAAATATTTTGAGAAATACATTAATAAGACCCGTTATTGGGACGAGCAGATTTCATCCCGGGATTTGATCAGACTTTTGAAATCACACTTGCCGATACACGTAAAGGAAAAACTTATACACGTACCGGAGAACAACATGGAACATTTCTTGTCTGTTCTGGACTCAATTGACCTGATTCAGGAGGATGTTAAGGCAGCCTCTGAACAGGCTAGAAGTAACGGAAACGGTTACAGAAATGGTCGAAATAACACGCCTCCACCAAATAATGGAAACGGCGGAGATAACAATAGGAGACAAGATTATGTACAAAACGGGAATAGAGGTAGAGACCGGAACGGCAATAGTCCGTCGGTGAATAATGAACGGAAAAGGAGGTCTGATGACCGATATGAAACAGGCCCACCAAGCAATAGTAGATGGAAAAATGCCAGGGGGCCGTGGAACACTAATACCTATAACGATGCAAACCGAACTTGGCCACAGAACCAGAGGCCCAATCCGGACCGGCAAAACAGTGAAAGATATGACAATAACCGACCGCCACCACAAAATACGCCAATTGCGCAACCGTGGCGGCCGACGCAACACAACTTACACATAGTGGAAGTCAGCGACACAGAGCAGCCACACCCATCCACCAGTAATAATCCAACAAACTAGATTCAGCCGAGATACGCTCTCCATCGTCAGCTGAGGTTTGGAGTGAGAGCAGCCCGACACAGAACAAAACATCGGAAATCTGTATCCTCAGGTATAATGACAGGGTACAGATGGGACACGAATTAATAACTGAGCCACCCACGTGCATAAAGGAGCACAAAGACGAAATACAAGCGATAATAGAGATCAAAATTAACGATATTGATGTGCAAGCAATCGTAGATACAGGTGCTACTGTCAGTGTCATGAGTATGGACTTATTCAGAGTGCTGGGGAAAGAAAAGCGTATGCTGACTTTTCCTGTGAACAATTGCAAAGTCACTGGAGCAAAATGGTGCAAATGGCTCTGAGCACTATGGGACTTAACAGCTGTGGTCATCAGTCCCCTAGAACTTAGAACTACTTAAACCTAACTAACCTAACGACATCACACACATCCATGCCCGAGGCAGGATTCGAACCTGCGACCGTAGCAGTCGCGCGGTTCCGGACTGCGCGCCTAGAACCGCGAGACCACCGCGGCCGGCTCACTGGAGCCATCAGTGCACAGCGACAAATAATTAAACTCCAAGTGCGGGTAGAGATGTATATAGGGGGAGAAGCCATAGCGTGCTCGTTCCTGCATTTTGGGGGTAGATTTTTTGAGAGAAAGGGACGCAGTAATCGACCTTTCTCGGGGAAAATTAAGTTTGATGAACGCGGGTAGGAGGATAGAATTGTCCATGCTCAGATCTGAAGAGGTACCTGTGCCTAATTGTAATGCTATTAACATAAAATGTAGGAATCAGTGGATACTACATTTAGACAATCATTCTCTAGGACAAAATATCTATTATCCAGACGTACAAAGTGATCAATTAAAAGCAAATGTGGACGCACTTGTGAACAAAGTATCACAGTCCGAAAATTTGAACTCAATGCACCAGCAGGATTTGGTATAGTTATTATCTAACTATGCAAATGTATTTTCAGAACGACTAGGAATTGTTGAGGGATATCAATACAATATCGAGGTGAAGCCTCACAAAACCTACTGTCGAGCCTCATACTCCATTCCTTGGTCCAAGAAGGAAATAGTAGCTATCTCTTAGCAGATCCCCACTCAGGAATAGTACGGGGACTGTATCCGCGTAAGGATGTGAAAATATTCCTACAGTAAATAACTAATAGTCCTATGTGTTATGTGTAAAAAGGTACACCATTCTTTTGAAAATGAATGAACATTAATGATGTGTGATATGTAGAGATATGTAGAAGTATTTAGTTATAAGAATATGATTGACTTTCTCTTTTGTTTATGATTATTTGTGTTATGTCTTCTTTTTAATTAGTGTTAGCTTAAACATGCTCTAAATGTCTGCACAGATAACCTGATTAGTGCAATAATTTGTAGTGTTAAATTGTGACAGAGATCAGTTAGGAGGAACATTTTAGTAGTGATTAGTTTGTGTATTGCATAATATTCTATATGTGTGTCAAACTTGAAATATTTCTTGGTACAGTCTTTTCTATTACATGTATGTATATGTGTGTAGCTGTCAGATTGACAGATTCGAACCCAGAATAATATCAATAATATGAAACCCTGAGAACTTTATTTTCAACCAGTATTATCAAAGAGAGTAATGCACCCAGTAGTGACCCGAGGGCACGATGGGAGGCAAACTTATTGCAAATTTAAGTAACGCAAAGCTCCGCACAAAGAAGCTTCAATTGAAGCATGTGCAGATCCAACCAGTAAAAAGAGCTAGCCTGATACAGTCCAAGTCAATTTTAGCCTACAGAGACTACACTGTAGTTACGTAGGACCTTGCAAGTAAAGTGAGACATAATTTCAAAGGAGTTATTGAACAATATGCCTGAATCCGGCTGGAATGCACAAATAAAATCTACTCGAACATAAATATAGATGATTTTTGGGCAAACTAATACGAAATTTTAATATTTGTTACCATGTACGCAATTATCACACACCTTGGTAAAGAGCGAATAAAGAAGTTACGAATGTGCTGTTACAAAAAAATTGCACAACGGACATTGTAACTGAAAAAACTTAAACAAGAGTGCAGTATTGTGTGGCAGAGACAGACAGTGACTGTTAAACCTGCAACAATACGTCACGAAGTTGTTTTGAACAAGCAATAAGAAGCTGTATCATCGCCGTGTGTGCAAGTGGACAAGGAACTAGCACGACACGAACAGTGAGCCGATAACAGACGGTGGACCAAGCTAGTGTCAAACTATAACTCTTTGTGTGTCAAGGGACGCCAGGAAAGCGCACTGACTACAGAGATACATTTTGTCCTAAGGTGAAAACTTGAGTGTGACTAATGACAAGTCATGACATGGTGAAAAAATATTGTGTGCCCATAAAACGTGTTACTGTGACAACGAAACATTGTGCAAACCAGACTAGTGAAGGCCCACTGAATAATAACTGTCAATAACTGTGTGCGTTCTTTCCCACAGCAGGAAAAATGCCCATAAGGATGGTACACTGTTTGTGAACTTGTTGCATGTTTGCTGGAGCACTGCAAGAAGATGTCACACGGGCGAGCTGATATACAACGCGCATCCGGCTACTTCAGCCATGCAGCGGCCGCGGCAGCCCGTAGCAGACCAGACGGCCACACGCCTCTCCGCGCCGTAGCTGTCAACACCGCGGGCGGCGACCTACACGGAGCCGACGCGCCGAGCCAAGCGGCGCTCAACAATCACTCCGCACCGCTCACCAACTACAGCATTATTGACATATTCCAAAATATTTACACAAACTACACAACATGTCAATGAACTCGATCTTTGACAAACATTGAACACTTATTATGTATACCCGTAAATTGACGAGAGAAAATGAACGCTAACAAGTGTAGGAGATGGATTTGTAACACGTAGGTAGTGGGAACATTATGAAAAGTGACGTTGTACTAAATGATTTCAAAAAACTAAGTGATATATCCTAGGACAAGTGACCTAGCAGTATACCGCAAAAGAAATGACAAATTACGAGTTGTTAATCATACACAACAAACTTTCTTGAACTGTATGTAACTGTGATATTATGTAACCGTTGATGACAAACTACTAAATCATTTCAAAACAATGACTGTTAAAGAGACAAGATTAATAATGAACCAACTGGAATGGCTGGGCTCCGGCACAGTTTTGCCCAGGTTTCCTGCCTGCCTTCGCCCAAATGGGGGAGCCATGAACATATATAACCCTGGGACTAATTAAAAGAGCCATTCCATATAAAAAAAAAAAAAAACAGAATTGTAAAGAAAGTTACTGGCACCATTGTGTCAAAGTATAGAAACTCTTTGCCAAATGCTGCCAGGGGGCAATGTAACGTTCCCTGGCAACACACACACTATTAATAAAATGAAATGACACACAGAATTGCTGAACTCGAGCGTGCACATTTGCAAATGCTTAACAACAACTGTGGCACGCCTGTTAGGAACGTGTACGGCAATGAGAACACTACGTACAGTTCATACCAACAAAAAAGCAATTCGTATGTACTGTAATTGTTTAACAAAAAATATTATTTAATTTTGTGTAACGGACGTTGGTTGTTATTGTAATATTTTCTGTAATAATATTCTCGATGTATTTATGATTGTAATATTTCTATACTCATAATGTAATTACGAAATATGTTAATATCTGCGATGAAAAAATGTAAAATATAGCCACAGAGGAAAATAATGTTGTGAGATTACAAAGAGATATTCACTATCAGCAATACTATAAAATGCACTACACAATGTGCATTCTTTGTCGTCTTCCTCGAGAGCTGAGAGAGAGAGGAACCTGTGACGTAGCATTTTATGAATGAGTAGACTTCTTTTGTCTGTATCTATCTTTAGCCGCCATTAGAGGAGAAATAACATCCTAATGTTGGTTTAATTATTGTTGTGGTCTAAATACATTATAATTTATCAAAATTGCGTATTACTAATGTAAATTAGCTTGCCCATGTCATCTATAATATTTCTTTAAAGAATTTTCAGCATTTTTAGCAATTGTCGCTGGTGTTGCTGGACTGTGCCGCGACCGAACGATTTGCAGCGGCGGCACATTTAAAAAATTGTTCCGCTAAGAAAAATTAACCAAACCCATAAATCGGGAGCAGATAAAATTAGCAGTGAATTACGAAAATATATTTCTTTTACAGCAATCCTGAGACTGACGGAATTTATTACTGGTTTCACATTTGTGCATTCATAGGCGGATAGTTAACGTTGAAGGTTAACAATCCGTTGGTTCTTTCAATTTCTAAAGCAAATAACTTAAACGTATAGTGAAGTATGTTTTATCAATGACAATTAAACGTGCAGGTCGGCTTGGCAATATTTAACCATTTTCTGCTAACAGAGATAGTCTTGTGTTCCGTAGCTAACGCCGGGAAAGAATTCAGTAAATATTTAAAAAACCACTGCATTTAGGAAATGTGTGCCAAGGCCGAAAAACGTAAAAAATTTATACAATTTTCAACTAAATGTTCTTAATCAGTTAATATGAATTTATCAGTATGAGAGTGTTGACTAAGGTTCACGTAATTTTAAATGTGCTTAATTCTGTCTAAATGAATTTTTATTACCACACGTAAATAAGGGGTTCTACAACAAAGTTCGTACTGAAAGAAAAAATAACAAAAATATATAAAGCAACATTTCAATCCCCTAACATTTTCAAATCAATATTCATTTTTTTTATTATTTTTAATTTAATTTCATTAAAAGTTGACGCCATTCCTGATAGATCACACATCGATTTGCCTTCTATATAACGGGGTAATGCGCTACTTGGGCCATGTATGAGTAACACTAGCGATAGTGACGATGACAGTTTCTGCAATGTCATTGATATCTGAGACAACACAATGAGTCGTTAAAGTACTATTACTGGAGAATCCATTCAACACTTTTTATTTATGGAAGTTAATTCACATAATCGACTTTTATTAAAAACATACTTTTGACTGAAGATAAAGTTGTTTAATTCCGAAATCAGCCACGTTAATTAAATAACATTAACAAAATATTTGAATGAATTATTCAGTAATACACTCTAAGATACAGAAAAAACGACAAGCCACAAAGAAATCCTCCGAATGGGACGGAAATCGGATGTACATCTACATCTGCATCTACATGGTTACTCTGCAATTCACGCTTAAGTGCCTGGCAGAGGGTTCATCGAACCATTTTCATACCTCTTCTCTACCATTCCACTCTCGAATGGCGCGTCGGAAAAAGGAACACCTAAATCTTTCTGTTCGAGCTCTGATTTCTCTTATTTTATTATGATGAGCATTTCTCCCTGCGTAGGTGGGTGTCAACAAAATATTTTCGCATTCGGAAGAGAAGGTTGGTGATTGAAATTTCCTAAATAGATCTCGCCGCAATGAAAACCGCCTTTGTTTCACTGACTGTCACCCCAACTCACGTATCATATCACTGATACTCTCACCCCTACTGCGCGAAAACACGAAACGAGCTGGCCTTCTTTGCACTTTTTCGATGCCCTCCGTCAAACCCACCTGGTGAGGATCCCACACCGCGCAGCAATATTTCACCAGAGGACGTACAAGTGTAATGTAGGTTGTCTCTTTAGTGTATTTGTCGCATCTTCTAAGTGTTGTGCCAACAAAGCGCAGTCTTTGTTTCGCCTTCCCCACAATATTATTTATGTGGTCTTTCCAATTTAAGTTGCTCGTAATTGTAATTCCTAGTTATTTAGTAGAATTGACAGCCCTTAGATTTGTGAGATGTATCGCATACCCAAAATTTATCGGATTTCTTTTAGTACCCACGTGGATGACCTCGCACTTTTCTTTGTTTAGTGCCAAAGGAATGGTTCAAATGGCTCTGAGCACTATGGGAGCCGGCCGGAGTGGCCGTGCGGTTCTAGGCGCTACAGTCTGGAACCGAGCGACCGCTACCGTCGCTGGTTCGAATCCTGCCTCGGGCATGGATGTTTGTGATGTCCTTAGGTTAGTTAGGTTTAATTAGTTCTAAGTTCTACGCGACTGATGACCTCAGTAGTTAAGTCGCATAGTGCTCAGAGCCATTTTTTGCACTATGGGACTTAACTTCTGAGGTCATCAGTCCCTTAGAACATAGAACTACTTAAACCTAACTAACCTGAGGACATCACACACATCCATGCCCGAGGCAAGATTCGAAACTGCGACCGTAGCAGTAGCGCGATTCCAGACTGAAGCGCCTAGAACCGCTCGGCCACTCCGGCCGGCGTTTAGTGCCAATTGCCACTTTTCGCACCATACAGAAATTCAGTCTAGTTCATTTTGTAATTGAAATTGATCGTCTGATGATTTTACTAGATGGTAAATCAGAGCGTCATCTGCTGTACATGTACAGACAAACAAATGATTACAGTTTCAGAAAAGTTGGATGATCTATTTAAGAGCAATAGATTCAGCAATTGAGCTTTGGTCCACTTCTGGCCCTTATGGAAGCAGTTATTCGACTTGGTATTGATTGACAGAATTTCTGGATGCCCTCCTGAGGTATATCATGCCAAATTCTGCCTAACTGTCGTGTTAGATAATCGAAATCCCTAGGTGGTCGGAGGGCCCTTCTCATAATGCTGCAAACGTTCTTAATTAGGGAGAGATCTGACAACCTTACTGGCCGAGATAGCGTTTGGCAAGCATGGAATCAGTCAGTAGAAACTGTACCCTTGGCACTGTCGATGTTTACCGTGCAACGGCTGGCCACTGAGTGCGTACCGTTCACACCAAAGAGCCGCCGAGTTCCACCGCCTAAACCACCTTTTACATAGCGCCAAGCCACTTCCATTGCGGAGGGAATTCCCTACATCTTTTACATTTTACAATACAAGTGCGCTAAGCATGAACCAGTTTCCAATAACATTGTTTTTCTTTTAAATATACACATACTATAAAATGTCATTATTTAAAATATTATTTAACTTTTTCCATATGTACATTGGAGAATTCTAAAATTCCTGTCACAAAAAGCAATGACCTTAACTAACAAAGAACACTCACTTCATAATTACAGTTACATAATATAAACCTACTTCTAATCGATATAAGTGTTACCGACTGTATCAAAACGCGTCTTTAGATAGAAAAAAAGCATGAGGATTCTACTGTGAATAAAATTCTGTGTTTCAGATTCCATGAGGTGGCACGTACTCCTTCTTGCCGCCTCTCCTCATTTGTTGCCACCGATGCCATTGGCGTAAGAATTTGAAGTGCTGAGTGGAACAACGAATTTCTCAGACTTCCTTCAAAGTCCTCTCAGACGTTTTGGAAGCAACTGCCGTCTCATTGCGGTGATCGGTGTTTTCCTCGCCGGCAGTGGTTTCCGCGAAACGCCGGTCACAACGTTTGCGTCGAACGTGTAATAACCTGAGTGAAGAATATGGTAGAAGGAGGACGAGCATATACTTTTGCAAGGAGGCACGTGAAGGAAGAGTGTAACGCCAGAGGCTCGTCCCACCTGGCGGCCCGCCAGCCGCCGTGCTGCCCGTGGCGCGGCGCTGTTTACAGGGAGCTACGTGGGCCTTGGCCCTGAGATCCACTAGGCGCCTCCCAGACCCCCCTCGCGCTTCTGTTTCCTCTACCAGCCGATTGGCCTTGTGCTCCCAGTTCACCTGCCAATACAAACTTTTACTTGGCTGGCTGCCTCACCTCTAAACTGTTCCAGTTTCTCACTACGGACCGAGGGGAAGGTGATGAATGGACGATCCATGGAAATATTGCATAGTTTCAGCGACAACACATGACACAACGCCTTGGAACCCTGGTCACACACTGACGGGAAATGAGATCACACCAAGAAATAATCGGTGTACAGTACTGAAATTTCACGACTTAATTTATCTACGTAACATATCAGAGGTTAACGTAAGAGCGAGAAAAGTTGTTGCAGATGTGAAATTCTGGTACATTAATAACAGTTATCGCCGCCAGAATGTTGACTGAAAGCATGCAAACGTGCATGCATTGTGTCATAAGAGTGTCGGATGTCAGTTTGTGGGAGGGAGTTCCGCGTCTGTTGCACTTGGCCGCCCAACACATGGGCTGTTGATGCTGGTTGTGGATGACGCCGGAGTTGTTGTCCGATGATATCTGTCCCACATGTGCTCGACCGGTGATAGAATAGGCGTAGCAACATCTCGATGTTCTATTGAGCGTCTTGGGTTGAAAAGCGGTATGTTGGCTGGCGATATCCGTTGGAAAACTGCCCTGGGAATGCTGTTCATGAATGGCAGCACAACAGATCGCATCACCAGATTTACGTAAAAATTTGCAGAGTGCGTGGGGTAACTTGATTGCTGGCGCTCACCTGGCCTCCATCTAATCAACACACAGTCGTCACCGAGGCAGAACCGGCTTTCATCAGAAAATACACTCATGCTCATAAATTAAGGATAATGTTGCTACATGGTGAAACAACTCTCTGGTGGGCGGGTTTCGGGTTTAAATCACCTAGGGTATGACCATGCGGTGCATTTGACCTGCGGTCGTCGACGGTGCCGCTGGCAGCATTCCACATACGCAGAGGTGTGTTGGTGCATGTTAGAGTACGGTGCAGCGAGTAAGTTTGCAGACGTTTTCAGACGTGCTAGTTGTGGCTGTGTGTTGAAAATGGCTCAAAGAACACATATTGATGACGTCATGAAGGGTAGAATACTAGGCCCACTGGAGGCTGGCCAAACACAGCAGGTCGTAGCACGGGTCCTCCGTGTGCCACAAAGTGTGATTTCAAGATTATGGCCACGATTCCAGCAGACAGGAAATGTGTCCAGGCGCTACAGTACGGAACGTCCACAGTGTACAACACCACAAGAAGACCGATATCTCACTATCAATGCCCACAGACGGCCACGGTGTACTGCAGGTAGCCCTGCTCGGGACGTTACCACAGCCACTGGAACAGTTGTCTCCAGACACACAGTCTACAGACGACTGAACAGACATGGTTTATTCGCCCGGAGACTTGCAAGGTGCATTCCACTGACCCCTAGTTACAGGAGAGCCCTTAAAGCCTGGTGTCAAGAACACAGTACATGGTCATTGGAACAGTGGTCCCAGGTTATGTTCACGGACGAGTCCAGGTATAGTCTGAATAGTGATTCTCGCCGAGTTTTCATCTGGCGTAAAACAGGAACCAGATACCAACCACTTAATGTCCTTGAAAGGACCTGTATCGAGGTCCTGGTTTGATGGTGCAGGGTGGGATTATGATTGGTGCACATACACCCCTGCATGTCTTTGACAGAGGAACTGTAACACGTCAGGTGTATCGGGACGTCATTTTGCACCAGTACGTCCGCCTTTTCTGGGGTGCAGTTGGTCCCACCTTCCTCCTGATGGATGATAACGCACGGCCCCACCGAGCTGCCATCGTGGAGGAGTACCTTCAAACAGAAGATACTGGGCGAATGGAGTGGCTTGCCTGTTCTCCAGACCTAAACCCCATCGAGCACGTCTGGAATGCTCTCGGTCGACGTATCGCTGCACGTCTTCCAACCCCTACGACACTTGAGGAACTCCAACAGGCGCTGGTGCAAGATGGGAGGCTATACCCCAGCAGCTGCTCGACCACCTGATCCGCCAACCCGTTGTGCGGCCTGTGTACGTGTTCATGGTGATCATATCCCATATTGATGTCGGTGTACATGCGCAGGAGACAGTGGCGTTTTGTAGCACATGTGTTTCGGGACGGTTTTCTCAACTTATCACCAATACCGTGACTTACAGATCTGTGTCGTGCGTGTTCCCTATGTTACTATGCTATTAGCGCCAGTTCTGTGTAGTGCCACGTTGTGTGGCACCACATTCTGCAGTTATCCTTCATTTATGAGCATGAGTGTACAACAGACCTCCAATACGCCCTCCAATGAGCATATGCTTGACACAACTGTAATGGCAAATGGCGGTGGTTTGGGGTCAGCGGTACGCATACTACAGTGCGTCTGGGTCGGAACTGTCTCTGAAGTAACAGATTTGCTAATAGTTTGTTGCGTCACTGTGGTGCACATGCTGCTGGAAATGCTGCTGCACATGCAGTACCCTGTGCCACAGCCATATGCCAAAAACGACGGTCTTGGATCTCAGTAGTGCCAAGTGGCCGTCGATGGCTCGGTCTTATTGCGACCACACCTTCCTGTGACAACCACAGCTGGCAATCATATACTGTGACAACATTACTGTCCAGTTTTTCTGCAGTATTAAGGAAGGAACATCCAGCTTCTTGTAGTCCCATTACACGACCTCGTTCAAACTCAGTGAGCTGTTCATAACTGCGTCTTCGTCGTATTAAATGTATTCTTGATTAACATCGACTCACTACGTCTAATCACGAAGGTAACAAACGTTCACGACCGTTACTGCATGCATTTAAAGACAACCTTATTTTTATCATCATTGTGGCGCTACTAACGCCACTCTTATGTCACTGGCGCGACATATGAGTAGATATCATCTTTCAGATGTAGAAACGCGCCTACCAACTTCCCTTTGCGTCGCACAACTCTTGCTTGGTATTGCAATTTGTTTTCTTCAGTGTTGTTACTAGGTCCTAAACAGTAAGAGCTGTTGCACCATTTGACTAGTGCTAAGGAAATGTCACATATGTGTGCAGAGACTTTCAAATATCACATCAACATCTACAGAATATTTCGAGTACATTCACATGACACTGCAGCACCGTTGACACATGTGGGAGAAAAAAGCTAAAATAGAAATGAAAAACAGAAGACGCTACTAGGAGTAAGAAGGAGTAACATGAATTGCATTACCTCGTGTATGCCAATGACCCAGCAGTATGTACAAAGCGGATGGTCTGCACACCTGTGGGGTACTGCGTGAGGCTCATCAGAAGGTCTGCATGTTGTCCATCTGATTCCTCGACGCATCTTGCAGGTACCTGCTTCATTCGTGATGGTACGTGGCATCCCCTGCCAAACAAGTCTCCTGAGAGATTCTCACAGAGGCTCTGTGATATTCAAGCTATGTGAACATACAAAACAAATTTCGTGCAAGGATCTTATTTTCCAGTGCCTCTACTACTCTGGAGGCAATGCTCATGCACTGCAGTAAAGTTGGACGTACCTCTATCTCGGTATACTTCCCTCTCACTGGAAGACCTCTTTTACGAAGACCCACAGCAGTCGTCTAGTGCTGATCAGAAACCTAGCACAAAACATAATACTAGGTTCATTTCAGCTGCCACGCTGCAAGAGTACACTGGACTTGCGGTATGTTTTGGAAGGCGACAGGCGACTCTTGAGTTTCCACACTGACAGCAACCACTCTAACTAGTAAACCTTCCACTTGACTACCTGTCCTAGGCGCATGCTACACTGATTTTGTCCTTTAACTGTATTTGTTGTTGATAGACTGAATTAAAGTTTATTACAATTATCAGAATCTAAATGAACTTCGGTGCTGTAATAGTGTTAATGAAATGGTGGCCCTGTCATTAGTTCTGCCGCGCGGGGTAGCCGCGTGGTCTAGGGCGTCTTGAAACGGTCCGTGCGGCTCCCCACGTCGGAGGTTCGAGTCTTTCCTCGGGCATGGGTGTGTGTGTTGTCCGTAGCGTAAATTAGTTTAAGTTAGAATAAGTAGTGCGTAGGCTTACGCAACGATGACCTCAGCAGTTTGGTCCCATAAGAACTTACCACAAATTTCCAAAATTTTGTCTTTAGTTTTGTCAGTTGTTGAAGGGTAATTTATACATCAACATTGGATTGAACTTTCATGCAAGTTATGGTACAAGTTTATTCATTAAAAATTGGGCAAAAATGAAAAAAATTAACATGATCTCGATGACAGCATGAATACGCAACGAACCGTTAACAACACTGCGTGGAGGCTGCTTGGCAAAGACTAAGGTTCTTGTGAGTGAACTATTTACTGTGGTTATCGCAGTCTGAAATTATCTAACACTGAATAGAACTTCTGCACGGAAGTTATGCTTCGTTGGTGCAGCTGAGAATAACTGGCGAGATTGTTTGCCCTAACAAGCTGCAGAAGCAACACAACACCCCTTTTCTCGATGTGCGGTGATGTCTGAGGTGACGATCGTGACTGAAGCGGCTGCAGAGCAGCGAAGAGCGGCGCCTGTAATTCCGTGTGGCGGGCGTGAAGTATGCAGTGTCGAGACTCGCGACCTGTTAGACGGATTACAGTTACTCTCTAACGGAGCCCTGAAATCTCGGTAGATTCCAATGTGACACCCCCATTTGCCGGCCGGTGTGGCCGAGCGGTTCTAGGCGCTTCAGTCTGGAACCGCGCGACCGCTACGGTCGCAGGTTCGAATCCTGCCTCGGGCATGGATATGTGTGATGTCCGTAGGTTAGTTAGGTTTAAGTAGTTCTAAGTCTAGGGGACTGATGACCTCAGATGTTAAGACCCATAGTGCTCAGAGCCATTTTTGACACCCCCATTTGCTGGTCATACCACGGATCAGTTTCACTCACTTATAAGGTAGTGTGCACAAGGAGATCAAACGTCAAAGCGGCAGACCTGTCACGAATAAGACTGCCATCGGCACAACGAGTTGTCCAATATGACTGTGGTTTAAACTATCGGTACAGCTAATCCCTCACCACAAGCTCCCCATTCAAGACCTGTGCTAGTGTGAAGTCACGCTCAGGGCAAGTGTCCCAACTGCAACCACTCATAACAAAAGTCGAGACTAGAATACTCTCCAGACCAGAGTCTGAATCAGAAGACCCACTCCAGCCCAAAGACTGAATCAAAATACCAAGTTCCTCCTCCCCTCACTTCCCATCAGACCTTGGTAAACTCCACAAAAGCACTCCTGCAACTGCCCCACAAGGATTTTGTGTCAATCACAAGCTCCATGTCTCCCCTAAACTCATCGGCCAATTATAATCACAGTTAACAATATTCTTCTCTTTTCAGGAGAACTGCCAATCCCTGACTCACCTCACAAATTTCCACGCAGAGAGGAGGAGACGTTGTGCTCCCGACTTGTTTTTTTTTCACAGCCACTTTAGGCAGCATGTTATTTTGAGTTTCCATAAAACTCTAAAGTGAACGACACACTTATTGTGGAGATCATTACCTGGATTGCCCCACCACGAAAAGTATAACGTTTCTCAGAATTTTTGTAGGCGGAGCTTAAGGTTAACATTGAGACCCTGATTGGTCAGATAAAAACACAGCCAGATAGTTTTTTTTAAACCAACTTCGGTAAATTGTAGTAAGGAGAAGTTAGGAGAAAGTTGCTTCCGAGACGGGAAGGTGAGCGGAGCTGCGCTGCCTGCCGCCCCCTGACGAACACCGACAAGGTAATGAACGCACGCGATGCCGCATAACAGCGCATAAAGCTTCACTCAGAACTGCAGAAGTCTCATCTGTTACACCCCCTTTTTGAGTAATACTAGGGTCGATCGTCAATTAAAGCTCATGGTGTTCACATTTGCCACTTGAAGTAAAAATCTGAAACGCGATGATCTTTCCGTTATATAGTTATTGAGAAGCCACATCACCCATTGTAATTTACGGCAAGTTAGATAAGTAATTAAAGATAATTGAGGGTCACTGTAGACCATTTTGATAGTTTTCTCTTTTGTGAAACTTAATTTAAACCTAGATTATAGATGTGATATGGCATAGGTCATCCTTCGATCCATTGTAGAACTTGGAAACCCACTCAGGGAATATTCGTTTACATTTTTTGTTGAATGCAGTTGGTTTTTACCATCCTGTATTTAAACATTTCCTTTTATCAATAGTGCAATTTATAAACAATGTTTTGTGAGTAGAATAAAATTTCCAATGGTAAACTTAACTGCTTTTTCGACGTTATTTTATCAGCTAACTAAAAATAGGAAAGCCTTGAACCCCTTCCACTAAATTTAGTTACTATTAAGATTCTTTTACAGGGAGTGCAGTGGAGCTGACGCTGAAATCAGTAAGTATTTGGTTGTATCATCGCTAGTCTCACTGAACTCTTCTGAACTCTACATGTCATGTGTGGTCTGGCGTCTCCTTACCAGCAACAGGTCCCAAGTTCAAACTAGTCAATTCCCTAAAAACACGCTCAGAGCGTCGTTGCGCCAAAGTGGTAGGGAGACACGATATAGAACAACAGAAACCACGCAGAATGTTTGAAGTGGGTCCAGCTAAACCAAGAGAATGCATTTGTGTCCCAACACAGGTTCAAAAATGGCTCTGAGCACTATGGGACTTAACATCTGTGGTCATCAGTCCCCTAGAACTTAGAACTACTTAAACCTAACTAACCTAAGGACATCACACACATCCATGCCCGAGGCAGGATTCGAACCTGCGACCGTAGCAGTCGCGCCCCAACACAGGTCATTTCAGAGGTGCCGTAAATGTTGTTTTGCCTCTAAAATTGTTTTTAAGGGCTGAGGCTTCCCAAAAAACTCTGCAGACTGGGGGACGATACCATCTGAGTGCTTCCTCGATAGCGTCCTGTCCAAGATTAACATAGAATTTTTATGGCTGCCATCCCTGTTCACAAAGGGCATTTACGATGCTGTCGTGACACATTGGTTGGGCGAAGTAGATTTCTCTCGTGTACCCGGCCTCTGCTGTGGCAAGAGGCTCCTAATAGGTGGGTCCAGATAGACTGTTTTCCCGCCTCATCGACTAAATGCAATTTCTGCGCACTACAGGAGAAATTCGTGGGCCTAGCACTCTGTCCGCAGTAAGTGCTTCGGGACGTTCCCGTTCCTAATAGTTGCACGTGGCTTTCAAGCCCCAAACGTCCATTGCAAGACTTACTGTTGAATGCCCAAACTGCCCGCTTGTTCTCACTCCAGAAAAATGTTATTTGAAGGAGAGCCACCACAAACTTCTTGTTGTCTCACAAACAATATGGCCTGGGTGAGAAATAAACATTAAATTGTACCCTTGACTATGGAGAACAGTGTGGAAGTGACTTGTCCTCTCTCTACGTTCCAGATTTTTTCCAGCGTGGTAACTTAGTTCTTTCTCTCCACACCAGTTGGTGTCCAGACTCGCTTGCTACACTGAATCGAGATCGATCTGAAAATATCATACTGTCCCTCTGCTGTTGCTGCAAATCAAGATGTCCAACACAAACTGAAAATTATCAGGCCTTAGTGAATGCACCAGTCGGATTTCTGGATACCTGTCTACTACAGCATGTCTATCGCAAGACTGTTCTTGTGAGAATGTAGATGCTTGAAACTTTAAAATGTAATACGTCAGCCTCAGTTGCAAATAGAAACCAATCTTTACCCAGGTTTCCGCCAAAATACGAGTAATTTGGCCTTCTTCAGAAGGCTATTTACAGGAATGATGCCTAGTCATACTGACGTACTCTCCATGATATTACAGATCATTCCTGTAAATAGCTACACATACGTTTATTAATCAACCAGACAACGTTTGATCAATGTATTCAAAATTGAGAAATAATTTTGCCGAGTAAAAGCTAGTCTTTCTTACGGGCTCCGAATCTGTTACAGGGGTATCGTTCTCCTCAGAAGTAAGTTCTTTTACATATTATGCCATTGAAGGCTTTAAGGGTTATTTTAATCCAATTCCTAATGTAAAAATAGCTACTGTTATGTATCCATGTCTCCACGCGCGCATCCGCATGACTATCAGCAATGCTCGTTACATAGCCACTCGCCGCGTTTAGTTCCGGCGCAGCTCACGCGGCCTTACCGACCTCGTCCGCACAGTGGGGCCTGCTCTTTCTCTTCACCCCAAGTAATGTAGATTTATGACTGGGTACTACAGCGCTACAGTTTTATACTTGACATGGACAAACTTTGGCATGCAATAGTTTAGTGTCAATAGCTTCTGAAGAAGGCCAAATTATTTTGGCCGAAAACCTGGGTAAAGATTGGTTTCTATTCGCAACTGAGGCTGACGTGTTACATGTTGAATTATCGCAGTTGCTGACAGAGCTGCACAACGTTAAAAATTCTTAGACGCTTGAAATGCTATTAAGGGCAAAAGAAACTTGTGCTAAAGCAGCATCCTTGTTCTTTTCTTCCTTTTGGCGCTGTAACGATCTTCTGTGGGTTCAATGGCCTCCTCGACAAACATGAAAGATTCTGTCTATGGTGGCAGTCGTCAGACCTAACCCTTTCTACACTACCGGGACTCGCAGCAGTGCTGACACTTGTTTGACGAAGTTCGGGCTGACTAATTGTTCTTGTGCGATCATGACATCTAGGGTGACGACTTTGTTTTCCACCAACACTGTGGAAAGGAAACTCGCACTACAGCACATTGCATCCAGCATCGGTCACGTCCTGAGATCGCAAACCAGCAGTGATCCTACCGAGGACCGTCGTCACAAACTCCCTTACTGTTGTGAAATGTGGATTCAGATACCATCAACACAAGAAATTACAAAAAGAATAGTTGCAAGCTTTAAATGAGGGAGGAAGATTCGATTCATATTGTTTATGCTTCCCTAAGAGGGGGAGAAGTGATTAACATGATGCAATTTCAGCTAGTGGTGCTGCAGCTCTAATGTGACAACAGCCGAGATCGAGCGTTCTTTAGAGTTGCAAACACATCAGAAACAAATAGCTATTTCAGACAGCATTGTTGTTGCCACCGCACTCTTAGTCGATACAGTTTATAGGCTTCATCTTTGCTATTGACGAAGAGGCAGAACTATCTGGAGGAAAGGTTATACTAGGTACACGAGTCCAGCAGATTACAGTAGCGCTGGAATACCGTCCGCGGTGTCTCAGCATCTACTAACAAGGACTGAGCATCGCTAATGGGACTTTGTGTGGAGATCCCAAGACGGGTCACGGACAGAGATCAGAAGCGACAAGCGGACTGGAGAGTTGTTTAAGGGAGACTCTCCACGAGGAATTTCGGCGCGACGTTAAAAGTCCAATGCTCTCTAGCAGACACGCTGAAAAATATATATGTGGGACAGGATTGCATCCATTGTAGACGTCCATTATTTACCATTAAGGCTACCTTCCAATCAACCAGCATCTCTTAAATCCCATATCTCTGAATTGTAGCAAGCGCAATCGTTTCCCTCCGCCATGTTTGTCGAATCTCATGTTCCGTCTTTAATGAACTTGTTGTGAGATGTTCAACCGCAATCTTAGCTGTTCTGGTGGTAACTCGCCTTTAATAAAGAAAGCGTTCATTGATCAAAATCTTTCTGTTAGTGCTCAGCCACGATCACCTTGCACACAGCTGTTAAGGGAGCTGGGCATTTTGACCACTGTCTCGCAGTATATACATTACCTGATGAAGTTTGTTGTAAGTAATCCACTGCAACTCAAAAGGAGCAATGATGTACATAATTACAATACCAGGAGAAAAAATGACAGTCGTTACTCCACAGTAAGTTTGTATTTATCACAGAAAAGGGAGCACAGTGCTGCCATCAAACGTTTCGCTCACTTATCCAATGATATAAAGTGTCTGACAGACATCGAAGTTAAATTTGAAAACAAACAGAAAAAAATTCTCTTTGGCAACATCTATTTGATGCAGGAAATTTCGTTCTTTTGTAATGTGTACAAGTTGGTGGATACGAATTGCTATATCATAACTACATTCTTAAAGAAGTAGATGGTTTCATGTAGCCATGTTTACTTATGAATGTGTGATGTGAATGTAAAATCATTGCGATTAATCGTACAAACGACCTTTGGAATATGAAACTAGCAAACAAACACCAGGCCTCCAAAATAAGGTTGTCTGACAGTTCTGCCGCAAAACAGCCGATGGCATTGCGTTTCTGAACTCGTATGACTGCCTATGAGATATGCAGTTAATTCCTTCGTCTCTAGTGTAGGTGGTTGAAAGAACTCAGAATTTAGCTGAAGCTGTTGGCTTACAGATATAAACAGTTTATTTGATAGCATTGCCCAATTTTATCACCGTGGGTAGTGTCAAGTATATGACCACTTGTACATGTGCAGTTTATAATGACTGTTGAGCTGAAATTGGCGAGTAACGTAAAGCACTTTATAACGCAATAGACTCCGCGAAAACGTAACTTCTTCCAAACTAATTTTTGATTGTGGTCGACTTAAGCAAAGGAAAGAAATACAAATTATTTATAGTTCTAGGAAAAAATATTGTTTTTACAATTAGAAATATCGATTAAAAATTACATCCCTTGGGCTGTAATATTTGCATTGGAATTACCACAAACTACCTGAAAAGACCACATCGTCAACATGGCTAACTTCCCTCAGCCCCCTATGTGTTAAGGGGAGTCGTAATCGGCTTCTAGACTGTGGACGCTCAGCCGGTCATTTCCCGCCAACGATGGTTAGAACTTACCAGACTCAACTGTACTGCTGTTTTCCTGCCCATGTCCCGTAGACAGCGCACCTATAAACTGAGCCTCTCAGATCGGAGGTAGTTTTTTTTTTTTTTTTTTTTTGCCCAGACGACTGTTACGTGACCTCAAGTAGATGACTGCTTGTACCAACCACACTTTGAATTTTACGTGCAGCTTAAGTACACTGAGACGACAAGTCATGGGATAGCTATATGCACGTAAACAGATAGTGGTAGTATAGCGTACATAAGGAATAAAAGGGCAGTGCAATGGCGTAGCTGTCATTTGTACTCAGGCGACTCACATGACAAATTTCAGACTTTGAACACGGAATGGTAGCTGGAGCTAGACGTATGGGACATTCCATTTCGAAAATCGTTAGGGAATTCAATATTTCGAGATCCACAGAGTCAAGAATGTGCCAAGAACACCAAATTTCAGGCATTACCTGTCACCAAGGCCAAAGTAGTGGCCGACGGCCTTTACTTAATGACCGAGAGTCATAGAGTTGGCAGTGATAACAGATAGAGAACACTGCGTGAAATAACTGCAGAGACCAATGTGGGACGTACGGCCAACGTATTCGTTAGGACAGTGCGGCAGAATCTGGTATTAATGAGCTATGACAGCAGATGACCGACGCGAGTGCCTTTGGTAACAGCAGGACATCGCCTACAGCGCCCCACCTGGGCTCGTGGCCATATCGGCTGGACCCTAGACTGCTGTAAAACTGTTAGCTGGGTAGATGAGTCCCGATTTCTATCGGTACGGGTTCGAGTGTGGTACAGACCCCATGACGCCATGGACCCAAGTTGTCAACAAGGCACTGCGCAAGCTGGTGGTGTTCAAATGGAATGGATTGGGGTCTCTGGTCGAACTGAACCGATCTTCGACTGGAAGTGGTTATGTTCGGATACCTGAAGACCATTTCCAGCAATTCATGGATTTCATGTTCCCAAAACAATAGATAATAGAAACAAACGCTTCCTTAACTTCAGTTCATCTTCCATAATCAACATGATGAGTATTTGATAACTGTGGAATGCCTGGAATTATTTTTAATAAAAAGAAAAAGAAAAAAAAGACAAGATAAAGAGTGGATGAACCATTTTACATAAGTTAACAATCAGACACAGGAAATACTGTAGGAGTAAATTGATCAGAACTGCTGTAAAAGACTGTAAAGACAAAACAGTAATCTTACAGAAAGACAATACCGTGTCAAGCCAGATTTCAAATTAAAAATTTAGAATATTAAGAAGCTAGACCAGTAGCTGAACAATGATTACAAATTAATTGAGCTTATAATTTTGCACTGCAATGACCAATGCCTCAAACATTGCGCACAGCAGCACAAAATCAAGTCGGAAGGGACGCATGTGTAAGGCGTCCGCATTTTTCGGACCTTACATGAGCTTCATAATCATGATGCAGAATAAAATCCCAGAAAATAATTCTATATTGTTAACAGGAAGCAAATGTAATAATCTTATGCAGCGAATAACAAAACAATATCTACTCTTATAACGACAGGGGCATGAGTAAATGAAATAAAGTGAACGCAGTTTGGGGGCGGACAGTGCATGTGGATAATGGCACTGGGAAACCCCAATTAACATTAACAAAAGAAGGCCCAGCTGCAGCGCGGAAAGAAGTAAGGCGAGAACAGTATAATACCTTTTAAATGAACACAGCTGAGACTGGGGTAAGTGGCTAGACAGCATTAACAAGGCTAGTGGCAACCCAGCAAGAAAAATAAAAATTCACCACTAACGAGGAAGTGGTTGGCTGAAGCCATACTGTGTGACATATAAGAGACACGGTGGGAAGACTCATGTCATATAAAAACATTTTTGAGAACTAAATTAACACAGCTCTCTCGTCTCACGGCAGGCCACACCTATGTGTGGAAAAATAGCAAAGACGTTGAGACCTGCAAAGTGAGGGCGGTACGCTTCACGTATCGTGGCGACAGATGTAAAGCGGTAGTTCATATTCCTGAGGGAATTTTTGCGGGCAGAGCATTGTGCACGTCACTCCATCCCTTAGCGGGTGTGCAGTAGCCATTGTTTTGACTAGGGAAAATTTAACGTTCTACGGAACGCAGGAAAGTTGAAACTGATTGATTCAGTCAAGAGCAGAGTATGGATTTAGCATCTCAGATCCAGCATGGAGACAACGCCGTTGCAGTTCCCGATTGGTAATGAACCAACACGCATTAGGCGACATTAAATGTTGAATCGAGATTTTGCTCACTCCAATCTGCGTACGCTTTGAATATAGAATTTCAAGAGTTGAATACTAACATACCCTCCACTGAGTACATTAGAGTTTGATTAGTTTGAAAGATAAAATTTCATTCTCCACCAACTTAGTCCACTGAACAGCTACGACAACGTAGATGTAAATTTGACTGATGAAGATTTAATTGTTTTGCTAGTTATAACATTCTTACATATAGAGATAAAGATTTAATAATCACATATTGAATGTCCAAATGTTAATTATTAGTTGAGAGTTCACAGTAATTAAACTTGCTAGTTATGTATCGCTTGAACCCTGAAAGCAATGATAAATTAAATGTAGAATGAAAAAGGAAGAGGTTGTGTTGTTATTTTAGAAAAAATCCCAAACTCTCATTTATATCAATTTGTGCATTCTTATTATGTCACAACAGGATTTCTAATTAATTTGAGATGATCTGCAACTAACATTAGCAGTGTTCCAGGGCCAAAATTAATAGCTATGTAGAATGACTGTTTATCACCCTGGGCTTGAGAAGACAGTAAGTTATGTTATCCACTTGCACGCGATCACAAAATAGCTTTACGCACCAGCACTTTACAAAAAATAACTACACGTTACATTCATTTCATTTGCTCCTTCCCTTCTGGGTGCCTCACTTTTTTTCTCAGGCAGTTAAAATGGACGAAAATGAGATTTTCACTCTGCAGCGGAGTGTGCGCTGATATGAAACTTCCTGGCAGATTAAAACTGTGTGCCGGACCGAGACTCGAACTCGGGACCTTTGCCTTTCGCGGGCAAGTGGTCCACCAACTGAGCTACCCAAGCACGACTCACGCCCCGTCCTAGGTAGGAGACGAGGTACTGGCAGAAGTAGAGCTGTGAGGACGGGGCGTGAGTCGTGCTTGGGTAGCTCAGTTGGTAGAGCACTTGCCCGCGAAAGGCAAAGGTCCCGAGTTCGAGTCTCGGTTCGGCACACAGTTTTAATCTGCCAGGAAGTTTCAGTTCAAAATGAACGAGTTCGTCTCCCTTACTTATCCATCAGTCACCATCTCTTACCACTACAGAAAACCATATTCGGCCCTCAGCTTGCCAGAGACTGTTGATTACTTAGTTAGCTAGTTTCATGTTCCATAAATCTCTCCCAAGATAAATCATAATGATAGTGACACTTCCCTCGTGGTGCAGTTACCTTCGTGAAGGCATCTGAGAAGATACTAGAAGAATTGTAGTAACTCTGGATTCAAAAGCTGAACGAATACTGTGAGATCACACGCACTTACAGTACCGTCGTGCTATAACGCCATATGTAGAGGATGAAGCAGCAATTGGTCGATAGCCCTGCACCATACAGGATAGATTGCAACTTTTTAATTAAAATAATTTAGAAGAGATTTGCCTAACGCCACTACAGAACTCCTAAATTCCGTCTGAACAGGTCTCGGAAGATCCTAATGCTACTGATCGAGCGCCGTGTCACCCTCAGCCTATAGGCATCTCGGATGCAGATATGGAGGGGCGTGCGGTCAGCACACTGCTCTCCCAGCCGTTGTCAGTTTTCGTGACCGGAGCCGCTACTTCTCAGTCAAGTAGCTCCTCAACTTGCCTCAAAAGGGCTGAATGTACCCCGCTTGCCAACAGTGCTCGGAAAACTGGATGGTCACCTTTCCAAGTGTTAGCCAGTCCTGACAGCGCTTAACTTCGACTATCTGATGCGAACCAGTGTCACCACTGCGGCAAGGCTATTGACAACACCGGTATAGAGATGGCTCATTCCTGTTGCAATTACCATTCGCAAAGACTGCAGGATGGTGGTCAGGGATACCATGGTCCTTGTCACGCTACAAAATAAATGTGAAAGTCATATAGCATTGTTAACTGGGAAATCACCTGAATCTTCAGCGGTGAAAGTTGGAAAAGATTTTCTTTGTTATCATCCTTTGATCACCTCGCTATTGGGAAGAGTGTGTATTTTTTCTCAATAATAATTCTTCCATGTAGGTTACCACGATGCTACTGCGTCCATAACTCGTTTGACGAGTCACTACTCCTAACGACTCAAAGTTTATTATATATATTATATATATGATGATATTTGACATGGCTTGTTAATATCGAACATTAAAAACCAAAAAAGTTTATTAATTATTCCACATGACCATATTATTGCTGACAGATTGAAAGAACCTGTTGTTCGCTCTTTCATTTCTTCACTACTCTTTTTACAAGATTTACAATATTTATTTTACAACTATCTCTGACATATAACTTCGCCAGCTTCAATGTATATGGATTCTCATACGTTCATAAATTCTTTGCTTAATCATTGTACCGGAATGTTTGTCTTTGGCGATTCGTTGGTCTCAAGCCAGTCACGTGCTTTGGGCGTAGAGAGGCACTGTGCCTGTTAATTCGAAAGGAAGTCAGCCATCATTTTAATTCTCGTTCTTCTTCTTCTTACTAGCGTAGCATAGAATAGAGGAGAGTGATTTCTGAGGGCCTTGAATTGTTAAGATATGTCTGGTTCTGGAGCCATATTTGCAGGAGCATATTATTTGTTGATATGACTTGGCAAGCCAAGTATATATATATATATATATATATATATATCGACCTTGCTGAATTCTTACCATCCAAGGCAAGTCAAGTCGCATTTTCTATCCTTCTGTGTGCTGTTAAACTTCTGCGTAGCTGCACGGAGTAGCCGCCCGGTCAGGGGAGCCTTGCCACAGTTTGCGCAGCTCCCCCCATTGGAGGTTCGAATCCTCCCTCGGGCGCGCGCGTGTGTGTGTGTGTGTGTGTGTGTATGTGTGTGTTATCTTTACCCTAAGTTAGTTGAAGTTAAATTACGTAGTGAGTAATCCTAGGGACCAATTACCTCAGCAGTTTGGTCCCATAGGAACTTACCACCACCATTTCCGCGTATTCATACGCTGTGATGTAAGAATACGGCTGGTTTGGTCAGTGGTACCAGATTATATTTCCGACGATGTAAGCTTCCTTTGTAAGGCTAAATGTGAACGGGATTGTAACCACAAATTTGCAATTTGTGTCTATACTTCTGAGCAACAATATATTCATTTTTGACAAAATGTGTTGCACAGTCATTTCCTTTATTCATGTTCTGCTTAAATGTCCTGCAAATAGGGCGCCACCATCTTGTTGACCTGAGGTGAGGCTAATAGTTGTAGATGTGAAAGCTACTCTGATGATTAAATTACGTGTCATGAAACAAGGTTGAAAACAAATGCCGGCCGCGGTGGCCGAGTGGTTCAGTCTGCTTTAGGCGGTGGCGCGGCACGGACCCGTTGTACCAGCCGCAGGCGCGCGTGGACGAGGAAGTGTTTACACCGCCGGTACTCGCGCGTGTTGTTGTCTGACTCGATCGCCATGGCACACAATTTTAGAAAGACTACGCTCCAGTTTATGTTCGACAACGAATATGCCAGACCCAAAGCTTTCGAAATAGAGCGTTTTTTGAGAGAATAAGTTCGTTTACCTGCTGCAGACATAATTGGAATACATCTGTTCATTGTAAGCAGTACAATGTACGTAATGATGACCGATGAAGCCGCGTGTGAAAGAACTCTCGCCGCTGCTCAAAGAGGATTTAAATTTCGACACTCTGATGGCCATATCAGCGATGTAACCGTAGCTCCTTCAGGCTTGGGTCTGAGGGTCATTCGGATCTTTGAAACGCCGTTTGAGGCGCCAGAATCGATGGTTGCTGAATCGCTGCGACCATATGGAACGGTACTTAGTCATACGCCTGAACGCTGGGCAAGATTTAGCACCTATCCTGTGCTAAACGGCGTCCAACAGGTGCGGATCGTCCTTAATAAACATATCCCTTCTAATTTAAACATTGGAGGCTGCCGAGCTATCGTGATTTACGATGGTCAGCCACGTACATGTTCAGGCTATGGTGGAGAAGGACACATCCGCTCGGAAAGCATACAACGCCGCGCCGTGCAACTGCCACATGGAGAAGCGTCAGAGCGAGACGTTCCCACTCAACTGCCGATGACGTACATGTCGGTGGACCGCCGGGAGGTGTTTTCAAGTTCGGAGCGTGACAAGGACGTGTTTATGCCAGAGCATACCGAGTTACGGGAGCATGGAGGTGACTCGGAGAATGCCCCTAGACCCAAGTCACGTCAGATGAGGGAGGAACCTTCCAAAAATTCACATGCAGCACGCGGCGTGGAAGTAGAGGTCGAGACAGTGGCACCGGCAACGGACCAACGGACGATCGACGAACACAGTGACGCTGCAGAGGGCAGGGCATGCAAACAGCGATCGCCGAAGCGTCGCAAAAAGCGTCGCCATAGTTCGGGTGACACGTGCCCCCCTGTCGACCGTAAAATGAAAGTTTTAGAAGCAAATTAGTAGTGCCGGGATTCATGCTCCTCTACTTGAAATCAGTACGAAAAGCAAAGCATTCTCCTTCTCCAGTGTTTTTTTTTTTTTATATAGCTCTGTAATACAGTACGGAAACAAAAGAGTGGCCGAACAAACACAACACAAAGCTCTTGTACTTCTTACAAAATAGAGTCGTCGTATGCCACTTGTACTGTGTCCCACTTAGTAACTGTTCTGCTTGTAACAATTCAGAGCTGGAAGTTTCTTGTCTTTGGCTTTAATGCACGACCACAGCTTTTCCTTTCCCAGATATCAAAACATATACATTTGACACTAGCACCATACAGAACTTTTCGGGTATCTTCCACAGTTGCGCAGTAATGTACTTCGCAAAGCTGTCGGTATGGCTTCACATTGGCCTAACACCATCTACTGAATTTTTCAAATCAGAAAGAGATCTTTATATTGCTTGGGTTCTTTGAATGTCTTCGCAAACTGAAAGGGAGAATGACATTGTTAGAAATTAAACCGCATGATCGACTTCTAATCAAGATAAGAGCTACATCTACTTCTACATGATTACTCTGCGATTTACAATTAACTGTCTTGCAGCCACACACCGTAAGGTGGCTCGCGGAGTATAGATGTAGATGTATAGATGTAGAGGGTTCATCGAACACCTTCGAGCTATTTCTCTACCATTCCACTCTCCAACAGCGAGCAGGAAAAACGAAAATTTAAATCTTTCCGTGGGAGCTCTGATTGCGCTTATTTTATTATGATGATCATTTTGCCCATGTAGGTGGGTACCAACAAATATTTACCATTCGGAGGAGAAAGAGGGTTCCAGAATGAGAAAGATGGTTATTGAAATTTCATGAGAAGGTCCTGCTGCAACGAAAAATGCATTTGTTTCATTGAGTGCCACCGCAATTCGGGTATCATATCAGTAACACTCTCCTCCCTACTTTGCGTTAATACATCTTGCATGAGCCACTCGGTGCCTGGACGATTCTCCACGATGTGGCGACAAATTTTTCCAAGATTGGGACAAAACGTTCACTAGTGATCGTTACACGCATGAAAAAATAATGCCTCTGCTGCATTCCGCAGCCGAAACAGTAACTTTGGAAGAATACAGTGGTTTCGCTTCACTCAAATGGGGATTTTTCGGAACCCCATAATCGCCGATTTGTTTATGCAGGACTCGGTTCAGGTGGATGTGTGCTTCATCTGTGAACCAAATGGAGCCAGCATCGAATGCTTCATTATCAGTAGTCATTGTGAGAAGCTGGTTCGCAAAGCCAGCTCTCTGTCGCAGAGTTCGTACACTTACGTCTGATGACTTCGGATTCTGAATGTAAACGTGTGTACGCTTTGTCTCAGTATGTTCTGTGCGGCGGAACACTTCAAACGAGTCTCTGCAGCATTTCTTCGGGCGGTTTTCCTTGAATTTTGCTGAATAATTCTAGAAACGGTTCCGACATTTGTGGAGTAACTATAGTTCGCCTGGGGCCAACATTCCCTCCTAGATCATCAGCTACGCTGCACGTACACTAGATTTTTGTGAAGAGTCTGCGAACGCTTGTGGAACATGGAATCGTGTTAGAAAACTGTGCGTTGCTGCCGTAGGACTGTGTTCTCGCCTGTGGTATTGCAGCACAAGAAAAACACGTTGTTCAAAGGAACACGATTTCAACCTCTTCCCTTCGGTAGGCTAACCTCGTTTCACGTTTCAACGTCGGAACTGACCGCTCTAAGCTGTCACGCATCATTTTTAGACACAAACGTTGTGAGCACAGCGCCATCTACTAGCAGCTTCTCGAACTGTTTAGAAACCTGTAAAACTATCGATCTTAATTTTCGAGACATTTAATTTTGAAATCAGGGACTCCTTCCCTTCACACTCTTTACATCTTATGAAATGACCAGAAAGGAAAGAAATTAGAGATCAGAAGGTGGTTAACCATCAGCTCTTCTTCCCACACACTACTCTCGAAAGGAGCAGGGAAGGGGATATGACAGATGTGGCAACCATATACAGGGTGGTCCATTGATAGCGACCGGGCCAAATATTTCACGAAATAAGCATCAAACGAAAAAATTACAAAGAACGAAACTCGTCTAGCTTGAAGAGGGAAACCAGATGGTGCTGTGGTTGGCCCGCTAGATGGCGCTGCCATAGGTCAAATGGATATCAACTACGTTTTTTTTTAAACAGGAACCCCCATTTTTTATTAGATATTCGATTAGTACATACAGAAACATGAATGTTTTAGTTGGACCACTTTTTTCGCTTTGTGATAGATGGCGCTGTAATAGTCAGAAACGTATAGGTACGTGGTTTCACGTATTTGCTTCGTGATACATTACCCGTGTTAAAATAGACCGTTTACCAATTGCGGAAAAGGTCGTTAACGTGTTGATGTATGGCTATTGTGATCAAAATGCCCAAAGGCCGTGTGCTATGTATGCTGCTCGGGCCGGCCGGTGTGGCCGTGCGGTTCTAAGCGCTTCAGTTTGGAACCGCGTGACCGCTACGGTCGCAGGTTCTAAACCTGCCTCGGGCATGGATGTGTGTGATGTCCTTAGGTTAGTTCGGTTTAAGTAGTTCTAAGTTATAGGTGACTGATGACCTCAGAAGTTAAGTCCCATAGTGCTCAGAGCCATTTGAACCATTTTTTATGCTGCTCGGTATCCAGGACGACATCCGGACCGTTAGCCGGAAAGTTACGTTATTTAAGGAAACAGGAAGTGTTCAGCCACATGTGAAACGTCAACCACGACCTGCAACAAATGATAATACCCAAGTAGGTGTTTTAGCTGCTGTCGCGGCTAATCCGCCCATCAGTAGCAGACAAATTGCGCGAGACTCGGGAATCTCAAAAACGTCGGTGTTGAGA
The DNA here is from genome assembly GCF_023864345.2 of Schistocerca serialis cubense. NCBI lineage: Eukaryota > Metazoa > Arthropoda > Insecta > Orthoptera > Acrididae > Schistocerca > Schistocerca serialis. Next base: position 585,389,349 of record NC_064639.1, read on the forward strand.
ATGTTACATCAACATCGATTGCAGCCGTACCATATTTCTATGCACCAGGAATTGCATGGCGACGACTTTGAACGTCGTGTACAGTTCTGCCACTGCGCGGAAAAGAAATTACGGGACGATGACAGATTTTTTGCACGCGTTCTATTTAGCGACGAAGCGCCATTCAGCAACAGCGGTTACGTAAACCGGCATAATATGCACTATTGGGCAACGGAAAATCCACGATGGCTGCGACAAGTGGAACATCAGCGACCTTGGCGGGTTAATGTATGGTGCGGAATTGTGGGAGGAAGGGTAATTGACCCCCATTTTATCGATGGCAATCTAAGTGGTGCAATGTATGCTGATATCTTACGTAATGTTCTACCGATGTTACTACAAGACGTTTCACTGCATGACAGAATGGCGATGTACTTCCAACATGATGGATGTCCGGCACATAGCTCGCGTGCGGTTGAAGCGGTATTGAACAGCATATTTCATGACAGGTGGATTGGTCGTCGAAGCACCATACCATGGCCCTCACGTTCACCGGATCTGACGACCCCGGATTTCTTTCTGTGGGGAAAGTTGAAGGATATTTGCTATCGTGATCCACCAAAAATGCCTGAGAACAAGCGTCAGCACATTGTCAATGCATGTGCGAACATTACGGAAGGCGAACTACTCGCTGTTGAGAGGAATGTCGTTACACGTATTGCCAAATGCATTGAGGTTGACGGACATCATTTTGAGCATTTATTGCATTAATGTGGTATTTAGAGGTAATCACGCTGTAACACCATGCGTTCTAAGAAATGATAAGTTCACAAAGGTTCATGTATCACATTGGAACAGCCGAAATGAAGTGTTCAAACGTACCTACGTTCCGTATTTTAATTTTAAAAACCTACCTGTTCGTCTAAAATTGTGAGTCATATGTTTGTTACTATTACAGCGGCATCTATCACAAAGCGGTCCATCTAAAACATTCATATTTCTTTACGTACTACACGAATATGTAATAAAAATAGGGGTTCCTATTGAAAAAAAGAAAAAAACGCATTGACATCCGTTTGACCTATGACAGCGCCATCTAGCGGGCCAGCCATAGCGCAAGCTGGTTTTCCTCTTCAAGCTAGACAAGTTTCGTTCTTTGTAGTTTTTTCGTTTGATGCTTATTTCGTGGCCCGGTCACGATCAATAGACCACCCTGTATTCCGGTACACACTGCTGCATGGTCTGCGTAGTATAGCTGTAGATGTGGATGTGTGTAATTAAATATTACTAGCCGGCCGGGGCGGCCGAGCGGTTCTATGCGCTACAGTTTGGAACCGCGTGACCGCTACGGTCGCAGGTTCGAATCCTGCCTCGGGCATGGATGTGTGTGATGTCCTTAGGTTAGTTAGGTTTAAGTAGTTCTAAGTTCTAGGGGACTGATGACCTCAGAAGTTAAGTCTCATAGTGCTCAGAGCCATTTGAACCAAATATTATTAATATCAGTACACAATAGCTATAACATAAGATTTACGACTGCACAATGCTTGTAGTTTTAAACTGTTTTAGTTTCGGCATCGTTTCACCTGGGACCAATTTCCGTAGATGCATTAGAGCTGAAAAAAAAAAGAGGTTTGTTTTCCGAGCACGAAGCGACGAGTAGGGTGTTAAATCGCCACAGCGGTGGTTGGATGGGGCAATCGGCAGAAATGTTGGCGGCGCCACGGAGACAGCGAGTGCGGGGGTGGGGTGGAAGGGAAGGGGAGGGGGGGGGACGGCGCCTCCCGGAATGTAATAGCGCGGACGCCGGCCTAACGAGGCGTCGCGACGGCGGCGTCGGCGTCGGCAATGACTGCAAAAAGCTTCGCGCAGTGCGCGCGTCTCCAGATATTCAGCGCCAACACCAGCCCCGCTCAACATTCACAGGCCGGTCTTTGTAGAGGTCGCATGCCCCACCATCAGAGATCGCTCAAATTGCGGGTTGGATAATCGACATCACTTTACAGCTATTACAGCACTTAACAGGAGCAACAAAGCATGCCAGGCGATTAGAAAATCCATAGGCCAATCCGTTTTGATCAAGATTCGTCGGACAGATTCAAGTAGCTAGAGTGCATGGTTTATGCCGACATGTTACGATCTTACTGGAGACCGGAAATCTCCTCTGTGGAAACCAACATATACGAGGAGTAGCCATAAAGCTGCAATTATCACCACGAAAAAGTCAAGCTGCCGCCATGAATCTTGGTGATGGCGTCCTCCTCTACATATTTACCCAACACAGCGACATATTTTTCGCAGCGATGGATTTTTCACAACGATTGGTTGTTTAAGAAATGTTTCACCTTGAAAATCACCATGAATGATGATTCTGGAAGTGCCTCGCAGGCAATGGTTTCTACATACACGAACATAGGAAGAAGTTACTGGGTGTCATATAAGAAGAACATGGTGGATGAGCTACAATTTGATAGCTCAAAAAGCAACATGCGTGACTGTGTTCTGTTCAGACTGAGTTGCGGCATTGTCGTGGAGCAAGAACACCGCTTTGGATAGCTTCCTGCGATGCTTCGTCTTGACAGTCATCCGTAATATCGTCAGTGTTGCTGGTTAGTTGGTTGGAGGTTAAGTGAATGCACAACGAGATCGTCAGGTCCTCGGCCAAGAGATAATTCATCAACCTCGTTAGAAGACTTTCGGAATAGTTAAATGTCCATAGATCATTTGAACTGTTTTTTATGGAAATTATGCTGACCGAGCCAGAGTAAGGGATACGCATACGTGATTAATGTTAACGTTAGATACGTCCTAATCATGAAATTACGCTTAAAAGTTAGATGAAATGGTTCAAATGGCTCTAAGCATCTGAGGTCATCAGTTCCCTAGACTTAGAACTACTTAAACCTAACTGACCACATTATATATATATATATATATATATATATATATATATATATATGTGTATGTATATATAGTAGGTCAGGAGGCAGAGTGGGCAGGGGTCGTACTTGGAGGCCTGGCCACGGTGTCCCCGTCTCCTGACAGGATAAGGGAGAGGCAGCGGGAAGGAAACATTGTACATGTGTGTAATCTTTTTATTATTAAAAATATTATTTGATTTATTCATTTAATTTTGTGTCCCAAAAGAAAAATCGTATATGAAAAAGAAAGGAAAGAAATATAGGGCCGAAGTGACATCCTCGTCACTTCACTGGGAGTAATACCCTATCCCTCGAAACAATGTAAACCTGGGACTCCCCCACCACTTCGGGGGGTTATGAAACATGCTATCTAGAAAGTTCGTAAAATGCGTTTTATACTTAGAGTGGCGTCGGATGATTTCGTGTTGTTCTAGTAGATAGTGCCAATTGTCCATGCTCGATATCAAGGTCCGCGAGAGCACGTAGTGCGATGCGTGTCCTCCAATCCAGCGGATTGCCGATGTTTATTGTGAGGGGAAAAAGACAGCGTCAGGGAAAAATAGAGCGTCCGTCGTGATCATGGATTCGTCGGTGCGCCGGAGGAGTGCCATGATGCGCTGCGTCAGCCGCCAGACACCCTTTGCCTCACCGCACTGCAGAGAATGTTCGTCGGTGTCCTGCATGCCACATATAAGGTTCAAAAATGGTTCAAATGGCTCTGAGCACTATGGGACTTAACATCTGTGGTCATCAGTCCCCTAGAACTTAGAACTACTTAAACCTAACTAACCTAAGGACACCACACACATCCATGCCCGAGGCAGGATTCGAACCTGTGACCGTAGCAGTCCCGCGGTTCCGGACTGAGCGCCTGAACCGCTAGACCACCGCGGCCGGCACATATAAGGCAGAGCGGGGAATCTACCATGTGAATGTCGTACAGTCGTTGGCGGTTGATTGTCTTGTGGTTGATTAATGTATACCATGACGATCTCGCTACTGTGAGGAGAGGCGTATGGACAGCTCGCCAAATTTGTCTCCAGTCTCGCGTTGGATATTTAAGTTCGACAACATTGCTGTCATGATAACGCCGCAAGTACCGATATATCTCGCGGGTAGTGGGGATTCTTGTTGAAGGTATCTGTAACTGAACATAACTAAAATCAACAAAGAATCGCGCGGCGTGAGAAAAAGAGGGCGATATTGTGCCTACCGCCACCGGCGGTTCAAAGGACGTGGGAAAAAGCACATCCAGGATCGTCGACGTGATGGCGTGTTTCCGTTGGTTCCAAGTGCGTAGCGTCGCTCGCAGTATATAGAGCTAGAGCCTTGTTCCGCACATCCGTGAGGTTAAGTCCTCCAGAATGGTGTGGAAGAGTTAAAGTCTCGTATTTGATCTTAAACAACATTCCTTGGCTGACATTGTATCCAAAGGCCGCCATTAATCTGTCAACAATACCATGTGGCATTGGTAGTACCTGTGCCAGGTGCGGCAGTCGCGAGGCCATATGAACATTAGTGTAGTCCACCCTTTGTAGCAGGTCGTGCGTTCGGAGTGAATTGTTGCGTATGTGCAGTCGGACGTGCTGGAGGAGACGTCGATAGCTCGCCGCCGCTGATTGCCGTAGCGATCGGGTGAACAATACACCTAAGCATCGCAAGATGTCCACCGTCGTAAACGAACTGTGCAGAGCGTCCAGCCATCCACCGATGTGCATAATCTTAGTTTTATTCATGTTGACCCTGCTTCCCGGAGCTACTCCGTACGTAGTAAGAAGGGTAACCACCTTACTTACTTCGTTCTCTGGCCGGACGAGTATCATCAAGTCGTCGGCATATGCACGACACGTGAAGGAGCTCGCACGGAGTCGGACGCCTGTTAGAGTGCGTCTAATTAGAGTCTGCATCAATGGTTCGAGCGCTATTGTAAACAGCATCATCGACAAGGGACATCCTTGCCTAACTGAGCTGCAAACAGGAATCGTTCCTACCTCCCTGCCATTGACTCTCACCATCGAAGAAGCGCCGCGAAGGAGGCGCATGAGGACGGTAATAAAATCCTGTGGTATCGCCATGCGTTGCATGGTCGAGTCAAGGAAATCATGGTTGATCCTGTCAAAGACACGATCAAAATCCACCGATACGTACGCCGCTCGCGTGCGACAAGCTTCCGTCAGGGAAATTACGTCACGGTATTCGCCTAGGATAGAATGGATGTTTCTCCGAACCCCTAGACAAGCCTGGTCTGGTGGTATTGTCTTGAATATTACAGTCTTGAGCCTTGCCGTCAGTATCCGCACAAAGATCTTATAGTCAGTATTGAGCATCGTGAGCGGTCTAAATTGATGGGCGCTGACACTCGCTGTCGATTTCGGTATTGGTATAAGCAGTCTCGCCGTGAACTGCGACGGAACGTCCGTGTCAGGGCTCAATAACTCATTATACATCAACACCAACTGGGACATCATTAAATCCGCAAATGCGCGATAAAATTCGAGTGTCAACCCATCTGGCTCAGGGAATTTATGCACCGCACCCTTCGTGAGTGCCCCCCGGATGTCATCTTCCGTTAGGGGTTCCAATAGCGCTTCTGCATCTGGACCATCCACCTCCATTTGCATCTGTCACAAAATTTCTTCTCCTGTCCGATTGTCCGTCGGCGTCCCAGTGAAAAGGAGGCGGTAATTCTGCAGAAACTTAGCACCAATGTCCTGTTGTGACGTCAAGGGCCGACCATCGTCATCATGGAGCACTGTGATCAAGGATAGGCGATTACGCGCATGTCCCTTGGACACATGATGCATGCTAATACGTTCTCCATCGACGTTGTCCAAGCACCGAGCACGGATCGAAAGTCACTCCAGTCGACGTCTCGTGATCGATAAAATGCACGCCTGAATGCAATGGACTTGGGCTTGACGCTCGGGGGATGGGGTCCTGGAGGACAGGTCGCGGAGCACCATGTAGTAATAATCAAGTGTATCTCGGAGCCATTTCGCTTTTTCCTTGCCATACGTTATGAGAGCTCCTCGTATCGCCGGTTTTGCACATTGCAGCCACCACGAAAGAACCGTACGGTGCAGCGGCAGACGGCGAGTGCTTGTCTGTCATGTTTATTCGATCCGCTGGCGACATTCGAGATCCACCAATAAGGATGAATTAAGTTTCCATGAACTACGACTCCGCCAGACCCGCTGCCCTGGGAGGGTTCACGTGCATAAATATGCAAGGTGATCCCTAAAAGCCGTGGGCCAACGTTCAGCAGCCAACACGTGATCCCTTAATCCGTCAGAAACATAAATCCGATCCAGCCTGCTCGCCGAGTGGCTAGTAAAATACGTGTAGCCCCCTCGCTGCCTATGGATCCTTTCCCACGTGTCCATTAGGGCCATGTCCCGGCAGATCGTGTTCAATGCGTGGCAGGAGCTGAAATTAGTAGTTTGATCCTTCGGTATGAGTACACAGTTAAAATCCCTCCCCCTACCAAGATGTAGTCATACCTCCCATGGAAGAGGGGGGCAATCTCCTCCGAGTTGAATCGTGCACGTGCCTGTCGATTGTCAGATCCGGAGGGTGCATAGATGTTGACGATACGAATGCTGTTCATGGTCATAGCCAAACCCTGAGCCGAAGGAAGGTAATCGAGGTCACACATCGGAATCCCTTCCCGGACTAGTATCGCTGTGCCACGTCCTCCATCTGGAGTCGGCGCTATATAAGTGTTGTAACCATGCACGTCGGGAAAAGCATCATCGCAGGTTTCCTGCATCAGCAGAATATCAACGTCTGTGGCGTAAATCATGTCCCGGAGAAGTTGCATCTTTGCAAGCGAACGTGCGGTGTTAATGTTCACTGTGCCCGCCTTATAGGCTTGGTCCGTTGTCGTTGTCATGCTCGTGTCATGTCATTGTGAACTCCAAGTGCTGTAGTCCACTATTCGTGCTCAGAGGGGTGCCCGCCAATGGGCTGCCCTCCGTTGTTGTTGTTCCGTGGTGTGCATTCTGTAAGTGAGTTGTCATCATGTGGGGGTGGCAATTCCTGTATGTCTTCGACTGGTTCCGCCCAGTCGCAGAGGTCATCAATCCGAGTAACGTCCTCTGATGTATTTCGATGTGATTGCCGGGACATTGGCGTCCCTGACTCCTTCGTCGGCAGCGCTGGGTCAGTCGGTGTCAATGAAGAGGGACCATCTGAAAGGCAGGACATCCGGTCACCATCTAAAGAAATCCTGTCAGCGTCCTCTAAATGCATGTGTTCCGTGTCAGACAGTTCTTCGGCTAGGATTTTCTGGCACTCATAAAATGTAGAACGTGCAGTGCACACTGTTGTTGATATATAGACAGCAATTTACAAAAGTAGTTTTGAATGTTGCTCTCGCGAACAAGTTTCGCAGCCTCGTGGAAATCGCTTCGGCATTTCAAATTCTCCTCAGGCCACCTAGACCTACGTTTTCCGTGATTTCCCTAACTCGCAGAAGGCGAACCAGGATGGTTCACCTGAATGGGACACAGCCGATTCCCCCCCACCCCAAACTCAACCAATCCGAGCAAGTTCTTGGTCCCTAATGAAACCGTCGTTGACGGAGCGTCACATCATTGCCTGCTTCCCTTCCTTTTGGCGACGTAGCGCCTCTGTTTTTTTTTTTTTTTTTTTGTATTTTTGTTTTTTTGGTCATCAGTCTACTGACTGGTTTGATGCGGCCCGCCACGAATTCCTTTCCTGTGCTAACCTCTTCATCTCAGAGTAGCACTTGCAACCTACGTCCTCAATTATTTGCTTGACGTATTCCAATCTCTGTCTTCCTCTATAGTTTTTGCCCTCTACAGCTCCCTCTAGTACCATGGAAGTCATTCCCTCATGTCTTAGCAGATGTCCTATCATCCTGTCCCTTCCCCTTATCAGTGTTTTCCACATATTCCTTTCCTCTCCGATTCTGCGTAGAACCTCCTCATTCCTTACCTTATCAGTCCACCTAATTTTCAACATTAGTCTATAGCACCACATCTCAAATGCTTCGATTCTCTTCTGTTCCGGTTTTCCCACATTCCATGTTTCACTACCGTACAATGCTGTACTCCAGACGTACATCCTCAGAAATTTCTTCCTCAAATTAAGGCCGGTATTTGATATTAGTAGACTTCTCTTGGCCAGAAATGCCTTTTTTGCTATAGCGAGTCTGCTTTTGATGTCCTCCTTGCTCCGTCCGTCATTGGTTATTTTACTGCCTAGGTAGCAGAATTCCTTAACTTCACTGACTTCGTGACCATCAATCCTGATGTTAAGTTTCTCGCTGTTCTCATTTCTACTACTTCTCATTACCTTCGTCTTTCTCCGTTTTACTCTCAAACCATACTGTGTACTCATTAGACTATTCATTCCGTTCACCAGATCATTTAATTCTTCTTCACTTTCACTCAGGATAGCAATGTCATCAGCGAATCGTATCACTGATATCCTTTCACCTTGTATTTTAATAGCACTCCTGAAGCTTTCTTTTATTTCCATCATTGCTTCCTCGATGTACAGATTGAAGAGTAGAGGCGAAAGGCTACAGCCTTGTCTTACACCCTTCTTAATACGAGCACTTCGCTCTTGATCGTCCACTCTTATTATTTCCTCTTGGTTGTTGTACATATTGTATATGACCCGTCTCTCCCTATAGCTTTCCCCTACTTTTTTCAGAATCTCGAACAGCTTGCACCATTTTATATTGTCGAACGCTTTTTCCAGGTCGACAAATCCTATGAAAGTGTCTTGATTTTTCTTTAGCCTTGCTTCCATTATTAGCCGTAACGTCAGAATTGCCTCTCTCGTCCCTTTACTTTTCCTAAAGCCAAACTGATCGTCACCTAGCGCATTCTCAATTTTCTTTTCCATTCTACTGTATATTATTTTTGTAAGCAGCTTCGATGCATGAGCTGTTAAGCTGATTGTGCGATAATTCTCGCACTTATCAGCTCTTGCCGTCTTCGGAATTGTGTGGATGATGCTTTTCCGAAAGTCAGATGGTATGTCGCCAGACTCATATATTCTAAACACCAACGTGAATAGTCGTTTTGTTGCCACTTCCCCCAATGATTTTAGAAATTCTGATGGAATGTTATCTATCCCTTCTGCCTTATTTGACCGTAAGTCCTCCAAACTCCGATTCTAACACGGGATCCCCTATCTCTTCTAAATCGACTCCTGTTTCTTCTTCTATCACATCAGACAAATCTTCACCCTCATAGAGGCTTTCAATGTACTCTTTCCACCTATCTGCTCTCTCCTCTGCATTTAACAGTGGAATTCCCATTGCACCCTTAATGTTACCACCGTTGCTTTTAATGTCACCAAAGGTTGATTTGACTTTCCTGTATGCTGAGTCTGTCCTTCCGACAGTCATATCTTTTTCGATGTCTTCACATTTTTCCTGCAGCCATTTCGTCTTAGCTTCCCTGCACTTCCTATTTATTTCATTCCTCAGCGACTTGTATTTCTGTATTCCCGATTTTCCCGGAACATGTTTGTACTTCCTCCTTTCATCAATCAACTGAAGTATTTCTTCTGTTACCCATGGTTTCTTCGCATCTACCTTCTTTGTACCTATGTTGTCCTTCCCAACTTCTGTGATGGCTCTTTTTAGAGATGTCCATTCCTCTTCAACTGTACTGCCTACTGCGCTATTCCTTATTGCTGTATCTATAGCGTTAGAGAACTTCAAACGCATCTCGTCATTCCTTAGTACTTCCGTATCCCACTTCTTTGCGTATTGATTCTTCCTGACTAATGTCTTGAACTTTAGCCTACTCTTCATCACTACTATATTGTGATCTGAGTCTATATCTGCTCTTGGGTACGCCTTACAATCCAGTATCTAATTTCGGAATCTCTGTCTGACCATGATGTAATCTAATTGAAATCTTCCCGTATCTCCCGGCCTTTTCCAAGTATACATCCTCCTCTTGTGATTCTTGAACAGGGTATTCGCTATTACTAGCTGAAACTTGTTACAGAACTCAATTAGTCTTTCTCCTCTTTCATTCCTTGTCCCAAGCCCATATTCTCCTGTAACCTTTTCTTCTACTCCTTCCCCTACAACTGCATTCCAGTCGCCCATGACTATTAGATTTTCGTCCCCCTTTACATACTGCATTACCCTTTCAATATCCTCATACGCTTTCTCTATCTGTTCATCTTCAGCTTGCGACGTCGGCATGTATACCTGAACTATCGTTGTCGGTGTTGGTCTGCTGTCGATTTTGATTAGAACAACCCGGTCATTGAACTGTTCACAGTAACACACCCTCTGCCCTACCTTCCTATTCATAACGAATCCTACACTTGTTATACCATTTTCTGCTGCTGTTGATATTACCCGATACTCATCTGACCAGAAATCCTTGTCTTCCTTCCACTTCACTTCACTGACCCCTACTATATCTAGATTGAGCCTTTGCATTTCTCTTTTCAGATTTTCTAGTTTCCCTACCACGTTCAAGCTTCTGACATTCCACGCCCCGACTCGTAGAACGTTATCCTTTCGTTGATTATTCAATCTTTTTCTCATGGTAACCTCCCCCTCGGCAGTCCCCTCCCGGAGATCCGAATGGGGGACTATTCCGGAATCTTTTGCCAATGGAGAGATCATCATGACACTTCTTCAATTACAGGCCACATGTCCTGTGGATACACGTTACGTGTCTTTAATGCAGTGGTTTCCATTGCCTTCTGCCTCCTCATGTCGTTGATCATTGCTGATTCTTCCGCCTTTAGGGGCAATTTCCCACCCCTAGGACAAGAGAGTGCCCTGAACCTCTATCCGCTCCTCCGCCCTCTTTGACAAGGCCGTTGGCAGAATGAGGCTGACCTCTTATGCCGGAAGTCTTCGCCCGCCAATGCTGATTATTTATCAAAATTTAGGCAGTGGCGGGGATCGAACTCGGGACCGAAGACGTTTTGATTATGAATCAAAGACGCTACCCCTTTTTTTTTTTTTTTTTTTTTTTTTATCTCACCTTGTGTTGATTAATCAGCGTGTGTTCGCCAAGTCAGTAAACAGAAAGTGTCCTTGAATGATTTTAGTGTCTTAACCCTGCCTAAATACTACGAATTTACGAATGCTTGCGCATAGTGACCACAGACGTTTCTAAAATACCAAACTTCTCTGGGGAAAGCGCATACTTCGATTACTTACTCGGACATGGCCTATTCTTATTGATACACGCAGAAACTACTGCGCTAACAGCTGAGTTCTTCGCTGTTTTTGAGGCGATATCACATGCAAAAAATCTATCTCCCATAGTATTTTTCCGTGGTCACAGCGGCCACTACGTCTACTTGCCATCAATGCAAAGAAATTATAGACAATGCAATGGAATAGATCTGTCATTTTCAAAGGAACTTGGTACTGATCTGCTCAATAGCATGTACAATATTACCCACGATTCTCCAATTGTGACCTCAACTACTAGAAAAAAAAAATGGTTCAAATGGCTCTGAGCACTATGGGACTAAACATGTAAGGTCATCAGTCCCCTAGAACTTTTTTTTTCTTTTTTTTTTGTTTCTGTTTTTTTATAACCGCTTTTTTTTGTCTCTTTAGACGCTACCCCCTTTTTGGACCACTTTTTTCCCTTAAAAAGCCCATTAGGAAAATGGAACCAAAAAAATAAATAAATAAAAAATAAGAAAATAAAAAAGAAACCTAAGTGCCACCGCCACCTGTCATCCTATAACAAAAAAAAAATCTGATCCACTTCAGGCGCCGGCTCCCGAGTAAGCCCACCCCAGAGAGATGCCCATAGACCAGGGGAAGTATGGGAATCAAGGTTAGGGCTATTCGTCGCCACTTTTTCTTATTTTTTTATATGATTACATTTAGGGAGCGTGTACAAATGAGAATTCTAGTAAGTAAGTGTTACAAGTAAGTGTTACAACAACAAAGGTGGCATAAAAGAGTAATCAAAAAAAAAATAAAAATATAAACCACTGATGTAATTCTAACTAAAAGGTTCTTCAATAATGTAACTGGTTCCACTTGGAGCCTTGCCATAGTTATCTGAAATCTCCAATAGCGCCTTTGAAGGGCATCTGCAACGGAGGTACTCTGCTTCGCTAGTGCCTCAAGGAAAACAGTAGCCTTGCAGCAGCTTGTCTCTTCCTTTGGTCATGGCTGACAAGGCAGAACGTTGAGCCGTTAGTGTGATGCGGCACAGCACATTAACCACAGCCTGGCACTCCCCAGCTGAGTGGGGGGTTAACGAAAACGCTGCGTAAATAATTTGCGAAGAGCGTACGGTATTTCGGTGTGCGTTCGAGGGCATTGTGAGCATTTTGTAGGAACCACCAGTAATCAAGCTGCTCTTTCACTCCGTCGCTAAAGATGTAGGCGACGGTAAGTCCCTTGAACCATGTAAGCGCATGATATTTTGCAGCCGGAAAGTAAGTTTCATCGGGACAGAGTAGGGTCTGCGGGTCAATCATATCAGGTGTAACCCGGAGGTAACAAGCCAGTATCTTCTGTGTTAGTCGCCAAACTCCGGACGATGATGCGCAAGTAAAACGATGTTCATCAGTATCCAAAAGGTGACAATCTGGGCAATAAGGGGAGTCTGCCAGTCCGATAGTGTGAAGTCGCTGGCGTGTGGCATATTTTTTGTTGGCGATCTGATACCACTTCGAACGCACCGTGGATGACAGAAAGTGGTGGTGTATCGTTTTCCACACTCTTGGCCAGTGAACCGTAGGGTACTTGTTTTCCACCACGTTATGGTGAACAGCCCGCAGAAGGTTAGTATAAAAATCTTTCGCCTTCGGTGGACGTGTGGCGGAGAGGTTCAAGCTGACATAGCTGTAATCAAGAATGAAGGTCGACACATGGGAGAGCTGTGGTGCGACGTGCGCAACCGACACCGGCGGGACGTTAGAGGCTGGCATCAGAACCTGTAGTAAACGACCCGTGAGAGAGGTATATTGACTTTTCCATCGTTTCCTCATGTTGCTCATGTAAAGGGCAGCTGCTCTCGCCCTGACGTTGACCAATCCCAGCCCTCCTTTGTGCACTGGGAGGGTAAGAGTGTCGTATCGTACTTTAAAGATATGACCTGCGGAAACGTAGTAACTGAAGGCCGCCTGAAGCCGGCGACCTATCTGCAGCGGTAGTGGGAGGACCTGTGCCACGTGGTTGAGTTTGGATGCTACGTGGAGGTTCAAGTATTCAACACGTTGTAGCTGATTCAAGTCCCGGAGCAGGTTCTGTCGCACCATTGCGCGTATGATCTGTAATAACCGTCGGTAGTTTGCTGCAGCTGTTTGACGTACATCTTTCTTGAACGTGATGCCCAAATATCGCAGATCAGAAACTGGTGGGAGGGGAGCGAGGGCTTCCGGTCCGAGACCACGCCCAATGTCCAACGCCGCCGACTTGTTGATGTTCAGAAGACTGCCTGCGGCCTGTCCGTATCGCTCAATCCAGGTTAGTACGCTTTGAACTTCGTCCTTGGAACGAACCAGCAGTAGCAGGTCGTCAGCGTATGTCCTATAGCGAAAGGTGACGTCCCGCAGCGTGATACCAGATAGGCGGTGGTTAAGGCCCCCTAGCAGTGGCTCGAGTGCGATTGCATAAAGGTAGGTAGAAAGGGGACAACCCTGTCGTAGAGACCTCTTAATGGGTACTGGTCCTACCGTCCTTCCATTGACCTGGACGTGTGAGCTGGCTGCGGTCCAAAGACGCCGTAGGGTGTCGATGAGGCCCGGGGGGAAGCCCATACAGTCCATCACTCGTAGGAGGAAGTTTTGGTGCACTCTATCAAAGGCGCGGTTGAAATCGACGGAGACGATCGCCGCTCTCAGACGGCACGCAGAAGCGATCGCTATTAAGTCCCTGCAGTCACCGGTGGCCGTGTGTATGTTGGCTTCTCCCCCCTGCGACGTCTGTTCTGGAGCGAGGATCATCGGCAAAGTCGTCTTAATACGGCTCGCCATAATCCTGGTGAAAATCTTGTAATCGGCGTTCAACATTGTAAGCGGCCGATAGTCGTTAATCGATAGCCCTCCACCTGGCTTGTGTACTGGTATGAGGAGACCTTCTACAAACGCTGGCGGCACAACACAGTCTGGAGACATAAGTTCGCGGAACATTATAACCCAGCGAGGCATCATGAGGTCACGGAAAGTCCGGTAGAATTCGATGGGCAATCCATCAGGTCAAGGAGATTTATTGGCCGCACCTTTGTCCACGGCGTCTTCGACTTCTTCGAGTGAGATTTCCTCTGTTAGTGCATTCACGGTAGCCTCGTCGATAGTACGTGTTATCTGCTGTAACACTTCAGTAGTGGCCTCGTCAATGACGGTTCTTTCCTTGTAAAGATGACGAAAATGATCCTCCACCGCCTTTACTATGGTTGCTTGGGTCGTACATAAGCGACCGTCGTGTGTCCTGAGTTGTGTGATTAAATGTTGACGTTGTCGGCGCTTATCCGCCACAACGTGGTGCATAGTGGGTTCCTCTGCAACCGTTCGGTCGTGCCGTCGCGAGCGGACTACTGCACCTTCTAGTCGACGCTTCGTCAATGATAGTATGTGAGCCTTGATTCTGCTTTGGTCATGTTGTCTCTCCGGGGAAGGGGGTAAGGCGTCGAGGTCCCTGAGTGCCGCGTAGTAAAAATCGAGGGTCTGTCGATGCCACGCAGTCACGTCCTTGCCATATCGCATAAGTGTCCTACGGATTGCTGGTTTGGCACAGAGGAGCCACCACTTCAGGGTCGAGGTGTATCGTGGGTGGCGGCGTTCACAGTCAGTCCACGTTGCTGCAACTTGCCGACGGCAATCCAGGTCCTGGAGATGAGTTATGTTGAGCTTCCAAAAGCCATTGCTGCGCCAGACTTGTTGGGGGCGTAGGTGTATAGTGCAGATATAGGCACTGTGATCGGAATAGGCTTGAGGCCATAATTCGGCGTCCGCCACGCCTTGTGTGAGATCTTGTGACACATATATGCGGTCAAGTCGGCTGGCCGAATGACTGGTAAGATGAGTGTAGCCAGAGCGGTTACCGTGGACTTTTTCCCACGTGTCGCACAAGTGAAGTTCTTGGATCATCGCACCCAGTTCAGGACAAGGCATGTAATGTGGGATTTGGTCCTTGGGATGAAGTACGCAATTAAAATCGCCGGCGAAGACGCTGTGGTCGTATCGTCCAAGGAAAAGGGGAGCGACATCTGTGGAGTAGAATCTGGCGCGGTCGTGACGTCTTGTGGTACCCGACGGCGCGTAAACATTAATGAATCGGGTGTTGAGTGCCGTAAATGCTATTCCTCGCGCGGAGGGAAGAAACGTGACGTCGGTAACTTCAATACCTTCACGCACTAATATTGCCACTCCGGTGTCTGCAGGGCTACCGGGCGTCACATGTGTGGCGTAACCGTAAAAGTGCGGGAGTGCAGTCGTTTTCACTTCTTGTAGGAAAGCAAAGTCAACTCCCATGGCTCGTATGGTTTCTTTCAAAAGTTGGATCTTGACAGGAGAACTGATCATGTTGATATTCATTGTCGCCAGGCGGTAAGCCTGGCAACGCGTTGTTTGGGCGAGGTTATCCATGTTGAAGTTGGAGAGAAGCGAACATCGGAAGTAATGTCACCCCCCGCCAAACGCGGTCCTCCCTGTGCTGCTTATGCTGCATGATCCGGCGGCGCCTCAGCTGGCCGCGGGTCGGGATCTTGTGTCTCGACGTCCTCGGCCCACGAAGCGGGCGCGGATGTCTGTTCATGTTCCATAGCCTCGGAATGGTTGGTAGTAAGGGACCGGGCGACTTCGCTGCCTGCACTGGTACCTTCCCGCTGCTCACTGTTTCTGTCAATGGGCTGATGTTCGAAAGCTGCATGTTTGTCTGTCTGTTCTGCAAGGTTGGAGTCAGTGGAAACAGCCCCAGCTTCGCGGCTGGCTTCTTGAGGGGTCAGTTGTTCTTCCCCGGCCGAATGCGAACCGCTGTGTTCCGACACGGTCCGACGACGGCGCTTTCGGCGTTTCGGTGATCGCTGTTTCCGTACATGGCCTTCATTGTCAGAAGACGGCACTGACTCACGCTCCGCCGGAACAAACGCCTCGGTCGGTACAATAAGGGAATCAATTGCCATCTTGCCGGCGTCAATGTCTGTCGCGTTCGGTAGCTCCAGAGTCGTAGTACTATTTTCCACCACTGGCCAGGTCGGCGGATCATCCAGGTTTTTGTCCGTGGAAAGTGATTCTTGTACCGCTGAAGCGGTCGGCCGTGTCTGTGGTGTGGAGAACGTCGTGAGCGCCGCCGCGTAAGTCACGGGTAGAACAGTCATCGCCGCTGGTGGTGCAACGTCCTTCGGTGGGAGTTGTGTGATCCGACGCTGGAGGCACTCGGAACGAAGGTGTCCTTCTTTGCCGCATCCGGAACACGTCTTCGGCTGGCCGTCATAAATAACTATGGCCCGGCATCCTCCTATCTGTAGATAGGATGGCACGTGTCGTTGGAGATCTATGCGCACTTGGCGTACTCCATTGAGTACTGGATACGTTTTAAACTGGGTCCATTTTTCAGCCACGTGTTCGTGTACCGTGCCGTAGGGGCGGAGCGCCGCTACAACTTCTGCCGCCGGGAGTTCAAATGGAAGTTCGAATATGCGGATAGTCCGCATTCCCATTGCGGCATGGGCAACCTCGACGTTGCCAACATTGCCATCTGCGTGGCAGAAGCGGAGTTCTTGTTTCATCTCACGAAGCACCTTGTCGCATGTAGTTTCGTTTATGAGCTTTACATAGACCGTGCTACTGACGATCGAAAAATGAATGCCGACAATGTCGGCAGCCGGGATCTTGGCTTCCTCTTTTAAAAAGCGTTCGACTTCGAGCGCCTTTGGTCGGGTAAAGTCGTTCCGAAATGTGAATTTCAAGGTTGATCTTCTGTATTGGTTTGCCATGGTCTTGTAGCGCTACGGCGTCACGTTAGTGTCGGCCGAAGAAAGTAAACAAGGCGCGCGGGCTCTCTCTGACAGCGGAGAGCACACACCGCACGTCTGCTTCGCTCGGCTGCGAGAGCCGCACTGTACCCCTAGACCTCTGTATGAGTTAGATTTTCGTTTCGAAGGTCGATTCCACTGTCGTGAGTGCTCTGCCCCTCTGGCGGTTCTGGGAGCTGTCCACAACAGGAAGAGGCGCGACAGTGTGTCGTCGATATCTGCAGAGCCCTGCATAGTGAGCACGCTGTCCCCAGGTGAAAAGGAATCGGACTTTGTAAACTACGCAGACTTCCGCATCCAAAGGAAGGTCAGTCGAATCGAAACGCTAGTGGTGGTGGTGGTGGTTAGCGTTTAACGTCTCGTCGACAACGAGGTCATTAGAGACGGAGCGCAAGCTCGGGTTAGGGAAGGATTGGGAAGGAAATCGGCCGTGCCCTTTCAAAGGAACCATCCCGGCATTTGCCTGAAACGATTTAGGGAAATCACGGAAAACCTAAATCAGGATGGCTGGAGACGGGATTGAACCGTCGTCCTCCCGAATGCGAGTCCAGTGTGCTAACCACTGCGCCACCTCGCTCGGTCGAAACGCTAGAGAAAGATTCAGAGATGTCTCCGGTATCTAAACTAACAAAGGAATCGCACCTACTCATCATCAATTATTTCGTGTAATTTATGAAATATGCGAGGTCTGACCAGAGATGAAAGTGGTGGAAGTGGGAACACCAGATAACAAAGCGTTTAGGACAAAACAGCATTTTTGGCGCGTGTCGGGCGAGGGCTGAGCAATAATTTATGTTGGTCTAGTTTCTAGGCAGCGGCTGGCGCTGCGGAAAGACTACAGAACGCTCATCCGAGGTTATGGGGTTGAGTTTCGTACAGTTTTTACGTTTATTACAATGACCATAAACCGAAATTATGCTCAACATATTGCATTTATTAATATTTTCGTAAAAGGCATGAAAAGAAAAGGGAAATTTTGGACTGCAAATAAATTTCCAATAAAGGTGTGTACTTGTATTGCCCAAGAGAGTTCTGAAAATAAAGGTTGTCATGAAACTCCGCTGCAGAGTGAAAATCTCATTCTGGAAAGATTGTCATCTTTGTATATAAAAGGCAGGGTCCTGACTGACTCACTGACTCATCATCTCCCAGCCCAAACCGCCAAGGAAGGGACTTGAAACTTAGAGAAAGTATGGATCTTTTACTGCAGCCGTAGTTTAAGAAGGGATTTTTCGAAATTCCAGCCCTAAGGGGGTGAAATAGGGGATGAAGGGTTTTCTTTAAAAAAAAATGTCGCTATGAAGGCAATTTTGAAGCTAGAACTTCGAAAACTGGTATTTGGTTTCTCACTCAGAAAATAAAAAATACGTATTTCAGCATTTTTGGAAAGATGAAAACAGAGGGTGAAACTTTTAAAAAAAAATACATTACTTAAGAAGTAGTAAAGGATTTTTAAGGCTACATCTATGACAGCTAGTATTTGACTTCTCGCTATGTCTCTGGAAATTCAGTCCCTAAGGAAGTACAATAGGGGATAAAAAATTTTAAGAAAATATTCCCTTACGTTAGAAATTTTTAAAGCTATATTTATGAAAATTGGTATTTCACTTCTCGTTTAGCTATAGCGAAATATTTGTTAGGTGATTAAAATTGCTATAAAAATATCTCCACAAAAACGCAAAATGTATGATTAATAAAAACTTTGGATTCCAGCTGCCAGAATCGCTTTTTGGTCAGACGTTCATTCGGAAAAGACCATGCTTATACGGCTTCAATTAGCGTGAAAAGCTTAAGAGCAGTAGCAATTTGTGAGCGACATAAAAATTCGATTAAATAGAAACAAACTAAACAAATATCTACTGGCCGTATAGTCTACGCGAATAAAGCAGCGAGCGCTGAGCTAGTTCAAGAATAAAGGACTACTGTTTTTATCGGCAGGTAATAAACTTGATCACAAAGCTTCAAAACTGCTCCATCTCATCGAGAGTACAAAAAAAATCGCATCCCGAGAAAACTATCAAAATACGTTTTGTTGTATTCGCCAGCTACACTCAAAAATATCTGGTCAAACGATGCGTTATTCATGGTTTGCTGCCGAATTGTGCGATGAGAGAGAACCTTTTATGAGTATAATCCAAGTTTGCTTTTCCACAGAAACTTAAAAACAACCATGTAATTGTGAAAACGCGGCGTTTGTAACGTGTGCAAGATGCCGAGAAAATTGCTGCTTCCCTGTTTTTAAAATGAATGTAAACCCAGCACGTGTAAATCATCAACTGTACACCTTACAGTCCCTTCTTGGAAATTTATTTACGATTGCAATTTTTCCTTTTCCTTTCCTTTTCATGCCTTTTATGAAAATATTAAAATACAGTTTATTTGCAGTGAAGATAACGTAAAAATGGACAATAAAATAAATGGTTTCCGCATGAAGCCACGACCTTTGTATCAGCTGCACTGCGCTGAAACAAATGGCCCTGACCTGTCCGACGCGCGCCAAAAATTCTATTTTTTTTCCCAAACGTTTGGCCATCTGTAGCTCCCAGTTATGCGACTTTCATTTCTGGACAAACCTGCATATACCACAAATTTGGACGAAATCGACAATGACGAGTAAGCGCAGTCCCCTTGTAAGCCAAAGCTAAAAGAGTCCACTAAGAGCTATTCCCAGAAGCCAGCAGGCTACCTGCAATTTGCAGGAATCCACAACACTCGTCCTACCTTACTGTGCCACAACCTTCCTTTTATCTGGAAAGCATCGATCCTAGAGCATTGAGTCGCATCGTCATTATTTTCGTGACTTCAGGATTCTCCAAGTAAATACCGTCGTCTTCTTTCACGGTCGTAGTAATTGGCTTGGAAACACACGATCCTTCGCAGTTACGAAAACCACCTAAATAGGTCTTCACTCTGTGTGTCTTTTTTTAAAAACATCGGGAATCATCATCGTACTTTAAAATCAAAACAGAGGACGGAACGGTACACAGAAATAGTCAAGAGCTGCAAAACCAAGTCTTCCTATTTCACTAAATGCAGATTTGACATCTGCTGTTTTGTTAACATTACATTATTGTATACGTGTTTTGCATTTATTGTTGATTAAGAGAATTTTTTCTCGTGGAAATTGTTGGTTATAAGATTTCCGCTAGCTGAAGTCAGAGATGCGATCAACGAGAGTTTTTCAGTCAGAGAGAAGCTAATTCAGTGTTCAGTAGATCAAGAAACAATAGAAGTATTTGTTTCAGAGTCACGAGCTGAGACAGCCGGATACGTTCGCGATTTTTCTTTAATTTTTTACTGTATTTCAGCGACATAGTGTGATCCTTTCATCTTGGGTCTACAGAGGATATTATACAAGCACTTACCAAATGTGCTGTGAGATACGGTCACACTTGAAGTGGTTGAAATGGAAAGAGTCGCTCCATCAAAGTGCACTGAAGATCGCAGCTGACTGTAAGTGCTGAATTATTCTCAAGTTGTTAATAACATAGTGAAGAAGATAGCGCCAGTTTCTAGTCGATGAATCAAACGTACAGCCCCATTACAAACTATATTGCAGCTCTTTATTTGTGAACGCTCCGCCGTGACCTATTCGGTCAAGTAAATTACACGATTCATCTCGTCATGAATATGTCGGTTGTGACGTCGTATTTTAATATATCTTAATAAATAGATAACCGTGTTTTAGTAAAGTACACATTGCATGCTAGCCATCGGGTTTAACCTGTGACACAGTGAACATGATTCAGACGACATAAACAACATTGCAATTATTAACATCATATCCTTGGCCAATTTTGAAACTTAAATGAAACAGCTAGAATTTGTAGCACAGTGGTAAGATCTATATCAAGCTCCATCTACGATACTTAAGCATAGAAATTAAACGAATCGAGTATCTTATAAGAAGCGCTACACCTGTAATGCACACCCCGACACACAGGAAAAACTTTTAAGAAAATGAAGCAAATTATCGCAAAAAAGCTTTGTTGATCAAATGCAGACTGAGATAAGAAGTTACGAATATACATCAGCAATAAGTCGAAACGTTTATCACAAGAATAACTTTAACCATTTGTTGACACACTTCTACCCAGACTTATTGTCCTTGAAGTGTTGTTCATGAGATGTCCCAAAATAACATGCACATGCACATCTATACGTTCTTCTAACTTAAAATGACTACTGCATTATTCTTAGCTATCAAATTTATGGATCGTGTATAACAGCGGAAAAAAACATATTACGGAGTAAAAAATTAACGATCCGACATTAGCGTTAAAATGTGTAAATTTATCAAGTTCCTCATTTACATTATGGCTGTGGAAATGAAAGATATCTGAATTCAAAGCTGCGAACTTATTCTGCGACTTCGTAAATATCTACTTTCCTAAGAGGATACTGATTGCAGCTTAATATTGATTTTTCTATAATTGAAAATTGAATTGTAGTGTTTATTAATACGTATTGTATTAATGTAGCTGTTTAAACCTGTACAATGTATTTTACTTTTAACAATACCCCTCACTCCTGTGCTGGAAACCACCTCGGTTCTTCACGAGCCACTAATAACATCACGTCGAAGGTACCACTCTCTAATTCCTATCAATGAATTTGTTCTTTTGCATCAGCCTACTGTTATGAATGAAAGTTAAATTCACAGTAGCAGCTAGTCCTGATTTTTAATTAAAACAACACTATAGCCTAGATTATATATGACACTATACTTACAGCGCCAATCTAACGACTAATTGTGTGACTCTTCATTGACAGTAGGCCCTCCTGATTTCATTTCATCATCTATTGCAACGGCACTTTCGCGCAGCTGTCTCATCGCACATATTTCTTTGGCTTTTTTTCAGTGACTTTCTTGTTTATCCGTGACAGTCTGGAAAGGCCATTCTAACAATTGTCACTTGGAAGTTACCGATCCAATTTCTATCATAAACTCCTGCGCCTCCACCCTTGCGTAAGAATGCAGCCTAAGTAGGAATCTGAGTCAGATCATAGAATTGTCTGCATCCTAAAAATATAATAATTATCTGTTTGGAATTGTTTTGTAACAGTGAATTTCTAATTGGTCCTCAGTGCATGAATACAGGTAGTCGCCGTAGGAAAATGATGTTTATTGAATTTGTGTAGAGAAGGAGAAATGTGGCCAATAGTTGTGGGTGTGTAAATATTATATGTAGACATTTTGGTGTATATCATACGTAGTCTCAGGAAATATATTTCATAACAGTGAATATTTACGCGAAATAAAAATATGGAGTCAACAGTAGACAAACAGATGAAATAATGGAGATGCGACATGCTTAAAATCACGCACACCCATCACCACCTTACATCGATGGTGTTGTACGACAATCTCATATTTCGCAATGCAGTGCCGAGTTACACCATTATTGAATCTTATAGTGCACGTCCTCTCGGAAGACAGCTCAGTATTCAAACGTCTTCCGCAGACTCCTCCACAAACTGACAGCAGCCATATTCCGGACGCTTTCCGGTCTTTCTCTTACTGACGATAACTGCCCTTCGACAGCCTACGACGATGACGTACTTCAGTGACGATATATGAGAGTCGTACCAAAAGTTGTTAGCCGCCCATTGTTAAAATTCCAATTCCAACAATGTAACAAAACGAAATCAGTATCGTAATCTACCAGTTTTAAGCCCCACGTTGCCATACTGTCACTTGATAAGCTTCTGTAACCTACCCACAGGCGGCACTTTCAAAGTGGCTGAAATCAGTGGTTCGTGTCGACAATGTACTGTCATTGAATTTCTTGTTGAAGAGGGAAAATGTGCGGCTGAAATTCTCAACAACCTCAACGTACCTATGGAGATGTCTGAATGGGCCTAACTGTCAAAGGAGATGAATGAAACATTTCAAAGATGGAAACATGAATGTATATGAGCCTCGAAGCGGTCACCCTCAAACTGCGTCCACGAAATGCAACAAAGGAACGATTCGGACTTTTTTTTAACCAAGGCAAACTCTACACGTGTCACGTGGAGATCAGAACATCTGGGTGGAAAACTCTCCAACAATTTCCCTACAATCCCAACTTGCCGCCCTCCGACTACCGTATTTTTAGTTCTGTTAAGATAATTATGACTTGCCAACGTTGCGAGACGGTGGAGGATGTTCGCCAAGCAGTGCATCAGTCTTCGGGAAGCTGGAACGGAGTTGAAACGTGGAAATGTCAGATTCAATTTATTCCATTGTAAATTTCTGAAAGTATTTGAAAGTTGCTTTCCTAATAAATTATCCGGAAAATCCATTAAAAATTCAAGTAAGCCGTGGATAGCTAAGGGAATTAAAATCTCATGTAAGAGGAAGAGTGAAAATTACGTAATAGCCTGAGCAAGTCGAGATACTACATTACTTGTATACTATAAAAATACTGTAGTATTTTAAGCAAAGTCATTAAAATATCCAGAAGTATGCATGTCCTGACGGATATAAATACAGCAGATAATAATTAGAAACTATATGAGATTAATAAACTGTATGAAACGTTGTCAAACGAGATAGGACAACCAGTCAGTGTACGAGATTCCATAACAATTAAACTAAATGAAAACGTTGTGACTCATAATTACAAGTTGCAACTATTTTCAACAACCACTTTCTAAATGTAGCAGCAAGTATAGGATTATGGTTCAGCTGGAGAAGCAAGAGAATATATTAAAAATGTCATTCCACAAAACCTTAAGCAACTAGAAGCAGCAACAACAACCTTTATTTTAATTAATAATTATAAAAATTAATGAAATCAAAAGCTTGAATCTCAAACAGAATTCTGAGACAGAGTACGAACTTAACAAACAATGTCCTTAGCGATACATGCAATGCCTCATTGGCAAAGGGAATTTTTTCAGACCAGGTGATTGTTAAACCACTTCATAAAAAAGGTGACAAGACAGACATAAACAATTATTGTACGGTTTCCTTACTGATATCTTTTTCCAAAATTTTCTAAAAATTAATGTATTCAAGAGTAGTCGCATACATAAGGAGACAAAATTTACTTAGTCTATTACGGTTTGGATTGCAGAAGGATTGCTTGACGGAGAATACTTTTTATACATTCACCCACCAAACAGCACAGCCTTAAATAACAACATATTGCCAGTTGGTATTTTTTGTGATCTTTCCAAAGCGTTTACTTGTGTAGATCATGATACTCTCATAGAAAAACTCAAGTTTTATGGAACTAATACATTTATAGACAGCTGGTTCGAACCATACTTAACACACCGAATGCAAGAGGTTGTGCTGAATAGTTCAGACAGTGTAGGAAAGGTAGAAAGCTTTAGTGACTGGGGAAAAAAATCACAAAGGGAGTCCAACTGGGTTCAATTTTTGATCACTCCTGTTCCTTATTTATGTGAATGACCTTCCAGTTAACATTCAGCAGGCGAAATTGGTACGTTTTGCAGACGATGTTAGTGTTAAAATAAATCCTATTAGAGAGAAAGCAACAGAAAAGTTGGTAGTTGATATTTTCCAAAGAGTTATTAAGTAGTTCTCTCAAAATGAACTCTGCCTAAATTTTGAAAAAGCACGCTATATTCAGTTCTGTACAACAAATAGAGTCATAACAACAATTTAGATAGCGCATGAGCAGGAGTCAGAAAGTAGGGAAGAAGGCTCTAAATTTTTACGTGTACACACTGATGCAAACTTGAAGAAACATACTACTCAGCTTCTCAAAGAATTAAGTTCAGCTCCTTTTGCTCGTCGTGTAATTGCTAATCTTGGAAACAAACTTATAAACTTACTGACGTATTCTGCATATTTCTAGCCAATAATGTCTTACAGAATAATTTTCTAAGGTTTCTCATCACTTATAAAATATTGATTGTACAAAAGCGAGCAGTAAGAATAATATGTGGAGGTAGGTACCTCGTCAAGGGGCTAGGCATTTTAACTATGTCATCAAAATACATTTATTCCCCAACTAAATTCGTCATAAATAATCTGTCACAATTTGAGACGAATAACCATGTCCATACCTACAACAATAGACGAAAATGACCCGACTTGACTGTTAAAGTTGTCAGTGGTTCAGAAAGGAGTTCAGCATACACCAACTAAAAGTTTTGATCATTTGCCCAGTGAAATAAAATGTCTGACAGGTAACGAAGCAAGTTCTACATTTAATTTAAAATCACTTCTCCTGGACAAATATACTGACGAATTTCTACTTAAAAACTTATAGCCAGTGAAAAAAGAAATAAATTAAGTGTCGTTGCATGAGTAGGACAGAAAATAATAATGTCTTCGTTAATGTTAGCGCTAATCATACGTACATATCATGTAACTGACTCGTTCATATCATTTCGATGAAAGAATCGTTCAAACGATGTGCGAAACACGTAATTAACTAACGTTTGGGCTTTTTTCACCCGCATCTACCCCTAATCATAATGGACATTTAATCAAAGGGTTCAACAGTATAACCGTTTGATTTCGTCAAATTGTTACGTATACCATTGTACACTTACCTATATAGCCCGCAAGCCACTGTAGTGTGCATGGAGGGCACATCGTACCAATATTATACGTATTACGTACCGATATATAATACATAAGCATCCTCTTGATGAGCGAAGGAATTCGTTAAATGTCTGCAGTCATGCCTACTCGATAAGGACTCTAAAGACTGCAACAATACTCTGTATCTCCTTGCACGAGTGCTGTATGCGATTTTCTTTACGGATCCACTGCACTTCCCCAGAACTCTTCCTATAAATCTAAGTCTTCCATTTGCCTGATCTAAAACTGATTTTTCGTACCACTATTTATTTTTACCTATATAACTTATATTATGTGCCGAAATCAAAATATTCACCACTGATTTTGTGATCTTCCATTTATTCTCACTTAATGAGAGCTGCCATTCATTATACCATAAGTCTTTCTGTAATTTCTTACGTTTGTCGATACACGATACTTCCCTGTACATAATAGCATTGTCAGCGAATAATCTTGTAGTGCTGCTGATTCTATCTGATAAATCGTATACAGGGTGTTCATTTTAACAGAAGACAATGAAATATCTCTAAAACTACACATCAGATCAAAACGAGTCATAATTCTAATTTGTATGTCACGGAGGGCGGCATCCAACGATATAACACTCTACCTGCCATCCCACCCCGTGCATGGGTGGCGAGGGCAACTTTGAAATTCAATGGGAAACTCCGATTTTTATTGCAGATTACGGTCCTACGCCAAAATCTACATACGTTTCGTCTAAAGCGTTTTCTTCTTTTCGCCACAGACGGCGCTGTAATCGGAGGAATAGAAATGGGTACACAATTGTAATTTAGAAGCTACTCAATAACCCTTGAATATCCAGTGGCATGTGGAGTCCCCACCTCCATGCTGCGAGGGAGGGACACTTCTGATTAGAAACCCCATTCGCAACGTTGTATTCCTCCGACGCATCGAAGAGGGGACTGCTCGACACGCGACTGTGGCCGTGTAGCGAACTACGAAGCATCATAACAGGCAGTACATTGCGGCTGGGGCTCACGGATCGTGCAGACCTATAACAAATAGCGGCTCTAAACGTTATAATACTTGCGCAGAGTTTGTTGCCTGCACAACCACCTATCATTTGCAGAACAGACGTGCAAGTGGACGATGAATGCTGCAACCACAGAAGAAAAAGTTGAAATAATCCTGATTTACGGAGAAAGTAGGAGAAATGTTGAGGCTGCTGTTGCCTTGTATGCTGAGCGTTTTCCAGAGAAAGCTCGCCCTCTTTGATTTTTTTACAAGGTTGTGAACCCCTTTATGTCTGATGGCAAAAGGAAACAAAGACCGGCAAAAGGAAACGAAGCAAACGTGTTTCAGGAGAAGCTAATGAAATAGCTGTACCAGCGGCAGTGCACCACAACCCACGGAAAAGCGCCCAGCAATTACATCGCGATTCCGGTATGTCTGTAGGTAGTATTGCCACAATACTTCATCGTCAGAAGTATCATCAATACCATGTGTCATTGCTTCAAGAGCATGCTGCCGATTTCCATAACCATGTAGTCTTCCATTTTTGAATGGCACGCCAACAGATGCAAGAGACCCCCACGTTCTTCGCCGAGGTACTATTTTCCGAAGAGTCTATATTCACAAACCATGGTAGTGTTAACCGGCATAATATGCGTTACTGGAGTTTAGACAATACTCACTGGTTACGGCAAGTTGTCAATCGACGTCCTTGGTCGGTTAACGTATGGTGTGGCATCATGGGGAACAAACTAACTGGCCCGTATTTTATCAACGGCACGTTGAATGGAAGCAGCAGGAACTACCGGTACTACTGCAGGATATTCCCTGACCGTTCGACAACGTTTGTGGTTTCAGCATGACGGTTTCCAGCGTATTACGCAATTGATGCACGGGAGGCATTAGATCGTGTTTACGCTGGTCGATGGATCGGCAGAGGTGGCCCTATTCATAGGTCATCTAGGTCTCCGGATTTGACGTCACCGGATTTCCCTCTGTGGGGAATCTAAAAGATAAGGTGTACCAGCAAGTGCCATCAGACCCTGAACACATGGTCGATCGCATCATAAACGCCTGTGCTGACATTCCCGCTGATATGCTTCTGTCCTGTGTCAGTCACTTGAAAAGCGAATCGCTGTGTATTGATGTTGGCAGTACTACTTCTCTAATTGGAAAAGCAGAGTCGCGTTCACCTCGAGCCACGGCTACAGTGGCGCATCGAGCAGTCCCCTTCCGATACGTCGGAGGAATACATCGTTGTGAATGGGGTTTCAGATTAAAAGTACCACTGGGTATTCAAGGGCCATTGAGAAACATGTCATAAATTACGATCGTGTACCCATATCTATTCCTCCGATTACAGCGGCGTCTGTGGCGAAGCGAGAAAATGCTTCAGGCAAAACGTATTTAGATTTTGCTGTAGAACCGTTATCTGCAATGAAAAACGGGCGTTCCCATTGAAGATTTCAAAATTGCCCCCGTCACCCACGCATGGGGTGGGGTAGGGGGTCGATTTGGTATCACTAATGTCTCTGTCAGAGACAAACAAATTGGAATTATAACTTTTTTCATTCGACGTGTACTTTTCGAGATATTTCAATGTCTTCAGTTTAAATGAACTCCGCCGGCCGGTGTGGCCGTGCGGTTCTAGGCGCTTCAGTCTGGAACCGCGTGACCGCTACGGTCGCAGGTTCGAATCCTGCCTCGGGCATGGATGTGTGTGATGTCCTTAGGTTTAAGTAGTTCTAAGTTCTAGGGGACTGATGACCACGGATGTTAAGTCCCATAGCCATTTGAACCATTGAATGAACTCGCTGTGTATATACTGAGAACACTAGAGGTCCTTGGGGCGCACTCGATGTTATGTTCTTCCTTAGAACTTTCGCAGCTCATTATAACGTATGTCTTATTCTTATTTTATTCTTTAGGGTTCCGCACCTCAGTTGGAAAAAATGGAACACTTATAGCATCGCTTTGTTGTCCGTCTTCCCATCCGTCTGCTAACACTTGCCGGCCGGAGTGGCCAAGCGGTTCTAGCACTTCAGTTTGAACCGTGCGATCGCTACAGTCGCAGATTCGAATCCTGCTTCGGGCATGGATGTGTGTGATGTCCTTAGGTTAGTTAGGTTTAAGTTAGGTTAGGTTAGTGTTTTTTTTAACGTCCCGTCGACAACGAGATCGTTAGAGACGGAGCACAAGCTCGGGTTAGGGAAGGATGGGGAAGGTAATCGGCCGTGCCCTTTCAAAGGAACCATCCTGGCATTTGCCTGAAACGATTTAGGGAAATCACGGAGAACCTAAATCAGGATGGCTGGAGACGGGATTGAACCGTCGTCCTCCCAGTGTGCTAACCACTGCGCCACCTCGCTCGGTAGGTTTAAGTAGTTCTAAGTTCTAGGGGACTGATGACCTCAGATGTTGAGTCCCATAGTGCTCAGAGCCATTTGAATTTTTTTGCTAACACTTCAGATCCCTTTTTCTCAGCAACTGCCAGAGGTTTTAAGTTGAAATTTGTGTCAAATACTAAGATCCATGGTCCGTTAGAGGTGCAAAAAATTTCAGCTTTTAATTGTAACTCAGTGAAATCAAAAGATACGACCGTCTGCTAATACCGCCTTTTCTCAGAAACGGGTAGAAGTATTAAGTTGACATCTTTGCCGGATACTAAGGTCCACGGTCCCTAGGCGGGGTAAAAAATCTAAGCTTCTGAGTCAATACAATCGAAAGATATACTAATTTACGTCACATATTTTGCTATTAGCGAACTCACCCATCAAAACTTATAGATGAACTATCTACGTCTATGATTAAGTTTGAACTGAAGCCTCAGAGCGCGAGTCCTACCCGTACTCGTCTGATTTTTTGTTTTTTATTTTATTTTATTTGCTGGCCTTTGGGTACACCAACACAGCCAGTCCAAACTTACAATGCAGAATATTCTTTAAAGGAAACAATCCATCGTTGTTACAACTTCTGAGAAACTTCAAAGAAATTACAGCGACATGGTGATTGGTCTCTTTGGTTAACAAACAGATTTTTGATAAACCGGAGTAATCACCTATACACAGATAAGCTCACTCACATACACATCCAAATGTAACTGTTACAATTTAATCCCAACTTTTAACAAGAATTCCGCAACCAAGTTATAAATGTCGATGTCCATTGTATTCAAGAGTGTTAACAATTGCAAAGGAAGTCCTCGATGCACGTGAACCAACTCCGTATGTAGTTACTCTGATTCTCTCCCATACCGCGGGCAGCCAGAGTAGATGTGGATGACATCCTGAATCTCGCAGCCGTCTCAATACGACGATGGTGTGATATTAAGTATGTAGAGGAGTTGCCTGCGGCAGCCGTGGTTGAATTTTAGCCTGGCAATGATTCTTACAAACTGTCTCTCGTTCTCTACGCCAGATGAATTGCGTTTTAGACAGCATGTTTACTGCCATAGACTTGGCGTTCGTAAACTTGTTTACTACAAATATATTACAGGAAAGATAATTTGCTATGAAGCTGTGTGCCACCCTTGCACACAGATTTAATCTTTCAACATTTCATTTAGTTTTATTACTTCCAACACAATGCATGTCCTTGTTATTTAAAGTAATCACAACATGGTGATGTTACCTGCAATGTCTCAGCTCTTACATGTAAACAGTGCATACCACAGCACTTACCAGTAAATGTGCTACACGAGGCTTCTTCAGGGAATAAAATGTTTAAAATAAACTGTAAATAATTTATCTGTATATTTTTGTTTAAAGATGCAATTAGAAACTATGGATAGTCCGCGGTGTTTATTTTTCTTGTTAGCCAAATTGCGATTTGCAGAAACGAACGTCTGACGGCAACCAACCAGCGTCGTAACTGATGACACCTGGGCCTGTATACAACTTTGTAACATAGGTTTCACTGTCGAAAGGTATGTTAGAGGACTCTCGGAGTAAAACTTGCCTGTGGTAGTGCAACGACAGCAGAGAAAGAAAACGTCAAAACCAAGTACTGAATTAAAATGAGAGATACGACGATCACAGTTTAGTATCTTCAGAGATAGGACACGAATTCGGCTAGGAAAAGGATGAAGAGGGAAATGGGTCATGCTGTTTTCAGGAACCTTTCCCGACAATGACCTCCATTGATATGTTGTTGTTGTTGTTGTGGTCTTCCAGCCTCTTCATCTCCCAGTACGTACTGCAGCCTACATCCTTCTGAACCTGCTTAGTGTATTCACCTCTTGGTCTCCCTCTACGATTTTTACCCTCCACGCTGCCCTCCAGTACTAAATTGGTGATCCCTTGATGCCTCAGAACATGTCCTACCAACCGATCCCTTCATCTAGTCAAGTTGTGCCACAAACTCCTCCTCTCCCCAATTCTATTCAGTACCTCTTCATTAGTTATGTGATCTACCCATCTAATCTTCAGCATTCTTCTGTAGCACCACATTTCGAAAGCTTCTATTCTCTTCTTGTCTAAACTATTTATCGTCCATGTTTTACTTCCATACATGGCTACACTCCATACAAATACTTTCAGAAGCGACTTCCTGACACTTAAATCTATACTCGATGTTAACAAATTTCTCTTCTTCAGAAACGCTTTCCTTGCCATTGTCAGTCTACATTTTATATCCTCTCTACTTCGACCATCATCAGTTATTTTGCTCCCCAAATAGCAAAACTACTTTACTACTTTAAGTGTCTCATTTCCTAATCTAATTCCCGCAGCATCACACGACTTAATTAGACTACATTCCATTACCCTCGTTTTGCTTTTGTTGATGTTCATCTTATATCCTCCTTTCAAGACATTGTCCATTCCGTTCAACTGCTCTTCCAAGTCCTTTGCTGTCTCTGACAGAATTACAATGTCATCGGCGAACCTCAAACTTTTTATTTCTTCTCCATGGATTCTAATACCTACTCCGAACTTTTCTTTCGTTTCCTTTACTGCTTGCTCAATATACAGATTGAATAACATCGGGGAGAGGCTACAACCCTGTCTCACTCCCTTCCAAACCACTGCTTCCCTTTCACGTCCCTCAACTCTTGTAACTGCCATCTGGTTTCTGTACAAATTGTAAATAGCCTTTCGCTCCTTGTATTTTACCCCTGCCACCTTTAGAATTTGAAAGAGAGTATTCCAGTCAACATTGTCAAAAGCTTTCACTAAGTCTACAAATGCTAGAAACGTAGGTTTGCCTTTCCTTAATCTTTCTTCTAAGATAAGTCGTAGGGTCAATATTGCCTCACATGTCCCAACATTTCTACGGAATCCAAACTGATCTTCCCCGAGGTAGGCTTCTATCAGTTTTTCCATTCGTCTGTAAAGAATTCGCGTTAGTATTTTGCAGCTGTGACTTATTAAACTTATAGTTTGGTAGTTTTCACGTCTGTCAACACCTACTTTCTTTGGGATTGGAATTTTTATATTCTTCTTGAAGTCTGAGGGTATTTTACCTGTCTCATACATCCTGCTAACCAGATGGTAGAGTTTTGTCAGGACTGGCTCTCCCAAGGCTGTCAGTAGTTCTAACGGAATGTTGTTTACTCCTGGGGCCTTGTTTCGACTTAGGTCTTTCAGTGCTCTTGTCAAACTCTTCGCGCAGTATCATATTTCCCAGTTCATCTTCATCTACCTCCTCTTCCATTTCCATAATATTGTCCTCAAGAACATCGCCCCTGTATAGACCTCTATATACTCCTTCCACCTTTCTGATTTCCCTTCTTTGCTTAGAACTGGGTTTCCATCTGAGCTCTTGATACTCATGCAAGTGGTTCTCTTTTCTCCAAAGGTCCCTTTAATTTTCCTGTAGGCAGTAAGATAGATGAGATAAGCCTCTACATCCTTACATTTGTCCTCTAGCCATCCCTGCTTAGCCATTTTGCCCTTCCTGTCGATCTCATTTTTGAGACGTTTGTATTCCTTTTTGCCTGCTTCACTTGCTGCATTTTGGTATTTTCTTCTTTCATCAATTAAATTCAGTATCTCTTCTGTTACCCAAGGATTTCTACTAGCCCTCGTCTTTTTACCTACTTGATTCTCTGGTGCCTTCACTATTTCATTCCTCAAAGCTACCCATTCTTCATCTACTGTATTTCTTTCCCCATTCCTGTCAATTGTTCCCTTATGCTCTCCCTGAAACTCTGTACAACCTCTGGTTCTTTCAGTTTATCCAGGTCCCATCTCCTTAAATTCCCACCTTTTTTTAGTTTCATCAGTTTTAATCTACAGTTCATAACCAATAGACTGTGGTCAGAGTCCACATCAGCCCCTGGATATGTCTTACAATTTAAAATCTGGTTCCTAAATCTCTGTCTTACCATTATATAATCTATCTGAAACCTTTTCGTATCTCCAGGGTTCTTCCATGTATACAACCTTCTTTCATGATTCTTGAACCAAGTGTTAGCT
This sequence comes from Schistocerca serialis cubense, assembly GCF_023864345.2. Classification (NCBI taxonomy): domain Eukaryota; kingdom Metazoa; phylum Arthropoda; class Insecta; order Orthoptera; family Acrididae; genus Schistocerca; species Schistocerca serialis. The sequence goes on from NC_064639.1 coordinate 585,422,149, forward strand.
ATGATTAAGTTTTCTCTGTGCAAAATACTACCAGGCGGCTTCCTCTTTCATTTCTTTGCTGCAATCCATATTCACCTACTACGTTTCCTTCTCTTCCTTTTCCTACTGTCGAATACCAGTCACCCATGACTATTAAATTTTCATCTCCCTTCACTACCTGAATAATTTCTTTTATCTCATCACACATTTCATCAACTTCTTCATGATCTGCAGAGCTAGTTGGCATATAAACTTGTATTACTGTAGTAGGCATGGGCTTCGTGTCTATCTTGGCCACAATAATGCATTCACTATGCTGTTTGTAGTAGCTTACCCGCACTCCAATTTTTTTGTTCGTTGTTAAACCTACTCCTGCATAACCCCTATTTGATTTTGTATTTATAACCATGTATTCACCTGACCAAAAGTCTTGTTCCTCCTGCCACCGAACTTCACTAATTCCCACTATATCTAACTTTAACCTGTCCATTTCCCTTTTTAAATTTTCTAACCTACCTGCCCGATTAAGGGATCTGACATTCCACGCTCCGATCCGTAGAATGCCAGTTTTCTTTCTCCTGATAATGATGTCCTCTTAAGTAGTCCCCGCCCGGAGTTCCGAATGGGGGACTACTTTACCTCCGGAATATTTTACCCAAGAGGAGGCCATCATCATTTAATCATACAGTAAAGCTGCATGCCCTCGGGAAAAATTACGGCTGTAGTTTTCCCTTGCTTTCAGTCGTTCGCAGTACCAAAACAGCAAGGCCGTTTTGGTTAGTGTTACATGGCCAGATCAGTCAATCATCCAGACTTTTGCCCCTGCAACTACTGAAAAGGCTGCTGCCCCTCTTCAGGAACCACACGTTTTTCTGGCCTCTCAACAGTTACCCCTCTGTTGTGGTTGCACCTACGGTACGGCTATATGTACCGTTGAGGCACGCAAGCCTCCCCACCAACGGTAAGGTCCATGGTTCATGGGGGGGGGGGGGGGGGGGGGGGATAGGAAATCATATTTATTAGACCGAATAGAGTGGTGAGCCCATAACCTAATCACAGTTAGCTCTGTGATGTATGGATGTGTGGTTAACTGCGAATGCATTTGCGACCCTAGAATCAGTATAGCCTTCTTGGTTCTTCTTGGAGAAGCGTGAGAACGTCCGTTGAAATTTAGCTTTCAATGCTGGCTTATTGTGTGACTGGACCAGGGACAGTTTTTAAAAGTACATCATGCAATTTATCAGTAACAAAGTTGCGGACTATGGAATTTTTCACCAACCTCTCGTTTGAAATTTTGTTCGTAAACCAGTGGGAGACCGCATAACGGAAGCTAGCATTTTTAGCTTCCACCTCATTGGGCAGAGCGTTTCTCACGACGATGTCGTTTCTTGTGACGATTGGGCGGTGGCCACCCGTCCTCTGAGAGCATCCACCAGAACACAGCGTCTGGGATGTTTCAGAAGGTAGCAGGTAATAATAAGTAGGGGTCTGACACTGTGGTGGGTGTCGCGTGCTGCTTTTGAGCGCAACTGGAATGAAACATTTTGGTTCAGAATCTGCTTACTCGTTTCCGTTTCGTAACGTAGGTAGTCCGTGAACTATTTAAATTCAGCTATCAAGGAAGCTGTGTAGCTACATTTCGTGTGTTTAAATTTTTATCGGTTTTCTACTTAATTTTGGAAAGACGACTAGGTTTCTCGTTAACCTCCCCCGTTATGGTTTCGTGATTGTGGTCTACATATTTTGTTGAGCAGAATGAATGATCACAAGCTACGGTTGATGACAGTCGCACGCAATTCGTAGGAATTATTGGTGGACTTATTTTCTAGCGCTTTCCCCCCACTGGTATAGGAAGAACGTGAAATTTTAACTTGTTCACAAGAGCAAACGCGCCTGCTCTTTGAGATGGGACGATCCTCTGCTTGCAGAAAAATGTCCAAAAAGTTTGTTAAGAAATTCCGTATGAACCATAACGTTAAAGTGAATCTTGCTCCTTATATGATTGCTACATTTGGAGTCTCTTCGCGTACATGCATGATGGAAACCATCTCTTTCCGCCTCCTGTGATAAATGTGAGCACCTGTTTTGCTTCAGAAATGTTTTGTATCAAAAGAAATTTATTCCCTCATTAGTCATACTGAAGTCATTTAGTCAGATTCCGTTGCGCATTTTCAGGTAAATCATAGAATCACTTAACGAGATCAGACGATATTTCACTCATTGGAATGTACAAAGAGAGAGGCATTGCCCGCTCTCGATTGGACGTACACCAGCTCCACTGAGTCCATTTCGTATGGCGAAAGGTGTATCCCATATTACAATATTGCTAAAGGTCAGAATTAAAGTTAAATCCAATCAATTAATAGAAACGCAAGTGGGCATCTTTTACCGTATTAAAATCCCTACAGTAGTTGCAGAGATTATCCTTCAAACACAGACAGAAAAACGTGGCGGGGGACTTTAATTTATAGTACAGGGTGATTATAATTAAAGTTTAACTTTCAAATCGCTGTAGAAATAACACTACTGGTCATAATGTCGTCAAATTGCAACGTAATATTATCGGAGAAGGAGGAAAACGTATGGCAGAATAAAAAATAAATAGTTGCAAAATGCAGCTATAGATGGCGCTGTAAGCATCATAATTGAATAGTGGTAGACTACAAATGACAAATGAATATACAATCATACAACAATGCCTAAGGTGTACGTTTGACGTTAAACAAATTGTTCTACTCAGTTGCCATGTGTGTACATGTGTGATACTGTTAGCTACGTAAGCGCATCCACCATGGCAAGGTCATATCACAGCAAATGGGAAAAATCGGTTTTTAATTGTCCTGAGGCCAAAAACCGCAAAAAAAGCATCAATCAAAAACAAATCGGATTATTAATTTCCGTGTGACTGGCTCAAAACATGTTCAATATGCTGTCCACCGGTTTCTGAAACAACTTGAAATCGAGAAACAGTATGTTCCACAACTGATCGAAGTGTTTCCTGGATCACGTTCAGAATGTTGCGCAAGGTGTGCCTTTAATGCAGCTAAGTTTGCAATCGGAACACTGAACACAACATCTTTCAGATAGCCCCACAACCAGAAGTCACATGGATTAAATTCAGGTGATTGGGACAACCAGGCTGTAGGAGAATGGCGGCTGATAATTCTAGCATTTCCGAAATGGCGCTTCAGCAGCTGCTCAACTGGATTTGCGGAGGTGCGCCATCTTGCATAAAAATGATCCTATCCACACATCCACGCTGTTGGAGAGCTGGAATGCCCGTGATTGCGCAAAAGAAACGCATAGCGCTTATCAGTGACCGTACAGGTAACAGGACCGGAAGCACCTGTCTCTTCGAAAAGATATCAATAATGCCATAAATCAGCACCACACAGTGACCTTTTCAGGATGAAGTGGTACTGATAGGTTTGCGTATGGATTTTCCGTTGCCCATATTCGTATATGGGATACGTATTCACCTATCCTATCAGATGGAAGTAGGCTTCGTCTGTGCACAAAATCTTCCACGGCCAGTCATTGTCCACTTCTATGAGAGCAAGAAATTCTAAAGTAAAGGTCTCTCTTGTTGGAAGGTCAACTGGAAGTAACTCTCGCACATGGGTAATTTTGAATTGATAGCAAAAAAGGATGTTTCGTAGGATTGTATGCACCGTCCTTACGGATATGTCCAATGTCCGGGCAATTCTCCGTGCACTACACATTTGCACATCACCACTCGTCTCCTCCTGCAGAGCTGTGGCCACTGCTTCCACTGACGTCGAATCAATTCGTTACCTCCCTCTACCAGGTTGCCCACCAAAAGAATCCGTCTTTTCGAATCTCCTAATCATTTTCTCCAGACCCACGGCAGTCATCGGGCCAACGCCTTTTTTCAAACCTTTCAGTGTCTGGAACTTCTGCAGAGCGACGTGTGCACAGTCATCATTCTTGTAATACATATTTCGAAGAAGAGTGCGATCCAGCATTGAGACAGTCATGGCGAACGTCGCAGACGCGAAAGGAGGAAAAGCCGTGCACCCATTGTGTTTATACCAACTTGAATGGGTCGTGCGCATGACAGGTGTTCTCATTTACGTACTCTGACACATACAGCGCCATCTATTGATCAGTTTGCACACTATTTTTTTCTTCTGCCATACGTTTTCCCCCTTCTCCGATAATATTACGTTGCAATTTGACGTCATTCTCAAAAATGGTGTTATTTCTACAGCGTTTTGAAAGTTTAACTTTAATTATAATCACCCTGTATTTACGCATCCCGGTAAGACTTCGCTGCACTTCGCAGTTGCGCCGGCTGTTTGCTGCTCTCTATTCAATCATCGTCTCCTCTCTCACTGACCAGTTCATAGCTTCTATCATTGGCACTAGTTGTCACTCCAAATGCCAGTTAAGTAGGGAACAGATAACTATACATATGTCGCACATTCATCATTAACATGAAAAACAAATTTTATAGACAAACCTTCCTTGTGAATCAGTCTGTCTATTAGTGAAACGTATCAAAATCCCTGCAGTGGTTCCTGAGAATAGCCATAATACGCAGACAGAAACCTGGGGACTTTAAATTATAATATGCGTTGATAATACACATCTCTGCAAAGAGTGTTAAACACAGATAACAATTTATAAATTCAACGTAGATGAACACGACGCTACAAGACAAAAAGAATGTCTTGTAAACATAGACAATACTGGAATATGGTGAGACACGTCAGAAAATTAGGTCACGACAAGGCGTGAAGCGACGAGATAATGACGGCAATTGATTATTTAAAACCAAATAAGGGTCGTATCCAAGATATTCATTAACGTCAGGGCTTCAAACAGGCTCATCTCCTTCTGTTTGTTACCCATGTGAAGGACATGAGACTGTATTTGGTAAAATTTTTTGAGTACAACCGTCTAGATCGCCATAACATTTTTTTCATGTATAACGCTGTTTTGGCTACTGCTATTATCAGATATCTGCACTTAAGATTAGAGAAAAATAAAGGGCGACACGCGTTTTGGTATACAACAACAAGGTACCAAAGGCGTAAAATTTAAAAAAATATTTTTCAAAGTGCGCTCACCAAAATGCTTAGAACTTGGAGAACATGGTTCAGTGTCAACGTCGAAAACTTATGCCTCATCGGGGCGCCATCTAGCAATTGGTTCAATAATTTTTATGAAAATGTAAGTTCCAGCCTCCAGATGGCGCTCGTGTGGGGCACGTTGAATTTCATTCTATTGTTTATATTTTGCTCTCTCTCCATATAAAAATATAGATAGTCTTTAAAATACAAACATTCAAAGTCAAATTACAAAACAAAATTTACGTGAGTGTTGTTGCATACTCAACAGATTACCTTTTCAGGTGGTGTCAATTAAACTACAATTAAGCTAACAATTAACCGGCATCAAACTAACAACAAATATTCATTCCCTGTACTAAGCAATAGTATCTATGTAACAACTGCGTGAACTGTAGTATTAAGAACTTTCGCAATTTTATAACCGCAACATCTTGTCCATGCAAAATGTATTTGATACTAAAGTCATGCAATTATTGTACAGATACTGTAGTATGGCTGATTGAATGAATATTTGTTGTTAGTTTAATTGTATATAATTATTAGTTTAATTGACGACATCATAAATCTCATTTGATAAGTATGCAACAACACTTATTTAAATTTTGTTTTGTTATTTGACGTTGACTTTGACGTTGAATTTTGTATTTTAAAGGCTATATGTCTTTTTATAGCTATGAACAGAGAGAAAAATGTAAATAGCAGAATGAAATTTGAAGGCAATTTCGCCCACACTAGTGCCACCTGGCGGCTAGAACTTACATTTTTGCAGAAATTTATGAGTCTACTGCTAGCTGACGCCCCGATGAGGCACAAGTTTTAGTGCAGACAGTGAACGTTCTTCTGCAAGCTTTTTGGTGAGTGTTCGTCTAAAATTACGAGGTTGTGCTGGAAAATAATGCCTCCAAATTTTTTTGTGAAAACTTTTAAACGTTTTTAAATAAAACAAACGTTATTAACATTCTACATCTTCATTCTTCATGTACACATATTTATTTCTCAACATGGTCTCCATGGCGACGGACACATTTCTCCCAACGAGAGACAATTTTGTTGATACCGTCAGTGCATAATCTTCGACTTTGTTGACGGAGCCACAACGTCATCTCTGCTTGCACCGCTTCATTACTATGAAAGTGAAGACCTTGAAGGTGTACTTCAGTTTTGGAAACAGTTGAAAATCGGAAAGGGCCTAGTCAGAACTGTATCGAGGATGATCGATCACAGAGAAACAAAGGCACACGTCGCAGCGCTCGCGTGTGTTCTGGCACCGTCACGCTGAAGGGAAGGGTGCCCCATGTGCGGACGCACTCTGCCAATTCGAAATTCGATTAGAGCACGCTGTTTCTTACGCACCGACACAGTTACCTTACTCGCTGCCAAGTTACACGTCACAGTCCGGAGCCCTCTAGCGACAGAAGACTGGAAATATGTAGACATGAAGATTAATTATGTATAATGTTAATAGCGATTGTTTCATTTAAAAAGCTTTAAGAATGTTCACATAAAATTAAGAAGCATTACTTTTCAGCACACCCTCTTATTTTTTAACTTTTAATTATTCCCTTTTGGTACCTTGTTGCTGTATAACTAGCGCCTGTCGCTCTTTACGTTTCTCTTATCTTAACTGAAGCTGATAGCAGTATTAGAAATATATTTTTGTTTTTATTTAATCGAATTTTTGTGTTGTTCAAAAACTCCAAAACTTTCTAATCTTTTCATGCTAACTAAGGCCATATAAGCATGTTCTTTTCCTAACGTACTTCTAACCGAAATGTGATTCTGGTAGCTAGAGTCCAACGTTTATGTTAATCATGCCTTTTGCTTTCTTTTGGAGATATTTCCATATCAACTTTCATCCCCTAACAAATACTTCTTTATATCTGGCAGAGAAGTGAAATACCAATTTTCATAAATTTAGCTTTAAATATTTTTAATGTATATGAAATACATTCTTAAAAATTTCCATTACCTACTGCACTCCCTTAAGCGTTGAATTTCCAGAAATACTAAAACACGTATATTTTTTATTTCTAAGCCGAGAAGGCAAATACCAATGTCATAGAAGTAGCCCTAAATCCTTTGCTGGTTCTTTAGTAATTATTTATTTACAAATAGCCTTTCACCTACTATTTTACCTCCGTAATGGTTAAATTTCAAAAAATACTGAAACACTGTTTTTTTAATTTTCTGACTGAGAAACCAAATACGTAATAGTTTTCGTAGTCCCAGCTTCAAGATTCCCTTAATAGCGACATATTTTCAAAAAGCCTTTCATCACCTATTTCACCCCCTTAGGTGTGGCATTTCGGATAGTCCCTCCTTAAACGATGCCTACAGTATAAATCCACACTCTCTCCAAACTTAAAGTTTCTATCCTTATCGGACTGGCCCGGGCGATGATGAATCAGTGAATCAGTCTGACCCTATTTCACCCCTTTACAGGTTGGAGTTCCAAAAAACAATGAACCACGTAGTTTTTTATCTGTAGTAGAGAGGCCAAACTCCAATTTTCCAAGATTTAGCTTTAAAAATGCTTTCACAATGAAATACTTTCGTAAAACGTTTCACCCTTTATTTCATCCACCTAGGGGTTAAACTTTAAAAAACAGTGAAACATGTAGTTTCTTATTTCTGACTGAGAAGCCAAATTTAAATTTTAATAGATTTACCTTTGAAAATGCTTTCATAATTAAATATTTTTTTTAAAATCAAATCCCGTATTTCATCCCCTTAGGGATTGAAGTTCCAAAAACAATTAAACCATTAGTTGTTTTTTAATTTGTAGCCGAGAAGTCAAATACGAATGTTCATACATGTACCTTTAAAAATCCTTTAGCAGTTCTTTAATAATGACATTTCTTTTTTTAAAAAAAAAAAAGCTTTCACCTGCTCTTCCATCCCCATAAGATTAAATTTCAAAAAATACTGAAACAATGATTTCTTTATTTTTGACCCTGAAACCAAGTACCACCTCTCGTAGGTCTCGCTTCAACGTGTTTTTTATTTTCTGACTGAGAAACAAAATACGTACCAGTTTTCGTAGTCCTAGCTTCAAAATTACCTTAATTGTAACATTTTTCAAAAAAAACCTTCCATATCTTATTTCACTCCTTAGGTCGGGATTTTCGAAAAATTCCTTCGTAAATTACATCTACAGTGCAAGATCCACGCCGTCTCCAAATTTCAAGTTTATATCCTTAGCAGTTTGGGCTGGGCCATAATGAGTCAGTCAGTCAATGAGCTAGGACTTTGCCTTTTCGTAGAGGTTGTAATTGCTATCTAGACAGTTGTATTCACAAGATATTCACAATAATTGCGGGCTCGTACAGGAAATTTATTTACTTTGTTAATATGTCTTTTATAGCTTCGAACTTCACTCGAGAAATACAGAGGCTAACCACCGCAATCTCCAACTGGGCTTTTCTTTAGTCATTCTGCCTACTACGTATCGATTACACGTCTTGACGTATAACTAAAGATATTCAAGCAAATAACTATTTTCTCTGATGTTAAGGCACATTCAAGATGAAATTCTGAAGTTGCAGTATCTGAATGTTTTCTTAAAATTATTACATACTTATCCGGAGTAACGTACAGTAAAAAACTTAATAGCAACGACAGAGCGAACTGTGGATTTGCCATGGATGAGGAATATGATCTTCAGTAGTGTATAACAACCTGCCGCATTGATTGTTGTACTTTGGATGAAAATACCCTTTTTTATTATTATCACAAAATAAACGATACTTCACTGCAGTTAACAACAAAAAGTGCTGCAGATATTTACCATCCACAAAACTTCTTTTCACTGTGTACCCCACTGTGATTAAAATATTCGACAGTACAGTTTTTAAACTGCATTCGGAATTATCATATTTATGAATTCAGCCATATTCAGTTCATTCCATACATTTGACGTTTCTTGTTGTCGTTGATTACCACTGCCATAGATAACATTATTCTGGAAGTTTAGTAAGACATATGCAATGTGAATGTACTATTCAATTTCCAAAGTACTGGAGTATAGCATTCAATGACTATAATCACATCTTGTTGTGCTGAGCCTGTAAGCTAAAGTTAGTTACCTATGTAAGTAAACATAGTGAACATGCAATGTGTAGCCGGCCGGAGTGGCCGAGCGGTTCTAGGCGCTACAGTCTGGAACCGCGCGACCGCTACGGTCGCAGGTTCGAATCCTGCCTCGGGCATGGATGTGTGTGATGTCCTTAGGTTAGTTAGGTTTAAGTAGTTCTAAGTTCTAGGGGACTGATAACCTCAGCAGTTAAGTCCCATAGTGCTCAGAGCCATTTGAACCCTTTTTTTTTTTTTTTTTTTTTTTTTTTTGCAATGTGTTTTTCATTCTTAACTACGGATTTTACCTATCAAGCAATAACAGAAAAATGTAATAACATTTCTTTCTGTTCAATACTTTTATGAAGTTTTTATCTGGGAAAATATTCGTTTTTATGCCTACAGACTCACATTTCTCATTCCCTGATCGATTACCTCTTCATTCACTTCTGGCAGTGATTCGTCTATATGAAAAACGCCAAATTATGTTATGACAAGGAATCCAAGTTAAACTACATGTCGCTCTATATTTGGCTGGATAAGTCAGTTCACATGTCTGAGGAAAGCAAGAGATTATAGGAGCGTTCCTAGTAACCCACAGTAGCGCTGTAACGAACCCTGGGTTAAGGTTGTTAATAAGCGACACGTTTGCCACCATTTCCAATACGCGTCCAAAGCATGAAGGCAGACGACCATAGTTATTAGTCAGGTGTAAAATTAATAAAAAACAACCTAAACTTCGCTAGTTTCGAAATATTAACATGCATTATCCCAACGGAAAGATAAAGTTTTCTTCGCAGCGGATACAACAGCAATGAATTTATTAAAATGAGGTGGTATCTTCCACTTTTGCTGTATTAAGTTTTATTTGCGCTGACTAGTTTCAGCCTTCTGGGCCATTCGCAAGTGATTTTGTGGTTCTGTACGAAACAGAACATATTATATAATGATTTGAATGTAAACGTATTTCAAATACATTCACATGTAATAGAAAACTATGTCTTTCAAAATGAGACGTCAGTGTCTTTAAATTTGTATTTTTTATTCGTTTTGATTCACGAATGATGCCATGTTGGCTTGACAGCTTGACGTTTACAAAGGTATTGTATTAAACAAAGGGTAAAGCTAAGCAGAGGAAAACAGAATAATATTTTCAAATACCGTGTCTGTGTATTTATCTGCGTCCTTGAAGGAAGTTAAAAATTAGTTAGAAATAAAATAGTATGCAGAATAAAATAAATATTTAAATATATGGTGAAGTAAGATTAAATTCTAAATTTCATTTTACTGTACAGATGATTTCTTTTTGGTCATTAGCAGAATGAGACTGAAGTTGTCGAAGAATTTTTTGTTCTGAAGATCTATTTGCTCATAAAGAAGTGTGTCAAGTTGACTTTTTAACTGACTGAAAATTTCGATTTCTTCTAAAATATTCATTTGCTTCTCTTTCTTAGCATAATGTAAAATTTGGAGCGTTTCGTTAAACTTTTAGGAAGTATAGCTGCTGTTTAGAAGATGTTGTGTAAAGCCATATGTACTGTTATCATTAGATTTATGAAACGAATCCGAAAGTTTCTACGTGGTGACCTCATGTATACCTTGACAAAAATGTCACACCCAGTTTTTTAGACCCATGACTTCTGGTGATGTCTTACAATATTACTAATATTGTTCCCAGTACAGAACCTAAAAGACTAAAACTAGTTGCGAATAAATGAAATTAATACAACGAAAGAGGAAAATTCCGTCTTCTTTTAGGAAAGATAACAGCTGACGCAGTATTATATCGTACGATCGATGTAGACACTAAGTGAGATGTTGACTGCAGAACACAATAGTGTCCTATCTCTGCTTGAAACACGTAAATCGGAGTGACCGAGCTGGCACGTCACAGGATGGTCAGTGACGTTAAGTCGGGAGGTCGGCACAAAATTAGCGCTCGGCAGGGGGAGCCGATCCGGCTGACGCACGGCGTAATTTGTTCGGGGTGGCAGGCACGCTACCCGCGCATCAATTTGTGCGGCACGAGGGTTGTTTCCCCAGAGAAAGTCCCCAGGGCCCGCGGCGTTTCTGCCAGCGCGAAGCGACGGAACAGCTCCTTGCAGGCTAGGCGGGCTCACGCTACACGTAACGTCAAATTTATACACGTACACAGTCCTAATTGGTACTGTACTTACCTGGCTATTAGGCGATGTGAGTTCATGCGCATTAATTTGTTAATTCAGTTTACAGTTGACACTAAACGCGTTTCTTTATTTTCGGGATGTTTTTGCAGCTAAAAGTATCTTTCCCTTTCTATCTCCGTGTATATTAATTCCGTTGCACTCAAACTAGGCACCAATCGAGGCGCAATGGAACAGACGTACATTCCGTATCTAGGAATGTGTCACCTAGTGACATATCTGTCGAATTACAAGCGTAATGGTTTAGTGAGGACATTGGTCATCAGGGGTGACCCCGGCTTTTCCGTTGTACAAGAATTCTTTACACCTACGGTGCCTGCTATACCGGCGAAGTTAAGTAATCCGAAGGGTCACCATTCCTTCAACACATTTTTGGGAGTGCACTCTGCAAAAACGGCGTACGTGGGAGGAGCCCCGATCGTATTTCTTACGTTGTATCTGTATCATAATAAACCGGAATCCCTGGTACCCTCTATGTGTGCAACTGGTTCCAATCCTCTCCCTCCCCTCTCTCTCTAGCCTCCCCCTCGAGAGCCTCGGTCGGTATAGCACTGACGTAACAGCAACGACTTGATTTGTAACGCAAAAAAATGGTTCAAATGGCTCTGAGCACTATGGGACTCAACTGCTGAGGTCATTAGTCCCCTAGCACTTAGAACTAGTTAAACCTAACTAACCTAAGGACACCACAAACATCCATGCCCGACGCAGGATTCGAACCTGCGACCGTAGCGGTCTTGCGGTTCCAGACTGCAGCGCCTTTAACCGCACGGCCACTTCGGCCGGCTTTGTAACGCACACAACCCGAAATAAGACAGGTACTCGCTCCGTTCCTGATCTCTAGCACACTCGCAGCTGTTGCACCTTTAGTGGAGACGGCGGTGGCGTCCACCCGAGGCGTTAACAATGCATAGTGATATCTCATTCCTCTTGCTGAAACAATTACTAATATTGATACAAACGAGTCTATACAGTTTCTCATAAACCGACGTGACAAAATTCATGGGATACTTTCTACTATTGTATCGGACCTCCTTTTCGCCCGTCGTAGAGAGCAGCTCAACGTGTCATGGACTCAACAAGTCGTCGGAAGTCCCCTGCAGATATACTGAGCCATGCCGCCTCTACCGCCATCCAAATTGTGAAAATGTTGCCGGTGCAGGATTGTGTGCACGAATTGACATCTCGATTACGTCCCATAATATTCGATGGCATTCATGTCAGGTGATCTGGCTGGGCAAATCATTCCCTCGAATACTCCCGAAAGTTCTTTAAGCCAAATGCGGACAACTGTGGCCTAGTGGCAAGTCGCATTGTCATCAATAAAAATTCTATCATTTCTTGGAAACATGACGCCCAGGAATGGCTGCAATTTGTCTCTAAGTAGCCGAATCTCCAGAGGACTCTGTCCATTCCATGCAAACATAACACCATTGTGGAGCCAACGTCAGCTTGCACAGTGCCTTGTTGACAACTTGGGCCTATGGCTTCGTTCAGTCTGCGCTACACTCGAACCCTGCCATCAACTCTTATCAGCTGAAATCGGGACTCATCTGACCAGGCCACAGTTTATCAGTCGTCTATGTTCCAACCGATATCGCCACGTGCCTAAGAGAGGCGCTGCAAGTGATGTTATGCTTTAGCAAAGGCACTTCCGTTGGTCATCTGCTTCCGTAGCCCATTAACGCCAAATTTCCCCACGCTATCAAAGGTCGCACATTGACTTCTGCGCTTATGTCACGCAGTGTTGCTTGTCTGTTATCACTGACAACTCTACGCCAATGATGCTGCTCTCGGTCGTTAAGTGAAGGTCGGCGGCCACTGCGTTACCTGTAGTGAGAGGTAATGCCTGAAATATGGTATTCTAAGTACATTCTTGTCACTGTGGTTCGCAGAATGCTGAATTCCTTAACGATTTCCAAAATGGAATGTCCCTGCATCTAGCTCCAACTACCATTCCGCAGTCAAAGTCAGTTAATCCCATTTATGAGGCCCTAATAACGTTGGAAACCCTTTCACATGGATCTCCTTGAATACAGATTACAGCTACGCCAATGCAGTGCCCTTTTATATCTTGTGTACGTGATACTATTGCCATCCGTATATGTGCCTATCGCTATCCCATGAGTCATGTCACCTCAGTGCATAGGCCTATACTTTTTATTAAATATCTGTGTACCTATTAAAAGCAGTAGATGTATTCAGCAGATTTTCTTTAAAAATCTCATAATCAGTATTTAGTGGAGGCTACTAGTACAGTCTTCTTTCCTCCTGTCTCTTACTTCAATCTTCATTCTTTTTCGTTTTAAAAAAGAACGTTCTCGACTGCAATTAGTGGCCATAGTGGTGAGAAAATTCTTCAACTCAATTTTCACAACAGGAAGACAGCAGCCGAAAGAATTATCAACTATGAAGCGAAATAACATCATTCGAAAAAGTCAGTCATACACTAAAAGGTAATTTCAGCTAACTCAGTTTTCAAGAGTTCGGTGGATTGGATCAGTTCCTTTTCAAAATTGTTGTCAATGTCCTTTATGTAATTTTGATTGAATTTAAATGCACTGACCTTCGTTTCATCTGCTTTAAATGTTGGCAAATGTCGAAGAATCCCAAATGAACCCTTCAGTTTCAACTATTGTCTTCTTCATAAACGGGCACTGAAACCAGCAATAAGTAAACCACAGATTTGAAACCTCAATTTTTCAGATGAATCCAGATTTTCTTCAGTACTATCACTTGGAGTAATCCAAATATATTTTATGAAGTACAGTAAACTCTCGATTATCAGAGGGCAGAATATCTGCCTTGTGGCCTATCTGCGGTCTATTTCACCCACTTTGTTCTGCTTCTCCGACTTGTTCTTTAACCCAGAAGTGTTCGCCGGTGAGCAATAATCTTACGTTGCAAACACGAATTTTGGAAACAATGTGCTACTCGAACACTGCAAGTGCTGGACTGTAACTGTTGCGAAAGACAGCCTAACAGTTGCGGAAGTTAATAATTGGTTATAGTGCTGAACAATGTGTGCAAAGTGAAAATCTGTTGTGTTAACGATACAGCGGAAACTGGAAATAATATACAAACTCGAAGGAGGCAGTAGTGGTACGCGAAATCAAGCACTGACTTGCAATATGGGTGAAACTACGATCGTTGATGATGAACAAAGTCAAAATAATTCAGTTTACTAAAGTGCGCGTCATTTATGTTGGCGGCCGAGTTTAGTTTCGTTCTGCGCATCTTACGTCACAAAACACAGTCAGCCAATGAACAGAGAACGACGTTGCCAGATCCCGACTGCAGAGCAGAGCACGGACGAGTGTCTTCAGTTTTAGAAACGTTCAATCATAAATAAAGTAATAGAACAAAAGCAATGTCTTGATAGCAGACTTTCTTTTATAGAAAGTTTGGAAAAAGCATTCTTTATACCAGTTGCTTCATATTCTATTAATTAATTAAACCAAACAAGCAATAAGACTCCTAATTCAGACGATAGCAAGGAAATGTGTTTGTATCAATCTCACGAACCGCTTTTTCGCAATAAAGAACAGCGGTAATTGTTTATTTCCTATTGTACTTCGACGAAGTGTGAGTAATTCATAGCCATACCAACGGTGTTTGTCAGTATTTTGTGCGACCTGTTAGAGTCCTCATGGAGTTATGTTGTAGGACGAGCTGCGTTAGCGTAATGGTTCAGGTGTTGAGTTAGTAAGTGAAAGGTGAAGGGTTCTAACCTTGTGCAGTGCTTAATATTTTCTTTATTTAAAAACAATATCGAAGTGTCTTACTTCACGAATTTTATTCGTTTGAATGTAATTTTTTGAAATTTCCAGTGCTTTGTCTCTTCATTAACCCTTTCGCTGCTGCAAACACGTGCTTCCCGCATTCCGCGCTGTGCGCGATTCTGTCATCACTGCACTGCTCGCCTGTGCAGACACATGGTGTTCCCACTGCTATGACACACTTATTCGATTTCACAAAATCTATTTGGCCCAAAAATTAGATTTTTAAACATCTTCTTGGCTGATGCCTTCCCCCCATAAATGACTTAATTTTGTTTCGATGTTCAAC
The DNA here is from genome assembly GCF_023864345.2 of Schistocerca serialis cubense. Lineage (NCBI taxonomy): Eukaryota > Metazoa > Arthropoda > Insecta > Orthoptera > Acrididae > Schistocerca > Schistocerca serialis. Next base: position 585,437,546 of record NC_064639.1, read on the forward strand.
CCAGTTATTGTGCAGCATTAAATGTAGTAAACCATTACACGAAATTTTGAAGAGTTTGCAGAGGTAAAAGTCCATAGCGTATACTTTCCATATGGTCGATTTTAGTTGCCACAATGTTGAGAATGAAATGTGGACAAGATACCTAAATTTCATATAAAATTTACTGTATAACAATATCTCATTTAATTTAAGTACCACATAGGTGTCGTATGTAATATTGAGAAATATTCCGTCTATCGCGACTGTAATAAAAGTTATTTACACTGGGCGCGTTTGGCTTTATTTTAAAGCACTTCAATCAATGAAAGGTATGGTACATACACAATGGTACTCGTGTTCTCTTTCTTGTTTTTGTTCCACAGTCGCAGTTTTACCGATGGTATTGAAATATATTCCTCTTCTGCAACTGACTTACTTAGACCAGACGCGTTTCTCTCTTTTGAAGCATCTTCAGTGGACAGTATTTTGTCTCCTCCATTGCCAAGTCACCTTCCGTAGTTTTGTGCTGCGGTAACACAATATTCAACGTTTGTGTCGGCTGATCAGTGTTTTAACAAATAAATGCTGTTTGTGTGTGCCACACACAAAAATTATATTTGACATAGCTCAGAGCACTTCACTGAAAGACGGTATATTCAAGTCCTAATGTTTTTCTAAGTCCACAGTTTTGCTTAATGTATTTTGTCTACTTCCTTTTGATTGATTGAAGTGCTTTAAAATAAAGCCAAACGTGCCCAGTGTAAATAAAACTTTTGTTACAGTCGCGAAGGACGGAATATTTCTCAATATTACATACGACACCTATGTGGTACTTAAATGAGATATTGTTATACAGTAAATTTTATATGAAATTTAGGTATCTTGTTCACATTTCATTCTCAACATTGTGGCAACTAAAATCGACGATACGGAAAGTATACTCTATGGACTTTTACCTCTGCAAACTCTTCAAAATTTCGTGCAGTGGTTTACTATATTTAATGCTGCATAATAACTGCGTTTAACATTCAAACAAAATTAAGTCATTTATGGGGGGAAGGTATCAGTCAAGAAGATGTGTAAAAATCTAATTTTTTGGCCAAATAGTTTTTGTGGAATCGAATGATAAGAGTGTCAAAGCAGTCGGAACACCGTATGTCAGCACAGGCGAGCAGTGCAGTGATGACAAAATCGCGCACAGCGCGGAATGCGGGTAGCACGTTTAGCAGCGAAAGGGTTAATGCGGCCGTGATGGCTTTGCTTCATGAACTGCGCGCTCCCCCCTAAACGTAAGCTTGCGAACTGTGCTATACTATGGCGCTGCTTCTCTTGGCGCGTGCGTCGTGTACAACTGGCAACGCAGCTATCTCCCGCGTCTGGGCGGGCATGCGCGAACCGCCAAGATAAAAGAATTGAACTATAGTAGTTATGAGTCATCTAAAAGTCTGTTGATGAGGAAGGCTATGAAAATATCTGCTTACACAGAACTGGATAAAGCCGTCTAGGAATGTTTTCAACAGGAAAGAGGAGAGTCACAGATTGGCCCAATATGCGACAAACAGGCCAGTTTTTCTGGGATTGAAGGGGATTTTAATGCGTCTTCCGGCTGGTTAACAAGATTTGAACACTGCCATGGTATCCAGGAGACTGTCATCCAAGAAGATAATAGGGGGATATTTAGGCTGATTCTGAATTTTGTAATTATGTCCAGGAGTTTACTGCATGAGGTAATTTAGAGCTGAAGCAAGTATGGAATGCGGACTAAACAGGGAAGTGTCTCCCAACAATGACTTTAGCTATCGAGACAGAGTGTAGTGCGCCTGGTTATAAATCAAGTAAAGAAAGGATAACTGTGTTGTGTCCTGTTGCACTAATGGCATGGGGTCACGTAAAGTAAAGCTTGATGTATTAGGTAAAGCTAAAAAACCGCGCTGTTTTAAATGAATTTTCCTGTGCATTATTTTCACCAAAAAGGGGCCTGGATTGATCGCACAGTATTTCAAACATGGCTCCATAATTTGTGTCACAGATGCGAGAACATTTAACGTTGAAGCGTCTTCCTGCGAGGGTTGTGTTGTTACTGGACGATGCACCATCGCGTCCGAACGAAAATGTTCTGAATTCGGATGACGGATGGTATTTGCAAAAAAAGTGACAACCAACCACAGTCAGGTCATGGAAAAATATCCTGAAACTGATGAAACCAGTAATTCCAAGGACGAAAAAGACTGCTCATTAGCAACGTTAGCAGCTGTTTTGAAAAATATTCTAGGATGTGAAATTGTTGACAAAGAAAATATTTCTGAATAGTTTGACGTCCACTGCACAGAGGCAGTCATGAGTTTTTGATGACAGTGCTATTATTCAGCAAGTTCAAGGGAAATCTGGGGAGATGAATGACAACGACTAAGATGACAACATTCCTCTAATTCCAGAAACAGTAATAAGCACTTCGGTGGGCCAAAGGGTTACTGGACTACCTGGAGCAACAAGAAGATGCTCCTCTTTCTGACAAGTTGGTTCAAATGGCTCTGAGCACTATGGGAATTAACATCTGATGTCATCAGTCCCCCAGAACTTAGAACTACTTAAACCTAACTAACCCAAGGACATCACACACATCCATGCCCGAGGCAGGATTCGAACCTGCGACCGTTGCGGTCACGCTGTTCCAGACTGCAGCGCCTAGAACCGCTTGGCCACACCAGCCGGCTTTCTGACAAGTCGGTGAGACGTAAACTTCGTCGTGCTGTATTAAGAGACAAACTACCTCCCTGAGACAGAAATCAGTTCAACACTATTTTGTTTCAAAGTAGTGTAATGTAATGTAAAATTGTATTGTACCGTATTCTTTGTAAGTATCGTATATTCACACGTACTACAATGATTAAAGTAGAATCTGCTAAAAAAATTAGTTAAGTGATTTTAATTATGACATTGCAATTAATTTTGTTTTTGAACGACCCTGATACATTACTGTGTACTTTTGTCACGGATTATCCACAGAATTCTTTTACCCGCGATTTCAAATCCACAATTACCGTGGGTAATCGAGAATTTATTGTAATTCTTTGAAAAGTTCCATAGCTTTTGATTTTGTTGGTTTTCTAGTAAGACCTTCTCACGGGAGTGATGACAGGCAATGATGTTTTCGCCTTAATCTCCAGATTAGCTTCCATTGGACTGAGAGCTTAGATGCATCCATGCATGCAGAGTCACGTTTTGATCTGTCGACTGTAATCTAATGCTGGTGGCCTGATGCCTCTGTAGTGTCTTATTCCACAGTAGCACCATAACTCTCATTTCCAGTTATTTGTCTTGTTTTCTGAACTCTACCTTAAAGTCAATATCCACGGAAATATCTCCCAAAGCATTGATTATTCCAGGATATCCCTTTTTTAAAATTCCAATCAAGCGTTATATCTAGTTTCATATGGGCAGAGAAAGGCGACATTCCCAATTTGATAGTGCGCTAATCATCGATGGTTGTTACCAGAGAAGAACATTTAAGCACTTTCCATAAAAGTATGTACCAGTTTCAAAACGTAAAATGTGAAAATACCACAAACGTATTCAGCAAAGATGACCGAACAAGGCGGTGCAGTGGTAAGAAACTAGACATATTGTCTTGCTTTAGTTTTCTCGTCGTCTCCTCAGGTCGCATAATGAATAAGCTAGGATATTTCATCGGAAAAGGGCACGACTGATTTTGTTTCCCCTTTTTCCATAACACAAGCTTGTCTACCGTCTCTCGAGCTATCGTCGACGGGATGGCAAACCCTAATCTTCCCCCTTTCCTCCTTAAAACGTTAGTAAATACATACAAATTCTACCAATGATCATTATTTCCAGTGCTTTAAAAATATTCCATAATCATGCGCACATAATCTTAAATAATATTATTAGTTTCCACTCAAAAGTGCTAATGGTTAATTTTCTCTCGAAGAACTGAAGTCAGTAAGAACACACAGCTCTGACAGAACGGGACCCGTATCATGAGCTACAGTTAATGTATGGGTAAACCGTCTCTTTATGAATCAGAATGCTATATGTTAATTAAGTTAAGAGGATGCCTTAGAATTACGAGCTTGAACATTTCGTACTTCATGCGCTCCAGCTTCTCCGGTGATTTACGTAAGCCTACGCAGAGTGCAATGGTTTTTAAGTAGTTGCTAAGTAAATTATAACTCATGAGTATGTAAAATTACCTGTCGACACTGATAATTTTGGCATCTCAAACCTACTAGTCCATTATGAACAGAACTTCGTAAATAAAGCCGGTTTACTGTTAAGTCTGCTGACTATGTACTCAGGCGCTGAACGCCACAGTTTCACAGCCGAGTCATTTTCTCAGTTCATTCCACCAGTCCACTTTCGGCGTGATTTTTTTCATATTTGCACTCACTGCTCCTCACACCTTACCAATATCACCCAGTTTCATAGGGAAAAAAACAAAGTGACTGTCAAAAATATGAATCTTCAGTGCTCATCAAACTTTCCCAGCATGTTGGCTACAGCAGGAAAATAATGTGAGCTATTTCTTGATTAACATCTTAGCAGCAATCTTCTTGAATGATACCTAAGCCTCCCTCTCACTCACTGTCATTTCTGATTCAAAGTTGGAACTGGACATCATTTTTCGAATGTCAGCACCTATAAACGAACTTTTTTCGGTTCTGATAGATAAGGAAATTCTGATAGGTAAGGAAACCTTTCACATAGAAACTTAAAAGATTTTCCATCTTACCACAAATAGTTTCATTAAGCCCAACTTATGCGCGGCGAGGGTAATAAAAATTTTCTCCATGCCTCAAATCGTCTCCAGGTTTCAAAGATTTTCTTCCAGGGCAGTTTATTCTGGACTAATGCAGATCCATTACCCTACTATACCATTTGCATAAGAAGCTTGATGTAGAAGTAATATGTTAAATATATAATCGATCAAAATTCTAAAAATGTATTTTTTAATATTGAGAATTAATTTAAAAAACTGTGGATGATACGACTTTTTCGTTACCATGAGTAACCCCCGAGTCTTTGAAGAATCAAACTTCCATATACAAAACAGCTTCAAACTTTCGGTTACCTTACAAGTGAGTTAATGTGCTAAATATTTGACTTAAAGCTTGTAAGCGAGAAAAAGTATAGAAAATGTTTTAAATTATGTTTAAAATTTGCTGGGAGTCGCCAAGTGCTCTAATTATCGAACACTGGATAAGTGTACTCGTAGTCTCCGTTTTAAGCAGAAGGTAGTATGGTACATCTCAATGTTTAAGACGCCATATCTTCTGAAATTTGTGTCGCACGATTATATAATTTTGTAAGTACATTCAGTAGTATACGTGGATACTGTCTGAAAAATGTGTTGCGAATAGAGTTAATACTAAGGGGTAATAAATCGTCTTGCCTGATGAGGCAATTTTACTGCAAGAAAGAGAGAAAATATAGTAAGGCATTTTTTTCCTTTTACCACTTTGTGGGGAGGTGTCAACGAGAACAAGTTTTGTAAAGTTTGTTGCAAGTCACTAACTGCTTTCATTCTCAAATACTGGAGGAATACAGTCTGGGTATTTGTGTGCGGTGAGTTTCTGCCTCAAGACGCAGACTGACTTTCTAACTGTGATACTTGTCTTAATGTGTTAAACTTTTAACATAAGATTGTACCAAATATCAGAATTTTAAATTCTTAAATTCTGTCAATAATTGGGCGAAATATTGATAATTAATTTTTTGTTGCCCCTGGATGTCTTTAGACAGACAACCAGCAACTGGAGATTTGAATCATGAACCATGATATGATTCAGCACGCCGATAATCCACTTTCATCATTGGCATGTGTAACGAATGTAACATCAGGTAGAGCTTTATCAAAATCTTTAGTGCAGCTGGGGTTAGAACGTCGTCACTTTAGCAAGCGAAGTGTTACAAAGTTGCATGTTTCAGTCGTTGTGGGAAGCACGTTCTAACAACACTACCACAACAAAGGTCAAACTTTAATAATGATTGTGGTGTTGCTCATGCTGCTAAATACTGCATTTTCGGGCAACAACAGTCATATTATGTGGCAGGTGTCATTAGAGCACAGTTAATAAAGTCATTTCATGTAAGAATCAAAAAACTAGGCACTCATCTTTTTGTGTTTCCCACGCTCGTCTCGTCGTATTATCATGGCTCAATCGTTGAAAATTTAGGTGGTTATGATTCCAAGCTGGGATGCAAAAAGGCCTAGGTTTTGTTCTGCTATATTCAAAAGTTTTGTAGATGCGCTTCATAAACCATTCTTGGAGATTAAACCTTTCAAAGTTAGTACAAAGGTGATGTAAAGAATAATCAGCACTCCGAATTTAAGTTACACTTCCTTTTAATTGCTTTTATTGCAATATCACGTAAACAGAAAACATCACTTCACAACACAAAACATACTTGAAAACATCTTCATCACAGTCACTGTTAAAGTTCACATTTTATAAGCGGACTACAATACGCGTCTTTCCAACATGACGTCCAAGACTTGACTTTCTCAAGGTCCGACTCTCTAACAACTCAACACCTTAACAACTAACTAACTATCGCTTACGCGCCCAGAAATCAGAGTTACAAGTACGTCAAAGATCATAGTGGCAAAAGAAAGAATACACATGAGAATAATATCATTGCAATATAAACATATCGATGTATCAAAAGTGAAATCAAATCTGAATGTTGTCTCAGAAACACAGTAGAATATTACTGGTATCGAGAGGTTCAGGTGAGGTGCCGTAATGGTTGCGTAATTCAAGTACCATTACAACGTCCAGTAGCAGCTTGTTGCGACAGTAGTGTTGGCAGGCCAGGACGGTCAAAAAACGCAAGGCTTACGTACTTTTATTCAGATGTGAACCGCGTGATTTAATGTCTCTAGCCTACACTCTGATGCAAATGGTTGCTGGTTATCATAGATGGAATGGAAATGAAGTCCCATGCTTCTTGACAGAGCGTACGGGAACGATGCCGGAGACCTGTACCGCCGTACTAAGCAAGGTCCTAATGGAGGTGGTTTGCCGTTGCCTTCCTGCGACCGCAATGGAGATGAATTATGACGATGAAGATGACACAACAACACCCAGTCATCTCAACGCAGGTGAAAATCCCTGACCCCGCCGGGAATCGAACCTAGGAACCCGTGCTCGGGAAGTGAGAACTCTACCGCGAAACCACGAGCTGCAGACTTATCACAGATACTCAAGTTTATGCCGATGGTCAGGGACGTTGCTTCTTCCAAGATAGCAATCTGTTCACTTCATTGTCCTCATTGCTCGTAGTGTTATGGTACCAGCTGTGTTGCTTTCCTTACGCAGTTTTGGAAACGTGATGTGCGTCATATGTCTCATACGCTGATACTGAGTCCGATACAACCTATCGGCATCCCTGTAGTTTCCATTTACTTGTTGTGCATCAGACGTTTTCTGAAATGTGAATAGGAAGAGGGAGTACAATTTCGTGACAGGTCGTGCAGCCGATCAACACCACTTGATTTCGTCTTGCGGGACCGTGTGGAAAGCCTTTTTATGCGAGACACCAGTCGACACTGAAGAGAATTACCTGACAAGAATTCTCGAGACATTGTTTCACTTGCGGAGTAGCCAAAAGATGATACAGAATGTGAATTTTTTTAATGCTCCCTCCGTTTCTAACCGTATTCTCAAGTTAACATTTCCACTTGCACTACGAATTCATCCTCACAAAGCCTTAGAGACCCACAGACATTACCTAAGTCTTTTTCAGAAATTGCTAGTAGTGATTGTACCAAAGAATCTGTTTGTACATCTACTTCGATATCCCCCAGTTTTATTGTAATAGCACCACTCATCTCTGTTCACTGAAATAGAATGGAGTAAAATGCTCTGAAATCTCTTTGATCTTGTTGCAGCGATGTGTACGTCGTTCACCTTATTAATAGTAAAACTCATTATATCTATATTCTGCGAGTCACTTTACTGTATGTGGCGGAGTTTTCTTCTAGTTCCACTATTTCTTCTTTCCTTTCCCGTTCCATTCGCGTATGTTGCGCAGAAAGAATGACTGTAGCTAAACCCACGCATGAGCTCCAATTGGTCTGATTGTCCCGTCAGTTCGCGGGACGTATATAGGAGGGAGTAATACACTGTCTGACTCTTCTTCGACCGTATCATACCGAAGTTTTAACAGTAAACCTCGCAGTGATATACAGTGCGCCTCCTGTAGCGTCTTTCTCCGGAGTTTGATCAGCATCCGTATCACGTTTCGCGCATACTGCACGAACCAATGAGGAATCGTGCTACTGTTCTTCGCTGTGTTGTATCTTTTCTATTAATCCTATATCAGAGAGATATATTTGTAGTTCTGCGCATCTGTCCTTAGGTTATTCTTAACATGTGGAACAACCTGTGCCTTTTCGCAGTTACGTAGAAATTTAATAATACTCGCAGCGTGTCGTTTAGCCTTTGCTTTGTCGGGCGCATTGCGCCTGTGTGTGTTCAGTGTTTAATATATCCATATACACTGAAGCGCCAAAGAAACTGGTGTAGGCATGCGCATTCAAATACAGATATATGTAAACAGACAGAATACGGCGCTGCGGTCGGCAACGCCTAGATGAGACAACAAGTGTCTAGCGCAGTTGTTAGATCGGTTACTGCTGCTACAATGGCTGGTTATCAAGATTTAAGTCACTTTGAACGTGGTATTATGGTCGGCGCACGAGCGATGGGACACAGCATCTCCGAGGTAGCGGTGAAGTGGGACTTTTTCCGTGAGACCATTTCACGAATGTACCGTGAAGATCAGCAGTCCGGTAACGCATCAAATCTCCGACATCCGGAACAAGATCCTGCAAGAACGGGACCAACAACCACTGAAGATAATCGTTCAACGTGACAGAAGTGCAACCCTTCCGCAAACTGCTGCAGATTTGGATGCTGGACCATTAACAAGTGTCAGCGTGCGAACCATTCAACGAAACATCATCGATATGGGCTTTCGGATTCGAAGGCCCACTCGTATATCCTCGATGATTGCACGACGCAAACGTTTACGCCTCGCCTGGGGCAGTCAACACGGACATTGCCTGGTCGGACGAGTCTCGTTTCAAATTGTATCGAGCGGATGGACGTGTACGGGTACGGAGACAACATCATGAATCCATGCTCCCTGCATGTCAGCAGGGGACTATTCAAGCTGGGAGAGGCTCTGCAGTGGTGTGTGTGTGGGGGGGGGGGATGTAGATGGAGTCATATGGGACCCTGATACGTCTAGATACGACTCTGATAGGCGATGCGTACGTAAGCATCCTGTCTGATCACCTGTATCCATTTGTGTCCATTGCGCATTCCGACGGACTGCAACAGTTCCAGCAGAACAATGCGACACCGCAAAATTTCAGAATTGCTGCAGAGTGGCTCCAGGAACACTCTTCTGAGTTTAAACACTTCCGCTGGCCACTAAACTCGCCAGACATGAACATTATTGAGCATATCTGTGATATCTTGCTACGTGCTGTTCAGAAGAGATCTCCACCCCGTCGTACTCTTACGGATTTATGGACAGCTTGCAGGATTAATGGTATCAGTTCCCTCCAGCACTACTTCAGAGATTCGTCGAGTCCATGCCACGTCGCGTTGTGGCGCTTCTGCGTGCTATCGGGGGCTCTACACTATATGAAGCAGGTATACCAGTTTCTTTGGCTCTTCAGTGTAGGTCATTTACGAATCTCTCTGTCGACTGATGATCGGACTGTGTTATAATCTTCGTCGAAATAATTTCAAAGACAGGATTTGATACTTCGGACGTTTTCATCTTTCTTAACGTTTCGTTCAACACCTGTGATTAAAGATGCTACGAGGCGACTGCAGAAAGTAGGCTACACATTATTATGATAGGCCAAGTATTTTTTGTTGAATGCTCCACTACACTTCAAAGTGACACAAATACAGTGCACTATTTTTTAATATAGTCACCAAGTCTCTGAAAACAACGGTCGGAAAATTCTACCAATCGTTCAGTTTTTCGACGACAGAAAGCCGCTGCTTGGTCACGGAGCGGTTCGAGAACCGCTGTTTGAACGTCCTCATCGTTGGAAACTCTCTTTCCCCCTTGCAGATGTACTTCCAGCTTTTCGAGAAGACTGAATAATATTGTTGTCTTTGGTCGATGTGGATGGTCTTCCATACCGATCAGCATCATTCACGACTGTGGGTCCTTGGCCAAATTGTTGGCACCATTTCTGTACGGCTGGAGACTGCATTACATTTGGTCCATATACCGCATGAATTCCACAGTGAATCTACAGGCTCAGTCTCATTAATTTGACGTTAACATGCAATAACCACTCACAGCACTAGAAGTGGAGGGCACATAAAGCGTGTCGTGGATGGGTGAGGGGGGAGGGGGAAGTCGGAAAACATTGCAGTTGTTGTCGTAATGCGAAAACGGAGCGATTTATATGACTTCCAAAAAGACATAATATTGGTTTTGGGCCAAGGGTGGAAACAATTGCGAAAAGGCTAAATTTATAAACTGTTCGTGTGCTGGCGTGCTTGAAGTATACAGTGCATGGCAAAATGGCTGCGCCGAGGCAACTGTGGTCCCCCACGAGGAATAGGTAAGGGATGAATGACGGCTACGGGGATGTGTACGGGCGAATAAACGTGCCACTGTTGACTAACGACAGCCCAGATGAACCAAGAGGCTACCAACAGTGTCTCCTCAACGACCGTTCAGCAACCGTTGCTGTGTACGGGCCTCCGCAGCAGGCGGCTGGTTCATGCACCCATGCTGACTGCTGTTCATTGGCAACGAGGGCTGACATTTGCACGCCATTACGCATCTGGACGCCCACTGAGTGGTGACAGGTGGCCTTTTTAGATGAATCACGTTTTATGCTTCATCGAACAAATGGGTGTTGGGTGTACGACATTAAACGTCTGAAAGCAAACACCTAGCAACAATCTTCGAAAGGGCTCTGGCCGGAGGAGGAATTTTATGGCTTGGGGAATGCTTGCGTAGCACTACCTTGGTGATCTCGTCATTCTACACTACTGGCCATTAAAATTGCTACACCACGAAGATGACGTGCTACAGACGTGAAATTTAACCAACAGGAAAGAAGATGCTGTGACATGCAAATGATTAGCTTTTCAGAGCATTCACACAAGGTAGGCGCCGGTGGCGACACCTACAACGTGCTGACATGGGGAAAGTTTCCATCCGATTTGTCTTACACAAACAGCAGTTGACCGGCGTTGCCTGGTGAAACGTTGTTGTGATGCCTCGTGTAAGGAGGAGAAATGCGTACCATCACGTTTCCGACTTTGATAAAGGTCGGATTGTAGCCTATCGCGATTGCGGTTTATCGTATCGCGACACTGCTGCTCGCGTTGGTCAAGATCCAATGACTGTTAGCAGAATATGGAATCGGTGGGTTCAGGAGGATAATACGGAACGCCGTGCTGGATCCCAACGGCCTCGTATCACTAGCAGTCGAGATGACAGGCATCTTATCCGCATGGCTGTAACGGATCGTGCAGCCACGTCTCGATATCTGAGATGGGGACGTTTGCAAGACAACAACCATCTGCACGAACAGTTCGACGACGTTTGCAGCAGCACAGACTATCAGCTCGGAGACCATGGCTGCGGTTACCCTTGACGCTGCATCACAACAGGAGCGCCTTTTTACAGCATCGTGATGGTCGCATCCGTGTTTGGCGACATCGCGGTGAACGCACATTTGAAGCGTGTATTCGTCATCGCCATACTGGCGCATCACCTGGGTGTGGGGTACCATTGGTTACACGTCTCGGTCACCTCTTGTTCGCATTGACGGCACTTTGAACAGTGGACGTTACATTTCAGATTTGTTATCACCCTTGGCTCTACCCTTCATTCGATTCTTGCCAAACCCAACATTTCAGCAGGATAATGCACTACAGCATGTTGCAGGACCCGTACGGGCCTTTCTAGATACAGAAAATGTTCGACTTCTGCCCTGGCCAGCACACTCTCCAGATCTCTCACCAATTGAGAACGTCTCGTCAATGGTGGCCGTGCAACTGGCTCGTCACAATACGCCAGTCACTACTCTTGATGTACTGTGGTATCGCGTCGTGTTGAAGCTGCATGGGCAGCTGTACCTGTACACGCCATCCAAGCTCTGTTTGACTCAGTGCCCAGGCGTATCAAGGCCGCTATTACGGCCAGAGGTGGTTGTTCTGGGTACTCATTTCTCAGGATCTATGCACCCAAATTGCGTGAAAATGTAATCACATGTCAGTTATAGTATAATATATTTGTCCAATGAACACCCGTTTATCATTTACATTTCTTCTTGTGTAGCAATTCTAATGGCCAGTAGTGTATTAGGTACAATGGATCAACACAAGTATGCACCTATCCTTGGGGACCATGTCCACCCCTGCACGCAGTTTGTTTTTCCTCGGTCGATGGTATCTACCAGGAGGACAATGCAACGTGGCACACAGCTCTCAATGAACGTGCCTGGTTCGAACATCATCAGGATGGCTTTACCGTATTCCCCTGTTGAAAATCAATCGAGAATATGTGGGACCATCTCTATCGATCTGTTCGCGCCATGGATCCTCAACCGAGAACCCTAATGCAGCTGGCCACTGCTCTGGAGTCGGCATGGCTCCACATCCTGTCGGTACCTTCCAGAAAGTCACTGAATGCCTTGCTGCGCGTTAATGTGGTTATTCAGGCTCTGACAGTTGGTCACAATGTGATTGACAGTACATGTGCAATTTAGACTTTTTGCCTACAAGAATCGTACTGTCCCGCGTACTTCAACTTTGGAGTAAGTTTCCAGTTGCTGAGTAGATTCTCTCGCACGATGTGATGCACCTGTCATCCCCACCGCAGCAGAACGGAGTCTGCAGGAAGCCCGGAGCGCGTACCCTCTTCTGACAATGCACCTCGCTTGTTATGCAATGGTCTTAGCGTCGGACGAGACTCGTAAATTATTTTCTGAAGTCGATACGCATAACAGTCTTTGTGGCCGCTGACTCCTGTCTCTACTTTTAGTAAACCTAATAGTTTGTCGATGATAATCGCTAGCTGGTTATATATGTTCACCCTAGCGAAGGGGTTGTTCACCTAGTCTTTTAAGATAAATTTTGGGAAAAGTATGTATAGTACAATGTCGCATCCAATTCTGTCCCTGCCAAGCGTTTCAAACGCGCGTCTCCTGGCGCTACTGTAGGCAGTTTGGCGAATTCGTGCATGATATTTTCCAAGCTTTTTCCTAAGGTTCCACCATTACGTTGCTTCTCTTTTGGTCCATTACGGCCAGGGGACATCGGCTGGTGCGTACTTTTCAATGTCAATAAACTTTACCAACAGCCGTACACTTTAAGGTATTTTATTTCATTCTCAAAGCAAACAGCTTCGGCAATTCATTTTGCCATATTCAGGCCCCATACACTTTTTTCAAATCAACGAATTTATCGTATAGCGCCATAAAACTGAATATGTGAATTCGAATCGTTGTGCAGCTGTTTCATACGAAAATGTGACAGCAACTCACGCTTTCGTATGGAGCACATGCACAACGACTGGAATTTACGATATTCAGCTTTGCGGCGCTATACGATGAGTTTGTTGATTTGAAAAAAGCGTATGGGGCCTGAAGATGGCAAAATGAATTGCCGAAACTGGTTTCTTTGAGAATAAAATAAAATATCTTTAAGTGTACGGCTGTTGGTAAAGTTTATTGACATTGAAAAATTCCGATGCTTGGTGTGGGTGACCAGTTAAATACCCGGTTACTAATTTTGACCTAACTTTGATACTTGTCTTCACCCAAATTACACAGCATTTGATCTGTATTGAGGGTTTTTATTCGGCAGTTAATACTAATGTTGCTACTAATGCTGCTACTGGTGTCCAATATTAATTGTACTTAGAATTTAAGATTTCGATGCCGCTTATTTTTAGTTTAAGCCAGTTTGTTATCCAAGATGTATTTTTGCATAATAACAGAGAGTAAATTTCAGTATAGTTCTACAGTATACAAGTATTGGTTTTACATCTTGCTTTGCCGATCTCCATAACAAACACAGGCGACCCGTACAGAATTTTGTTGTGTGTACCCAGATGCTCGTAGAATCCAAGTGGGGTTTCTCGTAACTAAAAAAAGGAAAGAAAGAAAAAAGAGAGAAGGAAGGTACCCTTCACGTACATTGCTACCCATTGCTGCTCCTTGGGTGCAGTGAGACATATTCAGCAAAAAAATGTGCCAACGATACGGGTTAATACTCTGAAGCAATAACCACAAACTACAACGCCCACAAAATGGCTGGAGCAAAATTCGTAAAAGCGAAATCGGTCGGGATGTTTTTTTGCCGTTTCTGAGAGCACGTAAATCCAGCGTTGACGCAAGCAGCCGTAACTATGTTTGTAAACATCCCCGCCCCATTGGCCCTTTCGTTCAAGAGCCAACAAAATATTTACGACAAGTATTTGGAGAAAGGCTGAAATCTATTGAATTCCGGGAAACTCAGCGGACGAGACCGCTGCGGATGCGTGTGCTGATCGAACCCGAAATAGCCCAGACTAACGTATGCTCCTTTCTCTACCGTGCAGCCTGCGGCACCCTGGCAACATTGCACCTGTCTGAAACTGTTGCTGTGGAGTAGGTAAGTCACCAGAATTTCTACGACGCCAGAGTTACACTGTGCTGTGAGATAGATGTCACCGCTCCTTGTTTCATGGAATGCGCACGATGAACTATTATATTTGGTAATAAAAATTGTAAACGATACAGGGACGGCCTCATTTGTCTCTCTGTGATGTAATCACCTCGTAAAGAATGAATTTCCATGTTTCGAGTCCCGTCACAACGAGGTCATGTTAGAGGGAGCACAAGATCGTATTGAGGGACGGAAGTACACCATGATCTTTTCAAAGGAATCACCTTGGTATTTTTCTTAAGCGATTTAGTGGAACCGTGTTAAATCCAAATTTGGGAGGCTGGTCAGAGATCTGAAGAACCGTACTCGCGAATGTAATTATAGTCTGTTACCCACTGCGCCACCTCACTCAGTTAGTACAGCGCAGGGTCCGGGTTTGAGTCCTAACTTAGGACTGGTTGTGATGTTTCTTCATCTGTCTTGCGTAGGTATGGGAAACAAAATGAAAATATGGGCCGCGCGGGATTAGCCGAGCGGTCTTAGGCGCTGCAGTCATGGGCTGTGCGGCTGGTCCCGGCGGAGGTTCGAGTCCTCCCTCGGGCATGGGTGTGTGTGTTTGTCCTTAGGATAATTTAGGTTAAGTAGTGTGTAAGCTTAGGGACTGATGACCTTAGCAGTTAAGTCCCATAAGATTTCACACACATTTGAACGTTTTTGAAAATATGGAAAAAACAATTGTACATACAAAAGTAATGGATGAGTGGATGGCAACACTGTGCTGATGCCTGCTGAATATGGAGAAATGTAGCCAAAAACGTGCTAAAGAAATTACTGGGAGTTCCTCAGCGCTCATCATTCTAGCGCCAAATGAACTGATCAGCCTTTCTTTCTATATTCTAATGTTTCTGGGCTCCCGACATGTTTGTCTCGGCTCCTCTTTCTACAGTGGTACTTTGCATTAATAAGACATCTCGAAAACTCCCAGCGTTCCAGTGAAATTTGTCAAATCAAGCCTCTAGGAGCCCTATCGTGGCCCAAATGTTGGAATTCTCACCAAACTTCTTCAGTTTCGTTGACGCAACTAAATTTTGGCCTCATTCTGCATTATGCTACCTAGCACTGAACGATGCAACATGCTTAACACAGTTATACATAAGTACTTACGAAGGTTTAGTAACGTGGTGGCATCGGTCTGAAATTGAACTGCACGCTAAGTAAAGAGGATCAGCATTAACTGAATCACTTGGTATCCTTATTTTATACAGAGGTAATACGCAGAAAGCGTACACCAAGTCAGACGGCTGTAGAAAAGAGCTAATGTTACAAAAAGATGGGCTACTACATTTCATCCCTTGGTCATTATTGTCATATATAAATATATATATATATATATATATATATATATATATATATATATATATATATTGTCACGTACAGAATTATCAAAACATTCGCAATAAGCGAGTTATACCATCTCAAAGGCCCATTTCAAGATAATAAGATTCGATTAACATTTTTTTTCTGAAATATTTCTCCTCTTTCGACGGACAATCAATTAAATATTTCAGAGTTCGCCCTATCGTCATCTTCAGTCTCTGGTTATGGTAAGCAAACATCGCTCCTGGGATACGGTATGGCGCTTTCTTCATAATCCTCTTGGCATAGTCTTTGGTTCTTCCTCTCTTCCCGTGACAGGTAAAACCTAACGCAGTCATCAATCCCAAGATTGTTTCGAACATCACGGTGCTTTACTAGGCATGGTCTTGTTGGAGGCGGTAAGCCGTTGCCTTCCTCCGACCTTTAAATTGACTTATCTATCCAGTTACGGGGGAACCCATAATTAAGCCTAGATTCCAAATCACGGTGCAACTCGCCATTTTTCACATCAATAAACATTGATGTCAGTAAAATCAAGTGGAAAGAAGACAAGGATTTCTGGTCAGAGGAGTATAGGGTAATATCAACAGCAGCAGAAAATGGTATAACAGGCGTAGGATCCGTTATGAATAGGAAGGTAGGGCAGAGAGTATGTTACTGTGAATAGTTCAGTGACAGGGTTGTTCTTATCAGAATCGACAACAAACCAACACCGACAACGATAGTTCAGGTGTACATGTCGACGTCACAAGCTGAAGATGAAGAGACAGAGAAAGTGTATGAGGATATTGAAAGATTAATACAGTATGTAGAGGGGGATGAAAAGCTATTAGTCATGTGGGACTGGAATGCAGTTGTTGAGGAAGGAGCAGAAGAAAAGGTTACAGGCGAATATGGGCTTGGGACGAGGAATAAGAGAGGAGAAAGACTACATCTGTAACAAGTTTTAGCTAGTAATAGTGAATACCCTGTTCAAGAATCACAAGAGGAGGAGGTATACTTGGAAAGGCCGAGTGATACGGGAAGATTTCAGTTAGATTGCGTCATGGTCAGACAGAGATTCTGAAATCAGATACTGGATTGTAAAGCATACCCAGAAGCAGATATAGACTCAGATCACAATATAGTAGTGATGGAGAGTAGGCTGGTTTAAGACATTGGTCAGGAAGAATCAATACGCAAAGAAGTGGGTTACGGAAGTACTAAGGAATGACGAGATACGGTTGGAGGTCTCTAAGGCTATAGACACAGCAATAAGAGATAGTTCAGCAGGCAGAACAGTTGAAGAGGAGTGGACATCTCTAAAAAGGGCCATCACAGAAGTTGGGAAAGGAAACATAGGTACAAAGAGGGTAGCTGCGAAGAAACCATGGGTAACAGAAGAAATACTTCAATTTCTCGATGAAAGGAAAAAGTACAAAATGTTCCGGGAAACTCAGGAATACAGAAATACAAGTCTCTGAGGAATGAAATAAATAGGAAGTGCAGGTAAGCTAAGACGAAATGGCTGCAGGAAAAATGTGAAGACATCGAAAAAGAAATGATTGTCGGAAGGACAGACTCAGCACATCTCCTATGACATTAAAAGCAAGGGTGATAACATTAAGAGTGCAACGGGTATTCCATTGCTAAATGCAGAGGAACGAGAGGGTAGGTGGAAAGAATACTTTGAAAGCCTCTTTGAGGAGAAAGATTTGTCTAATGAGATAGAAGAAGAAACAGGAGTCGATTTAGAAGAGATTGGGGATCCAGTATTAGAATCAGAATTTAAAAGAGCTTTGAAGGACTTAAGATCAAAAAAGGCAAAAGGGGTACACAACATTCCCTCAGAATTTCTAAATTCGTTGGTAGAAGTGGCAATAAAACGACTATTTCACGTCGGTGTGTAGAATGTGTGAGTCTGGCGACATGCGATCTCATTTTCGGAAAACCATCATCCGCACAGTTCTGAGGACGGCAAGAGCTGACAAGCGCGAGAATTATCGCACAATCAGTTTAACAGCACATTCATCCAAGTTGCTTACAAGAATAATATACAGAAGAATGGAAAATAAAATTGAGGATGTGCTAAATGACAATCGGTTTGGCTTTAGGAAAGGTAAAGGAACGAGAGAGGCAATTCTGACGTTGCGGTTAATAATGGAAGCAAGACTAAAGAAAAATCAAGGCACGTTCATAGGATTTGTCGACCTGGAAGAAGCGTTCGACAATGTAAAATGGTGCAAGATGTCCGAAATTGTGAGAAAAGTAGGGGTAAGCTATAGGGAGAGACAGGTCATGTGCAATATGTACAACAGCCAAGAGGGAATAATAAAAGTGGATGTCCAAGAACGAAGTGCTCATATTAAAAAGGGTGTAAGACAAGGCTGTGACCTTTCGCCCCTACTATTCAATCAATACATCGGGGAAGTAATGATGGAAATAAAAGAAAGGTTCAGGGATGGAATTAAAATTCAAGGTGAAAGGATATCAATGACACGATTCGCTGATGACATTGCTATCCTGTGTGAAAGTGAAGAAGAATTTCATGATCTGGTGAACAGAATGAACAGTCTAATGAGTAGAGAGTATGGACTGAGAGTAAATCGAAGAAAGACGAAAGTAATGAGAAGTAGTAGAGATGAGAACAGCGAGAAATTTAACATCAGGATTGACGGTCAAGAAGTAGATGAAGTTAAGGAATTCTGCTACCTAGGCAGTAAAATAACCAATGACGGTCGGAGCAAGGAGGTCAGCAAAAGCAGACTAGCTTCTTGGCCAAGAGAAGTCTACTAATATCAAATATTGGCCTTAATTTGAGGAAGAAATTTCTGAGAATGTACGTCTGGAGTACAGCATTGTGTGGTCGTGAAACATGGACTGTGGGAGAATCGGAACAGCAGAGAATAGAAGCTTTTGAGATGTGGAGCTACAGACGAATGTGGAAAATTAGATGGATTGATAACGTAAGGAATGAGGTGGTCCTGTGCAGAATCGGACAGGAAAGGAATATGTGGAAAACACTGATAAGGAGAAGTGACAGGATGATAGAACATCTGTTAAGACATGAGGGAATAACTTTCATGTTAGTAGAGGGAGCTGTAGAGGGGAAGACAGAGATTGGAGCACGTCCAGCGAAAAACTGAGGACATAGGTTGCCAGTGCTACTCTAAGATGAAAAGGTTAGCACAGGAGAGGAATTCGTGGCGGGCCGCATCAAACCAGTCAGAGGATTGATCACCAAAAAAACGACAAGGATGAAAGAAGTGATGAGTGACAGATAAAAATCATAGGACTGACCGAGGATTTGTGGTCTTGCACTTTACCACTGGGCCACCGAGCTCATAACTGCAAAATTTCACATCATATATAGAAACTGTATCAAACAGTCAAGCAAAGCACAGCAGGATGTCAGGCTCAATGAGGTATGTATGAACTTAGATGTACATTAATGTCTATAAGTTTAAGTGACATAAACCCGGATTATGGCGTCAGTGAGTGAACTGAAGTACGTCTGGACAACATAGAACTACAACTATTGAACGAAATTTCTTAGTGTGTCTGGAACTGACCACGTCAGCGGGTGTTTTGCGGATGCCGGTCATGGCAGCGTTTTGCGTGAATTTAGCTCACAATATACGTGGCGTAAGGAAGAACGACACTAGGAAGACGTTTGGCTGACATAACGTGTGGCCGGGCGTTTAGCAAATTAGAGGCCGGGCTCAGTCAGTGTGAAATGGGCCGAGATTCGTTTAGCGCCCGTATTGGCACTTTTAAACTGTGGAGGGGGTATCAGCATAGTTCTAGGATAATTATCTTGGCTGAAGTACCCGATGACCAACACCGCACAGCACCTCGGCCAGTATACTTCTCGAGGTCTCTGTATCAGCCCCTTCCCGACAAACTGTGTACAGTCGGCTTTGAGAAGTAGCTATGGATGCTACTCAATCTGCCAAATTATTTATTTATTTTGGCTTTCAACAGCTTAACTGTTCAGTCATTTTTGGAAAAAATTTGGAAATTTGTGGTAAGATCTTATGGTACTAAACTTCCGAGGTCATCAGTCCCTAAGCTTACACACTAGTTAAACTAACTTACGCTAGGGACAACACACACACACACACACACACACACACACACACACACACACACACACAAACCCATGCCCCAAGGAGGACTCGAACCTCCGATGGGGGGAGCCGCGCGGACCGTGACAAGACGCATAGACCGCGCGGCTATCCCGCGCGGCGTCATTTTTGGCATTACATTAAACAGATTGATGTGATGAGGAGCAGGATACGGGGTTGCTGGAGTGGAAGGCTGAGCAACAAACTGAGGATAGAATATAAACTTTAATTTATTATGCAAGAAAATTCATGCAACGTACTGGTAACAACATATTGACATATAACTTGTTCAATTTAAATGTACATCTGCTGATTTAACATGAATCATCAACAAGTTATCTAACATCAAACAATCTGCAAATATGAGATTTAAACCTTCCCCAAAATTTTAATGCTTGTAAAATGTTATTACGAAACACAGAAAATTACCAAACTGGTCACTGTATTTAAGCCTTACATAACCTAATGGGCACAATGGCTTACAGGAAATAATATCACAGACGTATAGCAATATCTGCCCACTACAGCAATGTCTTACGTGACCTTGTGTGCCCCAATGATACAGAACGAACTCATATAGTTAAATTGTAAATATTACGCACAATGGCGCTTGCTGTATAATCTTACGTAGCACACCGATTTACCAACACAATGCAATTAATGCCAAGTACCGTCTGGTCCAGAATAATGAGTGCCCTACCACTGCTTAAACTACTCAGAATCAGTAATGAACTGTTTTACAAGGCAAGCACATTCAGTTCAGAGAAGTTAGCAAGACAGTGCCTCCATTTGAATTTTACCACAGAAATCCATCAATAGTCGTAGGCCAGACGGTGATTCGAAAAGGATTGATAACAAGTTACCGCACTCTTGGCGGTTGGCACTAAATCGCTGGCGTGCGATAGATGTGAGGGGCAGAAACCCCGTTGCAACAGGAGCTGTTAACAACAGTGCCCACAGAACTCTTTCTAAAACCACACCGTGAAATGACGTCAATGGGGTTTCCAAAACAGTTTAACACTCAACAGTAGTGAGTAAGGACAAAAACACACACAAACACACACACACACACACACACACACACACACACACACACACACACACGGCACTTACTATTAGCCTTGAATTATTCCTAGCTGTGGTTAAGATTGAATTAACTTCAATCCAACAGGTAAACAGTGGTGTCACAGTAGACTTAAACTTTACTTGACTAGCGTGACAATTTGGGCGTCCCTTAACTGACATAAGTTCAGTAACAAACTGAAATGCAATTTAAAGACACTCAAGTAAGGGTATTGTGAAACACTTCATCAACAATTTAAGCAAACACGCCCACATAGGCACTCTAGTTCATACGTAAATCAACCATGGCACAAGTCAGTATTTCGACACGCGACGTGGGAACACTCACTGCTCAGCAGCGCAAGCCGGAATACGACAGAAAGAAGTTTCGCTGTAGTTCCACCAGATGAAGATGCACATAACTAACAGCTCACCTTTAACAATATTAACCAAATGCCGCTAATAAGGTAATGGCCAGAATAACACCAGCCCGTAGCCACAACGTGAGGAAGGTTGAACTCGTAAACAGAACGAACGACAGCGAGTCACTGCAGCACCTCCAGTTCCGCTGCTCTGCCGGCCCCAGTGCTACTGCCACACTCACACCACTTGCCGACGCGACTTACGCGATCTTCCGGCGTCGCTCCGCCCAGGCCCGCTCGTCTCTCAACTGCCCCTTGACTCCCTTTCGGCTTCCCGACGGAATCCCAGAGGGCACACCAACCCGCGCACCGCAAAGCGAACCGAAAGAGATCGAACACACTACTCCGGAACAATCAAATCGCAGGAGCACACGGCACACAGATGACCAACTCTTTTTCAAAAGCGAGGTAAAAATTATTTATACACAAACTAGAAACATCATCTGTAGTGACTACAGTTAACGAGTATTAAAAAAGGTGATCAATCCGAAAGTTGATCTGAATACTACAGTACTTTAGTAGGCATGCTTCCATTATGGTATACTATTGCCTTCCCCAGAGAGAAAGAAGCGATAAATGGTTGAAACTAATTTAGGATTAGCAACAGATCTGATGTTTAATTCAGTCGCAATGCGTGCGAGCGCTAGCCACTCGTTACCACATTTTGAAACATTTGCATATTACGAACCATTGAACATACCTTTTTTTTAACCACTCCTTGCAGTAGAAGCGCTATCATATTCAAAAGTCACCTTAGGGTATTCCTGATTATATTTCCTTAATGAGGGTCGCCTAACCATGGAAGAAGAATTGTGTTGACAAATACTCTTACACACAAAAATCCAACATTTATCAGAGAGACGACCTTCTGATGCTCGCTGCAAGATTATCACCAAACTCACGGTAAAGAAACTGGATGAGGACGCGGTTTCTGTTCTTTAGAAAGAAGTCAGCTTTGCACGCACTCCTAAATCTGCACCTATCACCAACATCATCAGCGCAGTGGAGCAGACAGCCGCACGACTTCCACCTGAAGCAGCGGAAGAAATGCATCGTGAAACCTGTCGTACTCTCACGCGAACTAAAACTATGGAACCCAATTTCTCGGCAGGGAGAGGGCAGCCGTACGAGTACTAAGAGAAGATCGAGATATCGTGGTCTTACCAGGCGACAAAGGCAAAGCAACTTTGGTCCTATCTCCGCAGGATTACAGTAACATTAAGTGAGGCAGTAAAGCCGGCCGCGGTGGCCGTGCTGTTCTAGGCGCTCCAGTCCGGAGCCGCGCTGCTGCTACGGTCGCAGGTTCAAATCCTCCCTCGGGCATGGGTGTGTGTGATGTCCTTAGGTTAGTTAGGTTTAAGTAGTTCTAAGTTCTAGGGGACTGATGACCACAGCAGTTGAGTCCCATAGTGCTCAGAGCCATTTGAACCATTTTTTTTTTTTTTTTTTTGAGGCAGTAAACATCAGAACATCGACACTGATCCTAACAAGAGGGAGGAGACGAAGACTATGCCGCGTCTCGAAGAACTCTGCTTGCCAGAAGAGGTTGTTAAGAAGCTACGGCAGAGAGCATCACTTTCACTAGAACTTTGTGCACAGCCGAAGGTTCACGATGTGGGGTGCCTCTACGACTCGCTGTTGGTGCCCCGACGTACTCACTCGCCAAATACCTGAAGCATGTGCTTACCCCTTACATTCGCAACTCCGTGGATTTTGTTGTGAGTTTCGACGTTGCCTGTCTTTTTATCGCAGTGCCTTTACTAGAATCCTTAAACCAATTGCCCGGAAATTTGACACAGAGACGACGTACATTTGTAGGAATGTCTTGACATCGACATACTTTCTTTTCGACGGTGGCTACTACGATGAAACGCAATAAGTAGCAATGGGGAGTCCACTCTCAGCGGTTGTTGCCAACATGTAAATGGAAATTTCAAGGCAGCTCAATGCGTAGACGCGACCTTCGTCACATAACCACATGGAAGAGACAAGGTGAATGACTTACTGGTACACCCGTTCCATAAAATAGAGCAATGAATTTACCCTGGAAGTCGAAGTGGATGGGGAGTGCCCCACTTTTTGATCGTCCTGGTAAAGAAAAGAGCACGTTGGGACACAGCGTGTACAGCAAGAAGACGCACATCACCTGGCGCAGAGGAATGGGGTGCTGCTCAAAACATAGATACATAGGGCTCGTTCCATGTCTGACTATTAAAGTCTCAACCAAAAATTTGAACATCTGAGGACAGTCTACAGGAAGGACGACGACAAGGGGTCACAAATTCGATGAACCCCCACGACCTGCACCCACGATTCAACCGACGGAAACAGGAAGGAACCTCAGCAAGATGTGGCCGTTGTTGTGTAGCAGCAGCATAACTGATATGAAGGCCTCATATAACTGATGTTCAAATAATATTAAGGATATTCATCCCAGTTGTCAATCGTGTGATTATTGCCACAACATGTTTCGGGACAACATTATCCCATTTCCAAGTGCTCAAAATAAGGAAACCAGTTAAACAACCCTCCATATACCGACAGACATGCAAGGATTACAGACTTTCTGAGTTATAACCTACCTTAAAAAAAATTTTAAGCCATTGGGACTCGTCACAACTTAAAAACAAGCTGTACACGTGCATTGTCAACTCAAACCATAAAACACAAAACATCACAAGCCGATTCATCTATAGTTCCCGAGGTATAGTTGCAAATTGAAAGCCGCTGCCATCACCTACCAACGATGATATTTACTTACAGCTTAATGCTCATCAGCACCAAAGATGCTAATCTCTGTCATAAAATATTGAAAAGTGGCTGTCTTTTCTTAGCCCCTTCTAACTTAAAACTACGTCTACACTACAATCTGAACGGAAGTAGCATGCGAAAGTCCTGTGTCACTACGCAAAATACGTTGATGGCTGCTTCTTAAGCAGCATGTCGCTGAAGTGTGTGCAGAAATGCCCTTTAGACACATCCGTCCTCTCTTTTAAATCGCCGACGCACTTCTCTATCAAGCCAAAATAAATATCTACCTCCTCTAAATTTGATAGCAACCACCCATTTTCTTCAACGTGCAACACCTCATCCTTTCCATTATATCCCTAAACAAATGCTTCTCATTCTTCAGACGTTTTGCTACAGCTGACGAGCCGTTCCTTCTACTGTTATGCTCTTTAAATATAATTTTAAAATTCCGTCCCTGACATTTTATTTCATACACTCCCGGTTTCCTCATCCAGTTCTCATTTGTGTCGATCTTATGTCTCAGCGTCTGTCCTGATTTGTTGTTCGTCTTGAAAACAATTCAAACCGCTTTCTTGTTAAACAGCCTCGCTAATTTATGTGAGATGCTCCTCCCAATATGGCATGACTCTACATCTGTATGGATTTTTATCATTATGCTGGCTATCATACATAACCGCTACATCCAACCGATCTACAAAACCCGCATGAAAACCACTTTCCATCGCTATTTGTCTAAGAGTTTTTCATTTGCTTATTTTTTTCCGGACTTAAAGGTATGGAATTAGCCCTATCCATCGCATTTTTGAAAATTGCTAATTTTTGTTTATGAAGGTGGCACAACCCATTTGAACGTGATTTTCCTAAAAATTTCTACCTCGAGCTTTTTATTCTTATTCTCAATCCTCAGGTCCAGATAATTTAACACTCAATGTTGCTTATGCTCTACTGTAAAAATTATGTTCTTACGCATTTTACTGACGTCATTCGCTAACTAATTTTTTTTCTTTCTCGTGCCCCTGATATACTATGAAAATATCATCAACATATCTTCTGTGCATCTGTATTTTGTCACTGTACTTAACATTTGCCTTTAAAAAAGTTTATTCCGTACTTATTCAGGAACATGTCTGCCATTTGCGCTGCTAGTGCACATCCCATTGCTAAACTCTTATTCCGCACATAAAGCTTTCCATTAAATTTAAAGTAGTTTAACTATAAAACAAACTCTAATAAATTATAAATTCGTCAATTTCCACATCAGATATTTTACCAAGTTCACGTAAGTTGTTTTCTATAATGTCTATCGTTTCCTCCCCTTGCACAGATGTATACAAATTAGCTACATCTAATGAGGCCAGCCTTGCACCGTCGCACAAGTCGCTTTCTTGTATCAATTATGCCATCTCCTTACTATTTTTAACCGAAAAAGTTTCATTATAAGTATATCATTTCCGAAGCATCTCAGTTGATTGTTTCATTAATCTTTCTCCCGATCCTTTTCTCCCTTTCCGTACCAGCTCCCCAGCTTTATGGGTCTTTGTCCTATCGTCTAAATATGGAGCCTCAGGGTTCATTACTATAAAGCTGTCTATTTCTTTATTGGTAAACAAAACCCGACTTTTTTAAAAAGTTTCTTAAGAGCTGCTTGAAATCTACTAGGAAAGTTATATTTAGCTACTACTATTCCATTTTCTACGAATAAACTATTTACTTTATCCCCATAATCATTTTTTCATAATAACGGCTTTGTTCCCCTTGTCGCCTTTCAGCGCCAATGTATCATTTTCTTCCAACTTCCGATTTACGTGTTTTAATACCTTCGATTCTCTACGCTCCCTCCCAATTGATAACTTCTTCTGAATTATTTTATCCGCCTTATATGTTAAATTACACTGTTCTTCCCACGGCATTTTTAAACTATCGACAATAGTTTTGGTTCCGCCTCTAGTTTATGGATGTTTTTGTCGTTGTTGTTGGCGGAATAGTGTACTTTAAACAATATGCTCGCTGTTTGTCGGAATTCGGCTTGCTAAGTTGAAATTCAAATATCAAATTAACAAAATAAATTGTCGGTGGTCGTGTCACACTAGTTCCAAACTGTTTCTTCTCTGTAGATATTAGAAAAATCACCGTGTCCCACGCCTTATTCAGCTGAAAGCCGCCATCACGATTTATAAGACATTCTGCCAAACCTATTTCCATCGATTCCTTAATAACGGAATCGCAAAAAGATCTCGTCGTGGCCGAGATGTTCGTAGCAAAATAATCCATGGAATGTCCTGTGGAGATACAACGCTCGGCCCTTATCTGACTTGCTGGGTTGCAAAAGGCGAGTGTGGTGATTGTTGTGACTTGGCAAGACAGCCAAGTCACAATGAGAGGAAGCCGAAAGGCACGCGTTAAGCTCACGCAGATTGGCGTGAGGTCTGGATCAGTTAAATGAATTAATAGTAGCAAATAAAGTACGTAGTTGATGTAATACTTAACTTTAATCCACAAGTGGTGTACATCGCTCTTGTTGATACATCAATAATAATCG
Source organism: Schistocerca serialis cubense (assembly GCF_023864345.2). Lineage (NCBI taxonomy): Eukaryota > Metazoa > Arthropoda > Insecta > Orthoptera > Acrididae > Schistocerca > Schistocerca serialis. Next base: position 585,464,445 of record NC_064639.1, read on the forward strand.
CAATACAAATTGGTAATGGCGCCTTGCTAGGTCGTAGCCAATGACTTAGCTTAAGGCTATGCTAACTATCGTCTCGGCAAATAAGAGCGTATCGGTCAGTGTAGCTTCGCTAGCAAAGTCGGCTGTACAACTGGGCGAGTGCTAGTACGTCTCTCTAGACCTGCCGTGTGGTGGCGCTCGGTCTGCTATCACTGACAGTGGCGACACGCGGGTCCGGCGTATACTAATGGACCGTGGCCGATTTAAAGGCTACCACCTAGCAAGTGTGGTGTCTGGCGGTGACACCACAGTGATCATGTTTAACGTACCTTGAACGCACTGTACGTGTTGTCTGAGCAGCGTAGTCTTTGCCGCACTGGCAAGGTATTCTATAGATTCCAGCCCTCCGCAACCCCATGTCGTCCTTAGCCGAATCGACAAGAGCGTAAGTCTTTGTAGGTGGCCGGAAGATTACTTTGACATGATGTTTCCTTAAGATTCTGCCTAATTTCTACGAAAATTGCCGGCATTTGATAGGAACCCCTGAACCTGAACCGCTCCTCCTTCTCTTCATCTTGTGGGTGGTCACGTTTCTTCCTCCTTAAAGCTGTGAAGATCAGATGTGGAGAATATCCATTATCTTTGAACACAGACTGCAGGTGTTCCAGCTCCTTTGCGAGGCTGTCTACATCAGACACAATACGTGCCCAGTGCACCAACGTTCGAAGAATGCCCACAGTTTGTGATAGGTGGTGGCAACTCGACGCCTGCCCTGAACTTCGTCCTTTTGATCCACTAAAACATGGTACGGTTTTCTCCGATTCGTTCTTTTATCTGGTTCTTTCCGCCCTTTCCGCATTACATTACACGTTAGCCCTTGCTCCTGCATTACGCTCACTACAAAATACAAGTCAGTGCGCTTTCCCAAGGAAAACTGAAACCTCATGTGAACACACGACACAGCGCGGGAGTGCTGAAATTCACGGCTTCAGTGTGTATGTGGCAACATAGCTGTCAAGCGGACAAATCACAGCGCTTCATGCAGTGAGTGTGACCTAGAGTTGACAGTTTTAGTGACGGTTATTATAGGAATCAGGTGCACTCTAAAGAGAAAGTATAAACTAAATACTATTGAAGGACCTAAATGGCATACTGTGGAAAACTATTAAAATGTTAAAACTTTTTGAAACCTAAAAAGAGAGGTTACCATAAAATATCAGTCCATAAAAGTGAGGGGGAGAGAGGAGGGGGAGATAACTAATGCAGAAACTTATGATGGGCCAGAAGGCAGGTGGTGTATGCGCAGAAGCACTAGGTGGACTCTGGGTGTGAGAAGATTACTACACTAGGCGTCACGAAAATAGGTTGAGAGAGGAAAAGTCACTCTCTCAGCTATTTTGATATTCAGTGTTGTTCTTTAATGTTGTTATTACACCCCAAACATTATTTTCTGTGAGACGACAGGAAGTTATCAACATGGGGAGGCTTTGATGAGGGATCGCTCTCCTTCAAATAGTATTTTCTGGAGTTGAGAACCATCAGGCGGTTTGGTTATTTAACAGTAAATCTCGCAAGAGACATTCGGGACTTGGAAGCCACGTGCAGCTGCTAGGGAGAGGAACATCTCAAAGCACTTGTCTGGAAAAGAATCCCAGTCCCAAGAATTTATTGCAGTGGTGTGCAGACAATGCCGAAGAGGCGAAAAACAGCCTACCTGGAGCTACCTGTTAGGTTTTTCTGACCACGGCAGGGACAGGGGCGCAGGAGAGAAAGAACATCGCCTGGCTGAGGCGTCTCAACAGTGTTGTCAACCCCCATTGTGTGTAGAGCTGGCATCCATAAAAATCCGCGAGTTTCCATGTTCGCCTAGGACCGGACACTGTAGACGGAGCCCTCAGGCGGTGTCTTGCCTCTGCCTACCGAGTTTTTTCGGAAGCCCCATGTGGGGGCAGTTGCATTGGTGCACTTTTCGATTTTACGGAGGTTTGATGGAAAGGTGAAGAGGGGAGAAAAAGGAACTTTTGATTCCGGTCTGGAGAGGAAATTCTGGTCTTGACTCTTGTTGTGAGTGGGTTGTTCTTGACACACTCATCCTGAGCGTGACTTCGCACTGGCACTGGTCTTGACTGTGTAGTCTGTGGTGAAGTTTTAGCTATACAAACAGTCTGGACCTGAATCATCTCGGACAACACGCTGTGCCGAGGACAACCTTATTCGTATCACCGGCGATGGGAGTGTCACATGCTGGAATCTGCCAAGGTTTCAGGGATCTATTAGAGAGTAATTGAGGTCCATCTGGCAGATCGCCTGCCCGCGACTTTGCGTATTTTGTGGCCACAATAACGAATTACAGACGCCACACATCGCTACTCTGCCAGCACTTCCCCCACGACTGTCACCTGAGACAGCCCTACGCATCGATAAAGGGGTATAGTACTTCGTTTGAGCAATGGTAAATAGAACACAAAGATAAACCGTAGTCTTTGCCAACCAAACGCCATCGACCAGAGTGCACGATTATTTGTTGCCTCTATTTGTGTTGCCAACAGTTCATGATTTATTTGTCATCTCGCTTAACTTGTGTTGTTTGTCCTATTTTACGATTAATAAGCTCTTGCCATTGTTACAAAAGATTAAACCCGTGTTTTTATGTAAGATTCTGATAAGAGTAATAACTTTTAATGCAGACTATCAATAGAGATCACATTGTCAGAGGGCAGAGTTAATTTATAGCATTTGCGTGGCCAGATAGCCAGATGGAAGGGTTATAAGTTATAGCGATTGCTGTCACCATGTGAACTTACAGTCGCCTGTAGTCTTTCAAATCAAACCGCAAGACCAGTACCTCAGCCCCGGAGGACAAATGGGCTTTCACTCCTCCACAGACTTTCAGACATCTCATTGAAAGCCTTCCCAGCAAAATTCAAGCTGTCACAAAGGTAAATACTGAACACACATCACGTTAATGCTTATCAATAGGTGTCCGAATACTTATGATCAGATAGTGTACTTACCATTCCTGATATCTACAGTAAAAACTCGATTAACCGTCACTCTTTAAACCGGCAGTTTCTGTTAACCGTCACTGCTGTAACAGCATAATAATACTGTAATAACAGAATGCTCTAAGGTGCAGTGACGCGTTCGCTTTGTTTATTTACTCTATTTTAGTGGGAAGTGAATGTACCCGCCCGCCGTAGAATGGTACATAAAATATGACCTTCAGTTGACGTGCTAACACATCTCCCCCTTTCTTGTCTTTGTCTCACTTGTGAGTCAACAATCACCAGTGGATCGGTTTCCAGTTGTGTCGCAGTGTATCTAGCGGGCTGTGCCGTGTTACGTGTTTTCCACTTGAATAAGCTTTAATGACTAATATTTTACACTACCGCATTTAGTGCAGGCGTGTGTGATACAGTGACTTGATAAAATGTCTGAAAAACGTAAACGTGTTGTTTTAGGACTTAATCAAAAACTTGAAATTATAAAACGCTTAAGAAAGGGCGAAATTGCGACAAGTGTAGCGCTGATTTATGGTACTGGAAGAACAACAGTTAACGATATAAAACGTGATGCTGATAAAATAGAACAACATGTGTCAACAATGCAGAGCATGGATGGAGATGTGCGAACAAGAAAGACAATGAAACCTGCAAAATACGATTAATTGGACACTGCAATGTACCGATGGTTTATACAAGCAAGAAGTCAGGGGATTCCACTTTCAGGGCCTATGATAATGGCCCAGGCTGTTGAAATGAACAACAAAGTTGATGGTGACTCGTCTTTTAAAGCAAGTATCGGATGGCTCGACAAGTTTAAATTTCGTCATGGCATTCGCCAACTTGATATCACTGCAGAAAAACTCAGCGCGGATAGCTCTGCAATTGCTGAGTTCCTGGAACAATTTAAAGACAAAATGGCTGAATTGAATCTTGTTAGGGAGCAAGTTTACAATTGTGATGAAATTGGGCTTCATTGGAAGGCTTTACCACAAAAGACATCAGCATCACTCTCTGAAAAAGCTGCTCCAGGTTTCAAAGTACAAAAAGATCACATCACTGCTATGATTTGCGCAAATGCGACCGGCAATCATAGGCTACCCCTACTTGTGACTGGGAAATCAAGAAAACCTCGTGCATTCAAGAATTTGAATTTGAATGCTCTCCCTGCACAATACTACGCCCAGAACAGTGCTTGGATGCATCAATCAATTTTTTCTGACTGGTTTCACAAACAATTTGTACCTCAAGTTAGAGCACATTTGGCTGAAAAGAAGTTGCCACAGAAAGCGCCATTGCTATTAGACAATGCCCCAACGCACCCTACTTGTGAAATGAAAAGTGATGACGGCAAAGTAACATGTCTCTTCCTTCCAGCAAACACCACTTCACTTATACAGCCCATGGATCAGGGAATCATCGAAAACATGAAACGTCGTTATAGAAAAATATTTATCGAAAGTTTGCTCTCATCTGGTGAATCAACATCTGTAAAACAGTTTTGGAGGTCTTACAGAATTAAAGATGCCATTTTCAATGTTGCCAGTGCATGGAGTGATTTGTCAGTGTCAAATCTCAAGAACGGCTGGAATAAACTTTGGCCTCAACATAGAGGTGAAGAATCGGAGGAACCTGAGTGTGTGACCGTTGACGAGATGGTCAATTTGTGCAATAATTTACAAATCAGCACAAATTTGACGTCGAAAGAAGTATCAGAGTGGTTAGAGTGTGACAAAGTGGACGGGGGTTTTCAAATTTTGAGTGATGACGAAATTGTTGCCAGCGTAAGTGCCACCAAAGAAGAAGAAGGGGCTGATGAAGACGAGTGTTCAAACCATGAAGAAAAACAAACTATTAGCCATTCAGTGGCCGAAACAATGGTGTCCAAGAGTATAGAATGGTTTGAAAGTCAAGAAGAGGCTAATGCAACGCAGGCACTACTGCTCCGAAAAATACGAAATATTGCCGCGGTGAAAGCTCGAACATCAAAAAGGCAGAAGAAACTGACTATTTCCGAGCTAGATAAACTATTTCACCTGTAAGTTTATAGTACAGTACAGTACTGTACATTACGTATTTTGCAACTTTTGTAGCTACTGTACGGATGTTTTTATCATGTAATAAATAGTTTTATTTGCTATTACAATCGTGTTTAATTTGTTTTCGATCCGAAATATTATTATATTACTGTGAGAGTGATATGTGTCTATACATAAAATAATTGATTGAGGTTATGTTTTGGAGGAATACAGTGTTTCCGTTATCCGTCTGTTCGCTCAGCCGTCACGATCACGGTCCCGAAGATGACGGTTAATCGAGTTTCCACTGTACTTATTTTGCAGCTTTCACACACAGCTTTTGTTGAATTTTTTTTTTTTTTACATCCATAACGACTGCGATTGTGGCAACGTGTGTATTAGCAAAGAACGACTACAAGCAACTGACCCTGTTCCAGGGTGACTGGTTATCAGACGCCCAATGTTGCCCATAGTCGCGTCGAATAGTCCATTGTAACGGACGCTCTTCCGCAATACTGCTAATACTGAGATCGGCCACACAACTACACTAGCAGTGCAGTGGACGACAAGTTTCTGTGTCCTCGTCTGGGGCAGCACTACATTAGGAGCATTTTCTATTTACCAGTGGTACTCCTAGGCGGTGGTCTATAAGGAATACATTCTGCAACGATAGGTACGATCTCTCTGTGACGCTTATGGACAGGGGTTTAATTTGGTGGATCTCCACAGGCTAACATGAAGAGCTCATACCTGCAAAACAAGGAGGTCATGCGCTTAGAATGGCCAGATCTTTCTCTGGTTTTAAGTCCAATTGAAACTATGTAAGATTGAACATAGGAAGAAAGCAATCGTAACATCGCCACTGACCTTTGCTGATTGCTAAGGGCAGCTTTCCATCAATCAGAGACATTACCGCAAATCCTGCTTTGTAGTCTGATCCACAGATTGCATCTTGTATTGCCATGCGAGAGCCTCATACGTGAGGATGACATTCTGTATGGTAGCAGGGAAATTACATCGCAGATGTTAAGTGCCATCCATGCTCCGGTATTAGCTTACATCCATGTAATTACATCAGGTGTCTCAATGTTGACACAGTACCTTACGGTGCACACAAAATCTCCGAGCCTCGTGTTGTTGTTTCGCGGATCTCCCTGAACTTACGGACATGACTCTTCTACAAAACAGTACTACCACTAAAGTTCTGTTTATTTCTGGAATCTAGGTTTCTCTCATAGTTTGAGAAATTGAGAGAATAGTGCGGTCGAGTAGGTGAAACACTATTTATATTGTTATGATCCCCTTTTGTTCCTCTGGAAATGAAAATCATGGGAACTCGAGTCATCACTAAACTATTTACGTAGTTCCATAACGAGAGCATATTAATGAACCTCCTTTAGGCACATCGAAGGAATTTTCCTAAAAGAAGTACAAAGTTTAAGCATCATCGTAATGAAAATACATTAATAAAATATGTTCCTGGAGGAACATTATTTTCTGTGGTTCAAGATTCCAATATTTAATCAGAAAGTTTAGATGTTTGAATGCGCTGTGGGAGTGTGGTGGATGCAAGAGGCACCTGTTGTGGCACTGAGAGCTGTCGGTTTATATGAACCGGACTAGCGGAGACTCTCCCGAACTCTACCCTCCAGTCATCTAACACGGAATATTAAAATGCGTTCTCTCTAATGTTCTTCAGAAAGGAGTAAGCTAAATGATGGTAAATCTAATAACTGTTCGATATGAGCACATAATCTAAAGGCACTCTTCTGATTTATCTGACTTACCATAGCCTGAGGCCCGAGGCCTCGAGCTGAATTACCCGTAAGAGTCGTAGATTACTTCCCTTCACCGTATAGACGAAAGCAGCAATACCTATCACCTTGGAATGTGCGCCTGATGTTATATTCGATGCATTGTAATAGGCTTGCGAGGGCTAGGCATTCTAAGAAAGAACAATATAATTCTTTTTTGTAAAAGTCTTCAGTGCGGAAATATAATTGTGTTAATATCTAGTGCTTATTCGAGTAGATGATGGAAATGTAATTTTGCTATCGAGGGACTGGTTGTTAAAGCCCGCCATATTGAGAAGACTGATCAATTTGTAAACTAAGTCCGTACTATGGACAGATCCTTCATGATTTCCAAGAGCGAAACTGGGGATTTTTGTTCGTATTCAAATGGTTCAAATGGCTCTGAGCGCTACGTGATTTAACAACTGAGGTCATCAGTCCCCTAGAACTTAGAACTACTTAAACCTACCTAACCTAAGGACATCACATACATCCATGCCTGAGGCAGGACTGGAACCTGCGACTGTAGCAGCAGCGCGGTTCTGGACTGAAGCGCGAAGAACTACTCGGCCACAGCGGCCGGCTTCCCTAGTTACATAAACAATTACACTATGTGATAAGAGTATCAGAAAACATATTAGTGAACATTAATACCCAGTGTGTCCACCCTTCGCCTTTACGACGGCGTGAACTCTGTTAAGGACGCTTTCAGTGTGGTGTCTCAATGCCTGTAGAGGAATAACAACCCAATCTTTCTCAAGAGTCGAAACCAGAGAATGTAGTTGGACGTTGAGGTCTGGAGCGTAGTCGACGTCCTAACTAATCTCAAAGGTGTTCCATTGCGTTCATGTTGGGACCCTGGGTAGGTCAGTCTATTTCAGAAAAGTTGTCCACAAACCTGGCCTCACAAATGCATCTTTATAACGGGGTACATTGTCATGCTAATAAAAACAGCCATCGTCTGCGAATTGTTTGTCTATTACAAGCAAAACACATTGCTGCAAAAGTATTCATATCCTTCTACATTTAACGTTTTTTGAAGCGCAATAAGGGGACCACATCCTAATCATGGAAAACGACCCCCATAACGCAACATCACCTCCATCGCACATCACTGTTGGCACCACACATGATGGCCGGTACAATTCTGCAGGCATTTGCCAAACCCAAATCCTTCCATCGGACTGTCAAAGAATACAGCGTGATTTGTTACTCCAACTCACTTGTTTCCAGCCATCCATGTCCAGTGGCGCCGCGCTTTAAACCACTTCAAGCGTTCTTAGCACTGACTACAGAATGTGTGGCCTGTGAGGTACTGCTCGACATTTGGACCTCTTTCTTTTTTACTCCTGACGCACAGTCATTGTACTGCCGGTAACACATTGGAAATAAAAAGCGATTCCTTTCGCTCATTTCATGCGATTTCTCACAGCCACCCTCAACAATGGATAATAGTCTCTGTCAGTCAGTACATGAGGTTTCCTGGTCTTGGTTTAGATGTAGTCGTTCCTTCGCGTTTCCACCAACAGTTGACTTGGACAACGTCATAATGGTTGAAATATTACTACTCAGGTGACATCCAGTGACGTTCGAAGTCCCTGACCTCTGCTGACCGACTGCTTCTCTGCTGACAATCCATACTCTCCGCCCCCTTTTATACAGGCAACTCTGCTTCTCGTGACATCTATTGGTCAATTCTGCATAACACAGAGTGTCTGGACACTTTTGATCAGGTAGTGTATCTTAAAGTCTCTAGACATTGTGCTTCAGATACATTATCTAACTTTTTTGGCATATGAATACTTAGTCTGTCAGAACAAAATTTCCCCGAAAGTTGTTCCATTGGACATTACTTAATGAAAACACGAAAAGAAGCGTCTCAAGTTACACAACGTGAATTCACTGCAGAGCCCTGCCTGGTAAATGATATACAATACAGCAATCCTTTCAAAGCCCCATTTGTGCACTACATACGAAACTGAGGCATCAAAGAAAACGTCAGTGTAGAAGCTGTGAGACATGAACACGGCCAAGTTACCAGCTGTTAATACTACGTGATTCTTTCCTGAAGCCATTTTGGCTGCTGGGTAGGAGGAAGGTGTGTCTCGTCCACTGTTTCAATCACGTTTTAACAATTCATTCCGGAGTAATGTTGATACAGGAACTTATGCTTCTAGATAAGCTCAAGTACTGTGGTATGAATGGGACAGTGCTCAAATGGTTTAAATCATACCTAACTGGAAGAGTGAAGAAAGTTGAAATAAGCAGTTCACATAATATGCAAAAAACTGGTGATTTCTCAAACTGGGGAACAATCAAGATTGGGATGCCGCAAGGTTCGGTCTTGGGTCCTCTGCTGTTCTTAATATATATTAATGACTTGCCATTCTATATTTACGAAGATGCAAAGCTGGTACTTTTTGCCGATGGCACAAGTATAGCAATCACACCCAACAGACAAGAATTAACTGGTGAAATTGTAAACGATGTTTTTCAGAAAATCGTTAAGTGGTTTTCTGCAAATGGGCTCTCATTAAACTTTGGCAAAACACAGTATATACAGTTCCACACAGTGAATGGAATGACACCATTAATAAATATATACTTCGATCAGAAATCGGTAGCTAAGGTAGAATATTCAAAATTTCTAGTTGTATTTATTGATGAGGGGTTGAACTGGAAAAAACATACTGAGGATCTGCGGAAACGTTTGAGTTCAGCTACTTACGCTATTAGGGTCATTGCAAATTTTGGCCATATACATCTCAGTAAATTAGTTTACCACGCCTATTTTCATTCTCTGCTTTCATATGGCATCATATTCTTGGGTAACTCATCATTGAGTAAAAGAGTGTTCATTGCACAAAAGCGTGTAATCAGAATAATTGCTGGAGCTCATCCAAGATCATCCTGCAGACACTTATTTAAAGAGCTAGAGATCTTCACTGTAGCCTCACAATATATATATTCACTTATGAAATTTGTTATTAAAAAACCGAACGAATTCAAAAGTAATAGCAGTGTACATGGTTACAACACTAGGAGAAAGGATGCTCTTCACTATTCAAGGTTAAATCTAAATTTAGCTCAGATGGGGTAAATTATGCTGCCACAAAAGTCTATGGTCACTTACCTAATAGCATCAAAAGTCTGGCAGTTAATACATAGCATTTAAAAGGAAATTAAAAGAATTGCTTAATGGCACTCCTTCTACTCATTAGATGAATTTTTGGATATAGTAAGTGGGTAATTTCCTCAACCCCCACAAAAAAAATTAAAAATATTAAGTGTCATGTAATATTTTGTGTAATGTAATATCTTGTATAGACACCTTTTATTAACCTGACACGTTCCACATCATTACGAAGTGTCGTATTCATGATCTATGGAACAGGTACTAATCTAATCTAATCTACGCAGTTGGCTATAGGACCCAGCTACACGGGGCTGCTTTCCCTAGCCACGATGGTTGTGAGATTCATGTCGTTGCAAGAATTTTCTTAGGCCACATTTTATTGTGGGTGCATAGCATGGAATGCTTCCTATGACAAAAAGGCAATCGTAGAATAACAGACGTCAATATCTGGGCCTTTCGATACATTTTTCTGCTGCGGCTGAGACTGAGACTGGCTTTTGTGGTTGCTTTGTTTCAGTATACTGTCTGTCTTCTTCTTGAATAAACATAAATATAAAATTTTTAACTAATTATTGAATATAATAGTAGGCCTACAAGCCAACGTATTTTGAGACTCGCCGTTTATTTCAGTAAATCTGTTACAAAAACTTGAGCGCGCCTCTCTTTGCGTCCACTAGACTTCACAACTCCAGGAGGAAACCAGTAACATCTGCCTCTCACTCTTTTCCTTTATTTCAAGACTACTCAAATGAGACGACAGAAGATATAAAATTTGCTCAGATGAGCGCTAATACGTAATAAAGGATACTAGACGTGAAAAGTAAAAACGAAAAAGTTATGTCCAGGCGAGATGCGTCACATTACGCAGTGAAAGCAAGGCAACCACGCGTGCTCTTGTGTTGGTGCAGTTGCCTACGCGGCAGGTGCCAAAGAACTACTTGGAGGCCCTAGTCAGTTTGTTCTCGAAGGAAAGTTTGTCAAAATGGTTAAATATGCTTGGTGAGGAAAGTATTGGAAGATGTAATTATTCATACATATGAAACTTTCATTATTAATTAATCAAAAAAACTTGTTTTTCTACCAAATGAATACACAGTATTACATTATACAAGAACTAATGTATGCAGCACGCCCAGCTAGCCGTGCGGTCTAATACGCTGCTTCCCGAGCGGAGCCCTACGGACTAACGTCGAGGTCCAGTATGCCGGCCAGCCTGTGGATGATTTTTAAGGCGGTTTTCCATCTACCTCGGCGAATGCGGACTGGTTCCCCTTATTCCCCCTCAGTTACACTGTGTCGGCGATTGCTGCGGAAACATTGTCTCCAAGTAAGCGTACACAACAATTACTCTACCACACAGACGCATGGGTTTACACTCGTCTTGTCGTCTGGTATGAGACATTCCCGTGGGAAACGGGGTGGGGGGTGGGGGGGGGGGATTAGTAGTATAGTGGGGGCTGTAACACACTTTATACATCAAATGGATAAGCAATTTAATTAAATTGATCAATTAATCCCCCCCACCCCCACCGTCGCCCACACCGCCCCCGCCCCGGGATGTCAAGTGTTTTCCCAGCTGCACATGTGTTCCAGCCCCCTCATACCACCATCATCCCCTCCCCCACCCCCCCACCCGCCAACAACCTACTCTATTGGCGGATTTTTTTAATTTTGGCGGGATTTTCGAATTTTGCCAGTAATTCCTTTGTCCCAGGGCTGTGCTAAAATATCACCCCCACCCCCACACCCACACCTGGGAATTGGCGGGAAAAAGATTCAGCCTGTCCTGGATAAGTTATGCTTGTATGTCTTTATTTAAACAGTCTTTATTTAAACAATTTAGGGCAGTGCCTCCATACGATGTGTTCACCATGGGGTCTGGACTCCAACTTACCTAGTACACAGCACAGCCACCAGAGGGCGCCTTAATCCAAGATGATGGTCTGGAGGGGAAACTGGTGGGAAAAGGACTCAGCCTGTTCTGGGCTGCTGGAGAGAGGAAGGAGTGTACTTTATTTATTTTTGGAACAATTTATTTAAGGATGGGTTTCACATTGTTTATTTATTATTCTGACACAAAATATTCAACCTGACGTGCCTGAGATCGAAGTAAATATTCTACAGACTGCGAACTACTCGTAAATAAAGTAGCACACTGATGTGCAGAAACGCAAACAACACGTAAATTACCAAAATAATGCAGTACTCACCATACAGACGTGCAAACTACTCGTAGATCACCGAAATAACGCATGTGTAACGCTATGCAAACATGTTCACAACACTTAAATACCCAAAATAATGCAGTGCAAAAACACTCAGTGCCCGTAAAAAACACAACGTATCAGCGACTCGAACCCTGATTCTACTAGGCAGAAAGCCCAAGTATACCCACCTAACGCAATTAAATCATCAGAGACACTTGGAATTGACGGGAAATTAAAAATAGCGGTTCCCTTTCCGGGACTCTAAACCTGAGTCTACTGGATGGAAAGCCCAAGTGCACTCCCTAACACATGGAAACAGTCAACTTTATTTATTTTTGTTGGGAAACTGATGCAAATGTCGATCCTAATTACGTAATCAATCACAAAGATCAGTCCTAATTACACAACAATATGCATAGCGCTGCACAAGGACGGCATAATCCTGATGGGAAAAAATTCCGTAATTCCGCTCGAAACTGATGCTAATATCGATCCTAATTACATAATTAACCACAAATATCGGTCGTAATTACACAACTATATGCATAGCGCTACACAAGGATGGCAAAAAAGTGCAATTCGCCGAGAAAACTGACGATACCATACAACTGGTGTTATCCTGCTGGCAAAAAATTTGACAATACCACCCGAAGCTAGCGACAGAAACACTGAAACTCTACCCCACACTTACAAACTGGCGGGAAAAAGGCTGCGGGGGGGGGGGGGGATACGTTCAACTGACTAGATGCTGGTGTTGGACAGAGAGGAGTTTAAAAAGCTTATTACCTGCAAGCATTCAATATCTATCGTTGTTTCACGTCAGAGTTCGCTACACACGCCTATTAAAAATCACCCTACAGCCCAGCTAACCGAAACCAGCTATCACAGCTGATGAAAAAAATGCGTCACAGCTCTAATTACACTTCGAGATTATTATTAAAAAATCAGCACTCGTATTGAATGGATCATAATGCAGCACATGTACTGGGGATAATCGTCATCCTAAAAGACTGCAGAGGAGGCGGTAGTTGAACGTGCATTCTTTTTTTCCATTGAGGCAACATTCTACTGTATGTCTATTGAGATAACAGTGATACACGCGACCTGTATTTGACGCTTTTCAGGAAAACAGAGAACCATCTGCCTCTAAACTTACATGCATCTGTGTTAAAAGATACTAGAGAGTGGACAGGTGATGGATTGCGATGGATCTGTAATGAGGTACGATTTAATGGCAGACTGATGATGCATTCTAGAAAGGGAGGGAGATGTTGGCGCAGGCCATTTGACCATTTTTTCCGCTGTTCTGTCAGGAGGCATCAGTCAGGTGACATAACCTGCATTGGGCTCGTATACAACCACGTGTTCTGTAATTGACTTAGAGCACTGTATACTTGCGATCGTTAACAGCAAACCCCTCCGTCATCAGAGGACTTCTATCTCATGTGTGATGAAACGTGAGCATCCTGTTTCGACACATTCCACGAAACGAACGAAGATTTATGCGATGAACTCTTTCCCTTGTCGTATCTTGGGTACAAAATCGATTCTTCAGTTTCAAAACTAAGATGATCCAGAGTTAATGACAGGTGTTTGTGAGACGCTGCATCCCCATGTATACATCTGCTTGACAGATCTCCTGTTTACAGAGTTAGTGGCGGCATGACTTGTAATTTCACATGTCAGACGCCGGTGCTATGCGTTTATATGTTTCCTTGTAATAGGTATTCTCCGTGACTAACGATCATTTTATATAGGACTGATGCGAGCATAGTATAATTTGTGAACCGTGATTGGATGTGAACAGTGGACGCTATACATCTCTGGAAAGCTACATTGTGCACATATCACACAGAATCGATAATTTAAGGAAGTGGATTTTTTCATTTTACAGTTTCTTACCATAGTTTATCGTAGAGAGACCTGCAGGAAGGATGTATGTCATACGCTGGAAATATATTTCTTACATTGGAATCGGAAATTAAAGCGATCTAACATTGTAGCTTGCTTTAAGTGCGGAACCATGTAGCCTTAGGAGTGCATGTGTTTATGTTCCCTCTTACCAATACCCTCCCTGTACTGATCCCAGAACTATAACAATACTTTCAAATTGATAGCGTAGTTGATTTACGTAAAATGCTTTGAACTCCATTCGTGTGGAGCTCCATCATGCATAAAAAACATCCATTTCTTGTTCTTCTTAACTGTCTGCTATTAAATCACAGCACTTTCAAAACTACTACTATACACCGATAAGGGATGGTAGCCTTCTCAACATGGGCGCATCTGGGGAAATCTTGTGCACTTGGATGGGCGAGGATTCGGCAAGCTCCATTCATTCACGAGAGACGGAATGTAGCGGTCTACTTCTGGTCAGCTGCAGATTAAATCGGTAACGGTTCTGCCAGTTTGCAGGGTAGGTTGATCAAAGAAAGTGCGAGAGGGACTTTCAGTCTCTAATTTTATCCTAAGACTGTGAGATTGCTCTTTGACTCCCATCCGCATAGAGATAGATCGTAAATTAAGCACCATGCTTGAGGTGCCAGAAATATGTCGGGAGCGCTGTCTGCTATAGTTTGATGATGTATATGTTCGAGAATTAATAATGAATGGACGTACTGCACAGTCATCTAACTACATCTGCAAAGATACACGCAAAATAGAGAAGGGATGGTTTAGCGATTATATAGAAATTGGGTGACATGCTGTCCCATCACTGGTCTGTGTTGAAATTACTGTAAAATTGCTAAAATTGTTCACGCTATAACTGGGATTCTTATTATTATTGTACATCGATGGTGTCTTTTCCACCACATCCGTCCACTGGTATGCTGTTGGTTACCACATGATGATTGACATCGCTTGTCTGAGATGGAGAAAGAGTTTTTATGGAGGAGAAACATCTTCTGGGGATGGCAAGCACCGAAACACTGGTCGTGTACATGATTGCAATATGAGGAATTAGTCGAAACGGAATGCAGAGCCATCAGCTATTCTGTCACTGTCACAGATGAGTTTAAATGTGGAGGTCGTCAATCACCTTCTCCTCAACGCCACCAAACCTTTCCAGTTTCGTTATGTTGTAACTGTATTTTATGTAAAATCATCTAGTGTGTGTGTGGTGTGTTATGGTAGCAGCAGCAGCAACATAATTTGTACTGACTGACGTCTAGTTTTCTGCGAGAAGGAATGGACCAGAATGTGTTAATGTCAGTTTAGACCCTGACAAAGACCTCGAACTCATGGCAGATGAAACAAAATGTATGGCAGTGTACAAAGCGTGTTACAGCAGAAAAATGAATGTTTCAAACTACGACACGAGGTCACAGGGAGCGTCTATTGCCACTTATTGTATAGATTGTGGGATACGGTCATCCTCCTACAGTACAGACGATGCAACTTTACACTGGTCTATGCAATGGATCAATACCTGTATATTTAATAGGATCGTTACATGTGCTCGATGCCGGCACACAGATAGTTCCTAATTTCTCTCTGTTGGATGGAACAGAATAACGATGATAGAATGTTAGGGTAATAGACATGAATGGATCTTGGGGGATGCGGATCTACTTCGATGTTGAGTCTTCCTAATTTTCCCAGCAAGAAACACCACCATAACTGTTCATACTGTCGTCCTGTTGCAGGAGCAGGCTTCATTTGACGCTGACCTTACACATCGCACATGGGTGGTCGAGCTATGAGAACATGTTCCCACTTCCACCGAGTGGTCAAAACACGCTCCCATAGCATTAACCCAGCTCACTCTGTTTCTAAACAGGTTGCAGAATGTGGTGGACACTGCTCTCTCCGACTTCTGGGTAAAATTACTAAAACTGATCTCGCTATCAACTACAGTGTGTATTACAGTACATCGCTCCATATCAATGGCGTCTTTCCAATGCCGACGATCCACTGGGTACGTTGTTGATTGCCACATAATGATTGACTGACACCACTCCGTTGAGATGGAGGGAACCATGATGGAACACTGGATATCTGCTGCTTGTCGCTGTGGAACATGGCATTAAATGTAGAGGTCATCACCTTAATACAGTTGTTTGGAAGCGTTCCTCGTTGCTACAGACTCGTACTATTTCCATATGCTGCGATACTCTCCACATGTTATTATTTTTATTTTTATTTTTTTTCACCAATAAGATGACAGTACCTCTTTTTATTTGTGCTACCTCACGCTTGTTGTGAACAGCACCTTCCAGTGATGGTAAAACACAAGAACGGGGCTGGAGTTTCTGTCATATGGGATCCTTAGCAGATAGGTTCGAAAAGGTGACTCATTTCGAGACATGAAAGTGCCACGAATATTATTCACCAGAGGCTGTAATCATTAAAAGATGTCTCTACAGGATCCAACGCAAGTAAGTGGTTGAATGGATAGACTTGATTCAAAATCGCTGACAGCATTTCTACCAGAAAGCGGTACACTATCAGTGGCTCGTGTGTGTACCTGTAGACTCAAGACTGCTTTTTATGCAGGGTAACGGTAACGTGGACGCGAAGTTTGTGTTTATAATAGCATGGTCCTTACGCAGAATGTATGTTGTGGGCTGTAGAATCTCTCTGTAGTCAGCTTCACATGTCATTTCTCAATTGTGTTCCTCGAAAAGAACATTGTGTTCCCTATACAGATTCCCATTTGACCTACCTGATGAGTGTAGTCCGACGACAGAAAAAGAAACCACGATGCAAAGTGACTCTCATGATCAATTTAGTTTCGAAATAACGAGGACATTATGCGTGATCGATAGTTTTCGCATCAGAATAGTCGGATGGGGTTTTTTTTCCTGATTTTACGCAGGGTGGGTTTGTCTCTGCTCATCATTTGTGATCGGTGGCGGTACACTTCGCTGGACGTCACAAAATAATGATGTGTGAGTGCAGTCGAACGTAAGAAATTATACCGATTTTGCTCATAAACTAAATGAAAATGGACTTTGTCTATTTTCATGCAAAGAGGAGATTTATTATCATCGCGAATGTGATTTGTTTGCTATTTTTAATAGTTGCTTTATTATGGGAGTCGAGTTGATGTTACATAGTCCAGCGCAGAACAACAGGTGACTTCCCTACGAGACAGTGGCTCTCCTCCGGTTCCTGCTGGAGCGTCCTCATGACATTAAACAAAAATGTTTTGCATTCCAGAACGAGAGCCCTACTGGAGGCGTTGAGGACCTGTCTAGCCTGTGACAGCTCGTCGCCGCAGGTGCGCCTCCTAACCATTAGGACGGCTGTGTCACTAAACTTTAGACGACCAAGATGCATTCGGGACTGGTGTTCTCTTATCTCCTATTGTTTAATTAACTATACCTGCTTTTGTATTCGTGTAGGACCATCGTCTCGAGGTGGCAGTGGCCAACATATGTTGCGAGGCTGCTGGCGGAGTAACTCCCTCCCTCCGTCCATCCACCCTGTAGGTGGTTGGAGGGAGGGTGGGGAGAGGGCCTCTATTTTAGGCAGCTTGTGATTATACATCAAGGAGAATGCACGTTCAACTACCACCTCCTCTGTAGTCTTTTAGGATGACGATTTTCCCCAGTACATGTGCTGCATTATGATCTGTTCAATACGAGTGCTGGGTTTTTCATGACAATTTCGAAGTGTAATTAGAACTGTGACGCATTGTTTCCATCAGCTGTGATAGCATGTATTGGCTTTGGTTAGCTGGGCTGTAGGTTGATTTTTAATAGGTGTCTGTAGCGAACTCTGACGTCAGACAATGATAGATACTGTATGCTTGCAGGTAATACACTTTTTAAACTCCTCTCTGTCCAACACCAGCATCTCGTCAGTTGAACGTAATTTCCCCCCCCCCCCCCCCCCCCGCAGCCTTTTTCCCGCCAGCTTGTAGGTGTAGGGTAGAGTCTGAGAGTTTCTGTTGCTGATTTCGAGCTGTATTGAATGATATCGTCAGTTTATGCGCGGTATTGCAATTTTATGGCGTCCTTGTGCAGCACTATGCATATAGTTGTGTAATTAGGCCCAATCTTTGTGATTAATTACATAGTTAGGATCGATATGTGTGTCAGTTTTGCCGGCTTGGGTGGCCGAGCGGTTCTAGGCGCTACAGTCTGGAGCTGAGCGACCGCTACGGCCGCAGGTTCGAATCCTGCCTAGGGCATGGATGTGTGTGATGTCCTTAGGTTAGTTAGGTTTAATTAGTTCTAAGTTCTAAGGGACTGATGACCTCAGAAGTTAAGTCCCATAGTGCTCAGAGCCATTTGAACCATTTTTTGCGTCAGTTTCGAGTGGTATTGAGAAACATTGTCCCAGCTGGATAACATCACTTGTATGGTATCGTCAGTCTTTACACTGTATTGCCATTTTATGTCATATTTGTACAGCGCTATGCATATAGTTGTGTAATTAGGACCAATCTTTGTGATTAATTACGAAATTAAGATCGATATTTGCATCAGTTTTCCGACAAAAAAAATAAAGAACTCTAACCTAACTATCCTCTCCCGCATCTGGACAGTTTCCATGTGTTATGGGGTGCACTTGGATTTCCATCCAGAAAAATCAGGGTTCGAGTCCCGGAAAGGGCACCGCCATTTTTTATTTCCCGTCAGTTCCAAGTGCCTCTGGTGATTTGATTGCATTAGGTGGGTACACTTGGGCTTTCCGCCCATTAGAATCAGGCTTCGAGTCGCTGATACGTTGCGTTTTTTACGTGCACTGAGTGTTTGTGCACTCCATTATTTTCGGGTGTTTAAGCGTTGTGAGCGAGTTTGCATAGCGTTACACATGCATTATTTCGTTGATATAAGAGTATTTTGCCCGTCTGTATGGTGAGTACTGCATTATTTCGGTAATTTACGTGTTGTTTGCGTTTCTGCACATCAGTGTACTACTTTATTTACGAGTATTTTGCAGGTCTGTAGACTATTTACTGCGACCTCAAGCACGTCAGGGTGAGTGTTTTGTGTCAGCGTAATAAATAAACTATGTGAAATCCATCCCTAAATAAATTGTTCCAAAAATAAATAAGGTACACTCCTTCCTTTCTCCAGCAGCCCAGAACAGGCTGAGTCCTTTTCCCGCCATTTTCACCTCCAGACCATCATCTTGGATTACGTCACAGGAGGGACGACGGCGCCGTCTGGTGGCTGTGCTGTGTACTAGGTCAGTTGGACTCCAGACCCTACGGTGAACAAACCGTATGGAGGCACTGCCTCAAATTGTTTAAATACAGACTGTTTAAATAAAGACATACATTCATCATATCCAGGACAGGCTGAGACTTTTTCCCGTCAATTCCCAGGCGGGGGTGTGGAGGTGGGTGTGGTGGGATGTCAGCACAGCCCTGGGACAAAGAAATTTCCGCCAAAATTCGCAATTCCCGCCAAAATTCAAAATATCTGCCAATAGGGTAGGTTGTGGGCAGGGAGGCGTGGGTGAGGGAGGGAGGAGGGGGCGGGGCACATGTGCTGCTGGGAAAATACATTACGTCATCTGGTGGCCAGGGGTGGGCTTGGTCGCGGGTGGGGGTGGGGAGTTTAATTGATCAATTTAATTAATTTGCATATTAATTTGATATCAATAATGTGCTACAAACCCCACCTTACTTCTACGGAGGGGAGGGGGGGGGAGGACTTCCGCTGGGGCCAAACTGCACAATAACCCTGGGTTCGGTAAGGGTCGGCGGTGGGGTCTGTGGAGTGCTGTGGCCTGTTGTGGGGTTGTGAACAACCGAGGGCTAAGGCGGGACGAAGCCTCTCTGTCGTTTCTACGTCACTAGTTTAATACACACAATACAAAATACGGAATGTATGTAAGTAGCCTGTATCTTCTGTTACACATTCAGTCCACAGAATATGCTCAGAGTGTGTTTCTCATAGTTCATCTGTTGCGGAAAATGTATGCCATACCTTGCAATTGACTTTCATGCCTTAAATTTAGTCAGGCATTTTTCACTTGATTCTTACGTGTACTGTCGATGGTTTCTTCAACTGAAATATTACAGAATTGTTTTACTGCATAAACAATTTCAGACATTCTGTGTTAATAAGAAGTTTGTTTGAATTTGTACTGCACTTAATATTACGAAATGTGTAGTATGAAGTCGTTGGCACAAGTAATTTGCCAATAAAATACGCCTAGCCATTTTCCTCCTCTTGATCATTTGATGTCACAAGAATAACATAAATGTATAAACTTCTAACGCTACGCCAGGAAAAATCACTTTTATGAGGCAACCGACTGGTATGTCAATACTCTCAAATTTGGGGGTTTTGTTGCGAAAGTTTAATATATTTATTTACTTCTACTGCCGATTCGGAATCTCCTTCTATCACCTTTTCTTAAACGTGGTCATTTCTATTTCTCTTATCGCGCAGATATGGCTCTGTTACAGGTACTCGTCATGCAACTACCCGTTTCCATCTTTCTTTACATGGCAGTGTTCTCAAAGTTGGAAGAGTGTACTGCACGATGTAGTACTTCATAACACTATCCATTTTTATTCTTCTTTTTCTCTTCCTGTTAATGCTTGTTATTGTCCCCACCATTTCCTTAGTCTTCCAACGATTCGTTTCCTTTTTGGTTTTTGTTTCTTTTTTGCCCCTGATCGTAAAGCCTATGGTCTCCAAAATTAGGCACAGAGAAATGTAACGAAAATATTTTATGATACCTTTAGGATACTGATAATCTATCATCTTTTTGATGAATACTGTTAAAGGTCTCCTAAAATAATGATCAACTCATTTTCGTAGACTTATTAAGCGCCAAGATAAATGCATACATTTTATTTATGCTCTATCTCTGATTCCAGAACATAAGTTCTCCATGAAATATGTTTAGTGTTTAAATATTTTATAAGTCTGAGAAGAAATTAAGGCTGTCACAGGACGAAAGATGGAATAAACGTTTGCGGGAGAGCCACCTGTTGTTCCACGTACAGTCTGCATGTACACTATCTGATCAAAATATCTAGACACAAGTATGTAATGTATAATTGACCAACAGATATCACAAGAGACGGAGCAGCCATTATAAAGGGAAGTGGGGAGAACTTTTTCAGTAGAGAAGCAGTAACAACGCAGTAGGAGTGTCAGCAGAGCTCAGTGACCTCAATGGATGTCACTTGAGTAACAAATCTATCAGCGACTGCCCAAGTCGCTGATGTGATTGTGAAGTAGTAACGCGGAGGAACTGCGTGATCATAAGTATCCGGACACCTCCAGAAACATATTAGGTGCATTGTGCTGCCACCTACTGGCACCTACTCCATATCAGCGATCTCAGTAGTCATTAGAGATCGTGAGAGAGCAGAATGGGGCGCTCCGCATAACTCACGGACTTCGAACGTGGTCAGGTGATTGATTGTCACTTGCGTAATTCGTCTGTACACGAGATTTCCACACTCCTCTAAACATCCTTAAGTGCACTGTTTCCGATGTGATAGTGAAGTGGAAACGTGAAGGGACACGTACAGCACAAAAGCGCACAGGCCGACTTCGTCTGTTGACTGACAGAGACCGCCGACAGTTGAAGAGGGTCGTAATGTGTAATAGGCAGACATCTATCCAGACCATCACAAAGGAATTCCAAACTACATCAGGATCCACTGCAAGTGCTATGACAGTAAGGTGAGAGGTGAGAAAACTTGAATTTCATGGTCGAGTGACTGCTCATAAGCCACATGTCACGCCAGTAAATGCCAAACGACGCCTCGCTTGGTGTAAGGAGCATATAACATTGGATGATTGAACAGTGGAAAAACGTCGTTTGGAGTGACGAATCACGGTACACAACGTGGCGATCCGATGACAGGGCGAGGGTATGGCGAATGCCCGGTGATCGTCGTCTGCCAGTGTGTGTAGTGCCAACGGTAAAATTCGGAGGTGGTGGTGTAATGATGTGGTCTTGTTTTTCATGGAGAGGGCTTGCACCTTGTTGTTTTGCGTGGCACTATCACAGCACAGGCTTACATTGATGTTTTAAAAACCTTCTTGCTTCCCACTGTTGAAGAGCAATTCGGGGATAGCGATTGCAGCTTTTAACACGATCGAGAACCAGTTCATAATGCACGGCCTGAGGTAGAGTGGTTACGCGACAATAACATCCCTGTAATGGACTGGTCTGCACAGAGACCTGACCAGAGTCCTATAGAACACCTTTGGGATGCTTCGGAACGCTGACTTCGTGCCAGGCCTCACTGACCGACATCGGTACCTCTCCTCAGTGCAGCACTCCGTGAAGAATGGCTGCCATTCCCCAAGAAACCTTCCAGCGCCTGATTGAACGTATGCCTGCGAGAGCGGAAGGTGTCATCAAGGATAAGGGCAGGCCAACACCCTGTTGAATTCCAGCATTACCGACAGAGGGCGCCACGAACTTTTAAGTCATTTTCAGCCAGGTGTCCGGATACTTTTGATCACATAGTGTTTACCTACACCTGGCAGATTTCATGCACTAACGAACAGGGACCTTAGAGATTTGCGAAGGGTGGTTCTAAAACGTCGCATGAAATCTGCGGATGGAATTACTCGTGACTTCCAAAGTGCTACCGGCAGTCCAGCTACCACAATTACAATGCCTAGAGAGTTGAAAAGAATGGATTCAATTGTCCAGCAGCTCCTCATAAATCAGACATTTCTCTAGTTAATGCTAAGCAATGAGGTTGATTGAGGTTGATTTTGGTGGAAGAGACCAAGCAGCGAGGTCGTCCATCTCATCGGATTCAGGAATAATGTGGAAGGAAGTCGGGCGCGCCCCTTCAAATGAACCATCCTAGAATTTGTCTGAAGCGATTTAGGGAAATCACGGAAAACCTAAATCAGGATGACCGGACACGAGATTGAACCGTCGTCCTCCCGAATGCGAGTCCAGTGTGCTAACCACTGCGCCACCTCGCTCGGTAGTACTTAGCAATGTTTGAGGTGGTATAAAGAGCAACGCCACTGACGATGGCTGGAAACGAGTGATTTGGGGTACTGAATCACGTTATACCCTGTAGAAATACGGTGGAAGGGTTTGGATTTGGCATATGCCTAGACAATGGTACCTTTCATCATGTGTAATATCAACATTGAAGTACGGTGGAGGTGGTTTTCTTTTGCGGTTATAGTGTGATCCAACTAT
This sequence comes from Schistocerca serialis cubense, assembly GCF_023864345.2. NCBI lineage: Eukaryota > Metazoa > Arthropoda > Insecta > Orthoptera > Acrididae > Schistocerca > Schistocerca serialis. Next base: position 585,487,683 of record NC_064639.1, read on the forward strand.
TGGGCTTAAGAAAATGCTAAATTTAAAGGGATATCTACATCTAAGTGATAACTCCGCTATTCACAACAAAGTGCCTGGCAGAGGGTTCAATGAACCACCTTCAAGCTGTCTCTCTACCGTTCCATTCTCGAGCGGCGCGCTGGAAAAACGAGCACTTAAACTTTTCTAAGCGAGCCCAGAATTCTCTTATTTTATCGTGATGATAATTTCTCCGTATGTAGGTGGGTGCCAACAGAATGTTTTCGCAATCGGAGGAGAAAACTGGTGATTGAAATTTCATGCAAGATCCTGTCGCAGCGAAAAACACCATTGTTTTAATGAGTGTCACTGCAATTCACGTATCATGTCTGTGGCACTGTCTCCCCTATTTAGCGATAATACAAAACGAACTGCCCTTCTTTTTACTTTCTCGACGTCAGGTGTCAGTCCCACCTGACGCGGATCCCACATCACACAGTAATACGCCAGAATAGGGCGGACAAACGTGGCGTAAGCAGTCTCTTTAGTAGACCTATTGCACCTTCTAAGTGTTCCTCCAATGAATCGCAGTCTTTGGTTTGCTCTACCCACAACATTATCTATGTGATCGTTCCAGTTTAGTTTATTTGTAATTGTAATCCCTAAGTATTTAGTTGAATTTACAGCCTTCAGATTTGTGTGACTTATCGCATAATCTAAATTTAGCGGATTTCTTTTAGTACTCATATGAATAACTTCACACTTTTCCTCATTGAGGGCCAAGTGCCACTTTTCGCACCATATACACTACTAGCCATTAAAATTGCTACACCACGAAGATGACGTGCTACAGACGCGAAATTTAACCGACAGGAAGAAGATGCAAATTATTAGCTTCTCAGAGCATTCACCCAAGGTTGGCGCCGGTGGCGGCACCTACAACGTGCTGACATGAGCAAAGTTTCCAACCGATTTCTCCTACACAAACCGCAGTTGACCGGCGTTCCCTGGTGAAACGTTGTTGTGATGCCTCGTGTAAGGAGGAGAAATGCGTACCATCACGTTTCCGACTTTGATAAAGTCGGATTGTAGCCTATCGCGATTGCAGTTTATCGTATCGCGTCATTGCTGCTCGCTTTGGTCGAGATCCAATGACTGTTAACAAAATATGGAATCGGTGAGTTCAGGAGGGTAATATGGAATGCCGTGCTGGATCCCAACGGCCTCGTATCGCTAGCAATCGAGATGACAGGCATCTTATCCCAGACAGGAGCACCTGCGATGCTGTACTCAACGACGAACCTGGGTGTACGAATGACAAAACGTAATTTTTTCGGATGAATCCAGGTTCTGTTTACAGCATCATGATGGTCGCATCCGTGTTTGGCGACATCGCGGTGAACGCACATTGGAAGCGTGTGTTCGTCCTCGCCATACTGACGTATCACTCGGCGTGATGGTATGGGGTGCCATTGGTTACACGTCTCGGTCACCTCTTGTTCGCATAACGGCACTTTGAACAGTGGACGCTACATTTCAGATGTGTTACGACCCGTGGCTCTACCCTTCATTCGATCCCTGCGAAACCCTACATTTCAGCAGGATAATGCACGACCGCATGTTGCAGGTCCTGTACGGGTCTTCCTGGATACAGAAAATGTTCGACTGCTGGCCTGGCCAGCACGCTCTCCAGATCTCTCGCCAACTGAAAACATCTGGTCAATGGTGGCCGAGCAACTGGCTCGTCACAATACGCCAGTCACTACTCTTGATGAACTGTGGTATCGTGTTGAATTTGCGTGGGCAGCTGTACCTGTACACGCCATCCAAGCTCTGTCTGACTCAATGCCCAGGCGTATCAAGGCCATTATTACGGCCAGAGGTGGTTATTCTGGGTACTGATTACTCAGGATCTATGCACCCGAATTGAATAAAAATGTTATCACATCAGTTCTAGTATAATATATTTGTCCAATGAATACCCGTTTATTATCTGCATTTCTTCTTGGTGTAGCAATTTTCATAGCCAGTAGTGTAGATACCTTATCTAAATCATTTTGCAAATCGTTTTGGTCATCTGATGACTTTACAAGACGGTAAATGACAGCATCATCTGCAAACAATCTAAGATGACTACTCAGATAGTCTGCTATGTCGTTAATGTAGATCAGGAACAATAGAGGGCGTATAACACTTCCTTGGGGAACGCCGGAAATTACTTCCCAGGGAAGTTTATTAGTTTATATTAGAGTTTAGGCCACCTGGAAAAAACGACTTATGGCTCTGAGCACAGTTTTGTTCTCACTTCACGAGTCAGGGCTCTCTTCAGAGGAACTGTACACTTATCACTGGCGTCTCCATGTGGAGTTTCTGTGCGCTATTGCGAGGCATCTGTTGCCTGCTCACATTACTTCCCTGGACAGAAGGCCAGAAATGGAGCCGACATCAATCACTCTCTTAATCAGTCTAACGCTTTCTCCGTCTTTTTTAAACAAATTTCTTTCTTTCAAAATTTATTTAGTGGGTATGTTATCTCTGGTGCCTGACAAATTTGATTAAGTAATTAATTTTTCGAATTGTTTTAATTATTTAAAATTTCACGTTATCTGAAGTTTTTTAAAGGCAGCCAAATTTTCGTAGGTCTGATGCCCATGTAAAAAATAGCATTTTCCTGCGTGTTTGGTGTCTGACTGAAAATTTTCTATTTTTGTGTTGAATTTTAGGTCTGTTAGATCCTGGGTCGCAGTTGTGCTTCATACTGGAAGTAAGAGCACAACGCCTCAGACTTAGTAGGTGCATCCTCTCTGTACAAGTGGGCTCCTACATAGGCAACTTCATTGTGTCTGCCAATGTTTAGTTTTGCCAAAGATAAGTGACCCCTTGATGGAACAATTTACCCAGTACGGAACGCGGAATTTCCGAATATACAACTTGCTGATCCAGAGTTTTGGCCACCTGGAAAAAACGACTTACTGCTCTGAGCACAGTTTTGTTCTCACTTCACGAGTCAGGATCTGATTACCCTGCGCTACAGGAGACAGCTAGGACGGATTTTATAAGACCAGTATCAGATGGCAGTGGATACCAGTTCGTCATGGTAGCCGGTTGTGTCATGCTTTGTAAAAAGCATGTTCAAACATTTGAAGAAATTCTAGGTGACAGAAGAATTAGAAGAATAGTTACAACGACGAAAGAAGAGGGACAGTATAAAGCACACTTTGTGGTACACACGTCGAAAAATTCCACAGGCAGATTCGTTGTCTGTTTTCCATTTGCGAAGATGTAGATCAATTAGGTGATTCTTTCTGCAATGCAGTAAAATACCTCTCTCAGACCGAACAGAGACAAGCGAGACAACTGAAACTTAAGAAACCTACACTGAGTTCATGACGGAATATGAAAACATTCGTGGGAATTGTGTGACAGAGATACAAGAAATCACAGCAGCCACATTATGAAACTGGGTACCTACAATGGGAAACCTAGCTTACATGGCATCACAAGTAGTGTCTTCTGCAGACCAGCAAAAAAAAAAAAAAAAAAAAAAAAAAAAAAAAAAAAAAAAAAATGATCTGTTGTGGGATGGACCACTGTGGCTTAAGTAGGAATCACTTCAGGGTCGGTATTAGACACCTCTAACGTTTCTACAACTCAGTAGGTGCCAGAAAAAAGAGATACAGTGGTCTGTCATATCAGCGGAACAATTCTAGTTGATGAAGGTGTCGACTGACACTTAGTTCCTTCAGCATCACCACACCTCGGCGGAAGATCGGAAGCAGAAGTGAAGTTCTTCTTCAAGTACCACTTTAGGTGAATGATGTGAACCATATGTCCAACGTTCGAAGAGTTGACAACCCTGACTTGCCAAAATAATGTTCTGTTTTACTCTAGTTCTCACCCCATGTCATTTCCTGATTGGAACCACAATCAGAAATATTCTTCAGTCACACAGAGCTTGCTCAAAAAGTGGGAACTGCTGTAGCAAGGGCTCCAGATATTTTGGTGGCACTGGTCATCTGACTACCAACATCATCTGCAGCACAGGTCAAGAATGGGCACTCTGGTGCACTGGTCATGGTAAGAGAAGACACCTGTCATCCTTAGGCTGGAAGCTGGCAATCATTGAAGGAGTACACTATTTGCACACCACAGTGGATTTTTAAGTAACTAATCTGTAAAACACGTCCATTACTGGGGTTGCTCGTTTTACTCTGGAAACCCCATTTATTTATTTATTTATTTATTGTCAGATACTGTGTCCCTTGTTATTTCGAATTCATCCCATATTTTTCTACCTTCTGTGATGGTAGTTAAAATAATTTATCTCACCTGATATGCCATGGTTTTTCCCTATAATCTCTGGTCCTGTTGTGAACAAGTATACTGGCAACAGCACTTATGCTAGTACTGTGCTCTGCTGGCCAACCCCAAAACAAGAAGAAGGAAGGACGACATTATGCTAAGTTGGAGAAGTGAGCATTTGGTCAAGAATCCCACATTTGAAGACCAGTTACCAATGCTAGGCGTGCCTCTTTGTCTACATTTCGATCTAAAATTTAAGCACTTTCAAGAAATAACTGACTCAGTTCAGTTGGATGTCGTAGATGAAGATTGTTTCTATGAAGAATTTTGTAAGAAAAGGATATATTTAAGTAATGATTATCCATGGAAGGCAATGCAAACAGAAGGTTTGTTGATGTTTTCTGTATACTGAGAGCCAAAAATTTCAGGTTCCCAATTTGTTAAAAGTAGTTGGATATGTTAGACTTCCTGGTTCAATTGCTGAAGCAGAAAGAATTTTTTCTCTACTGAACAGTAAATGGACAGAGGTGTGCAACGAATGTACCACTGATCGCATAAAGGCAGAACTGAAGGTAGCAGTGAATTTCAATTTTAATTGTAAAGAATTCTTTACATTTGAAAAATTGAATGACTCTTTGCAAAAAGAAGTGAAGTATGTAAATAAATACAAGCAATAATATCAAATAAAACATGTATGCATATTTTAAATATATTCCTACTGTTTTTTGTAGAAAACGCATAGTGTTTATTTTGTAGGCTTCCTCCTCTGTCTTTTATTTTCTCTGTAAAAAATTCCGGCAACCCTATTCTTTACTGAGTGGCAAACAGTGTATTCATGTTTTTTTACCTAGAATATTTTCTTTTATTTGTTCTGCTTGTTCCTTGCGTCAGCAGACACAGTATATTTTGTCCTTTTTTTCCAATGCATTTACAGTTTATATGATTGTGATTTTCAGGCACACACTTACAAGCTCTGTTTTTGGATAGAATAGCTGGTTGAAAGATGCAATGACATGAGCATTTTACTTGTGTTGCCTGTTATACTGTATCAGTGCCTTTGTTACTTGAAAAGAATTAATATTTCTTCAGCAGCTAGTATGCTTGGCCACTACATTCAAGCAAGTCATTGGGGAGTGCTGCCCTTTTGGAGTTATTATTTTGTACTTGTGGAACAAAAGACAGCAAGCTGCCCATCAAAGAGTGCCTAATGGCACGCTCATCCCCGAGAGATAACAGCACTTCATAAAGAATTGACGGGTAAGCTTCTGGCACACGAATCTTGTCGCTGAATGGCAAACATGCATATTTTGATTTATAAGTGTCATTCAGTCATTAATAATAAGTGATTCACCAACATCAACACCTGTTGTCATTCATTACATCATTATGATGATATGGTGGTGCGAGCGCTGGACAGCAAGGGCTTTAGTAGGGTCTACCGATGTCAAAATGTTATGAGACATGTCAAAATAATACAATTCACAGAATTTTGTAGCTTCAAGTAAGATTAAAAATAATAATCATTCATTACAGTCCCAAAGGATCTGAAATATTATGCAGTCCTGAATTTCTGGTCCTCCAATGATATGCAGGGCCCAGTCACATTAATGTGACCATCACCTATGTTAAACATCAACTTACAATAACCACTCACAGACAGCACTCACAGGCACTATCAGTGAAGGATGTATAAAACTTGACAGGAGAACACGGAAAAAGTATCCCGATGACACCCTGCTGCTTGTTCTCTACCCTAACACCCAGGAATCCCACCGATCCCTCCAGCTTCATCTCAATCGGTTGCCCTCCTGGTGCAACTTTATTATTATTTATTTACACGTCAATTTACATAGGACCAAACTGAAGAGCAAATCTTTGAGGTCATGGAACGTGTCAGTACATGAAATTACATAATAAAAGTAATAGCAGATAAAAATAAATGTTTATTAAGCTGAAAAAAGTCTCTCCATAAGTTTAAGTAAACGCAATCAACAATACAATAAGAATCAGCTTAATTTTTCAAGGAACTCCTCGACAGAATAGGAGGAGTGACCCATGAGGAAACTCTTCAGTTTCAATTTGAAAGCGCGTGGATTATTGCTAAGATTTTTGACTCCTCAAAATCAACTCTACTAATAATAATGATAGGCTGAACCACCAGCAACTTCCATATGCACGACTTTCACCTTATCATTTACAGCTCTTCTATCCAGTTAACTAACGCACTAAAATACCCCGGACTAAAACCCAATTGCCAACTAACATGGAACCCCATGTACTAACCATTCAACAGAAAGCTCACAATACTCTAAAATTACTAAAACAACTAACTGGCCACTCATGGAGGCTGGATCCTTTCACTGTTCTCCACACTTGATCCAACCCATCCTCTGCTACACAAATATGACATGGACTTCTGCTCCTCCATTCTTCTATCATGCCCTACAGATCCTCAGATGCCATGCACTCTGCCTAGCCTTTTGGATCTGCTCACCATTCCCCAAATGCACCCACTACCAAGTTATAAAATTTCCCTCCCTAATCCTCCATTTTGAACACCTCTGAATATTCTACGTTACGTGAAAATTCAACACTACCCACCTTCTAGTTTCCCCCCTGCTCACTACTGGTACTCTGCTGCAACCATAACACCACATTTCCCCATTGTTACACCTCCACACTGTCCACATCCCCTCCCAGCAAAACTTTAATCACCTTCCCTTACACAACCATGAAATCTACCCTGATATACGGTATACCCATCCTGCCAAATCTGACAGAACCCACACCACCTCCCCCAGCCAGGGCTTCCTTCCTTTCCTCTTCTCTCCACCTACGTCCTAAGGTTTGGCCCAGAACAGCGTCACTCTTCACACTCCCAGATCCCTCCTCCAAACATCTGCCCACTCAAACACTCTCTTACACACTACCCCTCTCCCTGGCAGTCTAGCCCCACTCATCACTTCACTCAGCTATGTCTCTATCTTAATAAGTCAACATACTGGCTTTTTACCTTTTTAACTTATGGAACTGTCCCTCTGTCTTTTACATTTTGTGAAACATTGATTTGCCACACCAAGTGTGTCATTTTAATTAATCAAAAAATCTGCTTTTTATAATTGAAATTACGCAACTGATCACCTGTCTTTTTATTATGCCAAACACTTATTTTGTCAATTGCCGTGTCCAATTTTATAAGATATTTTAAAATTTTTACTCTCACATCGCTGAAGAACGATGACTTGTAACCGCCAACAGCCCGCACCCCGGCCCATGTGAGCCGAGGGGAATAAAATGACAATAAAAGGAAAAAAAAAAGACACAGAGACCAGTGCAGTTGTCGGCATAATGTGATTTATTCGATGTTCAGAGGGGTATGACCATTGGTTTTCAGGCCAAGGGTGGAAGCGTTCCCATGATGCCATGGTTAAAATACGAGGGTGGCTTGTAAAGTTCTCATAACAGAATAGAAAAAAGGTACTTACATCACTGAAACTTTATTTTATTTTTCAATGTAGTCTCCTTGTAGATTAATGCACTTGGTCCAACAATGTTCCAGTGCCTTGATCCCATCCCAAAAATGAGTTTCCTCCAGGCCTGCAAAATAGTTGTCAACTCCGGCTATCAATTCTGCATTTGAAGTGAATCCATCCACCAAAAAAAATTTTCAGTTTTGAGAAGAGATGGAAGTCCGACAGAGACATATCAGGTGAATAAGGAGGGTGTGTCAACAGTTCATACCATAGTTCACGTAATCTTTGCAGATCACTTTGTAAGAACAATAACAGAGCCATGTCACCGCCACAGCTCTCTTCCAAGAGCACTGACGTGACACATGTTTACAGGCAACAGTCCAATGAATACCACATAAACAACTCATTGTGCTAGTGCTGACCTCTCATGGTGCTTCCGAGAACTTTTCAAACCACCCTCGTACACCGTACATGAAAAATGACACTACACAAAACCAGCCCTGAGGCAACTGTGCTGCACCAAAAACAACAGATGACAGGGATAAACGATGGCTGCAGAGATGTTTAAGGGCAAATAGATGTGCACTGCTGAGCAACTGACCACCCACATGAAGCAAGGGCTACCAACAGCATCTCCTCAACGACTATTCAACGAACATTGAAATGCATTTTTTATCAGCTTGTTTGGTAACACTTGTGATTCTGTTTGAATCTCCTCAGTTGTGTGAACTCTTCTGCCTTTTAACTAGGATTTCATTCTAGAGAATAAAGAAAAAGTCACTCAGTGCCAGGTTGCATGATATTGCGATTAAGAACAACTGTCATTTTGTTTTTCACCAGGAACTCCTTGGCAACCAATGCAGTTTGCAACCTCGCACTCTCATGACGGAAGAACCAATTGCTCATGCGCCACTTTTCTCTGACAGAACCCTCCAACACATCCCATAAGACAGCCCACAATACTGCATATGTCCCAGATGGCTTGCCTATGAACTTCCTGCACCGTACCCCCAACAGCAGTGTCATTTTCAGGAGTAATGCCAGTTGGCTGCCTTCCTGAATGGTTATCACCTTCAAACAGTGTTCTGTTACCTTGCAAATGTTTAAAACAACTGTACTTTTGACTGTGATCTAAGGCATCTTCCCCAAATGCCTGCTTCAGTATGACGTGTTTCTGTAATGGTTTTTCAAAGTCTGAAATGGAAGTTTACGCACACACCCGCCATACTCAATTTTGCAAAACATGCAACAGGCAACACTGGGGAAATGCACATAAAAACTAAATGTAAGCACCTAGCACAAAGCTGCTTCAGGCACTACCTCACAAAAAATGTATGAAGTATCACCTGGCAGTGTTTCATCGTACTAACTACATTTCACCAGCTAAACATATATTACGGGAACTTTTGAGTATCATCTCATACCTCACATTTTTACATTATACTCTAACACACATTCAGATAGCTGTAGAATATAATTTTTTTAAACACCAATGTACAGGTTTTCTGTTAAAACCAATGGTGAGAAAGAAAATACTGTGCTGTACAGTGAAAATGTGCAGTTTATTTTCCTTAGCGACAGTCAGTTTGGACAGTGATTATTAGGACATTTAAATGATCAGATAAATTGTATTAATGCAGAGTCTTGCAGCAGTAACATTGAATAAAAATTTCTTGGGTTTCCATCTGTGTCAAGTGACTAAAATTACATGAGCTTTCAGCCAAGCACTCCTTGGTTATTGTCAAGTGGTATGACTGCCACTAGGCTGCTGGTACACCCCTTATATAAACTACCTGCCGGCTATCACATCACTGGTGTCTGCGACATCGCTGCATGTGGGCATATGTTGACTCACCATTTAATGTACACACTTCAACCACGTGACTGCTGGATTTCATACCATGCTGAGTTATTTAGGGTGTTAAACGTGATTCTTACTTCAATGGCTTCTTTAATTACACAATCCGTGAACCACAATGAATATTTTATCCAGTGTCTGTTTTCTAAAGCATGGTCAGCTAAAGCAGATTTATCGGGGTAGTCTAGACCATAAAACCTCGCATGTTCCTTCCTACATTGTTCCACAGTGCGTATTGATTGTCCAACGATGACTGGCTACACTTGCAAGGTATCTTACAGTCCCCAGGTGTTCTGAGACCTGCTGGGTCTTTAACTGGTCTCAGTAATTGACGGATCTTTGTCGGAAGCCTGAAGATTAATTTGATCTTGTGTCATTTCAGCAGGCAGCTTATTTTGCCCAGAACGGGGCCACAGAATAGCAAAAAAGTACTTTTTTATCCCTGCTCCCCATTGGTGATCTTATTGTGAACCTTGCTTGAAATCACTCCCATTTATTTGATTGATGTTATGGCCATTGTTCCTGAAGACATCGCATAGGTGGCTCAGCTCATGGGGCAGATTATAAATGTCTGATATCATTCTTGCACAATGCACCAATGTTTGTAAAATAGTGCCCTTCTGTGCTGGGTGATGATGACTGATGGTGTGCAACGACAGGTCATTGTGGGTGGGTTCTGTATAGAAACTGATGCCAAGTCATCCATTTCATTTGTGGTGGACAAGGACGTCGAGGAAGGGCAATGCATGGTCTTTTTCTACCTCCACTGTAAAATAGATGTTACAGTTAATGCCGCTGAGGTGTTCTTGAAGCCATTAAAATAAAAATCACCGATAACACCCCAAATGGAAACTGTGGCCTGCAGCTCAGCAAGGCATGGGATGCAGCGATTGTACAGTGGAACCAGGAGCATTGAACAATGAGTCAACGTATGCCCATATACTGCGATGCTGCGGGCACCAGTGATGACACAGCCGACAGGTAGTATATACAATCGCACCAAAAAGTATTGGCACACGTGCCTATTTATCGTTGCTGGTTACAAACGCCGCACCTTTCGGTATACCGCACATGTACAGGCTACTCACATACCAGACATTACAATTCTGCCCACAGTGCCTACCATTAACAAAGAAATGCAGTGTTAAGGGCAAACATGTATCTCCTCTGCACACAACAAGTGTTGGCACAGAGTGTGGCTTCTCAGTATATTGATGGGTTTTCAGGTACCGGAACGCCATCTGCTGACGCAATAGACACTGCATGTTGTTGATGGCCTAGTCACTAGTATGTTGCTGTGTTGCGCGTTAGTGGTCAGAATGGGGCTGAAGAAGAAGGAACATTCAGTGGCGTTGCGTGAGAGAGTGGTATTGCTCCATTTACAAGGGAGAAGCTATTGACAAATAGAAGCAGAGGTGTCTGTTAGCTACACCTCGGCACGAGCCATCATTCATAAATATAGAGAGACTGGAACAACAGTGAATAAGTGTCCTCTTGGACGTCCAAAAGTGCTTACAACCCAAGAGCGTCGCCATATCATCGCATTTGCTCGGAAGGAACCTGCTACAAGTGCAGCAACTATTGCTGAGGTTGCTCAGACAATGTTCAACAACACAGTGTTCAAACTATACAAAATGTGTTGAATGAGGCTGACATGCATGGAAGTTCTCCCAGGAAAAAGCCATACATATTGGAAATTAACTGGCAGAAATGCCTGCAGTTTGCCAAGGACTACATCAGCAAGCCGATGGATTTTTGGAACACTGTGATATTTAGCAACGAATCGAAGTTCAATTTGTTTGGATCTGATGCAAGAAATTAAGTTTGGCGCAAACCGAATATGCACCTCAACATCAAACACATGCATCCCACAGTCAAACACAGTGGGGGCGATAGCATGGTCTGGGGCTGTATGGCAGCGTCCGGTGTTGGAAATCTAGCTGTAATCCACAGTACAATGGACCATAAAAGATACATCGATGTGTTGCAAGGTAATTTACATGCTAGTGCACAGACATTGGGTCTTACTGGGGTGTTTCATTTCCAGCTAGACAACGACCCAAAACATACCGCCATGAAAACCCGGGAGTGGTTACTGTACAATGCCCCCAGAAGGGGTCTAACACCACCTCGGAGCCCTGATTTGAACCCCATTGAGAACCTGTGGGCTCATCTTGACATGCAAGTCAGAAAAAGGAGTCCATCCGGTAAAAACAACCTGGAGAAAGTGCTCCTAGAGGAATGGTTGAAAATTACCCCTGATATCACCCGGAATTTAATACAAAGCATTCCTCGGTGTTTACGTACTGTTATAGATGCTAAAGGGATGCACAATAGCTATTAGGAGGTGAACATCAATTAAGAAAATGAACACACTGTTCGATTCATACGCGTGTGCCGAGACTTTTTTGTATGCACAAGAGCGATGTTTATTTTCATAACACTGTATGTTACTTTACGGACAGGTGATTTCGACATATTAGTAACCTATGTAATGTAAGGTGGCACGTGTCTGGGTTCTGTTCTGAAATATATGTTTCGTTTAACCTACAACCACAAAATGTACCTGTGCCAATACGTTTCGGTGCAGTTTATAAGGGGTGTAACCAGTGGCCCACTGGCTGTCATAACACTTGCCAATGGCCAAGGAGTAATCAGAAATGCGATACACAACCATGTTTTGTTTTTTGTTTTCTTCCTTGCAGTTGGTTTTAACACAAAACAGAAAAGCTGTATTGATGGATTATTGGCTTATCATTAGAATACTACTACAGAATCTGAATTGTCCGAAACCTTGTAATACTACTCTTTCACAGATTAAGACAATGTGAAATACCGTCATTGAAGCTACTATCCTCATACATCCAGTAGCTGGAGAAGTGTTTCTTACATCGTCTATACCAGTGATCCCAACCAATTTACTCACTTAAAAAAGTGGACTTCAATTCTCAATCGAGGGTTTGTATGCAATAACAATACAAGAAGCTGGAGATCAGAGAGAGAGGAGGAAGGACAAGATGGGCAGAGAGGCGGAATAGGAGGAGATGGAAAGAAAGAGGGGGAGAAGGAGATTACAATGTACATCCAATTCTAATACGTATTTAGCAATTGCGAAGCAGGGTTGGGTTTGCCAGCATTAAATACAGCTTCCCTTCTCTTTATAATTATAATATAGTATCCTAGCACTCTGAAGAGGACACCTATATTAAGTTAACTCCAACTACAACTATTTCGTTCATTTGTTTATCAAACAAACTGTTAATATAAAAGTCATGTGAACTGCTGTGCAATAGCAACACCTAGCATGCCATACCACAGAGATGTCAGTCATTGCTGCACAGCACTCTGATGTTTTTCTTCATAGTCTATCTTCATGTCTATCACAACTGTGCATATGATACTTAAATTTGACACAGCTTATTTGGCTCATCACTGAGCGAACCAATTTCACATAACCTGACTATAGATTAACAGAAAGTGTACTTGAAAAAATTATTTAATTGGATAGATAAAAAATCTACTGATCAAACGGCAGCAGAACACACACATAAAAGACGGTTGTAATTGCCAAGCTTTCGGAGCCAGTCGCTCCTTCTTCAGGCAGAAGAGGTGAAGGGGAAGGAAGAGGGGTGAAAGAAAAGGACTGGAGAGGTCTAGGAAAAGGGGTAGATTTTGGTAAAGTAACACAGAACTGCGGGTCAGGGGAGACTTACCGTACAGGATGAGAAGGAAAGACTGACTGTTGGGGACCGCATCGGATGAGATTTGAAAACCTGAGAGCTTAAAGGTGGAGGACAGGATTATATGCAGAGAGAGATTACTGCTTAAACACCATGCGTGAGTCAAGAGTGAAAAGCTAAGTGAGGGGGGTGAAAACTGGATCTCAATTCAGCTTTGAGCATACAAGCTGTGACAGGAGATTAGAACGGCAGTTTCCCACAGCAGAGTACGTGGCTGACATTTGCTACGGGGCCATGGCGTGCGGCTAGCGTTTATGTGGCCTTGGAAAAACCTGAGCACATATGGCCGTGTTTTCACGTTTGGAGGAATTTATATTCCATAGAAAAATTGATAAAAATAGAACTAAGAGTGACACGGAGGTGCAAGCTGGCATTCTGGACAGAAAAATATGTAAAACTAAACTGTCTATAAGTACCACAAAAATACATAATAGTTTAAAAGTTATTGTCGTCTTAAAAACTGTAAATTTATGAAAATTCAAAAGATAATATCTCGGCAATGCTTTGGCCGATTAATACGAACAAAGTGTTTACGGATGCAGCTAGTAGAGCTGCATCAAGCAAACATAGAAGATTTAGCTGAATATGTACCATTTTTGAATAAGATGTTGGAATATGGGATTCGACTGAGAGAAACTGTGTTTTTGGTCACAAATAAATTTAGAGAGACGACACTAGCAGAAGCATTCTAAAGTTTAAAGAGGTAGATGAGTAATTAAGTATGTATTTTTATTTGTTTGTTTATGTGACGTATCAAAAATCCGGGAAAAGCAATAGCACGCCACAAGAACATTATTTGTGAAAAAAAGGTGGCAGATACAGAAAACTGGACCTTAAATTGTTATTGCCCGGAAATTTTCCAATGTTTTTTTGTGTTTAGTTTTAGAATATTCGTAGTTCTTTTTGTCGAACATTGTTTTGAGTTAGGCAGTTGTTTCAAGGGTGCATAGCTTGGCCATCTTTAATGACGGGGGAGTTGAGTTTGAGAGAGGCTAAGAGCTGGACGTGCCGCCCGTCTGGTGTAGTATTGAGTTTCGTAGCCACATTCAGGGAGAAGTATGTACGTAGCGATGTTTAAAATCGATCAAGTGGAGCACAATATAGTAGTTTAGGACAGCAGACAAGAGTGTATTTTGTAAACAGACTGTCGAGTGCCGTGATCACAACATCTGAATTTTATAGTGAAGTGTTATAGCATCAGTTATTCTGCATTTTAAGTGTTTAGTGAATATATTGAAGAAAAATAAACTACTTGTACAAATTACAGAGTCACTCAATATTTTAAATTTCACCATGATACCTTCCTGCATTGTTCTGTTATATTTTATTTCAGCTTAAAAACTGAGTTTACAACGTAAGAGTTGGCACCCTATGACGAAAAAAGTAACCAAACATTGAGACCAGCCACATCTCTGGGCCACTCAATTAAGCTGAGTGTAACAAATATAAATATTTTCATGTCATATCACGTGGGGGCTCGAGCCAAACTATTCAATTACAGTAGGTAGTGCCCAGTACCGTCATACAGAACATGATTTTCGAAAGTCGCGGCCCTGTTGAAGTAGCCGATTAACATGTTCCAGACTAAGATAACACCGAGTGACAAGTGGTGTGCCCCAAAGTTGTTTTTTGGAGGAATCAGCAGTACTAGGATTGGATGTGATGGCCCACGAAATCTGCTTTTTTAACTAGGCTGGTGGGGTAATTACATGCATTGAAGGCTGAAGTGAGAATGGTGGCATATTACCATAAAGAGTCTGCATCTGAACAAATACGTCTGCCTCGGATGCCAAGGCTGTATGGGAGGGAATGTTTGACATGGAAAGGATGGCAACAGATAAAATGTAAATACTGTTGTTTGTTGGTAGGTTTAATGTGGGCGGAAGTGTGTAGCTGGCCTTCGGTGAGGATGAGATCAGTATCAAGTGGCATTGGATTCGGAATAGGACCATGTGAAATTTAATTGGGAGAAGGTATTCAGAGATTCCAGGAATTTTACTACATCAGCCTCACCCTGAGCCCATATGGTGAAGATGTCATCAATGTATCTAAACCAAACCCAGAGCTGAAGACTTACGTACCCCAGAAATGCCCCTCCAAGTGACCCATGAAAAGGTTGGCATACCCCTGATCTGTTTGTATGTCTGCCCCTCAAAGGTGAAATAGTTGTTGGTAAGTATAAAGTCGATTAAGGTGAGTAGGAAGGATGCCGTAGGTTTGGAATCAGGTGGGCACTGACTGCGAAAATGTTTAGCAGCAGACAGACCATGTACGTGGGGGATGATGATATAGAGGGAGGTGGTTCAAAATGGCTCTGAGCACTATGGGACTTAACTTCTGAGGTCATCAGTCCCCTAGAACTTAGAACTACTTAAACCTAACTAACTTAAAGACACCACACACATCCATATCCAAGGCAGGATTCGAACCTGCGACCGTAGCAGTTGCACGGTTCCAGACTGTAGCACCTAGAACCACTCGGCCACACCGGTCGGCAGAGGGAGGTGGCATCAATGGTGACAAACAAGGTGTGTGGTGGGAGTGGGACAGGCACAAATTTCAGACGGTCTAGGAAATGGTTGATATCTTTGATGTAGTACCGGAGTCTTCATACTACGGATTGCAGGTGTTGATCAACTAAGGCAGATATACGTTCAGTGGGTGCTTTGAAGCCAGCATCTATAGGATGGCCTGGATGATTGTGTTTGTGGATCTAAGGATCTAAAAAATAAGGTAAAAGGTGGGGGTGCATGGTTTGGGTGGGGTGAGAAGTTCTATGGATTTAGGTGTTAGTCCTTGAGAGGGGCCTGAGGTTTTAAGGAGGGACTGCAGGTCAGTTTGAATCACAGGGATGGGATCTTGATGGCAGATGCTGTAGGTAGAGGTATCAGACAGCTGGCGTAGACTTTCACTATCATACTCCTTTCGGTCAGGTAGTATACTGATAGATCCTTTGTCTGCTGGAAAGATAATGATGGTGTCATCAGCTTTTAAGGATCATAGAGCCTGGAGTTCTGCAGAGGACAGGTTCGGGTCCTGTTGTCGGGACGTGAGGAAGGGTTGTGAAGCAATGCTGGATGTGAGAAATTCTTGGAAGGCTTGAAAGGATGATTCTGAAGTAGTGGTGGTGGATCAAAGTTGGAGTCATGGTCTGAGCTGTTCAAGGCAGGGTTCAATGTCAGGTTTGCTGTTGGACAGGTTTTGGGGATTGGATTGCAAATTGATATTTCCAATGGATATTACATGTGAAGGAAAGTGGGTCCCTCACCAAAGCAGCATGATCAAACACAGGTTTAGGGCTGAAAGTGGGGCCCTTAGACAAAATGGATAATTCAGGAGGGGTGAGTGCCTGAGATGAGAGATTAATGACACTGTACTGTTGTGACTGGTTCTTGCAATTATGGGTTATTCTTGGTCTGGGAGGTAGTGGTTAAGCCTGTGGGATGTTAAGAAGGTTGGCCAAGCTTGATTTGTAGGAGAGGAGTGGTGGTTGATGGTGTGGCTGTTTAGGGAGCTGTAGAGGGACAGGAAGGGAAACACCAGTGTGCACGTAGTTTAGGAGAAGGTGGGATAGCTTTTTGAGGTGAAGTCTGGCATGTTGTTGCAGTTTGAAGTTGGCTTCGTGGATGATATCATTCAAGGACATATGAGGGGCAAACAACTGCAGGATTTTGTATAAGGAGAGAAGTCTTGTAGAGTGGAACTTGGCTGATGGGGCATATAGATCACAGATTAGCGGGGTAAGTGCAAGAGAGTGCTGTATTCGAAACTGTAAAAGAGCCTGATGTACGGTAGGATTCCATCCAGAAACAGGGACTTTCAAATGGGCCTTTTGGAGTAACTCCAAGAGACAAGTAGGTTTCAAGAAACAGAATGTGGGACCTTAGTTTTGATAGTGCAAAAGGCATGTTTTCGAAAAGAATGGATGTAATATGAGATGGGATTCATCATGGCAAGAGAAGACAGTTTGGAGAGTTAGAAATCATGGGAGTGATAGAAAAAAAAATAAATAAATAAATACAGGGCGGAAGAGATAGAAAAATGGAAAAAAAGCAAGGAAAAAACTCAGAAAAATTTGTACAAAAATTGTTAGTAAGAGGTAATGAGTGGGTAATCTTTTTTTATTATTATTATTATTATTTTGAGCTTTTCCTCATTACAGAGTCTTATCTCCAACATAATAATTTACTTGGAAATTACAATACAAACAATAAACATCCTTAAACTATATTTTCAAAATATTCCTCCAGGTGTTTTGATCTTGTGTGTCCTCTTCTTCTGCGCCCATTCTCCTCATTGTGTGGTGTACATTTTGGAGCCAGGTGGTCATAGGTCGTCCTCTTCTACATGATACAAAAAAATGACTGGAAAAGAAAAAAAGGAAAAAATTGATTATGTAAGTCT
Organism: Schistocerca serialis cubense; assembly: GCF_023864345.2. Lineage (NCBI taxonomy): Eukaryota > Metazoa > Arthropoda > Insecta > Orthoptera > Acrididae > Schistocerca > Schistocerca serialis. The sequence continues at coordinate 585,505,418 of NC_064639.1, forward strand.
GGAAAACAGATGAAATTGTATTAACTGGGTAAACAGAGAGCAAAAGTCATAAGAAAAAATGTAAACTACTTAGCTTGGCAATCAAAGTGACGTAAGAGATGGTAATAAAAGGTGTAAAGTGCTGATTAATCTTTGTGATCGAGGTAAATAAACAAATGGATTGCGACATAAGGTAGAAAACAGATGACAGTTTGAACAAGACCGATGACAACACACACTGACAAGAGGGTTACACAACAAGGAATGATGGCCACATGCGCTAATATAACGACGAAAGTAATCAATTATTGACAAAATTATTTAATTGGCTAGACAAAAAAATCTACACACCAAGCGGCGGCAGACTGCACCCATAACTGGCAAGCAAGGTTTTCAAATCTCACCCGATGCAGTCCCCAACAGTCAGTCTTTCCTTCTCATCCTGTACGGTAAGTCTTCCCTGAAACGCAGTTCTGGGTGACTTTCCTGAAATCTACCCCTTTTCCTTCACCCCTCTTCCTTCCCCTTCAACTCTTCTGCCCGAAGGAGGAGCCAATGGCTCCAAAAGCTTGCCAATTACAACCATCTTTTCTGTGTGCGTTCTGCCGCCATCGCTTGGTGAGAAGATTTTTTATCTATCCAATTAAATAAGAATATATCTAGAAACAAAGATGAGGTGACTTACCAAACGAAAGCGCTGGCAGGTTGATAGACACACAAACAAACACAAACATACACACAAAATTCAAGCTTTCGCAACCAACGGTTGCTTCATCAGGAAAGAGGGAAGGAGAGGGAAAGACGAAAGGATGTGGGTTTTAAGGGAGGGGGTAAGGAGTCATTCCAATCCCGGGAGCGGAAAGACTTACCTTAGGGGGAAAAAAGGACAGGTATACACGCGCGCGCGCGTGCGCACACGTATCCATCCGCACATACACAGACACAAGCAGACATTTGTAAAGGCAAAGAGTTTGGGCAGAGATGTCAGTCGATGTGGAAGTACAAAGGCAAAGATGATGTTGAATGACAGGGGAGGAATGAGTGGCGGCAACTTGAAATTAGCGGAGGTTGAGGCCTGGCGGGTAACGAGAAGAGAGGATATACTGAAAGGCAAGTTCCCATCTCCGGAGTTCTGACAGGTTGGTGTTAGTGGGAAGTATCCAGATAACCCGGACGGTGTAACACTGTGCCAAGATGGGCTGGCCGTTCACCAAGGCATGTTTAGCCACAGGGTGATCTTCATTACCAACAAACACTGTCTGCCTGTGTCCATTCATGCGAATGGACAGTTTGTTGCTGGTCATTCCCACATAGAAAGCTTCACAGTGTAGGCAGGTCAGTTGGTAAATCACGTGGGTGCTTTCACATGTGGCTATACTTTCTATGTGGGAATGACCAGCAACAAACTGTCCATTTGCATAAATGGGCACAGGCGGAAAGTGTTTGTTGGTAAATTTATATGTGAAAATATTCATGTAATTAATACACTTTGATATATTAAGTGTTTTAAAATTTGTGGTTTATAAGACTCAAATTAAAGTCCGATTGTAGGTTAAAGCACAGAGTTCCATGCGATTTTAAGACGTTCCTGAAATTCCTGGAGATTTTTCCATGTAAAATGTAACTCCCTGAGAATTCCAGGTATTCTAGAAGAACCACCACCTTGGTAATGTATTAAAGCTTCTGTGAACTGTAACTGAAATAAATATATAAATATCTTTTTGGATCATTCGAAAGAATTGCTGCGACTATGTTGCAATTTGTGGCCACCGAGGTGAGATTTATTTTCAGTGTTTTACAGCAGGCTATCATAATCACGTGGGTGTGCGGGTGTGCATGTGCACACACAAGAGTTCACCAGCGAATTCCTTAAGATACCCATCTTATTCAAGCACTGCCAGTTCCTCACTTAGATTGAAAAAAAATAACTAAATCTCAGTAATGAAAGGACGAACACAATAAAGTGGGACACAGACAAGAGGAAAAATGCTTCTACTGGAGCATAAACAAGACTTAAGACAGATGGCAGCTGCCTCATTCAACTTTTATCAATACTTAAAAATTTTCCCAAGAATTTTTGTCATGTGAACATATTCACATCCTTTTTAACATGCAACTCACATCTCAATCGCCAAGCTGCTACAACTGTAATCCACTAACACACCCACTAATTCCTCACTGCAAGTCTGCTCCAACCCATCCACTCATTCATTCAGCCTCACTCATAGTTATTACCTCTTTGTGCCTCTTAACTGTCACTGTTTCATTACTAACAACCACAGTCTCCATTATGTACTACTACTACTACTACTACTACTACTACTACTACTACTGTCTCTTCTCACTGTCACTATCTCTCTCTTCCTCACTATTGATGTCATAGACTGTCTCTCATTATCACCAGCTCTCACCCATTTTCACTTTCTCCTTCTCTTTATTCCTCTCCCACTGGCACTGTCCCCATTCTTTTCCTAGCACTGTTAAGCCAAAATTTTTGGGAAAAATTTTAAATGTGCTGAGGAAGGTAGACTGGGGCAGCTGATACCAGACTTTTCAGTCAAGAGTCTTTTAAAACAGGAGCATATTAGTCTTTTTTGTGCTCTGATAAGAGCATTTTTCTGCTGGTTCCCTTCTTTTCCTTGCTACAGCAGGGCATGTCGCTCATATGAAACAAACTTTATGGGACAGTAAGATTGACAGTTTTTTTTTACAGAAAGTTGAAATAAAGCAAAACTAATTTTATACCTCTCAACAGATTTTACACATACAAAAATTTTGCTTGTGTTACAGTAATACAACACGGGGGTCTCGGAACCCTTCCAATGATAAGGGAGACACTTTACAGCATATTTCTCCATGCTACGTGACTTATAAACTTCGTTTTCACCTCAGATTGGATATTATGGGTGTCTTATGTGATCAAGTATGGTAACACAACCTCTTTACCTCAGAAATGGATAAAAACAGCTAGAAAATTTTCATAGCTTTTCAAGATCGGGATCTTAGGAACGTACTCTAAAAATTTCAGCCATTTGCTGTGCCTAGCCATCTTGGAATTCGTAGCTCAGTTTTGGTACCTGAAAGCCGTGTATTTCAAGTTTGAACTAAATGGTGCCTCCGTAAGCCCCTTAAGGCATGTCATATACCACATGTAATGCGAAGAAACCAATCGAATTGTACCATTTGCCTAAACAGGAGGAAGTGTGTAATATTCAAACTTTGACCTTGTACTGCATGACAGTTACAATAAAACAATCCCTCTATTGGGTATACAAATGGTCCCCAGCCCACAGGCTACCAAAAACACTTGACTGTCTTTCTATCACCAATAGAACCTGGGGTAAAAGCCCAGAAAAATCCACTTTTTTGGAAAATATTAGGCAGCACACAGTATCACACGCATACAGATGCGGAACAAATATACGGTGCAAATTCTGCCAGAATTGACTTCAATTTCACCTTACATCAGGAATGTTTATCAGCAACACCTTCCTTCTGAACAGCATGTTACAAAAACAGTGGCAACAGGAGCAAGGCTCTTTCACAACCGGACAAGAGGAAAAAATAATTCAGTGTATGAGACTGACATATACCCAATAAGATTTATAATAAAATTGTTTTATTTCAAGTTGCTTCTGTACATGGAATGGAAAGAATTGACCCACAAATGGAAAAGTAGTAACATTTCATGCACAAATGGCTATTTCATATTTTAACACAATAGTCCAGACATCTTAAATGTAGGAAGTATATTTTATTCAATAAATATTCTTTATTCAATACAGTCCTTTGTTTAATAATCACTCACACTAAAACATAGACACATTGTGGACATACAAGGATCCGGCTAAATCCTTTGGTAATGTATTGAAGTTTGTGCACTGGAACATGTACACATTTTGTCACAGATTAATTATTTTATCAGAATTTAATTTCACACTCTCTCTTTTGCTGTTTTATCCACAGCAAAATATTTTGTGCTGAAGTACATCCATATGATTAAAGGAGTGGATTATTGTAATGCCAGTGACTTACAATCACAGAATTCACAATGTGTATGTTTTACTACATAATTCACTTTCAGGAACAGTATCTGCAAACCAAAAGATGCAGAACTTTACTTTCTGACATGGAATTTTCTTATAATTTGTTTAAAAACACAGAAAATCTTGCTTTATGGATTAAATATAATCCAAATTTTTACTATTAATTACACAAATAAGTAGGTACCATACACACAACCTATGCAGTGTGGTACAAAGACAATGAGTAAAAGCAAACTGCTGAAAATTATGTAAGGTCTATTTCGACCACAACGAGAATGTCTTCTGAAGAATGTCTTCTTAGATATTTAGGAGAAAAATTGTGACCTTATTCAAAAGAAACTTAACAGAAAAAAACTGACCATGTGTAATGAATGTATCAAACCAAATTTGCAGCGAAGGGGTGCAGTGTGGTTGTGCATCTGAGGGAAAAAAAGAAAAAGTTGTGACTGCAAGAAATTACAAATGGAGGGTGATGAAAGAAGAAAACAGGGTCTTCATTGATGGCAAATCTACATTAACACCAGTAACACCAAGTGGTATGACAATGCATAGTGCACATGAGGAAAAATTCCATCAAAATAAATTTGCAGCAATTTGGGCTCTCACTGAAGACCATGATTCATTCTATACTTCATGGTACAGAGAATCAAACAGTTTCATGCCACTAAAATTTTTTACATATCCTAATTGGTACACAAAAGAATAATTTTATGTTGTATTTGTAACAATGATAATTGTAACAATGATCCATGATATCTACATACCACCTTCCATGCTAAAATTTGTGTTTACAAACCCTGTACTGTCTCAAAACAACCATAAAAAGTTATGAAAATTATGGCAAACAAATATACAAAGTTCAGACAAATGAAATTCTAGAAGACTATACAATACATATCTAGACACAGATAACGTGGAATTCCAGTCGTCTAAGAGTTTTTAGCAACACAGTGCACAGCTCCAACCCAATTACTTGCTTAAAATTGAGAGCAATGAGTAGCTGCATACTTATCCATGTCTTCTGCCACATAACTTTCATCATCTGTATTATCAGCTGGCCATTATTTTTCTCTTTCTACAGCTCATGTGACACACAACTTGACTCTCACAAGCAACTGTCATTTCTAATTATTATTACAAAGTAAATACAGGTATTGTACAAAATAAGATCACTAAGAGGAGGATTTCAGTATGAACTTTTGTGCATTTTTGTTACTTTACACAGACCACATAATTTTACATTCACATTAACATACACAACAACTTGTTTCACAGCAGAAAATATACATTTATCACATCGCTTCCCTTCTACTCCAACTAAGTTATAATTTCTAACAAATATTTCATTATCATTTATTTAAAATAACATAAATGGCACATAGTCAAAACAGATAAAGGTATACATGAACTTTCCAAGTGGGCAAGAACAATTATTACGAAGAGATGAAAACCAAATAATGCAGGCAAAAAACAAAAAAATGTTGGGTATTAGTTCTGTTTCCCAACAAGAAGTTCAAGCTAATTCCCAGTTTGTGCTATACTTGCATATGATATCACTCCCACTTGGTCCTATGTTTTGTGTACCTATGCAGCCTTCTTACACATATTTCATAAGATAATGTGTATGGTACTTCAAACAATTGCCCAGCTAGTAGAATATTACCTCTGACAAGTGGCACTAAATCTTGACAAAGCAATAATAAAATGAACACTAGTACGATGATGATGATGGGTTGGGAGGGAGGGAGGGGGGGAGGGGGGGAGGGGGGAGGGGAGGGAGGGGGGAGGGAGGGAGGGGCACTAAACTGCACGGTCATCAGCGCCCGAACCAAGTCCCATAAACTGCGCGGTTATCAGCGCCCGTACGAAGTACCAATTTTAACACAGTCCACTTTTTTTACACAATCCAATCGAGCTACTGTCACAAATGATGATGAGGATGAAATAATGATGACAACACAAACACCAAGTGGCCGGGTGGAGAAAATCCTCAACCCAGCTGGGAATCGAACCCAGGACCCCGTGATCCAGAGGCGGCAATGCTAGCCACTAGACCACGATCTGCGGACAACACTAGTAGGAAAAGGATAGATTGCTAATCATCGTAAAGATGACATGTTGAGTTGCAGACAGACATTCCGAAGCTGCTGGAGATAGCAGTTGTGTGTGTGTTGTGTGTTTGCTTGTGTGAATGTGTGCAAGTTTTCATTTCTGAAGAAGGCGTTGGCCAAAAGTTAAATGTGTTACAGTATTTTCATTTTGCATGTCTGCAACTCAATGTCTCTTCTTTACAGTGAGTAGCAATCAATCATTTTTCTAATATTTTTGATATTTCAACCTGGAGTTTCCATTGTTTGATTTTGCTAATAAAATGAGAAATATTTCAGAATTAATGCTCCACTACTGCACCAAGACTATATTTTCAATTAAATACTTCATTTTATATGAAACCTAAGTATGCATCAATGCAAAAGATAATAATGTCACTAAGACTTTCAATAAGCACAACTCCCACTGAAGAGTATCACTTACCATAAAAAGTGAGAAAATGTTGTTCCATAAAAAGCTGGAACGATAAGAAGCGCAGAAAAGGAGTGCGTATGTTGGGGAGGGTCAGTAAGAGAATGATTTAATATTTGGGAAAACTATCCTGCAACTATATCACAGTGACATAAAAATTATTATGAATGATTGATAAATAATGTTGGTGAGAATTCTAACCACTGACCTTCAATTAACATTCTCACTGTCACCACCCTCCCTCTGCTACATTCAGAAGAGAACTTTGCTTCTGAGAATGCAAGAAATACAAAGAATTCCTTCAATTCACTAACTGATACAGTTACTGATGGGAACAGAATTTTTACAAATTCCTTACTGCTTACAATTTTTTTCAGTTTCCTTGTCCTAAGTACCTTCACTTTCAATATTACCTTTATCTGAAAAATATTTCAAAATATGAAATACGAAAAATAATACTGCTCTATGTTGAAATTACAGATCTTCAAAGAAATATTTCCTTTGTCTTAGACAGTACATTTCTAGACAAATAAAATATAAAAAACTAATTAATTTCACTAACTACTTGGTGGTACATTGTTTTCCACTGGGCCATTAAGGACAAGGCTTTCTTCTAATAATATTTCAGTTTCCTCATCTGAAATAAAAGAAAAAGAGAACAACATAAGATGAAACAGCATATGCATTTGAAATTTGGGAAGAGTGGCCATAAAGATAACCATAAAGATAAGTCACACACACACACACACACACACACACACACACACACACACACACACACATCCTACACTAAAAGAATTTGTAGTAGAGGTAGAGCGGGAGGAGGGGGGGGGGGGGGGGGGGGGAGGCAAAGATCATGAAACATTATTGAATAAGACAAAAAAAGGCAGTTTTACATACTGGCAGCCATTCAATCTTTAAACAAATGACCAATATTTGTCAAACATGCTGAAATTCAAAGCATCAGTGCAGTTTTCTTTAGCTGACGTTACACAGTTCCTCACTAGATCTCAACTAGACATCTCGCGGACAAATCGAAAGTCATCCCCCCCCCCCCTACACACACACACACACACACACACACACACACACACACACAGAGGCAAGTGCTTACTAAACTTATGAAATCAGAATTAATTCTAACTATTTGAGAAACCATTTTTTTTAAAGATCCATAAATTCTTCCTCCATTACCATTCTTATTCTCCACCTTCAGACTCTTCACTTTTCAATTTACGAATCGCACCTTCTGAGGGAGGTCTCGCATTGTGCATTTATGTGGACAATATTTATTTATTATTACAGAAATATGTGAGTGAGTGTGGTTTTAATGTCTTCAAGTAAGAATAATTTGAATCAAATAGACAGGGTGTTACAAACAGGTACGGCCAAACTTTCAGGAAACATTCCTCACACACAAAGAACAGATGTTATGTGGACATGTGTCCTGAAACGGTTAATTTCCATGTTAGAGCTCATTTTAGTTTCGTCAGTATGTACTGTACTTCCTCGATTCACCGGCAGTTGGCCCAATTGAAGTAAGGTAATGTTGACTTCGGTGCTTGTGTTGACATGTGACTCGTTGCACTACAGTACTAGCATCAGGCACATCAGTACGTAGCATCAACAGGTTAGTGTTCATCACGAACATGGTTTTGCAGTCAGTCCAATGTTTACAAATGCGGAGTTGGCAGATGCCCATTTGAAGTATGGATTATCACGGGGCAATAGCCGTGGCGTGGTACGTTTGTATCGAGACAAATTTCCAGAACGAAGGTGTCCCGACAGGAAGACGTTCAAAGCAATTGATTGGAGTCTTAGGGAGCACGGAACATTCCAGCCTGTGACTCGCGACTGGGGAAGACCTAGAACGATGAGGACACCGGCAATGGACGAGGCAATTCTTCGTGCAGTTGATGGTAACCCTAATATCAGCATCAGAGAAGTTGCTGCTGTACAAGGTAACATTGACTACGTCACTGTATGGAGAGTGCTACGAGAGAACCAGTTGTTTCCGTACCATGTACAGCGTGTGCAGGCACTAGCAGCAGCTGACTGGCCTCCACGGGTACACTTCTGCGAATGGTTCATCCAACAATGTGTCAATCCTCATTTCAGTGCAAATGTTCTCTTTACGGATGAGGCTTCATTCCAACGTGATCAAATTGTAAATTTTCACAATCAACATGTGTGGGCTGACGAGAATCCGCACGCAATTGTGCAATCACGTCATCAACACAGATTATCTGTGAACGTTTGGGCAGGCATTGTTGGTGATGTCTTGATTGGGCCCCATGTTCTTCCACCTACGCTCAATGGAGCACGTTATCATGATTTCATACGGGATACTCTACCTGTGCTGCTAGAACATGTGCCTTTACAAGTATGACACAACATGGAGTTCATGCACGATGGAGCTCCTGCACATTTCAGTCGAAGTGTTCGTACGCTTCTCACAAACAGATTCGGTGACCGATGGATTGGTAGAGGCGTACCAATTCCATGGCCTCCACGCTCTCCTGACCTCAACCCTCTTGACTTTCATTTATGGGGGCATTTGAAAGCTCTTGTCTACGCAACCCCGGTACCAATTGTAGAGACTCTTCGTGCTCATATTGTGCACGGCTGTGATACAATACGCCATTCTCCAGGGCTGCATCAGCGCATCAGGGATCCCATGCGACGGAAGGTAGATGCATGTATCCTCGCTAACGGAGGAGATTTTGAACATTTCCTGTAACAAAGTGTTTGAAGTCACGCTGGTACGTTCTGTTGCTGTGTGTTTCCATTCCATGATTAATGTGATTTGAAGAGAAGTAATAAAATGAGCTCTAACATGGAAAGCAAGCGTTTCCGGACACATGTCCACATAACACATTTTCTTTCGTTCTGTGTGAGGAATGTTTCCTGAAAGTTTGACCGTACCTTTTTGTAACACCCTGTATAACTTTTAAACAAAACTGTCCAACAGTTGCCTCTGCTGTAAAATGCTGAATATATCAGGACACTGAACTGGGAAAGTTGGCTAGGTACATATTTCTCCACATATGTCCAATAACATGAGTACTTCGCAAAAAAACTCTGGAAAACAGTGTGTATTCTAAATTTAATACTTTTACTGATACTGCTACTTCACTGAGTCTACTTCTTTTCCTGCAGAGTTTAATTTATGTTTTATGATATTATACATGTCTAAACATATAAGATAAGGTTTCAGAAAAAAGTGTAGATAAAGCAAATAGCCTGCCACAAATTACCTGATTCATCAGATAGCTGCTGCGGAGAGAGGCGACACCCACGAGCTAAGTAAGCTTGGAGGCGGCTGACGGATGCCAATATAAGACCAAGGAATGGTGGTGAAGGTGTAAGTGGCCGGGAGATATATTCAGGGTGATATTGTGTTGCAATGTAATATGGGTGCCCTTCCAACTCCAAAACTTCCATTCGAACTTTCTCCTCATCGTGACCTGTCCACAGAAATGAAAATTGCTAATCTGATGTATGCATCTGGTTAAGCATAATAAACAAAAAAGATAATTATCAGTTGTGAGGTGACAAAAATCATCACAAACATCTGTAAAGCATCAGTTCATCATTATAGAACATATGCATGGTTAAACACTGCATTGAACTGTAGTAGACAGACACATATCAATAATTTAACTCACTCGCTATAACGTACCTGTAAAGCCTTTTGCAAGGACATTAAATTTTAGTAGTACTTTCATCGTGACATTAGTTAAAACTGAGGGTTGGTCCCAACTTATATCTGGTTCTATCCTTTCACCAAAGTATGAAATGCACTCATTTAAAATGTAGTGCCTGGTGATTTGTAAGTCACAGGCATCCCGAGACTGGGAGTACCTCACTGGAACATGAAGCCATGAACCACTGGACTGTGACCTACTGGGAGGTGGGAAAGCTTGAAGAGAATGTATGTAAGTACACAACTGGATTGTTGGCTTCATTAACTGCAGCTTATTGTCTCTCACTGACAGCTGCTCTTCCTCCCATAGCTGCATGGTTCTCAGACTCTATGAGATGACAGCCTGAAGGCAAATAGCATACTGTGTCACTGTGTTCCCTGCAGGCCTCCACAGCTGTTTTGTCTTGCTTGCTGATTTCCCCAAACCGCTACATGCCCTAATACCCTGAAGAATCATACATGCTTCCTTGGTTTTGAAGAAGGGACACATTTTCCTGTATTGTATCACTTTCTTTGCTTGGTACATTTTCTATAATGCTTGTAGGGTACACAGGAACTCAGAGCAGATGAGAATGTTTCTGATTTGATGAGATGTCATCTGTCCCAGTGCCTTGAACAATGGTCAAGAAGAGTCAGTTTGTTTACAAACTGCATTTGTATTCAGTATTATTTTGTTGAATGTTTCTGACCAAGATAAGTATTGACAAAAAAGCACACTAGACTCTAGAGTCCAGTTCGTAGAATTACCTTAATAAAAATATGAGACAAAATGATTTAACAGTCCACAAAATAATAAATTTTAAACGTAATAAACTGAAAAGCACATGCAGACTGACATTCTATTTAAGACAAACAGAAATTACAGACATTGGCTGCGAGTGGGTATAGACTGAAATCAATGAGAAAAGTTGAAAATTTGTGCCAAACCAGGATTCGAACCTGGGTCTCTTACTTATTAGGAACAGATTTGACCGCTAAGCCATCCGGACACAGTGGTCATTGCAACTGCACAGACTACCCTAGCACGCCTCCCGTCAGACCCAAATTTCCAACTTATCCACACACTACTAACACAATGCCCCTTGCCCATTATCCTCACTACTCACAGCATTTCACCCATTCCCGTAAGAGTGTGAGCCTGAAGTGCATCTGCATTAAAGGGATCACTGGTCTTCATGCGCATGCACACCCTCGTGCGTACACGCACTTAAGTATCATGGACGTAAAATACGTGACAGTGGCGACACTTTCTTTTTTTTATACTTTTGTGTGTTCAAAATGTCAGGGTTTTAAAAACTTGAGAACAATTCCAAATACCGTATAAGCTAATAAGTGATGTTATTCAATTATATCTTTGTATCTGAAAATACTATTTTGAAACGAGTCATGAGTCAGAAGGAATGTACTAGAACAAGTTAACCTCCTTCAAGTATCCCGTACTTTCAGGAGCAATTACACAAGTATTTTATTTTCACACAAGAAATTAAGAGCTCAAAGGTGGACATGAATCATCAGTTTCCATGTACAAAGAATTATACAATCTATAGAAATTGTATCACATGTAACATTACTGCCCTGCATAATTAGTTTTTCAAGCAGAATACCAAATCTGACAGTGAAGCTTGTTTATAAGAACACAATGTGTGGACACTTAACAGGGTGTATATGCGGACAAGGAAAAATAAATTCCTGGATTTCCCGGTTAAAAATATACTTTATCCCGGGTGAAAACATGCGTTTTCCGTGTTAAGTGACAGTATATTTTCCCTTATCAATCTTTTGAATGGTTATGGTTTTATACATGGGCGTAGAATTTCCCGGCACTTAAGGAAACGAAACACAGGGAAAAAGACACGTTTTGGAAATATCTTTGATGTGCAGCAACATGTACGCTGTGTATTTTCGTATTACGAAAGTATACATTGGAATTCCACCAAACACTGCACGTTACTTTCCGAATCATTGAAATCGAGATTGCGATGAGCGTTTGTAAGCCAGTCGTAGCTCATGTCACGTGATCTCACCAGCCGATGGCAGCGGATATTCAGAGCCTAGGACACATGATGCAGTCAGCCAACAGCAACATCACTGGTAAGTAGCATGAACACACAAACAGGGAAAGTTAATAGTTTAAATTAATATACACAGTGTTGCTACAATAAAAATAAAAGCTTCCGCATATAATATTGGTCTCTAAGGTCAATAAGCTGCAAGAGAAGCTAAGCTTTCGCATATAATGTTGATCATTTTTGCGCGTGTTACACTTAAGATATATCACACAAATGTGCCAGTAAAATTTTTAATAATGATATAAATGTCTGATCTTCAGGGTTCGAAATTCTTCTAAATGACTCTGTCATCGAAGACTTGATTTTTAAATGAGAGTCAAACACTCTGTGATTTAATAAATTCACAGTACATTCTCGCAAATAGTTCAACTTATGTAAAAGGATATTTACTTTGAAATTAACGCTTTTCAAACTACCATTCGCAATATTTTCCTGCAACCTGTTAGAAATAGGTTCGTTTCAGCACTTGTCAGAGTGTGCAGATAACAGGTGACACCGTGCTATCATGACATTAGAGGATACTCCAAGAGCATTGGAATTTTGTTAACCATACTAAAATGTGCATACTTAAAGTGCACATTTGTATGTCCATATTACCAATGAAGTAGACCTTGACCTGATATTAAGCTTTTCAGTGTGTTTTTCGGGATGTAAATTTTCTTGGAGCACCAGTACAGTATTATATCATGTTTGGTTTTTTATTATGGCAAAATGCCATATGTGCTAGAAGATGAAAACGTGCACTTGAAATGCAGCGAACAGTTGAAACTAGCCAGTACTGTGGAATTAAACATTTTGTTTCAAATACACTGACTGCCTCTGTGGAAAAAGTTTATAAAAGTCACATTTCTTTAGCAAACAGCCAAAAATAACTTCAGCCAAAAATAACTTCATTGTTCTGCAAGGCGATTAATGCTTGACTGTCAGAAAAGTGGAAATAAAATAAAATCTGAAACTAATGACAAATTTTAGCCTTGCATAATTATGTGAATGCATTTTAATTCACTTGATAGCTCCCGGCCACAGATACCCATTGTTTTCATTTGACATGAGAGTAAACGAGGGGAAACAGCAAAATCACTAAATGTAAACACGGGTCACGTGGAGACTACCCACAATAACTCATACTGCTCCACACATCAGCCCCAAATCTACGATATTTGCGAACGGAGTCAATACTAAAAAAACGAATTTTCAAAAATATGTTCATCTTGTAGCGCATATCTTTATGAAAAGTCTGAAACATAAAACACATGTGTTCGAGGAAATGTTAAGACTTATTATTTGGTCTGAAGTGTGCCAAAGTGCAGTGCCACACCTCTTCATAAAGCATTCTTCTATCGCACGTCACTGTATTTCGCTCTGTGGAATTGAAACGTGTATATTTTGCAATGGATGCCATCAAACTATATTCACGACAGTGGAAATTGAAATGTCCTGTGATGCCTCCCCTGCTCCCAGTCGGCCGGTTTGACAGCCTGCCCCTCTTTAAAAAAATCTCGCAGTTAATAGCAGATGGGAGTATTTGTAATCGGGAGAACCAGAACTCTTCAGAAAATTTGCACTCTTCATTGCCTATTAGCTAATAACTTGCTGTTTTGTGTGATATAAAATTAAATATAGGATACATAAAACCAATAAAGACAAGAGATAAGCAAAAAGTTACATATTTCTTCAATCCTTAGCCCCCAGCATTTTTTTTTCTCTCTAATCTTGCTACAGCTTTACATGGAGCACTTTCCTTTCTGCGAAAGAATCTATTACCTTATCAAAATTTGTCAAATGTTTTGCTACCAGAAAAATCGAAATGTCGTTATACTGAAAAAACTGTTAACACAAATAATACCCAAGACTGGTGTGGTTTCTCGATCTGATTACATTTATTTTGTTATTGTCTGCTAGATAAAACAAAATAGGCCTTTCTAATGTTGCAGCAGTTTTGTAACACACACCAAATAAACGAGACTGTTTTGGCACAAATGGCCATTTTTATAACAAGACAGAATATAATTCATGAAGTACCAATATCAAATGCCTATTAGGCCTACAACAAGCAAAAAGCTTTACGTTGGGAAATAGTTTCACATTTCATTCATACACATCAGTTTCTCAAGCATGAGATTGAAAAGAAGTACTACGAAATTTTTATATAAATTTGGAATTGTCTTATTCTTTCACAATTTGTGTGATGCCCCTTTTCTTCTCCTTCCTCATTCTAACAAACAATCTTGTCATCAACAATTCTGTAGCTATTCCTGCCATTGTCAAAAATTGTTCGCCGATTAACTTCACTGACCCTGCCAGAATCACCTGTTTAGTTATCCTGCGATTATATTCCAGTTAGGCGCTATTACGTGTTCATACAACACGTTTTCTGCATTACTTCCAAAATAGAACTTAAGCGGCTTACTAGTATAGCGATCTGGCCATAAGTTTTCTGTCAAAATTTCATTTCCTTGGGTACACCAAGAAGATAATACGTAATTTTTCTCACCTGTTATTCCTGTCAGTGGTTTATTTCCATTCTGATAGTCGGAATCTATAGATTTCGCTAGTAATTATAACAAAGCTCATCATTCGCAAACCCAATCAACACATAATCAGATAGCGATTGGCATTCATCTTTTTGGCTTTACTCCGCTCAGCTCGTATAGCCCCATCCCCTTTTGTCTGCGGAAAGTTTATTTCTAAATGTGACGAGTATTCTCCTGACAGACGTCACGCATTCAAAATTCAACTTATGATTCATTCAGAAATCAACTTAAAATATGTTCAAAAATGTTCAAAAACCAACTGGGAAGCGTTTCAAAATCATATGAATAATCGATAGACAAACGTGCGCTGGATGCTTGGCGCTCTGTGAAACAAGTTCTTTACCTGAAGAATATGAATTTGGCGCCCCCTTTCCCCGGTAGCATCTAGCTGCTTGCTGCGACTGCTTGCACAGCCAACAGCCACATTCCTGTAGCCAGAAGCGGGAAAATCTACAACTCAAACTTGACTCAACTGCTACTATATGTGATTCGAACAGGGGAGAGAGACACTATATGTTAGTACCACAAGTGTCCTTTGCCCCACACCATCAGATTGCCTGTGGGGTACAGTGGGACTGTCGATGTTTCTCTGTGATACATTTCCAGTTCCATAACTTCCTCTTTTGCATATTCATAATGCAACAAGAATCACTTCATTTCAATGATACAAACTAGCAGCAAAAGCCACACAGTCCAAAGCATGCCACCCCAAAAATGTTCAAAAACCAACTGGGAAGCGTTTCAAAATCATATGAATAATCGATAGACAAACGTGCGCTGGATGCTAGGCGCTCTGTGAAACAAGTTCTTTACCTGAAGAATATGAATTTGGCGCCCCCTTTCCCCGGTAGCATCTAGCTGCTTGCTGCGACTGCTTGCACAGCCAACAGCCACATTCCTGTAGCCAGAAGCGGGAAAATCTACAACTCAAACTCGACTCAACTGCTACTATATGTGATTCGAACAGGGGAGAGAGACACTATATGTTAGTACCACAAGTGTCCTTTGCCCCACACCATCAGATTGCCTGTGGGGTACAGTGGGACTGTCGATGTTTCTCTGTGATACATTTCCAGTTCCATAACTTCCTCTTTTGCATATTCATAATGCAACAAGAATCACTTCATTTCAATGATACAAACTAGCAGCAAAAGCCACACAGTCCAAAGCATGCAACCCCAAAGCCCCAACCTAAGTGCAGAGCACACAAGCACTGGATAATGAAATCAACAATGTTTCTATAACCACAGTGAAGTTATCCTACTGCAGTAATGCCAAGACTGCAAACAGCAACATCTAATGCAAGTGGTCTCTCAATGGTGCTCTTGAGATACACTGAGCACCTGACACTTGGGCAATTATTAGTGCTGCACACACGTGTCATCTTCCTATTTGATCATTTCTAAACAACAAATTGCTTAATACTACGTTCACTCGGTAAAATAATGACAGTATCAGACCGACAACCTGAGATTCACTTGATATGTCCCTAAGAAGAACTTTAATCTGTTATTGTTTCACAATATGAGAGTATTTGAGAAATCATCAAAAACAACGTGAAATATTTTACTGACTCACCCACAAACTTCATTCCAGCAGACTCTAAGTCAGCAACATACTTAGGGTTTACTTCATATCGATGCCTGTGCCTTTCTTGAATGTGATCTTTCTTGCCATACAGTTGCCCTGCAATAACATTTGAAGTAAAAATTAAGTCTCATTTCTTTGAAATGCACAAAGTCAATTAATTCCATCTTGCAACTACTGCCTGATGAATACTGAAACTGTCACAAAAAGAACGAGTTTAAGGAAAAAGGTAAAGTACATAAGGAATTAAGTCAAACATCACAAAGGCTCTTCAACACCTCTGAATGTGCTAGTATGTTGTCATGTACATGTAATCACAATTCATTTCACATATTGAAATGTCACATTCAACTACCATGCAGCATATATCAAACTCTGGAATCTGAAGAAATGAATCACTTCAAGAAACAATAAGTAGTAGTTCACTGTTCATTTGCAGACCCATAGACTTGTTTCCTGCTTAAAATGTGTGAGACAAAATGGGTTAGTGAAGAACTTCACTAAAAAACCTACTTACTCCTTTCTTTACACAATTGTTCTTGATGAGACTACATATATTGTATATGTTCTCTCTCTCTCTCTCTCTCTCTCTCTCTCTCTCTCTCTCTCTCTCTCTCTCTCTCTTCCCCCCCCCCCCCCCCTCTCTCTCTCTCTCTCTCTCTCTCTCTCTCTCTTTGCTGTTTATTTTAATAAATTTGATTTTCAAATACCACTTTAATATGATTTGCCAATAAACACACCCCATAACTTCATAACACTAATTTTGCTAAGTTCTCAATAAAGCTGCTACACACAAAAAAAGAAACAGTTAAACAGCAAACAAAGTTTGCATTATTATGTTTCAATGACTTTTATGCAAATGCATTACATAGACCTATTCTAAAAATAAAGATTTACAAGTACCAATATTTACGTATCTCAGTTATCTGTATTACTATGTAGCTATCCCAGAAGAGGTTGCAAGTTGCCTGTATAACCGCTTCTGTGAGCTACAAAAATTTGGTTCTCAACATTTCACATAAGTACTGCCCAAATTTAAAAAAAATATAATGCTGTCATAATCTACTAGTGAAGAGTATTACAATTAGAAATTGTGTGTACCTTGAGACAATATAAGTGAGTGAACATAAATACCCTGACCTTATTCAGCCAGTATTTGAGAATGAGAGCACTCGGAGACTCCAAACAAACTTTGAACACGATTTCAAACCTTTTCTAAACTCTCACATGCTTAATGCCAAATATTTAACATAGTAGCTCATTTGTAAAGTAATCACATGGTGATTGGAAGCAATACAAAATGTGAAATTTTTCAACTTTTAGTACAGCTGTCTCATTGTAAGACAAAATAAAGGGGCAGGCAAAATTTAAAATAATAGTTATCTTCATGACTAGAATACAAAAAGCACTGTGTTAAAAATATGGTATAGCGACTTGTGCACTACACTCACTAGAAATGTGGCAGTTGTGTTGCGAGAGCAACAAACCACAAGTAAGTAAATAATGACCTGCGTGTAAATGGGTCAGGATGACACTATCCTGTTACAAGGGCAGGAGGAGGTAAGTCAGTGGCAATTTGTGTAATCAACTAGATCTTATTTCCAGCACTTCCAACCACTACTGCTCCCCCCCAATGAAGTACAGATACTACTTAAGAAAGTAAAAAGACAACCTGCTCTCAAATGGCATTGTATCAAGCTGTGTTCCTTGGAGGCTTCTTTGTCTGCTATATTCCTATTTATGAAGATTAGCATACAATCGCCAGAGAGTATAAATTTTGCTTCTTGTAAAACAGACAAAGGTGCCCGATGATCCTCAATAAGCATCCTGAACAGACTTACAGTCAACAAGAAAGCAAAAAGCCAATTAACTACTCTTTTCCTTCTGTTTTTCCCTGGACCCCAAGTCCACAGCCACGATAAATGATTAAACAGTGGTCATTGCTGCTTATGCGTCTACCTTCATTAAAATATATTGAAATATATTTTGATTACAGTGCAGCAAAACCAATAGAGGACTTTGTTTAGTATTAAGGTGTACATATGATATACACAATTTCCTCTAGGAACAAGATAAGACCTATATGGGACACTGAAAAACATGAGACAGGGGAATGGGATATTTCTTAGTAAGTACATAATGAACTGACAAAATATCAAAACTTTAAGCTCTTAACTACTTTCTTCTGTCATAAGGACTTCATTTTATTTAACATTGCCATAACAGATAATTTCTAAGAAAACCATTCCAAAAAAGTTATCACTGTTATCAACTCTTTTAAAAATAAATGTTCAATTGGTTACAATGCAAATAATCAAATGACATTCAGCTAAACTTTGATACAATATTCACACATAGAGCTTTGTTTTTACATCCTGGCTTAATGTGTTTGAAATTCTGACTTCAAACTCTTGAAGGACTAGGAACGCAGGACTGTACTTTTAGAGCAGATACTGTCTAAACTTATACATTCAGGAAGTGATACACTGAAAACAGACAATGCTGCCATCTGCTGTAATTTACCATTAACATTTTCCCCCTGATGACTCATTTAACAAGCACACCATCAGCCACCCCATTCTCCTTTCACACGGTAGTATCTATATTCATTACTTATTTTCATGTCTCATGCACTTTTGTGTAGCTCTGTCACATTTGGTAACTCATCCAGGAGCTTGGCATTCTGAATCAGGGTAGTGTTGACGAAACAGTCTAAATTAGCACTGTCCAACTGCTGAGTCATCTCACCCACTCAAGAGTTTCTTCAGTTCCATACTACACGTTTTGGAGATACAGAGATCAAGTCTTTTACTCAGCATCACCATCTCTCTTTACAAAAAGAGAGACTTTCGTGTGAGTGATCCATGCTCTGTCGTTACTTGTCTTATTTGAGCAAGTGAGTGTTCAGTAGTAGTGGACCTTATCTTCTTTGGTGAACTTTAGAACTACTTAAAGCAGGCTGTTCCAACCGAGCTCCAGGGAGCCGGAGCGCTCACTGCGGCAGCTCAGAGCCCGCGTGAAGAGGGAAAGCGAACTCACTACCCCCTGGCCGCATACAGCCGCAACTGACGCAATGATCCTTGTTCAATGACAGCTATGACTAGCCGCGGGAGCCCTGTACCTCTGTTGGAGGATACCTTTCTATTCATTGAGAGGGATGGTCGTCCGCAATGTCTTGTATGTCATAAAGTATTCAATTCTGCGAAGAGGTACAATATACAACGACATTATACATGTCTTCACGCTGCGCACTACGATCAGGTAGAAGGCGTTGCACGCAGAGAACTGGTAGCCAGGCTTAAGAATGACATAGCAGGAGACGTAAGTTCAAAAACAGTTTCGTAATACGGAGGGTATCAAAACATGCAACATAGTTCGTGTTCTGTAATGCGTTTATAATTTTCAGGTGAATGAGAGCAGAGAAAACACTAATGAATCTGCACTTCGAGCAATCTACAGGGTCGCTCACATCATTGCGACAAGTGGCAAGCCATTTTCGGTGGGACCACTCGTAAAATCGTGCATGGTAGCTGTTGCAGAATGTTTGTTTCCACTGGAGGTGCAGGCAATTGAAGGGGTTTGCCTGTCGAAGCAAACTGTGTCTCGTCGAATCCTGGACATGGCAGCGGATTTAGAGACACAGCTCAGGAAAAAGGCGGAGAGCTTTGTTGCATTTTCGCTAGCGCTTGACGAAAGCACCGACATATCGGACTGTGCTCAACTTGCAGTCTTTGTGCGTGGTGTCGACATGGACCTGCAAGTAACTGAAGAACTCTTGGATGTGGTACCACTCGATTACACCACAACAGGACATGACATTTTTGAAGCTGTTTGTGAATCAGTGGACAATATGAATTTGCCGTGGGATAAGCTCCATTCTGTAGCGACAGACGGTGCACCACAAATGATCGGGCGTCACCAAGGTTTTGCTTCTCGTTTGAAAAATAAACTCAGTGAAGAATTCAGGAAAGACATTTGTTTTATTCACCAAGAGGCACTGTGTGCTGAAACAGTAGAGCTAGGTGGCGTAATGAAAGATGTCGTTAAGTGTGTGAATTTTGTGCGGCGTCACGGTATGAATCATCGCCAATTCAAAGGATTCCTGAAAGATATCGAAGCGGAGTATGGGGATATACCTTACCACAGTACAGTTCGTTGGCTGAGTCGGGGAAAAGTTCTTGATGTTTTCTTTGCCATTCGTGATGAAATATCCCTTTTTCTCTTTTCTCGAAATGAAAGGGGAAGAAATGTGTTGTCTGAAAGATATAAAATGGATATCAGACCTGGCGTTCCTAGCTGATATAACTATGCATCTGAATAATTTAAATGTCTCTGCAGGGCAAAGGGCAGCTAATCGTTGACATGCACGACCAGATAAAAGCGTTCATGGAAAAGTTACGTTTATTTGAGAGGATGAGTAATGGACATTTAACATTCTTCAGTCGTCTTGCTTCTTTAGAAATACCTGAAGGTACTACTTTCGGCGATTACCAAGCAAAGTTAAAGCAGCTCATCGCGTCGTTTGAAACACGATTCCGAGACCTCACTAGTTTGGAAATGGAACTTAAGGTGTTCAGCACTCCTTTTTTAGTTTCCCCCGATGACTTGTCACCGTCACTTCAATTGGAGATAATTGATTTGCAAAATTCAACTTTGTTGAAAGAGAGGTACTACAACACATTGGATTTGTCACGATGGTATCATTCATTACAGCAAAAAACATTTCCCAAGCTTCACAACAATGCCGCTCAGATCATGTGCATGTTTGGATCTACGTATTGTTGTGAGCAGCTTTTCTCAGTAATGAAAAGAGTAAAAAGTAAGGAAGGATCGTTTCTTCAGGATGCAACAATGAAGGCCATCCTCCGCATTAACTCTGCGAACACTTTGACGCCTGATATTTCCGATCTTGTAATGAAAAGAAAATGTCAAGCTACAGAGACCCAATAAAGTTAGTATGTAATTTCTTGTAAAACAGTTGTTTCATATTTATTTCCTGAACATCGTATTTCCTGATGTAGCATGTCACCACATCTCAGCAGCTAAGAGTATGGGGTTGTCGATCTTGTAAGACGCAGCTGGCACATAAAAACGCTTGCCTTGCCGCCTGCCTCAGCCAGCCGTGCCACGTGCCGGCGTGCCGGCCCACTTGACTGGTTACAGCGAGCGACACGGCTCCCTGGAGCAGGGAGCGCTCCGCAGCTCACAACGGAGCCGACGAGCTGGAACAGCCTGACAAAGGCTTCAGCACAAATTAGATGAACTCAAAACATTCCCAAAACAATGCGGAAAAGCATTTAACTCAAGTCAGATCCACGCTTCTTTGAGGAATCTCTGTGCAACTGGGGTGAGGTGTACGTCCCAGAGGTTGCCCACCAATTATTCTTTCCACCTCTTAACAATATCTCATTACTGACTTGATAGTCTGAGTGACTTTTCAGATAAGGTGTACGATTTTCAAATTTTCACAGGTTTTTTTATGTAATAATCCTATTCATTATGAAAATTGTCCCTTGCAAGTCCTCGTTCTATGTTAAAATTACTTTCTCCCCTCCTTTTCCTTTTGAATGCACTTGGTGACTTTTGACCCAACTTTTCTCTATTGACCTTTCATACAGATTTATTAACTTTCTTATAATTTGTGAATTTTTTGTCTACAAAATGGGGCATGCCAAATACGTTGTTGCTTTTTCACCTTTCTTCGCGCATTTGCAAGCAATGGAATACAACGTAACATATGATGCATCATATGTATTCCCGACCTTTTCTTTTTTTCCATAAACTTTTTCATATTATTAAAGTCTGGGCGTATGACATTTAATTAAGATGTGTAGATTCTTCGATACATATAACTAATAATTTGAAGATGTAACTACTATATTTGTATGTAGAACTCAACATAAAATAATAATTAACTACTCGTTCAGAGTAAAATTTGGAAACGATAGCTCTGTAGGAGTTCCTGTCACTTAAATTTAGAAACTGCACATGTTGCTTCCAAAAATTTTCATCAAGCAGAGAAAAGTAAGAACAGTAATGAAACCTCAGGAACTGGAAGGTAGTTTGCCTTGCATTAAGCCAGGGAAAATAGCTGCGAAAATCTTATACTCACTGATAACTGAATTGGTTTGTGCAAGGACAGTAATACGTTTCCCAAGCCTCATTGTTCCTCCCATTTGTCCAGTATTGTGTTCTGGCATATCAATCACAACAGGATGTGGAGTCTCTGGATCGATTTCGGTGGAATTAGCTTCCTGAAGTTGGAGATTGTGCCTAAGAGATGGTGAACAAATGTACATATCTTTTAGTATTATAACCATATGAGAGATGAATCTGCAGTTACACGAATTAATCAGGACATCCAGCACAGATGAGTTATTCGTCAGTGACAAGAACTGTATTCTGATAACCATTTAGGCATAAAGAAGTAAAATACAATTTTACAAATGATTCATTTAATATTTCACAAGAATAGGCTGGTTATGATTCTAAAATAATCACTGCAATTTTGCTAAATCTAAACTTAGGAAGATAATAGTAATATGTAAGTGAAGCTGGAATTTGAATATTATGGAACAACAACTGGCCAATTTAAAATACATTTTAATAAAGAATATGGATAAAGGTAGCAGAATCTCACAATTTGCACACACTATTTTCTAAATTTCATTTTTGCTCTGTTTAACTTAAAATTTATAAAGCAAGTAATAATGATGATGACGAAATAATAATAATAATAATAATCACGTAACCACTTAAAAATTTCTACATAAGCTGTTCTACACGCAATGTGGAGTAGCATTTAGAGTGGCTGGCCAGCTACCAGTCACCATTTAAAACCCCATAACCAAATATATTTATCATTTAATATTTATCATTTGTAGAAGGTTCTTGAAACTTGTTATTTTTGTAATGACTGCATATTCTGGAATGTTTTGTGTTTGTATAAGGATGATCAAAAAGGTTCCGTCTGAAGGCCAAACAGTCTAGAATCAGTACGCCAATCAGGCAAAATTGCCAGAAGCATTGATGCAATCAACCCACCGACGTACCAAGTTGAAGATAACATCTGGTAAAACAATTGTGTCCTGCTGCATGAAGAAATCCAAAACTGCCTGTTGCATATCTTCATCCAACAGGAACTGACGACACTTCAGGCCTTTTTTAATAAACCGAAGGTACGATAACTGCGTAGGGCTGGGGTTCAAATGCTTCCAACTTGATTTGGTGTAACTTCTGTATTACGACATTTGCAGCATGGGAACATCTCTTATCACAAAGCAGCAGCATCCCTTGTCACACCATTCCACAATGATGGTTTCCGACAAACAAGCTGCCCCATAGACATTCTTTATTATCTGATGGATAAAAAAGATGTCTATCCTTTGCCACACATTGGTGACATCCTTGACTGCTTGAAAGGCGCAAGATTTTTCTCTGCTATGGACATGCAGACAAGCTAGCAAATCAAGGGTGACAAGACTAACGGTAGAAAAGATTGCCTTCGTAGCACCTGATGACCTGTTAAGAGTTCAAAGTCAAGCCATTTGGACTATGAAATGTCCCAATCACATTCAATTGTATGAAGAGGTCAGGGCTGTCAAAATTTATTAATGTAAGAACTATCTTGATTGTCAAACTCTAATGTAAGGAGATGCACAACACGTGTGGCATACAATTGGTGGAAAGTAGAGCAAACGAAACTGTCAACAAACAGAGATGAAACTGGTGCATCTTAGCCATGGTCACAGCCAGGCTGATAACATATCTGTATGCAATTCCAGTAAATGCAGCCACATGGTGGAAAAGGTTGCAAGGCTGCCATGTTTGAGAATCATTTTCAGTGGACATTTCCAGAAATTACAAAGACCTTTGGTAGCATTAGGAGAAAATAACACTGCTAGAGAAACTCATTCAGAAGCCTCTGAAAAATCAGTGTATAGGCAATTAGTGCAATGGACCAAGTTACTCGCACTTGGAGTCCGTACCATGAAGCAATGATTACCAGGAAGCAACTAGTACAAAATGTAAGTCTTTGCAACTAATTACTATAGAGTGACATTTCAATGCTGATGCAGTAAGAACTATGAGAACTCTGTACATAGCTGAGGGAGAACAATTGTTTCCAATAGGCACCTAGCCAGTTATCTCGACTTTTCTGCCTGTTGAAGAACAAGCTCCACAGTGTGCGTCTAGTAGCAGCAATGAGTAATAGTTGATATTCTTGTGTGTCAAAATATTGGAAGGCACAAAGACTGACTCACACTTGTCACCTATCGTGTACAATTGTGTGTGTCGCAACAACTAATAGCATTTTCTGTATTTCAGAACACACAGAGGAACAAGTGCCTGCACTTATCTCCTAGTGTAAATAGTAAATCTAACTGTGTGAGTTGCAACAACAGATAATTATTCTTTTCTGTGTATCGGAATAAAGACAGAAACAAGCACTATCTTACACTTGCCTCCTACTGTAGTTAGAGTATCTGATAGTGTATTGTCAGAAAAAGTTGCAAGCAGAGCACTTATCTGTTATATCCTAGCCAGTAATGCCACCCGAGCCCGCTGCCAAAAGGTTGGCAGCATCAAAGTCCGGACGCCGTCCGCATAAGCAGCGCCAGCGAGACAGGAAATCGCCGCAAGTCTGCACGCGCCACCGCTGGCTTCTGGGTTCTTAAGCGCTGGAGTCGCGAGCGCTAGGACAGTTCTGTATTCGCCGCTCAGTTGTATACTCGCCACCGAATTGTGTACTTGCTAGTCAGTTGTGTGTTCATCGCAGCAGAGTTGTTGTTTGTCGTCAGCCGACGCTGACCTAGCCGCTCCGACTCGAACTAGACAGATTTCTGTAGACACCGAGTTCACTACTGTTTCTGTATCTTCGTTAATAAAGATAAGTACCGACTTTTATTAATCAGAGTGTTTGGGTTTTTCATCTTTCTGTTCACTGTTCCAGCGGACCGGTCGGCCCGCTATTAAAAGTGTGGCGGTGACTTCGTAAGCCGTTTCTACAGCGAATAGTTTGTCGCTACGAACACCGCCACAAAACTGGCGACGAGGACTTCCGAATTCGTGTGCAGGGCTGGTTCAACTTGTTTCTGGTTATACTAATTATAGCGATAAAATTTTGGGGGCTGGTTTCATTTGTGTTCACTATGTCTGCCGACTTACAACAGTTGATCTTGTTACAGAGTCAGCAAATACAAAGTCTGGTGGAAGCAATCGCCAAACAAGCGGCTAATCCTCCAACACAAAAGGAACAAGCACAGGCAGCACCACCTTTCCGTGCTTTTGATGCATCACGAGAAGAATGGCGAGAATATTTCGCGCAGTTGCAGGCGCACATGACGGTCTACAAAATCACAGGTACTGAGCGGCAGCTTTATTTAATTTCCACTGCAGGCGTGGAAGTCTATCGACTACTTTGTAAGTTGTTCCCGGAATCCCAGCCAGAAGCTTTAGACTATGACGTTGTTGTTAACAAGCTTGCTGAGTATTTCGAGTCGCGAGTTCATGTGGCAGCAGCCAGATTCAAGTTCTTCAGATTGAAGAAACTGCCACATCAATCTAATAAACAGTGGTTAGCAGATTTACGGGGCCTCACCCGTCAGTGCCGATTTAATTGTGTGTGTGGAGCTTCCTACAGTGATGTCATGTTACGAGACGCTATTACTCAAAACATTGCAGATTCTCGTATTCGTGCTGCTATCTTAAAGTTGCCTGACCCATCATTAGAGACTGTGATGAACATCATTGAAGCCCAAGATACTTTTGACTATGCTGAGTGTGAGTTAGATCAGCCATGTATTTCTCAAATTGCCTGTGCTAAGCAAGTTATGTCACGCCCGCGGCCCCACCGGCAGAGTCAGACTGTAAACACTAGCCGGCCGCGTCATGTTAAACACATTCGTCAGCCGCGTGTGCAAAATGATAAGAGTTAAGTCTTGCCCTAAGTGTGTTCTTGCTTATCCTCGTGAACGTTGCCCGTTGAGAAACGCGGTTTGTCACTTTTGTCACAGGAAAGGACACATCCAGACTGTTTGTTTGCGTAAACGCAAGAACAATTCTAGTGCTGCCCAGCCCATGGATATTCATGTTCTTCAAAGCCAGCCCGCCCAGAAGGTCGCGTTTAAAGACTCTTCCACGGTTCGTGTGGGTAATAAACTTGTTCGCAGTAAGCCACCCACCCAGCCCTCTGCTATGCGACCCAAGCGTAATTCAAACGCTGTAAAAAGTAATGTACAGACTGCAAGTGAAGCGGGAGTTGTTGTTCCACCCGCCCAACCCACGAGTTGTCGTAAGCAGCGAACACGCGCTAAACGCGCTGATTTTGTGTCTTCCGCCTCCACTGCACCGATCCAGAGACGGTGTAATAAACTATTTGTGAAGCTACGCATCCAGGATAAGACCTTCAATTTTCAATTAGACACTGGTGCGTCTGTGACTCTCATAAATAGTGCTACGTATGCGGCTATCGGCCGCCCTAAACTTTCAGCGGCAAAACATTCTTTGGCTACTTATAGTGGAGAACAAATTCCTGTGTTAGGTGCATGTAGCGTGCCAGCCACATTCCGTGGCAATACAAAAACAGTTTCATTCACAGTGCTCCGCGCTACAGACAGTGTAAACATTTTCGGATTAGACTGTTTTGACTTGTTTGGCCTGTCTATAAAAGACAATGTGTTGCAAATTAATTCTGTTGTTGTTCCTCAAGACAGCATAACTGATTTGTGTAAACGATACAGTGACATATTTAAAGACGAACTAGGTTGTGCTGCAAACTTTGCCGCTCATATTACGTTAAAAGATAATGCTCAGCCTCGATTTTGTCGTGCTCGTCCAGTGCCTCACGCCCTCCGGGCACCTGTAGAAGATGAACTTCGTCGTTGGCAAAACAACGGTGTTATTCAACCCGTTTCAGCGAGCCAGTGGGGTTCTCTCTTAGTTATTATCAAGAAACCGTCTGGCAAGTTACGTTTGTGTGCTGATTTTAAGTCGACAGTTAATCCTCAGACTGTCATTGATTCTTTTCCTTTGCCTAGACCGGACGAGCTGATGGATAAGTTAGGGGAAGCTCGTTTCTTTTCCAAAATTGATCTCCGTGAAGCATATTTGCAATTGCCCCTCGACGAGCAATCACAACAGTATTTTGTCATAAACACGTCGTTGGGGTTGTTCCGTTTTCTGCGTTTGCCTTTTGGTTGTGCGTCAGCTCCAGCTGTTTTTCAGCGTTTTTTGTCACAACTTCTGGCTAATGTGCCATCGTGTTGCAACTATTTAGACGATATTGTTGTGTCCGGTCGGACGCCTGCTGAACATTTCCGTAATTTGGAGTGTTTGTTTAAAGTGTTGTCTCAGGCAGGCCTACGTTGCAACATCGATAAATGTTCATTTTTCCTTACGGAGATGGAGTATCTGGGACATGTTATTAATGCTCAAGGCATTCATCCCTCCCAGTCACATTTAGCAGCTATTCGTGATTTGCCCGCCCCTCGCAATCTGCATGAATTGCAAGCAGTTCTTGGCAAATTGACATATTATATTAGGTTTATACCTAATGCATCACAGATTGCTGCACCGTTGCATCGTCTCCGCCGTAAGAATGTTCCGTTTGTGTGGTCAGCTGATTGCCAATCAGCCTTTCAGCAGCTTAAAGAGGCTTTATTGAATGATCGTTGTCTGGTCCATTACGACCCTAACAAGCCTCTGGTGTTAGCTTGTGATGCCTCTTCTTTCAGCCTCGGTGCTGTGTTGTCTCACCGAGTCGGTAACACCGAACGTCCTATTGCGTTCGGATCTAAATTGCTAAACAAAGCTCAGTGTAATTATAGCCAATTGGACAAGGAAGCGTTGGCTATTGTGTTCGGTGTCACAAAATTCCATCACTACCTCTATGGTAGACCATTCTATTTAGTAACAGATCACAAGCCCCTGACGTCACTGTTTCATCCGTCTATACCAGTTCCTCAGCGGACAGCTCAGAGACTACAACGTTGGGCTCTTTTGTTATCACAATACCAGTATGAGATACTGTATCGCCCTACAGCTCAGCATGCAAACGCTGACGCGCTTTCTAGATTGCCGATTGCTGCGGATGATGTCTTCGATTCCTATGACAACTCTTGCCATCAGATTGACGCCGATGAGCATCAATCCCTCCGGGATTTTCCGATTGATTATCGTCAGGTGGCACATGAGACAGCTACGGATCCTCATCTGAGTTTACTATTACGTTTTGTTCAACGTGGTTGGCCGTCCAAGGCAAAGGACATATCGGATCCTGTGGTTCGTCGCTATTATCCGCAACGTCATCTGTTGTCTGTTTCGCACGGAGTTTTGCTGTTACGCACCGAGAATGACCAGCTTCGTGTAGTGGTTCCCCAAGTGCTCCAATCCAAGGTCCTCGACTTGTTGCATCAAGGTCATTGGGGAGTGGTCCGCACCAAGCAGCTTGCCCGCCGTCATTGTACATGGATCGGCATTGATAAGCAGATTACGCAGATGTCTACAGATTGTTCAACGTGTGCCGAACACCAAGCTGCTCCGCCTCAACGCTCTTTTGAGTGGGCACGCCCTGCCGGTCCCTGGCAGCAAGTACATATTGATTTCGCTGGTCCATACTGGAATTCTCGTTGGCTCATCGTGATAGATGCATTTAGTAATTTTCCGTTTGTTGTGCCCATGCAGTCTACAACGTCTGCACAAACTATACAGGCGTTGACTTCAATTTTTTGTATTGAGGGTCTTCCAGAAGTTTTAGTGTCTGACAATGGTCCACAATTTACCTCTGCTGAATTTGAAAGTTTTTGTTCTGCCAATGGCATTCGCCATGTTCTTACTCCACCGTTCCACCCTCAATCGAATGGTGCAGCGGAACGTTTTGTACGCACATTCAAGGATCATATGGACCGCCTTCGTGCTACGCACTCTCGTCAGCAGGCCCTCATCACGTTCCTGTCGTCGTACCGGACCACGCCACGCGACGGCCCTTCGCCTGCGGAGCTTCTCCACGGCCGTCGTCATCGCACCCTACTACGGTTGTTGCACCCCCCGGATCGACCCGCCGCTTCTGAGCATCGCACGCGTTTTCAGCGCAATGACGCCGTTTTTTTCAGAGTTTATCAAGGTCGCCGTCGTTGGGAACGTGGTACCGTATATAAGTGTCCAGGGTCGCGGTTTTTATGCTGTTCAAGGTGCTACTGGGGTGCACAGGAGGCATCAGAACCAGCTGCGCCGCGCTGGCCGCCCGGATTCTGCCGCTCGTTCTTTGTCCACAGATTTGGTCCGCGGCGGGTTCCAGCCGCGCCTTCCGACTTCGCTGGCGCCCCCAGGGCAGCAGCAGCAGCCGTCACCGCTACCACGCCGACAGCCGTCCCGTTGATGCCTCCCGCGCAGCTTCATCCGGGAGCGCCCCAGGTGGTCGCTCCGGCGCCTGCGGTCCCTCTTCAGTCGCCACCGCCTTCGGAGCTGATGGACGTCGACCCCTCAGCCGGGCCGCCTTCCCAAGCGGTGGCTGTGCAGCCTGTCCTGCAGCCGCTTTCCTTGGGCACTCCCAAGGAGTCTGACACCGCAGCGCCTTGTCCGGCGCCCACTCAGCAGACGTCGACGCAGCGTCAGGAGACGCTGCCTCTCTTTGTGGGTCCCGACGCCCCATCGCGTCCAGTACCAGAAGCTGCGCCCGTAGTCACAGGCGTGCACCCTGACCTCGGTTTTCAGTCGGTGTTTCCCGAGGCCCCGCGCAGCCAATGCTGGGGTGCGGACCGGGGACTGCCACCGACAACAGTCTCCGCCCCGGTCTCTTCTGCTACGCCTGCGGCCAGACCCCTCCCCTGCCGTCGACGCTCGCCACGTCATTATTCAACGACGGTGCGGCGATTTGGGGGGGAGGAGTGTTATATCCTAGCCAGTAATGCCACCCGAGCCCGCTGCCAAAAGGTTGGCAGCATCAAAGTCCGGACACCGTCCGCATAAGCAGCGCCAGCGAGACAGGAAATCGCCGCAAGTCTGCGCGCGCCACCACTGGCTTCTGGGTTCTTAAGCGCTGGAGTCGCGAGCGCTAGGACAGTTCTGTATTCGCCGCTCAGTTGTATACTCGCCACCGAATTGTGTACTTGCTAGTCAGTTGTGTGTTCATCGCAGCAGAGTAGTTGTTTGTCGTCAGCCGACGCTGACCTAGCCGCTCCGACTCGAACTAGACAGATTTCTGTAGACACCGAGTTCACTACTGTTTCTGTATCTTCGTTAATAAAGATAAGTACCGACTTTTATTAATCAGAGTGTTTGGGTTTTTCATCTTTCTGTTCACTGTTCCAGCGGACCGGTCGGCCCGCTATTAAAAGTGTGGCGGTGACTTCGTAAGCCGTTTCTACAGCGAATAGTTTGTCGCTACGAACACCGCCACAAAATTATCTACGATAGCAAAACGTAGAATTCAGGAGCCGGCAGTTGCTGGAAAGAACTAACATATAGTGTTACAGTGTAATTGTTGATGCGGAAAAATTCACATCCACTGTAAGACACACCTCGAAATTGGAAAACAGACTGTTGTTACGCTGAATCTTTCAATTGTTTACACCTTTATTCACTTCCGACAAAGCCAACAGTTTCTCCTCTCCGTTCCTAAATCACCTGTGCTAAGACTTCAGCCTGCATTGTTGCCAATGTTCTGATTGTGCCATGCAGGCCACACCTTCACCCAAAGCTGGTGATAGAATCTGAGCTGGGATGTGACACTGATTCAACACCTTAAATGATAGAAGCATCTTTGCAGACATTTGAAGAACATTTAAGTTGCCTGACAACCTTGTTTAAGTGTGTTCAAAGTGCAGGCTTCTGCCTCAATCCAAAAAATGCCTCTTTGTCAACCAAGAAATAAAAACCTTTGGGCACCTAGTTAATGGTGATGGAATACACCCTGATAAAAAGAAAATAAGGGCATCACACACACACACTGACTCCTCAGCATATCTGTGATATGAGAAGTCTTCTCAGAGTGTACTTGTACCACTGGCTATTCATAAAGGACTTCTATATCACGGCATGTCCCTTCCAATAACTACTGCAGGGATTCATTCGAGGAAGATCTTTCCTTGCCTTTAAAGAGGTGTATCACCACCTTCAGCCACGCTGTATGACAAGAATGATGAAAAAGAACTTCACATGAAGGCTAGCAGTTATGGGATATGCACTATTGTAGTGCAGATTCAGGATGGTCCCAGAAAGGTGACAGCTTCTGCCTCCAGAATACTCTCCAACGCCAAGATGAACTGTTCTACAATTGAGAAAGAGTGCCTTGCAGTTGTCCAAGGCCACCAACAAGTCTTGGCTGTATTCATTTGGCATACAGTTCATCATTATGATGGATTACAATTCTCTAGTATCAAGGATCAGTCAGATCAACTTGGAAGAAGGGCACTGAGACTTAAGGAATACAAAATCGCGATAGTATACAAAAGCGCATGTCACTGCAAGAAGCCAACTGCCTTTCGAGGAATGCTTTGTTGGAACACAGCAGCACGGATGAAATCTCATCGCTGCATTTAATGACACTGCTGCTTAACAGAGGGAAGATCGAGCACTGCTGCAAAACCATAGAAGCCTTGAAGAAGGGAGGAAGAAAGAAGCAAAGGAGAAACAGAACACAGAACATGAGAAATTATGATTCAGAGGGGCAGAAATGGTTGCTCACCATCCTAGCTCATCTATGGCCAGCTATCCTGAAATATATCCATGGTGCTCTCACATCTGATCACTTGGGATTGGTGAAGGCTCTAGAAAGAATCAGAAGCAAGTATCACTGGCCACGTGAGCCACTGTAAGGAATGCCAGTGACAAAAGTGCCACGATTGCCTCCAGTACATTTGATACCAATTTCACCTGAAGCAATGCCATTCCAGCAGACTGGAACTGACTGCTTGGAAAAGTTTCCAAAATTGGCAAATCAGAATCTAGGACAATAATCTGTGCTGACTACTCCTGCTACACTGTCACCAAATCTGTGTAAACTGCTTAAGCTATGGAAATGGCAAGGTTTCATTGTCATTTCGAAGCAAGGAGCACCTTGTGTGATGATCTAATTGTAAAAAAGTTTTCCAGTTGACATTAGCATCAGCAGTAATCTTTGTGACATCTCACAGGATGTTAACTGCTTACCACCCACATCTGAATGGACTTTCACAAAGTCCCTGGATGCCCAGGAGAAAAACAGAGTGCTATAATGCCGAGCGGCAAGTGAAATACAGACAGACTTGATATGGATTTTTACACCCGTGCAAAAATTAGAAGTATCATGAAAGTTACTGAAACAACTACAGCAAGCCGTATTGTATCCTTGCTGTTCATGTCAGTTGCAGACGACCCACAGTGCCCAAGACGCTGACCTTGTGTATTTGAATTGTGCGCGTGTGCATGTTCGTGTTTGTTTTTGGTTTTCCTATTTTGTCCGAAAGCTTATACAAATTAGTATTCTTTTTCATTGTGCCTGTCACTGACTCAACGTCTTCTCTACAAGGTGAGTAGGATGCTATGCTTTCTGTATTGTTCTTAAATTCATCCTCGTGTACTATTTCTTGAAAATTTTGGAGAAATCATCATCATAAAAAAGAAAAAATACAACACATTTTTTGTAGCAGCTCTTCTGAAGTAGAAACGAATGAAACCTTCCACTAAAATAAATAAATAAATAAATAAATAAATGAAAGCATATGATCCAGTACAGACTCTCCTCATTCTGGTTGGAACTGAGTGAAGCACTGCTTTAGAAACTGTAAAAAGACTTCTCTGATGACAATCCAAGAGTACAAACCTCCATTCCACAACAGTGCAGAGCTGTAAAAAAAGGTAAAGCTGTCGTCAAACAGAAGACTGGTTTGAACACTACAGTGCTTTAATGGGCAAGGTCCTCTCGGAGGTGGTACACCACTGCCTTACTCTTGACGTTTCATCTTACTTACACAGTCAGTCACTTGTGGAGCTACAGTTTAATGTGGACGCCGATGATGATTCTTGGTATTATTCACTTTGACGAATATCGTCAGAAGAGAAAGAAGTGATCAATGACAGATTAAAATTCAAGGAATGACTGAATATTGAACATATGAGCTTTGGATTTGTAGCCTGGCAACGGCATGAGCCAATGAAATGGTGTAAAAGAGTCTAGAGTGATGGAGCCTGTTTGTCAAGTTACTTCCATACTTTTCTATGAATTCATAGGTGCAAATATGTTTAAACTATCTCAAATTTGTTACTCTCACATAAAGCTACCCACCATAAAATTCTTTATTTCTATTCTGTGAATCATGAAAATTAAGCAACACATTTATCTTTCCATGAAGGGATTTACATACAGTCCTTAGCAGCACATCTACATTGTGCCTTTTCTACTGGATTTCATTGTTTGAGTTTGCTGCTGGGTAAAGGAGTGTTCATGAAGCAAACGTGTCTATAACTTCA
Organism: Schistocerca serialis cubense; assembly: GCF_023864345.2. NCBI lineage: Eukaryota > Metazoa > Arthropoda > Insecta > Orthoptera > Acrididae > Schistocerca > Schistocerca serialis. The sequence continues at coordinate 585,539,307 of NC_064639.1, forward strand.
AAAATAAATTTGTATTATTGGTTTTGCTGAGCTAAACACAGCATATCAAATGCATAAAACAATCCAACAGTCTGTACCTCTGATTCTAAAGAAATATTTGCAGTTAAAACAGTGATCTCAGTGGAGAAATTAATTTTAGTTATATGAGCTACACACCAATTTATCTTTCCATTACATTTTCTAAAACGAAAATGGTGATTTCATCAATACTCTAAAAAGTAACTTTATTACTGTTCGTACCCAAAAGGTACAGGGTGTCCATAATTAGAGGTCCAGTTTCAGAACACTGTAGAAAGAGAACCACAGCTCAGAACGACATCAAATATGAACATATTATTGACAGAGGGGGAAATGTCATGTAACAAAACAAATTTAATGAAAATTTGACCAACAGATGATGCCTCAAAATATGCTCACCAACAGATGCCCAGTGCATGAGTGTTCCTCAGTTAGCATCCGAGGTGCCCAATGTGACTGTCTCCATGAAGGATCACATGAAGTTGATAGAATCCGTGCAGGATACAGTGGCCGATGCACTGTAAACAATTTTCATCCAAAGCACTTTGAGAGTTAATTCTTTTGCTCAGAAGGGGAGGCTGATATAGTTTGCAGACTTTTGGCCAGTCTGAGACAACAGAATCGAGGTGCTCGCGCTGTAATATTTCTCAAATGATTTAGCAGAAACTATATGCATTACTTGCACCTTTATATGTCCGCTTCTTAATGATGTGCCCACCACTTCGGTCATAGTCATTATGATTTTGTATTTGGTGCATATTACAAAATATGTTGCTGTGTCTGAAATTTAGCTAACATACTGAATTTTTCTTTAGATTTAGGTGGAGGTCTCTATCCCAAATCTCGAGAAAATTGGTTTTGTGTAGCACACTCATTTGCAATCATGTGCAACAGCAATAAAGCCAGAATGAAATATCCATAACATTCCTCATATTTCATGAATGAAATGAGATACTGAAACACGATTTTGGCAAATGATAGCAAGCAAAGAGAAGAGTATTTCATCATATGGTTATTATGCGGAGCGTCATTATCTACTCTGTTATTCCACCAACTACAAACTTTTTTGATGAAAGAATGTAGTTTTAAGAGCCATCAATAGCTTGGGAAATGAGAAATGCTGTGAGTTTTGAAACGTGGAGGAATTACACATTTATTTTTGTACCGAGGATGCACTTTTTCATCGGCTGTTGACTTTACTTGACCTCAGGTCCTCACTTAATAAGCTTAATACATCACTGTTTCAGAATTCTCTTGCAATTGTGTTCTGATCAACAAATTAGTGAAGTGACACTGTGTAAACTCCACTGTGTTTTGGTGGAAGTAGCAAATTCTAACATGCCAACAAGAGAAATCTAGGTTTTACTCAAAATTCATGACTCACGACACTTCTCTGAAAGTTATAAATGGTTATCAAGGCATGCGAAAATAAATAGCTACTGTTGTTATATTTTCAGCGGAACTCATTTTAGATACGAGCCAAAGCAGAGGTGACTGTGGATCCGTTTGAATGGTCATCAAGCAAATATAGGTGTATACGGGCTCCACTTAATATTTACAAAAAATGTGAATGTAGGCTTCAGTTTAAAATGGTACTTTCCCTCCAGTGTTCAGCATTTCCCGTAAACCACCTGCCTGCCATCTCACTGTTACCACCCTCTGCACACATGCCCTGCCGATTTTGCATCTGCCGAGCACATTATTCAACACACACTCTAAAGCTATTTAAGAAGAGAAGTGACTGTGCACTAGTGGCCCAGTAGAAGTTCCAGGCATCAAGTCTATGAAAAAAGGCATTCGTCTGATGTGTTATAGTCTGTAGAAAATAACAAAATTTGTAAAGACAGCTTCTTTTGAAGTGCAATGTGGCAGAGGGACTAAAGCAGTTGATCTGACGTCTGTGGAAGATGTGGCCACAGCATTGCAAGCGGGCTTGAGTGGCAGTTTGGAAACATGTAGTGCATGCGGAATTGCCTGAACATAGGACATGCCGGTGAGCACTGTGCATGGAATGTCCTGCATTGCTATCCACACAAAATTAGCCATGTTCAGACATTGCTTTCTGTTGACCGGGCAGCAAGAAAAACATTCACTTTGGAATTTCTTGCTCACTTGGAAATGGACAATGACTGGCCATGGAATATTCTGTGGACAAACAAAGTCCATTTCCATCTCCAACAACATGTCAACATGCAGAATTGTAGAACATGGGCAATGGAAAATCCACATGCTTATCAACCGGTACCACTTCTTCTGCGAAGGTGACTGTGTGGTGCAAGTTGACGGCATTGATTTTCATAGGGATGTACTGTTTCGAATAGATCAGTTCTACGGGTCCTGTTACTTGTACCACAACCAGTTAACACTATGAGAGTCTTATGCACACCAACATCATTCCTACTCTTCAACAGTGCCAATGTCTGGGTAGGATCATTTATATGCAATGGCACTACTCCACACATTGCACAGCCAGTGAAGTGGCATTTCAAAAATGTTAGAATATCAGCCATCATTTCTCTACAGCCTAGTCATCCAGTTAACCTGATCTTAATCTGCGTGGCTTCTGGCTATGGGGCTGTCTGAAATGTGTGTTCATGCCACCACTTACGAACATAGCTGAACTGAAGATGCGCTCTGTGCAATGCATTCTGAATGTGATCCCCGAGACCCTCCGATCTGTTGTAGAACATGTTGTTTCTCGATTTCAACTTCTGGCAGAAAACGGTGCACAGCATGTTGAGAATGTCTTGCATCCGTCTCACAACAATCAGAAAGCTATGTCATTTTGCTTTTATGCAGTTTTTGCTAGCAGGACAATTAAAGACCTATGTCACTTTACTTTTTAGGCAGTTTTTGGCCTCAGGACAATTAAAAACCAATTTTTCCCAACCGACGTGGTACAACCACATGGGATGGGCTTACCAAACCAACAGTGCCACAGCTGCCGACTGCAGAAATTGTAATATCAGGCGCACTGAAAAATACACACTAGCAACGTCATCTACTAGTAAATTTTTTATTTAGTTTTTTTTGTTTCACCACATTTCCACCTACATCAATAACATGCTAGTAATTAAAATTTGACCTCATTGCGAGGATTGATTCTCTGTCTACGGTGTTTTGAAACTGGAACTTTAATTACAGTCACCCTGTACTTTGAATATTGGTAGGATACCAACCTAAACAGTAGACAAAAAGAAAAAGATACTAAATGTATACTAAAGGTCTTGGGTACTTCTCCACGAAATTGGAAGAAGTATATGTTCCATAACACAAAGAGAATACTTAAAAAGAGAATGCTAAACAGATAAATAAAGACTACAACAAAGAAAAAAAAACATGGTACCTTGCAAATTCAATGACTGCTGCCTGCAGGCCCAAGCAGATGCCAAGGAAAGGTTTTGCACTTTCACGACACCATTTGCACGCTGCAATCTTGCCTTCCATTCCACGTTTGCCAAAACCTCCAGGCACTATCACACCACTGAAAATGATGCACAGATAGTTTTCAAACTTATAATTTTAACATCATTACTGTAAATTGGAAGATACATGTCAGAAACAAAATGCACTGAGTTTACGTACCTGTCAATATGAGAGTGAACAGTTTTTTAATTCCAAAGATTGTAATGGCAAGTCCTTATATTTATATATGGAATGGAAGAAGCTAAGGTAAAACCTCACTCTATAACTGAGATGTGGAGTGACTGTCAGGCATATAAACAAGACTGAAAATGATGAGAGGTGGTTTCATGTGGAGTGGGCAACGAGGGGAAGGAGACAGGAACGAGGGGAAGGAGACAGGAAGGACAGGGGGAAGGTTGAAGTTAGGGATGGCTGACAGTGGAGAGTGAGGCAGCTCATGCACAGGAAAGGAATGCAGCCCCAGTAAACTCCCTGTGACACAGGGGCAGAGGGGGGGGGGGGGGGGAGGAGATTGCACACCACACACAATGATGAAGAGAGTGCTGAGGTAGAGGATGAGGGATACTGTCGGAAGGATGATTTAAGTGTAGAATGAATCAAGCAAGAACCTTGGCAACATGGACGGAGCTAGCTTAAGGCCAAGAGGTTTGGAGGGCCAAAGGATGTGTTGTACAAGGCTGTAATCAGAGTGGGAAAGAGTGAATATCAGATAAGCACAAAGACAAACAGACAGATCTTCAGGAGGAATTAAACAATTCTTCACACACAGAAACTGTATCAAAACACTATTTATTACACTGTACCTTGTCCTTTTTTTACAACATAAATACAAATCCTTTAGCACTCTGGCTGTCTGTGTACTTGCAAATTATTCCATTATATGTTTGCTGTCCAATCACAATAATCATTCAACAAGCTAGCCACTACTCGACTACCACTCCAAGATTACAACAAAGCAAAGATAATACACCATAATGCAAGGTTACCTCCTGCAGATAAAATTAGAATCAGAAACAAGTATTATAAATTAACTTATTTCACAAGCACTTTACACTAGCATGGTCACAGACAGCTCTAATTGCATAGTACTAACACGACCCTGTTTAGGGTTTACGATTTTGCTAATACTCTCTCATTTCCTTAGTTGTTTGATTTTGGTTCTTCTTATTTTATGTTTTTATAATTTTGGCTTTTTCAGTTAAGATACCAATATGGGCAGGTCACAGGACTCTCATGAGGTAGCCCATGTAGTCTTGACAAATAGCAGCTGTTGGCATGACACGAGTGTTGGAGGTTGCCGTTACCTCTCGTTGTGCTTGACCTGAGAGCTGTTGGTAGCGGCATTCCCCACATGTGCAGAGACTTGCCCAGCTGACCCCACCTGTGGCTTCTGCAGTCAGTCAGGAGACCTGGCCCTTCACCTACACAGTGTTGCCTTGTGGACTTGGCTGAGCTCGCTGCTGAGTGGAAGGGAGTGCCTCTGCAGTGCCCTCTGGATCTTCTGTTGGTTTTGATGTGTTGTCAACTTGAAGTGAAACAAACTGGGCCTAAGTGACCTCTCGTAACACAGTCATGCACACTTTTAAAGTCTTTATTAACACATCTGTATTCAGTATTCTAGCTGTTGCTACAACATAATGAGGCTCGCAGTCTGTCCTTTCTGCCAATCCATTAATCTCTGTAAAATATGTTCCTCTCTTTTTTCAAGGCATACATGTTTTAAAAACAGTTTTGAGTCCTCTGTCTCATTTGGTTTTCCTGTCTCATCCATGATTTCTCCTCCATTCTTCGCTGTACCCTTTCTCTGTGCACTTTCCTTTAATGGTATTTTGGTCAGTTTGCTTCAGTTTTGGTAACTTTCCTGTGATATTCTGGGCAGTTTCCTCTTCTTTAATAAGGTTATCTTCCTCTTGAAGATGCTGTATCAAACTGCAGTATGTTGCATAATCTATTTGTGCCTGCTCCCCACAGTCTTCTTCTACCATACAGAAGTACATCTATTTCAAGCCACCGTATGGTGCTTGGTAGAGGGTACCTTGCACTACTATTAGCATTTACTTTCTTATTCCATGTGGAACTGGAGCAAGGAAAAAATTACTCTATATGCCTCCACAGAAGCCCCAATTTCTCTTATGTTCATGGTCCTTACGCAAAATGTACACTAGCTGCAGTAGAAACATTCTGCACTCAGCTTCAAATGCTGGTTCTTTAAATTTTCTTGATGCTGTATTCCGAAACGAAGGTTGGTTTTCTCTCCATGGATTTCAATTTGAGTTCGTGAAGCATCTTCATAACAGTTGCATTATGAGCAAACCTACTGGTAACAAATCTAGCAGCCCGCCAGTGAAATGCTTTGATGTCTTCGTGTAATCTGACCTAGTGGGTGTCCTAAACACTTGAGCAATACTCAAGAATGGGTTGCACTAGTGTTCTACACTCAGTCTCCTTTACATAAGAAACATTCTTGAGTACTGTTCAAGTGTTTAAGACCTCCACTACGTCAGGCTATAGGAAGATGTCAAAGCGGTTCACTGCTGGATTTGTTACTGGTACGTTTGCCCATCATTTCTCCCAACCAAAGTTGACGATCTTCCCTACTACTGCCTTACCTGCTCTTTCCACTTCATATAGTTTTGTAACATTACACTACACACTTCACTGATGTGACAATATTAAGCAGCACACTACCAATGTTGCAACTGAACATCATACATATAAGAATGTTTTTCTTACTCATCTGCACAAACTTACATTTTTCTACACTTAAAGAAAGTTGCCATTCTTCACAACAATTAGAAATAATGGCAGTTATCTAGAATCTTCCTACAGTCACTCAATTCCCACACACAACAGCACCGTCAGCCAAGAGTGGCAGATTGCTGCTCAACCTATCTGTCAGCTCATTTATGTATATAGAGAACAAGATCAGTCCTTATGTGCATAAAGAATAAGTGGTCTTATCATATTTCCTTGGAGCACTCCAGACAATCTCATCTGATGAACACTCGCCGCCGAGAACAGAACACTCACCGCCGAGAACAACATACTAGGTTCTATTAAGAAATTTTCGAGCCATTCACATATCTGGGAACCTATTCCACATGCTTGTACCTTCATTAACAGTCTGCAGTGGAGCACCATGTCAAACGCTTTCTAGATATCTAAAAACATGGAATCTGCCTGCTGCCCTTCATATAAATGCTTCCGTATTCTCTATCATTTTCTTTTTAGATGTAATCATCTGCTCCCTTTCACCCTTCCACGTCTTCATGGCATCTTCCCTATAGTTAACCTCCACTTGGTGTTCAGTCATTCCATCTGCTTCTAATATGCAATACATACAAACATGGTGCTACTAAACTCTCCATAATATACCTTTATCCTTGTATTTTAGCTACACTTTTATCCACTGGCTGTACATTGCTCTTTTCTTTTGGCCCTTTACTTTGCCTAGGTCGGTATTCACTCCGATTTTTTCACTCGTACCTGTAGTTGCTTCAGTTTAGTCTTTTTTTCATAAGCCTGGGTCCATTTTCGGAGTTCCTACTTAATCATCAGCTTCTAAATCCTCTTGTCTGACTGTCTTTTCCCAATTCGTGAGATGATGGCCATAAAAAATGATCAACACACTTCTTTAAATTTTCTCCATTGTTCTTCTATAGTTTCTTCCTCTTTTCTTACCTATGATCCTTTTCATTTTATAAATCTTTTCTTATCCATTGCCTTTCCTTCTCTTTCTTCACTTTGTATTCCCATTCTTGCCAAAATTTATGCCACCATTCTTCAAAACTGAGTTCACTGCACTTCTTGCTTGTTTCAGCCGCAATGGGTAGTTTCATAATAGTTCACCCTCAACAATTTGAATAAACACCTAAAGTGCAGTTCCAATAGAGCTGCACAAAGTTCACTTTGGATCGTCACCTGTATTTCACAATCCAAAAATAATACAGTTTCAATCAAACGTTTTATTCCAATACTTCTAAGCAAAACTGCAATTTTGTTTCCTATGAATTTACTTCTTGTAGTCTTTAACTGCTGCTGCTGCTGTTGTTGTTTCCTCCTCTTTGATGCTGAAGGCTGCTCAATCACAATCTCATGTTTCTTCCATCATTTAAATCATGTGAAAACAATTCATTTATTCAGTTCACCATTTGTTAAACACCGCCCCATTCCAGCTGTGTGGCCTGCAACACCTTCCCCTCCACATGATAATGGGGATCAGCTCGCCTGTTGTAGGCACACCCAGCTTTGTTCCTCACCGAGACTTGCCCGGTCATGGCAAGCACTTTTAAGGCTCTAATTGTTGAGGGAACAATAAACACCAGTATAATAAACACAAAGTCAGAAAAAATACCAATCATTAGAAGGAATTAAATAATTCTTCACGTGCAGCACTTGCAACAAACCACTATTTATAATAATATAACTTGCTCTTTATCACAATATAAATACAAACACTTCAACATTCTGACTATTCGTATACTTCCAGACCGTTTTATTGTATCTGGCACTCCAGCTGCAACAATCATTCGGCGTGCTAGCCACTATTTGACGCTGCTACTCAAAGATTGCACGAGGGAAAATATGTCACCATAAGGCAACAATACCTTTTGGTTGCAAGTATATTTCCCATCTCTGTAATTCAGAACAGCTAATGTTTGTGGCAAGGATGCAAATGATATGAGTTGTGAAGCAGCCACTCAAGTGAAATATGTTGTGTTCACCGTGTGTTCAAACTGTGCTGAAGAGCATGATGCTTGCCCATCTAGTGATGGAGTTGGCCGTTCACTGAGATGCTATAGTTCGGTAGTTAAGCCCACTCTCTTATTCCACACGTTTTCTGTCTCTCCCTCCCATCTTATTGTTGTGTGGGTTGTGTGGGGAGAGGGGGGCAGAAAGGAAGTATCTGGAAGCTTAGACACAGTTTTGGTCTTGTTTATGTACCAATCAATCACTCAAACCCTCAGCATTACAGTGAGTTCGTACCTTAGCTCCTTCCATTATTAATTTCCAACACTGGACTGAAAAAAATTTTTTTCAGAGTTGGTTCTTTCAGAAACCTTATTACGAAATTATGGATGGTTTAGTCTTCAATACTGTTTTTCATCATTATGAAATGTCTGCCTTTTTAAGCTATATGAAATTCTAAATTTACCACTTTTTGACAGTAATACTGATGTATATTTGAATTTAATTAAAAATCTGTGCCAACCCAGCTCAGCAAAAATGGCATAGCACTTAAATTATTTTACTGACATGAAATATCAAATAAATTAAGCAGTCTTTTATGTAGTTTTTATAGTAGTTGGCATCTCCAAATACTTTCACAAACAGATAGATTATTTTTGTAAAGCTTCTTGGATACACTTCCAATCAGGCAACTGCAATAAATTCTGTTCTGTGGAAATATATGAAATAATTCAACTTTTAATGTATGTGCACTGAAAACATAGGTGGGCAAGCACACAGCCTACTTCCTACCATTCACATTTGGCAGCACTTCCTCTTGCCTTAGAGAAATCAGCGATAGAATTATTGGTAACAACAATGGGAACAATCAATATAAGACCCATTCATTAACACAGTTACTGTAATCTGATTAACATTACTTGGTAGTTGACATCTGTCACTTGCCGCTACAATGTTGCCACATCAGCTGCTGCCTGGTTAAAGGTGATATTCAAACACAGCGGGGTCAGTGCTGAAGTGCCGTTACATACAATATGGAATAATGTTTGAAGCCACTGTGATCAGCTATGAGGGTAAAGCTAGGTGCTCTGTTCACAGCTGATTTTTAGTGACACATGAGGGAATTGAGGCAGGCGTATCTTGTAGCCCTGAATTTACACTTGTGTCCTAGCCTAACCACAACCTCCTGATGTGCAGTGCATCCAGGAATTGACAGTCAACAAGCTGTTGCAGAACCATTATTCACACTAATTTCATTCACAGTGATTAAAGATGTTCTCTACCAGCAAACTCGAGCCACAAAAATGTCAGTTTCAGCACTAAGAGGGAACTGTAGTTTCTAGCTTTCATTAGTTATCCTCCATGCGCTACCAACTGCTAAGCACCCTGATTGGCCTTTGTTACAAGTTACAGGCGACAAACATATTCCAAATGAAAAAAAGAATGATAGGAAGAAAAACCAGTTGCAATGACAATTAGGTACCTTCAAAATATTTGGCCACATACAATGGTGTGTGGAGCCGATCTACTGTAGGCCGATCTCTGTAATGATGATAATTGAATATATGAACACCAAATCACATACTGTGCGGAAGGATCCAGCAGTTTGGCTAGGCTGTGTATGAAATGGTATAGCCATTGTACCTACGTTGTTTCTGGCGTGGTTACCATGTCTGATGAAATAGGCCACCTGAAAGTGAACTGACAATTTGTTGTCACAGTCTGGCTATGTTGAACAGTTCGAGTATGACGATGAGCACTCTGATTGGAGTAAACCAGCTTCAATGTGTGAAGTGTCAACTAACAAGTAATTTTAATCAGACTATAGTTGCCTCACTATTTTTATGCATATGTATGTACTTTTTACAGAATAAACATAAAAACTGAAAAATAAAATCAGACCTTTTTCTGGCCAACTAGCAACGATCCATACAAACATTAAATAACAAGATATGCTAAACTTATACTCCAACAGTCCAGTTACATTAATGAAACCATCACCTATGTTGGACGTAAACATTCAACAACTACTCGCGGATGGTAGGTGGCAGCAGCAGCAGCAGCAGCAGCATTGGAGAGTATATAAAGTGTGTCTGGGATGAGGTAGGAGGGAGGTGGGGGTGGGGTGAACACTGCAGTCATTGTCACAATGCAGAACTGGAGCAATTTATCTGATGTCCAGAAGGGCATGACCACTGGTTTTCAGGCCACAGTTGGAAATATTTCTGAAACAGCCAAGTTTGTAATCTGTTTGCATGCCGCTGTCATTAAAGTATACCGTGCATGGCAAAATGGCACTGCCAAAAACTGTTACCATGGCAACTATTGTGCATCACAGGCAATAGATGACGGGTGAACAATAGATGCGAAAATGTGTATGGACAAATAGACGTGCACCAGTTGAGCAACTGACCACCCATATTAACCAAGAGGCCACCAACAATGTCTTTTCAACAAACATCCAGCAACAGTTGCTGCATATTGGCCTCTGCAGCAGGCACCTGGTTCACGCACCCTAGCTGACTGCTGTTCATCAGCAAAAAGCCTAGAATTTGCATGTCAAAGCCGTAAATTGACATCCACTGATGGTTGGTAGGTGGCCTTTTCAGATTGATCACATTTTATGCCCCATCAGAGAGATGGCAGTTGGCATGTAACATCTGGAAGCAAACACTCTGCAACAATTGTCAGAAGGGTCCAGGTCAGAGGAGAGAGTGTTATGATCTGGGAAATGTTTTCGTGGCATTATATGAGTGATCTCATCATTCTCGAAGGCACAATGGATCAACACACGAATGAACCTATCTTTGGGAATCATGTCCACCTCCACATGCAGTTTGTGCTTCCTCAACACAATGGCATCTACCAGCAGGACAATGCAAAATGTCACATATCTCACGGCGTATGCACGTGGTTTGAAGAGTACCAGCATGAGTTTACCATACTCCCCACATTTAAACCCAATTGGAAATCTGTGGGACCACCTCGAAAATGCCATTACGCCATCCTATGCTGAAAATTAAAGTGCACTTTTCCTTATGCCTGGGTGGTTACAAGGAAACACTTAACATGCTCCTGATAAAGGTAATCTGAGGTAAGTACGAAGTTCAGTATCCCCTGCCCCATCCTCCCAAATATTGTTTGCAATAATATATACTCTGTTTATTAGAACAATTATTCAATGTAAAACAATCTTTTAAAATTAAATAATACTGTTTCAATTAACAGACCACAAAAGGACCAATAAACGGCACATTCCAGTAATTTTACTATATACTTAATGCTGTTCCGTACTGTTCTTTAAGGCAAGGACTTACTCGCTCTCACACAATTGGTGCCAAGATTCATGATACTTCGCTGGCTCACTGGCTTTAGTAGCTTCTTCTAAATTTGCTGCTTCAATGTACTGAAAAAGAAGTTGCAAAAATATGATTCTCATGCTTTAAAGAGAAATTAATGCAATTACAATTTTCTAATATTTTTATATTGTCATGTTTGATGCCAATAACTGATGATGATATGATGATGATGATGATTACAATGATGACAAATTTACGAAAGCACAGGTACAAGCATTCAACTTCATTTTCATTCATTTCCTTCCTTCAGTAGTTCATTAAAATGCATGAATGGTAAATGAAGGGTAATATTTATTTACAATGTTAATTAAGTCCAAAATTAACCAAAACACCACTTACAAAACTGGATTATGTTACACGCAAATAAGCTCTTGGCCATTATGAACAATATATGTATTGAGTCACATTTTCAAAAGTTTAATACGGCTTACAGCCAACAAAATCTTAGTGATATGATCCTCTATTGTACTCTTCTTTTTATCCACCGTTTCAGTAAAGCTCAGGTAGATGATAGTAAATTCTGACGTCATGTGACACAAACTCTTATGGGGCGGAGAAGTTTAATATTGTTTTTGAAAAATCATTATTTGGCATTATGGCACATCACCAAAAATACCATTTTTAGTCAAACGACAGACCATCCTCTGGCATCTGCAAGCCACAAAAAGACCATAATTATGCACAATGATCACAAACCTAAAACTATAATCATTACCCACAAAACATTTGTCACATGCATCCACTTATGACCGTTTGCATCTTCCTCAATGTTAATAAGAATATTATCCATATCAAAATTGTGCACAGCAGTAAAGTACTCTGTATCATGCAAATTGTTAACAGGATGTAGCATAAAGATGAGTCTCTTGTATCACAAAAAGTGTCAAGCCTATTCTGTAAGTACAGGTTATGCTATTGATGTTATACATGCTCACTGTGCCGAATTACAGTCTTTTTCATAGCATACAGATACCTGACAATGGGGTGCTGTTTGAATGAAATTTGTAGTTTCAAGAAAGTGACATGTACAGATATATAGTCAAATTGTGATTATTCAAACACATGTAAAAGATGTACATCACCATCTCCTTAAAATAACAATGTTTGCCAGGAATTTGATGAAGCTTAGAAACTATTACACAAGAGTAACAACAGAATAACTATTGTGAAACTATATCCTCAATTAAATGCATTATGTAATGGAACTAAACTGTGTGTTTACTTTTTAACAGTACATAAATAGTATCAGAGAATTTTTTTTTTTTTCTCCTTAGATATAGGCAATGTACTCGGCAATGATTCTCTGTCCTCAGGTCATTCTCTTTCCACAGCGGTTCATTTATTTCCTATGCTAATTACTGATCGTTCTTAGTTAATTCTATGCTTTCTGCCAATTTTCTTGCTGCCACTGTCTTGTTCTAACTGGTTTCTTCAAACTCATCTATTACTAGCACATACATTTCATTTATCTTCTTGTTACACCACCCTTTTTTTTTAAGCCCAGCCTCAAAAATATTTTTGACCCCTCACTTCAGGATATTACAAAATAACAAGTCACCACTCTCCCGTAAGTGTTTAAATAACATCTCTGTAATTCGACTTTTTACTGTAACTACATATTACATATTCTATACATGACTAAGCATTTAGCGTTTGACTCCATAAATTTTCTAACAAGTTTCTTTGTTTCCCCAGTAAATTTAGCTTCCAAAGCGCAAAATCTTCAAGATAAATACGGTTTTAACTCATTCCTTTCTCAGCAGATTCATTTGCCCTTACAGACTAACTTCACTCAGGCAACTGTGGAATTTTAATTTTTCTCCCATCGAATTCAAAATTTTAATGTTGCTTTCTCACATCAGTCTTACATACAAATTTCATTTTCAAAAATTTACTTACTTTCACTCTGAGATGATATCCAGCACAAACAGCTGCATGCTGTAGGGCCTTAGTTACTGATGCATAAGAGTCCTCCAACTTCGTGTATTTGCCAACAAGAGCAATAGTTACATCTTTACGGAGTGTGTCTACCCTGTAAGTTAATAAGATTTATTGTCTGATTATAAGTCTTTAAGAAGATTCTGTATGATCCTGGGATAAGATACCTATCAAAAGCTAAAGATTTTATACACGAAATTTTCTGCCCACAAAATGTATTATTTTTTGTATATATCCTGATAAGGCTACCAACAGCTTTGATCTTTCAAGGTGTACTTTATCATTCTAGTATTGATCACCTCCCTTGCAACTTAAATTAGTTGCCATGAACCGAAAGGCTGTGTTAAGAAGTATCAGTGTGGCTATTCAAACCAGAAAAAAAAAAAAAGAAAAATCCCTAAGAATTCCAGGTGTGGGTGAGGAAGATGGTGTCAGAAGATACTGACAAATTAATGGTGAGCAGGCGTGGGCGGTATACAGCAATATTGACTTTTCTTTCCTCTCAGTTGACTCATACTAGCCACAAGCAGTAGTTTAAACATTTAATATAATACCCTGTGTTATCTTGTTTTTATTATTTTGACTCAAGTTTAAAATCGTTAGTATACTCGGGAAATTTAAAAAACAGTATCCCACTTATATCCATTTCATCACTGATAGTTACCTGTTCAACCACTAGATAATATCTGGTACGAGATTTGTGGTTTGGCTGTCATGTTTTGGTTGAGGTGGTTCCCAACAGATATCATATTTACTGTGTGCAGCTTTGTAACTAAACAAAAAACACACACTTTCTGACTCTCTCCTGTATTGCTGTTTAGGCAGTGCTTTGTAAAGAGGATTATTATAATGATCCTGAGTTTGACACTGAAATTAGCAGCTCAGAAAATGAAGAAGAGTGTGATGTTACTTCATTAGAGAGAAAGTAATGACTGACTGTCAGATGAGTGACAAGTTATCACCAATGGCATGAGATAAATACATCCATTGTGCTTCAGCCAGCTCCTTCAAGATTTATGTTCACAGGAAACTTGTGAAATGGATTGTTAGACTTCACAGCTACACACAAACTAAAAAATGACTTCAAGTTTCACGATATTTTAGTCAAGTACACTCGGGATTTTATTATTAGTGATTTTCAGAATTGTTGTAGCTCATTATTTTGAGCTTTAAAAGCAGTTTTATATGTTTATATGTTATGTTGTCGTTCATTATAGGATTTTCGAATAATAAAAAAGTATTATTTTTTTATTTTTGGAACACAATTTGAAGAGAGAGAGAGAGAGAGAGAGAGAGAGAGAGAGATATGGTAATTAAGGGATTAACCAATTTATTTCAACCAATAACTTACACTGCAAATTATTCATATAATTAATACACTTTAAAATATTAAGTATTTTAAAGTTTGATTTATAAAACTCAACATAAAATTAAATATCAATACTACGTTAAAAATGCGCAATTCCCTGAGATTTTTTGAAATTCCTTAAGTTCCTTGTGATTTCCCTGATTTTTCCAGGTAAAACTTAATTTCCAAGAATTCCACATTTTCCAGAAGAATTGAGACCCTGAGTATTCTCTTTTGGGAGACTAAGCAGACATGGCTCTGTGCTGTATCCAGAAGTGCTTTAATAGTTTTATTTCTCCTCTTCTGTTAGTCAATACCTGGCACAAATTAAAGCAGACATAAGAGTATGCAACAGGATGCTACAGATTTAATGCGATTTAGGCCTCTGGACACCCTGTAAGCCTCAATGAAAATGTCATGTGTCCAAAAACATAAAGGCTGTACCGTAAATCATGGTAACACTGCTTTGTAGGTGACATGATACAGGTGAATATGAGACAAAGTGAAGCACTTATCAAGCAACTGAGGAGGTCAAAAACCTATAACTTTCTTAAACATGAATCAGTTGATATTTTGAAAGCACAATAACTGACAGCAGACACATGTAGTGTCAATAAGATAAACTGTTTCGGAAGAAGGCCTTTTTTTTATCTGATAGCTTCAAAGTTTAGCCTATCTGCGTCTCAACGATTTCTCTGCGTGCTGAGTTGTAATCTGTACTTCACTTTCATTTTGCATGAGTAGCTCGAATCACAAGAAAAACTTTAACACTACTGGATGATTGAAAGCAAAGAGGGTTTAAGGAAGGCTGTTTCAACACCGATGCATAGGCCTGGGCACTGCGGGGCACCCATCAACTCACACGAAGGCAGTTGCAGGCTGGGTAGGCTAATCACCATGCAGCTCTAATGCATGTATTCTGTGTATATGCTAGCCACCTGGCTACCCCAGCTCACAACTTCCAGAGCAGACCAGTAACATCACGTGCACTGCAGCCCAGCCGCCTGACAGCCCACAGTCAGCTGTTTGCACACCTGTGCCTGGGAGCACCTGACTGAACACGTGTGCGCACACGAGCTGGAACAACCTACTTTTAATGCATATCCTATTTGAAATGTATACAAATGATGAGTATCCGACATCATGTAATCATGAGAAAATTGGCATCAAAGAAAGTGCTTTACCAATGCAAAGAATTTTAAAAGACACTGATCGTAAATACTTTAAAAGTAATGATGGAAGAAAATCTGTAATGGAACAAAGAGATAGATATAGCTGTAGCAAGATCCAGATTCCAGAGGAAGATTCACAAATTACACACAAAGGCACTTCAACAATTTATTACCTCGATGTAACTTTGGTCAACCAGAACAAAACTGATTGAATTAATTATATATATAATCACACAAAATGAAGAGAACAGATACCCCTTCAGTGCGGGCAGAGTGTGTAGCACACGGAAAAGCTTCATGTACAAAACCTAGAGGGAACTGAAGTTGAATACAAGCCTTTATCACTTGGGGTTTGACACCTGTAATTATACAGGTGCAGTGGGCCTGCCTGAAAGTGTGCCACACACAGTTTGGAAGGCACATTTCCTCAATGTTATCTTTCAGTCCTGTGCACATCATTATGCTTTCCAAGCAACCGGGAACCTCAATAGAAACCTTAACTAGATTATTGTTCTTTAGATGGTGTGGGGTCATTCTGAAGAAGTGTCTTTCTTATGGCCAGTGCACACTTTTACTTGTGCCAAAATGACAAGGCGCAGTTTTATCAGTGATGGAAATGCCAAATGTTATACCCCCCTTTTTTTCTACAATACATTTCAGAGAGTTCAGGTAGAGAATATTCGAAACAAAATACTCTGAATTTTCTTCCACTCATTAATCCAACATGGTTTTATTTTCAAATAACTTTCTGCAGTGAATTAGAAGTGTATGGCTGATTAAGTTACCCAAAGGTAAGTACTGGCATTATTCCCCTGCCTAAAACTCTTTAAGAGCCTGTAAAACCAAGGGTGAGGGCTTATTATGACCAAAATTGGTATTTTACACAATGCTGTATTTTCAGGACAATCTTAACAGCGCAATACACGTTTAGATGAGAGCAGCACATCTGCGGAGGCTTCTTTCTTCCTAAAAAAATTTATTATTAAACTAATGTGTAACCCCAACAGTGTGAGGAAGTTACAGAGCACAAATTCTCATCTTTCGCCTGCACACTATCAAAATGGAAGATAGTTTTGTTCACAGAAATGAGTACTATGCTCTCAGAGAGGTAAGAAACAGATGGAAAAAGTGTGATGCTAAGATACATGCTAACAGTATAATGACTGCAGAGTCATGCTTTATAAATTACTGTACTTCAAATTTTGTCATAAAAGGAAGAGTATTGTTTAATGAAAGGTTCTCAATTGTATTTACTGTGCATAAAAATGCTTTATGCTTTATTGCTAAACACTACTTTGAAAAATTCTTTGCATGTGTACTTGCTCAAGTTTTCCTCTTTTCAAAACAATGTTATAAACATTGCTTTATGGAAATACATGTTAATGTGAGAAAAAGGTATTATGCACCACTTAAAATGAAAATTTATAAATTTTTCATTCACGCTAATGTTTTTTGTTGTTATACTAACTTTCTGATAATTACTATAGCTGTAAATAGGGGTAAAACAGTCTTTTTACTTAGCTTATGCTTAAGCATTACAGCTCAGAACACAAAGTGTTAACAAAAAAAAATCAAATTTGTAGGCACGTGGTTGAGACAGACTCAAATATCATGATGGAATTATGATATAAACTGAAGTACAAACTAAGATGATAGTAGTTCATGGTTCTTAAAATTTCTTAAATCAAACATTTTATGTTGCAGTTTGTCAAAACATGATCTGCATAAATGGTACATGAAAACTTGTTAGCCTTTATAGAAGAAATCTGTACCCTAAGAAGTTCGTAAAAATATACTTATTACGAGTGACATTTCAGTAATTTTGGGCACATTGTTCAAGAAGGAACAGCACTTGCGTATTACTATTTTACTTACAATACAATCTGAATCGCTAAAGTGACAAATTTTGTATCCTTTTTCAACAACCAAATCATCAGGCAACCATCTAAGAAAGAAAGACCATATTTCATAGCTTCACGACATTGCACCAAGTGTGCTGCATTTATTGTCAGTCGCAGTCTGTCTCTATAGCCAAGAAGCAACTGACAAAGCATTGTGAAGATGTTAAATGTGATTTTTCTTAAGCAGATGATTGATGATAAACTGATGAAAACCAGGGACTGATTCCTGGCTGAAAATGGAGGGAAAAAAGTACCATGAACATCTGTCCCGAAATATATCTTTGCTATGGTTGATGGCACTGACAAATGAAAGTTCCTCTGACCATGTGCCACGTGTACCTTTTGTGTTACAGGCTGTGTGGTTGATGCACTGTACTGCAAGTAGAAGAATTGTCCGGTATTCACGTCAGGAACAAGACGTGATGATGATTGTGTACAGCCAAGCAGATGGAAATGGTTGAGAGGCAGCACGGCTATACCAAAACAAGTATCCTCACAGACACCAACCACAACACACAACATTTCAAGCCCTTTTTGGGTGTGGACATGGAGGTGGCGGACTGTGTGTACACCACATTTGGAAAACCAGATTTTACAGGATATTGATACAAATCCTAAAGCAAGCTCCAGGCAAGTGACCTGCCATCATTGTGAAAGCCAAAGTACAATTACATGTACTTTGTGCGCACTGCATCCCGTGGAGGCCACTTTGAACATCTGTTGTGACATGGATGTGATGCAGCTCTGTACTGTGCTCTGGGGTGATTTGTTGTCATTTAACATACACTGTCAATTTCTGACATATGATCACAAGAGCTTTTTTCCTCCATTTCCAGTCAAGAATCTGGCCCCACAATTTGTCTGTTTTATTAATGTTCACCCTGTACATATAGCTATTCTGTGGTGCTTGCTTTTGTAGCACCAATCATTGGGGTGAAGTGATATAACATGCGGGCGATTCAATTTGCATGTGATTTGATACCAACCAACAGTGCAAGCATTCCATACAACTCAGTTCAGCAACAGCAGTTAATAGGGAAGGATGGCATATCGCTAGGTCAAGAGGAAACTTTTCATTAAAAGACAGCTGGCAGAAAGGGTTGGGAGGCCTCAAACCCTGCAGTGTGGCACTTCAGTAGCTGAGTGACTGTACACATGCTCAGTAAGCAGATGTCTCATAGCAGTGTACAGGGCCATCAGTTAGCAGGACAGTAGCATAGGTTGGGCAAGATCTAATTGAAGCCAATAAATTTCATTTGTTGCCACAGAAATTTGAAGTGTGGTGTTTGTGAGAGTTGTTTTCCCTTTTTGACTTTTAAATGTTATGTTGTTTTGTTTTGAAGGAGATTATCAGCAAGAGTTACTAGAAACTGGCTAGAAGTGGAATAGAGACTGTTTGTGATGTATATTTACAACCTAGGGGACTGATCTGGGAGTCTTTCTGAAAGCAGTTATATTTCTTAGTGGTATCTAAGAAGTTACAATTTTTAACTTGTGTCCCTATGCGTAAGTGAGCCTGGTAAATCTTTCTTAGATTGATTTAGTAGTTTAACAGTGCAGGTGATTAACTCTGGTCCACCAACAAGAGTAATCTGCCAAGCAATATGACGCACAATTTTTATTGTGCACTACATATCGCTAAGAGTGCACAGGTCACGAATGGGACTTTGTGAGAGACCACAGATGCTCCAAAGATGAGACAAAATGAAATTTATGTTTCACACAACTCTACACACTCTTTCAGGTGTTTATTCACGTTGTTGCGTGTTTTAATTGGCTTTAAGTAACCAGACTGGCATGCAGCTCAATGAATTAACTGAACCCATAAGCGTAACTAACTGCTACACAAATTAACTGTTCCAAAAACTGAAATCCCAATGCACATTCTATTAAACCAAAATTGAAGCAGTTACATTTTGGCACCTTGCATGAAACTGACACTGCATACCTGAACAGATACGCCTGTTGTATGCAGCAGGCTCTAGGCTTGGCAACATGGAAGTGGTCTCCATCTCCCCTCCCCCTCATGATGCTCAACAAAGAGCGCAAAGTGTGTAAACAAAGTAACAGCTTTCAACCAATTTTCACTCTTGTTTTCGAAGGAAAGACAGTTAATCTAGCCTGCGTCACGTAGTGGCATACGTGCACGCGCACTTGCAGTTCATTCAAGGACAGCTTCGAAAGATAGTACATTTCTTTCATTTGTTTGTGTTTATCGACAATTCAATGCTTCTGCTTTTCGGTGAGTGGTCTTCTTTAATCCTACATTATTTACATGTTGTATTTATAAATGTATGGCACAATACCTTTCGGCAAGATTCTTCCACTTCTGCATAAAGCGTCGGGGCCTTGGTACTGGTATATTCAACTGAAGCCTGTCGCTGAAGAATTCTACAATGCCCTGTGATTCCATTAACAACGGTACACGATAGATGGAACTCAAAT
The DNA here is from genome assembly GCF_023864345.2 of Schistocerca serialis cubense. Classification (NCBI taxonomy): domain Eukaryota; kingdom Metazoa; phylum Arthropoda; class Insecta; order Orthoptera; family Acrididae; genus Schistocerca; species Schistocerca serialis. The sequence continues at coordinate 585,559,603 of NC_064639.1, forward strand.
CATGGATGCATATAACCTAAAAGAAACAAGGAATAAAAATCAGTTTGATAGCAAATGGAAGTGTACTCACATTGACTTATGATGAATTTAACAATTTAAATGCATAGTTATAGCAGAATGTTGCCTGCCTGAGGCACCCTATGTGCAACTGCAGAGTATTCCACTGGCCCCATTGTTTTATGCAGTCATCCATTTCCACAGCACAATTGTTTTGCAAGTGTACTCTGGATGCAAGAGTTTATTACCCAGTCACTTTAGCAATTTGGAAATTTTGGCTGAGCAGTTCGCCAAATTGATCTAACATCATAGCCATTGACACAGTTAAAAGGGTTTAAGGAAACTTAATGGTCAAGATATGGCACAGAATATTTACTGCACATGTTCACAGAACGGGATCGGGAAAGAGTAGCAGAATGCATCCCATATTTTCATGGAAGACTACTGTTTTGTAATAATTCTTGGGTAAAGCCAATGTTACATATCCTACTTTCCACAATTTTTAATTAATTTTACAGCATATTTTGTTTATTTTTCATTCTTCTGTCTGTAAAGAGATAGTTCACAGAAAATTTAATAAATAAATAAATAAACTAATAAAAATGAAGAGAAATATATCACAAGCAGCACTGTCAGAAAGTGAACCTCTTCCAACAAGGTCTTCGTTGAACACACACACACACACACACACACACACACACACACACACACACAAAACAAACAAAAACTAACTAACTAACTCTGACACATGATCACAGTCTCTGGCTGCTGAGGCCCAACCCAGGCCACAGCAGCCAGAGACTGCGGTCATTGTGTGTGTGTGTGTGTGTGTGTGTGTGTGTGTGTGTGTGTGGGGGGGGGGGGGGGGGGGGGGGATTTTCGATGAAGGTCTTGATGGAAGAAAGCTCACTTTCTGACAGTCTTTTTGTTGTGCCTAACTGCGACTCAGCATCTTTGCTATAAGGTGAGTAGCAACTATCCTTTTCATAATACTGTTAAATTCCTTCCTGGATTTTCCATTGTTGGATTCTGTTACAATACTTAAACTTTAAGTAAAAAAAAAGCTACAGATACGATCAACCTGAAGGGTTGGTTTGATCATCATAGTAACGTTGGTATGCCCTTACCTTACGCCCACCTTTAAAGTTAACATACCCAGAGAGTTGCATAAAAACCACAGTTTAAAATGGACTTCAAATTGTGGTACAAATTGTCATTTTTCACAACAACAAACATTGCCAGAGGTGAAAGTAGCGTGAAGTGACAGAAAAACTTCTTCAATCAACAAGGATCTAATACTGGTCCTTTGAATATTTTACCTGGCTCTTAAGAATTGGGCTGACCACAAACATTCAGTATGGAGAGTAATTTGGGGAACAATTACATACTGTCTAGGTCAAGAACGGAAACAGAGGAACAAGAAGACAAAAACTGATATGCCAGTAAAAACAACCTACTAATGTTTCAGTAGAAGCAATATGATCTTCAATGCTCATATAAGTAATGGTAACATGAAGTAACTTGCCTAAATAAAAAACACCCGAAAAGGAAATGCAAAAGACAAGAGCTTCAAACAAATGAAGTGTGAGTCTTTACCATATCTTAAACTCCATTTATCTACAGTACACTACAAGAACAGTCACTTAACTCTGAACCACAATCTCCCACTTTCAGGACTTCCAGCTGCTGAAGAATCACCTTTAATTTTACACTTTCAGAATTTCATCTCCACTTTTGTGTATTACTTTAATTCGAACTACAGGCAAAGTCTTTATAAATTGAATACTGAGAATATTTAACTCAATGTTTCTATCATAAATGAAAGATCAATTGGCTCTTGGTGAGTAAAAAATTCCCAGATGTGGTTGCGTGGCTTGACTTCACTTTGAAGCCATGATGGGCATCCAAAGCAAGTAACTTACTGTGTGTCAATCATGAATAAAGTCACTATAATGACACTGTGGTACAATTCACTGGCCGGCCAGTGTGCCGCGCAGTTCTAGGCGCTACAGTCTGGAACCGCGCGACCGGTACGGTCGCAGGTTCGAATGCTGCCTCAGGCATGGATGGGTGTGATATCCTTAGGTTAGTTAGGTTTAAGTAGTTCAAAATTCTAGGGGACTGATGACCTTAGAAGTTGAGTCCCATAGTGCTCAGAGCCATTTGAACCATTTTTTTTTCTTTACAATTCATTAATATTGCTCAAAAAACCACAAACATTAGTTGTTATGGTTTTCCAAAAGACTAGCACTTGCAATGTGAATGGATAGTTCAATACAAATGTACAGACAAAGTGAATATGAAAACTGCATGTGTGTTCAACTGATTTTCGGTCGAAAGAGTTTCAATGAGATTTGAGAAGCAAACTTTAGTGTTACCTTCAATAAAGAAACTACTACCCACAGTAATACCCAGCGTAAACATTCCAAACTGGAATGGGAAATAAATTACAGAATTCAAGTATGTGAGTGGAAAGATAAGAAGTCAGTACATAAATAGCACTGAAAATAGTTCTAACTAGAAAATTGCCTTAAAATAAATTAATTCACATAAATTTAATGCTTTTTCATGTGGTACTGGCCTACTCTATGACAGTGAACGATTCAGTATATTGTGTAGGAAATAAATAAGTTGTATTGCTCAGATTTATTAGTTTTGCTCGTGGATACTAAAGTTTTATTTCTTATGAAAATAGTCTTTTTTGTACAAGATTTGTTAACTAATTCTATGTAAGAATACAGTACAACTTGCGACTGAACTCGCATACTTGCTTTTTGCATGCTGATCTAAGGACTTAATAGCAACAATATAAGTTGCAATGTCTGCATAACTAAACTGATAAGGTCTCCGACAGGTTGAAGGTTGTGAGTTAGTGAATTTTTATCTTCAAATTTTGCTGAAGTATGCTATTGTGGCACCAATGTCAATGATAAAATATCACTTCTACCTACCATTTAATTGATTAATAATGAGAAATTAGTGTAGTTGTATAGTAGTAAGTAAATAATTCCAAGAATAATAAAAGTTAACTCGTTTCTCAGAGATCTGGAAGTCACGCAGAATGCTGTGAAGCAAGAAGTTTGCAAAAACGAGCTTTGGTGACTTTAAAAACTATGTCACCGAAAAGAAAGTAAGTCAACCAGACCACAGCTAATGATTCTGTTTATGAACTCAGTGCAGTGTAAGGATTTAGAAATTAAGGAACTGAGGGACAAGACTGAACTTTTAAGAAAACTAAATGCACAGAAAGAGACAGCAGTAAAGAGATGTGATGGGAACGAAGTTTTCGCGACGGCACTTATATGTAAAACATTCTAGGTATTCTTGCCGCATCAGTTCTGGATAAAATCTCGAGCTTTCAACGATTACCTCTATCATCATAGTCAGGAGCTGACTGTCTTCACTGCTGCTGTGGTAGCCTTATTTACAGCCCATGGAAGGCTTCTGATTGGTCGGCGATTACGTACTGCGGTCGCAGACAATGTCACTGTGGGCGCCGGTGGCGCAATCGCTTCTGTTGGAACGTAAACCTTGGAAGGGACATCTCTGCTGCTTCTCTGCATCGAGCGATTGTTTCCATGCACAGCTCAGATGGTATCCGCTATCGCGGTTAAAGTTGTTTTGACTCATTCTTATTTCAACAGCCTCCTTAATAACCTAATCCCAGTACATGGAGGCATGAGACAAAATTTTTGTTTCATCGAACAAAATTTTATGTTTGTTCGTGAGGCTGTGCTCCGCAATTGCCGATTTCTCCAGTTCTCTATTTTTAATATGGCGTTGGTGCTCTGCGCAGCGGTCGGAAATGGTACGAATCGTCTGACCTATATAATTACTTCCACACTCACAGGGTATATTATATGTACTCCAGGGATCCTGAGGCCGAGATTGTCCTTAACAGGCCACATAATCTCCTTAATTTTCTTAGGAGGACGAAAAATCGGTCTTATACCTTGTCTACGCAGGACTCTTCCTATTTGCTGAAAATCATGCCACAAAAAGCAAGAACCGCAATCGGTGTTTCAACCTGTGAGTGTGCAGCATTTTTACATTTCCTTTTTTTTTTGATAAGGCTGCCTTTATATCGTGTGCACCATAGCCGTTCTCTCGGAACACGTACTTCAGATGGTTAATCTCGGACCTTAAGTGGTCCTTGTCAGAAACAGTTTTTGCTCTATATACCAATGTGTTCAAAACCAGCAACAAACTGTCCATTCGCATGAATGGACACAGGCAGACAGTTTTTGTTGGTAATGAGGGTCACCCTGTGGCTAAACATGCCTTGGTGCACGGCCAGCAGATCTTGGCACAGTGTTACACCGTCCAGGTTATCTGGATACTTCCCACTAACACCAACCTGTCAGAACTCCGGAGATGGGAACTTGCCTTTCAGTATATCCTATCTTCTCGTTACCCGCCAGGCCTCAACCTCCGCTAATTTCAATTTGCCGCCGCTCATACCTCACCTGGCTTTCAACAACATCTTTGCCTCTGTACTTCCGCCTCGACTGACATCTCTACCCAAACTCTTTGCCTTTACAAATGTCTGCTTGTGTCTGTGTATATGCGGATGGATATCCGTGTGTGTGCGAGCGAGTGTATACCTGTCCTTTTTTCCCCCTAAGGTAAGTCTTTCCGCTCCCGGGATTGGAATGACTCCTTACCCTCTCCCTTAAAACCCACATCCTTTCGTCTTTCCCTCTCCTTCCCTCTTTCCTGATGAGGCAACAGTTTGTTGCGAAAGCTTGAATTTCGTGTGTATGTTTGTGTGTCTATCGACCTGCCAGCACTTTCGTTCGGTAAGTCACATCATCTGTGTTTTTAGATATATTTTTCCCACGTGGAATGTTTCCCTCTATTATATTCATAAGACCTAAACAACATTTTTATTAATCCTATAGCACACCTGACATGACATTTAAATTGTAAAATTTACATGAAACAGTCCATCTGCTTTCTTTATGTTAGAAGAGTTCTCAACTTCTTTTTTGGCACAAAGGATAATAGTGAAAAAGCTGGCCAAACAATGCATTATTTACTTACATAATACCTATCAGAATAATTAAAAAAATAAAGCAACAAGCCCCTTGAATTCCATCCAAGCACAAAACCCAATAACTTCAAACTTATTAGACTAATGGCCAATTTCACCCACTTTGAGCACTGGTAATACTGGTTGAGGCAATTTTAAGTAGCAGAATTTCAATGCATGCACATCTTATGAATGTGTACGATTGATTTACTATTCAAGTAGTATGACTTAATTGCAACCTGATATTCAGGCACTCTGAATAAGAGAATGTAGTGTACAAGTTCCTTTGACTATTTCTGACTTGCTTGATCAGGACGACAACTTTATTTCATTCTGCTAGTATTCCTCTGTTGTACATAATTCAAAACCTGTGCCAGGAATGGTTTCTTGAGTAAAACTTCTATAGATAAAAAGTTTGATGGTTTTTTTAACTACAGTCATCCAATACTGTTTAAAACAGTAAACTGCCATTTCACTGTGTATTATTACATTTATATTCTGTATTATCTAGATTTCAGCTTTTATGTTATTATCAAGTACAATGCTAAAAGTTGTTAGACAATTATAACGTCTTATCTGTTATGGCTTTTATACTTCTACAGTTGCTCAAGTGTCATGGCTTTATTTTCAAATGCCTTTTGCAAATTTGTTTCAGGAGCAATTCTTTTGAGACTGTTCATAAGCCCTTCTTTACTATGTGCTGTGGTAAAAACAGTCCAGTTTTTATCAATATTGTTATGCCTTGCGAAGACGTGTTGAGAATGTTTTTACATTATGCAGCACTGCCACCGGAAAAATAAAATATTTTTCTAATATTAGGCAATTTTTTTCCTTTGTTACTAGCAAGGAAACTGTGTGAACTGGCCCTCTTTGATTTTCTTCATACTTATAGAATTAGAATGCCTGTGCCTGCACATAAAGAAATGTGAAAATACATCATTAAACTATAAAATTTTATCACACTCTCAATTTCTAGAAACAAAAAACATTTTATTTTCTATTTGGTGTTTCTCATTTTAGTGCCAAATTTTAATTAATCATACATACCTGCATTTTCATGCAATTAGTAATTTAAAATAATGAACTTTTTTATTCAGTGTGGTGTACCGCTTTAGGAAGTTTATGTCCCCTCGCAGACCAAATACTAAAAGCATGAAGAAAAAGGGCAGCCCATAGGGCATCCTTTTTTCATTAGCTTTGATAGAAAACACTGAATGCCACTGCATCATGCAGTAAGCAGTCACAAATGAAGATCTAAATCAGATGTTTGAGAGATCAGTACTATCCTCTTGATAGTAAACAACAAAAGATGCAGTGTGGGTTATGGTCCAGCATTAGGAATGAACTTCATCTTGAGGCATTAATATGTTATTTTCCGAAAAATCATAGGTTATGAGAATTGTTTTGTTTAGCTGGAAGACTGGGTTGCATCACTATACCAAATATGAACTAACAACAGAAACGAGTGTAATTATCTTCAAAATCAGCTTCAGTGATGTTAATATCACCCAGTACCAAAACCAACACACACTTAAGAGGTTAACAGTCTTTTTCAAACTTGGCATATGCACTATTCTCTGTAAACACTACACTGTAAAAACTGTCATCCAAGAGTAAATTTAAAGCCACCATTCTTTGTGATATGAAGTGCTAAGAAAAGTCAGTGAATTGCAGTACTGTATTTTAAAATAAATTTCCCCTCCATCTCACCCTTTTCCCACCTTAAAATTATATAAAATGCAAACAGAAATTTGAAAGAAATACATTTTATGATAATAAATAGAAGGGGGTTTGAGATTTTGGAAAACCAAAATTTGTAGAATTTTACAAGATTAAAGTATTTTTGCAATAACACTGTATTGCATACCACATTAACGCAAATGTGAAGTTCTATAAAATGACTATAGAGCCAACTCTATGGCTTCAATAATTTTGGAATTATACTCAAATTCATTCCTCAAAAGGTTTGGAAAATCTGAAGCTCTTATATTTTAAAGTCCATAAACAAAAAATACAGTCTAAAACTGTTACAAATTGCAGTGTTTATAAACAGCATGGTAATAGGTATCCAGAAAAATCAAGATCCAGAATTTGACTAAAATAAGGTTGATTAAATAAAGAATGACCCTGCGGCAGAAAAACCTCTCACATTTTAATGACTGATAAATTTTTTTATCAATCAATATTCAACTGATAGTAAATTTACTCACAGGTTCACTTGATATTTGGAGGAAATAAAGACTTTTTATGGGAGATTATGTAGTGGATGAATGTGGGGATGACATACATTAAGTTCAAGAAGAAATTTTGGAATTATAATGAAGAACATTTGAAATAAATAGTCTCAAATTTTATTCAGTTTCCAATTTAAAATCCTGTGAGTAGAAAATCCTTAAATGATTTAAACTGAATCTACAACCTTTGGTGCTTGAAGCAGACAGTGGGAGTAGGCATCCAGCCACTTCACTTCATTCACTTCACTTCAGAGGCTAACAGTATTGTTATTCCTTCAGAAATTATGCACAAAGAGTGCAGAAGTTTGAGGCTAAGGGCAAGATCTTCACACAGAGTGAAGTTTGATCACATGCCAGAAACTGATGTACTTTCTGGGAAATATGCTCTGTTTAGATGAGAACCGTACATCTCTAGACCCCCTTCTCCCTCTCTTCCACACGGCCACACGCCGCCCCCCCCCCCCCCCACACACACACACAAAATTATTTTATTACAGATTCTATGATGAAAGAGGGGACAGAAAACTGATTTGCATGACCTTTTGGTGCCAGAATCCTGTTGTACAATGCAATTTCCGTTCAAATGTTGTGAGGTTTGACAGACTTCAGTCCCTTCTAATAAGTGTTCAAGTAAATGACATTTCACTAATCAAGAACAAATGTGAAACTGATCATGACCAACTGCAGAAGGTAAGAATATTCTTTGTAATGGTGTACGCGTATTTCAAGTGTGAATATACATTATTTCATGAATTAAAGGCATGCGTAAATTTCGTGGTTGTTTGCCATAAAAGACAAATAAGTATGGCATAAAACTGTTTCGTCAGAGTCAAAGGTCATGTATGGAATTTCACTTCTTACACAGGTGAGAGGAATGGCACAGTGACTGCTCAGAGATCTATCTATAAAGGGTTACACTGTTTCACAGATAGATTTTACGTGATTCTGACTCCGGCTACAGACTATAAAGCAGCAAAAACTGCTATTGCGAACACTGTAGGCAAATCTTAACTGGGATTACCTTATGCAATAAAAGATACCGAACTTCAATAGAGTGTACTTTTGCTGTGCATAGATAATGTCTTACCACTGTTTGAAGAACAAGTGAACATACATATGACAGGCGCACAGCACGATAATGAGATGGTCACCTTTACTTGCAGGAGAAACAGTGAAATAAAGACCAGCCTGTTTGTGGTGAAATAAAAGCCTGCCTGTTTGTGGATCACAACAATATGATCAATAGTTGTCTCATGCAGTGCTGCAGTATCCAACCATGAAATGATGGAGGAAGTTTGCTCTTCATATAATGATAACAGTTTTGGCAAACTTTGTCATACTACATTGTAGTTAGTTAATTTTTTTTCATGTTTCTGCTTGGGAATAAAGCACTATCTTTGCTTTTTACTAAAGATCTCTACTTCTTTTTGTTCCTGTAAAAGTTACATTCACCATCAGATACAGCTAAGGACTGGGACCATTGCAGGATCATGAAGGAGGAATTGGTTGCTGTTCATAAACAGATGGAAGCTGCACTGGCAGCTGTCAACTGAGTTTGTAGGGTCACTGTGAATTGTGCCTGTTGTGGAATGTCCTTTTTGTAAATGCTACTCCTGTTGCCAACATGGTTCACTAATATCACATTAGCACCTGAAGGTGGCTGATGAGACTTGCCCACATACGGAGCTGTTTCACAAGGAAGGTTTTATGAGACAAATTGACAAAAACTTGGCCCATACTTCCAGCAAAATTGATTTAGACATTGTCTTGCACCAATAATGAGACAGGGCTAACAGGTTTTGCTTCCGTCAATGTCTGGGCAGCCACACAGGAGAAAGAATAGTCTGTTAGGTTTAAGCACTTGAGTGTTAGGAAATGGTGGAGAACGAAAATCTTGAAATATTAACTGTGAACTTGCCCCACAATTCATGTGACTCTCATAATCAAATTAGACATGAAGAGTTGGTTTTGTGAGGCTACAGAAATTCTGCAAAATTAAATTGGAGACTATTCCTATAAGCATTAGAAGTGCGAAGGTTCCTGTGTCCTTGACATCACATAGATAATGAACTGGAGCATCAATTTAATATACAGGATATTCCGTATTAGTGCAAATACTTGTTTTGTATTGGGTCGTTTGAAGTACTCCTTGTGCCTTGTACAGTGGTTGGACTTTGCCAGCAGATACCTTTCATCATAGCAAGTGTGCTATGGAGCTCCCAATACCACACAGACTGCTTAATGGGTGCCTCCGAGTAGATATTAACAGTTGCCAATGAATAAGTTATACAATAATGGACATGTAAACAATTTTGTAATGAATCCGCAGATCAATTCAGTGTGAGTGATATCTCAACTCATAAAGCATATCTGTACACGGTTATTCAATAAATGTTCATGGTTATAAGAACCATTTCGAAAGTTATTTCAAGAGTATTAATTGAAGAACAATCATTAAATATTGCATCAATATTTAAATCTATATCAACATTTTCAGCTTTTTGCCAACCAGAACATTCTCATTTTAAGCCTACACATGAAGGTAGGGAAACTTTTTGGCAACATGTAGAATACATATAAATTAGATTTATCAGGTGTGCTTAAAGCAACATGCAGAAGAACCGTTTAGTCTATCAAGGTCAAAAATATATCTGACTGTAAATTAATATGGGCAAGAGTAAATGGACTTTGTGGACCTACATTAATAATTAGATGTTTCTAATTGCCACCAAGTTCACAGTGGTTATACAGTCATTTAAAGACTGTCAAACTCAAGAGCACAGAAATACCCCAAAAAATCTGTGGGGTGCAACGATCAATATTCATTGCTCCTATGTGCATGTCATTACATGGTGAGTACACAGCAGCCACAATTTCAAAAACAAATTATGTAACAGTCATCAAAATGTTGTTTACAAAACTTAAATATGAACACTATTGTTTTCAAACCAGCTACAGAATGGCTTAGTAAAACATGACAATAGTAGTTCACAGCACTGAAGTGAATGCTATGTAACATGGCTCAATCTCTTTGATCATAAAGGATATTTTTCTGTTCCTTATGTCCAGCTAAGATATGAGTGATAACTTTTGTGGACAGGTCAATGTCAACGTCAGGCGGCTTGTGGAGTATGGATGTAGATGTAGAAATGTGCCTGAATTACTATATTGTGAAGAAAACAGTCTTACGTAAAGACACCTGTCAGGTGAGATATACATGGAGGGGAAGTCGTTAAGTTCATGAACAGGCAACTTAGACCAAAGCAAAACTTACCTATCCTATTGGTACAGTAATTTGCAAATATCCTAGTAATTTGAAGTGACAAATTTTGAACAGAATTTCAAAGAAATGAGACACACTAATTGGATTCTCACAGGTTTGTTACCAACACATCACCAGATGTGTTGAAGTAAACTGAGCAGAAGACACCTGAAATCAAACATCTGCACCAGTACTTCTGTTTTGTTACAGCGAGGCATACTTTCATTAGATAGGAGGTGACCAACAATATCACTTTTGGCATATGAAATATGGTATTTAATACTGACTCCCAGTTGTTCTTAGGCTAGATTTATGAATGGAGTAAAGAAAGTCTCGTTAAAAGATAAGCAATCTGTGTACATAAGCCTCCACAAAGGTCACAAATAGCAGGCATTGCTTCACCTGAAGAAGATAAGTTGGCAAATATCACTGCATAGAATATCTAAATATATTGTTTGCCGACACCATGAAAGTAGTGGTGCCAGCAATAAGACAAACCCTCAAGTTACTTATGCCACAAATTTCCACACAATAATTCAAAATAAGGATCTTTAACAACCATGTTTTCATTTACTAAGCTTCATCAATGTTTATGAAACTCAGTTAAGTACTGTCATGAAAGTCATTCTCACGACTCATATAATGTGCAAAAATTCTTGACATCTTCTGTTAATGTTCCGATTCTGCATCACTAGTATCGATATAAACTCTCTCGTTCTTTCTCTTTCCTCCAGAGAGGGAGCAGCACATGTTAGAATATCAATGTAATGGCTAGTTAGGCTGCTAAAAGAAAGTCCCTGACACTTCACGCTTGTGGACCACATCGTATGGAGGAGATAATCTAGTGCCAATCCGAGTTTTGGAATCCGCAGATGTTGCCACGGTGATGGTGCTGGGTTGCGCCCCTACCACTCACCACCCCACGTCACATGTGGTGCCATGCTTTCTTAGTGGCTGCAAAGCATCAGTTGTGTGTTCATTGTTTGTCACAGATTGTGAGTGACCAAGTCCATTCATGTTAACAGTGCGGTGCAAAGTGACAATTTCAAATGTACACGATATGACCTTTTCCTCTACTCACAGAAAAGTAGGCAGGGGCATTACCTTAATGAGTCAATCTCATGAGCTTGTATATAATGTATGACACTATTTTGAGGAACAAAGGGATAGCAGGTGGCGTCTTATACCATTTTCAAAAGTCGTTTAACAAGTAACTGCTGTTCTGAAAATTCTAACAACTGCTACAAAACAGGGAGAAATGTGCTGAAGACTCACAAGAGTCAACTGCTGCTCTTCCAACTCCAGGGAATATCAGATAGTGTTGTGCTAAAATGACAGAACTGGATAATTTTCAAGAGGACGCAATTCAGCGGCATATACATGACTTAACGGATGGAACGAATATCCAACCCAGAAGAAGGTGCTTCTCTCACTGCAAGTTATTTTCCAGTGAAAACCAGTCTTTCCATTATTCTGTTGCATGTTGGAACAATCTGTATGGTTGTACCAAAAGCTCTGTTGCTGTTTACATCAAATAATTCTGGTGACTATCACAAGGAAGTGATAGCATTGAAATTTAAATTATTGTTTGTACCCTCTTTGCGTCCAAAGAGAGAAAAGAACTCCATTATAACATTGGATAATGCAACATGTTACTCTGTTCACTTGAAGAAAATCCCTACAAGCAGCAGCAGGAAGACTGGCATAGTGAACTGGCTAGAAAAGAACAGCATAGATACATTTGATAGGGAAATAAAAAAGGTAGAACTGCTGGATATCACAAAAGAGCACAAATAACATAAGATCATTTACGACACTGATAAAATTTATAAGGGAAATGGTCATATAGTGTTGTGCCTTCCACCATATTATTGCCATTTTAATGCAATGAAGCTTGTGTGGGCTCAAACAGAAATAAAAGTTTTAAATTAAAAGATGTTGAATTATGAGTGCAGGATGCACTGAGCAGTATTACTCCCACAAAGCAGAAAAATACTGACAAATACACATGGCACACCTTGGAAGAGGCGTGGAAGCGAGAAGGTGAACTGGACGAGAGGGTGGAAGAGTTAATAATAAGATCAGGGGATGACAGCTGTGAAGCCTACCTCTTCCTTAAAATGCAGGTAAGAAATGCTTGTATCCAATAAAATACTGAAACATCATAATCTTTATATTATTTTGACTTTTATTTCCAAACATTTTATCTTTAATTATGAAGAGAGTGTTTTCAATCCCCCAGCATTATCAGTGTTTTCTAACACTTCAGTAGTACAGCATTGCAGCAGCCACAAAATTTTCAATTGTGACATTTGCAGATGGGTGACACAGCATAACAACGAATGTTGCAGTAGCATTGGCAAGGTAGCCACCAGCTGTCACAGACCACCTTTCAGCGGCTTGACTGTAGCAGGTAATTCAAAGAATTTTATTTTTCTAAGTTTGCTGAAAGGCACTTCACACACCTCTTCCCCCAAAAATGTGAGTTTGATTAGCAACGGTCTGGAATGTGGAATGGTTATCAAGATGAGAGCAAGAATACTAAAGGTGGTCACTGAGGCGAGTAGGCTGCGATGAAGGTAGGTCAAGCATTAAAGGTAACCTTATCTTCCAACAACTGCTACTCGGTACTGGCTACCTCTTCATGATAGCAGACTTTTAAGAAGAATTCTAATGATGAGAAAGAGACTTTTTCTACATATAACAGTACACACCACACAAAATACATGACAACTTTCAAAACAAAAAATGAAACGAAGAATACCTGTTCAGGTGCCACATGGCAGAAGTTTGATATCTTCTCTTTGACAGCCTGCCCTATGGGATTCTCACTGCGGCAGACAATCAGGTCAGGCGACAACCCAAGTCCTCTAAGTTCTCTGACACTTGACTGTGTTGGCTTTGTCTTCGGTTCTCCAGTTGAGCGGGGCTGATAGATTCATGACACATTTTAGTTATCTGAAGATATCTCTCATTGAACTCTTACAATATTTTATGACATGATGAAAAAAAAATCTGTCTAAATCATGCCATTTCACAAAGTGGGAATGCTATACTTACTTGAGGCACCAGGGACACGTGTGCACAGCAGAAGTTCTCTTTTTTGACTCTGAATTGGAACTGGCGGAAAGCTTCAACAAACGGCATACCCTCAATATCACCAATTGTGCCACCAAGCTCAACAATACACACCTATAACATTACAAGAGGTGTGTCACACATACATCACAGTAACTGATATGGATATACCCACACAAAAAATAGAAGTAATGTATGTATTGGAAGGTGACAAGGGTTTATACCATACCCAAATCAAAACAGGACTTGTAGACACTGGCACTCTAAACAAACAAACAGTACTCTCAGAGAAGGTGGAAGACACGTGGATAAACATGTACTCAACACTCCACCCGGACATATTAAATATTTTGTAGGTGTTATTGCCAAATTGTAACCACATCTAAGTCTACATCCGAAAGCACAGTCTTAAAAAAATACAACACTTAGCACTGAAAGTACATTTGTTACTAACACCAGTATACAGATAGAACAGAACTGAATTCCTGGACAGAGAGTGCTGCCATTTATACAAACATCGAAGATACCTACATACAAATATTACAAACACAAGAAATTTCAAGAACCTTCCAAGAATGATTGATAGCAAATACCAATAATGGCTGGTGGTGAGATTTGAACTGGTGATCCATAGCATGCTAACCACTAAACCACACTGCGTGCACCACAGCTCACTGCATTGCCCCCTATCCAAGACAGCAACCAGATGATTTGGAAGTTCCACTGGAGCCTACTACAGTACCTGGGCCCTGACCTTATCAAACATCCTCTGCATGGCTGCACTTGCAGGTTCTCTCATTCTGATCAAGTTGTTACTTCCTTTTCACCATGATACAGATTGGAGGTGACATCTCCCGCTGAAGTTCTGTGATTGTCAAGCAGGTCTTCAGTTTCCTTGAATGGAAAGTCCCGACATTGATTTGTGCCTCTGACTGTAGTAAAGCTTCAGATGGAGGACATGGACATTGCCTCTGCACTTTTCTCTTCTTGATGAAAAGTAGAGGAGGACAGCTAAGTACGTGTTCAGTGAATCCACACTGGAAACACACCAGTGTGTTGCCCTCTGTTCTTCAAATGTCTGTTGTTCTGTGGTGCATTACACATGGTAGAGGAGTTGGTTGTATCCACGTTGATCAGGTGCTGGGTTGTCATTTGACAACTGTAGTTTAACTCTAAGTTGGTCAAATCCATTCTTCATGGCATGTTTGGTGTGGCAGATTGGTGCTAAATATCGATACCCCTCTCCTTCAACATTCCCTATTAAGTCCTGATGTATGGAATCAACATCTGTGGATGCCATTTCTTGCTTACTTTGACAGTTCCTTTCACTATCTGGCGTATCACAGGGGCAAGGTAATGGTGGTCTTCGACAAGTGCCATAGGGACCACATTCTGGAATTGATCATACTAATTTCGTCCAATCCTTTTCTGCCACATTCTGCAACATCTTTCATCATGTAAGATGATTTCGTCGGCTTCTGTCATATTTGGATTCACAATGTTACATACAACCAAAACATTCTGAATGTTGGACAGTGCTGTTTTCCCATTGTTCTCAGAATGATTTGGAGGTTGCAGATGAGCAACGCATGTCTTTCATCAAGTCCTCTTCTACTGAACAAAGACCAGTAAACTGAAATATTCCCTGCACAGAAACTCTCACATGGTTATTGTCTCGGCACCATGCACCCAGCAGAAACCAACAACACAAAATTTTAGAAATTTTATGTCAATCCCAACCATGGAAACAAAAATCAGCAGAGAAAATACAAACTGATATAAGCAAACAGTGCACTCCAAACTATTATTTGTACACTTAAATTTACAATTTCTAAGCCCAAAGGGACTGTTTCAAGTTCGCATCAATTCTAAACAAAGGATGCTGCAGAAAAGTGTACCTGCTGTTCATAGCATTCAATGAGAGAGCGGGCTTCAATACAATGGGTGAACAACAGGGAGTCTTATCTTCTGTACAAGGACAAACCACTTAAACTGAAACTTCCTGACAGACAGGGACTCGAATCGGACTCACCACTGAGCTGCCCAAACACAACTCAGTCTGTCGTCACTGCTTTCTCTCTGCCAGTACCTCATCTCCTGCCTTGCAGACTTCACATAGATCTCTTGCATAACTTGCAGGACCAACACTCCTGTAAAAAAGGATGTTGCGGAGACATAGCTTGCTCGTGCAAATGTTCAAATCCCGGCCTGGCAGAGTTTTAATCTGCCAGGAAGTTTCTCATCAGCACATACTCCATTCCAGAGTCAAAAATTCACTCTGGAAATTATTTATTGCATAATACAACTGAAGGGTATTTGCTCACTTGTAAGATGACAAGCATACTGCACTCAGAAGTTTCCAGAGTAGTGTGATAGATACAGCATCAGAATCAAAATTATTGGCAGCCATGATACTAGAGTTCTGCATGAAATCTCATACTCGCTACAAAATGTCCTGAGTGCACCTAACTCTCTCTCTCTCTCTCTCTCTCTCTCTCTCTCTCTCTCTCTCTCTCTCTCTCTCTCACACACACACACACACACACACAGTGTTATACCCTAGCCAGTAATGCCACCCGAGCCCGCTGCCAAAAGGTTGGCAGCATCAAAGTCCGGACGCCGTCCGCATAAGCAGCGCCATCGATACAGGAAATCGCCGCAAGTCTGCGCGCGCCACCGCTGGCTTCTGTTCTGGCTTCTTAAGCGCTGGAGTCGCGAGCGCTAGGACAGTTCTGTATTCGCCGCTCAGTTGTATACTCGCCATCGAATTGTGTACTTGCTAGTCAGTTGTGTGTTCATCGCAGCAGAGTTGTTGTTTGTCGTCAGCCGACGCTGACCTAGCCGCTCCGACTCGAACTAGACAGATTTCTGTAGACACGGAGTTCGCATCTCCGGAGTTCTGACAGGTTGGTGGATGGGAACTTGCCCTTCAGTATATCCTCTCTTCTCATTACCCACCAGGCCTCAACCTCCGCTAATTTCTAATTTCAAGTTGCCACCGCTCATACCTCACCTGTCATTCAACATCATCATTGCCTCTGTACTTCCGCCTCGACTGACATCTCTGCCCAAACTCTTTGCCTTTACAAATGTCTGCTTGTGTCTGTGTATGTGCGGATGGATACGTGTGTGCGCGCGCGCGCGTGTATACCTGTCCTTTTTTCCCCCTAAGGTAAGTCTTTCCGCTCCCGGGATTGGAATGACTCCTTACCCTCTCCCTTAAAACCCACATCCTTTCGTCTTTCCCTCTCCTTCCCTCTTTCCTGACGAAGCAACCGTTGGTTGTGAAAGCTTGAATTTTGTGTGTATGTTTGTGTGTCTATCGACCTGCCAGCACTTTCGTTTGGTAAGTCACATCATCTTTGTTTTTAGAAACACTTAAATGGTTAGAGATACTGTTGCCCGAGTCCAAAAAGATGTTGACAAAAGGCAGTAAACAGTGGAAAAACTTCAAGTATCTCAGTTGCAGGAACTGCTTCACGAAGGACACACAATCACTCAAGAAAACCCCTATGGGAAATGTGACTCCAACATTGAAAATAAGTGCATTCATCAAACAATCAAGCTGACATAATGGGAAATGACATTGCACTGCAAGTGAGTATCACACACAACTAAACACAACATTCTGCATGTTGCTACGACATTACTGAATTTGTTTACACTTTGAGATGAAAATATTTACTTCAAAGTAGAACACGGTGATTTCAATGACAAGAAATCTCACTGCATTGGGAGATAACTTTCTGGAAACCACTGTGACTTTGAATGAAAATGCCCCTACAGAACACTTATAAAAATAAAAAGCATGGCAGGAACATATTAAATATTTTTAAAAATTAAAATTTATAATCAACACGGACAAAAATGAAAGAGGTAAGTAATAATGGTGGTTTTTTGTCCTGACAACACATCTCCCTTAACACCAATTCATCGCAAAAGAACAGACTATGACCAAGATGATTTACGTGGTTATCCAGAACTATGAAAAAGATATGTAAAGTGTATGTTTGCACAACAACAGATGGTAAGTTATGATGAGTTCATTTACATTGGAACATTTATTATGTAGGCTTTTAAGTATCTGAGTACATCTGATGTATCTGCGACACTTAGAAACAACAGTAAACTGCTTAAATTTTGAACAAGTCCATATGTGATCTAGCATTATAGGCTATAAATATTATATTATTTCTGGCATTTCCATGGATGTAAATTTCCATTTTCTAGTCTCTAAAGAGTTTCACTTGCCTGTGGTACAGTTCCATCATCACTGACTGACTGGTGTGCAACTCTTTCAACCCATTCTTGAATTGCATCTGTGATGTGTGGCACAACTAGAAGAAAGGACATTAGTATTCAAACAGAGTTGCAAATGTAAATACACACTCCTCAGTTCATTAGCAGTTGATATGCAACACCTAGACTCACAAAACGAGGGAAACAATTAATTGTACACATGCACCATAAAGATTAAGTTTCAGTTTCAACAAGGCAACATAACACAATGTTCATTGTCCTGTAATTTACTGTCACTGCCACACGGAAAGCTTCAAAATTTTTATCAAACGCAGTGTCACAAGGTAAAAACTATTTCTGAACTGCAAGAGAGTGCACCGTCACAGTAACTACATCTTGTCCCAACAGTAGTTGGTACACCTGACATAAATTATAGACATTTCTCAATTACCACCAGCAGATGCCTGATGTCACATATCTACTGTCCCCAGGAAATTACCATCAGCTGCTAGTTTATGAGATGTTCTATTTAATCAATTACTCTTAAAAGTCAGAACATAACACTAAGACGTCTCAGTGAGTCTACTGAGGAAACTTAATTTGTCTCTGCACACAGCAAAATTCTGCAGAGAATCTCGCTTCTTTCATCATCAGTCCTCATAATTCTCAACAGCCTTCTACAGCACACCATCTCAAATGCTCTGGTTTCCTTCTATATGAATTTTTAAAGACAGTAACAGAAGTGCAAACTGTGTTGAGACTTAGATCATGCTTCAACATTGCCCATTGCCACAAGAGGGCAGCTGAGTCATGGGTGGCTAAGAAAGCAAGAGAAAAAGCTGCTAAACTTTGCTATGGGCTATCCACATTCTGGTTTTTTTCACAGTACAGCACAAATGTTGGCAACGCTTGCACTTGTATGGCTGGTGGCAACCAATTGGTGGTGCATTCGTAGATAAAATGACAAGCTGTTAGCTGGGAAATGAGAAAATACGAATTACTCACATTATTTCTGCAAATATATTTTTGGTCAGATATTGACATTTACAATGTAAATAAAGATCAAAATACATGATTTTACTTGCAGTGATGGGCTCACACAAATTACTCATGTTGGGTAGATGGCCCTTCCTTCAGATTTTACTATTGCAGTACATTCCCGTTGCTATTGTTGATATCTCTGGCAATTTGTATGGTGAAATATTATTATTATTATTATTATTATTATTATTAGTCGTAAAGCTCCCAACATGGAAGACGCTAAGTAAAGATGGTTCACTTCTGGGGCTTCTTATTCTTCTTGTTTGCCCACCAGGTCTTCATTCTTTGCGAGAATTCCGCTTTTCTTTCTTCGCTCCATTTTGTTCCAGTTCTCGGCGCTTTTATCTCTGGTTTGACCTCCCATTTGTCAACTTTAAGTTTGAAATTGTTTCTTTTGTTCATGTCTTCAGTAGTAATGTTGGCTAATTCCAGATCTTTCTTTACATTTTTGATCCATTCTCCTCCATTAACAAGGGATGCTATGTATCTTACTATTTTTTTTTGTAAGTCTGTGATCGGGAAGTCTCATTATGTGGCCATAGAATTTTAGATGCCTCTTCCTCATGTCTATCTCTATGTTAGAATATTCTTCAATTTTAGAATTTTTCTGTAATCTATACCCCTCTTTGGTCCATCTTGGTCCCAGAATTTTCCTAATGATTTTCCTTTCCTCTTTCTTCAGGTTTTCCATATCTGTTTTCCTTTTAAGTGTCAAGGTTTCGCTGGCATATAGCATTATTGGTTTAATTACCGACTTATAATGTTTAATTTTTGTATTTATAGATAGACATTTTTTATTGTAAATGTTTTGGACCAGCTCTAGACCCCTACGAGCTTTTAATATTCTTTCTTGTTGTGAGTATTTTTCAGAAATTATCTCTCCTAAATATTTAAAGTATGGTACCCTCTTAATTTCTCCATATTTGGTTTGTAACTTAGAAATTTCTAGATTTGTTGTTGTAAACACCGTTTTCTCAAAAGATATTTGTAGGCCAACTTTTCCTGCACACTCTTTTAAGGTTTCTATCTGTTTGACTGCCATTTCACTAGAATCTGCCATTATTGCAAGATCGTCTGCGTAGGCTAAGTAGGGGATTTGTAGGTCATCTTTTTTGGTTCCCAGCGATATTGGTTTCCAGTACTTTTCTTTTTTGAGTTCTTTTTCCCATTCTGCCATGACTCTATCCAGAACTAAGTTAAATAACAGAGGTGATAATCCATCACCTTGTCTAACCCCAGTTTTTATCTCAAATGATTTTGAAAGTTTTCCCATGAATTTCACTTTGCATTTTGTATTTGTTAATGTCTGCTCTATGATGGTGAAATATTATTAACAATTTATTCTGAAATTTGGAATGTTGTGTTGGCAACAGACAGCTATGAATTATTCTTGTTTTAAGGACGGCCCTTTATTAATTTTCTACTTTTGCTGCAACTCAGTATTTCTGTTATCAATTGCTATAGGCAATTTGGCATTTTTTAAATATTGGAACAATTATTATGGGATCTGTATAATTATGGAAACTTTTGTTTTGTGATAGTCTGATCAGAAGTAACTTGTAAACAATGGTGATTTTTTGTCCCAATAAGAGAGAAATTACACGCATTGTGTAGGCAGCGTTATCTTTACTTTCTGCTGTTACCACATCCTATTATTTCTATTATGGATGTGGCTTAGTAATGTCTAGATTAAGGGGAAAGGCGACACTTGAGTTGCAAGAAGGCCAAGGTAATGAATGTGAAAGCAAAGAACCCAGTTGCGAAGACACCCTGATCTCTAGGGTAGCTCAAAGCCTTGGTTAGTTCAGAAGGCAACAGTTTGGTTGATAGTTTGGGTAGCCAATGAATATGAAAGCGAAAAAGTTTGTGGTGACAAAACTGACTGGGAGCATAGCCCGAGGTCTATGAAAGAGATATTGGCAGTGATAAATAGGTTGTAACACAAGTTTTAGTAACATCCTTCTTATATGCTGCACAGATTTTCCTGATTAGGCCATATCAAAAAGGAGTGGGGCTGTGTAATGGGTGTTACATCACCCCAAGCCAAACAAAAATTTTACTGAAAATAAAATGTAATTGGTTAGATAAAAAAAATCTACTCAAGTGGCACCAGGAGAGCACACACATAAAGGTATGGTATTTCAATGCTACAGGGACCTTGTCTTTATGGAACACAAAGGCAATGTAGTTAACTGATGTGTGTCACACAGTTTCATAGCCAGTTGCAGAAAGTGTCCTAAGTGTGGTGGAGATATGGGCCTTATTTCTTGTTCAAAAGGTACAGATGGGGTGCAGTGGAGCAGCAAAAAGAGCAATCACTGAGTTAGTTGCAGCATTCAAAATAATCTTGATTTGAGGGAAGCAAGTTAAGTACTGCAAAAATTCTACATCTAACTTGTCTCTGGGTGGGAAAGTGAAAAAATTTTTTCATTACCAACAAACTGCAGTCACCCGAGAAGTAGCAGATTGGAAAAGTTCCTACAGAAAAGTGTGTACTGAAATGCATTACAAAGAATGTGAGAAACTTGGTTGCGATGGAGTCACTGGAAATCAATATGGCTATGTTCAGAAGAAGAAAATTTGGCAGTGGGAACAAAACAACAAGAATGTTGGTTTTTGGAGGAATCCAAAAAGAGCCAAAAACTGCTTTTTTTTTTCAAAGTTGTTATATAAAGAAGGTGCTGCACAGTATCATCAAACAGTACACTTTTTCAAGAACAACCATAATTTCTGACTGCTTTAGGCCATACAAATGTTTGAATGATGAAAGGTTCAAGTACTTTACAGTTAAGGGGGTAGGACATCAAACGTGCCAACTTGGCACAGTAGAGGCACCATAGGACATTTTAATTTCCACTGTCTATACTTTTACTAATAAATTCATAAAACTGTCAGCATGACCAGGAAGGATTCAGGATTTACACTGATAGCAGTAGAAGTTCAAAAATATAACAAAATAATTTTTTTTTAAATGTGAAATTTCATCATTTCTTCACTTACTATTGGCTGCATTAGTTTCTTTACGTACACTTTTCTTCATAAGTAAAAGAGATTCTTTGATGAATTTTGTACAGCATAAAAAACATACTTACAGGTACATGAAACTTTAGAATTTTCCAAATCTATTAAAAACTGTGGTAAAAATTGAGATAACTAACTATAAAATTTAAGTTTTTCCTAAACGTGAATTTTAAAATGTAACAGCTCGTTCGTTTTTTATAAATTAAATAAATCTAGATTTGTAAAAGTACAGACAGTGGAAATTAAAATGTTCTGTAGTGCCTCTCCTGCTCGAAGTCTGCCCGTTTGATGTCCTACCCCTCCTTAACCGTAAAGTGACATTTAGGGAACCTGAAACAGATGGACACAAATAGAACTGAACGCACCTGATCAGCCATAATGAGATCTCTTAATATGACAATACAGTCCAAAAAACTACTTGATAGTTATCTGTTTGAATATGTGTGGTGCACATTGTGAAAAGGAGGATTTAAAGCACTTCATAATCACCACAGCAACAGCGTAAAGCCATAGTGTGATTTTCATTCCAATAAAATCCTGGTGTCATTTTTATGTCTTCCGGAATTTATTAACTATTTCTACATCATTATTTTCTTGAAGGTAGTCTCCTATGAAAATAAATAAAAGGGCATTTCTTTTTATGTCACCCATGTTTTGCTTCCATTTATTTACAAAGCATCATTAGTGTCTTGTAATCCATAGTATCCCATAAATACAAAGAACCACAACCTGTGTACCACAAAAATAAAGTCTTATTTTGTTGCATAAACAGACCACATCTGCAAGAATATACTGATGCTAACATTTGCGTTAAAATGTTTATTAGGTGTTCCTGTATGTCCATGTTTTTCTGATACATTTTTGTTCCATCATACCAAGATATATTTTACACCGAAGGATACTATGTTAAAATGCAATATTTGTTTCGTCCAAGAATGAAACCAAAACCTCGTTCTTATTGGCTATACAAATCAGCTTTCCCGCCATTTTAAGGTGTATCACCAGTCGCAGCAGCCATTACCACCATACACTTCTAGGTAAGAGCACCGACAGCCCTTTGTAAAGTTTTACCAGAAATGCTTATGAAGCTGAAATATAGATGTGCTTTAATGTACATGAACTTGTTTAGAATCACCTGCAAGATATACTTTGTGATCCTGCAGCACTTACACCACAAGATGAAACAGAGGCGCATCTGATGGGACCCCATCACAGATCCATCTTATATGAGCAGTGACAATCCACAACATTCCTGACTCAAACTGAAAGCTGTCTTGGAGCACAACTGTTCCCATGGCTACCCTAGCACCAGATCCACCACCTCCACCCAAATCTGCTTGACTAACTACATTCTCATCCATTTTAATGCAAAATCTACAGCAAATTCGTGAAACTTCCACAAGTAGATGCACAGCACCTTTCTACCACAATCTGGCTCAGTGACACAGAAATCAAGTGTTCTCTCCTGGAATCTCGTGCACTGGATTCCAACTGGAATCACAACTGTAGTGGTGATGAGTATGGAGCTGCTGTGGATGCATGGCAACATGATCCCATGAAGTTGCGAGATCTTGCGCAGTCTAAAGAGCAGGTCCAGTGGTGAGGGGCCTTCCAGACCAGCTGTTGGGAGTACAGTGTCTGCACTCCAGGTGAAGGAAAGGTGGGGCCTACCGGAGCAACTGACGTGTTCAGTGGATGTCATCCTGGCAAAGGCCTGAGATGGCACTGTATGATGAGTAGCGGTAGCGGCAGTGGCAGAAGTTGTAGTCCTAAACTTAGATCTGAGGCAGCTGGTAGGCCATTAGGCTTGGGAGCAGCTGGTAGACTGTTGGGCTCGAGGGCAGCTGGTAGGCTGAATTTTTCATCAAGTGGCAGAGCAACGACGTAAGTACCCATCAACGGAGGTATACAGGCACAATATCACATGGACATGCAACCTCACAGATGTGAATAAGTGGCTGCAACTGCAGCACTGTTTACAGCAATCTGCACACCATTTACTGGCATGGCTTGCACCTCCAACGTGCTGTGGTGGTTGCAGGACACTTAGCAGTAAACAGCTCAGAGACTCTTCCGCTGATAAACGATCTCCTGAGGTACAGTGAGGTCATACCTGGTCCACGAATCATTGCCACGAGTGTGGTGGCCAAATATGCAGGAGCCCAGTGCTGCATATACTATCATCTCCATTTTTACAATAGCTCTCCATCCAATATCAAAAAATTTCATACCCTATATAGGCTTGCAACACATGGACGAAGAATCTGTTGTGGGAAGCATGGTTATCCAAATATGCGAGTAGTGCCACTAGAACTTTCTATCTAAATTATCTTAGATAGATGGGACTGCAAGAGCAAAAGCTGTTAAGACGTGTTTAAAAACTAACTGAGCAATAAGGAAAAATCACAAAAAAATCCCAGACTTACACGTGGAAGTTTTCTTCATTACAAATTCCTGCTAAATCACACTTACAACTTGTTTGATGTTGCTTATGTAACAAGTTTCAGCATACCACCACCGCCGTGTCGCGACCACATGAACCAAGCATCTACAACCCAGACAGTTATCAGCTTATCTTAGAATATGCTGAAGAAGTGTAGGAAAAGAGGTATATTTCGAAAAAGTCGCCTGGAACAATAAGTCAGGGAGGCTTACCAGACAGTGTGAAATGGAATGACTGACTGTTGGGGACTCCATTGGACCTGATTTGAAAATCTGAGAGCTTAAAAGTGGAAGACAGGGTAATGTGCAAAACAGATATTACTGCAAACACATCATGCACGATAGACAGGTAATGAAAGATGTAGGAAACTAAAACCGAGTGAAGAAAGGAGTAGTTACTGCGAAGAAATGCTGAGACAGAAGAAATTAACATACATTAAGGTCAGGTGGCTGGAGAGAACCAATGACATGTTGTAGCGCTAGTTCCCACCTGTAGGGTTCAGAGAAACTATTATCTGGGGGAGAATCTAGATGGCGCATATGGTAAAACAGGCACCGAGGTCATTACTGTCATGTTGCAGAGCAAGTTCTGCAACAGAATTGTGCGTGTTGCTAGTATACACCCTCTGCCTATGCCCATTCACCCTAAATGATAACTTGTCGGTAGTCATGCCAATGTAAAAGGCCAAACAGTGTTTGCATAACAGTTGGTATATGATGTGAAATTTCAAACGTGGCTTTCCCTTTGATAGTTATGTTTTGCCAGTTACAGGGCTGGTATAGGTGGTGGTAGGACAACGTGTAGGGCAAGTCCTGCAGTGGGAACACTCACACTGATGACATCTTTGCCAAATGGACTAATGGTGATGCTGGTCTGTTAAATTCCTAGAATCTTTAAATACCTTCTCCCAATTAAATTTCACATGGTCCTATTATGAGTCCCATGTCATTTTCCTTGATACTGACCTCGTCCTCACCTAAGGCCAGCTATACAATTCTGTCCACATTAAACCTACTAACACCAGTACTTACATTTTGACAGTTTCCATCCTTTCTATGCAAGATATTCCCTCCCATACAACCTTGGCATTCAAGGCAAACACATTTAGTCAGATACAGACTCCTTATAGCAATACACCCGCATTCTCACCTCAGCCTTCTCTGGACTTAATTACCCCACCAGCCTCTTTCAAACACAGGTTTCCCAGGCTATCACATCCAATCCTGGTACTGCTGATCCCTCCAAAAAACAAATTTGGAGTACATCACTTGTCAGTTTGTATTATCCTGGTTTTAAATGTATTAATCAGCTACTTTGACGAGACCATGATTTCCTAAAATCATGCCCTGAAATGAGATCCATTCTGTCTGAGATTTTGCCCACCACACCTAGAATAGCTCTGTCACCCTCCCAATCTCCACAAAATCTTTGTCAGATCCTATGCTCCTTCTGCACCATCTCCCTACCCTATGGGTCCTACCCCTATGACCATCGTCACTTCAAGACCTCCCCCATGCATCCCCCAACCACCACCTATGCCAGCCCCGTAACTGTTGCAGAGCATGCTCTACAACATGACAGTTGTGACCGCAGAGCCTGTTTCACTAGAAGCACCGTCTGGATTCTTCCTCCAGACACCAGTTTCTCTGAACTCCACAGGTGGGCACCACTTCTTCACACGTACTACTCCTTTCTTCCCTGTGTTTTAGTTTTATACATCTTTCCTTTTCTGATCTGTCTATTTTTCACTGTCTCCTACCGCCTCTGTTACATACAACACACTTAGCTTTTTCACTCTTATTAACTTGCACACAATGTTTTTGCAGTAATATCTGTTGTGCATATTACCGTGTCTTCCACCTTTAAGGCCTCAGGTTTCCAATCTCAATCAGTGCAATCCCCAACAATCAGTCTTTCCTTCTCATCCCACCCAGGAAGTCTCCCCTGACCTGCAATTCTGGGCAACTTTCCTAAAACCTACCCCTTCCCCTAAACCTCTCCAGTCCCTTCCCTTTAGCCCTCTTCCTTCCACTTCAGTCTTTCTCATAGAAGAAAGAGCCACTGACTCCGGGGGCTTACCTAAGTACTTTCTTTTATAAAAATACACCAAACAGACAGACAAATGGTAAAAAGTTGGAAGGACCAGAAGAATGGCTATAATAAAATTGAGATCCTATGAAAGTTAGCTGTGGCTCATCAAGTGATTCTTATCAACTAGGCCTACTCAAGGATTCACAACTACTGAAGCACCAAGACAAAACAAACCTAATAACTATGTATGATATACTTTTCACACTTTTTCAAAATTCCTTCATCACAATAAATATGAGCCAGTAAGTAAACAGAATGCAGCTGTGACAGATGTAGATGGGCCAGGCTCTAACTTCCCCTCTTCATCGTACTGTTCATTGTTTTTTTGACTTCTACAGATGTAGAAGTAGGCCTAAACACATTTTTAAGGTTTCAAAATTTTCAAATTTAAAGTACTTGACTAACTTGTCTAACAACAATATTTACTGTATGAATTCAGCTCTCAATAACATAAATTAAAAAGAGATACTTGTAAAAATGAATGGACAGTTTGGTAACTAAAGTTGGAAAAAACTAGTGGCTTACAATGTTTCCAAAACAATTCAGACTCAGGGAGTTCAAGGCTCGAGGAAAAGTTTACGAACAGTATGTGTGATGAAGGGAAGAAAATAATTACACAAAGCCCTGGAGCAATACAGACAGGTAGGTACGGGATATGATTTAGAAGTACCAATAGACTAGATGTGTCAAAATCAGTACCTGTATTTAATTTTCTGATATATGACTAAGAATAAATTTTTCAGATTAGTAGAAGCATTCGATATCACATCATCATCTCCCAACCAAACTGTCACCTTTCCACCTACTAAGACATCTGGCTATGCTATAGGTAAGTACATCACTGCACCTAAAATATTGTATTCACATTTGTTGGCTTCACTAACAACCAAACTGTCACCTTCCTGTCTTACTAAGAAACCAGGCTACACTACAGATCAGTCTGCCACGAAAACCTACATTCCAAAAACCTAAACAGATGCAAAAGAAATATTTCCAGTGTCCTATTCTTCCGCTTGCACATATATGACAGCACACATTGCATTATAATTACATTTCGTGTTCAAAGTCAGCATCTAGTACAGGGAACTTCACTTGACCCAGTTATCCTTCCCTTTACTATCTCTTCACATACGCTTTCAATTTTCTGTTCTGTCATAATCAAAATGGAATACTTAACAATTGAAAATTTTTAATTTGTTTATTCAATCATGAAGTTTTACTTGTGAAATTTCCATGTGCTAGTGAGAAATATATGAAAACAAATCAGAATATAAAAATACCCACATATCCAAGAACAAAAAGATTACATTACAGAACAAGATAAAGTACTAAATGTCATCTGTAGTTTCACTATTTTAAATACCTTGTACAGTTTTCCCTAGATAATCTCCCCGCCGCTCCTTGTTAATCACATGCTGATATATTTTTCCTGTGGTAATGTTATTGTCTCTGTGAAGTGTAACATCCAGAAACCTCTCGTAGTTTCCCAAGTCTAGGTCAACTTCTCCACCGTCGTCCAAAACATAAACTTCACCTGAAGAGAAGAGAATCACAGTGTTGCAAAGCTGAAGCATTTCTAGCATACTAACCATATCTTTCTTGGTTTAGTAACAAATACTTAACATCTATTCCAAATTTATGATCTCACTGAATCACTCTGATAAACAGAATCATGGAACTAAATTTTACACCTGCACTTCATATGGAAGCCTGACTAAGAAAAAGACACAATTTTAGGCAACAAACGCCAGTATCACAGTTGGATATTATCATATAAAGTATCTACCTTGACATCTACTTCAAATACAGGCAATTCCTAGTGATAAAATAAATATCCACTACAGACAACGCTTAACTAGAATCCCTCCCAATTAAAATTTTATATTCCAACTGAGGATTCTTCTTATAAGAAAAATGGACCTATATAACAAGTATGATAGTTACAATCTATGAGGCTCGATTGGTAAGTCATTGTGAAAACTGGATATTAATCCGGGGGGAAAGACTGTCAAGGACATCATGTAAGACTGCGAAAATGCAACACGAAATTTTATTTCACACGATTTCCTCCGCGATTTTCGCATACAAATTAGTCCTCCTTCCGGCGTTTGAAGGATGTGAACTTTCAATGATGAAATAAAATTTTGGCGGAAAGAAATTCTGCGGATGGCGTCGCTCAAGTTATATCACGAATCAGCTGCATTTGTGTAACGCAAATGTACTTAATCATAGTCATCACAAACTATATTCCCATCGTCGTTAAAAAAACCACGTGGATTATGGCGCTTTGTCAATTTACTGTACGAGTAGCTTCCAAATATGATTTACTGATAACATATAACTAAAAATTCTGTTTTGCTGTTCAGGCTTTGTGCATGTTTCAATCGTTATTTTACGGAAAAGAAATACTACGTAAATTATTTCTTACCGTGTTCGTATGGAGAAAATGTACCCGCATCGATATTAATATATGGATCAATTTTAATCGAAGTAACTGGAATGTTGCAACATTTCAGAATTGTACCAAATGAACTAGCTATTACACCTTTGCCAACACCGCTAATTACACCACCAGTGACCAGAATGTACTTCATTTTTAATTAAAAAATTCTACGACTTGTCCCTCCCGCCTCTACTGTCCCTGGACCTGCGACAACCCGCACTAACACAACACAACTTTGCCACTGGCGAAGAGCGCGCCACGATGTTTGACGTTGATGTTACTTATGAGTGTCATTTGGCTGGACAAGGCTTGCAATCTAGAGAGGAATAAAAGTAAATTATCTCAGAACAGAAAGAACTATGAAAAAAATTAAAAACGAATAATGATTCCCACATGAGAGAAAAATTTAGTATTCTATATAAATAAATGTGTGGCGAAATCATTGCTGGGTTGAAGTGAGCTCCTTAAATGTAAACATCAGCCCAAAATAGTGATATATACGTCATTTGTAACCCAAAGATCACGTATCTCAAAAGAAAATTTCCTATTTTCATTAACAGTCAATAATGAATTACGATGACTACGACAGTAGGGCTCTCTTGCATTTGGGAGGAGCAGGGTTCAAAATCCTCAACGTCCAGCCATCCAGATTTACAATTCCATTTTCCATGGGGCCCGGCAAATGGTCCCTTCCAAATCGCCACGGCTCATTTTTTGCTCCATACTTGCCCAAAACAAGCTTGCGTTCTGTCCTTAATGACATCGTTGGCAAGAAGTAATGTTTCGTCGTTGCAATGGATATGATTCACTGTGCATGTGTGAACCATTTGCATTTAATATTTACATTTTCGGGAACTTTAGTACCATTGTAAAAATGATCTTATACATAAACTGAAGTGATAGGTTTCAATTATATAGGGTCTTCACAAATGATTCATTGCGTTTTGAATACAAGTGTTTCACAAAGTATTAAATTCAAAATAGTAAATGACTCAGTGTATTAAAAAGTACACTTTCGAGTTCCTTACACATCGTTTCAAATGTTCATTGTGTTCTCGTGTTACACAGCAAATATGTATGGTGTAGTCAATTTCGGTCCATGTCACTGTCAGTGTTGGCCAGCACAGTCGCGATGCGGTCCTGAAGTTCAGTCGGTATTGTCTGCCAAGATCGTACACAAACACTGTCTTTCACGTACCCCCAAAGAAAAAACTCACAAACCGTAATTTCAGGATAACTCAAGAGCCTAAAGAGTGACAAATCACCCCAAGTGCAACACCCAGTCCATCAGCTGGGAAATTCCACGTTCAAATAGCAGTACACTACTCTACACCAATGAAGCGCAGCTCTTATTGGAATATGAAGTTTTGGATATCAGCTATCAGTTTAGCAAACAACCAGTCTTGCAGCATGTGTAGGTACAGTGTACTTATCACAGTTTTTCCAGGAAAAAAGTAGTGACCATACATTTTGCTACGTGAAACAGCACAGAAGATATCCCACCTCTGGAGGACCTCTTTCAAAATGGTTCAAATGGCTCTGAGCACTATGGGACTCAACTGCTGAGGTCATTAGTCCCCTAGAACTTAGAACTAGTTAAACCTAACTAACCTAAGGACATCACAAACAGCCATGCCCGAGGCAGGATTCGAACCTGCGACCGTAGTGGGCTTACGGTTCCAGACTGCAGCGCCTTTAACCGCACGGCCACTTCGGCCGGCGGACCTCTTTCAATCTCCACTGCAAAATTGGGATTTGTTGTGCAGCATACGCAAACATTGTGACGCTATATTCTGTACTGTCTTCAGAATGTGTGCTTCACAGTAATGATGGATTCAGTCTTCTCATATTGTAGCACACAAAATGCTTTCTGTTGATTAGTTGTTAGGTTGCAAACTGCTAATACCATGCCACCTGGCGAATCACAGTGAAATCTGCAGTGACATGAACAAAAGGAACTTTAAAATATGCTCTCTTCGTTGGATATTAGTACATATGGGTGAGCATTATGGATCTGAAGCAATTAGGCGTCAAAACTCGAAAAATCGTTTGTAAACACCTCATATAACTTCAGTTCATTTCAGAATTACAGACCACTGAAAATGACAACGAGCCTTCTCGTACATTATGTTCTGTAGAGTATTCACAAATAATTGCAAGTTGGTTTAGAGTGCAAATGAAATGTTCAAGAACACTCAGAAAACTCTACAGTGATGTGCAAACGAAGACCATCATCAGAGTCTACAAAAGACAAAGTCGTCTTGCTGCAGCCTCTCGTCTATATCTTCATTTCTTGATAATTTTGATACTTCTTAACACAATTAGATCTGCTGCTGTTTTCTTTGTTGGTTTCCCCTTGGTTTTCTTTCCAAAAACTTTCCCTCAAAATATTTATTACAAATTTATTGTATCCAAATAAATGTCCAAAACCCTATGTTTCTGTTCTTTGCAAAGTTGCTGTGAGGTTTCTGTGTTCATCGATCTCTTTCCAAACATCTTCACTGAATTTTTATTTCTGTCAGTTGCCCATCGCTAAGACAAAAAACAAAGGTGGGGAACCTTTCATTTTTTGTCTTCCAGATACCTTATCACTAGCAATATGAAGAAGGAAACCAAACAGCTCACATTACCAAAGTCACAATTCACCAAGTTCTACTTTCGTCAGTCACAAAATAGATAATTAAATGGGAAGTTCTGGTACACAAGATAGAAACCAAACATCATCGTCAAAGTTCTGTTGCCAGAACGGTAGTGTGTGCATTGACTAGTGGTGAGAAATGAAGTTTATGGCCCTATCACTTTACATTTTGAAGTATTTTATTTGCAAGAACGTACAAACAAAACATTGTTGTACACTTGGGATAAATCAAACATGGTTGCACTGATTTCCCCATGTACCCATCATGAGTTGGGTTTTCCTTTGTTTCACTATGTTACTGTGGACAAATGTTGGAATAGTTCTGACTAACACTGCTTATAAGAATTATGTTTCTTTTTGTCATTAAACTATAATACCATAATGTGCCCAGTCTCCTCATCAAAGTAATCAATTGATAAATAAATCAACTACTGTTAATCATCATGGACCATTGTACAATCCCTATTTCTGTGTGAAATCTATCATTCATTATATAATACAGATATATGCTGCTATTTACAATTGTTAAACAAAATGACAAGATTGAATAGTCTACACACCTGCACATTTTATCTCTTGGAGACCCCCCCCCCCCCCCAGAATAAGTATAAAACATTGATTTCATTTCAATCCTTGCCAACTGAACATCAACTTCGTTCCAAGTGTTGCCTCTAGCGTTGTTAGATGCTCCCTCTACCTCTTCTTCCACACATCACTTTCAGACCAGCAAAGAAACATTTGTTTAGACAGCATGTGCGTATGTGACAGCAATGTCCACATATAATGACTGCAAAAATTATCACTTGTCCTCAGTAAGAGGGAAATACTGCTACATGTGCAGCTTGCAATGTCGGCATATTTCTGATGACATTATGCAGTGTTGCAAATTACGTCCCCACTTCCTTCCACCCCACACCCCTCTGACATCATAATCCAAGAAGGCAGAACTTGGCCACCTGTCCTGTTTAAAATGCTGAGAAATTCAAAAAATTGCAAAAAATTCAAACAATTTCATTTTAAAAAGATGGGATTGTCAAAAATCCAAGATAGTGGACCTAGGCCACTTGCGCCAAATATAAAATGATAATATACTAAAAAATTCTACGTTTTCCCCCATCTCTCAGATGAAATAGTCCAAGATGCCCAATTGTGCTATATATAAAATCCACTGTGTGCTCGCCTGAGATTCACTTCCAAAATTTTCGAGCTCAATTCATTCATTTGCTGTACTGTATCACACCCCCTGAACTCGTACATCGTTCAAGGTACTAAGTATGAAAGGGTGGAACAGCAACTGGGCCCATAAGAGCGTGTCTCCCCAGCAGCGTCATTTATACACAAACAAGTAGGAACTTATACATTCGAATCGCAACAGTCCCCTGCTGCCATGTTTACACACATATGCATAGAGGTTCTGCATGTATATTACCAATCACGAAGTCACGATTTCAACCACTTGTATGTTATTTTCGACAGTGCTAGAGTCCTGCAAAGAGGAAATATCTTCGCAAAACGGTTCTGTAGGGGGTGTAAGCACATTTAAATACCTCCTGTTAAAGAGCATAACATCTTCGATACAAGTTATATGACCTATATTCGTAACAAGATTGTCTACATTCTTCAGTGACAACAACAAATCGAGGTGTCCTGCTGCACCTATCACACATACTTTTACACTCTTACAGATCCACAATGACGGCACATGATCATCCCAATTCCGCTATTTTGTGTCCTAGATTTCTGTTGGATGGAGAGAGAAAGTCCTTTGCGAGTACTGTACCTATGTACAAGGTAGAACAGCACATTAGTTGGACAGCATAATGTAGCACTTTACTCAAATGCAGCCAGTCATTTCCAAACACATATTCTACAAATCCAGTGCATTTGCTCTATTTTCTGTACATCTGTGTCTATGTGTGTGTCGCAAATGTCTCCCATGACCTACAGTAAGCCGGAGTTAGTGTTCAAATGTGGATCTGCCACGGATTATATCCAGAGCAATGTTGAACATCAACTTCTGTGATGACCAATTTGCTTACAAAATTACCAAGCAAGAATCTGCTGCTCTTGCAAATGATAGTCTGCTGGGTACAGCCTTCTTCTTCACGTACAGTGTCAAAAACTTTACACACAGGTCAGTAGAGGCGAGTTAAGGGGAAAATATGTCCAGTGTCAGCACGCAAAC
This sequence comes from Schistocerca serialis cubense, assembly GCF_023864345.2. Taxonomy (NCBI): domain Eukaryota; kingdom Metazoa; phylum Arthropoda; class Insecta; order Orthoptera; family Acrididae; genus Schistocerca; species Schistocerca serialis. The sequence continues at coordinate 585,593,307 of NC_064639.1, forward strand.
GGTAAAATCTTCTAGGGTTCTTTAACAGGTGACGTTAGAAGGTTCTATTACAAGGCATACTCTGATGTTTTTTGCGTTCATAAACGCCAGCGCTATGTCCCATTGTACTGGTAAAATGGGACAGCCATTGTGTACAAACGATATCCTCTTGAATTATAGCTTGTTGTTGCCGATGTGTTTTTTCCGACATGCGAGCAGATAACGTGAAAGGGTGTATTATTAACGTTATTTCAAGTATCTGAAATGTTTGTAATACCCGCGTGCATGACAGTTTATTTACATACAACGATTTGAACGCCAGGGACGTTCTCAAACTATGTAATTTTGTCCATCAATCTGAAAGAAATCGGTTATATAGAGGTTTCGTTAAACTTTGTCTTCTTTTTCTTTGGAGTTTAAATTCTCACTTTTTCTTCACTCTCATAAGGTTTCTGAAATAACGAGGACATCTACAGTGGTTGGTAGTTTTCACAGCAAAATAGTGGAAGTTTTTTCGATTTTACATAGGGTGGACACGTATAGGAGATGCGAGGTAAGTTAATACATATGTCAGATGTATCGCTATAGAGCTCCAACCTCCGCAGTTTGATCATCTCTAATTGGCAGCAGTGCTGTAGTATTTTTCACGTTGTTGGAGGTAACAAAATAACGGGAGGCATGGAGATAGAGAGATATAGATAGATAGATAGATAGAGAGAGAGAGAGAGAGAGAGAGAGAGAGAGAGAGAGAGATGAAACGTATCCTACAGTCAAACGTAAAAATGATTGTATAGATGCCGTTCTGTATCGATAATGTAATGAAATGAGTGCACTGTTCTCGTACACAAAGAATGCTCTCAAACTATACCGATTTTGCTCATAAAACTAAAAGAAAACGGACTGCGCCTATTTTCGTGAAGACAATAATGTTTTATTATCGCCGCAATTGTGTTTTTAATAGGTCCTCGCTTATAAGAGGTGTGTTGATATTTAATACAACTGTTACACTGAAATGTTTGTCTCAAAATGGCGAGCATCTTTGGGGGCGACTGCTGGCAGCGTGGAGCACATGTCTCTGTTAGGCGGTGGCAGCTGCGCTTTTAGACAAGCAACACTTGGTCGTCATTTGTCTCACTTTGTTTTGTAGCCCACTGGAGTCACGGCGTATTGTGTATGTGTAGCTTTTGCCTGCACTGATAGCACTAACCGACGAAGCTACGTGCTTCGCCAGAGATTCTATCTCCAACTGTGGCCGGCCTTGGTGCCTGCTTACAGCTACAGCAGTCGGGAGTCTCTTCTCCCAACCAGCGGACGTCAGAAAAAGCGTTCTGGACACTTCTCTGGAATTTCGTTCTTGTTCCATAGACTAGAAAAAAAATTCACAGAACAAAGCATTCCATCTGAAGCTGATGGAACTCTTTATGTACCACTGACAATAGATTCTGGAACAGATTATAAAATCCACTTCTGTTTCTGAAAGCTCTAGGGGATGGGAGAGATGGAGGATGGAGGGGTAGGAGAAGGCAGGTAGAGGTGGTTCTGGCGCTCTCAGTCTGCTAACACATGCCGAAGAGAACACATGGTTATGATGGTGAGGGAATTATTTCCGATAGCTGTGTGACGCTGCTACAACGCCTTTTCGTTCATTTTACGATGTGTGTTGCATTATGGCAAGTTGTTTCCAATTGAGGAAGGGCGGGTGATGGTTTTTCGCGCTAATTTCGATGTTTTTTTTTCTGGGAGCAGTGAAACATTTACCATGATGTGTGATTGTGTGTATTTGAAGGATCAAGGCTGTTTGTTTTCGAGTGGTGTTAGTTGTTGGTTTATATGTTTTTTTTTTTAAATTGGTAATTCTTTCAGTTATTGTTCTTCTACATTTACATCTACATCCGCACTCCGCAAGCCACCTGACGGTGTGTGGCGGAGGGTACCTTGAGTACCTCTATCGGTTCTCCCTTCCATTCCAGTCTCGTATTGTTCGTGGAAAGGATTGTTGGTACGCCTCTGTGTGGGCTCTAATCTCTCTGATTTTATCCTCATGGTCTCTTCACGAGATATACGTAGGAGGGAGCAATATACTGCTTGACTCTTCGGTGAAGGTATTTTCTCGAAACTTCAACAAAAGCCTGTACCAAGCTACTGAGCGTCTCTCCTGCAGAGTCTTGCACTGGAGTTTATCTATCATCTCCGTAACGCTTTCACGATTACTAAATGATCATGTAACGTGGCGCACTGCTCTCCGTTGGATCTTCTCTATCTCTTCTATCAACCCTATCTGGTAAGGATCCCACACTGCTGAGCAGTATTCAAGCAGTGGGCGAACAAGCGTACTGTAACCTACTTCCTTTGTTTTCGGATTGCATTTCCTTAGGATTCTTCCAATGAATCTCAGTCTGGCATCTGCTTTACCGACGATCAACTTTATATGATCATTCCATTTTAAACCACTCCTAATGCGTACTCCCAGATAACTTATGGAATTAACTGCTTCCAGTTGCTGACCTGCTATATTGTAGCTAAATGATAAGGGATCTTCCTTTCTATGTATTCGCAGCACATTACACTTTTCTACATTGAGATTCAATTGCCATCCCCTGCACCACGTGTCAATTCGCTGCAGATCCTCCTGCATTTCAGTACAATTTTCCATTGTTACAACCTCTCGATATAACACAGCATCATCCGCAAAAAGCCTCAGTGAACTTACGATGTCATCATCAAGGTCATTTATGTATATTGTGAATAGCAACGGTCCTACGACACTCCCCTGCGGCACACCTGAAATCACTCTTACTTCAGAAGACTTCTCTCCATTGAGAATGACATGCTACGTTCTGTTATCTAGGAACTCTTCAATCCAATCACACAATTGGTCTGATAGTCCATATGCTCTTACTTTGTTAATTAAACGGCTGTGGGGAACTGTATCGAACGCCTTGCAGAATTCAAGAAACACGGCATCTACGTGGGAACCCGTGTCTATGGCCCTCTGAGTCTCGTGGACGAATAGCGCGAGCTGGGTTTCACACGATCGTCTTTTGCAAAACACATGCTGATTCCTACAGAGTAGATTTCTAGTCTCCAGAAAAGTCATTACACTCGAACATAATACGTGTTCCAAAAATCTACAACTGTTCAACGTTAGAGATATAGGTCTATAGTTCTGCACATCTGTTAGACGTCCCTTCTTGAAAACGGGGATGACCTGTGCCCTTTTCCAATCCTTTGGAACGCAACGCTCTTCTAGAGACCTACGGTACACCGCTGCAAGAAGGGGGGCAAGTTCCTTCGCATACTCTGTGTTAAATCGAACTGGTATCCCATCAGGTCCAGCGGCCTTTCCCCTTTTTAGCGATTTTAATTGTTTCTCTATCCCTCTGTCGTCTATTTCGATATCTACCATTTTGTCATCTGTGCGACAATCTAGAGAAGGAATTACAGTGCAGTCTTCCTCTGTGAATCAGCTTTGGAAAATGACATTTAGTATTTCGGCCTTTAGTCTGCCATCCTCTGTTTCAGTACCATTTTGGTCACGGAGTGTCTGGACATTTTGTTTTGATCCGCCCACCGCTTTTACATAAGACCAGAATTTCTTAGGATTTTCTGCCAAGTCAGTACATAGAATTTTACTTTCGAATTCATTGAACGCCTCTCGCATAGCCCTCCTCACACTACATTTCGATTCGCGTAATTTTTGTTTGTCTGCAAGCCTTTGCCTATGTTTATGTTTGCTGTGAAGTTCCCTTTGCTTCTGCAGCAGTTTTCTAACTCGGTTGTTGTACCACAGTGGCTCTTTTCTATCTCTTACGATCTAGCTTGGCACATACTCATCTAACGCATATTGTACGATGGTTTTGAACTTTGTCCACTGATCCTCAACACTGTCTGTATTTGAGACAAAACTTTTGTGTTAGTACTCTGAAATCTGCTTTTTGTCACTTTTGCTAAACAGAAAAATCTTCCTACCTTTTTTATTATTTCTATTTATGGCTGAAATCATCGATGCAGTAACCGCTTTATGATCGCTGATTCCCTGTTCTGCGTTAACTGTTTCAAATAGTTTGGGTCTGTTTGTCATCAGAAGGTCTAATATGTTATCGCCACGAGTCGGTTCTGTTTAACTGCTCAAGGTAGTTTTCAGATAAAGCACTTTAAAAAAATTCAATGGATTCTTTGTCCCTGCCACCCGTTATGAAGTTTGAGTCTCCCAGTCTATATCCGGCAAATTAAAATCTCCACCCAGAGCTATAACATGGTGGGGAAATCTACTCGAAATATTTTCCAAATTATCCTTCAGGTGCTCAGCCACAACAGCTGCTGAGCCAGGGGGCCTATAGAGACATCCAGTTACCATGCCTGAGCCTGCTTTAACCGTGACCTTCACCCAAATTATTTCACATTTCGGATCTCCGTCAATTTCCTTCGATACTATTGCACTTCTTGTCGCTATAAACACGCATCCCCCTTCACTGTCCAGGCTGTCTCTGCGGTATACATTCTAATCTGAGTTTAGGATTTCATTACTGTTTACGTCTGGTTTCAGCCAACTTTCTGCCCCTAGTACTATGTGGGCATTGTGACCGTTTATTAATGAGAGCAGTTCTGGGACCTTTCTATAGACGCTCCTGCAGTTTACTGTTAGCACATTAATATTGTTATTCCCTGTTGCATTTTGCCTACTCCTACCTTGCCGCGTCTCAGGAGGCGTCTTGTCGGGCCTAGGGAGGGAATTCTCTAACCTAAAAAACCCACATGTGCACTCCACACGTACTCTGCTACCCTTGTAGCCGCTTCCTGCGTGTAGTGCACCCCTGACCTATTCAGGGGGACCCTACATTTCTCCACCCGATAGCGGAGGTCAAGAAATTTGCACCCCAGATCTCCGCAGAATCGTCTGAGCCTCTGGTTTAAGCCTTCTACTCGGCTCCAAACCAGAGGACCGCGATCGTTTCTGGGAACGATACTACAAACAGTCAGCTCAGATTCCACCCCGCGAGCGAGGCTTTCCGCCTTCACCAACTCCGCCAACCGCCTGTACAAACTGAGGATGACCTCTGAACCCAGACAGCAGGAGTAATTGGTGCTGACATGAGCAACAATTTGCACTCGGGTGTACCCAGTGCTCTCTATCGCCGCCGGCAAGGCCTCCTCCACATCTCGGATGAGGCCCCCCGGCAAGCTGACAGAGTGAACACTGGCCTTCTTCCCCGACCTTTCCGCTATTTCCCTAAGGGGCTCCATCACCCGCCTAATGTTGGAGCTCCCAATAACTAATAAACCCCTCCCCCGTGTGCCTGCTCGGACCTTGCTTCTAGTTGGTCTGTTAGGATTTATTTTCTCAATGTCACGTACGAGGGTTGAATGAAAAGTTATGCCTCTCCCATAGTTAATTGGGTTTGGATGGGAATATTTTAATAAATCAAACGCAGAAATAATCCTTAGAATGTGATCTTTAATTAGCAATATTAACTTTTCCACATAATCACCAGCCAACTGGATACATATCTGCCAACAATGAACAAGTTTTCTTAAGCAGTCACAGAAGAAGTCGACACACTGTTTCCGCAACCACAATCTCACAGTTCTCTCAATGTCTTCATCAGAAGCATAATGATGTCCCCACAGATCGTCTTTCATTATTGGGAACATATGGAAGTCAGATGATGCTAAATCTGAGCTGTATGGAGGATGACGTACGGTGGTGAGATTCAGTCTCTGAAGCTTTGCTGTGGGGGTACCCATCGTGCACAGATATTCCGATGGCTAAGCAGAGCAATAATGTGACCCACATGTTCTTGTGAAATGCCGATTGTGCTTGCAATTTCTCTGAGTTATACGACGATCGTCCTGAATCAATCTGTCAACATTTTGCTTGTGAAACTCCGTAGCTGCTGTCACAGGACGTCCAACTCTTTGTTTGTCATGCAGGTCAGATGTTCCCACCTGAACATCTGTAAACTTACTCGTCCAATGATGCACAGTACTCACATCAACACAATCACCATAAACTGCTTTCAGTCTCTGATGAATCTCCTTTGTGGTGACACCCTATGCTGTCAAGAATTCAAAGACTGCACAGTGCTTAAATCGCGTTGACCGACAGTCTGCGCAGCGTTCCACACTTTACACTGTAACAACACAACCGTTCAGTGCTAAGGCTTCCCACCAACTGGAGCTGTAGAGAAGAGGCTACGGAACAAGCCAGTACCTGCCGCATACCAATGCTGCCAACTGTTGAAGAGTTACGAAGGTGGAGGCATTACTTTTCAGTCAACCCTCGTAGATAAGCCAGGACAAATCTCTGTTGCTTCTGCTGCTGAAACTATGGCTGATAACTTTGTGTGTGTTATTCTAGTAGAGCTGTTAGGGTTTCTTTCCTCAGTGACATGTTGACAAGCCAGGGAAAATCTTTGGTGCTTCTGCTGCTGAAACTATGAATGCCAGTCAATTGCAGGCCCTCCCTTCCATGCCAGGTGCTTTGAACAATGTATGAGTCTGTTGGTACATGTGAAATTAAGAATATGTCCCACCCCCAGCAGCTATTCATATGTAGATTTGCAGGAGGCAACTCTTCCTGTACTTCTGTGATAGTTTGATGTTCCATCCTTTCATACTAAGTGCCTTGAACGATGTTTGAGTGCATGGGGTGTGATACAGTATTGTAAATGAATGAACTGAGTATGAAGATTTTGGAATCGATTCTCAGGTGAGCACACAAAGCGTTTCCCACCGATCTATAGCAATGTAATTATGTAATTAGGACATGTAGTAACACTTGCACTAACAGATAAGCTTTTTTCCTCAGTGCGGTGGTTGTAGAACAGTTTCAAGTGATATTGCAGGCTAAGTCACACACACAATCAGCAGAAAATGAGGATGGGGGAGGTAGAAAGTTGGGGCAGGTAGTGGAGGAGTGTTGGGGTAGCTGTTCAACAGTTTGAACTCACTCTGGTGGCTATATTGTAGGAACTAGGGCAGCAGTCATCAAACTTCTAGCGAACATATATACAATCAATTGGAAACAAGTGGGGGCAGAAGTGGCAGAAGCAGGGGTGGCAGGCAGTGAAAAGTGGGGGCGGTGGGTGGTGGAGTGTGGAGGACAGTCCAGCAGTCAGTATCCCTCCAAAAACAATCATAAATAAATTACATTAACCTAACCTTCCTCTCTGGCAGCTGGACAGAGACTGTACCATTTGAAGGGAAGGGGTAATAGTGGGGGTGGGTGATGTCATAGGAGTGGAGGTAAGAGTGGGGCAGGCGAACAGCAGCCTTTGGTGGATGTAGTGCAAACCAGCTCAGTTGGTCTCTGCACCTTGAGGTGAACACGCACCCACATCTCCAAGTGAGGTTACTGGAGGTACCCCAGTTGAGCTATAAATAAATTAATTAATTAAATACCCTGCCTTCCTCTCCAGCACAGAATGATGTTTTCCATCCAAAAATAAATAAAGTACACTAATCTAATCTTCCTCTTCAGCAGCTGGACTGAGACTAACCATTTCCTACCACTTCCAGGGTCGTGATGGTGGTGGAAATGGGTGACACCAAGGGAGTGGAGGGAGGGGTGGGGGAGTTGGTTTAGTGAATGTAGCCCAATTGCCCTAATTTTCCCACTAAAATTTTCCGTCATATCTGGGGGAGGGGTGGAGAGGGTGCGACGTTATATAGGGGTGGAGGAGGGAGAGGTAGGAGGGGACATCCGCCATTTTGAATAAATTATATGTCCTAGAAACCTCCTAGCTCCACTAGTCCCAGTTGCCCAAAGTTTAACGTACCAGCCCACTTTTGGATTAAACAATTGCCACTTTGTGTGTAATAGGATAGGAACATTTATTTATTTGTTTAAACAATGATGAGCGCCCCCCTCCCCCAAGGCTACCTCATGTTTCTCCGATTGCATGTTGCCCATTCCTAAATCCATAGAGATCAGATCTTCTGCGCTGCGTTAGCCACCGGAGCGTGACAGAGCCTGCCTGTGAAAGAGAGACCAGCTGACGTCACATGGTGCGTGACTCAGACCATGCATCGGAGGAGTCTAACCCAGCGATGATGTATTTCTTACGATTGTGGGAGCAATTTATAGCAACATCATTACCACTCCAGCATGAAACAACACTAAAGTTACGCCGCTTTATACTCCTCTGACTAACTATAACAATATGCAGCACCAAGCCAGCTAGAGAATGTACATACATTCAACTTTTTAGTGAAGCACTCAAAAAAGAAGTTTTCGAGCTATTTACACAAATTTTCACCGATTTCTTAAAGGTAAATCCACAGTCAAATACATGTTTGGTGAAAATGTACAGGGTGAAGAAAAATTCGCGCACACGGACTTCGCAGCGCGATTCCTCACATATTGGCAATACAAAAATTTTTCTCACAAAATTTCGTCCTGCCCATATTTCGGGCCGTAAATGGACGTCAAAGATCAGTAATCTGGCAACACTGTAATTACGTGTACAATAACTACCTCTGTCAGGAGACGGCAATACTGCTGTGTAGTTGGTGCAGTGGCTAGTCTTTTGGGTTAGCATGCAGGAGGTCGAGGGTTCGATTCTCGTTTGTGGATTAGTTGTTCTTGTTTGTTAAAAGTAGTCTGCATGGTACCGTACTTGGCGACTTAATCTTCATACAGCGATTACAGGTGGTCTTCTACGGAACATTTGCAGTTACGTATTATGAACACAGAAATGGAAATACAATCGCTTCCATTGGTCAGCTTTTAAAGAAATTTTTTGAATGTCGTGGTCGCGAATTGTTTCACATCACTGCATTTACTAGATTCCAGACTTGTTTTCTGTGTATCCTCCACCAATGGTCCCATTGAAACTATTTTCGATGCTCGTTACTAGCCCTACTGATGACGTAAGGCGTAATTGATCGTAATGGACCTGCACGTGGCAAGAATTATAGTTGGTATTAATCGATGGGATCACTGGGGGAGGATACACACAAAACAAGTTTGGAATCTAGTAGATGCAGCGGTGGGAAACAATTCGTGCCAAGATGTGCAAAAGGTTTCTTTAAAAGCTGACCAATGAAAACGATTGTATTTCAATTTCCATATTCGTTATTCGTAACTGCAAATGTTTTGTAGCAGACCCACTGTAATCGCTGTACGACGATTAAGCAGCCAGATACCGTTCCACGCAGACTACTTTCAGCAAACAAAAACAAATATCCCATGACCGAGAACCGAACCCTCGACCTCCTGTGTGCTAACCCACAGTGCTATCTACTGCACAGAACTACGGCTGTATCCTGACAGAGGTAGTTACCGCACACATTTTTCTTTAGATTGGCTTTTGAGTGATAGAAATGTTTTCAGCAGTCATAACCGAGCAGAGTTCCCGGTGGATACCGTGGATAGTAGCACAAGTGAAGAAAAAAAATGGTTCAAATGGTTCTGAGCACTATGGGACTTAACATCTGTGGTCATCAGTCCCCTAGAACTTAGAACTACTTAAACCTAACTAACCTAAGGACATCACACACATCCATGCCCAAGGCAGGATTCGAACCTGCGACCGTAGCAGCCGCGCCACAAGTGAAGAGGCAGATATATTATTTGTTGAGAATGTGCACTTTCTTGGTGAATAATGGTGCTGTGAAGTATATTCCCGTAACTGCAGAAGGTTTCCGTAGTTGCAAGCGATCGACACGGAATATTTTTCGCGATCTTACATGGCAAGCACATTACGTAAAACTTACTGGCTATTTGACAAGCATGAGATAGACATTTTCTTCCTCAGTTCGGACATGATGATGTGCACACTAAGTGACGAATTCGAACAACTATGTGCATGATTACAAAGTGCTGTATATGAAGCAGTATGGGTAAAAAAATGTCTGGAAGTTCAGTAAAATTGAGATATCTTCTGACTCTGATAAATATATCCTAAAGAAAGGGACTGAAATGTGTGGTTTTTGAACAGACAGGGCATATGTCGCCTTTCTTGAGTGAAATATATTCTGATGAAAACGTTTCCTGTTACATTTGATGGATGCACACAGTACAAGAATGGTGCAGTTAGATCCCTGTTAAGCCATTGCTGATAACATTTAATGACGAATTTATCAGAAAACGCAGAATTCGTCCTGCAATGCGTAGTATTTTGTCGCACATTATCAGTGTTCTGCCAAAAGGCAGGTTTTCATATGGTAGTTCTCCACGCTGTCTGGAGTTCTGCCATCCTCTTCAGGTCTGCATAATTTCCTCTTCCCTTTACGTCGTCTATCATCTTGTATCTCCTTCTTCCTTCCAGTCTTCTCCCACAAACCAATCCTTCCAAAGCATCTACTAGCAAGTACTCCTTTCTCAATGAATGTCCCAACCAGTTCTTTTTCCTTTCTCTTACAACCTTCAACAGACATCTTCTCTCACCAACGCCCGCATCTTGTGGTCGTGCGGTAGCGTTCTCGCTTCCCACGCCCGGGTTCCCGGGTTCGATTCCCGGCGGGGTCAGGGATTTTCTCTGCCTCGTGATGGCTGGGTGTTGTGTGCCGTCCTTAGGTTAGTTAGGTTTAAGTAGTTCTAAGTTCTAGGGGACTTATGACCACAGCAGTTGAGTCCCATAGTGCTCAGAGCCATTTGAACTTCTCTCACCAACCCTTTCCAATTCTCTTTCACTACTCACTCTTTCCGTCCAGCTTATTCTCTCCATTCTCCTCCACATCCACATCTCAAATGCTTCTAACCTTTTTTCATCCTCTCGTCTCAGCGTCCATGTTTCTGCCCCATATAGTGCCACACTCCAGACAAAACATTTGCCATGCCTTTTCCTTAGTCTTTTATCTAATTTGCCACATAAGAGTCTCCACTTTCTGTTGAATGCCTCCTTCGCTATGGCAATTCGAGTTTTCACCTCCTGGTGACATCTCAAGTCTTCAGTTACTGTGATTCCAAGATATTTAAATTCACTTACTTGGCTAATGGTAGACTGTCGTGTTTTAATATTGGACAGTCTGCGTCTTGTACTGATGACAATACTCCTTGTTTTTGCTGTATTTATTTGCATCCCATATTCCACACAAGCTTCATTCAGATCTTTCAGCATGTTATGCACTGTCTGATCACTTTCTGCCACTAATACCATGTCACCAGCAAATCTTACACATTCTATTCTCTTTCCACCAATGCATATTCCTCTTTTCCCATCTAAGCTATTCCCAATAATGTCTTCAAAATATACGTTAAACAACAGTGGGGAAAGGCAACAACCTTGTCTAACACCTCGTCCAATGCTGCTTCCTTCTGACATTTCATTTCCAACCCTTATCCTTACTTTCTGGTGTAAATATAGATTCTGTATCAGTCGTCTCTCTTTCCAATCTATTCCTTTCCTCTTCAAAATATCCATCAGCTTGTTCCACTGAACTCTGTCAAAAGCCTTTTCTAAAATTATAAAAACAGCAAAGATTTCTCTACCCTTTTCCATATATGTTTCCCCTATAGTTCTTAACAGGCCAATAGCATCTCTTGTTCCATTTCCTCTTCTAAATCCGAACTGATCCTCTGCAATCCCTGTATCCAGCTTCCCATACAATCTTATATTCAACACTCTCAGCAAGACTTTAGCTGCATGAGAAATTAGACTGATGGTCTGCATGAGAAATTAGACTGATGGTCTGGTGCTCTTCACATTTTTAGTGTTTCTCTTTTTCTCTGTTGGTATCAAAACTGTTGCAATGAAGTCCTCAGGCCATTCCCCTTTGACATATATCTCGTTACAGAGGTAGATTATTTCATTTCTTGCCTTGTTTCCCAGACTCTTCAACAGTTCTGCTGGCAAATCATCAATTCCACATGCCTTCCTATTCTTCATCTCCTTCAGCGCCTTTTTCTACTTCTGCTTCCAAGATAGAAAATCCCTTTCCATCTTCCGGCACATATTGCTCCTCTTCAACCTTAATTTCGCTTTGCATTTTATGCCCCTTATACAGACATTCAACATATTATTGCCATCTGTTCAAAATCTCCTATGGTTCTTCTGCTAGAGTACCATCTGCTCTTTCTATTTCCATGTTATTCCATGTTATCTCACTAGCCAGTCTATACATCATTTCATACTTTCCCTCTCTCTCCATTTTCTCTATTTCGTCGCATTTCTGTTTCATCCATTTATCTCTTGCTTCTTCAGTTTCTCTTCTTACTTCATTATTCTGTTTCCTGTACCTCTTTTTGTCTTCTTCAGTTTTATACACTTTTCCACTTTCTCCGCTCTTCCCTCTTTTTCAACATGTTTACTGTTATCCATTCTTTCCTGGTGCTTAGGGATACTCTAATTCCTAGTACTTCTTTTGCAGAGTCCATGAGTCCTTCCCTCATTTTTATCCATTTGTCATTAACACTTTCATCAACACTACCTCTTTGCCATTTTTCCATAAATCTGTTCTCCAAATCTGATGCCTTTCCTACCTCTTTGTGTCTTTCTATGTTTAGTCTTTCCTTTGCTTTACCTCTCCAGACTGTTTTCAACTTCAATTGTACTTCTCCCATCACTAGGTTGCGGTCTGAATTTATATCCGCTCCTGCATAAGCTTTAGCATTCTTCAAACAGTTTCTAAACCTTTTTTGTATCAGGATGTAGTCCAGCTGATATCTTTCCCTATTCAAATTTGATATCCATGTGTAACGTCTCCTTTTGTGGTGTTCAAATAATGTGCTATCCGCTGCTAATGAATTTTCTTTAGAGAAACTACTTAGTCGTTCACCTCTCTCATTTCCAATCCAAATTTTCCTACTGTATCTTCATCTCTTCCTTCACCCACCACTGTATCTCAGTCCCCCGTGATGATAACGCAGGCATTTCTATTTTCTTTCTCGATGAGTTCTTGCATTTTCTCATAATATTCTTCCACTTCCTCATCTCTATGCTGGTTGGTTGGCATATATACCTGTATTAATACCAAATCTTTTGAACTACCTTTCAGTCGTATCTTCATCAGTCTTCCATCGATATATTGTACCTTCATTACCTTATTTTTCAACTTATACCCTATCAATATTCCTACTCTATTCTCACCACTCTTGATTTCCCCTGAGTAAAAGAGCTTACAATCTCCACTTTTTACCTCCCCATTCTCTCCCCATCTCATTTCACACAAACCAAGGGCATTTAATCTGTTCCTTTTCATCTCCTGTTTTGCATTCTCTAGCTTTCCCACTTGCAGTAGTGTCCTCACATTCCATGTTCCAATCCGTATCTTTCCTCCCTTCACTGTCCCTTTCTTCCTTTCAAATACATCTACTCTCAATGTGTTCCCCTCCCCGGGATCCGAATGAGAGGAAGTTATAGCTCCGGAATCTTTCACATGGAGAGACGTACCATGTACTGCTTGAGAATGTAATGTGGTAGTTTTCTGTTACTTTCCACATAGGCAGTAGGATGCCCAGCCTAAAGGCAGCCGCTCACCATGAGTCAGACGCGGCCTGTAGCTGCCCCACTGGGGTTCAGTCGCTACTTGTACTCTTTTTGTACCCAAAGAGATAAGGTGCCTCTTACGCCAGCTCCGCCGTACTGAAGTCCATCTTCTCCGCCTCCTCTGCCGTTGAGGTCTTCACCGTACCCCTCGCAAGGGGCCCTCACGAGGTACTATCACCTGGGCCAGGTGAACCAAGGTTCTTAATGAGGTGTTACTCCTCCCCCTCCTCCTTTCTCAACCGGGCTTGGGGCCGGCTATGACGGAGTTTTGTTGCACAGCAGAACAGTAATAAAGTGTAGGCATAAAAATTTGTGAGAACACATGGAACAATTTTGTGGAACACGTGTGTCGAGGATGCAGTAGCATAACCAATGTGAGCACTCAAAAGAATCTAAATATAAACATACAGGGAGTTTATTGCCTCATAGTGTGTGAGTGAGAATATCAGTAACACCTGATTCAACACTTATATAACAGAGCAGAGCAGACACAATACTCTTCTGTAAAGGGGTTATGTATAGTAACTTCACCTAGGTATGACACAAGAACGCCTTTCAGGCTGCAAACTTTTCAAAAAGAAACGTTTTGAAGGTCTGAAGTTCTACGTAGTCGAGCCGAGATTGCTGACAGGCTCAGGAAACGAGAGCACATTTGGTCACGAGTAGGGGGGGTGGGGGAGGGGAATCAAGTCATTGACTGCTATAAAACCCTCCTTTCACTCACTCTGAGTTAGGCCACTCCGTCTGCCTCACTGATACCAAAGGATGGTCAGATCTGTTAGTTTCAGGATGCCCTGGTGAATACAGCATAGTGTGTATGGCCACCACCACTTACGAGTTCAATGCTCTGATTCTGCAGCCATCTGGCTGTAGAGGGAAATTTCACTCTGTGAGCTGCATTCCTGCTGGTAACAATGGAGGTGACTGACTGAATATGAGGGCCAGGCCAATCTTCTGTGGTTAAAGAACCGATGTACTCATCGACAAGCTGTTCAACTTAGGAGCAGGCCACCTGTGCCACCACTCCTGGGCAGTACGGGTACCACATTTCTGGCTTTGTGCTAGGACTGCCTCTCAAGCTGTCCCTTGTGTCGATGATAGGTTTTCCACCTACATATCATCTCAACAACCAATAACAAGGGTATGCAGATTGCTGGGCTTAGTCTAAGCAGAGCTTGCCTCAACGAGAGGGCTGAGACTTCAACAGATGTCCACAGCCATTTCGGGTTGTAGCAACATGTCAGTCCCCAGACCCTCCTACAATGGAACCATGACACTGACCTCAGACAATGCCAGGGCCTGCGCCTGCAGATTCCTCGCTGGGCACTAACTTGCTACCCTGTGCCTTCATGCAACGCAGGTTCAGCAAAGCCACTGCTACGCAGCAGTGGGTGAAGGCAAAGTGATTGTAAAACATTCGGAAATAAATGTCTATTAATTGAATGATGTCTTATTAGTGTCCTGGCGCTCAACAGGACTCCCCCACCATACCTCCGCTCATCTATCCTATTCATCTGAGAGATTGGGGGAAAAGGTAGAATTTTTTAATATATTATCATTTTATATTTGGCGCAAGTGGCCTAAGTCCACCATGTTGGATTTTTGACAATCCCATCTTTTTAAAATGAAATTGTTTGAATTTCTTGCAATTTTTTGAATTTCTCAGCATTTTAAACAGGACAAGTGGCCAAGTTCTGCCTTCTTGGATTATGATGTCAGAGGGGTGTGGGGTGAAAGGAAGTGGGGACGTAATTTGCAACACTGCATAATGTCATCAGAAATATGCCAACAATGCAAGCTGCACATGTAGCAGTATTTCCCTCTTACTGAGGACAAGTGATAAGTTTTGCAGTCATTATATGTGGACATTGCTGTCACATACGCACATGCTATCTAAACAAATGTTTCTTTGCTGGTCTGAAAGTGATGCGTGGAAGAAGAGGTAGAGGGAGCATCTCACAACACTAGAGGCAACATTTGGAACGAAGTTGTTGTACAATTGGCAAGGATTGAAATGAAATCAATGTTTTATACTTATTCTGGGGGGGGGTCTTCAAGAGATAAAATGTGCAGGTGTGTAGACTATTCAATCTTGTCTTTTTGTTTAACAATTGTAAATAGCAGCATATATCTGTATTATATAATGAATGATAGATTTCACATAGAAATAGGGATTGTACAATGGTCCATGATGATTAACAGTAGTTGATTTATTTATCAATTGATTACTTTATGAGGAGACTGGGCACATCATGGTATTATAGTTTAATGACAAAAAGAAACATAATTCTTGTAAGCAGCCTTAAAGTCAGAACTATTCCAACATTTGTCCACAGTACTCTAGTGAAACAAAGGAAAACTTAACTCATGATGGGTACACGGGGAAAACAGTGCAACCATGTTTAGTTTATCCCAAGTGTAAAACACTGTTTTGTTTGTACATTCTTGCATATAAGATACTTCATAATGTAAAGTGATAAGGCCATAAACTTCATTTCTCAACACTAGTCAATGCACGCACTAGTAGTGGGGCAACCTTTGTACGACGACGAGCTGCATTGTTGCCAAATTTATTGAAGATGGCGGTGATGACGTCTTATAAGTGGCAGCATGTAGACTTGGCAACAGCGCATGACCTCATCCAAGATGGTGGTTCTTGGCGGGATAATAGTCGAATTGTGCTATGTCCACTAACCTAACCCTCAAGAAAAAATGGTGGGAATTTTTAATTTTGGCGGGAAAATAGACCAATTGGGCTATGTCCACCAACCTAACCTAACCCCCTCAGCTCCATAAAATTGGCACCAAATTCAAATTCCAACAGGATAATGTATGCAAAGCCTTACTTTTCTTGAAACTTCCTGGCAGATTAAAACTGTGTGCCCGACCGAGACACTTGTGAATGTGGACGGTACTCTTGGTGCTTCCGCATCTTCCTCGAAGGGAAAAAAGAACGAAGTACGCGGAGTAGGTAAAACTGCTCAATTTGTTCTTTTAAACGGACCTACATTGTTTTGTGGTGCGAGGTTTAATTTTTCTCTAATGAAAACTTCATCTTCTTCGAGTTTGGGTAATGGATGGATAACTGTTGCTTTCGTTGCCTGTAACAGTGCAGGGAGGGCTGGTTTGGAATCCTTTGAAACCCGTGAAATTTTGGCCTACCGTACTATACCTATATCAGAGATTATTATCTCTGGTGAGGGTTCCTACATTATGCCACATGGGAGCAGATTAAAACTGTGTGCCCGACCGAGACTCGAACTCGGGACCTTTGCCGAGTTCGAGTCTCGGTCGGGCACACAGTTTTAATCTGCCAGGAAGTTTCGTATCAGCGCACACTCCGCTGCAGAGTGAAAATCTCATTCTGGCTTACTTTTCTTTATTATTATTCATTATCATTTATTAACATTCATTATCATTTATTATTATTATTATTACTATTATTACGATTATTATTATTCATTATTATTGGCCTACCTCCACCAAAAAATTAGCTCCAAATTCAAATTCCAGCACGATAAGGGTTGCAAAACCGGACTTTTCTTTATTATTATTGATTATTATTCATTATCATACATCATTTCTTATTTATTATTGATCTACCTCCACTAGAAAATTGCGCCAAATTCAAATTCCAACTGTACATCAACATTATTATCATTTATTATTTATTCAAGATGTCTGATTTCGGTGGGGAGAAGGCCATTTGCGTTACATCCACAGCAAAAAATCTGTCACAAGTTCAAAATTGCGTCAAATAATAAAGTGCACTTATAGTAACCTAAGTCACGTCCTTTGATATTGCAGGGGGAACGGGACTGAAGTCTTTATTTCAAGCAGTACGGTCATCACTTGTTCTCCAACACAATCAGTACGCATCGTCGAGATCACAGTGCAGTCGCCACGACGTCCACGCTACAGCTGTATTAGTTGAAAGCGTCGCCGCATCCGACCCCGTGTCCCAGGCGCCACGTCACCGAGTGAGCGGCCACATAGCCCTGCGCGCCACGGGTAAGGGAGCTCTGGCCCCGGCGGCCAGCGTGCGTGCTGTGGCATACGGCGGTGCGCTGGCGGCGGCCCGCGCTAGCCGCTGAACCGGCGATCGCTCCCACGTCGTAAAAATGATTTCGCTGGACAGCCTGGAACTTGCCGAGTTTGACGTCACAGCAGTCCCTTGCCTGTTCACCACGTGTATTTGTCACCTCCGCACGTTTCCCGCCAAAATTGTTTGCCTCGGAGCTGAATCACACATTGGTCAGCCGTTCCACAAAGAACGCCCTGCCACACTTCTGCCGCGAAAGTTGTTTTCCTGGGCACGTTCAAACATGTCGATGCCGGCCGTTCACCGTCCACCACGTGTCTTTGTGCGACCGAGGACGCCGTGCTACACTTTTGGCGCCAAAGTTTGCTCGACAGTGGAATCCGCCATGACTGTATAACAGCACGTTTGGTCGCCACGAGAACGCTCGCTAATTGACTCTCTCTCGCGCACGTGTTATACCTGGACACTCGCCGCGCCGCTGCCCCGATTACATCGCACACCCTACACACACGCGACGGACATAGTCTTCTGTAAATATGCTAACTCCCACATCGCTCATCTAACCTATCAATTACCTAAGTACGTAATTACATTTCAGTTTTAATCATATTAAATAATTCAATTTACAATTTCATATACGTATGCAAACGTGTTGAACTACCTAATTTCAATTACTTTTTGAGGACCAGACCGCCACCTCTTCCTAGGAACCAGCTCCGAGTTTGAATTCTGGCAGTAAAGAAAGGTCACTTCCGCTTTCTCTACCAACCTAAGAAAATTGTTGGAAAGAAAGGGCACTTGTACTAACTTCAGCCACCCGACCGCCACTTCCTCCTAGGAACCAGCGCCAAGTTTGGATTCTGCCAGTAAACAAAGCTCACTTGCACTTCCGTCACCAACCTAAGAAAATTGTTGCAAATGAAGCTCATCACCACTAAACTAAGCCACCAGGACTCAACCTCTTCCTACGCGTTTTGGGTAAAAGGATTCACCCTGCACTAGGCCCATGGATGGAGGAACGAATTTACTTTATTTAGGAATGGAGTATATGTATCACACCGACATGTCCCACACCATACAGACCTTCAAAACACTCCTACATAACTCATTTTTAATGCTCTAGACACACGCTTGCTAATTGTAAACAGTTAAGAATAACGCATAGCACAGGCTACAGACACGCGAACTGCTCGTAAATAATGCAAAACATTTACGTCCAAATAGCCAAACAACTCCTAATTTTCGGAAATAATTTCAGTGCATAGGCTGATGGAAGGAGGAAGGAGTGTACTTTTATTTATTTGGGACATATCATTTTGAAACTTTTGCATCTCATAGGTTTCGATATGTAAGGCTGTCCTAAGGCAGGTTCTGATCTCCAGTAGTGCACTACACTTGGCAACACAACCACACCCATCAAGGTATTCATTCCAACCCAGACCTGTAACTCCTCTACAGATAAATTTGTCCAGTTATTTGTTGACTCACTCACAGTGTGACCAGATTGCCGTTTTTGCGCAAAAACCGCTTAGACTGCGCTGTGCTGCTCGGGGAAGTAAGGAAGGACTGCACTCTATTTATTTCAAGCCCTTTTATTTAGTTGTGGAGTATATTTGTCACAAAACACCCGCACTGATCCGACTGTGGTCATCTGACACAGGCCACAAACATGTAAACAACTCCTAATTACACCACACAATAGCAAACTGCTCTTAAATAATGCAGTACACAATATCCGCAGACGAGCTCTGTACTCTTAAACTCTCCAAATAAAGCACAGCACAGTGCACAGACATGCTCGCAAAATAGTGCAACAGACGCACCCTAACACCCCCAGCTGCCAAACCGACCAAAAGTCTCTGCTCGGCCTCCCCCAAACATGACCTCAACACAGTCGCATTCGTGCCCAACACTGGACAAATTGATATCACCTATGCGCCTTAGATTACGCTCCAAGGCAGGCCGTGCGCGCATGCGGTCGGCGGGAGAAGGGGTTCCAGAGCCTCCAGCCAAGTTCAGCTTCAGCGTACTCGTGACAGCCGACCAGAAAGGGCACTCTCCTCTGACACATGTGAAAGCTCCATTGTTCTTCTCAAGTATACCGCCAGCGTCTCAGGTCTGGGCTGCCTTCACGTCTATTGTCAGAATAGCCCATAGCTCGTTGACACACACGATTAACGCCGCCGCGAAAACATATACTGCTCGCATGCAACCGAGATGGTGACGGAAAACCAATCACTCTGATCTGCGCTACAGGGGCGTGTAATGATTGAGAACACTATTTTTTTTTCAAACAACTTATTTAACCATACAGTATATCTATCACACTATCACAAAACACCCACCCAGATGTGCCCTGGGCCATGTTGCACAGCCCACAGACACGCACCCAATCGTAATTTCAGTACACACAATAGCAAACTGCTACTAAATAATTCTTCACACTGATGTGTAAATACGCTCAGTACTCGTAAACTATCCAAATAACGCATAGCAGAGCCTGCAGATCCGTTCGCAAAATAACTCAGCAGACGTGCGCAGGTACCCCCTCCGCACCCTGTCCACAGGATCGTGAAGTCACGCATCCGTCTGATTTCAGACCTCGCACAGCCCCTGCTCGGCTTCGGCAAGCGGTCGACGCGCTCGTCAGCTGTCAAAGCACACACAGACGTCCGTCCAGGACTGCGATCCGTCACAACCCCGAGCCGCGACCACCGAACGCGGGTGAAAGTCAGCTTTATATCAACGTAGCATAATTCCAAAACGCAGCCTCCATACGCTAGACACGTCATAGCAGTACATGTCTTTACCTCCTATGAAACAATAGCACACTGCGCATTGCTCCTGACATGACATTACAAGGCCCTTTAACTAAACATAACTACACATCCCTGCTCTCGCCTCGTCGCGTGACCAGCCATCTAAAACCTTCTCAATATTATACTTACTTTGCAATATTTTTTGAAAATAAGATCTAATTTACTCCTCCTACCGCACCTAACCTTACACGCGTCCTACCATCAACATACGCAAACGTCCTCAACCCTATCTTGAGGCTCATATATCACCCAACAAACCATGTCCATCAATCAATTTACCATTCTCATCTCCTCTTTTCGAATTAAAACGTAGCCTGTATCTAAACACCTGTCAACTCATCTTTCTCGCACTTTCAACAGTAAAATTAATTTTACACACACCCCGAAATACCAAACGCAAATGAAAAGTCAAACTTTTATACAGAGCATCAAGCACATTCGACACTCACACCAATATTCAAAGCCTGATCCATTGCCGCAACATTCTTCCAGTGCTCGATTTGGAACTATTTTTCCGCTCTTAACTGTTGTCACTGGCAGTCGTATATCACTATCTATAGATTGCATAAATTACCACATAAGGAAAATCTCGCGCCGCCGTTTAGAGACTCCTATATCCGAACACATAGCGTTATTCAACAACTATCACTTGCTCTTATCTAATAACTCATCCATCAGGTCTGGGGGCAAAGTCACCCCTTTCTGTCTTTCTTTCAGCAGTAGACTGCTATTTTTTACAGTGGTAGCTAAATTGCGCCATCAACTTAACATCACCAATCGCGAAACATATCTCCAAATACGTATTCACTCTTACTCAATTACACAGAGTACCCGCTGAGCTGAGGACATGACCTTCAATATTACAGTTCTTAACCCAATAACCACCAAAACAAGTACTAAATGCTCAAACTAATCCCATAGCACCTTACAAAGAGAGCATCCGAGCGCCGGCGGCGGCATGTCAAAGCCACGTATCTGTCCATCTAAACAGCCGTCCACTCAGCCGAAGTGGGCTCTCTCTGCACCTGCTCTCCAGTTATTGTCTAACGACATACAGTGCACAAATGGATTCCTGAATAGCGCAGATCTCTATCCCCCCCTGCATCTCCAACTGGACATGTAAAGAGTGTCTCCCCCAGCCAGCGAACCCTAAGTCATTCACTCCTCGCTGACAATTTCCATTCACAAATCTTAAACACTCGCACATATAAAACCATATTCACCCCTGCCAAAACTCACTTAATAATAAAAAAGCATTCTCCCTTTCTAAGCACAGATGTGTATGCATTTATCTTCACCCATTTGATCTATGCAATTTAAGTTGGAGAAAGACATATCCATTGCCTTCTGCAGCCTGTATATAAACAGATCGCGGTTGAAAGTATCGTTGCGAACACTCATAGATGACTGTTCAGTAAGTCCATTCACATTTAATTCTTGAACACACGAAAACGATCAAAGTATACCAGACAACAATATACATATTTCTAAGACCTCGCGCATAGCAAACGATCAATCTCTCTGCGTATGGCGGTCACAGAGCACTCTCGCCCTCTTACGTTAAAAGACCATCTTCACCTCGGTATTCACCACCCTACCCCGCAACATCGCTACCCAATTATTCCTCAACCGAGCAGACGAATACAGCTACACTCCACATCTCTTGACTGAATAGAGCTTTCCTAGTCCTAACCCCTCCAAGTGCACCACATTTCTCGAAATGTAACCAAGTCTTGGAGCTTAGCGCACCATATCGATCTATAGTAACAGATCTCAAAGTGCCTTAGTTTAATAGCATACAGTTAAGAAGAACAAGAACAGAGTGATATTTATGCACAACGTAGTTCGACACATATTTACGTAAATCATCCAATCTATCACTTGTAAAGTATTGTTCTGGAGTCTAGGATCGGTGCATCGGAGGTTCTGCTAAGAGAGAGAGAGAGAGAGAGAGAGAGAGAGAGAGAGAGAGAGAGAGAACATAAACACACGCACTCTTAAGACTAGAACATTCAGCACTTACAAACGGGCGATAATCTTAGATCGCCTACTTTTCCGTCCTGTCAGACATACATCCTTCTCCCCGGTTCCCCTCCGCTGAGCTCTCTCTCCCCCAATCGTAAAACTTTTCCTTTGTATGATACGAGCTCAATAAAGCCCTGCCGACACGTCTAGTGCCCACTGATCACATCCGATCACGAGTCGGAAATTATACTATTACTCCATCAGGTCTATATAAAAATGATTGTTAGTAGCAGGCGGTACATCCTACAAGCAAACAGATACGCGTAACAGCAGCGTCCAACATGTCAAAATTACAAGTCATCCCGTCACCAACTCTGTAAACACCCCGTCTGTCGGGTAAGTGTGTACACATTGATTACAGCCCCTCACAAATACCCACAGCTATCTTAGATATGACGCTGAAGTCTCGATTTTACACCAAGCATGCGGCGGGGTGGGGATCGCGTAAATCAAAGGGCGTTTAGAGGAATATGTCAACTTTCATTACACATGAGATGGAAGTCTTCTGATGACGCACGGGTTCACCGATAACGATCGCAAGTAGACAGTGCTTTAAACCACATACGGAACACGTAGCTGCATACGACTAGAACGCAGGCTATATCACGTGACTAAAGCATCCAAATAGAACCCTGGAAAAATAAATTGACCTTCGGCAACTTGTCCTTCTCTAGAATAAATGAGTCAATGTTTAAATCGTACCTAGTTACAGCTCTATCTCAATCGATCATCCCGTACACTCTCTGTTATCCTTTAACACAGATGTGAGTAAGTTTAGACGTGAATGATTCTCTGTCCTCCTGAAAAGCATCAAATACAGTATTCAACTCGCCTGTATCGCTGCTACCTCAGCAGACATACAGTATAATACGAACTCAACCAGAAAAAATTGACTACCTTCCTGATTCCGCTCACTTCGATGTCATCGTTTTCCTACATTCCTCTTGTTGCCGCATACTTGACTCCATGTACAAATTGCTCCATGCGAACCAGAAGATAAGCAAGTACATCCTCATTTTCACCGTATTTTGGTGTATATTAGGTTAGTTTATATGTATGCGCTAATGAGTTTTCGCATTTCTTTCTATTTTATGTCAGATCCACCCATGCGACGGCGACATAACCTATCGTTCTGTGTTCTAAAATTGCGTGTAAATGTACCTCAGGCGTATTCAGTCACTTTGATTTACGTGATCCCCACCCTGTCGCATGCTTGGTGTAAAATCGAGACTTCAGCGTCATATCTAAGTTAGCTGTGGGTATTTGTGAGGGGCTGTAATCAATGTGTACACACTTACCCGACAGATGGGGTGTTTACAGAGTTGGTGAAGGGATGACTTGTAATTTTCACATGTTGGACGCTGCTATTATGCGTATCTGTTTGCTTGTAGGATGTACCGCCTGCTACTAACTATCACTTTTATATAGACCTGATGGAGTAATAGTATAATTTCTGACTCGTGATCGGATGTGATCAGTGGGCACTAGATGTGTCTGCAGGGCTATATTGGGCAGGTATCATACAAAGGAAAAGTTTTACGATTGGGGGGGAGAGAGCTCAGCGGAGGGGTTCAAATGGCTCTGAGCACTATGGGACTTAACATCTGTGGTCATCAGTCCGCTAGAACTTAGAACTACTTAAACCTAACTAACCTAAGGACATCACACACATCCATGCCCGAGGCAGGATTCGAACCTGCGACCGTAGCAGCCGCGCGGTTCCGGACTGCGCGCCTAGAACCAGCGGATGGGAACCGGGGAGAAGGATGTATGTCTGACAGGTGTAACCTCCCCACCGTAATTTTCAAAGAAATAAAATATAGCAATACTTAATAGAAATGGGAGCCAAGTGTAACCTCCCCACAAAAATTTTAAAAGAAAAGGACGATACTAATTAGAAATGCTGATGGACATGGCTCTATGCGTAACCTGCCCACAATGAAATGTACTGACAATGGCAACAAAAATGTGAAATTCGCAATCTGACTCAAATATAAATCCTTCAAAAATTAAAGTCCATTTAGTGACAAGAAAATTCAATTAAACCGAAATATCGGTCTTTGGCCCTGTGTAAAACAATCAGAATTAAAGTCTTACCTCAGAATAAATGGATGTCACATATCTGCTCTTGTTGTTGCGCACCGCTTGGAGGAACTGCATTGCAAATAATAATATTCTCTTTTTTTGTGATTTTAGTGGAATTTTTCTTCAAAAGAAGTGGAATGAAATGGGAAGTGCAACGAAATCTTGAGTTCAATAAAAAATTAAACTTTTGAGAAAATGCTTTTGAAATAAAAAATTATTATTGGGAGACTTGTTGGAGAATAATTACAATAAATAAAATTTTTCATTATCTAATGATTATATTAATTAACAGTATACCTTATTCCTCATCTTGACCATTGTTGCCGACCGCCTACATCACACAACCGCACTGGGCTGCTACTACTGACCGACCGCTCTGCATGACGACTACAGACTGAGTACTGCTCTCAACTAGACAGAGCTACAGACTCGCAACGACTGACTGACTGCTACTCTGCATAGCGACAACTAACTCGCAAAGACTACTACTGACTGAGAACCGCTCGCAACACTCGCGCGGTCAAGCGCATACTCTCTGGTCACAGATGCTACAATGCCTCGCCATCGCTGCTGCGTTACATACGTGTTTCATAACCCTCCACTCGGGGGGCAAAAATTTGGCAGCGATGGTGAGTCATTTGGACTTGCCAAGCGCGGCAAAATTTTTCTTTAATTAACAAAATCCTACAACTTACAGAATATTTAAATGTTGTGCACACGCACTAAGTACAAAATATATCAGACAAGGACAAAATGTGAATACTAAACATAGTAGCAAATCAGAAAAAAGTATATACAAACTTTTTGACAGATAAAGTGCACAGGCACTGAAAAAATTCTTTAGCATATGCAGAACAAATAAACAGACTGGCAAGAATAATTAGATGTAGTACATAAAGTATATGTTGTGCACACGCACTAAGTACAAAATATATCAGACAAAGACAAAATGTGAGTACAAAACATAGTAGCAAATCAGAAAAGTATATACAAATTATTTGACAGATAACAAAGTGCACAGGCACTGAAAAAATTCTTTAGCATATTCAGAACAAATAAACAGACTGGCAAAAAATATTATGTTGACAAGTGTACATGCACTGAAAAATGTCTTTAGCATTTTCACAACAAATAAACATAATGGCAAAAAAAAAAATTCATGTCCAAAGTGCACATGCACTGAAAAATGTCTTTAGTATTTTCACAACAAATAAACATAATGGCAAACATCATGTCGACCAGTGACATAAGTGTACTCACACTGGAGTTTAGCGAATCGAAAAATGTATAACCTATGAACATAAATGATGTTACCAAAAAAAAAATTTTTTCTTTATGTGACAAGAATCAGGATAGGAAAGGGAAGGATTGCATCATGGTTGTAGCACTTTAGATTGCACACAGCTGCTCTGAAAGTCCATATCTTTCCACAGTAGTACAACACCAAGTGACACAACTTGAAGTTCTTTTCCCATCAGAATTTATCAGTGTAGCCAAGACACTGAACTGTCGTAGTAATGTTCCATGTTTTCATTTTGGCAGTACATTAGGTACACCAAACAGTGGGACCATAATAATGTCTTCATCGCTCATGGTGGTGGACAGCATGTCGTGTCAACACCACACTCTTACAAGGCACACCAACGTAGAATTAGTGCAAAACCAAATATAGTGCTCCATGATCACTGGGATAAACAGGACAAATGGACATTGCAGTAATTCAGGGTAGTCAGCTTATGAGGTGAAGGACATCAAGTCACATAATATTGACAATTACAGTCTTCATGAGTAGTTTGTGGCATTCATAGCCCAGTTATTGAACATTTCTGTACCAAGTATGTAGTATTACAGAAAAATGTTCATTAATTGTTTTACATAGAATCAGTAGCCTTCTTTTCCTGGTTACAAAATATTATGAAATAATCGCATTCTTTTCAGTTACAGAGTATAATTAAGAATCATTAACCTTTTCCTAATTACAGTTAATTAATCATTTGTCATTAATTAATCATTTGTCTAATTACAGTTAATTAATCATTTGTATAATTACAGTTAATTAATCATTTGTCGTTAATTAATCATTTGTCTAATTACAGTTAATTAATTAATCATTTGTAGCCTTAATTAATTACAAAGCATTATTAAACAGTACCATAGTTAATTAATTATGTGTCATTCCAATCTATTAAGAATCATTAGTCTTTTCCTAATTACAAAGCATTATGAAACAGTCACATTCATTTCCAACAAAGTATCAACATTGGAAACAAGAGCTAATCAATGGCATAATTAATAACAATTCGTGGAGTGACATTAATTATTGGCACTCAGTGGCCATCAAGTATTGAATAGAATAAAACATAGTTCATCATTCAGTATTATTCAGATCATTACAAAGTCATTATTAAAAATCAGTTAATTACAGTCAAATCATTAGTAATCACAGGCATTACAATAAACAGTGGCAGTTATTAGCTAGTGACAAAGCATTATTTTGAATATAGTCTCATTAAGAGGTCATTACTCGAGTGACATGCTATTCAGAGTTGATCAGTATTATTCAGAATTATCATAAACTAGTGACATTATGTGGGACTGGTAATACATTTTTTTGGTAGCAATGCATTGCGTTGGGATCGATAATTAATTGCTGAGGCATAATACTTTTTGCTTTTGACCTATTGCTGCAAATGAGGATAGGTAACGTCATTCGTCATGAGTCAGCTGTAGCAAGATTATGTAGCAAGGCAGTACATGTGATCACATTTATAAATGATAAACACAAATGGGTAAAAAATATAAAAATGCAAGTACTAGAACAGGTATAATAAGTAACAGGTTTAGTAAGTGTCATGAAAAACTTCTCCTGGAAAAAATACAAAAACGGATTATTGACCTGAAAGAAGAAACGCACACTATGCTGAAAAGTAGTGAACTTCGAATTAACAAGTAGTGAAATGTGTATAAAATGTGTTCCATAGCTGTCCTTTCCAAAACTTTCCGTCATCCTACTATGCAATGTAACACCTGCTGTCAAAGCAAACTGCAACAAATACTTAAATAACTACGTAGCATAAATACATTACTTCAACATTATCCTCATCTGTAAAAAAAAAACTTCATTATCCATATCATCATAACTTCACTATTATCATCACCTGTAAAGAAAAACTTCATTATTCATAATACCATTTCCTTCATCATTATTCATCAGTATTCACTATCATCTGCAAAAAATCACTTCATTACTCATTTCATAACTATTCCTTATCTCTAGCATATTTCATCACTAAAACTAAGATGTGTAGTTCAGTCTGACAGCCTGCATCAATCACCTTGTAATCTGAAAGAAAAAATTAGTTAAGACTGCTATTCTGTGATGAGTATAGTATAGTCTTGTTAATGCTTGTTAATCCTGATCCCTTTACTCTTCCTCATAAAGTTATTGCATCTCCTTTCGTTTATTCCGTAGGTGAAATTCCCATTTATGTTAAATTTATTTCTTAGAATCATCATTCCTTTCTGAAATTGATGAACAAAGATTAATGTCTTGCATTTAAATCCTATACCCACTAAATAATGACTGGTTTATGGTGACACAATTAACCATACAGCATAACATGACAGAAAACGTAATATGTCCAAGACATTGACAGTGTTCGGATGCGAAAAAATGTACACAGAATAATACAATGCAGTAGCAAAAAAAATGTGAAACAGTCACGATGTTGAGATGTCATAAGGCAAAAAAAAATGTCAAAGTCGACTGGTGTGTGTTATATCTTAACTATTTCATAGTGCATACAAACAAAACTGGAGTATAGTCATATACACAAAAAATGGAAAATGTGCACGGTCTGATGTGTAACGACAAGAAAAGCGACCTGCTAACCTTACCTTGCCGGGCACTTGCCAAGAAAAAAAAATACGATAATCATCAATAAGTAGTCACATAAATATAATTGCAGAAATAGTCGTAAATGTGTAAATTCATCTGGAAAAATATGCATGGTCTGATGTGTGACGACAAGAAAAGCGACCTGCTAACCTTACCTTGCCGGGCACTTGCCAAGAAAAAAAATACGATAATCATCAATAATTAGTCAGGTGAATTAATTGCATTAGTAAATGGCATCATAGTGTGTTGAATCATACAGTGGTTTCACTCAATAAACGGTTTAATGTTTGAGATATGGTGATTGCCTTTCGATTTTCTGGTTCTCAAAGTTTCGACGTGTACAACATTGGGGTGAGGGATACTGCGAATCCGATACGGACCTGCGTATAGAAGTTCAAATTTACTGCACTTACCTTTTAATTTGCTGGATAAATAGTGTGTACGTACTAATATCTTCTGTCCAACGTGAAAGTCGCGGCGTGTACAAACCTGTTTTTGCTGTCTTCTCCGGCGCTCTGCGGCACGTTTGATGTTGTTCAGCGCAATGTCAATTATTTCGTGGTGTCGTAGGCGACGAATTTTGGGGAATTCTATTAATTCTTTAATTTTGTTCGGTGGTTCAACGTTTTTCAGTATAACAGTCGGAGATAGCATAGTGGATTCATTTGGAATGGAATTAATTACATCTTGGAATGAGAGTATGTGTGTATCCCAATCAATATGTCTTTTGTGGCAGTATATTCGGCACAGCTTACCAATTTCTTTCATTAATCTTTCACAAGGGTTCGAAGAAGCGTGGTACTTGGATATATAGATCGGAGAAATGTTTCTAGCTCGTAACATGCGTGTCCATACACTACTACGAAATTGAGATCCATTATCAGAAATTACTTTCATTACATGCCCTACATGAAATAGAAAATGTTTTACAAATGCTTTCGAAACAGTTTTAGCAGTAGCTTTGCGTAACGGAGTGAAAGTAACAAATTTTGAAGTGAGCTCAACAGCGACAAAAATGTAGCAAAAACCTCCGTTAGTTCTCGGAATCGGACCAAAAATATCTACTGCGGCCATGTGTCTTAATTTCACAGGTATAATGGGATATAAAGGAGGAATATGTGAAGTGGTGTCTGATTTAGCTTTCTGGCAAATTTTACAAGACGCTAAAACTCGTCGTATACGTTTTTCCATGTTGGTAAAATAACAGTTCTGTCTCAGTATAAGAAAACATTTTCGTGCTCCGTAATGTGCGTAACTTAAATGAGTGTACCAAATTAGTTTGTTAACCAGTTCGTCAGGAATGCATAATAACCAAATGTTGCTGTCAGGATGAGAGCGGCGAAACAGAATGTCATTGCGTACAGTGTAGTGGTTCCTAATCGTAACATTTTTCCTATCTTGCCAAAGGTGTTTAATTTCTTTCCACACATTGTCCTTATTTTGTTCTTGTGCTATGTCCTGTAATGACGATGAAATAAAATTTTCAAATGCAACCTGCTGAATGTACATGACACTGAAATTTGCTTTGCAGAAGTTGGTTGCTACGTCTTGCTGATTGTTACTGAGAGAACGCGATAGTGCGTCTGCTATAACATTTTGCGTACCGGGAATGTGAACTATTGTAAAATTAAATTCCTGTAAATATAGTTTCCATCTGCTTAACCTGTCGTGAGTGAATTTAGCTGAAAGTAAAAATTGTATCGCTCTATGGTCTGTGTAGACGGTGGTATGTCTGCCGTAAAGAAAGTGCCTAAATCTCGTGAAAGCCCATACAACACATAATGTTTCAAGTTCTGTGACGGAATAATTTCGTTCAGCAGGTGACAAAATGCGACTTGCAAATGCGATGTTTTTAATTACTGTAGAACCATCTTCTTCTATTTCCTGGAAAATGTGTACGCCTAAGGCGGTGTTGGAACTGTCGGTGGCAATGGAAAAATTTCTAGTAAGATCTGGGTGCGATAAAAGTAGAGCATTCAATAAAGCATGTTTCAAATAACATTCTCGTGAACAAAATTCTGCGTGTCAAAAGTAATGTTTGCGTTACTGTAGTATGCAATCTGTGCTGTATCTGGTTAAATTCTATCGTTCGTCCTGTTATTTACGGGAGGATGCTGTGGCATATCCACTATATGAACTGTTCTGTTATTTCTTACTGACGTGTTACGCTATGGATGACACCTATTGTCTGTTCCATTCATGATTATTTGTTGTTGCTGATGTTGTTGCTGCTCATAAGATCGACTGTTATTAAATGTACGCTGAAAATTGTGCTCATCATTCTTTTTACGTCTGTCCTAATAATCATTCCTATACGGTGTATTGCGATAGGAATTGAAATAGAGTGTTGTCTGTACGTAGTTATTTCTTTGCTGCCGTGCGTTACTATTTGTTGTAGCTGAGACTTTACGTGCACGCGGCGAAACATTAAAGTTTGGTTGACCTTGTAGACTGCATTGTTGGTTAGGTATGCTAAGCGGCTGACTTTCATGCTATTGTGGTGAAAAACATCTATTGTTACAAAAATATGGTTCCGACTGCTCAAAATTTTATACATACTGATGATTACGATTTTATCTGTAATTAAAATTACGGCGGTACTGGAGTGCCTACTGAAAATTGTCACATTCGGTAAAAGATTTGTCGTATCCGGTTTTCATTACATACGTTTCTTAATACTAGGTAGAGCAATAGTTAAAGAGCAGTTTGGATAGATATAAAGGATAGTAGAAGAAAAGGCAGCAGTGCAGAAAACTAAAGATGAAACAGCACTACTACAGCTCGGGGCCCTATGCTCGCTACGGCACATATTCATTAAAGCGTAATGAATCCCCTGAGGTCTTTTACGCACTGCAAATACATTTTAGCTTTTGCGTTGCACGCAATAGCGGTAAAATTCCAAAAGCAACTTGTTGTAACCATGTTAATTCAAGTTTCCTCATTACAGGCAATGCTGATGAAAATGCAATACCAAATTGTCGCCTCAGGTTCAAAGCTAGTTTCTCCATTACAGGTAATAGCGGTGAAAGTACAAAGATAAATTGTCGTATACAGTGCAAATCGTGTACCTGTACGCTGTCATTATTAAATTCCTTACATTTTCTTACAAATGCAAATTGCTCGAAATCTACGTTCTCGTCACTCAGTTTGATAACACGTTCAGGTTTGTGTGTGAATCTGTTCGTCTGTGTCATTTCGGATTTCAAGTTGCGTAGCTTTTCAGATTTTAAGTCGCGTGGCTTTTCGGATTTTACGTCTCGTAGTCTCTGTAAATTACTCACATTATACGCGCTGCGTGACTCTGATAAATGCTCGCAAGGTGGCGGATTCTGTGACGTATTGGTGACTGAAATAGTTTTCAACTCTGTTACTGTAACACTTTTGTCAATTTGGTTGATTTGTCGTGCAAATTTCTCGTCAACTTCCGTATTCGGAGTGTGTGAAACTTCCACTGACTCTAAATTAATTTCGTCGCGAATCTGTACTTCGTTTTTAGGACATTCTTCAGTGACTGCATTAATTTCATGTAACTGTGTTTCGTTCGCTGAACATTGTTCAGTGACTTCATTAGTCTTGTCTTTATGTGATTCTGTTGTACCTACACGTGTGCTACTTGATTCTTGTGCAACAGTGCCAACTTTTTTATTACTGTTATTAGCACAAGTCTTGGTATCCTCACGTAATTGATTTGTATTATAATAATAATGCGCGGCAATGGCATCAAGCTGTTCATTAATCTGTTCATTCCGTTCACTAAGTTGTTTGATTTTTTTATTAATGTCGTCTTGATCTTCATTCGATTGTTTATTTCTTTCATCAATTAATTCACGTTGTTTGCGCTCGTTTCTCAGTATTTCAGACATTAGTTGTACAAATGCCGCAATTTGATCCAATGTAACTTTCCCTACTCTATTATTCGTGCTGTTTGCTCGTGTACATGGAATTGTTGCGCTTTGTATGACCATTTGGTCATTCTGTAATTTACAAAAACGTTTCTCACTCGAGTCCGTCATATTTTCGGTACACTGACCACTTTCATTAGACAAATTTGTCTGTTTGTCACGAGAATTTTTCACACCGGGTGTGTTAGGCTGGGCAGCGCTCATTACTGTAGACCGCTCCGCGTCATCAATTGTCGTCAATTTAACAGACGAGACAATTGAGTTCGTTTGTTCATCATTAAGGTAAAAGTCATCATTAGTGGTTGGAATGCACTGATTGTTAGTGAACGCAGGATTGTCATCATTACGTTGCGTATCACAATTACTATCGGTCACGTTGTTTAAGTCGGTAATTTCATTCACAATACTTCGCGATACACTATTCACAGTCTTTCGCGGCATTTTTACAATAGTCAAAATTTTTCACAAAACAAATAAGCACAATGCAAAAGCAACACACAAATACAACAAAGCAGCAAATTGCCGTTGACCTGTAGAAAGAAAGTCACAATATTATTAAAAGCGTTGCGCCAAATCCTAATTATCTAAGCAAATAAGAGCAGATATCTGACTGTCGCTCAAAAGACTCTCAACGAAATACGATCCTGGACTGGGTGTCGCCAAGTGTAACCTCCCCACCGTAATTTTCAAAGAAATAAAATATAGCAATACTTAATAGAAATGGGAGCCAAGTGTAACCTCCCCACAAAAATTTTAAAAGAAAAGGACGATACTAATTAGAAATGCTGATGGACATGGCTCTATGCGTAACCTGCCCACAATGAAATGTACTGACAATGGCAACAAAAATGTGAAATTCGCAATCTGACTCAAATATAAATCCTTCAAAAATTAAAGTCCATTTAGTGACAAGAAAATTCAATTAAACCGAAATATCGGTCTTTGGCCCTGTGTAAAACAATCAGAATTAAAGTCTTACCTCAGAATAAATGGATGTCACATATCTGCTCTTGTTGTTGCGCACCGCTTGGAGGAACTGCATTGCAAATAATAATATTCTCTTTTTTTGTGATTTTAGTGGAATTTTTCTTCAAAAGAAGTGGAATGAAATGGGAAGTGCAACGAAATCTTGAGTTCAATAAAAAATTAAACTTTTGAGAAAATGCTTTTGAAATAAAAAATTATTATTGGGAGACTTGTTGGAGAATAATTACAATAAATAAAATTTTTCATTATCTAATGATTATATTAATTAACAGTATACCTTATTCCTCATCTTGACCATTGTTGCCGACCGCCTACATCACACAACCGCACTGGGCTGCTACTACTGACCGACCGCTCTGCATGACGACTACAGACTGAGTACTGCTCTCAACTAGACAGAGCTACAGACTCGCAACGACTGACTGACTGCTACTCTGCATAGCGACAACTAACTCGCAAAGACTACTACTGACTGAGAACCGCTCGCAACACTCGCGCGGTCAAGCGCATACTCTCTGGTCACAGATGCTACAATGCCTCGCCATCGCTGCTGCGTTACATACGTGTTTCACAGGACGGAAATGTAGGCGATCTAAGATTATCGCCCGTTTGTAAGTGCTGAACGTTCTAGTCTTAGGAGTGCGTGTGTTTATGTTCTCTCTCTCTCTCTCTCTCTCTCTCTCTCTCTCTCTCTCTCTTAGCAGAACCTCCGATGCACCGATCCTAGACTCCAGAACAATACTTTACACGTGATAGATTGGATGATTTACGTAAAAATGTGTCGAACTACGTTGTGTATAAATATCAGTTGGTTCTTGTTCTTCTTAACTGTATGCTATTAAACTAAGGCACTTTGAGATCTGTTACTATAGATCGATATGGTGCGGTAAGCTCTAAGACTTGGTTACATTTCGAGAATGTGGTGCACTTGGAGGGGTAGCGTTCTCGCTTCCCACGCCCGGGTTCCCGGGTTCGATTCCCGGCGGGGTCAGGGATTTTCTCTGCCTCGTGATGGCTGGGTATTGTGTGATGTCCTTAGGTTAGTTAGGTTTAAGTAGTTCTAAGTTCTAGGGGACTGATGACCACAGATGTTAAGTCCCATAGCGCTCAGAGCCATTTGAACCATTTTTGAACTAGGAAAGCTCTATTCAGTCAAGAGATGTGGAGTGTAGCTGTATTCGTCTGCTCGGTTGAGGAATAATTGGGTAGCGATGTTGCGGGGTAGGTTGGTGAATACCGAGGTGAAGATGGTCTTTTAACGTAAGAGGGCGAGATTGCTCTGTGACCGCCATACGCAGAGAGATTGATCGATTGCTATGCGCGAGGTCTTAGAAATATGTACATTGTTGTCTGGTATACTTTGATCGTTTTCGTGTGTACGAGAATTAAGTGTGAATGGACTTACTGAGCAGTCATCTATGAATGTTCGCAATGATACTTGCAAAGTAGAGGAGGTATGGTTTAGCTATGATACTGAAATTAGGAAAACAAGCTGTCACATGATTGGCCAGTGTTGGACTTATTGTAAAATTTTTCGCGATATCAGCTGTGATGGATAATATTACAGTAGATCGGTGGTGTCTTATCCATCATATCCATGCATTGGGTATGACATAATGATTGACTGACAATGCTTGTTTGAGTTGGGGAACAAATTTTGGTTGATGGACCGTAACTTCCGGGGTTGCTAGCACCGAAAATGGTGATCCCGTACTAGTGTGCTAAAATGACCAGTCACTAGAAATGGAACACAGAGTTATCAAATATTCGGCCACTGCAACATATGAGTTTAAATGTAGAGGTCGTCAATCACTTTCGGGGGTAGTTTGGAAAGTCAACACAACGCCAACAGGCTCTTCGAATTTCCTTGTGTTGCAGCTGTCCTTTATTTAAAATCATTCAGTGTTATGCTATCGGCTTTAAGAATATGATTTACAAGGTGCAAGGTATAGTTTCCTATAAGAGGCCGTGCATCATTCCGTGTTAATGTCTGTTTAGAATCAGACACGGGCTTCAAAGTCACGGCAGAAAGACGAAATGCTCGGTAGTGTGCAAAAGCGTGTTAGAAAACGCTGTTTGAACAAGGGTCAGAGATAACTTCTCATCCGCTTAGAGTATGGGTGATCAAACTTTAATGTGGTCTCTGCAGTGTGTGTATTTTTAACTTGATCATGTTCATATAGGCATCTGCAGTTTGAGGTGTCGGACTTGGTGAGCTGTTAGGAATTCGTGGATGGTCGCACACTGAGTTATTAGGGGAGAGTTATGTGAATTCCGTTTGTCCACGCTGGAGGTGGATCGCATTGGTGCCTTTGTGCCTTGTAAATATGATGAGCTTTTACAGCTGGTATTTCTTTAACTGTTTGATGGTAGAGAATAAAGATGATAAGGTGTTGAGCATCTGTTGGACTTGTATCTAGTTCGGGACGTACAACATTGCGCGCATTTCCGGCGAATGGTCAAAACAAGGTCCTGTTGCAATACCTGAAGTTGTTCTGTTTAAATGGTTCAAATGGCTCTGAGCACTATGGGACATAACTTCTGAGGTCATCAGTCTCCTAGAACTTAGAACTACTTAAACCTAACTAACCTAAGGACAGCACATACATCCATGCGCAAGCCAGGATTCGAACCTGCGACCGTAGCGGTCGTGCAGTACCAGACTGTAGTGCCTAGAACCGCGTTCTGTTTGTAGACAGGCTGCAGAAGGTACTGGATATGTCTTTCTCCAACTTAAATTGCAGAGATCAGATGGGAGAAGATAAATCCATACTCATCTGTGCTTAGAAAGGGAGAATGCTTTTTTATTATTAAGTGAGTTTTGGCAGGGGTGAATATGGCTTTATATGTGCGAGTGTTTAAGATTTGTGAATGGAAATTGTCAGCGAGGAGTGAATGACTTCAGGTTCGCTGGCTGGAGGAGACACTCTTTACATGTCCAGTTGGAGATGCAGGGGGGGATAGAGATCTGCGCTATTCAGGAATCCATTTGTGCACTGTATGTCGTTAGACAATAACTGGAGAGCAGGTGCAGAGAGAGCCCACTTCGGCTGAGTGGACGGCTGTTTAGATGGACAGATACGTGGCTTTGACATGCCGCCGCCGGCGCTCGGATGCTCTCTTTGTAAGGTGCTATGGGATTAGTTTGAGCATTTAGTACTTGTTTTGGTGGTTATTGGGTTAAGAACTGTAATATTGAAGGTCATGTCCTCAGCTCAGCGGGTACTCTGTGTAATTGAGTAAGAGTGAATACGTATTTGGAGATATGTTTCGCGATTGGTGATGTTAAGTTGATGGCGCAATTTAGCTACCACTGTAAAAAATAGCAGTCTACTGCTGAAAGAAAGACAGAAAGGGGTGACTTTGCCCCCAGACCTGATGGATGAGTTATTAGATAAGAGCAAGTGATAGTTGTTGAATAACGCTATGTGTTCGGATATAGGAGTCTCTAAACGGCGGCGCGAGATTTTCCTTATGTAGTAATTTATGCAATCTATAGATAGTGATATACGACTGCCAGTGACAACAGTTAAGAGCGGAAAAATAGTTCCAAATCGAGCACTGGAAGAATGTTGCGGCAATGGATCAGGCTTTGAATATTGGTGTGAGTGTCGAATGTGCTTGATGCTCTGTATAAAAGTTTGACTTTTTATTTGCGTTTGGTATTTCGAGATGTGTGTAAAATTAATTTTACTGTTGAAAGTGCGAGAAAGATGAGTTGACAGGTGTTTAGATACAGGCTACGTTTTAATTCGAAAAGAGGAGATGAGAATGGTAAATTGATTGATGGACATGGTTTGTTGGGTGATATATGAGCCTCAAGATAGGGTTGAGGACGTTTGCGTATGTTGATGGTAGGACGCGTGTAAGGTTAGGTGCGGTAGGAGGAGTAAATTAGATCTTATTTTCAAAAAATATTGCAAAGTAAGTATAATATTGAGAAGGTTTTAGATGGCTGGTCACGCGACGAGGCGAGAGCAGGGATGTGTAGTTATGTTTAGTTAAAGGGCCTTGTAATGTCGTGTCAGGAGCAATGCGCAGTGTGCTATTGTGTCATAGGAGGTAAAGACATGTACTGCTATGATGTGTCTAGCGTATGGAGGCTGCGTTTTGGAATTATGCTACGTTGATATAAAGCTGACTTTCACCCGCGTTCGGTGGTCGCGGCTCGGGGTTGTGACGGATCGCAGTCCTGGACGGACGTCTGTGTGTGCTTTGACAGCTGACGAGCGCGTCGACCGCTTGCCGAAGCCGAGCAGGGGCTGTGCGAGGTCTGAAATCAGACGGATGCGTGACTTCACGATCCTGTGGACAGGGTGCGGAGGGGGTACCTGCGCACGTCTGCTGAGTTATTTTGCGAACGGATCTGCAGGCTCTGCTATGCGTTATTTGGATAGTTTACGAGTACTGAGCGTATTTACACATCAGTGTGAAGAATTATTTAGTAGCAGTTTGCTATTGTGTGTACTGAAATTACGATTGGGTGCGTGTCTGTGGGCTGTGCAACATGGCCCAGGGCACATCTGGGTGGGTGTTTTGTGATAGTGTGATAGATATACTGTATGGTTAAATAAGTTGTTTGAAAAAAAAAATAGTGTTCTCAATCATTACACGCCCCTGTAGCGCAGATCAGAGTGATTGGTTTTCCGTCACCATCTCGGTTGCATGCGAGCAGTATATGTTTTCGCGGCGGCGTTAATCGTGTGTGTCAACGAGCTATGGGCTATTCTGACAATAGACGTGAAGGCAGCCCAGACCTGAGACGCTGGCGGTATACTTGAGAAGAACAATGGAGCTTTCACATGTGTCAGAGGAGAGTGCCCTTTCTGGTCGGCTGTCACGAGTACGCTGAAGCTGAACTTGGCTGGAGGCTCTGGAACCCCTTCTCCCGCCGACCGCATGCGCGCACGGCCTGCCTTGGAGCGTAATCTAAGGCGCATAGGTGATATCAATTTGTCCAGTGTTGGGCACGAATGCGACTGTGTTGAGGTCATGTTTGGGGGAGGCCGAGCAGAGACTTTTGGTCGGTTTGGCAGCTGGGGGTGTTAGGGTGCGTCTGTTGCACTATTTTGCGAGCATGTCTGTGCACTGTGCTGTGCTTTATTTGGAGAGTTTAAGAGTACAGAGCTCGTCTGCGGATATTGTGTACTGCATTATTTAAGAGCAGTTTGCTATTGTGTGGTGTAATTAGGAGTTGTTTACATGTTTGTGGCCTGTGTCAGATGACCACAGTCGGATCAGTGCGGGTGTTTTGTGACAAATATACTCCACAACTAAATAAAAGGGCTTGAAATAAATAGAGTGCAGTCCTTCCTTACTTCCCCGAGCAGCACAGCGCAGTCTAAGCGGTTTTTGCGCAAAAACGGCAATCTGGTCACACTGTGAGTGAGTCAACAAATAACTGGACAAATTTATCTGTAGAGGAGTTACAGGTCTGGGTTGGAATGAATACCTTGATGGGTGTGGTTGTGTTGCCAAGTGTAGTGCACTACTGGAGATCAGAACCTGCCTTAGGACAGCCTTACATATCGAAACCTATGAGATGCAAAAGTTTCAAAATGATATGTCCCAAATAAATAAAAGTACACTCCTTCCTCCTTCCATCAGCCTATGCACTGAAATTATTTCCGAAAATTAGGAGTTGTTTGGCTATTTGGACGTAAATGTTTTGCATTATTTACGAGCAGTTCGCGTGTCTGTAGCCTGTGCTATGCGTTATTCTTAACTGTTTACAATTAGCAAGCGTGTGTCTAGAGCATTAAAAATGAGTTATGTAGGAGTGTTTTGAAGGTCTGTATGGTGTGGGACATGTCGGTGTGATACATATACTCCATTCCTAAATAAAGTAAATTCGTTCCTCCATCCATGGGCCTAGTGCAGGGTGAATCCTTTTACCCAAAACGCGTAGGAAGAGGTTGAGTCCTGGTGGCTTAGTTTAGTGGTGATGAGCTTCATTTGCAACAATTTTCTTAGGTTGGTGACGGAAGTGCAAGTGAGCTTTGTTTACTGGCAGAATCCGAACTTGGCGCTGGTTCCTAGGAGGAAGTGGCGGTCGGGTGGCTGAAGTTAGTACAAGTGCCCTTTCTTTCCAACAATTTTCTTAGGTTGGTAGAGAAAGCGGAAGTGACCTTTCTTTACTGCCAGAATTCAAACTCGGAGCTGGTTCCTAGGAAGAGGTGGCGGTCTGGTCCTCAAAAAGTAATTGAAATTAGGTAGTTCAACACGTTTGCATACGTATATGAAATTGTAAATTGAATTATTTAATATGATTAAAACTGAAATGTAATTACGTACTTAGGTAATTGATAGGTTAGATGAGCGATGTGGGAGTTAGCATATTTACAGAAGACTATGTCCGTCGCGTGTGTGTAGGGTGTGCGATGTAATCGGGGCAGCGGCGCGGCGAGTGTCCAGGTATAACACGTGCGCGAGAGAGAGTCAATTAGCGAGCGTTCTCGTGGCGACCAAACGTGCTGTTATACAGTCATGGCGGATTCCACTGTCGAGCAAACTTTGGCGCCAAAAGTGTAGCACGGCGTCCTCGGTCGCACAAAGACACGTGGTGGACGGTGAACGGCCGGCATCGACATGTTTGAACGTGCCCAGGAAAACAACTTTCGCGGCAGAAGTGTGGCAGGGCGTTCTTTGTGGAACGGCTGACCAATGTGTGATTCAGCTCCGAGGCAAACAATTTTGGCGGGAAACGTGCGGAGGTGACAAATACACGTGGTGAACAGGCAAGGGACTGCTGTGACGTCAAACTCGGCAAGTTCCAGGCTGTCCAGCGAAATCATTTTTACGACGTGGGAGCGATCGCCGGTTCAGCGGCTAGCGCGGGCCGCCGCCAGCGCACCGCCCTATGCCACAGCACGCACGCTGGCCGCCGGGGCCAGAGCTCCCTTACCCGTGGCGCGCAGGGCTATGTGGCCGCTCACTCGGTGACGTGGCGCCTGGGACACGGGGCCGGATGCGGCGACGCTTTCAACTAATACAGCTGTAGCGTGGACGTCGTGGCGACTGCACTGTGATCTCGACGATGCGTACTGATTGTGTTGGAGAACAAGTGATGACCGTACTGCTTGAAATAAAGACTTCAGTCCCGTTCCCCCTGCAAAATCAAAGGACGTGACTTAGGTTACTATAAGTGCACTTTATCATTTGATGCGATTTTGATGGGTTGCGAGTGAAAAAAGATAAGTGAAGGCGAAAGTTTGTATGTGTGATAGATTATTTTGTGTAATTTGAACTTGTGGCAGATTTTTTGCTATGGATGTAACGCAAATGGCTTTCTCCCCACCGAAATCAGACATCTTGAATAAATAACAAATGATAATAATAAATAGACGTACAGTTTTCGAGACATTATCGTGTTGGAATTTGAATTTGGCGCAATTTTCTAGTGGAGGTACTCCAATAATAATAGTAAATAATAATAAATGATGAATGATAGTGAATGATAATCAATAATAATAAAGAAAAGTCCGGTTTTGAAACCCTTATCGTGCTGGAATTTGAATTTGCAGCTAATTTTTCTAGTGGAAGTAGGCCAATAATAATGAATGATTATAAATGATAATAAATGATACGGAATAATAATGAGTAATAATAAAGAAAAGTAAGGCTTTGCATGCAATATCCTGTTGGAATTTGAATTAGATGCCAATTTTATGGAGGGTTAGTGGACAAAGCCCAATTGGTCTATTTTCCCTCCAAAATTCAAAATTCCCGCCATTTCTTCTGGAGATTAGGTTAGTGGGTGTAGCCCAATTGACCTATTTTCCTGCCAAAATTCAAATTTCTCGCCATTTTTTCTCGAGGGTTAGGTTAGTGGATGTAGCACAATTGGCCTATTTTCCAGCCAAAAGCCGCCATCTTGAATGACGTCATGCGCTGCTGCCAAGTCTACAAGCCGCCATCTTGGATGACGTCATCGCCGTCACCTTGAATAAATTTGGTAAAAATGCAGCGTGTCGTCGTACGAAGGTTGCCCCACTACTCACACTACCATTCTAGCAACAGAACTTACACGATGATGTTTGGTTTCCATCTTGTGTACCAGAACTTCCCATTTAATTACTTATTTCGTGACTGATGAAAGTAGAACTTAGATTTGGGTAATGTTAGCTGTTTGGTTTCCTTATTCATATTGCTAGTGGCAAGGTATATGGAAGACAAAAAAGGTAATGTTTCCCACCTTTGTTTTTTGTCTTAGCGATGGGCCGCTGGCAGAAACAAAAATTCAGTGAAGATGTTTGGAAAGAGATCGATGAACACAGAAACCTTACAGCAAATTTGCAAAGAATAGAAACATAGGGTTTTGGACATTTATTTGGATACAATAAATTTGTAATAAATATTTTGAGGGAAAGTTTTTGGAAAGAAAACCAAGGGAAGTCAACAAAGAAAATAGTAGCAGATCTACTGGTGGTCAAAAGTATCAAAATTATCAAGAAATGAAGATATAGATGAGAGGCCGCAGCAAGACGACATTGTCTGTTGAAGACTGTGATGATGATCTTCGTTTGCACGTCTTTGTAGTGTTTTCTGAGTGTTCTGAACATTTCATTTGCACTCTAAAACGACTTGCAATTATTTGTGAATGCTCTACAGAACATAATGTACGAGAAGGCTCGTTGTCATTTTCAGTGGTCTGTTATTCTGAAATAAACTGAAGCTATGTGAGGTGTTTACAAACGATTTTTCGAGTTTTGACGCCTAATAGCTTCAGATCCATAATGCTCACCCATGTGTACTAATAACCAACGGAGAGAGCATATTTTAAAGTTCCTTTTGATCATGTCACTGCAGATTTCACTGTGATTCGCCAGGTGGCATGGTATTAGCAGTTTGCAAACTGCAGAATGGCGATGTACTTCCAACATGATAGATGTCCGGCACATAGCTAGCGTGCGGTTGAATCGGTATTGAAGAGCATATTTCACGACAGGTGGATTGGTCGTCGAAGCATCATACCATAGTTCGCACGTTCACCGGATCTGACGTCAACGGATTTCTTTCTGTGGGGAAAGTTGAAGGATATTTGCTATCGTGATCCACGCCTGACAACAAGCGTCAGCGTATTGTCAATACATGTGGGATCATTACGGAAGGCGAACTACTCGCTGTTGAGAGGAATGTCGTTACACGTATTGCCAAATGCATTGAGGTTGACGGACCTCATTTGGGGCATTTATTGCATTAATGTGGTATTTACAGGTAATCACGCTGTAACAGCTTGTGTTCTCCGAAATAATAAATTCACCAAGGTACATGTATCACATTGGAACAACTGAAATAAAATGTTCAAACGTACCTACGTTCTGTATTTTAATTTAATAAACCTACCTGTTACCAACCGTTCGTCTAAAATTGTGAGCCATATGTTTGAGACTATTACCGCGCCATCTATCACAAAGCGAAAAAAGTGGTCCAACTAAAACATTCATATTTCTTTACGTTCTACACGAATATGTAATAAGAAATGGGGGTTCCTATTAAAAAAAACGCAGTTGATATCCGTTTGACCTACGGCAGTGCCATCTAGCGGGCCAACCATAGCGCCATCTGGTTTCCCTCTTCAAGCTAGACAAGTTTCGTTCTTTGTAGTTTTTTCGTTTGACGCTTATTTCGCGAAATATTTGGCCCGGTCACGATCAATGGACGACCCTGTATAGTTAACAATTATGACAGACTTCAGCACAAATAACTGCAATGCTCAACAAGGAAATGTCGGCGATGTTATTGGAATTGAATGAGGACAGCGATGAACCACAAAATGATGCACTTGGTGCAACTGGAGAGAAACTGAGATTCATCCTTTGGTAAATAAGTGTCGTGTGGCTAGGCCCTCCAGTCAGGGAGACCGTTCGCCTGGTGCAAGTCTTTCGAGTTGA
Source organism: Schistocerca serialis cubense (assembly GCF_023864345.2). Classification (NCBI taxonomy): domain Eukaryota; kingdom Metazoa; phylum Arthropoda; class Insecta; order Orthoptera; family Acrididae; genus Schistocerca; species Schistocerca serialis. Next base: position 585,636,367 of record NC_064639.1, read on the forward strand.
CGCCACTTCGGCGACCTGCGCGCCAATGGGGATGAAATGATGATGATTTGGACAACACAACACCCACTCCCTGAGCAGAGAAAATCTCCGACCCAGCCGGGAATCGAACCCGGGCCCTTAGGACTGACATTCCGTCGCACTGACCACTCAGCTACCGAGGGCGGACCTTTGGTAAATGAAAGGACTGCAAAAGCGGTTCTTACCAAAGCTCACCGAACGTACTGCGTTGTAAGATACTTACTGATACAACAGTAGCTGTGCTACGATGCCAGGTAGTTACTACTTTGCAGGGCGCAGACGGAGTGGAAATATCGACCACGCAGCAGGAAAGCGAACCCATTGCAGCTATCATGGCACAGTTCCTTCGCATGTGAGCCATGGACTTATCGTGACTTACCTGACTAGAACCGATGCTGTAACAAAACAAGTACACACCAAACCAGTATAAACAACTTTCACTCTTTAGTCAAAGGTACCATGGTCTGCTGGCAACCAGTCTTGAGGAGGGACCTAAGTCAGTCCATGTGTCAGAAAGTCTACTAGGCTATGAGTATATACACTACTGGCCATTAAAATTGCTACACCACGAAGATGACGTGCTACAGACGCGAAATTTAACCGACAGGAAGAAGATGCTTTGATATGAAAATGATTAGCTTTTCAGAGCATTCACACAAGGTTGGCGCAGGTGGCGACACCTACAACGTGCTGACGTGAGGAAAGTTTCCAACCGATTTCTCAAACACAAACAGCAGTTGACCGGCGTTGCCTGGTGAAACGTCGTGTAAGGAGGAGAAATGTGTACCATCACGTTTCCGGCTTTGATAAAGGTCGGGTTGTAGCCTATCGCGATTGCGGTTTATCGTATAGCGACTTGGCTGCTCGCGTTGGTCGAGATCCAATGACTGTTAGCAGAATATGGAATCGGTGGGTTCAGGAGGATAATACGGAACGCCGTCCTGGATCCCAACGGCCTCGCATCACTAGCAGTCGAGATGATAGGCATCTTATCCGCGTGCAGCCACGTCTCGATTCCTGAGTCAACAGATGGGGACGTTTGCAAGACAACAACCATCTGCACGAACAGTTCGACGACGTTTGCAGCAGCTTGGACTATCAGCTCAGAGACCATGACTGCGGCTACCCTTGACGCTGAATCACAGACACGAGCGCCTGCGATGGTGTACTCAACGACGAACCTGGGTGCACGAATGGCAAAACGTCATTTTTCGTATGAATCCAGGTTCTGTTTATAGCATCATGATGGTCGCATCCGTGTTTGGCGGCTTCGCGGTGAACGCACATTGGAAGTGTGTATTCGTCATCGCCATACTGGCGTATCACCGGTGTGATGGTATGGGGTGCCATTGGTTACACGTCTCGGTCACCTCTTGTTTGCGTTGACGGCTCTTTGAACAGTGGACGTTACATTTCAGATGTGTTACGACCCGTGGCTCTACCCTTCATTCAATCCCTGCGAAACCCTACATTTCAGCTGGATAATGCACGATCGCATGTTGCAGGTCCTGTACGGGCCTTTCTGGATACAGAAAATGTTCGACTGCTGTCCTGGCCAGCACATTCTCCATATCTCTCGCCAATTGAAAACGTCTGGTCAATGGTGGTCGAGCAACTGGTTCGTCACAATACGCCAGTCACTACTCTTGATGAACTGTGGTATCGTGTTGAAGCTGCATGGGCAGCTGTACCTGTACACGCCATCCAAGCTCTGTGTGACTCAATGCCCAGGCGTATCAAGGCCGTTATTATGGCCAGAGGTGGTTGTTCTGGGTACTGACTTCTCAGGATCTATGCACCCAAATTGCGTGAAAAAATGGTTCAAATGGCTCTGAGCACTATGGGACTTAACGTCTGAGGTCATCAATCCCCTAGAACTTAGAACTACTTAAACCAAACTAACCTAAGGACATCACACACATCCATGCCCGAGGCAGGATTCGAACCTGCGACCGTAGCGGTCGCGCAGCTCCAGACTGTAGCGCCTAGAACCGCTCGGCCACCCCGGCCGGCGCAAATTGCGTGAAAATGTAATCACATGTCAGTTCTAGTATAATATATTTGTCCAATGAATACCCGTTTATCATCTGCATTTCTTCTTGGTGTAGCAATTTTAATGGCCAGTAGTGTACATGGTTCAGCCAGCCACCCTCTTCAGATGTTGCAGCTGCTAGCTGTGGAGCTGCTGCTGGTGTCAAATCCGTTGCTGTGGACTTAGAGCCCTCCAACTGGTGGGCTGCCTGGAAGGCCTACTTTGGCGTTAAACCCTCTGGTTTCCATTTGGGGACGTGGAGCCACTCGTCTGGCATCACCTATGCAGTCAAACTTCTTGCTGCCTACCTGTATTCTGAGCAGACTCTGCAGTTGGGTACTGCCACTTCAAGTGGGGCTCACCATCATGATAATGTAGGTCTTGGCTGTTCTCGCCTGAGGGTGCTAATGGTCTCTAAACTGTGCAATGGTGTTGAGTTCCTGTCCTATTAGGCCAGCAGCTCACTATACCATTGACGTCTGCACACCACAGTGTGCTGACTGCAGCTCTGAGTACTATGGGACTCAACTGCTGTGGTCATAAGTCCCCTAGAACTTAGAACTACTTAAACCTAACTAACCTAAGGACAGCACACAACACCCAGCCATCACGAGGCAAAGAAAATCTCTGACCCCGCCGGGAATCGAACCCGGAAACCCGGGCGTGGGAAGCGAGAACGCTACCGCACGACCACGAGATGCGGGCATTTCAACTGGGGACGCACTGCTTATGTCCCGTGGGTGCTGGCCTCTGGGCGATCACACAACACATTAACTTTGAGTAATAATTAAATAGTTCTCCAATGCTCTCTCTCTGACGTCTCCCCGAGTGTCTAATGGACACCCACTTACCACACCAGTGCAATCCATGCCTAGGACGGTGGTATTCTAGGATCCTAACCATTAATCACCTAATCCAGCAACCACCATAGTGACTAATCAACTAGGTCGTTAGAACACAATATCTAACGTGACTATGCAAGAGCAGTGAAAATATACAACACTGAGAACAAGATGTGGTTCACTCACTTTCAGGAATCTACATTCAGAAACTTGATGTTTGCTAGCAACACCATCCAGCATGTGGTGGACAAGGATATTAAGTGATGTATTTAGTTGCAGGGATTTTATGGAAATGTTTGGTGAAGACTCACAGAGCTTGTTTGTCAGAACACTTTAGAGGAATTCATTTTTTCAAATTTGGATGTGTATTTTACACTAGTACACAGTATTATGTACGATACATCAGCCTCATTGCTGGCCATCAATGCAAAATTAGATGCTTATTTGAACTTATCTTTCCACCCAAGTATATTAACCGAAATTTAAAAAAAATTATGAATTGTTGTCTCTCTCTAAACTGGGTTTCCTGGCATCCAACCTTCAACAGCGTGAATAAAATGTTCATCTATAATTACTGAAGTGCAAAGGGTAACTACAACAACTAGGATGATTTTCATGTTCAGTAACCTAAAACTCTACCACAGCTAGTCCCAAGCCCAGTCGAGAAAGGAGGAGGAAAATACCTCATTTAAAAACCTTGGTTCACCAGGCCTGGGTGATAGAACATCACGAGAAACCCTTGTCAAGGTAACTGTGAAGACTTCGAAGGCAGTGAACATAGAGTTGAATAACATTGGTATGGCGGAACTGGCGGAAGAGGTGACCCTGCAAAACAACGTCCGCACCGTAGGGGGTGAGCAGCTGACGCACTGGCTAGGCTGATATCAGGCAGCAGCAGTCACCATTATCAGCTTGATGCACAGAGAAAACGATGCTTTCGATGGATTAAGATCGAAGACTCATTGGAGACACCAATAATAGCCTAGTTGTTCCGCCATGATACTGTGAGGTCGAAAGTAAATGGAAAGACTACCATACCATTATATCTCCTGGACGTCGGTAGACCGACAATAGTGATGGCATTTCCTGCAGTAAAAAAATCCCAGAACTAAATTACTCCCCAGTTGAGATCTCCAGGTGGGGAGTACATCATTGGGTGTCATCATAAGCGATGACCATTTTAATTTCAAGATTAGGAAATGGAACATAAGAACACTTCGAAGAGTAGGAATACTGCAAAATTTGAAGAGAGAAATAGACAAGTGTGGAGTGAACAGAATGAGTTTCAGTGAAAAGATGTGGGCAGATAGTGGTGAAGCACTGTCAGGTACTTACACGAAGTTTTATTCCAGTGGAACAAGTTTGAATGGGGTGTAGCAATATTGATGAGAAATCAAATAGTGCAAAGTGTGACTAAAGTGAAGTGCCATAGTGATGGCTTAGAGTTTGTGAAAATGAGTGCAGAACAAGTGGACTTTCTGATGGTTCAAGTGTACATGCCTACATCAGACCATGACGACAATGAAGTGAAGAAAATGTGTGATTAAATAGAAGGCATCGTCCAATATGAATGAAGAAAAGAGTAAACACCATAATCACTGGAATAGTGTGGTTGACAAGATAGTGAAGCAAACATCATGGGACAATATGGATTAGCAAGAAGAATCGACAGAGCTGGGATGGTAGTGGAATTCTTACAGCAAAACAACTTGGTGGCAATGAACATTTGATTGAAGAAAAGGTCGAGTAAATAATACTCATGGAAGAGCAGCGTAAAAAATGCTAAGTCTACGCCGGCTGCCATAGTCGACTCGAATCCCGACCTTTTCTTTTTTTTTATATACTTCAGTATGAGGTTGAAGAGGATCCGACAGCGTGAGAGGACAAAGCAGAAATGGGACTTGGAAAAATTAAGAGAGAACAATGGGTCTGTAAAAGAACCTTTGGAGCAATGCTTTAGTGGAGTGAAATGTGAAAAAGTAAGGGTGGAAATGCAGTGGGGAAACGTTACTGGTTTTGTTGAATATTTTAAAGGGTGAAGTTGGGAGGATAGCAAACCGAGTGAGGAATCCACGGATCACCAATGACATTTGGAGAAGATAGAGGGAAGGAGAAGCGTAAAAACGTTAATGAAGAACAACGTAGAAGAATTAACAAAGCACTCAGGACAGAAACGGTGCAAATCAAAGGGAAAGTACATAGGAGAAATGTGCGACGAAATAGAGGAACTACAGAGAAGAGGAACTTAGCACCTCATGTACAGGTACCAAAGGACGAAGTAGCTGATAGGGAACAAGAACAAAGAATAAGGACCTTTGGAATAGAAGATTCTAGGGGACAAATGCTTACTTAACAAGTAAAGGTTCTGAAAATATGGGAAGAATACGTAAAGGAACTCTATGATATTTCGTTCGCAAGATATCGGAACAGAGACAGGGGAGGCGACTGGCGAAGACGGAAAAGAGCCCAGTATATTTACAAAGGAGGCAGAGAAGACTTGAAGGGAGGAAAGCTGCAGGAGACGACAACATACCGGTGGAATTGCTGAAAGAAATCGGAAACAGAGGTTTGAAAGCGCTGACGCTGACGCGCATTTACGAAACGGGAGAATAGCCAATGACTTTTGTGACTTCACAATGGTTGCTCTTAAGAATAACAAACAAGCCAAGAAACGTAGCGATTACACAAGAATTTGTCCGATTTCAGATGTGGTAAAGATCATTGCAGCCGGCCGCTGTGACAGAGAGATTCTAGGCCCTTCAGTCCGGTTCCACGCGCCTGCTACGGTCGCAGGTTCGAATCCTGCCTGGGGCATGGATGTGTGTGATGTCGGTTAGGTTTAAGTAGTTTCTAAGTGTAGGGGACTGATGACCTCAGATGTTAAGTCCTTTAGTGCTTAGAGCCATTTGAACCTTATGATCATTGCAAGAATACTCAACAGAAGGCTGGAACACAAAATCGAAGAAGTAATGGGAGAGGACCAGTTTGGATTTAGGAAAGGAAAAGGAACGAGAGACGCCATCGACATAGTGAGGGTTTTGTTGGAGAGAGTTTGTTGTTAACTAAGAAATTTGCGCTTGTTTTACAGACTGGCAAAAAGCTTTCGACAGAGTCAACTGGATAAAATTGATGAAAATCCTTAAGGAGACAGGAATAAACTGGAGACCTCGGAAACCAATTCAAAACTTGTATCTGGGACAAAGAGTAAAGGTGTGATTGAACGACGGAGAAACAGGCAGCGTGGAAATAGGAAGAGGAGTCAGACAAGGATGTTGTCTATCTCTTCAACCTGTGTGGAGAATGGCTGGTGAAAGAAGCTTTCAAAGCGTGCGGAAACTGCAGGATAGGATTGCGACACATCAATACTATCAAGTATGCGGATGACCTGATAGTTCTCGCCAAAAATCAAAGATAACCGCAAAAGATGATGAAAAGGTTGGTACAAACTGAAAAGATATATGGCATGGAAATCAACGTCCAGAAATCCAAAGTATTAAAATAGGAGAAACCTTTGAAGATAACTGTCGACAATCGAGAGTGTGATACAGCCCAAGTGCTTGAGAAACTTGCTAACAGAGGATGCCCAGTGTACAAATGAAATTCAAATCATCACAGCCACCATAGCCGAAGCCGCATTCGATAGGAAGAGGACTCTTGTGACCAGCAAGTTGAGCTTGTAGTTAAGGAAGAAACTACATCTGTAGCATTCCACAGTGTGGAGCAGAGACGTGGACCGCGAGAAAAATGGAGTAAAAATACCTGAAAATTTTTGAAACGAGGTACTGGAGGAGAATAATGAAGATCAAGTGGACAAAAAAAATGTTCAAATGTGTGTGAAATCTTATGGGACTTAACTGATAAGGTCATCAGCCCTAAGCTTACACACTACTTAACCTACATTATCCTAAGGACAAACACACACACGCCGATGCCCGAGGGAGGACTCGAACCTCCGCCATGACCAGCCGTACAGTCCATGACTGCAGCGCCTGAGACCGCTCGGCTAATCCCGCGCGGCTCAAGTGGACAGGTCGGTGTTAACGATGATGTACTGAGAAGCGTAGGAGAGAAAAAAAACTGTTTGGAATACAGTTCTTCTAAGGAAGGTCAACTGTATGGGTCACGTACTTAAGACACGAGGGGCTCATACACGATGTCATCGAAGGTAAGATCAAAGTAACTACAGGACGAGGGAGACGAAGATTCAACATCTGGATGACATGAAACATGGAAAGAGATACAGCACACTGAAGGAAGAAACTGAAGAAATTCTCCATATGAAGCTCACCACTAGGAAAAATACTACATAATAATAACCTAGGTAAAGAGGCAGTCGAGTTATAGTTTAAGGAGGAACTAGAAACATTCACCTACGGGCAGGAGCATTTAGAAGAACTGTGGCTCAAGTTTAAACGAATAGTTGACCATGCACCGGATATGTAAATCTAGTAGAACAGTTCGTGATTGAAGAGACCCTCCATGGCAGGCAGTCACGGTAAAGAAACTTTTAAAGAAACAGCGACTACTGCATAATAGATCTAAAAGTATCAGACCGTACCTAGAGGGTGCAGACTGAAACACAGTCGTGCGTTTCATTACATGCACGTAAACTATATAGTTGAGTGCCATTTACAGCATTCATTTCATGCTGTAGGAAAAATGTGGTACAGGGTCTTCGAGCAGCCTTTCTTAACTGCAGTAGCGCTCTACTGACGTCATGATGAAATTCAATTACAGATGGAATTTTTCCGTAGAGACTTTACAGTGTTGACAGATGAGAAAGCTAAATTACCTTAAGGACAGTGACTTCTGCAATGTGTATGAAATTGTTGGCACAGATTTCATGCACAATATTAGCAACCCATTCCATCGTGTTAACTATGAGGTATGTTTATAGGAGCAATGAATTTTGTGTTGAAATCGACGAATTTTGCGTCGAAGTCACTCAATTTGATGTCGAAATCACCGAATTTTGTGTCAAAATCGGTGAATTTTGCACTGAAATCGCAGAATTTTCTGTCAGTATCTGTTCTTATAAAAGAATGTTTAGAGCAAATGTCTGAAATTAAAAAAAAAAAGCCTAAGCTGTAGGAAAACTCGGGTACTAAGCAACTTGAGAAGAACCTATAGCGAACGACAAGAATGCAAGTCCAAGAGAGAACTGCTCGGATTTAAAAGTGTTGAAACAAGGATGCATTCCTGCTCCCCTACCGTTGAACCTATACATTGTAGAACTAAGTGCTGCCACAATATTCCATATAGTAGGTTCATCAAAACACACATTTTAACATCAGCCAGTTCCACTTAACATCATATATTCACAAGATTTTTAAGTGTGTGTCGGGGTCAGGATGGTCTGAGTGTTACAGACCTCATAGCAGGTCGCAGTGTCATTGTAGGTTGTAGGCAAGGCACTAAACATGAAGAACCAGCTCTTCAGCTGCCGGAGAATAATACAGGCAGTGAAAATAACAAGTGGGTGCATCAAAACAGACTTTACACCTTTGAAGACTCATAGTGACTTCTTCATTGATTTATAGACACCATTTTGGTGTCATTTAATAGCAAAATCTATCCAATTTTTTACCTTATACCCAAACACATTCAATGTGACTTCCACTGGTTAAGCGGCAGACATCCCATCTGAAGTCAATTTCTTGCCAAACTCGCTGCAGCAAGTCAAGTGTGACTTGTTCAATTGCGAGGTAGATTCTAGTTCTGAACCCTGGTACATCTACATCTACATTTATACTCCGGAAGCCACCCAACGGTGTGTGGCGGAGGGCACTTTACGTGGCACTGTCGTTACCTCCCTTTTCTGTTCCAGTCTCATATGGTTCGCGGGAAGAACGACTGCCGGGAAGCCTCCGTGCGCGCTCGAATCTCTCTAATTTTACATTCGTGATCTCCTCTGGAGGTATAAGTAGGGGGAAGCAATATATTCGATACCTCATCCAGAAACGCACCCTCTCAAAACCTGGACAGCAAGCTACACCGCGATGCAGAGCGCCTGTCTTGCACAGTCTGCCACTTGAGTTTGCTAAACATCTCCGTAACGCTATCACGGTTACCAAATAACCCTGTGACGAAACGCGCCGCTCTAAGCTTCGATCTCCTCTATCTCCTCCGTCAACCCGATCTGGTACGGATCCCACACTGACGAGCAATACTCAAGTATAGGTCGAACGAGTGTTTTCAGGGTGTATACGTGGACAAGGAAAAAAAATTCCCGGATTTTTCCCGGATTTCCCGGTTGAAAATACACTTTCTCCCGGGTGAAAATACACATTTTCCGTGTTAAATGACAGTATACTTTTGCTCGGCACTGTAAAACTTATCAATCGTTAGAATGTTTATGGTTTTCTACAGAGACGTAGAATTTGCCGGCACTTTAGGAAACGAAACCCAGGGGGAAAAAAAACCACGTTTTGGAAAGAACTTTGATGTGCAGCAACATGTAGGCTGCGTTTCTTCGTTTTACGGAGGTATAAATTCGAATTCCACCAAACCCTGCATGTTACTTTCCGAAGCAATGAAATCGAGATTGCGACGCGCCTTTGTAAGCCAGTCATAGCTCATGTCACGTGACCTCGGCAGCTGATGGCAGCACAGGACACGTAGGGTAGTCAACCAATAGCAAGATCACTCTTAAGTAGCACGGACACAAAAAGAAAAGTTAATGGTTTAAATTAATATACATAGTTTTGCTAGAAGAAAAACAAAGCTTTCACAAATAATATTGGTCTCGAAGATTAATAAGCTACAAGAGAAGCTAAGCTTCCACATATAATGCTGATCATTTTGCGCGTGTTACACTTTAAGATACATCACACAAAAGTGCCAGTAAAATTTTTAATAACGACGTAAAGGTCTGATCCTCTGGGCTCGAAATTCTTCTACATGGTCATCCTCAAAGAGTTGATTTTTAGATGAGAGTCAAACGCTCTGTGATTTAAGAAATTCATCGTACATTCTCGCACATAGTTCATCTTGCGCAAAAGGAAATTTACTTTGAAAGTAACACTTTTCAAACCACCATTCGTAATATTTTTCCGTGACCTGCTAGAAATTGTTTCGTTTCAGCAGTTGCCAGAGAGCGCCAGATAACAGGCGTCACTGTGCCTGCGCAGCTACGGTGACGCAGGAAGCCCGCACGTTCGTACGTGTAAAACATTAAAAGATCTTGCATTATGTCATAAAAGAAACAAGACATCAAAGGATACTTCAGGAGAATCGGAATTTCGTGAACTATACTAAAATGAATAATTCGGCTTAAAGTGCACAATCGTATGTCCAGATTCGGATGTAAATTTTCTTGAGTACCAGTACTGTATTATCTCGTGTTTGGTTCTTTATTATGGTATAATGCCATACGACCCAGAAGATGGAAAACGTGCACTTGAAATGAAGCGAACAGTTGAAACTAGCCAACAGTGTGAAATTAAACACTTCGTTTCAAATAAATTGACTGCCTCAGCGCAAAATATTAATAAAAGCCAAATCTCTTTAGCAAACGGACAAAAATAATTTCATTGTTCTGCAATGCGATTAACGATTGACTGTCAGAAAGGTGAAAATAGTAACATATTTTAGCCTTCCGTAGCTATGCGAACGTATTTTAATTCATCTGGTAGCTCCCGGCCACAGAAATCCGATTTTTGTTTTCATTTAATGCGAGAGCAATAAACGAAGAGGAAACAGCAAAATCACTAAACGTAAACACAGGTCACGTGGAGACTACCCACCTCACCACTACAACTCAAGACTACTCTATGCATCAGCCCAGGATCTACAATGTTTCCGAACCGGAGCCATTAGATAGTGGCGCCCAGCCACACATCTGTAGCCAGAAGCGGGAGATCGTACTACTCACAGGCGACTCAACTGCGCATGCGCAAGAGCCCGCCCGCAACTGCTCAAATGAATCAAATGTAAATAGCTGTCATGTCACGCTCATCAGAGGCAATTTGTTGTTAGGAAGTACTGCATATTCTTCCTAAAGCCTTTGACACACTTTGGTTGGCAGACGCTCGTGTGAACACTGTGTTTTGTTGTATATGGCGCATTTCCTTTGCAACTTACGTTTTATTTTCGTTTTTTTTCTCTCGTTCATGTTTTTTGCTGCAGCATTATTCTGCAGAAGCGGGATACAGTAATATCCTTCGTTAGAGTATTGGTTCTTACCAGTCAAAATAACAAAAATTTAATTGGTGACTAAAACAAGGAAAAGTTCCCGGAATTCTAAAAAATTCCCGGGTTTTTCCCGGTTTTCTTCCGGACGAAAAAATTCCCGGGTTTTTCCCGGATGTCCCGGGTCGTAAACACCCTGTGTTTTGTAAGCCACCTCCTCTGTTGATGGACTACATTTTCTAAGGACTCTCCCAATGAATCTCAACCTGGTACCCGCCTTACCAACAATTAATTTTATTTGATCATTCCACTTCAAATCGTTCTGCACGCATACTCCCAGATATTTTACAGAAGTAACTGCTACCAGTGTTTGTTCCGCTATCACATATTCATACAATAAAGGATCCTTCTTTCTATGTATTCGCAATACATTACATTTGTCTATATTAAGGGTCAGTTGCCACTCCCTGCACCAAGTGCCTATCCGCTGCAGATCTTCCTGCATTTCGCTACAATTTTCTAATGTTGCAACTTCTCTGTATACTACAGCATCATCCGCGATAAGCCGCATGGAACTTCCGCTGGAAAGGTTGGAACAAATATGGTATCCATGATGAATCCCCAGAAGTAAGAGTCAACTTGTGTCAGGTCTGGCGAACGTGGGGGCAGCGGAACTGGCACACCTCGGACCATCCACTTACCTGGAAAGCGGATAATTACGAAACCTTGTGTTAACGGCGTAAAGTGAATCCCCGGCTTGCCAGCTGGGAACAGGAGAGCAGAGAGGGCCGTGAAGAAGATGTCAGCCAATTGCTCACTGACCGACCCCTCTCCAGGACGACAACGTTAAAGCAGCGGACTCTACGCAAAGAGGACATAAGCACCGCGCCTGACTGGTCACGGCCCAGTTCTACAGAAGCTTCAAGATCAGCGACCTGAATAGAAGAGTCGACACTATTACTTTGCCCGTATTAGAACTGTCTATACTGAAGAGACGTGCTTATTTTGCCTGTCGCCCTTTGCTTGCGACGCATCTGTGTAAATACAAAGTTAAGTAGTGTAATCATTTACTTCTGCAATAAACTTCATTAATACGATATGTTTGAATGTTGTCTAGTGATCTCAGAAAGTAGGTTTCCTAGACACCCCATATTTTGACAACTAGGCAGGATTCAACGTTTGACGACAAGTAAGAAAACCCTGTGCCTGGCTGCCATAAATTTTTGATTTTTCGTGGGCTGTTGTGTTTTGCTGGCGCCTTAATTCTACATTGTATTTTCTTTGCAGGAATGTGTTTACTTGCTTTAATGGTGTCTCTTACAGTGTTTTTGCAAATTAGTCTTTTCAGGGATGCACAGAGATGACCTGTGGATTTGTTACGTCTTACCAAACGTTCAGTTTCAATAAAACACTTATGCTACTCATAAACAGCAGGAATACTGGGAGGATCTTTACCATACTCTGTACGAAAATTACGTTGCACATTTCTTACAGCCTTCGACCATTCAAACCAAGACACACAGCGAGTACGCTTGGGACCAGTAAAGGCAGCCATTTTTGCTGCAACTAGTGGAGAAACGGTTCTCACGGGTGTACTTCGGGTTTTTTTTAGAAATAACCTGGGTTGATGCCTGATTATTTCATCTCAGAAGAATTAGTTTTACTTCCTAATTGTGTGAACGTGGAGAACATGATTCCAACTTGTTACTACATTATGTAAATCACACACAATTGTTACTTATCCCGTAAACACAGTGCGATTTGACTATGTATCTGTTCACTTATCCCTGAAATCATCAACAACCAAATTATTACCCGTGAAAGCGTGGTAACATGACTAAGAATGATGTAAAGATAACCTGCGTGATTTGTAAGCTAGCACGTTCAATTACCCTCGCCGCGGAGCGTAGACCAGTAGCGAACATGCAGCTGTAATTCTATTGGTCAGAAATTAACGGCGGATGCCACAATTTACACGCGCGACTGTATCAAAAGTTAGGGTATGACAACTCACTTTGAAGATAACACTACAAACACGTTTGTAACATATTTCCTCCAAAGGCAAACAAAATATATACATCTGTAGCAGCATTAATTTAATAGAAGCAGAAAGTTTAAGCAAAAGAAAGAGACTTAGAACTATTGGTGGGTCAACGAAGCTCCGTGAAAGTTAATAAATCACTTCAAGTAATTTTATTTACGTAGCAAAATTTAATAAAAGGAAAAAATAATTTTATAATGAAGTTAACGATTTACAATCTGAACTGCTGAATTCTGTTAACCTTCCACTGGGGAGAGCACACAGCAAATGCAACTTATCTGTTCGTTGTAGGAGAGGTCAGGCGGCGTGTTCAGATGATGACTTTGCGTATAAAATTATTACAGCAACTGCGTTTGTCACATTTCCACGACGAAGTATGCTGGTGAAGTCTCTTCTTGGTTAGGCTGCATTGTCGTCCGCAATGGCGTTTAAAAGGCACTGACAGATTAGGCGTAAATGTTGGTGATAATCCACAGGCTTAGCCATGCACTCCGTGCGTGCCACCGTTATATCAGGGATATTAACAGTTCGTCACGTTTGCCTACGACTACCGCGATCGTGAACTCACACTTGGTAAAACAGTGCTTAAACCGGATCCACCACTGTAGTTACGTTCACGGCGACATTACGGCTTCGAACACTCGGCTGTTCATTAAGAAGATAAATATATTACACAGTTTTATGAAACCTTGATCTCGCGATACGGTTACACGTAAAAGCACTTTCACTTCCACAATAACAATAATTATAATGTCTACTCACAAAAACACTCTCAGTACCGATTAAGACACAGCCCAGTTGTTAATATTCATATCGTACGTCTTTCTGTTCATAATGATCAAATGGTTCAAATGGCTCTGAGCACTATGGGACTTAACAGCGGTGGTCATCAGTCCCCTAGAACTTAGAACTACTTAAACCTAACTAACCTAAGGACATCACACACATCCATGCCCGAGGCAGGATTCGAACCTGCGACCGTAGCAGTCGCGCAGTCCCGGACTGCGCGCCTAGAACCGCGAGACCACCGCGGCCGGCCATAATGATCACTTCAACGTCGCGCTACGTCTGTTGATAAAACATCGATATATCGATATTTTTCACTAAAAATATTTATAAAAGTCGGTGATATTTCTTTACCCAATGTATCGACATCTAAATGGCAATATTGAAAGCCCATATTTTCATTTTATATTATATTTTTTCGCAATTTTCGGTAAATATTTGAAATTATTCTTTTAAAATGGTAGTAGAACTTAATTTTGCTTTCACTATGTGAAAGAGTCTTGCTAGTTTTGAGCTTTCCTTATATCCAGTCTTTCTTTTTGTGTGAAACAAGTATAGGTGGCACAAAGACAAAGTCCGATTGAACTGGGGGGGAGGGGATGGCGGTGTGAATGGAATAACAAATTTCCAATTTGAAGAAATAGCACACCGGTTGCGTTAAAAACATTTTTAACAACGTCGCGCTACGGCTGTTGATAAAACATCGATATATCGATATTTTTCACTAAGAATATTTATAAAAGTCGGTGATATTTCTTTACCCAATATATCAACATCGAAATGGCAATATCGAAAGCCCATATTTTTATTTTATATTATATTTTTTCGCAATTTTCGGTAAATATTTGAAATTATTCTTTTAAAATTGTAGTAGAACTTAATTTAGCTTTCACTATGTGAAAGAGTCTTACTAGTTTTGAGCTTTCCTTATATCCAGTCTTTCTTTTTGTGTGAAACAAGTATAGGTGGCACAAAGACAAAGTCCGATTGAACTGGGGGGAGGGGATGGCGGTGTGAATGGAATAACAAATTTCCGATTTGAAGAAATAGCACACCGGTTGCGCTAAAAGCTTTTTTAACGCAACTAGTGTGCTATTTCTTTATTTCTTCACTTCGGCATTCTTCAAAAACTGTTGCTGAATTTGATGAACAAAAATATAAATGACAAGTTTGGTCTCTGCGGTGGGCTGAGACGTGTGAGGGAAATGCTGACCTAATCGGAACCCGGCGCTACTAACAGAAACTGCAACGTTTAATCCACCATACAATTTCGACACTACAGGTGCTAAGTCGCTGGTGTTTGCAGAAATGAGAAGACAGGGAAGTCGACATGAAGTGTTCTGGACAAATCTTCTTTATGACGAAACCGAACGATGGACCCATCGGACACCTTTTACTGTGCTAGTTACATGCAGTTACTATTGTTAGCTAAGCGTGAACATGCGTCGCTTATCTCTTAGTTCTTGGTCTAAGGGGGATAAGCAGGCTGCTAGCTTGCTTCAATACTTGAGTATACAGCTCTAACACCGGCACCATATTTCAACGTGTGGCCGATATTTTACAGGCCAGAATGTCGATATTTCTTCCGTCGATATACCTATACTTGTTCTTTGATATATCGAGGGCCGATAATGATATATTTTTTTAAATATCTATATATCGGATTCCCCCCATGAACCATGGACCTTGCCGTGCCTCAACGACACAGATAGCCGTAACGTAGGTGCAACCACAACGGAGGGGTATCTGTTGAGAGGCCAGACAAACATGTGGTTCCTGAAGAGGGGCAGCAGCCTTTTCAGTAGTTGCAGGGGTACAGTCTGGATGATTGACTGATCTGGCCCTGTAACACTAACCAAAACGGCCTCGCTGTGCTGGTACTGCGAACGGCTGAAAGCAAGGGGAAACTACATCCGTAATTTTTCCCGAGGGCATGCAGCTTTACTGTATGATTGAATGATGATGGCGTCCTCTTGGGTAAAATATTCCGGAGGTAAAATAGTCCCACATTCGGATCTCCGGGCGGGGACTACTCAAGAGGACGTCATTATCAGGAGAAAGAAAACTGGCGTTCAACGGATCGGAGCGTGGAATGTCAGATCCCTTAATCGGGCAGGTGGGTTAGAAAATTTAAAAAGGGAAATGGATAGGTTGAAGTTAGACATAGTGGGAATTAGTGAAGTTCGGTGGCAGGAGGAACAAGACTTTTGGTCAGGTGAGTACAGGTTATAAATACAAAATCAAATAGGGGTAATGCAGGAGTAGGTTTAATAATGAATGAAAAATAGGAGTGAAGGTAAGCTACTACAAACAGCATAGTGAACGCATTATTGTGGCCAAGATAGACACGAAGCCCACGCGTACTACAGTAGTACAAGTTTATATGCCAACTAGCTCTGCAGATGAAGAAATTGATGAAATGTATGATGAGATAAAAGGTAGTGAAGGGAGACGAAAATTTAATAGTCATGGGTGACTGGAATTCGACAGTAGTAAAAAGGAAGAGAAGGAAACGTAGTAGGTGAATATGGATTGGTGCTAAGAAATGAAAGAGGAAGCCATCTGGTAGAATTTTGCACAGAGCATAACTTAATCATAGCTAACACTTGGTTCAAGAATCATAAAAGAAGGCTGTATACATGGAAGAACCCTGGAGAGACTAGAAGGTTTCAGATAGATTATATAATGGTAAGACAGAGATTTAGGAACCAGGTTTTAAATTGTAAGACATTTCCTGGGGCAGATGTGGACTCTGACCACAATCTATTGGTTATGAACTGTAGATTAAAACTGAAGAAACTGCAAAAAGGTGGGAATTTAAGGAGATGGGACCTGGATAAACTGAAAGAACCAGAGGTTGTACAGAGTTTCAGGGAGAGCATAAGGGAACAATTGACAGGAATGGGGGAAAGAGATACAGTAGAAGAAGAATGGGTAGATTTGAGGAATGAGATAGTGAAGGCAGCAGAGGATCAAGTAGGTAAAAAGACGAGGGCTAGTAGAAATCCTTGGGTAACAGAGCACTCCGTCATCAGGCCACAAGTGACCCATCGGGACCATCCGGCCGCCGTGTCATCCTCAGTTGAGGATGCGGATAGGAGGGGCGTGTGGTCAGCACACCACTCTCCCGGTCGTTACGATGGTTGTCTTGGGTAACAGAAGAGATACTGAATTTAATTGATGAAAGGAGAAAATACAAAAATGCAGGAAATGAAGCAGGCAAGAAGAAATACAAATGTCTCAAAAATGAGATCGACAGGAAGTGCAAAATTGCTAAGCAGGGATGGCTAGAGGACAAATGTAAGGTTGTAGAGGCTTATCTCACGAGGGGTAAGATAGATATTGCCTACAGGAAAATTAAAGAGACCTTTGGAGAAAAGAGAACCACTTGCATGAATATCAAGAGCTCAAATGGAAACCCAGTTCTAAGCAAAGAAGGGAAAGCAGAAAGGTGGAAGGAGTATATAGTGGGTCTATACAGAGGCGGTGCTCTTGAGGACAATATTATGGAAATGGAAGAGGATGTAGATCAAGATAAAATGGGAGATATGATACTGCGTGAAGAGTTTGACAGAGCACTGAAAGACCTAAGTCGAAACAAGGCCCCGGGAGTAGACAACATTCCATTACAACTACTGACAGCCTTGGGAATGCCATTCCTGACAAAACTCTACCATCTGGTGAGCAAGATGTATGAGACAGGCGAAATTCCTTCAGACTTCAAGAAGAATATAATAATTCCAAGTCCGCAGCTCGTGGTCGTGCGGTAGCGTTCTCGCTTCCCGCGCCCGGGTTCCCGGGTTCGATTCTCGGCGTGGTCAGGGATTTTCTCTGCCTCGTAATGACTGGGTGTTGTGTGCTGTCCTTAGGTTAGTTAGGTTTAAGTAGTTCTAAGTTCTAGGGGACTGATGACCATAGATGTTAAGTCCCATAGTGCTCAGAGCCATTTGCACCAATAATTCCAATTCCAAAGAAAGCAGGTGTTGACAGATGTGAAAATTACCGAACTATCAGTTTAATAAGTCACAGCTGCAAAATACTAACGCGAATTCTTTACAGACGAATGGAAAAACTGGTAGAAGCCGATCTCGGGGAAGATCAGTTTGGGTTCCGTAGAAATGTCCGAACACGTGAGGCAATACTGACCCTACGACTTATCTTAGAAGAAAGATTAAGGAAAGGTAAACCTACGTTTCTAGCATTTGTATACCTAGAGAAAGCTTTGGACAATGTTGACTGGAATACTCTCTTTCAAATTTTGAAGGTGGCAGGGGTAAAATACAGGGAGCGAAAGGCTATTTACAATTTGTACAGAAAGCAGATGGCAGTTATAAGAGTCGAGGGGTATGAAAGGGAAGCAGTGGTTGCGAAGGGAGTGAGACAGGTTTGTAGCCTATCCCCGATGTTATTCAATCTGTATATTGAGCAAGCAATAAAGGAAACAAAAGAAAATTTCGGAGTAGGTATTAAAATCCATGGAGAAGAAATAAAAACTTTCAGATTCGCCAATGATATTGTAATTCTGTCAGAGACAGCAAAGGACTTGGAAGAGCAGCTGAATGGAATGGACAGTGGCTTGAAAGGAGGATATATGATGAACATCAACAAAAGCAAAACGAGGATAATGGAATGTAGTTGTATTAAGTCGGGAGATGCTGAGGGTATTAAATTTGCTGAGGGACTTAGATTAGCAAATGAGACACTTAAAGTAGTAAAGGAGTTTTGCTATTTGGGGAGCAAAATAACCGACGATGGTCGAAGTAGAGAGGATATAAAATGTAGACTGGCAATGGCAAGGAAAGCGTTTCTGGAGAAGAAAAATTTGTTAACATCGAGTATAGATTTAAATGTCAGGAAGTCATTTCTAAAAGTATTTATATGGAGTGTAGCCATGTATGAAAGTGAAACGTGGACGATAAATAGTTTAGACAGGAAGAGAATAGAAGCTTTCGAAATGTGGTGCTACAGAAGAATGCTGAAGATTAGATGGGTAGATCACATAACTAATGAGGAGGTATTGAATAGAATTGGGGAGAAGAGGAGCTTGTGGCACAACTTGACTAGAAGAAGGGATCGGGCAGTAGGACATGTTCTGAGACATCGACGGATCACCAATTTAGTATTGGAGGGCAGCGTGGAGGGTAAAAATCGTAGGGGGAGACCAAGAGATGAATACACTAAGCAGATTCAGAAGGATGTAGGTTGCAGTAGGTACTGGGAGATGAAGAAGCTTGCACAGGATAGAGTAGCATGGAGAGCTGCATCAAACCAGTCTCAGGACTGAAGACCACAACAACAACACATCGGATTCAGATATTAAAAAAATATCAACAGGTGACAGGGAGCATCGCGGCAGCAGGCAGGATCGTGTATGTCT
Organism: Schistocerca serialis cubense; assembly: GCF_023864345.2. Lineage (NCBI taxonomy): Eukaryota > Metazoa > Arthropoda > Insecta > Orthoptera > Acrididae > Schistocerca > Schistocerca serialis. The sequence continues at coordinate 585,655,593 of NC_064639.1, forward strand.
GCGTGGCCGCCAAGCTCAGCGATCTTCAATCTTTCTCAAACGATTTTAAAGAAAATAATCCATGAAAAAAAAAATTCTCGCCCATGTCATAGCTTTATTCATCAACTTAATGATGAACTGCTTATGACTTCGTTAATGGCCTTAGTTATTGTGGTATTTCAAAATTAAACTACTGCAATACCATGGAATAGTTTACAATGAACAACAGAGGTCGCTACGAATTTGCATTTGGTGTGCACTTTATGTCATATGTTGCTATGAACAACATATAGCTAATATATTGAACTATTCTTTAAACTTGTGATGGAATCTACAACCCATTCCATTCTCGAGAAAATGGACCGTATATAGCGCACTCCTTTCCGCTCACTTGCCCAGACGATGTAACGAGAATGAAATATTTATAACAATCTTGTGTCTCAAAAACAGTCTGCGATATTGAAACAAGATTTTGGCAAATGATAACAAGTAAAGTGTAGACTATGTTGTGTGTTATACAATTAATTACAATTTTTAGTGGAACAATGTAATTTTTTAGGGTCACTGATAGCTGGTGAAAAGAGAATCGTTACAGGTCCCTGGAAACCACAAAAAGTTTTCGATACATGGCTCTGACATTCACAATTGGATTCACAGCCATTGTAGGAACTGTTGAGTCAAATGTGAAAGTGTGATGGGATTGCCTCCATCCTCAAGACAGTGTCTGCTGAAGAGTATTTTCTAAATACTATAAATGATTTATACAACGTACAGACCTTTCCAAATGCAGTCAAGGAAGTTGACAGGAGACCCATTCGTCTAAAACACTCAGAAAATTATGCTACAATGTTTATAACTACAGAATATTTTCATTCAGTCATACTACAGGCAGTTGCAGATCCTCGTATTTAATTCATTATAGTCTATGTTGAGTGGTATGGGAAGGGAAGAGAAGAAGGTGGTAGATTCCATTCCTCTACCGCATTTCAACTGATGCAAGAAAGGGAGTTTAATATAATTCCAGACTCTCCATCAGGTGTGCTGCCTCTTGTGTCATTGGAGGTGAGGCATATCCACTGTTGATGCTTTTCATTAGCTCTTACAATCGGTAGTTTCATATCCAGGGGAAGACCACAAAGATTAAATGAACGTGATTTTGGAATAATGTGCGCTAATTGGAGCACATTTTGGAAGTCAATACAAATTTCACCAGTATCTGCTGATGATTTTGTCAAGTGAGAATGTTCGCCACAACACTGTCATTGACCTAGAAGGATCCCTGCGATTCGATGAGCAAGATACAGTAGAAATAGATGTTCTATACAAGGCGCTTATCATTCAGACAGAACTTTAACAGAGCTTGAAATGAAGTTGTCCAAATGAGAAGATTTTGAAAACTTTTTATCGAATAATAAAGGATATTTTCATGTGTTGTCAGCTATACTACTTACATGAAAGAAATACCAACTCATCACAGTTGTAATTATACTTGTTTAACTGATTCCCTACAGAATGCAGAAAAAAAACAACTGCTATAAAGGCTTCTGCTTGCGCCATTTTCTCAACATGCACGGAGCAGCAATGGTTTGTTTTGTCAGCGTTGCTCTGATAGCCGCACTGCTCCAAACACTGCCTCTTTGTATATAGCTGCTCAACTGTGCTTTCGATGTCGCTCTCTGTGCTTTTGTCTATGATTTACATACATGTTCTTCACGCCACAGTTAATATTACAAATGCAGATAAAGTAAACAAAGTCTTTCAAGTAATAATAAGGAAATATATTTATCCATCAGCAAAAAGGAAATAAAACGCAGTTTCGTTTTAACTTTATTACCAAACCCAGCTATGCTTCACCATCGAAGATGTGACTACTTAGTCTAAGAACTCAAAAGAAATGACAGAAAAAAGAGCAAAAATTATGTATCACTGATGGCTATATCACTACTGGGACGAAGTTCGTGTCACCCCACTCTGCATTGTTGTCAAATTGATTCAAGATGGCAGATCCATGATGGCGGTGGTAGATATGACATCATTGCAATGACATCATGGTGGGAAGTTCAAATTTTGGCGAGAAAATAGGTCAATTGGGCTGCCTCCACTAACCTAAACCCCTGCCCTCCAACCCCCCTCCCCTCTCTTCTCCCACAGGAAATGACCGGAAGTTCAAATGTTGGCAGAAAAAATGTCACGTGGGCTTCCTCCACTAACCTAAGAATATGCGGGGAGGTAGGACACTTGGGCTACCTCCACTAACCTAAGTCATATGACCGCCACCTCTTCCTATGAATTGATGGGGAAAGGACTCAGTCTGTGCTGGGCTGCTGAAGAGAGGAAGGAATGTATTTTATTTATTTTGGAACAATTTATTTAGCCATGGATTTCACATAGTTTATTTATTACACTGATACAAAACACTCGCCCTGACTTGCTTGGAATCACAGTAAATTGTCTACAGTCCTGCAAACTTCTTCCCGCGCCCGGGTTCCCGGGTTCATTTCCAGGTGGGGTCAGGGATTTTCTCTGCCTCGTGATGACTGGGTGTTGTGTGATGTCCTTAGGTTAGTTAGGTTTAAGTAGTTCTAAGTTCTAGGCGACTGATGACCATGGATGTTAAGTCCCATAGTGCTCAGAGCCATTTTTTGCAAACTTCTCGTAAATTACAGACCTGCAAACTACTCGTAAATTCCTGAAAAAATGAATAGCACAGTCTACAGACCTGCTCGCAAAATAATGCAACAGACACGCAAACAACTCGTAAATTGTGAAAATAGTGCATGTAAAAGGCTGCGTAAACACTCTCACAACGCTTAAACAGCCAAAAATAATGCTGTGCACAAACATTCAGTGCACGTGAAAAACGCTTTGGAGCTATGGTCAGCTGAGATTTATCAGTGAACAGTTCCAATGCGCGCACATGCCGACGCCGCCGACACTGCACAGACGCTTTGCAGCCTGCAGCCAGCAGGTGAAAGTCGCGTCTATTTTCGGGTATACAGATAGAATTCTTCGAGTGTTGTACTGACGTCACATGTCTACGTAAATAAGAGCCACGTCACCCTCTGGTTGCGCATGAGTTCACCTAACCACTGTGGTTGAGGCATACCTGCCAGTCCAGAGCCGAGAGAGATGTTTGCATAGCGGCTCACCCTCCCAGGCACAGCTAAAAGGTTCTCAATGTTATCCTGATGTCACAGGTCGCGCTATAGAAATCTGTTCCAATGCTTCCCAGTATAGCACAGGGTGAATTGTTCGTAGCGATCGTAATGGAACATGTGAGATGCCTCTTAATTGTCAAGTGCAAGATGTTTGCATAGTGGCTCACCTTTGCAGGTGCAGGTAAAAGATTCACAATGTTATACTGATGTCACATGTCGCCGGCCGAAGTGGCCGTGCGGTTAAAGGCGCTGCAGTCTGGAACCGCAAGACCGCTACGGTCGCAGGTTCGAATCCTGCCTCGGGCATGGATGTTTGTGATGTCCTTAGGTTAGTTAGGTTTAACTAGTTCTAAGTTCTAGGGGACTAATGACCTCAGCAGTTGAGTCCCATAGTGCTCAGAGCCATTTGAACCATTTGTCACATGTCTATGTAAATAAGAAACAAGTCTGCAGGTGCAGGTAAAAGGTTCACAATGTTATACTGATGTCACATGTCTATGTAAATAAGAAACAAGTCTACATCTTAGATATAGTAAAGTGCTGCAGAAATAGTTAACGATCACTTCTGTAGGAGCTTTCGTGATGTCTCAGGTTGTCTGGATGGAAATTCTGGCCCTAACAGGACCTGTTCACGAAAATAGTCCAGATTAACACCGACTGCTTTCTCCTTCGCAACCCTAATGGGACAGCCCATCCATTACATTTCAGTCCCTTCTCAGAATTGGTAAAGTGCTGCAGAAATATTTAACTGTACCTTTTGTAGGAGCTTTCGTGATGTCTCAGCTTGTCCATGTGGAAATTCATGTCCTAACAGAACCTGTTTACGAAAATAGCCCAGAATAACGCCGAATGCGTTCCTCCTGATCGTCCTAACGTGACACCCCGTACATCACGCGTTACCTTTCCTGGAAATCGTGAAGTCCTGCTTTCAACAAACATCTCCAAAACCCAAAGTTCTCACTAGAGGCTTCTACATCCCAGCACAAAGGATGTCTTGTGAATGAATGGAGCATTATGATTGGCTCTTACTGAATTTACCCGACAAATTACTGATCCCGCCAGTGTAGAAGCACTGTCCGTTTTTTTTTCTTTCTGCAGACGAGACTTTCAGCGGCAAAACTATTTTGTACAGATCACCATATTGCACTGACAGTTAAACCGTACAAATGTGGCCTGCAGATCGTCAAATATGCAAAGAATCTGCTCAATTACACTGCTCTTCCACTGAGGAAGGAAGCTTGAATGTTAGAGCATGAAACCGATCTCCAACCTAACAATATATCACTGTGTACCGTGTTGGTGTAGTAAATATACAATTCATATCCTGCGCCATACAAAATCGCCCCTTTTTTATCATTCATATAGCTATCAACCGCCAGACAAACGTACATATACCGTAAAGACAGAAAATGTAAGCACATGTACTGTAGGAATACTCCTCGCAGCACTAGACATTTTCCCGCAAGGTTGGGCGATCATCCATCGTAACCGACGGTCACAAGTCATCTGCTCCCAACACATGACCAGAGCGGCATCAGTGGACCGAAGTCACTCTGCAAACAGTTGTACAAAGTCGGGCTCATTCCTCCTCATCACAAAGGCGTTAGTGTTCCTGGTCCTGACCTGCTTGCTTGCTTGTTTTCTACACCCATCTCCAGACTCTGGTATTACAAAAACACATGTATTTTGACATTATTTGCCAGAATATTATGCCACTGTAACATGCTTTGTACCCTGCCATACATTTTGTTTTTCTGCCACGACTTCGGGGCCTGTGTCAGGTTATAAACTGACATTAACATGTTCCGATCCATTGCCTCTCCCAAAAAACTAGACTTCGCACAATGTTGTTTTTGCTGCTACCATAACACGCTACACACTGGATGATTTTAAACAAAAGACCGTTACAACATAAGGAAGCTGGACTGCAGTCCGAACGTGGCTGACGACCTCTACATTTAAACTCATCTGTCAGAGTGATGAAATAGCTGACGGCTCTGCATTCTACTTTGACTGCTTCCTCGTATTGCAGTCATGTAGGTGATCACTGTTTTGGTGCTAGCCATCCTGAGAAGGTGTTGCCCCTCCACCAAAACTCTTTCTCCATCTCAAACAAACGATGTCAGTCAATCGTTAAGTGGTAACAAACAGAGTAACAGTGGACGGATGGGATGGAAAAGACACTGTCAATGTACTGTAATAATAAGCATTATAGCTGATATTGTGAACAATTTTAGCAATTTTACAGTAATTTCAACACTGATCAATAATGCGACAGCATGTTCCCCAATTTCAGTATCATCGCTAAACTGTCCTTTCTCTACTTTGCAAGTATCATTGCTAATGTAGATAGGTGACTGTGCAGTACGTCCATTCATTGTTAATTGTCGAACATATACATCATGAAAGTATATCAGACAGTGCTCTACATATTTCTAGCACCTCCAGGATAGTGCACAATTTACAATCTATCTCTATGCTGGTGGGACCCAGTCGACTCCCAGTCCACCCAAGTGCACAAGATTTCTCCAGATGCGCCCATGTTGAGAAGGTTAGCACCTCTTGTTGGTGTATAGTAACAGATTTGAAAGTATTGTAATAGCAGACTATTAAGAAACGGGTGATTTTTATGTATGATGGGGCTCCAGACGAATGGATTTCGAAGCATTTTACATAAATCAACAATGCTATCAATTTAAAATATTGTTCTAGCGTCTGGGATCAGTACCAGGTGGGTATTTGTGAGAGAGAACATAAAAACACGCACTCCTAAGGCTGCGTGAACAGTGGACGCTATACATATCTGGAAAGCTAAATTGCAAATGTATCACAGAGAGCCACTGTTTTAAGGCAGTAGTTTTTTCATTTTACAGTTTGTTACCATAGTTTATCGTAGAGAAACCTGCAAGGAGGATGTGTGTCATGCCCTGGAAATATATTTTCTTACAATGGGATAATAACAGCGATGCATTCCATACGAATGATAGGTCGGAAACTGAGGCGATCTAACATTACAGCCAGTTTAAGGTGCAGAACTGTTTAGCGTTAGAAGTGAGTGTGTTTATGTTCTCTCTTACCAATACCCTCCTGGTAGTGATCCCAGACACTAGAACAACACTTTAAAATTGATAACGTTGTTGATTTACGTAAAATGCTTCGAACTCCATCTGTCTGGAGCACCATCACGCATAAAAACCACCCGTTTCTTGTTCTTCTTAATCGTCTACTATTACAACACTTTCAAATCTGTTACTATACACCAATAAGGTGTGCTCACCTCCTCGAAATGGGAACATCTGGAGAAATCTTGTGCACTTGGATGGGCGAGGACTCGGCAGGATCCATTCATTCACGAGACGCGGAATGTAGAGGTCTACTTCTGATCAGCTGCAGATTAAATCGGTAACGGTGCTGCAGGGCGGGTTAGTCAAAGACAATGCAAGGGGTTCTTTCAGTCTCCAATTTTACCTTAAGACTGTGAGAATGCTCTGTGACTCACATCCGCATAGAGGTAGACTGTAAATTGTGCACTATGTTCAAGGTGCTGGAAATATGTAGGGCACTGTCTGGTATACGTTGATGATGTATATGTTCGAGAATTAACAATAAATGGACATTCTGCACAGTCATCTATCTACATTCGCAATGATACTCGCAAAGTAGAGAATGGGCAGTTTAGCGATGATACTGAAATTGGGGAACATGCTGTCGCATCATTGATCAGTGTTGAAATTATTGTAAAATTGCTAAAATTGTTCACGCTATCAACTGTGGTGCTTATTATTACAGTACATCGACGGTGTCTTTTCCATCCCATCCCTCCACTGGTACGCTTTTGGTTACCACTTAGTAATTGACTGACATCGTTTGTTTGAGATGGAGAAAGAGTTTTGGTGGAGGGGCAGCACCTTCTGGGGATGGCTAGCACCGAAACAGTGATCACGTACATGATTGCAATATGAGGAATCAGTCGAAATGGAACGCAGACCCATCAGCAATTCTGCCACTGTCACAGATGAGTTTAAATGTGGAGGTCATCAATTACCTTTGGACAGCAGTTTGGAAAATCTCCTCAATGCCACCAAACTCTTCCAGTTTCCTTATGTTGTAACTGTCTTTTATTTAAAATCATCCAATGTGTGGCGTGTTATGGTAGCAGCAAAAACAACATGATTTACACCGTGCGAAGTCTATTTTTCTGCGAGAGGCAATGGATCAGAACGTGTTAATGTCAGTTTAGAACCTGACACAGACCTCGAACTCGTGGCGGAAAAAACAAAGTGCATGGCACTGTACAAAACGTGTTACACTAGAAAAAAAGCAATGTTTCAAACAACGACACAGGGTCACAGGAAGCGTTTCTGGCGTCTTGCAGTACAGTCTGTAAGATACAGTCATCCTCCTACAGTACAGGTGATGAAACTTTAAACTGGTCTGTGCAGTGGATCAATACCTGTATATTGTGATGGCATGCATACGGTATTTGTTTTCGATATATGGAAGGAGAGAGATGCAATAAAAATCTTATCGCGTTCTCTATCAGATGAAGAGAGTGGAGCTTTCATAATTCGTAATTTTCTCTGTCCGATGGTACAGAATGACGATGATAGAATGTTGGGGTGATAGACGTGAATAGACCCTGAGGGACGAGAATCTGCTTCGGACTGCAGCATCTGTATGGTGTTTGGAGAAACGCCACAATGCAGTGGCAAAATCCTCCTTCATCTCCCAGTTCCCGTACTGTCTTTTATACTATCTCGTGTACCAGGAGCAGGCTTCTTTTGGCGCTGACCTCAAACATTGTGCATAGTTGGCAGAGCTACAAAACATGTTCCCGTTCGCTTCGAAAGGTCAAAACACAGTCCTGTCACACTAACTCAGCTTAGCCTGTTTCTATACGTGTTGCAGAAGGTGGTGGATATAGTTTTGTCTGACTTCTGCTCAGTTCCGACTTAAATCAGAACGATCACATGCACAAAGCTGCCGAGGTGGTAGCAGTTGCAAGAGGCATAGGAGCTGTCTAAAATGTTAGTGTAGCAGATAGGTTCGAGAAAGGTGACTCGTTTCGAGATATGAGAGTGCCAGAAATACGAGAAAGGTGACTCGTTTCGAGAGATGAGAGTGCCAGAAATATGATTCGCTAGTGGCTGTAATCATTAAAGGGCTTCTCCATCAGATACGATGCAGGTATGTGGTTGAATGAGATGACTTGATTCCAAATCCCAGACATCATTTCTACCAGAAAGCGTAGCATCAGAGAACTGAAAAGCTAGTGCACATTGCCCCCATATCCGGAATTTACGGGAATCAGGTGACTTGTGTTTGTAGATGTGGTGCCAACTCCCTCCAACGACCTACCAAGGTCTCATTGCTTCCATGTCACGATGCTCGCCGCTGTTATCCATGACAAAGTTGGGCGTACTGGCTATTAGGTAGGTGGTCATGATGTTCTGGCTGATCAGTGTAAATGTACAGAGTTAGGAAGAGAACTGCAGCACCGCCAGCCCAAAGGTTGAATGTGGATGTTGTGCTTTACGAAATATAACACAGACGTCGCAGTGTTACCAGGCTGGGTGTAATATACATATCAAAAAGCATGTAATGCCGGAAATGCATATTCTCCTATTTCCATCTATTGTACTATAATTTTTTTCCTTATTTTGTTACCCGAAGATATGACATTTCAGTGTCTTTTTATATTGTAATTGTTTTACTATTTGTATATATGCATTTATGTCGATGTATAATTGGTTTGTTTTGTAAATACTATTTGTATTTTTACGCTGGCTCTTGCCTAGGGGAAACAATGCTATTGAACGAATATATCGATAGGTCATGTGGAGAACCAAAGTGTTTGGGATCTTTGGTAGTGTTAACTCTGCCACATGGAGCGTGGGCAGAGAGTCTGGCTGGAGTAGGGCGGTGGAGCAGGTGTGTTGTGTGACGCTCCCGCGAGTTGCCGCGCTTTCAGGGTTTGGCAGCATGTAATTGCGCTCGACTTGCTATGATAGTTTCTCATACGGTGTCGCGGACGGGAAGCATTAGCTAGCACACATCAAGAGCCCTTTTCGCCTGGTGACCGTGTCGAGAAGAAGGCGCGACAACATCCAGCTTCTGCAACAGCGACGGCCGACAGTGAGTGACTGTCGCCACCTCCCCAATCGACGACTGCAAACCTTCAAACAACCAACAAGGAAGACTAAAAGCACATAAAGTTTTAGAACTGTATGGCAGACCTCAGTTTTTCAAACTGTTACATCACAAAAATACAGCAACTTAGCATGAACCTTTGTTGATCATTGTCCCAATTGCATTACCAAGCAGGGTCCCTTCCTTTTCTGGAGTGAACCTGAGTGTCGTTGAAATTCATACGCCGGGATTAAAGTAATATCATTCCATTCCACTGCTTTAATTTCAAAGTTCAGTTAAAGTATTCATAGCTGGCTACAATATTTAGATTACACAAGCACAAATTAAGAGTGCGAGTTTTCTTACCATATTTTAGCTTACCTGTGACTGCAGCTCAGCTTGGTACGTACTAAATTTTACTATTGTTAATTGTCCAGAATCATTTAATTCAAGTTCAAAGTTAAATCTATTATTTCTAAATTGCGTAGATTCAAGTAGCTTTTGAAATGATTGTTGGGGTAGCCCAAGACTAATCTTATTTTATTGAATTTCGTAGTGCTTCAGAAACAAAGTTCACTATTAACTTTCAATTTTCCGGTTTTATTAATTCTTTGGCTAAATTAAGTCACAGTGTAGCGAAATTTATTACTTCTGACAAATATTCAGTTTTCACACAACACGTGTCAACCTTCAGTTGCCAAGCTTTTAGTGCTAATTATATGTGTATTAATCTTTCGTTTTCAGTTATTATAGTAGTTGTCCATAGGACTGGCGACTGTAATTTCCCCCAAATCTCAAATATCTAATTAATCGTTAATGTAACGACCGCACACTTACTTTCTTCATTAACTTTACCCCTTTTCAAAATTAATTTCCACCAACTTCATTTGCATTTTTCCTTTCATTTAGATGTAACCCTTTCCTCCCTCTTTACCAACAGATTAACATCGGTGACGATTTCTTTTCCCAAATTTCCATTAGGTCAATAAAGTCGATAAGTGAGGGGGAAGTTACAAGCATAGCTCAGGTCAAACACACGCAGTGTGCAAAAGTATACAGGATAATTCAGCGGCCCCTACTGTTGTCGTGTTATGCAACATACAATGTTATATCTGGCCTTCATAAACCATGTGCGAGGTTTACATTTTCTCTCACTCGCTAAGTGCAAACTACCAGTCCTACATAAAAAAACGAATAGGAACTTTTTCTAGCGAATCTAATGTAGTAAAATTTTGTGTTGGGATATGTTTCGGTTAGAGGTAGTAATTTTCGATTTACCGGAGAAAAACGTAGAAAAGTGACTTTCAAATGCACCACCACTCCCACAATCAGGCTGCAACCAGTCAGAATTTCTAGTATGTTGTTCATTGCACTTACACTGTACAAAAATATACGACTGCATGAATTATTTTCCACATTCGACCTCTTGTGGTCTTCATTGCCTGGCCTTATAGCGCCACTGGCTTAGTCGAGCACTTACAAATTGTAAAATTGACGTTCATGTAAATTTTACCTAACAATTTTGTGAATTTCAATAGCATAAAATAAATAATGACAATGGTGTATTTGTCATGCCTACTGACTAAGAAACTACTGTGCTTGTAAGGGTTAAGGTTGGATCGAATTGTCAACATAACTACTTTCGACATAAAGTTTGCAAAAGTTGTTTTTTCTTTCATTGTCCTCACACGTTTAAATCAATAACGTTAACCAAGTAGCTGACAACCCTGGTGGCATAAAAGCCCCCACCAATAGGGACCAAGAGCAGTCAGTGTAGTCTGAAATTTTTGTAAAATGGTAGGAATGAATTTCACAAACAACTTACTAGAAACCCTGGCAAGTAAGGGATGAGTGAGGGTTTTAGGTGCGTTTGAAGGTCACTTTTGTAAGGTTTTCTTGAATAACTCGAAAACTGTGGCGTCTGATAGAAACATATCCCAGTACAATATTCAGCTACATTATATTTGCTACAAAAAGAACCTGTCCATTTTCTTCTGTAGGACCAATAGTTTGAGCATAGCGAGCGAGACAACATGAAAAATCTCGTGTGTGCTTTATGAAAGTCAGATATGACGTTATCGGTTGCGTAGAATGACAGAAGTAGGGGCAGCTGAAACATGCTCTGTATACCAAAGCCGTTTGTACTAAAATCAATTGTCATTAGCACAGCTTCACCACCACTTGAGCTGTGTTGCTTGGCCACAGTATGGGGTGCTGATGAGGACTGCACTTTGCAGCCCACTTGAAGTTGTTCGATACTGGAGCTGCTGCCATAGTGGACCAGTGCCAGCTCAGGAGGGTAGGAGTAGTGACCACCAGCACGGGGACCACTACTTGCTAATTGACTGTCTGATCATGATGCACAGTTAATGGAAATAAATAAAATGCCACCTTACTACCCAGAGGTAGGTTCATACAAAACAGTAAGGTTATAGTGAGACCAGAATACAATGCTTTTAAGAGTAAGTTAAAAGGAGTGATTTCAGATTAGGTATATATAGAAAGAAATGCTAATGTCACATTCAATTTGTTCCATAGTAATTTTGTGTCACTATTCTAAAGTTGCTTTCCAAAAAAATTACTCAGAAGATTCAATAAAAGAATTAGCTAAGCCATGGATAACTGAGGTAATTAAAATTACATAAGATGAAGAGCGACATTTTTATAGAGGCCAGAGTAAGTCAAGATCCGACATTAATTGCATTCTACAAAAAATACTGTAGTATTTTAAGAAAAGTCATTAAGATGTCAAGAAGTATGCACATCATGATAGAAATAAATAATGTGAATGTTAAGACTAAAGCTATATTGGATATTTTCAAACAAGAGACAGGACAGCCAAAAGTAAACAAGATACAATAACAATAAAACCAAATGACAGTTTTGTGACTGATATTCACAAGCTGCAGGTACTTTCAATGATCAGTTTCTAAATGTAGTACCAACAATAGAAGTATACAGTTCAGTTGAAGAAGTAAGGGAATATATCCAAAATATTATTCCACAAAAATCTAAGCAATTATAGGGTGGCCCAAATGAGTGGACTATTGGACATGAAGTTGTGGCGGCATTAACGCAGGAGAAAAAGACCTATAGCTACTTTCAACAGGATAGAGTTACTGCCCAGACAGCTGGTCGAACCTTGGAGCACATTTAAACAATATTCATGCCTGAGAGAGTTGTTAACAGAGCTCAAGCTGGTAGTGGCACTAGTTGGACACACAGATCACCTGATCTTTCAGTGTGCAGGTCTTTGTGTCCTCAGGAACTACAGCAGAACATTTCAAACAAAACTGCAGCAATCCTAGCAGTCCAGCTTCGATCCGCTTTCAGCTACTTCAGGACTGGGCAAAAATTGCCAAGAGATGAATGGTAACCACTTTCTACATCTATTATAGTCAGGCTAGAAACGTATTTCCTTTCCTCTGCTGTGTTCCTTCTTTCCATGTAACTCTGTTCTCTGAGCCACATTTATTTCTCCACCTGGTAGAAGTACCACCAGCATCCTTCACTGAAGTGAAAATAATCATGAAAAGTCTAAAAAACAGCAGTTCATGTGATGTAGATAGAATTTCAAACGGAATTCTGAAAAGTTGTTCCAACTTAATGAGCAATGTCCTTAGTGGTATATATAATTCATCACTGGCACAGGAAATGTTTCCACGTAGATTAAAATATGCAGCTGTTAAACCTCTTCATAAGAAGGTGACAAGACAGGCTTAAACAATTATAGCCAATTCCCTTACTGGGATATTTAGAAAAGTAGTGTACTCAAGAGTAGTCTTACACTACATGGAAACAGTTTACTTAGAATATCACAGTTTGAATTCCACAAGGGTTGCTCGACTGAAAAAGCTGTTTATACATTCACTCATGATATAGTACAAGTCTTAAATAATAAAATATCGCCAGCTGGTGCTTTCTGTGATGTTTCCAAGATCTATGATTATGTATATCATGTTACTCTTTCAGAAAAACTCTAGTTTTATGGTATTGACGGCTTTATGCACAGCTGATCTGAATTATACTCAAACAGAGAGCAAAAGACTGTGATGAATAATTCAAACAATGTTAGATGCATACAAATTTTTGTGATTAGGGAGAAATCACGAAGGGACTCCCAGAGGATTCAATTATGGGTCCACTCTTATACACAGTCCAGTCACATTAACGTGACCACCACCTGTGTTCGACGTCAATATGCAGTAACCACTCACAGACGGCCAATGGCAGCTCAAGCAGTGGACATTATTTAATAATAATGCTGTCATTGTCGTAATGTGAAAACGGAGCGATTTATCTGATATCCAAAACCACATGATCATTAGCTTTCAGGCCACAGGTGGAAGCATTTCCGAAACAACTAAGTTTGTAAACTGTTTATGTGCCATCATGGTCAAAGTAAACCTTGCATGGCAACAGGACGCTATCCAAAAATTCGTTCGCCATGAGCCATAGATGACAGGGATGAACGATAGATGTGGAGATGTGTACAGACCAATAGGCGTGCAGCTGACCATCAGATGAACCAATGGGCTACCAACAAGTGTCACACCGATTGCAGCAGACACCTAGTTCGCACACCTATGCAGTCTGCTATTCATTGACGATATAGGCTTGAATTTTCATGCCGGTAGCGCAACTGGTCGTCCACTCAGTAGTGCAGGTAGCCTTTTCAGATGAATCAAGCCGTTGAACAGATGGCCATTGTCGTGTACAGTGTGAAACATCTGAAAGCAAACATCCTGCAACAATCGTCCAGGCCAGAAGGCACTCCCTGGGTCGTTCTAGGGCACACAGCGGATAAATGCAAGTGTGCATCTATCCTTGGCGACCATGTCCAGCCCTACATGCAGTTTGTTTTTCCTTGGCATGATGGCATCTAGCAGCAGGACAATGCAATGTGTCACACAGCTCGCAGTGTATGTCCATGGTTGGAAGAGCATCAGGATGAGTTTACCCTAACCCCCTGGCCACCAAACTCCCCAGATTTAAACATAATCAAGAATCTGTAGGACCACCTCAACTGGGCTGTTCGCGTCAGGGAGCCTCAACCGAGAAACGTAGCACAGCTGACCATGGCACTGAAGTTGTCATGGCTCCACAACCCTGTTGGTGCCTTCTAGCATTTCATTGATCTCTTCCTGCATGTTTCACAGTGATCTGCACTGCAAAAGTTAGTTATTCAGACTTTTGACGGGGGTCGCATTATTGTGAGTGGACAGCGTATATTTGAATGACCTTCTACTTCACATTCGAAAATCAGGTTTGGTACTTTTTGCAGATGATACTAGTGTTGACACAAATGCCTTTAGAGAGAAAGCAACAGAAGAGACGACAAATGATATTTTCCAAGGAATTATAGAATGGTTCTCAGAAAATGGACTCTCCCTAAATTTTGAAAAAACACTCTATATTCATTTCTGTCAACGAGCAGAGTGCTACCAACAATTGATGTAGCACATGAGCAGGAGTCAGCAAACAGGGTAGGATGCTCCAAAAAGAAGCATGTTACTGAAATCCTCATACAATTAAGTTCAGATACTTCTGATGCTCATTTAATTGCTGATCTTGGAAACAAACGAGTCAACCTCCTGACATATTTTGCATATTTCCACTCAATAACGTGTTATAGAATACTTTTCTGGAGTAATTCATCACTTAGAAGGAAAGTTCTGCTTGCACAAAATAAAAAACAGTAAAAATAATATGTAGTGTTCACCCACAGAAATCACGTAGGTGTCTCTTCGAGGAGCTAGGTATTGTAACTGCATCATCTCAATGCATATATTTGCTAATTAAATTCGTCATAAATAATCCATCACAGTTTCAGAAGAACAGCTGTGTCCATACCTACAATACTAGATGGAAAAATGGACTTTCCTAGCCAGTAATAAAGCTGTCACTCGCTCAGAAAGGAGTTAAATATTCAGCAACAAAAATTTCTGATCATTTTCCCAATAACATAAAATGTCTGACAGGTAGCAAAGCATGTTTCATATTTAACTTTAAATTATTTTTCTTAGACTAGATATCCTACAAATTGACCCATATACATGATTTTAAAAAAACTCAGTCAGATGTTATATGGAACATGTAACCAGCTAACTATAGTCCATTTTAAATTACTTAATAGTTGACCCATCATTGGCTGGAGTTGATTTCCTCCAATGGAAGCGCTCAGCATCACCCCTATACCATTCACCATTGCCAAACTGCCACAACAAATGCTCAGCTGACTTTCATTGTTTGGTTAGTGCTGTGTATCAAGCATGCATGTTCCGTTACCATCGTTGTGCATGTATTTTTCGTGTGGTTTATCATGTCTGATGAAATCCGAAACAAAGGGGCCAACCTGGATCTGGGATGCCAACACATCAGAAAAGCAAGGAATTACGTTTAAAGGACAATCGCAACAACTCGTGTGCAATGTGGTGGAATACTTTGAGAGAGAGGCAGAAAATGGGGGCCCTCTCTTACCGGTTTCCAAAGTAGTCGTGCGAACAGCAGCCGCGGTTGAGGTCAGTGAACCGATCGAACTTCGTATCAGTAAGAAATACGAGGATGAAAGAAGCGAAGCAGGACCCTCTTGTGTTCATACGCCGGTCAGGAAAAGAAGCATGCAGAAACGCCTAACAAATCTGCATGCTTTCGCACAAGACGCGATCTGGCGTCACATATACAGTTATTATCACTAACCTACATTAGATAAGCTTCGTACAACACTGCGTGATGCCGCACTTTCTGAAGGCAGCAGATCACCACTGCGACTAGCGCTGCAGAGTCTCGGCTTTAAATACATAAATATTTCAGGCCTTAAAAATGTCGACGGAACGAGAAGACACAGCCGCGTAGCGATGCAGATTTTTGCGTGAAATGAAAGATACTAACTTCGAGGACATTGTTTGGATCGATGAAACTTAGCGAACGCAGGTCATATTGTTATGAAAGGTTGGAGAGACAACAAAGGAAAGATATGGCACTCCCCACTGGAAAAGGTGCTAGAATTATTCTTTTGCATGCTGGTACCTACCACGGCTTTATTCCCGACTGTCAACTGCTTTTCAGATCCTGGAAGACATCAGATTACCATGAGGAAATGAATCATGAAACATTTTTAAATTGGTTTGAAAATACGTTGTCACCAAGTTTGGAAAATCCGTCAGTAGTTATTATCGACAGTGCTTCATATCTTCAGTTTTAAAGGATACCGTAAGACACTAACCCTGTGCTTTCGAAAGGAAGACAACATTCACTGGTCGCGACAACCCAGAGTTAACTGCGGATGATTCAGTGAAGAAAAAAAAAATAGAATTATTACAACTCAGGTCGCTTCATTAGCCATAGTTGCCAACCTATGTTATCGTAGCTTACAAATATGGACATAGAGTCATAAGATCACCACTTTATCACAGACGCTTTAACGCTATTGAATTTATTTGGGAGCAAGTGAAAGTATATTTTGCTCGCGAAAACAAAAATAAAAATTTTTGTGGGTGAAGTTGAGAAACTGACTGTTAAGGGACTGGAAAATGTCAGCGAAATGGACTGGAGTGCTGTTGTGATGCTTACGAATCGAGTAATTGACGAAGTGTGGAATAATGAAGATCTTCTAGAAGACAGTGTTGCGGAACTTATTATTTTTTCCTGCTGCTCATCCACTTCGGAAAGTTCCAGTGTGACTCTGACATGAGTGGTATCCACCCACTTTTGAACAGCACAGCTGCCAGGAGCTAGAAATCAGTGGAGGAATGTACACAAAAAAGTTTCCTTATTTTTAAACAGTGTACAATATTTCTATGTGCCATCCCGATGTGGCATATAACGTGTAACGTGTCAGCTCCTGAAGCCAGCGTGAGGATAATTCCAAGTAACCTATGAAAGCGAGAAATTACAATTGGCTTTTGGCACTGATATTTCTCCTGAGTTTGCTCACAGAGGTTAGCTTTAATAGCTGTGAACATAGCAAGCGTGATGAATAGTTCTGCCACAAGTTGCTGACCGCTGTCTCCTCGGATACATTGCATATCACGAAGTTGTGGTTATATTAGCATTCAATCATTTAAAATCAGCTGTCGACAGAGTATCTCGGTTTCCCGTCACTCCCCAGAACGGCCGCTGCCAACAACGCTTCACATTACTCTTAAGAAAAGGTGGCCTTATATATTCAATAATATTATAAACCCGTCATTATATTGACGGCCTGAGGGCGCGTATTGATGTATTGTCAATACCAGAAATATTGACGAGCATTATTGATGGTCCCAAAAACGGTCTCATTGCGTACTGAGCGTGTGGGTCGAGCATTGACAGTTTGAGATTATCCGCCGTTCAAGTGCTGGCAGAGCTTCATGAACCAGCCACACAGTGCTATAATGTGTACTATTTATGTTATCAGTTCGTCTTTGAGCGTAACATCTCTCAGATTCAATGTTTGTAGTAGTCATTTAACAGGAAACACTCTTAAAAGGATTATGCAGTAACCATATTTATCACTTTACAATGATCAATCGAGGACTCTCTATGCCATTGTTTTCTTCTTTAATTTGGAAACATGGTATGCCTCACCATGTGCTGTATATGCATTGGCTACAAAATGCATATCAGTCTCATCACATTATTTACATTAATTACTTGAATATATAATTGCAGTACAGATGTAATTACTTCACAGGTTAAAATAACATTTTTTGCTAATTGTGTTTGATGATATTACAACACTAAATTTCAAACAATCGAATGACCTTCCTGTTGCCAGATATCTCAGTTACATGTAATCTCGCCGACTGCAATTGCCTCTCCCAATGACGAATTTTGCTTTTCTGTTTTACGTCGTATCAACATTAATAATTTGTCATAAGATGAAGGACTCATACGAAAATGGTTTGACATCTTTTGTTTCTGGGCTTAAGATTTTATTCAGTAAATTAATATACGATAAGTAGCTTCTTTTTCAACCCTTCTCAGACTATTGTCCCATTTTCGTTGTTTTCTCTTGTTTACTGGGTATAACTAAAATAATTGCTGCACACGCTTTCTTTTGGGTGTTCCGACATATTAACCTTGTAAAATGAGAAAAATTGAAGTAACAAATTTCAAAATACCACCATCGCTTTAACAGAGCATTCAATCAGATTATGGCAATATGGTTTGCCAAAACTGATAATCTGAATAAACGCTCTACTAAAGAGATCGTGGTGGTTTAACTTGTGTTACTTCTGTTTTCAGGTAAATATAGCTCGCCCCTAGAATGTAATAATGTCAGGCATATACAACGTGTAGAATTGCGATGCCTACTGCCGATACCGACAATACTATTGATGGTCTGAGGGTCGCTTTAATATTTTAAAGGTATGAAAAATTAGTATTGTCAATAAATACTGAATGCGTGCAGGCCTGTTATAAGCACTTGTGAAGTGATGCGCCGTGTGTCGTCTGTAAGAGAGCTGCAGCCAGCAGCCAATGTGGCAATGCTGTGACTGTGACAGACGTCAACTATCAAGTAATTTTAAATGGACTATAACTAACGAACTAACTAAGTAACCATCTCCTTCAGTTTCTACATTTGTTCAAGGAAGCCATTATTTGCCTTCCTTTTCTCTTTTCTTAGAAGTTTCCTCCTCAGTTCCCCAGACAAGGCTATGATTGTGATCTTGACCATCTTCTCAGCAATGGTTTCCACTTCTTGGATTGGTCTATCCTCCAATCCAGCTGCGAAAACAGCTTCTACAGTTCAACAGCCAATTACAGTATTGTTTTGTTTGTATCACAGGAACCCCCAGTTTTTAGATTAGTTTCCATGTTATTTCTTTTGTTTCCACAAGAACTAGTGCTATATCAGTCCACACCAGTGGAGCCCTCCCGCTTGTGTTACGCTAATTACTCAGGGGGCCGCCCAGTATCCCTGAAGTTCCGTTCACGACATATCTTCAAATGTCTCAGGCAGCTCTCGCCACAGATCGCTACATACCTTGAGTTGGGAGTACTTTCGTTCCATCTTCCTTGTTCCATTCTATGCACATTTTCACGTGAATCACGTGTCCCAAGAAGAAGTACTTGTTCCCCACATCCATAAAAGGATCTCCTTTTGTATGTGGTCAGTCTCCTCATACAAAAGTAGATGCAGTATTGAGGGGAGAATGGGTTCAAGTGGCATCACAAAGAATATCCTCCAAAATCTTACACAATCACACCCTGTCTTACTTACATCCCCACACAATGCGGACTGAGCATTTCATTCTGTTCCACACCTACACTTATTAACAAAAGTGCAGACATATTGGGTATCAAGCCTGCACTGAGGTCATCGACAGACATAGAAGTAACACTAAATGTTCCCCAGGGAAGTGTGTTGGGACCCTTGCTGTTCGTGTTGTATATTAATGACCTTGTAGACAATATTAATAGTAACTGCAACCTTTCTCCAGATGTCATAGTTAAGTGCTGTCCAAAACAAGCTACACAAATATTCAGGCAGATCTTGATATGATTTCAAAGTGGTGCAAAGATTGACAACTTGCTTTAAATGTTCAGAAATATCAAATTTTGCATTTCACAAAACGAAAAACTTAGTATATTGTCACTACAGTATCAACAAGTCATTACTGGAATCACTCGACTCAGACAGATACTGGGGTGTAATAGTTCGTTGAGACATGGAATACAATGATCATATAGAGCTAGTGATAGGCAAAGCAGGTGCTAGACTTGGGTATATTGGTATAGTACTAGTCAAATTTTATCTGTCTATGGAGGAGATTGGTTAAAAATTACTCATGCAGCCTGTCCTAGATTATTTCTCAGATAGGACTAACAGGGGAAATTGAATGTATACAGAGAAGTGCAGCAAGCACGGTCACAGATATGTTGCACCATTGGGAGAGTGTCAAAAATGCTTAAAAATCTGACCAGGCAGATACCTTAAGACAGATGCTTTCTGTCCTGAGGAAGCTTACTTACAAAGATCAGGGACCAGTTTTAAATGATGACCCCTCCCCCCCCCCCCATCTACCATGTATAATTCCCACACAAATCATAAAGACAGGATTTGTTTAATTACAGCACACAAGGAAGCATGTAATGTTATTATTCCCAAGCTCCATACTTGAATGAGACGGTGAGATGTCCTAATAACTGTACAATGGGAAATACCCTGTTCCATGCACTTCAGAGTGGTTTGCAGAAGATGGTTGTAGGTGTAGATGTAGAAGAAAAAACGGTCTAAGAATACTGAATACGAAAATAGATACCTCACAGAAATCATTTAGGGGCCTCAAGTACGCAAATAAAAAGAGTTATCAGCAAGTGAACGAAGTGACGTCCAAAAACAACTTTCGAATGAGTATACTTAATTTTGAATTGTACTTCTTCCCCTACATATAAGTCAGATAGACAATTCGAGTTGTCATGCAAAGTTTTATGTGAAAATGTTGATGCTATTTAGAGTTCAATGTAGGTACATCTGAGGGTAAAGTTTTTAACAATTCCGTTGCGTTTTTGTTCTTAGTCCGGGTTCTGAGAGGCCACCAGTGTTGTAAATATAACTATTTCTGTACTTAATTTTCTAAAAAAAAATTGTACAGTTATACAGAAACAGTCTTCGTTCAAAAGTTTGTATGGTAAACTGTTGATAAATGTAACAACAGGAAAAAAGTCGCCCCAAAATTCCAAAACATGGACATACATGTATATGTATATACATGTATATGTATATGTATATACAAACACATTAAACAGAATTTAGAAGGCAATTCATGGAGCCTGTTTACCTTATCCATAGTGTCTTTTTCTATGTAACAAAATAGAATAGCCTATGGTTCCTCCCACCAACGTCTACATCAAAACTTTTTCCCTGATAAACCTTCAACTTTGCGTTCATTTTCGCTTGAGAATGAGAATCAAAAGTTATTATATAACAAACAAAACCATTGTCTTCATAACCGAAGGCTTCCATCAAGGATTGCTGATGGATAAATTTAAAAAAAACTTAGACTAGTAACTGCCAGCCGACATGTGCAAGTTTTCGTTGGCTGTGGAAACAATGCAAAGCCTACATCGATTACCTCAAACGCAGAACATCTTGCTTTTGATACTATTTGGAATTCCAAGAACGTGGTGTGGGTGTTTTGTTGTGCCTTGTGTGGCAACAAGAAGTCGGGAAGTGTACATGTGAGAACGTGGGAAATGTGTCATAACGTTGTACAAGTAAAACATGTGAAGTAACACGTGATTTTTACCATATTTCGGGGACTAATAACAAAAGATCAATTTATGATGGATTGAAGAAAGCATCAACGTTATGTTTGGATGGCAATATTTGGCGCGCAGAAGAACATACTTAAATCGGTAAATATGTTTCGAGGGAGCGATTCAGTTGAGCAGACCTTTGACTGTTATCTGCTCTTTGTACTTATTTTACCAATTACCAGAGGCTCCACATTAATCAAATCAAAGCTGATGCTGGTAGCTTGATTTAGGAACATAATGTAGTACTCTGTAAGTGACATATTCATCCAGATGAAAGTTTCCCTTGGTTTCTCTCAAGTGCTCTAAGCAAATTCCGTGATGCTTACTTTGAAAAGGACACTGCGTGTTTCCTTCCCCATCCCTTCGTACTCCGATCTTGTGATCCGTCTCCAAATCACCGATTTGTCGACGGGGCATTAAACGCTGATGTCCCTTCCTTCCCCCTTCTTTTCATTAATGACAATTTTTCGAACGTTATTCCAATTATTCCTATTTTGTGGGTACACAAAACATATAAATTCAATGTCAGATTTACTGTCTTCTGCATGCATTGTGAATACCGGTAACTATAATTTTAATTTCCGCATGTTCTCATACAAATGTTAAATAACTGTTCAGGTTTCAGTTGACTAGTCATAAATACTTATTAGCCAATGCCTGTTGCTAGAAGTGAACATTTCCGTGAAGCTCCTACTAGTTCTGTAGCTTTGAGTGAAATAGCTATTGTCATAATGCTCTTTGCCAATATCATGGCAAATATGTACTTCATGATATAGAGGTATGGAATTAGCATGTGAGAATGCTTTTGTTTTGACAATCATGAGAGTAGGGAGTAGTAACAATATCACACATGGATGTGTGTTGGCTAAAGCTAATCTTCTTGGATTCCTTCAAACACTAAGCAGCTTAATTTGTATTTCTTGTTCTCACCTGTTAGTGGGGGAAGTGGAAATCATTTGTTTGCTCACATTCTTTTTCTCCATGGTAAGATACTCACTTTTACTGCATAAGCATCCTGTAAATTATGGATGGATAACTGTTGTACTCTCTCTCTCTCTCTCTCTCTCTCTCTCTCTCTTTTCCCTCCCCTCCAATACTAAATTGGTGACCCCTTGATGTCCCAGAATGTGTCCTGCCAACCATTCTCTTCTAGTCAGGTTGTGCCACAAATTTCTTTTCTCCCCAATTTTATTCAGTGCCTCTTCATTAGTTCGTGATCTACCCATCTAATTTTTACCATTCTTCTGTAGCACCACACTTCAAAAGCTTCTATTCTCATCTTGTCTAAACTGTTTATCATTCATGTTTCACTTTCATACCTGGCTACACTTCGTACAAATACTTTCACAAAAGACATCCTGACACTTAAATCTATATTCGAAGTTAACTAATTTCTCTTCTTCAGAAATGCTTTTCTTGCTTTTTCCAGTCTACATGTTATATCTTCTCTATTTCGACCATCATCAATTACTTTGCTGCCCAAATAACAAAAATCATCTGCTACTTTGTGTCTCGCTTCTTAATCTAATTCCCTCAGCATCACCTGGTTTAATTCAACTACATTCCATTATCTTTATTTTGCTTTTGTTGATGTTTATCTTATATCCTCCTTTCAAGACACTGTCAATTGAGTTCATCTGCTCTTCCAAGTCCTCTGCAGTCTCTGACAGAATTACAGTCTCATTGGCAAAATTCAAGGTTTTTGTTTCTTCTCCCTGGACTTTAATTCCCATTCTAATTTTATCTAGCTCTATATACAGATTCAATAACATTGGGTATAGGCTACAATCCTGTCCCACTCCTTTCTCAATCAGTGCTACCCTTTCATGCCCCGTGACTCTAACTTCAATCTAGTTTCTTTACAAGTTGTAAATAGCATTTTGCTCCCTGCATTTTACCCCTGCCACCTTTAGAATTTGGAAGAGAGTATTCCAGTCAAAATCGTCAAAGGCTTCCTCTATGTCTACAAATGCTGTAAATGTAGGATTAACTTTTTTCTGAAGCTATCTTCTATGAGAAGTCTTAGGGTCAGTATAGCCTCTCGTCTTCCTACATTTCTCCGAAATCTTCCTCGAGATCAGCTTCTACCAGTTTTTCCAGTTGTCTGTAAAGAATTCATGTCAGTATTTTAGCCGTGATTTATTGAACTGATAGTTTGGTAATTGTCACACGTACCAGCACCTCCTTTATTTGGAATTGGGATCATTGTATTCTTGTTGAAGTCTGGCACATTTCACCTGTCTCATACATCTTGTTCACCAGGTGGAAGAGTTTTGTCATGGCTGGCCCTCCCAAAGCTATCAGTAGTTTTAATGGAATGTTGTCTACTCCTGGGACATGTGTCGACTTAGCTATCAGTAGTTCTAATGGAATGTTGTCTACTCCTGGGACGTGTCGACTTAGGTCTTTCAGTGCTCTGTCAAATTCTTCACACAGTACCATAACTCCCATCTCATCTTCATCTATGTTGTCTTCCATTTCCATAATATTCCTCGCATTCGGGAGGACGACGGTTCAATCCCGCGTCCGACCATCCTGATTTAGGTTTTCCGTGATTTCCCTAAATCGCTCCAGGCAAATGCCGGGATGGTTCCTTTCAAAGGGCACGGCCGACTTCCTTCCCCGTCCTTCCCTAATCCGATGAGACCGATGACCTCGCTGTCTGGTCTCCTTCCCCAAACCAACCAACCAACCAACCATAATATTCCTCTCCCTTGTATAGTCCCTTTATATACTCCTTCCATGTTTCTGCTTTCCCTTCTTTGCATAAGACTGGTTTTCCATCCAAGCTCTTGATATTCACCTTTCTCCAAAGGTCTCTTTAATTTTCCTCTAAGCAGTATCTATCTTACCCCTAGTGATATATGTTTCTACATGCTTACATTTGTCCTCTAGCCATTCCTGCTTAGTCATTTTGTGCTTCCTGTTGATCTTTTTTTTTTTTAGACATTTGTATTTCCTTTTGTCTGCTTCATTTGCTACATTTTTATGTTTTCTCCTTTCATCAATTAAATTCAGTATCTCATCTGTTACCCAAGGAATGCTACTAGCCCTTGTCTTTTTACCTACTTGATGCTCTGCTGCCTTCACTGTTTCATCTCTCTAAACTATCCTTTCTTCTTCTACTCTATTCTTTTCCCTTGTTCTTGTCAATTGTTCCCTAACGCTCCCTCTGAGATACTCTACAACATCTAGTTCTTTCAGTTTATCCAGGTCCCGTCTCCTTAAATTCCTACCTCTTTGCAGTTTCTTCAGTTTTAGTCCACAGATGATAACCAATAAATTGTCCTCACAGTCCACATCTGCCACTGGAAATGTAATAGGCCTATAATTTAAAATCTGGTCCAGAAATCTCTGTCTTACCATTATACAGTCACTCTGAAAACTTTGGGTGTCTCTAGGTCTCTTTCATGATTCTTAAACCAAGTGTTACCGACCGAGCGAGGTGGCGCAGTGGTTAAACACTGGACTCGCATTCGGGAGGACGACGGTTCAATCCCGCGTCCGGCCGTCCTGATTTAGGTTTTCCGTGATTTCTCTAAATCGCTCCAGGCAAATGCCGGGATGGTTCCTTTCAAAGGGCACGGCCGACTTCCTTCCCCGTCCTTCCCTAATCCGATGAGACCGATGATCTCGCTGTCTGGTCTCCTTTCCCAAAACCATCCAATCCAAGTGTTACCTATTATTAAATTGTGCTCTGTGCAGAATTCCACCAGGCTGCTTCCTCTTTCATTCCTTTGCCCAAGTCCATATTTACCTCCTATTTTTCCTTCTCTTTCGTTTCCTGCTATCAAATTCCGGTCCCCCATGACTACTAAATTTTTATCTCCCTTAACTGCCAGAATAGTTTCTTTTATCTCATCATAGATTTCTTAAATCTCTTAATCATCTGGATAGCTAGTTGGCATATAAGCTTGTGCTACTGTGATGGGCTACAGTAATGTGTTCACTATGCTGTTCATAGTAGCTTATACATGTTCCTATTTTTTTTTTATTTGTAATTAAACCTACACCTGTGTTACCCCCATTTGATTTTGTATGTATGAGCTGTATTCACCTGACCAGAAGTTCTGTTCCTCCTGCCACTGAAGTTTACTAACTCCCAATATAGCGGACTTTAACTTATCCATTTTCCTTTTTAAATTTTCTAACCTACCTGCCCAATTAAGAAATCTTACATTTCATGTTCTGATCTGTAGAACGCCAGTTTTACTTCTCCTTGTAATGACATTTTCCTGAGTAGTCCTCACCTAGAGATCTGAATAGGGGAAGCATGCCCTCGGGAAAAATTATGGCTGTAGTTTCACCTTGCTTTCAGAATTCCCAGTACTAGCACAGTTGATGTTACAAGTCCAGATCAGCTGTTGCTCCTGGAGCTACTGAAAAGGCTGCTGCCCCTCTTCAGGAACCACGGGTTTGACTGGCCTCTAAACACATACCCCTCCATTGTGATTGCACCTACGGTGTGGCTATCTGCATCACCGAGACACGCAAGCCTCCCAACCGACGGCAAGGTCCATGATCACTTGACCTCTGTAGCTAAAGTGAAGCCCTCGGTACCAAGAAACCCACACACAACTCCAAGATCCAATAACAAAAATTTCATTTGACTCACTTGATAGCTGAAACAAAACCTGTGGTACCTAACACCAACACACTAAAATTGTCAAATCTATTATCCAAACCTTCACTTACCCTACCTGTTCCATATAAAATTCACAGTACAACAAACCAAAACTCGCTCACATAACTAATACCAAAATGTAGTGTAACCTAACCAATGATGTTAAACCCATAGCCAACACAATTACCAAACACTAAAAAGGACAACCCCAAAATCCATAAAAACTTCCATCACAAACAATTTCAGTACATGCAACAACTATAAAAATACACACACATATACCATACATTTGACAATTAAAAAAAAAATCTGAAATTCACACTGGCCAACCCTATTCCGCCCCCCCCCGCCCACTCTCTCTCTCTCTCTCTCTCTCTCTCTCTCTCTCTCTCTCTCTCTCTCTCTGTGTGTGTGTGTGTGTGTGTGTGTGTGTGTGTGTGTGTGTCGTGTTTTCTAATCACTCTGAAAAACGATTTGTTCAGAAAGTAGCAGTGTCCTCATTCTTGTTTGCATGCATACCAACTATGTGACGACTACCTTTACTCCTTTAACAAGTTCTCTTTGAGTCTTTCAGGCTACACATACAGTAATACAGGGTGTCCCACTCAAACCTCCGTGATTTCAAAGGCCCAGGGGGAAAAAAAACACAGTAGATACGACAATGAAAAATGCACCAGATTGTAGAGCATCTCAAAGAATTTTTATTTCTGCATCAGAAGTGCCAAGTATCGTCACCAGAGTGCAGCATGGTCATATGAAGTAAAAATGGCGACCCCACAGCAGTGCGCGGAAGCAGTAGTGTGGTTTGCAGAAACAAAATCACCAATTACTGTGCAAAGAAATTATTGTCGTGTGTATGAATGTGATCCACCTGTTGTGAAAACAATTAAGGATTGGTATAGGAAGTTTGTGAAAACAATAAAGGATTGATGGCAACAGGAAGTGATCTGAAACATTCTGGGAGTGCATGTTACGGAGTTTCAGAAGAGGCAGTGAATGACATCAGACAAACGCTTCTCAGAAGCCCACATAAGTCAATTCCTCAAGCATCTAGGCAACTTGATGTACCTCGATCAACATTGCATTGTGTAGTTCACCAGCGTCTTCGTATGTGTGATTACGTGGGCTTCTGAGAAACTTTTGTGTGATGTCCTTCACAGTCTCTTCTGAAATTCCATAACATGCACAACCAGAATGTTTCAGAACACTTCCTGTTGCCATAAACTTCCTATACCATTCCTTAATTGTTTTCACATCAGGTGGACCACATTCATACACACGACGATAATTTCTTTGCACAGTAATTGGTGATTTTGTTTCTGCAAACTACACTACTCTGCTTGCGTGCACTGCTGCGAAGTCGCTATTTTCACTTCATGTGACCAAGCTGCACTCTGGCGATGATACTTGGTACTTCTGGTGAGGGAATATAAATTCTTTGAGATGCTCTACAATGTGGTGCATTTTTCACTGTCGTATCTACTATGGTTTTTCTCTCCTGGGTCCTTGAAATCAGGGAGGGTTGAGTGGTACACTGTACAGTAGAGAATAAAAGGGGGGGGGGGGGGGAGGTGGTAGATGTTAGTAGTTTCTGGTTTCAAATTCCTATACTATATCTTTCACCTCTAGACCTTTGTCCTCCAGAAACTGAAGCAGCACTCAAAGCACTTTCAATTTCTGTAGGCCTATTGAAAGAGAACTTGGCTTTATTGGAAATATTCTGGGAGAAATGGTGCATACCACGTGCCGTGCTGCTGAATGCAGCTGAAGTGTTCCCCAGTCTTTACCAAGTGGTGCAGTGTATCCATTAAACTGGACATAGGCATACTTGATTCAGTGTATTATTTAATATTCTTCTGCTTTCCTTCTTAATTTATTGACCCTTTCCTTGGACTTGACAGTACTAGACTTCATCTCCTCACTGGTCTTTTCTTACTAGAAGGAACTGTAATATGTGTGCTTTTCTTGAATAATTATTTGATCTTTCACGGATAATCGTGTACAATAACTTCCGGAGCCATCCGGTAATGATGAGGATCAGAATAGACCTGCAGTTATTCTTTGCCTGTTATAAGAGACGACTAAAAGGAGTCTTATGCCTAGTGAAGCTTTTACATTAATGGCTGAGCTGTTATTTGGATACCCATCAGTTTTAGCTCATTTAATTTTCCTCAACTTTTTTGGCTTAATTATTTATGGCCGTTTTTAAGGTTTGACATCCACTCTTCCAAATTTCTCAGAAATGGCCATTTGGGAAAGGGCTTGATCTATACATCATGTGCTGTGATCTTCTGTACCTACATTTATAGTGGATTTACGTTCACACCCAAAATCCCACGCAGTAGTCAATACATTGGAAGGGGGGTTTGCATCATGTACCCACATAAGCCTCTGATAGAAGTGAGTGTCATCAGCAAGAGTGATCCACATTGAAACAGATCAAACCTCTCCATATTGGTAGATGTGCCAGTGTGGCTGTCTGATTCCAATTGTCCATCCTGTGACATCAGCCACTCTCTCTTACTCAACACCCCAATGGAACATGTATCAAGTTAGTCACTTCAAAAGCTGGCTGGCAGCTTTCATTTCCAAAGCAACTATTGAAACAAGTCAAGAGAAGGATATTGAAGGAGTGGTGCAATGTGTTATTAACACAATTATACATGACACAGAAGCAGTGATACCCTATAATTCAGGCTATTGCAATGGTGCCAGGATGGTCTGAAGAAATAACTGCAACTATGAGAGAATTCTGCAGGACACCTAAATGACACAAGCACCACCCCTCTACAGAACATTTAATGGCATTCAATAGAGTTCAAGTGAAGGCATGATTTTTCGTAAAGAAGGAAAATCAGGAGTGTTGACAACAACAGTATATATCGTATGTTTGTGCCAACATTCCATTGTCTCAATTATGGACTACACTAAGCTGCATTTGTGGTCACCCACTGTCCACACTAGTTCCTGGTATCTCCCACAGTGGTGACATTGTATTAATCCCATGGTCACTGCTGAATGTTTCACACACACACATTGCCAAAGTGTATGCGTGCAGTAACTACAACCATTCTGATTTCTTGACCTGGAAACATCTGTCAGGGCAAAACTCCTTATCCTTCCATGCATGAGGCTTTGAATCATACAGTGTTCCATTTAGCACTTAGTGAATTGGAGTTTTGCAGTGCCTTAACAGTGTTTGTGTCAGGACACGGCCCGTGGACCCACTAAAATCCATAATCAAATGCTTAAACACCTTAGCAACAAAGGCATAAAACACATTCTCAGCATTTTCAGTCACATTTGACAGGAAGGAGCATTTATGTTGTCTCCATCCCCCCCACCCCCCCACCCCTTCCTCCTCCTCAATGGTGGGAGATTATTATTATTCCTATCCTGAAACCGGGATAAACTGTTTCATCTGGAATCTGCAGTGCGCAGTGCTTTCACCCATTGCCAACACTTGATTGTTGCTTTATTTGATCTAAAGGAGTAGTACGATAACACCTGGCACCATCACATCCTGTCTACACTGCACAAATTTGGGCTCTGGGGTTGTTTATCCATTTTTATCCAGAAGTTACTATCCCCCCAGTGGTTCCAAGTCCAAATAGGTTTTACCATCAGCGACCAATATGTATAGAAAACCAGGATTCTGATTGTAACCTTCTTTGCACCGAGCAAGGTGGCGCAATGGTTAGCGCACTGGACTCGCATTCGGGAGGGCGACGGTTCAATCCCGCGTCCGGCCATCCTGATTTAGGTTTTCCGCGATTTCCCTAAATCGCCTCAGGCAAATGCCGGGGTGGTTCCTTTGAAAGGGCACGACCGACTTCCTTCCCTAATCCGATGAGACTGATGATCGCACAGTTTGGTCTCTTCCCCCAAACAAACCAACCTAACCTTCTTTGCCATTACAATCAAAGATATCATGACTACAGTGGGACATATGGTCTCATCATCATTGTATTTGGACTAGCTTTGCCTTATTACAACTCTCCATCATTGCACACTGCATAATGCCAACTTCAGGGGACCATACAGAAACTACGTAATGGGGGCAAGAATCGTGGATATTAATTTTCTCCTGCGAAAACTCACATTATACGCTGACTCAAGACTGTGTTTATGCACCTGGAACTTTACCTTGCTACATAGGTGCTTGAAGTCATCAAAACTTTCAGGATTTTAGTCCTTTTATTTGACAGTAGGTTAACATGGTTACCACATGTACGCCAGCCCAAAGCAAATTGAATGTGGAAGCTTAATATCCTCAGATTTCTCAGCAGCACTTTGTGAAGTGCAGACTGCA
The DNA here is from genome assembly GCF_023864345.2 of Schistocerca serialis cubense. Lineage (NCBI taxonomy): Eukaryota > Metazoa > Arthropoda > Insecta > Orthoptera > Acrididae > Schistocerca > Schistocerca serialis. The sequence continues at coordinate 585,686,041 of NC_064639.1, forward strand.
GAGTTCTCCTATTTTACAAAACTTTGATTTTGTCCTGACTAAACTTTGTATGCTTTTTCTAAGGGTTGGCAGCACTGCCGGTGCTGAGCTTGTTAGATCCAGTCCACCACAATGGTGTTGGTTGGCAACTGGAGCCTTCCATACGAGCCCTGTAGACAGTCTCATAGTGGGAGCTGGTATCTCACCACTGAGGGTCAGACACGAGCAACTCTTTAGTGAACTACATGGTCATCACCTGTCAGATGCCTACACATATGTGTTACTTGACTGTTTCACACCTGTCAGTTGCAACTGTTTGCGAATTGTCCGCAAGTTGGTAGACCATCTGGGATACAATTGGAAGCTCAGTGTGCCCCCTCTTGGCTTTGTTTATAGAGTTTCCTCTCAGCACGCCCCGTGGTATTTACGAGTCCTATGATTAGGATTGCTCTCTTTTGTGGCTGTAAGAAAAATGCTGAAGCAGCTATTCTCAGATACATGTTACATTCAACTCTCCACGACTTCCAAAGTTGACACACATCCACACACATGGATCGAAAGTAAATGACAGGGTTGGTTTTGCTTGTGTGTACACAAAGGGACACCAGAATTACTCCCAGCCGAGTGCATGCAGTGTGTACATTGCTGAGTTGGTTGCTATATCATAGGCTCTGCAGTACATTAAAATTCTCGCCACAAAGAACTTCCTGGTTTGTAGCAACTCCATAAGCCACATACAAGGCATATTTCAGTGCTAACCCAAAATCTTTTGGTCACTAACAGCCAAGGACTATTAGTTGACCTCCTCAGCTCCAAAATGATAGTAGCAGATAACATCTGGACATGAAGCCGCATGGATATTCCAGGAAATTAACTCACTGATATATTAATGGAATGGCAGACTACCTAGACCCTCAAGGAGCTGAAAGCAATGGAGGTGACCACCAAGGTGTGGCATACTTCTCTCCAGGCTTCTCCGAAAGATGCTATTGTACTGTGTTGACTGTGTATTAGCCACACCTGATTTGCATCAAGAGGTCTCTCCTCAATGCAGCTCTGGCAGTCATCTTACAACCACCCATTTTCTCATGGTGTGAGCCCTGTGGGCCGATCTGAGACAAACAATCAATCTATCTATCTTTCTACCTCCCTACCTCTGTGACTTGCAGATGATGGGTTAATGGCTACCAAAGGTCTATGCTTCCTGAGGGTGGCCTTGGGCTACTTTCTATCTCTGTGTTCTCATGGATTTTTAAATTTGTATATATGTATTTTATTTACCTAATTGTTTAAGCTAATCAGCTCTGTAGTTCATACAGTCTACATTTTCTCAACTCATTTTAACTGTACTGACTATGACGACCAGTTGTGTTGTATTCTTCAGTGGCCAGCTGCAGTTTCATCTGTTAAGATTTTATCTCATTTTTAACTCTCAGGCCAAAACTACTGTCATATACATTTTCAAACACAGTGACATTATCACAGAACCTGGAGCTGACAATTCTCATTTCCTCATTTCATATCTTTTTACATCATTTTCTAGTTAATTGAGGACTAATAACCAAGAAGTTTAGTCCCTTTAAACCCATAGTCATCAACATTGTTGTCCTCGTCACTATCAACTTTCAGAAAGCATCAAACATACAATTAGAATATACAACTCGGAACTAGTACTTGCAAGTTTATACACATGAGTAAGGATTCAGATGTCATTTGTTTGAATCTGATTACATCTGTTGTCAGTATTTCTTGGCTTTATTCCAAGAATGTCACTCTTTTCAAATGTAGGCTGACAAAGCGAGGGGGGCTTATATTCATCCTCACACAGGTACTTCCTCTCACAAAGTTACTGCAATCGCCATACCATTTTGAAGACATGCTTAATCTCTTGGAACTGTTCACCACATGCATACAGAACTGTAAATCTGCACGATAGCTCTGCTCTTGTATATAATTATGTGTATTATAGTTCTTTGTTTACGACTATTATTCATTGGTAAGAATACATAGGGATACACATCACTCTTCCAGAGCCCTATGCAACACTAAAGTAATCTTGAAGGGAGAGATCAAAGCAAACCAGAGGCTTGCTGAAACTTCCTGGCAGAAGTTTAAAATTATCACACACTACACTGCAGAGTGAAAATTCATTCCAGAGGCTTGCTGCACAGTTTTAATTAACTGATTTGCTTAATGTGAGAAGTATTCCAGGTAGTCTAAAAGGAACTGAGTCAATGGAAGCAATGTTCTTCTGGAGAAAGGATATGGTAGCTAAGTTTAAAGAATCAGTAAACACCAAATACAGACTAAATCTGCTGCTTTCGTTATATTATTTGAACATATATGAGGGAGGTTAGACCATAAACTAAGGTACATGATTCCCTCTGTTTCAATGTATAAATGGAACAAAGAAGGAAATGAGTAATAAACTGGGATGTTTAAGACATTGCATTCATCCAGGAGGAGTGGATTCCCAGTTTGTCAACCAATCCTGATTTATGTTCCCCATCACCCCAAAATTGCTTTAAGAAAAACTGATGTTATATATTTTTTATAAATGTAAGTTTGTTGACTTCCTGTGTTCTGGTTTTGCAGGTTTTCATATGTTGAAATGGTTTTCAAAATTCATATGTGGCTTTCTGTCATGACCAGGTGAAGCAGTCATGCCTGACATGTGTAAAGTTGTCGTATAAAAAAAATAAGATTGCTAGTAAAAACAAACTACATTTTTTGAGAATATGCTTCACTTGTGGTCTATGACGACATTCCTGTAAGTTCGACATTCCTGTAAGTTGTATCATAAACAGTTATAAGTACAAAAACATTGAAAGTAAACATCCTATGTGAGCAAAGATATTTGTTTAAAAGTTGTTCCAGTTTATAGATATAAATGGAGAATCTATATAGAGAAGAACTACTTTATGTTAATGTATTTTGTCAAATAGGATGTTGACTTTCATAGTTGACAATATATGTGCAATGAAAGCCAAACAATATGGAGGAATTTGGCCGTGGGCTACGAGCAGATAGATTCTCGCAATATGAAGGTATTTTGTACTGCTGAAGGTTACTGTAACTAGCAGTCAAATGCTTCCATGTTTATTTAAAAATGTCACACACCTCAGGTGTGATTGTTTCACCACGTCGTGACAGAAAGCCTCATGTGAATCTTGGAAACCCTGATGATGGAAATTTTGCTTCAAAATATGAATCAGAAATAAAAATTGAAATACAGTAATGTCAGTGGGAAAGAGAGATGAACGGATTGAGTGCCAAATAGGAGGAACAGAGTTAGAACAGGTGGACGGTTTCAAGTACTTAGGATGCATATTCTCACAGGATGGCAACATAGTGAAAGAACTGGAAGCGAGGTGTAGCAGAGCTAATGCAGTGAGCGCAGAGCTACGATCTACTCTCTTCTGCAAGAAGGAAGTGAGTACCAAGACTTAAGTTATCTGTGCATCGTTCAATCTTTCGACCAACTTTGTTGTATGGGAGCGAAAGCTGGGTGGATTCAGGTTACCTTATCAATAAGGTTTAGGCTACGGATATGATAGTAGCTAGGATGATTGCAGGTACTAGTAGATGGGAACAATGGCAGGAGTGTGTCAACAATGAGGAAATTAAAGAAAAACTGGGAATGAACTATATAGATGTAGCAGTCAGGGCGAACAGGCTTAGATGGTGGGGTCATGTTATATGCATGGGAGAAGCAAGGTTTCCGAAGAGATTCATGGGTTCAGCAGTAGAGGATAGACCAAGGAGAAGGTACCTGGATTCGGTTAAGAACGATTTTGAAGTAATAGGCTTAACATCAGAAGAGGCACCAATGTTAGCACTGAATAGGGGATCATGGAGGATTTTTATAAGGGGGACTATGCTCCAGACTGAACGCAGAAAGGCATAGTCAGTCTTAGATGATGATGATGATGATGATGATGATGATGATGAATACAGGTAGATACTGACTTTTATTCTTAGAAAAGTAAGTATTTCTCACTGTTTTGTGTGTGTGTCATACGAACCATTAGGTATTCATTAAAATTTTCAATTTTCGCTGCTCAGTGTTTACAGTTCATTGCATAATGACAGTTTGGATATTTGGCCTATGAACAGAAAGGTATTTTCTCTGTAATCATAGTCAAGAGCTTAAATACATTTTAACAGGAAACAATATACAGTATCAATTTTTAGTAGTAAATTTTAAATTATGATATCACTATGAATATGCAGTTCTCAGATTTCAAACTATTGCTGTATCACATTGTGTAAATTGCTCTATATTTAATTACTATTAAAAACAGTCTTGATCACGATTTATTTAACGAGGTGACCGGTTTCAACCACTACTGTGGTCATCTTGGAGTGATTCTCCAACAGAAAGAGGTTCCTACTCAATGGTCTGAAGATGACCACAGTAGTGGTCGAAACCGGTCACCTTGTTAAATAAATCGTGATCAGGACTGTTTTTAATAGTAATTATTTATAAGACATTGATCACTGCTGTTCCTGTAATGCATTCAAAAGTAATTGCTCTATATTTCATTGAGGTAACTATTGGACATCTTAAAGTAGCAACTGTTGGATCTTCACACAGTGACGGTTTTATGAATATGACATATGGAATTCGTGTATGTTTGACCAAGTTGCATCCAGGTGCATGATGGTTGCGTATCCTGAGTCCCTTACCAGGAACTGAGGTGCAGCCTTCTGCTTATAGGCAGGGTCACCAGTGCTGCTGCGGAAGTTTGCTGTGTCCAACAGAAAAACCAAAATTGGTGACCATAGGGGTACTCCAGAGTATGCCGCCATTGGCTTTTGTTAGAGATTTTGTTTTTGTTTTTGCAGTCTGATCACAGAAACCACAGGGTTCCAAGCTGTACATAGTATGATTTCCTTTATATCCTTCCTGGCTGTTTTCTTACAAGGGAAACGCTAGGTTACAGCGTGTAGTGCTAGTTAGTTACATGCTCCGTAAGTCATTTGAACAGTTCTTTTACCAAAATGACGTGGAGTGAATCAGTGTACAGGATATGTGTACATGACTAGTGTTGACATTAATTATCACATTATTTATTTTTTGAAAAAATATATGAATAGCATTCTCAGTTGAGCAACCTGTGCACAGACCAAACTGTGATACACTAAGTAAATTGTTTTTATTTAAATGTGAGACTACTCTTGAGTACATTACTTTTTCAGACATTTTGTAAAAAGAGATCAGTATGGAAATCTGGCAGTAATTGTTGAACTCTTTCTTGTTATGGCTTGTACAAGGAGGTGTAACAATTGCATATTTTAATCTGTCTGGAAAATTCCCTGGCCAATGATGTGTTACATATACCATGAAGGACATTGGTCGTTATGTCGGAACAAGTTTTCGGAATTCTGTTTGAAATTCCATCTACACAACAAGAGCTTTTCTTTCCCAGCATTTTTATACAATCCTATTAATTTCAATGAAGAATGTTGGTGCTGTTCTATTTGCTTAAATTTTTGTGGGATGACTTTTTAATATGTTCTATTGCTTCAACTGAAACTTACAATCCTATTTACAAAGTGATTGTTAAAAGTACTTGTAACTTGGGTATTATCAATCACAGCATTATCATTTAGTTTGTTATTGTATCTTGTACATCGACTGGCTGTCCTGTCTCCTGTTTGACATTACCCCAAATAGTTTTAAACTCATGATCTGCATTACTAATTTCTCTGAGGATGTACATACTTCTTGGCATTTTTATGACTTTCCTTATAATAGTGCAGTATTTTTTGTAGAATTTCAAGTAATGTCATATCTTGACTTGGGGCCTTTGTGTAAATTTCCCTTTTCATCTTACGTGAGATTTTAATTCCCATAGTTACCTATGGCTTACTTAATCTAGGAAAGCAACTATAAAATATTGACACGAAGTTACTGCAGAATAAATTTAATTTGACTTTAGTCAATGCACACTAATTTATATTTGGAAGTTACATGTTGCGACCACCATGCAGGGTCTGATGGTGTTTGGTACACTCTGATTAAGAGAGCATGCTTTGCTTCTGATACAATTACAATATGCTGGACACACTTCAGCATCTGATGACAGTGGTTATTCAGGGGCACCAACTACCTTTACAGTCTTGCTAAACTTTTTTAAATATAGTGTTTCATATATGGAACAGTGCATGAGTGATGAGATGAACATAGTCGTCGTACATACCTGTGCCAACCAGTGCAGGATATGGCTTGATTTATGTCAAGACAAAGATTGCATTTCCAGTTTTATTTTTGACAAGGACCCTATAGCTACCGATTTTTGTTTGACTCCCAGCCAGGAATAGCACACCTACATTCCTATTAGGGATGTATGGACATACTACACTCGTCAGCTGTACATATGTGGTTTCCAGGCATGGTCTCCATAAGATCATTGCAGTGTGAACCCTGACAAATGCTACTTCCCAGCAGTAACTGTCTGCAAATGTCCAGCAGTTGCCTTGAGGAAATATTGTGGAATGGCCACAACACAATCCAGCAATAGATCCTAGAGCTTTGGAATCAACAGGCCCACTGGAAAAGCTTGAAAAATCACTTGGTATTGTAGTCTTTGTCAAGAATGGAAATATGATACTGGTCAGTACTTATGTGGTTGATTGCTGTTTTACTTGACTAGATTCACTCTTCATTTCTGTCTCCTTATGCTTCAGATACCTGTATAGGGCACTTAAAACAGTATTTCACCTATTTGATTAATGGAAAATCTCATATAAAGATGTGAAACAAATACTAACAAAGAGATAGAGGGGCTGGCCAGTACTTACCTCAGCTCAGTACAGCCGATAGATACACAAAACAGAACAGAAAATTTACGTTCCTAGCTTTTGGAACTTTGTTCCTTCATCAGGGAGGAGAGAGGGGAAAGAAAGAGAAGAAGGGAAAGTGGATTCAGTTACTCACAACCCAGGTTATGAAGCAACAGGGAAAGGAAAAAAGGGAGGGTAGCAAGGATGGAGGCATGGTTGTCAGAGGGAAGCCAAAGATATTTCACCTATTCCTTGGATGCCGATTCATTTTAGCTGTTTTCCAAGCATTGAATGAAAACTGTTCATGTTTTTATAATATTCAAATATTAATTACTCATTCAAAGTATGTATTTTTGTTTTTCTCTTCAATTTAACTTTTCAAAGTTCTGAAAATATTGGATTCTACATGTGTAAACCAACCTTCAGGTAATGCAGTCGTGTGTTCCAGTTGGTTCTGTGCACTGTAGTACCAGATTTATTCTATAAACTCGTCTTTTATGTCACATGTTCATGTTGTGAGTGACTGTCAGGTAAAATCAGGTGCACAATCAGTTAAATTCAGGGGAAAGAAACGTAGATCATAGACAAGTTATTTCTACTATTGTGTGTACAATGTAATCTTAACACCACTTTGTACATGCTGTGCCATTTGACTTTTTCGTTTTCAATTTCTGTGTTATTACTTTGGTCTTTTCCTCATAGGTTACTCAGCTCTTTATTTCTTTTTAACTAGCCACAAATGTTCTATTTGGTAATAATAATAATAATAATAATAATAATAATAATAACAATAACTTGTCATAAAGAAGACACATTAATTTGGAGACAGGTACAATTAAGACACACTTACAGGGTGACAATTATTGAACTATATGAAATAAAACAGTTTGCATTAGGCCATACAAACTGCACGGTTGGCTGCAGGGAATGATGGGAATTAGTGTCCACATGTGCCTTGTTTTTGTGGGCCATTTGCACTTGAAAGTGTCACAGTACAGCATACCTAAGTGACAGCGCTTGTGATGGGCTACTAATCAAGCTGTAACAGCTAAGCTGCAGCTCAAAGGAAGTTTATGATCGAGTTCAAGCTGAAGACAACTGGTCCAAGTGTGTTAACAATTAAGAATTTGATTTGCAGGTTTGAGAGAACGGGTAGTGTTCTTGATGACAGTGTTGGCAATGTCGGTCATCCAAAATGGGTGAAAACACTTGAAAACATCTAGAAGACATGCACTGTGTTTCAATCCACCCCCAGGAAATCGATCAGATGAGCTGTGCGAAAGGTGGGAATCAACCGGTAGACACTGTGACAAATTGTTGGTGAAGACCTGCTTCTCTTCCCATACAAAATTCAAACTAGTCAGCCATTAAGCCCCAGGGCCATGGAACAGTGGCTGTGTTTTGCCAACACTGTTGTCCACAGAATTGACAAACAGGACGTTGATTTGAATATGGTTTGATTTAGCGACGAAGCCCACTTCCATTTGAATGGGTTCTTCAATAAGCATAAATTGGTGGATTTGGGGGACTGAGAATCTGCAACCCTGAACAGGTGACTGTGAGGTGTGCAATTTCCAGTCAGGGAATAATTGGTGCAATATTCCTTGATTGCATGGTGCCTACTTAAGAGTACATGAAGGTTTTGGAAGGTGATTTCTTCACCATTATCCAAAGTGACCTGATTTTTACAAGATGTGGTTCGTGCAAGACGGAGCTTGACTACATTGAAGCAGGATAGTGTTTCATGTCCTGGAGGAGCACTTTGGGGACCACATTCTGGTTCTGGTGTGCCCGTTGGCCACTGGCATGGGCCTCATTTGGCCACCATATTCTCCAGATCTGAATATTTGTGACTCCTTTTTGTGGGGCTATATTAAAGACAAGATGTACAGCAATAACTCCCAAACCATTTCTGAGCTGAAAACAGCCATTCAGGTAGTCATCAATAGCATCAATATTTTGACACTTCAGTGGGTCAGCCAGAATTTCATTATTTGTCAGTGCCACATCATTACCAATGATGGCAGGCATATCAAACATGTTGGAACATACATCCGAATATCTGTAGTGACGTTTACATATCGAATAAAGTGTGTGCATGCCGTAGTTTGTAACTTAACATACGTTGTTGTTGTTGTTGTTGTTTTCCCCCATATAGTCCAATAATTGTCACCCTGTACATCAAGCTTTCAGCCGCATCCTTCTTCAGTAGAAGAGAGTGTTACGGGTTATTCCTAAAGTAATAAAGAGAGTTTTGCTAACCCGCAAAACATTGTCTATGTATGCATAGCAATAATCCAAGTCACATGTGACCTCATCCGTAAATCTTTGAAATGTCTGAGCAGCATTACATAGCCCGAAGTCATGCGAGTGAACTTGAACAACCTGACAACCTGAAAGGTGTGCGTACAGCTGTCTTAGGAACATCGTCTGGTGCCACAGGTCTCTGGTAAAAAGCTCTGACGAGGTACAGCATAGAGAATATGCTCTTACCATAGACATTGGATGTGAAATCCTCGATGTGTGGTATAGGGTACCGGACTGGAATTGTTCTTGCCTGTAGCTGTCAATAATCTTCACAAGGATGCCACCCGTTGTTCTTTTTCAGTATCACATGATAGACGATAGATCCCATGTGCGAGCATGGATGCGAATTCCTGTTTAACCACTTTCAATTTCTGTAGTGTTAAACGACGTGGTTGAGCATGAACAGGTGGTCCAGGCATGGTCAAAATGTAGTGCACTGTGGAGTGCTGCATGGGAGCTAGCATGGGAACTTGACATGTGATCTTGGGAACCTGCTTCAAAAGTTCGATAAACGGAGAATTTCCAGTAGTCCTCTACTAGCTAAGTTAGTACTAGTTCCAGTAGGCGTTGATGCCGGAGGTCAAGCTCAAGTCCATAAAAGATAGAAAATCTGCCCCCAGAATAGGATGAGTGACGTCTGCCATGACAAACTGCCACTCAAGCATGCGTCGTAGACTTCGGTTTAACACTAATGTGGTACGACAGTATATAGCTATTGTAGAACCATTGGCTGTAAAGAGGTGGTAACCATCACGCATACGAATGTTGGTACTAGGAACTGTAATTTCGTACCGTGGTTTGTGATAAACAATTGACGGCTGCCATTCGGAGTGTCAGTGGCCGTCATCACTGAGCTCCTGTTGCATTTCCCTGCTCACAAGGTGGGCTACACTTTCATGCCTCCCCCCCAGGGTGTCCATAACTCTTTTGTGGATACGTGCGTGGCAAGCACAGAACCCCAAGCTAGTGCGGCCCTCTTTCCTTTCCGGGTTGCATACCTTCCTTTTCCACATCCTTCCCCATCCCCCATCCTCCCCCCTCACCCCCCTCACCTCACCTCTGCCTCTTCCCTTCCCCTTCTCCCCCTCTAGGAGTATGTTTTGTGCCTACGTCCGGAGATGGATGCTTGTAATTGTTAGACAGTCTCTCTCCTTCGCTTTCTATGCTGGAAAATCTCTGTCCTTCCTTTGTCCTTCTCTTTTCCTTGCCTCTTCTCTTTACCCTCTTCTCTGCTGTGGCATTTGAGACCTTTCTTCTTTCCTTTCCTTTTCTTTGTTCCTCTGTATATCTTTTTTTTCCTCCCTGTGTGTGTCTGAAAGCCGACCCACGCATTCCCACACATAGCCGGTGACGGGGTAACGCGTATTTCCCCACCATGGGTGGACAGGTAGGACCGTACGTACCCCCTGGTAATGGCCAGATCCAGGGAGGGGCGATTACCCGAGCTGATACCTTCCGAACGTGCTGATTGGTCCCTCTGTCCGTTTCTCGGGAGGTGTGAATGATCACCTAAGATGGGAGTGTCCTCAGAGAGGGTGCCAACAAAGAAGGAGCACGCCATCGGAGACACCGGTAATCATGGGGAATACTTTCGCAATGGTTTCCTCATCGTCTACAATGGCTGCTCACAAGCAAAAGTTAAATGGGTCTGAGCCACGGACAGTTCTTCCATCATTGCCACAGTTCCTTGTTGTTTCTCGGTCGGACAAAGGTCAAGACTTCTCCACAGTCAACCCTTTCATTAATCAGAAAGGTGTTGACGCAATTGCAGGTCCTGTAAAGTCTTGTTCCCGATTACGAAATGGCACCTTGTTGTTATAAACAGTCAGTGCCCTCCAGGCACAAAAATTGCTGCGAACTTCACTGCTACACACCTTCTCTGTCCGGGTGGAAGTGCACCACACTTTAAATTCATCACGCGGGGTGCTTTATACACACACCCTCGACACATTGTCCAACGAGGAAATTCAAAACTACCTGTCTGACCAGGGCATACCAGCTGTTCGAGTCATGAAAAGGGTTGACAAGGACTTGGTTCCAACCCATACTATCTTCTTGACATTTGACAGTGTTTAACTTCCACCGAACATAAAAACGGGCTATGAGGTAATTTCAGTTCGCCCTTACATACCCAACCCTATGCGTTGCTATTGGTGTCAGCGATTCAATCACACCAGCCAGTTGTGTTCCAATCCGGCCAAATGCGTTACGTGTGGCAAGGATGCCCATGAGGGTGCTTGTCCACCTCCATCCCCTCGTTGCATCAACTGTATGGGCGATCACGCTTCTTCCTCTTGAGATTGCCCCATTTTCAAAGATGAATGGCTTATTCAGGAAATCAGAGTGAAGGAAAAGGTGTCTTCATTTGCTGCTCATAAGTTATTCTCCAGTCGAAAGCCCACTGTGCCTCCAGCAGGTAAATATAGTGCTGTCCTTGCATCTCCTCGGCCTACTAGGGAGGCAGCCACACAGACTTGTGATCTCACCTTTAGCGCAACGGTCGTCAAATCGGCTAGCGCAAAGATCGCCTGTTCAACCTCCCCACTATCACCTGCTCACTCTACGGCTCACCCTTCATCGGCTTCTGCTAAATTCGAGCCCCAAAATCACACACCCGGGCTTCAAAAAAAGAGCCTACTCGTGAAGATTTTTTACGTACCCAGACCTCACAACCATCGATTTCTCCCTCATCTCGTCTGTTTCCAAGAAGGCTCATAAGGAACCCAGTTCCTCTCCTTCTCCGCCATGGCGTGTCTCATCTACAACGCCACCTGGCAGTAACCGCCCTCGGCCGTCTTCTGTGTCGCCAAGGCGCACTGCTGGTGGCCTATCAACTGGCCAATCGCTGGTGGCAGGAGCTGCTCCTGAAAACCTATGGATCAGGATCTTCTGCCTTTGGCTGAATGCTGTTCCACGCTGTCGGCCGCCGGCTCTCAGCAGGCATTGAGTTGAGACCAACTGTGGTAAGATTCTTCCCTTTTCTGTCCACCCTTAAAGCTGTGTCCCCACGATTGCTTTGTTTTCCCTCATTTTCAGTCAGTCCGGTTTGATCTCCCCTCTGTTGATGGCACTCCAGCACATGGGGGACTTATGATTCTTCTCCATGATACTGTCCATAATCACCCAATCCCCTTAAACAGTTCCTTCCAAGCTGTTTCTGTCCGTCTTTCCCTTTCTGGATACACCTTCTCTCTTTGTACTGTATACATTCCATCATCCACACCAATGGCAAGAGCTGATCTCCTTCATCTCCTTGGTCAGCTCCCACCCCCTTATTTGCTGGTTGGGGACTTCAGTGCCCACCACCCGCTTTGGGGATCTCCGCGTTCTTATCCGCGAGGCTCCCTATTGATGGATGTCTTCCACCAAGCGAATCTTTTTTACCTCAACACTGCGGATCCTACATTTTTGTCTGCCTCTTTGACAAATTTCTCTCATTTGGACCTTTCGGTTGGTACTGTTCAGCTAGCTCGGTGCTTTGAATGGTTTGCTCTTGCTGATACACACTCGAGTGACCATTTTCCGTGTGTCCTTGACTGCAGCCACAACTGCCATCTATGCACTCGCGCCACTGGAAGTTTGCCCAAGCCGATTGGACACTTTTTTCGTCTATAGCGACAGTCAATGACCGTCACTTTCCTAGCGTTGACGATCAGGTCACTCATATTACAGAAGTTATTCTTACAGTCGCGGAACATTCAATACCTCGCACCTCTGATTTGCCCTGAAGCCCCTCCCCCCCCCCCTCCCCTCCCCTGTTCCTTGGTGGAACTAGGCGTGCAATACATCAGCGATGATGCGCTCTTCGTATTTTCCGCCACCATCCTACTTTGGCCAACTGTATCTGCTATAAGCAGCTGCATGCGCGATGCCGTCGCGTCATCCGTGATAGCAAGAAGGCAAGCTGGGACTTCTTTACTAGCTCTTTTAACACCTTCACTCCGTCCTCAGAAGTTTGGAGTCGAATTCGACATTTATCTGGCGTGCCTAGTTTCTCCCCGATCTCTGGGCTCACTGTCGCGCATGATACCTTAGTGGACCCGTCACAATTTCTAACTCATTGAGTACACTTTGCTGAAATTTTGAGCTCTTCAAATTACCCAGCAGCTTTTCTCTCGAAGAACGTGCTGCAGAAGTGCGACCTCTTGCTTTCTCCTCTCAAAATAGCAAAAGCTATAATACTGTTTTCTCCATGCGGGAACTCCAACACACACTCTCTTCTTCTCGCTCTTCTGCCCAGGACTGGATGGTATCCACATCCAAATGTTGCTGCATTTATCATACCATAGTCTGCACTACCCCCTTTGCCTTTATGATCGAATTTGGACCGACAATGCTTTTCCCAGAATGCTTTTCCCAGAAGATGGCGGGAAGCTATCGTCATTCCTGTTCCAAAACCTGGAAAAGACAAACATCTCCTATCTAGTTATCGCCCCATTTCTCTCACGAGTAGTGTATGTAATGTTTTGGAGCGTATGGTGAATTGCTGTCTAGCCTGGTGGCTGGAGTCCCAAAGCCTTTTAACACCTACCCAGTGCGGTTTCCGAAAGCATCGTTCTGCAGTTGACCATCTTGTTGCTCTCTACACTTATGTCATGAACAATTTTCTCAGGAAACGCCAAACTGTAGCAATATTTTTTGACCTGGAGAGAGCATACGATACCTGATGGAGAACAGGCATCCTCCACACACTGTACTCTTGGGGCTTTCGGGGTCGACTGCCCCTTTTTATTTGTGAATTTATGGCAGAGCACACATTTGAAATGTGGGTGAACACTACTCTCTCCCATACTTTCTCCCAAGAAAATGGGGTACCCCTGGGCTCCGTGCTAATTGTTTTACTGTTTGCCATTGCCATAAATCCAATTATGGGTTGTCTCCTTCTCAATGTCTCGGGCTCCCTCTTTGTGGGCGATTTGGCGATCTACTACAGTTCTCAACGGACCAGCCTTCTTGAACGACGTCTTCAAGGATGTCTCGATCACCTCCACTCTTGGAGCATCGAAACCAGCTTCCGCTTTTCTCCCAGTAAGACCATTTGTGTCAATTTTTGGCGTCATACAGAGTTTCTTCCATCTTCCCTGCATTTAGGCCCTGTCAACCTTCTGTTTGCGGATGTCTCTAAATTGTTGGGTCTTATAGAATGAGATTATCACTCTGCAGCTGAGTGTGCGCTTGATCCACAGGCAAAGGTCACGAGTTCGAGTCTCGGTCCGGCACACAGTTTTAATCTGCCAGGAAGTTTCTTGGGTCTTATGTTCGATAGAAAACTGTGCTGGTCCTCCCATGTTTCCTATCTTTCAACTCGCTGTTTGCGATCCCTCAACACCCTCCGTGTTCTGAATGGTACTTCCTGGGGAGCGGACAGAGTGGTCCTTCTCCGCCTCTGTCGTGCTTTAGTGTGCTCGAAATTGGACTATGGAAGCATAGTTTACTCCTCTGCTTGGCTGTCAATTCTTTGGCGTCTTGACTCTCTCCACCACCATGGGCTGCGTTTAGTGTCTGGAGCTTTTTACACCAGCCCTGTGGAAAGCCGTTATGCTGAGACTGCTGATCCTCCGCTGTCCAATCGGAGAGCTGTACTTCTGAGTCGCCATGCTAGCTAGCCATCTGTCTTCGATGCCTGCTAATCTGGCCCATGACCTTTTTTTCGACACCTCCTTAGATTTAGGGTATGCAGGCCGCCCTTCCTCTCTACCACCACCAGGAGTCCGCTTCCGTCAACTGCTCCATTCTCTTTCCTTCCACTTTCCTAAAACTTTCTTGTCAACTGGGGGTACAGCACCACCTTGGCTCCGCCCCTAGACCTGCCTGCTCCATGACCTTTGTCAGCTTCCCAAGGATGGTACCCCTTCTCTCATTTATCGTCGGGCATTTGCTGCTCTATGCGCCCAAATGAAGGATGCCACATTTATTTACACTGACAGTTCAAAAACATCATGTGGTGTTGGGAGTGCCTATATTGTTGGCGACACCCCTAATTGATTTCGGCTTCTCGACCAGTGTTCGGTTTTTACTGCAGAGCTTTACGCTGTTATCCAGGCTGTCCAATACGCGCGGCGCCATCAACGGGTACAGTATATTATATGCTCAGATTCGATCAGCTCTCCCCTTAGTCTCCAAGTTCTCTACCCTGTCCACCCGCTGGTCCACCGGATTCAGGACTGCCTCCACTTGCTCCACTTGGGGGGCATCTCTGTGGCGTTCTTCTGGATCCCAGGACACGTTGGTATCCGTGGAAACGAGGCAGCCGATATAGCGGCCAAGGCTCCAGTCTCTCTTCTTCAGCCTGCTGTTCGCATGGTTCCCTTCGCCTATCTGCAGAGTGTTCTATGTCGTTGTGTTGCTCTTTTATGGCATGCATATTGGTCTACACTTCCCAATAATAAATTGCGGGAAGTGAAAGCTCTTCCCTGTGCTTGGACCTCTTCCTCCGAAACTCGTCGTCGGGAGGAGGTAATTTTAACTAGTCTCCAGATAGAGCACTGCCTTTTAGCCATCAACATCTTGTAAGTGGCGATCCTCCCCCACTTTGTCCCCATTGCTCTCAACTGTGGACGGTGCAACACCTTTTACTTGAGTGCCCCTATTTTACTCTGTTACGCGCCCGTCTACAGCTGTCACCTGATATATCTTCCATTTTAGCAGATGACACACGCTCAGCCGATCGTGTCCTCGAGTTTATTAGTATCAGTGAGATGACGTCAGTCATTTGAAGCTCTTTTTGGGGGAAAACAATCCCCCCCCCCCCCCCCCACTTATATAGTGGTTTTCTAAGCTTTCCTTCTGTTTTTTAGTTTCCCCACTTATTGAGTTTCACTCGCATTGCTGATGATTTCCAATTTAGTTTTTTTTACCCTTCCCTAAACCACAGAAAGGGCGCTAATGAGCGTAGCAGTTTTGCGCCCGAAAACCATAAAAACTTTCATGCCACGTGCCCAAATCAGTGGAGGTACCAACATACTTTCGTAGCTGAAGGTGAGCGACTGAATTTCCCAGGCGAGCGGTAGTGATGAGATCGGCGACTGTTGTTCTGAGTTCGCAGAGGGGCGACTTGTGTGGAAAGTTCAGTGATCTGAGCTTGTACTGCAGCAAATTTGCTGTCCATCTGCCATTGTGGGCTGACTGTTGCAATGCACACAGATGGATACATTTCAGATATTCCATCGGCAGTTTGCATTGGTGGATCTAGATCACTGGCGCACACAGTTAGAATCTATTGCAGGTCAGTAGGTAGGCGTGATAGCCAAATGCTTCGCAGAATGTCGCCACTTACTGTGTTGCTTGCTGACGTACATAATTGGCACAGCAGCTGCTATGGCATGAAATCGCCAAGCTCTTCGATATGAAATACTTTTTCCAGCCCTTTCGCCTCAGACTGCAAAACTCGTATGAGTAGGGTGCTCTTAATCGCCAAATGTCGGTCCACGCTCGGCGGTGACGATAGAATATCCAGCGGCTCCAGTGCCATTGCTTCACTGAGTGCTGCCACAACATAACTATATTGTGCCAGAACGGCAGTGGTTTTACTGTGACACGGTTTATCATGGCATCAGCAGGTGTGTCTGCTAGTGGTGCAGGAACTTGATCTACCATCGTAATAATACTGAGGAATCAGTAGGCTACAGATGTGCGGTGTAGCTGCCGTGGAGTGCGGAGGATGCGCGGCGCAGTTGAGTGTGCAGCATGGTTGATGTGACTGTACTTTTTGCGACTTGGCACACTACGGAGTGCAAACATGTTTCGAATTGAGTGCCCGGTGACTGTCGAAGATCACATCGGGGTCACCAACTGTTGCGTGTTAGCGAAACTCATTTTATTACTTTAGGAATAACCCATAACACAAAATGACATTCGTTTGACAGAGCGAACAAACAACAGAATAAATAATATAGCTGGAAAACAAAGAATAAACGTAGATCATAGGCTGTTCCAGAGATGTTGTTGCATGGAATCTTTCACATGTGCGTAGCACTAAATCTTACACATATACACTGCACGCTAGCTTGCACACACTTCAAGAGGCACACACCATGCCCGCACACAAGCAAGCACACCTCATGCACACATAACCACCAACTCCAGCATCTTGGGCCGGAATGCAACTATCACATGGGATGACAAGCAGCAATCTGGAGGGGGTAGGGAAGGGGAAGGGATATTAGTGTACGGGTGGCGAGAGAGATGAACACTGTGAGGTGGAGTGTGCAGGTACTAGAATGCTAACGGGTGCAGCGTCAGGAGGCTGTCGGGAGGATGGCGGGGGAAAATGTAGCAAAAAAGGAGAGGAGCAGGGAAAGACAGATGGATGCATTGGCAGAAAGCGGCAAATAAACAGGGTGGTAGATGAGAGTGGGGAGGAGCTGATAGGACAGTGGGTGTGGAAACTGTTGGGTGGAGCGTGTGAGCATTCTTCAATAGAAGTCTAGCACCAGCAATTGAATTAGGCATACTACGACCACCAGTAGGAATTCAGTCTTTTAACCCTATACAAATTCCACTTCTTAATACAGTAATTCTTCTTGTATCAGTAATAACAGTAACATGAACACACCACAGACTTATGGAATATAACTGCATTCAAGCGTTACAAGGACTATTCTTCACCGGGCTGCCAGGACTATATTTCACTTTACTTCAAGCTTACAAACATTGAGAAGCACCCTTTAGTATTACTGAAGCAGTTTATGGATCAACATTTTTCATTGCCACAGGATCTCATGGGCACCGTGTAATTTTTTGGAACAATCTTCTTAACAACATGTTTACTTCGACAGTCACTAAATCAGTTCTCACCAAGACATCACTTTGGATTTGAAGCCGCTGCATGGTACTGACAGTTTGTAGGTGTAGTTTGACTATTCTTATGGATCTCAATTTATTGATGAGGTAGATAATAGTTTTTCCGGTATAAATAGTATATTTGACTTCCAGTCAGAAAGCTTGATAATTAATCAAGGAAATCAATCCTAATATTACATAAAAGAATTTTTTATTAGATTTATTATTACATTAACTGTTATAGTCCTTGGAACCATCCTTTTTAATCTTTGATGTAGAAATTGTTATATTCTGCCTAGTTGTCAAAGATGGGGTGTCTAGGAAACTTGCTTCCCAGATTGCTAGACAACAGTTCAAGCAAATCATGTTAAAGACTTTTATTATGAAATGAATCAATGAAATACTTAATTTTGAGAAATACATAGATGTGTTGCAAGCAAGGGGCGACATGCAATATAATCAAATGCCCTTCAATATGACGATTCCAATGCAAGTGGAGTAATACAGTAGATGCTTTTATCCAGGTTGCTGGTCTTGATGCTTCTGTAGAGCTGGGCCACTACCAGTCGGGAGAGGCACTTATGTTCTCTTCGCCTAGAGGCTGCTGCTGGCACATTTTCGTCTCAGAGAGGGGTTGGTCAGTGTACTATTGGCTGACGTTGTCTTCACAGCCCTCTCCGCTCTGTTGTTTCCCACTGGCGTGCCAGCGCATGACTTGAAGTCGGAACAAAAATTGCATTAATTCTACCAGTTGTAATTTTTATAAAAGCATCAGACATTATAATCTGAACAGTGTAAACAGTATTCTTCATCCAACCCCTTTTAGAAGGTTATATTGTGAATTGAATAAGGAGCTCTTCAATGAGCAGAATGAGGGGTTGTAGTTAAAGATGACATTTGTGTTGCATTCAAAAAGTATTGATGTAATCAACCATCCTTACATTGAATAAGAAGTGAATTATTGCAGTCAGTTAATTGAAGCCAAAAGAAGGCATATTACTGTTAATAATATTATTGAACTATTAAGGAAATGTAAAGCTAATATGAAAGCTGCTAACTTTTTGTATTAGTGGTTAATTCCGTTACCATTTGTAACAATATCTGTATTTATAAACATTATCTAAAAATATTTCCTTAACATTTTCAGTGTTGCACTTAATTATAAGCTATTTAAATATATAAAAAATACTGCTAGAATAAACATTCAAAAACTTGTAGTTAAAAGATAAATCGTAAAATTAGACTTGTATTAACCCTGAATGTAACCAGTTAAATAAGTAAATATTACGTATAAACCTCGACCACCTAATAACTCAACAATAATCGAAAGACTTTGATGAATAATAACCCAACTTAAGAGGTAAAGATATAACAAACATAGTTGAAAGAAAAGGTGTACATCATATAGAAACAGCAAGTCGAACGAAAAGTAGTGTGTTTAAAGAAAATAAATTATGAGAAAAATCAAACTGAGAAATAAGATAGCCCAAATAAGAGCCTAAAACAACAACAGTAATTGGTAAAGCAATAATATGAGGAATAGGAAAAATCAATCAAGATAAAACAGCACAAACAACTACTAATTATCCCAAAGAAGATATAATAACCCTAATTGTTAAAAGAAAATCTTCAATAAAAATTATTCTCACCATACATTGAATAATAACATAAACAAAAATAATAAGAAGCTGTTAAACCAGTAGATAAAATAAAGGAAAAAATAATTATTCATCCTAAACAAACCCATTCAGGAATTAAATCCTTTGAATAAAATCCAGCCAGAAAGATATACAACATAAAGACAAGCTAAAAAAAATTAAAACAAACAGAAGTTAAATGGATAACAGTAGAACTCATGAAACGAATATCCCAAGAATCCTTTAAATTGTGAATTATTGAACCTGCACATATAAATGACAACACCTTAAAGAACACGAGCCAACAAATGGAAAAAAAGCAAACTTTGGAAGGGCATCTTTTTGAAATCAAACTCAAAATTAGTGCCCAAACTAGCTGTATAATTATACAGCCAGGTAATGACAAGAATCAAACACAGTTATAAGTATTTAATATTGGACAAAAATGAATTAATAAATAAACACCAACAGTGACAAGAGTAGAGGAATGAACTAATCCAGAAACAGCATTAGGAGCAGCCATAGCTGCAGGAAGTCAAGAAGAAAAAGGAATATGAGATCTTTTAGTCATAGCTGCCAAAAGAGTTAATATAGTGATAAGCTTTATCGTAAAAGAATTTGAGATAAAATCATGATAATAAATATAATGTCGACCACAAAAATTTAATATTCGAGCAATTAAAATCAAAATAGCAACATTACCAATACAATTAGACAAAAAGTCAACATACTCACACTATAAGACTTTACATTTTAATAATAAATAACTAAACAATAAGAAACCAAACTCAAAGCATCTCAACCTAATGAAATTCTAATCAAATTTGGACTAATAATTAGAAAACCTATTGAAAGAATAAACATCAAAACAATAAGATAAAAGATTTTTTTCACCATATATATAATCCTCTCTATAATAAATCACCAAAGAAAAATATACATAAGAAAAGATGTAAAAATAAGGGCTATTCAGTCCAAAATTAAAGTCATCACAACCATTGAACCATTTAAATTGGAAAGTTCCCGTTCAACAAAAACTTCATAATCAGTCATTAAATAATAAGTACTCAAAATAAAAATTATGGTTCTAGACAAAAATAAAGAAAAAAACTTAATGAACAATTAGAAAATAAATACACAGCCTAAGATGAAAAACTTAGTAACATACTGTCCCTGCACCCTCCACCCAACAGTTTCCACCCTCTCTGTCCTGTCGTCTCTTCCCCATTCCCATCTCCCACCCTGTTTATTTGCCACCCTCTGCCAATGCATTTTTCCCCGATCGTCTCCTTTTTTGCTCCTTTTTTCCCCACCTCCCTGCCCCACAACCTCCTGATGCTGCATCTGTTGGCACTCTAGTCCCTGCACACACCACCAGACTGTTTGTCTCTCTCCCCACCCATGCACTACTATCCATTCACCTTCCCAGCCCCCCCTCCAGACTGCTGCTTGCATCCCATGTGATATTTGGCCCGAGATACAGTTCGTGGTTGGTGGTCACATGTGAATGAGGTGCGCTTGCTTGTGTGTATGAACATTGTGTGTCTCTCTTTTACTGATAAAGGCTGTGGCCGAAGGCTTTATGTAAGTAGCTTTAAATTGTGCCTGTCTGCAACTTAACATGTCGTCTTCATGGTAAGTAGCAATCTTATCTTTTCCTACATTGTTGGTATTGCTACCTGGAGTTTCCATTGTTTAATAATAATAATAATAATCTGAAGATAAGTCCTGTTTTGTAATCAGTCTTCTTTATTCTTTGCTATCCCCTTCACTTTGTGATAATTTTGGCACTTCATTACTTCCAGTTGATCTTAGACTATTTTCTTTCTTGGGCTCTCCTTGGTTCTACTCCCAGTATGTCTGTTTAAAACATACCATGTCTAAATGTTCATAAAGTTTTGTTTTTCTTCTTGTTGGATAGTTGCTGAGATTTCTCTGTTCATTGATCTAATTCTCCACCACTTCAAAGTGCTTTCTGTCCTCAGCAGTGTTCAGCTTTCAAAGCCGTATAGGAGTACAATTAAATGATGTGGTCACTAGTAATTGTCTTTGTTCATTAAGATCATATTTACGTGTTCCAGTTGTTTTTCTGATTTCCGTGCTGCATCTGTTGTACTCTGTACTCAAGGTGCCTAAATAACAAAATTTATCAGCATTTTCTGTTTTATTTTTTAATTTTTTTATGTCAAGAGTGCTCATTTCTAACTTGGTTACTGTCACGATTTTGACTTTTTGACTATTAATTTTAAATTCAAACTTTTTCATAATTGCTGAAACTTTAGAAAGTATATTCTGCATATGTTTATAACTATCAGATATTAAAGCAGTGTCATCTGCACCAATCTTATGGAATGAACAGGAATTTTGTTCCCTTTAACACCAGATGTTTTTCCTTTGTTGATCCTTTAAGTTTTTTCATTGAAAGGGATAATGAGCATCCTTTTGGTCTTACCCCTGTTGTAATTTTGGCTGTACATTTTTTCCATAATATGTATAAAGTACTGCAATATAATTAATTTTTTTTTTTTTGCAGACAATGACGCGCTTTGCAAGGGCCCATGGATCAAAGTCTTCAAATGAGCGATTACCAGAAGCAGCAACATCGTGGAATGTAATGAAACAGCAACTTACAGACAAGCTACAGTCTTCTAAGGCACTTGGAGATTCAGCTACATCTTTCCAAAAGATTTGGAAATCATCAGACTTTGATAGAGATGTTTGGAACAAAAATGAGGTTAAGTGGGCTGATTTGGAAGACAATGAGTGTGCAGATAAAACTGTGAAATCTGGTGAAGAGTATAATACACTTGAAAAAAAGAATAAGAAGAGGAAGCATAATAAGACATTTATAAATGAACATTTTCCTGAAACCACAGGGGACAACGAGAAAAAAAAGAAAAAAATGAGGAACAGAGACAGCACTGAATTTCATGAGTCTCAGTATACAGGAATTAAGTTGTCTATGCCTGATGGGGATTTGCCACATACTAGTAATGTTGAAAAGGCAAAGAAGCTCAAAAAAAAGAAGAAAGAAGCTAATGATGAAGAGGGTAATATCAATGACATAGAGTTAGAGAAACATGAAATGTCAGAAGATGCAGTGTGTGAAGAAAGTGGTATATCTCCAAAGTTCACCATGGAAAATAATATGAAAAAGAAGTTAGGAAAGAAGCGGAAAAGGAGTCATGATAGTATATCTGGCATACAAGATGAACAGCCTGCCAGGAAATATGGAAGTGGTCTGAATGTAAAGGAGAACGTTAACCTTGAGAAAAGTGGTGAATCAGAAGCAAGTGATCATCAGTTGAAAAAGAAACATAAACGTTCTAAAAATAAAAATAAAACTGAAGAAAGTGGCTGCTTGGATTTTGTCAAACAGAATTTCCATGAAGAAGGTAGTGAAATTATCCCAGGTGCAGATGCTGATGTGGTGCCAAGTGAAAAGCATAGAAAGAAAAAGAAATGTAAAGATAATGGAAGCAACACAGTAGTTGGTGTAGATGCCAGTTTGAATGGTGGCAAGCCGAATTTTGAATTGGGGGGTAAAGGAAGTCACACAAGTGTAACTTCAGAGAACGTGCAAAACGAAGGAAGAGAAAAGAAAAGAAAAAAATTGTGGCAGCAAGAAAATAACAAGAAATTCATGAAAAAACATAACTTCTCTGTGGAAGATAGAAAGATAAAGAAGGGTGAATTTGAAAAGAAGTATCTGCACACAACAGTACTACACGTGAATGGTAAGGATATAAAAATAGTTAAGTTTGATGGCTTCCCTGTGAAAAAAGAAGACGCAGAAAATTTAATACAACTGAAGAAGAAAATGATTGCAAATGGGATACCAGCTAGTGAAATTAAAGCAACAATGAAGTTGGAGAGGCGCAAGGCAGAGAAAGCACTGGCAAGAGAGAAGAAGAAAGTTTGTTTTCATTGCAGGAATTCTGGTCATGTTCTATCAGAATGCCCAGATCTGGGAAAGGCAGATACAGATGATCTTGTAGGGATGGGTATTTGTTTCAAATGTGGATCAACAGAGCACAAGCACTTTGAATGTCGTGTTACTAGGGAACAGGAATTTCGTTACGCTAAATGCTTTATATGTAATGAGCAAGGACATATTGCTCGGCAGTGCCCAGATAATCCCAGAGGATTGTATCCAAAAGGTGGTGCGTGTCATATCTGTGGAGATGTTACTCACCTGAAGAAAGATTGTCCAGATCTTATTAAAGAAAAAGAAGAAAAAATTATAAAGTTGCAGACACTGACTGACAAGGCATTAGAGGCATTAGAAGATGATAAAAACGCGAAGTCTGTCTCACTTAATGATGTTAAAAAAAAGAAGACTGTCAAATTTTAATGAGATCTGGAATTTTGTTTTGTAAAAAGAAAAGTAGTTGTTTAAGATTAAAGGTTTATATTTTTAAAAAGAAACAAGTGTTGTAACGTGTTTGGTTTGTCATGTAAGAGTTTTATTATTATGCAGTGTGTTGAGTTTAAAGAATAAATAATTTTTGAAGTAAAGCTAACAAATCAACAAATACCATGAAACGAGGTGAATAGTGACAAATTTTAACTTTGGTTGAAAAATTTGATTACTGTTTGTCAAATTTAAACAAAAAAATAGTACCCAAAACTTAGGGCTGTATTGCTCTTATCAGCTTATGATATCATTATCAAATTATTTTCTTTCAATAAATTTAAAAAAATTTAAACATGGTGTTTCTAATCACCCCGCAGATAGGGGTGAATAGAAAGTGTTATAAAATTGAAATGATAATTAAATGGACACCCTAGCTGCAAACAGGCGTTGATGTACTTCATTGGGGACATGTTGAAAATGTGTGCCCCGATCGGGACTTGAACCCAGGATCTCCTGCTTACATGGCAGACGCTCTATCCATCTGAGCCACCACGGGCACAGAGGATAGTGCGTTTGCAGGGACTTATCCCTTGCACTCTTCCCGTGAGATCCACATTCCCAACATGTCCACACCACTACATTCGTAGTGTGACTAATAGATGTTTGCCCATCATACTCATTACTTGTGGCAGATTAATCTACCAAGTCCCGTACGAGTTCGGGCATAGCGTGTGCGTTCGCACAAGGTGGTCAATGGCTGGGAAGCCATATTTTAACTATATATATGACAGTAGTATCTGTTCCCGAAAGAACAGTTACCGTGGATGACCATGCAGCTTTGCTAGAAATGAAATGATAATTAAATGGACACCCTAGCTGCAAACAGGCATTGATGTTGTCAACAGCATTAGTGCAGTCTTCAAGATTGTTCTTATCCTGGTTTTCATTTGCTGGTATACCGGTACTAGTACCTGGGAGCATTGACAACACTTTATTGAGAGCTAGAGGCACAATCCCACATTTCCTGAAACCTGCAATAACGTTTTTTTCCTTCAAGGAGTCACACAACTTTTTCAAAAGAAGAGGAAATTTATCCTTAGGAACTGTTGCCTCGTTTCTTCCTGCTCCCATTCTTCCAATATTTGGTGCCAAGTAGAGGCTGAAAAAATGCCACATCCAGTGGTTGTATGAGGTGTGTTGAATTTGCTGGTAGGAATATAAATCTTATGTCATTGTCCTGACACACCTTAAGTGATTCTGTGGACAGATGTGAAGATAAATTGTGTCTAATGAGAAATTTCTTACCTTCCAGCTGTTTCAGGGATGGGACAGCAACTGTAAGGACCCAATCATCGAAGCAGAACGAATTGAACCAGCCAGATTTTGACCGATTGTATCTTGCATATTTTGGCCCACCTTCGCTCCAGCTTTGATATAAATGCAAAGCCTTATACACGACATAAGGGGGTAGTATAGTGTCATTTCCATAAATGCAAACACTACAGAGATTGATGCCTTTGAGGAGTTTATGACCCTTTTGGGATATTTAGTTCCCTTCCGTGTGACTACCTTTCATTTTCCTGGATCATCTGTAAGGTTTGTGTCTTCATAATTTATTATATTAGACGACAGCATATTCTCCAGTTCCTTTGACAGTTCATCGAAGTAACTGTTGATAGTTTCTGGTGTAACACCAGCTCTGGAGCGTTTTATGTTTTGGTACATACATACTGCTACTTGATCTTTGTGTCGCCTCATAAATGATTCCACAAAATCACAACCAGGGAGATTATTCACAAACCTTCTCACTTCCTTCTCCCTTCTGTCCAGAGAATCCTTTACTAGAAGTCTTCAATCTTTAATGCATAGTGTAGCTGATCAGCTACAGACTTCATTTCTTTGATGTATCCTATACTGAGCAACATTTTGTAACAAATTCGTTATGTAGTTAAGTATATACACTCTACTGCAGCTGCTAAGCTGCTAGTAGCTCTTCATAGCGGTCGTAAATGGCAGGGTGAACTGAACCAGTTTGACAATCAGCTGTATGGATGTACTGTCACTTGTGTGTTTTTCCGGAAAGTAGAGACTTTTTTTTTGTGTTTGTGCACTGATTTGTGGGTTTGAAAATTACTTTTTTATTTTTAAATGTAATTAGATATGGTGTAGACAGTTAATTCCGATCTCTTTATGATAGATTTGAAATTAGGTCTGTCTTTGTGTTTGTAGCGATTGTCAACAATAATGCTTTGTTAATTTAACCAAAAATTTGAGCAGCAACTCTGAAACAAGAAAGATATGTTAGTGGTGTGTGTAACATAACTAGAGAATTATATAGTATTAATATGGCATACCAGTAGAATTTTTTAGATTTTGTTATCGTGGGATGAATAGAAACACCAGAATTCATGTGTTTCTATTCACCCAGCAAAGTTTATAAGCATAACCTAAAAAATCTGGAAAATCACAGACCTGATTTCATTGAAAGTGAAACAAAAACCAGCCCTTACTGTTTTATACATATGTTGTACCTAGTACTTACAGTGCCATTAACTGTCATATGTAGAATACATGTTTACTTACTAGAGAAGTTCAAAGTAGGTAGGAAAACAACTTAAAAACTATCAACACACGCACGAGGATAAACATCAACCTACAATGCTGCCAACCCAAAAACAATAATAGTTAAAATTAATGTCCAGTATAACCTTATAGTATTCAAAGTGATTGTGTATATGAAGTTTTGTTTCTATTACCCCATTTTCGGCAGTGAAGGTGCAGAGTTGTCACTAGGCCCATAAACAAGACTGATAACTTTGACAACTTCTGCCACCTCTCCAAACCATTGCAGTGTGCACAAATTCCTCTGTGGTCAGAATGAGCTTGCTGGTGCTACATTAATATCCTGTGCACCTGCTGTCTCTCCTCCCACCCATCAGGCTCCCTTTCCAAATCCTCTATCCCACTCCCTGCCTCATTTCCCTCTCAACCACTTCACTTGGCGTGACCCCAAATCCCAGTTGAGCTGCAGTGCTGCCACAGTTGAGACGGTGCATCTGTATGTATAGTGTGTGCCCTTGTGTTGCATGTGCGTGTTTGGAGTGAGAGCAAGTCCACTCTAGAGCTCTGAAGGACATATTTTTAAGTCCAGTTGACTAATTGGCTATTCATTGATTGTTACCTGTATTCCTTAAATTATTTATATTCCAAATACTTTCCTTTACTGAATTCAGTATGCATGTATCATATTTGCAGATGTATGTTGCTGGGTGTAGAATTTGTTACATAGTGAAGGATATATCTATCTGCAATAAATTCACAGCCACATATTATGCCAAACAGTGAAATGTAAACAAGCAGTAACTTTTCGAAAGACAGTAAGTCCATAGTTAAAATTTTTGCAGCAGACCAAAAATTAATATTGAATAAAGTTTTAAAACAACATATAATTTGAATATGAGAAGCTATTAATGGGTCTGAATACAAGAAAATGGAATGAGTAGGAAAATCTCACTCTTTATTTAAAGGCATAGTTGCTACTCAGATTTTTAGAATATTTGGACTTGTTTCATTTTGCATCAACCATAAGAACTATTCGTGTGTTGAATCCAATTTACAGAAGAAAAATTCAATAATCTATTCTTCAACTTTTATTTTGGGCAATAATAAATGACACAGAGAAACAACAAAATGTGTCCAACTGCAGTGTAAACAGTACAATCAAAATTAATGATTTTGGTTTCATGGTAACATACTGTTTACATGAGAAATGTTGATTTATTGTGTGAGCACTGATTAAGAATTTTAATTAGGCAGTACATTTTTAAACAATATTAAAGAGTTACAACCAGAATTGTAATTAAACTTATTTTAATAATATATTTTTATTTTTTTTAAGAAAAAGCTTTTTTAACCCTCTTCAAAGCATTTGGTATCCCAGTTCCAACTCCAAGTAATCACTCTCTCAGTCTTCAACTTTTTCTTCTATATTGTTTGCCAAATCATCTCTCCCGAGGTGTTGAACATAAAATTGTAGACTTTCATCTTCTCTCCTTATGTCAAGAAAGTGCTATTTAAGATTTCGTGGGGTGTATCAAATGGACAGTATTTGGGTCAGGCATATGATCTTTTGCTGCACCTCTTTTTAGCAAGCTCATATAATTTTTCAATGCAGCATTCAAGCTGTATGAAGTTTCCATTTTAAAGATAATATACATTCTTTTTTCCTTCCAGTTTCAATAGCTTTATGACTTATCCCCACTGGCTTCTTCAGTTGGCAACAAATGTCCTTAAAGTTTAAAATTCCAGTCTGTTCCTGGTCTTTGAACATTCCCCATTTTCTACTAAATATTATATGTTGAGGATTTAACATTTCAGCCTTTTTCTCCAGAGACTTCTCTATTGCACTGAAAAGGCAATCCATGAGCAAGTATGAATGACCACGCACTGGAAATGTTAGCCGTGTTTCTTTCACTGAGTCTGGAGATTTTTTTAGAAGCACCAGTTGGGAGAATGAACCACTTGGGCAATAGAAAATAATCTTGTACTTTTAGTGTATTATTCGAATCTACAATACACTATGCATTTGTTCCTCGACAAGCCTGGTCTTCATTTCACCAGTAGAAGTTTGTGTTGCACTTGGTGCGTATCAAAGGAGAGAGACAAACTGCTGGGCAATTTCTGTTTCATAATGACATATAATTGCTTTGCTCTAATTTTATGAGCAGCAAGCTCTGTTCCAACCCCTTTGTCTCTTGACAAAGTATTTAGCAAGTTTCATTTAGTGTTTCATTCCACAGCAATAGCTACAGACACCTGCTGCAGTATCACCAAACGCCACATTAAAAGTTTTAGAAAAAAATGTTATTGAAGGATCATTTTTGTACCTATAAAGAGCAAGGAATGCTCTCATTTTTCATAGCTAAGAATTTTGTGATGTTTTATTCTAAAGAAAGATACAGCCTTTCATTTTTTTCTGCTGTAATGACTTCCTCTACAGATGAACTCAATCACACTCTGTTTCTTTGGAATGTTTTGTTTTGTTGTTTGGTCTCCGTCTCTTGGTTTCATTAATGACATATTGAGGAAGTAATACTATTAAGTTTGGTTGTTCCTATATAGAATACAGCTATAAAAAGCTTTAAATACACAGGAACTTGTTTGTTCATCCGATCTGAAATTTTGTAACTAGAGAATTCAGTCTTCCGCCCTCTTTTGTAGGGGGCCTTGGTTTTGAGCAGGACGCAGCTATAAATAAGGACAAATCCTGTCCTAGTGCTGTTTGTTAAGGTGTCTGTAGACCACCTCCCTATTCCTGATGAGATAATAGACAATGATGGTACAGCATCTGAAACTTCCCTCTTTATGTCCACAAGGCAGTTCAAACTCCAGCATTTCAGGGCCCTTGTCATGCTATCTGAAAAATTCAAATAAGTAACTTTGGGTTTTGATACAGAATTTAATGTAGGAATATATAGCTAGTAATCTTAATAAAATCTGCTGATGGTACTTTTGCAGTCATTTGTAACTGTGTCTGGTTGGCTGAACACTGCAGTTGCTACATTTAAAGGATTTGTTTGGTCCTCACAACTTGTTGCTGAATACTTCGTTATGTTCAAGTCACTTAAAAGCATAAGCTGAAAATCATCTTCACACTAAACCACATTTCAATCATTTAAGCTTTAAGGTGGCATCATTTGATAAAATTATATCATGGTTAAAATGAAACTACTCATTATCAAAATGACATCACACATATAATTGCTCATTTAACTGCAGCTTGAATATTTCGAAAACTAGCATGTTTCTTTCTGACCACCAAAACATAACTAAAATGAAATTTAGTTCTCTTTTGGTGATCAGAAAGACGCATGCTAGTTTTCAAAACATTCTGGCTCTAGTCAAAAGAGTCATGTATATTTGATAATTAGTATGGTACTTTAATTTTAAACATTAGTCAACTGGCAACATCTTACAGCTTAAATGATTTTAATGTGCTCAAGAGTGATGATGCTTTACAGCTTATGCTTTAAAGTGACTAAAATTTGAGATAAAGCGTGCCAAAATATAAGGACCAAATAAATACTTTAAATGTAGCAACTGGAGCATTGAATATTGAAAAAAGAAAATCCACTCCTTGGTCAAATTCGTATCAAAATTTTTTAAAATCTCTTACTTTTCCATGTGCTCCACTTTTCTTTTCAAATTTGACTTTTTCTTTGTGCTATCCCGCCCCAAGCTTGGTGTGTGATTTAGACTCAATAAGAAAAGGGAAAAGTGTGCCCTTAGGGCACTACATTTTAAAGAAAAAGAAAATTCTTATTTTTTGTCTCTCATTGATCAGTAATGTATTTATTTTCAATTTAATCATTAATATTGCTGTATTAACTTTAATAACACAATCTACAAAGAACTTTAGTGAGGTAAATATGATGAGAAACATCATACTTCCTTTAAAAATCCGTATTCTTTGGTGATATCTTTTTTTATGAGGTGGAAATGTACGATGATACTTGGATACAACGTGAAGTACATGCTTCTTCTGTTTCTCATTCTTGTAAATTATTTATTGTAGTCTTCCTTTAGGGTGACACAGCTTTCAGTTTAATAACTGGCATTGACAAAATCTTTCTTTTTCGTACCACTGCAAAGGGTCTGTTGTGAGGATTTTGTCACATAAATTAAAACTGGTGAAAGATACTCCTATTAGAAACACATTGCATAACTCATTATTGATAATTTGTTGGATTTGAATGATTGCTATTTGAATCCCATTTTTTTTGTTTTCTGTTTCATTGCACTGACCATTTCTATTTTGGATTCAGAATATCAGTCAGGGGTTAAGGATGGCCTTAACCATAGTACAGGGACGGAGATAATACAGATAAAACTGATTTTACAGGTTTTGTAAAGGCCCATGATGGCATTTTGATCAACATCATGATATTTATATACAAAGTTATGAAAGAATACTGAAATCCAAATATGGGTTTTGGCTTCAGAAGGGACACAGAAACTTGATTCGACATTTGTGTTACAAGATAGCCCCTGGAGTGCAGAAACATATTCTATGAGGTGGTACCTCAACTAAAAAGATCACTGTTAATTCTAAAACTTCTGTTGAATCCTCTCCAGGCTGCTGTTCTCTCATATTATATCGAATGAATTTGAGAGATACAGAATTGGTCAAAGGGTTGCTTGACTTTTCCATTTTGAATTCGAGTTTGGATTTTATTAAAATTGATTCCAGGTCAAATTTTTACAACTGTATTATCATAGTGAGGTCTGTGTTTCTACAGCTCAGTGTTTCCTCTAAAATGCCTGTGAGAATGATTTCATGTGTGTGATACCTGCACAGTAAATAAGAGTATTTTTCCAAAATGTTTTCAGTTGAAACACACACATGATTAAAAGAACATTGTTGTGTCAAAAACTGTTGCTTTAATTCAACGGCAGTTTCATAGACAACTTTTGCCTGCTTTGTTCTGTAGTAAGTCAATCAACTAAAATATTCCAGATATTACCAACAATTAATGAGTAGCAGATTTTTATTTTTTATTTTCAAATTATTTTATATGTAATATTTTCATTTTATAGAAACACAATTTAATGAATTTTTGAAATTCATGTTTGCTGTACTCTCACTCCTTAGTGGCTGTCGCTATTAGCTCAAAGCTATCTTCCTCATATAACTAGTGATTGGTTCTATGCATGAAACATGGCTTTTCTTTCAGCTGTTGACTGATCAAACATTTGCTATTGTCTTCTGTATTAAGTTTTCGGAAAAAAAAAGACTACCTTTTCAATTATGAACTTACGATGACTTCCAGTATGCTTTTGTAGTAGCTTCCATTGTTTGATACAAAGCTTCTAATTTTATTATGCAGTCTGTCAGATCCTGTTTTAGAATTCCTGATTTTTCGTACAAGGAATCCCCTTGAGTGCGAGGTCGCAAGTTCAATCTTTAGAAAGCCTCATATGAAAGTGATGTGTTAACAATTATGGCAGGAAAAATATTAGCTGCTAATGACTTGCCATGTGCATCAGGAGGGCAGCAGAAAATGAATGTCCGGGAAGTCCAGAGAGCAACCATCAAGATCAAAGGTGACCTCCTTGGTTGTTACAAACTGTGCAGGATGTTCACTTAGGTATCCGCTCTTAAGGAATGCATATAGAATCATATTGGTGTAATGGGTAATTAGACTGATTGACTGTGATGGCATGAAACAGAATGTGAAACAGTCTGTCGTGGAGCTTATCGTGAAACTGGCTATCCTTTAAGGTGTAGCTGAAGATAGTGCTATAATATGTTTTACAGGCATGGAAAAAACAAACAATCAGAGCCTGAATTTGTCCATTGGTTCCAAATGGTATAAATTGGAATGTCACACACGTTTCAAGAGCGAGAGTTTGTTCTAAAGAAGTATGATTTTTATACACAATCGAGGAATCGAGCAAAGCAAGTTATTTTGACCAGCTATTGGCCAAAAGCGGTGATCATATCGGTGTCGTAGTTCTCTTTTGCCTATTTTCACATGTTTGTATACTGTGACGTAAATATTCGCTATTGCCCTTGGAAGATCACACAGATGAGAAGGAATTGTAGGCGGCAGATCCTACTTCTTGCAACATGATAAATAACTTTCCAGCTATTTTTATCATCCAGATTGACAGTTGGCATTGATGTTTAGTTGATGTTGATACAAGTCTCTTGGTACCTCTAATTTCCAGGGTTCCTTTCATATGCATTTCCTCATCAAATCCTGATTGGTCGGACTTGAAAACAAATTCCGTACTAAATGATGGGATAAGTTTGTTTATATCATCGACCAAGTTTCAGATCGATTCTGTGGTTTGCTGTGCATTGCCAAGTTGATGCTTTGTTTGAAATTTCGTTATCATACGTCTTCCATTTCTGAGCACTGTTTGACGTTATGCAACCATCCACTTCTTCCCTGGAAGTCACTGTAATCTATATCACACGCAATTTGATATGTTTGACATAGTAGTTCACTATCGTGCACAACTTGTAAACTCTATCGAGCATCTTTGAAACGCACAAACACAAGTTTGTGTAAAAAGTGCGCCTTGTCTTCCCGTGAATATCCATAGTTTTTCTTATGCACTACAAGATCATATTGCTGCCTACTTATTTGAAATCTGTTCAAAACTGATTTTTTACTATGCAGCAAATGATCTTCCTTGCATGTAATTAAGTTTAGTATCTGTGTGTTGGACAAAGATTGTCCTTCACTACATTTCACTGGAGACTGGATTTGTGGCTTCCTGTCTGACAAGGATGACGAACTACATGGCTTGACACCTGTTTCAATATCACTCACGTTTTAAGCAGGTACTCCCCACGTACATTGTCCACATTGCCAAGCGTATAAGACACCACACATTCCACTGATTCGTCTTGCAGAAATGCTAATATTTCATCTGCCACTTCTTTCACACGCTGTCAAATTCCTTGAGTTCTTTTCTGACAAAATGTCAACTCTAGCACTGTTTCTTAGATATACTGCAATGTTTGCTTTGTTTATCATTGCCATTGCTCTGCTTTGTATCAACACCACTAGTACTGTAACACTGTTATGAGTTCCTTGTTGACGAAGCACCATGGCCTCAAACTGTTCTCACCATTGGATATCTCCAGTCCCACTCACATTGCCATTAGCAGCCAATATTGTGGTTGCAGACAGTATGTGGGATGCCAAATGCCGTAAACATCATTGCCCTTTGCAACCTCGCACTGGAGGGGTTCCTTGTCAGTATATCATCACTTCCTTCACAGCTAGTGTGGCACTTCAATGAACAGTTAATTTACACATATGAAAAAGAATTCATTAAAAATTCTTTGAAAGATGGCAGTTAACTTTCATGTGAGTGATACCTGAGCAGATATATTACCTCCCATAAACAAACTGAAGGGGAAACTACTTGTGGTTGCTACCTTCACTTGAAAGTGGAGAGATCACTAGAGTAATTGGGTTGGCTCGTGAGAAGCTGTTGTCATTTCACTCTGTTCACCCTGTACCTGTTTTAAGATCACGCCACCAATATAAACATGAAATGAGAGCACATTCAGTTACAGAAAAAAAGTGTACTTTAAGTTTATCATGCAGATGTAATATTCTGGAAGCTGTTTTTTTAATGAATGTTCCAAATTTAGTATTGAGAATTAAGTTTCAAACAGCTCATTTTTAAATGGAATCAAATCAAACTGGAGGATAAAAAGAAAAATTTTAAAACGTGCCAGATGAGTGCTGTCCCATTGGTAGAGTTTTAAGCACAAGTTGTCAGCTTTGTAACATCTGTCCAAATAGGTAGCCGTCACTCATAATTCAAATCTTCAAAAACTACCTTGACATTAAGATTTCCCATCCTGATGCCATAGGTGCTGAACGATTTCGTATGGGTCCCCAGTAGCAAATCTGTTGATCCTATGTCCACACATTGGTGTTGACCAGAAAGTCCTGCTTTCTGGGTGGAGGTTAGTGACATTGCTTTTAGTGTGTGACTTTGAAGTTCTCACGGAACATTCAGTTTTTGACAGTATAATGCAACTGAATATTTGAAAAGTTTACTCACAAAGTGGTGGCAGGAGAAGAAACTTACAAAAATTTAAGGAAATGTGCAAGCTTTTGGAGCCAGTGGCTTCTTTTGGTAGCAGGGTTGAAGGGGAGGGAAGAAGGATGAAGGAAAAGGACTGGGGAAGTTCAGGAAATGGGGAGAGTTGTGGAAAAGCTGCCATGAATTGCGGGTCAGGGGATCAGGGGAGACTTACTGGATGGGATGAGAAGGAAAGTGTGGTCCTTGGGAACTTCACTGAACAAGATTTAAAAACCTGAGAGCTTAGAAAGGTGGAAGATATGGTAATAAGCAAGACAGAGATTACTAACAAAACATCATGCAAGAGTTAGTAAGAGTGGAATGCTAAGTGCACTATACATGGTAGAGGTGGGGAGGGGGTGGGGGGTTAGGAGGAATAGACCGATCAGAAAATAAAAGATACAGAAAACTAAAAGGCAGTGAAGAAAGGAATAGTTATCGCGAAGAAATGCTGTGACAAAAAAAGTTAACGTAAATTAAGGCCAGGTGGGTTGCAAGAAGCAAGGATGTGTTGTAATGCCAGTTCCCACCTTTGGAGTTCTGAGAAACTGGTGTCAGTGGGAATAATCTAGATAGAGTGTGTGTGTGGTAAAACAGGCACTAAGTTCACAACTGTTGTGTTGTAAACCGTGCTCTGCAACAAGAAATTGTGTGTTGCCAGTGTACACCTTCTGACTGCTCAGTTATCCTAACTGATGACTTGGCGGTAGTCATTCCAACGTAGAAGGCCAGACAGTGTTTACATAACAGTTAGTACACTTTTTTTTGCCCCCCACAGGGCTCTCCCGTTGATAGAATGTGTTTTGCCAGTTAGAGGGCTTGTATATATGGTGGTAGGAGAGTGAATATGGCAGGTTTTACAGCAGGGATGGTGACGGGTAGAAGACATAGGGAAGGGAAATGGGTGCAGAAGGAGCGTAGGGTCTAATCAGAATATGCAGAGTTTAGGGCCGCAGGGCGGGAGGGGGAGGGGGGGGGGGGGGGAGATGACACAAGAAGCTATTCTAGGTGTGGTGGGCAAAATGTCAAACTGAGTGAACATTTCAGGGCATGATTATAGGAAGCTGTGGCCTTGTCAAAGTAGCTGATTAATACACATTCAAGACCAGGATGTAAAAGTGGCAAGAGGTGTACTACTCAGCTGGTCAGTTGGTTTTTGCAGGGATCAGCAATATCTGGACTGGATGTGATGGCCCAGGAAATCTGCTTTTGAACTAAGCTGCTGGTGTAATTACATCCAGTGAAGGCCAAGGTGAGAATGGTGGTGTATTGCTGTAAAGAGTGTACATCAACAAATGTGTTTGCCTCGACCGGTAAGGCATGGAAAGGATGGCAACTGTCATAATGCAAGTGCTGTTGCTTGTTAGTAGGTTTAAAGTGAACAGATGTATGTAGCTGAACCTCTATGAGCAGGAGCTCAATGTCAAGGAAAGTAGCACAGGATTTGGAATAGGACCGTGTGAAATTTAATTGGGATAATGTATTGAGAGATTGTTAAAATTTTTACTGGTCAGCTTCACTGTGAGTCCATGTGGCAAAGATTTCATGTGTATCCAAACAAAACTAGGGGCTGAAGCATATGGATCGCAGGAAAGCCCTCTCCCAGGTTGGCAAAGGAAGGAGCCAGCCTGGTTCCCATGGCCGTGCACTGATCTCTGGACATATCTGATTTTAGACAGTTTAGGAAATGGTTGGTGTAATTAATGTAGGAGGAGAGTCTTTGTACTGTAGGTTGCAGGTGTTGATAAAATAAGTCAGATATACATTCAGTGGGTGCTTTGAAGCCAGAAACTATGGGATGCTATAGTGATTAGGTTTGTGGATCTTAGCAAGAAGGTGAAGCGTAAGACTGCATGGCTTGGGTGGGGTTATAAGTTCTATGGATTGAGGTGTAGACCCTGTTTTCTTGTCTTTTCCATGAACTATCCCAATTGCAATTTATTGTTGTAATGGTTTCCTATTTTAATAATTTTCTTATCATATGGTCCACTTTCCTTGGCGGAAAGTCTTGGCCACTCATTACCTCTCGTGAACACTTGTTTGCTCCCACAATTTCTGTGCTAATTTTTATACAGGTTTCATATCTTTTTTATTGCCTGTCATCCTTTTTTTCTTCATCCCCCCCCCCCCTTCCCCTTCTGCTTCTTTTTTGCCACTGACACCATCTACAATATTCCAAACCCTCCTCTCTTGCCATAACAAATCTCATCTCATCTTGTATTTTGTAATTTCAAATACATGGTTTTGCATTTTCCAAGTCCCACATTCCATTTCTTGAAACTTTTTGTCTCTGGGAGCTATCCCCAGAGGCCCAACATTGAAAGTGTCCCTGTTTCTAGATGTAATTGTACACTGTAATTAAATGTACAATGTATGATCAAACAGTAAATGGATTTTTTTCCCTTTTTTTCACAGCCTTTATACATTCGATTTTCAATTTTTTTTTCCTTTTGATACACATGTTCCTGATGTATGTTTGCATTTTAAGTTATTTTGAATATTTAGTTTATTATTGACAGTTGAAGAGGTTATACACGATTTCAAGTGCTTGACAAATTTGTGTGTTTCAAAAATATGTACCAAAGAATTTGCATTAAATTTTGCTAGAAAAATGGAATGAAGTACAGCACTGCATTTGAAATGTTAACTATGTGCTATGAGTGAGACAAGTGTTCAGGAGTGGCATAAATGTTTCAAAGAGGGTCGAGAAGATATAGAAGACCTCAACCGCCCTGGGCATCCTAGAATATCAATTGCTGATGACTGTGTGGAAGAAGTAAAGAATATGGTTTCTGAAAAAATCATGGAACCACCTCAAAGAGATTGCTGATGAGGTTGGCATGTCCTTTGGCTCATGGCAAGCAATTTTATCAGATGTATTAGGCGTGGAACCTGTAGCAGTGAAGTTTTTCAACAAAAAATGATGCATAGACGTTACTTAGGAATTGCTGAGTGAAGTCAACAGTGATCCAAACTTCTAAAGAAGGTTATAACAGGTGAATGTTCCTCTCACTGTTTTTCTTTAATTACAGCGGGATAGTGCATCATAAGTTCTGCCTTATGACCATATGGTCAGTAAGGAATACTGCCTGGTAGTTCTGAGCAGTTTCCATGAAGCAGTACTAAGAAAACGACCAGAACTGTGGCAAAATCACAAATTGAAATTTCATCACGATAATGCTCCTGCACAAACCTCAATGCGTGTTTGTGATTTTTTTGGCAAAAACCAAAACCGTTATGTTGCCTCAGCCACTGTGTTCACCAGACATGGTTACCTGTGACTCCTTTCTATTCCAGAGGGTTCAGAGAACCACGAAAGGACCATATTTTGCCATCACTGATGAGATAAAAATAGAATCGCTGGGAGAGCTGAACATCATAGTGAAAAGATTTTGCCCACCTAGAATAGCTTTTCGTCACCCTCCCAGTCTCCACAATATCTGTGTCGGACCATATGCTGCTTCTGCACCTGTCTTCCAACCCTATGACGCCTATGCCTATGACTGTTCCCACTGCAAGTGTTGCCCTATACACCCTCTTACCACCACCTATTCCAGCCCGGTAACTGGCAGAACATATACTATCAAAGAGAGAGCCACCTGTGAAATGACACATCGTATACCAGATTTTATGTAAACACTGTGCGGCCTTTTACATGACAGCCTTTTACTAGACTGCTGACTGACGTCAGTCAGGATGAATGGGCATAGGAAGAAGGTGTATACAGGCAACACACAATATCCTGTTGCAGAGCATGCTGTATGACATGACAGTCATGACCTCAGTGCCTGTTTCGCCACACACGCTATCTGGATTCTTCCCCCAGACACCAGTTTCTCAGAACTCTGCAGGTGGGAACTAGCACTACAACATGTCCTTGGTTCTCGCCACCCACCTGGCCTTAATTTATGTTAATTTCTTCCAGCTCAGCATTTGTTCACAGTAACTACTCCTTTCTTCACTCCATCTGAGTTTCCATCTTTCATTTTCTGACCTGTCTATTTTTTGCAGTCTCCCCTACCACCTCTGTTACATACTGTGTACTTACTTTTCACTCTTTCACATGTGCACGAAGTTTTAGTAGTAATTTCTCTCTCGCATATTACGCTAACTTTCACCTTTAAGCTCTCAGATTTTAACATCTCATCTGGTGCTGTCCCCAACAATCAGTCTTTCCTTCTCATCCCATCAGGTAAGTCTCCACTAACCCGGGGTTCTGGGTGACTTTTTAGAACTGTATCCCCTTCCCTAAACCTCTCTATTCCTTTTCCTTGTCCATCTTCCGTCCCCTTCAACTCTTCTGCCAGAAGAAGAAGCCACTGGCTATTGAAAGCTTGTAAAAATTTAAATTATTTTGTGTGTGTGTGTGTGTGTGTGTGTGTGTGTGTTCCCCTGCCACTGCTTGGTGAGTAGATTTTTTATTTATCTGTTTATATTATATTATCAGCAATGAAAAGTGAGTTCCAGAAGTGCATCCAAGATTGGAAAAAGTGCTGGCACAAGTGTATTATATATGAGAAGGATTACTTTGAAAGGGACAAAGTCGATGTTGATGAATAAATACAGATTCATTAAGAAAGACAAAAATTCCCATTACTTTTTGATCACACCTTGTATATCTGCCTTATTTGATGAACACTTGCAACTTACAGTACTAAGAGTCCTCCCTGATATCAGTAACACCAACAGTTTCCGACACTGTCTGAAATCAGTACCAGTCCCACTTCACACCTTGGATGTCACCTTTGATGCCTCCTTCCCTGTACCAACATCCCCCATGTGTATGGTCTGTCTGCTCTGAACATTACCTCAAGCAGGAACCAGCTTCTGTCACACCCTTCCCACTCATCTTAATCAACCTTTTACTTATGAAAAAATACTTTACCATTGAGGGCAGACTTAAAACAAATCAGAGGCTTGGCCATTGGAACAGAATGGCTCTTTCCTATGACAAACGTTTTCAAGCAGAGGGGGCATTCCCGGGATCCAT
Organism: Schistocerca serialis cubense; assembly: GCF_023864345.2. Classification (NCBI taxonomy): domain Eukaryota; kingdom Metazoa; phylum Arthropoda; class Insecta; order Orthoptera; family Acrididae; genus Schistocerca; species Schistocerca serialis. The sequence continues at coordinate 585,725,495 of NC_064639.1, forward strand.
AAGCGCACATTAGAGTACATTGATGTCATCTTTGCCATGTGGACTCTTGATGAGGCTGACCAGTCAACATTTTTGGAATCTGTAAATATGTTCTCCAAATTCAGCTCCACATGGTACTATTGTGAATCCCATGCTGCTTTCCTTAGTGTTGATGTCCACCTCACCGAGAGTCAGCTACATCTTTGTTCACATTTAACCTACTAACAGACAACAGTACTTACATTTTGACTGTTTCCATTTTTTCCAAGTCAGATGTCAGGTGCAGATTCTTTACATCAGTACACCAGCATTCTCATCTCAGGCTTCACTGGATGTGGTTTGCCAACCAGCCTAGTTCAAAAGCAGATTTTTCCAGGCCATCACATTCGATCCAAAAAACAATTTAGGAGTACACCTCTTGTCACTAAGTATTATCCTGGTCTTCAGTGCATATTCATCAGCCACTTCGACAAGATTATGACTTTCTAAAATCATGCCTTGAAATGGGGTCCATTCTGTCTGACATTTGGCCCACCACACCTAGAAAGGCTGTTCCCCTCCTTTCCAACTCCAAACTCCTTAATAGCCTAGTCAGACCCTATGCTCCTTTCGCACCTATTTCCTTATCCTATGGCTCCTATCCTTGTGATGTTCCCACTGTAAGACATGCCCCATGCATTCTCCTACCACCACCTACACCATCCATGGAAATGCAAAACATATTCTGTCAAAGGGAGTCACATGTGAAATAACGTATGTTGTGTACCAGGTGTTATGTAAACATCATTTGGATATCTACATTGGTGTGACCACCACTGAGTTATCAGTTAGGATGAATGAGCATAGACACAGGGAGTATATTGACAACACAATATCCTGTTGTAGAATGTGCTCTACAACAGCAATTCTCAACCTGTGGGGTGTTCGCCCCCTCCCCCCCCCCCCCCCCTTTTCCACACCCCATCCCAGGGGGATGCAACTATTGCTAAATGGGAGGTGCGAGCTTATTGAAAAGAATGAGATATCAATTCAAAAATTAATTAATTTACTGAAAGGAAAGCAAGGCAACATACATTCTGACATAATAAAAAAATTAAAGTTCACATTTACACTGATATAATTCACTTATAAATAGGACTGTACCAGTGTCTTACAACACATTTAATAAGTAACTTTCAGTACTAAATTGCAAACAAGTTTAGTTATCATTAGTGGCTACCTTGCACTTGATGCAGAGCAAAGTTTTTTGAAGGCAGCAGCCATACTACTTTCCCCTCAGCATTTCACATTCCCTTAGGTAATCCATCAACTTTTTGCTCTCTACCTGTAAGACAGGGAGCAATAGAGGCCCGTCAATTCTAGGTTTGTGTATTTTTGTGTGTCACAAAATATCAAGAAATTTACTTATTCTTGGTAATTTGTAAGGTTTGTATCTTTGGCATTAAAGTATATACAGGGTGGGGCAAATAAAAGTGGCCCCAACAAGTGGATGCATCCACCCCGTGTGGATGGAGCAACTGTCCATACAGCTGGCCAAATCTTGGAGCACATTTACATAATCTTTGCACGCAAAAGAGTTGTTAGCAGAGGTCAGCCTGGTCACATCCCTTGCTGACCAACCAGGTCACCTGATCTGTCAATGTGTGATTAATTTGTGTGGGGAGCCTTCAGGTCTAAAGTGCATATCAACAACACCTGTAGTCCTCAAGGACTGCAGCAGAACATTTTGGATGAAATTCCAGTGGTCCTGCTTCGATTCACCTTTAGCAACTTGCTGACCAGAGCCAAAAAGTGCAAAGAGATGAATGGTGGTCATTTGCAACATCTGCTATAGTCAGGTTAGTACTGTATTTCCTTTCCTCTGCTGTGGTTCTCTGTACCCTGGAACTCTGTTCTCTGGGCCACCTTTATTTGCACCAACCTGTATATATGAAAATGTCAATCGGAAATTGGGTGTGAATACTGAAAGATTAAGAAATGCTGCTCTACAACATTACAGTCATGACCTTGGTATCTGTTTCACTACATGTGCCATCTGGACTCTGCCCCCTTACACAGTTTCTCAGAACTCAGTAGGTGGGAACTGGCATTACAACGTGTCCACAGTTCTCGCCACCCACATGGCCTTAATTTATGGTAATTTGTTTGGTCTCAGCATATCTTCTCAGTGACCTTCTTTCACGTCCTTTCAGTTTCCTGTATCTTTTATTTTCTGACTTGTTTATAGCCGTCTGCCCCCCTGCCCCTCTACTGCATACAGTGCACTTAGTTTTGTGCTTGTACTAACTCTTGCCCGATGTTTTCTCTATAATCTGTCTTGCTTATTACTCTTATCTTCCACCTTTAAGATGTCATATTTTCAAATATCATGTGGTGGAGTCCCCAACATAAGTCTTTCCTTCTTGACCCATCTGGTGAGCCTCCCCTAACCTGGGGTGCTAAGTAACTTTTGCGTAACCCTCCCAATTCCCTAAATTTCTCCAGCCCTTTCATTTTGTCCCTCATCCTTCCCCTTCAACTCTTCTGCCAGAAGCAGCCACTGGCTTCACTTGCACATTTCCTTAACTTTTGTGTGTGTTTTCTTCTGCTGCTGTTTGGTGAGTAGATTTTTATCTATACCATTAGATTATATTTTCACAAAAAAATTCAGTTTCGCCACTTGATTGCAGATGATTGATGAAATCAAGGGATGCCATTGCATTCACAGAATTTGGCAAAAGAAGTTAAAAATTTCTGAACATCGTTCGTTATCATGTGTGGCAGCTTTTTGTGGCCAATATGTGTGCTAAGGTTTCTTCTTTTGTTTATTGAATATGTATACTCAAATACTGAGTCAGCGTCGATGGCTGTTAATCACATGAAGTGAAGTGTAAAAATGGGCCAACAGAATCAATATGTAGTCACTTTCGAGGTTTTTCCACTGCTGGGGCATAAAGAAAAGCACTAATGATGCTGCTTGGATTTATGCACATTGATCACAGACCTTAATTATGTACTCAGTCTTTATTTATGCCAAGCCAGTATGCATCCTTTTTATATGCTTCATCCTCCAATGACTGTTGTGCAATGACTGAATATGTGGGACTTGAGAGCTGCAGGAATGGCTATGCATTGCTCTGCGAGTTCCGATGTTGGAACCTGGATGTTTTGCATCTGATATAACCAGTCTTTTAGAGGAAAAAGTATGCTGTAAGTTGTTGTTGACCATCCTTGGATTATGCAGTAAGCTAATCAATTCAAGGTGGGGTCTTGCCTGGGCTAGTAGCTATGCTGCTATGTGTCTGCAGTTCGTAGTTTGTGGCAAAATGTTGTCTTCATAGCCAGCAGTTCATGTGAGTAGAGATGAACATCAGAGAAAAGCAAGTCCAGGCTCTATGGTGGGTGATCAAACACATCCCATTGAAATTGCTACTGGGGCATTATCATTGATTCTGCAGTGTGTGGCCAACAACTGTCCTGGAGAAGGAAATGCATGACAAGTATGTTACGTGAGGTTTCAAAAAGATCAGGCAAAACCTTGCAGTGGGCACCCATGCTTGGGGAAGACACTATTATTTTAGGCATATTTACATGCTCACTGTGTGCTCAGAATTGAAATCACCAACATGATGCAATTAACAGGCATACTCGGGGTGCTGCTCAACACATCTGTGCAAAGCTTCATTGGATTTTCAATGTCCCTTTCAGAACAGCCCTCCTAAATTGATAGAAATGGGTTTGCGTATACCATCAGGGTTCTTAAGGACAATTATAACTTCAAAATGAATGAAAATCATGTTCACGACACGTCTTAAAAACATTGTGTGTAAAGTTACCCCATCCAAGGAGTAACTTTACATGGACATATACTTAAAAAGTTATTTGACAGTGTTGCCTCATAATGTGTAACATTACACACATCTGGAAGTTTAAAATGGAAAGAAACAGAAATCTGAAGTGGTGTTGTAGCTTTACTGACTTGTCAGAACACATTACAACAATAAGTGGAAAATTGTGTCATTTCAATTTTTTAAGTTTTTATGGCGTAAACTGGAAATAATGTTTCTGCTGTGTCTGGAGCATGACTTCCTCACTCTTCACTTCTATATCAGTATAAGACACCACTAACTCTAATTTCACTTCAGTACAGATTGAATATTTGCATAAGTGGATGCAGGTGTTCTTTGAAATTAAAAAACACTCTTCATAATATCATGTAGACTCACAAAGTTCTGGTAATTGATTTCGGAGCTATCTTTCACATCAGTCCATACAGTGTGTATGTTGAGTTACCTGCCATCTTTACGAACTTCTCTCTCATCACAAGAGCTGGCCTGTAACACAGTGTTTTTCTTCTGGCGTTCTTGGAAGCTGGAATGTTTCTGCCATATCACAATCAGGTGAGGCTCTCTCTATCTCATTATGGTTGTAAAGTGTGGGTTGTTCTTCCTCACTCACCAGTTATGTGAACATGCAGTAGACGACTCGGCAACATGCTTTATACCACTTGCACTGACAAGGGAACCTCCCAATCGCACCCCCCTCAGATTTAGTTATAAGTTGGCACAGGGGATAGGCCTTGATAAACTGAACACAGATCAATTGAGAAAACAGGAAGAAGTTGTGTGGAACTGTGAAAAAATAAGCAAAATATACAAACTGAGTAGTCCATGGAACACATATGCAACATCATGACAGTGTGAGCTCAGGAGCGGCGTGGTCCAGAGGTAGCGTGAGCAGCTGCAGAACGAGAGGTCCTTGGTTCAAGTCTTCCCTCGAGTGAAAATTTTACTTTCTTTATTTTTGCATAGTTATTATCTGTCCGTTCGTTCACTGACGTCTCTGTTCACTGTAATAAGTTTAATGTCTTTGTTTTGCGACCGCATCGCAAAACCGTACGATTAGTAGATGAAAGGACGTGCCTCTCCAATGGGAACCGAAAACATTTGATCGCAAGGTCATAGGTCAACCAATTCCTCCACAGGAAAACAGTCTGATATATTCTATACGACACTGGTGACGGCATGTGCGTCACATGACAAGAATATGTTGTCGACCCATCTAACTTGTACACTTGGCGAATGGGTAAAAAGATTCTTCTACCTTGCCCGATTTAGGTTTTCTTGTGGATGTGATAATCACTCCCAAAAAAGTGATGAAAACATGAGAGTTTGTCACATAAACTGAAAATAAAAAATTAAAATTTTCACTCGATGGAAGATTTGAACCTTTTTATTTATTTTTTTATATATATAACGTATATAGACTTTTATTTACAAAATAACAAATTCGTTTTACAAAATACAGTTTACATTTTACTTGTAGAGACGAGACAATCCATTCTTTATTTTTATTTTTCTGTTACTGTACTGTCCAGGTAATTATTTCATTTGGTATTTTTTTTTAATTTTTTTAATATTTTTCGAAAGTCTGTCAGTCAGAGGTTTTTTTAGTTGTTTCTTGCACCGTTTATTGTTGTAGTTTAGCAATTTTAGCTTTTCTGAGCCTTTGTACGCTACATTTATACGTATGGCAGAGTGAATATGGAGGAAGCATTGATTGTACGATCTAGTTATTTACAGAGAATAATTAGTATATAAGAAAACAAAGTTATTTTATGGAATTTTACTTATTACTAGTTATGGTATTATTATTGTTATTATTTTTGTAGACGTTTTGAGTTGAGGATGTGCTCTATTCATTTTAAAATAATGTTGTGTTATTACTATCCTCTTTTTAAATCTTGTGTTAGAAAACAAGGGGGAGGCATTTTACGTTGGGTCTTCAAAAACGAGACCTTAGTGGGACATGCACTAGGCATGAAATCAGTTTGATAGAAATATTAACGAGTGTATCAGTTGTCAGCTCTTGTTTGATGGGTAAAGTGGTATCCAAAGGGGAAACCCTCATGAAAAACTATCTGAACATATTAAACAATCCATGACAAAAGAAAAAGGACATTACTATTTTAGCGAATTATTAAACCTATTTTTTTTTTTTTTTTTTTCGATTGAGCAAAGAGCAATACACTTGGAAGCATTATAGAGTGCAATTTTAGAGCTAGTTTACTATCGGTGGTGCGTGAGAGTGAGGAAGACTGAAAGGAGGAAACTATTCGTGGTGGCAAGACAGACATACATAAGCATGTAAATCACTAGTTTGTTGTACTGATAGGCCTGTAATAGTTTTGTGGTACTCACAGTTTCGCACACCTCTCGATTGCACACGATGGAAGGTAGAAAAACAAAAAAAAAAGCACAAAAACACAAAAGACAAAGGGACACTCGGAGCTACGGTTATATTGACACTATATTGTAAACTTTTACGCGTTCGATCACTTTTCACTGTCACTTTTTTTTTCTTTTTTTAATAAAAAGCACTTTAGCACTGTAACACACGCATCACTGTTGGTGCTTTTGGGATGTGGGAGGACATCTGCGACTGCGGCAAGGGCGTGGGGGGGTTTGTGGCGGTGGACGGCGGCGATGGCAGCGGCGGCGGCGGCGGCGGCAACGGTGGTGGTGGCGGTGGCGGACACGTCACGTGGCGGCAGACAGGGCGTCCCTGAAGGCGGCGGTCAGCGGGATCTCCAGGAAGTTGTGGAAAGTCTGACGATATGTAGCGCGTTGTTTTGCCCTCTTGTGCTCTTCCCACAAGTCCGTGAGGAACTGCACGCTGTCTGACTGCTTTTTGGCAATGACTGCGTGTGCAGTCATGGCGAGTATCCACATCGTGGCCGTTCGTTTTGGCCTAGGGAACGGTTTCGCGTCAGGGACAGTGAGAGCCGTGACTTGGATGTTTCTTGGATCGCTTCTGTTCATGTGGGCTGTCATCTTCTTGCTTGTCTCCCATATGTTGCTGGTTGCCCTGCATAGGAAACGGTGCTCTACAGTGTCCTTTTCGTTGCACGTTTCACAATTGGGCGATTCTTTTATCCGGATTCGCGCCAGTCTCTCGTTGGTCGGTACGGTGTTGTGCACTACTTTGTACCACGTAGATCTGGCGTGCTCCGGTATTGCTTTTTCTGAGATATTTCTCCAGACGACTGGCCAGTCGTGGTCTGGAGATTTTATCTCGATTCTTGTTCTGTGTGTTTGCCCTCTTAGTGCGCCGTAGATGTTTTTCGCCGTCCTTAGCTGCGGGTTTGTTACGGTGGGCAGTGCGTAACTTTTATCGAGGATCAGTTGCCTGATGTGTCGCATCTTAAACGGTATGTGACTGGTGTCTACCGGCGCTTCTTCTGATCGTGGCCTGTAGATGTTTATTAGGCAGGCCGTGATGCTGTCTTTGTTTTTGCCCTCCATTTGGATTGCTCTGTGGAGCAGCAGCGCAGCACACTTTGTCCTGACGTCCACCAGCCCCAGCCCTCCTTCCTCCTCCTTCAGTGAGCACGTCGCCTGCGATACTTTGAATATTTCCCGCCTCCACAGCAGGTAGTAGACGGCTCCTTGTATCGCTCGGGCGATTTCTGTTGGTGCACTCAATATCTGTGCCACGTACCAGGCTTTCGACAGGATCGTTGTGTTGATCAATTCTGCTTTTTGTCCTAATGTTAGATGTCTACTCGAGTGAGTCCTGGCGAGCCCTCGTATTGTATGTAGGGTTGTTCGCCAGTTCTGTGTCGCCATCTTTAGTGGGCATTTTTGGATGAGTATCCCTAGTGTTTTGTGGGTCTCGGTTACTCGATACCACTCCCTGTTGATGGTCAGACTTCCGTTGCCAATGGGGAGCAGCACGGTTTTTCTGGGATTGACCCTTGCTCCCGATGCGTTTTGAAATGTTTTGATTATCGGTTCTATTCCGTCTATCTCCTGCTCGTTGTTGACAAAGATTCCCACATCGTCGGCGTAGGCCATGCATGTGACCTTCTGCTGCCCGATTTGGTAACCGTGCAGGCTTGCAGCCAGTTTACGTAGCAGTGGATCAAGCGCTGCCGCGAAGCGGGCCATGGACAACGGGCAGCCTTGCCTTACTGACTTGCCTAGTTTTAACCTTTTTGTTGTCCATCCATTTACAGTTATTATCGATGAGGCGTTCTTTAGAAAGTTTCTTATAATGTCGGTGAATTTTTGTCCGAATCCGAGTATGGTTAACGTTTGCAGGAGATATCGGTGGCTGATCCTGTCGAAAGCCTTGTGGAAGTCAACAGAAATTATTGCTGCGGTCGTTCTGCTGGTGGCGGCGTGGGCAATTACGTCTCTGTATGCGCAGGCGGCGTCGAATATTCTCCTGCCGAGCACTGCACACGTTTGCCACGGGCTGATCGCCTTCATTAACGCAGTCTTGATGTTATTTGCGAGGCATTTCGCGGCAATCTTGTAATCTGCATTCAGCAAAGTTATGGGCCTGAACTCTTCGATGTGTTTCGCTGCCTTTGTTTTTGGGAGAAGGATTACCGTCCCTTCCAGAAAGGAGGCCGGTACTGCTGTCTCGTTTAGGATTTCGTTCACCATTTCTGTCAGATGTCTTCCTACTTGGTCCCAGAGCTGGCTGTAGAATTCCTTGGGGATGCCGTCGGCTCCTGGTGCTCTGCCGTTTGCGCTGTCTTTGAGGATGGCTCTCACCTCATCCTCTGTCACGTTTTCGGTCAGTAGCGCCCGATCTTGATTGGTCAAGAGCCGACGTGTCTCCAGCAGGATGTCTGCCGTTTTGGCATCGTCCGTCTCTTCGCTTCTGAAGAGCTTTTCGAAGTGGTTTTCCACGTGGTCCACAATTTCCCGCTTTGTGGACAGCTTGTTTCCGTCCTTATCGAGGAGTTCGGAGATAACCTTGCTGTTTGCCCTTTGCCTTTCCCTGACTAAGTGGTGCAGTGTGGCGGGCTCATCCTCGATGACGCCGTGCGTTTGACTGCGAGCGATGACGCCTTCCATTCGCTGCCGTTTCATGTTGAGCAGATGTGCTTTTAATCTTCTCACGCGCGTCAGGTACTGTAGGTCGTCAGCAGGGGCGTTAAGCGCATCCTTAAGACAGAGTGCGTAGGAGTCTGCTGTGCTTTTCTTCCAGTATGCTTTTTCCGCGCTGTATCTGATCAGTGCTCTTCTGATCGCTGGCTTGGCAAGTTCTGTCCACCACTCTATAGTGGAGTTGTATGCGTGACGTCTTTCTGAGCATTTCCCTACTGTGTCGGAGATTTCCGACCGTAGTTTCTCGTCTTTGAGGTGTTTGACGTTTAGTTTCCATCTCTCCTTTTGTCCAGCGGTCTTTCTTCTCGGCAGGTGGATTTTGGTTTCGTATGCGCAGTGATCAGAGAAAATCACCGGGCAGACCTCTACGTGTGATACAGAGGCGGCCAACTCTCTGCTCACGTACACCCTGTCTAATCTGCTTTTCCCCGTGTTGTAATGAAAAGTGAACTCTGTGTTCTGTTTGTTGAGCAGACGCCACGAGTCGTCAAGTTTTAGACGCCTTATGAGCTCTTGCAGCTCCATGCATAGATTCGGTACCGGGATCTGATCTTCTGGTGCAGCTACGCAGTTAAAATCTCCTCCTAGCACAATGTTGGTGTCATTCTGCGGGAGGAGTTCGCAAATGCGTTCGTTGAAATATTGTCCTCTTGCCCTCTTCTTTTCTGAGCCCGACGGTGCGTATATGTTTATGAACACAGTTCCTGATATTTCTAATGCGATCCCGCTTCCATCTACCATCAGTTTTGGCTCCCCTGTCTCTATTTCTTCTCTTATCATAATCGCTGTCCCTCGTCGGGTTTCGGGGTCTATGTTACTGATAACTTTGTATCCGGGTACCTCTTCTATTTGTGTCGTTACCACCTCCTGCAGGAGAACTACGTCTGCGGTTCTATGCTGCAAGAATTCTGATAGGGCTTCTAATTTAACTGAAGAGCTCATTCTATTGACATTGCATGAGATGATCGTGTGCGTTGTTTTACTGTGCATTTATAACGAGGGTCGTCGGGCGCTTTGCTGGGGCGGGTCGGGTGTGTGCTGTGGCCGGTCAGGTCGTAGGACGACGTCCTCGGGTTTGCTGGTGTGCGTTACGGTTTTTGCGGGTGGTGCGTCTGATGATTCTCCATCAGATGTCTCCATCCGTTCTGCGTTATCGTGGCTCCTCCTGGCGCCTCTCCTTTTCGGTTTTGTCGGCTTTTGCCGCTCTGTGTTGGTGTCCTTCCTCTCGTTGTCCGACTCTTTGAGCATGCGCGCAATTTTGTTAACAGATTTCTTGATGTTGGCCTCGCGCATCTCACTAAACGTTTGTGGCGTGTTGCTGCTGGGTCCGGCCGTCTGGCTGGCCACAGCTGCTTCCTGGACGGGGGCGTCGACCTCCGCTACCTTCTGCCGTCGGATGGCAGGGGAGGGGGCGGGGGCTGCGGCCACCTCGCACTCCATTGTGCCTTCGCCCTCCGAGTCGGAGCTGAGCTGCCGTTTCTCTCCCGCGCTACCTGCGCTGGCCACGGCCGGGGCCGGGACGGCGGCAGGGGTTGGGGGAGCCGCTGGGCTTTCCGTGGCGGCGGTCGGGGCTGACGCTTCCGCTGTCGCTTCTGTGGCTGCTACGGCTACGACCGGCTCTTCGTTTAAACGTGGCGCTTCTCCAGCTACAGCTCCGGCGTAGTTGCCGGTAATGTCCTGTTGCTCGGCATTCGTATTCGGTTGCCGTGGCAGTTGCGCCGGTCGTTTGTTTCTTGGGCAGTTTGCGCGCATATGCTCTGTGGAGTTGCATATGGAGCACGTCTGGGGCTGGCCATTGTACTGCACCACTCCCCTGTGCCCTCCAATCATCACGAATGATGGCACGTGTTTCTTTAATACCATCATCACCGCCCTGACGCCCGAGTCGACCTTGTATCTGTGTCCCGTTCCCCAGAACTCGCGGTTCACCGACAGAACTTCTCCGTATAGTCTGATACATCGTGCAACTTCCTCGTCCGGCACTTCGAAAGGCAGATTGTAGACCTTCAAGTGCCTCACACCGTAGCCAGCGTACGAGATCTTTACGTCACTCACGGCACCGTCCCTGTGCGTGAATTTCCGTATACCACCGTAGGTGGTCACCAAGGTTTCACATCGTACGAGCGTTTTTAATTTAATGAAAAGACTGTATACTGTGAAGTCCAGCATTAGTCCCTCAAGTTCATCCTCCTCTATCCTCAGTTCACTAAACATCCAATCCTCAATTTCAAAGGACGTTGGCCTAACGAATCAGTTTTTCGAGGCCTATCCACTGTGCCAACTTATAACTAAATCTGAGGGGGGTGCGATGGGGAGGTTCCCTTGTGAGTGACGTACCAGGTTCAACCGATATCCTCTTTCTCTTCTTTAATATGTTTTGGTCCATAGGATATCGACTTAGATGTGCTCTAACAGAGACTGTAATTGGAGCATCAGTTTCCTTACTTTTATTTTTCATGGTTTAGGTCCCCACCCCCAGTAGATGTTTGAGAACTGCTTGGCAATCTGGTGGATAGATTTCAGCTGCTCCAAAACTGGCCACGAGGTTTTTCTCTGCCCTGTCTGAAATAGCTTCTTTCAGATCTATTACAAGTGAGTAAAACAGGTCGTTTGACAGAGAACCAATTCTAGGACTGTGCATCTTGAATCCAGATAATGTGTGTCTCCAAACTCTTCTCAGAGGAGCAGAGAATGCTATGTCCAAAGGCTGAGTGATGTGTGTAGACTTTGGAGGCGGCCTAACGCAGTGTGTGTCATATTGGGTACGCAGATTAATAATGTTGTTGTTGTTGTTGTCTTCAGTCCTGAGACTGGTTTGATGCGGCTCTCCATGCTACTCTATCCTGTGCAAGCTTCTTCATCTCCCAGTACCTACTGCAACCTAAATCCTTCTGAATCTGCTTAGTGTATTCATCTCTTGGTCTCCCTCTACGATTTTTACCCTCCACGCTGCCCTCCAATACTAAATTGGTGATTCCTCGATGTCTCAGAACATGTCCTACCAACCGATGCCTTCTTCTAGTCAAGTTGTGTCACAAGCTCCTCCTCTCCCCAATTCTGTTCAATACCTCCTCATTAGTTATGTGATCAACCCATCTAATCTTCAGCATTCTTCTGTAGCACCACATTTCGAAAGCTTCTATTCTCTTCTTGTCTAAGCTATTTATCGTCCACGTTTCACTTCCATACATGGCTACACTCCATACAAATACTTTGAGAAACGACTTCCTGACGCTTAAATCTATACTCAATGTTAACAATTAATAATATCAGCATTAATATGGAATGAGAGGTTGTCACCTATAATTGGTTTTGGTCCATCCAAGTTTCGGATGTGAAGGACGATGACTGTGTTACACTAGTAATAAAAGCAAGCAGTGTTGAACCAACCAGACTTTATCCTGTTATATTCTGTCCCTGGCAATCAGTCCATGTTTCCCACATGTGGTCCACTTTGTAAACAACATACAGTGGATGTAATTTACCTGCCACTGTCCCACAAAACATGATTGATTTAGATCATTTAGAGAAGTTCCTTTCTTTAAAATTGAAACTTACTTTCTTGGTGTTACAGTTAATGATATTGGATGCAGGAGCACCACTGCTAGATGAAGTGGTTATAAAAATAGAAAGTAACTTCCTCTGTACAACAATGTTTTCTGAGAAATGAGTATGCCCAGTTTTCTCCAGGAAGGTTGCTCTGAAATTGAGTGACAAGTCATCCTTGTTTATCTAACATTCGCTTTCCAATTAAACACACATCTATTTTGTCAAGTAGATGTCCCCATTCCCCCACAAACTTGAAGTACGTGAATTAATTGCAATTATTCATGTTGAGAAAACACTGTTGGCCTTCCAGGTTTTTTTCCCCATGAAGTTCCTTCACTTTGTTTGCAGTTGTTTTCATAGGTATTCAACCTTGTAGTTGGGGCAACCACAACTATGAGTAATCATTTTGGGAATTAATAATTGCTTCAGTTGTATTGAGTCAATGGCAGCGAAGGCGGAGAAGATGGACTTCGTTTCACCGGAGCTGGTGCCTTTTCTCTTTGGGTACAAAAAGAGCACAAGTAGCGACTGAACCCCAGAGGGGCGGCTACAGACAGCGGCTGACTCATGGTGAGCGGCTGACTTTAGGCTGGGCATCCTAGTGCCTATGTGTAAAGTAACAGGAAACTACCACATTACATTCTCAAGCAGTACATGGTATGTCTCTCCATGTGAAAGATTCCAGAGTTAAAACTTCCCCTCATTTGGATCTCCGGGAGGGTAACACATTGAGAGTAGACATATTTGAAAGGAAGAAAAGGACAGTGAAGGGAGGAAAGATAAGGATTGGAACATGGAATGTGAGGACACTACTGCAAGCAGGAAAGCTAGAGAATGCAAAACAGGAGATGAAAAGGAACAGATTAGATGCCCTCAGTTTGTGTGAAATGAGATGAGGAGACAGAAAAAATTTACTCAGGGGAAATCAAGAGTGGTGTAAACGGAGTAGGAATATTGATAGGGCAAAAGTTGAAAAATAAGGTAATGAAGGTACAATATATTGATGGAAGACTGATGATGATACGACTAAAGGGTAGTTCAAAAGATTTGGCATTAATACAGGTATATATGCCAACCAGCCAGCTTAGAGATGAGGAAGTGGAAGAATATTATGAGAAAATACAAGAACTCATTGAGAAAGAAAATAGAAATGCTTGCATTATCATCGTGGGGGACTGGAATGCAGTGGTGGGTGAAGGAAGAGATGAAGATGCAGTAGGAAAATTTGGATTAGGAATAAGAAATGAGAGAGGTGAACAACTAATTAGTTTCTGTAAAGAAAATTCATTAGCAGTGGGTAACACATCATTTGAACACCACAAAAGGAGATGTTACACATGGATATCAAATTTGAGTAGAGAAAGATATCAGTTGGACTACATCCTGATACAAAAAAGGTTTAGGAACTGTTTGAAGAATGCTAAAGCTTATCCAGGAGCAGATATAAATTCAGACCACAACCTAGCAATGGGAGAAATACAAGTGAAGTTGAAAAAAGTCTGGAGAGGTAAAGCAAAGGTAAGACTAAACATAGAAAGACTCAAAGAGGTAGGAAAGGCATCAGATTTGGAGAACAGATTCATGGAAAAATGGCAAAGAGGTAGTGTTGAAAATGATAATGACAAATGGATAAAAATGAGGGAAGGACTCATGGACTCTGCCAAAGAAGTACTAGGAATTAGAGTATCCCAAAGCACCAGGAAAGAATGGATAACAGAAAACATGTTGAAAACGTTGGAAGAGCGGAGAGAGTCGAAAAGTGTAGAAACTGAAGAAGACAAAAAGAGGTACAAGAAACTGAATAATTAATTAAGATGAGAAACTGAAGAAGCAAGAGAAAATGGATGAAACAGAAATAGAGAAAATGGAGAAAGAGGGAAATTATGAAATGATGTATAGTCTGGCTAGTGAGATAGTTTTCGAACGTAAAAGAAAGAGGAATAACATGGAAATAGGAAGAGCGGATGGTACTCTAGCAGAAGAACCACAGGAGGTTTTGAACAGATGGCAAGAATATATTGAATGTCTGTATAAGGGGGACGAAAAATGCAAAGCGAAATTGAGTTTGAAGAGGAGCAATATGTGCTGGAAGATGGAAAGGGATTTACCATCTTGGAAGCAGAAGTAGAAAAGGGGATGAAGAATAGGAAGGCATTTGGAATTGATGATTTGCCAACAGAACTGTTGAAGAGTCTTGGAAACAAGGCAAGAAAAGAAATAATCTACGTCTGTAACGAGATATATGACAAAGGGGAATGGCCTGAGGACTTCCTTGCAACAGTTATGATACCAATAGAGAAAAAGTCAGGCAGTAGTAGCCAGCCACGACGGATGCAGCAACAGATAACTAAACCACTTTTGTGACATTTACGAGTTACTAACCAGGGGCGAATTTTATTATATCATCTGTGTGCTTTAATAGTTTAGTTTCTTGAGTCTCTGCGTGTAAATTCGAAATCTAATAGCCACAATTCTCGCGTTTTCATTTGCATCAAAAGTAAACCAATTTTGTGATATATTACAAGTTCCTTATCAGGGGCAAATTATTTAGTTTCAGCTGAGTGCTTCGGTAGTTAGGTTCTTGAATATCTGCGTATTACTAGACACAGTTCATGCGTTTTCGTCAGGGTCTACATTAGAGCTGCGCAGCACATGCCGTTATTATTTATCTGCATAGTTTAGTTTTCCATGGTCTTTGGTATGGACAGGGACTGTGATTGTTGTGTGCGGATGCGAGCCGAGTTGGTGACACTTCGCTCGCAGCATCAGGCTGTGACGGCTTTGGTTACACAGCTTGAGGCTGCAGTGGATGGGCACCACTGTTGTGGGCTGGCCGTGGGGATCCGACGGACGCCCAGCGCATCAGAGTCCTCCGATCGGTCCTCACCGGTGGCCAACCCCATTACTGCTCGCACTGAGGGTGACCCCTCACCTGTGGTTGAGTGGGAGATCGCCCTGGGGCGAAGCAGGTGGCGAAAGATTTCCCAGGCGGCCGCATGTAAGGCCTCCCCGGTTTGTCTGACAAACAGGTTCCATGTGCTGTCTGTGGCGGACACTGTCGCTGAGCCGGATGCTGTCACCTGTCCTGCTTCAGAGAAAACCACTCAGCCTGCAAGATCCGGGAAATCACAGAGGGTGGGACTATTGGTAGTTGGGAGCTTCAATGTTAGGCCCGTTATGGGGCCCCACAGGGACTTGGCTGACAAGGAGGGTAAGAGAACCAATGTGCACTCCATGTGCATACCGGGTGGAGTCAGTCCAGATGTGGAAAGGGTCCTCCCGGATGCCATGAAGTGCACAGGGTGCAGCCAACTGCAGGTGGTTGCTCACGTTGGTGCCAATGATGTGTGTCGCTTTGGATCAGAAGAGATTCTCTCTGGTTTTGAGTGGCTAACAGAAGTGGTAAATGCTGCCAGTCTTGCTTGCAAGATGAAAGCAGAGCTGACCATTTGCAGCATAGTCAACAGGACCCATTGCGGACCTCTGGTACAGAGCCGAGTGGAGGGTCTGAATCCAGACCGTGTAGGATGCAGATTCCTCGACTTGCGCCAAAGGGTGGTTGGGTTTCAGGTTCCGGTGAATAGGTCAGGTGTCCACTATACGCAGGAGGTGACTACACGGGTAGCAGGGGCTGTGTGGCGTGGACTGGGCAGTTTTTTAGGTTAGAGGGTCTCGGGAAAACACAAGATGGGCTTCAGTCACAAAGGGTGCAGGCTGAACACAGGGAGAACATAGATACAGGAACCATTGGTATAACAGTTGTAAATTGTCGTAGCTGTGTTGGGAAGGTACCAGAGCTACAAGCGCTAATAGAAAGCACTGATGCTCAAATTGTTATAGACACTGAAAGCTGGCTAAAGCCAGATACAAGCAAAGCCGAAATTTTTGTGAAGAAGCTAATGGTGTTCCGAGAAGATATGCTAAACGTGGTTGCCGGTGACGTGTTTGTTGCTGTTAGAAGTAGTTTAACTTGTCGCGAAATTGAAGTAGATTCTTCCTGTAAGTTAGTATGGGCAGAGGTCATTGTTGGCAACCGGAATAAAATAATAATTGGATCCTTTTACCGACCTCTCAGTTCAGATGATACAGGCGCTGAAAGGTTCAAAGAAAACTTGAGTTTGATTTCAAACACGTACCTGGCTCATACAATAATAGTTGGTGGTGACTTTAATTTACCCTCGATATGTTGGCGAAAATACATGTTTAATTCCGGAGGTACGCAAAAAATATCATCCGAAATTGTGCTAAACGTATTCTCTGAAAATTATTTCGAGCAGTTAGTTCATGAGCCCACGCGAATAGTGAATGAATGGTTGTGAAAACACACTTGACCTCTTAGCAACAAATAAACCTGAGTTAATAACCAGCATCAAAACCGATATAGGGATTAGTGAACACAAGGTTGTCATAGCGAGATTGAATATTGTAATCCCCAAATCCTTGAAAAATATACCTATTCAAAAAAGCAGATAAAAATTCACTTGACGCCTTCCTGAGAGACAATCTCCACTCATTCCAAATTAATAATATAAGTGTAGACCCGATATGGCTTAAATTCAAAGAAATAGTATCGGCAGCAATTGAGAGGTTTATACCGAATAAACTAACAAACGTCGGAGGTGATCCTCTTTGGTACACAAAATGGATTAGAACACTGTTGCAGAAACAACTAAACAAACATGCCAGATTTAAACAGATGCAAAATCCCCAAGATTGGCGATCCTTTACAGAAGCTCGAAACTTAGCACGGAGTTCAATGTGAGACGTCTATAACAGTTTCCGCAACAAAACTTTGCCTCGAAACCTGGCAGAAAATCCAAAGAGATTCTGGTTGTATGTGAAGTATGTTAGCGGCAAGAAACAATCAATGCCTTCTCTGCACAACAACAATGGAGATTCTACTGAAGACAGTGTTGCCAAAGCAGATTTACTAAACACAGCCTTCCGAAACGCCTTCACAAAAGAAGACGAAGTAAATATTCCAGAATTCTAATCGAGATCAGCTGCCAACATGAGTAACATAGAAATAAATATCCTCGGAGTAGTGAAGCAACTCAAATCACTCAATAAAAGCAGGTCCTCTGGTCCAGACTGTATATCAATTAGGTTCCTTTCGGAGTATGCCGATGCATTAGCTCCATACTTAACAATCGTATACAACCGTTCGCTCGACGAAAGATCCGTACCCAAAGACTGGAAAGTTGCACAGGTCACACCAATATTCAAGAAAGGTAGTAGGAGTAATCCACTAAATTACAATCCCATATCGTTAACGTCGATATGCAGCAGGATTTTAGAACATATATTGTGTTCGAACATTATGAATTACCTCGAAGGAAACGGTCTATTGACACACAGTCAACATGGGTTTAGAAAACATCATTCCTGTCAAACACAACTAGCTCTTTATTCACATGAAGTGCTGAGTGTTAGTGACAAGGGATTTCAGATTGATTCCGTGTTCCTGGATTTCCAGAAGGCTTTTGACACTGTACCACACAAGCGGCTCGTACTAAAATTGCGTGCTTATGGAACATCGTCTCAGTTATGTGACTGGATTTGCGATTTCCTGTCAGAGAGGTCACAGTTCGTAGTAATTGACGGAAAGTTATCAAGTAGAACAGAAGTGATTTCAGGCGTTCCCCAAGGTAGTGTTATAGGCCCTTTCCTCTTCCTTATTGATATAAACAATTTGGGAGACAATCTGAGCAGCTGTCTTCAGTTGTTTGCAGATGACGCTGTCGTTTATCGACTAATAAAGTCATCAGAAGATCAAAACAAACTGCCAAACGATTTAGAAAAAATATCTGAATGGTGTGAAAAGTGTGAGGTCATCCACGTGAGTACTAAAAGGAACTCTTTAAACTTCATTTACACGATAAATCAGCCTAATCTAAAAGCCGTAAATTCAACTTAATACCTAGGTATTACAATTACGAACAACTTAAATTGGAAGGAACACATAGAAAATGTTGTGCGGAAGGTTAACCAAAGACTGTGTTTTATTGGCAGGACACTTACAAAATGTAACAGACCTACTAAGGAGACTGCCTACACTATGCTTGTCCGTCCTCATTTAGAATACTGCTGCGCGGTGTGGGATCCTTACCAGTTAGGACTGATGGAGTACATCGAAAAAGTTCAAAGAAAGGCAGCATGTTTTGTATTATCACGAAATATGGGAGAGATAGTAACAGAAATGATACAGGATTTGGGCTGAACATCATTAAAAGAGAGGCGTTTTTCGTTGCGACGGAATCTTCTCATGAAATTCCAATCACCAACTTTCTCCTCCGAACGCGAAAATATTTTGTTGACACCGACCTACATAGGGCAGAACGATCACCACGATAAAATAAGGGAAATCAGAGCTCGTATGTAAAGATATAGGTGTTCATTCTTTCCGCGCGCTATACGAGATTGGAATAATAGAGCATTGTGAAGGTGGTTCGATGAATCCTCTGCCAGGCACTTAATTGTGATTTGCAGAGTATCCATGTAGAAGTAGATGTAGAAAGAGAAACACTAAAAAATGTGAAGAGCACCGGACCACCAGTCTAATTTCTCATGCAGCTAAAGTCTTACTGAGAGTGTTGAATAGAAGGCTATAGGGCAAGCTGGATAGAGGGAATGCAGAGGAGCAGTTCGGATTTAGAAGAGGAAAAGGAACAAGAGATGCTATTGGCCTGTTAAGAACTATAGGGGAAAGATATATAGAAAAAGGTAGAGAAATCTCTGCTGTTTTTAAAGATTTAGAAAAGGCTTTTGACAGAGTTCAGTGGAACAAGCTGATGGATATTTTGAAGAGGAAAGGAGTAGATTGGAAAAAGAGACAACTGATACAGAATCTATATTTACACCAGAAAGTAAGGATAAGGATTGGAAATGAAATGTCAGAAAGAAGTAGCATTGGACGAGGTGTTAGACAAGGTTGTTGCCTTTCCCCGCTGTTGTTTAACGTATATCTTGATGAGATGATTGCAAAAAGCTTGGATGGGAAAAGAGTATAGAATGTATAAGATTTGCTGATGACATGGTATTAGTGACAGAAAGTGAGCGGTCAGTGAATAACATGCTGAAAGATCTGAATGAAGTTTGTGTGGAATATGGGATGCAAATAAACACAGCAAAAACAGAGAGTATGGTCATCAGTACAAGACGCAGACTGTCCAACATTAAAATAGGACAATCTACCATTAGCCAAGTTAGTGCATTTAAATATCTTGGAAGCACAATAACTGAAGACTTGAGATGTCACCAGGAGGTGAAAACTCGAATTGCCATAGTGAGGGAGGCATTCTACAGAAAGAGGAGACTCTTATGTGGCAAATTAGATAAAGGACTAAGGAAAAGGCTTGGCAAATGTTTTGTCTGGAGTGTGGCACTATATGGGGTAGAAACATGGACGCTGAGACGAAAAGATGAAAAAAGGTTAGAAGCATTTGAGATGTGGATGTGGAGGAGAATGGAGAGAATAAGCTGGATGGAAAGAGTGAGTAATGAAAGAGTATTGGAAAGGGTTGGTGAGAGATGATGTCTGCTGAAGGTTGTAAGAGAAAGGAAAAGGAACTGCTTGGAACATTCATTGAGAAGGGAGTGCTTGCTAGCAGATGCTTTGGGAGGATTGGTTTGTGGGAGAAGACTGAGAAGAAGGAGATACAAGATGATAAACGACATAAAGGGAAGAGGAAACTATGCAGACCTGAAGAGGATGGCAGAAGACCGGACAGCCTGGAGAACTACCATGTGAAAACCTGCCTTTTGGCAGAACACTGATGATGATGATGATGATGATGATGATGATGATGTACTGAGTCATTTACTTTTGGATCACTACCGATTTCATGGCACTAAAAGCCCCATCTTCAGGTGAACATATGACTAAAACATTAGAGTGGAAAAGTTCAGAACCTTTTTACCCAACATTCATTGTCTGTCAGAACAAAACACTGCTAAAAGGCAGTAGGTCATAGAATAAAACAGCCAGATTCCAATATAGTGGATGGGTCTGCTCCTCCGATCTATATGGAACCGTGACCCCCTTACATGTTTTATAGATCTTTTTACATTAACTGTCCAGGACATCTACATTGCTTTCCTCTGGTAGAGCTTCCATGTCTCCATAATGAGACTGCGAAAAGTGTTACAATGTTTCGATCAACATGTGTATGAAGGGCCTTTTATCGATTATGAAATTACGTAAGTCACAATTAAATCACAACTCGAGTGCAATAATTTGTGAAACTGTCCATGTGCTGACTGTTTGTACCAAATAAAAACTGTCTTTAGCACATCAAAAATAATTTAATAATGCTGAAAATTTGTTTTGTTTGGATCTTTGCTGTTGAGAAATGTGAAACCAAGTCATATGCAGTGAGACTACATTGCCATTTAAGTATATGAAGCATTCAGTTTCCTCCTCTTCCCCCTCCTCAATTGCACACAGTGTGGTGTGGCAGTGGGAGAAGTGTGCAGCCAGGCCAGCACTGGCACATGAGCCAAGGCACTTGCTTGTGAGCCAAATTCTTGGCTGCTCCTGACTTTGGTAATGTGGTACAGTGATTAAAAACGTCATCCTGATAGAGACGTTCTGTGGTTTTCCTAAGGCATATCAGGTGAATGATAGGACTGGCTTCCTCAACAAGGCACAGCTATATGTCTACCCCTGCCTAACGAAGTTAGTGCTCCACCTTCATTTAGAAAACTTTGCAGAATGCTTAACTTTTTATCTTTCTTTGTGGGTAAATTTGAAGAAATGCTTCCAGTAGGAGAGGGTCATAGATTAAATTTGTTATACTTCCCTCATAGGTATATCTGGCATCTGAACTGTTTATGTAGTGGCACTGGTTGACCTACTTAGTCTGTTAATTTGGCACTGTGTAATGCTCTCTGCTCCATAGTGGTGTCTAAAAGATAGATTTAGAGATTTCTCACTGGAGTCGGTAAACAGTCAAGGAAAACAGTATAACAAGAAGTCAGTGACCCAAGTTCAATAACTTATATATACTGCTTACTTTTGTCATGTTTAAAAATATGTTACTTTTGCCATGCACTATGAGTAGTACTACATCTCACACACACACACACACACACACACACACACACACAGAGACAGAACAGAAACCACTTTACAAAACAAAAGGTTACAATGGCAACAAGACAGAAAATTAGTGTTTTTTAATGACTCATTGTTCTTCTAACTTATATTACTTTGATATTCCATGAAAGTATTTCGGTGTACTTTGCAGGGCTTATACCACGAGGACACGAACCTTTCTGCAAATGGAATACATTCATTGTCTGGATACAGATATAGTGCATAGTACTCAATAAGTGAAGAGAGAGGATTACACCAGTGGTTTATGGCTCCTTTCCCATGTCTATATTACATGACATGAAAATGCATAATTCATTTCTGAGGATGTTCAGTTTATTTCCATGGTAAATGTAATAATGTATTGACTGCAAACCAGAGAGCTTAACTTCTTTCGGCACAGGTAAGATTAATGACAATTTCTACTGCTATTACGTACGTGTGATGACTGATGTGGAAGGCATGACTTTAGAAAGGTACAAAATACACTGGTGTCCAGAATTAAAGCAACAAACCAAAATTTTGCAAGGTTGCATTTATTTTCCCACAAAACAATAAAATCAGGTGATAGTAAAGTGGAAACAGTATAAAGAATACAGAACGTGAACAGCTGCAACATGCATAACAATAGAGGAAAAATATTCTTCGGTTTTTCCAACTTAACAGATTTACATATACATTCCAACAACTGGTTAGTGCACTCAGTACGGAGTGCAACCACCTCTTACAGCAATACAGGCCTGACAAATGATGGGGCATGCTGTGAATGATGTCATCAGCCTCATCTTGAGGCAATAATGGCCATTCTTCCTGCAGTTGCTCACAAGTCTGGGAGAGTGGTTGGTGGATGCTGTGTGATGCAACACATCTCCCTTGTGCATCCCATACACACACTATGGGATTCAAACTGGGAGTGTGAACAGACCACGCCATGCGTGCAGTATCTTCCATTTCCAAGAAAACATCAACCATGTGTGCTCTATGAGGTCGAGCAATATGAAGTCTAGGGCCACAGCACCTTGCAACAACCCCACGAGGTCCCAAGATCTCGTCACAATACTTGACAGCAATTAAACCTTGCTGATTTAACCATACAGTTTCACGAAGAAGTGTTCGATTGGTCAACATAATCCCTGCCCACACAATTAGGGATCATCCGTGATATCAGTCTCTTTCCACAATGATTGGGATCCAAACTTGTGTTCCACATTCCCTACAGATGCAAATTCATCTAGAATAATTGTCCAGACCAAATCGAGACTCATCTGTGAAAAGAACCATATGCCTGCAATTTGACCTCCAGGTGGTATGTTGACAACTACACTCTAGCTTCCTTCTGTGAAGACGCGTCAGACGTACACATACAGGAGGTCTCTGACAATAAAGGCCACTCTGCCAAAGCCTTCTGTACATCGTTTGCCTCACAACATGTCCAGTGGATGCTGCAAACTCAGATGCCAGTTGCTGTACAGCACTAAGGCAGCCAAATAATGATTCTCTCTTTCTGATGTTACATGTGGCCGGCTCCGCCCTGGTCTGAGGGATACAGTTTCTCTTCCCCTGGTCCACCACTGCCAAAAGCCTTCTCTGTGCCATATTGTACCATCTTTGACTGTGCACACAGCAATTGTGGATGTGGGACAGCCCAGTAAACACTGTCCCATTTGATAGGTGCCCTGACGTAGTTGTTGGCATGGTTGTCCATTGACCAGAATGCCATCTTCCATGCAAGACATTATCATATGGACATCGGTTGTCAGTTTGTAAGATTATACCATGAGTTACACACAGGACAGGGAAACTGGGTTGATGTTTTAATTTTGGACACCAGTGTAATTTAATTAATTCTTGATGGAATGGGTATTCTTCATTGCAGTTTCCAAGCTATTCTTTAGTAAGAGGAGCATCTGTACTACAGTAGTAGCATGAAATACCATAGGATACTTTGCAGGTGGAATAACTTTACCATTATGAAAAAAATGTTCTCTGTAATGTAATGATTCCACTGGCAGAAAAATTCAACACTGCAATTAACTTGTTTGCACACTAGCATAACTTTAATACAAATTAAAAAGCTATTGGATACCTTCATAACAGAACACAATGATGGAATCAGAAGAAATGAATTAAAATTTGTGCCACAACTGCAACTCGAACCTGGGTCGTCTTGCTCACTAGACAGAAATGCTAACCATTATGACAACATTGCTGCACGAACCACGCAAGTCAAGTGCCCTCCCCAATGCAAACTCCAATTCACATCTTCAGCTTATTTTCACCCTACATAGTGTAATGGTTAGCATTTGTGCCTAGTGAGCAAGAAAACCTGGGTTTGAGTCCTGGCTGTGGCACAAATTTTAATTCATTTCTTCTGGGGGGGGGGGGGGGAGAATTTCATTATAAGATCTAGAATGTAAAGAATTGTTTATGATAACTACGTTATCATGAGCATTTTCATTTGAGCAAGTGGGGCCTATACGGGCAGGAGTGGAGAAGACAAAGTGCTTGAAGTCTTAATTGGCATCTAATTTTCTTGTGGAATAATGTATCACCGGAAGGCATCTTGAGAGCATGCACGATCTGGAACTTCAAAGTAAATGTGGATAGAATGGTATCAAGAAACTGGAGGATTCATTTTGGCGTGCAAGAACTTGGACTTAAGAATTTACAAGACTGGTCGAGAACAATTAATTGATTACATTATTACTGCGTATCAGTTTTCAATATAGTGTATTCAAAATGTACTACTTCTTATTCTGCATTCCTGGGTTCAGTGAAGCGCCAGCTTTGGGTCAGATTAGCGATAAATATACAGTCATTTGGATAGCCTCACTTTTTCTGAATATGTAAGTTGTAACTCCAAAAGAGCTGCAAGACATAATGCACTGAAAACATTTACCAAAGTGAGTGTGTTTGTGGCTGAACGCATTTCTGTAGACGGTCATATGGACACACCCATCATATTCATGATTAATACTGTGAAAATTTAAGACCTATTAAAACTACCCAGAGCATAGCCTTTCAATGGAGATGACTTACTGAGCTATCCAAGTGCCAGCTTCACTTCTGCCTGTACTCATTTCTTATGTTTCATACTATATAGACACTCCCCTTCATACCTTTATTGACTCACTCACCCTTGGAAGAAAGGATCTGCAGAGAAATTGGTTAGCTGCAGCATAGTGTTTATTTGCAGAGTGAATCTCCCCCCTCCCCCCCCCCCCCCCCCCCCTGTAGCATAATGTATGCTGTAGCGATTAGGGATAACAATGTCTCAAGTACCTATATCTTTCAGGATTAAATAACCTGGAGGTCTAGCGGTCGCACAAAAAAAAAAAAGACCTCTTTTTGCATGCCCTTCCTGGCCAACATTAAGTATACTGAAAATAACCTCCATACTACTTTTATCCTGCGATTTCACTGACAATAAGATACCACACAACCTGCTTTAAACCAGTTTTCAATTTTTGACACACTGGAAATATTTTTTGTGGGCTGTGTTGCATGTATTTTTAATATACAAACATAGAAACACCACAGTACTTGTGTCAAGTTATATTCTTTTATGGCTGAACACATCACTTTTTCCTGTGCTACACTAAGGCTGAGTGATGGATACGACAAATCGTTTCCCCTATTAGTATTACTTTTATGAATGATACTGTCATTTTCCAACTTGGATTGATTCCTCACAACACTCTATAAGAAAGTAAACTTACTGTGGCAATTATCAGTAACTTCAACTGTTTAATGAGCTGTCTACAGAGGATACCACAACTTGTTTACACACTTCTGTGCAACAAACCCTCTTTGCCCTCCGTGATGCTTTAACCCACAAGATGAAGCCATAAAACAGTGGATGAAAATGGGAAAAGTAAGTTATCTTTCCAACTTTCATTGCCAAAATTTAAGATCTGTAATACATGACTTTTAGTTCAGGATTTTATAAATATGAACACTCAAGAAATTAAAATATTCTGTTCAATTTCTTGATTTACCCTTTGTCCATTATTTCTAAAGGTCACTGTATAATTTATCAAACTGAGAAAAGGCGTTCTGGAAAGCCCCCCCCCCCCCCCCCCCCCCCCCCCACTGGAATCAAGGTTTTGTTAGCAAAATGCAGAACCCTGAGAATCACAGCATGTCTCTTGACTTTACATCTCTGTAAATGAGTTTTGACCAACACTAAGGCATGAGACAGATTTTCTGACAGGTCGTCATGATATCTCCAGCACTGACAATATTGAGCATTAATGGAGGAGGCTCAAGAGCATTGCCCCATCAAAATTGTGAGGGTTACCCACCGTGGTTCGACAATCATGTTAGGACGCTGCTACAAAAGCAAATAGAAATCCACTGCAGATTTAAACATAACCAAAGCTTCAGATAAAAAAAATGTAAATAAAGCCCAAATTAATATAAGGAGGCTATGTATGAAGTGCTCAACAAATATAAAAGTAAAACTGTAGTTACCAACTTAACAAATTCATAAGTAGTTCTGGTCTTCACACACAGACACAGAGCAATCATAATTGACGTGGAATAGAGAACGACACAGAAAAGGTCAAAATACTAAACGTCTTTTTCCAGAACTATATCAAAGACGATCATACTGCAGTTCCCCCTTTAAATTGTAGCACAATTATCATAACACATACCAAAATAAGTGACCAAAGGATTGAAAAGCAAATTAAATCACTCAACAGGGCAAAGGCCTGAATCTGATGGAATGCCAGTTCGATTCTGCACAGAGTGTGAGAGAACTTGCCCCTCTTCTAGCAGCAGTGTACTGTAGGTCTCGTGAGGAGCAAAGTGTTACTAATGATTGGAAAAAAAAGCACAGGTTATTCCCATTATCAAGCAGAGTTGTTGAACAGAAACACACAACTTCAGGACTATATCTCTGATGTCTGTCTGTTGTAGAATTTGGAACATGTTTTATGCTCATGTATTATGACATTTCTGGAGACTGAAGACCACCCCTGTGGGAACCAACATATGTTCCATAGACAAGGACCATCTGAAACACAACTTGCTCTATTCATCAACGAGGCACAGAAAATAGTAGATACAGGCACCCAGGTAGATACTGTTTTCCTCTACTTCCGAAACACATTTGATACAGTTCCACAAGGCTGCCTAAAGTAAACATGATCCTATGGCATATCAAAATAACTGTGTGCATGGACAGAACAGTTTCTAGAACACAGAACATAACATGTCATTCTGAACACAGAGGAGTCTTCAGGCGTAAAAGTAATTTCGGCCATGCTCCAGGGGAATGTTACAAGGCCATTACTTTTCACAGTATACAGGGTACACATAATTAAAGTTCCAGTTCCAAAACACTGCTCAGAATGACGTCAGATTTGAACTGCATATTATTAACACTGGGGAAAATGTCATGGACAAAAAAAAAGAAAAATTTAACAAAAATTTTATCAACAGATGGCACTGTAACCGTCAGAATGTGCACACTAACAGACAGGTGGCACTCGAGTGCTCCTCAGTTTGCATCTGAGATGCCCAACACTACTGTCTCCAAGAAGGACCATGGAGCTGTTGGTAAAACTCTTTCACAAGAATGATGACTGTATGCCAGTAGCCCTGCAGATCCGATGTGTGCTAGGAGCCTGGAAATAAGATTACAAAATTTGGATAGACGTTTTATGAAGTGCAGTGGGGCAGAGGAAGGAAAACAGTTGATGTGATGTCTGTCGAACATGTGGCCACAGCACCACATGAGTGGTGGCGTGCAAACACAACATGCTGTGCATGGGGAAGGGCCCTAACTTTGGACATGCCTGTAAGCATGGTGGAAAAGCCTGTTCAATATCCTGCATGAAATCTCTCATGTTTAGTAGTTGCTTCCAGCTCAGCTGCCAGCAAATCAAACTTTTGTTCTGGAATTTCTTGCTCACCAGAAATGGACGATGAATGACCATGGAACATGCTGTGGACAGACGAAGTCTATTTCCATCTCCAAGGACATGCCAATATGCAGAATATGTGCACTGGAAAATCTACATACACATCAGCAAGTATCACTTCATTCTGCAATGGCAAGCGTGTAGTGTGGGTTCATGGCACTGTTTATCTTAGGGCTGTATTTTTTCGAGGAGATGGGTCTTGCTGGTCCTGTTACCTGTAGTCACAGGTAAAAACTATGAGAGCCTTTTGTGCACCACTGTCATGTAGATCCTTTAACAGCGTGGACGTATGGGCAGAATAATTTTTAAGCAAGATGATTCTCCTCTACATATTGCACAGCCAGTGAAGCAGCTGCTGCAAAGGCATTTGGGAAATGCTAAAATTATCAGCCATCACTTCCGTACAGCATGCCTGTCGAGGTCGTGCAATTTCTCACTTTGGGGTTATCTGAAAGATGTGTTCAGTGCTCCAATTATGAATTTAGCTGAATTGAAGGCATGTGCCGTGCAGCCCATTCTGACTGTGCCACCCGAGACTAGTCACACACATTGAACGGTATGAATGGTGAAATGTGCAACACAAACCACAGCTGTCATATTGTGATTCATCTGTCGTTTGTAGCTGACCCCATTTACATTCAGATACTTACTGCATCCCCACAGGTAAAATTTTTGCTATATTTTTATTGTTCCATGACGTATCCCCCAACATCAATAATATGATGCTCTAATTTGGCATCATTCTGAGCAGTAGTTCTCTCTATACAGTGTTTTGAAACTGGAACTTTAATTATGGACAACCCATATATAAATGACCTAGTAGATAACATCTGAAGTTCTTTGAGTCTTTTCGCAGATGCTGTTGTAAACAGAGAAGTTGTAACAGCAGAAAATTACAGTGAAATGCAAGAAGACCTACAGAGGTTCAATGTTTGGTGCAGGAAGTGGCAACTGAGCCTCAACATAAAGAAATGTAATATATTGTGAATACATAGGCAAAAAGACCATTTATTGTATGATTGCAAATCAACCACTTGAAGTAGTTACTTCCAAAAAATGTCTAAGAGTATGTGTGTGGAGCAATCTGAAGTGGAACAACCACATAAAATTAATTGCGAAAAAACTCACCATATAGCGGAGATGCTGAGTTGCAGAAAGGTACAACAAAAAGACTGTCGGAAAGTTAGCTTTCAGTCAACCTTTGTCAAAAGTATACAACATACACAAATACACACACTCACGAAAACACAACTCACACATACATGACAACAGACTGGCAGCTAGAGCCAGACTGCAAGCAGCAGGGCATTATGGGAGAGGCAACCAGGTGGGGGTAAGTATGGAGCTGGGGCAGGGAGAGGAACGGGGAGCAGGGTAAGGGGTTGGAGGTGGTAAAGCGCTGCTTGGAGCATGCAGGGACGAGGTGGACAGTGGGGCAGCTGGGTTCAGTTTGGAGGTTAGATAGGGAGCAGGGGAGAGGAGGGGGTTAGCGGAAAAAGAGAGAAGTAAAAAGACTGGGTGGGTTGGTGGAATAGAGGGCTGTTTAGTGCTGGAATGGGTACTGGAAAGGGGCTAGATGGATAAGGACAATGACTAATGAAGGTTGAGGCCAGGAGGGTTACAGAAACATAGAATATATTGCAGGGAGAATTCCCATCTGTGCAATTCAGAAAAGCTGGTGTTGGTGGGAAGGATCCAGTGGCACAGGCTGTGAAGCAGTCATTGAAATGGGGGATGTCGTGTTGGGCGGCCTGCTCAACAACATTGCAGTCCTGTTGTTTCTTGGCCACAGTTTGTTGGTGGCCATTCATGTGGGCAGAGAACTTGTCAGTTGTCATGCCCATGTAGAATGCAGCTCAGTGATTGCAGCTAGCTTGTAGATCACATGACTGATTTCACAGGTAGCCCTGTGACATTTGTGACAGGACTGGAGTAGGTAATGATGGGAGGATGTACGGTGTATGGGGCCAGTCTTGCATGTAGGTCTATTACAGGGATATGAGCCATGAGATAAGGGGCTGGGAGTAGGGATCGTATACGGTTGGGTGAGGATATTGTGTAGATTGGGGGGGGGGGGGGGGGGGGGGGCAGAATACCACTCTGGGAGGAGTGGGGAGGATAGTGGCTAAAACATTTCTCATTTCAGGGCATGACGAAAGGTAGTCAAAACCCTAGCGGAGAATGTAATCCAGTTGCTTCGGTCCTTGGTGGTACTGAGTCATGAGGGGAATGTTCCTCTGTGGCTGAATGGTGGGGCTTTGGGAGGTGTTGGGTGGCTGGTAAGATAAGGCAGAGGAGATTTTTTGTACAAGGTTGGGAGGGCAATTATGATCTGTAAAGGCCTCAGTGAGACCCTCGGTATGTTTTGAGAGGGTCCTCTCATCAATGCTGATACAATGGCCACGGGTGGCTTGGCTGTACGCAAGGGACTTCTTGGTACGGAATGGGTGGCAGCTGTTGAAGTGGAGGTGGTGCAGGTGGTTGGTAATGGACAGAGCTACCAATAGCAATCTTTGAGATGGAGGTCAGCATTGAGGAACATAGCTTGATTGGTTGAGTAGAACCAGGTGAAGGGAATGGGAGAGAAGTTGTTGAGGTTCTGGAGGAACGTGGATAGGGTGTCCTCACCCACAATCCAGATCATGAATATGTCATCAATGAATCAGAACCAGATGAGAGGTTTGGGATTCTGGGTGTTTAGTAAGGATTCCTCTAGATGGCCCATGAATAGGTTGGCATAGGATGGTGCCTTGTGAGTGACAATAGCCGTACCCCGGATTTCTTTGTAGGTAATGCCTTCAAAGGAGAAGTAATTGTGGATGAGGATATAGTTGGTCATGGTGACAAGGAAGGAGGTGGTTGGCTTGTAATCCATCAGGCACTGGGAGAGGCAGTGTTCAATAGCAGTAAGGTCAGGGGCATTAGGGATGTTACTGTAAAGGAAGCTGGCATCAATAGCGATGAGCAGTGCACTGTGTGCTAAATGGACAGGAACTGTGGAGAGTTGGTGGAGAATATGTTTGGTTCCTTTTGTGTTGGAGGGTAGGTTGTGGGTAATGGGCTGAAAGTGTTTGTCTGTGAGAGCAGAGATTCTCTCAGTGAGGGCACAGTAACCATCAACAATGGGACATGCTGGGTGGTTGGGTTTATGGACGTTAGGAAGCATGTGAGAAGGTAGGAGTGCAGGGAATGGTAGGGGTGAGGAGAGAGATGGACCCCGGGAGAGGTTCTGGGATGGGCCTAAGAAATTGGAAGAGACTGGAAATCCTGCTGGATTTCTGGATTGGGGTCACTATGGCAGGATTTGTAGGTGGGTGAACCTGACAGCAGGTTGAGTCCGTCTGTCAGGTAGTCCCTGCGGTTCAAAACAATAGTGGTGAACCATAGTCAGTATGTAGGATTATAAAGTCGGGATCAGTTTTTAGGTGGTGGACTGCAGATCTTTTTGCAGATGTAAGGTTAGTTTGCATGTTGAGGGATTTGGGGAACGATGGTGACACAAGGCTCAAGGTTAAGAAATTCTGGAGAGTTAACAGGGGTGATTTGGGGGCAGTGGGAGTGGATCATGGGTGGACGGAGGAGTGAGCTAAGTCACACAGGGTTCATAATTGGTCTTTGGTTGAGTCTGATTGGTAGGGTTGGTGGCGAAAATGCGTTTCCCCCGTAGGAACCGGGAGACGGAGAGAAGGTCCTTAACAAGTTCTGCATGATTGAATTTGCGGTGGGGCGAAAGGAGAGGCCTTTGGAAAGGACTGATACTTCTGCGGGGCTAAGGTCTTTGAAGGAAAGGTTCATGGCTGTGTTTCGGGTCTGTTTAGATTCTGGATTCTGTGTGATGGTGGTGGGAGGGAATTTTGGAGGATGGGGTAAGTGTAGTAAGTCTCTGAGATAGGGTTTGTCAGCTATGAGGGGATGTGGGGGAGGTTTAGAGGTTGTTGTAGAGGTGGTAATCCAAGGCTGGAGGAGGAAGTGAGCTGGTTGGAGAATTTTTTGAGATGGTGTTGTGCATGTTGCTCTAGTTCCTGGAAGGTAAGAGTTTCAGTGTGTGTTATGTGATCCAGGAATTTGGGTTTGCACAGGAGAATTTGACAGATGGAAAGAATTGCAAGGAGGTTTGGGCCTGATGATCTGGTTTTGCAGGACTATGTTTGTGAGGACTGGTGGTATTCTGCTGCTCACCGAACCTACACAGTATCTTCCTCCATCCCTACACAACCCCTGCTCCCAGCCCCTTACCTCACGGCTCATATCCCTGTAATAGACCTAAAAGACCTGTCCCATACATCTTTCCACCACAACCTACTCCAGTCCTGTCACAAACATTACCTATCCCATCAAAGGCAGGGCTACCTGTGAAACCGGCCAAGCTGCAAGCACTGTGCTGCATTCTACATGGGCATGACAACCAACAAGCCGTCTGTCCGCATGAATGGCCACCAACAAACTGTGGCCAAGAAACAACTGGACCACCCTGTTGCTGAGCATGCCGCCCAACATCATGTCCTTCATTTGAATGATTGCTTCACAGCCTTTGCCATCCGGATCCTTCCCACAAACACCAGCTTTTTTTGGTTTGCACAGGAGGGAACTCTCTCTGCAATACATCCTACGTTTCTGTAACCCTTCTGACCTCAACCTTCCTTAGTCATTGTCCTTATCCATCTAGCCCCAGACTGATGCCAGACTGAGATTCACTGGAGGAATCCTTACGAAATGTAGTCTATCAGCAAAGGTAGTAACTTACAAGGCACTGTGAATATTCCTCATCACTAAGGCGTCTGTAAAATATAGGACTGAAAGAAGAAATAGAGAACATCCAAGGAAGCACACTATCCATCTTTATGACAGC
This sequence comes from Schistocerca serialis cubense, assembly GCF_023864345.2. Taxonomy (NCBI): domain Eukaryota; kingdom Metazoa; phylum Arthropoda; class Insecta; order Orthoptera; family Acrididae; genus Schistocerca; species Schistocerca serialis. The sequence goes on from NC_064639.1 coordinate 585,757,778, forward strand.
TTCAGTTCTGCTGGCGACACTTTCAATGTGGTGTGGAGGAATGGTAGACCACTCTTCCTCAAGAGCCAAAACCACAGAGGGTAGTGATGTTGGACACTGGGGTATGGAGCAAAGTCAACATTCTAACTCTTCTTAATGGTTGTGTTCTGGTCAGGAATCTGGACAGGCCAGTCCATTTCAGGAAAGGTTTTTTTTATTTTTTGTTAAATTAAAAAAAAAAAAATACTTTATAGATGCTGCTTAATGAAATGGGCACCATCATACTGATACAATCAACCATTGTCTTCAAACTCTTTCGCCACTGTATACACTACACAGTGCTGTACAATGTGTTCATATCTTCCACATTCCTTAGGCACAGTAAGGGGCAAAGCCTTAATGACACAAAATACCCAATAAGCACCTCTGTACTTCACTGTTGGCACTACAAATGATGGCAGGTAACATTCTTCAGGCATTCACCAAATTCAAACCCTTCAATCGGATTGTTACAGAGTATAGCATGATACAACACTCCAAATCACTAGTTTCCAGTCATCCATTGTCCAGTTGTATCATTCTTCGCTCCACCACAAGGTCAAATAACTACTTATTTTCAGAATCTAGGTTTGAAGGTTAATATCAGTAAACCACAGTTACTGCAATTTAAACTATCAAATTCACACCAAACCTCTGTTAGTAATATAGTTGGAACTGATGCAGTAGACACAGAAGGCTGTAATTTCTAGGTATTTACCTATATGAAAATCTATGGAGGGTAAACCATATTAATTTTATATGTAACAAAATCAGTAGTTCAAATTAATGATATGAATATAATAGAGGGAAACATTCTACACTCGCACACATATATGTGTCTGTAAATGTGCGGATGGATATATATGTGTGTGTGTGTGTGTGTGTGTGTGTGTGTGTGTGTGTGGGGGGGGGGGGGGGGGCGCGCGAGTATATACCTGTCCCTTTTTTCCCCCCAAGGTAAGTCTTTCCGCTCCCAGGATTGGAATGACTCCTTACCCCCTCCCTTAAAACCCACATCCTTTCATCTTTCCCTCTTTCCTGGTGAAGCAACCGTGGATTGCGAAAGCTTGAAATGTGAGTGTGTGTTTGTATTCGTTATTGTCTCTTGTCTCTATCAACGTACCAACACTTTTGTTTGGTAAGTTACAGCATCTTTGTTTTTAGATATAAAATCAGTAGTTCACTATATCTAATTAGCCAGGTATCACACACAGTTTCCAGTCAAATATTAAAAACAACTTCTTATGGGACATGTTTTTCAAAGAGTAATTATGGGATAGAGATTTTGGGCTGTGTTGCTTACACACATATGGAAAGAATATTAACCCTGCAGAAAAGAGTAATCAGGATTATCCATGGAATAGGTTAGAGAGACTCCTGCAGGGTAATCTCCTGTACATGATAAATACAAGAGTTGGAACTTAAATAGTGGCAACTATTTATTCACAACCGATACAAAAGAATTACATGTTTGCACCTGTTACTGTCCATCAAAGTAGTCACCAGCGTTGTGTGGAACCCATTGCCAGCAATGTGGAAGGCGTAGTATAACATTAGCAGAGCCTGTTCTGTTGATGGTGCGATGGAGCGGTTTACTGCCTGTCGAATCTCTGGAACAGATCTGAAGCGAATGCCGTGAAGTGGTTCCTTTATCTTTGGAATCAAATCAAAGTTACAAGGACTTAAGGCCAGGGAGTATGGTGGATGGTACAGTACCTTCCAGTCCCATCGACCAAACAGAGCAGCCACAGCTTGTTCTGTATGCACCCAAGCACTGTCGTGCAAAATGATGGGTGGGTTTTGCAGAAAGTGTCGCCGCTTCTTTCACAAAGCTGCCCGCAGGTGATGCTCCAAAAATGAACAGTAATACAACTTAAGTCCTTGTGAGTTTGATTTGATTCTAAAGATGAAGGAACCACTTCGTGGAATTTGCTTCAGAACTGTTCCACAGATTTGACAGGCAATAGACCACCCCATTCGCACCATCAACAGAACAGGGTCTGCTAATGGTATACTATGCCTTCCACATTGCTGGCAACGTGTTCTACACAATGCTGGTGATGATTTTTAAGGTCAGTAACAGGTGTAAACATGTAACTATTTTGTACTGGTTGTGAATAAATAGTTGCCACTATTTAAGTTTCAACCCTCGTACATCACAGTCTACCCACTATATCTTTAAATTAATTATATTTTTTTGTGACACGTCTAAACAATTCAACCAATTGCTCTAATATGCATGTCTATAATACAAGAAAGAAAGAAAGACTGCTTTTTCAGACAAAGGACTAAAATTAACAGACCACAGTCCATGCATCGACAGTGAGATATGGAATAACACACTGCTGAGCTCTAAAAGTATCACCAAGAGAACTGTTCCTGACAGGCAAGTGCTTATGGTCCTTGAGTGAATATTAATCTGAACTGAAATCTCTGTATATTTTGTTCTGCAAAATCTATATATTTGTAATAATTATGATGTAATGCCCTTTTCTTGTACAATGTTGTCTTGCTAAATAAATTTCTATCTCTATCACTTACACCTACAAACGATTAATTGTGCATATATGATATGATGTAGTATGTTTGTACGAAACTTGTAAAAAATTGCTATAATGTTTGTAAAAGTCATCAGTTAGTCGCTCAATGGAGGAAGGAGGGGGGGCGAGGGGAAAGTGCTGCTTAACATTTAATACAGAAATGTGTGGCTTACGAGGAGCTGCTTGTTCACTGTACCTTATTATTTTTAACTTGCTACGCATATTGACTGTGCTAGCTGGACTGCTGACACCACTTTGGAAATCACGAGTGATTCTTTCCACTGATTTCACATTTTTTACAACGTTTTGCAGCATTCAACAGCCCCTGTCCAACAGTACATGAGGTCTGCCTGATTTTTGTTTTTTCCTTCATGTCTGGGCAGCTTAGAAAGGTTGAAATGCCTCCGATGGCTTTGTGACTCAGGTGATATCCAATAACTAGTCTATATTCACAGTTGCTGAGCTCTCTTGACTGACCCAGTCTGCTGTTACTGCTTTTCTACTGACAACACAATACTCCCTGTCTTCTTTTATACTGGCAAGTTTGCCTCTTGTGACATCTGGTGATCAATTCCATATTACATAGGAATGTCCAGATACTTTTCATTAGGTAGAGTACTTACACAATACAGTCAATGGATTTTATCCCACACAAAGAAAAGATGGTCATTTAGTCTGAACTGTATCATTCATTCACAATTAATGTGAGTAGGAAAGTTGTCTTTAAACTGCAAATTTATGGCTACAAAGAAGAAACTATGGGCATAAAAATACAGTATATCAAGGCTTTGAGACATCACTTGGCAGCTCTTGACTCATAGATTGTATGTGTAAGTGTATGCAACTAGTTACTTACAAAGACAAGAGTTACTAGGTTGTGCCTCAATACCCTGAAATGTTTGTTTCAATGTTATTTGAATGGTACCTCACGCCTGTTATAGCTTAACTTTTTAAACTAATATACTGAAAGCAAATACAGCATTGTTTTTCATTTTCCGGGACAACCGTCAAATATTTTCATACCCAACATATCTTCTTTGTTGCCACCAATATGCAATTCAAACACAGCATTTCTACCTGCAGCCAACTAAATGATAAACCTAATATGAAGTAGCTCATTTTTCTTTGTGTGTTGTTTGGTGCAGCAGGACTGCGTATTCACCATGAATAGGTCACCCCCCCCCCCCACACACACACACCCATTTACGACTGTCTGTTGGCCCATTTTACAAAACGTCTGAGCCCGTTCTCCGCTGACACTCTTAGTGATGCAAGTAGGAGTGCTTCATCTTTTGGAGTGCTCACATGAGGCTTGTTTATGATAAATACACTGAGAACCTCAAGTATCTCAAGACACACACTCCCATTTCCCATCCTAAGTATGATAAATGCCTGACAGATTCCCAGCAATTACCAAGTTTAGTTTCTCTGTTCCACATGCCTGTAATTGGTACTAACATCTCTTGACCAACTTCAAAACCCTTATTTAGAATATTTTCCCTCATAAAATCAACAAAGCAATTCCAATGAGTCAAGGGGGATTCTTAAGGAGGGACAACGCAAATTTATATTTCACTAGGGCAGTGTAGTCTTTACTGTTTCCCACATTTTTTATGATCTAGGATTTCAATTTACTTGTCTATTGAATGTCTTTATCCAAAGGTTGGCATGGGTAACTATTATTAATGACTATACTTTAAAGTCTGTATGCTTTCACGCACACCAGTTTCTGCCACTAATTTTGGTAGGCACTGTATACAAATCTTGCACTTGGGTACCACCAGTGGTCAATACTAACTGCGTTCAGCCACATATAGAAATCTTAAGAGTTGTGGTGCCTCTGGGACCTCAAACAACAGCTTGTGTCGTTTAGGCCTTAAACTCTGTCTATCCAACATAAAATAGTCCTGTATACACAGTGCCATACATGTGACCTACTTGACTGATTGTAAACACAAAACCATTTCACTTTCCAACACACACTTCCCTATTATTGCCCCAACTTCTCACTTAATATATATACACGAAAATTTTAACCCAAAAGAGTGTAACTTCTGGTTATATATTTTTTAAAATGTGATAAGATTTAGTTTGTACTGGTTTTCAAGGAATTGTAAATAAAAGTAACAGGATAAGCAGATTTAAAATAGACTTAAATAGTGGATTTCATAGCTCAAAAGTTTTACAACATTTTCTTCTGTGGTATGTACAGTTATAGATAAAAGATATACACAGATCTCAACAAAGCAGGACAAATAAATTATACATAATAAAACACTCTTCCTCGCAAAACAGCACACAAATAAAAACAGGTAAAAGTAATAATACGTTATGTGACTGCACACATAATATTGCACCTTGTACACAGAATCAAACTATACACATGATAAAATAATTTTGTAAATCGATAAATATAAAAATAATCTACGAGAAACTGTTTTATTGCCAGCTGATGCTCTTTTTTTGGCATACTTATTAGCCGTTAAAATATTTCTCTATTCATTGTATATGAAGGTCTGATTTTATACATAAAATGTACATTTTGTCTGAAAGACCCTGCTGTCATATCATGCCAGATAAAACAATTATTTTCAGTCTTAAGAAACACATTTCACAGAAAATCTGTGATCATAAAAAGAATGTAAAATATTTACACTGCACTTTCAGTCTAATATACAGTTCACTATCGCTGAAACCACAAAATCTTACAAATTGTGAACTATCCGTGAACACATCAGGGGGGCAGGGGGGGAATATTTTCTGAAGTCAAAGGGAAGTGTGGTTTAATCACTGTATTTACATAAAGCACTTTTATATTTAACAATGAAAAATGCACTTTCATAAAAAATATTTTCCAGTTTTCTTTGCACAGAAACTGATACAGTGTAAAGCTTGGATGACTAATTCTTCACATCTGTACTGCACTAGCTGTAAAAGAGAAAACAGTAGATTATTTGTCATAATATGCATTCTCTGTAAACAAACTTCAGTTCATAGATTTAAAAAAAATTAATTTAAAACATCGTGACAACTAGAGAACACAACCAAACTCTGTTCAGGATTTTATAGTTTTCAGTCCTACAAGTAATCCAAAATACACCACTGTATAACAGTGGACACTTACGCATGATGGTATTTGTTGTCATGTGAATACATACAGTGTGTTAGAAAAAGTCTTCCATATTTTGAGAGGTGCTAGTATGGACCAAAACCAGAAAAAAGTCTAGAAATATAGGCTCTAAAACACAAACCTTAAAAGCTAGGAACACTTTTTCCATCTTCACTACTTTGAAGCACCTTTTCTATTGAAAAAACATATTACCAACTGTAAAAAAAATGCACTGCACTCTATATTTTGAAACATCCTGTATAGCCTGCAAGAGCCTGAATGCCGTTTATCCATTCTCACCAAAGTGTTTCTAGTATTTTCTAGATTCTTTCAAAACGTGTACAGCGTAGAATGAATCAAAGCACAATACAATTCTTCAAGTACCGCAGACTTGCAGGTGTGCTTGCTGAAGCAGAGTGGAATTCTCTCTTGAGGGAGGTACAGGCCTACGTATTTCCACATGAGATCAAAAATTAGGGCAGATTTTATTATAATATGACATCTAAGATGACCAAGAGATTTCTTTCCTCATTAAAATCATGTGCATCATTACAAAATACAATCAACTGACCAATTTAGCTAAGTATTTATTGTACAGTTGGATTTATGCCACATTGAATATATTAACTTTATGTTTTATTAAATGTACGGGTACTACTTCAGACTATAACTTTAAACTTTTCTTCGTAAAAGGGAGCATGTGACAAAATGAAGAAGAAAACTTTGTGTAATACTTCCAAGTAAGTCCTATCAATTATAGTTGTGCCATGTACATAAATGGATGGAATACTATCAGATTATAATATTGGAGCTGTAAGAAGGTAAAAGCAAAAAGTTAAGGTATATTACAAAGTAGATTTGATTATAAGAAATAAATCAGGCATATCTAAATCTACACCAACATCTACATATATACTCTACAAGCTACAATATGATGCATGGTGAAGGGCATCTTGGACCAGTACTACTCGTTCCCTTTCCTGTACCACTTGCAAATGGTGTGAGGGAACTATCTAGATGCCTCCGTACAAGCCCCAATTCTTCCTATTTTCTCTTTGGTCCTTGAGCAAAATTTACATTGGCAGCAGTAGACTTGTTCTGCAGTCGGTTGCAAATGGCACTTCTCTAACTTTTCTCAAAAGTGTTTTGCAAAAAGAATGTCCTCTTCCCTCCAGGAATTTCTATTTGAGTTCATGAAGCACCTCTGGAATTCTCACGTGTTGACTGAATCTATTGATAACAAATCTAGCGGTATGCCTCTGGTTGGTTTGATGTCTCCCTTTACCTGGTGGGATTCCTAAACACTATAGCAGTACTCGAGAGTAAGTCACACTAGTGCTCTATACACAGCGTCATTTATAGATTAACAACTCTTTCCTAGAATTTTCCCAATAAATCGAAGTCAACCATTTGCCTTCCCTCCTACTGTCCTTACACGCTCGTTCCACTTCATATTGCTTTGCAATCTTATACTTAGACATTTAATTGATATGACTGTGCCAAGCAGCACACCACTAATACTGTATTTAAATATTACAGGACTGTTTCTCCTCTTCCATCTGTATTAACTTACATGTTTCTTCATTTAGAGCAAGCTGCTATTCATCACATGAAATAGATACTCTGTTCAACTCATTTTCTATACTTCTACTGTAATTCAATGACAATACTTTCTCATACACTACAGCATCATCAGCCAATAGTCACATTCTTGTGGCACTCCTGATGAAACTCTGTCTCTGATGTATGCTGAGGACAACATACTGGGTTTTGTTACTTAAACAATTTTCGACCCACTCGGATCTCTGGGATCCTATTTCATATGCTCATATCTTAATTAATAGTCTGCCATGGGGCACTGCGTCAAATGCTTTTCAGAAATCTAGGAGTATGGAATCTGCCTGTTGCCTTTCATCCATGGTTTGCAGGATATCATATGAGAAAAAGGCAACCCGAGTTCCACACAAGCTATGCTTTCTAAATCTGTGCTGATCTGAGGGCGACTTTTCAGTCTCAAGAAAATATGTTACATTCAAACTTAGAATATGCTCAACAATTCGGCAGCAAACCAATATTAAGGACATTGGTTGGTAATTTCAAGTGTCCATTACTTTGCCTTTCTTATAAACAAGAGTCACATGCACATTTTTCCACTTACTGGGGACATTGGACTGGGTGAGAGAATCAAGCTAAAAGCAGGCCAACTAACGAGCCAATGTTGTGATGTGCTCCCCGTAAAACCAAAAATGGGATTCCATACAGAACTGGCGACATATTCCTGTGCAAATTTTTCAGTTGCTTCTCTATACCAGGGAAGCCTATTATTATGTTCTCCAAACAGGAATCAAATGATGGTATGTCTGTACGATCCTCCTGTGTGAACGATTTGTGAAACACAAAATTTAAAAGCTGATCTTTCCTTTTGCAATCTTACATTGTCATACTAGGCTGGTTGACAAAAGACAGGCAAGAAACAATCAAGCCACTTACTGATTTTACGTAGGACCAGAATTTTCTGGGGTTCTCGGCAACATCTTTTGCTAAGGCACGAGAGTGGAAGTATGCGCATTGATCTTTTTATAGATGCATAAGTTTCTACAAATTCTATCTGCTGACATTTCCAAATCCTATTCTAAACATTCAGTTTCTCTCTTTCATTCTTTGTAAGCGTGCAGCTTTCCGAACCGTACAGTACTATGGGGCAGATGATAGTGTTGTATATCTTCATCTTTGTGGTGATTGACAAAGCTTTACTTTTGAGTGGGTTGCTTAGTGAGTACAGACCTCTTGACCCTGAGGCTATTCTTTCATTTATATCAATTGTTATGATATTTTTACTGTGGAAATGTTATCCAAGGTTTTCAAACTTGAGAACTTTTCTGAATTTAGAAAGCTGGTCAATTTCAAAGCAAGGATTTGGGTTTATGACTCGACCTATTTCCATATATTCGGTTTTCTCTTGGTTAATCAAAAGCCCCATTTTGCTGGCACTGTGCCTGAGAGTTCTGTACATGTCTTTCAGTTCTTCTTCAATTTCACTCAGCGACACTACATCATCTGCATAAGCCAGGAGTTTTACTTCAGTGTGTTCAAATCAGAGACCATTGTATAGGTGTAAATTATTCTCCCGAACCACTTTCTCTAATGCAAGGTTGAAGAGGACACACGAAAGAGCGTCTCCCTGTCGTAAGCCTGTTTTAATTGGAAAGGGGGGGGGGGGTATGGATCCTCTGAACTTATGCTGCCTGGGAGCCATCCATGCACAGTTGTATCATCCTAATGATTTTACTGGGTTTACTAAATTCTCGTAATGTGTTGTAGAGGCTACTTCTGTGGATGCTGCCGTAGGCTCGCTGGAAGTCAATGAAGAGACAGTGGATGTTTTTGTTAAATTCCCAGTATTTCTCAAAGATCTGCCATATAGTAAACAAATTATCGGTTGTGAAACGGTTTGTTCGAAATCCAGCCTGGTAATCTTGAATAATGTTTTCTGTTTTTCCAGAATGATAATTGAGGGGATTTTGTATGTTATGTTCAGCAAACTGATTGCTCTGTAATTTCCACATCCCGTTCTGTTTCCTTTCTTGTGTACTGGACAAATTATTGCAATTTCCCAATCTTCTGGCAGTGTTTCAGTTTTCTGGATCATTGTGATAAGGTTACAAATTTCTTTGTGTAGTTTGATTCTGCCCTCTTTTAATATCTCTGCTAATATCTGGTCCTCGCCTGCTGCGTTGTTGTTTTTGAGCTTTTGAATGGTGTCTATCACTTTCTGTTCTGTGATTCCACATTCACCATTATTAATGCTGTCACTCTCAGACATCGTGTAATTGAAGGTTATGTACGGATCAGTGCAATTTAACATTTCTGAGAAATACTCTTTCCATCTTTCTAGGATACCTTCCAGCCGCGTTCCTTTGTATACTGATCAACTTCTTTGAGTTTCCATTCCTGCTTTCCACTTCTATAGATGCTAGTACTCCAGTAAGATATTTTCTTTTCTCTGTTTGTAGAACTCTTGCTGTTTCTCTTCTAACTGCCTTGAAGGTCTCTCTCCTGTCCTCACTCTCATTATGCAGCCACAGCATCTTGGTTTCTTTCCTCCTTTCTACTGCTCTCTCACACTTTTCATTGGACCATTTCTGTTTCTTCATTTTCTTTTCTTGCTCAGTGTTTTTTCTACTGCATCTTATTCTTTCCCAAGCCTTCTCGACACTATTTTCATCCTCAGCTTCTTGCAATGCTGTAAATTGGTTATTTATTTCAATCGCATAGGCTTCTTTAACAGACTGTTCCTTCAGTCTAAATTAGGTTTTGGTGTGGCTTTTGGTTGCCAAATGCAAATCATCTTGATTTTCATCTTTCCTACCACTAGAAAATGATCTGAGCCGATTTCAGCTCCTCTGTACGTTCTGACATCTCTCAGAAATGAAGTGAAACATTGATATGTCGTAACATGGTCAATCTGATTTACTGTTGTTCCATCTGGAGAGCACCCTGTACGTTTGTGCATATATTTGTGAGGGAACATCGTCGAGCAAATTCTCATATTCTTTGACAGTGCGAAGTTGATCATTTTTGATTCATTTTAGTTTGTGTTCAAGTACTTGCTATGTTTTCCTATTGTGAGGATGAACATATCCTCTTTACATACATGTGCACTTCACAAGTAATCTGCTACCCTAACAGCTGCTTTCTGTGTGTACGTTGCACCCCTGACCTGTCAAGGTGGGTGCTATCATTCTCCATACCATAATGCAGGTCCAGAAATCTGCAGCCAAGACCATCACAGAGCTGACAGAGCCTCTCACAGAGACCCCCACTTGGCTCCAAACCGAAGCACCCCAATCAGTTATAGGTATGAAATCGGAAATTGTGAGTTCTACTTGCAACCAGCCAGCAAGGCCAGAAGCCTTCACCACTGCCGGCAGGCACCTGTATGAACTAAGGATAGCCTTGGAACCCAACCAGCAGGCATTACTGGCGTCAACATAAACAACTTGCCGATGACTGTAGCTTATATCATTGATTGGTGCAGGCAAGTTCTCCTCCACACGCTGGATGAGGGCCACAGGCAGACATACTAGATGCAATTTCCCAAAAGTGCTTCATAACGCGCCTAACATTGGAGTCCCTAATAACTAGCAAACCCCTCTCCCCACGTGCCTGCTTGGACCCTGTTGAAGTCCACTCACAGGGCAAATGGCCGAGGCCAGACCGCCAGCCACCAAACTGACTATGTGTTACAACTCACTCAGCCGCCCTGCATTGGGTACCTTGATGGCAGAGACTGTGGGCGAAACAAGCAACATCTCAGATCTGATGGAATTACGATTTCCTTGAGACATATGAGTCTCAACTTTACTGATAATGACAGAAGCTCAAGATGTGAATTAAAATTTGTGCCACAATCGGGACTTGAATCCTGGTCCCTGCTTACTAGGCAGATGTGCCAACCACTACACCACCGTAACAGTATGGCTAACACAGCTGCAGAGACTACCCTAGTTCAGTGACGTCCCTAACACAAACTTCAGTTCACACCTTCACCTTCACTCATTTTTCCCTTCTTAAATCATTACAACTGCTGAGAAAGTTGATACTCATATGCCCAAAGGAAACTGTAATTTCATCAGATCAACAAATCAGCTATTCCTGGGGTTCAGGCAGGATTTCCCCATTACTTACAAAGCTGGAGTGCTATTCCAACAATAGAGAGCCTCAGCGCGCACACCCACGCGCACACCCACACGCACACACGAACCCATCACCATAATCTCTGCCTGCTGAGGAGAACTATGGTCATGTGCATGAGAGCTCAATTCTCGCGTGTGTTTATTTTTGACAAAGGCCTTGTTGGCTGAAAGCTTACTTTGTGACAGTCTTTTCATTCTCGCTATCTGGGACTTAGCATTTCCACTATATAAAGACTAAAATAAGTAATCTTGAACTTGTGGTTGGCTCATACTCACAAAAAGTTAGGTTAGTGACCCTGTTAACACACACCAGTCACCTACCTACTGACCTGAGGAGGCAACAAGACAACATTGTGGAATAAGTTAAATGATTTATTTCATTTTCTCATCTTTTTATCAATTCCTATAAACATGTGACACCTGACCACTCAAGATGTCTGCTACACAAAAATGTTCAATGCACCTGTTTGTTAGTGAAGGTGAATCTTGCAGTCATTTTGCTTAAAAATATATTCCAGAATGTTGCAGAAATGAGTAAATAATCAATACCCTTTATCATCATAATCATCTATTGCTAACTGCCCCCTATAAAAAAATTATAAGCGGACACATTACCAAAAACACAATAAAAGAGGGAATTCCTTCAGTCACAACAGAGGAGGTATCTACTGCATATGGTAGTCCATTGTTGTCAGTCATTGGTTTCATCTTCCACCAATACTGGCTTCACTCACTTAAGGATCATGATCATCATCCTTCCGTTGCATCCTTGGATGCCCCCTTGGGCATTATCCAGCAGGCTGAGAATGGAGAACTCTGTTAGGGAGGGATCCATCAGTTTGAGAGATGTGGCTAAACTACTGTAACTTCTTCTGCCATAATATTTGGCCAGTATGTGGATTTCGAAATCACTGGTACAGGCCCTGTTTCATTCTTCATTCTCCTTTACTTTCTGTGGTATTGTAGATGGGTCCATAGGTCTTACGAAGCACCTTTCTCTCAAAGACACAGATTGCTTCTTCAGTTGTTGCTAAGATCACCCAGGTTTCATAATCATACAAAAGTACCAGCCTTACTAGTGGTACGTCAGCTGAATCTTATTCTACTGTGGTGAGAGATGTGACTTGAATAAATTGTTGAGACTAAAGAACATGCAGTTATTATTTCTTTTTCATTGATGCACTTCTTTCATCATTTCACTTTTGTCAGTCAATCTGGACCCCAAAGACTTGAATTCTTGAACTATTTCAAAGGTGTGCCCATTGACAACAATGTGGGGAAAGACAGCTCGACAGTGTGATACAATGAGATATTGTTTTATCATCATTCACCAGCAGCCCAATTTTCTTTGCATTGTGGAGAAATCGGGAAGTATCAGTGTGTAGCTTATTCCAGGGTGCTGGAATCACAACATTGTCAGCAAATGCAAGGATTGTGTCTACTCCCACCATTGCCATTTTTTCAATTCAACCTGTGTCATTGCTTACTCCCTTTCGTGGAACTAAATCTCTAGTTATCTGTAAACAGCATAATCCCATCTTGGGATTGTAATAAGAGCCACTTTCCATATATTCAATACTTTGTGAGACTCAAAATACAGTTTCAGTAACTTTATTGGTTATAAAAATGTTTTGATTTATACAAAAGGTATGTCCTCCACTCTTTGAATTGTCAGTAGCAATTGATGAGCTGCAGTTGCATGGTCAGCCACAAAACATGAGGGAGATGTTGAACAGAAGAAAAGCCTTTGTGCACTTAAATTTGAATTAGTGACATGTTTGAAGCCAAGTGCCAGGTAACATAACATATTTGAATAAGGATTTTGGTGAGAGTCAGAGTATCTGCTGTTTGTGGAGTACGTAACGGCTGGGATATGGATGTAAAGGAACAGAAGATGCATATCTGAACAAGGGATTGGGGGAGCGCCTGCAATGCCATGTTGAGTCTTTAAGAAAATCAGCTGTTACCCATAAAAATATGAAGTTAAGCAGGCAGATGACTTAATGAAATACTATGCTAGTAGTTGTTTGGGAGATGCACTGCACATATCTTACATCTGAGTAAGAAACAGGATATGACAGAATATATACGGTGTAAAAAAACTATATAGGCAATATTTACTTTATGCGACAAAATTTTACAGGTGTGCTGTTACTCCGCTAGGGGTCTATGAATGTTTGATACCAGTGATTTTTATAGATGATGTTTGAACTGCCGTGTGATTAATGTTGTTTTGGAGTTGCTGCTGGAAATGTCGTCCACTTACCTTCAAGCACAACTGACATCTGCATACTTGCGATTGTATGTGACACTGCCAGACAATCCAGAACAGCTGGCTGCCCATCTGACCGAAGATGCAGCCATTATTCGTGAAACATCTGGTTATTTTGAGCAGTTGTTCATTAATATAAACAGACGACATTTTCAACACCACATCTAAGACAATATGCATCACACAGCAGCTCGAATATTATATCTGAAAATCACTAGTGCCAAAACCTTCATGGAGCTCTTGTGCACTTGTGACATTTTTGTCACATAATATAGTTTTTCTTTTTATCTCTTTTAACACTCAAATTCTGTATGTATAGTTTATTTTTTTTTTTCACACCTTGTACAGCAGGGTCACCATAAAAAGTAAAATTCAGGCATTAGGACTCCTTTATATTACAGCTAGGATTCAGGAATACAGTTTTTAAAAGAATTTACAGTGACACACACAATTTTTACAAGAAGGCACTGAAAGGTAATGTAATGTTATTTCATTCCATCAGGAGATTAATCAAATAAGTGGAGTGGATCAGCTTCCGATTTGTTTGGAAGACTTAAAACATTTTTCACAGATTCTTTCTGACAGTTAACACATTTCTACAGAGAGAGATTGTCTCATGACTGGCTGAGTACAATGTAACTACATGGATAAATAAATATAGCTACTATGATAATGACATTAAATATAAGTTATTATACACTGCTTCCTAATACAGAGTGAGTATGAAAATGGGCAGGGTTGCCACATAAATCAAGGCAGATCATGTATTTGCAAAAAAAGAAACATTTTTTTCAAAGACTGGTGCAGAGAAGAATGTGCTTGCGAGCTGATATCAGAAATATATAACTTACAATGTCAATTAAGTGGACTAAGAAAAAGAGTTAACACAGGACAAACCTTTTAATATTCCATATTTTACATTCCATTTTTTTATGAGTTTAGAACTACTTTTGCTGTGCAGTTTACCGTGACCTGTTTTCAAAGAACAATATTTTTATTTAACTATCCACATGGAATCTTATAGTGCAAAGGAGGTGGGGAGTACAAAGAGGGTAACTTATTTCCTTTAGCTACACAAGAGTGGACTTCAGACCAAAGACTGATTTGATGCAGCTCTCCATGCTACTCTATCCTGTGCAAGCCTCTCCATCTCCAAGTAACTACGGCAACCTACATCCTTCTGAATGTGCTTAATGTATTCATCTCTTGGTCTCCCTGTACGATTTTTTCCCTCCATGCTTCCCTCCAGTACTAAACTGGTGATCCCTTGACGCCTCAGAATGTGTTCTACCAACTGATCCCTTCTTCTAGTCAAGTTGTGCCACAAATTTCTCTTCTCCCCACTTCTATTCAGTACCTCCTCATTAGTTATGCAATCTACCCATCTAATCTTCAGCATTCTTCTGTAGCACCACATTTCAAAAGCTTCTATTCTCTTCTTGTCTTCACTGTTTATCATCCATATTTCACTCCCATACATGGCTATACCCATACAAATACTTTCAGAAAATACTTCCTGATACTTACATCTATACTGGATGTTAACAAATTTCTCTTCTTCAGAAATGCTTTCCTTGCCATCACCAGTCTATGTTTTATATCCTCTCTATTTTGTCCATCATCAGCTATTTTGCTGCCCAAATAGCAAAACTCCTTTACTACTTTAAGCGTCTCATTTCCTAATCTAATTCTCTCAACATCACCTAATTTAATTTGACTGTATTCCATTGTTCTCATCTTGCTTTTGTTGATGTTCATCTTATATCCTCCTTTCAAGACACTGTCCATTCCGTTCACCTGCTCTTCCAGGTTCATTGCTGTCTCTGGCAGAATTACAATGTCATCGACAAAGCTCAAAGTTTTTATTTCTTCTCCTTGGATTTTAATTTCTACTCCAAATTTTTCTTTTGTTTCATTTACACCTTGTTCAATGTACAGACTGAACAAAAATGGGGATAGGTTACAACCCTGTCTCACTCCCATCTCAACCATTTCTTCCCTTCCGTGCCCCTCAATTCTTATAACTGCCATCTGATTTCTGTACAAATTATAAATAGCCTTTCGCTCCCTGTATTTTACCCCTGCCACCTTCAGAATTTGAAAGAATATTCCATTCGACAATGTCAAAAGCTCTTCTAAGTCTACAAATGCTAGAAACATTAACCTAGCTTCTAAGATAAGTCATAGGGTCAATATTGCCTCACATGTTCCTACATTTCAAGGAATCCAAACTGATCTTCCCCGAGGTCAGCTTCTACCAGTTTTTCCATTCGTCTGTAAACAATTTGTGTCAATATTTAGCAACTGTGACTTATTAAATTGATAGTTCAGTAATTTTTACACTGTCAGCACCTGCTTTCTTTGGAATTGGAATTACTATATTCTTCTCGAAATCTGCAGATATTTCACCTGTCTCAGACATTTTGCTCACCAGATGGAAGAGTTTTGTCATTGCTGACTCTCCCAAGGCTATCAGTAGTTCTAACAGAATGTTGTCTACTCCCGGGGCCTTGTCTCTACTTAGGTCCTTCAGTGCTCTGTCTAATTCTTCATGCAGTATCACAGCTCCCAACTCACCTTCATCTAAGTCGTATTCCATTTCCATAACACTGTCCTAAAGTACATCACCCTTGTTTAGACACTCTGTATACTTCTTCCGCCTTCTAGCTTTTCCTTCTTTGCTTTGGACTGGTTTACCATCTGAGCTCTTGATATTCATACAGGTGGTTCTCTTTTCTCCAAAGGTCTCTCTTAATTTTCCTGTAGGCGGCACATATCTTACCCCTGGTGATACATGCTTCTACATCCTTACATTTATCCTCTAGCAATTCCCACTCAGCCATTTTGCACTTCCTGTTGATCTCATTTTAGATACATTTGCTTTTCTCTTCATCTATTTCATTTAAAACATTTTTGTTTTTCTCCTTTCATCAATTAAATTCAATATCTCGTCTTTATGTACTTGATCCTCTGCTGCCTTCACTATTTCATCTCCCAAAGCAACCTTTTCTTCTACTATTGTATTCCTTTCCCCTGTTCTTGTCAATCATTCCCTAATGCTCCCTCTGAAACTCTTTACGACCTCTGGTTCTTTCAGTTTATCCATGTCCTACCTTTCTGCAGTTTCTTCAGTTTTAATCCACAGTTCACAACCAATAAATTGTGGCCAGAGTCCACACCTGCTGCTGGAAATGTCTTACAATTTAAAACTTGGTTCCTAAATCTGTCTTACCATTACACACTCAGCCTGAAACTGTCCATTGTCTCCAGGCCTCTTATATGTCTCCAAGTCTGTTACACATATACAACATTCTTTCATGATTCTTAAACCAAGTGTTAGCGATGATTAAGTTATGCTCTGTGCAAAATTCTACCAGGCAGCTTCCTCTTTCATTCCTTATCCCCCGTCCATATTCACAAATAATTCCAGTTCCCCGTGACTATTAAATTTTTGTCTCCCTTAACTATTTGAATAATTTCTTTTATCTCATCATTCATTTCTTCAATCTATTCATCATCTGTGGAGCTAGATGGCATATAAACTTTCACTATTGTGGTAGGCATGGGCTTTGTCTATATCTTGGCTACAGTAATGCATCCACTATGCTGTTCACAGTAGCTTATCTGTGTTCTTATTTTTTTATTCATTATTAAATCTATTCCTGCATTACCCCTATTTGATTTTGCATTTGTAACCCTGTATTCACCTGACCAGAAGTCCTGTTCTGCCTACCACCAAACTTCACTAATTACCACTGTACCTGACTTTAACCTACCCATTTTCCTTTTGAAAGGGATCTGACATTCCATGCCAGTTTTGTTTCTCCTGATAATTATGTCCTCTTATGTAGTCTCTGCCCAGAGATCCAAATGGGGGACTATTTTACCTACAGAATATTTTACCCAAGAGAACGCCATCATTTAACCATACAATAAAGCTGCATGCCCTCGGGAGAAATTGTGGCTGTAGTTTCCCCTTGCTTTCAGTTGTTCGCAGTGCCAGCACGGCAATGCTGTGTTGGTTGATGTTACAAGGCAAGTTCAGTCAATCATCCAGACCATGCCCCTGCAACTATTGAAGAAAGCTGCTGCCCGTCTTCAGGAACCACACATTTGTTTGGCCTTTCAACAGATACCCCACCGTTGTGGTTGCACCTTTGGTACAGCTATCTGCATCACTGAGGCATGTAAGCCTTCGCACCAATTGCAAGGCCTGTGGTTCATCATATCACCGTTTGTGAATTTTAAAAACAAAGATGATGTGACTTACCATACGAAAGCACTGGTAGGTTGATAGATACACAAACAAACACATACATACACACAAAATTCAAGCTTTCGCAACCAATGGTTGCTTTGTCAGGAAAGAGGGAAGGAGAGGGAAAGATGAAAGGATGTGGGTTTTAAGGGAGAGGGTAAGGAGTCATTCCAATCCCGGGAGCGGAAAGACTTACCTTAGGGGGAAAAAAAGGACAGGTATACACTCGCGCGCGCGCACACACACACACACACACACACACACACACACACACACACACATATCCATCCGCACATACACAGACACAAGCAGACATTTGTAAGTCTTTCCGCTCCCGGGATTGGAATCACTCCTTACCCTCTCCCTTAAAACCCACATCCTTTCATCTTTCCCTCACCTTCCCTCTTTCCTGACGAAGCAACCATTGGTTGCGAAAGCTTGAATTGTGTGTGTGTGTGTGTGTGTGTGTGTGTGTGTGTGTGTGTGTGTGTGTGTGTGTGTGTATCTATCGACCTGCCAGCGCTTTATATATATATATATATATATATAAAAAGGATTTTTCGATAAGTAATGCCCCACATTTTCTTTCTCAGAACATATTTATTGTTAAAAGTCAGAATTTGGTGACAATATACATCAATATATCTTGTCCATGTCCTATTTTTCTATGTAGTCTCCATCACTTTCTACAGCCGTATGCCAACATTGTGGAAGAGCATGTATTCCGTGCTGGTAAAAGCTCTTGTCCTGAAGGCATGCCCATGTTTTCACTGCATGACTTATACTCTATCATAGCAGACACACTTCCAATGCTGACCGACAACTGTAGAGGCAATTGTCAAGTTGTGATACACTGGTCAGTACAAATAATGGCATCCACACGATTCAGCATGTCTGGAGCAGTGGCTGTGAAAGGACGTCCTGAGTGTGGCAGATCATGGGGCACTGTTTCTCCATTTCCTGAGGCTGCAACTTTCTTTATCGATCACCCAACTGTACTCCTAACAACTGCAGCATTGCCATACACTGCACACGATCGCTTATGGGTGTTCACCAGTTTTTTTTTTTCTGCACACAAAGATTCAATAAAAGTAAGCTGCTTGCAACGTGAGTCGTATGTACACGCTATTTTGATTCTGTACTACTGCTCTGTCATGTACCAGAACAGTTCGAAACTTTACTGGCGCACAGAATAAACATCAAATGTGAAGCACCAACAAGGATGTTTCTCTATGTATATTAATAGATTTTTTAAAAAAAAAAAAAATGTGGGGCATTACTTATTAAATGACCCTTGTAGATTCTCTGCAGAGAATATATTACATAAACCAAACTGGAGGAAGCTTCCCATTCTGTTACAGGTTACTTTCTTAGTGGGGGGAGGGGGGGTCAATCCAAATGAAGTGGCACAATAAAAATTAAGGTGGTTACTTGACCATTTGTAAATATTTTAATTTTTTTTATATGTGATTACCTTATAATTGAGAAGTACAAAATAGTTTTTAAAAATTTTACCTTTTACCTTTACTGAATGGCGGCAATTTTCGTTTGTAAATGCGCGACGATGTTTCAGTTTAGAGACATTAGCATAAATACGAATATCTCTGCAATGCGTTAAGTTACAACATTGCAATTGACAGGATGGTTTTTAGAAAAGTGTCCTTTACAACATTGTCTATTACACAAAATACCCTAAATTCAAAGATAAACAGTGAAAATGACCTCCAAAGTTTGGCTCTCAAATGGCTCTGAGCACTATGCGACTCAACTGCTGAGGTCATCAGTCGCCTAGAACTTAGAACTAATTAAACCTAACTAACCTAAGGACAGCACACAACACCCAGCCATCACGAGGCAGAGAAAATCCCTGACCCCGCCGGGAATCGAACCCGGGAACCCGGGCGTGGGAAGCGAGAACGCTACCGCACGACCACGAGATGCGGGCTCCAAAGTTTGGTATCCAAATTTTCAAAAATCCGCTATTTAGGCCCAAAAATAACAAGCAAGGAGTGATTTATGGGAGTCTATTTTTTTCCTATAGTTAGATATCATACACTACTAGCCTCTTATAGAGCAAAAACACATACAAATGTTTCCTTAATTTTTTATGGATTTTTTTAAATTTGAAAATTTTCATTTTTTGTAAAGTTTGGAGTTAAGTTATCTCAGGTGGGACTGAATATAAAAATATGATTTTTACACACATTTCAATACTGATCTCTGACTGAGAACAAAGATATGAATTTTTGACACTGAGGAGATAATTCACATTACTCTACAAGTGATCTTATGGCTGTTGTCTATTCACGTGTGATATTGGCGGAATATAATCAATTATTATTGAAGTAAGGTACTGAATTATATACAAAAAATGGAAACATCACTGAAATTAACATTTATATTATTTTGACATACTTAAAATAAATGTTTTCAATTAACATCCTTCGAGATGCGACTGTTCCTGAACCTGGTGGTGAATGTTAAGAACACTTATTTCTTTAGACAGCTTCTGTGATATAGAATAAGACCTCCCAGTTGCTGTGGTAAGTTGAAGCACTGAAAGTTTTCTTAAAACATTTTTCATTGGTATCCAAACTTTGTCACTAGTAGATTTCTTGAATGATGTTCATGAGCCAGCAGGGTGGTAAAAACGCACAAAACCATCATTGTTTTCCAAACTTATTCTTTCAACATCTGCAAGCCACCACTGTCCATCATACACACATGCCAGTATGTCATTCAACATTGAAGACAGAGGTGTAATTTTACTGACACAATGATTCTCATAAATTTCGGTTTCTGATGTTACATAGCATGGAAATAAGTTTTCTGCAATGCCAAGGAATTTGTGGAAATGCCTTGTTCCTTTTATTGTTATCCAGTTTTCAAATCTGGTGTGAAGTGTTGTTTTCATATGCAGAACCACTTCTTCTTTCTTGATCAGAAAACAGGTAATGCCTTTAATATTATCCTTGCAAAAAACATACATGTCCTGTACTGTGAGAATTTGGTCTGTGGTTGGTCTTTGTAGGCTGGCTTTACTTACTTCATGTTTTGTTGTACCTCCTACTCCATCACATGCATTTTTACCATGGCAAGACGCAAAAAAGTGCCACTCAGCCTCCAACCCAAAGTCTGCTTTGTGGTTGCACAGATTTGAAAAATTCTTTTTGTTCTTATACTGACTACCACTTTCATCTGAACAGTATATCAGCTTCTCAAACTTGGGAAAATTTTCTTTCATGTAATTTATTACATACTTTTGAAACACATGTACATCCAAAGTGTTGTGCTCCAAGTAGTCACTTAGAATGCAAATTGAAGAACTGCAAACTTCATCTTTCTCATTTTTAAAGTAGAGAATAAATGGATGCACTGTTGCCTGGTCATTGACCCGGTGGTACGCTTGTATTGCATCCTGAATCACAAATGTAAAATTTTCTGCGAAATCGGCTAGCTCTATGCATTCAGTTCCATGAAGTTGTGCTTTTTTTGTCCTTCAAAAACTTACTTTGTATTTTAGAAAGATAGTGGTTACTTCAGTTTTTTTAAGTTATCAATTAAAGATTCCAAGTACTCTTCCTGAGATTTAACCACTGTTATCATTTCTGCCCTGTCAGTTGTGACCCACTGTTTGAAGGTAATACTGTATGGCATTTCCTCATTATATTCGTGAAACAATTCAATAGCGGTTTCCTTACCAGGGCATTTATTACACAAACTCATCATGTAGTCATAACTGTTAGTGTCACAGACCATTAAATCTAGTAACTCTTGGTAGTTAAGATCACGGAATTTTGCACCCGCAATGACCAGTTTGACATTTTGATGATATAAACAAACACATACGGAGTGTGTCCCTGAGGATCCAGCGAAAATACACTACTTAGGGCGGAGCTCACAAAACTTTGACCTTCAATTTTGCATTCAGGATGAGAATTTTTGAAAGCTACATAAAGTTTATTTGAATTTGACAGTACTAGTCGTTTCTGCTTTGTTACTTTAGCTCCATTTATAACAACTCTTTCGCTATCTTTGCAACCTGGACACATTCTACTGTTTTCATCATCTTCAAAAAACTGCTGGATCTTTTTAAATGTTTTTTCACTTATACCTACTCCTTTCTTCTTTCCTAAAACTGGAAGAATGCCTTGCTCATTCACTAATTTTCGGGTTAGTTTAGCCAAACGACAAGAAATGTTGAATTCACGAGTTATCTTTTCTCTTGACCATGAGTCAGGGAGAAAACTTAAAATTTTAACTTTTTCCTCTTTACATGTCACTGAACATTTAATTTTTAATTTCTCTATTAAGCTCTAATATTCAGTGTCAGATGATGCTGGTGGTAGGTTTTCTTCTTCTTTAGAAATACTGTTGGTACCTGTATTATTAAAGCAGGATTCCAAGTCTTTTCTAATTTTGTCTGAAATTTGTTGTGCCTTATTTTCAATAGCAGCTTTTCTTTTTCTGCTACTTAATTTTATTATTTTCGAAGCAGGAGATACGTCTGACTAAGAACAAGCAAAATCCAATATGCTAACAGCTTCCTCATTAGGAATATAAATGTCACTAACAAGGTTACATGACTCTGTTTATGGATTCACAACAAATATTTTTGAGTATCAATTTGGGCACAGGGAATTTCCAGGAATCACATTACATTTCACTTGGGAAAGTGTTTCACTCTCACATAACAAGGACAAATGTTCAAGTGTTCCCTCAAACCTTTAGTAACAGGCTTTTTATGAACTTTAAGTGGAGCACAGCACTTTCTCCAAAAATGTGGTTGTACTTCAGAATGAATGAATCGTGTCTGACAAGGGCCTCCCGTCGGGTAGACCGCTCGCCTGGTGCAAGTCTTTCGATTTGACGCCACTTTGGAGACCTGCGCGTCGATGGGAATGAAATGATGATGATTAGGACAACACAACACCCAGTCCCTGAGCGGAGAAATTCTCCGACCCAGCCGGGAATCAAACCTGGGCCCTTAGGATTGACAGTCTGTAGCGCTGACCACTCAGTTACCGGGGGCGGACTTCAGAATATATTTCTTCTCATGATACTCGCACACTGATGTTACCGAATAACTTACTCGAAATTTAAACAAAGTTTGTCTACCTTCATCAAAGTCATTGACAGTTTTCACGTTTTTTGAAACTGAACTGTAAACTGTTTTGTGACACACTTCACTTGCTATCTGTCCAACAGAGCACTGTTCATCCATGTTATTGCTTTCCAGTTAATCTCTCAAAATTAATCACACACACACACACACACACACACACACACACACACACACAGAACAAAGCACATAACACATTCTACACTCTCGAAGTATGTACATCCATTTTAACAGAGGCTTCAGACCAGACTGACTACAACAACGTCACACCCAGCAATAATGTAGTTCTACAATGCCACACCCAGCAATAATGTAGTTCTTTATTGACAATAAACCTAAACCTAAATGGGCATTTTTATTACCATAGAACAAAAGTGAAAGGTCCTATTATTTAACATAACATTATTAAAAATAAGTAAACTAAATGAATATTGGGTGACAGTGTTAACTAAATATATGTCACA
The DNA here is from genome assembly GCF_023864345.2 of Schistocerca serialis cubense. Lineage (NCBI taxonomy): Eukaryota > Metazoa > Arthropoda > Insecta > Orthoptera > Acrididae > Schistocerca > Schistocerca serialis. Next base: position 585,781,257 of record NC_064639.1, read on the forward strand.
ATTAAATTTTATTACAATGAAACAATAAACCATTTCAATAGGCAACAGCCATAAGATCAGCTGTAGAGTAATGTGAATTATTTCCTCATTTTCAAAATATCTTTGTTCCCAGTCAGATATCAAGGACGATATTTTTACAGTATGGTGCTATCATATAGGTGTACATACTGTGCAAAAATCATATTTTTATATTCAGTCCCACCTGAGATTAACTCCAAACTTTACAAAAAAATAAAATTTCCAAATTTCAAAAATACATAAAAAATTAAGGAAGCATTTGTAAGTGTTCTTGCTCTATACGAGGCTAGTAGTGTACGATATCTAACTATAGGAAAAAAATAGACACTCATAAATCACTCCTTGTTTGTTATTTTTGGACCTAAAAAGTGGATTTTTGAAAATTTGGATACCAAACTTTGGAGGTCATTTTCACTGTTTATTTTTGAATTTAGGGTATTTTGTGTAATAGACAATGTTGTAGAGGACACTTTTCTAAAAACCATCATGTCAATTGCAATGTTGTAACTTAACCCAGTGCAGAGATATTCATATTTCTGCTAACGTCTCTAAACTGAAGCATCGCCGCATGCTTACAAATGAAAATGGCCGCCATTCAGTAAAGGTGAAAGGTATAATTTTAAAAAAAAACTTTTTTGTACTTCTCAATTATAGAGTAATCACATATAAAATAATTAAAATATTTAAAAATGGCCAAGCAACCATCACTGGACCACTTCATATGGATTGACCCAAAGACTAGAAGAGTGAAAGGAATATATGCTAAGAGATTTACAGATGGTATTCCCACTGCATATGTATGCCAAGAATAAGCTTTGTGTCATTAACTGATTACAAAGATACCTCCTGGTTTTCTTCTCAGGTCAGCACAAGATTTTAATACTATACTATTCTTGAGTCCAAGAAACAAGCATAAATAAAAAAGAAACAGATGTCAAGAGAATAGGACAGCAGTTACTTCAAAATGATGTCAAAAGGCCCCCCTAAATGCAGAACAGGGTCACTTTGAAAAGGCATGTAATTCAAAGACAACAAAATAAGCTGTGCATTGGGCATCTAACAAGCCCTTTATTGATAGAAATTGTTTCCAAGTTTGATAAGATGATGGTGTGGAAAAACACTGCAGACTGAGTAAATCCTCACTCCAAAGTTGTAAACAAATTCAAATTTAACCAACAGCCTGACTGCATGCCAATCTGCCGAGTTTCCTACGACACAGTTTAAGTTCAACACAATTACACATGATCAAAACATTTTGACAACTATGAAAAGTAGTTAAAGTGACATGCTGAGTTGCAGACAGGCATAACGAAAAGACTGTTATACATTAAATTTTGGCCAAAGCCTTCTTCACAAAAGAAAGAAACACACACACACACACACACACACACACACACACACACACACACACACACACACAAGCAGGCACACCTCACATGCACAGGACCACTGGACCACTATCTCCAGCAGCGATTGGGAGTGAGGCAGGGAAGGGAGGGAGGATGTATAGTACAGAGTTTGAGGAGGAGGACGAGGAGAGGGAGGAGGATGGGGAGGGGGGGGGCAAAGAAGGGGGCTGCCTGGCACGGCAAGCACGGTGTAGAAGGCTAAAGGACAATGCTGCCATGAGTGACGTCATATGGCTGTGTAGAAAAGCAGAGGAGCGGGGAGGGGAGGGAAGGAGCGGGGAGGAGCAGGGGAGGGGAGGGGAGGAGCGGGGAGGGAAGGAGCAGGAGAGGGGAGGGGAGGAGCAGGAGAGGAGAGGAGAGGAGAGGGGAGGGGAGGAGCAGGAGAGGAGAGGAGAGGAGAGGGGAGGGGAGGAGCAGGAGAGGAGAGGAGAGGAGAGGGGAGGGGAGGAGCAGGAGAGGAGAGGGGAGGGGAGGAGCAGGAGAGGAGAGGAGAGGGGAGGGGAGGAGCAGGAGAGGAGAGGAGAGGGGAGGGGAGGAGCAGGGGAGGGGAGGGGAGGGGAGGAGCAGGAGAGGGGAGGAGGGGGGAGGGGAGGAGCAGGAGAGGAGAGGAGAGGAGAGGGGAGGAGCAGGAGAGGAGAGGAGAGGGGAGGGGAGGAGCAGGAGAGGAGAGGAGAGGAGAGGGGAGGAGCAGGAGAGGAGAGGAGAGGAGAGGGGAGGGGAGGAGCAGGAGAGGAGAGGAGAGGAGAGGGGAGGGGAGGAGCAGGAGAGGAGAGGAGAGGAGAGGGGAGGGGAGGAGCAGGAGAGGAGAGGAGAGGAGAGGGGAGGGGAGGAGCAGGAGAGGAGAGGAGAGGAGAGGGGAGGGGAGGAGCAGGAGAGGAGAGGAGAGGAGAGGGGAGGGGAGGAGCAGGAGAGGAGAGGAGAGGAGAGGGGAGGGGAGGAGCAGGAGAGGAGAGGAGAGGAGAGGGGAGGGGAGGAGCAGGAGAGGAGAGGAGAGGGGAGGGGAGGAGCAGGAGAGGAGAGGAGAGGGGAGGGGAGGAGCAGGAGAGGAGAGGAGAGGGGAGGGGAGGAGCAGGAGAGGAGAGGAGAGGGGAGGGGAGGAGCAGGAGAGGAGAGGGGAGGAGCAGGAGAGGAGAGGGGAGGGGAGGAGCAGGAGAGGGGAGGGGAGGAGCAGGAGAGGGGAGGGGAGGGGAGGGGAGGAGCAGGAGAGGGGAGGGGAGGGGAGGGGAGGGGAGGAGCAGGAGAGGGGAGGGGAGGAGCAGGAGAGGGGAGGAGCAGGAGAGGGGAGGGGAGGGGAGGAGCAGGAGAGGGGAGGGAAGGAGCAGGAGAGGGGAGGGAAGGAGCAGGAGAGGGGAGGGAAGGAGCAGGAGAGGGGAGGGAAGGAGCAGGAGAGGGGAGGGAAGGAGCAGGAGAGGGGAGGGAAGGAGCAGGAGAGGGGAGGGAAGGAGCAGGAGAGGGGAGGGAAGGAGCAGGAGAGGGGAGGGAAGGAGCAGGAGAGGGGAGGGAAGGAGCAGGAGAGGGGAGGGAAGGAGCAGGAGAGGGGAGGGAAGGAGCAGGAGAGGGGAGGGAAGGAGCAGGAGATGAGATGAGAAGAGAGGGGAGGGAAGGGAAGGAGAAGGAGATGAGAGGAGAGGAAAAGGGGAGGGGAGGAGAGGAAAAGGGGAGGGGAGGAGAGGAAAAGGGGTGGGGAGGGGAGGAGAGGAAAAGGGGAGGGGAGGGGAGAGGAAAAGGGGAGGGGAGGGGAGAGGAAAAGGGGAGGGGAGGGGAGGGGAGAGGAAAAGGGGAGGGGAGGGGAGGAGAGGAAAAGGGGAGGGGAGGGGAGGAGAGGAAAAGGTGAGGGGAGGGGAGGAGAGGAAAAGGTGAGGGGAGGGGAGGAGAGGAGAGGAAAAAGGGAGGGGAGGGGAGGGGAGGAAAAGGGGAGGGGAGGAGAGGAAAAGGGGAGGGGAGGAGAGGAAGAGGGGAGGAGAGGAAAAGGGGAGGGGAGGAGAGGAAAAGGGGAGGGGAGGAGAGGAAAAGGGGAGGGGAGGAGAGGAAAAGGGGAGGGGAGGAGAGGAAAAGGGGAGGGGAGGAAAGGAAAAGGGGAGGGGAGGAGAGGAAAAGGGGAGGGGAGGAGAGGAAAAGGAGGGGAGAGGAGTGGAGGGGAGAGGAGAAGAATAGGAGGAGCAGAGAGTGGAAAAAGGTGATGTGTGCATTGGCTGAGAGTGAGCAAAGAAGCACAATGAGGGTGAGGAGATGTGAATTCAGAGGTGGTTGTAGGACAGAGGGGCATAGAAACTGTTGAGTGGAGGGTACAGAGGCGCAGTTTATCATAGGTTGAGGCTGGGACAACATATGAAACTCTACTGCCTCCAACCCTCCACTCAGTTTCCTCTTCCTCTGTCCTTTATCCTCCCCCCAATTCATGTCCCCTCACCCTGATTGCGGCTGCTCTCTGACAACGCATCCACCAATCTTTTCATTCCTTTGCTCCTCTCCTTTACTGCTCCCCACAACCTCCCGACACTGCCCCTGGCAGCCTTGTCTTGCCACCTTTTAGTCCCTGCTCCCTCCACCAGACAGCACTCTTCTCTTTCCCCACTCATACTCTGCTATCACTCCCCTTCCCTGCCACATTCCTGATTGCTGCTTTAGTTCAATGCAACGATTGCAGTCTGGCTAGAGTGGCTGGAGATAGCTGTCATGTGCATGTGAGGTATGCCTGCTCATGTGAATATGTGTGTGTGTGTGTGTGTGTGTGTGTGTGTGTGTGTGTGTGTGTGTGTGTTTTGGCTGAAAGCTTAGTGTGCAACAGTCTTTTCACTGTGCTTGTCTGCAACTCATTGTGTTATCTTTATGGTGAGTAGCCACCTATCCTTTTTTAACTGTTGATATTCCAACCTGGAATTCCCAAAAAGTTCTTAGTAATTTTCTTAGCCCATACCTTCCGTCTTACTGGCACATTCTATGATCTGGACTAGGCAGCGACCAAACTCTTCCAAAATCAGTCTCTCTGCTTGAGTCTCTGAATTATTACTGCGCTCAGAATCTTCTGCTTGGGCTAACATACACTGACATGTTGCATGTATAACATCTTGGGTCATGAAGTTGAATGCATGCCTGAAAATGCGTGTTCAAAATCAGCACACTAACAGATGTGCAAATTAAAACACTACACACACACACACACACACACACACACACACACACACACACGCACACACACACACACATTTTTTCATTTCCCAGGTATTAAACATGTTTATAGATGCTATTTGAAGTACAGTATACTCCCAATTATGTGGGGTAATGTCGGGGAGAAGATGCATGAAAAATCAAACATGCATTCAGCACAATGTCTACTGGATGGATGGTAATGGCAGTGTCGGTGACCGACATCAGCACACACTCGGGCAGTCGTCTTCCCGGCAACCCGCACTCCCAGTCCCCATGTGCATGATACGTATTCTTTTTAAAAAAGAAAGAGTGAGTGAGAGAGAGAGAGAGAGAGAGAGAGAGAGAGAGAGAGAGAGAGAGAGACAGAGAGAGAGAGAGAGAGAGAGAGACGGGGGGGAGGGGGGGGGGGGTTGCATGAATGATCCATACATGAATAAATCTGGAGTACACTGTATTTATCTTTTGTCAAGACCATTAATAAATCCTGGTATGATTCAGATATTGGATATACCTAGAGCCAGACGGTGTTGATGCCTGAGGACGCGCAATATCCTGTATATGTGCTGACAGTTTGTTCTTGACGGCTGTCTGCTGCTGTACACGAACTTCTGCAGCATCTGCCAAATCTCTCAATGACTTTTTGTCACAACTTTCTTCTACATTGCGACAACCAATGCATCTGCAGTTATTTGAACAAGGTATTTTTGCCTGTCAATAGAAAGAACAGAGATATGATTAAAAATACTAGATATCAAAGTTTAACACTACAGTGTGTTTAGTGTTTCTTCTTCTTGTTAATCAAAACAAATGTCTTGTTAATCTAAACAAATGCCACATTGGCTACAATTATTAGATCTGTAATATTTATTTTTTCTTTATTTGCTTTCAGCATATGGATTTGCTTTATTTTTCTTTCCTTCTCATCAGGAAAAGAACGTGATTTGTCCACATTATAAAATTGTTCAGGAGAGCAACTTAAAAGTTAGAAACCGAATTTCATGGATACTTATGGGCAAAATTAATGAATGTAAAAGTCATTTGGAAGGATATATTATATACATAAATTTAATATAAATTGATTCCTCAAATATTTAAATTGTAGTTTCACTGGTGTAATATTTAAAGCAGTGTCATGTGTTTCAGATTATTTTGTAATGGAAAAAAGTTCGAAACAATAAAGGAACTCCTTGGTAAATAGTTTCTCTTTGCTATTTTAACTTCATGTGATATGGTGGTAATAAGAATAAAATATAATTACTTTGTCTCAACATACAGTTCTCAGCCTTGTGCAAATGACTTGTGTAAAACACTCTAGCTTCTTGTCTGCAATACTCTTTCAAAACCTGGAGGTACTGATACTTTTCTTTAGATGATGTCAGAGGGCCCGTAAAGACAAATCATCATCATCATCATATAAAATTATTCTAAAATATTGTTTTATTATATTTTTTATATTTTACCTCTGCAAGCAGGGGATGGATATTCTCCAGAATGTTGCTCTCAAAGTAGCTGTGAAACTCTCAGCACCAATAAAATCCAAGCTCAATTATAAGCTTCTTGATGCTGAATGAGGTGGGGATGGTTTTTGTAATGACTAGTTCTCTGATGGGCCTTGTTTGGAAAGGCCATTTCCTCAAATATTTATGCTTGAGAAATTATCCCCAATTTTGTATCACATATTGACTGACCACCACAACATCACAAGACTTAGACTTACACTGAACTTCAAACATGATCCACACCCAATCCATTCGCAGTTCTGCTAACGATAATGCATTAATCAGTCCCATATTCTTATCACACTCCATGAAAGAGCGTCTACAAAAGTTTCAGTTCACTCACAAGATTATTAAGATATCTTAGCACAGCGTAATTCTTGTTCTGGCCTGAACACGAATCACAAAAAAACTTCAGAACCTTGACTTTCTTGTACAACAATTCTGTCACAAAGCAATTTAAAAAGTAAACGCCTTCATTGGGGCCTTTTCTTCCAATATCTTCAATATAAGAATAGAACACTGATGTTGCAAACGAAAGCTGATAAATACTGAATGAGTAAACAGACAACTGCCTTTGTAATAGACATCATTCGTACTTCTGTTTGGTACGCATACCTTTTTCGTAGTTCATGCAGGATGCTTCTCTTTCATAAGACTTGGCTTCTTAAACAAGCACTTCTCTTTCTGGAATAAAATGCTTCAGCTTTGACTTTGTGAAGTTTCCGGTCAATGGTGATCTTGAAGATTTTTTCAAGAGTTGTTTCTTCATATCATCATCTAAATTTTCAGATCACAATGCGTTCAGCACTTTCATCTCAATAGAATATTTATTGCAGTTTGACCATGTGTCATTCCTTGGATACCCAAAAGCTACACTGAATTTAGCATTGAACACTGTTCTATGCATTTCATATGAAATGACAAAATCTGAATATTTTTCCTGTAACATTTCAAGGAATTTTTTTCACCCAAAATTCCTAGGGAAATGCAACTTCTTGGTCTAGTATTGCTTTAATGACTTGGTGTCCCCTTAAATGAATGAATGTGATGATAAACTGCCATTTCTACTTCTTCCTTAATTGGACTACTTCCTTCCTTGGACTATTTCCACACTTACTCCTTACAGTTTCAGAAATTTCTGAATTCTCATTAATCACTGCCTTTTTGCTTCATGTACTGCTCAGCTGCATCTGGAATTTCATGTACAGTGTCATCATTTTTCACTCTTACTCTGTAGTTGAAATTACACTTTTGAAGCTGTGCTTCATCTTCATTCTTCCTTGATCGCCTTCTGTGACGTTGAAGTATTGTAATGAGGCCTGTCAGATACAATGATTGTTCATTCCAGTTTACCATATCACTGAATTCTCATATAATATTTGATCTTTCTTCGGCATTTATTACCTCAAAACACTAACTTAGTTAACAACCCATAAGGAAACCAAAACTTAATACACAACATATATTCCTCGTAGTGAGACACATTAGCACATTCTTTCCCTGCATGCCTAATTTAAAATGGGTTATAGAATGTGAACTATTCATACTATTGCAATGGTCGATTAACAGTTTTAAATAACACATTGTCCTACATCTCATTGCATACATAACTCATTTTTGGAAAAAAGTGGACAAACCATATACTCTTCCTGTACTCTTCAAATATCACATGACCGAACAATTAAATTTTATGTGAATTTGCACATTTTTGAATATTATTGCTGTTTTCTAAGACTCACATAGTGTTACACTACAGTTTTAAGCTTTATCTATCCAGTGTGTCTTACGACTGCTCATGCGTAATGAAATATAAATAATACAAATAATTTAAATTTTAACAAGAAAATTTGGAAACTATGAGAGGTAAAAAGGTGCATGTCTATATAAAGCAAACTTTAATTCATATTATGAAATTAAAAATGTCCCCAACACTTGGCATCTTCTGTAATGGCCTCAACTGATCTTCAATTCACAGGATTCATATCTTTAGCATTGCCCTGCCACAAAACTTGTCTTGCACCCTTCAGCCATTGGGAAGTCTAGTATCTTCAAAGAGATGAGATGTCTCACATCAGCTAATGCATGCCACTATCAGATGGTCCAGATAGTTGCACATAGGATTTCAACAGCTGTGTGTGCTCAAGACCAGTAAAAATAGCTCAGAACCCAATGAGTGGAAATTTGTTCTACATATACTTCATTTCAACCAACCTCTCACCTGTATTATCTCTGTTTGTTCTCTGTCCGTCCTTACCTCATAAGCATTTCACTACCGTTTCCCCTTATCCAGACACGATGAATACAATGGGCTTGTGCTCTAGCTGACTCTCCCCTAATTTATGGAGGTCTCGTTTTCCCCACCCATTCCTATCTTTTGTCAATTGGAGGAAACTATCACTGGAGAAGAGTATTTGTGTCACCATTTGTTACTATTTGTGCCTTTGTCAGTACTACGAAATCTACAAAAATATGTACACAAATTTATTTCTTGGAAAAAAATATTATACAATGAAATGTAACAGAAAATAGAAGCAACAACTACCTGGAACACTAAGACAAACAACATGAAAACAGTACCATAACACAGTCAAACGCTGCTGAAGATAAAGAAGCTTAACAAATGATTTCGGGTGAGAACCAGATTTCACAGAGCTCTTTCCTCAACTACAAAAGAAACAATTGCAAGAAACAAATTTTATATCTGCTAATATCTAGGAAAAATTACAATGTGCCATTTCCCAATGCAAAGAACAATGTTCTCATATTGTGACCAGAAGCCAGTCCAAATCCGAAAGCAGGCTCATCAATGTAGCAAAACACTTGGCACTGAAAGTATGTTTATTACAAACACTAATGTACAGACACAACAGAACTGTTTCCTGGATGGAGTGCGCTGCTACTTATGCAAACAATGGATACTGCAGAATATGCAAAGATCACAAATATAAGAATTTCAAGAATCTCCTAGAAATGATAAATACTATGTAAGATATATCTGCTTATGTGTTCAGATTTGAACTAACCACACACAGTGTGCCAGCTAGCTACACTAACTGCTACTCCAGTTTTCATACACCACAGCTTGCTGCATTGCCCCTTTTCCTGAAAAGACAGCAACCCGCTATTTCATAAATCCTCAGTTGAGCCAACTACCTAGATGTAGATCTTATCAGTGGTCCTCTATATAGCAATGCTGGAAGATCCTGCTGTTCAAATTGTGTTGTCACATCCTCTTCACATAGCCGCTCTCATTTTCCTTGAACAAAAAGTCCCATTTATATGTGCCTCAGGATTGTACTGGAGCTTCATATGGAGGATATGGATGACAGGTCTGCACTTTAGTCTTCTTGTTGAATCTCATATTTCTTGAGTTCATACCGTGATGTCCAACAAGCAGCAAAAGATACAATATGGCCTTAAGAAGTGTTTCACTAACCTCTAAAACAGTTCCACTTTTTGTACAGGCATAAAAACTCCCAAGCTGTATCTCACTGATCAGTGCTTGCTGTTACAGTGCTTTTAGTCCTTCTCTTGGGTACCCATGGACTGTGTCCGGGTCAGTTGTCTTCGCTTCTTCAGTTCTGCTGATTAGATGTTTCATGTATTAATCCTGAGTATGGTCTGACTGAAATGGTAACAGTTGTTTCGGTCTGAAGACCGTGGAGTGGAGATAAAAGAGGGCACCCTGTAGTGCCTTGCTTTGCTGTGCTATACGTGAACATCATGATGGGCAGTATTCTACTCCAATGTCTCTGTTCAACATCAACATACGAGGGTGTGCTGAAAAGTAATGCCTCAGAATTTTTTAAAGCTTGTTAAATAAAACCAACGTTATTAACATTCTACATATTTATTCTTCATGTCTACATATTTATTTCTCAACATAGTCATCCTGGCAACAAATACATTTCTCTAAACAACAGGCCAGTTTGTTAATCAGTCACTGTAGAAATTTTGGCTTTGTTGATGGAGCCATGGCCTCAACCCTGCTTGTACCACTTCATCACTATCAAAGCGAAGTTCTTAAAGTTTTGGAAACATGAAAATCAGATGGGTCAAAGTCTAGACTGTAGGGAGGATGATAGATGACAGTCAACCCAAAGTGTCGGAAGGTTGCAGATGTCAGAGCACTCGTTTGTAGTTTGGCGTTGTCATGCTGAAGGAGAGTGTGCTCCATGTGTGGTGAACTCTCTGAATTAATGGTTTCAGTTTTCTGAGGGTCTTGCAGTAACTTGCAAAGTTTATGGTGGCACACGAATTCCATATGCACCACACCTTGAACATTCCAGAACACTGTATACTGATGGCATGGTCTTGAACTTTTTTAGTGTCTGAGATTCTTTGGAATGAAACTCCTATGGTGCTATTTTGTTTTCAGGGTCAAAATGGTGAACCCAGCTTTCACAATGTTGTTAAGGAACCCATCAACCTCACACTCAAAATGCAAAAGAAATTATTGCCAGATGTGCAGCCTCCTCTGATTCATATCAGAAGTGAACATTCAAGGCAGCCACTGTGATTACAGATTTCTGTAGCACAGTTCTGCAATGATGGCCTGTAATAGCTTTGCGATATGCCATACTTACCAGAGAGCTGTATGTGTGTTACATGGTGACTTTCTCTGAGGAGTTCATTAACCTGGTAAGAGTGAGTCTTATTGGTAGCTGCACATGGTTATCTACTCCGAACTCTGTCGCTGACGTTGAGGTTAGCCACTTTCCTTCATTACAAACATGAACAACTGAACGTCTTAAATTACTTATACTGACACAATCATCATTGTACACAGCTTTCATTCTTCTATAGATTGCAGTTAGAGTCACATTTTCTGCTGTTACAAACTTTATTAAACCAACACAGTTACGTTACACACCACCTTGTTACACGCTGTAATTTGGAGCTCTCTAGTGGCAGAAGCTTACAAATTGTGGCAGCAAAGGGGGAAAGTTAACCGAGTAATATGCACAACATATCATACCTCAACCGATACTGATAACAGAATAGAAAATTTGGAGGCATTACTTTTCAGCAATTCCTTGTACACTGAGAGCATATTGCCAGCTTCTTATCAACACATTTTGTGAATATTTATCCTTGGTTGGTAGGCAGTGGTCATCATACAGGTGAGATCACAATTCGAAATTACTTCTGACACTGGTCTCAACAGAAGAATTTTTACATAATCAAGGTGATGATACAGGGTGCTCTGTGCTTCAAAATGATGTCTTTTACAAGAAACCCTGCAATTTCTGGAGCTTCAGTAGTCGGCACAGCTTTTGTGATTGCATAGTAAGTGAGGTAGTCATTGCAGACTATTATCCATCAATTCTCAGTTGCTGACATCGGGAACTTCTCCAAGGTGGTGTTTCCAATTTCGTGGAATGGCAATGCTGCAGGTGGAATTGGTTCCATATGCCCTAGAGATAATTGCAGCGTATGCTGCTGTCTTAAGCATTCCTTACAGTGGCTCATGTAATGCTTAACGTATCATTAGAGACCTGGTCTGTGACACCTATGTCTTATTATGTCTAGTCTTCAGAATCCCAGATGTTGAAGTATCATGGAAATACTTATGATAGCTGACCATGGATGCATGGAAGGAATCAATTCTGCCTCACTGGTTCTCATTTCCCATATACAATATTCCTTTTAGTAACTGGAATTCTCCTTCGGTCAGTTCCTCATCCTTTAAGGCTTCTATAGTTTTCAGCATGCTGGACCTCCCCTCTGATCAGAAGAAATGTCATTTAATGCAGTGGTGACAGATTTTATGCATGCTGCTGCATTCCATCAATGGATTACTTGAAAGACAGACAGTGTGTGTTTGTAATGTAACATATCACTTTGGTGAAGTGATGTGTTGCACAATCGTTTTTTGGACCGATGTATGATGTTCACCACTTTAAAAAGTTTATTTTCACAATGTATTAGATAATCTACCATTTGGACGTATGTTTTATTTAAGCACATGTATCATGGGATGGAAGGATGCAGCATATTTGCCAGCTGTGATGACGATAAATATCGTAACCCGTTCGCAGTATCCGTTGGTTGAGCGATTTATAAGACATTCCCAGTTCCTGCCTGGGAGATATGGTGTGTGCCACAGAAAAACCATTGAACAGCTAAGATAGCATAAAATATTTTTTTTAAGACATGTCGTTTGTGGGCAATGACAGCATAAAATGAACGTGTTTTACAACAAGAGATTTTAAGACCTGAAGATTACAACATAGTTCGTTGAAGCCGGATATCTTCAATAAAAAAATATTTTATGTGATCTTGGCTGCTGAATGATTTTTTTAACAATTAAACACACCACTCTTCAGTTCCCTCAAAATGAGAAAATTAAATCAAGAACTGGTTATACAGGGACACAATTGAAATCTGTTAAACACGAAAGACCATTTCAGGATTCTGTCCTTATCAATATTTTTGCGATGTTCCGAATAATGTGACAACTTTGTAACAGACAGTTATTGTAAACAAGAGTAAAATATACAAGATTTTCTTAATTAGAAACCTCACATTTATTTTGAGAGATGTATGTTGGATTTGTACCCTTAACTTCCAGCAGTAACTGCAGCACTTTGAGAAAAGAAGTTCGAACAGAAGAGGTTGGCAAGTGTGCTGAAATACCTAGGTGAGCAATATTAAATAACACGAAGTCTTAGCTTCTGATCAGACTGTACTCCACCACCTGATATGGTAAAGAACCAGTGGGACATCGCTTGCGGTGACCATGACAGGACCCAGAGCAAATACGGCTGGGAGTAAATCAATTTTATGAAGAACAAGAAAAGCAAACAGAAATTTTAAATTTTAAAGAGCATTTGCAAATATTAAGTATGCAGTTTTGCAGGAGTCAATATTTGTAGTCAATAGTAACAAAGACCAACAGCTAAGTTTCGGCTGAAGTGCAAAATCAACTGTTGCGAATAAAGAATCTTGATGAAGTTTTGGCAGTTGTTGAACAATTATTAAATCCTTCGACTGCAATTACAACGGAGAAGAAAAAACTGTTCCATAACTCTGAAGATTACGACTACAACTATGAAGGATATGGAGGACTTCAGTTGTATGAATTTCAAGAGCAGTCTACATCAACAGCAGCGGACTGCAGTTACAGCACATCAATCCACAGCAGCAGCAGCTATGGCAAATCCACTTTCAGTGGCCTACACACCAATCTAGCTCCTTGTCAGCATAATTTATTTTATTTTATTTTATTTTTTTTTTTTGGGGGGGGGGGGGGGGGTGTTGGTAAACTGCAAGTGATTTTGTAAGCAGAGTTTGTGGGTGTACTACAGTGGTGTACCTAGCCTTGTTACAATATTAATCTGAGACCAATTGGACACATGTTACTGTACGCATTGCACACCAGGGGTAACGAGAAAAGTGGATTCAGATTTCCTGGCTTGGTTTCATGTATTTAGTGAACAAATGGCTAATGATATAAAAAGGAGATAAAAACAATAAACACGACACAAAAACAAATAGAACACTAGAATATATTAAAACTGAATTAAAGACTGAAATAAAAATGACAATTACAGAATTAGAACAGCATATCAATGAATTAATTAGGGAAAAGCCAGAAGTGGAGGATAGTATCTCTCAGTTACAGACAAAACTTTCCACCTTGACACATGAAACAAATTTGGAAATATGGAAACAGTGCACTTTAGTTCAACATGAAGTGAATAAACAATTTAGATATATAAACAAGGACCTGATCAATTAAAAAAATTAAATGAGCAGGAATTTAAAACAATACACAATCGTATCTCAGGGATTTATTTAATACTGAGAGCATTGGAACAAAGTAATGATTTGGATGTAGCCGTGATTCCAGGCTCTTCACTTTCTACTTTGGAAGAGCGTGTGTAGTGGACCTAGTTGATGATAAAGTAGGATAAGAGACTGAACTGTCTGTAAGTGCACTTCATTCTAATATAGAGGTACATAAAACAGAAAGAAATACAGAAAATTTGGGGTGAGTTAACTAAGACTAAAAAGGACGATCTGTGCCAATAGTGGACTGTCAACCAAGCTAATCAAGGAATTGCAGCTAGGAAACAAAATTAGTGTAGCCAAACAATTTACTAAATATAAGCCACATGGGGGAGGCTCACCTCATGTTTTTTAAGATCATGTATGAACACACTACCAAAGAAATGGGATGATTCTAGGAGGATTGATTTCACATTAAGTTATTTAGAGGGTGACATTGCAGAGTGGGAAACTGCTCCTGCTGAAGAAGTTATGCCCTCAAATGATTTCCAGGAAAAATTTAAGTGGTAGTACTGGTCTCCTAGTAAAACACACGCACGCACGCACACGCACACGCACGCACACGCACACGCACACGCACACACACACACACACACACACACACACACCACCAACCAACAACAGCATTTGAGCTTCTCGACTTAAGATGATATAATAATAGTCTGGGAACTTAAAAGAAATACACTCTGTGGCCTTCAACAAGAACTAAATATTTAGACGATTGATAGAAAAGGGCCATTTAAAGCTCTGAGATGTAGATTTTTTCCATGAAGGGTATAAGGGGTGGTCAATAGTTGAAGGTTATAAAAGGTTTTGATACATTAAACAAAGAATGTGGTGATTATACATTGGGAGGAACTTGTCAGATTAATTAAACACAGTATAATTAGTAATGATGTTATTAACACAAATGTGATTGAGCCTTTGAATGCAAAGCACAGATGAAATGGAATTTTTTGAATACTTCCCTTTAATCCCAAAGAGCTATTGGATCACATTTGGTGAAGAAAAAAATACATAGATCACAATCACATCTGCAATAATAAATGGTACACTCCTCCCGCATACATTTCCCTATCCTATGGCTCCTCCCTCTCTGACAGCCCCTGCTGTAAAACGTGCCCTATACACCCTCCCATCATGCTTTATACCACCACTGTAAGTGGCAATACATATACTATCAAATGACGAGCCACAGGTAAAAAGATAGTCATTTACCAGATTTTATGTAAACACTGTTCAGCCTTTTACATTGGCATGACTACCACCAAGTTATCAGTTAGGATGACTGGGCAAAGACAGAGGGTGACAGCTGTGACGGGCAAAGACAGAGGGTGACAGCTGTGACCTCGGTGACTGTTTCATCATATGTGCAATCTCGATTCTTATCCAGACCCCAGGTTCTCAGAACTTTGCAGGTGGGAACTGGTGCTACAACATGTCCTTGGTTCACCGCACATCTGGCCCTAATTTACCACAATGTTGGATGCTACCTGGTGGCACTGAGGGCATGTGATGTGATAGGAGAAGTATATGAGTGGCGCAGAGATGAATGGGGAACGATTCTAGCGATAAGTGGCGCACATGCAGAAATCTGCTGACTTAAAAGTGACTTTGAGCTGACTTATGCAACTTTGACAAAAGACAGATTGTGGTCCAGTGCCTGGAAGCAATCATCTCTGAAACAGCGAAGCTGGTCAGCCGTTCACATGCTACTACTGTGAGCATGTATGGAAAGTTGTTGCTGAATGCTAGTAGGCAACAAGAAGTTGGGCATCTGTACGTCATCAGAGAACACTGGGATCAGAGGCTTGCCCATTCTCTAAAGCAGGACAGGTGGTGATCTGTGACAGATCTAATGAATCAGTACAGTAATGGCGCAGGCACAAGTCTTTTGGAGCACATGATTCAGCATATTGACCCAGCAACATCATCAATTACGATTACAGTGGGCACGGGATCATTGAGATTGTAGCGTGGATCAATGGAATTTTGTTATCTGGTCAGATGAATCTCATTTATTGTTAAACCAGGTTGATGGTCATGTCTAGATACACTGTCATCCAGGCAAATGGCTGCTTGACACATGCAACGTGCCACGGCCACATGCAGGTGGGAGCAGTATTATGTTATGAAGAACATTTACCTAGGTTTCCATGTGGCCTGAGGCAGTAATTGAAGACACTGTGACAGCAGTGGATGACGTGAACATTATTAGGACCACCTGTAACCTCTTACGCTTGGCATCTTCAACAGCGATGGCATCTTCCATCAGGATAACTGTCAGTACCACAACGCCAAAATCATGCTGCAGTGGTTTGAGGAGCATGATAGTGAACTCACATTGATGTCTTGGCCATCAGATTAAGCATACCTGAACCAATGAAACCCAACTGGGATGCTATCAGGTGCCAGTTCCACATCCACAAAACAACCATCCTTAAATTACGGGAAGAGTGTGACCTGTGCGTAGGCATCTGGTGCCACAGATCTCTGGGGAACTATCAAGTACTTGTCGATTCATGGCACTTGGGATCACTGCTGGATTGTGTTCCAGAAGTGGACCAACATGCATTTAAGTAGGTGGTCATGTTTTGGCTCATCAGTGTAGCTTTGATCAAAGAATGTGTGTCTTAAGAAACATTCCTTTACAGCTAACAGTTCTGAATTAGTATGTGGCAAACAATAGTTATCAACAAGCTTTACACGGCAAAGACACTGCAGAACCTCCAGGAGTGCTTTCTTTTTCTGTGTGGAGCTGGATGTTAGCCCTCTCACTTTTGATGGGGGATAATCAAGGAGAGGATAGTACCCTTAGCTATGAAGTGTAAAAATGACGGATTAACATCCAAATATGACTGTTGCACAATGTAACACGAGAGCATTTGTTGAAAGATACAACAGGAGAACATTCCGAGTTACAGAAGTGAATATGTACTACGGAGTAAAGAAAGTACAGGAGACAAGACAGTTTAAAAACAGGTATGAATATGGGCTACAGTAGTAGTAAGTACCTCAATATATACGCATAAAATGAGGAGGTAGAGTTGCACATGCTGTCAACAAGATACTGTACTGTACTATGTATGTATCGTATGTATGGTGAGATAGAAAGGATAGGTGGGTCTAGAGCAAAAGGATGACCCACTCCTGAGTGAAAAAAGATGGTACATAACGGGGCAATACAGATTTGGATAATTAAATGATTGTGTAGAGAAATCTCTGTGGAAAGAGGTGGATCCTGATGGCTCCTATACAAGTTAATACCGTTACTTTCAAGGTTCCTCCCAAGTAGCTAAGTAGATGAATTTAGCTAAGTTGGTTAACCTGTTCCATACGCTAATTTAAAGATGCCATAAAAAGGAGACAAGTGTCTGAGTTTTGTATGAATACCATTAGGTTTGAAAAGATAAGTGTAACTGATTACATAGTGCCTGACAAGAAATACTCATTAATATTCAGAACATGTAACTCCTCTGGTTTGGTGGCAGTTTATGGATGCTGATGATATCTAATGAGGAAACTTTCAAAATAACACAGATTGCATTGTTTCTTTTAACAACTACACAAACCAATATTCCAGTACAGCTCCGAGTTTTATAGTGTCATATATTCCTCCTAGAGGAATCTCTCTCTTTTAAAAAATAATAAAAAAATATATAATAATAATAAATTATCGGTGATAGTATGTAATACAATGTAGCACACATCCAGTGATTTCCAAACATTTATGAATGTGGCTAGACAAGCCTGAATTCTGGAATAAATGTACTCAATTACATGACATATGGACAATACAGCTAAATGGCTACTGGACTGTAGGGCCTAGTAATAAGCGGGCACATGAGAAAACCACGAAATGTCTTAAGGAAACTATTGAATGATCCATATGTGTAATACATATCTGTTATCTGAGATTCCATATCCAGAGTAAAAGACTGAGTGCCTGGTAGAAAGGTTAAGAACTTACTCAAAATGGAGTCGAGGCAAATACATGTCTATGATTCACGGTTTACAATCTAATGTGGAGCATTCCACAGTTAATAAATGTGATTAAATATATTTATTTAAAACGAGATGCAATCACAAAAGTGACTGTACATCCAGGAGACAAATGCTAGTAATGCTTGTTGTGAGAAGGTAAAAACTAGTTTTGAATTTCAAATATTTACCATTTTTTTAATGTTTCACAGTAATAATGATGTCATTCGTCTAAGGTGAGGTATCTGAAGATTAACATATCACTTTGGCGAAGTGATGTGTTGCACAAGATTTTTCGAAGTGATGAATGATGATCCCCTATACAAAAAATTTAGTTTTGTAATGTATATATAATCTGCTGTTTGGTTGTATGTTTTATGTATGTGCATATATCATAAGATGGATGGACACAGCACATTTGCAAGCTGAGACAACAATAAACATTGTACTGCATTTGCAGTACCTGCTGCTCAGGTAATTAATTCTGTGTTGTCAATTGCCGTCTTGGAGATATGATGTGTGCCACAGAGGAAGAGCGCCTGTGACAATTCCTGTGACGTCTTGGGGTCAAGAGAGAAACTGGTTATAGAGGGACTCAACTGAAATCTGTTAAACAAAACAGGCTCTATCCTTATCAAATTTTTTGTGATGATTTTGAGATCTGGATGATGGATTCTGTACTCTTAACTTCCGGCAGTAACTGCAGCACTTCGAGAACAGAAGTTCAACCAGAAGAGGTTGGTGAGTGTGCTGAAATACCAAGGTGAGCAAGATTAAACAACATTAAATCTTAGCTCCTGATCACACTTTACTTCGCCACACAATATCATGGTAAAGAACAGCGGAATGTTGCAGTGTCCATCTTCTGACATATTCCGATTTCTAATACAGCTCGAGGCCAAAACATTCTGTATTTAAGACTGTGTCGTTACTGCATTCCATTGGGTTCTGTTCTGCAACTACTCTTCTGCTGAGTGGACCTGCTGCAGACTCCCACTAACCATTTTCTTCATTTTGGCCTGGAATGTATCCCAGCTATTGGGCTTCTCTTTGTGTTCTCTACCCACTGCTGTGTTGTGCCATGCAAGCAAAAGAACTCATCTGGCAAATACGTAATGTCATTCACGGTGTTCTTATTTCAATTTCCAGGAGTGTATATGACGTGTTCAAAAAGAAGCCCAACTTTTGCTGTATCAGCTTTATTGCTTATTGTACAACTTTTTAAGCACTGTCCACTTCAAGATAGTCCCCTCTACTTGCAATACACCGTTCCCACTGCTTTTTCCAGTTTTGGAATGCCTGCTGGAACACATTTTGTGGGATGGTGCGCAGGTTTCTTATCGCATTGTCCTGTAACTCCTCTATTGTTTGGAAATGAAGGCCTTTCAACATGTTTTTCAGTTTAGGAAACAGGAAAAGCCTGCTGGGGCTAGGTCAGGAGAATATGGTGGATGGGGCACAATGGGTATGTGGTGTTTTGCTAGGTAGCTGCAGACAAGTAGTAACATGTGAGCTGGCGCATTGTCATGATGCAACATCCAACTCTGGTTTTCCCACAGTTCAGGCCTCTTCCTGCACACAGCATCCCTCATGTGCACTAGGATTCCCTGGTACACTTTCTTGTTTACCATCTGACAACATGGCACAAATTCATGTTGGATAATGCCTTTGCAGTCAAAAAATACAACCAAAATCACCTTCATCTTTGGCCAACTCGTGCGTCTTTTTTGCATGAGGTGATCACTGTGACGACTGCATCTTCGTTTCAGTATCATACCCGTTAACCCACATCTCATCATCTGTTATGACATTCTTATGAAAATTTTCATTGTCATTGAAAGCAGCAAGCAGTTCCTCACACATTTCAACATGGGTCTGTTTCTGATCTTCTGCCAACGGATGTGGTACAAATTTTGCACTGACACAATGCTTCTCAAGTTTTTCACACAAAATTTGATGGCACGATCCTACGCTGATGTCCAACTCCTCAGCAATTTCCCAAACTGTTGAACGATGATTTCCGTGAAATCACAGCATGAACACAATCCACACGGCCATCATTTGTTGATGTGGAAGGACGTCCAGACTTGAAATCATCACGGAGTGACATTCTGCCCTGTTGAAACGTTTAAACCACTCATAGGACTGTGTATGACACATACAGTCCTCCCGGTATGCTTGGCTAAGCATTTGAAATGTGTCTATGAAAGTTTTGCCAAGTTTTCAGCAGAATTTCACACTCCCAAGTTCTTCGAGCTCCTTCAGTGCACTAATCTGACGAGCGGGCTGTACACATACTTACTTCAGCGGCTGTGGTCTGCTAGCTAATTGTTCAAACAACATGAGGCAAATGGCAGTCTCTTGTCTAAACCTGCCACTAGGTGCACTCTGTAGCCGCAGTGTGCTCTCTCATCAGATTGGCGCGCTATTTCAAAAGTTCGGTTTCTTTTTGAACACACCTCATATACCAGTATTAATAAGAAACATCGAGACCATTTGTAAGATATTCTGACAACTTTAGTGAACAGTTTATGCCGATTTATAGTACATCTAAAAGCTGAAAAAAGACAGGTACTGAGCAAAGGTAGAACAAATCTTTTATGTAATTTAACATTTGTTGCCAATTTTAGAATTTTTCTTACTTTAAAAGGCAAACTTCTGATTTAATTAAAATGAGGAAAGGCAATATTCTTGGTAACTCAAATACAGAATGAAAACAAGTTTCAGATGCTAATATTTTAGAATAAGATAAGGATTCAGAGGAATTAGCCATTTCATTTTCCACTTTCACAAGATTGGAGGAATGGGTAAATAATCTACTTAAATGAAAGGCTCAAACAAAGACACAATTATCTGCAATTACACCTCATTTATTAGTGTACAATACTGGAACTATATCAAAAATTTTAAGATTAAGGGCAAAAAGTAATTTTAATTCTAATGCAGGTGAGAACTTCTATGTGGGAGAAACTATTAAAATTAGGTACAAAACTACAACTTTAGTGATGAGAAACGTATGTACATGATTTTTGTAAACAATTTAAAACTAACTGATATGGTGTTGATCACATACCAGGGGCCGAAGTGGATAAAACATTTTCCTGTCAGATCAACGAAGTTCAGCACTGTCTGGACTGGCCAGTAATTGGATGAGTGACCATTCAGTTATGCTTCATGCTGCTGACAATTTTCCTCTTTGCTGCTAGAACAGAGTGACACGAGAGGTGCAGGCATGATATCCTTGATCACTATTCTTTGCACTAATATCCACGACTGTTCATTGTGGCCCTTTCATTGGATGGAGATGTTAAGCTCCTCTATGCAGCCACCAACACTTAACAGATACGCTGATGGACATAACCCTCACACTTTGTGAAGAAAAGGTGCCTGTGGGTGCAAAGGTTAGGAAAACCCATTCCAATTAGGCAGCTGAACCTGCCCTTTCGTGTCTCCCAGCCACTATAGGCACATAACTTTACTTTTTATGTAGTAAATAACAGCAATTTGTTCGAAATGTTTGATTCTGATGGTAAAAAAGGAAAGACAGTAAGATACAGTAGCATTAATGGAAAGAGTTACTAATCAAATTAGAGTTGATAAGGCTTAGTGTGCTGGTGACATTTCACCATCAGTGTTTTCACAGCAGAACCCAACCACTGATTTAAGATACAAATATCTGGAAGTCAGCTTTTACCAATCACTTTCAGTAAAATGAATTATTGTACCCACTCCTCCATTTCCAAAAACATATAATAGCAATCACCTCTATATATGTGATTTTCTAACGTTTTTCAGATGACAAGAGACAGTGGGGTATTGAGTTGCAAGGCTCACACGTCTCTCAAATCAGTTAACTTGCATGTTGTGTGTAGCTGATGCTCTTCTCTAGGTAATCAGCTATGTTGATCTCCCAAAAGCTGCTTCTCCAAATACTATAGCTGGTTAAAGGAATTTATTAAAATACTTCTCTATCCTCGAAATAATTTCGGCACTTGTAAAATACTTTTCAGTTCAATCACTATATATTTTCAACTTCCACAGACAATAACTTCTGCAAGCTAACTTATTCCTTAAACATTAGACTCACTCACACACACTCAAATAGTACACATGTGTCTTGGGGTTGTTTGGGGGAAGAGACTAAACTGCGAGGTCATCAGTCTCATTGGAATAGAGAAGGGCGGGGAATGAAGTCGGCCGTGCCCTTTCAAAGGTACCATCCCGGCATTTGCCTGGAGTGATTTACGGAAATCACGGAAAACCTAAGTCACGATGGCTGGATGTGGGATTGTACCATCATCCTCCCAAATGCGAGTCCAGTGTGCTAACCACTGCGCCACCTCGCTCGGTGTAGATGTGTCTTGCTTCGTTCGTAGACTAGACTTTAAGTAATTCAAGAGCCTCTAGTCCCAAACGAGTCCAATACATAAATGAACATAGAAATCTATATTCAATTGTCCATTAGTCTTTTTACAACCAATACAGACACTAAAGAGCACAGAATACTACATAAACTTTCCTTGATCTTTTCGATCCATACACGGAAACTCTGTGGACTGTACAGCAAGCACTTGTCTGCCGCCATTCAGCCGCTGGGTCCATCTCTTTCTCATAACTGTTTTTAGACCTGCACATATAAATGGGCAATGCACAGTAGGGATTATTCGTTTCTCCCACTAACCTCTAAAATATCGGGTGTTCGAAATGGTGGAAGGCCAAGTGGTTCTAGAATTTACTCCAAAATTCTCAAAGCACTACAATCTATCTGCCCTTGCACTGTAGAAGCATCTTCCTTTAAAATTGTTCTACTACTGCCACCACACTAAAAGCTAAATTGTGACATGATAGGTAAAGAAATTTAGAATCAACAATGAGAAAATGATAAATACATTGCAATGACTAATTTTATTTGGAGAGAATTATTTCCATAGATTTATTAATTAGATGAATTTATATTGTTTTGTATAAAGTGGGTATACAATACTTACTTACAAATCCCTCATTGAAACACATGTGCCTGCAATTATGCTCTCTCCAAAAGGAATGGCTCCCAGTAGTTTAAGCCTTAACTTCCCATACTTTCTTTTTTACTATTTTTTTTTCCAATCATTTTTAATGTCCACCATTTCCCCGCAAAGAAATATCCATGGCAAATATATGTCTTACAACTTCAAAAAAAAATAAACAAACAAAAATCAAAAGAGATAAGGACAAATTATTCCTTTCCGATGTATACTGCTTTGAAACTGTTTTGGAAAGTGCTACTGACATCAAGTTTATGGAGGAAGAAAGACAAGACAGTTGATCATAAGTGTAATTTGTGACATGATAACGATCAGTATTACAACAACAATGATGATGTGCCAACATAAACAGTACAATAATTGTAATATGTTCACTTGATTACTAAAATAGTGTTTATGGCACACTGATATATTTTTATAACGAGTATCCTAATGACTAGTATTGCTGCCTAGACTGCTACAAATGAGTACTTACACATGACTGCTACTAGTTTCCCCAAGTGAAATTCCCTGATATTTCCCCGATTTCCAGACAAGTTTTAGCATTTTTCCTTGACAAATTTTGAGATCTCAAGGGTAAGTTAAGACATAAGTTGACAATCTGCCTTTGCAGCCATGATACAAGAAACATTAGTGCAAATGAGGGGGAAAAAAAGGGGATTGCAAGCAGATGGTGTTTCCTCATGCGAGCAAAAATCTACATCAACATCTTTTGTAATGAACTTTTCTAAATGGGGAAAGCAAGTCAGATGGTATGTGTGTTTCATTAAGACCATTGATATTATTTTATTTCAATACAACGAGTCACATTTGGTGACATAAATAGGCATTTCCTTGGGGTTGCAAGACAGTTTTAAAATATCTTCACTGATTTCAGAAATAACCTCAGAAAAAAGTGGGCCTCTAAAGAAGTGTACAGGGCGGGGATGAACAGCATAAACTAACACTGCAGGTGACAGCCAATAAAACATTGGTTCTACTATATTCGTTATAGACAGTGATTACCCATTGTGTTGTACGTATTATTTTTCAGTATTGTGTGATTTTACTTTCAAGAGATATTTAAGTACATAGCGTACAAACCGCCACCAACTTACCGTCCATACTATCTAACATATTAACTACTTTTGAAGTGCCAAAATGTAATAGAACAAACAAAAGTACTTGCAATGACAGAGTCACAATCCCTGAAACCCATCGCCCATGGCCTCTGGCCTGTTCAGGAGCACTGCAGTCCTGGAACCATGGATAAACCATGAAAATCCGCTGCATTACGCAACACACAAACAGACCCAGCCTGCGGGCAGATCAGTGAGACTAAATCCGACAGGCAGGGCCACTACATTAGTGGGAACTGAATGCCTTCAGATCGGCAGGCCCGATCCATTACAGATACCCGCAGAAATGGTCTGCGCTTTTGGCCTGTCATGGAAATCCACTTGTGTGGCCAGTTATTCACAAGCCACAGACAGAATGCTGATGAAATGAGACCACGGTGCTCAATCCATGCAACAGATAACTTGTTCAAATACTCTGAAAATCAATAATAATAATGATTGCTGAGACGCAGGCAGGCATGTAAAAAAATAATCACTCTCTCACAACTAAATTTTTAGCTATACCTTTTGTCAGAAAACGAGAGTGCACACATATGCATTCACACAATCACTCAGACATAACTCGTGCACACATGACTGCCTTCTCCAGCCACTGCACCTACAATCTTTGAAAATCAGATCCAAACAAACCACTCCTCATGCCTCCCTGCCTCTCGTTGGAAGCAGCTAGGCTAGCGGAAAGAAGAGGTGGCAGCACTGACGGCAAGCTGACGGGAGTGGGAGGAAGGGGAGAAGCAGTACTAATGAGGGAGTAGGGAAGCAGCGCACATATTCAGCTGCACCCAGCCAGTGACAATGCATGACACCTCAGTAAACAAACCATTTCATTTACTATGACAAAAATAAAGTTTTTACAGTTTTTTTCCTCTCTTCCTGATTTCCCTGATCTGTTTTAAATTTCCTGGTTTCCAGAACCTGTGGCAACCCTGTTAGAGAAATACTGAGCATGATGTAAATGTGTATTTAGGAGACTAAGATAAAATAAGAAGATGCAAACAGATGGTTTAATTTTTATTCTGCAAGATAAGAGTAACATTATGTTTGCAGACAGGACAGTGTACCCAAACGTATGTAGTGTTGTACAAAATGTGGTGGGTGCATCAAGGAACGAAGACCTGCACCTGTGCTAAGCTTGGTACAGAGATACCACCTCCATGGAGGAAAGTGGTGAGAAAAGAAATGTGTCTGAGGAACTAAGTGTGAAACGTAATTTCAATATAAGTAAAGTGTTTAACATTTCGAGACTCATTCTAATGTTGCATAGAACGAAGCTGGATTGAGTTGCAATATCTTGAGAAATGCAATTAATTAGGAAAATATAGAAAGGTATTAAGCGTGTCAGAGTTTATGCAACAAAAATAAGACAAAGGAACCACAAAATAAAAAGAGTAGGAAAGATCAGGATTTTTAAGCACTCAGAATGTAATTTCACCTATTAAAGGAAAACCAAAAATAATACGGAATGCAAAGGTAGCCTAGGATCTGTTATTTTCTCACAAAAGATATTTGTTTTAAAGAGACTTTTTGTAAATATAGCATGACAGCACATTATTCTAGCTATAGTGAAGCTGCTATTATGATTTCAATATTGCAATGAAAAAGCAGTGTTGGGTTCAAGTGTACCAGGATGTACTGCAGGATTCAAATACTTTAATGATAAAGCAGTGTCAAGGGCAAATGAATAAATTCATTATTATAGGTATACTGTAATTGCATTTAAGATGCAAATATCTGTCATAATAAGAAAATGCTATGTGCAAATATAAATGTTCTTTCCTTTAGTTATAACAGTCATACATTATTTTTGTAATGATGCTCAACGTAAAACAATATGTGTGTAAATGGAAAGCACATTAACTTTCCCAAGAAGATAATTGTAAATAGCCTTATACAGTATCAGCAGTTAGAAAAAAAGCATCAAAAGAGTTTATTACTTACATAAAAAGACTGTACAAACTCTACATATGAAGTGGGGCGAGCAGATAATCACAGGAGAGGAGGGGTTGAGGAATAGTAGCAACAATAATAATAATAATGATAATAATAATAATAATAATAATAATTTGAAACTCTCAGTGGTACCCGGGCATACATGTATGTGCGTACTAAGGGGATGTGGTGTTAAGTGATTCATTGATCATACTCATTGGCAATCAGATGGCGCTTAGCAGTCATGCCTGCCCACCCTCTGTTTTGACTCTGCAGGCAGCAAATGTGTTGAAGGGTGTTTGCAACATTCATTCTAGGGTGCAACCTTGCCACATGGGGAGTATGAGGAGGCTGGATGGACATATCACATGTGGGGCACAATGTATTGGTGGTGTGTCGCTATTCTCAGCAGCGTTCTGTGGCACATTTCCACTAATGTAGCCCAGGCTCAGCATGTCTGCATAGTACAGGCACACATCAAGATCCATGCATTATGTAAGTAGTGATGCACATCCGATTATCATACAGGGATGACATCTGAGACAGCAGGACTACAATCAGGCGTGCCTCTAGTGAGGTTACTTTGGGAACCACCCAGCATGGCTACTCTAGTGTAGAGAAAGAGTCACGAGAGAGAGGAATGAAGCTCTGTTGTTGTCACCTATGAGAGTACATTCTGTCTGTAGGCGAGTGGTGGATGTATACGTGTATGGCACAGAGTTTTTTAGCCATGGGACACTGGTCCCATCCCAGGCTTCACTACGTGAGAGCCATAAGTTACAACGTGCGGTCACAATTGGTGTTTCTGTAGTGTAAAGTTACTAGTTCCTGCTACACTGCAAATGCTGTTATCCCCGTGCTACTGCCATTTCTTCAACAGGATAGTGATGTGCTTTTCAAACAGGACAATACTCATCCACATAAGGCTGCTGCGACACAATGTGTGACCAGATCACTTGCAAATTGAACATGTATGGAATATCATGAAGCAGGAACTTATTCGTTCTCCAGAGCCTGCAAGAACTATTGCTGAACTGCGACAAAAGATGCCAGATACTTGGGTCCATCTATCACAGGAGGCCATTTGGCACATTTATGATCATTTGTCTGTGAGAATATACTGACCCCCTAGAACATTATGACCAACTACCTAATAGCCAGTATGTCCCCTCTGCCACAGGTAACAATGGCAACGTGTCGTAGCATGGGAGCAACGAGGCCTTGGTAGGGCGTTGGAGGGAGTTGGCACCACATCTGCACACACAAGTCACCTAATTCCAGTAAATTTCAGGGAGTGGGGTAATTAGCTCTGACACCACATTCAATCACATCTCAGACATGTTCAATCAGTATTGACATCTTCAACTTTTATAGTCCTGTCTTCCTCAGTTGTGTGTAATATTACGGTATATTGATAATTTTTACTTATGGCATTAAAACAAGCGTTCAGTGCATAGTGCTGTGGAATGTGGAAAAAACCGCAAATTGGCGTTCATAAGAAGAGGAACACCACCAAAAATGCAACAGGAGCGTAATATGTAAGAAATTGTCTACACAACCTGCCACTGATAATGCCTTGCAGAAAATAAAGGCGAAACGCGTATGGCACTAAAATTGTGTTTTATTCAGTTGCTGTCAGACGGTCCATAATAAAAATTATCAATATACCGTAACGTTCAATCAGGTTCAGATCTGGTGAGGCGGAGGCCAGCACATCAACTGGAAGTCACCACTGTGTTCCTTGAACCACTCCATCACACTCCCAGCCTTCTGACATGCAGCATTATGTCACTGAAAAAGTCACTGCCATCAGGAAATGCAACCAGTGTATGAAACTCCTTGCCCATCATGGTGCCTTGCACGAGCTCCACTGGACCCATGGGTGCCCACACAAATGTTCCTCAGAGCATAGTGGAGCACCACCAGCTTGTCTCTGTCCCACAGTACAAGTGTCAAGGAGCTGTTCCTGATGATGAAGGTATCAGGGTTCATCAGACCCTGCAATGTTCTGTCACTGAGCTAATGTCCAGCGCTGATGGTAACATACCCATATCAGTCCATAGTTGCTGATGTCATGGTGTTAACATTGGCACGTGAAAGGGTCATCAGCAGTGCAGGCACATCGGTAGGAGTGTTTGGTGCACTGTGTGTTGAGACATATTTTTACTCTGGCCAGCATTAAAGTCTGATGTTAGTTCTGCAACAGTCCAACGCTTGTCCTGTTTTATCTGTCTGCCTAGGCTTCGATGTCCAACGTCTGTAATGAGGGGTGTCTGCCCAACCCCATGATGTCTGGATGTGGTTGCACCTCGGTTTTGCCAAATGCTGAAGACACCACAGCACTCCTCGAACACTCCACAAGTTGTGCAGTTTATGAAATGCTCATGCCAAGCCCCTGGGCCATCAAAATGTGCCCTTGGTCAAACTAAGATAGATCGTGCACCTTCCCCGTTTTACACATGGACAGCAGGTTCACTGACATTACATGCACCGAGCATATGTCTCACTAGCAGTCATTCCTAGGCAGGAGATGCTGCTATCATCTGGCTGGGTTTATACCACTAGTAGGTCAGTAGTCATAATGTTCTGGCTGATCAGTGTACATGCCTGTGTTGCCATCAGAGGGCAGTATACTGTGTACTGGTGTGACTGTTTGGGCGCCCTTTACTGTGACGTGTTTCGTCTGAATTTGTTATCATATACTCCTACAATGATGCACTGCCTGCCACATCACTTGTCAATAATAAAATGAGAGTGTGGGGCTACTGTGGTGCTAAGTGTCACTCAGAGGCATTATGTGTATCCCTAAGTCTTCTTACTAATGAATGGCACTTGCAAAGAAAATTCGGTATTGTGGCAGGAGCACAGATATTGAGCAGTATTGTTATTTTGTTTGCATGTGGCGAGTCATACCAAGGGACAAAGGGACAATGCATGTCTTCACAATAGGACGATTGCTGCAGCAGCTTGGTGAGAAGAAATACCCACCTGAGAGGGAGTTTGTAAGTTCTGAGGACCGACAACTTACTTTGAAGAGATGCAGAAATCCTAAGAGAATACATAAATAATTTTGACCATAGGTATCATGTGGTGTAAAGAAACAAATGAAATTTTCTTTTAATTTTGGTTCTGCGTTGATAATCTGTATTGGGATGTTAAGATTGAAAGGTGATGTGCCTATTTAATGTCAATACATGTTAGAGTAATAGGAATATGGACTTCTGTTGTCTTTAAACAGAATTAGAGTTGTGACATTCAGTTTAACAACATTAACAGCAACACAGGTGGATGAAGAGTCTGACACTGCCTTTCCAGAGGTCACAGCTAATAACATAAAAAGGTAACAAAGAAGTTGCATTTAATAGTTAACTTACAATGGCACATCCCACTACACTCAAGTCCAAATCTGTCAGTGCACTGAAAGCACATTTATTATGCACACAAATGTACAGACATAACATGACTGCTTCCTTGTTGGAGATAACTGTTATTTATACAAACATTGAGTAATCCAGAATGTGCACACATTACATACGTAAATAA
This sequence comes from Schistocerca serialis cubense, assembly GCF_023864345.2. Classification (NCBI taxonomy): domain Eukaryota; kingdom Metazoa; phylum Arthropoda; class Insecta; order Orthoptera; family Acrididae; genus Schistocerca; species Schistocerca serialis. The sequence continues at coordinate 585,810,722 of NC_064639.1, forward strand.
TTTCAAGAACCTTCTAAAAATGATAAATACCAAATAATAAATATTTACTGAGTAGATTTTAACTGGCGACTTGCAGCAAGCCTGCCAGTGATGCAAACTGCTACTCCACTTTGTACGCAGCATAGCCCACGACATTTGTAAAAACATATTAGAAAACCATTACAAATAGCTATAACTAAAGAAAGAAAATGGCTTCATCCTACAAATTAACCTAAAATATTAGGTTATTATGAGCCTGACACAATAACAGATTTACCTACATCTACATATACTCCACATGCCACTGTACAGCTCACGGCGGAAGGTACTTTGTACCAAAGTTAGCAACTGTCTATATGCCTCAATATTCTCCTTTATCTTGTTTACTTTAGTCTCATAATCACCATGGAAGATACATAACAGAGGCAGTACAACTGTTGCACAATCTTCTCTAAATTTCCCTTGCAGCATTTTGCAAAAATGTCTCCTACCTGCCAATGATTTGCATTTAATTTCCCTGAAGTCTCCATTATATTTTCGTACGGACTGCATAGACTCCTTATGATCCTACGAGCATACCCCCTCAATTTGTTCAAAGACTTTTCAAAAACCCTACTCTACTTATGAAGCTACTTTAGCAAAGTTTAACATTAAATCTGTATTAGAAAGTAGTTGTTAACAAGGCTGACAGACAGAAATGATAAAATATGAAATAATTACCTCATAACATTCACAATAATTTTTCAGGCAGCCAGAGCGTTTACAGTTACAGCCTTTATTATGCCTCCTTTCATCCCCTACCATGCCTTTGCCAATTTTTGGACGAAATGCATTTGGATTTCTCTCTAAGCATGACTTTATAGCTCGCTGACGATCTTCTTCATGGTCAAGATTGTTATAGCAGTTGTTACAGTTACACATGTGGCAGAATTCTCCATTTGCGAAGCAGTCACAGTACCTGTAAATAATACAATTTCATCTATTTAAGATGCATTTAGTAACTTGTTAATGCAGTGTAAAATGGAAGATTTCTGAAGACAAAGAAGGTTTTTTTTATTCTGGAACAAAGCTATTTGCTGCTCATTTGAGTTAATACCTATAACATTAATTTGTAGCACAATATACCATCATCTCATCATTTGATGTAGTGCACTTATTTAATACATATAAAGATGAATTTTACTCAACTGCATACACCAGTTAAGCTAGAAGAAATATGCACACAAATATGTGTCTCTGTCCGTAAGCTGTCGCTAATGACCTCATTGTCTGCGGGTTGCACTTCCAGAAACTCTAGTTTTCCTTCCATTAGTCATATGAGAATAACGTGAGGATTTCATGCCAAAAGGAAGATTAAATACAAACCGGTTTTTCAAGATGATGTACCAGGGGCAATCAGGAAGTGATGCAGAAGACACTTAGTACATTACCTAATACACTAATGTAGGAGATGATAGCATGAAGTACTTAAGCGAACATCAAATTGAGAGCAAGTTCAGCAGGGGCGTGGGGGCAGGGGGGCTGGGGAGTGGGGGGGAAGGTGTGAATGAAGACGAATGGAAGACAAGCTGAAGTGGGAATGGAGGGGAAGAAGATAAGGAAAGAGGAGCACAAAGACAGATTATGGAAGTCACATCATTGCAAATTACTAATATGGTGCCACACCTTAGCAACTTATATCAACATCCACCTGTATAACAAAGTACATATTCTAGTACATACTATAATTTTTGGAGCTACTTGTCTTAAAAAGTTCGGAATTAAAAAGCTGTTGGCAATGATGTTTACAGATACAATGATAAAATATGAAATAATCGCCCGGTAACACTCACAATCATTTTTCAGAAAGCCATGTTGTCTACAGTGACAGCCTTTGTTGTGACCCTCCGTCCCTGACTATACTTTTACCAATATTTGCATGAAATGCATTTTGGTTTTTCTTTAAGCTTTTCACCTTAATGGTATGTTACAGAATCTATTCGACCATTTATTGTCAAAGTGTAAAACCCAAAAGATGAACAGGGAAATGATTGAAAAATATTAGGTAATATAATAAAGCTGCAAAAGCTGTGCAATGAGGAAAACAATGTACTGCCCAAGAGAATAAGGCATATAATTTGTTTCTGCAGATGATTCTGTTCTGCTTTTAGGCCTTTCATTTAATTGTGGGAGGACATGAAACTAGTGGAAGTGTTAAAGGGGAGCTTTGATTTATATTCTAAACAGCATGCTATTTTATTACTTTGTCATACTGAGCCTTCACTCTAATGCTAATGGCACTGTAATTGCTTCTGGCAATTTTTAAAATTGCTATTTGTTATTGGAAGGAATTTCATCCAATGAAAATGATTTAATGCTCAATACAGTAAATAATAACAAATGAACCAAAGAAACTGCAAGGGGTATCAAAAAGTTCCCAACTGAGGGTGTTGCTGCAGTGTATATGTAATTTAGTGCAGCTCCAGTGCTGGTATATAAGCACCAACATGTAGGCAAGGTATTACTGTGCTATTCGTGACTTTCTGATGTGTGTATGCTAAATGCAGACTCGTGGACTTTGGAAACATTATCATCAAATTCAACCAAACAGGATCAACATGCTAGATTTTTTCTAGGCTGCTGCAGAACGAATACCAGAACAGACATCTACTGGAGAATGAAGAATGTGTACAGGCAACATGTCTGTCAAAAACCACCATTGTGGAATGGTGCACCAATTTCCAAGTTCGTTGTGATTCAGCACAAGATGCCAATCAAACTAGGAGGACAGCTTCAATTTACAACAACTCAAGTGGGAGACAGTTGAGCACTTCAAAGAGAGTAACTCTGTCATAACCATGCATCTGCATTGGAGGAACTTAATTTTGAAGCTCATACACTATTATGGGCCATCAACAGTCACACATTAAATTATACTTGCATTTATGGAAATGAAGTCTAAACACCCCAAATGTACAGAATTTGCATTTTGCAAGACAAGTAAGTGGTTTTCTGGTACAAAAGCTGTAAAACTGTAGATCATTGTGGAGGAATTACTCACAAATGTAATTTGCTAAAAGAACACTCCAGTTGTGGAGCACTACACTCTAGCCATGTCTACCTGCTTTTCATTAACAAAAAAAAACAGTTTTTCAAGAAATCAAATGGTGAGTTATCCTACATTCTACTTTCTTTAACTGATACTGTTTACTCACAATATCCAAGAGTAATCACAAAAGAATAGTTTCCAAAGCATTTGGGACACACAAAAACTACTTTGCTTCCATAAATCCCAAACTGGGATGCGCCGGTCTCGCTGGGCTACTCAGTCTTGGCTTGGCAGCAATTATGAATAGAGCTCTGGTTGATGCTACCATCAAGTGCAGAGTTCACACAGTTATTCGGTTTCTGAATGTAAAAGGTGTTGAATCAACTGAAATAGCAAAAGTTGTTGAATCACCTGAAATTCATTGCTAACTGGTGAAAGTATAGAAAGAATTGTGTATGGATGTCAAAAATTTTTGCAAGTTGTGTAGCGAGTTTACTGCCGACCATACTGAATTTCACAACAAACAAATGAGCGAGAGACCACCGGTCTCTGATGAAACCGTCATGAAGGTTGACTGGTGGATCACTTTGAATAGATGACAGACTAACGGCCGAATTACTGAATGTCTTTTTCCAAAGCTGTTTCACAGAGGAAGACTGCCCTTCTCCAGATTGTCGCATAGATGACAGAGGGATACAAAAACAACTAAAATTGCTCAAAAGAGGAAAGGACACTGGACCTGATGGGATACAAGTTCGATTTTACACAGAGTACATGAAGGAACTTGCGCCCCCCCCCCCCCCCCCCCCTCCCTTCTTGTAGCGGTGTACCGTAGGTCTCTAGAGTGTTCCAAAAGATTGGAAAAGGGCACAGGTCATCCATATTTCCTAGAAGGGATGTCAAACATATGTGCAGAGCTATAGACCTATATCTCTAAAGTCAATCAGTTATAGAGTTTTGGAACACGTATTATGTTCGAGTATAATGACTTTTCTGGAGACTAGATATCTACTCTGTAGGAATCAGCATGGGTTTCAAAAAAGACGATCATGTGAAACCCAGCTCACGTTATTCATCCACGAGACTCAGAGGGCCATAGACACGTGTTCCCAGGGAGATGCCGTGTTTCTTGACTTCTGCAAGGCGTTTGATACAGATCCCCACAGTTGTTTAATGAACAAAGTAAGAGCATATGGACTATCAGACCAATTGTGTGATTGGACTGAAGAGTTCCTAGATAACAGAACGCAGCATGTCATTCTCAATGGAGAGAAGTCTTCTGAAGTAAGAGTGATTTCAGGTGTGTCGCAGGGGAGTGTCGTAGGGCCGCAGCTATTCACAATATATATAAATGACCTTGTGGATAACATTGGAAGTTCGCTGAGGCTTTTTGCAGATGATGCTGTAGTATATCAAGAGGTTGCAACAATGGAAAATTGTACTGAAATGCAGGAGGACCTGCAACGAATTGACGCATGGTTCAGGGAAAGGCAATTTAATCTCAATGTAGACAAGTGTAATGTGCTGCGAATACATAGAAGGAAATATCCTTTATCATTTAGCTACAATATAGCAGGTCAGCAACTGGAAGCAGTTAATTCCATAAATTATGTGGAAGTAGGCATTAGAAGTGATTTAAAATGGAATGACCATATAAAGTTAATCATCAGTAAAGCAGATGCCAGACTGAGATTCATTGGTAGAATCATAAGGAAATGCAGTCTGAAAACAAATACAGTAGGTTACAGTACACTTGTTCACCCACTGCTTCAATACTGCTCACCAGTGTGGGATCCGAACCAGATAGGGTTGATAGAAGAAATAGAGAAGATCCAACAGAGAGCAAAGTGCTTCATTACAGGATGATTTAGTAATCGCCAAAGTGTTACGGAGATGGTAGGTAAACTCCAGTGGAAGACTCTGCAAGAGACGCTCAGTAGCTCGGTATGGGCTCTTGTTGAAGTTTTGAGAACATACCTTCACCGAGGAGTCAAGCAGTATACTGCTCCCTCCTATGTATATCTCGCAAAGAGACTATGAGGATAAAATCAGAGAGATTGGAGCCGACACAGAAGCATACCGACAATCTTTCTTTCCACGAACAATACGAGAATGGAATAGAAGGGACAACCGACAGAGGTACTCAAGGTACCCTCCGCCACACACTGTCAGGTGGCTTGCGGAGTATGGATGTAGATGTAGATTTCTGAAATTTGGTTCTTGATGTTTCTCGAAGGGCCAATGATAGGATTTTAACAGACAAGTATCAGAAGCTGTGCACAAGATCGGTACCACCAATGCCGATAGGAGACAACGAACAGCAATGTGCTGATTCTTCTCGTGAATTTCTTAGCAGATAAAAAGGACAACTTTTTGGCCTCAATTCTCAAGGATGACGAAATCTGGCCATTTCACTTTACACCGCATACCAACAGCAATCATGCTACCAACAGCAGTCCTCTTCACCCACACCACAAAAATTCAAACACAATCTGTCAGTCATGTCATGGCAACTGTGTTTTAGGACCAAAGGTGTTTTTGTTATTCGACTTAATGCCTACTGGACCACAATAAATGCTGACAGTTACTGTGGCACACTGAAAAAACTCACTACCCTCTGTTTCTAAGTTGAGAGAACATTTGGGTGGAAGACAATTCAGCCTCAGCGATGAGGTGAAACATAATGTTCAACGCGTCATCGAGGACATAGCTGTGTGCTGGTATAATAAGGGCGTACAAAGGCAATCACAGCATCTATAAAAATTGTGATTATGTGCAAAAACAGATGAATGTCCAACCTTCAAAATGATATAGATATTACAGAAAATTAACAGTTTTTTGATTTCTAAAAAGCTGGACACATTACTTTTGGTGGTGGAGCGCCACTTAACAAGTGGTGGTGGCTAAAAAGGAAGTTCCCAATACGCAACCTAGTTAAAATGACCTCCTCATGGCGGGAGGTCCGAGAGGAGGTCGTCCAAGATGTTGGGACAGGCTTAATAACCGGTTTCATTCCCATGAAGGGAGGACCAGTGGCAGTGCCAAAGTGACACCATCCCCTGACAGATGGCAACACAGAGATCATCGGAGAGAATATAAGAACTAGTGGGCTGAGGTACAAGGACTACAACCTTGGCAACAGCCTTGTTTCCTGTCAGACCAACATGACCAGGAATCCACATAAACATCACAGTGGCTCCATCAAGAGAGAGCACGTGGCAGTTTTCCTGGAACCGTTGCATTAAGGGATGGATGGTGTGCAGTACACAGAGGCTTTGAAGGGCGCAGTGTCTGGGCGGATGACAACCAAAAAGCCTGTGTCACTGGATGTACTCTGTGGACTGATACAGGGCGAAGATATCAGTAAATACTGAGCAGTATGCTGAAAGTAGATACCAAAAAATGTCGGTGCCAATAATAAAGGCACATCCGACACCAAGGTCAGTCCAAGAGCCATCAGTGTAAACAAAGGTACTATTGTGAAGTTCCATGTGAAGGTCGTCAATCTGAAGGTGAATAGCGAGGCTGGAGTAGTATGCTTAGGAAGCAAATGAAGGACAACGTGAACACAATCCGCCACATGAAGCCAAGATGGTGAAGGGTTCACACCCACCAGGAAAGTTGCAGGTAGTGTGAAGTTAATCAGAAGGAGCCAGAGCTGAAAGTGAACTCCACGAGGTAACAGAAAAAGAGGGACGTGCCCCATACTAGCGATCAAAGGAGTCATCGAATAGGGAGGCATTGGATGGGCGGCCACGCATGGCACACAAACAACATGCATACCTCCTGAGGAAAAAGTTACAATAGTAGGACAGCAGTAGTCAGCAGCTTCTGCATATAGACTCTCAATCGGGCTAGTGTGCAAGGCGCCAGTGGCCGAACTGATGCCACAATGGTGGATAGTAGTGACGGAACACCACTTTAGAATGGGTGGTAAGAAACTTGAGTAGGGTGTCCCTTGTTACAGGCATTGATAATAGATAATCACAGCCTAGATGAAGGATGTGGTTTAGTTGTTCCAGCCTGGACTTATACTGGATGACAAAGGGGTCACTCCTCTGTAGCTGGTTCTTGGGTGTGATGGGAGGACTAGGGGCATGTGTGGAATGTGTCATGGGAAATTTTTTTGCAGACTAGGTTTATGGGACAGTGGCTGTCTGTAAAGGCCTTTGAGACCCTCAGCACACTGGGCAAGATAGTTCTTTGTCATGGCACATATGCTGTCCCTGGGTGGTCAGGCTATATGAGAGGAATTTTTTGGAATGGATGGCAGCTGCTTAAATGCAGGTATTGTTGGTGGTTGGTGGGTCTAATGTGGGCAGAGGTGTGCATGGAGCCATGAGAGAAGAGATGGTCAACATAAAGGAAGGTTGCGCACTTGGTTGAGGAGGATCAGGTGAAGCAGATGGGAGAGAATGTGTTGAGATTGTGAAGGAATGAGGGAGGGTATCTTGGCCCTGATACCAGTTTGTGAAGATATCATCAACGAACCTGAACCTGAACCAGAGCAGGGGTCTGAGAAGCTTGGAAAGTTTCCTCTAGATGCCCAATTAAAAAGTTGGCATAGGAGGGTGCCATGTAAGTGCCCATAGCATGCAATGGATTTGCCTGTATATGCTTCCTTCAAAGGAGAAGAGGCTATGAGTTAGGATACAGTTAAAAAGTTATGAGGGATGAGGTAGTGTGTTTGGAGCCTGAAGGACATTGGGAAAGGCAGTGTTAAAAGCGTTAAAACCAGTTGTGAAGGAAGTGTCTGGTCAGCTGCACAAGGCCAATGATATAAAGTCAGTTCACAGTAAAATTATTTCTGTTACTGATAAATCAGATATATGTATAGTATTTAACAATCATTTTCTGAGCATTACTGGTGAATTAAATAAAAATTTAGTTTCTACAGGGAATTATAACTCTCTTGGGAAATGCCTTTTTGAGATTGATGTCTGAAATACTCCTATGTGATACAGACAAGAGGGAGACTGAGTCAATAATTAAATCACTGAAGACTAAGGACTCTCATGGTTATGATGGAGTGTCTAGCAGAATATTTAAGTACTGTGCTGCACATGTTAGCCATGTATTTAGCCATATTTGTAATTTTTCCTTTAAGAATGGTCAGTTTCCTGAGTGATTAAAGTACTCAATAGTAAAGCTGCTTTATAAAAAGGGAGAAAGCAATAACGTAGATAATTTTACACCTATTTCTATGCCATTAGTGTTTGCCAAAGTTATTCAAAGGCTGTGTATGTAAGGATAATTGATCATTTCTTTGTTGTTGTTGTTGTTGTGGTCTTCAGTTCTGAGACTGGTTTGATGCAGCTCTCCATGCTACTCTATCCTGTGCAAGCTCCTTCATCTCCCAGTACCTACTGCAACCTACATCCTTCTGAATCTGCTTAGTGTATTCATCTCTTGGTCTCCCTCTACGATTTTTACCCTCCATGCTGCCCTCCAATACTAAACTGATGATCCCTTGATGCTTCATAACACGTCCCACCAACCGAACCCTTCTTCTAATCAAGTTCTGCCACAAACTTCTCTTCTCCGCAATTCTATTCAATACCTCCTCATTAGTTAGGTGATCTACCCATCTAATCTTCAGCATTCTTCTGTAGCACCACATTTCGAAAGCTTCTATTCTCTTCTTGTCCAATCTATTTATCGTCCATGTTTCACTTCCATACATGGCTACACTCCATACAAATACTTTCAGAAACGACTTCCTGACACTTAAATCTATACTCGATGTTAACAAATTTCTCCTCTTCAGAAATGCTTTCCTTGCCATTGCCAGTCTACATTTTATATCCTCTCTACTTCGACCATCATCAGTTATTTTGCTCCCCAAATAGCAAAACTCCTTTACTACATCAAGTGTCATTTCCTAATCTAATTCCCTCAGCATCACCCGACTTAATTCGACTACATTCCATTATCCTTGTTTTGCTTTTGTTTATGTTCATCTTATATCCTCCTTTCAAGACACTATCCATTCCGTTCAACTGCTCTTCCAAGTCCTTTGCTGTCTCTGACAGAATTACAATGTCATCGGCGAAGCTCAAAGTTTTTATTTCTTCTCCATGGATTTTAATACCTACTCCAAATTTTTCTTTTGTTTCCTTCACTGCTTGCTCAATATAGAGATTGAATAACATCGGGGACAGGCTGCAACCCTGTCTCACGCCCTTCCCAACCACTGCTTCCCTTTCGTGTCCCTCGATTCTTATAACTGCCATCTGCTTTCTGTACAAATTGTAAATAGCCTTTCGCTCCCTGTATTTTACTCCTGCCACATTCAGAATTTGAAAGACAGTATTCCAGTCAACATTGTCAAAAGCTTTCTCTAAGTCTACAAATGCTAAGAACATAGGTTTGCCTTTCCTTAATCTAGCTTCTAAGGTAAGTCGTAGGGTCAGTATTGACTCACGCGTTCCGATATTCCTACGGAATCCAAACTGATCTTCCCCGAGGTCGGCTTCTACTACTTTTTCCATTCGTCAGTAAAGAATTCGCGTTAGTATTTTGCAGCCGTGACTTATTAAACTGATAGTTCGGTAATTTCCACATCTGTCAACACCTGCTTTCTTTGGGATTGGAATTATTATATTATTCTTGAAGTCTGACGGTATTTCGCCTGTCTCATACATCTTGCTCACCAGATGGTAGAGTTTTGTCAGGACTGGCTCTCCCAAGGCTGTCAGTAGTTCTAATGGAATGTTGTCTACTCCTGCAGCTTTGTTTCGACTCGGGTCTTTCAGTGCTCAGTCAAACACTTCACGCAGTATCATATCTCCCATTTCATCTTCATCTACATCCTCTTCCATTTCCATAATATTGTCCTCAAGTACAATGCCCTTGTATAGACCCCCTATATACTCCTTTCACCTTTCTGCTTTCCCTTCTTTGCTTAGAACTGGGTTTCCATCTGAGCTCTTGATATTCATACAAGTGGTTCTCTTTTCTCCAAAGGTCTCTTTAATTTTCGTGTAGGCAGTGTCTATCTTACCCCTTGTGAGATAAGCCTCTACATCCTCTTATTTGTCCTCTAGCCATCCCTCCTTAGCCATTTTGCACTTCCTGTCGACCACATTTTTGAGATGTTTGTATTCCTTTTTGCCTGCTTCATTTACTGCATTTTTGTATTTTCTCCTTTCATCAATTAAATTCAATATTTCTTCTGTTACCCAAGGATTTCTACTAGTCCTCGTCTTTTTACCTACTTGATCCTCTGCTGCGTTCACCACTTCACCCCTCAAAGCTACGCATTCTTCTTCAACTGTATTTCTTTCCCCCATTCCAGTCAATTGTTCCCTTATGCTCTCCCTGAAACTCTGTACAACCTCTGGTTTAGTCAGTTTATCCAGGTCCCATCTCCTTAAATTCCCACCTTTTTGCAGTTTCTTCAGTTTTAGTCTACAGTTCATAACCAATAGATTGTGGTCAGAGTCCACATCTGCCCCTGGAAATGTCTTAAAATTTAAAACCTGGTTCCTAAATCTCGGTCTTACCATTATATAATCTATCTGAAACCTGTCAGTATCTCCAGGCTTCTTCCATGTATACAATCTTCTTTTATGATTCTTGAACGAAGTGTTAGCTATGATTAGGTTGTACTCTGTGCAAAATTCTACCAGGTGGCTTCCTCTTTCGTTTCTTACCTCCAATCCATATTCACCTACTACGTTTCCTTCTCTCCCTTTTCCTACTGACGAATTCCAGTCACCCATGACTATTAAATTTTCGTCTCCCTTCACTACCTGAATAATTTCTTTTATTTCATCATACATTTCTTCAATTTCTTCGTCATCTGCTAAGCTAGTAGGCATATAAACTTGATCATTTTATATCACACGATTTGCTCTCAAATGCACAGTCAAGCTTTAGAAGTCATTTAACAACTGAAAATGCTATATTCTCTATTCTCTGTGAGGCACTGAATGGGTTAAAAGGTTTCAAACGCTTGGCATAGTTTTTGATTTAACTAAGGCATTTGATTGTGTTGATCACAAAATATTGCTCCAGAAGTTGGACCGTTATGGAATACGGGGAGTAGCTCACAATTAGTTCACCTCTCACTTTAGCAACAGACAGGAAAAGGTCATTATTCGAAATGTTGAGAATGGCTGTGATGCGGGGTCTGAGTGGGGTACAGTCAAGTGTGCGGTGCCCCAGGGATCAGTGTTGGGGCCACTCCTGTTCCTTATTTATATAAATGATATGCCCTCTAGTATTACGGGTAACTCTAAAATATTTCAGTTTGCTGATGACACTAGCTTGGTAGGTAAGGATGTAGTGTGCAACATTGGCTCAGTTTCAAATAGTGCAGTTCATAACCTAAGTTAATTGCTTGTAGAGAATAAACTAAAACTAAATCACAGTAAGATCCAGTTTTTACAGTTTCCAGTACGCAATTCAAGAAAACCTTACATTTTAATTTCACAGAATGGGCATATGATTAGTGAAACTGAACAGTTCAAATTTCTAGGAGTTCAGATAGATAGTAAGCTCTCGTGGAAAGTCCACATTCAGGATCTTGTTCAAAGACTTAAGGGGACCACATTGTGGTTCAGGTCCAAAAAAATCGATTTTCAGTTTTCATCATATTTTGATAGATTAAGGTTTTATTTAAGTACTCTGAAAAGGATTTTGCTGAAATTTTTTTTGAACCTTTAAAGAGCATTTTCCTACCATGTGTGTTTATGTACCACGCCCACTTTTCTGCATATATTTTAGATCTTTATATACCCTACATTGCATGCTTTCAAACACGTGGTTAGTTTTGTTCAAGTGTGATTGTGAGTAGTAGTTATAGAAAACTTGCAGGTATACTATGGGCAGGCAATTAGGAGAAATAAAGAAAATCTGGAGGCAATGTTTGGGCCATATTCTTCAATAAGTCCTCTACTGATGATAAGCCACGTCATGGATTGTGTCCATCAGGAGAAAATTCATGGTGCAAATACAATAGGACTCAGGCAACTGGAGAATCTTATTCTCACCAACATTCTCTTCCTGCTGCTGTTATTACAGCAATTAAACCTATTTTCAGAGACTTGGCTCATCTTGACCTCATAAGGAAATGTCTGCATGGGCAGACACAGAACACAAATTAATGTTTCAACAGCATAATTGGAGCCGCCTTCCTAAAATTGTACTTGTAGGCATGCATACAACGAAACTAGGAGTCCATGATTCTGTTATTACATTCAATTGTGGTAATATTGGAAAGTGTTGGGTACTGAAAAAGCTGGGAATTAATCCTGGTGAAAATATGATCACTGGGCTGCAACACTGTGATAAAATGAGGATAGCCGGTGCAGACAGGTTTGCATCTAATATGCCCCCCCCCCCCCCCGCCCCCCCATGAACCATGGACCTTGCCGTTGGTGGAGAGGCTTGCGTGCCTCAACGATACAGATAGCCGTACCGTAGGTGCAACCACAATGGAGGGGTCTCTGTTAACAACCCAGACAAACGTGTGGTTCCTGAAGAGGGGCAGCAGCCTTTTCAGTAGTTGCAGGGGCAACAGTCTGGATGATTGACTGATCTGGCCTTGTAACACTAGCCAAAATGGCCTTGCTGTTCTGGTACTGCGAACAGCTGAAAGCAAGGGGAAACTACAGCCGTAATTTTTCCTGAGGGCATGCAGCTATACTGTATGATTAAATGATGATGGCGCCCTCTTGGGTAAAATATTCCGGAGGTAAAAATAGTCCCCCATTCGGATCTCCGGGCGGGGACTACTCAAGAGGATGTTGTTATCAGGAGAAAGAAAATTGGCGTTCTACGGATCGGAGCGTGGAATGTCAGAGCCCTTAATCAGGCAGGTAGGTTAGAAAATTTAAAAAGGGAAATGGATAGGTTAAAGTTAGATATAGTGTGAATTAGTGAAGTTTGGTGGAAGGAGGAACAAGACTTTTGGTCAGGTGACTACAGGGTTATAAATACAAAATCTAATAAGGGTAATGCAGGCGTAGGTTTAATAATGACTAAAAAAATAGGAGTACGGGTAAGCTACTACAAACAGCAAAGTGAATGCATTATTGTGGCCAAGATAGATACGAAGCCCATGCCTACTACGGTAGTACAAGTTTATATGCCAACTAGCTCTGCAGATGACGAAGAAATTGATGAAATGTATGATGGGATAACAGAAATTTTTCAGGTAGTGAAGGCAGCCGAAAATTTAATAGTCATGGGTGACTGGAATTCGTCAGTAGGAAAAGGGAGAGAAGGAAACATAGTAGGTGAATATGGATTGGGGCTAAGAAATGAAAAAGGAAGCCGCCTGGTAGAATTATGCACAGAGCATAACTTAATCATAGCTAACACTTGGTTCAAGAATCATGAAAGAAGGTTGTATACATGGAAGAAGCCTGGAGATACTAAAAGGTATCAGATAGATTATATAATGGTAAGACCGAGATTTAGGAACCAGGTTTTAAATTTTAAGACATTTCCAGGGGCAGATGTGGACTCTGACCACAATCTATTGGTTATGAACTGTAGACTAAAACTGAAGAAACTGCAAAAAGGTGGGAATTTAAGGAGATGGGACCTGGATAAACTGACTAAACCAGAGGTTGTACAGAGTTTCAGGGAGAGCATAAGGGAACAATTGACTGGAATGGGGGAAAGAAATACAGTTGAAGAAGAATGCGTAGCTTTGAGGGGTGAAGTGGTGAACGCAGCAGAGGATCAAATAGGTAGAAAGACGAGGGCTAGTAGAAACCCTTGGATAACAGAAGAAATATTGAATTTAATTGATGAAAGGAGAAAATATAAAAATCCAGTAAATGGAGCAGGCAAAAAGGAATACAAACGTCTAAAAAATGAGATCGACAGAAAGTGCAAAATGGCTAAGCAGGGATGGCTAGAGGACAAATGTAAGGACGTAGAGGCTTATCTCACTAGGGGTAAGATAGATACTGCTTACAGGAAAATTGAAGAGACCTTTAGAGAAAGGAGAACCACTTGCATGAATATCAAGAGCTTTGATGGAAACCCAGTTCTAAGCAAAGAAGGGAAAGCAGAAAGGTGGAAGGAGTATATAGAGGGTCTATACAAGGGCGACGTACTTGAGGACAATATTATGGAAATGGAAGAGGATGTAGATGATGATGAAATGGGAGATATGATACTACGTAAAGAGTTTGACAGAGCACTGAAAGACCTGAGTCGAAACAAGGCCCCGGGAGTAGACAACATTTCATTAGAACTACTGACAGCCTTGGGAGAGCCAGTCCTGACAAAACTCTACCATCTGGTGAGCAAGATGTATGAGACAGGTGAAGTATCCTCAGACTTCAAGAAGAATATAATAATTCCAATCCCAAAGAAAGCAGGTGTTGACGGATGTGAAAATTACCGAACTATCAGTTCAATAAGTCACAGCTGTAAAATACTAACGCGAATTCTTTACAGACGAATGGAAAAACTGATAGAAGCTGACCTCGGGGAAGATCAGTGGATTCCGTAGAAATGTTGAAACATGTGAGGCAATACTGACCCTACGACTTATATTAGAAGAAAGATTAAGGAAAGGCAAACCTACGTTTCTGGCATTTGTAGACTTACAGAAAGCTTTTGACAATGTTGATTGGAATACTCTCTTTCAAATTTTGAAGGTGGCAGGGGTAAAATACAGGGAGCGAAAGGCTATTTACAATTTGTACGGAAAACAGATGGCAGTTATAAGAGTCGAGGGGTATGAAAGGGAAGCAGTGGTTGCGAAGGGAGTGAGACAGGGTTGTAGCCTATCCCCGATGTTATTCAATCTGTATATTGAGCAAGCAATAAAGGAAACAAAAGAAAAGTTCGGAGTAGGTATTAAAATCCATGGAGAAGAAATAAAAACTTTCAGGTTCGCCAATGATATTGTAATTCTGTCAGAGACAGCAAAGGACTTGGAAGAGCAGCTGAATGGAATGGACAGTGGCTTGAAAGGAGGATATATGATGAACATCAACAAAAGCAAAACGAGGATAATGGAATGTAGTTGTATTAAGTCGGGGGATGCTGTGGGTATTAAATTAGGAAATGAGACACTTAAAGTAGTAAAGGAGTTTTGCTATTTGGGGAGCAAAATAACCGACGATGGTCGAAGTAGAGAGGATATAAAATGTAGACTGGCAATGGCAAGGAAAGCGTTTCTGGAGAAGAAAAATTTGTTAACATCGAGTATAGATTTAAATGTCAGGAAGTCATTTCTGAAAGTATTTATATGGAGTGTAGCCACGTATGAAAGTGAAACGTGGACGATAAATAGTTTAGACAGGAAGAGAATAGAAGCTTTCGAAATGTGGTGCTACAGAAGAATGCTGAAGATTAGATGGGTAGATCACATAACTAATGAGGAGGTATTGAATAGAATTGGGGAGAAGAGGAGCTTGTGGCACAACTTGACTAGAAGAAGGGATCGGGCAGTAGGACATGTTCTGAGACATCGACGGATCACCAATTTAGTATTGGAGGGCAGTGTGGAGGGTAAAAATCGTAGAGGGAGACCAAGAGATGAATACACTAAGCAGATTCAGAAGGATGTAGGCTGCAGTAGGTACTGGGAGATGATGAAGCTTGCACAGGATAGAGTAGCACGGAGAGATGCATCAAACCAGTCTCAGGACTGAAGACCACAACAACAACATGGCCAAGAAAGGAAGACAAACATCCAGGAAGGTGAAAAAGAAACTGGAAGACTTGCTAGAGGCCAAAGAAGGGCCCTCATATGCAGCAGGACAGTTTTAATTAACTGTAAGTAACAAATTTCAAAAGTTTTTTCATTCAAACTAAAATTTTCAGTACATATGCCCCATTATATCAGAAACTATCATAGATAAATGAATGAAATTTTCAGAGACTCTTAATAACGTAAAAGGTCACCTCTTGTACTACATTCATTAATATTCCCCCCATTAGGAAGTTCACAAAAAAATATTTTATGGAGAAAAAAAACAATATTTTTTGTTAATAAATTTAAAAAAGTATTTCTTAAAAACTATAAAATGGATAAAGCAGATTTTAGTACAGTTGACTATTAGCATCATGCAACATACAGTAAAAATATTAAGGTCCTGTAACAAATAGTTTTTTCAGAAATGGGTCAAATACTTGCCTAAATTAACACGGGTTAGGTAGGCAGGGTGCGGTCCCCTTAATGCTGCCATTTTTACTATTCGAACGGTATCTGAAGTGAGTTATCATTCGACATGAAAATCAGTCTACTTTGCTTATTTTCATTCACTTATGTTGTATGGCATTATATTATGGGGTAACTCTTCCCATTCTAAAAGGATATTTTTTGGCTCAGAAATGGGCAGTTCGGGCAATAAGTGGTGTAAGTTAACGAATCTCTTGTCAAACCCCTGTTCACGGGTCTGTGTCTTTTGACACTGGCCTCTCAAAATATATCTTTCCTTAACTCTTGTGCAGAAAGGTGTGCAGTATACTGCTGCATCCATGTTCAGTAAGCTACCGCTCGAATTCAACAATCTTAGCAGTAATTCACGCACTTTCAAATCGAAAATGAAAGAGTTTCCTCATGGGTCACTCCTCCTATTCTATTGAGGAGTTCCTTGAAAAATTAAGCTGATTCTTGTTGTATTGTTGATTGTGTTTACTTAAGCTTATGGACTGACTTTTTTTTGGGTTCATGAACATTTATTTTTATCTGTTATTACTTTTATGTTGTAATTTCATGTACTGACACATTCCACGACCTTTGAGATTTGCTCCTCAATTTGGTCCTAGGAACTTGACGTGTAAATAAATAAATAAATAAATAAAAACAGTAGCCATAAGGGATGTTGATGTATAGAGAAGTGGTGTGAACAGTGATGAGTAAGTATCCAAAAGGTAAAGGGTGGGATTATGGAGAGTCAGTGAAGGAAGTAGTTGGTATCTCTCATGTGGGAGCCTGTATTTTCGGGAAATGGTTGAGGAGTTTATAAATTAGTGCCAGAATTATTTCAGGGGCAGCACGATAACCAGCTCGACTTGGGCATTCAGGATTGTTGGTTTATGGATTTTGGGGAGCCACAGAAGGTGGGTGTTCAAAGTGTCATAGAGGTGAAGAGGGAAAAGACTCAAGAGAGAGATTCTGGGAAGGGCCAAAGGGTGGAAGCAGGGATTGGAGATTACATTGTGCGTACAACTGTTTCTACCCCCATTCTCCCATGACCACATCACAATTCACATCCTCTCACCGTCACTGAGCAGCAGTCTCTGTCAATGCACCCACTTGTCTTTTCCCCATCTCTGCTCCTCTCCTTTTCCACTCCCGCCCCTCCCCTCACCCCCACAGCCTTTTGACACTGTGCCTTAGAGCCTTGTCCTGCCACTATCTAGTCTCTGCAGGCTTTGCCTGGTAGTGTCGACTTCTCTACCCCCACTCATATCCTGCTATTCCTCCAATTTCCCCACTCCAGATTTCTGCTTCAGTTCAACACGTCATAGTTGCATTCCAGCTGGAGATAGTGATTACCATATTTACTCGAATCTAAGCCGCACTTGAATCTAAGCTGCACCTGAAAAATAAGACTCGAAATAAAGGAAAAAAAAAATTCCCGAATCTAAGCCGCACCTGAAATTTGCGACTCGAAATTCAAGTGGAGAGAAAAGTTTTAGGCCGCACCTCCAAATCGAAACAAAGTTGATCCATTGTAATATGAGGCACAATTTAGGTCGAATGAATGACGATACAGCTACAGTAGTTTGGTTCGAGTCGTAAGCTTAGCAGTTAAGCTTCACCAGGTAGCCACTGCTATGCGTCAGGCGCTCCGTCCGTATTTATACGGGTACCCTTCCTTTTTCACGTGCTTCGTCTGGTTCGAATCGATTGCTTATTTTGCTTTGATCTGATAAGTGCCGTTTTCTTTGTTATAGGTGTTTATGTCACTCTAAGCTGAAAATGCATTACTGTACTGTGTCATGCATTGTTTGTCGCATTCTGATAGTGCGTGTTTACGGCCTGTCGCCGCTCGCAGCATCGCTTGCTTTTGTGCGTGCTACTGCCGCTTACAATTAAAAAAAAAAAAAGGGGAGAGAGAGAGAGAGAGAGAGAGAGAGAGAGAGAGAGAGAGAAATTCTCTCATTAGCGAAACAATGGCAAGAGACTGCTATTTGTTGTTACTTACACTGCTGCTTTCTTTGATAATGATCAACAAGAACCAAATAATAGACTGCGTATGATAGAACATGTTCTGAACGAGAGTTAGGCGAAAATTTTTCCCCGTTTGAAAATCTTTGCGGCCGCTTTTTAGTGCGTCAAATTCTGCACAGAAATTAGAGTCGTCTTAGATTTAAAAATCTAGTCAGTTGCCGTGCTTCATTTCTGACTGTATCACTATTAGGCATAAGAATAATACAAATATAAACATGACATGATACATATATTCTTCCGCGTTTGCTGTTATCTCACTGTAGTTTCGTAGTTTATTAGATCGACAGGATTTAAATGAGATAGCAGCAAACACGAAAGAATACATGGCAAAATGTTTATATTCATATTATTCTTATGGTGAAGAGAATACTGCATGTGATTCACATTTCATCAGGTTCCTATTACCAACCATCTCTTCTCACAGGTAGGAAAAAATTCAGAACGAAGAGTTGGCCGTATTGACAAACATCCCAAACAGTCTTGCCAGTCGGATTTTCGTAGTACATTGAAATTCTGATACATTCGAAGATGAACAATACGGAATTTGTATTTACTTCGTTGGATAATGTATGAAAATGCAGTGGTTGAAACTCAGAGTGGAGAAAAAAAGTTCTTCTTCCACCTTTTTTTTGTTAAAATTTATTAACTGACGCAGAGGTTTTGGCGCCAGTATTTATCTTTGTGCCTACAAAGCATGCCTGCGTAGCGCTACACATACTCGACAGCAGAAGTTAGCTGTGGCGGCACCTACCAACATTTTTCAGAACTTCCTTTTGCTTTGCACTCGATTCTAAGCCGCAGGCGGTTTTTTGGATAACAAAAACCGGAAAAAAACTGCGGCTTAGATTCGAGTAAATACGGTACATGTGTGTGAAGTGTGCTTGCTTGAATGTATATGTGTATTCCTTTCTGAATGCTTTGCCTGAAAGCTCGATGTGTAACTGTCTTTTTGTTGTGCACATCTGCAACTTGAGACGTCATCTTTATGGTCAGCAGCAATCAATTCTTTTTATAATATTATTCATATTCCAACCTGGACTTTCCACTGCTTGACTAGGAGTAGTACGTATTTAAGAATGGAGAGAGATCACCATTTCCATTCATTCCAGTTGCACACTGAGGGAGGAATCCGATGTGGTCTAATCAAAGGTACCACATCTGTATTTGCTTAATGTGATTTAATGAAACAACTGAAGCAGCAAGCTCAAGTTTATTTAAACCTATTTCCATATTACTGGGGAATGTTATTTTGCTAATATCTGATCTAATCACTGGATGACAAGCACAACTAAAAGAAACTGGATAAGTATCAGCACACAAATATCCACAATAAACACTTTCAACAGGCCTTTATTTCTATCCCCCCTACCAGTCCCCAGAGAACAAGTGTTCACAGCAGATGTTCAAGAAAACCACACTAAACCTAAATTTGGGATGTCCAGAGGAAGATTTGATCTTTGTCTTCATAACAGTGAGTCCAAAGTCATACCCAGTGTGTTCTCTCAGTGGGTAAGGGCTAGATGAGGTTAGGCAACAGGGATTACATGAACC
The DNA here is from genome assembly GCF_023864345.2 of Schistocerca serialis cubense. Lineage (NCBI taxonomy): Eukaryota > Metazoa > Arthropoda > Insecta > Orthoptera > Acrididae > Schistocerca > Schistocerca serialis. The sequence goes on from NC_064639.1 coordinate 585,830,437, forward strand.
CCTGTCCTGGAGACAGTTCCCATCTGCACAGTTCAGAGGATTTGGTGCTATAATGGAAGACCCATATGTCATTAATACTGAATCAGATTTTTAAGTTGTTGATATTGTGGTGTGTAACATTTTCGACAACTAGGGGCTCTCATTTGCCCGCCCTCCCTCCCTTTTCCTCCACATATTTCTCTACCCTGTGTAAATATGGGGTAGGGACTCAGGTGAAGAAATATATTTGATACAATGAAAAGATGATTGACTGAGTGAAAGACCAAGCACAGACACAGCCAGGGACAAGGAGCATAATTCAAAATCCGAAACTGTCATTAGGAGGAAACGCCCATCTTTCATGCTGTACTGGGTATGTTTATTGAAGCGACAGGGAATAAGGAAATGAGTCTCTTGATATAAACCTGAATCATAAGCTCAGAAATTGTCTACGAATTCTTGTGAATATTTAATTCCAACCCACTTATTCACACAAATGCTTCAATACAATAATTTCACTGCACATTAATGAAACTGCATTTGTTGTTTCACATTACTTCAAGTACTTCCCATTCTGCAGATAATAAATAGTTAATGTTTCATCTGGAACAATTTGAAGCATCAGGAATGAAAACAGGAGAGGTCTGTAACAATAACTAAAACGCATTACCAATATTTACATAAAGTATTGATATATACAGCACTGAAGATGCTTTGGGGGTTTCAGCAGAAGACTGAATTTACTGCTAGTGTTCAATACCAACAAAGGGGTTGCAGTGTCTCAACAATGTAATTTACCAGAATTGGGTGGTGGATTGGGGAGGGGAAGTCATCAGTCCCTCGATTCAAGAGTGGTGCATCCAGAAGTAGAGGTGCCCATTGAGAACGTTTCCTAATCTGGTCAGGAGGTAAGGTTAAAAATGGACAGCTTTTGCACAATCAATAATAAAAGCACGATGGAGAACATAGGGAAGTAAGCAGGTGGGCAGCATCCCCAGGGCTCTGCAGGTGACAGGAAACATCCCACCCAGAGCTGTCCCACCTCTTATCCAGTAGTCAAGAGCACCAACTATTCAACAGAGTGCAACACCTAGAATAGAAAACTGGATGCTGCGCAAAGGAGGCAAGCCAAATCTAAAAGTGATTAAAATGGCATAAAAGGGGACTGAAAAAGTAGCTTGGTGAAGGAGGTAGGGTCAGGATACCCTCAGACTTAGCATACAGTAGGAGATGCCCCATCCCAATCACGCTGCACCTGCTCCAGTGGTATTTTATAATCTTATAACTGAGATGAAGAACCACTTCCACGGAGCACACTGAGAACCAGGCCAACCCTCCATGAATTGTCTGTTAATATTACAGGCAATGAATCCAGAAGTCCATACTTCGCACGGAGGGCAAAAGGGAAGGGGCATTCCACCAAGACATGAGATACTGTTCTCAAGGCTCCACAACCATAATTTGTGGGCGACTTGTTACACAAAAGAAAACTACTGGTTAACCTGACACGACTGATGCGGAGACAACAAAGGACTATGAATTCTTCTGGGAGAAGTGTTAGGAAGGGCACCATGCTGCAGCTGTCCCATTGATTGAGCAGAATTTATTTAATGGAACAGTAGCCCACCAGACGTCATTCCATTTCCGAGCGACCAGAGGTCTCACGTGCACCTGCAAATCTGCACCTGGGTCAGCAAAGTGAATGGGGAGTGAGTAAGTGCTCCTCTAGGCAAACAGTCAACTAATTAATTTCCTGGGATACCCAAATGACTTGGGGTCCAGAGAAAGATGACTTGAAATGGTAGCATGACGATGGCCAGCAAGAAGGTCATGAATAGTGGAGACCAAAAGCGGCCAAGAATAGCATTGTTCAATACCCTGGATACCGCTCTTTAAGTCAGTATGTAGCGATGCAAAAGGTACCCAAATTTGTTATAAAAGTCAGTAAACCACTCAACTGACAGTATTTTTCAGTACAGGTATTTCATTCATTCCAAGCAATTGTCGATTTGTGACGTCATCGTCTGGGCACGAGTTTACTGTAATCTGAATCCGTTTTAGCAAACTAATAGCTTCTCTTAGGCGATAAATTTTATTGATTATGAAATACAAGTTCTTGAAATTTATTCAGAGCTGGAAATGTTTAATTAGTAATTGCATGCCATAATTTATATGTTTAATATAAAGGTGTTTTCATTTTTGTTTACATGAAAGAAATGTGAATTTATGTGCCGCTTTTACCCTGAGACGAGTTATCACTTAGAGTGCAAAAGTGTGTGTACAATTCGCTGACCTGTGCGGTGAATTCAGTTCCAGTTAGATTTGATGTGAGATCATGTTATTACAAAAGAGTCATTCAGCCCATTAGGGAAAACTGAAGCTTGCGCGCCCGATTTAAAATAGGTTACACGCCAGTGCATAATCGAGCTGCCCTGCAAATCGCATACAATAGTGGCAAACGCGCTTGGACTTAGTGTACTAAGTTGGAAGTTAATTTTGAGACAAGTACTGATTTTGACAGAAATGAGCCGGAAGTTTATTTTAATAGCGAGGTTCAGTTTTAATTGAGACACGTATCACTGTGTTGATTACGTTGCCTAGCAACACTTTAATGCAGATTAATTAATTTATCAGAATGATTTACACACACAAAATGTTACATGTGACCGCATGAGAGTATGAGATCACCAACTGTTGCGTAACTTCACTGTATCACTATGGAACCTATTATATCGTGTCTCTTCATCACGGGATCTCAAGAAGCCAGGACAAACAAGAAGACTAAAAGAAGAGGCCTCAGTATAAGTACACATTAAAACAGGCCAAGGAAGGTCAATGTAATAAAATGGAGGGCTCGCTGAGGGCTGTCACCTCTGCTGTACACACACTACTTGTTCCTGACGGAGGATGGTCATACTGGCAGGAGATGTAAAAGCATATTCCGGATGAGCCTCAGTTTTAGAGCCATCAGTATTAAAAGACTGCAGCAGCTTGGAACTTTTGAAGAACTGGACATAACAGACGCCATACAGGTCACGGAGGCAACAAACTTTAGGATCTCGTAAGAAACTGGTCCTAACCTGTGGCTGACACCATCCAAGGTGGCGAATGTGAGAAAACATGGGGAGCAGAGTCCAGGGAGAAGAGATCTTGGCAGAAGGAAGTATAGCACATTCCAAATGGTGATCCTAGCTGACGATGGGTATCAGGACGATAACATTCCTACTATGCTAAGCGAATGGGATATGAGAGATGATCAGGGAATTGTTGAATGGCGATAGTATCGCAGATCAAGAGGTGGTAACATCAAATCTAAAGACCGAAGAGCCCCATTCGGCAAGGAGACTGTCTACAGGACTAGTCTGACCAGTGTCTGGCACCAGTGGCCAGACACATCCCACAATTGTTGACTGGATCTAACAGTTTGAAGGCTGAATGAGTAGCCTAGCCATAAAACTGGCAACCATGGTTCAGTTTGGACAAAAATCAGGGTCCGGTAAATAAGGATAAGGATAGCACAATCTGCACTCTAAGATGTGTGGGCAACGAAGCAGAGACTGAACTCCCGCATACAGCTAGTTTTCAGTGATTAATATGGGACAGCTTAGTCAGCTTTTCATCAAAGAGTAGGGCCAAGAAATGTGACTGCGCAACAATGTCCTGGTGTTGGGCACCTAATTACTGTTCTGGGTCAGGATGGACCATGGTGCGATGGCAGAAATGCACAACCTAGACTTTTGTAGAAGAGAACTGGAATTATGGCAAAGAGCTGATGGAGAGCCCTACCACAAGGCACCTCGGAGTCGATGTTCAGCAGAGGCTACGAAGTAGGAGATGTATAAATGCAAAAATTGTCAACATATAATGCACAGGTCACCAGCCGCCCAACAGAGGTCACTAGCCCACTGATGGCGATGAGGATGAGAGTGACACTCAACACAGAGCCCTGTAGGAGGCAAATCTCTTGGACCCATGCACAGCTGAGAGAAGTGCTGACTAACTCTGACCTCCCAGTGGATACAAACTGATGAACAAAATTCAGTAGGGGGCCTTGAAAGTAGCATTCATGGTGGGTAAGTACAACGTGATGATGTGGTGTCATATGTCTTATGCAGGTCAAAAAATGCTGCAATAAGGTGTTGGTGATTAGAAAAAGCCTGCTGGATTCCTGCTTCCAATCTAAGCAGATCATCAGTTGCTGATTGTCCCTCTCAGAAGCCACACAGATAGGGAGACAAATGGCCCAGAGGTCTGAGAGCCCAGCATAATCTAAGGGCAACAACATTTTAAGCAGCTTACAGGGATGTGTTGTGGGATGAGGCAAGAGCCCAAAGTAGTTCCCAGTCAGTGAAGGGTTCATTACAGGATTCAGCTTAGTGTGGAGTGAAACATAAACCAATGCTGAAACTTCCTGGCAGATTAAAACTGTGTGCCTGACCGAGACTCAAACTCGGGACCTTTGCCTTTCGCGGGCAAGTGCTCTACCATCTGAGCTACCGAAGCATGACTCACGCCCGGTCCTCACAGCTTTACTTCTGCCAGTATCTCGTCTCCTACCTTCGAAACACAGTTTTAATTTGCCAGGTAGTTTCATATCAGCGCACACTCTGCTGCAGAGTGAAAATCTCATTCTATAAACCAATGCTGTCACTAAGCCGATCTCAAGGTGTTCTGCAAGAACTGATGAACTGGTGAAAGACCACCCTATGGACAAGACTCTGAACAGCTGCTGATCGTTGGCAGCCCATACGACCATGGAGCTTGGCCCACACCTGAAATGAAGAGGTATATATTCCCAGAGAGCAGATATAGTGCTCCCAACATTCCTTCTTATTGCACCTGATTAGATAGTGAGCCTCAGCATGAAATCATTTGAATGTGGTAAGGATGGTCTACGAAGGATGTCGTGTGAACTGTTGCAAGGTTCATCGGTGACCCTGAATAGCTATTACAATGTCTTTGGTCCACAACAGCAACGGTTGATGGTGGGAAGGACATGTAGAATGGGGAATAGCAGTTCCAGTGGTGTGAATGATCGTGGCCGAGAAGCATTGCACAATCTCATCAATACAAACCAACAGAGAGGCGGTAAATGTAACAGCAGAGGCATACAAAGGCCAGTTGGCTCTGTGAAGTGCCCAACATGGTAGTCTGTCTAACAGGCAGTGGCAAGAAAATGACAGGATCACTAGAAAGTCATGTAGTGACCAACACAGTGAAACCACAAGATTATGGAAAGAGTCTGTTAGAGCCATAGCTGAAATGGTTCCATGGGTGGCACTGAAATGGGTAGGATAACCATCATTCAGGAGGTACACATCACATCATGGTCTGCGACAATCTGGTCAATTAGAAGGCTCCTACCAGACAAACTCGTACTCCCCAACAGGAGGTGGTGTGCATTACAGTCCCTCAACCAAGAGAAAATTGGGTGGGTGGGGGGGCGGGTGGGTGGGTGGGTGGGGGCAAGATCTGGAGGTAGATGAATGTTGCAAATGGTAATCGTTCCAGTTGTTTGCACCTGCACCAATGAGATACGAAGGGGACAGCATTCACTGACGACATCTGTATGAACCCAAGTAAAGACCCCTCCTGAAGCCCTCTTGGGCCTAGCACAGTTCTGACAGAATGCACGATAACCACGGAGTGTTGGAAAATGGTCATCAGTGAAGTGTGTTTCTTGAAGACCAATGCACACCACAGATGAACAGAAGATAAGATGTTTAAGTTCTGGCAGGTGACATTAGTATCCATTACAATTCCACTGAACGATGACATGACTGGCGGCTAAGTTAACTGTGAAGCAGCCAGAAGGACCGACAAGCTACACATATATGATCACAGCCTATCACCACTGGGGATGGAACCACATCCACAAATATCAACTCAGAATCCAACTATGTGCGGGGATTTGGCACCTCTGGGGGCACCGGATGTTAGCATAATTGATAATCATATTCACAAGGGGTAAGTGTTCATGTTTCTTCTGTGCCTCAATATTTGACAGGCAGTCAACAGATTTGAATTCCTGAATCTTCTGTTCCTTCCTGAAAACTGATCAAACTGGTGAATGTGGGGGGTGATGTTACGCACAGCTGACGTGCTAAGGTGGATGGTCACAAGGGTTATACTCGTTGCTGCAGTTGCTGCATTTTGAGTCTGCCGTGCAGTGGGATGAAATGTGTCCGAAGCACAAACATCTGAAGCACCTCAAAGGCAGTGGGTCATACAGTTTCACATCACGCCTGTACAACACGACCTTAACTTTCTCCAGGAGGACACTTCCTTCAAAGGTTATGATATAGGCACCTGTATCTGTATGATTATTCTTGGACCCTTTTTGTACATGTCTAATAAAATGTATGAATCACAAATGGAGATTAGTACAGAGCTCCTCATCTATTTGGGGCACAATATCTTTGTGAAAGATGATTCCTTGAACCATGTTCAAAGTTCTGTATGGGACAATGGTCACAGGTATATCACCTAGTCGACCACATGCCTGAAGAGCTCTAGACTGGGCAGCAGAAGACATTTTAATTAATAATGAAACAAATCACATTTTCCCAGACTCAACTTCCCCAAATTAGTCTTCAATGTTTTCAGCAATGCAGCAATATGAGGAAGGTGTCATGAGGGAAATTGTTTTGGCCTCAGCATACCTTCCTTATGAAAGCATACCTTCCTTATGAAGACAGCTCTCCTCCTCCTTTGGACATGAGGAGACCGACAGAAGCTTGCCATTGGCAAGGTGACCAACTGTTGGTTGGATGTGATGCCAATGCCCACAACCAAGTGTGAGGCAGCAAGGACACCAACAGTAGAGGTGAGTACCTTCTTTAATTTCTCTAGTTTAACAACTTGGAGGTCCTGAATAGGGGTGATTTACCTACATTCAGGAATATTAGAAGGGAAGAAGTAATTGACATAACCTTTGGTTCCATGATGCTAGGCAGCTATGTCAAACAATGGCATGTGGCATTAGAGCCATCCTCATTGGACCACATGTATATTAAATTCAAGGTTGAAATGCGAATCAGACAGACCACACGAATTATAGGAATCCCAGGAAAACAGACTGGGAGACATATAAGAGGGACTTTGACTTAAGCTTATCGGAAATTAAAACATCGATAAGGAATCCAGTAGAGTTTGACGACGTAGCAGAGGCTGTAACCTCTGCCATAGTGACCTCATACCAGGACAACTGCTCTATCATCAAGAAATGCACAAATAGGAGTGTGCCTTGATGGAATAACAACATGGAAACACAAAGAAAACTGGTACAAAGACTGTTTAACCTTGCGAGACATTGGGCAAAATATCGTGAGGCCCTTGTCAATTACTACCTTGCAATTAGACAAGCAAAGGAGGCATCCTGGAAGGCATTCTGTGAGGAAGTGGAAGGCATTGCTTCTCAAGCCAGACTTCACAAAATCCTCACTAGATTAACAATTAATCCAGGAGATATGTTGAGGGAGGAGGATGGATAAATACAAAGACAGCACATGAGACACTGGAACTGCTTCTCAAAACTCACTTTCCTCAAATGCTCTGGCAGATAATATAGACCAGTAAGCTTTCCCTGAGAGACAATGGTTCTCAGGCACTCAAAGAGAGGACTGGGAATCAGCCAAGGAGTGTGTCAACTTCAGTAAAATCCAATGGCCAGAGGGAAAATTCCAACCATTCAAGTCACCTGGACCAGATGGAATCTTTCCAGCTCTCCTGCAACAGGTAAGAGAGAATCTTATAAGAGTTCTATGCAGGTTATTCTGGGTTAGCCTACCAGTAGGAATCATTCCCAACATCTGGAGGGCAGTGAAAGTTGTCTTTATTCCAGAGCCAGGGAGAATTGATCATACCAAGGCCAAGGATACGAGACCAATCAGTCTGTCCTTCTCCATTCTTAAAACATTAGAAAAACTGGTTAATGTACATGTTTGGGAGAGGAGGCTAACTAGGGCTCCTCTACATTCAAACCAACATACATATCAACCAGGTAAATCATGTGAGACAGCTCTCCACCAACTCACTGTGAGGGTGGAAAAGCATTTCACTTTCACGAAACAGCCCTCTGCATCTTCCTGGACATCGAGGGGGCTTTTAGTAAGATTGTTGCAGAATGTCACAGGGCTCTGATGGAACTAGGGGAAAGCAGTACGGTAAACCTAGTGTGGCTTCCTGGCCACTCACAGGTAAGTGGCAATGAACAAGCCAACAGATTGGCCAGAATGGGGGCCAAGACTCCAGTCATTGGACTGGAACCTGTCGTGACAATCACCAAGGCTATGATCAAACTTTAAGTACGGAACTGGCTTATAAGACAGCAAGTAGAATACTGGACTAAGGTCTATAAACAAAAACATGGTAAGATAATGATGCCAAGAAGCAGCACACGAAGACACGACCTGAGGATGATGTGCACTTCCTACATTGTGATTAATCATTAAAATACATTTACAGCATCTTTGAAAGTTACAAAAATGAATGATAAGTTATACAACCTGGTATTAGTCCATAAATCCAAGATGCCATGATCAAAAGAATGCATAAATAACACGCTATTTTGGTCACAGGAACATGAAAGTGGCATTGCACTGTGCCCTGTTATTGTTTGACAGAGCAAACGTTTTTTTCATGGTGGAGATGAAATGAAGAATACAAGCCTTTGTTTGCATTGGAAGAACTTCTTGATAGCTTCCAGATGTCAATGCTGGAGTGAAGTGCATTGGTATATAATCTGCAATGATAGTAGGGTCAGATTTCTCTATGGCATCCTTACAGATGCATGGGATATCAGCTGCTCCTTGTTGACCACAAGGACACTATAATTTGGCCCTTATCTATGAGGGAAAGGTACAATTTCACATTGTTTTTTGAGCATTCCTGTTTTATAGGATAGTGGGCTCTGCTTCCAGTACTTTTGATGATGTCAGGATTGTGTTTTGACAGGTGGTGTGCCAAGGCGATTTGCATCCACTATGGGACTGGCTGCAGAAGGGTGGTGATATGTGTAGGGATCTTTATGAAATGGTATCACTAGTTTGGCTGAGCAAAAAACTGTGTCTGAGACTCTCTTCAACAGTCCCATGAGGAAAGCTAATGTGCCAGTTAGCAATCTTAAACAACCATAGCAGGGGGGCTCTAGTGGAGTACCAATGTAGGAGGGATGAAATGATCAGGAAGAAGTCACTATGACATCATGAACCTTTCATTGAATAGAAAGGTTAGAACTAGAGCTACAGGCCATAAGGTTGATTACTGATAGGGATGCATGTGGTATACTAAACTGAGTGGGATAATATTTAGTATATGGAATCAAGATTTAAGAACAACTGCACTAATGAGTTGGCCCATGTAGTGATGTTAGAACAGCCCCTAAGTTGCTAAGGTTCGTTATCTTAGAGCTGCCCCACAAAGAGTTATGGATATTGAACTAACCCAGTAAAAGAAACCTAGGGCAGCTGTTAAATAAAACTGATGATCTCACGTTATGTCATCTCTCGCTCAGGAAAGTAGGACAGATGCTGCAAAGGGTGATTCAATTTTCTTTCTTTCTTTCTTTTTCTTTTGTATTCATACTTCCACCACTTCTACTGTGGTACTAAGTGGTATCTGGTCTCTAGAGGTGGTCTCAAGGACCGATGTACACACCACACTACAAGCTCTTTCAGGATCAATTCTGTTCAAACGACAGGCTCAATAATGATGTTGGACAAGTTTGCTAAGCACCGAGCAAGCATTTCATTCCAACTGCATGAGTTCAGAAGTGGTGTAGACAGGATTCGGATCTGCTAGGATTGCTGGGTCGGCTTTCACCTTTGGTTTCTTCTCTTTTCTTTTCTATTTCTCAACATCCTCCCCATGGAATTTAAATTCAGTTGGAGGCATATCCAGATACAAGTCTGGTACAGATTAGGACTGGGCTGTTCTGCAGCCCAATGTCTGCATCTCCTGATTCTGCTGGCTTTTATTAGGGCATGGAGTTATGGTGGTAGGGCCACATGGGTGCCGGTTAGATGTGGTCCCTCCTCATACAGATTAGGTGAGCTCAGGGCCCTAAGTGCAGATATGGAAGTGAGAAAAAGGAGGGAGGGAATGGGGGAAGGGAGAGTGGGAGGAAGAAGAGGAGAAGATAGGGGAGAAGATAGGAGTCCCTTCCCTCTCATTAGACATCTTCATCCTCCTGGTGGATAATGAAAGGGTTATTTTCTGGGAATAGCTTGCTCTATTCTGGACAAGTGACAAATAATTCTACTTGTTCCTGGTACTTGAGTGAAATTTCGAATATTGAAATATTCTGACCTAAATACTTCCACATGAGTTACTTTCGAAAGCCCCAAGCCAGTACACTAAAGTTTATCGAAATCAATGTTTCTTGGAACACAGTGTCGATGAAAATTCAGTAACTACTAAAGGGGATTCTGAACACATCCAATCTAAGGCAACTTTTAATCTGCTAGGAACCATTGGCATTTTTGTCTTATTTAAATATTACTTGCTTCATTTTATCTCCATTAATACAAATACTTCACCGCAAGAACATAGGTAAGGCTTATTTCCTGGGAAAAAAAGGCAATACAAAAATTTGCAATAAAATAATACAAATGTAAGATATATCAAAATACTGACACTTACAGTTTCAGACATTGGGATTTGGTGCAGTTACACGGTTTTCGAGGCCTAATGCCATTGGGCTCCAACGTGGTGCGGGATGATGCTCCTGAACGCGGAGGAGCTGGGGTATCTGTGTTCACAGGACCAGTAGCCTGGCTGTGGCTCCCACTGGAGCTTAGGATGTTGGCACTGCTAGATTCCTGCTGCTGTGTCTGCGTCTTCTCCTTCTGGGACTGCAGTTGTGCCTGCTGATGGTGACGTTGTTGCTGCTGAAACTGATGGGCTTGCTGCAGCTGTTGCTCTTGCTGCTGTTCTTCTTGTTGCATCTGATGCTCTTGCTGTTTTTGCTGATTTAGTTGCTGCTGTGCCTGTAACTGTCCACAAAGCAATACTTTATGTTCTACTTTTATGATATTTCACTACTTTATACATATAGTTAGCTGTAAGAAAAACATACGATAGTCCTTACATATTTTTCTTTGGCTGAGCCAAATTATGAAAACCTACAATATTACAAATTTGAGCCGAACAAACAACATCTGACACAAAAACACTTCACCTTTTCAAAATCAGTAATAAGTGTACACTTATTCTACAGTCTCACTGCTCGTACGTCAAGACGAAACTCTACTTTGCGATGTAGTACGTAATTTGAATGTGGATAGAAACACTAAGTATTACTTCGCATTAAAGTCCTAACAATCACTCTTCCACAGGAATTGCATTAATAGCGTTGCAGGCAAAATCTTTAAATGTAAATGGTATAATAATATTTAAAATAAACTAGAAAATACGATGTGACATTCGTGACTGTCTGAAAAAGTGTACTGAATAATTTTTGAGCTGTTTGTAGAACTGGTCTAAAGGTCTATAGTGTGGACGTTCTGCATTCAAAGAGTGGGCCCATACCTTCTCTTGTTTCTTCTTGCCAGTAATCACTTTTCTTTTGCACAAATGAGTAGCTATTGCTGTCCTCGACAATGCCAAGAACATTTTCACTTTACACTAATGCAAGTGAACATTTAAAGTCACATGACTACTCTGTAATTTACGTTTAAGTGCTTGGCAGAGGGTTTGCGAGGAGAATTTTGGATTATTTCTGGGAAGTCCCACTCTTGAATAGCACTTGGGAAAAACAAATACCTACAGCTTTCGGCGAGAGCTTTTATTTCTCTTATTTTACTATGATTGTCATTTCTTGCTACGTAGATGAGGCTGGAAAAAATAAATAGTGCATTTGGAGACGAAAGTTGATGACTGAAATTTTGTAAAAAGATATCGCTGCAACGAGAACTAGAAACTCCTTTGTTTGTATGATTACCATTCCAACTCACACATTATATGTGACATTCTCTCCTCTATTTTGGGACAATTCAAAACAAGCTGCCCTGATTTTAACTTTTTGATGTCCTCTGTCAATTATATCTGGTAAGGATCCCATACCGCACAGTGATACTCCAGAAGAGGATGGACAAGTGTGGTGTAGGCAGTCTCGCTAGTAGATTTATAGCATCTAGTAAGCGTACGGCCAATGAAATGCAGTCTTTGGCTCATCTTTCCCGCATTTTCAATGTGATGGTACCAATTTCAGTTGTTTGTAACAACCATCTCTAGGCATCCAGTTGAATCAACAACTTTCAAACTTGAGAGATTAAACATATAGCACAAATTTGGCAGACTCCTTAATACTCATGCAGAGGACCTCACACTTCTTATTGTTTAGGGGCAACTGCCACGTTTTGCACCATACAGATATCTCATCTAAATAATTTTGCAATTAATTTTGATGTTACTACACAATACATGACCGTATCATCCGCAAACAATCTTGAGAGCTGCTCGGATTATCTCTTGAATTGTTTGTATAGATCAGGAATAGCAGAAGGCCTGCATCAGTTCTTTGGGGAAAACTGGATTTCACTTCTGTTTCACATGATGACACACTGTCAGTTACTGTGGACTGTGTCCTTTCTGACAGGAAATTATGAATCCAGGCAGACAAATGAGATGATAACCCATAAGCACACTATTTGGTTAGAACAATTAGGAAAAGGATAGATTGCTACTCACCATAAAGATGACACATTGAGCCACAGACAGGGAAATGAAAGGTTTGTTACATATTTAGCTTTCAGCTGATGCCTTGGTCAGAAAAGGGAACACACACACACACACACACACACACACACACATACACACACATTCATACATGTGGGGCAGCTGCCTGGCAACAATCTAACACCTTCATTTCTCCATTTCCCCATCATACCTGTTACCTCAATGCCATCCTTGCCACAACAGACCATGCTTCATATTTCTACATCTACATCTACATTGATACTCCGCAAGCCACCCAACGGTGTGTGGCGGAGGGCACTCTGCTCCAGTTCAGAAAAATATTCCTTGCCCTGGCTAAAACCCAGTCTCACATTCTGTTCCTTAACTGTTGCCTAAACCATTGAATCACCTCCAATGGCCTAACCATGAAAATTCCTTTCTCTGGATCCCACCTTTCCTTTCAAAATGACTTTCACCTTTTCAGATTTTGCCAGTCCTAGGCCCTCATTGCAGAAATATATCTCATGACACAGGCATCCCAGAATCACCTCTGCAAGATACTGCAACTGTGTAATCCCGACTACATTAATCACATCTCTGAAATTGAATCGCTTGCTCTCCACCACTTGGAGGAACATTCCAAACATCAGTTACATAAAGTATCCAACCTGCCGACATACTACCACCATCTTGGTGCATCACTATCAAAATGTACAGCGTTTGTCTTTGTCAGCCTTTCATAACACCCAGACCCCACCTAGCTGACCTTTTCCACTTACCAGGTCCCCGAAGTTTCCTAACAACATGCCACTAAATCCATAGCCAAAAAATTCGCAGAACACTGCTGTAAACCTTTCCACCAAATCCTAAGCCCCCAGAGAAGTTTCAGTCCTCTCCAGATGCATCATCTTTAGCCCTACAGCTATGTTTAACCATGTTGGATTTGTCAAAGACCTACTTTCCTATGCCTGCAATGGAAAAACTTTTTTTGCTGCCAACCCCTCCAAACAAAGCCAACCCAATCTCAATACTGAACCCTGCCTTTTCCAGGCCATCCAACCATGTTCCTCCCTCTCCCCCACCCCCCTTCTAACCTTTTCCCCCATCTGTTTCAGCTGGTCCTCGTCAACCAATGCGTCACCATCCTTTATGCTGACCATCTCTTCTCTGATGGCTCCATCACAGCTCTGCCCACATAAACCCACCAACCACGAACAGTACCTGCATTTAACCCTAGGATGCATATACAGGGCCTCCGAGGCCCTTGTATGTCTTCATTTTTAAAAAAAATTCTGCAATTTTTTGTTTGATTTCAAACTGCTTTCCAGTACTCTTTCACTAACGCTGTGACATTCCTCCTATCAAGTCTGAACGAGATACCTTTTTAAGTTTTTTGTATAATTCAATACGTTTACCCATACACCGTGAATGCATAAGCAGGGCTTCAGAAGCCCTCACACATTTATAAATGTTCTTTAGCCTAAGCAGTTATTAATTCAACAATAACTGTAGTGGTATTTCCAGCAACAGGAGTGCCAACAGCAGCAGAAGCTATAGTAGTGATAGTATAACTAAAAAATAATACACACTACTTTCACATATTGGCAATGTCGGTGTATTATTGATCTTTTTGCTATCAAATGTTTTATTATTGCATAGTATTGTTATCCTGTGCGGCTCTTGTCAGCCTCATTGTTACCGCAGTTTGTTTGTTGCTGCAAGGCCCATATTGTTACGAGTATGACTCGTTTACTGCTGCACAAGCTGCTGTTCGAGAGACACACCTTTTGCTATGGCTTCGACACGCAAAGCAACAGAGTCAGTATGTGCAAATGCAGCTAATTTTGAAAGTGTTGTGGCTCGGTGGTTTGAAGAACATGATTCTTCCGAGGAAGGAAATATTTTTGAAGATGCATGTAGTGAAGAATCAGCCAATGAACCTCCAGATGTGAATATTGAGGCAGATGACAGTCCTTCCGATAATATTACTTCATCAGAGTCTGAAAATGAAGAACCACCACAACAAAGTATAGTAGACCACACATACATTAGTCGGAATGGAACTATTTGAAAATTAGATCCTCCTGCTACTTTTCGTACGCCTGTCCATAATATCGTAAAGAGGGGGTTGGTTGTTTTGGGGAAGGAGACAAGCCAGTGAGGTCATCGGTCTCATCGGATTAGGGAAGGACGGGGAAGGAAGTCGGCCATGCCCTTTGAAAGGAACCATCCCGGCATTTGCCTGGAGCGATTTAGGGAAATCATGGAAAGCCTAAATCAGGATGGCCAGACGCGGGATTGAACTGTCATCGTAAAGAAGGCAACTGGTCCAGCCCGTGGTTTGAAAACCTGTAAACTAAAGGATGCCTGGGACTATTTCATCTCCAAGGAAATACTAGAGGAAATCATCAACTGCACAAATATTGAACACAGAAGAGTGGCTGCTTTATGTGGTAAAACGTGGAAAAACGTTTCGCTTTCTGAAATGGAAGGTTTTCTTGGTCTTTTACTGCTTTCTGGTGTTGAGAAGAGTTGGGAATGTCCTATTAGAGAATTATTCTTGGATGAAAACGCAAATCCTACATATAAGGCCACCATGTCAGTAAATAGATTCGAGGATATAAGGAGAATGATTAGATTTGGTGACAGGCGTACCCATGAAGTTCGATCTGCAGATGACAAACTTGCAGCTGTTCGCTATGTATGGGAACTATTTCTTGATAAGTGTAGAAATAGAACTATTCCCAATGATTCGCTCACAGTTGACGAACAGCTAGTCCCATTCCGTGGAAGATGCAGCTTCACCCAGTATATGCACTCAAAACCAGCCAAGTATGGCATAAAAATATTTTGGTTATGTGGTGCTACATCTGCATATGCTTTAGACGGAATGGTTTACACAGGAAGGAAGCCCCATGAACCTATTCGGAAAAATCTTGGATTGAATGTGGTGAAAGAGCTTGCTAAAAGCATTGAAGGATCATCAAAAAATATTACTGTTGACAACTTCTTTACTAGTGTGCAGCTGACAGAAGAGATGCTTCAGAAGCAAATTACAGTGGTGGGAACAATCAAACAAAATAAACCAGAAATTCCTAATGAGATGAAACCATCTGCTGCCTCAAGAGCGATTCATTCCTATTTGCTTGCATTTGGAGGTGACATTACAATGGTGAGTTATGTTCCCAAAAAGAAAAAGTCTGTTGTCCTCATTAGCACAATGCATCACGACAGAAACATTGATGAAACTCATGCAAAAAAGAAACCAGATATAATAAAGTTCTATAACTCTACAAAGGGTGGAGTAGATCAAATGGACCAGAAAATTTGTTATTAAACTTGCAAGAGAAACAAGAAGATGGCCATTTGCATTATGGATGAATATGATGGACGTCGCAGCAATGAGCAGTGAAATTGTATTTTCTGCCCAACATCTGACATACTATAGAGGAAGAAGTGATGAAAGGCGTTTGTTCCTAAGAGATTTAGCAGAGGAAATGGTAAGACCACTAATGGAACATCGTATTCAGATCCCTAATCTTCCAAAGAAAATCGTTGATGTCATGCAAAGACGTGGTGTTCAAAAAGATATCATATTGCCGAACCAACTACCTGTTTCAGGAAAAAGAAGAAGATGCAATTATTGTCCATATAGCAAACACAGGAAAAGTGCTATGAGATGCATTAAGTGTAAAACCAACATTTGTAAGGAACATAGTGGTGTTCTTTGTGCTTCTTGTTTGTCACATGTTGGAAACTAAGAAAAATGCAATTTTATGTGAACAATGAATAATAACTTTTTGTCAAAATATTGCCTATTTACATAATATTGTGGATAATGAGTATGTTTTAATTGAAGAAATTGGTTGTAATAAATGTTATAAAATGTAAATTGCAACTTATAAGTGAATTAATAAAATTATTTGTATATGTTGTATGTAAATGGATGTATCTAATAAAAATTCACACTTAAGAGTTTTTTTAAAACAATTAATAAAATGTTAATGAGGCCTACCAGATCCTATTACTGTATCTTAGGAATCTTTCAATATGACAATAAATTTGACATAAATAAATTTAACTCCAAAGAATGATTATATGAAAAGAGGAAGATTTTAAATTTGGGCAGGGCCTTGGAGGCCCTGCATATGCATTCATGTGTGTTTTTGGCACCATGCATCCTAGGGTTAAGCAGCTGCCATCCCTTCCACACCAAAAAATCCCTCTCATACAGCCTGACCATCTGGGGACAGCATATGTGCTGTGACAAGAACTCCCTTGCCCAGTATGCTGAGGGTCTCAAAGCCCTTTACAGAGAGGCACTGTACTGCTTCGAGAATTTCGGGGTAAATTCTAGAAATACTTGGCTCCCCAACATCTCAGAACACCCGATATTTTAATTACAAGGGTGAGAGAGTCTTTTTACTGCATTAGAGCACTGTCCCTTAGGCCTAGTCCGCAAACAAATTTCCCATGACATGTACCACATGCAACGTAATCCTACCACCACAGCCAAGAAGCAGCTACAAAGGAGTGTTCCCTTTGTCACCCAATATAACCCCAGAGTGGAACAACTAAATCACATCCTTCATCTGGGCTTTGATTATCCATCATCTGGGCTTTGATTATCCATCATCAGTGCCTGAAATGACTGACATCATACTCAAGTTCCTTACAACCCCTCCTAAAGTGGTATCGGTCACCCATTCAAAATGCATATCATCCCAGTCTATCCCTATGCGACCACAACACAAACCCTTGCCACAGGGATCACATTCCTGTGGAAGACCCAGGTGCAAGACCTGCCCAATCGACCCTCTCAGCACTTCCTTTTCCTGCCTTGTCACAGGCTGACCATACCCAACCAGAGGCCGAGCCACCTGTGAAAGCCGCCATGTCATATACCATCTCTGATGCACTAATTGCACAGCTTTCCATCCATGTTGGTATGACTACCAGCCAACTGTCCATCAGGGCAAATGGCCACCATCCAGAGCATGGTAACTACTCTGTGGCACAACATGCAGCTGAATGTAACATGCTTGCTTTCAATGGCTGCCTTACAACTGAGGCCATGTGGACCCTCTTATCCACCAGTAACTTCGCTGAACTGTGCTGATGGGAAGTTAACCTTGCAACACATTCTCCACTCCCGATATTATCCCGGCCTCAACCTGTGGTAACCTACTGTCCAACACCCTTCACCCAACAGAATCCACCTCCTCCCTATTCACGTCCCCTCACCCTCATTGTAGGCAGCCCTCTGCCAATGCACCCATCTGTATTTCCCCTTTCTGCCCCTTGCCTTTTTTGCTCCCCTCACCACTCCCTAGCTCACATGCTCCCAACACTACACCTAGCAATCTCGCCATACATACAGCTAGTCCCTAAATGTTCTGCCAGACAGCTTCCCCCCCCCCCCCTCCCTCCCCTCTCCCAACACATACCCTGCTATCCCTACTTCTTCCCTGCCCCACCAGATATGGTGGTCATGTGTGCATGAGATGTGCTTGCTTCCATGAATGTGTGTGTGCTTCATTTTCTGATGAGAGCTTTGGCTGAAAGCTAAGTGTGTAACAGTTCTTTCATTGTGCCTGTCTGCTACAGAATGAGTCATTTTTTACAGTGAGTACCAATCTATTCTTTTTCAATATTGTTGATATTCCACAACCTGGAGTTTCCACTATTTGATTAGAAGCCACTTGTGAGGAATGGTATCAAAAGTGTTCTGAAAATTCAGAAGTACGGAATCAATCTGAGATCCCCTGTTGACAGCACTCTCTACCTTGTGTGAATGGAGAGCCAGGTTTGTTCAGAAGTATGATATTTTCTTTGTCCATACTGGTTATGTGTCAATAGATTGTTTTCTTTGACGGAATTCACAATGTCCAAACACAGCGTATATTTCAAAATCCCACTGCATATCGTCAGTGATATCGGTCTGTCATTCAGTGGGTTACTCCTATTTTCTTTCTTGAATACTGTTATGAGCTGCCAAACTTTCCAGTCTTTAGGCAGGGATCTTCTGTCGAGCGAGAGGTTGTATACAACTGCTATGTAAGGGGCTATTGTACTGGCATTCTCTGAAAGGAATCTAATTGGTATACAGTCTGCTCTGGAGCATTTGCCTCTATTAAGTGAATTGAGTTGCTTCGGTACACTGAAGAAACCTATCTACTTCTACGTTAACTATGATTCAAATTCTCAAATACCTACTTAATCTTCTTTCATGAATGAATTTTGATAAGCCACATTTAGTATTTTCGTTTTAGTGGTGCTGCCATCAGTAACACTACCATCGTTATCACCCAGTGAAGTTATTATTTGTGTCTTGCCTGTGGTGTACTTTACACGTGACCAAAATCTCTTTGGGTTTTGTCAGATTTTGAGACAATTTTGGGTTTTGGGAATTATTAAAAGCATATGGCATTTAAATCCACACAACAGTTTGAGTGTCTGTAGAACTTCACAGTTCTTCGGGATATTGCATTCTTTTAAATTTGGCACATTTTTTCTGATGCTTCTGCAACAACGTTCTACCCCGTTTTGTGTATCACATGGGAACAGCTTCATTTCTCATTAATTTACTTGGTACTAAACTGAATTTTTATTTGAGTTCAAGCCACATGTGTTCTACACTTGCATACTTGTATGGAAGGAATGGGGACAGTCTCTTAGGAAGCCTCTCAAACTTTTATCTGCTTTTTTTAGATTCATTTGACATTTGTTTTTAATGGTTTGGAAGTTAATGGTATTCAGTCTTGCTACAGTGACATTTTACCACTAATTCATGTATCTATTATGACGGTCTATTTGCCTAACAAAGAACCCCGAGAGCGAGGTCGCAAAAGGTCAATGATATTTAAGGCATTCGACGCTCTACACATTGTCCGCTGTGCAACCACAATACTGGCTGCTAATGGCAACAGGGGCTGACACTGGAGGTATCCACTGATGGGTACAGCTTGAGGCTATGGAGCATAGCTGAACTGCTCAGTCGATGCGAAACTAACAACAGTGATACAGTGCTAGTGGTGTCCATACAAAACAGAGCAATGGCAACAATAAACAAATAAAACATTGGATTATATCTACAAGAACCGTTACTGAAGTTGAAATTTCGCCAGAAAGGAAAATTTCGCAGAGTGAGAAAGTAGTGGCAGATGAGTCAGTGGAATGTGTGGTGTTGTATATATATTTCACTGTGTGGACAATGCACACGGGGAGTACAATGATGACAATCCTGGCTTAACAAGAGAAAGTGATACTGATACAGGTGTCAAGCCATGTAGTTCATCATCCTTGTCAGACAACAAGCCATAAACCCAATCTCCAGTGAAATGTAGCAAAGGACAATCGTTGTCCAAGGAGTGGATACTGAACATAATTATGTGCTTGGAAGATCATCCACAGCGTAGTAAAAGAACAATTACGAACAGATTTCGAATACATCCGCAGCAATAAGAAAAACTATGGATAGTCAAGGGAGGACAAGATGCACTTGTTACAAAAACTGGAGTTTGCGTGCTTCAAGGATGCTTGATACAATTTACAGGATCTGAATGATAGTGACCTACTATGTTATGCACATCAAATTGTGCATCATATAGATTACAGTGAGTTCCAGGGAAGCAGTGCATTCTTGCATAACTTCAAAGAGTGCTATAGTATTGGAAGATATAACATAACTAAATTTCAAACAAAGTGTCAGCTTGACGATGCACAGCATACTGCAGAACTGAACCGAAAATGTGTAGATGAGATAAACTAACTTATCCCATCATTCAGTAAGTAATTTGTTTTTGACTCTGACCAACTGAGATTTGAAGAGAAAATGCATTTGGAAGGAACCCTGAAAATTGGAAGCGCCAAGAGAGTTTGAGACCTTAACTTTTCCTGGCGAATTGAATGTTCAAATAACTTACGGGTTTGCTGCCGGGTGATGTCGGTTACCACCACCAATATTTCGACAGGAACACACCCTGACATTCTCAAGGCACAACTGCACGGAGGAAGCAATGTGCAAGGGAATTTAATACCTCGGTTCACAGAGGAGAAACAAGGACCAGTCATCCTATGGAATACAACAACACAGAGATTCTGGCTTGCACGTCCAGCTATTGGGATAGTGTTATTAAGGAAGCTGTTAAAATCGAACTATCAAGCAACCTTATAAACAGAGATGGTGGATTTTGTTTAAACGCTGCTTGGAATCCAGCTCTGTCTCTCATCAATAAACAGAGGGACAGAATTAGTGCTACCTCACCTGTTGATAAATAGTCACTGTCGATATTTCTGATGTTGGTTATCCTTGCTGTGTGTTGACTCTGCGGTTACTTGTTATGTGTGGGGTATCTTCCTTTTTTCTCCTCTGTGAACCGAGGTATTATATTCCCATGCACATTGCTTCCTCCGTGCAGTGGTGCCTTGAGAATGGCAGGGTATGCTCCTGTCAAAATATTGGCAATGGTCGATGACGTCACCCGGCAGCAAACCCGTAAGTTATTTGACCAAGAGAGTTGCATGACAGTCAACTAACGTCATTGCCTTAACGCACCTGTACACAATTATACTGACTGTTAATCTGGATGGTAAATTAACTCCAAAGTTATTTATTGTGCTGTGTGAAGTTGGAGGTGCTCCGTTCCCCTATGATTCTTTCTCACATGCATGACTTTGCAACAGCAGTGGAGAATATTTATGTCACAGCAAGCAAGAATGGGAAAACGTGGGTAAGAGAACAAGAACTACAGTATGAGCACCGCATTTGGACAATAGCTGGTCCAAATAACATGCTAACATGCTTTTACTTGATTCCTGGTCTGCATATAAGAATCATACTCCTTTAGAATAAACTATCACTTCAGAAAAATGTATGACATTGCAATTCATGCCACCTGGAACCATCTGACAAATTCAGCCTCTGGATGTTTGTTTTTTCCATGCCCATAAAACATACATAGAAGTGACAAAAGTCTTAGGATAGCATTATGCACATATACAACTGGCAGTAGTATTGCATACAGAAGATACAAAAGGGCAGTGCACTGGCAGAGCTGTCATTTGTACTCAGGTGATTCATGTAAAAGGTTTCCGAAGTTATTATGGCCACACGATGGGAATTAACAGACTTTGAACATGGGATGGTAGTTGGTGCTGGACATATGGATGAAATTCTGAAAACCACAGTGTCAAGATGAAATTCTGAAAACCACAGTGTCAAGATGGTGCAAGAATACAAAATTTCAGGCATTACCTCTCACCTCGGACAATGCAGTGGTCAACAGCCTTCACTTAATGACTGAGAGCAGTAGTGTTTGTGTAGATTTGTCTGTGCTAACAGACAAGCTACACTTTGTGAAGTAACTGCAAAAATCAATATGGGATGTATAACAAATGTACAATTACGACAGTGCGGCGAAATTTGGTGTTAAACGGCTACGGTAGCAGACTACCAATGCGAGTGCCTTTGCTATCACCACATCACCTGCAGCGCCTCTCCTGGGCTCAGGACTGTATTGGTTGGACCCTAGATGACTGGAAAACAGTTACCTGGTCAGATGAGTCCCGATTTCAGGTGGTAAGAGCTTATGGTAGGGTTTGAGTGTGGTGCAGGTTCCATAAAGCCATGGACCCGAGTTTTCAACAAGGCACTGTGCAAGCTGGTGGCTGCTCCGTAATTGTGGGGAGTGTGTTTACTTGGAGTCTACTAGGTCCTCTGGTCCAACTGAATGAATCACTGTGCTCAAATGGTTATATTCAGCTACTTGGAGATCATTTGCAACCATTCATGGACTTCATGTTCTCAAATAACAATGTGCCATGTCACCAGGCCACAACTGTTTGCGACTGGTTTCAAGAACATGCTGGAAATGTGAGTGAATGATTTGGCCACCCTCACTGGCCAACATTAATTCCACTGAAAATTTATGGGACATAATCTAGCTGTCAGCTTGCACACAAAATCATGCACCAGCAATGCTTTTGCAATTATAGATGGCTGTAGAGGCAGCATGGCTCAATATTTCTGCAGGGGACTTCCAATGACTTGCAGACTCCATGCCACGACAAGTTGCTGCACTATGCTGGGCATAATGAGATCCAACACAATATTAGGGGGTATCCCATGACTTTTGCCACCTCAGTATATTATTGCACTATCTACAGTTACTCCTTTAAGGATAGCCAGTTTCACGATAAGCTCTACAATAGACTGCTTCGCATTCAGTTTCGTGCCATCACATTCCATCAGTTCTCATTACCCAGTTACACCAACATGATTCTACATGCAATCCCGTAAGACTGGACACCTAGCTGAATGTCCTGCACAGTGAATGACTCCCAAGGAGTTCGCCTTTGATCTTGATGGTGTAAACTTTTATGACCACTGTGGCATACAATTTTTCATTCAGTGTTCATGATGCACATTAATGGTTTGTTCTGAACATTTCTTGAATGCCGAAGATGTCAGTTTGGTGAAGTGTACCACATACATCCCATAGAAGGTTGATTTCTGCACCTCACCTCATGGACACTCATTTCTGTCACCTTCCTGATACATATGGTGAGTTATTAGCAGCTAACATTTTGCCTGTCACAACTGTTAACACAACACTATCAAATAAGCCTTAATAAAGATTGAACTTGTGATTCACATTCAAGGGGTTCCTTCTAAGATTGTTTCTTGTCAAGAGGTCGAGTATGTTATCACAACCATTTACACTTCTTGTGGGCCCCTGAGCTAACTGCACCATATGACCTTTGGACAAAGCATTTTGTACAATTTCAGCTGAAGTCTTACACATATCACAGACAAACATGTATTTTCACAAACATATTGAGGGTAAATTTAAGTAACCACCAGATGCCAGGTAAGAGCTTCTTTCTGGTGAGCAATGAGGTGCCAACAGCATGGTTGCACCATTAATGTATGCTTAGAACAAGAGCCAAAAGGAACTGGTTACACCCAATGAAACACAAAATAAACCATGATTTCAATCTACATCCTACACTAACAGTGACACTAAAAGCAGGGGGCAAACTTATTGCTGCAATTTCAGTGGAATTTCTATTCATTTAGATGTTTATAGCCACTTTCTCAGAAGAGGACACAATCATTTTGAAAATGTTCAGAGAAAGAAAGCATATGCAATCCAACACTCAAAGTTTTTTTCGCCCCCCCCCCCCCCCCTTCCTAGTTCAAAATGTTAAATCATTCTAATGCTCGGATTACAAGCAAGCATTTTGCTGAGTATTATATCAGACTTGTGTCTACATTAGCAAGCCATAACTTAATGATTTTTATAATTTAAACTAATTTTATTACATTATGCATGGGTACAATTAAAAAAAAAAAAATTTTTTTTTGCTCAGTACATTTCAGAATGATAGAAATACAATAGGTTGGGTGACTGTGGAGGGTAAGTGAGGGAGACTGAAAGACTGAGTAGCGTGATTGGTAAAAAAAAAAAAGAAAGAAAATAGGACAAACATAGCAAGTGATGTGAGGGGCCAGGCTAGCGGGCCAAAGGCAAATTGTGGCAGAGGGTGAGTTGCATGGGAGGTGGGTGAGAGGTGAAGGGTGAGAGGCATGGGGGAGGAGGAGGAGGAGAAGAGAGGGGGGGGGGGAGGAGGAGGAGGGGGGGAGAAGAACAAGATGCACAGGGTAAGACAGGTAGGAGACTTTGGTGAGTGGCCACAAGAGTGAAAAGTGCAGGCAAGTGAAGTGATGATAGGGCTGCAGTAAGAGGGGAGTCACACAGTTGTTCATATAGAGCAAGGTATTGAAAATCCTCTTTTACACTCACAAATGTCTAGACAACTTGTTTTAGGTGTTTGTTAATCAGCTGACCAATAAAAACATCTGATTGGTAATCACATGTTGGCTTATCTTGTCCATTTAAGTTCATAATTTGTTTTCGTTTTAATCTAGCTGAACGTAATATATTTGATTTCCATTACAAACATTCAACCTCCTTCCTATACTCAGCAGTTTACTCTTTTAATGATTATGTACATATTCTAGCTTACATGTTTTGTTCTGTTGCTGTCAACAATAAAGTTATATTTTATTACAGATCTTTTTTCTCAAGAGGAACCGGATGCCCAGGCTCTTCTTGTAAGGCTGAGTATAAATAATCTATGCTGTTTAATATGTGCTATGTCAAAGAGGAAATTCAAGGGTCAATGGAGTTCCCACAAGAAGTGAAGACAACTTAAGCCACCTCAGAAAGAGCTTCACTTAATCGAAGCAAATTTGATACAACCATGATAAGCAGATTCCCCAAATGATGTCTGCTGCCAAAAATTGTGGCTCAAAATACATTTATTTCATCAATAATCCTAACTTGAAGACTAAAACTTTTCTTAGGAAGGTTTATAAAATCTTTCTAATTCATCTCACTAATCCAATATCTCTTGATTTTTATACCACACACAGATTACTGTGATACAGGTATGACAGTGATCACCAGACCATGCTTTGCAAACCTGGGTTTACTAAACATATTCATATACAGTGGAGATCAGTCTTTCACAAAAATATTCCAAGATCCAGTTTATTATATTTAGGAGGGAAGATAAGTACAGGGAAAGTGTTAGCCATTCTCTAAATATCCTAAATATGCTAAACAGCTGATTTCCAAAACAATATGTAAACCAGCATTTAACATACATCATAAAACTCACTAAAGGTGGCATGGCCAGAACTAAAGAGTTCTAGCACTGTCTGGTGGCAGGTGCAGGGACTAGAACACTAGATGGCAGTCTGATGAGACTACCAGGTGCAGTGTCGGGAGGTGGGATGCGGGGTGGAACTGGGAGTGGCAATGGAGAGGAGCAGGAATGGGGAAAGTACGGGTGGACGCATTCGCGGAGGGCATCACACAATGAGGGTGAGGGACTGTGGAAAGGAAGGAGGTGATAGGACAGAGGGGACAAAAATAGTTGGATGGTGGATGTGAGCTAATCGGTCACCATAGATCGGGGCTGGGAAAAACCGCTATCATATCCCTGTGGAAGTCCCCAGGTGCAAAAAATTCCCACTCCACCCACTCAGGACTTCCTATTCCAGTCCAGGCTTGTCTTACTCCATCAAGCCCAGGCCACCTGTGAAAGCAACCTTGTCATACCTGCTCTGCTTCAACTGTTGCACAGCTTTTTATAGTAGTGTGACTACCTACTAGCTATCCACCAGGATGAATGCCCACCACTAAACTGTGGCAAAGCGCACAGTACACCACCCTGTGGCACAACATACATTTGAACATAACGTGCTTGATTTCAATGGATGCTTCACTACCCAGGTCATCTGGATCCTCCCCTCCACCACTAACTTTTCCAAATTGTGCAGATAGGAATTATCCTTACAACACATTCTCCGCTCTTGATATTATCTTGGCCTCAATCTACTGTCCCCACATCCACCATCTAACAGTTTCGCCCCCTCTGTCCTATCACCACCTCCCTTTCCACAGCCCCTCAGCCTCACTGTGTGCTGTCCTCCAACAATGCACCCTCATCCTTTCCTCTTGCCTGCTCCTCTACATTTTATTTTTGCTTCCTGTTCGCCCCCCCGCCCCCCCCCCCCCCAACACACACAACCCACTTCCTGCTGCTGCAACTGGCATTCTCATCAAGCCATCGTCTATTTCCTGGCCACTCCACCACACACAACTCTTCTCTCCCTCCACACACCACTATACAGCACTCTCCTCTCCCACCCACACACCACTATACAGCACTCTCCTCTCCCACCCACACACCACCAGACAGCAATCTTCTCTCTCCACATCATATCCTGCTGTCCCTCCCAACCCCACCTCACTTCAGATTGCTATTTATGTGACAGTCTCAATGTGGTCGGAGCTGCTGGTGGTACCTGTCATGTGTATGTGATGTGCTTGTTTGTGTGTGTGTGTGTGTGTGTGTGTGTGTGTGTGTGTGTGTGTGTGTGTGTGTGTGTGTGTTTGTGTTTCCCTTGCTGAAGAAGGTGCTGACCAAAATCTTTAATGTGTAACAGTCTTTTCATTGTGCCTGTCTGCAACTCAATAGGCCATCTTTATGGTGACTAGCAGTATATCGTTTTCCTAATTTTGTTGTTATTTCAACTTAGAGTTTACATTGCTTGTGACTAAGTTCTGTTCACCTAGAGCTATGTCCATTAGTAACATACTCCAAATGAAAATTCATCCTTACTGCACAAATACTACGTAAGGATGTGGCTCTCAGATATTCAGTGATTAAGGAAAGAGGATTACGGATGTTCATGTCACATTTATTCAAAAATAAGAAAGTAAGAAGACAGAGAAACATCAGCAACTTACATTTTTAACTTGCTCCACATAGTGTGCTGGCAGCATCACGTAGCTGTTACCACCAGATGGAAGAATAGCTGCTCCTGTAACTGTTGAAGCTTGAAGCGTTGCTACATTCTGAGCTCCTCGAAGCTGTGACACTGGAGTAGCTGCAGGAATGAGGATCCTCTGTGCAGGTTGACCAGAGGCAGGTTTTGGAACAACCTTTTCCATGTGAAAAATAAAAACATTATGCCTGTTTAAATAATACTTGGCAAAATTTAGAGTAGGAATATATTACAGTTTTTAAAGAGCGGGTTATAATAGACCCACACCCAGCGATTATCAATATTTGATTAGTAATAGTTTCATTTCTTTGCACCTGCCAATCATCCATCAATCGATATCAGCTTATAATTCATGTCATACGAGAGTTATCTAGGGAATATCCTCCATTACGCAACAAATAAAATACTGAAATAGTTAAAAGCATGTTTTTGACCTTCATATTATTTTCTTATATAATCACCATTTATATTTACAAATTTATCACATTTCTGAAAGAGCTGATACATTCGCTCAGAAAAAGTTTTGCTGTCACAGCCTGTGATAGCACTTTGAAGTTCCCCAATACTATCAAAATTTCAGGAGGCAACCTAGTTGCTCATGTTTGATGAGGTGGAAATCACTTGGTTCCAAGTCTTTGCTGTAGGTGGATGTCCTGTTTGTACTGACATAATAGTTATTGTCTTTTCCATGGAGTGTGCAGTTAAGTGCTGATGTGAAGTCACATGACAGTTTGGCGAACAAACTCGAGCATAATTTGAGCTACAACACTGTTCAAAAGACTGCGACCGAGTATACTTTGGGCCATGATTTTATTGATGTGCATGCCACCTACCACTTGAATACTGGACTCATTTCATGTGAGAACTATGTATGGATGTGTCACTACCTGTTTCTTAACAGGTCCTTCCTTCTGGTGTTCACTTCTAGAATTAGTTCAAAAGGAATGTTGGCGTATGTTACAGCTGTTGTCGCTAATGGGTGAGCCAGTGCGTGTTCACACTGTCAATTTCATCTGCGTAATTGTTAGGCTTCGGCGTTTTCTGTAATTCTGCTTTAAATATGTCACGTATGCTGAGCGAGCAAGAAATTGTGGAAGCTCAAGAGGCAGAATTCTTTGATTCTGGATAGGAGAGAAAAATATCTGAGTGGCAACAGTTTGAAGATGATTCATATGTGGGAAAACTGCAGTCTGCTACAATTTTTTATGGCTAATATTGTTACTACAGACACTGCTGCTGTAATTACAGTTTAGTTCTGTTTTATTTGTCTTGATCTCACCCTTGTTTTACAGATGGATCTCACAATGAATCAATATTCAACATGGGTTTCTAAGATCTGTTTGGAGAAGACGGAACAATTTAGCTGAAAAGAAACAAACTACTACCACTCTGTTTGCTCTTTGCTTGCCAGAATAATTCAAGACCTTTCCATGATTATACTTCCTGTCACCACTATTTAAAATTTGTAATCTACCAAAAAATTAAGTAATTATGAAAAATAAACACAGAATCTTGGTCTTTTTTACTATGTATTACCGTTTCAGATGTATCAAACATATATGTGCCAGCAACACTTTATATAATCGCAAAAATGGTTGGTTGCCTATGGCCACAATTCTTCTAAGTGACTGGGCTTTGGTGTACCAAAGAGAGTGTGCTACTCATGTGTGCGAGTTGGTATGACACTACATTACTGACTGCTGTTTTGTCTTTAAGAAACCCATGTTATTTCACTGGTCATCTCCTGCATCGTAATGTAATATAAAGTCCAGACAAGCAGTCTCAGTACACAGTTATAGAACACAAGCACAGAACTTGTGGTACCCTATTTGTTTAGTCAGTCATGAGAAGTACATGTGGAAAGTACGGAAAGTTGTCCAACAGTTGATATATTGTGAACTATGATAAAACAATGATACAAATTGAACGAGTTCATCTGTGTAGTCAATATAGAAAGTAGTGAGCACTTCATTATGTACTATGGTCTTTCCTCTATTGAGGAACTTTAAGTGACTTCCAATTCCACACAACAGTTGGTAGTATGAAAAGGGTTGTATTTGATAACTGAGGGTATTTCTCCCAGTATGTCCTCTGTCTGTTGTTGGCTGAACAAATTCAGTAACAAAATAAATTTGCTTAGAGATGGAAGTCCAGGTGCGAAAAGGATACTACTGAAGGAATCACTTTTATTGTTTCAGAATGATGGAAGGAATTTTCAGCACATTACCAATACATGTAATATACTCTTAGGTTTGAAGGAATAGACATTTCTTAAATTATACGCAAACATTTTAGCACTAGGAATGTCTGTGATCAAGACCTGGAGACATCATCATCATCATCATCATCATCATCAAACAAAACAAAACAAAACCAAGACAACAAAAAATTCAAGCATTCAGGGTACTGTCAACAGATGTTCAATGACTTTCATTTATTCTGGTCAAAAGTGATGTGTAACACCTTTTCTGCTGACAAAATTGTGTTTTATGAATTTGATCAAGACTGGAAATGTAATACCTATCATATACAATGATTTTCTCCAATAATATTCATTCAAGAGATGTTGGCAAACAGGGAATTTGCATAATACAATTACCGTTATTTATAGAGCTACAAGTGGACACATTACTAGTCACACCTGAAGATGGAAGAACCAGAGACTGATATGCTGAAGAACAGTTTCCTAAACTGATCTAAAGAATATTGGAAAAGTGATTAAAGACAAAAATAGGTGACCTTGCCAAATTGCAAAAATTCCTATGGAGATTTCTAGTCCCATGAGTTATCTTCACTAGCGATAAATAAAAGAAATAATCTGTGAACACAGTTTTGATTCTAAGAAAGAGCTATGTCACAGCATGAAGCATTTCTGGAGAAAATCTAGCAACACACTCCGACCTTAATTGTGCATAGGTCATTCCATGCCAAGTCGTTCAGTTTCGGAATAAGTTCCTGCATGACCATCACAGATTTTGCTGCAATGCTGTGTGAAAATTTTTACCCCATAGCGCAGCTATCAACAGTGCACCCATGAGTTTTCGGCAATATTGAAACGCAATATCTCCGGCAATATTTTCTTTAAAGAAATAAAACTATGCCATCTTGCACAACTTTTTATGCTCTCTAAAGTGAAATAATTGAAAGGAGGAGGAGGAGAAGAAGAAGAAGATTTCCTGAATGACTTGCATATGGATAATTTGAAGCGAAGTCAGCCGAAAAAACACACACTGACAAGAAGAAAAGTAAAGTTTAGCTTTTTATATCTCTGGAAGTAATTGTGGGCTACGACTGAAACATAGTGCATAATAACTTACAAGAAAAAGGTCTTACAATATGAAAATTAATTAGCCTACTGATTTCCAATAGTTCACAAACTGAAGTCAAAGTTGACAATTTTTCTAAAAGTGGGAGAAATGGTTATTTCTGACCCACTTTTAAAAAACAAGAGTCTGCTGCAAATTCTTATAAACTATTTTCTTTAGCAAGACTAAGTTCTAAACCATCTAAAAAAACCTTTATTTTATTTTGCAATGCATGCATTTAAGGTGCTAAAAACAACTATATTCAACATGTAACTGACATTCGGATTTAGGTTATGACATGTTCAATATGCCTGCCATCATTGGTGGTGATGTGGTGCAGACGAATAGTGAAATTCTGCGTGACTCGCTGATGTGTCTGAACATCCATGTTGTCGATGACCTCCTGAGTGGCTGTTTTCAGCTCAGTAATGGTTTTGGGGTTATTGCTTTACACCTTATCTTTAATATAGCCCCACAAAAAGAAGTCGCAAGTGTTCTGACCCGGAGAATATGGCAGCCAATAAAGGCCAATGCCAGTGGCCTCTGGGTACCCCAGAGCCAGAATGTGGTCCCCAAAGTGCTGCTCGAGGACATCAAAGACTCTCGTACTTCAATGGAGTTGAGCTCCATCTCGCATGAAGCGCATCTTGTCAAAATTAGGGTCATTTTGGATAATGAGGGTGAAATCATCTTCCAAAACTTTCAAGTAATGTTCGGTAGTGAATCTGCCATCAACAAAAATTGCACCAATTATTATAAGAATGGACATTGCACACCACAGTCACCCGTTGAGGGTGAAGAGACTTCTCAATCATGAAATGCGGATTCTCTGTCCCCCAAATGCATCAATTTTGCTTACTAACAAACCCATCCAAATGAATATGGGCTTCATTGCTAAACCAAACCATACAGCACATACTAATTCCCATCATTCCCTGTGACCAGCTTTGCAGTCTGAACGTCCTAATGCAAACCGTTCAGAAGTTATAACTATTTTACTTCATATATTTCAATACTTGTCATCTTGTAATAACTTACAAATACAAGGTCTTATAAAATAAAATTCCATTCCAATAGGTTACAAATTGAGGAGAAAAATGACAGTTTTTCTAAAATTGCCAGAATGGCTATCTTTTCCGACTTCATTTGAAAGATCACGTTCTAGCTACCTGGTTTTGCAAAGTGAGCATATGAGGTCCTAAAATGGAACAACAAGGTGGAGGCGCAACAAAAATGGGCCCATATTCCACTGCCTATCAAATTAAATCTGACATCTTTTGTAACGTACTAAAATTATTTAGTTCTCTATGTGGACAACAATATCAAAAGTACTGATGGCTAGAAAATGAGCACAAGTCAGAAAAACTGCACAGAAGAAGTTTCTTCTTCTTCTTCTTCTTCTTCTTCTTCTTCTTCTTCTTCTCCTCCTCCTCCTCCTCCTCCTCCTCCTATCCCCCCCCCCCCCCCCCCCCCCCCTCACTCTCTCATTTTAGACATCTCTACAGCATTCAGTTTAAAAAATTCTTTTTATAAAAAAATAAAATGGAATAAGGAAGCCAATAAAAAGAATAGTTTTCTCTTTTTTTGTGGCTCTAATAATTCGAAGTAATCACATTTGGAAAGTGTGATTTTTTAGTCCTATGTTACCAAAATTTCTTCCTAAACACTCCCATTGGTGACATCATCTGACTGGTAGTATAGTTTTCCTCATTGCATTCCACAGAAAATTAATGAAACAGGTAAGAAATTCAAGTAGCCTGAAGTACACATGAGCTTAGGATCCTAAAAGAGACCTCTTCTGGCTCTGGCACATCTACAAACATATGGGAATCTGCAGTAAAGAAAGTCATCCATGGCTGTTGTTGCACAGCTATCAGGCATGGCCCCTAAGGCAATGGGGATGCTGGTTTTCTCACTTTAAAAGAAATCAGCAGTGGTTAAACGGCCATGGACCATACAAACATATTTATACAATTTTTCATGTGTGCATTTATGTTCCACATTAGTCACGAACTATGCTAACACAAAGTACACTATGCCTTAAACCAGAAAGAAACTAGCACATCAATAACATCACACAAAGTTTCAAGCACTGGCTTTAAATGATGGCTCTAGGGATATACTGCAACGTATTGCTCACACAGGGATCATGCAGATAAGATTAGAATAATTACTGCACGCACAGAGGCATTCAAACAATCATTCTTTCCATGCTCCACATGTGAATGGAACAGGAAGAAACACTAATAACTGGTACAGTAGGACGTACCCTCTGTCATGCCCCTCATGCACAGTATAGATGTAGATGTAGAAATAAAAAGACTTACTAATAATTATCTACAACATGAATCCATTCCAAAAAATGTCAGGAAGACTGCTGAGAATTTCATCAAAATTGACAATGTGGAACTTCTGTAAAACCTGAAGGCTACTTATATGAAGTGTGCTGCAATTGTTACACAACAATTTTACTACCATCATTTCCACGACCTTGGTAATGCACAGTTAAATTGTGAAGTTTATAAGCAGCTTGATTCTGTAGTTACAGCAGACAAATAGACTGAAATATGTCACAATGAGTAGTGACAAGACACCCCTTTCTTGAAGTTTTTCAAGTTATTCAGACTTTATCTGACTTCCTAGTCATCAATACTTTTGATATTGCTTTCCCCATAGAGTATTAAACAACTGTACAACATAATAAAGACATCAAATTTACTTTGAGTACCAGTGGAATAAGGGCCCCATTTTCAAAGCACCCCCACCTGGTCGTTCTTTAGGGCCTTATACACTGAAGCGCCAAAGAAACTGGTAGAGGTATGTGTATTCAAATACAGACGTATGTATGGATTACTCCTGCTACATTGGCAAGTTATCACAATTTAAGTGAGTTTGAACGTGGTGCAATAGTCTGCACACGAGCGATGGGACACAGCATCTACGAAGTAGTGATCAAGAGGGGATTTTCACATACGACCATTTCACAAGTGTAGCATCAATATCAGGAATCCGGTAAGACATCAAATCTCTGACATCCCTGCAGCTGGAAAAAAATCCTGCTAGAACTGGATCAACGATGACTGAAGAGAATTGTTCAGTGTTACAGAAGTGCAACCCTTCCACAAACTGCTGCAGATTTCAATGCTGGGCCATCAACAAGTGTCAGCATATGAACCATTCAATGAAACATCATCGATATGGGCTTTCGGAGCCAAAGGCCCACTCATGTACCCTTCTGACAGCATGACACAAAGCTTTAAACCTCGGCTTTGCCCATCAACACTGACACTGCACTATTGATGACTGGAAACATGTTGCCTGGTCGGACGAGTCTCATTTCAAATTGTATCAAGCAGATGGACATGTATGGGTATGGAGACAACTTCATGAATCCATGAACCCTGGATGTCAGCAGGGGACTGTTCAAGCTGGGAGGATCTGTAATGGTGCGGGGCATGTGCGGCTGAAGTGATTTGTGACCCCTGATACGTCTAGTAACAACTCTGACAGGTGGCATGTATGTACGCATTCTGTCTGATCACCTGCATCCATTCATGTCCACTGAGCATTCTGATGAACTTGTGCAATTCCAGCAGGACAATATGACACCCAATATGTCCAGAGATGCTACAGAGTGGCTCCAGGAACACTCTTCTGAGTTTAAACACTTCCACTGACCACTGAACTCCCCAAACATGAACATTATTGAGCATATCTGGGATGCATTGCAACACGCTGTTCGAAAGAGATCTCCACCCCCTCGTACTCTTACGAATTTATGGACAGCACTGCACGATTCATGGTGTCAATTCCCTCCAGCACGACTTCAGACATTAGTCGAGTCGATACTACATCATGTTGCAGCACTTCTGCATGCCCACAGGTACCCTGCACAATATGAGGCAGGTGTATCAGTTTCTTTGGCTCTTCAGTGTGTACACACATTGAAAAAACCATAGTTTTTAGGTGGTTTAGAACATGTTCTTTCTAATGAAAATGGTTTATAGAGAGTTTGTAGAAGACTCTTTCTACAACTTTTGAGAAATCTTTTTCTATTATTTATTTTGACAAAGTTCTAAAAGCTGTAAAGACGATCAAGTTTTATTTCTTTCAAAAAAAATATTACCGGAGATGACATGTTGCGAAATTGCCAAAAAGCACACTGTTGATACTGTAGCTGCACTGTGGAGTCAAACAAATGACTATCTCTGAAAGGATTCAGTTACTAATGATCAACATACTTTACCAGTGTGCATTAGGAACATGTGAGATTGTTCACATAAAATTTCATTAAAATCCGTGATAGTCATGTGGAAACCTTTACTCCACTTGTTGCTGTATGACTCACATTACTATTACAACTAAGAGAAACACAAAACATCACAACTCAAAATTTTAAATTGTGTCATTTTGAATGTCAATGGTTCACAAAGAATTGCCTCCCACAAAACTGAACAAAAGCCTGCCATTTTCTTCCAGTTTGTTTGCTTGTATGTGGAATTGTATGCTGTCACTTTCAAGAACTCTGGGAAAATTACTACCCTCTAATTTACTGCTACTGTACCTGCACTGAATAATTGCAATGTGAAACATTTGCCAGCATTAGTTTCAATTTTACATTAAACTATAAGGTGATAAATGATAATACCGCGCAGTTACTGAAGTGCAGCTACTCCAGTGTGGGTTGCAAGTATCGTATGGCAGTGAAACATGGTAGGTATTCTACTGCATTAAAACAAAACCAATTTACGCTGAAAAGAAATTTGTTCAAATTTTGGCCAACAGTTACAGATCTGGCGCTGTGCGGCATCTTTTCAACGTCTCCAATGCTCATACTGAACAAATTGTGTAAGCGGCAGTTAATAATAAAATCAACATTATGCATTTCTCACTTGTCTGACCTGTTCCTGATACATCACCAACGGAAACGTTGCTATTAAGTCTTTCTTTAAAGCTCTGGATAAAGAAAGTAGCAAAAACCTTTCAGGGCTGGAATGCTGACAATTGACCGCTGCCATTGGTCAGTTGAATGTCACATGGAATAAAGCAGCTATTTTGGACCCAAGTAGTGCACGCATGCAAATGGGAGAATTGATGTAATTGGTGGTTATTGTAGTATGTAGGGGTGTGGGAAACATACAGACTTATTTTATACTAAATGAAGAACCTAACAAAACTTGTCAGTTTTTTTGCAATGAAGAATGCTACGGTGTTTGCATTAAATTGCAGTGTTATGCATTTAACTGCGATTCGATAGCAGAGCTCGGTAGTAGGTTTTTGCAAATTCCACAAGGCGAATGGAATGAGGGTTTAGGCAAAATCTTGATGCATCAAATATGAAGGAAAGATAATTTCCATACGAGTCTACCAGAATAAATGAAACGAAAAAATGTTTCTCTTTGTGGATTATACAACAATAACCTCATATACAACATTATTTGGGTGACGGGCCATATTATTTTTTGTAGTGAAACTGACAGAATGCTGAATTTGTAACATTAAGCTTGTAAGATAAGATCGGTCCTCGATCTCATCACCATTTCTTCTTTTCTCCCTACAAGTAATGTTTACATACGAACTAATCTTCCATTGGCATATTTCAAAAAATTTTAATTCAGTACCATTTTCAAGATAAAAACAGGAGATGTCATGATTTTTGCACTGACACTTGTATTTTAGGTGTCCATCTCTTCACTGCAAGTTTGTATCTTCCTTCCAAAATTCTGGAATAAGTACTGTTCAAACCATATATTTCATAAAAATTAAACATTTCATAAAATCAAGGATAGAACATTCAGTAACCATATTATATTACATCTGACATTGATCACAAAACATTGACCTTATTAACAGATAAAAGATAGCTATTACGGTAAGTGATTGTGGAGCAGAAAATCAATCATAATTGCTCAACAGTGGAAAGGCCTCATTTCACGCTGTTAACGCATGTACGAGCAAATGGAATAAGTTCACTGATATGTGAGTGGCTAGAAGACTTCTTAAATAATAGAACCCAGTATGTTGTCCTCAACAAGTGTTCATTAGAGACAAGGGTATCATCAGGAGTGCCCTAGGGAATGTGATAGGACTGCTGTTGTTATCTATATACATAAATGATTTAGCAGATAGGGTGAGCAGCAATCGGTGGTTGTTTGCTCAATCTGTGGTTGTTTGCTGACAATGCTGTGGTGTATGGTAAGACGAATGGCAGCTAGTCCTAAATGTAGAAAAATTTTAGTTAATGCAGATGAGTAGGAAGAGCAAACCTGTAATGTTTGGATACAGTAATACTAGTGTCCTGCTCGCACTGTCTAGTCATTTAAATATCTGGGCATAACGTTGCAAAGCGATATGAGGTGGAACGAGTAAATGAAAGGACTGGAAAGCTGCCAAAACATAATGTGAGTAAGGATCATGAAGATAATATACGAGAAATTAGGGTTCATACGGAGATGTACAGACAGTCATTTTTCTCTCGCTCTATTTGTGAGTGGAAAAGCAGGTGAAATGACAAATACACTATTTGATCAAAAGTATCCGGACACCAGGCTGAAAATGATTTACAAGTTCTTGGCACCCTCCATTGGTAATGCTGGAATTCAATACGGTGTTGGCCCACCCTTAGCCTTGATGACAGATTCCACTCTCGCAGGCATATGTTCATTCAGGTGCTGGAGGGTTTCTTGGGGAATGGCAGCCCATTCTTCACGGAGTGCTGCACTGAGGAGAGGTATCGATGTTGGTCGGTGACGCCTGGCATGAAGTCAGCGTTCCAAACACTCCAAAAGTGTTATATATGATTCTGTGCAGGTCAGTCCATTACAGGGATGTTATTGTCATATAACCACTCTGCCACAGGCCATGCATTATGAAAAGGTCCTTCATAGTGTCAAAAGACGCAATTGCCATCCCCGAATTGCTCTTCAACAGTGGGAAGCAAGAAGGTGCTTAAAACATCATTGTAGGCATGTGCTGTGATAGTGCCACGCAAAACAACAAGGCGTGCAAGGCCCCCTCCATGAAAAATATGACCACACCATAACACCACCGTCTCCGAATTTTATTGTTGGCACTACACATGCTGACAGATGACATTCATCGGGCATTCGCCATAGCCACACCCTGCCATCACACTGCCACATTGTGTACTGTGATTCATCACTCCACACAATGTTTTTCCACTGTTAAATCGTCCAATGTTTAAGCTCCTTACACGAAGTGAGGCGTCGTTTGGAATTTACCGGCATGATGTGTGGTTTATGAGCAGCTGCTCGACCATGAAATCCAAATTTGCTCACCTCCCACCTAACTGTCATAGTACTTGCAGTGGATCCTGATGCAGTTTGGAATTCCTGTGTGATGGTCTGGATAGATGTCTGCCGGTTACACATTACGACCCCCTTCAACTGTCGATGGTCTCCGTCAGTCAACAGACGAGGTCGGCCTGTACGCTTTTGCGCTGTACGTGTCCCTTCACATTTCCACTTCACTATCACATCAGAAACAGCGGACCCAGGGATGTTTAGGAGTGTGGAAATCTCATGTACAGATGTATGACAAGTGACACCCAATCACCTGACCAAGTTCGAAGTCCGTGAGTTCCGCGGAGCACCCCATTCTGCTCTCTCACAATGTATAAAGACTACTGAGGTTGCTGACAACGAGTACCTGGCAGTAGGTGGCAGCACAATGCACCTAATATGAAAAACATATGTTTTTGGGGGGTGTCCGGATACTTTTCGTCACATAGTGTAGTTGTAGAGGGTACCCTCCGCCACACACCGTATGGTGGCTTGCGGAGTATCTATGTAGATGTAGATGGCATTTGGGAACACAAAATACCTGTGGTACACTGTAGAGAGATTTTATTGAAGAACTTGCTCCCCTTCTAGCAATAGTTTATTGTAGATCACTAGAACAATGAAGAGTGTCTACTAACTGGGAAACACTCATGTCATTTCCATTATCAATAAGGGTTGTCAACAACAAACACAACATTGATCAACAACAACACACAAATGTAGGTTCTGATGTCCATCTGTTGTACAATTATGAAACAGTTTTACACTCACACATTATGACCCTATTGGAGACCCAAGATCTCATCTATAAAACCCTACATGGATTCCATACAGATCTTCCAAAAAAACTTTGCTGCTTTCTTCATGCCTCAGAATCAGAGAGCCACAGGCAAAGGTACCGACCTGATTTGTTAACACATTCAGGACTTCCATGCAGATAGAACTCAAGATGGCGTACTAAAAGGAACAATATAAACAAATGTAAAATTAATTTCAAGAAGATTTCTCAGTTCCGGTACCACAGTCACTATTTTGCCGAGGAGCAATTCCATTTTCCACCCTAGTCATTATAAAATCACTGTTATTTACACTATGATCAGCTGGTTTTGGCTGTTAGCCACTTTCAAATGTGTATTACAGTAGAAACATTATTTTGAAGCATTGATGAATAAAAAATAGTGTTTGCACTCACGTTGACTCTGAAGGTAAACAAATGTGATGTGTTGTGCACAAATAGGCAAATAAATCCACTACTGTTCAATTACATCATTAACAACAAGTCACTGGAAGCAGTAACCACAGTAAAATTCCTAGCAGCAACCATCTGGAGCACAACCTAAGATAGAATGACTGCATAACACTAATCACAAGAAATGCATATGCTAAGCTGATCCTTTGGGAGGATTTAATGAAGTGGAATTCATCCACAAAAGAAGTGGCTTACAAAACACTTCTTAAACTCAACGAGTATTGCTCGTCAGTCTGTGATCCTTACGAAGTTGGTCTGATGGAAGACACAGAAGATACAAGAAAGAGCAACGCATTTCATCATGGGACGGTTTAGTTGGCACAAGAATGTTATGAAGGTGTTAAAAAATTTCATTGGTAGACACTACAATATAGGCACTGCACTTCGTGAAGACATTATTGTTGAAAATCAGCGTATCGACAGTCCAAGAAGAGTTGGGTAACATGTTACGTCCCTCCCTCATATGTCGCACTACTAAATGTTAAAAATAAGAAAATCAGAGAAATGAGATGTTTACAAACACAAAAAATAAAAACAGGAACAAAGGAAAAGACAATGGTGCCAGAAGTACCATTTGCCACACACCCTAAGCTGACTTGCAAAGAAAGGAGGTAGGTATTGGTTCTATTATATCTGCTGCCACATTAAGCATGAAGCTACAACAAAAATTACATTCTTACAACAGAAGGAAAATATATATTGCTACTTACCATAAAGTTGACACATTCAGTTGCGGACAGGCACCACTAACAGACATGTACACATTAGTGTTCTGGTCTGAGTTGCTAGAGATGGTAGTCTGTGTGTGTGTGTGTGTGGGGGGGGGGGGGGGGGGGGTGAGGTGCGCTTGCTTGTGGGAATGAATGGGTATGTATTTCTTTTTCTTTTTCTGTCAAAGACTGTGGTCAATAGCTAATGTGTAAGTGTCTTAATTGTGCCTGTCTGCAACTTAACGTGTCACCTTTATGGTAAGTAGTAGTAGTTTACCTTTTCCTTAAAAACTGATGTTCCAACCTGGAGTTCACATTGTTTGATTTTGTTCTTACAACATACTTTGTTTACATGTCATGTCGATGATGCTACTTTTGTTGGAAAACATCAAATGCCATTTTAGAACAAAACATTTATTCAAAACCACAAAAGTATGACAATACTGAAAATATGTCCAAAACATCAAAGCACAATAAACACCACTGCTGAACTGAAGCAAAGTAGGTTTTTTTTTTTTTAATATATATATATATAAAGACAAGTGACTACCTTCAAAGATCAAGTGTGTGTGTGTGTGTGTGTGTGTGTGTGTGTGTATGTAAGAACATAGAAAAAACACTTATACTCTCACACTTTCCCACAATTGCTTATATATATCATGAGGCAGACACTATATCAACAAGGTTCTTCATCATCGGTAACCTCGTTAATGGTAACTGTTTTGCCATAATGTCTGCTGTCTGTTTATTGGCTGGTGTGTACTTCACTCTAACCACCTCTTCTTTAACTAGTTGATGAATGTAATGATACCTAGCCTCTGTGTCTTTTGATTTTTCATAAAATCCAGATCCATTAATAAATGTGATAGATCCTATTTTGCAGATAGATAACGAAAGTGCTAAGGACCCATCAACAGCTGAAATTCCTTTCAGAAGTTGATCTAACTACACAATGATTTGTAAGTTTCACTCGAAGCCACATATTCTGCCTCCACTGGAGAAAGAGCAATGCACTTCTGCTACTTATTTTTCCACAGAACATGCCCTCCATGAAACTTGAGTAGGCTGCCACTTGTTGATTGTCTCATGCTTCATTTCCCACCAAAGTCAGCATCATCACTATAAGCTTCAATATTATGCTCTTCATTCTTCTCAAACTTAATGCCATCTGTAACTGTTGATTTAAAATATCCGAATATTCATGTGATCAATGTAAAATTTGACTGTGCTGGTGAATACTGAACTCTTGATGAGCAAAAAAAAAAAAAAATCTGGTCTCATGCCTTGTGTCAAATGCATCGAACTTCCAAACTTTATGCGATAGAGTTCAGTATTATTAAAAGGAGATGTTACTCCCAGTATCAATCCTAGTCTAACAATATCAATTTTCCATCCATCATTGCATAATTCTCTATAATTATCTTCACAAATGCCAACGGATTTATCTGAATACAGTCATCAAATTTCTTGATTTGTAAGGACAAGAAGTAATCATCCTTTTCTACAGTGATCTGAAAATGTTTACACAACCGCTCAATAAACTCAGTAGTTGCATCATTAGGGCTCCTAGCCAATCCATCATCAACATAAAACAACAGTACCAAGTTTTCACCATAAAACGTACATGGATCTGAACAGTTCTCCCATAAATTACATTCAATATAAAATACAACAACATTTACCAGCATTTTGAGGCTTGCTTTAAGCCATATAAACTTGTCAGTAATTTAAACACACATCCTGTACCATCCATAAAAGCCCTCTGGTTGATATATGTATACCTCCTCCTCCAAAATACCACCAAGAAATGTTGTTCTTACATGAAATTGCCTCGTACATCAGTCGTGTTGTAACACTCAACAGGGCTCTCATCGCCTCAACTCTTGCAACAGTGCTAAATGTGTCAACATAATATATTCCAAAACATTGAGTATATTCACAGTCGACCTTCTATTTCACCACTTCATTATTTGTAGCAAACATGTATCAATTTTCAACTTTTTTAAAAATTAAACAACTCTCATGTTTTATTTCTTTCCAGAGCATTCATTTCTACCTCCATTGCTTCATTGCTTCCTTCCATTCCTCAGAGTTTTCTGACTGCACTGCTTCTTCATAGTTCCTTGCTGTCTCACAAAGAGTCATCATTCCTGGTTGATGGGCTGAATCTCCACACTAAGATGGTGGTTTCTCCAAATTTCACCATTCACATAAATTATGGCTTCACATGTCTTCATATTTTCTTGCTTCCAAGTTGCTCTCAACTTGTCTCTCAGTCTTGCAAAAATAGTTGATAACCCTTTCATCACATGACGACACATCTTGGTTCATACATCCCACTGACTCTCCTATTCAAAATAAACATTTTCAATTTCATTTTATGCAACCTTTTCATTCTCATCTACATCTGATATATCAACAACCTTTTTGGTCTCTTGAGTAAGTGGTTCCTGTAATTGTTTGCATTCGAATTTTACATCCCTACATACACGCATGCATATTTCAGGAAAATAATTGAGGTATCCACAGTCACCATAACCAACCACATATCCTTTTGAAGATTTAGCATCAAACTTCTTGCATTTGTTTGTAGGAATCCAAGCACAGCATTCTGATCCACGCATCACCAAATCATCATCAAAAGGACCTCCTTTCTTCAAAAATATTTCAATTGGAGTTTTACCTTTAAATTTTGTGGGATCAGTTTGATTCATAGTGCGTGTTGCAGCCAGAATAGCCTTACCCCACAATGCTTTTGGTAGATTTTCAGCACAGCAAGGCCAAAAACGTGCCATCACACAAAGGATTTTATTTTTCCGCTACCAATTCCATTCTGCTGAGGAATATATCTTGCAGTAATTGAATGTTTCAGTCCAGTTGTGTCAGTGAACTTATATACATCTTTACTATGGAACTCCTTGCCAAGGGCTGTATTTAATTCTTTTGAAGTAATATCAGCTTGAGTCTTTATCACTTTAATGGACAGTGGTAATTTTCCTTCAATTTCATCATTGTGCCTGAAAAGGTACATTACTCTAAAACTGGAAAAATCAACCTCAAAAACAATGAAGTATCGATGACTTTACAAATCATTTTCTTCCATTGGTCCACAAACATCAGCATAAACTAATTATTCAGGTTTAGTGGGCTTTTGTGCTCTTTCACCAAACACCAGCTGATGATGTTTACCATCGACACACCTCTCACGAAAGCTACTATCAACCATTGTCTCTATGCTGCTATCCTTCAAAAACTGATGTACGCAACATTTACTTTGATGAACCATTTTTTCATGCCATCTCTGTATCATCATCAGTTTCAGCAACACCACACGACCTCTCTTGATGAACAACCTTCACAGCTCAGATTATTTGATTTATTAATTCTTGGACAGCTTGCTTAACATAAAATAAGTTATAGGATACATCAGGGAAAACCAATCATCTTCAAAATATCATTATGTCTATTTATGCTCAACTGTATACATT
Source organism: Schistocerca serialis cubense (assembly GCF_023864345.2). NCBI lineage: Eukaryota > Metazoa > Arthropoda > Insecta > Orthoptera > Acrididae > Schistocerca > Schistocerca serialis. The sequence continues at coordinate 585,873,509 of NC_064639.1, forward strand.
ACATCAATCAGCCCATACCAAATGCTTTAAGTTGTACACCATTCTTGGCATTATCCATCTACCTTGAGTTTCAAATGGTTCATATGTAGTGTACCACCCCTGCCAATGTACCAACGACCACAATCACAGCTCAGTGTTCTTCCAGTCCATATGTGGCATAACAGCAAACCAGTGCTTAACAGTATTGGTTAAAAACAGTTTTGGTTGCAATTTAGTGTTTTTATTTTTCAACGACACGTTTCGCCTTATTTAGGCACCTTCAGGTTATCTTTTCTAGGCGGACGCGAGAGGCACCAAGATCTGCATAACGCGTTCCCGTTCACAGGAGCAGGAACTGTATTCACAGTGCTCCAACGTGTCATTGAAAAATAAAAAAAACTAAATTGCAACGAAGACTGTTTTTAACCAATACAGTTCAGTGTACTTACATCCCCAGAAAAATTCCTGTGTGTCACAATAAAACTTTTTTTTTTTGCAGTTTCCAAAGTGTCTGTGTGATGACAATTTCTTGAATCTCCCACTGATATTATACTAGCTGACAACACTGCACAGTCTTCTCTTTTGTATGTGTTATTACAATCGTTTGATCAATGGCTCTTTTTCTTACACTTAAAACAAACCAGCCCTGTTTTACAATGTTCTAGTAAGTGACCTCCTCCATCACATAAAAAGGACATTCTATCTCCTTTCCTTTTATAATAAGCTTCTGATGAAGTTAGTTTGTGCCTTTGTTGCTGTTTGTTAATCTTAATTTTCAACATCAATGTTGTAGCAACACTTCTGTCCTCACAATGTGTTGTTCTCGGTTCATAATTTAAATGCTGTTTACGTAACTTATTCCATTTCTTCTTTTCAGTAGGAAAATGTAATCGAACTCTTTAGGTAAAGTTTACAAAAATTGTGCACAAAGATCACCATAGCTGATCGGCTTGTCCAACAATGAAAGCTGAGTTTTTAAACGATGGAAAATCCAGAATGGAATAATGACAATATTATGAAAAGGATAGACTGCCACTCATCATATAGCGGAGATGTAGAGTCGCAGACAGGCACAACAGAAAGACTGACAAGAAAGCTTTCAGCCAAAATGCTTTCTTCTGAATTAGACAACATGCACCTCCCCCCCCCCCCCCCCCCCCCACACACACACACACAAAATAACATGAATGTCACTTGCGCACACATGACCACTGTCATCTCCACTATACGGTGAGTAGCAATCTATCCTTTTCATAATACTGTCTAAGTGTATCAATCCGTTGCTACCCACACAATGTTATGAAATTTGTGTCTTAGCAGATCAATGTTTTCAGATCAGTGGACATCATAAATTTTACTTAGCTTCTTCCAAATCTCTTTAGCAGTCTTGCATTCCATAACGTTAAGTAAAGGTTGGTGTCAAGCAATAGAATTAGCCGTTTCCTTTCTACTGCATTAGCTTTAGTTCATTTAGCAAGTTCAATTTCGTAAATTTGTCCACTTTTTTCTGGCCTGCTCGCATCAGCATTTACGAAGTCAAAGATTTCGTCTAAAATAATTCTAATTATGATCTCCACACCCCACAATTTTCTTCACAAGTGAGGTTTTTTAATTTGCTGTCTTCCATTGGCCATTGTCTTGTCTTCTGCATTTCTACACTCCTGGAAATTGAAATAAGAACACCGTGAATTCATTGTCCCAGGAAGGGGAAACTTTATTGACACATTCCTGGGGTCAGATACATCACATGATCACACTGACAGAACCACAGGCACATAGACACAGGCAACAGAGCATGCACAATGTCGGCACTAGTACAGTGTATATCCACCTTTCGCAGCAATGCAGGCTGCTATTCTCCAATGGAGACGATCGCAGAGATGCTGGATGTAGTCCTGTGGAACGGCTTGCCATGCCATTTCCACCTGGCGCCTCAGTTGGACCAGCGTTCGTGCTGGACGTGCAGACCGCGTGAGACGACGCTTCATCCAGTCCCAAACATGCTCAATGGGGGACAGATCCGGAGATCTTGCTGGCCAGGGTAGTTGACTTACACCTTCTAGAGCATGTTGGGTGGCACGGGATACATGCAGACGCGCATTGTCCTGTTGGAACAGCAAGTTCCCTTGCCGGTCTAGGAATGGTAGAACGATGGGTTCGATGACGGTTTGGATGTACCGTGCACTATTCAGTGTCCCCTCGACGATCACCAGTGGTGTACGGCCAGTGTAGGAGATCGCTCCCCACACCATGATGCCGGGTGTTGGCCCTGTGTGCCTCGGTCGTATGCAGTCCTGATTGTGGCGCTCACCTGCACGGCGCCAAACACGCATACGACCATCATTGGCACCAAGGCAGAAGCGACTCTCATCCCTGAAGACGACACGTCTCCATTCGTCCCTCCATTCACGCCTGTCGCGACACCACTGGAGGCGGGCTGCACGATGTTGGGGCGTGAGTGGAAGACGGCCTAACGGTGTGCGGGACCGTAGCCCAGCTTCATGGAGACGGTTGCGAATGGTCCTCGCCGATACCCCAGGAGCAACAGTGTCCCTAATTTGCTGGGAAGTGGCGGTGCGGTCCCCTACGGCACTGCGTAGGATCCTACGGTCTTGGCGTGCATCCGTGCGTCGCTGCGGTCCGGTCCCAGGTCGACGGGCACGTGCACCTTCCGCCGACCACTGGCGACAACATCGATGTACTGTGGAGACCTCACGCCCCACGTGTTGAGCAATTCGGCGGTACGTCCACCCGGCCTCCCGCATGCCCACTATACGCCCTCGCTCAAAGTCCGTCAACTGCACATACGGTTCACGTCCACGCTGTCGCGGCATGCTACCAGTGTTAAAGACTGCGATGGAGCTCCGTATGCCACGGCAAACTGGCTGACACTGACGGCGGCGGTGCACAAATGCTGCGCAGCTGGCGCCATTCGACGGCCAACACCGCGGTTCCTGGTGTGTCTGCTGTGCCGTGCGTGTGATCATTGCTTGTACAGCCCTCTCGCAGTGTCCGGAGAAAGTATGGTGGGTCTGACACACCGGTGTCAATGTGTTCTTTTTTCCATTTCCAGGAGTGTATTAATGCCAAATTATCATCGAAGTCGGCTACAAATGTCGCACTTAATGAAAACTTTACCTGTTGCACACTTTTGCTGCCGTGTTGACAAAACATCAAATGCTAGTGCAGCAATTCTGAAAATACATTAAAACCACCAAAGCACAGTAAAAACCACTACTGAACTGAAGCAAAGAAGTTTTTCATAAAGACAAGTGGCAACCTTCAAATGTCAATACTGCATGTGTGTAAGTAAGAACATTGAAAAAACACCAATACTTTCATGATTTCAATGCAAAATATTTTCATTACAAACTTTATTGGGTACGACAGGCAACTGTGCTAAGTGTGTTCCACATGCACTAAGATGGAACTGTATTCACAGAGTGGAATTAAAATGCTGTAGCATCGCTATCTAATTTTAAGTACGGTAAGCATAGTGTAGCAACACTAGGTTATGTCTACATGTACACCAAAGGATTGCAAGATGAGCAAGCCATGCTTGGCAAAACCTGAACCACATAACATTAATAGCTGGAGCGGGCAGCACAGTGTCACCACACCAGGCCAAGTACCATGTTATAAGATATGTAAGCGGGTTCCAGGTAATGGTGCAACAAATGCACCCTAGAGCCATATCAATAACTTTGAATTTTGAGGCAGATTAATTCACAGTCCAGCAGCACCACCACGACATCAGGACTGCACTATACAATGAGATGACTAGGTGGCACCAGCTGCAGCAATTGGTTCGCGACCAGGCTGGGGCAGCCTCTTCACACATTAAGTCCAACCTCTGGGTCCGATGTTGCTGATGCATGCATCTCTTTGCAGAGGCAGAAGTCAGCCATCCACTGGCCGTTGCTCACCTGGTGCACCAGGGTGGGGCGTGTCTGCATCACGTTAACAATGACGAGACGTGTAACTGAAATATAATAAAGTATTACTCTCGATCATCAGTCTGTCACTGGGCCCTACTGGCCAGTCAGTCCACAGCTTACCCTACAGAGCGGTGCCAACAGGCAGTGCCCCTACAGAATGGTATCAGGAGAGTTGATGTACCCGCCAGCAGACAGTAGAGGGTGTATCATGCCCCATAATGTGACGTCCAAACCGGTCTATAACCATCATAGTTGGATGAAGAAGATGACTTGACATTTCAGGGGTTAACCAAGGCAGGTCAGTGGTTTTTGCCAGCGGTTCAAACTGTACTTTTACATGACAGGCAGACAGACTGTGTTTTGAGGGCGTGGGAATATAACTCCTAGTTTTCACGTTGTTGATATAACTAATATGGGTGTCATGAGTAAGGGCTGTGTCTCGTTGTGTAGTAGTATATAAGCCATGAAGTGTGATTAACAATTCAGGAGGAGACGCTAAGTTTAGTCATTGTTTTGGTGTACAATAATAAACAAGACTGCCACTCGTGCAACAGTAGATAAGTCACAGTAAAAAGTAATATGGTGGTATTATGGTTAAGTGTTTTTGTAATTTGATTTTGTTTTGTGCAGAGCAAGGATTATTTCTCCGTATTTTAGCATGTGAATTAGTGGGAAGATAGTGGTGTGTTTAAGTGTCTTTCTCATTTGTGTCTGTGCAATTGATACGTGGTAATTCTGTCATAGTCAGCACAACAGGCAGCGGAATCAAACCTGCAAGAAACTATAGCAGAGAAGATGCTTAAAATTTTAAGAGGCAAAGTATGAAAGTAGTGAGCAGAGAAGACAGAGCTGTCCAAGATATCAGTTGCTGTTGTTGCTGAGGAGAAGGAAATGGCTTAGCGCAAAACTCCGGGGTATAGAGAGTATATATGGAGACAATACAATAACAGCTAGAATACAATAACAGCTAGAACAAAAAAGGGGTTTGGGATGTGAGGGACATGTTGATTACGAAGAGAATGAAAAAGCAGAGGACGAAGCTGATAGGGAGGAGGAGGAGGAGGAGGAGGAGGAGGAGGAGGAGGAGGACGACGAAGGCGAAAGGGGGAGGGGGAGGGGGAGGAGGAGGACGACGACGAAGCTGAAAGGGAGGAGGAGGACAAAGCTGAGAGGGAGGAGGAGGACAAAGCTGAGAGGGAGGAGGAGGACAAAGCTGAGAGGGAGGAGGAGGACAAAGCTGAGAGGGAGGAGGAGGACAAAGCTGAGAGGGAGGAGGAGGAGGACAAAGCTGAGAGGGAGGAGGAGGAGGACAAAGCTGAGAGGGAGGAGGAGGAGGACAAAGCTGAGAGGGAGGAGGAGGAGGACAAAGCTGAGAGGGAGGAGGAGGAGGACAAAGCTGAGAGGGAGGAGGAGGAGGACAAAGCTGAGAGGGAGGAGGAGGAGGACAAAGCTGAGAGGGAGGAGGAGGAGGACAAAGCTGAGAGGGAGGAGGAGGAGGACAAAGCTGAGAGGGAGGAGGAGGAGGACAAAGCTGAGAGGGAGGAGGAGGAGGACAAAGCTGAGAGGGAGGAGGAGGAGGACAAAGCTGAGAGGGAGGAGGAGGAGGACAAAGCTGAGAGGGAGGAGGAGGAGGACAAAGCTGAGAGGGAGGAGGAGGAGGACAAAGCTGAGAGGGAGGAGGAGGAGGACAAAGCTGAGAGGGAGGAGGAGGAGGACAAAGCTGAGAGGGAGGAGGAGGAGGACAAAGCTGAGAGGGAGGAGGAGGAGGAGGACAAAGCTGAGAGGGAGGAGGAGGAGGAGGACAAAGCTGAGAGGGAGGAGGAGGAGGAGGACAAAGCTGAGAGGGAGGAGGAGGAGGAGGACAAAGCTGAGAGGGAGGAGGAGGAGGAGGACAAAGCTGAGAGGGAGGAGGAGGAGGACAAAGCTGAGAGGGAGGAGGAGGAGGACAAAGCTGAGAGGGAGGAGGAGGAGGACAAAGCTGAGAGGGAGGAGGAGGAGGACAAAGCTGAGAGGGAGGAGGAGGAGGACAAAGCTGAGAGGGAGGAGGAGGAGGACAAAGCTGAGAGGGAGGAGGAGGAGGACAAAGCTGAGAGGGAGGAGGAGGAGGACAAAGCTGAGAGGGAGGAGGAGGAGGACAAAGCTGAGAGGGAGGAGGAGGAGGACAAAGCTGAGAGGGAGGAGGAGGAGGACAAAGCTGAGAGGGAGGAGGAGGAGGACAAAGCTGAGAGGGAGGAGGAGGAGGACAAAGCTGAGAGGGAGGAGGAGGACAAAGCTGAGAGGGAGGAGGAGGACAAAGCTGAGAGGAGGAGGAGGAGGAAGAGGTGGTGGTGGTTAGTGTTTAACGTCCCGTCGACAACGGGGTCATTAGAGACGGAGCGCAAGCTCGGGTTAGGGAAGGATTGGGAAGGAAATCGGCCGTGCCCTTTCAAAGGAACCATCCCGGCATTTGCCTGAAACGATTTAGGGAAATCACGGAAAACCTAAATCAGGATGGCTGGAGACGGGATTGAACCGTCGTCCTCCCGAATGCGGGAGGAAGAGGAGGAGGAGGTGGAGGAGGAGGACAAAGCTGAGAGGGAGGAGGAGGAGGAGGAGGAGGAGGAGGAGGACAAACCTGAGAGACAGGAGGAGGAAAAGGTTGGGAAGGAGGTGGGGGGAGGAGGAGGAGGAGGAGGGAGCCGAGAGGGAGAGCGGGTCGGGGGAAGCCGAAGGGGAGAGCGGGTCGGGGGGAGCCGAAAGGGAGAGCGGGTCGGGGGGAGCCGAAAGGGAGAGCGGGTCGGGGGGAGCCGAAAGGGAGAGCGGGTCGGGGGGAGCCGAAAGGGAGAGCGGGTCGGGGGGAGCCGAAAGGGAGAGCGGGTCGGGGGGAGCCGAAAGGGAGAGCGGGTCGGGGGGAGCCGAAAGGGAGAGCGGGTCGGGGGGAGCCGAAAGGGAGAGCGGGTCGGGGGGAGCCGAAAGGGAGAGCGGGTCGGGGGGAGCCGAAAGGGAGAGCGGGTCGGGGGGAGCCGAAAGGGAGAGCAGGAGGAGGGAGCCGAAAGGGAGAGCAGGAGGAGGGAGCCGAAAGGGAGAGCACAGGAGGGAGCCGAAAGGGAGAGCACAGGAGGGAGCTGAAAGGGAGAGCAGGAGGGAGCTGAAAGGGAGAGCAGGAGGGAGCTGAAAGGGAGAGCAGGAGGGAGCTTATGGATCGTTTACTTGTTCCAGCTGGATGTCCGGCCACCATTAAGATAGTTTAACCTATAGATCCTGGGAAAATTGGTTGGTTTAAAGATAAAAAGGACCAAAGTAAGAGATCATCATTACTTCCTACAAGGAACAGGCAAGCAAACAAAGCTACACACCAAGTAAGAGCCTGGGGCACAAAACCCACGGAAAAGAAAACCCAAAGATCTATCAGAGGTCAGAAAAGCCTATAGAAAGTAACAAGAAGAAGAAGAAATCGGGAGAGCAAAAAGAAGAAAAGGGACAGAGGAAGAATGCCAAGCGAGGTGCCCTGTCCAGTCAGAGGCCCCTAAAGGCAGAAACCTTTACCAAAGGTACCACAGCCAACAATACACAGTGACATGAACAAGGTAAGAACACAGAAAACACCAAATTGGACAGAACACGTGAGAAAGGAAAGAAGAGCACAAGAATGTGTAGGATGAGAGCTGGGGTAGGCCACCAACCCCAGACAGCCACTGCCCAAGTGGGGCAGAGCAGAAAACAGGGTGTCCTGACAACCCCTCAATGAGCTGACAAGGCTAAGGCTCCCTCCCTTAGAGAGGGTGACGAAAACTATAATAAACCCCGTCACAGATAAACTGTATAAGCAGGTCAGCTGTTGAGGCATTGTCTCAAACACCAGGGATAGAGAGAGAGACAGGAAGATTAAAAGTGGCTAGGTCAGGACAGTCCAGCAAAATGTGGACCACCATCAAATAGGCACCAAATGGACAGGGAGGCAGATCCTCGCGATGGGGTAGATGATCATGGGTATGGTTGATGCAGAGCTGGCAAAGGGCGAGGTGTCCTTGTGAGAGGCCCGCATGGAGGACTTCCACAAATTCGTGGTGTCCTTTATCGCTTGTAGTTTATTTGGTTAAGTCAGAGTATGCCACTCCATATTCTAAATTCTTAGAACTTGATGGCACAGTACCAACTGAAGGTCCAGTTCCAGAATACCGACTTCAAGAGGGGGCTTGCCCGTAGCCAATTTGCCCAGCCTGTCAGCAAGTTCATTTCCTGGTATCTCAATGTGACCCAGGGTCCAGACCCATCAAACGCACACATTGTCTGAGGATAAAAATGGAATCTTGGGTAGTCAGGACCAAGGGATGATGAGGGTAACATTGGTCAAGAGCTTGTAAACTACTCAAGGAATCGCTACAAGTGTGGAAGGGCTCACCGGTCAAGGAATAGATATGCTTTAGAGCCTGAGAGGTGGCCACCAGCCCCACAGTGAAAACACTGCAGCCTTCTGGTAAGCAACGCCAGTGCTAATGGCAACTATCAAGCCATGAGTATAGTCTACTTCTGAACCACGAAATGCACCGAATATGGAGGAGACTTGGTTGTGAGGGGCCTCAGGCAGAGCCGACTCCTTTGGACCTTGTAATAGGTCAAGACACAGTTGGGGACGAGCAATGCACCTTGGAGGTAGACATGAGCAAACCCAGGGAAAAGGTGGTAGAGGCGAGAACTGAAGTTTTGAAAAAAGGGGCCGGATGCAGATGGTGACTGCAACCCCAGACCTGGGCCAATGTATCTGGAAAGAGAAGATGGTAGTTTGGGTGCTCTGGGGAGCAGCAGATGTGCTACACTTAAGTGATGACCTGTTGTTAGCACAGAACTTGCAACCATGGAACCCCTGCCTCCACTATGAGGCTGATCTTGGGGCTACTCCAAAAGACATCAGTTGCCAGTTGTACCCCACAACGGTGTATCGGGTCCAGCACCTATAACATGGAAGGTGATGCCAAGCCATATGTGAGACTCTCGCATTCTAGATGGGTCGGGACCAATGCTTTGTAGAGCCACTGAAGAGCACAGTGGGCTACGTCCTAGTCAATGCTGCTGAGGCATCGATGAGCCTTAAGGAGTGACCAACATGTTGGTGAAGATGGGGAAGCCAAGTTACCAGGGCATCAAAGATCAGTCGTAAAAACCAACTTGTGTCCACCACATTGAGGGGCTGGCCATCAAGCTACAACTCCAGATGGAAATGCACTGTACAGTGAGGAAAGAATCCACAATTCAGGTTTCGGCAGCCAAAAATTGGAAGCCGTGACTAAGAGCCGAAGATTATGCTCTGCGTATTGCTGTTTGCAGTCTGTGTTCAGCAATGGCCATTGTGGATGAACAAAAATAAATGAAAAAGTCCTCAGCATATAAAGAGGGGGACACCATAGGTCCCACAGCCGCCACCAGACCACTGATAGCCACTAAAAAGAGAGGGACACTCAAAACAGAACCCTACAGTACCCCATTCTCCTGCAGATAGGGGGTGCTAAGCAATTTGCCAATTTTTTCCTGAAAACTGCAATATGAAAGAAAGTTCCAGATAAAAATTGCGAGTGGGCCACGAAAGCCCCATTCATGTAAGGTGGCAAGGATGCGGTGGTGCCATGTGGTAACATAAGCTTTATGTTGACCAAGAAAAACTGCAACAAGGTCTTGACACTGAGCAAAAACTGTTCAGATAGCAGTCTCCAGGTGGACTAAATTTATCTGCAGCAAAACAGCCTCAGCAGAAATGATGCAGGGTTGAAGCCAAAAGGCCCTCAGATACAAGAATTCAATACAGCCTTCGACTCACCACATGTTCAAGTAACTTGCAGAGGGCACTGGTTAAACTGATCGGATGATAACTGTCCATCTGAAGAGGTGGTTTATTCCATTTCAAAACTAGAATAATGACATTTTCTCGCGCCAAAGATGGTTGAAAAGAACATGAGATTGGACAGCCACTGATAAGTGTTTAAGCACTTGGTTGTGCACCCGATCTGGTGCAGGAGCCATGTCGATGCACAGAGTAGGTGCACTGCCCAACTGCCATTCACTAAACAGCACGTTATAAGGCTCCATACAATGGGGAATGAGAAATAAATGGAGTAGTCCGAGATAGTATTTGAGAAAACTGACTGTGGGCAGATATGGATCAATGCTGAGGCCTGTGTAAAATGCTGAGCAAAATGCTCAGTGACAGAGTCTGGTCTGGTGAGGAGCCTACAGAATATCAGACCAGCTGTGTGGCTGGATTGAAGAGTTTTTAGCAAACATAACACAGTTCCCCCCATGAACCATGGACCTTGCCGTTGGTGGGGAGGCTTGCGTGCCTCAGCGATACAGATGGCCGTACCATAGGTGCAACCACAACGGAGGGGTATCTGTTGAGACGTCAGACAAACATGTGGTTCCTGAAGAGGGGCAGCAGTCTTTTCAGTAGTTGCAGGGGCAACAGTCTGGATGATTGACTGATCTGGCCTTGTAACATTAACCACAACGGCCTTGCTGTGCTGGTACTGCGAACGGCTGAAAGCAAGGGGAAACTACAGCCATAATTTTTCCTGAGGACATGCTGCTTTACTGTATGATTAAATGATGATGGCGTCCTCTTGGGTAAAATATTCCGGAGGTAAAATAGTCCCACATTCGGATCTCCGGGCGGGGACTACTCAAGAGGACGTCGTTATCAGGAGAAAGAAAACTGGCGTTCTACGGATCGGAGCGTGGAATGTCAGATCCCTTAATCGGGCAGGTAGGTTAGAAAATTTAAAAGGGGAAATGGATAGGTTAAAGTTAGATATAGTGGGAATTAGTGAAGTTCGGTGGCAGGAGGAACAAGACTTTTGGTCAGGTGATTACAGGGTTATAAATACAAAATCAAATAGGGGTAATGCAGGAGTAGGTTTAATAATGAATAAAAAATAGGAGTGCGGGTTAGCTACTACCAACAGCATAGTGAACGCATTATTGTGGCCAAGATAGACACAAAGCCCATGCCTACTACAGTAGTACAAGTTTATATGCCAACTAGCTCGGCAGATGATGAAGAAATAGATGAAATGTATGACGAGATAAAAGAAATTATTCAGGTAGTGAAGGGAGACGAAAATTTAATAGTCATGGGTGACTGGAATTTGTCAGTAGGAAAAGGAAGAGATGGAAACATAGTAGGTGAATATGGATTGGGGGGAAGAAATGAAAGAGGAAGCCGCCTTGTAGAATTTTGCACAGAGCATAACTTAGTCATAGCTAACACTTGGTTCAAGAATCATAAAAGAAGGTTGTATACCTGGAAGAATCCTGGAGATACTAAAAGGTATCAGATAGATTATATAATGGTAAGACAGAGATTTAGGAACCAGGTTTTAAATTGTAAGACATTTCCAGGGGCAGATGTGGATTCTGACCACAATCTATTGTTTATGAACTGCAGATTGAAACTGAAGAAACTGCAAAAAGGTGGGAATTTAAGGAGATGGGACCTGGATAAGCTGAAAGAATCAGAGGTTGTAGAGAGTTTCAGGGAGAGCGTAAGGGAACAAATGGCAGGAATGGGGGAAAGAAATACAGTAGAAGAAGAGTGGGTAGCTCTGAGGTATGATGTAGTGAAAGCAGCAGACGATCAAGTAGGTAAAAAGACGAGGGCTAGTAGAAATCCTTGGGTAACAGAAGAAATATTGAATTTAATTGATGAAAGGAGAAAATATAAAAATGCAGTAAATGAAGCAGGCAAAAAGGAATACAAAAGTCTAAAAAATGAGATCGACAGAAAGTGCAAAATGGCTAAGCAGGGATGGCTAGAGGACAAATGTAAGGATGTAGAGGCTTGTCTCACTAGGGGTAAGATAGATACTGCCTACAGGAAAATTAAAGAGACCTTTGGAGATAGAGAACGACTTGTATGAATATCAAGAGCTCAGATGGAAACCCAGTTCTAAGCAAAGAAGGGAAGGCAGAAAGGTGGAAGGAGTATATAGAGGGTTTATACAAGGGCGATGTACTTGAGGACAATATTATGGGAATGGAAGAGGATGTAGATGAAGATGAAATGGGAGATATGATACTGCGTGAAGAGTTTGACAGAGCACTGAAAGACTTGAGTCGAAACAAGGCCCCGGGAGTAGACAACATTCCATTAGAACTACTGATGGCCTTGGGAGAGCCAGTCATGACAAAACTCTACCATCTGGTGAGCAAGATGTATGAGACAGGCGAAATAGCCTCAGACTTCAAGAAGAATATAATAATTCCAATCCCAAAGAAAGCTGGTGTTGACAAATGTGAAAATTACTGAACTATCAGTTTAATAAGTCACAGTTGCAAAATACTAACGCGAATTCTTTACAGACGAATGGAAAAACTGGTAGAAGCGGACCTCGGGGAAGATCAGTTTGGATTCCGTAGAAATGTTGGAACACGTGAGGCAATACTAACCTTACGACTTATCTTAGAAGGAAGATTAAGAAAAGGCAAACCTACGTTTCTAGCATTTGTAGACTTAGAGAAAGCTTTTGACAATGTTAACTGGGATACTCTCTTTCAAATTCTGAAGGTGGCACGGGTAAAATACAGGGAGCGAAAGGCTATTTACAATTTGTACAGAAACCAGATGGCAGTTATAAGAGTCCATGAAAGGGAAGCAGTTGTTGGGAAAGGAGTGAGACAGGGTTGTAGCCTCTCCCCGATGTTATTCAATCTGTATATTGAGCAAGCAGTAAAGGAAACAAAAGAAAAATTCGGAGTAGGTATTAAAATTCATGGAGAAGAAATAAAAACTTTGAGGTTCGCCGATGACATTGTAATTCTGTCAGAGACAGCAAAGGACTTGGAAGAGCAGTTGAACGGAATGGATAGTGTCTTGAAAGGAGGATATAAGATGAACATCAACAAAAGGAAAACGAGGATAATGGAATGTAGTCGAAGTAAGTCAGGTGATGCTGAGGGAATTAGATTAGGATATGAGACACTTAAAGTAGTAAAGGAGTTTTGCTATTTAGGGAGTAAAATAACTGATGATGGTCGAAGTAGAGAGGATATAAAATGTAGACTGGCAATGGCAAGGAAATAGTTTCTGAAGAAGAGAAATTTGTTAACATCGAGTATAGATTTAAGTGTCAGGAAGTCATTTCTGAAAGTATTTGTATGGAGTGTAGCCATGTATGGAAGTGAAACATGGACGATAAATAGTTTGGACAAGAAGAGAATAGAAGCTTTCGAAATGTGGTGCTACAGAAGAATGCTGAAGATAAGGTGGGTAGATCACGTAACTAATGAGGAGGTACCGAATAGGATTGGGGAGAAGAGAAGTTTGTGGCACAACTTGACTAGAAGAAGGGATTGGTTGGTAGGACATGTTTTGAGGCATCAAGGGATCACAAATTTAGGATTGGAGGGCAGCGTGGAGGGTAAAAATCGTAGAGGGATACCAAGAGATGAATACACTAAGCAGATTCAGAAGGATGTAGGTTGCAGTAAGTACTGGGAGATGAAGAAGCTTGCACAGGATAGAGTAGCATGGAGAGCTGCATCAAACCAGTCTCAGGACTGAAGACCACAACAACAACAACAACAACAACACAGCATTTTGTTCTCAATGGATAGATGTCTACAGACATTAAAGTAACCTCTGGCGTGCCACAGGGGAGTGTTATGGGACCATTGCTTTTCACAATATATATAAATGACCTAGTAGATAGTATCGGAAGTTCCATGCGGCTTTTCGCAGATTTTGCTGTAGTATACAGAGAAGTTGCAGCATTAAAAAATTGCAGCGAAATGCAGGAAGATCTGCAGCGGATAAGCACTTGGTGCAGGGAGTGGCAACTGACCCTTAACATAGACAAATGTAATATATTGCGAATACGTAGAAAGAAGGATCCTTTATTGTATGATTATATGATAGCGGAACAAACACTGGTAGCAGTTACTTCTGTAAACTATCTGGGAGTATGCATACGGAATGATTTGAAGTGAAATGATCATATAAAATTAATTGTTGGTAGGCGGGTGCCAGGTTGAGATTCATTGGGAGAGTCCTTAGAAAATGTAGTCCATCAACAAAGGAGGTGGCTTACAAAACACTCGTTCGACCTATACTTGAGTATTGCTCATCAGTGTGGGATCCGTACCAGGTTGGGTTAATAGAGAAGATCCAAAGAAGAGCGGCGCGTTTCGTCACAGGGTTATTTGGTAAGCGTGATAGCGTTACGGAGATGTGGAAGACTCCGCAAGGGAGGCCCTCTGCATCGTGGTGTAGCTTGCTGTCCAGGTTTCGAGAGGGTGCGTTTCTGGATGAGGTATCGAATATATGGCTTCCCCCTACTTATACCTCCAGAGGGGATCACGAATGTAAAATTAGAGAGATTCGAGCGTGCACAGAGGCTTTCCTGCAGTCTTTCTTCCCGCGAACCATACACGACGAATAGGAAAGGGAGGTAATGACAGTGGCACGTAAAGTGCCCTCCACCACACACCGTTGGGTGGCTTGCAGAGTATAAATGTAGATGTAGATGTAGAACAGCATTCAGAGAAATTCCCTCGACACCTGTAGGAGGATGGCGGCCAAAAATGCACCGTATCGATGCACGTGCCTGTAAAGAGGGAGTCTGTGGTCCTATGGCAGTGACATAGCTTTCCCTACAAATCTATTTCTGGCATTTAATTAGATAACAGTTACAAGTATAAAGCTGTTTAAAGGCCAGGAAGTGGTTGAGAGATGGATGTCGTTTGCAGCATTGGAGAGCACAACAGCAATCTTTAGTCAGCTGCAGCAATTTAGGGGATCCACCATGTGACAGTCTTCTGCTGGGGAGATCTGTAAGAAGAGGGACTTGGTGAAGCAGCTGCCAAAAGTACAGCGTCAGTACAGACTCCAGTTCTCTTGTGTGGTGGAGCAGTTGGGATGGCAGCCAAGGAAAACATATCCCAATCCTCATTTGCAAAGACCCACCTGGAAGGGTGTCCAGGCAAGTGATGCTGAATAAAAGGCAAGACAATCAGAAAAGATCACTGTCACACAAATCATCATAAAATCCGCTCTGAAAGGAGGGGAGGAATCCAGGGCTACAGAAGGAAAGATTAAGGCCAAGAAAGTGCCAAAATGAAGTGTGTGGGAGTGCTCTGGTCAGTGGCTGCAGTACCACCCCACAGAGGTGTAAGACATTACAATATCCAAGAAGAAGGAAGAGAGGAGTGGCTGTCTAAGGTGTGTGAGATGAGCAGGAAGCATTGGAGAAAGGTCTGGGGGGAGATAAAGATTGTAAATTGCTACCACAGAGTCTAAATGGATTCCAACAGCCACTACTGCGAGTGCCCAGGAATATGTGGACCAACGTACAGACACCACCGTACACTCGCAAAGGGCTGACTCAGTTCTGACAAAAGGCTTTGAAATCACAAAGAGTCAGCGAATAAGTATCCACAGAACGAGATTCCAGCAATACAACACCATCTACAGAATATATAGAAACAGACTGAAATTCCAACAGATAACAACAGTAACCATTACAGTTCCACTGGAGGAGATTAGTACCAGAGCCCAGATGGAAGATGAATGGCCCAAAATCTATAATGATACTGAGTTAGTGACCATCACTGGTAATAATGGAGTGATGTCCTTGAATGTAAGACCAGGTTCTGACTTGAGAGGGAAAGAGTGACACCCCCTGAGACGTTAAGACTTACACATCATCATCTTCTTCTTCTTCTTCTTCTTCTTCTTCTTCTTCTCCTCCTCCTCCTCCTCCTCCTCCATCTCCTCCTCCTCCCCTATTGGAGTGCAAGAGGAGTTATTGTTGGGAAGAGAGCAATTCGCAATAATACCAGAATATGAAAGAGAATGAGTGGCCCTGAAGCCCACAGAGCATGGGTCTCATGTCTGGTTCAAAGTAACAGGCTTCTTGCCTTTGAGATGCCTGGAAGGGCAGTTCCTAAATGAGCCCCATCTGCAGCAGCTGCAAGAGAAGAAAGATAGATGTTCGAGAGTTCTGAATTCCTGAATGTTCCTTCCCTTTTTATATATTGAACAGTCTGGTGAGTGAGGAGAATGTGGGCTGGAACGGTCCATGCACTTGGCCAGTGGGGTGCAAAGATACCCCACATGGAGAGGATGGCTGCAGTCACTGCAAATAGCAGTCGCCTCACATCACTGAGACACATACCAAAATAGAGACAACAGGAACAGCGCATGGGAGATGAGATGTAAGGCTTTATGTTGCAACAATAAATCATAACTTCGAATTTTTCCAGAAGGGTATCCCCCTCAAAAGCCAGGAGGGAAGTGCTATTGTCAACGCAATTGTCTTAAGGACCCATCTGGACTTGCCAGGTGAAATGAACGACCCGCCATCCCAGGTTAGTCCCGAGTTAGTTATCAGATTGAAGACAGGTCCCTGTGGAAAACAATGTGCCGGGTCATATTTAAGGACTGGTGAAGTGTGATCATCACCGAGATGTCTCCTAGGTGCTCACGAGCACAAAGACAAGCCAACTGACTGGCAGAAGAGATTCTGATCAGTAGGGAACCAGACTGAATCTTACTAAGAGAGTCAACTTCACCAAACTTCACTGCAATGTTTTCTACACGAAAAAGAAGTTCGATAGCAGCGAAAGTCTCTCCCTCTGCAGTAGTGGGGAAGGGGTTTCAGCCCAAGCATGTGGGTCTGGGCCCTCCTCGCAGAGAGTGGCCAAAGAGGGGAAGGACGAGAAAGGAAAAATAGGAGCATAGACAGAATTGTTCCTACCTTAAGACATGGCCGCAGAAAACTGGCCAGAAGTCCAGAGCTTAGCAAGCTTCATGTGCACACCACCAGTCCTCGTAACACCTACTTCTATCAGAGGCTCACTTCTTGGGTGCCACCCAGCTGCAGCAAGGGCTGCCTGACACAGTGGTCATTGCCAAGACTTCTGACAAAAAAAAAAAAAGAGAGCAATCACTCCTTGGCATACATGAGAGACTGACAGCTCAAGTGCCAGAAGTGTGATCCCCGTGTTGTCAGGAGCTCAGCCAGATGAGTAAATAACAGCCCCACCACACGGACTGGCTACCGTGCTGGTGACTTAGTGGGAAGGGGGTGGGGTGGAGGCTATGGCAGGGAAGAAGGAAAGGGGGGGGGGAGGCGAGGGGTGTTAGAGGAAGCACACTGGATATGCTAGGGAAGGAGGTCTTCCTCAAATGGCTCACACTATGAAACAATTTAGAAAGGGAGGTCAAACCCCAAAAGGAACCAGAAAAAGCTGAGAAAAGGTGGGGATGGGGGGGGGGGGGGGAGGGGGTGAGGGGTGGAAATGTGAGACACAAGACCATAAAGGAATAGCAGAACCAAGAGAACAGCCAGGTTATCATGTAAAGGGGAACACCGAGGCAGACATGGGGAGCGGGCAGGAGGGTGGGGGTGAGGGGGGGGGGGGGTGACGAAAGAGCTAGGATGGGCAAGAGTGGATATGGGGAAGGATATGCACCTCCAGTAGCTCTAGGCCCCATGTGCACCACACACCTACCCACAGAAATGCTGTGGGCCATCTGCGGGGGTATCCTGTGAAGAGTAGGCAAGTATGTCATGGATGGGTGGATGATCTTTAAAGTGCGTAAGTTAAATTAGTTGTAGGAGGTGTCGTAACATAAGTTTACGACCAGTTACACAAGGCAGAGAATAATGATTATGATGATGATGAGGATGAGGATGATGATGATGATGATGAAGGTAAGGTGGGTAATGTAAAAGTACTAGTCCTATATCCAGGGGAATTGTGAAGTCTGTGGTAGGAGGAATGAGAGTGTGCTATATCTAAGTGGCCAATTGTGGGCACAGTTACACGGGTGATTTAAATGCAGCAGTGTCTGCCGCAATGGCTGGCGATAAGTGTTTTGTTGAGGCTGGAGGACCTGGTCTGGGTGCTCAGGGAAGTGCAAGTAACAGTGATTTTTGCACTGTGCAGAGTGGAACTGCAGATGTCATTGTTTTGGATACTACAGGAAATGCACAAGAAGTTGTTTGTAGTTGTGTTGCAAATGTTGTGGCAGGAACGGTATAACACATGGTATGATGATGAGGTCCCATACTCCGAGGAGCGTAGGGGACGATGCGGGGGAACTGCACCGCCATACTAGGCAAGGTCCTAGAGGAGGTTGTTTGCCATTGCCTCCCTCCGACCGTAATGGGGACGAATGATGATGATGAAGTCGACACAACAACACCCAGTCATCTCGAGGCAGGAAAAATCCCTGACCCCGCCGGTAATCGAACCCGGGTCCCTGTGCGCGGGAAGCGAGAATGCTACCGCAAGACCACGAGCTGCGGACACGCATGGTATAACACAGAGAATAGTTCCTCGAAAGCAGGGCGAAGGAGGAAAAGAAAGAAGAAAAGAGTTTGTAGAGTAGCTAAATCTGTCGAAGAATTTATTCCACAAGTTTAGAATGAAGCACAAGAGCAAGTACTGGGTCACAGCCTTGCAGAGCAAGCAGCTGATGTGCACAGCGGGCTATTTACAGCACAGCCGAAGACTGGTATACATAAAGAGTATGAATTGGGTGCAGTGTGCAACACAAGCCTGGAAACCAACATCATGCCAAATCTAACCTACAGTGATAGAAAGCTATCGCCAGTGCAGACCTGTCACAAGGTGTGTGTAATGTATGGGACAAACCAGTTAAACCTGAACAAATACACCAAGGGTTAATTCGTATGATACAGTGCCACCAGACACCAGGAAGTTGTTTTGTGTGAGCAGGAGTAAAAAAATTTTGAGTGGCATTCAGTATGTAATGAGTGCTACAGTGGGATTTGCCAATGACTCTTCTTTCTTCTTGTTTGTCCCAGCTTCCTGAGATATCTCGGTGAAGAAACATGGTAAATATAACAAGTTCCATAGTGTTAAAATGAAATTATGCAACAGTTAATAATCTCATTGTCTGTTCATTGGTATTTATGGAGAAGAAAAGAAACTCTCTCATACTCGCATGTGTCACCAAACTTCGTGTAGCATTTTATGTGTGTAATGGACTTTCCTGTTTTGCGAACCATTTCAATGAATTCATTACAACGTCATATGTGTCTCTATTAAAACTGATCCTCGATATTTTAAATAACCTTTCATTTAGTTTTTGTCCAAATCAGAACGTGTTTCAAAATTAATTTCAGCTTTGTGGATTAAATCCAAGCATATTTGTAACTATTGTTCGTGATTCGCTGAACAGCCCGATTTCGCACTGGCACATAACTTACTTAAAACTAGTGCACAGTTTTCAGTATTTCCCTGGTGGGCTACACAACTCCTTCACAATGACGTGATCTGACATAAGAATCTAACTGGAACTGGATTTATCTCCATCCGATTCAGAATCATAAAATAAAATTCACCGCACTGGCAAACGAACTATACACACGCACTTTTGCACTTTAAGTAAGTAGTCGTCTCTGAGTAAAAGCTGCACATAAATTCACTCTCCTTTTCATGCATAGAAATACTAAAACACCTTTATATTAATATTTCCCATTCTGAATACACTTTGAGAGTTTATATTTCATAATCAATACACTGAGAGAAACTATTAATTTGCCAAAACGGATTTGGATCACAATTAATTCGTGTCTGGACAATGATGTCATAAATCGACATTTGCTTGACATGAACGCAATAAATGTACTAAAAGCACTGTCCATAAAGTAATGTACTGATTTTTATTTTTATAACAAATTTGCTACCCCTCTTATCACTACAGGGAGGAATAAGTGGTACTGCCGGTCGAAGTGTTGTGAATGATCGTAGTGTATGTGGTTTTCTCATGAGGGTAGCTTTGGGAGTGTGGTTGCTGAGAAACCACAGGAGGACCTATTGTGCAAGAACAAAGTTCCTAAAGTTGTACCAAATCAAACAGTTAAAAAACCACCAGATATGTAGATGAAATGCCAAATGTTAAGAATTAAATGGAATCGGACGATGTTTTGTTGAAGTTGGTATGTTAAGAATAATTTATTAAGAAAGGAAGAGTGTCATTTTAATTTGTACGTGTGGAACGAAGAATTAGAATTTGTGTGCGCCTAAGCATGGCAAGAAACCTAGCAATGAAATATGGTTCTTAGTATATGAGATAATGAGCAGGCCACAGGACTCTTGAGAGATGAAGATAGATAAAGCAATACAAGTGGAGATCCCAAGCTGACAATAGCCATAGTGAATGTACGAGGAATACTGTAGTGTAAATATCGGGGAAAAATGAATTTGTTAAAGCTTAAGAGAGACTGGAAGCTTGGATGAAGTCTTGTTGGGGCAAAGATGTGCAGTGGACAGATATAAAGTAGACGATAGACATGCTCAAGGATTTGCAAGGAAGTAGCTATAGAATTTGATGTAGTAAATGTGCAGTGTTTGCAAGTCTAGTATAATGTTGGGAGTGTGACACTTATTTTATAAAATGATGATGGAAGTAGTCATGGTGAGGAATTGGGGGTTGGATCTTTCCCATGGAGAGGGAGGGTGGTGGTGGGGGGGATGTAGTGTTGCTACCTAGTTTTAAGTAAAACTCTTAGGAATTTGGAAGAAAGCCATTGTAGAGCAATGAGCTAGCTACCACTGGCCATAAAGCATAATGTGGTGACATAATTGTTATAGCAACATGTACGGGGGCTAGCCATGCTTGGAGAAACTTGCACCGTGCAGCAGTAATAGCTGCAGCGGGCAGCACCGTGTCACTACACCATGGCAAGAACCATGTAATGAGCTGTATGACTGGATGACTGGGTCCCAGGTAATAGTGCAACAAAAGCACCCTGGAATCATATAATAACTAAGAATAATGAGGCCTATTCATTCTGAGTCCAGCAACAACACCAGAGCTATGCTAGACGATGAGACGACTGGGCACCACCAGCTGCAGCCATCATTTCAAGACCGAGTTGGGGCAAGTGTATATGATACTAAGTCCACTCTGTGGGCCCGAAGTCAGCACCACAAGGTGTTTGCACATGCATCATTTGTATTGACCACCAGTCTGTCACCGGGGCCTACTGGTCCATCCCTCCACCACTCACTCTGAGTGGTGCCAACAGCTGATGCCCTCTACACTGGTACAACTACTAAAGACCTGACTTCTATCAGTTGTAGAAGGAAAATCCCAAAAATCACTTTCTTGCAAAACTGGTACCAAACAAAATGTGCATAAATTATGGATACACGCATATTATAGCTATGTTTGGTATCTTGCTACTTACAGCCCCGAGAATGTAGCACATCCCTATTGTATCAAGATATAAATTATAAGCATATTACAGACTTTTACTATTCTCCTTTAGCAGTGGCTTATGCATGAGCTGAGGTTTGAAAGAGTAGTAAAACACCCTAAACATAATAAAATGTAAATAGCATAAATATATTAATGTTTTGACAGTGGTATGGACACTGTAATAACCCAGTACTTCAGCTCACATTATATAAAACTTGTTGAACTAATAAGGCATTTGTATGTAGGAGGCAGAATCCAAACTGACACGTATATAAAGTGTGGAAAGAAAACTAAGACCAGAGTAACACACTATGCCCTTTATATTCCTTTATCCATTTCCCCCTGTCAATTTTGTTAAACAGATTTGTATGTCCTAATAAAACAGTGTGAAACAGTTAAATATTTTGGAATTCCTTCAGTAGTGTTCAAATTTTTTGGTGTTCAGAGACACAGCATGCATTAATACTTATATGGGGTAAGGACATGACTAACCGTTCGGACTGAGGGTGCTGCTGGTGCTATTGGTACCATCTTCACAGCCTGCGGCTGCGAGCGTACTGTTGACATCGCTAAAGGCCTGGCGGTGGCACTGACTGCCGTTGCAGACAGCAGACCATCAGTGGATGCCCTAGCTGTACTTGCCACTGTTGATGTACTGCCACTTGCTGTGCTGACGAGTCGCACATACTGCAACTGTGATACATTGATGTTTAACTTGCTTTCAAACTAAACTGCAACAACACATGCAAGACATAACAAAATCTCTGGCAAATGGAATAATTGTGGTGTTACTGCTATCTTTCCTATGACTTTTTGATTAAATGTAACAGATCAGAGAGCACTGTACTACTTTATACTAACAACTATAAAATGCATAATGAAACACACACACACACACACACACACACACACACACACACACACACACACACACACAGAGAGAGAGAGAGAGAGAGAGAGAGAGAGAGAGAGAGGAGTAGTAGTAGTAGTAGTAGTAGCAGTAGTAAAGAGACATATGAAGGCAGGACAAATATTGAAGGTACATCAACTATAGTTAATTAATTATAGGGATGCGGGAGTAATATACTTTTTACGTGTTATGGTGTATCTCAAGGTTCCCTGAAAATTAAAACATTTTAGCTGACCAAGAAGAATGAAGAAACTATATCAGAACGAAATTGCTATAAAACAATATGTTCATTGTTTCAAGTGAAAGACTAACTGTTTCTGACCTAGGCTATTTTCCTAAGTTAAAAATACTGTTCACATTGTTGTTATTTTGAATGATTCTAACATTCAAATAGCACTTATCAATATTCTCACAAAATGTCTTTTACCTTAAAGTAATTAAATTTTAAAAATCATTCAATTTCCAGATTTGGTTCCATGATCAAAAAATGCTCTGTTATTGGGTTAAGTTCAGGTGACATCACAGGCTAGGAATAAGGCGAGTGTTTTTCTGTATTACTTCTGCAAACCATTTAGGTATTTAGTGCTCAAAAATAAAAGTTGTCAATTCAAGTAACAGTGGAAAGAAATTTTGTAAAGGCTGATAGTGGAAACCTTCCGAAAATTGAAGTATTTGTGGTCTCTTCATTTTTCAAAAACAACCCAGAAACAAGAAATGTGGAAACTGCATCGCATGGTGACTGGGATGGAAGTACTGTGACACAGCAATACGTCACAGAATTGTCTTAAGACTGAGGAAATCTGGAACTGGATTATTCACTCTGACCATACAGAAAAGGTTTCCCAGAGCAGCTTGAGAAGGCCTGCACAAAAAGACACAGCAGAAACTTTTTCATTCAGAAGATAATTGTGTTTGTTAATTGCTGCTGTTGTTGGCATAACTGCTACTGTTTTCCTGGTGCCTCTCTTGTAAATTTCCGTATTTTGAGACAGTATAGTAACACTTGTCAGGAACGGCACAGCATCACTGAATTTGTCTTCAAAAGCTTTAAACATTGCAGTATTTCTGTTCCTCCAGGTAATTAATTTAAACCACTGGTAAATTATGTCTATAAAATATAGCTGATGCAGCAGAACCTTACACTATCTGTTGGTCTACTGCATACTTAACTGCTGCAGAAACACTACGATTTAAATGTGCTTAAGCAGGACCAACTTCCATTTTATTGTAATTCCTTGGTCTAATTACATTTCCTGGTAGGTTCCAGGCAAAGTTCAATTTTTCTCTTGGTCAAAATCATACAGCTTTACAATGGGCTCAATGGAAACAGTTGGAAGTGGCTTATTACTGCCTTTAATGACTAATTTGGAAAGAATAATGTGGTCAAAAATTGTTAAATGGATTCTCAAATTCTACAGAATAAGAACTCCTTCAGGCATGAAATACATTTTCTTAATACTGTCCCTGTAATTCATCTCAAAATGATCAGGTGCAAAAGGTGCTAAAATGTAATAAGATATACGACATAAAACTCTTACATTACTGTATTTATGTATAAAGTACACTTAAGAAGGCAATAGTATTTAACGAGGGGAAAAATCTTGCTCCCAATTGGGATCAATCTTGCGAGCATTGTATTAGAAGTCCAGCACCATGCATATTACACTACAAGCGACAAAGTGTTGATATGGGATATTTCCTTATACAAAAATGATCCTCACAGGAATGAATACATGCAGTAACCACTACCACCTCAATTGTACCTCGACAAGAAGGTTGCAAGCGCATTTCAAGCACCTTCTCAGCCTTTGGAAAACCCAAAACAATTTTTCAGGAGTTTTCATAGATGTATTTGTACAATGCGGTAATACACACCTTTTATAACCCACTTCTCGATATGTAAATTCCAAAACAAGATATCACAGTGAATGAGCTTTACAAAGTAGGAGCAATGTGCTACCCAGTGACATCACAGGCTCTCCTGGTTCAAACGGAGCATTTTGGGGACTTTCAAATTACTCTAATTTCATTTCCAGTTCTTTTCTTTTTTTTATTATTAAACACTGAAATTCATGAAAGGAAAAAGTATGTTATGAGGATGAAATGACATAATTAACCATTGAAGATGATTCCCAGAGAGTCAAATACCCTATTGTAGTGTTGCAGAACATGTCCACACATCATCTGAATATGCACATTATAACTGACCTGTAGCTGCACAGACTACTGGGCCAAAGGCAATGGTGGGGGGATCCACTGGGAGCGGCCACAATGAGTGAAGAGAGATAATCAATTGTTTCATTTTCCCCATGCAACATAAATTTTATGGCATTATGCACACTATCACATACTTTTACTGCAGACTCTGTGTTTGCAGACTATTAAGTTAGCATTCTATGTAGCCAAGGGTAGTAATGTCAAACACTGACTAAGAGTTCACAGACAACTGAGGTGGTCGTCCACAAGTGATGGACGCATGCGAAGCATGGGGGGAGGATGCATATTCTGTGCATAGGCCAAATTATCATGTACTTATTCTGCCAGCAGTACTGGAGTTAGTGAGTGTGTGTGTGTGTGTGTGTGTGTGTGTGTGTGTGTGTGTGCGTGCGTGAAAATGGGATACAGAAGACCAAGAGATATACACAATACACAGAGCATTCAAAAGGAATAAACACAGAAATAACTTAACAAATTATGCTACAGAAACTCTGAACAAAGGGGCCAAACTGCTGTAAAGTGAGAAAATGACACATAAATAGAATAATGAAGGGTTAATTAGAAATTAAATAACAAAACTGGCAAGCAAGAAGAAGAAGAAGAAGAAGAAGAAAAGAAAAAATCTGAAGATATTCTTAATTTTTATCTTGCTGCTACATGACTCGGACAACATTACATCCCATGAAACTACTTCAGTCTGCAATGTGGTTCAGCGAAGCCCACTGAGCAGGCCAATGTCACACAGGGATTCTAAATTACTGCCACTGTGAGGAAATCGAGTGGAAAGCTTTGATCATTGGCTTGGTCCTTTTTTTAAAAAAAAAAAAAAAAAAAAAAAAAAAAAAAAAAAAAAAAAAAAAAAAAAAAAAAAAAAAAACGCAC
This sequence comes from Schistocerca serialis cubense, assembly GCF_023864345.2. Taxonomy (NCBI): domain Eukaryota; kingdom Metazoa; phylum Arthropoda; class Insecta; order Orthoptera; family Acrididae; genus Schistocerca; species Schistocerca serialis. The sequence goes on from NC_064639.1 coordinate 585,898,638, forward strand.
AATCTGTTACACATAAGAGAAAGGAAGGAACGAACGAATGAACGAATATTTTAACACCCACTGTTGGCAAGGTCATCAGAGATGTAAGACATACTTCGACAGGACAAAGATGAAAAAAGAAATTGGTCATGTCCTTCACAAAGGAACCATTACAGCATTTGCTGCAAGCGATTTAAGTACACTTTAAAAAAAAATTAAGAAATAAAGTAAAAAAAATAAAAAAATACTGAAATAAAATAAAAAAAATAAAATAAAGAAAGAACCTAAAACTGATCCCCACACGGGGACTTGAGGCCTAGTGTAGTTATACAAACCCCTCCAGCAGTGAGAGGCAGGTACTGGTGACTTCTTACTGACAAATTATACTTGCAAGGAAAGTAATTTGCATAGTACGAAAATAACAGTATAAAATAATATGCCTCATATAAATGTGCAGATACTGTGGATAGTTTTAATTTTTACTGTGAGCCATTTTGAGGGATGACATGTCTTCAGCACGAGACGGTAGTTGAGGCGAACCAGTGAGAGGAAATGTCTGCTCGAAGATGGCAATTAGTATTCCATGGATCATTATCTTGTCCCAGAGATGTGCAGACTTCCCACGAACTATTAAATCAACATCAACAGCAACAAAATCAAACAACAGGAAATCCAGGATGGCATGTAACAATATTATGAAAAGGATAGTTGCTACTCAGCATACAGCAGAGATTCTGAGTCACAGATAGACACAACAAAAAGAGTGTTATAAAATTAGCTTTCGGTCAACAAGGCTTTTATCAAAAATAGACGACAGATAGGCAGGCACGCACGCGCGCACACACACACACACACACACACACACACACACACACAGCTTATTTTGTGACAGTCCTTTTGTTGTGACTATCAGTGACTCAGCATCTCCACTATATGGGGAGTAGCAACGACCCTTTTCATAATATTTTCACACAGCATAAAAAGCTATTGATTTAGAATTTTCAACAGTCAGCAGATATTTCAACTCTACCCAATTTTAACTCAATGTGAAATGTCAGTTATCTTTATTGCATCAAAAAATTTGAGGACTGAGAAATAAAATTAATGAATTAATTATCTGCATAGATGAATTACAGTCTTCACATTCAGCTGACAATCTGCCTCTCTGAACATCATGTGACCACTGGTACAGAACTTTTAAGTGTTACAGGGTTTAGGTTAGCATCTCACTTTTGTATAGCAGAAATGGAGAAAGGAGGAGTTGCCACATTCATCAGGAACTGTCATAAATTTAAGGACATAGACATTCATAAATTTTGCCTAGAACAGCATATGGAAAGGAAGTAGAATTTCACAAAATGTCCTTCATAATATTAAGTGTATATTGAGCAACCAGAGGTAACTTAATCTGTTCATAAACCACCTTGAAGCTGTACTGGCCCATTTAACAACCAAAAAACAAAGAAATAGTGGTTGCTGGCGATTTCAATGTAGATTTCCTTAAAGACTCTCCCAATAAGAACTTATATGAGTTAGTAACACTATCATTCAACTTAATCCCACTGTAAAGTTCCCCACTAGGGTAGCCAATTACTCACAAACAGCCACTGATAATATCTATGAAAAGTCCAATGAATCAAATTATATTACAAAATCAATAGTCAATGGCCTCTCACACCATGATATGCAGTTCTTCTGTTAAATGTTAATACTGGACAGTATATAAAATCTGTTAAATCTGAGCTGAAGAGGATAATCAATAAGCCAAAAATTGACTGTTTTTAGGACACTCCTCAGAGACATTCACTGGAACGATGTTTACAGTGCTCATGGCATGAATGAAAAATATAACACTTTTGCCAATAAATTTGATTTGAACACTGTTTTCCTCCAAAACTAACCAAGGTTAGAGCAAAGTCTACAAAGAAGCCATGGATTGCTCAAGGAATAGGGGTATCTTGTAAAACAAAAAGAAAATTGTATCTGTTAATCCGAAAAAGTTCTGATGTTGATGCTATAGTACATTACAAGAAATACTGCAAAATATTAAAGGCTGTAATATGGACATCAAAGCAAATATATTACAAGGAAAAAGATAGTCATATCAGATAACAAAATAAAGAAAATATGGGATATAGTGAAGGAGGAGACTGGTAGAACCAGACATGAAGAGGAACAAATAGCATTAAGAGTAAATAATACATTGGTGACAGATGTGTATAGTGTTGCAGAACTTTTTAACGAACATTTTATAACTGTTACTGAACAGATGGGGTTGTCAGGTTCTGTAGATGCTGCTATGGAACACCTCAGACCAGACATTTCAAGTAACTTCCATAATACAAATTTGGCCCTGACTACCCCAGCACAAATAATTTCCATGATAAAATCTTTAAAATCAAAAAAATCTAGCGGGTATGATGAAATATCAACAAAGTTAATTACAGAATGTGATTATGAGTTAAGTAACATATTAAGCTACCTGGCTAACCAGTCGTTTATCAGTGGAATATTTCCTGAATGGTTGAAATGTTCTGAAGTTAAGTCACTGTTTAAGAAGGGAGATAAGGAAACAGCATCAAATTTCCATCCAATTTCACTTCTGTCAGCATTCTCAAAAATTTTAGAAAAAGGAATGTACAATCGGCTTTATAACTATCTTATCTCAAATAACATACTGTCAAAGTCATAGTTCGGATTTCTAAAGGGTTCCGATGTTGTGTTGCAGGCAACTGGTTATTTAGTGATCTGTCAAAGGCATTTGACTGTGTAAATCACAATATCCTTTTAAGTAAATTAGAATATTATGGTTTAACAGGAAATGCTGCAAAATGGTTCAAATCTTGTATCTCTGACAGGAAACAAAGGGTGTTATTAGGAAAGAGACATGTATTAAGCTATCAAGCATCATCCAACTGGAAACTAATTACATGTGGGGTCCCACAATGTTCCATCTTGGAGCCCTTACTTTTGCTTGTATAATTCAATGACCTTTTATCAGTAATATTACCAGATGCCGAGTTTGTTTTGTCTGCCGACGATACAAACATTGCAATAAATAGCAAATCAAGTGTAGTCTTAGAAAGATGGGCTAATAAAATATTTATGGAGATCAATCACTGGTTCCTAGCCAATTCTTTGTCACTAAACATTGAAAAAACACACTACATGCAGTTCAGAACTTGTAAGGGGTGTCCCACGAGTATATGACGACAAGCAGATGAAAAAAGTGGGATTACAGCTTGATAATAAATTCAACTGGGAGGAGCACACCACAGAACTGCTGACACGTCTTAACAAATCTCTGTTTGCAATGCGGATTGTGTCAGACACGGGGGATATAAAAATGAAAAAGCTGGCATACTATGCTTACTTTCATTCCATAATATCATATGGGATTATTTTTTGGGGTAATTCATCAAGCCAAACTAAAGTTTTTCAGGCACAAAAATGCGCAGTACGAGTTGTACGTGGTGTGAACTCAAGAACATCCTGCAGAACCCTGTTTAGGGAACTAGGGATACTAACTACTGCTTCCCGGTATATATTCATTCCTTAATGAAATTTTTCATAAAACATATATCACTTTTTCGAACCAACAGCTCAGTTCATGGAATCAATACTAGAAATAAGAATAATGCTCACAAGGATTTAAAGTCACTTACTCTTGTACAAAAAGGTGTGCATCATTCAGGAACACACATTTTCAATAACTTGCCAGCACCCATAAAAAGCTTAACAACCAATGAAATTCAGTTTAAGAGAAGCCAAAGGAATTATTGGTGGCCAACTACTCCTACTCCATTGATGAATTTCTCAGTAGAACCAACTGGTGTGTGTGTGTGTGTGTGTGTGTGTGTGTGTGTGTGTGTGTGTGAGTACAATCTAACTTCCGCACCATTTCATTTCAGTGCAGTAATGTGTTCATTGTAAATAAGTATTATAGTAGTTCTATTACATGTTTATTACGCTATAAATAAATAAAATCTTCTTTTTATTTTAAATTCAGTGTATTAGTGTTTGTAAAATGATTCTTTCATATAGTACTCATTAAAAAAAAAAAAAAAATTACGATCATCCACTTGGAACCTGTGGAAGGTACATTAGCTTATTCGTTTCAGATGTAAATATTTGTCGTGTATTATCGTTTTTCTGACATGTTCTACATCCTGGAGGACATCCTCACCACGGATCAATTGGAATGAAAGTAGATCTAATCTAATCTAAACAGGACAAGAAAATCACAGATAGACTGAAGATGAACAAGTCGAACAGACTACATGGGGGGAGAGGGGGGGGGAGTAAAAGAGGAGGTAGGGTGGGGGCGGGTTGGACCACCAAGTCCAGACAGCCGCAGTCTGATCTGCGCAGAGGAGGCAACAGAACGATCTGCCTCACCGGGCTGATTTAAGTGGCCCACCCTTTTAGAGTAAAATGTAAAACTAAGTCAGTCACTGAGGCATTGTCTCCCAGTATCAGGGGTAGCGAGTCAGAGATATTTAAAAGTCCACTGAAGGGTTGCTAGGTTGGGACAGTCCAGCAAGATGCGGACCACCGTTGAATGGGAATCATGACAGTGGGGTAGGTTCTCATGACAGAGGAGATGACCATTAGTCAGCCAAGTATGGCTGATGCAGAGCTGACAAAGAACAGCAGGGTTCTCGTCAGAGACCTGCATGGAGGACCTCCACAGATTTGTAGTCTCCTTCATATCCTGTAGTTAGTTTGGTGAAGTCAGAGTGAGCCATTCCGTGTTCCAGGTCCCTAAAACTTGAGGCATAATACTGATCGGATGTCTGTCTCTAGAGTATCTATCTCAAGAGTCAGCTTACTGGTAGCCAATTTGGCTAAGCTACCAGTGAGTTCATTCTGAGGGATCCCAACATGGTCCAAGGTCCAGATACAGGTCACTGTGCATCTACACTGTTCAAGGGCATACAGGGAATCACAGACAGCCATCATCAAGAGATGAAAGGAGTCTTTCGGACCTTGTGATAGGTGAAGACGAAGCTGTGGCCAATGGGCATACGTGAGTCAGCCTGGAGGAGGGATGCTAGAGGAAGCAGCTGGAGTCCAAAAATGAGGTACATGATGCGCACTGCGATCATAATCCCTGATCTGGGGCACCATTGTGAGAGATGGATTTCCATGTTTGGAATGAGGAGACAGTAGCTCAGATGCTTAGGGGAGCTGTGAATGTGGGTACCACAACTGACAAGCTGCTGTTGGTGCCAGATCCATAACCTTTACAGATGGGGCTAGTGATGCAATGCACAGACATATGCCCGAATTTCAGACATCTAAACCACCGCATGGGGTTGGGGGATGACTACGACACATATGATTTCACATCGCATTGGTATCACGTTGACCTTTTCAGGCACTGAATCCCCCTCAAAGGCCAAGATGAAGGCACTGATAGCAACCCTGTAGTCCTTTGGCCCCTTGTGGACACGATGAACAAAATAAACATCCTGTCACTCCAAGTTGGCACGAGGCTCATCATCAGATTGCAAGAGCAGCTCTTGGTGACAAATGATGCTCTGAACCATATTTTGACTATTATGGGCGGGGGGGAGGGGGGGGGGGGGTGACAATCATCAGTACGTCTCCCAAATTGTTACAAGCGAGCAGCGGCTGTGAGCAAGGGATGCTGTTTTGATCAAAATTGATGCACTTTTCATTTAAGAGATGGCTGCCACTTTCCCAAACTTGTCTTCTATGTTCTCCACAAAGAATAAGGGCTTTGTGGCAAAGAAGGAATCCCCATCAGTCCTTTTTGCAAACCAAGTATTGTGGGGAGCATTTCTCTGCTTCCCACTTAACCGTACATTCCTCCCATAGTGCAGTCAGGGAAGGAAACATTTTAGGATCTTCTCTCTCTACATTAAATGAGGACTTCCCTTCCATAAACACTGTTGGGGCTGCATAGCCACCAGCAGGACATAACTTCATCCGCTTCATTGATGGCTCATCTGCTATGGTATCACCCACTCTGAATGGGGGCTCTCCACTTGGGCACCACCTAGCCTCAACAATAGCTAACTGGCCAGTAATCCATTGCTCGGAGTCCAGGTGCCCCACTCACGACAGGCACAAACTCTTTGGCATACACTGGGAGTTTTCAGCTCATGCACAAACAGTGCATTTCCTGTGTGATCAAGGGCCCACCACTGTGCAGATATTTGACGACTCCCCCCCTCCCCCCAAAATGGGATGGCTACTGTGCTGGGTTTTAGGTGAATTACCTCAGTAATAGATGCAAATATGGAAAGGCATAAGGGTGGAGCATACATCACCTTAGGCTACCTTCCCTGCATGAACAGAATTTCTGCAAAATTTTCGAAATGGGTGGCAGGTGAAACCCAACAATAAGGACCATGTATTCATTTAACGAAAAGTTGTAAAAAAATGCCAGAAGTGGACACTCAATTCCCAAATCATAAGCCAGGGCCAAGAAAACCATCCAATGGAGAGGCAGAGAGGGAAAGCGATAGTGGAAACATGAGCTAGCAGCACAGAGAGGAAGTAATGGTGCAAAGGCTGGGACCCCATGGTAGCCAAGCACATACAAAAGAGTTGTGACTCTCTGGGGGGAATTCCATGTTTTTCAGAAGAATCACCACCCTGGTTACATGGCTGGAAGTCAGCACAACAAATGAGCTTCTAACCAGCACAAATACCCGCCATCTCTAGCAGAGGTATTTGCAGTCAAGCAGTACCTATGAAGACAAGAGGACTACCGTATTTACTCGAATCTAAGCCGCACTGGAATCTAAGCCGCGCCTAAAAAATGAGACTCTAAATCAAGGAAAAAAATTTTTCCCAATTCTAAGCCGCACCTGAAATTTGAGACTCGAAATTCAAGGGGAGAGAAAAGTTTTAGGCCGCACCTCCAAACCGAAACAAAGTTGGTCCATTGTAATGTGAGGCACAATTTAGGTCGAATGAATGACGATACAGCTACAGTAGTTTGGTTCGAGTCATAAGCTTAGCTGTTAAGATTTACCAGGCAGCTATTGCTATGCGTCAGGCGCTCCGTCCGTATTTATAAGGGTACCTTTCCTTTTTCACGTACTTCGTCTGGTTTGAATTGATTGCTTATTTTTCTCTGATCTGATAAGCACCATTCTCTTTGTTATAGGTTTTTACGTCACTCTAAGCTGAAAATGCATTACTGTACTGTGTCAGGGACTGTTTGTCGCATTCAGATAATAAGTGTTTATGGCCTGTCGCCGCTCTCGCCATGGCTTGCTTTTGTGCACGCTACCGCCGCTTACAATTTCTTAAAAAAAATCGTCTCATTGGCGAAACAATGGCAAGAAACTGCTATTTGTTGTTACTTATACTGTTGTTTACTTTGATAATGATCAACAAGAACTAAATAATATACGGCGTATGATAGAAGTTCTGAACGAGAGTTTAGCGAAAATTTTTCTCCATTTGAAAATCCTTGCAGACACCTCTTTAGTACATAACATTCTGCACAGAAATTAGAATCATCTTAGATTTAAAAATCTAATCAATTGCCGTGCTTCATTTTGACTCTATCACTATCAGGCATAAGAATAATACGAATATAAACATGACATGATATGTATATTCTTCTGCGTTTGCTGTTGTCTCACTTAGTTTCGTAGTTTATTAGGCAGACAGGATTGAAATGAGATAGCACCAAACACGAAAGAATACACAGCAAAATGTTTATATTCGTATTATTCTTATGGTGAAGAGAATACTGCATGTGATTCACATTTCATCAGGTTCCTATTACCAACCATCTCTTCTCACAGGTAGGAAAAAATTCATAACGTAGAGTTGGTCATATTGACAAACATCCCAAACAGTCTTGCCAGCCGGATTTTCGTAGTACATTGAAATGCTGCTACATTTGAAGATGAATAATACGGTATTTGTATTTACTTCGTTGGATAATGTATGAAAATGCAGTAGTCGAAACTCAGTGCGGAGAACAAAAGCTCGTCTTCCACCTTTTTTTTAAATTCCTTTACTGACGCAGAGGATTTGGTGCCAGTATTTATCTTTGTGCCTACAAAGCCTGCCTGTGTAGCACTACATATATTCGACGGCAAATGTTAGTTGTGGCGCCACCTACCAACATTTTTCAGAACTTCCGCCTACTTTGCACTCGATTCTAAGCCGCAGGCGGTTTTTTGGATTACAAAAAAACGGAAAAAAAGTGCGGCTTGGATTCGAGTAAATATGGTATGCCAGTCGTCTGCCCTGAGAGACAGCAGGCCATAACAGGGGCAATTGCCGTCATAGGCTGGTGTGCTCACCTTGACATCACGCACCTCTGCATGCAGGGGCAATTTCCACCCCTTGGGGCTGCTACCCCCTGCAAGGATACTGGCAGATTTCTTCAGCACTAATGGCACCTACTGCAAGCAGCTGTTTGAGGTTCTGGAGGAATCTGGATAGGGTGTCTTCACCCTCCGTCCAGATCACAAAGATGTCATCAATGAATTTGAATCAGATGTGGAGTTTGGGATTTGGAATTCTGGGGGGTTAGAAAGTATTCCTCTAGGCGGCTCATGAACAGGTTTGGCATAGGATGGTGCCATGTGGGTGCACATTGCTGCATCATGAATCTATTTGTAGGTGGTGCCTTCACAGCAACAGCAGTTGAGGGTGAGGATATAGTTGGTCACTGTGACCACAGAGGTGGTTGTGGCTCTCTGTGTTCATTAGTTATATAAGAGATAAATACATGGACAGGCATTATGCCTTCTCCGCAGAAAAGGCCTCCTGAACATGCGTATCGAGCTCTTGCTTGACAAGACAGGTGACTAAACTGTGATACAATACTCAAGTTCAATAGTGCATTAGTTTTACTTTCCCTCCCTTTGCAAATGATGTGGAAAGTTTATTCCTAATACATTTTGTAGGAGAGAGAACATTTCTGGGATTTGAAGCAGTTAATATAGCTTTTGTGATGGAGTCTGAAAGAGGAATGTGGGAAGTATATGGCCAAACTACTGTCACACAGATATAACAGCTACCCCATGTTTGAAGGCACACTTACATCACACAGATCCTACCAAGTTTAAGTCCGAAACCATTAAACATTTTATCATCACACTTGCTACTTGTATGTGAGATGCGTCTAAGAAATTCTCTACTATTTAATTTTGAAGTGAAGCTTACATACAGATGAATGCCTAGTGTTTTTGCTTAACAACAGTAAAGAATGACAGGGGTACAAGAAGTTGAAAAGAATTTGTCAGAAACAAAGGAAACATTTTCTAATTCTTCTTCTAAGAAAGCGAAGTCATCAAAATGTCCACACATTAAGAAAAGATATGATGGTGACAATGATAAAGCAACATCATAGTATCAATAATATTCACTTTTCTTTCTTTTAAAAATCACAGATGTTTACAGCAGTTGTTTGAAAGATTCTCATACCTGCCGCGATCCTGGCATCTGAACTTGAGCAATGCTTACAGCAGGACCCATAACATTTTGGGTTGCAGGTATACTGATAACTTGACCACTTCCTGTAGTTGATGTAAGTACAGTACCTGGTTTTAAGGAACCCTATAACAAACACAGATAAACATAACTATTCACTTAGTGTTTTACTTGTAAGTAGAAAACTTAGTTGTAACTATCCTTAAAACAAATTTTATATCGTGCCATCTAAAGCTCTAGAATGCCACACAGGAAAATGATGAGAGTGTGAAGTTGATACTGTCTTAATAACAACAGGGAAGAATGTACTTTTTCAAATTAATTTAATAATATGCCTCATTGAAACACAGGTAAGCACTACATCACACCATGAATGTTTAGAATATTATTATTTGCAGCATGTAAGAGATTAAGATGCACATGAACAGAACCACAGTTCATCTCAGTGATTCGCAGCATCACTCTAATCGTCAATCTTAGACGCGTTATTTTTTACTGCTGAATCTACCAGATGGGAGTACAGTTAATTAACTACGTAGGTGGAATCCATCAGTTTAGTTTATCAGTACAAGTAAAGCTGCAGGTACTGAGATATGGCAAGAATGTTGGCTCTATCATGCCACAAACTTAGCTAACTGATCTTTACATTTCACTTGATGTTTGTGAATGCTATTATAAAACAGAATTCTTGAAGCTACTACAGAAAGTACACGAAATTCTGCCACAGCACTATTAAAAGTGAAATGCTGAAGATGCCGTTCTGCAAGTGTGAACTAATAAGTAAGGTGAATGCAGTAGGAAAAATTCAAAGCTTGGTTTTTGGTGCTGTTCACTTGCTACAACAGATGGACGGCCATGAACACAACACACAAATAAATGTAACATGACAGATTCATTTACTCCACTGCAAGATATTCAAACTGAAAAAATTGAGGGTATGGTAGTAAAGTTTTATGAGAGATTTGAAAAGCTGCTCTATTTCTGCAAAATTTCTTCAGATACTGACAGGGTCTTAATTTTTTAGTGTGAGAATGACTAATTACATTTATCAAGGTATTTAGAGTATTGTATATCTTCTACAGTTTGCATCATTAATAATACTTTTTAAAACAGGCTAAAAAGGACAGAATAATTTCTCTGAGCCCTATAACTGTTCCCAACCTGACATAGATACTCCTAAAATTATGTTTGTGTGTATGACAATACTTGTAAAACTAAAATGAAAAATGTGGGATGCATGAATAGTACACACAAGTTACTAATAATTTTATTGCACTGCAAATAATATGAACTGTTGTGTTTCTTTTCTCAATGATAACTACTCTTTGCACTCCTTAGAATTATCTACTACATACACTCCACGATTTGTTTTAAATTTTGCAAATATTGTCACAGTTATTAAAAATTTCACAAGCACACATTTTCAGGACAATCTGTACGGGGTTGGAAGTCTGTTTGGGACTAGGAGAAATTATTTCATACTTCTCAGTCCATTTTAAAGATGTTTATATTAAGAAGTTTTATTTAAATAATTATTTTTGCTTTTTAGTCTTGTGTGTGTGAAATTTTTCAATTGATTTCAAACATTTTGACGATATTAGAACACAGACATTGGTAAAATTCTGTTTCAGTTTGCAGATATCTCTGGTACACTGAAAGACAACCTTCACTGGTATGAATGTAATGCAGGGGCTCATGAAAGTAAATACATTCTAAAACTTAGATAAATATTAGTTTCAACACAAACGCACCTTTTAAAAAAAATAAAATCTTATGCAATCAAGAACATGAAAAATTGCAAAAAGAATGGCATTGGTTGCTTTGCAATATGTCAATTACATACCAAGAAATTGCAAAGCGAAGCTGACACTTTAAATAAACTAAACGCGCTGCTATTGCACATCCCCAGATGCGAGAGTAAATTCCACGTTGGTCGTAACTGCAAGGTGATTGACATATGTAATCTTACTTTCACCAATACCACAAGGACTGAAAGTAGGAATAGGTTTTCCTGCCACAAACACTGTTCTGTACATAGCAGTTTCCCTCCTGTGTGTTTTATTTATCAATGTACACACTACAGAACAGAACTGGTCAGCGTGTGGCGAATTGTTACACTACCCAGTACAAACCATCACCTCTGCAGTTGTGTACTGTAACAGACCACAACCAGCACTGTGTTTGGGAACAGCTCACTATGAAGTAAGTTGATCTGTGTGGAGGTACACACAGGTACACGGCACTGATGGGCTGTACACTGCAACTGGTATCAATACTGTAAATGTGATGTTAATTTACCCGTCCATCTGTTCTAGGCATTTGACACGGTTTTCACAAATGAAGAAATGGTTGACACTTTACTACGTTATGGCAAATGTCACCAAAATGGCACAGGAGCAGCACAGCTGGATGCCCAGTATAAGCCTAACAGACATCTTCCAATCAACCCTACCTTCATAAATATTGTTAGAGACCTCCACACGACAGTACGCATGTCTCCAGAAACATGGATCCAGAGCAAAAGAATAATACTTGAAGCAACAGAAGTAACTGTTATGATGGTCGCAGCACTAAACCCTCATGAAATGGAGACACTGGTAGGAATCCTCCCTAACAAGGGTGCTGTACATTCTTCATACGTATAAATACCACCCCTACTATAAGTTGCTACTTGAAGGTCTTCATGGAAACAACTTTCAAATTGGCCTAGAATACTGTCCATAAGTTCTGCAGAAAGGCTACAACTTTATGCGCAGGGTGCTGTTTACTGATGAAGACATGTTTGAAAACCATGGGAACATCAATTTACACAATATACACTACTGGTCACTGGAAAACCCACACTGACTGTCAGGTAGAACATTAATGTCAGTGGAGAATCAATACGACAACACATCACTGGCCCATATTTCACTGAGGGGGCTCCTAACAGCTGACAATAAGGGCAGTTCTTGAAAATGTACCTTACCTGAACTAATGGAATACCAACCTCTTCATTTGCATCAAATAATATGGTACAGCATGGAGAATGTCCTGCACATAATGCCATGTTGCTAAGAAATGCACTGAATCAACAATTCCCAAATAGATGGACAGCGCAGGGCAGCCCTTCAGAGATTTCCAGTGTGGTCACCAGACCTCACCACCCCATGGACATTTTTGTCTGGGGACGAGTAAAAAATGTGATGTCTCAGCAGCTTCCATCAACAATGGTCAACATGAAAGCCTGTATTACTGCAGCATGTGCTGCAATAACACCAGAAGCACTGTCAGCAGTGAGTCAATCAGCAATGGACTGTGCACAGCGGTGTTGCCATGTACATGGCGATCTCTTCAAAAATACGTTGTAGCATTTCTGCAGTGAGAAATGCAATTGCATACTTGTGTGAATTTTGTGTGTTTCTGGAAAGACATATGTTTGTTTTGTAGGTACTAGTGTACATTTATGGAACTATTTCCCAATGTTTTGTAGCATAGTAATTAAAAATTTTCAGTGACAAGCAACATTATGTAATTTATGTAAAACTACATACAACTAGCATTTATACCACTGTTACAAACTTGGTCAACCATTAATTATGTTTATCCTGGCTGGTGATGTTCAATATTATGTTTCTGTTTTGTCCATTCCAGTACTGCAACAAAGATCAATAATGCATGAATGTTTAAACCCTTTCCTTGTTTTTCATTGTGTGTTATTGACACCTGTATTGTTTCCAGTTCTCTTAATAACAGTATAAAAAGCAGTAAGTGCAGCATTTGTGGCATCATAATAAGTCAATCACATCACGACTATGAGCAATGTGGGGTTAAAGTTTGCATCTTCAGATGTTCAACAGCGATGCGTTTTGTTTATTTCAAGTATCAGCTTCAGACTGCAATTTTTCAGGATGTAACGGACATGTTGTGATGCAACCAACGGCGTTCTTTTTGTGTTTTTTTATGTTATTGATTGTGTAAAAATAATGTGGCCAGTTCATTTACAAAATGTGTGTGTTGAAACTAGTATTTGCTTATGTTTTAATGTTTCACAGTATTTACCTTCACGAGCCCCTACCTTACATTCACAAGCATAAAAGTTTTCTTTAAATATTTATTGTAGTTCCAGAGATATTTGCAACAAAACGTTTTGAGTAGGCCTAGGCCACCCTGTCTATTGTGAATAGACCATGAAGGTAAAAATCAAGTAGATTCACGCTCACACACAGGCTCACCAGCAACCGTTCTTACTGCAAAACATTTGCAACTAGTTCAGGAAAAGGGGAATCAGCAGTGGTACACAAACTGACCTTCACCACATACCAGACAAAATAGAGAGCTGATATTGGACTGTCATCAGGCTCTGAGTTATGTTGAGAGTTTCAAGTCTTTACCACATCAGAAGGTCAATTCAAATTCAATTTCAAAATGTGTACCGAACAAACAGACAAATGAACAAAAAAAAGCACCCTCTGCCAAACATCAGACAAGATGGTGAGTTAATATTGCATTGTCATCTGTTTCTGAGATATGTTGAAAGTTTCAGATTACTAGCTCATTGGGAAGTTACTTGAAATCCTCTGTGGAGCCACCTGATGTCTGACAGTTATTTCCGTACAAGTATGAAAATACTTGTTTCACTCCAATATCTGTCCCCCCTGGAAATATCACCATCTGGTACGACGTACTGGAGTCTGGGTCACACATATCAACTTCCACGACCTGTAGTGGTAGACCAGAACTTCCAGAGACATGTGAGCAAAAAGTAACCCCCACAGAAAAATAGCTTACAGGTACACTCATCTACTGACTTACTTCCATAGATCGCAAACAGTCTGACAGTTACAGCTGCCACGGAAAAGTAGCTTATGCTCGTCTGCTGACAGTTATTTCCACAGTTGCTTGAGTCCCTTATGGTCACCACATAGATGAGGCATTGAGTGGCAGGCAAACACATTTAAAGTTTGGATTCTTCCCACTAAGATCAGCTTTTCTCAACGATGCAGGTGGGAAACTCTCCCTACAACATATCCTTCATTTCCATCATTCCCCCATGGCCTCAACCTCCACTAGTCCCTCTCACCATCTGCCTTTATCACCTTCTTGAGACATCCATTCAGCCTCATACAGGGTCGTTTACCCATCTGCACATCACAGTGCACTCTGCTTCTCTCCTCTGTCCTCCTCTCTCTAGGCACAGCTTCCTGTTAGTAGCCAATGTAATGTTTGCAAAGGTAATGTGGTCTGTCCTAACCAATAAACCAACTGAATTTGAGCTTTATTTCAGTTGTGCAAAAAATGTTTTTGGAAAGCTGTAACTTTGATGTGAGCTTTGTCTTTGCTTCCCTCTATGCTTTTGCCTCATACATAGTTTTCAGCACATTTGACAAATTCACCTATCTACCCACCATTAGATCATCATTTTATGTCGTTTACTCTCTCGTGGAAACCTGCAAAAATCTGCCTTAGTCCATTTGACATCCATTCGCCTGGCTACATGTCATGTCCACATCCATTACAGTTTCACTAAAGTCATCATCATGTCTTCCACTGTAGTCAGTTTGCTGATACATTTGTACAGTCTTCCCTAGTAATGCCCAGTATGCATCTCTTCAGTGCCCCATTTCTGCATAAACATTCAGATTTTGGATGATTTTTGCATTTTGAGTCTGTGACTAACTGCTGCAAGCCAAAACCGGTAGACTTCCTTAACAGATACACATGACGTTTGATTAGAACACACTATTTAGTTGACCGAAAGTGCTCTGATCTGTTTCACCCTTCTGTTTATTACTTTTACTGTCCATCCAGCCATCAGCTCCAATTACTCGTCAATTGGTTTTATGACTTCATTGTAAATTTGTACCACTTTCTTTTCAATGTGTTGGCTACACTTTTGTGTTGCTTTTCAAAATTTCTCTATTAAGCTACTCCATCTTGACTGCAGCTGCATGCATCCTACTAATGGACCTGGATCTTTAAGTGATTCAGTGATGACTTGAGTACTTTTCTCAATTTTACAACAGAAATTCCATGATAGAAATATTGAAAATTAATTAGGAAAAGCAAACATCCATCTGAAACTGATAAATATGTGGCAAATAAGCATGAAACAACAGATGTTACTACCCTATGAGTCACGACAATTTCTAGTTTAAATATGCACTAATCACACAAAAACATCTGAACACAACCATCCTTGGCCATCAGAGTTAATTTCTTTGTCACTTCATGGTTAAGGATATTTGGACCCTTTGGACCCTGATTGTTAAGTGTCGAGAATGGCGGTTAAAAACCTCACAACTGACTCAAGAGAAGGAACTCATGACAACTAATCTTGAGTTCTGGATAAATCTTCCAGATATTTTACTACAATTTTATAGTTTACGTAACATATTTTACTGGGTTCAATATTTCCTGCAAGGGTTTTTGCTCTGCTACTTACTGTCTGCCATCCCTATCACTTAAAATCCAAAATGCAGTGATGCTTTCAGCATCTACCAGACACTTGAAACTATTACAATGCCAATCATCTGCCCACTGTTGTCAAACAGGGCTCTTTAATACATCAATGGAAGGTTGCTTTCTATGAAGCCTCAAGATAATGTAATGCTTGTTTCTGCAGTTTTCTTGGTAAAGGTGTTGTCTACAAGACAGGTTTCAAACACTTTCAAACCCTTCCAACTGGCTGTGCAACACCTACTATTTTTACTGATAATATGCTCCAACCAGTCAGTTTGGGAGCTGAATGTCATCGTTTCACATTTCTGCCAGCAAGAGCAGGAGAGCATTGTTTTATACATTTGTCTATAAATAGTACTGAAGATAAAAGAAATTCTCAACATCATCACAAGGCAAAATTTTATTGACAATCAAAACACCGCAAAAACTGACATACTGGCTTTGAAGAGATGCTGCAATCACTTAATATACAACAGATTTTATTGCCCATCTAGAACAATTTTTTTTAAATGAAAACAATCTAGATGTACAATAAAATCTGTTGTACCTTCACACATGTTGAACAGTTTAATGAGAATCTAATATACAAAGAATTTCAAGAAAGACAGGTAGATAAGGATCATGTGATAAATTTAATTAGTACTTTTAGCTGAAGACTTGTATGATGGAAGATAAAATGGCAGATACATTAATCCAAGATGCAAGTTACAAATTTACTGTTGTGAGAAAATTATTAACCGATATAGCTACTCAATTTTCTGCAGCAATTCTGTTAATGCCAAGCATTTTATAACTTACAACTACTCGTCAGGAATGCATCAACGATGTTTTATGTTAACATATCCACAGTTTTTCCTAATAGTAGGACTGTCAGTTTCTCTGGATTAACCATACATCCTTTGGCCTCCTATATAGTCGAAAAGCTAGTTATAGGTGAAGTTTAACCTCTGTACTATTCTCATCAATTTGCAAGTGAAAGGGGCCAGAGTGCTACAGGGTCCTCATTTACATACAATCCCACTTCCATAATATGATAAAGCCTTTTGCAAATAAATACATAAATAAATCTTTGCAGAGTGTGTATTTACATGACACTTGTATTTTACTCAGCCATTATTTGAGTGATGTGATGCAGGATAATTGTGGAGCCTATGTTCCATGTGTTCACAACCATTAATATTTACCAAGGACACACAAACGGCACAAATGGACCAAGCAAGATTGGCAAGCGTTATTAAGACATTCCAGTCAGGCTAGAGTGACTGCTGCTTTCTCCCAGAAGTTGTAAACTTTTTTGACTTCTTTGTGTGGTTCCTGCTTATAAGATGGAGAAAAGCAGATTCCCATCTGTTTCAGAAATATTGTCATTGATTTCAAAATCATCATCGTCAGTTTTGGGACCAGGTGCTTCAAGCAGCCCCAGAATTTCTTCATCAGTTAAACTGTCCTCAATGTGCGGAAAGTGATCACACCTGTAATATTTTTTTCAAGTTATGTAGCACTTTTTGGAAGCAGAAAAATCCATCTTACAGGTTCTCCGAAGCACTAAAAAGAGTGAACAACTGACTTCAAGCTGTCACTGCTTGGAAATAATGCATCTTAATGCAACTATCAGCAAAGCTGCACTCAGATTCTTTGTACTGTTAGGCATCACTATGCGACTGTAATTTCTACTGGCAATAACAGAATGTGTTAAAAGAAGTTTCCGCCTATGATACAGGATAGAGCACAGAAACAGCACAAGCATTACCATTTCAACAGCTACCATTGAAAAAACACCATGTGTTCGCAAGACAGTAATTTTTTTAAATGTATAAACCATGGTGTCTGTAGAAGATCTCTTAAAACAGCACAACAATTGCACATGATGTGAGGCAATACCCAAACGCAGCACTAGTTCAATCACTTGGTGTACAATTCAGGAAGACGGGCTGCTCTGCACATCCTGAAGAAAAGAGGAGGGCCCACTGCATATATATCACCGAGTTGGTGACAGTCACCATTGCCTTCAGATTTATCATCATGATATGTTGTTGTTGTGGTCTTCAGTCCTGAGACTGGTTTTATGCAGCTCTCCACGCCACTCTATCCTGTGCAAGCTTCTTCATCTCCCAGTACCTACTGCAGTCCACATCCTTCTGAATCTGCTTAGTGTATTCATCTCTTGTCTTCCTCTATGATTTTTACCCTCCACGCTGCCCTCCAATAATAAATTGGTGATCCCTTGATGCCACAGAACATGTCCTACCAATTGATCCCTCCTTGTCAAGTTGTGCCACAAACTCCTCTTCTCCCCAATTCTATTCAATACCTCCTCATTAGTTGTGTGATCTACCCATCTAATCTTCAACATTCTTCTGTAGCAACACATTTCGAAAGCTTCTATTCTCTTCTTGTCTAAGCTATTTATCGTCCATGTTTCACTTCCACACATGGCTACACTCCATACAAATACTTTAAGAAACGACTTCCTGACATTTAAATCTATACTCGATGTTAACAAATTTCTCTTCTTCAGAAACGCTTTCCTTGCCATTGCCAGTCTACATTTTATATCCTCTCTACTTCGACCATCATCAGTTATTGTGCTCCCCAAATAGCAAAACTCCTTTACTACTTCAATCGTCTCATTCCCTAATCTAATTCTCGCAGCATCACCTGATTTAATTCGACTACATTCCATTATCCTCGTTTTGCTTTTGTTGATGTTCATCTTATATCTTCCTTTCAAGACACTGTCCATTCCGTTCAGCTGCTCTTCCAGGTCCTTTGTTGTCTCTGACAGAATTACAATGTCATCGGCGAACCTCAAAGCTTTTATTTCTTCTCCGTGGATTTTAATTCCTACTCCAAATTTTTGTTTTGTTTCCTTTACTGCTTGCTCAATACACAGATTGAATAACTTCGGGGATAGTCTACAACCCTGTCTCACTCCCTTCGCAACCACTGCTTCCCTTTCATACCCCTCGACTCTTATAACTGCCATCTGGTTTCTGTACAAATTGTAAATAGTCTTTCGCTCCCTGTATTTTACCCATGCCACCTTCAGAATTTGAAAGAGAGTATTCCAATCAACATTGTCAAAAGCTTTCTCTAAGTCTACAAATGCTAGAAACGTAGGTTTGCCTTTCCTTAATCTTTCTTCTAAGGTAAGTCGTAAGGTCAGTATTGCCTCACGTGTTCCAGTGTTTCTACGGAATCCAAACTGATCTTCCCCGAGGTTGGCTTCTACTAGTTTTTCCATTCGTCAGTAAAGAATTCGTGTTAGTATTTTGCAGCTGTGACTTATTAAACTGATAGTTCGGTAATTTTCACATCTGTCAACACCTGCTTTCTTTGGGATTGGAATTATTATATTCTTCTTGAAGTCTGAGGGTATTTCGCCTGTTTCATACACCTTGCTAACCAGATGGTAGAGTTTTGTCAGGACTGGCTCTCCCAAGGCCGTCAGTAGTTCCAATGGAATGTTGTCTAGTCCTGGGGCCTTGTTTTGACTCAGGTCTTTCAGTGCTCTGTCAAACTCTTCACGCAGTATCATATCTCCCATTTCATCTTCATCTACATCCTCTTCCATTCCCATAATATTGTCCTCAAGAACATCGCCCTTGTATAGACCCTCTATATACTCCTTCCACCTTTCTGCTTTCCCTTCTTTGCTTAGAACTGGGTTTCCCTCAAAGCTCTTGATATACATGCAAGTGGTTCTCCTTTCTCCAAAGGTCACTTTAATTTTCCTGTAGGCAGTATCTATCTTACCCCTAGTGAGATAAGCCTCTACATCCTTACATTTGTCCTCTAGCCATCCCTGCTTAGCCATTTTGCACTTCCTGTCGATATCATTTTTTAGACGTTTGTATTCCTTTTTGCCTGCTTCATTTACTGCATTTTTGTATTTTCTCCTTTCATCAATTAAATTCAGTATTTCTTCTGTTATCCAAGGGTTTCTACTAGCCCTCGTCTTTTTAACTACTTGATCCTCTGCTGCCTTCACTATTTCATTCCTCATAGCTACCCATTTTTCTTCAACTGTATTTCTTTCCTCCATTCTTGTCAATTATTCCCTTATGCTCTCCCTGGAACTCTGTACAACCTCTGGTTCTTTCAGTTTATCCAGGTCCCATCTCCTTAAATTCCCACCTTTTTGCAGTTTCTTCAGTTTTAATCTACAGTTCATAACCAATAGACTGTGGTCAGAGTCCACATCTGCCCCTGGAAATGTCTTACAATTTAAAACCTGGTTCCTAAATCTCTGTCTTACCATTATATAATCTATCTGATACCTTCTAGTATCTCCAGGGTTCTTCCATGTATACAACCTTCTTTCATTATTCTTAAACCAAGTGTTAGCTATGATTAGGTTATGTTGTGCGCAAAATTATACTAGGCGGCTTCTTCTTTCATTTCTTACCCCCAATCCATATTCACCTACTATGTTTCCTTCTCTCCCTTTTCCTACTCTTGAATTCCAGGCCCCCATGACTATTAAATTTTCATCTCCCTTCACTACCTGAATAATTTCTTTTATCTCATCATAAATTTCATCAATTTCTTCGTCATCTGCGGAGCTAGTTGGCATATAAACTTTTACTACTGTAGTAGGCGTGGGCTTCGTGTCTATCTTGGCCACAATAATCCGTTCACTATGCTGTTTGTAGTAGCTTACCCGTACTCCTATTTTTTTTATTCATTATTAAACCTACTCCTGCATTACCCCTATTTGATTTTGTATTTATAACCCTGTATTCACCTGACCAAAAGTCTTGTTCCTCCTGCCACCGAACTTCACTAATTCCCACTATATCTAATTTTAACCTATCCGTTTCCCTTTTTAAATTTTCTAACCTACCTGCCCGATTAAGGGATCTAACATTCCACGCTCCGATCCGTAGAATGCCAGTTTTCTTTCTCCTGATAACAACGTCCTCTTCAGTAGTCCCCGCCCGGAGATCCGAATGGGGGACTATTTTACTTCCGGAATATTTTACCCAAGAGGACGCCATCATCATTTAATCATACAGTAGAGCTGCATGCCCTCAGGAAAAATTACGGATGTAGTTTCCCCTTGCTTTCAGCCGTTCGCAGTACCAGAACAGCAAGGCTATTTTGGTTAGTGTTACAAGGCCAGATCAGTCAATCATCCAAACTGTTGCCCCTGCAACTACTGAAAAGGCTACTGCCCCTCTTCAGGAACCACACGTTTGTTTGGCCTCTCAACAGATACCTCACCGTTGTGGTTGCACCTACGGTACGACTATCTGTATCGTTGAGGCATGCAAGTCTTACCACCAACAGCAAGGTCCATGGTTCGTGGGGGGAGGCATGGTATATCATATAAAAAATTCTACCCAAAATCAAATACTCGGAATGAAAAATACCATGCAGATCTTGCTGTTGCTGGTTTTGGAGGCAATGACTTTTGTATTTCAGGTGTTTTTTGTGCTAAAGGTGTTTCCTTGGATAACCTTTGATCATATTGTTGGGGGCCTAATGTTATCAGGAATACAATGACATGGGACAGATTATATAAACAGTGTGACTTCTTAGTGAAGAGGAGGAATCTGCTAAGTTCAGTGCGGCCATGCTGACAAGTTCTCTCTTACTTACAAAATATAGGACAAGTGCATGGAAAACTGCCTCCACTGTTACTGTCATGGTGAAGACATTACAATTGATGAGTGATTGCTTTCCAGCAAAGGAAAGTGCAGATGAAACCAATTTATGTTAAACAAACCTTACAAGTAGGGACTCAAGTTTTGGATAGCCGCAGACATCAAAGCACATTTGCATTGTCTTCCCTTATCTTGGTATGGAGGAAAGCCAACCAGGCAACTAGCCTTTGGGAGAGTATACCATTCTTCACTTCTGGGATCTATTTCTCAAGCTGGGATGAAATATGGCAACAGACAACTTCTTAACATTTTTTCAGTTTGTGAAGAAACTTCAATATAAGACAACATTGTTGGTGGAGAAAATTAACAAGGTTGTGAAAAAAAACCTCAATTGCATGAAGAACAAGAGTTCTGACTGAAATTCCTGCAACATCTTGGAAAAACCTAATAAGCCAATACACCATGACAATACACAAAAGGTAGAAGCATAAGAATGTCGTCACTCTTAGAAACGACATGTTGAAGTGCAACAACATGAAAGCAACTGAAGAACTGACTATATGACTGCACAAATCAAAGAAGTAGAAGTATCAAACTGGAATTGCATAGGTTCCAAGACCAGTCTATCTTTGAGAGGGGGGAAGAGCCATCTGAAAGAAGCATATAAAAAATATCAACGATCTTCCCAAAGTCTGAAATGTTTACAAACAAACATGTGAAATAAATGGAGAACTGTAAGGAACATTAGAAATAGATCACACTTCAGGACAGGAATACAACGTGTTGTATCCAAAACTGTTATCTCAAAGTGTTAGAACTTTGAGGTGAAGTTTTTATCTAAATGTGCACGTCATATACATGAAGGAAAAAATATATGTTTAACTTCAGTCATGTTGAGGATTCACAATACAAATCTCATATGAGGTCAAATGACATCTTACTATTGTTCTAGCGGTTTCACAATTTTCTATGTTCTGGTGCTAGAATTGCACTTTTCATACATCATGCTATTCACAGGGTGCTCCATTTCACCATTCCGCTGGATAGGTCAGGAGTCCACTACACGCAACAAGCGGCTACACGGGTAGCAGGGGTTGTGTGGTGTGGGCTGGGCGGTTTTTTAGGTTAGATGGCCTTGGGCAAGTACAGAAAGGGCAACAGCCTCAACGGCTGCGGGGCAAAGTCAGGACATGCGGGGACCAAGCAGCAATCGGTATTGTAATTGTCAACTGTCGAAGCTGTGTTGGTAAAGTACCGGAACTTCAAGCGCTGATAGAAAGCACCGAAGCTGAAATCGTTATAGGTACAGAAAGCTGGCTTAAGCCAGAGATAAATTCTGCCGAAATTTTTACAAAGGTACAGACGGTGTTTAGAAAGGATAGACTGCATGCAACCGGTGGTGGAGTGTTCGTCGCTGTTAGTAGTAGTTTATCCTGTAGTGAAGTAGAAGTCGATAGTTCCTGTGAATTATTATGGGTGGAGGTTACACTAAACAACCGAACTAGGTTAATAATTGGCTCCTTTTACCGACCTCCCGACTCAGCAGCATTAGTGGCAGAACAACTGAGAGAAATTTTGAAATACATTTCACATAAATTTTCTCAGCATGTTATAGTCTTAGGTGGAGATTTCAATTTGGCAGATATAGACTGGGACACTCAGATGTTTAGGACGGGTGGTAGGGACAGAGCATCGAGTGACATTATACTGAGTGCACTATCCGAAAATTACCTCGAGCAATTAAACAGCGAACCGACTCGTGGAGATAACATCTTGGACCTACTGATAACAAACAGACCCGAACTTTTCGACTCTGTATGTACAGAACAGGGAATCAGTGATCATAAGGCCGTTGCAGCATCCCTGAATATGGAAGTTAGTAGGAATATAAAAAAAGGGAGGAAGGTTTATCTGTTTAGCAAGAGTAATAGAAGGCAGATTTCAGACTACCTAACAGATCAAAACGAAAATTTCTGTTCCGACACTGACAATGTTGAATGTTTATGGAAAAAGTTCAAGGCAATCGTAAAATGCATTTTAGACAGGTACGTGCTGAGTAAAACTGTGAGGGACGGGAAAAACCCACCGTGGTACAACAACAAAGTTAGGAAACTACTGCGAAAGCAAAGAGAGCTCCACTCCAAGTTTAAACGCAGCCAAAACCTCTCAGACAAACAGAAGCTAAACGATGTCAAAGTTAGTGTAAGGAGGGCTATGCGTGAAGCGTTCATTGAATTCAAAAGTAAAATTCTATGTACCGACTTGACAGAAAATCCTACGAAGTTCTGGTCTTACGTTAAATCAGTAAGTGGCTCGAAACAGCATATCCAGACACTACGGGATGATGATGGCATTGAAACAGAGGATGACTCGCGTAAAGCTGAAATACTAAACACCTTTTTCCAAAGCTGTTTCACAGAGGAAGACCGCACTGCAGTTCCTTCTCTAAATCCTCGCACAAACGAAAAAATGGCTGACATCGAAATAAGTGCCAAAGGAATAGAAAAGCAACTGGAATCACTCAACAGAGGAAAGTCCACTGGACCTGACGGGATACCAATTCGATTCTACACAGAGTACGCGAAAGAACTTGCCCCCCTTCTAACAGCCGTGTACCGCAAGTCTCTAGAGGAACGGAGGGTTCCAAATGATTGGAAAAGAGCACAGATAGTCCCAGTCTTCAAGAAGGGTCGTCGAGCAGATGCGCAAAACTATAGACCTATATCTCTGACGTCGATCTCTTGTAGAATTTTAGAACATGTTTTTTGCTCACGTATCGTGTCATTTCTGGAAACCCAGAATCTACTATGTAGGAATCAACATGGATTCCGGAAACAGCGATCGTGTGAGACCCAACTCGCTTTATTTGTTCATGAGACCCAGAAAATATTAGATACAGGCTCCCAGGTAGATGCTATTTTTCTTGACTTCCGGAAGGCGTTCGATACAGTCCCGCACTGTCGCCTGATAAACAAAGTAAGAGCCTACGGAATATCAGACCAGCTGTGTGGCTGGATTGAAGAGTTTTTAGCAAACAGAACACAGCATGTTGTTATCAATGGAGAGACGTCTACAGACGTTAAAGTAACCTCTGGCATGCCACAGGGGAGTGTTATGGGACCATTGCTTTTCACTATATATATAAATGACCTAGTAGATAGTGTCAGAAGTCCCATGCGGCTTTTCGCGGATGATGCTGTAGTATACAGAGAAGTTGCAGCATTAGAAAATTGTAGCGAAATGCAGGAAGATCTGCAGCGGATAGGCACTTGGTGCAGGGAGTGGCAACTGACCCTTAACATAGACAAATGTAATGTATTGCGAATACATAGAAAGAAGGATCCTTTATTGTATGATTATATGATAGCGGAACAAACACTGGTAGCAGTTACTTCTGTAAAATATCTGGGAGTATGCGTGCGGAACGATTTGAAGTGGAATGATCATATAAAATTAATTGTTCGTAAGGCGGGTACCAGGTTGAGATTCATTGGGAGAGTGCTTAGAAAATGCAGTCCATCAACAAAGAAGGTGGCTTACAAAACACTCGTTCGACCTATACTTGAGTATTGCTCATCAGTGTGGGATCCGTACCAGATCAGTCTGACGGAGGAGATAGAGAAGATCCAAAGAAGAGCGGCGCGTTTCGTCACAGGGTTATTTGGTAACCGTGATAGCGTTACGGAGATGATTAATAAACTCAAGTGGCAGACTCTGCAAGAGAGGCGCTCTGCATCGCGG
Organism: Schistocerca serialis cubense; assembly: GCF_023864345.2. NCBI lineage: Eukaryota > Metazoa > Arthropoda > Insecta > Orthoptera > Acrididae > Schistocerca > Schistocerca serialis. Next base: position 585,923,843 of record NC_064639.1, read on the forward strand.
TGTAGCTTGCTCGCCAGGTTTCGAGAGGGTGCGTTTCTGGATGAGGTATCGAATATATTGCTTCCCCCTACTTATACCTCCCGAGGAGATCACGAATGTAAAATTAGAGAGATTAGAGCGCGCATGGAGGCTTTCAGACAGTCGTTCTTCCCGCGAACCATACGCGACTGGAACAGGAAAGGGAGGTAATGACAGTGGCACGTAAAGTGCCCTCCGCCACACACTGTTGGGTGGCTTGCGGAGTATCAATGTAGATGTAGATGTAGATGTAGATAGTGTCTTCATGTGTGTAACTATCTTCTGGTAATCAGAACATTTTACTACAGTATTGTTCACATTGGCTACAACAGTTTCTTTTCAATATTTTATAACTGTGGATGTTGATACCGTGAAATCTTTCACAAAGAACACTGAAATGATCCTATCTGTTACATAAACAACACAGGAAATAACCCATAAACATGGAATCGTATTTGCCCAGATAGGGCTACAAACTTCAGCAGATACCCTGTCAATCTCTAGATCACATTTGTTAAGTTATTTGTTGTATGCTACTTTGCACCAGTTTTCACGGCCACATCCTTTCCTCCCCCCCAAAATCTCTGTAGGACATCAAGTGTCAAGTGCCACAGTGAGCTACTGTCCTTACCCAGCCCTTTGAGATAATCAAAATGAAAACTTTGCAATCAACATTCCAACAGCATATGGTATGTAAGTGCTATCTAGTGCTCCACTACTTTCACTGCTACCTCAATCAGTTATCTGGGGGGTTAAGACGTGAAAGTTTATGATTGTACAGCAAACTGTATAATTTAACAGCAAAAATAGTTAGTTTTTGACAATATAATGTTAACTGGATAGATGAAAAAAAAACCTACTCACCAAGCAGGAGACCACACATACAAAATGATTTACTTTCCCATGGTCAAGTGCTGAGGAGTCCCACGAACTGCGCTAGAACGACTTCAAAAGTGCCACCTGCCAACCCCACATCAACCCAGGATATCTTTTATGTTGTACTAGTGACCCGTCCTGGCTTTGCAAAGGTAGCACTCAGTATCTATGGCCAGACGACTTGTATGGAGGAGCAGCAATACCGATTACAGGTCACAGTGAAGAGTTACAATTAAAATTCAGGGAACAACTTCAGATAGTTGAATAACATCACTTTCAAAACACAAGCACTTTAAGCAGTGCACACCCGGAGAGTTCTTAGGAGGCACAATTTATCTGTTCCAAATTTCATTAGTGTTTGGAGTGACATCTCAATGGTAAGTGCATCAGAGGTCATTTAAGAATTCAGTGGCAACTTGTGACAGGCACCTAGTAGTTGTAGGTCGTGTGGGCCTGGCACGATGCCAAGGTGTTCTGCATTCACCACTATAAAGCAATGGCATCATTTTCACAGTAACGAGGGAATTCGATTCATCACAGTGCGGCCTGTTACCACAAAATATTTATAAATTGCAACCACAAACGTTTTTCAAGAACTAGTTTACCTATTAATGAAAACCATATCAGAATACCTACACTAGTTCGTGAGATTAGCCTGAACATACAGAGACCGTGGCAGGAGACTGTAATTAACATATGCATAGACAAAAGATTTTCACAATATTAGAGAAGGAAAGTTGCTACTCACTATATAGCAGAGATGCTGAATTGCAGATAGGCACAACAAAAGATTCTCCCAATTATAGCTTTGGGCCATTAAGGCCATTGTCAACAACACACACACACACACATATTCGTGCAGACAGACAGCTTGTAGGTTGTCATCCCTACATAGAATGCAGCACAGTGGTTGGAACTTAGCTTGTAAATCACATGACCGTTTCACAGGTAACCCTGCCTTTGATGGGACAGGTCATGTTAGAGACCAGGCTGGAGTAGGTGGTAGTAGAAGGATGTATGGGACAGGTCTTGATTCTAGGGCCATAACAGGGGAATGAGCCATGAGGTATGGGATTGGGGGCAGGGGTTGTGTAAGGATGGACTAATATATTGTGTAGGTTCAGTGGACGGCGGAATACCACTGTAGGAGGGATGGGGAGGATAGTGGGCAGGACATTTCTCATTTCAGGGCACGACGAGAAATAATCAAAACCCTGGCAGAGAGTGCAATTCAGTTGCTCCAGTCTTGAGTGGTACTGAGCTATGAAGGAATGCTCCTCTATGGCCAGATGATGGGACTTTGGGAGGTGGTGGGAGACTGGAAAGATAAGGCACGGGAGATTTGTTTTTCTACAAGGTTGGGAGGATAATTACAGTCAGTGACAGCTTCAGTGAGACCCTTGGTATGTTCCGAGAGATGCAACGACCCCGGGTGGCGAGGCTGTATGGAAGGGACTTCTTGGTATGGAATGGGTGGCAGCTGTCAAAGTGGAGGTACTGCTGGCGGTTAGTAAGTTTGATATGGACGGAGGTACTGATGTAGCCATCTTTGAGGTGGAGGTCAACATCTAGGAAGATGGATTGTTGGGTTGAGTAGGACCAGGTGAAGCAAATGGGGGAGAAGTAGTTGTTGTTCTGGAGGAATGTGAATAAGGTGTCCTCACCTTCAATCCAGATAGCAAAGATATCATCAATGAATCTGAACCAGGTGAGGGTTTAGGATCCTGGGTTTTTAGGAAGGATTCCTCTAAAGGCCCACGAATAGGTTGGCATAGGATGGTGCCATGTGGGTGCCCATAGTCGTACCGTGGATTTGTTTGTAGGTAATGCCTTCAAAGGAGAAGTAATTGTGGGTGAGAATATAGTTGGTCATGGAGACTAGGAAGGAGGTTGTTGGTTTGGAATCCATAGGGCTTGAGAAAGGTAGTGATAAATAGCAGTAAGGCCATGGGCATTAGGAATGTTAGTGTACACGGAGGTGGCATCAATAGTGATGAGCATGGCACCATGTGGTAGAGGGACAGGAAATATGGAGAGTCAGTGGAGGAAATGGTTGGTATCTTTTATATAGGAGGATAGGTTCCTGGTAATAGGTCGAAGGTGTTGGTCTACGAGAGCAGAGATACTCTCAGTGGGGGCACAGTAGCCGGCCACAATTGGGCATCCCGTGTGGTTAGGTTTTATGGACTTTAGGAAATATGTAGAAGGTAGGAGTGCAGTGAGTGGTAGAGAGAGAGACACAGAGAGAGAGAGAGAGAGAGAGAGAGAGAGAGAGAGAGAGAGAGAGAGAGAGAGAGAGAGAGAGAGTGAGAGAGAGAGACAGAGCGAGCGAGCGAGCGAGATTCTGGGATGTTTTTGGGATGGGCCTAAGGATTTGATAGCAACTGGGGATCCTACTGGATTACCGTACTTACTCAAATCTAAGCCGCACTTTTTTTTTCTGGTTTTTCTAATCCAAAACACCGCCTGCAGCTTAGAATCGAGTGCAAAGCAAGAGGAAGTTCTGAAAAATGTTGGTGGGTGCCGCCACAACTAACTTCTGCCGTCGAATATATGTAGTGCTACACAGGCAGGCTTTGTAGGCACAAAGATAAATACTGGCACCAAATCCTCTGCGTCAGTAAAGGAATTTAAAAAAAAGGTGGAAGACGAGCTTTTGTTCTCCGCACCGAGTTTCGACTACTGCATTTTCATACATTATCCAACGAAGTAAATACAAATACCGTATTATTCATCTTCAAATGTAGCAGCATTTCAATGCACTACGAAAATCCGACTGGCAAGACTGTTTGGGATGTTTGTCAATATGGCCAACTCTACGTTCTGAATTTTTTCCTACCTGTGAGAAGAGATGGTTGCTAATAGGAACCTGATGAAATGTGAATCACATGCAGTATTCTCTTCACCATAAGAATAACACAAATATAAACATTTTGCCATGTATTGTTTCGTGTTTGGTGCTATCTCATTTAAATCGTGTCTGCCTAATAAACTACGAAACTAGAGTGAGACAACAGCAAACGCGGAAGAATATACATATCATGTCATGTTTATATTCGTATTATTCTTATGCCTAATAGTGATACAGTCATAAATGAAGCACAGCAATTGACTAGATTTTTAAATCTAAGATGACTCTAATTTCTGTGCAGAATGTAATGTACTAAAGAGGTGCCTGCAAAGATTTTCAAACGGAGAAAAATTTTCGCTAAACTCTCATTCAGAACATCTTCTATCACACGCAGTGTATTATTTGGTTCTTGTTGATCATTATCAAAGAAAGCAGCAGTGTAAGTAACAACAAATAGCAGTCTCTTGCCATCGTTTTGCTAATGAGACGATTCATCTCTTTTTTTTTTTAATTGTAAGCTGCGGCAGTGCGCGCAAAAGCAAGCCATGCCGTGAGCGGCGACAGGCGGTAAACACGCACAATGAGAATGCGACAAACAATGCATGACACAGTACAGTAATGCATTTTCAGCTTAGAGTGACGTAAACACCTATAACAAAGAAAACGGTGCTTATCAGATCAAAGAAAAATAAGCAATCAACTCAAACCAGATGAAGCACGTGAAAAAGGAACGGTGCCCGTATAAATACGAATGGAGCGCCTGGCGCATAGCAATGGCTACCTGGTAAAGCTCAACTGCTAAGGTTACGACTCGAATCAAACTACTGTAACTGTATCGTCATTCATTCGACCTAAATTGTGTCTCATATTACAATGGACCAACTTTGTTTCGATTTGGTGATGCGGCCTAAAACTTTTCTCTCCCCTTGAATTTAGAGTCTCAAATTTCAGGTGTGGCTTAGATTCGGGAAAAATTTTTTTCCTTGATTTTGAGTCTCATTTTTCAGGTGCGGCTTAGATTCGAATAAATACGGTACTGGAATGGGATCACTGTGGCAAGGTTTGTAGGTGGAAGTATCTGAAAGCTGGTGGAGTCCTTCTCCCAGTTCAAAACAACAGTGGTGGAGCCTTTGTCCGCAGGTAGGATTATAAGGTCGGGATCAGTTTTTAAATGGTGAACTGCAGTTCTTTCTGTGGATGTAAGGTTAGTTTGCAAGTTGAGGAATTTGGGGAATGATGGCGAGGCAAGGTTTGAGTTTAAGAAATTCTGGAATTGGGGGCAGTGGGGGTGCATCACGGTTGGATGGAGGAGTGAACTGAGTCAGGCAAGGTTCAATATTGGTCTCTGGTTGAGTCTCATTGGCAGGGTTCATGGCAAAAAAGTGTTTCCACTGTAGGGACTGGGAAAATGTGAGAAGGTCTTTAACAAGTCCTGCATGACTGAATTTGGGAGTGGGCCAGAAGGTGAGGGCTTTGGAAAGGATTGATATTTCGGTGTTACTAAGGCTTCTGGAGGAAAGGTTCGTGACTGTGTTGCATGTCTCTTTAGGTTCTGAATTCTGTGTGATGGTGAGAGGGAATTTTTGAGGGTGGGGTAGGTGTAGTAGGTCTGCGAGATAGAGTTTTTCAGTTATGAGGGGATGTGGGGGAGGTTTGGAGGTTGTTATAGAGGTGGTAGACAGTGGTACTCCAGGGCAAGAGTGGGAAGTGAGCAGGATGGAGACCTTTGTGAGGTGGTGGTGTGCATGTTGCTCAAGTTGCTGCAGACGAGTGTTTCCATGTGTGTTATGGGTTCCAGGAATTTGGGATTGCATAGCAGGAGAATTTTGCAAATGGAAAGAAGGTACTACAAGGTGGTTTGGAGCTGAGTCATCTGGTTTTTCAGGGCTACGTTGGTGAGGGCTAAGGATTGGCGGAATCTGAACAGATGGAGGTCACTGTGGAAGGAAGGGTGGCAGCCGAAGATGGGTAATTTGATGGTAAGGCTATTTCATGGGACTCGATGAGCCAAGCAACAACACAGGAACAGTATGTGGGACTGTTTTCTGTATTGATGCAGATGGAAGGAGCAACGACCCTTGGTGGTGGGAAAAATTAGGTAAATAATGTAGAACTATGAGTGAAAAATTATGCAAGGATACACTCAAATACATGCGAAAAATCATGGTAAGGACGAAATAGATGCAAAAGGGGATAAAATGAAATGAAATCTGAGTGAGACGACAACAGCGAAAGGTGAAAACTCACTAAAATTGGCGAGATAGCAGGTCTGAGAGTGGATAAGTGTGTAGAAGGAGGATGGCAGGTATGACTGGATGAGGTAGAATTAGTGGGTGTGAACTGGGATAGAATGGAGAAAGTGTGGGGAATGAGGAGGGATTCGTAGGTTGAGATACAAGATCATGTGGCATCGGAAAGGTGAAGGAGTTAACACGCAAAATATACGGAAAATGAAGAAGGGAGAGTGATCAGTTTGAAAGTATAGGCTCAATTATATCAGCGGAAGTAATTTGGGACATACAATGCTGCACCAACAATCAGCGTGGTCTTGTAGCCGTCTGCTGTGCGCGGCCGAGACAGTTGATACAGTGTGGCTCGTAAGTAGAACATGCAGTGCAGTTTGTAAAGTGATGAGAGAAAAACAGGAAAGACGTTGAGTATAGTGATGCAACAGAAAATAGTAACAAAGTGAAACAGCACTGGGTTAGGATCGAAGAAAAGCCATCAGGCAAAAATCAAGCAATGAAAAACCCAGGATGGAATGTAACAATATTAGAGATCCAAGGTGAGGACACCCTATCCACATTCCTCGAGAACCTCAACAACTTATCCCCCATTTGCTTCATTTTGTCCAACTCAACCCAACAAGCCACCTTCCTAGATGTTCACCTCCACCTCAAAGATCGCTACATCAGTACCTCTGCCCATATCAAACCTACTAACCACCAGCAATACCTCCACTTCAACAGCTGCCACCCATTCCATACCAAGAAGTCCCTTCCATACAGCCTCGCCACCCGTGGTCATTGCATCTGCAGTGATGAGCAGTCCCTCTCTGAATATACCAAGGGTCTCACCGAAGCCTTCACTGACCATAATTATCCTCCCAACCTTGTAGAAAAACGAATCTCTCGTGCCTTATCTTTCCAGTCTCCCACCACCTCCCAAAGGCCCATCGTCTGGCCACAGGGGAGTATTCCCTCATAACTCAGTACCACTCAGGACTGGAGCAACTGATTTACATTCTCCGACAGGGTTTCCATTACCTCTCATCATGCCCTGAAATGAGAAATGTCCTGCCCACTTTCCTCCCCATCCCTCCTACAGTGGTATGCCGCCGCCCACCAAACCTACACAATATACTCGTCCATCCTTACACAACCCCTGCTCCCAATTCCTGACCTCATGGATCATACCCCTGTCATAGACCTAGATGCAGGACCTGTCCCATACATTCTCCTACCACCACCTACTCCAGTCCGGTCACTAACATCACCTAGCCCACAAAGGCAGGGCTACCTGTGAAACCAGTCATGTGATTTACAAGCTAAGCTGCAACCACTGTGCTGCATTCTATGTAGGCATGACAACCAACAAGCTGGCTGTCCGCATGAATTGCCACTGACAAACTGTGGCCAAAAAACAAGTGGACCACCCTGTTGCTGAACATGCTGCCAAACATGATATCCCTCATTTCAATGACTGCTTCACAGCCTGTGCTATATGGATCTTTCCCACCAACACCAGTTTTTCTGAATTTCGCAGGTGGGAACTTTCCCTGCAATACATCCTAAGTTCTCGTAACCCTCCTCGCCTCAACCTTCGTTAGTCACTGTCCTCACCGATCCAGCCCCCTCCCTGTTCCCATTCCAGCACTACACGGCCATAATTTCACCACCACACCTAGTCTTTTTATTTCTCTCCTTTTCCACTACTTCCCCCTCCCCTGCCGTCCATCTAAACTGCAGCAGTTCACTGTCCACCAACCCCACCATACTATCCCTCCCCCTCCTCACCCCAGCCTCCTCCTTACCCCCACGCAGTTGCCATTCGCATAATGCACTGGTGGTGCTGCTGCTCGCAGTGTGGTTTCAGTTGCCTGAGACTGCAATCATGTGTGCGTTGAGGTGAATACCAGCCACTAATTATACGAACAGTCTTTCTTTCTCTCATTAAATCCTGACAGCTTGACTGTTAATAATGTAATCCCCCAGTTCACATTACCAAACTTAGCAGTTCTGGATGGGGTCGTAGAGCATGTTTTCGATAATTGCAGAAACATGTCCAGTGTTTTTATATTTTTAACCCCCTGATGGTGCCATGTAAAAGTGAAGAAATTGTACACTGAGCTACACCATGTGTCCCACATCCTCAGTCAATCACAACTATCATACAAAACAATCTATTATGATCATATTAGAGGCAGTCAAGCAAAAACGAGAGATGGAAAAAGTATGCAAATTGTTTGTTATTTCAAAATTAATTGCCATAACTATTAATAAATTCATCACACAGTGAGACAAGATAGTCTATGTCTTTATAGAAAAATGTTTGGGTGCATCTCCTTGCCCAAATCGAATCTACAGCCACATATGTCTTTCTTCAGGGCTCCAAAAATATGGAAAGCACAGAGGAAAGGATCCTGACTGGAGGACGTGTAAGTGCTTCCCAAAGAAAAATCTGTAGGACAATCTAAACAATTTTGGCGACATAGGAGCGAGCCCCTTGTACCCTAACACAAACATCAACTCACAATCTGTCTTAAAGAGCTGATGTACACCTTGTCATTGCTGATAGTATACATTGTAAGTAACCTTCACCATCCTGCTGAGCTACTTTTTTCCAGCCATGATTTCCCTTTACTTTATCATACTGTAATGTGTTCACTGTCCTAGCTGGCATACCAAACTGACTTCATTGCTGGATTGACCGGATGTTACACTGTTCCCAACACCTTACTAGCTAAATACTTCAAAGGGAAAAGTACGTAGGATATGTAGAAGAGCAGAGGAGAGTTAGTGACATAGTGAAGCTTTGAACAGAGCTCCGAGGTGTGCTTATATGGCTCTAACAGTAGATTGTTGCTTGGATCAAAACCAAAGTACAATATTTTAAACTACCATGGACCTTCCATTTTCAAGGCAGTCCACATGGAAACCATGCCACTGCCACTGCCACTGCTATTGGCTTTGAGATTTTTATTAAAAGTATGAGGAGCACACTACTTGTATGTAACCTGTCTTAAGGCACATGAGAAAAAGTATCAGCAACTACTAAGGACATTCTAAAAAACTTCCTACCCATCAATCCAAGAAGTTTCAACAATGGATTAATTTAAAAAATAGAGAAACATTAAGACGTTGGTTTTAATGCTTCATGTGTTCTAAACAGTCTCTCCCACCTGTGTACAATGCACAGAATCTTCATACAACCATGTGAAATTATCAAACAAGTCCTTCTTTGGGATACTGATCGTTTCAAGTGTCACACTGATTTGAATGTCTGTTATTTTGTCACTGCATTGACTTTGTGCACTCTGTAGTCGGTCAGTATTGACAACACCAAGTCTCGTCATCCATGATAATTTTATGCCAGAAAAGAACTATCCACATTTTACATTTCAATCACCTTCCAGCAGGTGCCCAAACATCAGCTTTCATTCAGGAATCAAGGTGTGCAAGACAAACTCTGCACACACTTTTATCTTCTTAAGAACGTTCTTGACAATATCATTAACACTTGATTGAGAGCTATTGCTCCACTGTAATTTGTAACATGACGACATTGATACAAAGCAGTCATACATCCATTACTTAACACTGCCTGCTTACAACTGACTGGCTAATTGCACATTTGTTGTTTGTAGCTGTTACTTCAAACTGTCACTATAGTTACTGCACAAACGTCACTTACACTCCAGGGATAAAATCTGTCTCGGAACATTTTTAATAGATAGTACATGTCCCAGATTACATGAATTTTGAGGAAAAACTCATTTCACACAGCTTGAGTCATTCCTAACACTTATCTATATTTGATTTGAATTCACAAGGTCCAGGTTTTGTTTGACTTTTATTAACTTCTAATTATCAGTCTATATTATCTTTAATATTCTTTCCTTATATTGTAGTTCCTTATTACACGATCTGATGGAAGTGCTGTCAAGTGTCATGACAATTATAATGACAGTTAAGTTTTTGTTCATTGTGGCACCTTGTAATTTAAATTGGATATGTTCATGAATAGCAATATTACAAACTAGTTAACCTTTATGAAATTGCCTGCGGATTGTGTATAGTATTCCAAGAAATAATGAAATGCCTAACCTCTAAACAGTTAACATAACTTTTGCTGGAAGGTAGTATGTAACATCACCTGTCTCCACCATCCACCTTGCTTATTGCTCATTATGTCAATGTTACTTTATTACCTGCCAGCTTTCCTAAATGATGAAAACCCTGTTGCTTATGTAGGCTCTTATTTGTCAGCACACAATTATGACATCTGTAAGGTTTCTTCCTTTGCATCACTCTGAACCTGTTGCCAGGAAATCGTATGAAAGTATATGGTACTGATAGGAATATACAACACCTGAGTAAATGATTGAAAATAAAACATCTTCATGTGCATCATAAATGAAACGTTGCAGGAGTTGATTAACAACAGACGCTGAACATCCCTACCATAGCACCGCTGATCAATCAATTATTATAATCTTGGTCGAACATAAGAAGCTACTTACTTTTGCATAATGTTATTATTGATGCAACAGTTTTAAATATCTTTCGATGTCACTTTGTTTCTCTTATGCAACTAATGATTATATGCTAAATAAAAAAAGTCACTAACCTGCCTAATGATGACTTTCTGAGGGCTTAGTGGCTTGACACTAGTATTAACTGTTGAAACTGCTGATGTAGCACCAGAAACTGTTGCAACACCCCCAAGAGATTGTTGCATACTTGTAGGTGCAGGCAGAATTTTTGTAGGAATCTTCACAACTGTAGATGCTGGCATTACTAATTTGGCTGGCATTTTTACTGGAGATGTTACAAACTTATTAACAACAATGTTCTGTAAATAGAGAGACAAAACTAGTAAAAAAAGAGCGATGATATAATACTCACGTACTATCAGTACATAAAACAAAAAGAGAAGAAATGAGGAGGAGAATATCAATTCAGGAGAAATCTGAACACAGATCATACAATGCGTAAACAAATGACAATTTTCTGTATAAGTGGACACCTTATGTTAAATGGAATACTCTAACAGCAACACAAGAACAAGCCTTTATGAGTGTGAAAGTGTAGCTGAAACATAAAGATCAATAGTTTGTAGTTGTAAATACAGAAGCTGCCTATTTCATATTTTTATTCTTACACCAGAAGTAAACCCTGTTGGTATCATTTTAATAAGATGCAAGTAAATCCAGAAGAAGGATCTAATACATACAAATAGTTGCCAAAATGATATTTCAGTCCAAAAATGGCAATTTAATCAAAATTAAAAATGAAGTGGCTATGAAAAATGACCAGAAGTGGCACTGATTAGATGACGTTCTCAGCAGCATGATATAAGCCTTTAGCTCAGTAATTTCCCAAGTTTCATCAAACTAATGCTATTTGTTCAAATTGGACAATTTGTCACTATATGAGTAAAAAGGAATGAGCATGTTCATTTTTATGTTTGTAGTAAGCCTTTTAAGGTGAGAGACCATAATGCTGTTGAAATAGCACGTTACACATTTGAGCAAACCATAAGGAAGAAAATGTTACTGATATTTCAGATTATCTGGAAATTGCTCAAATACTGCAAATGACAGTGTGTGACAGGCTTTGAACCTGGCTAATGTTGATCACCGAGAACCTTATGAACAATAACCTTCCACAAAATATTTATGGAGCTTCAAGTGCAAAACTGTTTACAAGAGAGATTCACATGCTAAGTCCATCCAAATTATGTACCAACTGGTTGCTTAAAATTATCACCTAAGAACAGTAAGGTGATGGGCTCGTATAAGCATGTCACTCAGCCCAAAATTTAAACCCACGATAACTTTGTACATTCTGTTTTTTGACTGCTTTCATGAAGGTGGACAGGGATTTTCTCCAGATTTCTTGTAGGAAGCTGCAGCTTTATCCTAACTCAGCCATAACAGAAAATTTTTAAAAATATGATGAAATGATCCCAACTGTGTGTTTTCAACAGCTTTCATAGCGCCTGATACACACAATCATTTGTTAAAACATTCAAAACTGTCACATGAATAATTAAGGTGCAGGAGGGAGGAGAGGTGGGGTGATGATGCTTAAAGTCCACACTCGTCTGTATTATTCATGTAGCTTTTTTCCATATTTATTGTTTCTCATGTTGTTTCTGCCTGTCTTCATAAGTCATAACTAGAAATAGAGTTATTCTATGAGGGTTGCCCAGGAAGTAATGCACCACATTTTTTTGCCTCAGCTGAAAACAATGCTGTGAATGGAAAATGTTATATATGTATTATTTGAAGTCTCTTGAGTGACCACACCAAGTTTCCATCACTTCCAACAGATAGCATAGCTGTAGGACAGTTCCAAAATGGCGTCCGTAGGTGATATACGTTATAAGCAACATGCCAATATTGAATTTCTCACTGCAGAGAAAGAAACTGTGGGTAATATTCACAAACACTTGTGAAAAGTATATGGAGCATCTGCTGTTGACAGAAGTACAGTTAGTCCCTGGGCATAGAGGGTGAGGTCATCAGAAGGCGGTTCGGCAGAGATCCATCATTTGCAGCTGTCGGGGAGCCCAGCCATGGCTGTCACACCTGATATGCAGCAGAGCGAGCTGCTGGTGTCATTCGCGATGACAGACGCATTACGACTCGGCAATTGTCGCTGCATCCGTCAATCAGCAATGGAAGTGTGGATACAATGATCCACACTCTTGAATATTCAAAAGTATGTGTACCAATAGGTCACACACGCCCTTGTTTCGCACTGGGATAAGGCCACAGAATGGGATGGAGATTATGTGGAAAAATAGAGTGTGTAGATAAAACACCATTCCTTCATGTGTGCAACTCTCATTATGTTCAGTAAAGAATAGTTGAAGAAAAAAAAAAAAAAAGTGGTGCATTACTTTCTGAGCAACCCTCTTACTAAGGTTAGGCCCAATGCTGGATGATCTGTAATTGTCCATTGGAATGGTGTCACCAGCAAAGTGGAGCTGAGCTGGGAGCACGTGGTACAAAGCTCTAATGCACTGTCACAAATAAAATGTCTCAACATACAAAATTTACTATTTATGCACTGTTTACAAGTTTATTACATCATTAAGGTGAATTTATGTTATGTAAAATACCTTTGCACAACAGTTTTGCAAAGCAAGTCTCATCGTGTAAAGGTTCACTCTGTGAAGTGCATTACAAAAGGTGGTTTTGCAGTGAAAAGAGCCCACCTGGTATCTGGGTGCACATTAAAGAGCCTTGTTCTCTCATTTTGTGTAATGTAAACATTATTACTTCTTGTGCAGGGCCACCTCTTATCCACAAGAGGCACTAAAATTATTCCTGATGATATACTTTTTGAAATTTTAAACAATACTGTAAACTTGTGTATAAATTGCATGCCATAAGGAATTACAGTGTTACAGCTTTCCTTCCTCGAACCATTACAGCTTCTCTCAACTTCTCATCCATTTCTTCATTCTTCCATACGTAAGTTCCCATTTCCCATACTCATAACTGATAGAATTATTCCTTGCTCCACCAGTGGTAATCTCATTTTGTTTGGTCGCTGAAAAACTTGGGCAGACAAGTTTGGTCTGCTCCTTGTGAACTGCAGCTACCACATTTTAAAGTGCACTTGCTTTGAAGGACCATCTTTTCAGGTCCCTACACTGTGCCAACTAGCATAGTGTAATTTGAGATCCAGAAACCTCATCATGTCATTAAACGCATGAAAATTGTACCCCAGCCTCAACTAATAATAGTTTAAAACAGAACAGGAATGATTAAAAAGAATGCATGCAGACTTCTTGGTTTAGAAATTAAACCCCTTCTCTCTGCTCATTCCTTCAACCACCGAATAGTCATTTGCAATTGACGATTTGTAATTGCAAGGATCAAAGAGGAACAAAAGACAAACAAATCACAAAAAATAAAGAACACTGGACACCACGTGTAACTGTCAACATTACACTATTAAAAGCTATGCAAAGAGAGGGTAAGGAGCCACAAGGCACTTAAAAATGGTGAGAAGTGTGACATAATATTTTGAAAAGTTTATTAAATGTGACAAATTATTTCAATAAACAGATGGGACAGAAGTGAATTGTTTTCATTTTTGACAACATCCTGGTTAACACCCTAATAAATAAATTTATCTATTATGATCCTGGACAGGGTATGGCCATTTTTTTTCCGTTGCACAGGTTTATTAATACATGCAGGTACACTGTTAACTCAGTAATTCACAAACAAAATATACATAAAGTTTTTACAATTTGTGTCATTCTACACTTCAGTACCAAAAGAAAATCAACAAAATATTTTTGGGATACTGTTTCTTAGGAATCTAAGCACAAAATGAAGTAAACATACTAGATTTTCTTTTCAGGATTTTTCATAATTGTTTCTGCCTCTTCTACCTTCACAATTTGTGCAGTCTCATGCACCTTTTTAAGTGAAGCTTGAGAGAGTAGTTCTCATGCCTCCTTAGATAGTCGGCGTTCTTTTCTGTTGTCTTTCAGGGAGTTGTCTCATAGTCAATTGATTTTTTTCATCTTATTTGTCTTTTTACTCCTCTTTTCCGAATAGCTTTGGTTTTGTTCGTCTTTCTGCTTTTCTTCTATTTCAAGTTTTCTTTTCCTTTCTTCTTTTCACATTCTTCCTTATAAGCAGTATAATTTGCATGTGCTTGCTGTCCATACACAGAAAGAAAATGGTTGTACTGTCCTCAAGCATTGCTAACAATCAAAACACTGTTTAAAATTCTTTTGGTCATCCCTGCTTTGTCTTCTCCTAAGGTGTGCTTCAAAATGGAATATTTTCTGTGTCTGCACTTCCAGGGAATGATGTAACAGAAGCCTTAACAAATTTTGAAACATCTGGATACCATAACTTAATGGGTGATGAATCTCTTTTTGAGATGTGCCACTGCTGCCAGTAACTATCAATATCTTTGTTATCTGAATCTGGGTCATCTTTTTCAAATGGTCCAACCTCCCACTTGTCTAATAAGTAATCCTGCCAGACATCAAATGTCAATTTTTGAAACCTTCTGATCTTTATTTTTCCTCTGGGGTCTAAAAACTTAATGTTTATGGGCTTTCTTTAAAAACTACACCTTATCATGTCCTTCTACTTTACCAGGCTCTTTAGTTACCTGCCCGCTAACAACTAGATCAAAAGAAAGCAGATTACCTGATGTAAAGGGTTCATCATTCAGAAATGCTCTCAATTTCCTCTACCTTCACAATATGAAGTCAAAAGGTTTGAAGCATGTTTTCTATTTCTGTGTGCAACTTGTGATGAAAAGTGTTTGGCTTTGCAAACAGTGAGCAAACTTACTGAATAGTTCTACAGATGAAATTATGAAATGAGGTTCTGCTTTCACTGACAAGTTTTTTTAAAGCATTCACAATGGCACTGTAGGATTTGGACTCAATAGTCGTAGAATTCTTTTTTAAGGGCATATACTTAAGAAAGTATTATTGAATGCTATCCCACTGTTCCAAAATCCTGCTGGCTAAAGGTCCTAATGTAAGACACCATGTGGTTGCATGCCTCAAGAACTTGTGATATGGAATGTTGAACTTAGAGTGAATTCCTTAAAGTTCTTCCCAGCAAATAGGCCAACTACCAAAATAACAGTAAATATTGACCAGAAATTTGGATGCTTCTTCACCTAAACACTTCACAGTCATTATGCATTGTATGAACGTTACAAGTTCCAATGTTTATACGTTGTCTGCCTCGAGTCTTCTGGACATCATTATCTCAAAACTTTAACACTTCTTCATTGATGTTAGGTCCATGTGATGCCACATAAGGCATTTATTAGGGACAAGTTGACTTCAGAAAGTGCTTAACATAATTTCTGATCCAACATTTCACCATACACTTTGCAAATTCAGAAAGTTGTTAGAAGACGTATTCTTATGGAACACTTACTCTCCCACCAAAATGTCAAGGTTGTTTGTAATTCTTTTTTACCTTTAACTTTAACAGTTTCATCGAAAATCAATGTGTAATATTACAAACATGCTTCATCTAACATATGTTCCCAGAAATATGGTGCCAGTCCATCAGTTACTAGGTATCCCATTTTCTTAGACAAAAGCGAACACTATCACAGATCATCATCTCAAAAACATTACAAATATCATTTGATGAATCCATAGAGCAATGGAAATTACCAATTCCATTGTCCAAATCAATTCAGCAGTGATGGAACTATCCTCAATATTTAACGTCCATACTGTCAGCGTATAGTAAGGTTGTGTCTGAACTGAAAGTTGTAAATATAAGTGATGGGGGTCAACGTTTAGTTTCAAAGTTACATTCATGTTTCGTTCAGAATGAGTTGTTAAAATTGCCCGAAAGCTTTGTCTCAAAATTAATAGAGCACGAACTTACACAGCAAAGTAGCTCACTTTCACTAATTTTTTTCTCCCTATAGAGAGACTTTACTTTTCAAACTGTCTTCTTCAATCCAGTCACTATGGGATTTACATTTTCTCATTTCAAACAGTTTATTTTCAAAACTGAACAAACGCAGCAGCAGTTTTGTTACTACAGCAAAATTAGAATCCGGGGAAAAAAAGAAGCAGTCATAATAGATGATCATTTGACTGTAACTAAAAAAAGGAAAAATGTACAAGAAGGAAAAAAAAGAAGAAAAAAAAAGAAAAAATGAATAATCTGTCACAAATTTCAGAAGCCTCTCAGGTTAAAATTTATATATTTTCATCATTGGAGCATTCCACAAAGTCAAATTAACGATAATGAATACAGAAACTTCCAAACAAAAAATAAATAACTCACTTTCTTCCTAAACAGATAAAAAAGGTTGAAAAAGGTGATAATGTTTAAAAAAGTTGACTAAAGGCGAGAAAGACAACTGATGATTCGCCCAACAAAGACAGTCCCACCTAAAACACTACGTTGAGGGGCACTGTTCTCTTGCTCAAAGTGATCACAGAGGACTATTACAGAGTCTGTATCTAAAATATCATGTTGACAGGAAAGACCACGAAGTTGGGAAGAAATCCTCAAAACCCCACTTCATGGACCTGCCTGAGGATATTGTGCCTCCAAATGATGTTATGGGCCTTCTTGTTGTTTAGCCACTTCCAGAAGGGACAGATTATTAAAGATGAAGTGATATTTCCTGAACCCACACTGAAAGCAACTAAAGGACTGCTTAGACTAAGGTTCAGACTAGGTGGCAGTTGACCATCCGCTCCATTGTCTTTCCCACGCGGCTAGTGTGGCAACACTACAATAACTATCTGGGCATCTCAGTCCCCCTCAGGCTTTGAAAGGAGAATTAAAATTGCCTCTCGCCATGAGTCAGGAGTGTGTCCTGACACTCAATGAAGTTAAAAAGGGCAAAGAGGATTTCTTTGCTTCACTCTGAGGAGCTGTAAAACAATATAATGGACCCTATTGTGACCAGGCGACATACCATGAGCTGCGGAGTACACAGAATCCCGCATCCACACGGAAAAGGGGCAGCTGTGGTGGTGGTGGTGGTGGTGGTGGTGGTGGTGGTGGTGGTGGTTAGTGTTTAACGTCCCGTCGACAACGAGGTCATTAGAGACGGAGCGCAAGCTCGGGTTAGGGAAGGATTGGGAAGGAAATCGGCCGTGCCCTTTCAAAGGAACCATCTCGGCATTCACCTGAAACGATTTAGGGAAATCACGGAAAACCTAAATCAGGATGGCCGGAGACGGGATTGAACCGTCGTCCTCCCGAATGCGAGTCCAGTGTGCTAACCACTGCGCCACCTCGCTCGGTGGGGCAGCTGTATTTTTCAACAGTGGTGTAGCTGAAGTCCCAACAGCCCCTCTTGGCAGCCACCCTGTAGCACTGGAAAGCCGAATACTGACTGCCAGTGCAGGTAACTGTGGCAAAATAGGTCACCATAGTGCGGGTAGTGTCTTGCAGGTTGGTCAGGAGACTTCAATTTCCCATTACAGCAGTAACTAGGCACTTCCCTCCTCTTCCAGAAACTCTCCTGGTGGTCCCCCACACAACTGTATTCTTAGTGGAATGGTTTATGGTGTTCAAGAACTGTTGCCATAATCTTTTTTTCCTTTCATTAATAACAAGGTGACATTTTGCCCTTGATACCCGAAAGACTGTGGAGTTCTCAGCAATTGGCGGGCACCTGGACTTACACAGAGCTACCAACCTTATCTAGATTGAACAGCAGCATTAGTTGCTCCACCAAGGGACAGGCTTTCTTTTCACCTGACCCAAAGAATGTAGAATGGATGCTTCAGCAGTATGGTGGATCATTTCGGTAATATGATCCAGCAATTCCTGGACATTCGCCTATATCATATCCTGCAAGTTGTATGTAGAACATAATCTCTGCCCTGCTGAGCACCCATTATGGTGGTTTTCTTTCAGACACCATTCTGACTGGCAGTTGAAACCACATTGGGAAATGATCACTTGGGTGCAAGTAATTGACCACTTCCCATTAAGTAATGCATGCAAGGGCCAGAGAGCAAACCGAGAGATTGATAGCAGTGAATGATCCTGTTGCAGTGCTGAAGTGCATGTCCACTCTATATTCAATGGACACACACATGAGAAGGCTCTCAAATTGATCTATACCTTGGGTAGATGGCTGCAGATCCCCAAAAAACACTGTGCAATCATTTCACTACAGAAGACAAAGGAGGGGGGAGGGGGGGGGGCGGGGGTGAGCTGAGTAAGGAGAGCATGGAAAGTTTCATTGTCTAGCTTCTTACTGTGGCGGGCAGAGGGAACATATGGTCAACCTGTGAAGCATGTGCGTTGATACAGTGTCTGCTTGTAGGCTAGTTGTGAGGAAGAGGAGCAATAAGTAGTAAACATTGTTTACAAAAATTGCCATTCCTCCCCTAGCTCTCTCTACACTAAGGTTACCCTTTTTGCAGAGAATGTAAGCACATAGCTCGGGTTAAAATTAGCCCTCCAATCAGCACCCTGCCGTGTGACTTGTCCAGCATCAACTGACACTGATGTCGACCACAGAAGCATTCCTACAATGCAGTGGGATGGTTCTCTCAAGAAAAGGAAGAAATGAAGCTCAGAGTCAAACATAGAAAATATAAATCTGAATGGTCCGACACAGATTAGAAACTGTAATCCTCCTGAATGTTCTCTGTGAAGGGTGGAACAGAGAAGTCAATTGCATTTACATCAAAGATACTTACTCCAGTTCAGGAGCATTAATCTCAGATTGAAAAGGAAGCATTGGCCATAATTTTTTGTGTCCATAAATTTTCACCATTATTTTAAGTAGTTATAAATTTCATCTTATCACCTACTATAAACTGACCATACCATTTTTGAAGGCAAGGTTAAATTGCAATGGCATATACCGTACCACCTTCATTATTACGCTCTCTATTTGGCAAACCATGAAAAATGGACCTTGCCGTTGGTGGGGAGGCTTGCGTGCCTCAGCGATACAGATAGCCGTACCGTAGGTGCAACCACAACGGAGGGGTATCTGTTGAGAGGCCAGACAAACGCGTGGTTCCCGAAGAGGGGCAGCAGCCTTTTCAGTAGTTGAAAGGGCAACAGTCTGGATGATTGACTGATCTGGCCTTGTAACAATAACCAAAACGGCCTTGCTGTGCTGGTACTGCGAACGGCTGAAAGCAAGGGGAAACTAAAGCCGTAATTTTTCCCGAGGGCATGCAGCTTTACTGTACGATTAAATGATGATGGCGTCCTCTTGGGTAAAATATTCCAGAAGTAAAATAGTCCCCTATTCGGATCTCCGGGCGGGGACTACTCAAGAGGATGTCGTTATCAGGAGAAAGAAAACTGGCGTTCTACGGATCAGAGCGTGGAATGGCAGATCCCTTAATCGGGCAGGTAGGTTAAAAAATTTAAAAAGGGAAATGGATAGGTTGAAGGTAGATATAGTGGGAATTAGTGAAGTTCGGTGGCAGGAGGAACAAGACTTCTGGTCAGGTGACTACAGGGTTATAAACACAAAATCAAATATGGGTAATGCAGGAGTAGGTTTAATAATGAATAGGAAAATAGGAATGTGGGTAAGCTACTACAAACAGCATAGTGAACGCATTATTGTGGCCAAGATAGATACGAAGCCCACACCTACTACAGTAGTACAAGTTTATATGCCAACTAGCTCTACAGATGACGAAGAAATTGAAGAAATGTATGATGAAATAAAAGAAATTATTCAGATTGTGAAGGGAGACGAAAATTTAATAGTCATGGGTGACTGGAATTCGAGTGTAGGAAAAGGGAGAGAAGGAAACATAGTAGGTGAATATGGATTGGGGATAAGAAATGAAAGAGGAAGCCACCTGGTAGAATTTTGCACAGAGCACAACATAATCATAGCTAACACTTGGTTTAAGAATCATGAAAGAAGGTTGTATACATGGAAGAACCCTGGAGATACTAAAAGGTATCAGATAGATTATATAATGGTAAGACAGAGATTTAGGAACCAGGTTTTAAATTGTAAGACATTTCCAGGGGCAGATGTGGACTCTGACCACAATCTATTGGTTATGACCTGTAGATTAAAACTGAAGAAACTGCAAAAAGGTGGGAATTTAAGGAGATGGGACCTGGATAAACTGAAAGAACCAGAGGTTGTACAGAGTTTCAGGGAGAGCATAAGGGAACAATTGACAGGAATGGAGGAAAGAAATACAGTAGAAGAAGAATGGGTAGATTTGAGGGATGAAGTAGCGAAGACAGCAGAGGATCAAGTAGGTAAAAAGACGAGGGCTAGTAGAAATCCTTCGGTAACAGAAGAAATATTGAATTTAATTGATGAAAGGAGAAAATATAAAAATGCAGTAAATGAAGCAGGCAAAAAGGAATACAAACGTCTCAAAAATGATATCGACAGAAAGTGCAAAATGGCTAAGCAGGAATGGCTAGAGGACAAATGTAAGGATGTAGAGGCCTATCTCACTAGGGGTAAGATAGATACTGCCTACAGGAAAATTAAAGAGACCTTTGGAGATAGAGAACGACTTGTATGAATATCAAGAGCTCAGATGGCAACCCAGTTCTAAGCAAAGAAGGGAGAGCAGAAAGGTGGAAGGAGTATATAGAGGGTCTATACAAGGGCGATGTACTTGAGGACAATATTATGGGAATGGAAGAGGATGTAGATGAAGATGAAATGGGAGATATGATACTGCGTGAAGAGTTTGACAGAGCACTGAAAGACCTGAGTCAAAACAAGGCCCCAGGAGTAGACAACATTCCATTGGAACTACTGACGGCCTTGGGAGAGCCAGTCCTGACAAAACTCTACCATCTGGTTAGCAAGGTGTATGAAACAGGCGAAATACCCTCAGACTTCAAGAAGAATATAATAATTCCAATCCCAAAGAAAGCAGGTGTTGACAGATGTGAAAATTACCGAACTATCAGTTTAATAAGTCACAGCTGCAAAATACTAACACGAATTCTTTACTGACGAATGGAAAAACTAGTAGAAGCCAACCTCGGGGAAGATCAGTTTGGATTCCGTAGAAACACTGGAACACGTGAGGCAATACTGACCTTACGACTTATCTTAGAAGAAAGATTAAGGAAAGGCAAACCTACGTTTCTAGCATTTGTAGACTTAGAGAAAGCTTTTGACAATGTTGACTGGAATACTCTCTTTCAAATTCTAAAGGTGGCAGGGGTAAAATACAGGGAGCAAAAGGCTATTTACAATTTGTACAGAAACCCGATGGCAGTTATAAGAGTCGAGGGACATGAAAGGGAAGCAGTGGTTGGGAAGGGAGTAAGACAGGGTTGTAGCCTCTCCCCAATGTTGTTCAATCTGTATATTGAGCAGGCAGTAAAGGAAACAAAAGAAAAATTCGGAGTAGGTATTAAAATTCATGGAGAAGAAATAAAAACTTTGAGGTTCGCCGATGACATTGTAATTCTGTCAGAGAGAGCAAAGGACCTGGAAGAGCAGTTGAACGGAATTGACAGTGTCTTGAAAGGAGGATATAAGATGAACATCAACAAAAGCAAAACAAGGATAATGGAATGTAGTCGAATTAAATCGGGTGATGCTGAGGGAATTAGATTAGGAAATGAGACACTTAAAGTAGTAAAGGAGTTTTGCTATTTGGGGAGCAAAATAACTGATGATGGTCGAAGTAGAGAGGATATAAAATGTAGACTGGCAATGGCAAGGAAAGCGTTTCTGAAGAAGAGAAATTTGTTAACATCGAGTATAGATTTTAGTGTCAGGAAGTCATTTCTGAAAGTATTTGTATGGAGTGTAGCCATGTATGAAAGTGAAACATGGACGATAAATAGTTTGGACAAGAAGAGAATAGAAGCTTTCGAAATGTGGTGCTACAGAAGAATGCTGAAGATTGGATGGGTAGATCACACAACTAATGAGGAAGTATTGAATAGGACTGGGGAGAAGAGAAGTTTGTGGCACAACTTGACCAGAAGAAGGGATCGGTTGGTAGGACATGTTCTGAGGCATCAAGGGATCACCAATTTAGTATTGGAGGGCAGCGTGGAGGGTAAAAATCGTAGAGGGAGACCAAGAGAGGAATACACTAAGCAGATTCAGAAGGATGTAGGTTGCAGTAGGTACTGGGAGATGAAAAAGCTTGCACAGGATAGAGTAGCATGGAGAGATGCATCAAACCAGTCTCAGGACTGAAGACCACAACAACAACATTTGGCAAATTTCCAACATTCCATTTGTTACTTTACTTCTGTGCAGCATTATAATGCAAATGCGCCATCTAGCCATCCAGCAGGTACAGATCATGAATTTGTTTGCCAGGAAACAGATAATTAACTGGAGACATTGCTCCACATTCTCAGCGTGACGCGCTTCTTCACCTGGTGCTGCAGTATACCTGGCAGGCTTGTCTTCCCAGCTCTCTGGTGCATATCCACTAGGCCTTCACTCTAGTTTTCTTCAGTGGCAGCAATTTCAGGTCAGGCAAGGTGAGTGCTTACAGAGGAAGAATGGTGCTGGGTAGTGATACTGCTATTTCTTGAATGTCGGATGCTTGAATTTGTGCCTCAGTTCCACTAGGAGATTTCTAGGTTCAAGCAACTGGCATGACACTATATCTACTGACCTTGCAACACAAAAATGTTGTGACAGTCTAACATCTGCCAGATACACCAATCAGCTGCACCCTGGTCATCCTCACTGTAGCCCACACCAACATATCCACAGGAGTGTGTTCATGCCCAGATTCCAGGTTCCTTTTGGGGTCTATGTGATTAATCATTGTGGGCATCTTCTCGCACATCCTGTATGTAATCATCTTCCAGCTGACAACAATGGGACCCTTGTAGTGGATCTTCACAATAAAGGATGCACATCATATATACTATACAGCCTCAAATGAGCTGTCAGAACAAAATTTTAAACTGCAAATGCTGAAAGTTTTAGGATCTACTAAACTGGCTTCAGTGAATAACATTCCTAGGTTCTTGCAGGTTCATGCCCGTCAAAGGACAAAGCCTGGCAGAGCTTCCTCAGGTGCTCTTACAGGACAGTTTTTGGACCTTGTCTCGACCCCTGGTACACAAAGCAGACACAGCCAGTCCATTCCATCCCATGTGAATACCTCAGTGTGCGTGCACACATTTCAGAAGCATTTCCGAGAGCCTGTCGCAGGACAGAGGTACCAGCTGGTGTTGGTACCACACCACATGTGAAGCAATCAGCTCTCATTGTGGGCCCTTGGCCTGCATCTCTTTTGTCCGGGAGTCCATCATCTCCCACTGTCGCAGCCCTGTCACAGCTTTCTCCTCTCCCAGGTACCTGAGGCTAGCTGCCTGGTCTTTCCTTATCATAAGCTGAGAGAAACGCCATGGATCAAACTGGCTTCATCAATGGTTTAAACAGTAATCCTGGCGAATCCTGGATGGGAAACTACACTCAAACTAGTCCCTGGGCCTAAGTGAGAAGCTCCAAATCTGGCACTGCCATCCCTGGCTGCTTCAGATGTCTTCCTGGGGGCTTTAGTTGTGACATCGCCCAGACCCTGGCAGCTTCCACTGTGCTGTCCTCCACTACAGTGGTTGTTTGGTTGGTTGGTTTAATGATTAAAGGGGACAAGCTATGATGTCCTGAATCCCTCCAAAGCTATGATGTCCTGAATCCCTCCACAGGCAAGTCAACAAAACTACACACCAAAGAAGGACCTATTGCGCAAAACACTCAGAAAGGGAGAACCGATAGAGGTACTCAGGGTACCCTCCACCACACACCGTCAGGTGGCTTACGGAGTATGGATGTAGATGTAGAAAGAAGCTGCTGCCTCTGTTAGGAGGCTGCTCAAGGAGCTAGTACAAAAGGCGCCAGTTGCCACTCTTACCCCACAATAATATATCACATCCAGTATCTGCAACATTGAAGGGGATGCCGAGCCGTATGCACAACTTCCATGTTATAGACAGGACTGGACCAAAGCTTTGCAGAGCTGTAGCACAGCAGAGCTGTCTGTGTCCCAGTTGGTATTGTTGGGGCACTGAGGAGCATTGAGGTGTGACCAACATGTCTGCTTCAGTTGACCTAGATGGGGAAGCCATGTCAACCAGGCATAACATTAGTCCCAAAAAAAGACTGCTGTCCACCACATTGAGGGACTGGCCATCAAAGTACAAGTCCGGATGGAGATGGACTACATGGTGATGACAAATGCGTAATACAGTTCTTGGCAGCCAAAAGTTGGAAACCATGAGTAAAAGCCCGAGAGAGAGAGAGAGACACTCAAAACAAAACCCTGTGGAAACCCATTCTGGAGATGGGAGGTGCTATGGGAAGCACCAACCTGTACCGGAAAAGTGCAAGATGAAAGAAAATTCTGGATAAAAATATGGAGCAGACCACAGAGGCCCCACTCATGTAAGGCGGCAAGGGTGTGGTAGTGTCATGTGGTATCATAAGCTTTATGCAGAGCAAAGAAGATTGCACCAAGGTGTTAATACTGGCAAAAACCATTCGGATACCAGGCTCCAGCTAGACTAAATTACCCACAGTAGAATGGCCTCTGTGAAGTCTAGGTCGGAGCCAAAAGGTCCTGGGATTCAAGGATCTAATACAACCTTTGACTCAACACACGTTCAAGTAACTCACAGAGGGCATTGGTTAAACTGATTGGATGATAGCTGTTCATTTGATTTCGAAACTGGAATAGCGACACTTCCTCGCCAGTGGCAAGGGAATTCCTCCTCGCTCCAAAGACAGTTGTAATGGACAAGTATATGACGTTGGCTAGTCACTGATAAGTGTTTAAGCATTTCGTTGTGCACCCGGTCCAGTCCAGGAGCCATGTTGGGGTGGAGAGCAAGGACGCTAGTGAATTCCCACTCACTGAACAGGGCTTTATAAGGCCCCAGGCAATGGGGAATTAAAGACAAAGAGTGTCATCCAGACAGTGTTTGAGAAAAATGAATGCAGGCAGATACTAGGCCCACGCTGAGGCCTGGGCGAAATGTCGAGCAAATTCCTCAGCAAGAGTCCAGGCCAGTGACGAACATAATTCACATTAATTTCCAGGGCATCTGTAGGAGGATAGAGGCCTGATCTTCGCCCATGCCTGTGAAGAGGCAGTGTGCAGCCCATGGCAGTGACATATCACACTCAATAAATACATTTCTGGCATTCTGACAATGTATTCAGCCATTTAAAGGTCAGGTGGTGGTCAAAATGGAGAGCTTGACCATGATCTTTAATAGCTGCAGCAATTTTAGGGGTCCACGAAGGGACAGTCTTCCATGGGGAAGAACCTGAGGAAAATGTAACTGCTGAAGCAGTTGCTGAAAGGATGGCATTGGTCAAACTCCATACTGACTTGCCAATGCCATCGTGTGGTGAAGCAGTTGGGATTGATTATTCTCACATAAATTGGAGTGATCTCCCAACTGAATGGAGAGGAGTAATCCAGGACTACAGATGAAAAAATCAATGGGCGAGAAAGTGCCGTTTGCCTCACTGAAGTGGAGCTCCACTGTTGAGGGGCAGAGATCAAGCCTTGCCAACAGGTCTTCAATAATCCTGCCCTGGTCAGTGATCACAGTACTTCCCCACAGAGGGTTATGGGCATTAAATCCCCAAGGAGAAGGAAGGGAGGAGGGAACTGTCTAAGAAGGGCAGTAAATGCAGAAAGCATAGGAGACCAGTGGGGGGTGGGAGGTGAAGACTGCATATCGTTACTGCAGAGTCTAAATGGATTCAAACAGCCACCGTTTCTACTGCGGTTGGAAGAGGAACCCATGAAATAACAATGCCCGTGCACACCAATGTACAGACACCAGCCGAGGCTCACAAAGGGCTGACCTAGTTCCGGCAGAAAGCCTGGAAACCACAAGAGTTTTGCAATATAACACAAGCTACAGCGTAGAGAGAAAGAAGAGAAGAGTATTTCTGGAGGGTGACGATAGTAACCATTACAGTTCCAAAGCCAAGTACTGGACCTACATGCTGGTTCAAGTGGTGTGTGTGTGGGGGGGGGGGGGGGAGGGGGGGGGGGTTAAGTACATCTCCCAGGCAAACAGGTGGATGACACAGACTTACTAATATGTGTAATGTAGCGTACATCTGTCTGCAGTGAGTACAAGGCTGATATCATAGACCAGTTATGTGAGCTTCTGTAGTGAGTCAAATATGATATCGCCTTGTGGCTCTGCCTACATCAGTTGCTGTTACCTGACTCATTAGTGCCAACTACTATGCTGTGTCGAGAGCAACAAATGATGGACTTTTGGTTACCACCACCTCTTGCTGTTGCTCCAGAATTTATTTTTGTGCATTGAACATTGCGGTCCAAAGTGGGTGTTACAACTGAAACTATTTAGTCTAGAAACATCACTTGTCATTGTAACATCAAAATCATTGTGCTATTTGCACATAATGTGCTGAACCAGGTCTCCTTAGTTCTAACTTGGCAGAAGTCAGTCGACTTCAACCCAAAATGTTGTGTGTCTGAATCTTGGGCAAAGCTTGCTTCCTCCACTTCCCACACCTATCTAAGACTTTGTTCATATGATTTGCACAAACTATACATCAGCCGTTTCAAATCTCAACACAATGTACAAACCGTAACAATAAGCAAATCATTAAGTGGCCCTGTAACATAATCCATTCATTAAATGTCTGACTACCATCAACTTTCATTTAATCAAAAGACAAGATTTGCACCGACTCAAAGTGACAAGTAGCTTAACCCTCAGCTTCATCACAAGTAAAACATCATTCAACAATCGTGGGCCACACTGGAATCAAAAAGAGGACCATTTCACTAAAGTCAAAATTGCAAAGTGTGGAAAAAAATTCTAATGTTTCCTACATAGTGGTAATTTTCAATGCTTTACACATATCATGCTTTTCTAGTTGGAATCTGAACTTTTCAGAGAGCGAACAGCTAACTTGCATTTCAAAGAAAATCTTCCACAAAACATCTCTCACTTTACTAGATGCCAGATTCTTTGCAGGCAATTTATAGTACTTTTTGTTTCTAGTGGAAGACCAGTTTCTCTCACACAAGTCTTGCCCTCACTTTTAAAACACTACATATAATTGCAAATTTTTTGTTCTTATGCTCAAGTTCTTGTAATTTCGTAACGAGCTGTCACAGTTCATATTCTAGAATCAGCTGATCAGTTGATGTTGATATGGACAAGGTCCATTAAAGAGTTGCTACAAATAAGACCATCTAACAACAATTCACATTTATTCATTAATCTCTACTTACTGTGTATGGATTGATCGACTTCCCGTTTCCTGACTGATAAGACTTTAAATGTCCCTAGTGACTTTTAAAGGCTTTTTCTTACCTGAAACCTGTCTTCTTTGCTTTCTTTCAATCGACTTTCAACATCCATACACACACTTGCACAAACCGGAAGATTTACAGTTGGCACAGCATATGGTTTTGGAACTTTCACAGTATAGCCACAGTTCTGCTCATAGACCTTAGATACAACATCTGATTTAAAATGTAGTGAACATACAGTAGCACATGAAACGTGAACGTGGTCTTTTCAGTAACACCCCCACAGTCAACACTTTTTGGTGCTGAAAATCCCTGGATAATTGATGGTAGAAAATTCCAGTTCCTTTTGTTTTCCTCTTGGATGACAAACACCTAAACTCTAACCTCACACTGCCACAACCACATACTTTTACTTTGTTGCTTTTTCCTACAAGTGTTTTCTCATACGAAAGACAAAATATTTGAAATCAAATAGTTATTTATGTTCCACAAAGAGATTTTCACTCTGCAGCGGAGTGTGCGCTGATATGAAACTTCCTGGCAGATTAAAACTGTGTGCCCGACCGAGACTCGAACTCGGAACCTTTGCCTTTCGCGGGCAAGTGCTCTACCATCTGAGCTACCGAAGCACGACTCACGCCCGGTCTCACAGCTTTACTTCTGCCAGTATCTCGTCTCCTATCTTCCAAACCTTACAGAAGCTCTCCTGCGAACCTTCCAGAACTAGCACTCCTGAAAGAAAGGATACTGTGGAGACATGGCATAGCCACAGCCTGGGGGATGTTTCCAGAATGAGATTTTCACTGCAGCGGAGTGTGCGCTGATATGAAACTTCCTGGCAGATTAAAACTGTGTGCCGGGCCGAGACTCGAACTTGCGACCTTTGCCTTTTGCGGGCAAGTGCTCTACCAACTGAGTGTAGTACGCTGTGAGGACGGGGCATTTGGTAGAGCACTTGCCCGCGAAAGGCAAAGGTCGCGAGTTCGAGTCTCGGTCAGGCACACAGTTTTAATCTGCCAGGAAGTTTCAGTTATTTATGTTGTATGACACCTGGACAAAGAAAAGTTTGTTTATTGTTGTGGTCTTCAGTCCAGAGACTGGTCTCATGCAGCTCTCCATGCTACTATATCCTGTGCAAGCTGCTTCATCTCCCAGTACCTACTGCAACCTCCAGCCTTCTGAATCTGCTTAGTGTATTCATCTCTTTGTCTCCCTCTATGATTTTTACCCTCTACACTGCCCTGCAATACTAAATTGGTGATCCCTTGATGCCTCAGAGCACGTCCTACCAACCGATCCCTTCTTTTAGTCAAGTTGTGCTGCAAATTTCTATTCTCCCAATTCTATTCAGTACCTCCTCATTAGCTATGTGATCTACCCATCTAATCTTCAGCATTCTTCTGTAGCACCACATTTTCAAAGCTTCTATTCTCTTCTTGTTTAAACTGTTTATCATCCACGTTTCACTTCTGTATATGGCTACACTCCATACAAATACTTTCAGAAACGACGTCCTGACAGTTAAATCTATACTCGATGTTAACAAACTTCTCTTCTTCAGAAATGCTTTCCTTGCCATTGTCAGTCTACATTTTATATCCTCTCTACTTCAACCATTATCAGTTATTTTGCTCCCCAAATAGCAAAACTCCTTTACTACTTTAATAGTCTCAATTCCTAATCTAATTCTCGCAGCATCGCGCGATTTAATTTGACTACATTTCATTATCCTCGTTTTGCTTTTGTTGATGTTCATCTTATATCCTCCTTTCAAGACACTGTCCATTCCGTTCAACTGCTCTTCCAGGTCCTTTGCTCTCTCTGACAGAATTACAATGTCATCGGTGAACCTCAAAGCTTTTATTTCTTCTCCATGGATTTTAATACCTACTCCAAATTTTTCTTTTGTTTCCTTTACTGCTTGCTCAATATACAGATTGAATAACATTGGGGAGAGGCTACAACCCTGTCTCACTCCCTTCGCAACCACTGCTTCCCTTTCATACCCCTCGACTCTTATAACTGCCATCTGGTTTCTGTACAAATTGTAAATAGCCTTTTGCTCCCTGTATTTTACCCCTGCCACCTTCAGAATTTGAAAGAGAGTATTTCAGTTAACACTGTCAAAAGCTTTCTCTAAGTCAACAAATGCTAGAAACGTACGTTTGACATTCCTTAATCTATTTTGTAAGAGAAGTTGGAAGGTCAGTACTGCCTCACGTGTTCCAACATTTCTATGGAATCCAAACTGATCCTCCCCAAGGTCGGCTTCTACCAGTTTTTACATTTGTCTGTAAAGAATTCGTGTTAGTATTTTGCAGCCGTGGCTTATTAAACTGATAGTTCAGTAATTTTCACATCTGTCAGCATTTGCTTTCTTTTGGATTGGAATTATTATATTACTCGAAGTCTGAGGGTATTTCGCCTGTCTAATACATCTTGCTCACCAGATGGTAGAGTTTTGTCAGTAGTTCTAATGGAATATTTTCTACTCCCGGGGCCTTGTTTTGACTTAGGTCTTTCAGTGCTCTGTCAAACTCTTCACGCAGTGTAATATCTTTCATTTCATCTTCATCTAAATTCTCTTCCGTTTCCATAATATTGTCCTCAAGAACATCGACCCTGTATAGACCCTCTATACACTCCTTCCACCTTTCTCCTCTCCCTTCTTTGCTTAGAACTGTGTTTCCATCTGAGCTCCTGATATTCATGCAAGTGGTTCTCCTTTCTCCAAAGGTCTCTAATTTTGCTGTAGGCAGTATCTATCTTACCCCTAGTGATATGCGCCTCTACATCCTTACATGTGTCCTCTAGCCATCCCCGCTTAGCCAATTTGCACTTCCTGTCGATCTCATTTTTGAGACATTTGTAATCCTTTTTGCCTGCTTCATTTGCTGCCTTTTGCATGTTCTCCTTTCATCGATTAAATTCAATATCTCCTCTGCTACCCATGAATTTCTATTAGCCCCCGTCTGTTTACCTACTTGATACTCTGCTGCCTTCAC
This sequence comes from Schistocerca serialis cubense, assembly GCF_023864345.2. NCBI lineage: Eukaryota > Metazoa > Arthropoda > Insecta > Orthoptera > Acrididae > Schistocerca > Schistocerca serialis. The sequence continues at coordinate 585,954,569 of NC_064639.1, forward strand.
TATTTCATCTCTCAGAGCTACCCAGTCTTCTTCTACTCTACTTCTTTTCCCGATTCTTGTAAATCGTTCCCTAATGCTCTCCCTGAAGCTCTCTACAACCTCTCGTTCTTTCAGTTTATCCATTTCCCATCTCCTCAAATTCCCACCTTTTTGCAGTTTCTTCAGTTTTAATCTACAGTTCATAACCAATAGAGTGTGGCCAGAGTCCACATCTGGCCCTGGAAATGTCTTACAATTTAAAACCTGGTCCCTGAATCTCTGTCTTACCATTAAATAATCTATCTGAGACCTTCCAGTGTCTCCAGGCTTCTTCATGTATACAACCTTTTTTTATGATTCTTGAAGCAAGTGTTAGCTATGATTAAGTAATGCTCTGTGCAAAATTGTACCAGGCAGCTACTTCTCATTCCTTACTCCCATGCCATATGTTTCCTTCTCTTCCTTTCCCTACTACTGAGGTCCAGTCACCCATGACTATTAAATTTTCGTCTCCCTTCACTATCTGAATAATTTCCTTTATCTCGTCATACATTTCATCAATCTTTCATCATCTGCAGAGCTAGTTGGTATATAAACTTGTACTAATGTGGTAGGTGTGGGCTTTGTATCTATCTTGGCCACAATAATGCGTTCACTAGGAATGCAGGTAAGCTACTACAAACAGCATATTTTCCTATTCATTATCCAACTTACTCCTGCATTACCCCTATTTGATTTTGCATTTATAACCCTGTATTCACCTGACCAGAAGTCTTGTTCCTCCTGCCTCCGAACTTCACTAAATCCCACTATATCTGACTTTAACCTATCCATTTCCCTTTTTAAATTTTCAAGCCTACCTGCCCGATCGAGGGATCTGACATTCCACACTCCAATCCGTAGAACGCCAGTTTTCTTTCTCCTAGTAATGACGTCCTCCTGAGTAGTCCCGCCCGGAGATCCGAATGGGGGACTATTTTACCTCCGGAATATTTTACCCAAGAGGACGCCATCATCATTTAACCATACAGTAAAGCTGCATGCCCTCGGGAAAAATTATGGCTGTGGTTTCCCCTTGCTTTCAGCCGTTCGCAGTATCAGCACAGCAAGGTAGTCTTTGTTAGTGTTACAAGGCCAGATCAGTCAATCGTCCAGAGTGTTACCCCTTCAACTACTGAAAAGGTTGCTGTCCCCCTTCAGGAGCCCCATGTTTGTCTGGCCTCTCAACAGATACCACCCCCCCCCCACCCCCCCCGTTGTGGTTGCACCTACAGTAAGGCTATCTGTATCGCTGAGGCATGCAAGCCTCCCCACCAACGGCAAGGTCCATGGTTCATGGGGGGTGTGAATAACTAGTTGCCACTACTTAAGTTCCAACACTTGTATTATTATATTTTGAATACAGGCCACTTAACACAATGGTCATTAGCGGCCTGACCAAAATTCAACATTCTTGTGGGAGGAGGATTGATTGGGTTGGGGGGGGGGGGGGGGGGGGAGGGGGGGGGGACAAAGGCTATCACCACTACTGAACTATTTTATAATGTACTTAAGACTGCCTTCACTCCCCAGCACTTTCAGGGATGAGGCTCAAAACAGTTCACAAAATTTCAGAACCCATGTAACACTGGTGTCAGTACCAGCAACAATGGTGGGCAGACCTCCAATGAAACCAAAGGCTGTCCTTATGTCAGTATATGAGAGACATGAAGCCAAAATATGGTGACCAGAAAGTGGCACTCTACGAACTTCACAAGGTGATGGATCCTCCTGCTGGAGCAGGAAATCATGTGTTTAAGGGCAATACTCTAGGCGCAGTCTTGTGAACAGCACTTCCTTCCATCGGTAATGTCAGCAATGTCTAGGTAGCCAAATTAGAAGCGACAACAGCCTGACAACAGAAATTGCAGCTCGTACAGCCAATGCAGCCTCAGTTTTCAGCAAACTGAATCACCAAGTACGGAAATCACATGATCTCAGACTACAAACTAAAATTGTGGTCTACAAAGCAATAATATCACCAACTTTACTCTATGCCTCTGAAACCTGGTGCTATTATAAAGCTTGTATTAGGAGACTCGACACCTTTCATCTCCCCTGTCTGAGATCAATTCTCCGCATGAAATGGAAAGACCGTGTTCCAAACACAGAGATTTTGTGTCACATCGAACTGCCTGGCATTGAAGCTCTCTTAATGAATCACCAACTGATATGGAGTGGCCATATAATACTCACGGACGACAGTAGACTTCCCGAAGAGGTGTTCTACTCAGAGCTCTCGTATGGAAAGCGGCGGCAAGGCAGCCAACACCTGTGATATAAAGACACCATCAAACGCCACCTCACAGCCTGTGGCATTCTGATCAAATGTTGGAAGGAGCTTGCATTCCACTGATCAGAGTGGTGCTTAACTGTACACTAGAGTGTGGAACAATTCCAGCATATCCGCCTAAAGAACCTGGACGATAAACGAAAGCTCCGCAAATCCAAGCCCAAGCCTAATTACATCTATACATATAAATCCACTGAGCAACTGTGTTGCACTTCATGCGACCAGATCTTCAAAAGCAAAGCTAGTTTTTGCAAGCCACATCCGAGCCCACCACAATATGGACTAAATGACTGACGGAGTCGCTGTCACCGGACACTGCAAGGAGGACATCATCATCATCATCATCATCATCATCGTCAGCAGTAAGTCTACCAAGCCTGTGTACTCAATTTAAGTGACCAGTTTGTTTCCAGCCATCTCCAATGATACAGTTTCTCACTGATGCGCAATTCATCAGTCAGACAATGATGTGACAGAGTGCGTGGGGACAGCACATTGCATACAACACCGTCCCGACATCGTGTTTTGTCGGTTATTTCCTTTCCCCGAATCCTGATGTGTCCAGGTACCCAACAAAAGATCACCTTCTTGCTACAGTACTGAAGCCACTGTAAGGAGTCATGGATGAGCTGAATCAACTGGTCTACTGGATATAAAATGCCCTAAACTCCACAACACAATCTGTAAACTGTCCTGCAAGGCACACTTTGTTAACTCCATCAGGGAAAACAGCTGAACAACCGAGGAAATTCACTTTCTGGGTTGTTATAAAACTGTAATCTGTATTAAAGGTTAGTTAGTGTTTTTTTTTTTTAATTGCATCAAGCTTAAAAACGCTTTGGGCCTCTGAACATGCCAAGGCAGCAGTTTCTTTCATGCCTTGCTGATTATTCCTGAACATCTGCTCAAAGATGGGATTGACCGCCACACTAAATGCCAATGACTGAGGCAACACAGAGATTTTCAGGGCCTTTTGAGCTAGAAGGATGTGCCATATAATGCAGAGTGGTAGTTCATCAGACTCTGCGAGCGACCCCCCCTCCCCTTTCCCCCCCCCCACACACACACTCTGAACTGGGTTGGTCTGATAGGCTCCAGTCCATGTCAGAATGCTCTCTTAGTGGACAGGGCCTGACATCTTGAGAAAGGAAATATGGGCTGATCCGTAAACCATGCTGCTGTAATCTGTGATCTGACAAATGCTCTATTAAACTGCAGGGGGCTGGACCTGTCAGCTCTCCACATCTCTCTATTGAGACATTTCAATATTCAAGGATTTGAAGCTCTTATTCAGCAGGTCTTTCAGGTGTGGGGACCAGGTTAATTTTGAGCCAAATAGTAAGCCCCAAAAAGCATTCTCTCTCCTTAAAATGTAAAATTTTATCCCCCACTGTGAGCTCTGGTTGGTTAAAACTTCGATGAGCGCAGTTAAAATTGGCACACATAGTCTTGCCTGGTGAAAACCTGAAATCATTTTTATTGGCCCAAGCTTCCCGCCTCCAGATGGTAAGGTGTGGTTGCCTTGTTGTTGTAAGATCAGAGGAAGAGTAGTAGAATGTGAAGTCATCTGCAAGCAATTAAAAGGGCTCCTGACTGCAGAGATGCCACTGATAGCAACTGCAAAAAATTGACACTGATTACACTGCCTTGGGGAGACTCCGATCTTTGAACATAGCAATGAAACAAGACATCACTGATGTGACACTGAAAGCACCACTCCTCATGGAAGGACTGGATAAGAAGTGACAGACATTCATGTACTGCCTATCCACAAAGCTGGTGAAGGATGCTGTTCCTCCAAGTGCTGTCATATGCTTTTTCAAGATCAGCCACGACCCAAACCAAATGGTTTTGGCATTAAGAAAGAACCCTGTATTACCATCTCCAATAGAATTAAGTTGTCAAGGGCAGAATCTCCGGGTTTGAGGATCCAGATGCGGCAGTAATTGACCATGCATTCAAGAGTCTTATCCACACTGGTATGAGATACACTCTGATAATTGTTAGGGTCAGTATGATCCTTGCCTGATTTCCATAATGGAATTAATATTGTCTCCTTCAAAGCCATGGGATACTGCCCCATGAAACCAAATACGATTGAAAGAAGATAGGTGCTCGCCTATGGCTTCAGAGCACAAGTGACGGAGCATGGCATAATAAATCTGACCAGGTCCTAAGGCAGTGTCTCTGGCCAGGAAGAGCTCATTCCAATGGGGAATGGAAGATTGTAGACCACCTCAAACCACAAGAAGCAGCAGAGCCTCCTCATCTTCACAGTCCTACGGAACACGTAGAATGCAGGAATTTTTCTGGATGACACAGTGATGGTAAAAAAGTGTCGAGTTAAAACTTGAGCCATGTCTACAGGCACATCCTCCAAGACCTCATTTCCCATCAAGGCTGTATGGATACATGCACTGTCCTTGCCTGAAATTCACCTTATGAGCCCCAAACTTGTGCAGTGGAAGTGGACAGATTAGTAGATTTCATGAATTCCTCCTAAGAGTTCCTCTTCCAATCTTTTATCATTCGCCTCGCTTGTGCTCTTACAGAACTGAGGGCACAGAGGTTGGAAGTTGGAAAGTGTCTGAATTTTCACTAAGTTGCACACCTGCCAAATGATACTCATCATTACACCAATGGCTGTCGCAGCTCATTGGATATCATAGCAAGATGTTCCACCACCTCCTGGACATAGTTCTGTTGTTTGAAGATGGCCTTCTGACTACATCACACCACTCTGCCCTTTGAGCCATTCATCTTTGCAGCCTGCTGTCTACCACCATCCAAGTCTGCAGATGAACCCACACCAGAAAGTGGTTTCAGGGAAGGCAAACCTATGGCCACTTCCCACTGAACTGGGTCTGCAATAGCTACTAGGGAGGAAAAACGAAGGTCAAAGGCTGAATATGACCCTGCAGTTGTAGAAAATGTCATCTGACCAGAGTTAAAAAACACATATTCTATGAACGCATGAGGCAATAACTTACCCCAGATGTCAGGGGGCATGTTAGGTGTAGCCCAGCTCTGTGGTTGCTCCATGTGGATATCAATATGCCTGGAACAAGTGGCAGACAAGCCAGACAGCACATTCTCCGTGCTGAAGTCCCCCACGAGGAGGAAAATGGGCGGGATAGTGCCTGGAAGAGTTACTTCAGTGCACCTACATCCAAACTGAGCAGAAAGTGGAAGATATAAAGGACACACTGTGATTTTTACAGGTGTGAGAACTTCCTCTGCAACTGGTTGTAGGGCCATGGTAAGTGGGATGGAGAGCTGTCATTGATGAAAACAGCCACCCCACCCTTAGCCATTTCCAATAAAATTATTGTTCCTGTAGAGGTAATAACACCTTAAGACAGGTGTTTCGGTGACTTTAAAATCAGTATCTTATAAGCAGATGGCCTCTTCTGAGCCAGGAACTGTAGTTCTTCCAAATGCAGTCAGTAAACATTGAAGTTCCACTGCAACACATAAGTCCCTTTTAGTGATACGTCCTGTTCCTTGAATGAGAGGTATCACGTCCTTAAATAAATATGTCAGAGAAAAGATGTTCATGACAAAGTAATCGATAAATAGTGAGCACCCCACAGCTGGGAGACATTTTAAATTGCAGGTGCTGATACCAGAGCAAACGATCCAGTGGTTGTACGAAAGTGGATAGCAGTCAGACGACCCTACCTTCTGAGTTCGAATTGGAGTTCCACGGAGTGGGCGTTGCGGAGGAAAGGGCTCCATGAAATCTAAGAAAGCAAAATGTTTAAGATAATAAATGTATTGTAATTGTTGATTATCAAGTTGAATGCCAGATCTGTTATGTACGTAGTACAGAGACGTAGTATACAAGTTGTTAGCTGTCATTTATTACCTATTGAGTAGTAATTTTGAATATAATATAAGAAGGTGAATTGCATCTTGCTTCTTATTTATGTGATGGAGTGAATGAAAATGAGAGGTTAATTTTCAGTAGTTTTCTCTGCAGCCTGTACAGAGGCAATGTCTGAGCAAGTTGGAGAAAGAAGGCACATGGATTCAGGGCACAGACTAGCTGGAACCTGATTAATAATAGTTAATGGTGGCTAAATACTCAGTTCGCAACATTCATTATGGATAAAATGAATGTTCAGATGGCAACTTATTTAGGTGTTTGGTGCGTGAGGTTAAGTATAACAAACCACAAAGTAACCATTGATTAACAATGGGTCCCCTCATCGTCCTCCCTTGGAGGCAATAACTTACCCCAGATGTCAGGGGGCATGTTAGGTGTTGCCCAGCTCTGTGGTTTCTCCATGTGGATATCAATATCCTTGACAATAAAATCACAGTTGGAAAGGGAGAGTGCTCGCCAATCTGAATGTTTAGCTGCCACTTTCTTCGATTTCAATTGACTTTTTGTGCGACGTTTTTCCTTACTTATCAGAGGAGTTGCTTGTACAAGTAGAGAGAATCGATTAGTGGGCTTCTGATGGTGTGCAGCGGAATGTGGCTGACCACAGGAACTCTTGCAAGTGCATGTACTTTGTGGTCTGGGTTTGTGTGGAGTCATCACACTTGGCAACCAGCTTCTTAAGGACCAATGCAAAGGAAGGAGCAAAAGCCGGAGGTTGCATAGCTTTGAAAGGTTATTTAGCTCCACCAAAGGGTACACGCCCCTTAACTTTCAACTCCTGAATTTTCCTTTCCTCATCATGAACCTCAAACTTCCTGCTCCATACTGGGTGATCCCAGAGCAGTTTCTACATTTCGAAGGAATTGTACAAGACTCATCTGGTTTGCAATGAGAACTTCCACAATTTCCACATGTAGCCTTCTTCTTACATGCCATAATGGTATCACTAAATCTGTGACATTTGAAGCATCTCATTGGGGTGGGAACAAATGGTCAAACCTTAAGATGGATACAGATGCCCACCAAATGTTCAGGTAATTCAGATGTATTGAACACTGCCATTTTTTTCAACTTGCCATTGACTCTCCTCATATTGTTCTGCACTTCCATAACACCCATATTTTTCCATTCTTTGCATAACTCCTCAGTGTCCATCTCCATTATATCAAAGCAGGTAACTATGCCTTTACAGAAGTTAAATGTATTATGCAACTCAGTCGAAACAGGGTAGCCATCTACGGTCTTGCTTCACAGAAGTTTAGACAACCACCATGCCTTGTGAATATAGAAATGGAAGACATTCTCAAAAGGTTCCCTCTGCTCTCTTGATTACAAAGAAAGTGTTGTGGCAGACTAGTGCCCTCTTACTATAGCTCAGACTATTTCTAGGGTGCCTGACAATACGCCCATCCCATCAGGTGCAGATATGGATTTACGTCACTCCACAGAGATACACCCCCCCCCCCCCCTCCCCCTAGCTGTTAGGGAAACAAATGTCAACCTACACAGAGTCTCACATGCCTGAGGAAGGCTTTTACAAGAGGGGCGATAGGTGCCCCAGAGGTTGCCAGCTGAACACTGTTTTACCTCAACAGTCATTTACCTCATCAGCAATTAGCACGCCTTGAGGAGAGGTGTGTAGGTGAAGCCAAGGCCCCTGTTCTTCAAATTCAAAACATCCAATGTTTTAACTCCCACCCAGCACTAAAGATGCCTACAGTAACATCCAGCACTACAGGTGCCTTCAGTAAGGTGGAAAGAATTTAGCAATTAAGTTATAGTACTAGTGGGCAAGTTTTTACATTTATGGTAGTTGAAAATAATGACTGTATACACAGACAGAAAAAGAAATAAAGAGAAGAATATAAATGGCTTGCAATGTTTCTATTAAACTGAACAGGATATTGAAAACAACGCTTCTGATGTGTCTAAAAAAGTTTACAATAATTTTGAATTATGGCATTAAGACACAAACATTTAAAGTGAAAACCATTGAAAAACTGATGGTGATTCAGCAAACAAAGGAGATATTTACATTGGTATTGCTAGGAGGAACAGGAAAAATGAACATATGAGACAGGGAACAGACTTGAATGAAATATGAAATTATGAGCATATTGGAAACGAAATGGAGGTCATGCAATTTAAAGAAGGAAGCACAGAGAGTAGACAAAAACCAATGGATTGCCAGATCAGAGTTGCCTACAAGAGAGGAGCTGCTGACATCTTAAGGTGATGATGGGTAGACAGGAATAAGAGAATGTTTAATGCAAGCAAAGAACAAGACTTTAATAAACAGAAATTAAGTGTGAGGAATCGCTGATACTGAGTTGTATAGAAACATTGCCATTTTTAAAGCTATCAGATCAGTACGAGAATTTTTCACTGCAATCAGGGATTACCAAAGACTCTGGCTGTCACTTGACAATTAAGAACTATGAACCCTTCTCCGTGAAGACAATATCCAACACATTACCTGAGAGACACAGTCAAAGGGAAAATAAGGAGGTTCCTGTAGCTGAACACTCACAAAATGGCTACATACTTTAAATTAAAAATGCTTTGTCATTGGAGTTCCAGTAACATAACTGGTAGTGTCCAGCCAGCAGTTACTGCAGTTCTTTCTCTACCACTGCTTTCTCATGGTGTGCCTGTTTTACGGCTACATGTTGAGCGCTATTAAGTGCGGCTGGCTGCAGAGAACCACGAGGAGTGAACTAAATCCTGAAAGATTTTGTATCATTTATTTCACATCTCTAACTATTATTTTTAATGAAAGCAAAGCTATGTCCATGTCCATTTCTGAAGTTAGTTTTTCTCATAAAAAAATCTTATAGTATCACCATGCAGGATGATGATGATTTGACTATCTTTTCTTTATTAGTTAGAAGGATGCCTTAAATCAAATAATCTATCAAACTAAATTGGAAGAGTTGACAGTGACCACCGGATACTTTGAATTCAATGCACTTTAACGTGCGTGATGGTGTATTTGAAATATGGAAATAGTATCACACTTTGATGATGTTCACCCACGGTACTGAATGCACCTGTGTGTTTCGTGGCACTGTCACAGTGGACGTTTATTCTGGATAACAATTTTTTATTTTGTTCCATAGTCAATCAGCAGCTGTCTATCATGGGTACACTTACATTTATCTATAAAGTGAATCATCACAGTGACAATAGCCTTAGCATTTCATATTCAGTTTGGAGTATCCAAATCAAGTTCTTGGCAAATTTTGGTAACCCGAGGGGAGTGTATTTTGCTTTAGATTAATACCTGAAACTTTTTTTACCTGCCAAGATAAATAAGCTTTCTTACGGAAGGGTGTACTGTTTCTAATGCTCTTCAATAGCTAACAAAAAGATTCCCAACATTTACAATAAGACTTCTCAAAAGAAAACTAACTGTCACAGTACCACTGCCTTGAGAAAATGGAGCACTCTGGTTCTTTTTGATACAAATATGTCACTTCGGTTTGTGCAAAACTTTATGAAGTTCATATCAACAACAGCCAAGAAGAAATTAAACTAAACGTGTATCGTCAGTGTCTCGAGGGATCTCTGTTGGGAAGCTTAGCACCTTCCATAATTTTAACAGATTATGGCTCTTATCATACAACAATTCTTGACAAAGTGCCTACAGTTGTCTCCAGAACACATGGCACTATTCACTGGATAAAACAAAAAAGTCGTCTTATCACTGCCATTTGAATGGCACAGATTTCAGATGGGCTCAGAGGGATACGCTGTGCACAAAACAGAAAGCATATTGGCAGAAGCAATTGACAATGGACACTGAAAACCAAAGCAAACTGTCAACACAGTGGTATACTGATGTGAAATACACAAAGAAAATCATCTTGAAAGTGAGGGAGAATGAATATGTAGTGTAAAATACATAAGCAACTGATTATTTTATTAAATTCTGGCAGCACAGTTTGTAACTACACAGTCGAAGTTGAAAGTAGTTCGCTATACAAATGAAGGGCATCAGCCTATGGTACAGCCTGCTGTACTAAAAATTCAGCTGTGTCCTTAACTTACAATGTATTTTGGTTTATTATAACATTTTTAACTTTCAGACATTTACTGGAATAGAATGAACACACTCCATTCACTGTATATCACACTTTCTACAGCTGCTGCTCCTACCACCACTCCTCTACAGTCCTCTCACTTCCAACAACGAGGGCAACAATCTGTACATACATGTTTTGTGTAATCTGCAGGTGCACCAAGTACTGATCATATGAGCAAGTGGCATCAGGGGCACTACCAAACAACACAGTCTCCAACCAATGTTACCTTATTTTGTTCAGTCTATAGGAAACTATATTAGTTGTTAAGAATATAGATGGGATTAGTCAGATTAGTGTTAGAGATGCTGACACTACATAAGATAATTGCTATTAAAACAGACCAGCCCTTATTGAAAGATAATTATTAGTAAAATTATCAGGATTATGTTCTCTGAGTTTCACGAAACTGACAGCATGATACGGGCAGGCCACTTTGTCTACTGAATCCAGACGCTACGCTATACATTTATTCAAAGCAAAAAGCTGCCAATTCAAAACCTCTTGAGCCACCAGCATACATGATTTTCAAACTGGGGTACTCAATAACAATACGCAGAACTGTCAGAAAGGAGAGGCATCTATCAAACTGACAGGTGAAATGGGTCTACAAACCACAATACCAATGGAACAGCCAACCATAAGCCAGGCTTCCAAATTCCAAACAGGATAAGATAAGAGCTTTGAACAGCTATAAAAGCAGATTAAACTGCAAGTACAAAATCTTAATAAGGCCGGTCATAACCTACAAATGTGAAACTGGGTATCAACAGATATTGTCAAGTAGCAAGTCAAAATATTTGAATGGAAGTTGCTGAGCAAAAATTACGAAGCACTTCAGCATTATAATGATATATGGAGATCTAGAACAAATGCTGAGTTGCACCCTATTATACAAGGAGCTGACATTGGCTTGACATGGTCTTAGAATAGATGGGAGAATGACAACAAAGGTAGTGTTCTTAGCACGAATCCTGGAAGAAGAAGAAGAAGAAGAAGAAGACGAATGTTAAGAAGATGGTACAGAACAGTACTAGAGAACACAGAATGGAGAAAACTTTTTGAAGAGTATTGTCATGAGAAGAAGAAAGAAACAGGAAGAGGAGGAAGCAGAGAAGAAACTATACAAGAGTGGAGCAATCTGCATTTCCTCAGGTATTACGGAAGCAGCATAATGTATTCAATTTGAAATGGCACTTCTGTTTAGTTGACAAATACAGGGTAGTCACGTTACCTGTGTGTGTGTAAGACAAAAAAAAAACAATTCATCTCATTTATGTAGCGTAGAGGATGAGAATGAGGATGAGGATGAGGATGATGACGATGATGATTGGTTTGTGGGGCACTCAACTGCACGGTCATCGGAGCCCGTACAAAGCCCCAATGTTTTCACAGTCCAATTTGTTATGCAGTACAATCCAGCCACTGTCATGAATGATGATGATGCTAATGAAATGATGAGGACAACACAAACACCCAGTCCCTGGGCAAAGAAAATCCCCGACATGGCCAGGAATCGAACCCGGGACCCCATGATCCAGAGGTAGCACCGATAGCCACTAGAATAGAGGAGACGCTACATTACATTACATCAATACATTACCACGAATATGACATTTCATAATGATTTGGAACATAAGTTTTCATTACACAAAATTATATATATCTCCCATCGATTGGGTAGAAAGAATTGTCATTCAAAAGTTCTTCTAATTTGTTTTTAAATGCTGATTGTATATCTGTCACACTTTTAATACTATTTGGCAAATGACCAAAGACTTTTGTGGCTGCATAATTCACCCCTTTCTGTGTCAAAGCCAGATTCAACCCAGGATAGTGAAGATAATCAGGTGTAACAGGCTAATTTACTGATATGTTTATCACCAAAATTAGCAATAACTCTAATAGCATAAGCAGCTGAACCTAACCATTTCAGAAGATCAATGTGTTTCTTCCAGTTCAATTTCTCATCAATGCACACACTCAGAAATTTTGAATATTCTGATTTAGCAACAGACTTCTGTTCATGGCCTATATTTATCAATGGTTTTATGCCATTTTCTACACAGAATTGTATATACCTTGTTTTCTTCAAATTTAGTGAAAGCCCATTTGCAAAGAACCACTTAATAATTTTCTGAAAGACATTATTTACAATTTCCTCAGATAATTCTTGTTTGTTAAGTGTGATTACTTGTATCATCAGCAAAAAGGAACAAGCTTTGCATCTTCATAAATATAGAGTGGCAGGTCATTAATATATTTGGAGAACAATAAAAAACTCAAGACTGAATCCTGTGGGACAGCATTCTTGATATCTCCCCAGTTAGAGGACTCTGCTGATTTTTGCTGACCATCTGTGCTGTTAATTTCAACCTCCTGCTTTGTTCCAGCTACATATGAATTAAACCATTTGTGCACTATCCCATGCATACCACAATACTTAAGTTATCTAGAAGAATTTTATGATTCACACAGTCAAAAGGCTTTGAGAGATAACAACCCAGGCCAGTGGGTGATGTTCATTATTCAGAACATTTAATATTTGACCAATGAACGCATTTACAGCATTTTCTATTGAAAAGACTTTTTGAAAACCAAATTGACATTTTGTTAGTGCTTCATTTTTACAAATATGTGAAGCTACTCTTGAGTACATTACTTTTTCACGAATTTTGTATAAGGCTGTCAGAAGTGAGACTGAGCAATAGTTGTTAGCATCAGACCAATCCCATTTTTTATGCAATGGTTTAACAATAACATATTTCAGTCTACCTGAAAAATGCCCTATATCAGTGAGCTATTACATATGTGACTGAGAATCCTACTTATCTGATGGGGAAAAGCTTTTAGTACTATGTTGAAAATTTCATCGATGCGAACTTTTACTTTTGAGTGAAAATTTATTATTCTCTTAATCTCAGTAGGAGAGGTGGGTTGAATTTCAATTTTATCAAACTGCGTAAGTGCTACCTCTTCCAAACACAGCCTTGCATTTTCTAATCAATAGCTGGATCCTATTTTCTCGACAACGCTTAAAATATGATCATTAAAAATATTTTCTACTTCTGACTTTTTGTTGACAAGCTTTTCATTGAGTCTGTAACAATACCAGAGAAGGAAAGTTGCTACTCACCATATAGTGGCGATGCTGAGTAGCAATAGGCACAACAAAAATATTCACACAATTATAGCTTTCGGCCAATAAAGCCTTTGTCAGCAGTAGACACACACACACACACACACACACACACACACACACACACACACACACACACACATACACACAAAACTAGCAAACACGTCTGCAGTCTCAGACAGCTGAAACCACACTGCGAGCAGCAGCACCAGTGCATGATGGTAGTGGCGACTTGGTGGGGGTAAGGAGGAGGCTGGGGCGGGGAGAGGTAGGGATAGTATGATGGGAGTGGCGGACAGTGAAGTGCTGCAGTTTAGACGGAGGGCAGGAGAGAAGGAGAGAAGGTGCGGAGGGGGGAGGTGGTAACTAGCGCAAAGGAGAGAAATAAAAAGAAGAAATTTAAAGACTTTTAATATATTTGACAACTCGTCCTCCTTTCTCCAAAGTGTCTCTACTTATATGTGCTGAAAGCTTACATCCACCTACATTTACCTTTTTCATCTCTGTGACTATATGATGTTCATACAGGCATAGCACATTTATTCCATCCTCAGTTTCTAAATCTTCTAAAACAAGAATCTCATTTACTTTTTTTAATCCTTCGATATTCCGATGCAATACACTGACATTATTTTTCACTGTGCTTTTATGAGAATTTTGTGATATATTTTAACATCCCTAGTACCTCCCTGTCTGAGCTTCTTATTAATTCTCTTAACCCAAAATGAGGTACTCCTATGAGTTTCCAAATATTATGCTATCATCCCAGCCAATTTCCACTTTCCTTTCCTACTGATACGGAGACTATGCTTTGTGGAGTCCCACCTACCAATAGCACCAACAGGAACCAAACCTATGCCTGACAAAGTAGCCTCCCGAAGCAGCTGATCTAGCTCCATACTGACCCTCCTGACAGAGCTGTTCAATAGGGGCCAATCATACCACACGAAAGCAGGAACCAAGCCAAGATTCGTATGGTTCACTGCAGATGCTATTTTTACAAGGTCACACTCAATATTGGAGTCATGTTCTTTACCTATACTGCTTCCTGCTCCACCCACTATCACAACATGATTCTACATCCTCTGTCACTTGGCTAAGACAAGCACTGGGCTTGAAAAATCTGTGATGTGGTACCTGTTACCTAATCTTTCCTGCAAGATCTGGCCCACATCTCTTCCACAGCTATCACCTAACAACAGAACTTTCCTCCTGCTTTGTATTTTTTTTTTTTTTTTTTTTTAACAACTGGTTTGTAGGTGAACGTCTGTTGAATCTTAGTTACACTTACATCTACTCAAGCCTCTTCCTCTGTTAACTGAGATATAGACACAAATCTATTGTTTGTTTGAATGATGAAACTGTCAAATACTGATCTCTTTCTATGGGCCCTATTCCTTGCTACCACTTCCCATCTGTCTTCACCCTTCTCCCCCCTTAACCTCATCAGTTTTTCTCCAGCATTATCCAGTTCAGCCTTAAGGGCTCTAATCTTCTCTTCCTGTTCAGCTATTATTCTATCTGTTGAACATACTCTGCAATACCATGGAAAAGACTCATTTACTTCCCCAATTCCCTGGCCACTAGATCCCTCCCATTGTAACCATCTGTCACAACACCTGCATAGAACCCCAGAACTAACTTTTCTACAGCAGCTCAAACACTTCTCACTCATGGTTTTTACTACATTTATCTAGGCAATAATAGTAATATTTTATTAACTACACATCACAAGAGTCACTAAAGTTATGTGGAACGCGAATATATGTATGTACTATTAATATAGTAATGAAATGCACAGAGAGGACCCATAGACTGGATTATATGACCTTTGCCTTTTATACATAGGTCTCATATGTACGAGGTCGGACCTGAACCTGTGTCTTAGTGCAATGCCAGTGCACCATGGAGCTTCCAATTGTTCCATGGCAAAGGACAGACTGTCACTCTCCATCCACCTTTTTTTGAAGATGACAGGCAGAAGGGTAGCTGTCACGCACCAAGCCCAAGCGAAATTCACTGTTGTTCAGCAATAACAATTTGGCAACACTGGACTCCACCACCCCTGTTAAAAGAAAGAAGGAAGGAAGAAAGAAAGAAAGAAAGAAACGAAGGAAGGAATATTGAAAAGTTTAACATCCTGTTGACAGCATAGTCATTAAGACGAAGCACAAGCTAGGTTTGCAAAACGATGGGGAAGGAAATCAGCTACAAACTTTTCAAGGGAGCCATCCTGTCAACTGTCTGAAGCAATTCTGGGAGATCACTAAAAGCCTGACAGAGATATTAGCCACTTTCCTCCCGAATGTCTATGCCTCTGCACCACCTCACTCAGTCCCCAGTTCAGAGATATGCCAGGGATAACAGTAACAAACAATGTAATTTGGTCCATACCTGTGAAAAAGTAGCACAGCTCCATATCAATTCAAAAATTTTCTAACATTTCTTATTTTGACATTATGTCAGATAGAGGGCCAGGGCCTTTGAAGGTAGTAAGACTGTCATTTGATAGATGATGCACACATTGCGTAAGGGCTACCTTCAGTGTTTAGTGGCCATGGCAATCTGTTGTTGACTCCACCACGAGACTGATTTTAGCTGGGAGTAAAAAGTAAACTCTGTCCACATGCCCTGACGGTCCCACCAGTACTGACCGACTGCCATGTCACACTCTGCCAATGGCATCACTGGATGCAATATGGAGGGGCTTGGGGTCAGCACACCACTCTCTAAGCTGTTGAAGAGGGGTTTCGTGGAAAAAGGGGGCTGCTATTTCTGTCCCAAGTAACATTGCACTAGTTGCACCCAAGAGGACATTGACATGAAATGTCTGATGTAGTGGAGTGTCAAACAGAGAGGCACTGAAAATACATCAAATTGTATTCTTGGAAGATCTAGCACAGAGAGCACCCAGTCAGGTATCAGTGTGGTAAAGACAAAACCATCAGGAAATGGTCACTATCACATAAATTGTCATGTGCCTTCCAGCAGGTAGGTGGGACTTGGAAGGTCTATAATTAAATAGCATCACTGTCCTAGACTAAAACCATTGGGAGACCCATTATTCAACCGAGAGAGATCAGGAGTCAAAAACACTTGTTGTAGAAAGTTGTTTTGATTAATAGTCTTATAATTGTCTTACCAAAGCTTGTGTGTCAAAGGCATGGTGGCTGTTGAAAATCTAGTCAGTAATCTCTCAATGTCAGCCCTCCTCCTCCTCCTATGTTGCCATTAAGAGACTAAACAATGAAGTCATCAGCTCCTCAATCAAGAGGTATTTCAGCTAGAGTTGGTGACATGCAATAGAATTTTTACTGAATTAAGAAAGAGCGAAAAAATTGAAGTATTGAAAGCAAGGAGGCTATATGCATCCATATATATGGCGGTATGTGTTGTTTGGGAGGAAGAGAGGGAGAGGTGGGGGGAAGAGGAGGAGGAGGAGGAGGAGGAGGAGGAAAGGGAGGGTGTTGACAGAAGAATTCATCCCAACAGTTCATGAGAAACTGTAAAAATCTGTTAATAGTCTAAAATGCTTTTTATATGATTTTCCTTAAAAAACGCATTTTCTGCAAAATGTCTTTTTTGACCTTACTCTATTTTTACAAGCAACCTACAGCTTACTGGGGATGGGGATTTCCTGCTGCGAGACAAACAGAAAGTCACAGAAAGGAGGAGGTAATTGCTATTGCTTTTAGTTATTCCACACCCATATCTGATATCATATTTTAGTTTATCAATGAACAAACAGATCACTTTAACGTCCAGAACAATAGCTTTCCATGCCCTAGAGGACTTGGGTAATTAATTTATAAACCTGTTTTCCTCAGTTCACGTTGAGCAGCAGCTTTGAATGTCCACATGTTACCATCTTTGACAACACTGATTTTTCATTTATGCCTTATTCACAATAAAATCAAAGACACAGTAAGAGCATAATTACATCTACCAGAATATTCTATAGTGACTAAATCCTTATCTTCCAGTTGTTGGAACACGCCACTTAGGAGAATATATATTTCAAAAAACTTAACACAGCTGTGTGGAGATTAGAAAGCCATTATTAATGGCATGCAGTTATCAATCCCTACTTTACTCCAAGACTGGGTAAATTATTTGCCAAATCAAAAGGGAGAGTACTCACTTTCTAAAAATTATTTACTCAATACCTACTCAATGAATAATGTAAATGGTACAAGGGAATTAATACTCATATGACTTGCATAAATATCAAAGTTTACCTTTAGAGATGGCCAGTACTAACATCATATTACATTCTGAACAAGTAAGTGTATACAAATTGTTCACATACCAAGAGCACACACAGAATTATTGAATGTTTTCTTTTCATAGTTAGACTTAAATGCAAACCATCCATCCGTCATATACCAGGGGTGTGCCACTTTCCTGCAACAGACTGCCTCCCACAACAGCCCAGTAATAAAGAACTTTAATTATTTTCAGGGAAAATTACCTGTTAAAGAATTTATCCTTAAAGACTTAAAATCTCACATTCCTCAATGTGTACAGGGCCATTTAAATCAACGTCGTCATGTGACCTTACTGGGAATATGGTACAATTATTAAAATGTTTAGCATTATTCCCAAGGAAATTAATTATGAGATTCATTTTAAATAAATGCCCCCACACACTACTACAATCCTACCCCCTTCCCTACTTCCAACTAATCACAGATCCTAAAATCATCTCTCAGGAGGCCAATAACTTCCAGGCAAATAAGGAAGTAAATATGCCTTGCACAACTTATGCACAACACTGAATGCCATTACACAAGAAACAATTAACAACTGCGTCCTCCAAGGGCAACACCATCATTCCATCCTTATATCTGCTGCAGGTGGCATGCTGGGTCATGGACAATGTTACCTAATTCATCACGACTTCGGTGAACACGTCATGCTCACATTAAGATAGGATCTTGGGAATCAGGGTTGCAAGTCAGTCACCATGTTCTTGGGCTCTCCAAATAATCATCAATTGTGTTGCCATTTCATTTCAAATAAGTGCGCCCAAGAGGACCATGAGCAGACACCACAGATGGCCACTGAGGAACATGTTTTGGCCCAGCTGCCAACATTACCACCACTCAAAATATTTTATCAGATAACAATAGCATCATTGTGATAACCTTAAGTTCTCATGAACATCTGTCTCCTTACTGTGTTCCATTCCCTCTTCACCATCTCTCATCTACGACAATATCTGTTACATATGGTGCTTTAATTGGTGCACTGCTCATGCCACATTGTCAGGTTCCACTCCAATACGCAACAAGACTGAGCACAATTCCCCAAAAAACACAAATACTGACCATTCCTGGGTCCAGATACAATACTACAACAACCAGCTATGGTGAGTGCAAAATGCGTGGAAGACAAGAGCAATTAGTGCAGAGGGCATTACATGTGAAGTTTAGAGTTTTCTAAGCAGAAATATGACCGTAAAGATGCAACATTGAGTGTATGCCCTACACTCGCAGGAAATATCTGACTGAGATGCCACTATGCACTACAATGGATGTGCTCTATGGTGAGAGAAAAAAGGAGATGAGACTGAGGGAGGTCGTTTGGAGAAGGAAGTTAGGAGGACTGATAATTAGTGCTCTGCATACCTCATATTTTAATGACATCAGTGCAAACAGTTAATCTTTAGCCTTTTACCACTGATGTGATATTATGTCCTGCTGCAATTGACTTCAGGTGGATCTATACGAATTTATCTGATATCCATAATCGTGCTTTGATCAAACAACTGTTCCTCTGCCTCATTCATGCCCATCCCCTTTTTTATGCTAGCATCTTTTTTTTATGAATTTATTTCCTCCATATTTCCTCCCCTTTTGTCCCTTAATGAACTCTTTAAGCCAATCTGTTTCCATTAGTAGCCTGTTGTGAAAGCTGGTCTTCTTCCTTTACAAATTTATTTTCATTAGTGCCACTATTTGAGAACTTCCCTTAGCAATATTTGCTGTTGTGAAGTACCTGTTTGCCCATGTCTTGACCTTTCCTCACCAATTTCCTGCGGAAAAATCTTTCCACATTCACTACGAGAGAGAGAGAGAGAGAGAGAGAGAGAGAGAGAGAGAGAGAGAGAGAGAGAGAGAGAGATGAGGGGGGACAAATAACAGAATACTAGTAACATTTGAATACTTAATGTTTTGTATTTATTAAATCCAAATACAATTAAAACCACTGAAACAGAAGAACAGCAGTGTTTTTTCTCACCTTACTGGGAGAACTTGGAGCCACAGAATGAATTCTTGTAGGTTGTATCAGCCCCATCTGCTGTGCCTGAGCTAATGTAATAGCTTTAGTTGGGCTTGCCAATAGTGTAGATGTACTACTTTGTCCTGTACTAGTAACTATTTTGAGTGGCTGTCCAGTAGTCAGTCCTTCAGCTTGAGATGTTGTTAACATTACTGGTTGTCCTTGCTGGTTTTGTTGGTTCCCTGTTATAATTACTTTTGCAAATACCTTTAAAATATACAAATAAATAAAATTAGCAGTCATTATACACAGGTTCATAAAACAAGAAATCAAATGACTCAGTATTCAAAAAGCTACATGTACAGGCAATAATTACTTGACTAACTTTTTCTTTATAGTTAGGCTGCATGCTCACAATAGCTGTTATAGGACAACTACCGATATGTATTGTGAACACTTACTGAAAATTTCTGAAATGTTAATTTCTTATTTACAAATTGTATGCACAACGCTCAGCATAGCAATAATTTTCTTTTGAGTAACAATATATATTGCCAGTAGTCTAGGTTCATATACTCACTCAGAACTAAACTTACACTGATAATATTGCCTGGCTACATAATACACAACTATTCAAGAAATATAATTGTAAGAGTGTAATTCTGCACTTCACTGTGAGTGGCAGAGGGGAATCTTGTTAGACAGAAAGGATGTGAGTAGGAATGGAAATTTCTCTTACCTGAAAGTCTTGAGAAAAGTCAGATTCTTGAGAATCACACAAAACATCCTGAGAGATTCAATCACTACACTTCTTGCCTCTTCACATCATTAAAATGACCAGTTTCAGGTATGTCAGCTAACTACTGTGCAACAACCATGCTCATTCTCTCTAAAGTCTCATATGGGATCCCTTGTGAGAAAAGGTCTGAAAATTTTGAGCGCTTCTTGACATATCCATTCTCACTTTCTGTCTCTAATGATGAGATTATTTCTGTTTAGGAGTGGACACATGGTAGTCTGATATTTTTTGTTAGGTTGAGAGGAAGCTCCTGGTTATATTGGCATGTTCGACTTGGACAGATAGAGAAATCTGCTGTAGCTGAACATAGCATCAAAGAAAACCACACCTTTGACTTCGAAAACACCAGGGTGCTATGCCGAGCCGGGAGCTATTGGGAAAGCGTCATTAAAGAATCAATAGAAATACGGGTCCACGAGAACCTTGTGAACAGGGACGAAGGCTATCAACTGAGCGCGGCCTGGAATCCAGCATTAGCCGCAATACGCCAGGAACGCAACAAGAACCGTCCAGCTCACGAGACGCAATCAGAATGCTCTGACGGAGACACGAACGGCGCACCCGCTTCCCCCTCCACCTCGCCCGCCGGCTCCTCTGGACCCAGCCTCCCGCGGCCAGGTGGTGGGGGGCACACCGCAGGTATAAAGAGCCCGGCATCCGCAAAGTCTCGGCACTTCGCCAGAAGATGATGAGTATGTCACTCGTCGAAACGTCGCTGTTTGAAGACACCGCCACCCGGCTGGAAGCCCGAGAACTCTTCACCAGCTGTATACGCCGGGAAAGCATACACTCACCCACCTACATATTAATACTACCTAAAACTATAGAATGTTTTGTGAACCATGGATCTTGCCATTGTGCAGTAGTCTGCATGTCTAATGATAAAGACAGCCATACTTTGGAACCACAACTGAGAGGCCACAGTAACCCATGATCCTGAAAAGGAGCAGCAGCCTTTTCACTGACTGTAGTTTGGATAATTTACAAACATGACCATGTAATATTAGCCTATGTGGACTCCTGCTGGTACTGCAGAGAGCTGAAAGCAAGGTGAAACTGCAGCCATTAATTTTCTTGAGGGTATGTAGCTATACTGCATGATTAAATGATGAAAGGAGCCTCTTGGTTAAAATATTTTGGAGGTAAAAATATTCCCCCATACATATCTCCAGGTGGGCACTAATCAGGATGAGGTCCTCATCTGGAAAAACAAAACTGGCATTCTATAGGTTTGAGTGTGGAATGTTAAATCCCTCAATCATGTAGATCGGTTATAGAATTTAAAATAGAAAATGGATATGTTAAATACAGTGGGTATCAGTGAAGTGGTTGCACTTCTGGCCAGCTCAATACAGTGTTGCCAACAGAAAATTAAACAGAAAGTGCTAATAATGAATAAGAAAGTAATCATACAAGGAACTTACTTTGAATAGCATAGTGAATGTATCATCGTAGCCAAAACTGCCAAAAGGTCAACGTCCATCACAAAAGCAGAAGTTTGTATGCCATCTAGCTCCACAAATGATGAAGAGAGTGAAACAGTGTATAATGAAATGAAGGAAATTACTCAGATAGTTAAGGGAGGAGAGTTTAATTGTGATGGGGGACTGAAATTCATTAATAGGGAGAGAAGGAGAAGGAAAAAATGTAGGATGCAGACTGGGGGGAAAGGAATGAAAGAGGAAGCCAGCTTGAAGAACTTTGCACAGAGTATAATTTAACGACTGCTAACATTTGGTTTAAGAGTTATGCAAATGAGATTTAAGTTGCGAAACAAATCCAGTGGCAGATAGAACTATATCCAGTGGCAGATAGAACTATACTACACTGCCCATAATTTATAGGCTATAGAATACAGATTAAAACCGAAGAGATCACAAGGAGGTTGGGAATTAAGGAGATTGGTCCTGAATAAACTGAAAATACCAGAGGCTGTTGAAACTTTCGGAGGCAGCATTTGACTGAAAATGGGGGAAATTAATACAAAACAGACTGGTAGATTTGAGAGATGAAATAGTGAACACTGCAGAATATCAAATAGGTAAAAACATAAAGCCTATTAAAAAGCCTTGGGTAGCATAGGAATATAGAATTTAATTGACAAAAGGAGACAATATAAAAATGCAACAAATGATGCAGCTGAAAAGGAACAGAGACATCTAAAAAATGAAATGAAGTAAATTCAAAATAGATAAGCAGGAAGGGCTATCGGCCACATGCAAGTGCAGAAGCACGCATAACTAGAGGAATGGTAGGCCAACCTATAGAAAAATTGAGGAGACCATTGCAGAGAAGTAGAGTACCTGTATGAATATCAGGAGCTCAGGTGACAAGCCACTGCTAAGTAAACAACAGAAGGGTGAAAGGAATATATACACAATGTAAATAAAAACAAAGCCCCTGGAATAAATGACATGACCTCAGAACTATTGAGATCCTTGGGAAAGCCAGATATGACAAAACTATTCCATCTGACATGCAAGACACATGAGATGAAAGAAGTAACTTCAGATTTCAAGGCGAATGTAATAACTCCAATGCCTAAAAAGGCAGCTGCTGACATACACAAATATCACTGAACCATAGGGTTAATAAATCATGGTTGCAGAATGCCCGTAGAAACTAACCTTAGAGAAGATAAGTTTGTGTTCCATACACATGCAGAAATACCTGAGGCGATACTGACCCTATGACTTACCTTAGGAGAGATTATAGAAAGGCGAAACTACATTTATAGCATTTGTACATTTAGAGAATGCTTCTGACAATGGTGACTGTCATACACTCAAATATTTTGAAGGTAGCAGGTGCAAAACACAGGGAGTGAAATGTTGTTTACAATTTGTACACAAACTAGACTGCAATTATAAGTCAAAGTACATGAAAGGGAAGCATTAATTGCGAAGGTAGTGACACAGGGTTGTAGCCTCACTCTGATGATGATCAATCTGTACACTGAGCAAGTATTCAAGGAAACCACGGAGAATGAAGAACAAGAATTTAAGGTAAGGGAAGGAACGAAAAAACCTTGAGGTTTGCCAATGATATTATAATTCTGTCACAGAAGGCAAAAGACATGGAAGAGCTGTTAAACGGAGTTGGTAATGTCTTGGAAAGAGATTACAAGATGACTGAACCAATTTCCGTAATTGGAAAATTCAAATTGAGCTACTGTAAAATGAGATACATCTGCTATAATTTATTTAAATGAAATATTCTGAAATAGTTGTATACAAAGAGAATAGCATGGCAGAAGTATCTGCAAAAAAAGACATGCAGTTGGCAACTTTGAACAAACACGACAACAAATGTAACAGGGTTGCCCCAAGTTTCCCCAAGTAAAATTCCCTGGTATTTCCCTGATTTCCAGACAAGTTTCAGCATTTTCCCTGAAAAATTTTGAGATCTCGGGGGTAAGTTAAGGTGTAAGTTGACAATCTGTCTTTCCACCCATGGTACAAGAAACAACAGTGTAAACAAAGAAATATCTAAAAAAAAAAAAACTGCAAGCAATGGCGTTTCCTCATGTGAGCAAAAATCTTAAGTACTAACATCAACATCTTTTGTCGTGAATCAATAATAATGAGGATAGGTAGCAACTCACCGTAAAGATGATTGCTGAGCCACAGACACACAGACAAGACAAGAAAATCACACTCTCACAACTAAATTTTCAGCCATAGCTTTTGTCAGAAAATGAAAGTGCACACACACATTCACACTATCACTCAGACACAACTCATGCACACATGACTGCAGTCTCCGGTCACTGTGTCTATAGTCTCTGAGAAGCAGATCCAAACAAACCACTCCTCACACCACCCTGCCTCTCACTGGCAGCTGCTAGGCTAGTGGCAAGAAGTGGTGGCAGTTGTGACTGCAAGCTGAGGAAAATGGTAGGAAGGGGAGAAGCAGTAAGAATGAGGGAGTAGGGAAGCAGTTCCCATACTCAGCTGCACCCAGTCAGCAACACTGCACGACACGTCAATAAACAAACCATTTCACCTACCAAGACAAAAATGAGATTTTTCCGGGCTCTTCCAAACATCAGTCTCTCAGACAAGTTAGAGCTCTGGAAACTGTGCATCATCAATGTGATAAAAAGATTAATGGCAATCAGATATTATTAATTGGTGAAAAGTCAGACATGATTATCTAACGGGTGAAAGTGAATGATCACAGAATGAGTGATAGTACTAATGAGTGCAATGAAAAATGCTTGAATTATGATGAAAGCAAAACTCAAAACAGAGAGTAAACTTTTCTATTCTGCTCAGCATAGGCGGAACACAGCGTATGATCACTTGTTCTGGCACCAAGGGAGAGACTGCTGTAACAAACAGGTGTTTGCTGTGGTCGAGGAGAACAGAGTTCACGTAGTGAATGGCCAGCCTGAAGCAAAGTGGAAGTAGTTTTAAGAATGCACCAACAGTCCAGGAAGCAATCCAAATAAATAAATACATAAATCTTAAAAGCCAAGGCAATCATTGCATATCGAAAGCTTCAGAGAACAGTGAGAACTGCCAGACAAGTGCGAGGCAACAATATTTACAGGAACTGTCTGATCAGAGGACTGGCCCACGTGACATGCCCATGGTGGCAGTGGCACCCTCCATGGGAGTAAGCAGTGGACTTGGTATGATGCCCGAGTATCTTTGAACTTTTCTCCATATTGATCCTCAGAAGTCGAACCCAGCAGCAGTGTATCAGATCCAGTATCCACAACGCTGAGAGTGATGCTGAACCATATGCCAGACTCCAACAATCACGGTGGGATTCTATCAGGCTTTGTACAGCTGCAGAAGGGTAGTGTGATCTACAATCCAGCTGGTGTCACTAAGGCAACGAACTGTATAACATTGCAATCAGCACTTTCACTTAATCTGGTGCAGAGGGGAATCCACGTCAAATGAGAATCGAAGACCAGTCCTAAAAAGTGAGAAGTCTCCACCACACTGAGTAGTTGGTTGTTGAGGTAAAGTTCTGGTTGTGGCTGAGCGGTACAGCATCAACAGAAGTGCACAATGCGTGTCTCAGCAGCAAAAAATTAAAAGCCATGGGTGAGGGCCCATGCCTGTGCCTCTTGTAGAGCGCCTTGCAGTCGATGTTTGGCGACACCCACACCAGAGGGGCAAAAGTCATCAGCATACAGGGAGCGTGATATTGAGGACCCCACAGCTGCTGCTACACTATTGATAGCTACTAGAAAGAGGGGGACACTCAGGACAGAGCACTGCAGGACCACATTCTCTTGGATATAGGGCGAGGGGGGGGGGGGGGGGGGAGTGGTACTGTGGGAAGCACCAATTCACATCTGGAACATATGGTGCGACAGAAAGTCCTGGATGAAAATCGGGAGCAGAACCCCGAGACCCCACTTGTGTAAGGTAGAAAGGATGTGGTGTCATAAGCCTTCTGCAGGTCAAAGGAGATGGCTATTAGGTGCTGATGTTGGGCAAAAGCTGTTCGGATGGCAGACTAAAAGTAAATCAGGTTATCATTAGTGGAACGGCCTTGGCAAAAACCACCCTGGGATGGAGCGAGAAGACACTGAGATTCAAGGAGCCAATGGGGCTGCCAGCTGACCGTGCATTCAAGCACCTTACAGAGAACAGTAGTGAGACTTATTGAGTGATAACTGTCCATCTCTGGAGGGTGCTTACTTAGTTTCAGTACGGGGACAATAATGTTTTCTCGCCATTGTGATGGGGACTCACCTTTGATTCAGTTGTGGTTAAAGGTGGCACAGATATGTTGCTAACAATCCCCCGATAGGTGCTTGATCATTTGTTTGTGGATGCGGTCTGGCCCTGGGGCTGTATCAGGCATAGGCTAGGACACTTAGGAATTCCCACTTAATGAATGGAGCCTTATATGGCTCCAGGTGGTGTGTAGTGAAAGATAATTGCTTTCACTCCAGCTACAGATTTAGGGCATGAAAGGCAGGATGACAAGTCTCACATACTGAGGCTTGAGAGTAGTGCAGAGCAAAACTTTAGGCAACGGCATTTGGGTCAGTGTAGATAGTGCCATTCAAGGTAATACTAGGTACACCAGCAGGTGTCTGGTATCCACAGAGACTTCTTATCTTTGCCCAAACCTGCAAAGGAGAGGTACATGGTCCCAAGAGCAAAACGTACCGTTCCCAGCATCCTCGCTTCCACTGTTTTATTACACAGCACACCTGAGCATGGAGCCACTTTAAGGCAGTAAGGTGCTCCATCGATGGGTGCCACATATGGCATTGGACAGCCCACCTATGATCTCAAATGGCCTCTTTGATTTGTGAGGACCACCAAAGTATTGTATTCCGTCAGGGCAGGCATAAGGAAAAGGGGATTGCTAAATCAACTGCCGAAAGAATTGCTGTAGTTGTATTCTGACCTGCCTCATCAGTATCTCCATAGGGCAGGGAGCCAAGGTCGACAACAGAGGCTAAAGTATCCCAGTCGGTATTGTTGAGAGCCCATTTGGGCAGGCAACCAGGGTAGTAACACTGAGGAACGGGAAGGAAGATCAGGTCACTACCACATAGATCATCGTGGACTCTCCAGTGGATGAAGAGGAGCAGACAAGGGCTGCAAATGGAAAGGTCAATGGCCGAGAAAGTTCTGTGCACCACAATGAAGTGTGTGGGGCTGCCAGTATTCAAGAGGCATTAGGTCAAGTTGTGCCAATACATTTTCAAAATCTTTACTGCAGTCAGTAACCATAATTCTACCCCACAAAGGGTTATAAGCATGGAAATTACCCAAGATTAGGAAAGGTGGGAAATGAGAGAAACCAATGCAAACCGTATGTTCCGAGACACTTGACCGTTGAGAGGGAGGTAAACATTGGAGATGGTAATATCCTGAAATGCCCTTCCTTACCCCAACAGCCACAGTCTCCAAAGATGTATTACGAGGCACAAGTTCACTACATAGTGTGTCTAGAACATATGAGTAAACTCCATCTGACACCCTGTCATAGACAGCACAATACTTATAATATCCCCAGTATCCATGAAGGGCTGGGGTCTACATTGCTGGAAACCTAGTCTCCTGAAGTGCCATGCAGAAGGCAGGTGAAGTGCATGAAAGATGTCGTAGCTCAGCAAGATGGTGGAAAAAACCACAGTAATTCCACTGGAGAATAATGTTGTCAATGTACAGAGAGGCCACAAAGTGACTAAGAGGGTAGGTTATGCCTTAGGGTCACCAGCTGCCACTGGTTGAGGAGTTGTAGCATCAATAGCCATAGGTTTGGGGTTCCATTGTGTGGTGTGAACTGAGACCTCGTAGGCCACCGAGACCTCATGGGCCACCACAGAACCTCTGCCTCGGTCACAGGCGTGGAATGGGCAGGATCTTGTGGCGTGGGGGCCACTGGAATGTCCACCTTCCAGGAGGACTTTTTCTGTCTTTCCTCTACTTACAAGGGAACCTCCCCATCGCACCCCCCTCAGATTTAGTTATAAGTTGGCACAGTGGATAGGCCTTGAAAAACTGAACACAGATCAATTGAGAAAACAGGAAGAAGTTGTGTGGAACTGTGAAAAAATAAGCAAAATATACAAACTGAGTAGTTCAAGGGAAGATAGGCAACATAAAGGACGATAGGAACGCAGGAGCGCCGTGGTCTCGTGGTAACATGAGCAACTGTGGAACGAAAGGTCCTAGGTTCAAATCTTCCATCGAGTGAAAAGTTTAATTTTTTATTTTCAGTTTATGTGACAAACTCTCATGTTTTCATCACTTTTTTGGGAGTGATTATCACATCCACAAGAAAACCTAAATCGGGCAAGGTAGAAGAATCTTTTTACCCATTCGCCAAGTGTACAAGTCAGGTGGGTCGATAATATATTCCTGTCATGTGGCGCACATGCCGTCACCAGTGTCGTATAGAATATATCAGATGTTTTTTCCTGTGGAGGAATCGGTTGACCTATGACCTTGCGACAAATGTTTTCTGTTCCCATTGGAGAGGCACGTCCTTTCGTCTACTAATCGCACGGTTTTGCGATGCGGTCGCAAAACACAGACACTAAACTTATTACAGTGAACAGATATGTCAATGAACGAACGGACAGATAATAACTATGCAAAAATTAAGGAAGTAATATTTTCAGTCGAGGGAAGACTTGAACCAAGGACCTCTCGTTCTCCAGCTGCTCACGCTACCACGGGACCACGGCGCTCCTAATCTCATATAGTCCATTATGGTGCTTATGTGGCCCATTGACTACTCAGTTTGTATATTTTGCTTATTTTTTCACAGTTCCACACAACTTCTTCCTGTTTTCTCAATTGATCTGTGTTCAGTTTTTCAAGGCCTATCCACTGTGCCAACTTATAACTAAATCTGAGGGGGGTGCGATGGGGGGGTTCCCTTGTTAGAGGATTTTGATGACTGCAAGGGCTTCTCTATATCAGTTTCACCTAAAGATGATGATTGCAAAGCCCTGGCTGGTGTCCGGCTGTAGATTGGTGGAAACTGTGGAAGACAGTGTCCCTAGAAATCCCTTCTTAGATAGAGAAGCAAGAGGAAGGTGATTCATCTCCAGTTGGGTGGTGGGAACCAAAGTCCCTAGTAAGTGGGCAGCCTTTGATCCTAGAGTAGGTGAGGATGAAGCAACCAGAGGGGAGCCTTCAACCATCAGGAGGCAGGTACCGTTGAGCGGCCCTGAGGGCCCATTGAAGGTGGAGTAATGAGTGGGAGTATCTTCATCCAAAGGGGTGATGTTGACATAACAGTAGCATATGATACCGTTTGGCATGCTGGATGCAACCGCTCTTACTTATTCTTGGCCTTTTGGTAACAGTTTGTCCAGAGTCTTGAACTCTTGGTATTTTCTTTCCTTTCTGGAAAAGAGTGCAGTTTGATGAGCAGGGAGAATGGTGCTTTCCACAGCTTAAACAGATGAGGGGAATATGCACAGAGAACATTTGCAAGCAGTGCTCATGCACAATCTGTTACGGATGGAGCTAGCATTGCAATGCCCAGATCTGTGCCCAAATTTCTACCAGAGTGCTGTAGGTAAGAGCTCTCCCAAGAAAGTAAATTGGGGGTGAAGCATACAGAAAAAAGCAACCACACCTAGAAATAATTGAAAGCAGAGTACAAGAGGAATGATCAGGGCAGCTGGCACAGGGTAAGGTCAAGTGCCTCCCAAAGGTGCTGCCGAGGCCATAAGCCTGGCAACAATAATCCAGCAAATATGAAGTAGATTAGTGCAATCTGCATCTCAAGTGTTGTGGGTGAGGAAGCAAACAGTGTTTAGCTTTCACATGCAGCTTTAGTCTGCTCAAAATTACTATAGAACAGACAGCTACAACAATAGTAGTGGGAGCAGACAGAGTGGAGGAGCCCATGCGAGAGGCAAGGACCACATTCCTCCAAACCCACAGGACCTGCAGTCACAGCAAGCCCTTGAAGATGCCAAACCTTCAACCCATCACCAAAACATTTCCTGCTTGCACTGTGTTTTGAGTTTCAGCCAGCTTGCTGCCCTAAGTGATCATTGCACCCTCTGATTTTATTTGTTGTGATTTTTAATGTTGCAAGAGTTACTATTGCTTTTTTTGTTACGTTTATTTGTATACTGAACAATGTCAGTAGAAAAAAAGCTATGAGTGGAAATATTTTTCTTCATCATTCCCTTTGTCACGAGACTGCTGTATGAAGTCAGACAAGAGAAACATTTTTCAGCATTATGTGCCTACTTTGAAACTGAAAAACTTAATGGTGGCCCACTGCTCTCCATTAATAATGTATCGATAAAAATGCTACAGTTCTGAACACAAACAGAAAACTATAGTGAAGATTAGCAGCGAAATGTTTGAGAAATAAAAGTAAGTTGGAAAAGCATCTACGCTTGAAACTTTCAGGGAAAAAAACGTTCTACGGATAAGCAAATTATCGCTATAGATTCATTTGCTGAGGATCCAGATTGTCATTATGTTTATGATTATCATCCCACAAATTAAAATCCAACAATCTTCAAGTTATTTGTCAACCTTAATGAACCAGGTCATTTTCAAGGCAGTCACACACAGGTTTTTCATGTCCTTAAACAACAGTGACAGGTACAGTGATATTTCACAAGCTTCTGTCATAGCAGCAGAATGATGTCCGAGGTGCGTTTCCATTGTTACCGTAGGAATGAAGTATAGGCAGATCCAGCTACATGTTTAAAGTGTACAATTTACAATGTTAAGTAGCTTCATAATAAAATCATATATTAGTAAGTTTTTGCATTTTACTAACAAATCCTTATTAACAACAAACTCTAAATGAAGTTCATCTGAGTAATTCAACCTAAATCACATAAAATAAATATTACTGTTTATAATATAATTGCTGAAATACCGAAGTAATGTTTTTTTTTTTATCACTTTTGTTATTTCTAACATTACTGATTCGCCGATTTAAGATACTTTTCAGAACATGATAAACACACATGAATCTTTTATTTCGCTATGCTAGAAATAAGCAGGCGGATCAGAAAAATTAATAACAGGCTAAGTTCAAAATTAGAAATTTGTTTCTTACAAAAAAAAAAAAAAAAAAAAAAAAAAAAAAAAAAAAAAAAAAAAAAAAAAAAAGATACAGGTGAGTGGTGACTAGTGAGTACACACTTCTGCATCATATTTAAATAAAATTATCTTGTATTAGAGAACTCTGGCAGGACTGTGGTTTGGAGTAGATGAAAATTGGATGTATTCCTAAGAGTTTATTCACATACCGTGTTTACTCGACTTCTATAACAAAAGTGTTTCCTGCACATTGAAAATTCTGTAACACTGTCGGCAGCTGCATTTCTGAAGACTGTTTGTATATCATCTTAATGTGTTTCAGCAAAAAAAAAAAAAAAAAAAAAAAAAAAAAAAAAAAAAAAAAAAAAAAACACCACACACACATTGATGCACGTTCCATTGTTATAGCGTCGTAGTTTGTGAGCTTGAGTAAGATGTACAAAATGTACGAGTGGCATAATCTGTATCACTTCAGGCAGTGGGGTTACCTTCATATTCTCCGATATTGTTGAATTTAGCATAGGTCAAAATTCAGGAGTAAGTAAGAAACACATATTTTTTTTGTTTTCTCCCCTAAAAAATTGCTGCCCCAAGATACAGGCCTTCAAAGATGACACCATTTTGAAGATGCCAATTTCGGAAAAATTTTTTAAATGCTGCAACTGTGTAACAGTTTTAGATATTTTGTAAGAGTTCTTTTTTTTTTTAATTTGTAAGGTAGTTGCTTTATGATTACAATGTTTGTCGTGGTTGTTCATTGCAGGTTTCTGTATTGTAGTTGTTCAATGTTAATTTGTTTACTGAAGAGTCTTCTAAGAAATCTGAGACCATCCAGTGAGTTCTGTGTTTTTGTGCGGATTTTGCCAGTTGACACAGTTGCAGTGTGTTTTGTGAAAAGGACTGTTCGAAATGTCTTCTGACTGGGGCCACAGGAGAGAAGTGTGCCGACTATTTGCACATCCATAAAAGAGTGATATGTAAGACAAACAAAAAAAACAGACTTTGTTCAGGTTGGGAATAAGTGTTCTCATTTGAAGACTCTGTTTCAAACTGAAGATGTTTCCGGTGATGACTGTTTGTGTTATAAATGTTTTGCCAGAATAACAACAATGATAGTATCTGAACAAAGTGAGGCCTCGAGGCCTCCCATGGTGCAGATGATGCCGATTTTGCATCAATAGAGGAAGAATTAAATACCGTGAATCAGTCAACTACAGAAGTAGGTGTTAGTCCTGTTAAGAAACCGTGGTCAGTGAAGTCGAGTCATAGGCTCTATGCATCAAGAAAGTGCAGAGAAATTACTAAAGCTATGGATTAATACACTACAACAAAACTCACTACACTCTTCAAAGTAGAAATTCCATCTTCAAAAGAAAATGAACCAAAGCACTCTTGCACCTCTTGCCAGGAATTTTTCACAAATATCAATTCAGCTGTTGCATAATGTGCATCCTAGAGTGAAAAGGTGTAACTTGTAACTATTATTCCATAGACATTTTCAAATAAAACAATTTTGAACCACGTTCCATCAGTATCAAAGTACACAGTAGACAAACCAAGAAATGTGAGGTCTGTAAAAGGAGTCTTTGGAAGACCAGATCCCTATTATGGTGATCCTGTAGAAGCAGCTCAAATTAAAATAGTGCAGACATTTTATGTGGAAGATAAATCCGAGTGTTCTCGCCAGAGTGCCAACAAAAAAGACACTATAACTGTAACAGGTGAAGGTCAAAAAGTTGTCAAAATGAAGAGGTACACGACTCACAGTATTAAAAAAAGTTTTGCAATTTATAAAAGCAACTATAGAACTTCACTTATACACACTACGATGTAAGTGGGTATTTCCACACCCACCTAGAGGTGGCTATTTGTGTGTGCACTGTGTGAATTTTGAACTTTTGTGTGGTAACTTCCAAGAATTTACTGCACCATGTGACATATGACACCTTGGTTGGGCGTGTGAAGTCCTTAGTAGTATGCGAAGTAAAGTGAGACACTTGTTTGTTTCATGAATGTGGTGATTGCCCTGGAAAGGGAGTACTATGTTTACAGACACATGGCCTGGGAGATGTAGCAGATAACTCTGCAGAAATTACATATGCAACATGGGAGGAAAATAAACTAATTAAGAAAACTGTTGCCTTTGACAGTTTCATTGATGAACTTGGTAAATGGCCAGTGAAAGCAGTAACACACCAGCATTTGAAGAAATTGTAACAACAACACATTGCAGAAGTGAAAGGGTGTGTACAAGCTGAGGAACTATGTTTAGTGCTTCACTGTGATTTTGCTTCGAACTGGTCTGTAATTCTCCCACAAGAAGTACAAGGGTATCATTGGAGTAATGACCAGGTTTCAATTTTTACAGGAGTGACATATTTTCAAAATAAGACCACAAGTGAGCAGTTATAAGTGATGACACAGGACATGACTTAGCACATGCTTTGCTAGCAATGAGCAAAATTCTTCATCTGTGAACAGGGGCAAAGAAGATCATCATTATTTCTAATGGTGCTCCTAGTCATTTTAAAAATCATTACCAGCTGTTTGAATTGACTGAGTCACTTGTGCCAATTGACTGGGTATACAGTGCTATTGGTCATGGGAAGGGGCCTTGTGATGGTGTAGGAGGCCTACTGAAGCACCATGCTACAAAACAATCTTTCCAGACCAAATACAGCTGCGATTCAGAATGCTAAGGATTTTACGAGAGTCATGAAATCTTACACATCCACAGCCCTCATTCTTTTGTCCAAAGAGGAAACCGAAGAATCCTGTGAGCAGAAAAAAGAAGAATGGTCCAAACAAACTACTCCTGTGAAAGGAATTCAGAAGACACATTTTTGGACTCAAAGTGATGGGCCAACTCATACTGCATGCACCTTAAAGAGCAAGAAAGAAGAAATTTTGTTCATTCAGCCAACATCTCAGAAACAGCAGGGCAATATTCAGGTTCACAACCTGAGAAGGGGGATGTTTGTGGCATGTGTGTGTGGCAGAATGGTGGATGCAGAGATTATAGACACCAGTTAAGAGTTAAATGAAATTGTGGTGAACTTTCTGTTACCACATAGACCAGCTGCTGGATATAGGTTTTCAGCTGAAGGACAGCAACAACACCATCGGTGCTTACTTCCTGTTCACAATGTTTTGAAGATTGTAAGTGCTCCAGTTCCTATTGGTTCAACAGGAAGGCATCACCCTATACCAAAGGAAGATACTGAAGCAGTGGAACACAGTTTTAGTTCACTGACTGGCTAATTTCAGTACAAGAAAAAGTGCATGGAAGTTGTATAAATTGAAACATTCAAGTCTTTGGACCTTTCACATACATTTTTGGAACCATTTAAAATGCTTGAAAACTTAGTCTCTTACTCATCTTTCAAAACTAAAATAATGTTAAATAACGCTAGGTTTTGATTTTTATGAGCCTGTCATGTGATAATGCAGTAATAAAACAGGTTTTATGTATGGCAAAAATTTCAATTATTTATAAAATCTGTTCAACCTAAAAGTGGAAGCTCTCCTTTTCAGGGAATGCAGAAGTATATGGTACTAATCAACAGAGAGGGGGTAAAAAAAAAAAAAAAAAAAAAAAAAAAAAAAAAAAAAAAAAAAATATGGATTGGCATTTTTGAAAAAAAATCCATAAATTATAAAAAAATTCAGAACACTATAGTAAAATAACTTTGACAGGTAAGCCCAAATGGAGGATTTCTTTGGGTTCATAAAGCAATTATCTTTCAAATTAAAAAAAAAACCAACAATATCTAAAACTGTTTGAGAGATACAGCATTTTAAAATTTTTTCCAAAATTCGCATCTTCAAAATAGTATACACAGTGTCATCTTTGGAGGCCTGTATCTGGGGCAGAAACTGTTTTGGAGAAAACAAAAACAAGTGTGTTCCTTACTTAGTCCTTCATTTTAACATATGCTAAATTCAATAACATCTGAGACAGTGAAGGTAAGATTTTTTCCTAGCCTGCCTGAATTCATATAGACTATGCCAATTACATGTTGTCTTCCGTACAGAACGTGGCAACTCAGCTCTGTGCCTCTGCTTGCTCCTGCTAAAATGTTGATTCTAAAGTAATTTTGAACAGACTATAGTCCTCTCTGGTAAGTCCTAAAGATCTGGACTATGCACTGGGTACCCAAGTAGAGTTCTGGGTCAGTATGAATCATGGTACTACGGATGAAATGCTCAACTCGCATTGTGGGAGAAAATCTGAGGCCACGGTGAAGGATCCAAGTTGAGACCCTCCACAAGATTCCTTGGAGCTGGCAATCAGCCAAGACTACAGATTGGAATTGCACAAAATGGGAAAGTCATTGATACACAGTGGGGGAGAGGGTGGGGTACACTACTGATCCAAAGGAGGTCACTAACCCTATAACAATGATAAGGAAAATTTTAACATTCAGCATGGAGCTCTGAGGAATGCCATTTTCTTGGGTCTATGGAGGGCAAAGGGATAAAAACTGACTAATAAAAATCAGTAGATATCCTCGAATGCTGGGAGGTGGTGTGTGCCTATCGTAATGTCTAAAAGACTACAATCAGGTGCTAGCGTTTTATAGAAGCGCATCGGATTTCTGTGTCCAGCCCAAACAGGTGGTTGGTTGTGGACCATCCCTCCCAGAAGACACACCGATAGGACTACTAAAGGCCCCATGATTCGAGAGCTCAGTATAATCATTTGGCTACCATCGTTTCAAGCAGTCTGCAAAGCATTTGGTGAGTTAACTGGCTTGTGGATGTTAAGGGACATTGGTTATTTTTTTACCTAGTTTAAGGATCTGGATGATGACACTACCCTCTAATTGTTAATGAAAATGTGAGTTAACCAAAATAGGTGGTGTAAAATGAACACAATGACAAAGCCATAATTCAAGTCCTGTGAACAAGCTAGGTTTCTAATAGGGTCATTCCATGTCAATTCAACCAATTTGAGAAAATGTTCCAGCTGATAGCCTCAGATTTGGCTGAAATTTAGCACACCAATGCTACCAAGTTTGAAACACTCATGTACAAACTTTTAAGTTCCCCTGGCAATTAGTTCCAGAATTATGGCTTGTGAAAGAAGGTGGTGTGACCCGGAAATTGCAACCCGCATCTGGCAATCTATCTTCACACCCAACTTCAGGTCTTAATAACTTTGAAACTATTCCACACAGTCCAGTTTGGAACTGCTCCGCACAGTCCAGTGAAATTTTTACAACCCAGTAACATCCACTTAGAGAACACACTCAAACACCAACAACATATTTCTGAGGGAAAATAAAAAATTCCAAAATGTGATTAAAAAATGTAATACGTTAAAAGGTAGATGTAGGTGCCTTCTATGCCAAATATAATTCACTCAAAAAGGGTATAAATTTTTTTTGTGGTAAGCTTAATGTGGCCTAAACACACAAAGAACTCATCTTGCCCATATCAGTCATACAAACAGAGTTACATGCACACGAAAATACAAAAATTTTAAAATTACCTCAAAAACATGGATTTTCTAAGTGTGGTAGCACAAAAGGGACAAGTTATATCCAAGCCAAATTTCAAACACTGCATAAGTAGACCATAATATAATATGTGGCAAAATTTCAACTTGTTATTGCAAGGCATTCATGTACAATAAATGTTGACAGAGATGTATTTCGTTACATTTCTTTTAACATGATTTAGTAAGTAATAGTGATGATGCAGACAGCTTGTTTCAGATAAAGCTGCAGCAATTGTTGGGAACCATTAGGCAACAGAAAGTTAAACAATGGTAGTTTTCAGGGACAGAATGAGTCATTGTTAGGCAGAAACAACAAAGGAAACAAGCAGCAATTACAGGTTACTCATGTTTTTAAGATTCTAGTTCAGACTGGTCAGTACTGTTGTGGAAAGTCAGTATAGAGGCAGAAGTGTGTACTAGTGGTGATTTTGTTCAAACCAGTTGCAGTATTGGTAGAGCACAAGCATCTAAATGTCATAAAACAACATATGGAACAAAATGTGGCATTCACTTTGTACTGTATGATCTGGATGAATCGGACCAAGATTTGTTGCTGTGGAGATCCGGTATACACCCTGTGGGCGCAAGAAGTACAGTTCCAGGAAACTTTAGTGTTTGTTATCATCATATGAAAGTGTTTCTGGATAAGTATTCTTTCCTACAAAGAAGTTGTTTTGATCCATTTCAGATTCATAAGAAGACAGTGAAGTGTAGCCTCAGAGTAATTAATATAAAATCAGTATTGAAAGTGAATCAGTGCTGGGGACTTAACATGAAACCAGGACAAAAGTTATGTTCCAGATGTGTTACACTGCTAAAAAATGAAGAATATTGTGATAATTTACATGACAGTGACTAAGAGTATCAGCCATCTACAACCTAAGCTGATGAGCAATTAAATACTTCAGTGACTGCTGTTGGTTTGTCTCCCATGAAGACACACAAAGTTGGGAAAAGTGACAGGCCCAGCTATGGTAGAAGAAAACTACAAGAAGCTCAAATGGAATTAAAACACAAAATAGCTGACACACTAATGGTGTAAGAGGAAGAATTATCTGCTCCAAAGGAACAGAAATCATGCCAGAAATGCTCTGATTTGGACAAAATTGTGCGTGATTTGAAAGAAAAATGTGCCATATCCACACGCCAAAAAAAAGTAGCTATTCTTACCCTTGCACCTTCCAGCTGGTCTATTGACTACACTGCAAAGGAATTCAATGTTTCTACATATATGGTAAAGCAAACTAGGAAAATAAAAGCAACCCAAGGAGTGCTTCCACAACTTCAGCAGACTCAGGGAAAGCAACTGAGTTCAGAAATAAAGGTGCTAGTGTTGGAGTTTTATGAAAATAATCACTACAGCCGAATAATGCCTGGAAGAAAAGACTATGTAACAGCGAAACTGGGAAAAGTACATGTACAGATGCAAAAAAGACTGTTGCTATCAAACATATCAGAACTATATGTAGAAATCAAGGAAAAGTATCCCAATACCAAAGTAAGTTTATCATCATTTTTCAATCTTCGGCCAAAATGGGTTGTGCCTGCAAGTGCAAGGGGCACACACAATGTTTGTGTATGTGAGACCCATCAAAATGCTAAGCTGATGTTTGCTGCTATAAAGGATTCTAGTCTGGATTACAAAGGTGCAATGAAGCTGCTAGTGTGTGACATCAGTTCCTACCAGGGCATGAAACACAGGTGTGAAAAGTGTCCTGTTAAGGCAAATCTTGCTGAACACATGGATAACAAACTGTATAGTGAACTCCTTATGGATGTGGATGATGATGATGATGATGATGATGATGAACTTGTTTCTTATAAACAATGGACACACATGGATCGCATAAGTCTTGAAACAAAGCAAAGTACAGTGGAAGGTTTTGTTGGAATGTGTTGTCAAAAAACGGACAAACTGACCACACACAGCTTCACAGCAACGGCACAATCGGCTGATCTCCAGTTTTGTAAGGATAATTTGAAACAAGATGAAATTATAGTAATACTACACTTTTCTGAAGATTATGCATTTATAGTTCAAGATGCCATCCAAGGATATCATTGGGAGAACAGTCAAGCAACTCTCCAACCATTTGCGATTTACTATAGAGGTGAATCAGGTGATGTGTCTGTCATGAACCTATGTGTTTTTAGTCACTATTTAATTCATGATGCCATTGCAGTTCATGCCCACATTCGCACTGTCATGGCATATGTGAAAAACAAGCTGCCTCACAAACATTTTGCAAAATACTTCAGTGATGGGACAGCTAGTCAGTACAAAAACTGTAAAAATCTCAAAAATTTATGGATGCATTACCACGATTTTCAGATTCACGCGGAATGGAATTTTTTCGCAACAAGTGATGGTAAAAATGTATGTGATGGTATTGGTGCTACCATTAAGCACATGGTATCACGAGCTAGTCTGCAGCACCCTACAGAAGGTCACATTCTAACACCTCTTCAGTTATTTACCTGGGTACAGAAAAAATGTCTGGGATACAATCATTCTATGCTTCGAAAGGTGAGGTGAAATTGGTTGAAGAGTTGCTAAAAAGCAGACTAACACGTTAAAACTGTTGCAGGCACAAAGAGCCATCATCACTTCTCTCCAGCGGACTCTGATAATGAGCAGATGAGCAGACTGGCCGGTTATAATTATAGGTTCATGCACAACATGTGTCTTCACAGTGTGTCTGACTCAGGATTCAGAATCAAAAGCAGCAACATACAACCAGGTTGCTATGTTATTGCTGTTTATTATGACAAATGGTACTTAGGATGTGTTGCAGAGTGCTGTGAAGCAGAAGGTGATGTATTTGTGAACTTCATGGCACCACCAGGACCAGCAAGATCATTTCATTGGCCACGTTTGGCAGACAGGTGTTGGATTCATTTTGAACATATTCTTATGACAGTTCCAGTTCCTACCACAGTGTCAGGAAGTCAGTACAATTTGTCACTCAATGTACAGAGTACAGTAGGTAAAGTGTGGGAGAACTTCTGTTCAAAGCACAATCGACTGGTTTTTTGCAGTTAAGGTGCAGTAAACATTAATGATAGGTTGTGTTAATCTGTCTGTATGTTGTTGCTTAGTGATTAAACAGTTGTGGGAGAGAATAAGAAGAGGCAGAACAATTTACAATATCTTTTTACAAAATTGTGTAGTGGAACAATGACCACATCACCAAATACATCTGTCAACTTCCATTGTACACAAATTTCTTGCAATAACATGGTGAAATTTTGAGATATATATCATTATGGTCTACTTATGCAGTGTGTGAAATTTGGCTTGGATATCACTTGTCCCTTTTGTGCTACCACACTTAGAAAATCCATGTTTTTCGCATAATTTTTCAAATTTTTGTATTTTCTTGTGCATGTAACTCAGTTTTTGTGACTGATATGGGCATGATGAGTTTTGTGTGCGTTTAGGCCACATTAAGCTTACCACAAAATTTTTTTTACCCTTTTTGAGTGAATTATATTTGGCATAGAGGGTACCTACAATATGTACCTTTTAATGTATTACATTTTTTAATCACATTTTAGAATTTTTTATTTTCCGTCAGAAATATGTTGTTGGTGTTTTAGAGTGTGTTCTCTAAGTGGATGTTACTGGGTTGTAAAAATTTCACTGGACTGTGCAGAATAGTTCCAAAGTTATTAAGACCTGAAGTTGGGTCTGAAGATAAATTGCCAGATGCGGGTTGCAATTTCCGGGTCATGCCACCTTCTTTCACAAGTCATAATTCTGGAACTAATTGGCAGGGGAAACTAATACTTTGTACACGAGTGTTCCACACATGGTAGAATTAGTGTACTGAATTTCAGTCATATCTGAGACTATGAGCTGGAGCCCCTGGTTGAACTGACATGGAATGATCCAATAGAAAAGAAAAGGTAAACAGAGAGCAACTTTGAATCACAGGAAAGGAAGAAGAACTGCATGGCGTCATGTGCTCACCACATACATACTTTCAAGTTTCCTGAGCCTCCTGGGAGAGAGAATAAGAAGACAATGGAAATCACTTCATCCTTACTTAGGAATATTTTTAAACAATTAATTATAATAATTTAAAATAAATATTGTTATTCTAGATACTTCACTTCTCTTTTAGGCAAACACAATTGAAAGAACAAGATCATAGCAAGGCATGTCAAACGTATTCACTTCAATAAGAACCTCATCATGTATAGATAATCATAAATCTAAAACACAAGTTTGTCTATGAAATAAACATCTTAGCAAACCATCTGCATATTTATATGGCTTATACTAGACAGAAGAGCAGCATGACCACCTGTGACACTTCAGTCTGAACTGTAACAATATACAGGTTGTGTCAAAAAGAATCATCTGAATTGGCACACCTATATTTCTGAAACTAATAAACAAATACACTGAATTTTGTTTTTTGATTAATGGGAAACTCAAAAAGCTTTTTTCATATGTGCTCAATACACTCCCCTTGAGATGCGCAGCATATGTTAACGCGGTATTCAAACTGTTCCCACAATGCAATGAGCACGTCTTGAGTTACAGCTTCCACAGCTGCTGTTATGTGATGTATCAATTAATTCATTGTTGTTGGTAACGAAGGCACATAAACAGAGTATTTTATAACCCCCCCCCCCCACACACACACACAAGAAATAATAACATACAGGTAGGTCCGGTGACCTTTAAGTCCAGTAATGTAAGACTGAATCATTTGGTCCAGTGTGACCGATCTATCATTCAGTAATCCTTCGATTTAAAAATTCCCACACTTCCAGATGCCAGTGTCACAGTGCCCCATCCTGTTCATAAATGAAGTTGTGAATCAGTCTACAACTGTGGGAAAAGAAAGTTCTCAAGCATATTGAGATACGTGCTTGCTATAACAGTGTTCTTGGCAAAGAAAAATGGACCACACACCTTTTCCCGTCAAACTGCACAGAACACATTAAATTTTGGAGAGTCACTCATGTTACACAATTTCATGTGGTTGTTCCATACTCCATAATCCCACGTTATGACAGTTCACTTTTCCATTTAAATGGAATGTTTCTTTGACACTAAACACTAAGCGTGGAAGAAACCTGTCATTCTCCATCTTGCCAAGAACAAAATTACAGAACTCCACACATTGTTGTCTGTCACCTTCACAAAGAGCTTGCAGTAGCTAAATTTTGTATGTTTTCATGTGCGAATGTTGACGGAACACACATCAGATGGACACTGGGGGCATGTTGAGCTGTCTAACTGCAGGGCAAACGGATTTCTGCACACTCCTTGTGAAACTATGGTGGATGCGTTCAATGTCTGTGTCAGATTCTCAGGGACAGCCCAGTGATTTGCCTTCATACAAAAAACCTATTTCTCAGACTAATTCAAGTCATCATCTAATGCTCTGTGCTGTACAAGGATCCACACAATACATAGAACCAAAGTTATGCTGAACAGTTATTACTGACTCGTTGTCCCAAAACCATTTTTACTAGAACTGAAGTGGGCTACCAATTGGGAACTTTGTGAAACTCTATGAAGCTTGCTCTTTCCAACAGTACATTGTTCATGCACGTATCTCAAACAACGTAAGAGTTGCCTTTTTTTTTTAAATCTGACGATTCTTTCTGGCAGCCCCTGTATAATGACAATAAAATAATAATAATAATAATAATATCATAAGAGAAGTCTAACATCTTTTGATAACCTTCACAGAAAATTTCAAAAAAATATTTTGCAGGTTAAAATCTACAACTTTTCTTCAGCTTTCTACACAAGACCCATTGAAATGGACCAGTGTATGGCTTGCATACTTGGAAGCAAATGGATGAAGCTTCTGAGGTAGTAGATCTTCAGTAGCCATAGCGATTAGACATCAGATACCAGAAAGTCATACTTTCAAACTAGAACCATATGAGTTTAAGATCCAAACAGAAGTTAAATATCTCCGACTTTTTATTGAACAATATTATGAAACAATAATAGTCACAGGTGGAGTCGAGCGAAACCCTGCTTCATATATAACATCAATATCTCATCATGAAAGTTTTATTAAAATGAGCAGTTGACATGTGACAGCATCTTATAGAATATTCAGAAGTTTCAAGAGAAACATTGGTTAAGTATGTGGCTCCCCCAATTACAGTAGAGTTTTCAAGCGAAAGTCAGTACATCATTACAATCAGACGTCCTCACAGGCTACAATGCTTTGGTTCTAGTTACCAGTGCACCATCTTCGAGCTGGAAACCTCATTAGGTCACATTTTAATGGATGAAAGCACTTTCAGTACCCTATTACAGTATCTCTTCAAATAAAGTAGCTCAAGACACATATGTGCCAAACACCTCACTACGTGAAGGAGGATATCTAGGCTTTTACTGGAATCTTATTGCCAAAAGTGAAAAAGAATATATGCTTCCAATGAACATCACTAGTTTTACAGCAGGCATCCTGCATCTTTCATATTCTTGCCAAAAACTAAAAGAACCAATCACTGAAATTTCATTTCAAATCAGTGGTTAGATTCCAGACGTATTTATGCAGCAAGGAAGACATAATCAACCCATTCTGCATGACACAGGAATTGCTAACATTATTTCACAATGGTCAACAGCATGCCAATCTGTAAAATCAAACCTATGAAAAGTTTAGGGTTTCAGAAAGGGAAGAGTGGAGCAATGGGTGGTAAGAGTCCTCCAGAAGGAGAAGACAAAAAATTTCCTTCAGTAACAGCACTTCACTGATACAATAACTGCTAATGTACAAGGTATTTCAGGACAACTGTCATACAGCTGAGCTTCATTCACAGATGCTTCAGAACAACAAGAACAGGACCTCCTAAAAATGAACAACAGTCTATCAATGAACAATAGTCTATCAACTTAATTGTTATATGACAAGACCTATAAAGTTTATAGGGTCTTATCTGAGGTAGAGTCGATTTAGTCAGGATGTAAATCCTCCTTTAAAGTGTAGCTACAAGTAAGGCATCGACTATGTTGTGCAGCACACTATTTTCCTATTTTAAAATATGTTCTGGATTGTGTTATCCTGAATGATTATAACATTGAAATCACATTTTTCCTCAATACTCTCACAAAATATTTATTATATTTATGCAAGTAAAGCTTAAAAATCATTTAATTCAAGTTACTGATGTTTTTCCAAATATTTTCTATAAACAATTTAGTTATTTAGTGATGGAAAACACATTTATAACTTTTAAGTAACAATGGAAACAAATTTTGTGAAGGCTGACAGTGGGCATATTTTGAAAGTTGACGCATTTATGGTCTTTTCATTATTCAAAAACAACCCAGATTTTTATTTTCTGGAAATATGAAATGTGCAAACTGCATCACATGGCAACTTGGATGGAAGTAGT
Organism: Schistocerca serialis cubense; assembly: GCF_023864345.2. Lineage (NCBI taxonomy): Eukaryota > Metazoa > Arthropoda > Insecta > Orthoptera > Acrididae > Schistocerca > Schistocerca serialis. The sequence goes on from NC_064639.1 coordinate 585,998,417, forward strand.
ATCATTACATGGCAATTCGTCACAGAATTGTCTTGAAATTGAAGGAATCTGGAACTGGATTTTTTGCTTGGACTATGCTGAAAAGATTTTCCTGGGCAACTTGTGAAAGCCTGCCCAATAAAACACAGTGGAAACTTTTACATTCAGAAGATATGTCTGACTGTTAAATATTGTGGTTGTTGCCAGAACTACTACAGTTTTCCTTGTACCTTCTCTCTCAATTTTCACAGAGCAAACAATGTTTGTGGGGAAATGCAGAGCATCACTGTATTTGTCTTCAGCAGTTTTTCTGTTCCTCCAAGTCATTAATTTAAACCACCGGCAAGTTATGTCCACAAAATATGCAGCTGACACATACTTAATCACTGCTGAAGTGCTGTGGTTTAAAAGTGCTTAAGCAAGACCAACTTCCATTTTATTGTAATTCCTTGATCTAATTACATCTCCTTGTACATTCCAAGCAATGCTCAAAACTTTTATTTTCCAAATATATGACTTTCCAGGACAGTTGTCTCCATCAATGTTTCATTCATTTTTACATTCCCAGCAGTGGGATCAACTTTTTGAAACCATCTATGTGGATATGTTGGTTAAGATCCCACGTATCACACACTGTATCCGTTCACCCTGGTGGCCTCCATTTGTGAGTAATTGATGAAGAGGGGGGGAAAACTATGTAATTTGACTTCAGCATTATTCAGCATCATGCAAAATTCCAAAACTTTTTCATCAGTTACTTGCAAACGAGGGCCCATCAAGGTGGATGGCTGCAGAGTGTGATACTACTATATCACCGAATATTTGGTTTCAAAAAGTTGGTCCCACCTCAGGGGACATCTCCTTGTGAGCACAACTGGATCAATAAGAATCCTACTTCAATTGTTTGTTTGTTTCTTGAATGTAACATTTATGAAAATATAATGATTAAGATTATGTTGAACAGCTGTTTCATGAAACACCTGCAACAATGAAAATATTATTTCTTGTTTGTTTTTGTACCCATTGTTAGGGTTTCCTACATCAGCTGTTGTTTTACACTTCCTAGTACCAGTGGCGTCAATATGACCCCAATAAGCACATCAGAAAATCAGATCTCCCTTGTTTTCAAAGCCATTTTTTCAAAATAGCTGACTTTCTCTTTCTGAATCAACTGTATCCAATGATGTTTTGTCGAGTTTTACATTTAGAACACATTAAAATTTATTCATGATTTCTGCACTGAGTACCATTCCATTGGGGGTCAATATGACCTGAATCTATCTTTCTTTTTATTTCTTGAATGCAGTATTATATAAAAGTATAGTCATTACCATTACACCGAACAACTGTATGTTTATATTTTATTTCATTAAAAAGTGCCAATACCAGTCTAAATTACCTAGGGTATGTATGACCCCAGTGGTACTCGAAGAGAGGGTGGGGTGGGAGGGTGAGGGGTGGGGGAAATCCTAGTCCTAGTACTAGTAGTAGTAGTAGTAGTAGTAGGTAGAGTTAAGAAGACAGTAGTATTAAGATGGGGGTGGGGGGTCACATTACCCCCAAATAAGGATCGAACTTCTGAACAGAGCATTAGAAGTATAGCTCACTACATATTATGCTGCAAATGACAACATATTACATATTGATGTGGTGTGTTTCCTCAGATAAAAATGATCCTCACAGAAATAAACACACACAGTGATCACTATCTCACTTGGATCTCTATCAGTGAGTTGCAACCTACTTTCCAAAATGCAAATTCCAAAACAAGATTTCACTGTGAATGAGCGTTATGAGAGTAAGAACAGCATGCAAACCAGTGATATATCATGTGTCACATGACTCACACGGAGCATTTTGACGAGCTTTCAAATTATTTGAATTTCTTTTTCATTTTTAATTCTGAAATTCCCAAAGAGAAAAAAAGGCAAGTTTTGAGCATTAAACATTTAAGAGGACAGCCCTATTAACTGGTAATAGACCATAAACTATTTATATGATTGCAGTGTGTCATTAGAAAAGAAAGATAAAATTATATCACTTAAAGTTTACATCCGACATTCTTGGCCAACTTCAGTCAACAGCAAAATGGGAAGTAACCTCATAAATGGTGGAACAGGAAGAGTCTGTTTCCCTGGACTTCCTGAGAGGTCCGGACAAGCACAGAGGGTGGGATTGCTAGTCACTGGGAGCTCCAATGTTAGATGGGTGATGGAGCCCCTTAGGGATATGGCAGTTAAGGATGGGAAGAAAGCCAATGTGCACTCTGTGTGCATACCGGGGGGAGTCGTCCAAGATGTGGAAAGGGTCCTTCCGGATGCCATGAAGGGTACAGTGTGCAGCCAACTGCAGGTGGTGGCTCATGTCGGCACTAATGATGTGTGTCACTATGGATCGGAAGAGATTCTCTCTGGTTTCCGGCGGCTATCTGAGTTGGTGAAGACTGCCAGTCTTGCTAGTGAGATGAAGGCAGAGCTCACCATCTGCAGCATCTTCAACAGGACCAATTGCGGACGTTTGGTACAGAGCCGAGTGGAGGGTCTGAATCAGAGAATTAAACAGTTCTGCGAACATGTAGGCTGCAGATTACTCGTCTTACGTCATAGGGTGGCGGGGTTTCGGGTTCCAATAAATAGGTCAGGTGTCCACTACACACAAGAGGCAGCTACATGGGTAGCAGAGGCCGTGTGGCGTGGACCAGGAAGTTTTTGGGTTAGACAGTCTTGGGAAAGCTCAAAAAGGGCTCCAGTCTCAAAGGGCACAGGGCAAAGGAACAACGAGAATCGACCAAGCAACAGTCTGTATTGTAGTTGTAAATTGTTGTAGCTGTGTTGGAAAAGTACCAGAGCTTCAAGCACTGATAGAAAGCCCTGAAGCTGAAATCATTGTAGGAACAGAAAGCTGTCTAAAGCCGGAGATAAATTCCACCAGAATTTTTACAGAGGCGCAAACCGTGTTCAGAAAAGATAGATTAAATAAAGTAGGTGGTGGTGTGTTTGTGTCTGTTGGTTGCAGTTTATCTTGTAGTAATGTTGAAATAGATAGTTCCTGCGAATTACTATGGGTACTCAACTCAACAGCCGTACCAAAATAATAATTGGCTCCTTCTACCGACCCCCCGACTCAGATGGTATAATAGCTGAACAGCTCAAAGAAAACTTGAATCTCATTACAAAAAAGTACCCCACTCAATCTACCCTTGATTTATTTGTGAAAATACATGTTCAAAGCTGGTGGTAGACAGGAAACATCTTCCGAAATTGTACTAAATGCTTTCTCTGAGAATTACTTTGAACAATTTGTTCATGAGCCCACATGAATTGTAAATGGTTGCATAAACACACTTGACCTGATCTAATAGAGAGAGTCATGATGGATACAGGGATTAGTGAACACAAGGTCATTGTAGCGAGGCTCAAAATCATATCAACCCAAATCACTAAAAATATATCTATTTAAAACAGTAGATAAAAATTCTGCTTGATGCCTTCGTAAGAGAGAGTCTCCATTCCTTCCAAGCTAATTATGTAACTGCAGACCATATATGGTTCAAATTCAAAGATACAGTATCGACAGCAATAGATAGATTCATACCGCATAAGTTAATAAGAGACGGGACTGATTCATCATGGTACACAAAACAAGTCAGAACACTGTTGCAGAAGCAACGAAAAAAGCATGCCAAATTCAGAAGAACGCAAAATCCCCAAGTCTGGCTAAGTTTCATGGTAGCTCGAAATTTAGTGCGGACATCAATGTGAGATGCTTTTAATAGTTTCCACAATGCAACATTGTCCCAAAATATGGTAAAAAACCCAAAGAGATTTTGGTCTTATGTTAAGTACAGCAGTGGCAAAAAAAAAACAGTCAATACCATCACTGCGCAATAGCGATGGAAATGTTACCGATGATGATGCCACTAAAGCGGAGTTACTAACCGTAATTCCTTCACGAAAGAAGATGAAGTAAATACTCCAGAATTTGAAACCAGAACAGCTGTTAGCATGAGTGACATAAAACTAGATATCTTAGGTGTTGTGAAACAACTCAAATCACTTAAGAAAGGCAAGTCTTCCTGTCCAGATGGTATACCAATCAGGTTCCTTTCAGAGTATGCAGACACAATAACACCTTTCTTAACAATCATAATACAACTGCTCACTTTACGCAAGGTCTGTTCCTAAAGACGGGAAAGTAGCACAGGTCACACCAATATTCAAGAAAGGAAATAGGAGTAACCCATTGAATTACAGACCCATATCACTGACCGCAATTTGCAGTAGGATTTTGGAGCACATACTGTACTCAAACATTATGAATCACCTTGAAGAAAATGACTTATTGATACATAACCAACACCGATTCAGATAGTATCATTCTTGTGTAACGCAGCTAGGTCTTTGTTTCCATGAAGGAATGAGTGCTGTCGACAAGGGATCTCAGATCGATTCCATATTCCTAGATTCCCACAAGGCTTTTGATACCGTTCATCACAAGAGACTATTAATCAAACTGCGTGCATATGGAGTATTGTCTCAGTTGTGTGACTTGATTCGCGATTTCCCCGCGGAGAGGTCACAGTTCGTAGTGGTAGACGGTAAAATCATCGAGTAGAACAGTGAATAAACTCAAATGCAATGGTAAGACTCGCTTTCAATATCACAGAACACTAAATGAAACATGAAAAAGAAAAAGAATATAGTTACAATTGGGAAGACTATATATGAAACATGTGCCCACATCACACTAATTCTAACTCACTTATGGATAGAATAAAAAGAGTATTAGAGTGTGGTACCAACAAATTTTAAATGAATGCAAATACTTAATGAGAATGAAGTGATCAATGATCAGCAAATCAAGTTAAGACTTTGATGAAATTCACTAAGAACAACACAACCTAATCTTTGATCTCTATTAAATATAGGCATTGAAATTGCATGAATATAACAACACATTCAGTAAACAAGTGAATCAGCAAAAATGTAATTTAAAATGATCTCTCCTAATGTAGATTCATTTCTATTTCCATTTGCACATGAAGTTTTACGTTGTCGAAAGGTACAATTCAATTTTCACTTTACTGCAGTGTGGGATGTCACACACCAGAATGAGCAATTATGCCTTCTCTTCTGCCACTATTTCCTTTAGTAAAAAAATGTGTTAGTAATTCATCAAGAGAACTACAAGATAATTGTTTTAGATAGGGAAAGACTAACCTAAGTCTTTGCAGCTCTCACAATGAACAATCAAATGTGTGGCTAGTCAAAGTGGTGGAACTACATTCATAGGAGATACAAAGATAATTTGAAGTCTTAGGGCAACCCACAACATAAATTGTCATGAAATCTTCCATATGGAAAGATGTACCACACACTAATGAGGAGATATATTAGATGAAATTAAAGTATAAATGCTTTATGATGCACATGAAAATTGAATGGCATGCTTAAAACAGAGGCTGAACTACATGGTCATGCTCTCACGAGACATTATCTAGAGTTTGCTGTTGGCTGAGAGTTATTTGCAAAATGAGCAAAACAACAATTTATTTCAGGGAGAAAGGATGAAAAAAACATTCGTGACATTGTTTATGGGATCATTCATTGTCCACCTGGAAGGATTAAGTAAAACTACTTACAAAAACAGGAATAATATTTTAAGCTTTCTTTATATGTATTATAAATTAAAGCCCCCATCGTGTTTTCCTGTCTGTATGTGAAGCCTAATCTCAGGAGGTATTGTGGGGATTTTGATACTGTTTTCACTAACAGACAGACTGAGTGAGTGACAAGGAAGATTCAAATATGTAATTCATTACGGCTAGGCAAAACAAGTTCTTCAGCCATACACACTTAATGCTACTTATGTGAAATCTGGGGGGTTGGGGTCGTTTTTGGGGAAGGAGACCAGAGAACGAGGTCATCAGTCTCATCGGATTAGGGAAGGATGGGGAAGGAAGTCGGCCATGACCTTTCAAAGGAACCATCCCGGCATTTGCCTGGAGCGATTTAGGGAGATCACGAAAAACCTAAATCAGGATGGCCGGACACGGGATTGAACCGTCGTCCTCCCAAATGCGAGTCCAGTGTGCTAGCCACTGCGCCACCTCGCTTGCTTATGTGAAATCTGTATGGGTATTAGTTTACTGCTACTACGCCATAATTGATACTTATGAAAAGAATCTTAGTCAAAAATTTAAACTATTATAGCTGAAGTGACACTTTATGCGGTAACAAAGGACAACATATCACATGCAAGTGATTAAAAGCACAACAGATATAAAGAACTTTAATTTGTACACATTATTTCAGTAAAATAGAAGAAAGGTGGATTTATTACACAGCTGTACTGTTTTACTAATGGAGGCTACAGAAGTGAGTCTGATCATCCAATATGCTATTGTACATAGTAGCCCAAAAGTCACTAACATGTAAAAATGCACTAATTCACATAATAATGTAGGCAGAGATGCAAAACTTCCGACACATGCCTTAAATGACATATGGGTTTTACTGCAAAAACAGGCCAAAAGATGTCACTGTACAACAACACATTAGTGATGCTGCATGATAATGATGTGTAAAATGAGCAGTAGTGAGAGAGGAAGTCAGATGCGCCTGCAATTGTGGCACTCTGACTAGAAAAGGTACTGTTGGTGAAGTTTTGACTGACTGACTGACTGACTGACTGACTGACTGACTGACTGACTGACTGACTGACTGACTGACTGACGAGAGTTATGGGATTAAACGGCAAGGTCGTCAGCCCCGCAATTTGAAAGTTACTTGCATAAAGTAGAGGGTCTACTAAAAGTGGGCGGATCCAGTCAGAGGGTGTCAAACTATAAAGCGAGACTGTTAAAACACTCACAGAAGAAGGCATAGCCATAAAAGTGTAAGTCAAATCAAAAAACTGGAAAACAGAGGGATAAAAGAACAGTCTTGGCACGGGGGAGTGGTTATGGGTCAGAGACCTAGAAAACATGAAGAGAGGCCCAACCACAACCATCCTGCCCCCGGATCTAGGAGTACAGCAAAACCTTATTACTGAAAATAAAAACCACTTTCAAATAGGAAACTGAGGACCAGTTCAAATATCCGTGAATCGTCTACTAATATTAATCTGGAAGGCCATACTCAGTATGAAGGGCCAAAAGAAGGGGACATTCCACCAATATACGGGATACAGTCAGTCTGGCTCCACAGTCACATTGAGTGGATGGCTCGTTACACTAGGGAAAACAATGGGTGAGACTAATGTGACCAATGTGTAGATGGCAGAAGACAGTGGGCTAACTGCAGTAGTCTCCTTGATCGTGTAAAGTTTATTATTGAGAGCATTACTGCACCAGATGTTATTCACCATTTGGGCAAAGAGAGATCTGATGTGTAACTGCATATCTGCACCTGGAATCATGAAAGGGAAGGGGTACGTATCAGCCTCTCTAGCCAAACGGTCAGCCAGTACATTCACTGGGATGCCCACATAACTTCGGACACAGAAGTAGACAAAAGAGCAAGCAGCATGGCCACAGGCAGAAAGAAGGTCATGGATAGCAGAGACCAAAGGCTGATGAGAGTACCATCAGTCTATAGCCTGCAAGCTGCTCACTGAGTTGGTACATACAAACATCAAAAAAAGTTTTGCATCACCCTGGTTCCCAGAACTGCTGAAGATAAGACGTTAACTGTGGATATTGTATCACAGACACAGCCCCTTTGACTGTTCAGAGAAGTCACTAAACCCACCCAAAGATGTAAACAACCATGCCTAAGCAGTGCCTATTACATGGAGGGGGTCCGACAACCGATCAGTTCCAGCCATTCCACAAGGAAGGAGGTACATGGCTTGTGTCGTCTTTAGTTCAACCATGCCTAGATGGTCAACAGCTTGGTTCGATCGCATCCACATTGTTAATTTATGCCAGGAAAGGCTCTCAGGTGTCTCAGAGTGAACCAAACCAATCTCGTTCAGACATGAAGGAGATTCAGAGGCACAGGAACTGTCAATGACATGACTCACTCAGGCCGCCAAAGGGCTACTGCTGCAGTGGATGACCGCTACCTACAGACTATGGCTTGGAGGAACCCTGACAGCAATGCCACCATGTTGAATAATGCTTTTCGTGCAGCCAAATGATGTCGTGTTTTGACTCAAACTGCATGCGATAGCCTGCATGATGCATAACTTCACTCCAGGCATCCATGGCAAGGTCCATCTTTGCAACCACGACACCATGCAGTGCAATACAGATGGGCCCAACAACATGTCAAATGGACCGCTCAGGATTGGCATCACGTTCTCTTCACCAATGAGTGTCTCATATGCCTTCAACCAGACAATCATCGGAGATGTGTTTGGAGGCAACCCGATCAGGCTGAACACCTTAGACACACTGTAGAGTGAGTGCAGCAAGGTGGAGGTTCCCTGTTGTTTTGGGGTGGCATTATGTGTGGCTTACGTATGCCGCTGGTTGTCATGGAAGGCACTGTAACAGCTGTACGATACATGAATGCCATTCTCCAACCGATAGGGCAACCATATCGACAAGGCATTCACCTTCATGGACAACAATTCGCACCCCCATTGTGCACATCTTGTGAATGACTCCCTTCATGATAATGACATCGCTCGACTAGAGCGGCCAGCATGTTCTCCAGACGACATTAACCCTATCAAACATGCCTGGGATAGATTGAAAAGGGCTGTTAATGGACGACGTGACCCACCAACCACTCTGAGGGATCTATTCTGAATCACCGTTGAGGAGTAGGACAATCTGGACCAACAGTGCCTTAATGAATTTGTGGACAGTATGCCACGGAGAATACAGGCATGCATCAATCTAAGAGGACGTGCTACTGGGTATTAGAGATATCGGTGTGTACAGCAATCTGGACCACCACCTCTAAAGATCTTGCTGTATGGTGGTACAACATGCCATGTGTGGTTTTCATGAGCAATAGAAAGTGTGGAAATGATGTTTATGTTGATCTCTATTCCAATTTTCTGTAAAGGTTCCGAAACTCTAGGAACCGAGGTGATGCAAAACTTTTTTTGATGTATGTATTAAGACACTGTGGATGAAGGTCTGAGTAACAAAATGGAGGGCCCTGTTAATGGCCAGTAGCTCTGCTGTGAATACACTACATGTTCCAAGCAGTAAATGATGTTCCATGCCAGTAGGAGACATAAATGCATACACCACCTTATCTATTGATTTAGAACCATCAGTGTAGAAGATGGTAGCACCCTGGAACTCTTCAAGGATGGAACATACAAGATCATAGGGGTGACAGTGACCTTAGGACCCTGGAATAGGTCAGTCCTGATCTGTGGTCTAGGCACCATCCAAGCAGGAGGAGGATGGGGGTGGGGGTTGCGTGAGGAAATGGTTCAAATGGCTCTGAGCACTGTGGGACTTCACTGCTGTGGTCACCAGTCCCCTAGAACTAACCTAAGGACATCACACACATCCATGCCCAAGGCAGGATTCGAACCTGCGCCAGTAGCAGTTGCACGGATCCAGACTGTATCGCCTAGAACCTCTCGGCTACTCCGGCCGGCTGGGAGGAAATGCAAAAGGCACATTCCAGTGAGTGGAGATGGAGATCCCGACATGGGGAAGTGGTGAGATGCATTCCAACAAGCAATCCCATCTTGTGGCGGCTTTCAGGAGGGAGACATCCATTGTTTCCAAAGAAAATAGGTTACACAGGATCGTTAGGGAATCACTGAATGGCGATTGCCTATATATATAAAAAAAAAACAAAAACAGGAGCTGACTCAGTCGTATTTGTAGAGGGGGAATACGCACTTCTGTGAAGAGAGTGTGAATGGGATTAGTGTGAAAAGCACCAATAGACAGACGCACCCCATAACGATGAATGAGGTCAAGTAGTTTCAGAGTGGAAGGACCAGCTGAGCCATAAAAATGACAACCATAATCTAGTCCGAGCACAACCAGAGTATGGTAAAGATGGAGAAGATTTATCTGCACCACAAGATGTATGGGCCAGGAGGCAGAGAGCATTAAGCATCCGCATGCATATAGTCTTCAGGTGGCAAATATGGGGCAGCTACGTCAGCTTTTTATCAAGAAGAAGGCCCAAGAAATGGGAGTGTGCTACAACAGCTAAGCACTGGTTGCCTAAATAAAGTTCTGAATCTGGATGTACTGTGGGCCGAGGGCAAGAATGCATAACCCGTATTTTGGAGGGAGAAAATGGGAAGCCACAAGAGAGGGTCCATGCAGAGGCCCGTCGGATGGCGCCTTGAAGCTGACGTTCAGCAGAAGCTACTTTGGGAGCTGCACCAGAAGCAAAAACAATTGACATACAATGCCAGGAAAACCAGAGCCCCAACAAAAGATACAAGCCCATTGATGGTGATGAGGAAGAGTGTGACACTTAACATAGAACCACGTTGGATACCATTATCCTGGATCCGAAAGGTGCTGAGTGAAGTACCAACTCGAAACCAGAAGAAATGATGGGATAAAAACTTGTGAATAAAAATCTGAAATGGGCTGCGAAAGTCCCAGTCATGGGTGTTAACTAAAATGTTACGGTGCCAAGCCACGCCGTATGCCTTAAGTAGGTCAAAGAAGACCGCAACAAGGTGATGGCAGTTAGTACAAGCCTGTCGGATTGCTGTTTCCAATATGAGTAAATGATCAGCTGTAGAGCATCCTTCCTGGAAGCCACACTGATATGGAGGCAAAACGCCCCAAGATTCGAGTACTCAACATAATCAGAAGCTAACCATCCTCTCAAGAAGTATGTTGGTCAGGTTAATTGAGCAGTAGCTGTTGAGAGACTTTAGGTTCTTCCCAGGTTTGAGGACAGTGATAACTATGCTGTCTCACCACTGCAAGGGAAAGCACCCGTGAGTCAAATGCAGTTGAAGACCCTGAGTAGATGTTGGCTCTGAGTAACGTCCAAGTGTTGGATCATCTCAATGCAGATGAAATCTGGGCCGAGGGCCATTTTATGCTAGGCGATAAGAGCCTGCAAGAATTCCCATCCAGTGAAGGTTTCATATTAGGATTCAGCTTGGCAAAGGTTGAAACAGAGGTGGTTTCTTCAGCTCTTCAATTCTGCAGAAGAGATGTAGCAAGAAAGGAAGAGGATGCCGATGCTGTCACAAAGTGAGTAGCAAGGGGTTCTGCAAGGAACAATGGGTCAAGTACACAAGCACCCTGTAGGATAAGACCCAGGACAGTTTATTGTCACTGGCAGCCCAGAAGGATAAAGATCTTTGACCAAACCTGCGATGAAGAGGCATACATCCCCAGGGAGGAAACATAGCACTCCCAGCATTCAATACTACTCTGCTCAATAAGGCAGCAAGCCTTAACACGGAGACGCTTAAAGGCGATAAGGTTGTTTAAATTGCTGCAGCGCCCTTCAGCGGTCCTGGATAGTGACTGCTACATCCTTAGTCCACCATGGTAACAGTCAACAATGAGGGGGGCCTGTGGATAGGGGGATAGCAGTGCCTGTGGTGTGAAGAAGAGTGGCAAAGACGTCTTGCATGACTGCATCAATGTAGTCAGAGAGAGGTGTCTAAGTGCATGGCATATATATATATATATATATATATATATATATATATATATATATATATATATAAAGGTCAATTGGCTCTGTGGAATACCCAATAAAGGGGCTCGTCTGCCTGGCTGCAGCAGGGCAACGACACAATCACTGGGAAGTGGGCACATCACAAAGATTGTCATTGGGTGACCAACGTAGGGAAGCAACGAGAGCAGGGAAGAAGATCATGAGATAAGTAGTAGGAAAGGCGTCATGAGCCACACTGAAGTGGGTCAGGGAACCATCATTGAGGGGAGACAAATCAAAGTCTGTAATAAGTTCATCAATTAGAAGACTCCTACCCGTCAAAGTGGCACTCCTTCACAGGAGTTGGTGTGCATTAGAGTTCCCGAAAAAGATGTATGGAGGGGAAGGATTTGCTGGTAGGCAGATCAATATAAGGAAGTAGCCAACCTGGAAGGAGGTAGATATTGCAAATGGTGATTGCAGGGGGCATTCGTACTCATACCGCTAATGCCTCCAGGTTGGTGCAAAGAGGGATCAATGCAAACCAAAGTGCAGACCCCTCCAGACGCTATCCTGGAGCAAGCACGGTTCCAACAGAATGCCCGATAACCATGAAACATTGGAGAGTGATCATCACGGAAGTGCATTTCTTGAAAAGCAAAACAGAACACAGAAAAAGAGGAAACAAGTTGTTGTATTTCCGATAGGTGACTGTAATATCCATTGCAATTCCACTGGATTATAGTGGGGCAAGAGTCCACGTTAGACATAGGGAAGCAAAGTGATGGTAATTTCACTGGGTCAGCGGTCATCACCTAAGATGATGTGGTGACATGTATAAATAAGATTCAGACTCAGGTTGCAAAGAGGTCATTAAGCAACTGTAAAACACAATAAAAGGATCAGGCTTGAGTATCAGCAGAATATGGGTGCATTTTCACTATGCCTACATTTTGTTGCTGCTTCCTTGGGCTTTATATGCTAGCACTGTAAAACCGAACTTAATTTCAGGTGGTTCAGAACATAACCTTTCTAGTGAAAATGGTTTTAAAGGGTTTGCAGAATACACTATTTTTAAAAGGTGGGTTGAAAATATATATTTTCAGAATTTTTACACACTGTCAATTTTAGTCTCAATTTGTAACTTATTGGAAAGCAGCAGACTGAAATTTTATATTCAAAGCTCTTGTGTTGGTAAGCTATGACATGCAAATTTCAGGTTTATCACGCACTTACCTCCAGAGATAGAAACAGATACTCTTCACTTTTTCTTTGAACTGGCTATTTCTTTGCATTAGTTTGCCTCAAATTATCCATTTGCAAATTTCTCATGAAAGCTTTTTTAGTATTATTATTATTTCACTTACAAGAATGCTAAATGTTGTACAAGGTGGCCTGGTTCTTTTGTTTCAAGAAAATACTGCCAGAGATATTATGTTGCTATGTTGTTAAAAACTTAAGGGTAGACTGCTGGAAGTTGCATAACGGGTCAAACAAATGACTACACCTCTTCAAGCACCACTGTTTATTGGGGACATGTGCCAATGATCGAACAAACTTTCATCAAAATTATGGTGTTACATGAACCTGTAGATCACTTGGTGTGGAACGATCCCTCCTGCCCCTCCGCCCAAGTAGAACTGATATGGTCTCAAACTAGAAGTTGTTTGGCTACGAACAATAAAAACATTACTCACCAATGAAACTACAGACAACTCTGAAAACTAACAGAAAGCTGTCAATAAAATTCAGAACATCATGGCGAAAGGCACAGCACTCTAAATCAGTTTTAGAAAATTCAGTACAAGAAATGAAGGCATCTTTAAATAATGGCAGTGACAGTATCACTTCAATGTATATGTGATGGCGACAAGAGTAGCCTATGTTGAGTTCTATAACACAACCGCAGAATTGAATTCAGCTAAATGTTTGGAATATACAGTTAAATTACTGGCTCTGAATGAAGTTCATCTCAGAAAGTCAGCCTTTCACAAAATCAGAAACCTCTCTCAATGTTTGTAATACTCATGTAGTGTATTCTGTACCATTACTCTTCTTTCTTCCAAACCAATTAGACAAGTTTCCTCACCTCAACTCAAGGGCTTTTTTTTTTTTTTTTTTTTTTTGCCAGAAGTACAACATTTGATTAAAAAAATATAACAGCAGGTTAATTATACACTGAAGAGCCAAAGAAACTGGTACACCTGCCTAATATTGTATATGGCCACCACGAGCATGCAGAAGTGCTGCAACACAGTGTGGCATGGACTTGACTAACGTCTGAAGTAGTGCTGGAGGGAATTGATACCATGAATCCTGCAGGTCTGTTCATAAATCCATAAGAGTGCAAGAGGGCGGAGATCTCCTCTGAACACCATGTTGCAATGCATCTCAGATACGCTCATTAATGTTCATGTCTGGGGAGTTTGGTAGCCAGCAGAAGTGTTTAAACTCAGAAGTGTCTCTGGAGCCACTCTGTAGCAATTCTGGACACACAGGTGTCGAACTGTCATGCTGAAATTGCCCAAGTCCGTCAGAATGCACAATGGACATGAATGGATGCAGGTGATCAGACAGGATGCGTACGTACGTGTCACCTGTCAGAGTCTTATCTAGTCGTATCAAGTGTCCCATATCGTTCCAACTGCACATGCCCCACACCATTAGAGCCTCCACCACCTTCAACAGTTCCCTGCTGACATCCAAGGTCCACGGATTCATGACGTTATCTCCATACGCATACACATCTGTCTGCTTGATACAATTTGAAATGAGACTTGTCCGACCAGGCAACATGTTTCCAGTCATCAACAGTCCAATGTCTGCGTTGACGGGCCCGGGCAAGGCGTACAGCTTTCTGTCATGCAGTCATCAGGAGTACACGAGTGGGCCTTCGGCTTTGAGAGCCCATATTGATGATTTTTTGTTGAATGGTTCACACACTGACACTTGTTTGATGGCCCAGTACTGAAATCTGCAGCAGTTTGCGGAAGGGTTGCATTTCTGTCACATTGAACGATTCTCTTCAATCGTCATTGGTCCCTTTCTTGCAGGATTTTTTTCCAGCTGCATGGATGCCAGAGATTTGATGTTTTACTGGATTCCTGATATTTATGGTACACTCGTGAAATGATCGTATGGGAAAATTCCCACTCCACTGCTACCTCGGATATGCTGTGTCCTATGACTCATGTGCCAACTATGAAACCACATTCAATCTCGCATAAATCTTGATAACCTGCCATTGTAGCAGCAGTAACCGAGTGGATAATTAAATATGTTTTCTTAAGATTTTATTCACATGATGTGACCACTCCTAAAATAAATAAAAAGTAAAAAATGCAGTAACATAAGGAAATTCATTTTCACAATCATTTCTGGTAGTGTCTTAAAAATTTGATAACATAAATAAAACTAAAATGAAAATACACTCCTGGAAATTGAAATAAGAACACCGTGAATTCATTGTCCCAGGAAGGGGAAACTTTATTGACACATTCTTGGGGTCAGATACATCACATGATCACACTGACAGAACCACAGGCACATAGACACAGGCAACAGAGCATGCACAATGTCGGCACTAGTACAGTGTATATCCACCTTTCGCAGCAATGCAGGCTGCTATTCTCCCATGGAGACGATCGTAGAGATGCTGGATGTAGTCCTGTGAAACGGCTTGCCATGCCATTTCCACCTGGCGCCTCAGTTGGACCAGCGTTCGTGCTGGACGTGCAGACCGCGTGAGACGACGCTTCATCCAGTCCCAAACATGCTCAATGGGGGACAGATCCGGAGATCTTGCTGGCCAGGGTAGTTGACTTAGACCTTCTAGAGCACGTTGGGTGGCACGGGATACATGCGGACGTGCATTGTCCTGTTGGAACAGCAAGTTCCCTTGCCGGTCTAGGAATGGTAGAACGATGGGTTCGATGACGGTTTGGATGTACCGTGCACTATTCGGTGTCCCCTCGACGATCAGCAGTGGTGTACGGCCAGTGTAGGAGATCGCTCCCCACACCATGATGCCGGGTGTTGGCCCTGTGTGCCTCGGTCGTATGCAGTCCTGATTGTGGCGCTCACCTGCACGGCGCCAAACACGCATACGACCATCTTTGGCACCAAGGCAGAAGCGACTCTCATCGCTGAAGACGACACGTCTCCATTCGTCCCTCCATTCACGCCTGTCGCGACACCACTGGAGGCGGGCTGCACGATGTTGGGGCGTGAGCGGAAGACGGCCTAACGGTGTGCGGGACCGTAGCCCAGCTTCATGGAGACGGTTGCGAATGGTCCTCGCCGATACCCCAGGAGCAACAGTGTCCCTAATTTGCTGGGAAGTGGTGGTGTGGTCCCCTACGGCACTGCATAGGATCCTACGGTCTTGGCGTGCATCCGTGCGTCGCTGCGGTCCGGTCCCAGGTCGACGGGCACGTGCACCTTCCGCCGACCACTGGCGACAACATCGATGTACTGTGGAGACCTCACGCCCCACGTGTTGAGCAATTCGGCGGTACGTCCACCCGGCCTCCCGCATGCCCACTATACGCCCTCGCTCAAAGCCCGTCAACTGCACATAAGGTTCACGTCCACGCTGTCGCGGCATGCTACCAGTGTTAAAGACTGCGATGGAGCTCCGTATGCCACGGCAAACTGGCTGACACTGACGGCGGCGGTGCACAAATGCTGCGCAGCTAGCGCCATTCGACGGCCAACACCGCGGTTCCTGGTGTGTCCGCTGTGCCGTGCATGTGATCATTGCTTGTACAGCCCTCTCGCAGTGTCCGGAGCAAGTATGGTGGGTCTGACACACCGGTGTCAATGTGTTCTTTTTTCCATTTCCAGGAGTGTATATTGCAGCTCTTCCAGGACATAGTGATGCCAGCTCATATTTGTACACTGCATAGTTTGCTAGTTGAATGAAATTTAAGATTACGTGTGTGCTTTATGCAGATGTTTTTACCAGCCACCAGATTCTGCTGTAACAGTTCTAGAATCATTCAAAGAAAATCTGTAGTCAGTAGCACATAACCAGATCATGCAACACTAGTTGGATATAATTTTAACCTATCATGTACACAGTGTGACATCTATGGATTCATTGCAGGGTGCAGGTGTTAAGGCAGACAGTCTTGCAAAGAACTTTTGAAAATGTCTTGAGCAGCTAGTTTGGCAGTCCACACACACAATGGCAATATTTTAGACCTCATAACTACAAACTGGCTGGACATTATCAACAGTGTCTGTACAGTGATCATAATGTCATTATAGCAACCATAGTTACTAAACTTAACAAGTCAGTAAAGAAGAGTAGGAGAGTGTTTCTGCCAGAAACAGCAGATAAACAGTTGTTAGCATCTCACTTAGGCACTGAACTGACATCACTTAGTTCCAGCAAGGCGGACACAGAGTAATTATGGGAAAAGTTTGAACAGGTTATTGTTGTTGTTGTTGTTGTTGTTGTTGGTTGGGGTTGAAGGGACCAAACAGCAAGGTCATCAGTCCCTTGTTTCAAGTGTGTTCCATTCCGATAGTGTGACATCTCATCTCAGAAAAGTCAGAACGATAAAAGGCAAAAGGCTAAAAAATGTAAAAGGGCAGTCATGTTGTCAATGATAAAAACAAAATGAGGTAAGTCAGCAAGAGAGCGAACCCAACGCTATTCTAGAGGCAGGAAACATCCCACCTCTGAAGCAGCAGAGGCAAGACACCTGTGACTTAAAAGGTGCAACCGCTAAAATGTAGAAGTGCGTATGAGAAAATGAGACTAACCAACCCTAAAAAATGATAAAAACAGAGTAAAAGGGGAAGAAAAGACTATCATGGCCAGGGAGGGGAGTCGGGAATCTCCAAACATGGCTTGCAGTGGGAGACACCCCAACACTCACCGCTCTGCCCCAACACCAGAGAGAGATTAAAAACCTTAGAACTGAGAATAAGAAACACTTTCCCAGAGGAAACCGAGAACCAGGTAGATCATCCGGGAATCGTCAGCCAACATCAAAGGTAAAGTGCGGGGGAGTCTGTACTTAGCACGCAGAGCTAAAAGAAGGGGGCATTCAACCAAAATGTGGGCTACTGACTGGAAGGCTCCACAACCACAAAGTGGGGGTGGCTCATCACGCAAAAGAAAACCATGGGTCAGCCTGGTATGGCCAATGCGGAGACGACACAGTGTGGTCAAGTCCTTTCGGAAGAGGCGAAAGGAAGAACGCCATGGGCCTGGTGTCACCTTAGCCGCACGAAATTTATTAGACAGGGAAGTAGCCTCCCAAGAGTTGGCCCATGATTGTGCGAAGTGGGATTTGATGTGAAGCCATACATCCGCTGCAGGAGGGGTTACAGAAAACGGGGGGTAAGTGACTGCTCCCCCAGCCAAACGATCAGCGAGCTCATTATCCGGGATACATGGCCAGGGACCCAAAGAAAGTCAACGGAACAAGCAGCACGGTGAATATCAGCGAGATGGTCATGGATGGCAGAGACCAAGGGATGGCGCGAAAAACACCGGTCAATAGCCAGACAGTCACTTATTGAGTCCGTACATAACAAAACACAGTTGTGTTGGGACTGTTTAATAAAGGTAAGGGCCTGGGAAATTGCCATCAATTCCGCAGTAAACACTCCACATGTAGGTGGCAGCAGATGATTTTCCATTCCAACGGAGGACGTGAAGGCATATCCCACATGATCAGCAGATTTAGAGCCATCAGTGTAAAAAACAACAGCATCCGAAGTAGAGGCCGAGTAACTAACCAAGGGGGGGTGGGGGGGGGGGGATGGAGGGGAGGGAGCGAGGAAGACAGGACAAAGAAGGAAGATGAAAATCACGGCAAAGAGACGCAAGGCGGACCCCAACCGGTAAACCCGCCCGAGGGCGGGAATCAGGTGGGATAAAATTGGAAGGATGAGTGGGAGAGAAATGGACAGCAAGTACATAAGACACCAGAAGCTGGGACCACCAAACAGAAAGGGGGGGATCCCAGCTTCAACCAGGAGACGATCAACAGGGCTAGTATGGAAGGCACCTGTGGCCAAACGTTTACCACGATGGTGGACTGGATCCAGCATGTGCAGTGTGAAAGGAGCACGATAAATACAGAGAAGGCGGGACGGTCCGCACCCCGAGAGGAGTGGGCAAGGAAGCGAAGGACATTGAGTTTACAGAAATATCCTACCTTCAGAAGTCTGATATGGGGCAGCCAAGTGAGCTTGTTGTCAAAAAGAAGACCCAGGAAACGAAACTGTGGGACCACAGGCAGTCATTGTGCATCGAGATAGAGCTCTGGATCAGGGTGGATCGTAGTACGGCAACAGAAGTGGACCACCCGCAATTTTAATGGAGAGAATTGAAACCCGTGTGAGAGGGACCATGCAGAGGTACGCCACATAGCTCCCTGGAGCTGCCGCTCTGCAGAGGCCATCGAAGAGGAACTAACCCAAATGCAGAAATCATCCACATACAGGGCAGGGGCGACCAAAGGGCCGACAGCGGCCACAAGTCCATCGATAGCAATGAGGAAAAGAAGGACACTCAAGACAGAACCCTGCAGGATGCCCATCTCCTGGGTCCATGGAGAACTAAAAACAGTACCAACCCAAACCATGAATGACCGACGGGACAGGAACTGGCAGATACAAACCGGGAGTGGGCCTCGAAGACCCCACTGATGAAGTCTAAGTAAGATGTGATGGCGCCAGGCCGTGTCATAGGCCTTACGAAGGTCAAAAAAATACTGCAACCAAATGGCAGCGCTGGGAAAAAGCTTGCCAAACTGCAGATTCCAAGCGAAGTAAACGATCGATCAGAGACCGTCCCTCTCGGAAGCCACACTGGTAAGGGGACAATAGATCCCGAGATTCGAGGACCCAATTCAGCCGACGGGCTACCATCCGGTCAAGTAACTTGCAAACAACATTGGTCAACCTAATTGGCCGATAGCTGTCAACAAATAGGGGGTTCTTACCAGGCTTAAGGACAGGAACCACGATGCTATCCCTCCACTGAGAAGGGAAGTCACCCTGGAGCCAGATACAGTTAAACACCAGGAGAAGATGTTGCCATTGTGGAGCACTGAGATGTTGAAGCAGTTGGTTATGAATGGAGTCTGGGCCAGGGGCCGTATCAGGAGAAGAAGAAAGTGCTGAAAGAAATTCCCATTCAGTAAAAGGTTCGTTGTAAGATTCTGACTGACAAGGGGTAAAACATAAGGTGGAAGCTTCAGACCGCTGTTTCTGGTGAAGGAAAGAAGCCGGATAGGAGGCTGATGCTGATGCCATTGCAAAATTGGTCGCAAGATGTTCTGCAAGAATCAACAGGTCCGTACAAAGGCCATCTGGGAGGCGAAGGCCTGGGAGGGTGGACTTCCGATGTCAACCTTAGAGAGAGCGAAGTGTAGCCCATACCCGTGACATAGGGACAGTAGAACCGAGGGAAGAAACAAATCATTCCCAACATATCCGTTTGCTCTGTTTGATTAAATAACGGGCTATAGCGCAAAGGCATTTAAAGATAATAACCACGGGACTTGCCGGTTACAAAATGGTACAGATGAGCGCAGTACAGCAAGGCTAGCAGCGCGAACAATCACGTCAGACACGTCACGTAAGACGTCATCAACATAACCCGACAAAGAGGGAGAAAAAACGACCTGTGCAGTGTATAGCGGCCAATCGGCACGTTGGAAAGACCAACGAAGTAACCTATCCATCGGGGAGCGGGAAGGGAGAGAGAGAGAGAGAATCAACGGGAAATGGTCACTATCACAAAGTTCGTCATGTGGCGACCAGTGTAATGAAGGGAGGAGAGGGGGAGAAGAAAGAGAAATATCAGTGGCAGAAAAGGTACCATGACCGGCACTGATATGAGTAGGGGAGCCATCGTTAAGAAGGCACAAGTCGTGGTCTGTAATAAACTGATCTAAGTGAAGACCTCGTCTAGATGGAAATGCTTTGCCCCACAAGGGATGATGAGCATTAAAATCCCCGAGAAAGAGGAAGGGAGGAGGAAGTTGCTGAAGAAGGGCAGTTAAGGCAGCAGGTGTAAGAGTCCTGTCAGGGGGGAGATAAAGATTGCAAACCGTGACCTCAGAGTCCAGGTGGACCCTAACAGCAACTGCTTCCAATGTAGTTTGAAGAGGAATCCATGTACTTGCAATGTCTGTACGGACCAACGTACAAACGCCACCAGAAGCCCGAAGGGGTCCGACCCTATTTCGACAGAAAACACAGAACCCACAGAGGGTCGATGAGTGATCATCAGTAAAATGAGATTCCTGTAGAACCACACAAGCTGCAGAGTAAGACGAAATAAGGGATTTCAATTCCGGAAGGTGACGGTAGTATCCATTACAATTCCATTGGATAACCACAGAACGACGATTTAAATGGGGGTTGAACAGGCTAAAGCCAGTCATACCGCCGGGTCACCACCCGTCACCGACAAGGAGGGGGCAACATCCATGAACGACAGGTCAGAATCTGGTTGCGAAGCCGGGGATGGGACCTCTGGTGACACCAGAGGCTCTTTGTCCCGGGAATTATGTTTCTTCTTCTTTTCTGGTTGAGATCGAGGAGGGGTATGTGGCATAAAGGAGCCAGCTGCAGCAAGATTGGGAACAGAAAGAGATTGGGCAACGTGGGGGCCGACAGACCGCGGTTCTCGTGGCCTGGAAGGTGCCGGGAAGGGGCACCCCAGGAGGGGCGCCCTTGACCGGCAGACGCCGAAGGAGTGGGACACTTCTCCAGCTGGGGAGGGAGAGCAGCACTTCTTTTCCTTCTTATATACTGAGCAATCTGGTGAATGTGGAGAATGATTGCCATGACAATTAACACACACAGGAGGGGGAACACAGGGACTCCCCTCATGGAGCGGACATCCACAGTCACAACAGAGATGGGCCTGCGAACAGCGGGAAGACGTGTCCAAATGCAAGCACTTAAAACACCTCATAGGCGGGATGTACGGCTTCACATCACATTGATAAACCATAAACTTTACTTTCTCAGGGAGGGTATCCCCTTCAAAGGCCAGGATATAGGCACCAGTATAAATGTGATTGTGCGTAGGACCCTTCTGAACACGCCGAACAAAGTGAACACCCCACCGTCCGAGATTGTCCCAAAGTTCCTCATCAGTTTAAAGGATGAGGTCCCTGTGAAAAAATCACACCTTGAACCATATTTAGAGACTGGTGGGGGGGGGGGGGGGGGGTAATGGACACAGGAATTGTGCCAAGATAGGTACAGGCACGAAGGGCCACAGACTGGGAAGCTGAAGTAGTTTTGATCAGCAACGAACCCAACCGCATCTTGCTCAGGGAGTTCACTTCGCCAAACTTGTCTTCAATGTGTTCCACAAAGAATAAAGGTTCGGTATTGGTGAAAGTATCCCCATCAGTCCTGGTGCAAACCAGATAGCGGGGGAAAGGCTTTGCCCCTAGCCGACGGGCCTGACCCTCTTCCCAGGGGGTAGCCATGGAAGAGAAGGTCGAAGGGGCAGGAGAAGCAGCACTAGAAGAATCAGTTCCATGCAGAGAGACGGCCGCGGAAGAACGGCCAGAGTTCTGGACCCGTATGCGTTTCATTTGCATAGCGTCCGCCCTGATACCACCCACTCTCTCACGGGCACCACGCAGCCACAGCAAGGGCCATCTGGCATGGCGGCTATTGCTGGGAGTTCCGATGCTCCAGGATGACGAGCAACCACGCCAAGGCTTGCATGAGGAGGTCACAGCTCAGGTATCAGAAGTGTGATCCCTGTGTGTTCAGGGGGCTCAACCAAAAGGGTACATAGCGACCCCACCACACGGGCTGGCTACCGTGCTGGCTATGCACCCGAGCATCAGACAACGACGTGAAAGAAAAGGTGGAATGAACGAGGAGGGCACACATCGGAGACACTAGGTAAGGTGCTCTTCACCAAATGGCTCACACTACGGAAGAGAAATTTAGTAATGGAGGTCAAACCCCAGTGGGGGACCAGGGACTGCCAAAAGGAGGAGGTGATTACGCAACAAAGCTAAATTGCAAAACCAACATTACCAGGAGGATAGTGGGGGCCAAGATAAGCAAGGACACCAAGAGAGGGAGAGGAGAGGGCGAGGGGGAAGGCGCAGGGAGAGGAAAGAAGGGGAAGGGGAAGGAAATGCAACCCTGGAAAGAAGGAAGGCTGCAATAGCTCGGGGCCCCATGCTCGCCACTCATGTATCCACAAAAGAGTTGTGGACCCCCTGGGGGGAAACAAGTTGTTAATTGCGATTGGGAGCACTGTGCCAAGCAAGTGGATTAAGATGGAAAAGACCCACCACGGTTTAACAACGAAACTTGGAAACTGCCGAGGAAGCAAAGACTGTTGCACTCTTGGTTCAAAGGAGAATGTGCAAATGATAACAGGCAAAGGTTAGTAGCGATTCATGCATCTGTGGAAAGTTCTAAGCGCGAGGCAAACAACAAATCCATTATCATACCTTAGGAATAGGTAAGGCCGAGAACCCAAGAAAATTCTGGTCTAAGTCTTCCGTCCAGTCAACCGTTTACCAGTTTGGTGTGGCAGTTGAAGACAGCATATCACAGGCTGAAGTTCTAAATTTAGCATTTAAGAAATCATTCATGCAGGAGAATAATAACAAACAAACCATTGTTTGACTATTGTACCCAGTCCCACATGGACATCATAATAAGCATCCCTGGCATAGGGAAGCAACTGAAAGGATTGAAAACAAATAAGTAGTCATGTCCATGGAATCCCAATTCGGTTTTACAAAGAGTACTTCACTGCACCGGCCCCTCACTTAGTTTGCATTTATCACAAATCTCTCACCCAGCACAGAGTCTAAAGCAACTGGGAAAAAATAAAAAACACGCAGGTGATTTCTGTACTCGTATAGAAGTAGAAGGTATAGCCTAGAAGAAGAATAAAATGATGGACTTGCAAAATTACTGACCAGTATCCTTAAAATCAGTTCACTGCAGAGTCTTGTAACATTCTCCATTGGAATACCATAAATGTTCTTGATACCAAGAAGCTTATGTTCACACATCATCACAGTTTTAGAAAACTCAGCTTGCCCTTTTCTGACACAATATACTGTGAAATATGGATGAAGGACAATAAGTAGATTCCATATTACTAGGTTCCTGAAAAGTGTGGGACACAGTGCCAGACTATTAACAAAGGTATGACCATATGGAATAGATTTCCAGATATGTGAGTGGCTCGAAACTTCTTAAGTAATAAATCCCAGTGGGTATCATTAGCAGTGAACAGGGAAGTGTGGTAGGACCACTATTATTTTCTGTATATATAAATGATCTGTTGGACAGAGTGGGCAGTAATCTGTGGTTGTTTGCTGATGATGCTGTGATTTACAGGAAGATGCCAAAGTTGAGTGACTGCAGGAGGATACAAGATGACTTAGACCAAATTTCTAGTTGGCTTGATGAATGGCAGCTAGCACTAAATGGAGGAAAATGCAAGTTAACGCAGATGAGTAAGAAAAAGAAACGCATAATATTAAGATATTGTGTTAGCAGTGTCCTGCTTGACACAATCACATCATCTAAATATCAGCAAAGCGATACGAAACGGAACGAGCATGTGAGGATTATGGTAGCAAAGGCAAATGGTTAACTTCGGTTTATTGTGAGAATTTTAGGAAAGTGTGGTTTGTTTGTAAAGAAGACTGGATATAGGACAGTAGTGTGATCTAATCTTGAGTACTGCTCATGTGTTTGGTGTCCACACCAGGTCAGATTAAAGGAAGACATCAAAGCAGTTCAGAGGTGGGCTGCTAGATTTGTTATTGGTAGGTTCAATAGTCATGGAGGACTGGAATTTGATAATAGGAAAAGGAAGAGAAGGAAAAGTAGTAGGTGAATATGTACTGGGGGTAAGGAATGAAGGAAGAAACCGCTTGGTAAAATTTTGCACACAGCAAAACCCAATCATAGCTAACACTTAGTTTAAGAATCATGAAAGAAGGCTGTATATGTGGAAGAGGCCTGGAGACACTGGAAGGCTTCAGATAGATAGATTATATGTGAGGCGGAAAGCGAAAAGGGACCTCCTGTCGGAAGAGTAAAATTATCAGAACAAGAAAAACAATTCAACAATGTGTAAAATATAGATTTTCGTTTTTTGTACACTATAATAGCTTACTTCATTCTGTACATGCTCATATTGATTTGAAACTTGTTTGAATGCAACAAGAGTCAATTACATCATTAAAAGCAATCGATGTCAGTCTTCAGAAAAGGGACCTATTGTCGTTATGGGGAAATAACATTGGTTCGACAAGAGGTCCCTTTTCTAAATATTGCAGCTATACATGCAATACTTCACAAAATAGCATCTCTTAAATTTTAGAAGCATTTTAATGAGCTCAGAGTAATTTCGTATAAAAGAAAACAGTTTTGTGATTTCAATAATGCCAAACAACACACGTGGTCTTATTTTTGCAAATGACTACAGATTTTGTCAATGTATAGTTGGTAGCCCTTAAAGAACAGCCGACAGCTGACGTTACAAATTCGTGTTTACAGCTTGCTTAGTTTAAAATACGCAATGTGTGAAGATAGAATTGTGAAAGCACTAAACGATATTGGTGTTGGTGGTGATCTATGTGATGAAGATTATGAAGTATTTCAAGATTACTTTTTTGAAAGAATGCCAAGTAGTGACGAATTAAGTGATGAGTCAGTTAACCTATCTGATATTTCTTTATTACTAGACATTCCGAAGTTAAACGAAGCCTTAGGTAACAACAATAATGTCATTGATAATGTTGTTATAGAAATAGAACGAAATGTTAACAGTGATCAAGTTGTAGATGAGAATGATGGTGCTGAAGACTTTGACCTGGTCATAACTGATGACTGCATAAATTTAATTGACTCTTTTGATGCCGACAGAGACCATGCTCTCGTTTCAGAGTTTTTAAAAGCGGGTTGCGGGTGCAAAGAAGAATGTTGCAATTACTATTCAGTTGATGAATGTTTGGAAATGTGTCGTGAATGTGCTGAGATTGATCATTATGAGAACAATGTCAACACATTAGATCAAGTAATTTTAGGCCCATAGCAGTGTGTAGTTTCAGATTCTTATTTGACAGCTCGTAAACATAAAGTACAAACTGAGAGGAAACAACCACGAAGTAAATACTTAGTAAAAGGTCGGCATGTTTGTAAAAACACTTACATGTTTTCCAACAATATTAAAATTAAAAGACTAAAGCGCCTAACAAAAATGTATAATGATACAGGATTGATTGTCAAAGCTCATGGTAATGCAAGAAAACTTCCTAAGAATGTAACTTCTTTTTCTGATTCAGAGTTTGTTGTAAGGTTTTTACACAATTACGCAGAACAACATGCCATAATTTTACCAGGCAGAAGTAGCACTCAGTATAATGCAAATTTCAAACTTCTACCTTCAAGTGATATAAAGCCAAAATTTTTGAAACTTACATGGCTTCCTTTACAAATGATATGCCCATAAAACCAGTACCAAGTAGAGTGTTTTGTAATATTTCAAAGGAGATTTGCCCAGAAATAGTTGTCATGACGCCCAAATCAGATCTTTGTGCATTTTGCACAAGGCATTTCACTTCAGGAACTGCAATGGCTTCAGTGCCTGAAGAAACTAAAATGGAAACTATTGTTACAAAAGAAAGCTTTATAAGGAAACTATCAAAAAGACTAAGGAAAATTTAGAAGATGGTGATAGAAATTGTGTACACTACAGTTTTGACATGGCCCAGCAGGTTCACATACCCAGTAACCCGTTGCAGCCTGGATCTATTTATTTCTTGGTACCATTCAGAATAGGAATATTTGGGGTTATGTGTGAGACTCTGAACAAACAAGTAAACTAACTACTCCCAGAAAGTGTAGGAACAACAAAGGGATCCAACGTTGTTGTCAGTCTTTTCCACAACTACTTGGAAAACAACAGTCATGGAGAAGAGACAATGTTCATTCATGCTGACAATTGTGTAGGTCAGAACAAGAGCAATATCTTACTAGAATATCTTGCTTTGAGAATCAATAATAACAAAAATAAGAGAATTGTTTTGTCATTCATGTCAGTAGGTCACACGAAATTTGCAGGTGACTGGGCATTTGGACTTTTAAAGAAAAGATTTAGGGTCACCTATATCTCTTCCATACAAGTATTCACTGACTGCATTGAGAAATCTACACCTACGACACATGTTAACTCAGCTGTTGCTGTTGGAAATGAAATAGGCGAAGTTGCTGTGAATAGATATGACTGGCTAAATTTTTTGAAGGATAGTAATGCTAACAAAGTACCTCACATACCTAAATACAACCACTTTGAGTTCAACGTTAGCTACAAAGGTAGAGTACATTGCAAATTGGACATCGATGGAAATGAATTTGTGTACCGCATCTTCCCCAATGGCAGTGGGCCCACTGGGTTTCCTGCTGCAGTAATTCCTCCAGGGATGACAAGACAACAAAAAGAGTACCTTTTTAAAAACATCAGGACCTACTGCAAAGAGAACTACAAAGACATTCTGTGTCCCGAAGTAGGCTCAGAACGTGAACCAGAAACTCTTGTAAATTCCAATTTCTTGTGGTTCTAGTCCCATTAATTGCTCCAGAATCAAAATTTGATCCAAAAGATGCCATAACGTAGTGTAAAAATATAAATATTATGCCAAAAAAATAAGCACAGGGCTTGCTATATTTTTCTCAAGGGGCCAATTTATTTGCTTTCAAATGTATTTACACTCTGATGTAATATAGGTAAGAGGGAGTAATCCACTTATTGTGAAGTGTTAATTTAAAAAACTCAAAACGACTTGACGAAGGACATTTTAAGTGTAATATAGACGCAGAATTTGTTTCTTAAATATGTATAGCTAAACAATAATAATAAAGTGAAACTTTAAAAGCCCATATCTCAAAACGCCTCTTTTATGTCATTAATATTCAACCTGCCATAACTTCCTCAAATTTAGAGATACAAATAAAATAATTTTTACAGGTTGTTCAGAATTTAATGCCAAATGTAAAAACTAAAACTCAAAGTCCTAAATTTTCGACAAGAGGTCCCTTTTCACTTTTCGCCTCACATACAATGATAGGACACATTTAGGAACCAGGTTTTAAATTGTAAGACATTTCCAGGGGCAGATGTGGACCTTGCCTACATTTTATCTTCTTCTATACAAGCACAGAAGTCACATGAGTTTTCTTCCAGTTGCTTGAGACTTGGTGCCGGGCGAGAGATTTGCGATAAATGCGAACTACATAAGGGGCCAGCACAATGAAGTACTCTTTGTAAAACTGAATTGGGATTCGTAACTGTAGATTAAAACTGAAGAAACTGCAAAAAGGTAGTAATTTAAGGAGATGGGACCTGAATAAACTGAAAGACCCAGAGGTTGTAGTGTGTTTCAGAGAGAGAGAGAGAGAGAGAGAGAGAGAGAGAGAGAGAATTAATGAATGATTGACAAGAACAGGGGAAAGAAATACAGTAGAAGAAGAATGGGCAGCTTTAAGATATGAAATAGTGAAAGCAGCAGAGGAGCAAGTAGGTAAAAAGATGAGGCCTAGTAGAAATCCTTGCATAACAGAAGAGAGATTGAATTTAACTGATGAAAGGAGAAAATATAAAAATGCAGTAAATGAAGCAGGCGAAAAGGAATACAAAACACTCAAAAATGAGATCGACAGGAAGTGCAACATGTCTAAGCAGGGATGGCTAGAGAACAAATGCAAGGATGTAGAGGCATATACCACTAGGGGTAAGATAGATATTGCCTACAGGAAAATTAAAGAGACCTTTGGAGAAGAGAACCACCTGTAGGTATATCAAGATCTCAGATGGAAAACCAGTCCTAAGCAAAATAGGGAAAGCAGAAAAGTGTTGGAGTATATAGAGGATCTACACAAGGGCAATATTATGGAAATTGAAGAGGACGTAGATGAAGATGAAATGGGAGATATGATAATTTGTGAAGAATTTGACAGAGCACTGAAAGACCTAAGTTGAAACAAGGCCCCAGGAGTAGACAACATTCCACGAGAACTACTGACAGCATTGGGAGAGCCAGCCATGACAAAACTCTACCATCTGGTGAGGAAGATGTATGAGACAGGTGAAATACCCTATTCAAGAAGGATATAATAATTCCAATCCCAAAGAAAGCAGGTGCTGACAGATGTGAAAATTACCAAACTATTAGTTTAATAAGTCACGGCTGCAAAATACTAACACCAATTCTTTACAGACAAACGGAGAAACTGGTAGAAGCCAACCTCGGGTAAGATCACTTTGTACTCCTCGAAATGTAGGCATATGTGAGGCAATACTGACCCTATGACTGTATCTTAGAATATAGATTAAGGAAAGGCATACCTTCATTTCTAGCATTTATATATTCAGAGAAAGCTTTTGACAAGGTTGACTGGATTATTCTTTCAAATTCTGATAGCGGCAGGGAGCGAAAGGCTACTTACAATTTGTACAGAAACCAGATGGCAGTTATAAGAGGCAAGGGGCATGAAAGGGAAGCAGTGGTTTGGAAGGGAGTGAGACAGGCTTGTAGCGTGTCCCCAATGTTATTCAATCTGTATATTGATCATGCAGTAAAGGAAACAAAAGAAAAATTCGGAGTTGGAATTAAAATCCATGGAGAAGAAATAAAAACTTTGATGTTCGCCGAAGACATTGTAATTCAGTCAGAGACAGCAAAGGACCTGGAAGAGCATTTGAACGGAATGGACAGTTGAAAGGAGGATATAAGATGAACATCAACAAAAGCAAACCGAGGATAATGGAATGTAGTCCAAGTCGTGTGATGCTGAGGGAATTAGATTAGGAAATGAGACACTGAAATAAAAGTAGTAAAGGAGTTTTGCTATTTGGGGAGCAAAATAACTGATGATGGTCGAAGTAAAGAGGATATAAAATGTAGACCGGCAATGACAAGGAAAGTGTTTCTAAAGAAGAGAAATTTGTTAACATTGAGTACAGATTTAATGGTCAGGAAGCCTTTTCTGAAAGCATTTGTATGGTGTGTAGCCATGTATGGAAGTGAAACATGGACAATAAAGAGTTTAGGCAAAAAGTAAAGAGATCCTTTCGAAATGTGATTTTACAGAAGAATGCTGGAGATTAAATGAGTAGATCACATAACTAATGAGGGGGTACTGAAAAAAACTGGGGAAATTAGGAATTTGTGGCACAAATTGACTAGAAGAAGGGATTGGTTTGAAGGACAAGTTCTGAGGCATCAAGGGATCACCAATTTAATACTGGTGGGAAGCATGGAGGGTAAAAATCATAGAGGGAGACCAAGAGATGAATACACAAGCAGATTCAGAAGGATGTAGGTTGCAGTAGTTACTTGAAGATGAAGGAGCTTGCACAGAATAGAATAGCATGGAGAGCTTGCGCAAACCAGTCTCTGGACTGAAGACCACAACAACAACACAGGTTCAAACAACACTAAAGTGTTACGGAGATGCTTCAGGAACTCTAATGGGAATTCCTGAAGGGAATATGACATTCGTTTCAAGGAACACCACTGAGAATATTAGAGCAGGCTTTTGAAGATGACTGCACAACAATATTGCTGCCATCAACATACATTTCGCATAAGGGTCTTGAAGATACTAGAAATCAGGGCTCATACTTAAGACAGTTATTTTTCCCTTGCTCTGTTTGCGAGTGGAACAGGAAAGAAAATGATTAGTAGACGAGTGGACATGGTATCCTCCACCAAACAATGTACACAAACTGCGCAACTTATACACAAAAGGAAGCTCTGTTTTAAAATATTAATTGGTATCTCCTACCCACAACCAGACTCGGAACTTCAAATTTTAACTGGACCTCTAACTACACAACTTATCAGTTGTACTTTTTTAATACTTCATTATTCTTGTAGTACACGGCAAATGGTGGCAGTGTCAATTTATTTACCTAATGAATTCCTTGAACTGTTTCTTAACAAAAAGCAGTACTTTTACCAAAGTCCATCAATATGTCAGTGTAAAGAAACTTCTAAGGAAACAGAAATTACTGCATAATAGGTGTAAAACAAACTGTAGAGTTGTAGATAGAGAGATGCTAAATGAAATATGTTTGGCTGTCAAGATAGCAATGCAAGATGCTTTCAACGAGAACCGTAGCAAAATAGTGTCAAATGATCTTTTACAGAATCCAAAGAGGAGGAGGAGGAGGAGATTACTGTTTAACGTCCCGTCGACAACGAGGTCATTAGAGATGGAGCACAAGCTCGGATTAGGGAAGGATGGGGAAGGAAATCGGCCGTGCCCTTTCTAAGGAACCATCCCGGCATTTGCCTGAAGCGATTTAGGGAAACCACGGAAAACCTAAATCAGGATGGCCGGACCCGGGATTGAACCGTTGTCCTCCCGAATGCGAGTCCAGTGTGCTAACCACTGCGCCACCTCGCTCGGTCAGAATCCAAAGAAATTCTGGTCATATGTAAAGGCTGTTGGTGGCACCAAAGATAGCGTCCAGGCCCTAATGAATGAGACTGGAACTGAAATTGAGGGTAGCAAAACAAAAGCAGAAATGCTTAACTCCATTTCCAACCCAGGAGACTTGCCCCAATTTGATCCATGTACCATTGAGAAGACGAATGAAATGAGTATTAGTATCAGCAGTGTTGAGGAAAAGCTGAAATTGTTAAAACTGAACAAAGCTCTAAGAATCCCTGTCAGATTCTATATTGAATTTGCGACTGAGTTAGCTCCTCTTCGAACTACAATCTATCATAGATCCCTCAAACAAAACCTGTGCCCAGTTATTGGAAAAAGGCACAGATCACACCTGTCTACAAGCAGGGAAGTAGAAGTGATCCACAAAACTACTGTCCAATATCCTTGATATCGATTTGATGTAGAATCTTAGAATGTATTCTGAGCTCAAACACAAAGAGGTATCTTGAACAGAATGACCTCCTCAATGCCAACCACCATGGATTTTGAAAACCATTTATCACGTGAAATCAAACTCGCACTTTTCTCACATGAGACACTGAAGGCTTTGGATCAATGCAATCAGGTAGATGTAGTATTTCTTGATTTCCAAAAAGCATTTGATTCCGTACCACACCTACACTTATTGCAAAAGTATGACAATATGGGATATCAAGTGAAATTTCTGACTGGACTGAGGACTTTTCGGTATGGAGGACACAACATGTTATCTTGGATGGAGAGAGAACTTTGGGTGTGCCCTTGGGAAGTGTGTTGGACCCTTGTTGTTCATGTTGTATATTCATGGTTGCCATAAGTTTCCACAAATGGAATTCCCTGATATTTCCAGACAAGTTTATGAATTTTCCTGGACAAATTATGAGATGTCAAGGTAAGTTAAAATAGTGCAAATGAGGAAATCTCAAAAAGAACTTGCACGTAGATGGCATTTCCTGTGTGAGCAATAATCTAAAGTACTAACACCAACGTCTTATGTAATGAACTGTTTTTAGATGGAGAAAGCAAGCTAAATGGTATGCGTGTTTCATTATGACCACTGATGTTTTTTATTTCAATAAAACGAAACACATTTGGTGACGAAAATACTTATTTTCTTGGAATCTCAAGATAGACTTAAAATCCCTTCACTGATTTCAGAAATAACCTCAGGAAGAAGTAGGCCTCTTGAAAGAAATGTGTAAGGTGGGGAAGAATTGCGTAAACAAACACTGCAGGTGACTATCAATAAAATGTTGATTCTTCTATGTTCGTTATTGTTGATTAATATCCACTGTGTTATATCTATTATTTTACAGGTATTTTGTGATTTTTCTTTTGAAAAATATACGAGTACATAGCATCAAACTGCAAGCGATTGACACTATTATTATCTTCTTCTTCTTCTTATTGTCCACACTTTCAAACATATAAACCAGCGACAATGTACGACACCTCAGTAAACAAACCATTTCGTATACTGAGACAAAAACAAGATTTTTCCAGCTCTCTCTCTCTCTCTCTCTCTCTCTCTCTCTCTCTCTCTCTCTCTCTTTTCCCTAAATTTCCCTGATACTTTCCTGATGTGCCTAAAATTCCCTGATATTCTCCGATTTCTAGAACCTGTGGTCACCCTGCTGTTAATGACATTGCAGACAATATTAACAGTACTAGAATTGGGATTTTTGCAGATGATGCAGTCATCTATAATAAGTACTATCTGACAGAAGATGCATAAATATTAGGTCAGATATTGATAAGATTCCAAAGTGTTTCAGATATTGGCAACTTGCTTTAATTGTTCAGAAACAGAAAATTTTCTATTTCACAAAATGAAAAAATGTATTATCCTATGGCTATAATAGTCACTGGTGGAATCTGTCAATTCATAGAAGTACCTGGGTGCAAAACTTTGTGGATATTGAATGGATGTCACATAGGTTCAGTCAATAACTTACGCAACCGGTTCTAAAATATTGCTCAAGTGTGTGGGGCCTGTACCAGATAGAACTAACATGGGATATTGAACTTCTACAGGAGGCAGAATGAATAGTCACATGTTTGTTTAAACCATGGGATAGTGTCACACAGGTACTGGAGGAACTGTTCCGGAGGACTCTTTCAGATAGATGTAAACTATCTTGAAAAAATCTATTAGCAAAGTTTCAAGAAGTGGGTTTAAATAATTACTCTACGATTATACTACAACCGGCTGCATATCACTCACATAGGGATCATGAAGATAGGATCAGAATATTTACTGCATGCACAGAGGCACACAAACAGACATTCTTTCCATACTTCATACATGAAAGAACAGCAAGAAACCCTAATAACTGGTACAATGGGACGTAGCCTCTGCCACGCACCTCATGGTGGTTTGCGGAGTATAGATGTAGATATCAGTGTTAATGATATCGCAAAAAACTTTACAGAATGTAAATTATACGTAATTCATTTAATGGTCCTGTATCATCATCTGCCAAGTTTCAGCTGCTTCCTTTGAGATTCATGTACTACAACAATTTTATTAGTGACTGGAAATGTGAGAAATGAATTCTCAAGCAAGCAACTATTCCCGATCTAAAATAGCTATGATTTTGCAACTTGCTGTCCTGATAACTTTTTGTTTAGAGCAAAGAAGTAACACCAATGAAGATCAGAAAGCTAGGCTCATAGCAAAACGTCTCTTCAAACTTGTTAAGAAAATTTTGTCATGACATTTCCCATGTTGACACAAGGAATATGTTAGTCAATGAAAGGAAATGGAAACATTATTTATCAGTGCATTGTCTGTATCCCTGTCAGAAAATTAGTGAAAGATTAGCTTTTCAGTTAATGTATTTACTACGTTATCAGCCTTAAAGTTACAAAAAATATCAAATGTACTAAAGTATGCTTGTATTTGACACAAAGTTTACATCACTGAAAAGAATGCATTAAGGCTAACATTAATACATACTTTCACTTTAGTGTCATTTCAATTAATGTGGAAAAAAAATCGAAGTACATCTACATGGATACTCTGCAAATCACACTTAAGTTCCTGGCAGAGGGTTCAGCGAACCACCGTCACAATAATTCTCTATTATTCCAATCGCGAACAGTGGAGGGGGGGGGGGGGGGGGGGGGGGGGGGGGAAACCACCCATATCTTTCCGAGCAATCTCTGATTTCCACTGCTTTATTACGATGATCGTTTCTCTCTATGTAGGCCACCATCAACGAAATATTTTCGAATTCGAAGCAGAAAGTTGGTGATTAAAATTTAATGAGGAGATTCCACCACAACGAAAAATGCCTTTGTTTTGATTATGTCCATCTCCAATCCCGTATCGTGCCAGTGACAAACTCTCTCCATTTTAGGATAATACAAAATGTACCGTTCTTCTTTGAACTTTCTCAATATACTCCGTTAACCCTTTCTGGTAAGGATCTCACACCACGCAGCAGTACTCCAAAAGAGGATAGACAAACATGGTGTATGCAGTCTCTTTAATTGATGTGTCGCATCTTGTGAGTATTTTGCCAACAATACACAGTCTACCACTCATGAGTATGACCTCACACTTTCCATTATTGCCAATTTTTGCACCATACAAATATCTTTTCTAAATCATTTCGCAACTTGTTTTGGTCATCTAACTTACTAGATGATAAATGACTGCATCACCTGCTAATAACCTAATACGGCTGCTCAGATTGTCTCCTAAATTGTGTGTGTGTGTGTGTGTGTGTGTGTGTGTGTGTGTGTGTGTGTGTGTAGCTGCTTTACTAGCTGACTTTCCGTCACTTACTACGAACTGTGATCCCTGTGACAGGAAATCACGAATCCAGCCACATGACTGAGATGATATTCCATAAGCAAGCAATTTCACTACAAGCCACTCGTGTGGTGCAGTGTCAAAAACCTTCTGGAAACCTACAACCATAGAATCAATTTGAAATCCCTTGTCAACTGCACTCAAAACTTTGTGTGAGTAAAGAGATAGTTGTGCTTCACAAGAACAATGCTTTCTAAATGTGTGTTGCCTGTGTGTCTATAGACTGTTCTCTTCAATATAATTCATAATGTTCGAACACAATATATGTTCCAAAGTCCTGCTGCATACTGATGTTACTGATATGGGTCTATAATTCAGCAGATTACTCCAACTATCTTTCTTGAATATTGGTGTGACCTATGCAACTTTCCAGTCTTTGGGTACCGATCTTTCATCTAGTGAGCGGTTAACTGCTCTGTTTAATTACACTACAAAACAAGTTCAGGTTACCAAGATGGGTCACTACCCCGCATTGCATAGATTTGAAAATTGGCACAGTTATTTCAGCAGTGAATTAGGCCCCTAGTGGTACAGTAGAAAAAAAGTCCCTGCAGCTTCTAAAATGTTAAAAAGTCATTATGGAATTTAATTGGGTGTAAAGTTTGAAAAAACCTAGGGGGTTATAAATGAAATGCTTTAGAAGCACTACTTAACTAAGTTGTTGTAGAAATGCAGTGACTTTGCTGTTGTCTGTTGCTGTTGGCAGGGGTTTCCGCAGTTAGTTTTGGGAAGGCAACAA
Source organism: Schistocerca serialis cubense (assembly GCF_023864345.2). NCBI lineage: Eukaryota > Metazoa > Arthropoda > Insecta > Orthoptera > Acrididae > Schistocerca > Schistocerca serialis. The sequence continues at coordinate 586,034,004 of NC_064639.1, forward strand.
CAAATTATGAGTCAAATGAAGGTAGCCACTGAGAATCTCCTCTGTAATTTTCTATGGTTTGTAAATAAATTTAGCTGGAATCTGTTCTACTATGTTTTCCTGCCCTCCAAAGTGTGCAGAGAGGAATTCATCGCAGGCCACATCAAACCCGTCAGAAGACTGATGACACTTGAACTTTCAGCAAAATTGGAAATAAAACACATAAGTACTGTTATTGCACTGGAGAACGCGTATCTCGGGCTATGCTATACATCAATCTATTATGGCAATTGTATTTTCATGTTAAGATTTGTAGGCTTCACAACTCACAAGCGAACATGAACATTGGTAAGTAACTTTAAAATTCACATTGTTAGATCACTGAAAGTTGTTCTGGTGCTCTCCATATCAAAACAAAATGTTGTCAATTTGTAGCTCCTGGTGAAAGAAGCCATTAGATCCAGCAATTCTCACTGCTTACCATATACTATCACCTAAGTAGTTACAACCAATGTCAATGAATTGCTGACAACAACATGTAATATAACAGCCTTCAACACCATAACAGCACTTCAGTCCAAAGTAGGCTAGTTTATGACTGGATGAGGATGCTCATATATGCTTTCATCATAGAGAGGAATCAACAGATTCTGCATCATTTCGACAAAAAATAAATAAAATAGTCGTACAACACAATAATGTCTACATCCAATTGACTTTGAAATGGATGATGAGCTAAACTATATGAGACAGAACAATTTGAAACTGAGTCATGAAAGAAGGATCTTTCCACAATGAATACTCCACAACAGTCACTTCCTTCTCAGCCTCAAAGTTCATGAGGACAATGTATGTGAAGACCTTAATAAATGATTATCAGCTGGTGGGATATCTCACTGAAATTTCAGTGAACCAGTTTACAATGTAAAAAAGGTTATATCCCAAAAAAGAAATGCAACACTGAAGATGTAGTTATTAACAAGATTGCAGCAATGGTGGTCTGGATCCTTGGTAAATTACAGTAACTCAGTGCAAGCACTTGATATCTCAATTGTTTGGATTACAATAAGTTCCTTAAAGAAGAAAAAACTGAATATATTCAACAGTTAAGATACATCTTCCAGACTGGGCCAGTTGGCACACTATGGCCTTATTCCCAACAGCATTATGTTTACAACTGTTCTTTCCTGCAACATATTCAGAAGGTCATCCAGCATTTGGCCGTAACATGTCAAGAGCTGAGTTTCTATGCACCTATTAGGTTCCTCAGCACTATTATACTCACTGTGGAGTGGTGCAATCATACTTTAATGTGTGTCACCACCTCTAACAGCATAGTATTCCCTTACTTTGGAAGAGCAGCAGTGCTGACAAACTGCCTGTTATGACAGGAAATGTCACTACAGTAACATAGGTGGCACTAAAAACCAATTCCTGGCATTGAATCACACATTGTCACTGGTGAACACACAGCAAGTGATGCACTTTCTACACACTAACTGCATTTGTTGGCATTATTACATGCAGCACAACATTTTCGGCACACCATGTTGGTAGACTAATGGTGCAAGGGCCTTTATTAGTTTTTCTCATATTTGTCAATGTATATCTGCGTTTCATTTTTATTATTCCAGTTTTGGCAGATTCCAGACATTCAGTTTCTGGAGTACGTGTCCTGATCTTACTCATTTACCCATAGAGTGCCTGTATAGTTTCCCCATTCAGTTAGTACTCCATTTGCACAAGGATAGTGAATGATATTGAATACGTCAAACACTGACCAATCCAGTTTACATTTAAGCAGTTATTCTTCCCTGCATTCCATACACGAATGGAACAGTAAGAAACTGTAATACATGTCACAATGGAATGTACCCTCTGCTGTGCACTTAACAGGGGCTTTCAGAATATCTATGTATACAACCTGTCAACATACATTATTTAAGTCTTATAACAACTTGCATGACTTTGCTTTTGTAACAAAGGCCTACACCCCTTGCTGTAATCCCAAAACATCTTACAGTGACATGTATAAGAAAGTCTACTACATGTAAAATTTAGAAATTTAATGAGCGGTCTGTCATACTTCAATGTAAAAAAGCAATCCCAGTCAACAAACGAGTCTTAAAATTCTACTGCATGCAGTTTTAAGCTGATACGGTGAAATTAAATATGGAATACATTTGCTGAACTACTGTTTTAAATCAACATCCCTACAATGTAACAAAATAATTCCCAATACTAGCATAATCTACTACCTAGCTATGTGGGCATCTATGCTCAGTACACCTGCTGATTAAAAAAAAAAGACCCACAAAACAATTTCTTCTTACTAAATAGCATGAAATTGTAGGTATCTACACTACACACTTTCTCATTTGTAAACACACACAGTGAACCAACTGGAAATTTAACATTAGCCCTCCATGTCTATGATGTAGATAAACATGGTACTTTTCCTCACAATATACAAAACTGTAACTAATAAAGTGTTTGTAAAAACAATTCTGGTGCATATTTACATTTCTTATCTGTCCAGATGTGGCAGCAGCTGGTCTCTTGACAGTGGCTTGCAAAGGTTTAATTCCCTGAAGTGCTGAAGAGGTAAAGTTGGTTGGAGATGTCATAGCTGCTTGCCTGTTCATATTTGTTGGACGTAGCTGAACTATATTACCATCCGATGACTTTGCTGTCACTAGTGTCTGAGTTATTGGCTGGAACTGAGGCATTGTGCCAATGGGTACGTTACCTGACATTCCTGCAATCTTTCCAACAATTTGTCCACCACTAACTGTAACATGTGTTTGTGAGAAACTTGTGGGTGTTAAACACGTACTTGATGCAACAGGAGACTGTATCACCACTATTGATGAACCAGCCTGTGGAGTTTTTGCATTCATAGGTGACGACGTAAACGCCAAACTGTTTCCATAGGAGGCTAAGTGATGGGAGGATGATGATAGTTGTAATGCATCAGCCTCAGGTGAGTCTGATATTCCCATGTCATTGATGTCCATATCATCAGTAGATTCTTCTTCCACAATATCTGGGAGGATAGAGCCTGGAGAATGGGGCACTTCATTTGGGTCATGTACACTTGTAACAATTTCCACAGATTCCACTGTTTCTTCTACACTTAGCACTTCACCAGCACTATCCAGAGCATCACCCAACGAACTTTCAACTTCAACAGTAGAATTCAAACAATCTAGTTCTGGTGGGAAATGGGCCAATGCTTCAAACTCTGATGGATTAAACTGATCATTTGAATGCTGATATGTGAGAGCACTGAGATCACCATCTGCAAGAGCACCAGCGTCCAGGCCTAAAGCTTCAACAATTGCTCTAGCCCCAGGTGGGGTTTCAGTACCTCCTGAAAACAAGATAAAGGTTTCATATATAAACTGTACATTACAAAACAAAATTATGAGCATTTCCATTAACATTTTGTTTTAGCGATGGTAAATAAAAATTTTAAAAAAATGGTGTAACACACAAGACTCATAAAATCGAACATATTTGCTAACATGGAGAGGAAGAGTTCTCTGGACGTCTTGATTCGTTCCTAAAATTCATTTCTGCCAGTCAGAAGTGAAGCTGGCGAAGTGATAGCTACATGAACTAGCGGGCTTTAACCCAATAATAACTACCTTATATGGAGGCACACTCTTCGAGGTGAATAAAAATCTATAGGCTGATGTCTCAATGACTGACACTTCTGTAGCAGAATCACAGATCCACAACTTAAATGACGCGCCATTTTCTGCCAGCAAGGCAGGAAATTTGAAATATTGCTTACAGTCAAGCAAAAACATTAACCATTAAGACGTTAACAGGTCGCTCTCGCAATTACAGAGTAACTGTACACTCAGTTTCTGATAACATACATTATTCCAATTTCTCACATCATTAGCTCAGTATGATATTCTAACCTATAGGGTGAGACCTAAATTTCAGCGCTAGATTGAAATGATGGGTGGGGGCTATTTCTGAGCCACCTCTGTACAGAAATAGGTTGATGCCACAACCAGAAGTGTTCCTTCAATAACGTGACATGCTGTCAGTCTGAGTACTACACATATCCCCCCACAAATATTCAACTCTGTAACAACACTTTACCTGTATCTGGAGCTGGCATTCTGTATTTGTTCAAAATCACGCGCCCACCATTACCATCCCACAATGCACTGGACCGCCGCGTATGAATGATTTCGAAGTATCTTACATTTATACACCATAATTAAGGCCTTGTGAAGAAATGGTCGACAATGTCAATATCAGACGAAATAGACCCATTCATGATAAGAACATCATCGCCTCCATTTTCAAACAAAGCGCGCACAGCAACATACTATTACGTCGAGCTACTTTGCACCTTCCGCGGTGCAACCATCTTCCACCAATCAGAATATAGTTCCAAAGATAGCAGTAAAGAAAGATACGCACTAAGGTAATTAGAACAATTCAGCAATACACCAATAAAGCGACAACTTTGACCTGTTCGCATATCATCTCTGAGTAAGTACAGTGCTATGCTTTACCGTGTTTGTCAGAAGCCAGCGTACACTTACCCAGAAACAGTTTGCTGGTCTTGTTTGTACCTCTACGTGATTTAATAAGTTATGACGTTCGACAAAGATCTCACACGCTAAAGTAAGAACAAATGAGAACTCCAAAAATAGTGACGGCCGAGTGTGCCTTACAGGCTAGTCCACAAACTACGATCAGTCTGTATACAAATCTGTCCAGGTAAATCACAGCATGAGCGTGTGGACTTGGAATCGCTACACATTGCGCCCTTGAAACATGCCTGAGTCAGCTATTTGTTCGGTCTAGTTCTTCACGTGTTTGCGAAGATACTGAATTCTAAAGGCTGGTCCATAGACAGCAATCTGCCTGTGCAGATGATTACGATTGCAATAAATCACCGCAATTCTTCGCGACTTAGAGGGCGAAACCAATGACTGGAAAAAAAATTTTATGAATGGACACGATGGTAAACAAACATCTACTAACGCTCATAACTCGTCATGAAATTCCATATTGGCGTACACGTTTTTTACGCATCATTCATGGTGCACCATTTGGCTTGTCATTTCTGTTGCAGTCCCAAATGGTGTCATTACGTGAGCGTATAACACGGGGTGTTATCACAGCGCTGCACGATGCTGTTTTTGTGCAAGGAGTGTGCAAACGCTGCAGATATTCACAGGTGACCGGTGGCAGTGCATGGAGAGTGTTCACCGTCACGAAAAGTGCTTCTGCACCACAACAACGCCCGTAGAATGAGTAGAAAAATGACCGCTGCCATCGCTGAAATAGGCCTCCAGTTACTGCCACACCCGCCGTATTCTCTCGACTTGGCTTCTTACGATTATCATCTATTCAGGGGTATGAAGACACCTACTGCTACTACTACTACTTTGCGCAGACATAATTTTGTAGACTTCCAGGAAATGCAAGCAGCTGTTCTGTAGTGGGTGCGAGAAATTCTAGGTGCGATGCACTCCATAAAAATGGTTCAAGGAAGGCCTACAGATGTTAATGAGGTCAAGTCAGGAGACTAAGGTGGGTGTGTCAGTACCCGCAACCCCAATACAGCGATGGCAGTTGTAGTTTTCCGACTCATATGGGAACACAAGTTGTTATGTTGCAAGAGCACTTTTTGTGATGGTGAAAACTCTCCACACATTGCCGCCAATTGCCTGTGAATAAGCACAGTGTTTACACACACCCTCCACAGAAAATACGTCATCGAACACTGTCTTTGATGATTTCTCAAGGTTGTCCGCTCACGTAGTGACATCAGTTGTGAAATTGGCCTGTACTGTGCAGGGATTACACTTCTAATGATTGTCCTTCCACATACAGTTAGACCAAAATACTACATACTTGTAACGGTAATGATGAGCCAAGTGGAGCTGCATAAACGATGGAGAAAAAAATAAAGTACAAATCAGTATGGAACGTCCCTTGTACATATTTAAAGAAAGCAAATTCACCACATGAACGAATGACAGAGATATTACGATTCCCAGCAGCGGAAAGAAGTTACAAAGATGTTGAACTGTCGACTGTAGTGTCCAAGAAAACACTGGGTGAAATAATATGCTACTTAACAATTGTGTAGCTATATCCACAGTTTTGAAGAAAAATTTTGTGAAGGCAAGCAAATTGGGTCGATTATGAAATACATCAACTATGAGACACTATAGATACTGTAATACTTTTAAATTGTAGATGAGCTTTTACTCCACATGGTTTGATAAATTATAAGAATGACCAATAAAGTATCTTTTATTATGTTTCCAGTCATCCGAACATTTTCATTTCCCTGCCTGAAATCGGCCAGCAGTATTCCTTGCTCTTAACTTTTCACAAACATGTGTGGTTTCTACACATTTCGATAAATTCAACCATGATCTCCCTAGATCACTGGCATGTATCAGCCATTTTAGAATACAGTGTCCACGTAGAAGGGAGAACATTAAACTAAACATCTGACTCAAACACGTTCTGCACGCCAGATCTGCAACGATTTCTAGGTGACATACTCATTTGTCTGTGCAGAAGTGGCAGGCATCCGCAGATTTGAGCAATTATGCTCGAACCTCCAGCTTAAGCTTTGAGGTTTGCACACATCACATATATGCGAAAATTTCTGGTCCACATGCTAAGATTTGTTTGTACAGACGTGATGTATGCAGACAGATCGTTGGTTGCAGACTGATCTCATATGGGCCATAGCAGAATTTTTAGAAATACATGGAAGTCGCATATCTTTGTGAAAGGTTAAGAACAATGAATATGCCAGTCAGGATAACAAGCAAAGCAGCAAATACAGCTTTAAAGTTGTTCAGCACAGTTTCGCAAAGTGATTGCATTTGTAGCGTAGTCCAAATCATTACAACTACCTCACTCCTTGGTGCAAAGAATTTGTAGCGCCATAGTCTCCTCTAATGAAGTGGAACTGCATTCTTCATGGAGGTTTTCTATCGCATTACGTTTTGAATTACGAACTTCAATAAATAATTGACTGTTTCTGCCTCCATTCTCATATAATATCGCCAGTCATTAGGTTCCTAGTGTAAATCGAGAAGTATATTAATCTAAAGCGACTCTCACACGTTCAGTAATATTGTCAGACGCCAATATACTGACCATCGGAGCGCGTGTATTGACGTACTGCCAATACTAGAAATATTGACGAACGGTATTGGTGGCTGATCGTATTGACAGTTTGGCAACATTCTCTATTCAAATGTTAACAGAGCTTCATGAACCAGTCACACGTATGTGCACTGTTTCTCATCAATGCTCCTCCGTGCATGTCATACACCAGATTAAATTTTTCGAGTAGTGTTTTAACACAAAACAATTTTAATAAGCCTATGCAAGGGTAAATATTGTATGTATGACTTTAGGAAGATCAACGGAGAAGTCTCTATGACACTGCATACTGATTTAATTTGAAAATGTAGCATAGATTGGTGAATTTCATAGTAGTTTGGAGAAACACTTCCACTTCGAAAAATACGTCGAATACCATATCGGCAATGACTAGTAAGAGATCTGCAAAATGCATGTCAGGTTCACTAAATTATCACCAAACACAAAAAAAAATGTTTTGCGTTAATTGCCTGAACATATCCTAGTCAGGCAGTTGTAATTGCTTCACAGGTTTCGACAAAATTTTACTCGTTATGGTTGCTGATATTAAGGAACTAACCTACGAGCATTTGGATGACATGCCTATCGCCGTAAATGTCAAAGCTACTCCTAATCTCTCGTGCGACTGCTTCTCTGTATAAAGATCTGTTTACTGCAGTATCGACTAATCGACTAACTCCAGTGAAACGACTGTGCGAACTCCCTTGGAGATGTATTCCTGGTTCTTCAACGTGTGTTGACTGTGTATGTATCTGTGCTCCTTGCAAGTTCAAATGGCTCTGAGCACTATGGGACTTAACATCTATGGTCATCAGTCCCCTAGAACTTAGAACTACTTAAACCTAACTAACCTAAGGACATCACACAACACCTAGGCATCACGAGGCAGAGAAAATCCCTGACCCCGCCGGGAATTGAACCCGGGAACCCGGGTCCTTGCAAGTGTTTTGATGCTTAACAAATTATTTGCTGTGTTCTATGACAGAGTTGTTCGTTCGCAGTTGAGATAAATCAGAAATTTCTTTCATTATCCCTACATTGGTGCCCACCGACTAGAACAGTATAAAACAATGACAACAGAATCAGGCCCATCACTGTTGCATCCTACTGTGGAGCGGTTTCTGACATTATTCAAGTGAGAACATACACCAGTTTCTATGCCCACGGCATCTACTTCAATCACAGCTGAGCAAACAAGTCATCACACCAATCTGGACCTGCATCATGCTTCGTCACTGCCAAACATTTGTAATGTGAAACAAACGCCGTTTTGGTGGACAAACAGTGAACTGATGTTTATTCAACAGAAAGCAATATTTTACAAACACCGAGTGCACCATGACTTTGACAAATATGCATTAGTGTTATCGCAACTAGACTCTGATCACATAAAAAATGTGGAGCATGTTCTATGTGAATAATCCTATGCCGACCTGAAACAGGCTCTAATTGAACATTAACCTCTAACGCTCCATGAACGTTAAAAAATTGCACTCATCCCAAACCTAAGGGCATCTGAAGTCTTTAGAACTGCTACGGGAATTACGTTCATTTTCATGCAAAGATTCGTTGACTGACTGCTTTACACCTCACATGGCTCAACAAGATTCCCACAAAGTTACCCCCTGTGTTAGCTGCTGAAACCGATCTGCCGCTCGCAGATTGAGGTAAGAAGGCAGACACTATAGCTACTTTCCTAGAAGACAGTGTTTGTTATGTTCAGTTATCGTGTGCATACGAGAGTGGCGCTGAATGTGCATGCCCCACGATGCAACGACTACTGGCCCTTAATGCACATGACTACAACTTCCAAAGTTAGGTAGCTCTGACACAAGCTGCGCTCCAACATGTACACAACGAGCAACTGACACCTGTGTTGAAATTCGACGTCAGTTCGCATCCCCCAACAAAACTCTAGGACACTAAAACCCAAATTTAACCAGTGAAACACTAATGCCAAAAAATGTTCTGCACTATGTGCATACCCAAAATGGAAGCAACGAGCGTTAATGGGCATTCCTGCTAGTCATCCAAACGGAACATGCCCAACTACAACCAGAGCCCTACACTGCAGCAAGGCAATGCTCGCAGCGCTACGACATTCCAAAAGGCTGTTTATCAAAGACAGAAACATTACTTACAAATTTCTGGTAATCTCTGGCTCGAAAATTAATGTTTTCCCATGGCATCTGTGCTCTAAACCAACTTCAGCCAAATTCCATAGCTTAACTGCAGCAAATAATGCCCACATCAACATGTATGGCAAATGTGAAATTTCATTTCATTTCTGCCCTTCCTTCTGCCCATTGTGGAAGTTCATTCTTGCTGATATTAGTGGTCTGATCATCTGACCTGATTTTTTACAAGGTGATGCCAGATTAGTCAATGACAGTCTAGTGAGAGAGCACATCGACAATTTTCCACATTTCCCATAATCTGTGCTGGTTAGTGATCAGTGTGCTCAGGGTGCTTTGGTTCACACAAAGATCTCCACAGAATCCTGCACTAAATGCAGACCGCACACATATGTGGAATATGAGAAGCAACCTGTTCCTTCCAACACTGTATCCGTGATGGGCAATGAACTCTACGCCATCTCCAGCGATACTCAGTTATTTGATGAATTTCCCACTCGGACAGATCCTTCCAAAATACATGAGATACATTTGCACACCACACAGCATCACATCAAAACAATGCCTGGACAGCCTATCTTCTCCCATGCATGTTGCTTACGACCAGATAAACTCAAAGTGGAACAACAGGCAATGAACAACATGTTAGCAGAGGGCATTGTATGTATGTGAGACAATGATTCAGCGTCGCCACTCTGGACAGTGAAAAAGAGAGACGGTACATGTAGGCTATGTGGCGACTACCACGTTCTAAATGCTCACTCCACACCATATTGTTACACCATCCCCAATATTGCAGACTTCAACTACATGCTTTGGAATGCATCTGTATTCAGCGTTGTTGATTGTGCAAAAACGTTCTCTCAAATTTCTATGGCTGAAGAGAATACCATTTGGACTATACCAGTACAACTTTGTGCTCTATGGATTACGTAATGCTACTCAAACATGGCAAAGGTTTATGCATGATATTTTACATGATGTCTCATTTGTCTTCTGCTATGTTGATGCCATTTTGATTTTTCCAAATCCTTGCAACATAATTTTCAACATCTTTGTCAGCTCTATCAACATCTTGAGGATTATGCTATTGTCGGCAATCCTGAGAATTGTGTTTTCGCCAAACCTGAAGTTTCCTTTTTGGACTACAAGGTTTCCTGTTCTAGCTTAGCTCCACTGCAGGAAAAGGCTTCTGCTGTTCAAAATATGCCACGCCCCACAACATTCAAAGAACTCCGATGATCCATTGGAATGATAAATTATTGTCATCGTCATCTACCAAATGTAGCAGTGACAAAACAGCCTCTTGACCAACTTCTCTTGGGCAAAAATACCTCCAGCAACGGGAAGAACCCACGAAATGCAGAAGCACCTGCAGCATTCGAAAATCTAAAAACAGTACTATCTGGGGCTACATTGCTTGCACATCCAAAGCCTGTGGCGGCAATTGGGATCTTTGTTGATGCTAGTCAGGCAACTGTGGGTGTGGCGCAGTTCATGGTAACCCTTAGCATTCTCCTCCAAGTGCCTGCAAAAAAGCACAACAAAATGTATTGCCATAGACAGAGAACTGCTGACCATGTACTTCGCCACCAGATACTTCTGGCGTACGCTAGAAGGTTAACACTTTGCAGTGTTTACTAATAATATGCCTCTCACGTCCATTCTCCAGCGGCCAATGGAACTCACCTCACCACATAAAGCCACACATGCAGACTTCGAGGCTCAACTCACAACTGACATTCACCACATCAAAGGTAAAGATAACAATGTCACTGAGTGCCTCTCATGAGCGGCGGCAAGTATTACTATGGTGGACTGGCCAAAGATTGGAGATAGCTATAGCACAGACACCTTTATTCAACAGCATGTCCACAGTGCAAACTTTTCCTCACTTCACATGGGGCATGTACAAGTAGATGGTCCCTCATGTGAAATGTGATGTGACAGTGGTGGCTACCCATTATGTCTACTCATCCGGCAAAAACACCATCGAGAGTTCTTCAATGCAATCCATGACATGTCATATCCCGGTATCAAGGCAATGGTCAAATTGATAATGAACCACATTTTCTAGCCCTGGGTCAAAAAGGGCAGTTTTACATGTGCCCATTTCTGCTTGCATGCCAATGAAACAAAATCTCAGGCATGTGTATGCCACTACTCAAAACTTCCCTCTACCATTGGCACACTTTACCCACATCCACTTAGATCTTGTTGACCCACTGCAGTACACTGATGCCAATATTACCTTCTAACCAGTGTTGATCGTTACACCAGATGGCCCAAGGCCTTACCTCTCGCCAACTTCACCACTGAACCTATTGTCACAGCGCTTATCAGCATATAGTTTCCTAGTGATAGTATTCCTCTCACCATCACAAATGACCCCAGCTGTCAGTTTAAAACACCGTTATTCAGCTAGCTACTCAACTGGTGTGGAATTCATCACCTACATTTCACAAGCTATCACCCTGCCAGCAACAACTTGGTTGAATGCATGCATTGGTCATACAAATCTATCCATCATGTGCCACAAAGAGTCATGGATTGATACTGAGGGTGCTGCTTGGTCTCCAGAGACCATTAAGAGAGGATTTGTCCTGGTGTCCAGCACAAATTGTCTTTGGTGAACAACTGCAGGTGATGAGTGCCTTCATTGCACCGTTAGCAGCACAGATTTCCAGGGACCAGCTGGACTTTCTTAAAAAATTAGAGCAACACATCAGTCACTGATGCCCATACAACCCACAATGCCATGATCAGTTCATCTTCAAAGAACTAAACTGATCAACATGTGTATGGAATGTGATGATGCAGTTCGGGTGCCTCTCACTTCCCCACATTCTAGTAGTAGTAGTAGAGGGGTTTTTTGGGCGCACAACAGCAAGGTCTTCAGCGCCCCCCACATTCTAGTACATGTGAAGTGTTCTCAAGGAGACTTAACACTTTAACCGTCTGCAAGGTAGGAGGCACTGAGACAGTATCAATAGAAAGACTCAAACCTGCCTTCATTGCTTCTCTCCAAGATGATATACCATGCAACCAACCTGTTCTGACACCTGTTCCACATTCCTCTGCAGCCACACTCCTCTCTGCTTCATCTCAAGTGACACCCTCGTTGGGGGACACAGACACCCCTTTCCCACCATCTGCTATACCTCTATTCACTCGCACTGGCAGACAAATAAAATGCAAATTCCCAGAGAGCCCTGGTGCATCAGGCTATCATGTGCACAGTAAAGGAGCGGCAACATGACTTTACTCTTCGAAACTCAAAGAGCACTGCCTCCCTGTGTGCCAACTTATGCCAAGGTACTCTCTCAGCTCCTGTTATGTCCACGTCTGTCGAGAAACAGCCCAGCCATGCCTCTGTCCAGGCGACCTGTCATGGGCATGAGTTCATCACCTCACCCATAGTCAAAGATAGAAGTCAAATGAGGCACAACACGTTATCAACCCAAGCTGTAGCTTCTACAGCTTTTCTAGGGAGGGGAGCTCCTGTAGCGACCACAGTATCGACTAATCGGTTGACTCCAATGAAATGACTGTGTACGAACTTGTGTCGAGTCTATATGTATCTGTGCGCCTTTCAAGAGTTTTGATGTTTAATAAATTATTTGGTATGCTCTATGGTGGAGTTATTCGTTTGTAGATGAGATAACTCAAAAACTCCTGTCATTATCTCCTATAATGTGTTTTGCTTCTCTATTTTATCTTGTATACTTGTCATATGACGCAGGACTCATGAAATCTTTCAGGTCCATGGTTCTGATTTCAGTCAGTAAATTAACATGTGACCAGTCGCTCTTTGTTTTCAACCACTCCTGAACCCATTTCCGCTTTTTCGTTGTTTTTTGGTGGTTGCAAGCTATAGCTAATATAACTGCAGCATATGCTTTCCACAAATAACACATATAAACAGTTTTCTAGAACTCAAGGAAGATGCCTTAAAGAAAAAAAAGGTAAAAAATGTCAAGGAGGAATAAAATACAGTGGAGCAAGAAAAGGCAGTTTTTATTTACGAAACATATATTTGTTTTGTGTGTTCGACATTTTAACCTTGTGAAACCGCTTTGTCAACTAACTTTTTTGTCACTATTATTGATGGTATGATGTCGCTTCATTGTACTGAGTACTTGTCAATAAATATTGAATGCGTGCAAGCCCCTTAAAAAACATTGTTGCACAAAGGCTCACCGTCTTGACCATAAAGACCTATCTTTGAGGTATTGACGTTTCTCTGCATTTTTTCCTCTGCAAGAGTAGTAACGTACCTCCATTATCAATTTGTGTACTAAACAGAATTTAAAACATCCTTTCTGAGAGCGTAGCCACTTGTTACCGAAAGTTCTTTCACAGACCTGCAAATGGCAGGCTGGCAGTAAATTAAATACTTGTCATGTGAATATACAAGATGTGTGTTGGTTTATCGCACATACAGAATTCTGTGCCGACAAATCGTAGCGTGTCGATCATAAATCTGAGCAGATCTGAGATCTGTGCAAGGTGGAACATGCAGCCGCACATTTTTACCGAAGTCAATGCAGACAGGATGGCACATGTGGACAAGATTTTGCCACAGGTCTGACTAAGCGAACATGAAAAGTATGGCAAAGGCAAACAGCAGTATTATTTACAGGAGCGATCTATGTTGGCAAAACGTGTGAAGTAAAGAATATTGTGACTGGGGAAAAACTACTGGTGTATGAAATTCAACAATTTGTGTATAGACATCTTTCGTGAAAAAAGAAACTCCATATATTAAAATAAGAAAGTAAAAATGTTCATTTGGAAGGAGAGACAGCAATGGTCGTATTTTTTTGTTTTATTAACCGCAAAATCGATTTTCGGTCACTTAGTGACCATCCTCAGTGCTGTAATATACAATTTAAATTGGTAGGCACTGGTGTCAACAAGCTTAGTTTTATTAACCGCAAAATCGATTTTCGGTCACTTAGTGACCATCCTCAGTGCTGTAATATGCAATTTAAATTGGTAGGCACTGGTGTCAACAAGCTTAGAGCGATCACATAAACAGTATACAGAAAGATGACAGTGCTCTCTCTCCAATTAACAGATTTACATAAATACGTAGCATGAAACAGGTAACAACAGCTGATGAGAAGAGCAGGAGATGGAGCAGTAACATTATTCAGAACTGCAGTCTGCCAGTAATTCCCATGAATGTCAATGTGACTAGATTAGCAGTAGTCATAATTTGTGGTTCGTAATTTTAAAGAAAGAGGCAGCAGTATCTGCTTCAGCCTGATAGCTGACATGATATATTTGTGTGTAAAACTAAACGGCAAAAGTAACTTTCGCATAATGTGTCAGTGCCAAGTAACACGCCTCATTGAAATAGGACCATACATTGAAAGAACTGCTATAGCATAGTACAGGACAGTACAGTGCAGTACAGTACAGTACAGTACAAAAGGTAACTGGATCGAATATACAATGATACAACTTTTATTAAAAGACAATAATTACTATAAAGTCACCGCTATTTAAAGTGAAGTGACAAAAGTCATGAGATAGCCTCATCCACATACATAGATGACGGGAGTATCAGATACACAAGGTATAAAAGGGCAGTGCATTAACAGAACTATCATTTGTACTCTTGTGATTCATGTGAAAAGGTTTCCAACGTGATTGTGGCCACACGACGGGAATTAACAGACATTGAATGCGGATTGGTAGTTGGAGCTGGACGCATGGGACATTCCATTTCGGAAATCGGCAAGGAATTCAGTATTCCGAGATCCACAGTGTCAAGAGTGTGCCGAGAACACCAAATTTCAGGTATTACCTCTCTCCACGGACAACACAGTGTCCAACGTCCTTCACTTACCGGCCAAGAGCAGGAGCGTTTGCGTAGAGATGTCAGTGCTAGCAGATAATCAACACTGCGTGAAATAACCCCAGAAATCAATGGGCTATGGCATAAGATGACTGAACAAGTGCCTTTGCTAACAGCACGACATCGCTCGCAGTACCTCTCCTGGGCACATGACCATATTGTTAGACCCCAGTCGACAGGAAAACTGTCGCCTGGTCATATATAAGTTAGTCTTCCATCGGTGCGCTCTCGTCTTATTCTTGATAATGTTGTGTTCCACACGGTGCTGAGTTGTAAGCCACTATCCTGGTTGACCAGGTTATCACTGACCCGTATCTCCACTGTCTCTTTATTATAGAGAACCAGAAACGTTTCGCTCTACTCAGTCTCTTGGTTTCTTCAAATTGAAACGTGTGTTTTTCACTGAGGCTGTGCTCCACTACCACGGATTTTTCCTTTTGTCCGAGGCGAGCGCTTCTCACACGTTCAGAGATGCATTGTGTGATGCAACGCCACATCTGTCCAATAAATTGCTTTCCACATTCACAGGAAATGCTGTAGACACCCGGTGTTCTTAGCCCCAAATTGTCCTTTGTTGAGCCCAAAATAGTCCTGATTTTTGCTGGAAGATGGAAGATCGTTTTTATCTTGTTCTTCTCCAGTATCCGGTCAATCTTGGCTATGGACGGAACTGCACAGGCCTTTGTTGTTCTCTTCATCCTGAAGGTCCTTCTTCTTCTTCTTCTTCTTCTTCTTTTTCTTGCTCATCTTTAGAGCGCGTCCTTCTCCACTTGTTTGTAGGCCTGATCCTGCAGCAACGAATTAATCTTGTCCCAGTAGTCAGCCGCTCTTAGCAGCACAGTCACGTTCCCTTTGTCTGCTGGTAGAAGGTCCGCAGCTCGTAGTCTTGCGGTAGCGTTCTCGCATCCTACGCATGGGGTCCCGGGTTCGATTCCCAGTGGGGTCAGGGATTTTTCACTGGCTCGTGATGATTGGGTGTTGTGTGTTCATCATCATTGACTCGCAAGTCGCCGAAGTGGCGTCAACTAAAAAGGACTCACAATACGGTGGCCGAACTTCCCCGCATGGGGCCTCCCGGCCAACAATGCCATACGATTATTTCATTTTCTGCTGGTAGAATGACAGTATCCTCATCTTCTCTGAGACTGCGTATCGCCCTGCATTCCGCTGCCGCCGCCTCCTTGTCCGCAAAGCTCATGACATATGCAACAAGGACAGTTTAGTTACTGAGATTCAGCATCTGAAGAAAACCTTCCAGAAGAATGGCTACACCGAAACGCAGATTAGATGCGCTCTCAAGATGAGCAAGAAGAAGAAGAAGAAGGACCTTCAGGACGAAGAGAACAGCAAAGGCCTGGCATTCCTCCCGTAAGCAGGGCCGCCCACGACCAGGATTGCCATTTTCCATCCTCCAGCAAAAGTCAGAAATATGCTGGGCTCAATGAAGGACAAGTTGGGTCTAAGAACACCGGGTGTCTACATCATTTCCTGTGAATGAGGAAAACGATATATTGGACAGACGCAACGTTGAGTCACACAATGCATTTCTGAACATGTGAGAAGCGTTCGCCTCGGACAAAAGAAAAAATCCGCGGTAGCGGAGCACAGTCGCAGTGAAGAACACACGCTTCAATATTATGAAACCAAGAGACTGTGTAGAGCAAAACGTTTCTGGGAATCTATTATTAAAGAGGCAGTGGAGATACGGGTTAATGATAACCTGGCCAACCCGGGATAGTGGCTTCCAACTCAGCACCGTGTGGAACACAACATTATCAAGAATAAGACGAGAGCGCACCGATGGAGGCAAGTCGGTGGCGGCAGATGGAATAAAGAGGCCGCACCGAGACGAGACGCCAGGACCCGTCGCCCGCGACTGCCCCCCACCACTTGCCGCGGCGCAGATTCCGCTTGTGCCTGATTGGCCCGACCGGTGCCGAGGATGCGGAGAAGCCCGTGGTCCAGCGGCTATAAACATTCGGACGAGCAGTGAACCCGACACTTCGCTTGAAGATGACAAGTAAAAACCTTGCTGAAACATTGCTGGAGAACAACGCATTGACTCGGCTGTCAACCCGAGGAGATTTTATCATTGAGATTCGCCGAGAAATCCTGCATTTTCATATAAAGTACACTACTGGCCATTAAAATTGCTACACCACGAAGATGACGTGCTACAGACGCGAAATTTAACCGACAGGAAGAAGATGCTGTGATATGCAAATGATTAGCTTTTCAGATCATTCACACTAGGTTGGCGCCGGTGGCGACACCTACAACGTACTGACATGAGGAAAGTTTCCAACAGCACTTAACGGGCATTGCCTGGTGAAACGTTGTTGTGATGCCTCGTGTAAGGAGGAGAAATGCGTACCATCACGTTTCGGATTGTAGCTTATCGTGATTGCGGTTTATCGTATCGCGACATTGCTGCTCGCGTTGGTCGAGATCCAATGACTGTTAGCGGAGTGTGGAATCGTGGGCTCAGGAGGGTAATACGGAACGCCGTGATGGATCCCAACGGCCTCCTATCACTAGCAGACGAGATGACAGGCATCTTATCCGCATGGCTGTTACGGATCGTGCAGCCATGTCTCGATCCCTGTGTCATCAGATGAGGACGTTTGCAAGACAACAACCATCTGCACGAACAGTTCGACGACGTTCACAGTAGCATGGACTATCAGCTTGGAGACCATGGCTGTGGTTACCCTTGACGCTGCATCACTGATAGGAGCACCTGCGATGGCGTACTCAGCGACGAACCTGGGTGCGCGAATGGCAAAACGTCAATTTTCGGATGAATCCAGGTTATGTTTACAGCATCATGATGGTCGCATCCGTGTTTGGCGACATCGCAGTGAACGCACATTTAAAGCTTGTATTCGTCATCGCCATACTGGCGTATCACCCGGCGTGACACTGTAAGTAGGCTGTTTAGGTTTTTATGTTGGTAACGTCACGTAGCGCTCTATATGAAAATCACTGACTCTGCTGTGTGAAGTCTGTGGCTGGTCTGCATTGTTGCAGTATTGCTATTGTAGTGTTGGGCATTTAGACGTTAACAGCGCGTAGCGTTGCGCAGTTGGAGGTGAGCCGCCAGCAGTGGTGGATGTGGGGAGAGAGATGGCGGAATTTTGAGAGCAGGCGATCTGGACGTGTGTCATTAAGAAAGAGTAAATTTGTAATGTTGGATTTCATGTACGGATAAATATATTATGACTTTTGAACACTGTTGTTGTTGTGGTCTTCAGTCCTGAGACTGGTTTCATGCAGCTCTCCATGCTACTCTATCCTGTGCAAGCTGCTTCATCTCCCAGTACCTACTGCAACCTACATCCTTCTGAATCTGCTTAGTGTATTCATCTTTTGGTCTCCCTCTACGATTTTTACCCTCCACGCTGCCCTCCAATACTAAATTTGTGATCCCTTGATGCCTCAGAACATGTCCTACCAACCGATCCCTTCTTCTGGTCAAGTTGTGCCACAAAATCCTCTTCTCCCCAATTCTGTTCAGTACCTCCTCATTAGTTATGTGATTTACCCATCTAATCTTCAGCATTCTTCTGTAGCACCACATTTCGAAAGCTTCTATTCTCTTCCTGTCTAAACTATTTATCGTCCATGTTTCACTTCCATACAAAGCTACACTCCATACAAATACTTTCAGAAATGACTTCCTGACACTTAAATCTATACTCGATGTTAACAAATTTCTCTTCTTCAGAAACGCTTTCCTTGTCATTGCCAGTCTACATTTTATATCCTCTCTACTTCGACCATCATCAGTTATTTTGCTCCCCAAATAGCAAAACTCCTTTACTACTTTAAATGTCTCATTTCCTAATCTAAATCCCTCAGCATCACCCGACTTAATTCGACTACATTCCATTATCCTTGTTTTGCTTTTGTTGATGTTCATCTTATATCCTCCTTTCAAGACACTGTCCATTCCATTCAACTGCTCTTGCAAGTCCTTTGCTGTCTCTGACAGAATTACAATGTCACCGGCGAACCTCAAAGTTTTTATTTCTTCTCCATGAATTTTAATACCGACTCCGAATTTTTCTTTTGTTTCCTTTACTGCTTGCTCAATATACAGATTGAACAACATCGGGGAGAGGCTACAACCCTGTCTTACTCCCTTCCCAACCACTGCTTCCCTTTCATGTCCCTCGACTCTTATAACTGCCATCTGGTTTCTGTACAAATTGTAAATAGCCTTTCGCTCCCTTTATTTTACCCCTGCCACCTTTAGAATTTGAAAGAGAGTATTCCAGTCAACATTGTCAAAAGCTTTCTCTAAGTATACAAATGCTAGAAACGTAGGTTTGCCTTTCCTTAATCTTTCTTCTAAGATAAGTCGTAAGGTCAGTATTGCCTCACGTGTTCCAGTGTTTCTATGGAATCCAAACTGATCTTCCCCGAGGTTGGCTTCTACTAGTTTTTCCATTCGTTTGTAAAGAATTCGTGTTAGTATTTTGCAGCTGTGACTTATTAAACTGGTAGTTCGGCAATTTTCACATCTGTCAACACCTGCTTTCTTTGGGATTGGAATTATTATATTCTTCTTGAAGTCTGAGGGAATTTCGCCTGTTTCATACATCTTGCTCACCAGATGGTAGAGTTTTGTCAGGACTGGCTCTCCCAAGGCCGTCAGTAGTTCCAATGGAATGTTGTCTACTCCGGGGGCCTTGTTTCGACTCAGGTCTTTCAGTGCTCTGTCAAACTCTTCACGCAGTATCGTATCTCCCATTTCATCTTCATCTACATCCTCTTCCATTTCCATAATATTGTCCTCAAGAACATCGCCCTTGTATAGACCGTCTATATACTCCTTCCACCTTTCTGCTTTCCCTTCTTTGCTTAGAACTGGGTTTCCATCTGAGCTCTTGATATTCATACAAGTCGTTCTCTTATCTCCAAAGGTGTCTTTAATTTTCCTGTAGGCAGTATCTATCTTACCCCTAGTGAGATAGGCCTCTACATTCTTACATTTGTCCTCTAGCCATCCCTGCTTAGCCATTTTGCACTTCCTGTCGATATCATTTTTGAGACGTTTGTATTCCTTTTTGCCTGCTTCATTTACTGCATTTTTATATTTTCTCCTTTCATCAATTAAATTCAATATTTCTTCTGTTACCCAAGGATTTCTACTAGCCCTCGTCTTTTTACCTACTCGATCCTCTGCTGCCTTCACTATTTCATCCCTCAAAGCTACCCATTCTTCTTCTACTGTATTTCTTTCCCCCATTCCTGTCAATTGTTCCCTTATACTCTCCCTGAAACTCTGTACAACTTCTGGTTCTTTCAGTTTATCCAGGTCCCATCTCCTTAAATTCCCACCTTTTTGCAGTTTCATCAGTTTTAATCTACAGGTCATAACCAATAGATTGTGGTCAGAGTCCACATCTGCCTCTGGAAATGTCTTACAATTTAAAACCTGGTTCCTAAATCTCTGTCTTACCATTATATAATCTATCTGATACCTTTTAGTATCTCCAGGGTTCTTCCATGTATACAACCTTCTTTCATGATTCTTAAACCAAGTGTTAGCTATGATTATGTTGTGCTCTGTGCAAAATTCTACCAGGCGGCTTCCTCTTTCATTTCTTAGCCCCAATCCATATTCACCTACTATGTTTCCTTCTCTCCCTTTTCCTACACTCGAATTTCAGTCACCCATGACTATTAAATTTTCGTCTCCCTTCACAATCTGAATAATTTCTTTTATTTCATCATACATTTCTTCAATTTCTTCGTCATCTGCAGAGCTAGTTGGCATATAAACTTGTACTACTGTAGTAGGTGTGGGCTTCGTATCTATCTTGGCCACAATAATGCGTTCACTATGCTGTTTGTAGTAGCTTACCCGCATTCCTATTTTCCTATTCATTATTAAACCTACTCCTGCATTACCCCTATTTGATTTTGTGTTTATAACCCTGTAGTCACCTGACCAGAAGTCTTGTTCCTCCTGCCACCGAACTTCACTAATTCCCACTATATCTAACTTCAACCTATCCATTTCCCGTTTTAAATTTTCTAACCTACCTGCCCGATTAAGGGATCTGACATTCCACGCTCCGATCCGTAGGACGCCAGTTTTCTTTCTCCTGATAACGACATCCTCTTGAGTAGTCCCCGCCCGGAGATCCGAATGGGGGACTATTTTACCTCCGGAATATTTTACCCATGAGGACGCCATCATCATTTAATCATACAGTAAAGCTGCATGCCCTCGGGAAAAATTACGGCTGTAGTTTCCCCTTGCTTTCAGCCGCTCGCAGTACCAGCACAGCAACGCCGTTTTGGTTATTGTTACAAGGCCAGATCAGTCAATCATCCAGACTGTTGCCCTTGCAACTACTGAAAAGGCTGCTGCCCCTCTTCAGGAACCACACGTTTGCCTGGCCTCTCAACAGATACCCCTCCGTTGTGGTTGCACCTACGGTACGGCTATCTGTATCGCTGAGGCACGCAAGCCTCCCCACCAACGGCAAGGTCCATGGTTCATGGTTTTGAACACTATTAAGGTAAATACATTGTTTGTTCTCTATCAAAATCTTTCTTTTGCTAACTATGCCTATCAGTAGTTAGTGCCTTCAGTAGTTTGAATATTTTATTTAGCTGGCAGCAGTGGCGCTCGCTGTATTGCAGTAGTTCGAGTAACTAAGATTTTTCTGAGGTAAGTGATTTGTGAAACGTATAGGGTAATTTAGTCAGGGCCATTCTCTTGTAGGGATTATTGAAAGTCAGATTGCGTTGCGCTAAAAAAATATTGTGTGTCAGTTTAAGCACAGTCATGTATAATTTTTCTAAGGGGACGCTTCAACACGTCTCGGTCACCTCTTGTTCGCATTGACGGCACTTTGAACAGTGGACGTTACATTTCAGATGTGTTACGACCCGTGGCTCTACCCTTCATTCGATCCCTGCGAAACCCTACATTTCAGCAGGATAATGCACGACCGCATATTTCAGGTCCTGTACGGGCCTTTCTGGATACAGAAAATGTTCGACTGCTGCCCTGGCCAGCACATTCTCCTGATCTCTCACCAATTGAAAACGTCTGGTAAGTGGTGACCGAGCAACTGGCTCGTCACAATACGCCAGTCACTACTCTTGATGAACTGTGGTATCGCGTTGAAGCTGAATGGGCAGCAGTACCTGTACACTCCATCCAAGGTCTGTTTGACTCAATGCCCAGGCTTATCAAGGCCGTTATTACGGGCAGAGGTGGTTGTTCTGGGTACTGATTTCTCAGGATTTATGCACCCAAATTGCGTGAAAATTTAATCACATTTCAGTTCTAGTATAATGTATTTGTCCAACGAATACCCGTTTATCATCTGCATTTGTTCTTGGAGTAGCAATTTTAATGGCCAGTAGTGTATATTGTCGAAGATGATCGTTTTGGTAGTCCAGGAATTATGAGATGTGGAGGCATAATCTTGCATGGGCAAACTGAACACCGGATCTTTGAAGATGATACACTCGCCAGTCATCGTTATTGTGACGCTGTACTCCTCCCCCATGTGCTTCTTTTGAGGGGTTCATTTGGCCTTGATCTCAATTTTATGGAGAGCAGTTTGCAGTATCATCGAACTGCACAGGTGGAGGAGCTCCTGGAACGAGAGGATATTCGGGGAATGGACTGGACTGCCCGTTCTCCCGACTTAAATTCCATCGGGCGAGTGTTGGATGCATTGGAGAGACTTATTGCAGCACGTCCGCAAGCACCAAGCATCCAGCCTCAGGCGTGCATGTGTGTGATGTCCTTAGGTTAGTTAGGTTTAAGTAGTTCTAAGTTGTAGGGGACTGATGACCTCAGAAGTTAAGTCCCATAGTGCTCAGAGCCCTTTGAACCATTTTTGAAACTTGAGATGAGGATGCACTGCCACATGGGATGATCACACACCCAATTAAGAACCATGTCCCACCTTTTGTAATGTCCAGGGGACCAAAATAAATCGCTATGACTTCAATGCAATTATTGCCTTAGAATAGAAGTGTCTTTTCAGTTCTCCTCATTGGGTGTTACTTTCTTCTGTAGTATACTATTGTAGTTTTTTATATGATTGGTGAAAGAGCTCAATTAGACCCATTTCCATTTAAACTGAGTGTCGTGTCCACATGCAACCATTAACAGCATTGTGTATGTTTCCTTCTGATATTATTTGGTACATTGGCCTTGGGAAGGGGAGAACACAAATGTGTTTCTTTATTTCTCCATTGAAGCAGATCTGTCCCCTCCCCTTTCTTTCCAGTATAAACATGTATGTTTCTGTGTAAATGGGGGAGTGAGAACGCTAAAAAGTCACTCCCCTGTAAGCAGAAATAGATACAGTCTTCTTGGGATGTTGTACTAACCTGATCGATTCATTTGTCTGGGACCCAGAGACACGGCAGGAACAAGAAGGACTAGTCAGGGTTGGCGACAGGTTCGAACATCCGCCTCCTCCCGCTCCGCAAGCAAGGGAACGGAGCGGATAAGGTATGGTGGCATTGTGTGGTCAGATCTGGGAGGTGAGCGACACTTGCTTGGCTGTCAACTTGGTTTGTGAACATGTGTTTCACAGTGGAGTTATTTTCGAGTCAGTTTCTATTAGGACGTAATTGATATTCATGTGTGCCAGCCGTGGTAGCCGCGCGGTTTTAGGCGCTTCAGTCCAGAACCACGCGGCTGCTACGGTCGCAGGTTCGAATCCTGCCTCGGCCATGGGTGTGTGTGATGTCCTTACGTTAGTTAGGTTTAAGTAGTTCTAAGTCTAAGGGACTGATGACCTCAGCTGTTAAGTCCCATAGTGCTTAGAACCATTTTTTTTTTTTGACATTCATGCAGTTAAATTAGTTAGCGTTGATATATTGAGTATAGGTAAATTCTGGATATGACATGTACCTTGCTTTGTTCACAAGAGTGACCATTGGGCTGCGTGCAGCCTAAGAGATCTTTCGATTAAATTAATCTTTTTTTCTCTTTCAGGTAATGGTTTTACCAGATGAGATAGGAAAGCATGTGTTAATCTAAGTGAGATACAGTAGAATAGATTGAAATTTGTTTTATATATAATGTCGTGTGACAAGGGCCTCCCGCCGGGTAGACCGCTCGCCTGGTGCTAGTCTTTCGATTTGACGCCACTTCGGCGATTTCCGCGTCGATGGGGATGAAATGATGATGATTAGGAAAACACAACACCCAGTCCCTGAGCGGAGAAAATCTCCCACCCAGCCGGGCCCTTAGGATTGGCGTTCTGTCGCGCTGACCACTCAGCTACCGGGGGCGTTGAATAACTATAAACATGCAAAAGATTGAAATGAACGTGCCATGTGTTCAGTTATGCTAAAGTCCAATGAGTCTGCTGTTCAAATCATGTTCTGGTAATCTGCATGGTCCCACGCCACCACGTGTGTAGAATAAGTATGGGTCTCTCTCTCTCTCTCTCTCTCTCTCTCTCTCTTTCTCTCTTACACACACAGGCGCACACACACACACACACACACACACACACACATACACATACACACACACACACACACACACACTATAACGGTGAACGGTGAGCTCTAGAATAAACCAGCAAAGGAGACATGAGCCCATTGCAGGTCTAGATTAACTGAAAACTGCCGCCTGGATTTGAATCTGGTATTATGTGTAGCCCCTAGCCACTAGCAGTGTACAGTAAGTGTTTTCTCATTTCACTAACGGTAACTTCTCAGTATCTGCTTGGCAGATACCTTGGGTAGGTATATTAGAGGATTTTCTCTGATTTCAATGTAATGGCCAGATAGAGCGGAAACTGCCATTATAGATTCCTTTATGCGTATTTGTGGAAGCCATCATAGCAAATCTGACTAAAGTGAAGATCCATATACCTGGTCGTTCGCTAGTCATTAATGGCTTCCAGACTTCCGTGCCATTATACGTAATAATTCACAGTACACATAGCGTACCAGTACTTTTCGCCCGTTGTTTCGTCATGTACTTTAAGTTCCTCCTAACAGTATTCAGTTTATCCCGCGCATTTTATTTTAACTGCATGCCCTTGAAAAGTAGAGTGTGCATGTGCATACGGTGACATTTAACTGTGATAACCGTTTCTCCTAAATCCTCCATTTCAGCCACCTAATCGGACTGCACCCAATCAAATTATCTCTACTGACATTAAATGAATGTTCATCCCATGTTATCTGAATTAATAGCGCCATAAGGTGACTTGTAATATTTACATGTGGTGTGTGAAGCTACTAAGAATATTGAATTAAATTCGCATCAACAGTGATCTTTGGAATGCACTACGCGTTCCCAACCAGTAAGACCATCCAGGTGTTCCCTACGAAAGAATGGCAATTATCTTAAAGTTCTCAAGATCACCATAACTCCCCTTTCGTTACATGATCAGCATTCCTGAGCTCAATGGGGTTCTCTTCAAAAGGAGCCTATGTGCCTATGAAACGTTAATCTTACGTAAAGTCGTTATCTGTTTGCACAATACAGGAGCTTAATCTAAGTATTTTATTTGAGTGTCCTTACCAGATTATTACCCATATTTCTAGGAAGGCATGTGGGCTACAGAAGACCATGCGTATGAGTTAGTTTTGCACAGTTTTGTTAAATCCCAAGAGATAGAGGGAGCAACAAAAGTAGAGAGAGGCTTTCAAAGGTTAAAGTTTCATAAGCTATCTTACTTGGCAGTGTGACATCATGTGAAAGATACTTTCCTACTTACTTTTTGAACACTAGTGTAGAATAACTAAATAAACAAAATAATCATTTAGAATATTCTGTGAGTGACTACAATGCGGTGATAAAAGATAAACCACAAGCTTGCATTAGGGAAAGATGGCGGAAGGAAATGGCCCATATTGTTTCAAAGGAACCATCCCGACATTTACCTTAGGTGATTTAGAGCAATCACAAAACCCCAAATCTGGTTGCCTAGATGCTACTTTGAACCACCGTCCTACCAAATATGAGTACAGTTTCTCACAACTGCGCTACCTCATTTCGTCTGCGAGATTGCGAAGGTGTTTGACTGCATGGACCGTGATAACCTCATAACAGTTATTTCGTGTGGTCCTATGACCTGATGCAATTTCGTGTGCTTCTACGGCGTCGTGCAAGTATTTCAATGGGACGTCATGTCAGTGACTTGCGTGAACCTAACCTACCCGAGTTATCCAGCTGGTGAAAGGGAACCTACAGTTCAACGAAAAATCCAAACAATGTGTCGATTCTGGCGAATCTCCACATAATTAAAAAGTGAATGGCAGGTTAAAAGGCGGACTGAAAAATGCGTGGTCTGGCCATATGCTTTACTGCTTCAACAGTGAGAACGTGTAAAAATTAGAATAACATGAAAGAAACAGTAAATATAGTAGTTTTGTGGTTTTTATCTTATCTACCAGCCAGAAAGCCAAACGTGTCCGTTCCATGAAGATCAGGTAATATTTGGTATTCAGAATCTAAACCAATTAAAACCGTATTTGGTATTTAGAATTTAAATAAATCAGACTTAGTTCTACTTCTCTGTTATTCCTAATATTCGTTAGCGATCTAGAATTTGAACTGTCACAAAATGTAAATTTGGTCTTTTTACAGATGGTACAAGTATGCAAATCAAAAACAGTACTAGTTCTGTTACTGTAATTGAAGCTAACGAAGGATTTGAAAACAATAACAGCTGCTTTAAAACAAACCGATAATCATTAAATTTTGGCAATACTCGCACCATATGATTCAGTACTTCTCACAGAATCCTGGAGAGTTACAAGTACAAAATTTTTGAGGATTTTGTGGCTTCTTGTTGACATACTGCCTCTTGCATTTTGTCTCAGCTTCTTCACCCAACAACTGTCTGATAATTTTTCTGAGGTTGGAAGGTGGCAAGCCTATTCACATGCACCTTTTCTTTAATATGAAGATAACGCACTAATTAGAGGATAATCATGGAGCAGAATGCGATAATAACGTTTTATTAAAGTGAACTGGATTACAATGGCCGTATGTACTGTCTTCTAACTTCATACCAAATACAGTTAACAAGGTTCTGGTTTACTTGTTTTTTTTTCCTGTGTTTTCTGTAAGTTTGTGCGAATGGAAAGCATGCTGGAACTAGTACACGCAAGACAGTGATCATTGTAATGGAAAAACTGGTCGTCTGGTATCGACACAGGCGAGGCTCTGGCGTTGATCCTACGTCGGGCCAACCACGGGCGTGTCAGCTATTGTGCATTTACGACCGAACCCTGTCGTCCAGCTGGGCTGAGGCCTGTGAAGAGACTTTGTCAGCAGGAGGCCAGCGCTTTCTCGTATTCTGAAGAATGCCTGCAGGAGATGACAATCTCACACTTTCCTAAAGAAACACGGCTTGCAGAAAAATTAGAGCCTAGCCTCGGGAGCAGTGTTTTGCTTTCAGAGGACCTCTGATGCGAGGCTGGTTTCAGGGCGCTCAAACGCACGATTGGTAAAAATGTTAGTGACATCACGAGACGGAGTAGAAGCAGCAGCTTTTTGGAAGAAGAATGGCGAATCGAAACGTCATTGGCGTTTTATCGTGGCGTGTTTTTCTTGGCTGAATTTTTGTGCATGAAGGATCCTCGTCATTGGTTGGTTGAAAGTCAATATTCTGCAATTCGCTGACATGTCGCGTTTTGGAGGGATGGAATAGCAGGCTGTTCTGTTCAGCAAAAAATCTGAGAGTTCACTGAGAGATGGGTAGGTTTGCCCATCTTGTGTGCATCAGCACCGTTCAACAGGAGACAGAGAGCCATGCGGTTCTGGCTCAGACCTTAGCAGATGAGTCTCAAGTCCAGTATTGCTTTAGTAGACGCCTGAAAGACAACAGACACTGCAACTGTTAAGATGAATGTTCGCAAATAATTTTCAGAACATCGGTTGCATCTAAGGGGTATGTTTTCTCAATCGTTCAAATAAAACTGAAAACGATTAAGTTTACTTGGTAGAACGGACATAGGGGGCATTTGTAAAGTCAACTGACATTCTTGAATAGTCAGATCCACTTCCTGTGTATTTCAATTAAATAAATTCAGGTGTTTACCCAAAGCTTGTTTTTGTTAACACCTTCCATTTATATCAGATTTATTTCTTTTTAATTTACCACTTAAGAATCTATAGCTAGGGCGGTAAATACTGCACATTATCCATTCCACTGAACACAATAATTACAGCTCGTGTCTTAAAGCCGTGTCTGTCTCTTAATTAACATTCTGGATCAGGGTAACCATTTTTCCACGCAAGGAGTTTTGCATAAATTGCCGAACCCTTGCCAGGATAGAATTTTTGTGGATTTTTTCGGAAACAGGCAGAAATATTGATAACAGGATTTACCTTCGATTTGTCTTTAGCTTCATGTTCATGGTTTTCTTGATTTTGCTCCACGTCTGATTGATCACCAACACTGTAAATCAGCATTATGAAATTTTATGTGGCTAAATATGCATGCAAACGTTATGTGAAAAGAGTTATTGTCTGTGGGAAACTAGAAATTTGTCATAAGAATTTTTTGTTGTTTTGGGGGGTGTCCGACTTTCGTGAGCGTGTTAGAGAACAGATCAGTTCGCAATAGCCAGTGTTTCGCGTCAGATTAGTTGAGTGTGCTGTACCAGATTTGAGCCAGTTCAAGAGGAACTCACAAGAAGCAGAAAATCGATGTCCTACTAATGTGTAATGTGGCTGACCACAGCGTGCCATGTAATTAGGCAAACCAGGGATTATGTGCAATGCGCAGATAGTATGGCCACTCAGCTTAGGCATACGAGCATTTCACTTAGTCATGTCTAAGGAGGAAGAAATACGTTGAGCAGTGAGAGAGGTATAGAGTAGCAATAGACGACAAATGAACAATGCTTAACAGTAATAATGAAAAGAAAAAATTAGTTTTGGGAAGATGAATAGGAAAGAACTTTACAATATTTTTATGTAGTATTTGCAACAGAAGTTTTTACATCCAGATCCAACGTTTGAATGTGGTCATGGAATCGATATCATATACAAAGCATCTGTGAGGAATAAATGGAATGTGTAGTTGTTTAGAAGTTAATGGCAAGGTTGAAAATCCTTCTCAGTTTTGAACCAACTAAAGTGAATTATTATAGCAAATATAAGTGGCACAGTAACCCTTGAAAGGAATCCATGGCAGTGAATCTGTCTTATCTTAGATGACGTATTTTGTAGCATTAAACTAAGGTGCGAGCATATCAGAGCCAGACTTTGTAATCCTAATTTTTGATAATCTCATTTGCGAGACTGGCGTATATGCAGAGAGATACCATTTTCTGAAAGAAGTGGACTACCTGGCGATACCTGAAGTATACTACTTAGAGGAGTAGGATGTTCATTCAATGAGTGCCGAGAATGATCAAATTATTGATAGCCGTATCTGTCAGAAAACATAAAACTCAGTATATTGTCCGAACAGTGTGCCATGAGGCCACGATACAAACGAGGCGAGGGCAGTTTGGATATGAAGAAAATCTTCTAGGCGATATAGAAAATAAAAGCGATCGTAAAGTTAGTATTGGTCACGACGAAGATAAAAAAAGTGATTTGCGAGTTGAGCACCATGTACCATAGATCATACCAACCAGACAACAAATGGGGAGACCGGTTATTGAGAAGAAGATGAAGACGAGACAACACAGCATGGACTAGTAACAATTCGCAATTGCGAAGAAGAAGAGAACAGGAAGTCAAAAAACCAGCGAGAGACTGTACTCCATTAAAATCACGCACATCTTGGACAGACAAAAATAATGAGACAGGGGTTAACAATTTCAATATAACAGAATTTTTGAAAGCAATGCGAAAACAAGGTAAGGCCATGGGGTATAAGGTACGAGGAAAGGGAAAAGAAATTAAGGACATGGGGGAGAAGACACGAAACGGCATAATGAACGAAATTCAGAAACAAGCAGAGGAAACTAATAAAATTGCTCAGGAGGCGGCGAACGAAGCACAACAAACCAAGAAGCAGCAATAAACGTGAAAGACAATTGCAAGAAAGCAGTTAAGGAATGGCGCGAGGAGATAACAAAAACAGGCAACAGAGACGAAAGTGAGGAAATGTGTCAAAAATAAATAAATAGAGAAATGGGTGGATAAGACAGAGACATATTGACAGTCATTTGACAAATGAGATTCGTGAGAGAACAGAGAGTGAAATTTGGAAACTTAGTGCAGGATCTGATATGACAACCCAGCATCTATTGCAGAAACAGAGGAAATACACACGCTTCTCGCATTCAAGAAAGTATCAACATATGAAAACAGAGGAGAATCAAAGAGGCACATAAAATTCGAAGTAAGTTGCAATGGAAGTTCAGGAATATATTAGGAGAAAATGTTTGATCGAATGAGAAACAAAAGTACATGCCAATGAGTAGCACTCATTAACTTGATGAAAGTGAATGTTAGCTATAAACTTGGTAGCAGTGAGAAGGCTTATGACGAACCATGACAGGAAGATGTGAGAAGAGTGGAAACGACAGTGAGAGTGAGCATAAGG
This sequence comes from Schistocerca serialis cubense, assembly GCF_023864345.2. NCBI lineage: Eukaryota > Metazoa > Arthropoda > Insecta > Orthoptera > Acrididae > Schistocerca > Schistocerca serialis. Next base: position 586,064,681 of record NC_064639.1, read on the forward strand.
GGCGAAGTGCCGTCTGATTACACACATTTCATACAGGTACAGACGTTCCAAAGCTGTAAAGATGAGGGGAAAACGCCTAAACCCCAAAACCTGAATTTCCCAGTTTCATTTATCGATATGTCTGTCATGCTCATTGAGGTACAAACTAAAATTTGTGTGACCATACATGGAGGGAATCGTAGCAGAAAACATAAGAGACACAGCAGCTATGTGCAGTTTGTACAAAGAATTCAGATAAGGGTTTTGGCAAACTACTGGTCACAGAAGACTCAAGAGTGAATTAAACATGAAAAGATAACAAAGACCATGCAGGGTCAGTTTTCAAAAGCCCAAAGAAATTCTTAGATTCAGTGGTGAAGAAGATCCTTTCTGAGATGTACCACGCACTCCCAGAAATATCGTTAGGTACTGCCGTACAAAGCTAACATCACATTGTCAGAAAGTGTTAGCAGGATTAGTCAATGAAGATATACGCACATTTTGAAACATGCTATGTGAATTGGAATTCACATTCAATCAACAGAGTGGCAAAGAAAGAAGGCGAAGGTGATTCCATACACAGTGATATGGACTGCAAATGGTGCAAAATAACCAATTAGGTCAGGCAAATTATGAATGGAGAACCAGTATAGAAGAAAAGACAGAGGGTAGTAGATACAGATATAATAAAACGAAAGTACTCAGTTGCGGACAGCAGGCTCTGTCTGGGACGGATCAGAGACATGAAATTATCGGTAGAGAAAAAAATGTTCAAATGTGTGTGAAATCTTATGGGACTTAACTGTTAAGGTCATCAGTCCCTAAGCTTACACACTACTTAACCTAGATTATCCTAAGGACAAACACACACACCCATGCCCGAGGGAGGACTCGAACCTACGCCAGGATCAGCCGCACAGGCCATGAGTGCAGCGCCTCAGACCGCTCGGCTAATCAAGCGCGGCGGTAGAGAAAGGGGAGCAGCTTGGCGTGTTTTGTTCAGGATTGGATTTAGTACATGAGTAATTAGAACAAGTGGTACTAGTTTCAAGAGTTTACATGTAATACTACATGACCCAATGAACAAAATTTGAGTAAAGGTTGCTGCATTTAGAGTTAATTGTAATAAGAAGGTTAATCATGGCCATGATTATTCATGCACCAACAGACAAACCTTGGAGCATATGGAGCTCTAATGGAGGAGATATCGTAGGAAAGAAAGACCAAAAATGTAGAATAGATACATAAGGACAGTAGCATCCAAAAGCTGTAAAACCTGTTTATATGAGAGTATCTTGATTTGTTTCATTAATCACTATATTTCATAGTATATTTGCATGATCTACATGAATAACTACATTTAATGCAGTTGCAAATTAACCAAGATTGTTACACTTACAGCATGGCATGAGTGGAGCCATTAACCTTTTACTAAACCAAGATTAGAACTATGATAAACTCGCATTATACAAATGATGCAGGTATCATCGTGCCATCAGCGCCAGTCAGTCGATTATAATGTCAATAATAAAAGGTGTTTCAGTGAAAATCACGTAATTTTTGATGTTGTAAGGAACTCTCTATATATTTTCGATGAACTGTGGATGAAGCCCTACCAACAGGCATTACATGCACTGATAAAAAATGATAGTGCAATGAGAATGGCTAGTTTCTAGCTGAAATCTAGATCTGCTAATAAAAAATTTAAAAAGGACGACTGATAGCTGAAATCTATTATTTACAAGTCAATATAACAGTCGCTGAGTGCTACAGCCTTCTGACTGGAAGGTAACCTGACAATCTCTATATTTTATTTTGTTTATCCTTACACTTGGTCCTGAATTTGTGGTCATTATATTAATTTACTGCTTGCTATTAGGGTCATTCCACAACTGTAAAGTCTTTCTCATGGAGATATTTGTTGAATTGTACTTAATATTGTGATAGAGCTGTGTACTGAGTCTGGTCTCGAGGAATATGCAGAATCTCCCAGACGTGAAGAGTGGGACTGCAACGACGGCATGCTTAACTGTCCGATGCAACAGGGGAGGCGAGAGGCAGGCGCTCAGCCCAGCTGGGGGCAGCTGTGGTGAAGGTCGCCCAGCTATGGCAGCAGACCATTTTCGTCCTGGGCACTGACATGAATGGTGTGCGGTGGGTCTGGAGACCCAGCAAGGGGCCCCTAGGAGGCGAGAGGTAGATGACAAAATAGGTGACTTTAGTATAACGACAGAAGCGAACCACAGTCTGGAACAATGGAGGGGCCAATGAAAATAAGGGATTCCTGTGGAATGTGGGCACCCTAAGGACTGGTAACGCTGGAACTGTACCACAGTAAACCAAGATTATACCTTCGAGAAATCATGACATAAAGAGTCTTCATTACAATAATGCAACCTTTTGCTCTGGCTTGAGACTTATATTCATTATCCAGTCCGTACCACAATAAAACACTGTTCTACGTAATCATTACCCATTGCAACATTTCTGTCCTCACAGCGAGAATATCCTGATCCTATCTGTCAGCACACTCAGTATCGATCAGAACGATATTTTCAAATTAAAGTCTTAAGTAGCGAGGAACGACTGTCCAGGCTACCCCAAAACTAGCTACTGCTCAGCTCTAGCGAGTGGCTCAGCAAAACACTGTCACGTTACACTCGAGTCAGCAAATAGACGACCAGTACCAGCAACATGATCGTTGAGACAGTACAGAACACATGTTTCACCCACCTGTTGACATGTATCTGATACAATGGGAAAAGGCTAGCCACATTATCGTTGAATGAGGTGACGTCACACCCAGTGTCACTGTCACCCTCTCTTGACTATATCTAAGCAGACTGGAAGGCGACCCATTTGCTCTCTACTGTACTGGTAGAATCTACCCAATATGCCACACCCATGCTTTGAGCGATGACAGGATGGAGATGCATTGAAATGATCCACTTGCTCTACGACTGCACATTGTATATCAGTGAACCCTCCCTACACTCACATGGCAAAGAGAACCCCAGCAGGCACGTGGTGATCAAATACAATCCTACTCCAAGATCAGGTCTGGATTCAGTGATTTCTGTTCATTATATATATATATTCATTTTGATGTCAATGTTTAGTGTACTTATTATCATGTATTTTGTACTATCTCTTTGCTGTCACATGCCTCACCAATTAGCTGTTGATTTGACAAGTTTACACAAGCTCATACTTAAGAGTTCCTTAATCATACTTAAAGATTTGTTTTCATTTTGATTTGCATTATCACATTTGTTATAGTACTCACACCATGTTTTCACAGAAAAACTATTCAGTAACTTGAAACATTTCATGATATTATCTGTACAATATCATTTAGTACCACATTAACTGCTTGAATATTTGAAAAATTGGCTACATTTATACACAATACTGGAATCACATTATTTTATGTTTTTTAATGTTTCTTAATTTGTTCTATGCACCATTATGTACAAACTTAGAGCATTTTGAGAAATACCTCGTGTGGATTTGTATGATGGTCACATCTATAGGGTGTTTCTATATTTCTAAAATGTGATTAATGTTCGTCTATTTGTGGATGATATGTTTTTACACATAATTTAAATTACTGTAGATTTATGCTAGCTATGTGGTATGAGTGGACTTACTGTCACTAATCTTTTCATCTTTTAGTAAACTAAATGAGCAATGAACCATACTTGATGAAAGGCAGAGTCAGAGATTTAATTTTATAACATCATTTTCACTCTGACCTTAATAAAGAGATTCTTGTGTCTGATGACTGGTACATGAGCCCTTATTTGTTCTTGTGCATGATATATCAAGGACCTGAATTCAGCATTCAATCCTACACTGATTATAAGCTAGGATGGTTTTCTTGAGGTATATGTGACTGTCTCTGTCATTTGGTAATTACTTACATGTTGTAGTTGTAAGGGTTATTTGTTCTACGCTATTGACAGTTATTAATGCTGATTGTCACTTGAACTAACATGACATTCTCGTGAAATCAGATGGATTTGGGACAGAAAATTTTGCTTGTTGCTGCCCCTCCACCTCTGCTAAGAGGGGCACCTCTGGTACAAAATTTTTATGGCTAACGGTATCTAAATGAGAATGACATACTAAGTAGATAATAAACACAGAGTAGAATACGATAATAATGTTTTATTAAAGTGAATTGGATTACAATGGCTGTACGTTCTGATTTTTAACTAGCTTCATATCAAATACAGTTGACATGGTGCAGATCTTCCCAGTTTTTTTTTTTTTTTTTTTTTTTTACTATGCTTTGTCCGAGTGCATGGGAACGGGAAGCACGCAGGATCTAGAACAGACAAGCAGTGACTGACATAACGAAAAGAGTGGCCCTCTGATACCGGCACATAGAGCCAGCCTCTGTGGTTCATTCATGAAAGTCACCACGCCAGGCCTGCCACACATTCAGCGATTGGCTGACATGTCGTGTTTTGGCGGGAAGGAATTGCAGGATGGATGGATAAGCTAAAAATCTAGGAGTTTGTTGACAGATGGGATGTTGTACGCATCTCGTACACATCAGTACCCTTGACTCGGCAACGGAGAGTGTGCGCATTTGCCGCACTTTAACAGATGAGTGGGGTCCAGAATTCGTCTCGACGGAAGCTCGACACACGTTCTGTACTGCAGAGACACACACATGATAGCGGCGTTCTGCACGTGTCATGCTGATTAATTACAATAAGCATAATTAGCAGCACTGGAATCGAAGGTCAACTCTTGATCCCCATTTGCTCAAGGCAGTGGGATCATCAGTCTCAAGTCCAGCATTGCTTTGGTAGATGCATGAGTTTCTCTATAACTGTCAGGCCAACGGTTACTGTATTCATTTAGATTAAAAGTTCATGAGTAATTTTCAGAACGTGAGTTGCGTCTAAGGAGTATGAGTACTTGTTTGTTCAAGTAACACTGAGAACCAATAAGCATACTTGGTAGAATTCACATAGGAGACCTTTGTGCAGTCAGTACTATTTAATGTGTGTTTCAATTGAATAAATTAATGTGTTTATCCAAAGCGTGTTTCTGTTAAAACCTTCCATTCGTATCACATTTATTTCGTAGTAGTTCTCTTAATTAACTTTCTGGGTCAGTGTAAAGATTTTAATAGCAAGGAGTTTTGCAACATCTTACATGCAAAAGCGTCTGGCACTGTCAAAGCTTCAACCTCCTTTGGTGGAGGCAGACTGGAGTCCAGCTCGCAGTCGGAGATTTTATATACATCTCATGCCGATGTCTGAGGACTTTTCCTTCGTAATTGCCATTGTGCTTCCCCCCTTGCTACCCGCAGTAGTCGTTCGCTGTGTCATAACTATGCAAGATCCGTTTAGCTTGAAACTTTTGTCTCCGTTATTGAAGTTGATATCATGCTTTGAATTTCTACAGCTTCCCTGAGCAAGCAGGAGTGGTAACCCTTCTACACATCAACAGCTTCCGTGCCGGAGAATTTTATTGTGTGATCGGTCTCAGATAGGGCATGCTCCGCCATTGCTTATTTCTCCATTGTTCCAATCTGCAATGCCACTGATCCTAAATAGTACTGATGGATCGTCCAGTCATTTCCACGTAGACTTTTTCACATCTACAGAGTCTATGGTATATTTCCTACATTGCGCATATGTTCCTTTTGGATTTTACCGATTTAGACACTCTTTGACCTTCTTGGTCGGTTTGATAATCGTCGTTAAATCGTGTTTGCGTAATGTGCGGGGGCTTCTATTCATCACCCTGGGATATGTGGCAGGAAGGCCATACCCGATGTTTCTTCTCACAGCGTGTCACTTACTGAGTGTTAGATTTCCTGATACTTCTCATGCAACTGGCAAAGCGCCCATTGCTCCTCAGAACGCTTTTCAGGCGTGGTATCTCGCGTCTGAGATCTTGTGGATCACATATATTTCTCTGACTTGTGTTTGGAGCGTATTAATCATTACTCTTTCTCGGCTCGATAATTAGCACAGACATCATCCTGTGTGTGTCAATTTTCGATACACGCTGTGTCCCGTTTCTCGGAAACAGCGCATCTAGGGTAGTGTTTGGTCCTTTACTACCTCCATAGCAGATTTTATGTTGGCATAGATACTGTTCAGTTGTCTTACGAAGCCACCGATCTGTTCATTATCATGGCTCCACACAACGAAGGTGTTGTCAACATACTTGTACAACACCTTAAGTTCATAAGATGCCAGGTCCAGTGCCCATTTTTCAAATTACTCTATGAAGTGCTTGGGCGTCACTGGGCTAAGTTGACCACGCAGGCGATTCCTTCAACCTGTTCAAAGAAATCTGCACTCCACATCATTTAGTTCATAGTGAGACATGTATGAAAGACTTGATCATGTGTGAAAATGCATCAATATGCTCCAGAAAATCCCTGAGTGGCACTTCGGCAAACAAAGAAACAACATCAAAGCTGATCAGGATGTCGTTTGGTTTAAGTCTTAGTTCCCTCAGTTTCTCTATGAAATGTCCCGAGCCCCTTATGTATGTGTCAGTCTTTCTCGCGTATAGCAGAAGCAGAGAGGCAAAGTGTTTTGCCAGTTTATACGTTGGTGAGTAAGGAGCGCTTACCATCTGCCTTGGGGGGTGCATCATCTTATAAATTTTCTGTCATCCTTACAGCTGATGTGTGACTTTTTCTTTTGCCTGCTGTTAAGAATTTAATTTTATTCAACATTTATGATAGTAATTGAATACGAATTCCCATAATCGACACTTTGCAGTTTAATTGTTCTCTGATCTGTTCATACATCGGCTTACAAAGATAGAAATTAAAAGCCAAAACTCACTTCAGCAACGTAATACAGAATTCACTGCCTGGCACAGTAAACATACGGCTAACAGGAGTGTGGGACTGACAACAACTATGGAAAGCTACAAGTAGCACACATGAGAATTCATGGATTTTACACAATTGAAAACTAATTTCGATTCCCATGACACTACCACCTTTACCGAAATAGATACTCACACACAAAAACTTATCATAATACTGCTGCTCTACCAAAGGGGGCTAGAAACGGAATGCCAGGATCTGCTGGCAATAAATCATTTGATGTTGCCTGAGACACAGAATAATCTAACGCTACAGCTGCGGCCAGAAACACATCAGTGATGATTTATTTGCCTATTGCTAAACAGCTGACTTGGCCAAAGGTGACTGGTTCAAATGGCTCTGAGCACTATGGGACTTAACATCTATGGTTATCAGTCCCCTAGTACTTAGAACCACTTAAACCTAACTAATCTAAGGATATCACACAACACCCAGTCATCACGAGGCAGAGAAAATCCCTGACCCCGCCGGGAATCGAACCCGGGAACCCGGGCGCGGGAAGCGAGAACGCTACCGCACGACCAGGAGCTGCGGACGCCAAAGGTGATTATTGGAGACAATGCGTCCAGCCATTTTTCAGGCGAGGTTGTCCAAGCTGCTAAATACAGTAATATTAGGTTTATCTGCCTGCCCCCTAACTGCACTCACTTGATGCAACCGCTTGACGTGGCGTTCTTTAGACCTTTAAAGGCTCAGAGGGGAAAGACGTTAACAAAATAAAGAGAGAAGCGTGGGATAAAGAGCAACCTATCAATACACATGTTTCCTTCCCTACTGAAATCGACACTAAGTAACACTATCCCATCTCTGCTGCCAACCTGATATTTGAATTCAGGGCTCCAGCCAGCCATACCCTGAATAAGTATGAAGTGCTAAAGAAACTTCCTGAAAGTCAGGTCACTTGTGATCTGGAAGAATTTTCAATGAAATTCGATTAATCTGTTGCAGGATAAGAGGAAGAAATCGACGTCTGACCGAAGGACAAAAGTAGCAGTCCAGGCAAGCTTGTAGAGGATTTTTATGAATAGGTACAACCCTGCACAAGCCAAGATGAGCAAGTTGCCACAAGTCAAGATGAGCCAGTTGTGAGTCAGAAGAAAAGGGGTCACCCATCTAAACAGCTCCCAGTGTCCGAGAAGAAGGAAAAAGAAGAAAGACGAATTTCAGAGTCAAGTGATGATGAGATGAATGATGATGAATTGCTCAAAAACCTAGTTGGAAGTGATGACAGTGAAGAAAGGGATAGTTACAGATAATACATAGTACTTGAAGAGTATGAAGCTGAACATCAGTTTGACAAGGTTTACATGCTGCAAGTTACACTGGTGTGCTTCAAGGAAAATACACACATCAAAAAAAGTTTTGCATCACCCCAGTTCCCAGAACTCCTGAAGATAGACGTTGCTATGGATATTGTATCACAGATATAGTCCCGTCGAGGGTTCAGAGATGTCACTAAACCCGCCCAAAGATGTAAACAACGAAGCATGAGCAGCTCCTATTAGATGGAGTTGGTCCAACAGCCTATCAGTTCCAGTCTTTTTACCAGGAAGGAGGTACACGGCTCGTGTTGTCTGTAGTTCAATCATGCCTAGGCAGTCAATACCGCGGTTCGATCGCGTCCGCATTGTTACTTTGTGCCAGGAAGGGTTCTCAACAAGGGAAGTGTCCAGGCATCTCGGAGTGAACCAAAGCGATGTTTTTCGGGTATGGAGGAGATACAGAGAGAAAGGAACTGTCGATGACATGCCTCACTCAGGCCGCCCAAGGGCTACTACTGCAGTAGATGACCGCTACCTACGGATTATGGCTCGGAGGAACCCTGGTAGCAAAGCCACCATGTTGAAAAATGCTTTTTGTGCAGCCACGGGACGTTGTGTTACGACTCAAACTGTGCGTAATAGGCTGCATGATGTGCATCTTCACTCTCGAAGTCCATGGTGAGGTCCATCTTTGCAACCACAACACCATGCAGCACAGTAGAGATGGGCCCAACAACATGCCAAATGGACCGCTCAGGATTGGCATCACGTTCTCTTCACCGATGAGTTGCCTTCAAGCACACAATCGTCGGAGACGTGTTTGGAGGCAACATGGTCAAGCTGAACGCCTTAGACACACTGTCCAGCGAGTGCAGCAAGGTGGAGGTTCCCTGCTGTTTTGGGGTGGCATTATGTGGGGCCGAAATACGCCGCTGGTGGTCATGGAAGGCAGCATAATGGCTGTATGATACGTGAATGCCATCCTCCGACTGATAGTACAACCATATCGGCAGCATATTGGTGAGGCATTCGTCTTCATGGTCGACAATTCGCGCCCCCATCGTGCACATCTTGTGAATGACTTTCTTCGGGATAGCTACATCGCTCAACTAGAGTGGCCAGAATGTTCTCCAGACATGAACCCTATCTACTCGTAACATGCCTGGGATAGATTGAAAAGGGCTGTTTATGAACGACTTGACCCACCAGCAACTCTGAGGGATCTACACCGACTCGCCATTGAGGAGTGGGACAATCTGGATCAACAGTGCCTTTATGAACTTGTGGATAGTATGCCATGACGAATACAGGCATGCATCAATGTAAGAGGATGTCCCACTGGGTATTATAGGCACCAGTGTGTATAACAATCTGGACCACCACCTCTGAAGTCTCGCTGTATGGTGGTACAACATGCAATGTGTGGTTTTCATGAGCAATAAAAAGGGCGGAAATGATGTTTATGTTGATCTCTATTCCAATTTCCTGTACTGGTTCCGGAACACTCGGAACAGAGGTGATGCTAAACTTTTTTTTATGTGCGTATGTTCTAGTGATGTTTCATGCAAAGAAAAATGTAGAATATTAAGTCGAACATCTTATCAGTGATGATGAAGTAACATTTTTGAGGAAATGGCATTCCAAGGTGGTTTCAAATGAGGCTTTTTTTTTGTATGTCCTAATGTTCTTGATACGTCAAGTTTTGAGAAAGGTGATATTTGTAGTATTCTGCTTGAGCCTAAGGTATTTGGAGAGGGAAGGCTCCCTCTTGGGATAAAACTTGATGATTATGACATCTCCTAGAATGAACATTATTTCCAGTGACTTACTCCGCTGTAGAGTGTTTGCAGCTCTGTTTCTTTTTTTTAATGCGAGATCTGTTATTCCATTGGCTTGATTAAAGTCATGCAAATAGGTCTGAAAATGCCTATTTTTAAATAATTATCTTATTGCATAAATAGGTAAGCAGCTGTTTCCGTTATTAGCAAAATTAAGTCATAATCATATGGAAAATTTAAGCTTATGTAAGAAAACTGGTAAATAACATTCAAAATATTGTAAATAAGACACTTTCAAAATAGCATTCACATATAAAATATCATGCTCTTTTATGTAATACAGGCAGCATTGAGCGGCAGATGGTATGATTTCCACACAATAGGCAAATATTTCATTGTTCAAAACCCTTGATCCATGGTATGAAAGTGAACACTGAAAGATTTTTTTAAAAAAAAAGTGCAGGGGAGAAAAATGTATAATTTTCTTTGTCATATTCAGTAATACCTCTTACAACTTCCAAAAGCGTTTCTTGCCAACATCTTCAGAAGTTTTAGTTTAATTTACGAAAATAAATTTAAGATGTTCAAAGTCACCCCACTTATACAGCACTTTAACAACACCAACTGGAAGCATTCCCTACGTGACCGTATCTATTCAAACATTGTCAACATAAAATGAACAAATAGAAAACTTATTATACAACAGAGGAGGGAACATCTGCTGTTGGACAATGGGTGCTTATAGCTAGAAAATCTTTCAACATTTGCTGAAACAAATGGAACTTGGACTGTGACATTTTCATTTAGTTTCAAAACGGAATCAAAAAAGTCGACACGAATATCGATACTTCATAAATTTATAATTTATCTGGTAGAATATCGACATTTCAGTTTCAATACCCACACCTGTGAGTGTCGCGACAATAATAATAAGCAGATGAACCACCATCCTGCAGTGTTGTGCAAACGTTCACATGATGTGTCATAGCCAAGTAACACTGATGTAATTTGGACATGTAGAAAGGTCTGCTACAGTATGGTACAGATGGTAACTCAAAGAAATGCGCATTGAGACGAGAAGGATTGACACTTTTATTACACTGTAGTCATTGTGATTCCTGATGGTCGGGACATTACAACAGCCAGGTCATGTTCTTAGTAGGGCAAAGCGGGTTCTGAGACAGTTTGTTAGTGCAGGTTGCCTACATGAGGGGCAAGTATGTACTCAGAGACAAGCCTACTGTTCTCTTTTGATTGACAAGTCCTTAACCTATTGTTCTGCTAAGAGGGTTATGACCCTCTGGGGATAATCCTTCCTTCTGATTGACAGGTCCTTAACCTATTGTTCACCCACCCCTCCTCTTGCTCCCACTCGCTGATACAGGTACACTTCGGTCGCGTTTTCTGTATTCCGATCCCGCAAGGAATACCGTCATGAAACAACCATCACACGTAATTACACCATAACAGATCGCTTAAACGTATCTGAAAAACCTTCTCGCATCTCGGCAACCGCGCAGGCTGCGCCAGCCGTGCACCCCAGAGCTCACGTCGGCTACCGGACCGCGTCACACCGGCGAAAGCCTGAGAAGTGGTGGCGCGCCCAGGCCACGCGACTGACAGAGCGCACGTCAAGCTGATTCCCGAACAAAAGCACCCAAAAAATTCCTGTCCAAACATGTGCTCCCTCTCTACTTCTCCTCATGGCTTTCGACACCGTTCCTCACAAGCGTCTTCTAACCAAACTGCGGGCCTACGGAGTATCGCCTCAGTTGTGTGACTGGATTCGTGATTTCCTGTCAGAAAGGTCACAGTTCGTAGTAATAGCTCGAAAGTCATCGAGTAAAACAGAAATAATATCCGGCGTTCCCCAAGGAAGTGTTATAGGCCCTCTATTGTTTCTGATCTACACTCCTGGAAATTGAAATAAGAACACCGTGAATTCATTGTCCCAGGAAGGGGAAACTTTATTGACACATTCCTGGGGTCAGATACATCACATGATCACACTGACAGAACCACAGGCACATAGACACAGGCAAGAGAGCATGCACAATGTCGGCACTAGTACAGTGTATGTCCACCTTTTGCAGCAATGCAGGCTGCTATTCTCCCATGGAGACGATCGTAGAGATGCTGGATGTAGTCCTGTGGAACGGCTTGCCATGCCATTTCCACCTGGCGCCTCAGTTGGACCAGCGTTCGTGCTGGACGTGCAGACCGCGTGACACGACGCTTCATCCAGTCCCAAACATGCTCAATGGGGGACAGATCCGGAGATCTTGCTGGCCAGGGTAGTTGACTTACACCTTCTAGAGCACGTTGGGTGGCACGGGATACATGTGGACGTGCATTAACCTGTTGGAACAGCAAGTTCCCTTGCCGGTCTAGGAATGGTAGAACGATGGGTTCGATGACGGTTTGGATGTACCGTGCACTATTCAGTGTCCCCTCGACGATCACCAGTGGTGTACGGCCAGTGTAGGAGATCGCTCCCCACACCATGATGCCGGGTGTTGGCCCTGTGTGCCTCGGTCGTATGCAGTCCTGATTGTGGCGCTCACCTGCATGGCGCCAAACACGCATACGACCATCATTGGCACCAAGGCAGAAGCGACTCTCATCGCTGAAGACGACACGTCTCCATTCGTCCCTCCATTCACGCCTGTCGCGACACCACTGGAGGCGGGCTGCACGATGTTGGGGCGTGAGCGGAAGACGGCCTAACGGTGTGCGGGACCGTAGCCCAGCTTCATGGAGACGGTTGCGAATGGTCCTCGCCGATACCCCAGGAGCAACAGTGTCCCTAATTTGCTGGGAAGTGGCGGTGCGGTCCCCTACGGCACTGCGTAGGATCCTACGGTCTTGGCGTGCATCCGTGCGTCGCTGCGGTCCGGTCCCAGGTCGACGGGCACGTGCACCTTCCGCCGACCACTGGCGACAACATCGATGTACTGTGGAGACCTGACGCCCCACGTGTTGAGCAATTCGGCGGTACGTCCACCCGGCCTCCCGCATGCCCACTATACGCCCTCGCTCAAAGTCCGTCAACTGCACATACGGTTCACGTCCACGCTGTCGCGGCATGCTACCAGTGTTAAAGACTGCGATGGAGCTCCGTATGCCACGGCAAACTGGCTGACACTGACGGCGGGGGTGCACAAATGCTGCGCAGCTAGCGCCATTCGACGGCCAACACCGCGGTTCCTGGTGTGTCCGCTGTGCCGTGCGTGTGATCATTGCTTGTACAGCCCTCTCGCAGTGTCAGGAGCAAGTATGGTGGGTCTGACACACCGGTGTCAATGTGTTCTTTTTTCCATTTCCAGGAGTGTATATTAACGACATAGGAGACAATCTGAATAGCCATCTTAGATTGTTTGCAGATGATGCTGTCATTTACCGTCTTGTAAAGTCATCAGATGACCAAAACGACTTGCAAAATGATTTAGATAAGATATATGTATGGTGCGAAAAATGGCAATTGACCCTGAATAAGGAAAAATGTGAAGTTATTCACATGAGTACTAAAAGAAATCAGCTAAATTTCGATTACGCGATAAGTCACACAAATCTGAAGGCTGTAAATTCAACTAAATACTTAGGGATTACAATTACAAATAACCTAAATTGGAACGATCACATAGATAGTATTGTGGGTAGAGCAAACTAAAGACTGCGATTCATTGGTAGAACACTTAGATGGTGCAACAGGTCTACTAGAGAGACCGCTTACACCACGCTTGTCCCCCCTATTCTGGAGTATTGCTGTGCGATGTGGGATCCGCATCAAGTGGGACTGACGGATGACATCGAAAAAGTACAAAGAAGAGCAGCTCGTTTTGTATTAGGAGAGATAGTGTCACACACATGATACGTGAATTGGAGTGGCAATCATTAAAACAAAGGCGTTTTTCGTTGCGACGGGATCTTCTCATGAAATTTCAATCACCAGTTTTCTCCTCCGGTTGCGAAAGTATTCTGTTGGCGCCCACCTACATAGGGAGAAATGATCATCACGATAAAATAAGAGAAATCGGGGCTCGCACAGAAAAATGTAAGTGGTTGTTTTTCCCGAGCTCCGTTCGAGGTTGGAATGGTAGAGAGACAGCTTGAAGATGGTTCATTGAACCCTCTGCCAAGCACTTTATTGCGAATAGCAGAGTAATCGCGTAGATGTAGATGTGTAGCTGTAATGTGCCACTGCTGGTCGTACACGCGCCGCTGGTCGCGGTTGAACCGAACCGCAAACAATGCAGCCTTTACCCAGTAAACCCCGGCTGAATACCGACACATGCGAAATGCCTTTCTTCCGAGGCAAATGTCTGACTCAGAATCGATACAGAAATAATGTTGAAGTTAATAAATAACTGATTTCTGATCATGTGATTGTGATGTAGGTGATACAAGGTGGATGCTGTAGCTATTCCACACAAATTGACGATGTCACAAAACTAATAGCTCACTGGCTCTGAATACACTTAAAAAAAAAGATCATTGCATGCAAAGAATGAGAGAGAGTTGCAGATTGCTTTGCAGATTACATGGGAACTAGCAAGAGATATTTCATTCCGTCGCGGACTCTAAACTGCCCCAGCTTTCCTGTGCACTTTTCTTGAGGTACTCTTCATGAACCACTTCAGGAGTTATTAAATCTGGTGCGGAATATCACATCTTGAAGATGTCACAAATGGTGCTTCAGAAGACATACCATATGTTGATTAAATCGTTAATAAAGTGTTTATACAGTTTACTTCACACACTTTAAAACTACTCAAAAAAAAAAAAATAGACGCTGCACAGTAGTTTGCACGCATAAACAACAGCGTTACATTTGTGACGAGATTTTCCATTAAATAATACAAACCTGTTATTATTTGACATCACAACTGGAATCGATGATGTTTGAAATGATAGTTGGAATTATATCATAACGGTTGTAGAGTCTCCAACCACAACAGGTCTGCTAAATGTAATCTGTTTTTTAAAGGTACTATAGAATTCCTAAGTTGACTAATTCTCTCAGCTACACCAGGACGAAGAAGGAACGAGGAAAGGGTCTACCACATGATAGGATAGTAACAACAACAACAATAAATACCGCCAAGATGTACTGAGAAACACGATACATTCGGGGCTAGATGACTGAGATAGTCGGAAACACTATCATATTCCACGTAATCGCCTTCCGGTCCCCGACATGCACCATGCCGCAGTACAGTGCCTGCGCTCAGAGACTGGCAATAAACGTGGCCCAGGACTGCTGCCACAGAAGCGTGTGTGAGCCAGACAGAAGACAACTGGCCGTGGAGGGCTCCCACCCCAGGAGAACCTGAGTGGTAGGAGTTCGAATACTATCAACACTCCCAGCACAAACACTCGGAGTATACATGCGACACATGTGATCCCGAAGCAACTCAATGCAAACTGGGTATTACTTCACTATTCACCCTTTAACGGGTAACCTTAAGCCAAATCGTCCTAAGCTGGAAGCTTTCTTGGACTCTCTGAACTGGTGCTCAAGTCCCAACCTGGAACAAAGGCGTCTGCAAGGATGCTGTTTCCATCTCCAACCTGCTTTCTTGCTGCTATTCTTTCTATGGCCATTTCCAGACTCAAAGGAATTTTGGGAACCAGGCACATATTTATCAGTGTAGCTATAATTAAATATTACGATTGCTGCTTCAGTATGACACTGAGTGATGTACTGAAAATGTCTCTACCATCCATATGCATACAGCACCAGAAAAGAATTATGATATTCCCACACTCACACCAGCAACATGTCTCTATTCTCCTCAGTTGTAGGAAATTATTTGACATTTAATTTTTCCAGTCAGTGTTTCCAGAAGGAGCAGCATCCTGCCAAATCTCTCTCAAACAAATGTGCGCAGGCGTCCGGCACTATACGATAATCAACAGCGCACCCGCGGACCAAAGGGTTGGGTAGACATCACAGATACGGATTAGTGTACTGTAATCTCGTGGAAGTCGACAGTGCAACAGGAAAGACCCGTGGGCACACTTAGGGATGCCGCTGAGGCGACGTTTTGTTACAGTCATATTCCCCGTCCTGTTTGTACACATATGCCTTCTATTTGTACACATACGGCTCACAATTTTAGATGAACAGTTGGTAACAGGTAGGTTTTTAAAATTAAAATACAGAACGTAGGTACGTTTGAACATTTTATTTCGGTTGTTCTAGTGTGATACATGTACCTTTGTGAACTTATCATTTCTGAGAACGCGTGCTGTTACAGTGTGATTACCTGTAAATACCACATTAATGCAATAAATGCTCAAAATGATCTCCGTCCACCTCAATGCATTTGGTAATACGTCTAACGACATTCCTCTCAACAGCGAGTAATTCGCCTTCCGTAATGTTCGCACATGCATTGATAATGCGCTGACGCATGTTGTCAAGCGTTGTCGGTGGATCACGATAGCAAATATCCTTCAACTTTCCCCACAGATAGAAATCCAGGGACGCCAGATCCGGTGAACGTGCGGGCCATGGAATGGTGCTTCGACGACCAATCCACCTGTCATGAAATATGCTTTTCAATACCGCTTCAACCGCATGCGAGCTATGTGCCGGACATCCATCGTGTTGGAAGTACATCGCCATTCTGTCATGCAGTGAAACATCTTGTAGTAACATCGGTAGAACATTTCTTAGGATATCAGCATACATTACACCATTTAGATTGCCATCGGTAAAATGGGGACCAATTATCCTTCCTCCCATAATGCCGCACAATACATTAACCCGCCAGGGTCGCTGATGTTCCGCTTGTCACAGCCATCGTGGATTTTCCGCTGCCCAGTAGTGCATATTATGCCGGTTTACGTTACCGCTGTTGGTGAATGACGCTTCGTCGCTAAATAGAACGCGTGCAAAAAATCTGTCATCGTCTCGTAATTTCTCTTGTGCCCAGTGGCAGAACTGTATACGACGTTCAAAGTCGTCGCCATACAATTCCTGGTGCATAGAAATATGGTACGGGTGCAATCGATGTTGATGTACCATTCTCAACACCGACGTTTTCGAGATTCCCGATTCTCGCGCAATTTGTCTGCTACTGATGTGCTGATTAGCCGCAATAGCAGCTAAAACACCTACTTGGGCATCATCATTTGTTGCAGGTCGTGGTTGACGTTTCACATGTGGCTGAACACTTCCTGTTTCCTTAAATAACGTAACTACCCGGAGAACGGTCCGGACACTTGGATGATGTCGTCCAGGATACCAAGCAGCATACATAGCACACGCCCGTTGGGCATTTTGATCACATCAACATGATATCGACCATTTTAGTAATTGGTAAACGGTCCATTTTAACACGGGTAATGTATCACGAAGCAAATACCATCCGCACTGGCGGAATGTTACGTGATACCACGTACTTAACACGTTTGTGACTATTACAGCGCTATCTATCACAAAGCGAAAAAAGTGGTCCGTCTAAAACATTCATACTTCTTTACGTACTACACGAATATGTAATAAAAATTGGGGTTCCTATTTTAAAAAACGCAGTTGATATCCGTTTGACCTATGGCAGCACCATCTAGCGGGCCAACCATAGCGCCATCTGGTTTCCCCCTTCAAGTTAGACGAGTTTCGTTCTTTGTAGTTTTTTTGTTTGATCCTTATTTCGTGAGATATTTGGCCCGGTCACTATCAATGGACCATCCTGTATACTAGAGCACCTCCATTCAAGGGCCAAGTCAATAGGTGGAGAAAGCGCAAAATTGTTCTAGTCTAAGCGTATTTTTAAGATCCTGTTGCTAAGCGCCGCTCCTGTTCAACACTTTGGAGCAGGCAAAAGATTAGAGCTAGACGGATCCGTTGTTGCAGCTGGCAAAAGTGAGTTTGTTACAGAAAAACAAAAGAGCATCATACTAAAATTTTGCTCGTTACATTTGCGAGAAACGATGACTTAATTATACAGACCTGTTTAGATCCTATAACGTGTGTGCGGAAGCTCAATTTTCAAAAAGGAATACCAGGTTATGTAGAAACCTCCTGTAGGCTTGAATGGAAAGAATACTTCATTCCAAGCGTGCAACAGACTTCTGTTTGTCCCTTTCAGAGCACCAGGTGTACGTAACTGAATAATCACTATGAATTCATTGTCATTCAGTTATTCAGCTTCAAGTGTGTGCAAGATGTCTGTGAATAAGGTAATACTCTAATTCTGATATGAATCTGAGTAGTGGTAGAGCGTGTATTATGCAAAACACGGTCATGCTTTAGTTATCACTACTAAAGGGGGACAGTGACAGCACAACTCTGCTTATTCAAGAACAGAGCTGTGGCAACACATTAGAAAAAAAATATCCTAGAGCTCTTACTTCTTCAATACGCTGCAACAATTAGCCTTGAGGACTATGGATTCGATGCGTACAGCATGTTTGAGTGGATAAATCAAGAAATGCGTGTAACGTGCTCTCGGATATTTATATGAAAATTTGAGAGTCATCGCCACATGAATGGTTTTGATTACTACATGGTCCCTACACAGCTTATACCGTTACTACTTAATATGTATATTATTTGCTACCTGATGTATTTGAAAGGGATGAACTCATTTCAATGTATGAGTTCCGCTTTAAGCACTACGACTCGAATGCACAATGTCACATTGATGGGCCACCACCATCGCCTCTTGTCTCACTTTAGTTTAAGCTCTACAGCAAAGTGATTCTCCACTTCTCCGAGTCGTATCAAGGTTAATTTGTTATTAAGATGTTTGATTGTTTCAAGTGAGTTCAGAATGCCGAAGAGGAAGTATTCTCTCCAAGTGAAATATTCAGATGAATGCTTCTTCATAAAACAAGGAAGGTATGACTGAAGTGGAATGTGTAATTTGTAAGGGCTATGATATTATTGCGTTTGGGGAACAGCAGATTTTAAGGATCATTTAGCTGACGTAAAGCACAAATGAAACGTGCGCTCTGAAACAACTTAAAGAAACGGGCAGGGTCAATTAGTAACAGCAGCAAAATTGTCAATAAGCTGTCATACCGTTATATGTTATCATGTTTTTAAAACCAGTGAACTATACTTTCACATTAAGCTCTAAACTGATGTTTCTGAAGCCGCAAAAAGTGTGACGTTGGGCATAACAGAATCAACAGTAATTATGAAATAATTATAACGTTCGACACTGTCAAACAAATACACAGTGATCTTTCAGAGTTCCTGTACGCAACTAATAGCGGCATTTACTAAAATCTTCCACTTTTTTAAGCTTAAGAGAAGCAGCCCACTTTGTGCCGATTTCTCCTTTCTAAATTACGTCGCTTTTTAGTCAATTTGAGAGAAATGTTCCGGTTTGTCAGACAGAAATTATGGCAACCCTAGATACATAGAAAGCTGAAAATAAAGTAATTGCGAAATGGGGGCGAGCATTACATATATTTAATATTGCGTTCGGTTTTATCCAATAGCAAAACTCCCGCAAGCTGCAGGACACGGGCTATGTTCACAGACGGGCACTGACCTGTCCAGTGCGCTCAGGCCGGCATTCACCTGATGGCAGGGTAGAATGCTGCGTTCTTATTGGCTCCCTGGGGGATGTGGTGGGTGGAGGGGCAGAGGGTATATAAACGTCACTCCATCCCCAGTCACCCTCATTTTGTCGTTAATCACTGCAGTAGAAGGTCGATGGTCTTGCTCTTTCTTGTGCACGTTACTCTCCAGTTTGCTCCTTTTTTGCACGCATGTTACCAGTTCAGGTGAGAAATGAAGCGTCCGGCTGCACCAAGCACCATTGGTGCCAGCGGCGAACGGTGGATGCCGTTAGAGCAGTATGGGGAATTATCTGTTAAGTACAGATACAAATAGGTAGCTGTAACTTTTCTCTTCTACTAAGCATTTCGTGGTATTGAATACATTTCTTTTTATTCTTTTAGCACATATCCACCAACACCAAAGCGTGGATAAATGAATACTGTGGTGCAACAGCAGAGACAGTGGCAGCAGCGGCTGCATCATCATCATCAACACCAGCAGCAGCATCGGCAGCATTCTAAGTATATATTCCATTGGTGTGACCAGCGAGTCTGTAGGTGATTTCGAGTGATCAAAATCGATGACTGTAACTTGTTTATCACCAATAATTTCTTATTTATTACATACCTTACTGTTTCAGCATATATCCAGCGGGTAATTGATGAGGCCAAGAGGCATCAGCAACAGCAGCAGTGGCGGCAGCTGCACAAGCAGCAACAGCAGTGGCAGCAACTGCAACAGCAGCAGCAGTGGTAGGAACTACAGCAGCAGCAATATCATAAGTAGTATATATATTTTTCATCGAATGCGTAGTATGATGTTATTGCAGATGATTTTGAGGGACCAAAATCGATAAATGTTATTTTTTTCACTAAGGATTTCGTATTGTTCCAGTATATGTCGTTTATACGTAGTTTATTTCTAAAAAATTTCATATTTTATGGAGTGTGCCATTGTTGCTGCAGATAGATTCGAGGATCAAAATCGATAAACGTTACTTCTTTTTTCATTTCACAAAGAATTTCGTATATTTAGAGTATGCATATGCATTAATTTTTTTCATCTCCATAGCACTGGGTATACATAGTTAAATTTCATCGTCTCTGTAAGTATGGTGTATATTCTTTGTTGTAGATGATTTCCTGGCAGATAAAGAAGGGGGACAGGGTAGGGTATGTGCTGGAGATATGCAGGAACCATTGCAGATCTCATGTGAGTGTATATGCTGAAAAAATATTTTTGTTTCCCGTAGTTTCTGTGTGTATATGTTTTTATTATTAGATTATTGTTGTAGACGACATCAGTGAGATGAATCGATGGGCCCTCCCCAACTCGGGTGACGACGAAATGCCACAGTTGGTGGAGGAGATGGAGAGAGACCTTCGTCGTCGTGAGGAGATGAGGGACATGTCAAAGGAGCCATAGCGAAATAGGTAATACACACTTTGCTTACAAATAGTCAGTATCCTTTCTTTCCTTGCAGCGGCAGCAAGCGATGTCTAGAACATTGTGATCTACAGAGGGCTGCGTCAAGGGAACAGTTCCAACGATACGCCGTGGCTCGTGTGCCGGGGGTGGCGAAGACTACAACATTGAGGCGAGGTCCTGTGAGACGTGCTTCACTGGCAAGGGCGGCGCTAGTCGAATCTCGTTCACGAGGATCGAGAATCCGGCAGGGGGATTCCGTGACCCTGTTTGTTTTCTAAGGGCTTGCCTTCCTATAGTGGAAAAGGAGTTCCCCAAGGTAGCCAGTGATCCATGGTATCCTGCCATTAAATGCAGTGTGCTGCTCTGCGTCGAACTGTTGCACCCTCCTCTCAAAGTTGATTCCAGCATTGAAAAGACAAATCTTCATTATCTCTGGGGGAAAATTGCGTGATAACGCGGAGCACGCCAATCACCGAGTGGTTTCGTAAATCCACCTTGAATGCTATACTGGCGCCATTTTCCAAGATGGAAGTGAGAGGGTCAGCTAAAGCACTCAGCCAAATACTACACCTAGACATCCATACATTCGTCTATGATCCGGTAAACTGAAGGTCCATCTATATCAAGCTACCTAAAGATGTAGCTGATAATCATGCATGCATTAATGTTGAAAATAAAACCGATCAGGCTCGTTTTACATGCTCAGTCCTGGCTTGCGAGAGAAATTACAAGGTACATCCAGAGCACATATCCCAACACTGTAGATACCTTGACATTCATAAGTGTTATAACTGATGGTATCGAGTTCCCCATCAAGATTCAGGACATACGTAAATTTGAAGCACAGAATACCGAAATATTGGTTCATGTTTACGGCCTGGAGGAAATAAGCAAGTCACATGAGCAGGACAAGCATACTGTTGTTGGCCCCCTCCATTTCTCAAAATTTGCCAATGAGCGTAAGATACATGCACACATGCTACTCTTCTGTGAAGGTGATAATTATCACTATGTTTTGATCAAAGAAATGTACCGACTTCTGTCCTCCCAGACGAATAAACGTAAGGGTAAACATCATATTCGCTTAAGGTGCCTGAATTATTTTTCCTCAGACAAGTTATTAGCGGCGCATCTAGTAGGCTGTGGTTCCAAGGACCTGGTACGTGTTATTATGCCTGCTGTGGAAGACAAAAGTTTAAAAATGCTCACCACCAGGAGCGATGCCCATTTGTGGTGTACACCACCTTTGAGTGCCTCCTCGCTCCTGCGACCCTCTCTGAGGGTGACCCTACAGCTTCACATACCACATTTACAGAAAAACATGTACCATATGCGACAGCGTACACAGGCACGCCCTGCAGCAATCACTGCCAACTGGTGAGTTTCGATGAATGCCTGAAGACAAATGCAAGGGATTAGGTGGAAAAATTATGGGAGTATGGCAGCTGATTCTGATGTAGGGTATGTGGTGGAGGCAAGACTCACATACCCTATTAGTTTGCATGACGTGCACGCTGATTGACAACTCTTGGGAATAGGCGGAGATACGTTATTCTTAATCATACGTTATTCTTAATCATAATCTCCAGCAGTGTCTCAGCTTGGGAATGGAACTGGTTAGAATCACCCAGGCTATCTCTTCGAGCAGTCCCACCAGTTGAAGGGGTATATTGATTTGAATACAAAACAGAGAGCTTCCTCGATGTGTGAATTTGAGAAAGATTTTTACAAATTAATGAATAATTCAATTTTCGGTAAAACAATGGAGAGTTTGAGGGAGCATCGTGAAATTTTGATTAGAACCGAATCAGATGGGCACGATGATAAAAGGATCGTTTGTGATGACAGGACTGAAACTCTCCTCTACACACACTACTACCTTGTAGCCAGTGTGAGGGGGGGGGGGGGGGGGGAGGATAGAGTGAGAGGGAGAGAATGAGTGTGTGTGAGAGAGAGAGAGTCTGCAGTGTAGTAGTATGACCCTTTTATCATAGTGTAAATAATTTTGTCTGTATTTGTATATTTTTTATTCATATGTAACGTATGTGTGCCCTGTAAATAGGTATATACTATGCATCACGTGTTTCATGTAAATAGAACAGTTTTTAAATTTTTTCCACCTGCCGCTAGCTACCTAAGTCAGATTAGTTTTTTAAGTGTATGTTTTTATATATAGGGTGAGTCACTAGCTATTGCCACCAAGAATAACACCAAAAGTATGATAGGAGCTGAAAAGTTTGTGGGAAAGAAGTTGCGTGGGACAACAGGAGCCATAATACGATGCTGCTTTTTTGTTGCTAAGTGGGGCGCTTCAGAGATATGAAGGTCAACTGTGTTTTTTTAAATGGGATGCTACAGATTGGTGCTTATTTTCTGATAGCGGCTATTTAGACGAATCCAATGATGTGTAACAGTAAGGTCTTTGAAGGTCAACGAAGGTCAGAAAGGTGGCATGAACGTCCATTTACAGAAGGCGATCGAAGTGATGACTATTGGTATCAATACCATCTTCTTATCATGGATTGAGTGGTATTCCTTATCACATCGGCACTTATCAAAGCACATGCTCTGACAGTTCTCTCTCGCATATCTTCAGATGTAGGTGGAACATCTTTATAAACAATGTCTTTCACGAATCCCACAAGAAAAAATCCAGAGGCAGCAACACATCTCCTCCGCATCCAATCCAACCATTTGGGAACTGTCTCCGCAACACATTTCTAGCCATCAGCGAAAAATATGCCAGACACCCATCGTGTTGATACCACATTCTGTTCCTTGTTCGTAAAGGTATTTATTCCAGTAACAGACATAATGTTTCTTGCAGGAATGTGGTGTACTTCCTACCATTAAGATTTCCTTCTATAAGATAGGAGCCTATAATTCTGTCCTCCAGAATCCCACACCATACATTCACCGACCATGGTTTTTGGTGTGCAACTTGGCACAGTTAATATGGATTTTCAGTTACCCAAAGCACATGTTATGCAAATTAATATTTCCATGAATAAATGTGTCAGCCGGCCAGTGTGGCCGTGCGGTTCTAGGCGCTTCAGTCTGGCACCGCGTGACCGCTACAGTCGCAGGTCCGAATCCTGCCTCGGGCATGGATGTGTGTGATGTCCTTAGGTTAGTTAGGTTTAAGTAGTTCTAAGTTCTAGGGGACTGATGACCACAGATGTTAAGTCCCATAGTGCTCAGAGCCATTTGAACAATTTTTTAATAAATGTGTCATCCCTCTGAATCTGAAGTTGAGCCCATCAGCAGAATTCAATGCGACGCATAGAATCCATACCAGTTAATTTGTGGTGGAGACTGATACGGTAAGGATGATATTTATGATGATGTAGAACACGAACAACACTACTCTGGCTCATCCCAGATTCTCTTGCAATTTGACGCGAATTAACACAAGGATCTCGAACCACAGTGGCAAGAACACCAATTTCCGTTTCCTTGTCAGTAACTTTCCTTTACCGGATATGTTTCCGATGTGTTAAAGTTCCAGTTGTTCTCAATTTATCATATACATATTTAAATGTACGACGTTCAGAGTGAATACATTGAGGATATCTTCAGCGTATAAGTCTCTAGCTCTCACTGAATTTCGTTGGCATTCTTCGTAAATGAGAAGCATATCGACTTGTTCTTCGAAGGAATACATCATCAACATTCGTTTGATTCGACGATACTAGTCTTACCGTTTCTATTAGTGTTGTATTGCGAAACCGTCGAATGGTGTTTACATGTCAATGGCACGTTAGATAGATACGCCGTATTCGACGAATATTTACTATTTGCACGATATATGAGACAGAATTGTCAGAGCATGTGCTTCGATAAGTGCCGAAGTGATAAGGAATACCACTCAATCCATGATAAGAAGGTTGCAGCACTGTGTTGATACCAATGGTCATCACTTTGAACACCTTCTGTAAATGGACGTTCATGCCATCTTTTTGACTGTCGTTGATCTTCGAAGACCTTATTGTTACACATCATTGGATTCGTACCAATAGCCACTATCAGGAAATAAGTACCAAACTATAGCATCTCATTAAAAAAAAAAAAAAAAAAGAGTTGACCATATCTCTGACGCGACCCCACCTAGCAATAAAAAGCCAACATCATTTTATGGATTATGGCCCCATTGTTCCAAACAACATTTTTCCCACAAACTTTTCAGCTACTATCATATTTCAGAGTTACTCTAGGTGGCCATAGTTAGTGACTCACCCTATATATATATATGTGTGTGTGTGTGTGTGTGTATGTAGGGACAGTCACCTAACGTTACCGCTGGATATATTTCGTAAACCACATCAAATACTGACGAACCGATTCCACAGACCGAACGTGAGGAGAGGGGCTAGTGTAACTGTTTAATACAAACCATACAAAAATGCACGGAAGTATGTTTTTTAACACAAACCTACGTTTTTTTTAAAAAATGGAACCACGTTAGTTTTGTTAGCACATCTGAACATATAAACAAATACGTAATCAGTGCCGTTTGTTGCATTGTAAAATGTTAATTACATCCGGAGATATTGTAAACTAAAGTTGACGCTTGAAACCTCCGACGTTCAGTTGCGTGTTGTAACAAACACGGGCCACGGTCGGCGAGCAGCATCTGCGGGGACATGTTTACGATGACGACCGTGTTTACGAGTGTGGCTGTAGTGCACTGTTGTGGTTTGGTCTATCTGTCGCAGTGTCCGCATGTAGTGCTTGCTGCTATTGTTATTCTGCATTCGCCTCCGCACGCAGACCAACTGCAGTACACCGTGTTACCAGACGTCTGTGATAGTGTAGAGTTGTAGGAACTGTGACCATGGTGTATTCGAACTCTGAAAAGGCGGAGATGATACTCATCTATGGCGAGTGTCGACGAAATGCAGCTGAAGCCTGCAGGGTGTATGCAGAACGGTACCCGGACAGAGAGCATCCAACGTGCCGCACATTGCAAAACATCTACCGCCAACTGTATGCAACAGGTATGGTCGTAGCACGCAAACGGGTCCGTAACAGGCCCGTCACAGGAGAAGCGGGTGCAGTTGGTGTGTTAGCTGCTGTTGCCATGAACCCACACATGAGTACACGGGACATTGCGTGAGCCGGTGGACTGAGTCAAAGTAGTATCATGCGCATACTGCATCGTCACCGCTTTCACCCGTTTCATGTGTCGCTGCATCAGCAATTACATGGTGATGACTTTAATCATCGAGTGCAATTCTGTCAATGAGCATTAAAAGAGAATGCGTTGCAGTTCTACCTGTTTACCGATGAAGCGGGTTTCACAAACCACGGGGCAGTGAATCTACGGAGCATGCATTACTGGTCCGTGGACAATCCTCGCTGGCTCAGACAGGAAAAGCGACAGCGACCGTGGACTGTAAATGTACGGTGCGGAATCATTGGCGACCACCTCATTGGTCCTCACTTCATTGCATGGGCCCAAACAGCTGCAACATACATCGAGTTTCTACAGAATGATCTGCCAACGTTGCTCGAAAATGTCCCACTGGAAACGCGTCGACGTATGTGGTATCAGCATAATGGTGCACCTGCACATTCCGCAATTAACACTAGGCTGACCATTGACAGGATGTTCGACGGGCGTTTCATAGGACGTGGAGGACGCATAAATTGGCCAGCCCGTTCTCCTGATCTTACACCTCCGGACTTCTTTCTGTGGGGTACGTTAAAGGAGAATGTGTACCGTGAAGTGCCTACAACCCCAGAGGATAAGAAACAACGTATTGTGCCAGCCTGCGGCGACATTACACCAGATGTACTGCGGCGTGTACGACATTCATTACGCCAGAGATTGCAATTGTGTGCAGCAAATGATGGCCACCACATTGAACATCTATTAGCCTGACATGTCGGGACACACTCTATTCCACTCCGTGATTGAAAACGGAAACCACGTGTGTACGTGTACCTCACCCCTCGTGGTAATGTACATGTGCGTCAGTGAAAAAGACCAATAAAAAGGTGTTAGCATGTGGACGTAATGTGCTGTTCCAGTCTCTTCTGTACCTAAGGTCCATCACCGTTCCCTTTGGATCCCTACGTAATTCGGTGCTCTCCGATACACACGATCGAACAGCGGAGGAGTGGTACTCAAGGGTCAACTTTAGGTTACAATATCTCCGGATGTAATTAACATTTTACAATGCAACAAACGGCACTGATTACGTATTTGTTTATATGTTCAGATGTGCTAACAAAACTAACGGGGTTCCATTTAAAAAAACGTAGGTTTGTGTTAAAAAACATACTTCCGTGCATTTTTTATGGTTTGTATTAACCAATTACACTAGCCCTTCTCCTCACGTTCGGTCTGTGGAATTGATTCGTCAGTATTTGATGTGGTTTACGAAATATATCCAGCGGTAGTGTTAGGTGACTCACCATATATATATATATATATATATATATATATATATATATATATATATGTGTGTGTGTGTGTGTGTGTGTGTGTGTGTGTATAGCTCACGGTCCATCAGAATTATTATTATTGTTAAGCCTTTGCAACTGGGGCTGTTGAAATTAGTTTCTAAGTGTTCAAAGTCCATCAGAATAATTGTAGAAGGCCATGCTACTTGGACTGTGGAATTTAGTTGTATTAAAAGTACCTCCGCATTAGTTTTTAGCATAGATTTATATATCCAAAAAATGTAAACATTCTCATCCAGTGGCACTGGAAAAAAATTGCAATAATTATTCTCGTCCAGTGTTACTGTTTTAGCGTGTACAGTAAAAGTATTTCTGCATTGGAATAGCAGAGCCAAATTGTACCTCAAGAACTATATTGTAATCTCAAGAACTGAACTGTAATCTCAAAACCTGAATTTTATTTGTGTGAACTGAATAAACGAAAAAAATTGTTACCATACGTCTCTATTATTATTTACAAGAAAATCTACCCCTGTTATATATATGTGAAGGCTGTGCAGGACATGAATGACGTTAGTTTTTCTGAAGATGAGTACTATTGAGGACGTCAACTTCAAGGTGGAAGATAACAAACTACGAGTATATAGAATGGCTGCATGAAATTACGCCTACTGCGCAGCACGAATTGGGTTATGGGACCAGAAGGCATGTGACAGCGTCTGTTTCTAAGTAAGCATACATAGTAACACTATTTTCACACAACTTCTTCTTCTTGAGTCGATGGAGAGCAGGACACCCCCAGAATTCAAGGTGTTGAAGAGCAGCAGATTTGAAAATTCGGCGCATCCATGAGACCTTCTCCATCCCCTTCACGTAGATGATCTAAAAATCGAAGTGGCGTCAGCATATCTTTATAGGGTATGCCAGGATTATCCCAGTGAAGTCCAAGATAGAAATGTGGTAACCAATTTGCACTCTGTGTATTAGTACACTTCACATTCTTGAACGACCTCGACTATACTAGGCCGGGTAAGAATGTCTCTATTATTCCGGTGTCTTCTGTGTACGCCAGTACGCCATATCTTTAAATTTGATCTGTCTACGCTCACCATGTTAGAAACCATGAAGTAAAGAAATAGGGATTAAGAAAGTAGTAGCATCTTATTTGGCTACAGAATAGACACTATTATTATTGACATTTTCTGCTATACCCGCAATACAACACATTTTAATTGATGATGGTCCATCAATGTGGCATTGTGCATTCGAGCCATAGTGCTTAAAGCGGGGCTCAAACTTTGAAATGAGTTCATCCCTTTTAAATACGTCAGGTAGCAAAGAATATATATATCACACAGTAATGGTACAAGCGTCTAGGGACCATGTAGTAATTAAAAGTGTTCACGGGGCGATGACTCCTAATTCGTTTAATACAAATATCCGAGAGAACGTTCCACACTTTTCTTGATTCAGTCACTCTAACACGCTGTAAGCAGTAACATTATCTTTTCCCAACGAATCCGTAGTCCTCAGGGCTAATTGTCGTAGCGTATTGAGGAAGTAAGAGCTCTAGGATAGTTTTTCTAATGTGTTGCTACAGCTCTGTTCTTGAATAAGCAGAGTTGTGCTGTCACTATCCCTCTTTAGTAGCGATAACTAAAGCATGACAGTGTTTTTCACAATACACCCACTACCACTCCTCAGATTCACTATCAGAATTACGGTATTAGCTTATTCACAGACATCTTGCACACACTTGAGGTTGAATGACTGAAGGACGATGAATTCATAGTGGTTATTCAGGAACATACAGCTGGTGCGCTGAAAGGGACAAACAGAAGTCTATTGTACGCTTGATTAAAGCATTGTATCCATTCCAGCCTACAAGAGGTTTCTACATAACCTGGAATCCCTTTCTGAAAAGTGAGCTTCCGCACACACGTTATAGGCTCTAAATAGGACTGTATCATTAAGTCAGCGTTTCTCGCAAATGTAACGAACTAAATTTTAGTATTATGCTCTAACAGGCTCTTTTGTTTCTTCGTAACGAGCTCAATTTTGGCAGCTGCAGTAACGGATCCGTCTCGCTCTGATCTTCTGCCTGTTCCAAAGTGTTAAACAGGTACGGTGCTTAGCAACATGAACTTAAAAATGTGCTTAAACTCGAACGATTTTGCGCTTTCTCCACCCATTCACTTGGCCCTTGAAACTACCTATGAATGGACGTGCTCTAGTATATATTGCACTCGCAATAATTTCTTACTCAGGGAAAATTTGTATGATCTGCATGGTGGTATGTAGGTCTACGGTAGCTACGCATGGAATTTTGCAGTCTGAGTTTATATAGGACGCCACTGTGTGTTGACTGGATACACAAGTATCAAAAATACGAGAAGGATTCGTGGAAGTGGTGAAATCGATAAAATAATAGAAGACGGTAGGGATTTTTTAAAATTGTAATTACATCCTTTATTCATCGACAAATATGTGATGGGAGGAGGCTTTTTTGCAGTGTGAAAACGACACCCAGTTGGTACGAGTGTGAACGTATCATAATTTTTTATACTCCTATAAATAATATTGAGAAATGTTATGAAGCTGCTTGAACGTGTAGGTGCTGTGGCTTATGTTCCGACATATCATTAGACGTTTGTGGGAAGTAATCACACTACTATTCACGTACAAAATATTACGTATGTCTAGTCGGAAGGGAAGGATAGGTTTGACGTGGTGAACTGTGATTTCAACGCATTGAGGAGTACACCCGAGTATAAGGGGTGACAGATTCATTTCTTAAACAGATGCACAATATAGCAATGCAAGGGTTCAACTGGACCTGCTATAGTGTACAAACAGGACGGGCAATATGATTGTAACAAAACGTTCCCTCAGCGGCACCCATAAGTGTATCCACGGGTTTTTCCTGTTGCACTATCGACACCCACGTAGATTACAGTACGCCAGTCCGTATTGTTGATGTCTTTCCAATCCTTTCGTCCGCGGGTGCGCTCTTGATTATCGCATAGTGCCGAATACCTGCGCGCATTTTATAAGAGAGACTTGGCAGGATGCTGCTCCTTCTGGAAACGTTGACTGGAAAACTTAAATGTCGAATAATTTCCAAGAACTGAGGAGAATGAAGACATGTTGCTGGTGTGAGTGTGGGCATATCATAATTCTTGTCAGGTGCTGTATGCATATAAATGATAACTGCACTACTTGTGTGAAATGTGTATGTATTGCAGTGCAAAGTTGCTGTGGTTTATGTTCCACCATGTCCAGAGAAAACGGCTGTGTGTCCTATCGAGAGGGAGGTGTAGATTCAGCGCATCGATAGCTGTAAGGGTATGAGAGAGATTGTACATGGAAAATTATACGCGCTGTAAATATTAAGATTCGTTCCAGAACCATATCCGTCAAGAGGAGACATTTCCAGTACATCGCCCATTGTCAGACTGCAGCAGCAATCGTAATATTTCATTACAGTTACACTGATAAATACGTGCCTGGTTCCCAATATTCTTGTGAGTCTGGAAATGGGCGTAGAAAAAATAGCAGCAAGAAAGCAGGTTGGGCCGGAAATAGCATCCTTGCAGACGGCTTTATTCCAGGTTGGAGCTTGAGCACCAGTTCAGAGAGTCCAAGAAAGCTTCCAGCTTAGGAAAATTTGGCTCGCGGCTCCCTGTGGATGGTTGAATATTCAACTAATGGCCAGTTTGTATTGTGTCGCCTTCGGGAACACGAGTGTTGTGTGTATACTCAGCAGGAACTTCAGAAGATTCAGTATGACGAGTGCCTGCGCTGGGATTATAGATAGCATTCGAACTCCAACCACTGAGATCGTCCTGAGATTGGGGTCCTCCAAGGCCAGCTGTCTTCTCTCTGGCTAACGCGCTGCTGTGGTCCTGGGCTGCATTTACGGCCGGTCTCTGAGTACTGGCACTGTACTGCTGCATGCTGCGTGTTGCGGTCCGGAAAGTGAGTACGTGGGGCATGAGAGTGTTTACAATGATCTCACTCGTCTAGCCTTGAATGGTTGTGTTGCTCATCGCGACGGCATTTGTTGTTGTTGTCACTATCCTATCATGCAGTAGACCCTTTCCTCTATCCTTCTCTGTCCTGGTGTAGCTGAGAGAACCAGTCAACTTAGAAATTCTATAGAACTTTTAAAAAAGAAAGTACACTTAGCAAACCTGTAGTGGTCGTGGACTCTTTAACTGTGACGGTATAAATTCACGTAGAAATTTGAAATTCCAACTGTCATTTCATACATCACCGATTGCAATTGTCATGTCAAATAATAAGTGGTTTGTATTATTTCATGAAAAATCTCGTCAGAAACGTAACACTGTTGTTTACACATGCAAACTACTGTGCACTGTCGATATTTTTATTTTATTTTGAGTAGTTTTAAGCTGTTAACAAATTGTTTAAACGCTATGTTTACGATTTAATTAATATTTACCATGGCTCGTCTTCTGCGCAAAAATAAACATTCGAATTCTACAGAGCGAAATACGCTTTCGTATGACAGAAGAATACTGTGCAAAGGGGAGGGTGGCGCTGCATCTTGGTATACTCAAGACCAAATAACGTGCCTTATAATCTCTCAAATAGATATGTTTTATACATCAAACTATTCAGGAAGATATGCAGTACAAAATAGGCATATTTTTGAAAAATCGATTTTTTTAAATTTTTTGTCCTAACCCCCTAACTAAGTTTTCGGAAAAGCAAGTTAGATAACAACTCCTCTGGGCGAGGCAGTGTATATACACTCCTGGAAATGGAAAAAAGAACACATTGACACCGGTGTGTCAGACCCACCATACTTGCTCCGGACACTGCGAGAGGGCTGTACAAGCAATGATCACACGCACGGCACAGCGGACACACCAGGAACCGCGGTGTTGGCCGTCGAATGGCGCTAGCTGCGCAACATTTGTGCACCGCCGCCGTCAGTGTCAGCCAGTTTGCCGTGGCATACGGAGCTCCATCGCAGTCTTTAACACTGGTAGCATGCCGCAACAGCGTGGACGTGAACCGTATGTGCAGTTGACGGACTTTGAGCGAGGGCGTATAGTGGGCATGCGGGAGGCCGGGTGGACGTACCGCCGAATTGCTCAACACGTGGGGCGTGAGGTCTCCACAGTACATCGATGTTGTCGCCAGTGGTCGGCGGAAGGTGCACGTGCCCGTCGACCTGGGACCGGACCGCAGCGACGCACGGATGCACGCCAAGACCGTAGGATCCTACGCAGTGCCGTAGGGGACCGCACCGCCACTTCCCAGCAAATTAGAGACACTGTTGCTCCTGGGGTATCGGCGAGGACCATTCGCAACCGTCTCCATGAAGCTGGGCTACGGTCCCGCACACCGTTAGGCCGTCTTCCGCTCACGCCCCAACATCGTGCAGCCCGCCTCCAGTGGTGTCGCGACAGGCGTGAATGGAGGGACGAATGGAGACGTGTCGTCTTCAGCGATGAGAGTCGCTTCTGCCTTGGTGCCAATGATGGTCGTATGCGTGTTTGGCGCCGTGCAAGTGAGCGCCACAATCAGGACTGCATACGACCGAGGCACACAGGGCCAACACCCGGCATCATGGTGTGGGGAGCGATCTCCTACACTGGCCGTACACCACTGCTGATCGTCGAGGGGACACTGAATAGTGCACGGTACATCCAAACCGTCATCGAACCCATCGTTCTACCATTCCTAGACCGGCAAGGGAACGTGCTGTTCCAACAGGACAATGCACGTCCGCATGTATCCCGTGCCACCCAACGTGCTCTAGAAGGTGTAAGTCAACTACCCTGGCCAGCAAGATCTCCGGATCTGTCCCGCATTGAGCATGTTTGGGGACTGGATGAAGCGTCGTCTCACGCGGTCTGCACGTCCAGCACGAACGCTGGTCCAACTGAGGCGCCAGGTGGAAATGGCATGGCAAGCCGTTCCACAGGACTACATCCAGCATCTCTACGATCGTCTCCATGGGAGAATAGCAGCCTGCATTGCTGCGAAAGGTGGATATACACTGTACTAGTGCCGACATTGTGCATGCTCTGTTGCCTGTGTCTATGTGCCTGTGGTTCTGTCAGTGTGATCATGCGATGTATCTGACCCCAGGAATGTGTCAATAAAGTTTCCCCTTCCTGGGACAATGAATTCACGGTGTTCTTATTTCAATTTCCAGGAGCGTAGTTCAATGTTACACTGTGAGTTAACAGTGGACTTAAAACTACCAGAAACAGGTAATTACCCAATCGGTTTTTTAATCTCCACCATAGACATTGCCCATTGACTGTGAAACACGTATGTTGTGTGGCGGCGATGGCGAGGCATTGCAGAGTCTCTGACCAGAGAGCCATTTATCGTGGCTAGTCTGCGCTCGACCGCGCGAGAGTTGCGAGCGGGACTCTGTCAGTAGTCGTCGTGCAGTACAGTTGCGAGCGGGACTCAGTCAGTAGTAGTCGTGCAGTACAGTTTGTCAGTAGCAGTAGGGCAGAGCAGTATGTCGGTAGTAGCAGCCCAGTGCAGTTGTGTGTGAGGAGTCGGTGGGCGTCGACATGGCACTCTGGTCAAGATTCAGGATGAGGTATATTATTTTTAAATGCGCTCAGCTAATAATGTAAATTAACTGTTACTAATTTGTGCAACAATCGCCCCAATAATAATTTTGGTTTTCAAAGCAATTTTTTTACAAAGAATTCTTTAATGAAACAAATATTCCCTTGATATTCTTAAAGAAAAGCTTCCCTTAAATTCAAAATTTTTGCAATCAATTTCCTCCAAGCTATGGCAAAAACGATAAGAGCAGAAATTTGACATGCAGTTTCAATGAGGTAAGAAATTAATTATGATTTTTTTGCACAGGGCCAAAGACCGATATTTTGGTTTAATTGAGTTTACATTGTCACTGAAGTCTCATTAGCATTGAATTGTTTTTCGTTATTTTCGTGACAGCTTACACCTTGAGTCAGATTGCGATTCTCATTTTTATTGTCATTAAATTTATTTGCTGGGAGCTTACGTTAGGTTGTATTCTTGTTAACATTCAACTATTGTGTTTCAAAATTTCTCTGGGGAGCTTACACTTAGCTCAATGTGCATTAGCATTCATAAAATAATAATCTTTTAAATTTCGGTGGGGAGGTTACACTTGGCGACACCCAGTCCAGGATCGAATTTCGTTGAGAATCTTTTGAAAAACAGTCAGATATCTGCTCTTATTTGCTTAGATATAATTAGGATTTGGCGCAACGCTTTTACTAATCTTGTGACTTTCTTTCTACAGGTCAACGGCAATTCGTTGCTCTGTTGTATTTGTGTTTGTTGCTTTTTGCATCTGTGCTTATTTCTTTTGTGAACAATTGTGACTATTGTAAAAATGCCGCGAAAGACTGTGAATAGTGTATCGCGAGGTATTTTGAATGAAATTACCGACTTGAACAGCATGACCGATAGTAATTGTGACACGCAGTGTAATGATGACAATCCTGCGTTCACTGACAATCAATGCGTTCCAACCACTAATGATGACTTTTGTCTTAATGATGAACAAACGAACTCGGTTATGTCCTCTGTTGATTTGACGACAATCGATGGCGCGGGACGCTCTATTGTAATGAGCGCTGCCCAGCCTAACACAACCGGTTTACTAAATATACGTGATGAACACACAAATTTGTCTAATGAAAATGAACAGGATACACAAAATACGACGGATCTATTTAATTCCGAAATAGTGACTGACAGTGTGCGTTTGACTGACAAATCTTTTTGCAAATTACAGAATGACCAAATGGTCACACAGAACGTGACAATTGCATGTACTCCATCACAGAGCACCGAGAATGCAGCAGCTACTTTTGGTTTGGAACAATTTATGGCAGTAATGCTACAGTTTAAGAACGAATTTAGTGTAAATTCCAAACAACAGAGTGAAGATCTCAAACAACTTAGTGAGCAGAACAAACGGTTCAACGAAAAATTAGACAACAATTCCAGACAGTTAAATGAAAAATCAGACAACAGTTCCAAACAGCTTAGTGAAGAAATTAGAGCCGTTGCCGCGCAGTGCCATGACACTAAGGAACAGTTGCGCCTGGAAATTGAGGCTTGTTCAAGAAAAAGTAGCGAAGAAATTAAATCTGTTGCTCAAGAATTAAGGGAAATGCAAACAGCCCCAACAGAAACACTTAGAGCGGAAATTAGTACAGTCGCTAAACAATGCTCTGAAAGAGCTACACAATTACGCGACGAGTTTAAAGCAATGACAGCAGAACTTTCGCGCACAATGGATGAAAAGATTGACGTGAAATTCGAACAACAGAACACTCAAATTAACGAACGTCTTAGTCTTCAAATACAAAACAGTGATACGCGTTTCCGCAAATTTATTCAGGATCAAAATAAAGTCAAACGTCAAGTCATGGAAACAATCACTGCTCAGAGACAAGAAGACAAACGTAAAATGTTTGCGAAGGCAAAAATGTATGTAGACAATAATATTGCCACAGTGTCCGACGAAATGAATACCATCAAACAGTCGAACACAGAATTACGTGACGAAATTTCGGATCTTAAATCGAAAACAGACACATACACAACCGATTTTCAAGCAGTGACCGACAGACTCGAACAATTAGAACTAACAGAGGATTCTGATGTCGTCAAAGCTGACATTAAAAAACTGAATGAAACTACACGTAAATTGCAAAAACAGATTAATGCCACTGACACTAAAACCGATGATCAGGTAAAAATACTGACTGAAAAATGTGATGAACTGCCCAGTCGTATTGACGTCATTGAAGGTAATAATGACAGCAAATCAGACGATACTTCACCGGTTTCATTTAATCAAACACCTGAATTTCAAAATTTACAGCAGACAATTAATGAGATCGATTCGTCTAACAACACCTTGCGTAGAAAATTGTCAAGCTTACAGCAAGACGTAACAGAGATGAAAAATATTTCAGTTAATAATACATTACAGCAGACGCCACTTTGCGAACATTTGTCAGACTCGCGCAGCGCGTATAATTTTGGTAATCTACAGAGAGTACGGGACTTAGATTCCGAACAATCACAGTTCAATAGATTTTCTTACAATCCTGATCCTGTTCCATCATACAGAGATGATAGTTTCGATTACAAACATTTTCTATCAGTGAGGAAATTTAAAGTGTTTAGGAATGACAGAACACAGATTCACCCATTGGATTGGATACAGCAATTTAGCTTTGCTTTTCCACCGACTTGGCCTGTTACGCATAAACTTGAATTTATTTGCAGCTTTTTGAAAGGCGAACCGGCAACTCGTATGAGACCGATCGCGAGGGAATGCTACTCAGTAGAGGAATTTCAGAATGCTTTTCTGTCTGCGTATTGGTCGAAAACGACACAGCGCGGAATTAAAGATCAGTTAATTAGTTTGCCGAATTACGAGAACTCAAATTTTCCCAGTGTGACGCAATTTTTTGAGCACATGGTGCAACAAAACCAATACCTGAGTGAACCGTACAGTGAATCTGCACTTATACAATTATGCATTTCCAAATTACCACGGTCATTACGAGTGTCACTTCTAACGGGGCAGCAAAAAGAAAACATTTCAGCATTCAGGGATCTGTTGCAGCTTTTAGAAGTACAGCAATCTGATTATTCTTTTGTGAACAAAAATTTTTCATATAATAACCAGGGGCATCCAACTTACAGTAATTACGATCAGTCACGCAATTTTAATAGTAAAAGTAATAGACGTTTTAGGAATGACAACTCCCAGAGCTTTAATAACAGACTAAATTCCAATTATCAATTCCGTCGAAATCATCAGCAGCAGGAACCACACTTTAGTAACAATAGAGGTGTTTCACAACAACAACATCAAAACCAGCCGGTTAGCAAACCTAACCAACAATGGAATGCACAAGGTCAACCAGGCTTTAATGTTCCGCCGCGTACACGAATAGTCCCAGATCCAACAAATAGTAACGCACGGCAGCAAGGAAACAACTACGTACAGAGAAGACAGTATTTCAATTCCTATCGCAATACACCGTATAGGAATGACTATTACGACAGACGTAAAAACGATGAGCACAATTATCAGCGTACATATAATAACGGTCGGACTTACCAGCAACAAAATGATCAGCAACAACATATCCTGATGAATGAACCCGATAGTAGGTATCATCCAGAGCGTAATACGTCTGGAAGAAGTAATAGAACTGTTCAAATAGTAGAAATGCCACAACATCCAGCTGAAAATAGTAACACATTAGATAGAATCTGATTAGATACTGTACAGGTCGCATCTTCCAATAATACAAGCACTACTTTAGACACGCAAAATGTTGTTCACGAAAATGTAATTACTTTTGACGATATCAGAGACACTCTCTTGCAGGAAACACCATTTGTTCAGAAAACTATTTCACATCCTGTCATCGAAATTAAAATTGGTTCATCGAAATTTTCAGCAGTAATTGATTCCGGATCACCTATATCAGTAATAAATGAGGAGACTTTCAACGAGTGCAACAAAGAGAATACGTATCCTACATTACCATTAGGCAAAATGAAAGTAAAGGAGCAGTATCGAGTAAAGGAGTAGACGTTAAATTACAGACGCATTTATCATTTTGTATTGGAGGTCATACTTTCCACTCAAATTTTTGGATTGTTCCTTTACTGACAACAGACGTTATTTTAGGTACGGATTTTCTGGTACAACACGACGCAGTAGTTGATTTTCAGAATTCTTATTTAATGTTGAAGGATTAAAATATACGATTTGCTTTAGAATTTCAGCACTCACTATCTGCGGAAGAGCAAACAATTAATCGCACAGAGGTCATTTCCGTGTCACGTAACATAGACTGTAATCCCACATTGTTCACGGATACGTATGTACATAACTATAACACTCCAGACGAAGCTGACTACGACGTAATGCAAATGATTTCCGATAAAGTTAGACAAAGCAGTGCAAATACAGACGACGAACGCACGCAGCTACACGAAATTCTTTTACAGCAAGCTCCAGTTTTCGACAACATTCCTGGTACTATGTCCGGCTTTATGTATGAATTTCAAGTGAAACAGCACGATACATTTAAAGCAAAGCATTATCCCATTCCATATATCCACAGAGAACAGGTTAAAAAAGAGTTGCAGGATATGCTTGACCAAGGAATTATTGAACCGGCAGTTAGTCCGTACATAAACCCGTTACATATTGTTAAGAAAAAAGATGCGTCACTTCGCCTTGTACTTGATTCACGTCACATCAATGACATAATTATTAATGAAACAGACCGACCACAGTCATTAGAGGAACTTCTACAGAAATTTCACGGTACAGCTATTTATTCCACATTAGATTTGAAATCGGAATTTTGGCAAATTCAACTTCATCCGAATTGCTGAAAGTACACAGCTTTTCTCTGTTTTGGCGACTGTTATCAATTTTGCAAATTACCATTCGGATTAACTATTCTTCAGCAGCTTTTATTCGCGGTTTGAACACAATACTTCCGACAGAACTTAAAGACAGAATTACGACGTACGTAGATGACATTCTTATTGCAGAAGCTAACTGGTCTGAACACAATATGATTCTTGAACGACTGTTACAAACTTTTCATGCACAAGGACTCGCAGTTAACCTTAGTAAATCGCACTTTGGCAAAACTTCGATAAAATTTCTTGGACACGTAATTTCAGCAGAAGGCATTGCACCTGATCCGGAAAAACTTCAAGCTCTACGTGACATTACTATTCCTACGACAAACAAGCAATTACGCAGTTTTTTGGGCTTAATTAACTTTTTTTCGTAAATTTATTCATCACTCTGCTTTAGACACACCCAGATTATGCCAATTAACAGGAAAAACACTATTTGGTCTTGAGATAAGCAAGCACATTCTGAATTTGTGAACCTGAAACGTGCTTTGTTGAATGCTCCACTTTTGTCGCACCCAGATCTTACTAGAAATTTTTCCATTGCCACCGACAGTTCTAACACCGCTTTAGGCTTACATATTTTTTAGTAAATAGAAGAAGATGGCTCTACAGTAATTAAAAACATCGCTTTTGCAAGTCGCATTTTGTCACCCGCTGAACGAAATTATTCCGTTACAGAACTGGAAACATTATGTGTTGTATGGGCTTTCACGAGATTTCGGCACTTTCTTTATGGCAGACATACCACCGTTTACACAGACCACAGAGCGATACAATTTTTACTTTCGGCTAAGTTCACTCACGACAGATTAAGCAGATGGAAACTTTATTTGCAGGAATTTAATTTTACAATAGTTCACATTCCCGGCACACAAAATGTTATAGCAGACGCACTATCGCGTTCTCTGAGCAACAATCAGCAAGACGTAGCAACCAACTTCTGCAAAGCAAATTTCAGTGTCATGTACATTCAACAAGTTGCATTTGAAAATTTTATTTCGTCGTCATTACAGGACATAGCACAAGAACAAAATAAAGACAACGTGTGGAAAGAAATTAAACACCTTTGGCAAGATAGGAATAATGTTACGATTAGAAACCATTACACTGTACGCAATGACATTCTGTTTCGCCGCTCTCATTCTGACAGCAACAATTGGTTATTATGCATTCCTGACGAACTGGTTAACAAATTAATCTGGTACACTCATTTAAGTTACGCACATTACGGAGCAAGAAAATGTTTTCTTATACTGAGACAGAACTGTTATTTTACCAACATGGAGAAACGTATACGACGAGTTTTAGCGTCTTGTAAAATTTGCCAGAAAGCTAAGTCAGACACCACTTCACATATTCCTCCTTTATATCCCATTGTACCTGTTAAATTAAGACACATGGCCGCAGTAGACATTTTTGGTCCTATTCCGAGAACTAACAGAGGTTTTTGCTACATATTTGTCGCTGTTGAGCTCACTTCAAAATTTGTTACCTTCACTCCGTAACGCAAAGCTACTGCTAAAACTGTTTCGAAAGCATTTGTAAAACATTTTCTATTTCATGTAGGGCATGTGATGAAAGTAATTTCTGACAATGGATCACAATTTCGTTCTGCTATATGGACACGCATGTTACGAGCTAGAAACATTTCTCCGATTTATATATCCAAGTACCATGCTTCTTCGAACCCCTGTGAAAGATTAATGAAAGAAATTGGTAAGCTGTGCCGAATATACTGCCACAAAAGACATATTGATTGGGATACACACATACTCTCATTCCAAGAAGTAATTAATTCCATTCCAAATGAATCCACTATGCTATCTCCGTCTGTTATACTGAAAAACGTTGACTAAGACACCATGAAATAATTAATATTTCGCTGAACAACATCAAACGTGCCGCAGAGCGCCGAAGAAGACAACAAAAACAGGTTTGTAGACGCCGAGACTTTCACATTGGACAGAAGATATTAGTATGTACACACTATTTATCCAGCAAATTAAAAGGTAAGTGCAGTAAACTTGAACTTCTATACGCAGGTCCATATCGGATTCGCAGCATCCCTCATCCCAATGTTGTGCACGTCGAAACTTTGAGAACCAGAAAATCGAAAGGCAGCCACCATTGGTCAAATATTAAACCCTTTATTGAATGAAGACACTTTACGATTCAACACACTATGATGCCATTTACTAATGCAATTATATTCACATGACTAATTATTGATGATTATCGTATTTTTCTTGGCAAGTGCCCGGCAAGGTAAGGTTAGCAGGTCGCTTTTCTTGTCGTTACACATCAGACCGTGCATATTTTTCCAGATGAACTTACGTATTTTATGAATAATTATGCAATTCTATGTAATGACGTATTAATTTTATCAAATTCTCTCTCCATTAAAGTCTTTAATTCTCGCCTCTATTAACTACACTACATACAAGCTGAACACAACGAACGTCACATTTTGTCTTTTTATGTACGTTTGTTTTCATGTTTTGTTTATATGCACTGTGAAATAGTTAA
Organism: Schistocerca serialis cubense; assembly: GCF_023864345.2. NCBI lineage: Eukaryota > Metazoa > Arthropoda > Insecta > Orthoptera > Acrididae > Schistocerca > Schistocerca serialis. The sequence goes on from NC_064639.1 coordinate 586,105,934, forward strand.
GGTATAACACACCAGCTGATTTTGACATTCTTTTTGCCCTATGACATCTCAAGATCGTGACTGTTTTACGTTTTTTTGCTGCTGCATTGTATTATTCTGTGTACATTTTTGCATCTGAACACTGTCAATGTCTTTGACATATTACGTTTTCTGTCATGTTATGCTGTATGGTTAATTATGTCACCATAAACCAGTCATTATTTAATGGGTATATGATTTAAATGTAAGGCATTAATCTCTGTTCATCAATTTCAGAAAGAAATGATGCGTGTAAGAAATAAATTCAACAGGAATGGGAATTTCACCTACGAAATAAACAAAAGAAGATGCAATAACTTTATGAGGAAGAGTAAATGGATCAGGATTAACAAGCATTAACAAGAATATACTATACTCATCGTAGAATAGCAGTCTTAACTAATTTTTCTTTCAGAATACAAGGTGATTGATGCAGGCTGTCAGACAGAACTACACATCTTAGTTTTAGTGGTGAAATATGCTAGAGATAAGGAATAGTTGTGTAATGAGTAATGAAGTGATTTTTTGCAGATGATAATGAGTGCTGATAAATAATGATGAAGAATATGCTACTATGAATAATGAAGTTTTTCTTTACAGGTGATGATGATAATGGAGTTTTTAATGATATGGATAATGAAGTTTTCTTTGCAGATGAGGATAATGTTGAAGTTATATTTAGGCTATGTAGTTATTTAAGTATTTGTTGCAGTTCGTTTTGACAGCAAGTGTTATATTGCACAGTATAATGACTGAAGGTTTTGGAAAGGACAGCTATGGAACACATTTTTATACACATTTCACTACCTGTTAATTCGAAGTTCACTACTTTTCACCATAAAATCCATTTCTCTTTTCAACTTAATAATCCATTTTTATATATTTTTTGCAGGAGAAATTATTTATGAGATTAATGTGCTATAAGCAGTTGTTCATTAAATCTATGAATGTGGTTACATATACTCTACTTGTTTCATAATCTTGCCACAGCTGACTTATGACGAATGACGTTACACATTTTTCATTTATACCAATAACCCAGAGCAAATTCTTCTCTCTTGCTTTCCCCTATAATTACCCTAAGCAATGCATTGCTAACAAAAAAATGTATTACCAGTCCCAAATAATGTTACTAGTTTAAGAGAATTTTGAATAATACTGATCAGGTCTGAATAGTATGTCACTTCAGTAATGACTTCTTAATGATACAAATATATATATATATATATATATATATATATATATAAAATAATGCTTTGTAATGGGCAAATAACTGCCACTGTTTATTGTAATGAGACTACTTATAATGCCCATGATTATTAATACTATGACTGTAATTAACTGATTTTTAATCATGACTTCTTAATGGTGTGTATCACCAGTTTTAAATAATGCTATTCATTTAAGAGAGTTCTGAATAATACTGAATGATGAACAATGTTTTATACTATTCAATACTTACTGGCCACTGAGTGCCAATAATTAATCTAATTAAATGAATTATGATCTTTCATGTTTTGGTAACTGGCCAATGAGTGCCAATAATTAATGTCACTAAATGAATTATGTTATTAATTATGCCATTAATTAGCTCTTGTTTTCAATGTTCACTTTTCATGTTTTGGTAAATGGCCAATGAGTGCCAATAATTTGTATCACTCAATGTATTATGTTAACGCTAGGCCAATAATTGACTCTCCTTTTCAATTAAGACTACTGATGAACATTATTCTGTCATACTAAATATGCTTTGTATCTGGCCAAGGACTGCCACTGTTTATTGTAATACGATTACCCATGATGCCAATAATTTAATTTTGTGAACATTATTCTGTAATACTACATACTTGGTACAGAAATGTTCAATAACTGGGCTATGAATGCCGCAAACTACTACTGTAATTCTCAATGAAGCCTATTATGTGACTTAATGTCCTTCACTTTATGATCTAACTACCCTGAATTACTGCAATATCCATTTGTCCTGTCCATCCTCATGGAGCACTATATTTGGTTTTTGCACTAATTCTACGTTGGTGTGCCTTGTAAGAGAGTGGTGTTGACACGACATGCTGTCCACCACCGTGAGCGATGAAGACGTTATTATGGTCCCACTGTTTGGTGTACCTAATGTACTGCCAAAATAAAAACATGGAACATTACTACAACAGTTCAGTGTCTTGGCTACGCTGATAAATTCTGATGGAAAATGAACTTCAAATTGTGTCACTTGGTGTTGTACTTCTGTGGAAAGATATGGACGTTCAGAACAGCTGAGTGCAATCTAAAGTGCTACAACCATGATGCAATCCTTCCCTTTCCTATCCTAATAGTGAAAATCATTTTTTTGCTAACATCATTTATGTTCATGGGATATACATTTTTTTCGATTTGCTGGACTCCAGTGCGAGTACACTTATGTCACTTGTCGACATGATTTTTTTGCCATTATGTTTATTTGTTGTGAAAATGCTAAAGACATTTTTTCGATTTGTTCTGAAGTACAGTATATATGCACTCTTGTCTTTTATATTGTATATACATTTTTTATTTTGATGATATGTTCTAAACTACAGTGCATGTGCACTTATGTTATGTGTTAATATGTTTTCTACTGAACTTCAGTGCCTGTGCACTTTTCTCATTTTTCAATATGATTTGTACTCATTCTGTATGTTCAATACTTCAGTGCGTTTGCACTTATGTCATTTTTTACTCATTGTATATACATTTCGTCATTTGCTGATATGTTCTCAACTGCAGTGCATGTGCACTCATGTCACTTGTCAATATGATTTTTTGCCATTCTGTTTATTTGTTCTGAAAATGCTAAAGAATTTTTTCAGTGCGTGTGCACTTTGTTATCTGTCAAATAATTTGTATATACATTTTTCTGATCTGCTAATATGTTTTGTACTCATATCTTGTCTTTGTTTGAAATGTTTTGTACTCGGTGCATGTGCACAACATTTAATTCATGTATCTAAATATTCTGTAAATTGTACAAGTTGATTAATTAAAAAAAAAAATTGCCGTACTTGGCATGTCCAAATGACTCACCACTGCCAAATTTTTGCCCCCCCAGTGGAGGGTTATGAAACACATATGTTGTGTGGCGGCAATGGCGAGGCATTGCAGAGTCTCTGACCAGAGAGCCATTTATCATGGCTAATCTGCGCTTGACCGCGCGAGAGTTGCGAGCGGGACTCTGTCAGTAGTCGTCGTGCAGTACAGTTGCGAGCGGGACTCAGTCAGTAGTAGTCGTGCAGTACAGTCTGTCAGTAGCAGTAGGGCAGAGCAGTATGTCGGTAGTAGCAGCCCAGTGCAGTTGTGTGTGAGGAGTCGGTGGGCGTCGACATCGCACTCTGGTCAAGATTCAGGATGAGGTATATTATTTTTAAATGTGCTCAGCTAATAATGTAAATTAACTGTAACTAATTTGTGCAACAATCGCCCCAATAATAATTTTGGTTTTCAAAGCAATTTTTTTACAAAGAATTCTTTAATGAAACAAATATTCCCTTGATATTCTTAAATAAAAGCTTCCCTTAAATTCAAAATTTTTGCAATCAATTTCCTCCCAGCTATGGCAAAAACGATAAGAGCAGAAATTTGACATGCAGTTTCAATGAGGTAAGAAATTAATTATGATTTTTTTGCACAGGGCCAAAGACCGATATTTTGGTTTAATTGAGTTTACATTGTCACTGAAGTCTCATTAGCATTGAATTGTTTTTCATTATTTTCGTGACAGCTTACACCTTGAGTCAGATTGCGATTCTCATTTTTATTGTCATTAAATTTATTTGCTGGGAGCTTACGTTAGGTTGTATTCTTGTTAACATTCAACTATTGTGTTTCAAAATTTCTCTGGGGAGCTTACACTTAGCACAATGTGCATTAGCATTCTTAAATAATATACTTATAAATTACGGTGGGGAGGTTACAACTGGTGGAAACTGGGGAGATGACACCTTGGTCCTGAAGCAGTTCGAGTTCTGCCTGAACAGTCTCACGTACAGCAGATGGAATCGAGAGGGCTTGGCAAAACTTAGGAACCACCGAAGGGTTCAAAGAAATGTGACCTGTAAGGCTTTCAGCGTCGTTTCAAAATCTCTTTACATGACGCGCATGGGTTATCAAGATCAGACAAAGGCATTGTGTTTGACTTTAAATTGACATGGTCGTATATTGTGAACCTAAAACTCGTACAGCGTCTAAACCGAAAATGTTAGTAGGAACAGGGAAGTGAATAACTACAAAGGCTAGTGCATGTTCAATATTTTTGTCCTCTGTGGAGAGCGACAGTTCTCTGTGGAGAGGAATTGACCTGCAACAGGAAGACAGGACACGACACTGGGTCCATCGCAATGGAGGCAAACTGAACTGGCGATATGTGACCTCGTTGATTACAGACACGGCTGCGCCAGTGTCCAGCTGGAACTCTAAGGACTGGCAGAACAGCGCCAAAGCCAACGTGATCTTCCTTTGCAGCAAGGAAACCTCCAGTTCCACATCCGCGACTGTATGTGCGATAGTGTTGACCTCATACTGCTGCTGAGCACATGACTTACGGATAACTTGTTGATGTAAGGCGGCCAGATGAGCAGTTTTGCCACAGACCCAGCAGTTTGCTGCAAGATGCAGGCATTGGCTTCTGTTAAGCTAGCTGCCCCATTCCTGACAGTGAAGTATACTGGGGCACACTTGCATGTGGCACCAGAACAAGACAAGAATGTTAATAAATTAAAATGAAACTAGTACATTATAACCGATGGATGTCTGTGATAGGCTCGATAATGTGGATCGCTGTCTGTGGGCGACCACAGAGGCAAAGATATTGCTTTATTGGTGGAAGAGAGCACTGGGCACACAGTTGTAAGTAGCTGCCTGTGAGGGAGAGACTGTGGAATAGACGGTCTTTGTGGTGTACTATGTGAAGCCACCAAGTGTTAGATTAATTTAGGTATGCTAGTATTGTTGAACGTGGAAGCAGCAGTCTTCATGTAAGCAAGGTTAAGGTATTAAATGATTATGGTTTCTGTTTTTGTCAGTGCGTTAGTATAGATGAGTTGGCTGATAATTTGCAGTTGTTGAGTAACCCCAGAATGTACATAAACTGTTTTGATAAAAAGGCAAGTTACATATTTCATTTTTGTAATACATCTAAGATTTATTAACAGAGCTTTATTTAATTTGATGATTTGCATTTATATTGGATTAACGAAGTTAGACAATACTTGCTATTTAAATCTCATTGTTTGTGAATCAATTTTGGGTAATGCAACTACAATTGTCAGATGTTTTTGAAAAGACAAACTTAACTTGCAGTATAATTTTGCCAAATAAAAGAATCAGTGTTAGCAATCACCACAATTAGTACCGCCTCCCTGACCAGGTCATATATTATTACAATGCATCTCCACCTTAGGGTCTTTGCGCGACCCAAGAATCTGCTTCACATTCTTCAAGTGTTCATCTCTGTTTTGCACCCGATGTACTTATCGACATATTGGCCGAATTATGACTTTGTCTTTATTATCTTCCGTGAAAACTATTTATAGCGCAACCGAACATTGCCCCAGCTCTGTCTGCTTTCCTCTGCAGGTATCAGGTACCTGCAATAATATTACGCCTGCCTTTGACGTATTCCATGACAAACTGTTGCAGATACATGGCCCACCACGCTAATCACGGATGTGTGAGGCAACACCTCCTCAGAAAACTTAGTGCCTGATCATCAGTCAACACCACACTAAGATTTCCTAATAGATAACCTTCAGACGTTTGTAAACCACACAAAACGGCCAACGCATCCTGCTTGGCAACACAATGATTCCACTCCGCTGTCATAATGTCCTGCTCGCAAATGAGAGCATATGATGTTGAGCTTCTCCTTCATTACCTTCTAATTGGAAGACATCTACACCAGTTCCATACAAACACACGTCAGCTGTTATAGGGAAGGGCTTGTAAAGTTGGTATGGTACAAAATTTTACTAGTGAACAGTTGTAACTTGAGGTCTTGGAATGACACTTCACATTCTGCAGTCCATGTCCATACCACGTTCTTCTTGAGCAATTGGTTCAGAACTAGTTTTTGCAGTCATATGACGATACAAAAGACGTATAATAACCAATAAGACTGGACATGGGCCTGAGGTGTTTCTTTTTTTTTTTTTTAATTTTCGAGTTAGGAACTTCGTCGATTGCTTGTAACATTCCCCTCCATACTGACGCCAGGGCCTAAGAATTTTATCTAATTTTTAACCAGTTCAGTTTTACCAAATTTGAGCTTCATTTTGGGTTTCTGTATGGATGCAAACACATGCCGCAACAGTCTACAGTGTTCTCCCTGACTGAATGTAGCTAACAACATGTCATCGATGCAAACAGTCGGTAAATCCTTAAGTTCTGTCCCAATACTTTGTGCATTGCCTTAACATTTACACACACTGAATATTTAAACCAAATGGCACTACACGGAATCAACAGCACAAGACGCCATACAAAAATGCCGTGAACTTTATTGATTCCAGGGCTAGTCTGAGCTCCCAATATCCTCATATTACGTCCACTGACTATAAAAGCTTCGTCCTATGAAATCGTTGTAGCAGCTCATTAACTGACATTGATCTGTCACGTTCTCTATCGACTATCTTGTTTAGCTTTCTAGCATCTAGTAGGAGACACATATTTCCAACCTTTTTCGAGAGCAAAAATAATGGATTAATGTATTCACTGCTTGCCTGCTCGACAAAACCTCCTCAGTTGACTTCTTTCTGTTCAGCTTCGCTTGTGCAAAAGGCACAGTAAACTTCGCGTGGTCTTTTATATTCATCCTAAAGTCAAACTCTTTACAAAAATCAGGGGAATCAGGAAACAGAACACCACTCTTTACCAAAAACTCCTTTCATGTTTCATTCTCTGCTTCTGACATCTGTATAAATTTGGTTCTCTCAACTGCCTCGTCTGTGATCTGTTTTTGGTCTTTGACCAACAGTTTCTGCTTACTCTCAGACGTTACTTACTCTGTGTGCTAAGTCTTTGTACACTAACTAGCCTACTCTCTTGCGTGAAATGCACTTCTTCTGGGTACTTACCATCCATAGTTCTCGTACCTTCGCCCTTCTACTTTACAAAAGATACCACTACAGTGTTTTCCCTTACATGCAGTTTTAAATGACATATATCAAAATTCACATCACAATAATAATCACTAAAAAAATCAGCCCCTACAATCATGAAGACACTCAGCTACGAAATAATTAAAAAACGCTCCAGTATAACATCTTAAACTGCACAGGTAGCATGACTTCTTGACTGGTTGCTTTTAACAGCTTCCTTGTTGTTCTGCAGATTTTAATACTTGATACCAGCATGACTATTATGTCCGGTTTACTTGTCAAAGCTTCAAAATCGCCTAAATCTTGGGACTTCTGACTATGAGTAACTCGTACCCCACTCCTCTTACTACTACTATTACAATAGGATTAATATCAGCTTCAACTAGCACCAGCTCCTCTTCACCTAATAAATTTATAATTACTGCATGAAATTACATAGCATCTCGATTAATGATAGTATTAAAGCATTTTGCTCATCATACTTGACATGTGAAGACATTGGCTCCTCTACTGAATCTGTCATTGATCGATCATCATCAATACCAGTAACCACTAAATCAATTCATATCGAGTAGTACTCATTCAGTTTTCACTTGCTCTGCTGAAAGAATACTAGGAGCTTCTACCATCCTTTCATCTCCTTACTGTACTCGTGTCGAGTACATATCAGGACTGAAAACTTCAGTACTACTCGGTTCATGCTTAGTTCTGTCCATATCAATTATACCAACTGCTTCACACTGTGAAGTGGAATCTCCAGCGTCCTTATCATTATCGGTCATTTTGTTCTGAAGCATTACGAGTGTGTACAATAGTTGGAAAATAATCCGAGATCGTAGCTTTTGAAGTCTTTTTCCTCTCGCCGTTCGCAGGTGTGTTGACTGTTGTCGGTGATGTGGTAGGGGCGTTGCCTCGTTGATTGGAACCGCCATTCTCCATGGTCAACATGCCTGGCGCAGGCTACATCTGCACCTCCCACTGACCAATTGACGACCGGAAAGACGATCTTATTTGTGCCCTGCTGAAGTGCATGGACTGCTGGAACTCTACCATTCTGTTGTTAAATGGATGAGCCAAAACCTCCAGCTGTTACTTCCAACACACCTTTCTAAACTAAAACTGCTCTTGGAAAATACAGGGTGAACTTATTTCATCCTTATTAATAGCACAGCAGTATTCCATGCCATTTCCCGGCCTCACAATGCACCAGTTTGTAACATTTTACTCCACCCCTGTTATGAATTTATTTTTATTTAGCATTGGAATAAGGCTTGCCATAATCAGCACATTGTAGATTGATTTGTTCTGACATGTTCATATATCGGTTTACACAGAGAGAAAATAAAAGCCAAAAAGCATGTCAGCTATTAATATGGAACAAACTGCTTGACGCAGTAAATGCAGGATTAAAGGGGTGCGTGACAGGGGTACGATACAAACCCACCTTCTTACACTGTGTACTCAAGGTCCAGCCACCCATAATTGATTTTTAACCTTTACCTGTTCTTAACTGTTGTCAGTGGTGGCTCGTGCAAAATTTTACCGTTGTGCCAAGTAGTGACCTATAGCCTTTTGACTTACAAGGGTAATAATCTACATAACTAAATTCAGTATAATAATTTTATATATATATATGTATATATATACATATATACATTTTATGTATATATATATATATATATATATATATATATATATATATATATATATATATATATATAACTGTTTAAATGTGTTTAAATTTTGTAATTAATTGTTTACACCTTGAGGTCCAACCACTTAGGAAAATTTTGGGCCCATACAACCAGCTATTTATAGCATTCTTTAAATTATTACTGGCTCATCTGTGCTTGATGTATGTTACATAATAAAAAGCCCAAGCTTCAAGGTTTAATTTTGACCTTTATTGTAGTTCTCTGACACTTTACAAGCTATGCAATGATGGTTACAGAAAGTATAATTTTGACTCAAAAAAGAAAAGTGCGAGGTGTGGATTTCAGTACATTCACACATAACTGCATTTTGTGTGGTAAAGTCTGAAGCATTCTGACATGCAGATAGGTGTGTTACAGCCAGGGCAATACCATCTTCTTTCCTTCATGCTTGCTTTGCCAGTTGATTGTTCGGGCTGCTCTGAAAAAATCTTGCTCATCCTTGTTGGTTGTTGCTTCTTCTCAGTTGCAGGAATTTTCTCAGGGAAGTGTCGTTCTACAAGCCGTTTGCTGATGTTTGAACTAGTGACAGTTTCTTGAGCCACAGTTGATCCCTCCATCAATGTGGCTCAAAAAGGTGGAAAAATGACAGTTTTTCTTCTCATTAGGGTTTATAGTCTCACGATAAAAAACAAAAGCGTTCGTTGCAGACATTAGGAACAAGGGAAAAAATAGTTTTTTCCACCACTTCATTTGTTTCCTCTTGAAAGGATAATAGGAGATCATCGTATCACTTCTATCAACCCCTGTTTTGTTCGTATTATAATCAAGAAGAGGATCCGGTTTTGGCTTGATCTTGACACCATCCTTCATACGAACAGAAGTGTTTGAGGTTGTCATTTAGTATTTTCAGGAAAGGCATAAGACATCCCTCATGTCCTCCAAACAAAGCGGGTGGTTTCGCGTCATTGACACCGACTGATTCCTTTTGAGTTTCTTCAAAACAATTCTTTTGGCAGTTCCTTTCGATTAGCCATACATGTGCCTACAGCTTTCGTTTTATTTTGCCATAAAAATCAAGAACTGCTGGGGAGCTATAAAATCTGTCCATATAAACAGTGTGACATATGCCCAAATAATCAGCAAGCAACCTCTGAAAGAGTGGTATTATGGAATTGTCTGTCGATCCTTTCCTAGTGTATACTTCGAATCCCAGAACGTAACGAGTCTTTGAATCAGAAACAATAAACATTTTTATTCATACTTGACTGGTTTATTTTTTATGTAGGCATGAAAGACCACTCGCCCACGAAATCCACACATGCCTTCTTCAATGGTGAGGTTTTTTGTAGCAGTAAAATGATTTCTTACATTCTCATAATAGATGATAGAGAAAAGGTCTGATATTATGCTGTGGTAGAGCTCTGGAAATGTAGATAGAATTGTCATTCAAATGTAAATTTGGAAGTATGGCCTTGAACCAATTTCTGCTCATTATAGATCCTGGGAAATGGATTGAAAGAAAACTATTGACAGATCAGTAGTTTGCCTATTTTGGTTTCCTCACGAGGCACATATGAATAATTATGGCGAAAAACAAATTCATTTCGTGAAGCTATACTCCAACCCATGAATGCCAAACGCTGTTGGCTTTAGTTTGGAGCCTGCCTTCAGTTTATCATAAACACACTTTGCATACCTGTTCGTTTCTGATTTTATCTGAATGTGGAAAGAAAATAGAAAACACATCAAGTGGGGTGGATCTTTCATCAACTGCAGCTATTACTCCAGTTACGTCGCAGAATTGTGGCAAAGGTGACTATAGGTCCTCGAATCTCCAACCCAAATAAGTATACGTTGATTTCGTTTGCGAAAACCGCTGCCTCTTCCGTGGTGGTGCAGAAGACTGTGTTACAGCAGAAGAACTTTGTCGCTTGGAAGTTGTTTGAATAGCAGCATATTCGCCATCAGGTTTCTCTGTAAAAAAAAAAAAAAAAAAAAAAAAAAAAAAAAAAAAAAAAAAAAAGGGGACGAGATTAAAACAAATAAAACGTAACTATCCGTAATTGCAATGCCAGTGTCTGAAGCAACAGTACTAGAGACGACAAGTTATATTAGTCTGCAGCTTACCTGACTTTGAATCTTCTTCAGACTCTTTCCACTCAGATATTTCTCCTATTTCTCCCTCCGATCCAGAATCAATCAAGTTTTCTTCCAGTGCCTCTAAAATTTCTGATCACTTAATAAACGTGACATGTTTGTAGCGGGATCACAGACAGCGATGAAACCGAACGAAACCGCGCGCGACAACGCGAGCACACAAGGGCTCAGTCAGGCGCCAAGTAATTCTAGAACATGACAACAAATCGCAGCACATGTCACGGTACAGCCAGCGAGACGTCAATACAATATTTTCACACGAAAATGTCGGTTTTGGGCGACAGGAGGCTTGCACGGCGTGAAAAATTGCGGCCCGAGCTACACTCGGGCGTGGTCCATTGAGCTCAGTGCCGCGGCGTGAGCTACACTCGGGCTTGGTCGACAAAGTGTTACAATTTTGAGCAATAAAAGGAAATAAAAAATTAGGGTAGAAGTGAGAATCTAGCCCAAACTGACGAACTGTCAGTCAGAGTGCTTGTCCACAGAACAACCAAGCCAATATATGAAACGCTGCTCAAAAAATCCCACATATTCTATGAGGAAATCTTTAGAGAGCACTTTATCTTTTCCTACAGCCCACTCAGGCGAAATGTTCTAGGAACTTGAAGGGGGATCTACTTTCTTCTACTCACATACTTCGAGCCAGATCAGTGAACCTCGTCTCACGCCCTCCTGTTGTTAGATTTACGTTTGGAGTAGATCAACTTAACCCTTTAAATCTCACTTCTCCTTCAAAGATCTAGTGGAAAAGAGCCTCTTTAGCAGACCATCTGCAAAAACACTTTCATTCTAAATTTCCTCCTATACTCGCTTTTTTACCACCGTCAATGGGCTTCTCACTTACAAGCATAGTAATCGTAAATGCATGGAACATATTAGTTTTATATATATAAATTGAGTTGTTTAAGTATATTTAACTTTTATAATGAACCGTTTCATATTCTGAGGAATAAAATTAATTGAAAAAATTATGGTGGCAGTGGGAATCGAAAATGAGTCGACAGATTGCCAAGTCAGTACAAATGAACACTTATATTTCAAAAATCTTTCATTGTAGCTACTAAACTGCAGTGAATTACAATGTTATGCAACTTAATCGTTACAGAAGCATCGTTCGAATTGTTATATTAATTATGGAATTAATTTAAAAAATTAAATAAACAAAAATTAAACTAAGGGGCAATATCAGTCACGAATCGTATCGACCGCATGAACAGATTTTAACTTATTCTTGCAGAACATTTTCACTGTGCAGTGTTGATGTGTTGATTAAACTACTTTCAGATGTGAATTAAAGAGCTAACAAGTGCCACAGCACTTGTCACATAATTCTTTTTCCTTTTTTTTTTTAGATATACCTGTTGTTATGCTGCACCCAATCAGTCAAAACAATTTTAAGCTTGATAACTTTTTGTAATTGACACTTCGTTTATATGTTCAATAATGTTGTTAGCTCCCAGATTATTAATGACATAATTTACTGTCCCATCAACCAATGAATGTATTGAGCCTGTTGCCTGCAGAGCATTGTTGGTACAAAATGGTCTGTCATGATATTGTAAGAAAAGCTAGCTAATCTGTAAGCAATTTCCAGTTTTATGTATTGTCAGCACATGCACATCTGTGTACTACTATACCCACAATATTACATTTCTGACAAAGGTTTGTTTGGCTAATTCCAATTGAATCGGCCTTTCAGTTGTACTATAGTTTCATACCATGCTCTAAGTATGTCACATGAAACTCCATCCAATTTTATATGTTTCTGTACAGCATCACATTCGTTATTAGGAGATTTCCTTCCTATTTTGTTTCTCCCTTCACTTTTCTTTCTGTAAAGTATAATATCTCTGGTCGCTATCTGTTGCGAAGTAATGCTCTCGTTGTTGATGTAACTTATGTCCACAAAATATGTCCTTACGTGCTGGACCTGTTGATTTATTTTTTGCCGTTGTACCAGTGCTTGGAGACTGTCAGGCCTAAGAGTTTCAATAATTCAAATGTAATGCTGTCTGTATCTTCTTCTAGAATAGCAGCAGTCCTTTCTATAAAAAGTGCACAGGCTTTGCGTTTTATGTCAGTTAGTCCTAAATCTCTCTTTTCTTGATCTAGAGTGGATGTTCTTGTGTCTACTCTGAATACTTCTCCTTCCCACAGGTGGTTGACATTATATTCCTGGCTATTATTTTGAGTAAGAGAAACAGTTGTGTCATGCAGAAAGCGTAAGAGAGAATACAGCTGTTAATTAATATCATTCTTAGAACTTGATTTATATTATTGTGTAGGTACTCTCATGACCCCTTGATTTTGTCCTGATGCATTTATCCGCTTAATAGCTGTTGTCTTCATTGGACAAGTAGTCAGAATTGTTCCAGCTACTTTATACTGAATGACTATCTTTGCCCACTCTATGATAATTTGGTGGAAGCATGGATTAAAAGTCTGAGGTTATTTTTATTGGTGTGTGCACCTGACACAAGGCAGTAAATTTTAAAAATTATTTTTAATTTGGAAATACAAATTATTCATTATGATTGGCATATACTCTTATATCTGTATGGTGACTTGATAACGCTATTCCTGTTAGTCTCACATGAATATTATGTAGAAATGGCTCTAAGCAAAGGGCAAATAAAAGTATAGCGATATAGCTTCCTGGAGGGACTTCACATCTTAACTGTATTCTAATTCGTTTTCTGACAATTTATTGGTATATTATCACTAATTCCTGTCGCAACATTCTTAATTACATTTAGAAATAGTTTGGAAAACCCATTTTCTGTATAGTTGCACTAAGAAACTTATGGTCCAGCCGGTCAAAGGCTTTATGAAGGTCAATAAATATAAATGCATGTTTTATATTAGCACAGACGTTACAGTAATTACACCTCTATATTCTGAAATGCTTTGAAATATGGTTGTGCCAGTTACACATGACTGATGGTGTGTTACAATGTTTTTAGTCAAGTCTGAAAGTCTACTGTTTAACATTTTTGACATTACTGATATTAAGGATCCATTGTACTTATAAATGGTGGAAAAATCGAAATTTTTTCTCACTTTATTAAATTCTATAGTATTTTCTGCGTACATTGATATACACATTATAGGGTTTCAAATTAAAAATGACCTATATATACCTAATTTTAGGGTTACTGCCATGTATGTTGCCACACCCACTCTATTTCTGTTACAGAAACCAGTATTATGAGGGCTATCCACAAAGTACATTACGTTTTGGAATTAAAAATAAATAAGGTATTGGAAATTTTTTTATTATATACAGATGAAAGCCATACTTAAATACTACTTTTCTACATAGTTGCCATTTAAATTAAGGCACTTATCGTAGCGATGGACGACCTTGGAAATTCCTTCGTCGTAAAATTCGGCCGCCTGCGCCTGCAACCACGTGGTTACCTCTTCTTGAAGCTGTGCGTCGTCATCAAAACGCTGCATAGCCAACCACTTCTTCATTGCTGGGAATAAGTGGAAGTCGCTCGGTGCCAGGTCGGGACTGTACGGCGGATGAGGAACAACTCCCACTCAAAAGATTCGAGAACTTCACGAGTGACAGTTGCCGTGTGGGCCCGGGCGTTGTCGTGAATCAGCAAGATCTTTGAGCCCAACTTTCCCGTGAGATTGTTTTGTATTGCTCTTCTGAGGTTGTGCAGAGTTTGGCAATACCTTTGAGAGTTTATTGGAGTGCCTCTTTCCAGGAAATCCACAAAAATCACACCTTTTCTGTCCCTAAAGAGGTAACCACGTGATTGAAGGCGCAGGCGGCCGAATTTTACGACGAAGGAATTTCCGAGCTTGCCCAACGCTACGATAAGTGCCTTAATTTAAATGGAAACTATGTAGAAAAGTAGTGTTTAAGTGTGGCTTTCATCTGTATATAATTAAAAAAATTTCCAATACTTTATTTATTTTTTATTCCAAAACGTAATGTACTTTGTGGATAGCCCTCGTATTTCGAAAACAACTGCGAACTTTCTGTTTCCAGTGATTATACGTATGATACAATGTATATGTTGGTAACAATGTAGGTTCTAGTGTTTGTAAATGATTATTTTTGCTAGTATTTTGTTTCATTGAGGCAGTTTGTTCACGTGTTACTGAATGTTTGTTGCCCAAGTGCTACATATATTTGTGGAAGTACATATTCTTTAGTGTGCAATAAGTACGAACTATGCCACGTATCAAGAAATTCAATAAAAGGAATTTCTGTGATAACCAGTTCACAAACAAAGCAAACTACTCTGTTGAAAGTAACCTACGTATCAGTTCAGGGAAGAAACTCCCACATGGTATGCCTCCTGGTGATTCAAATTTTTGTGCTAACAATGCTGCTGTTTGTAGTGGATTTGTTGTTGTTGATGTGTGCATCTTATCTTCGTTGATAAAGGAAGTGGCGAAATGTAAACCATGTGATGGTGTAGGCTGTCTGGAAATAACTGAACAACAAAGTAGCAGGAAGGGTTTAGCAGCAAAATTAGTTGTTCTGTGTAGATCTTGCAATACATCTACCCCGAAAATGACTTCTAACATTGTGAATAGTTCATATGATATGAGGTTGAAGTTAGTGTATGCAATGCATGAAATAGCAAAAGGAAAAAAAGGATGCTCAAACGTTTTGTGAGTTCACGGACCTTCCTCCTCCTCCCAGTAGTTTCAGCAAGTACATAAAAATACTTGTAGGTGCCTTGAAGGTTGTGGCTAAAGCATCTAAGAAACGTGCTGTAGAAGAAACTGTAAATATTAGTGGAACCAAGGACATTACTGTTGCACTCGATGGGACATGACAACGTCGAGGATATCATTCCTTGAACTGTGTTGTAAGTGCTTCTTCTCTGTAGAATGGAAAAGTTGTTAATGTTGAGTGCTTATCTAAGTACTGCCACACCTGCCATGGCAACAATGAAGGACATATTGAACAACGGCGTTTTAAGAATTGTGATGATTACAGTGAAGGTATGGAGTGTGATGAAACTCTAAAAATATTTCAGAGACCGGTGCCCATTTCATTAGATATACAAGGGACCTAGGTGATAAGGAGTCTAAAGCATTCAATAAAATTAATGAGTTCGATGTTTATTGTGACACTTTGGTAAGAAAACTTGAGCATTGTGGACATGTGCAATAGAGGATGGATGCTAGACTGAGGAAGCTACAAAAAGAAATAAAGGGAAGTTGCTATCTGATGGAAAATGTCTGTCTGGTCGAGGCAGATTGACAGAAACTGATATAGACCTTCTTCAGAGTTATTATGGACTGTCTATTAGACGAACTGAACCTCTGAATGATGTTACAGCAATGAGAAAAGCTGTATGGGCCAACTACTTTCATAAGTTGTCCACAGATGACCAACCTGTTCATGGACTTTACCCTAAAGGAGCAGATTCTTGGTGTGGTTGCCAAAAAGCAAAGGAAATTGGTCAAACATACCATCATAAGCAATCTCTTCCTGAGCTTATTATGAATGAAATAAAACCAATTTTTAGAGACCTGAGTGACCCTATTTTGCTTAGTAAATGTCTTCATGGGCGGACTCAGAATACAATTCAATGTTTCAACCTTTGCATGTGGGAAAGATTACCCAAGAATGTCTTTGTAGGACTAAATACATTAAAAGTTGGTGTACTAGATGCAGTGATAGTTTCAATGATAGAGTGATAGGAAGGTTGGAAGTCGTGAGAAATTTGGGCATAAAATGTGGCTCTAATATGGAA
The DNA here is from genome assembly GCF_023864345.2 of Schistocerca serialis cubense. NCBI lineage: Eukaryota > Metazoa > Arthropoda > Insecta > Orthoptera > Acrididae > Schistocerca > Schistocerca serialis. Next base: position 586,122,623 of record NC_064639.1, read on the forward strand.
GATCAATTGGTTGTGTGTGACAGACAACAGGTGCATGAAGCTGAAAGAATCGCTCTTCAAGTTATCAAAGAAGCAAGAAGTGCTAATTGGAATGCAAAGAGGAAGCTTGAAGATGAAGAAATGCTGCAGGATGAAGACTATGCTTCAGGAATGTTCTGAGGCACAGTTTAATAGAACTCATATCTTCATTCGCAATTTCCCCCAAGTTGTATTTTTCAGAATTCAGGTACAAATATTTCCTAAGGTTTATAAAATATTGCTCTAATTTTTTTCTGTAACTTGCAATAGTCCATACTTATGTAGCCCTAAGCTTTATTACACAATCAACTAAGTTATAAAAAAAATAACATTTTTATTAGGAAAAAAATTTTAAAAATTAAAATATGAGATGTGATACTTTATCCTTATAATATACATAATAGGAAGAATTAAATAATTCTAGTACCACAGCAATCAGGTCATGCCTATCTGGTAAAAATATGATCTCCTTCAAATGTATAACATTGGACTAAATGGTACCTCAATCTGAGGAAGCATTTTGGAAAAAAATTGCATCAATTTATTTGTAATGTTTTAATAAACCGAAGCAGATTCAGAAATATTCAAAATGCTGCTAATTTGTTTAGAAAGTGTGCTGTATTAACTGATACCAGCAAAAAATCTGTAAAACATATACATTATAAACAGTGCCCGAAAGATGTTGATTTTTACATAATATTGACCCAGAAAAGTACCCTGTATCCTTAAGCAGAGAAATAGGGTACGTCCAGGAGAGTTTGAGCATTTTTTTTCTTCAGCATAAAATTTGAGTGGTTTTTAACTTTTTTGACTTCTGCAGCAGAGTGTAATATAAACTTAATTACAATACATTACTCAGGCACTAAAACTGAAAATACAAGAGACATGATACAATGAAAATATACATGAGTGATTCATGTCATCCATAGATGTATGGGTCAGTGGACCAGTTTACTGGGAGAGATGGACCATGTAAAAATGGATATACATGCAGAAAAGAATCAATTAAAATTTCATGTTTTTATTTGGAATATGTTGTAATGAATATAGAATTATACTACTAAATATTTTAATGCAAAACATTTTTATCAGTTTATTATAAATATTGATTGAACATTGGCTTTTGTAATGAGTTGTTTGTTTTGTTCAAAGATTAGCCTGTCTTTCTCTCACCACAGCAATTACATTTATTACCGAATGTTGAACAATCTTCATGTGACCATCGTGAACTAGAAGGACACTGAATCCAATTGTGATTTTTATTAGTTTCGTATCAGATTTCACCACATGCAGCATGTTCATTCTGATCCTATTCATCAAATTATTTTCTTAATATTCAGCAATGTCTGCATCTGATGAACATGGTGAGCTATTTGCAGTATTTTTCTTTTTTAGCTTCTTCAGTGTGTTTTTCTCTTAACTAGTACATGGTGATCTTTGTGACTTTTTTCTGTTTCCTTTCTTTTCCTATCCCTCTTTTTCTTTAGAGTTTCAATATTTTTAGCAGAGTTTAGCCCTTTAGATACAGTTGCTAATTTCCTCTTAAAATTAATGGGTTTTCTCAATACAAGCGTCAGATGATACTTCTTCCAAAAGTTTTGATTGTGTTGGCTTAGGAGTAACTAGTTTTGAGGTTTAGTAGGTTTAGCAGGTTTAGTAGGAGTGTAGTCTGTAATTATGTCAGTGAAGGAATTTGACTTTTGCGAATAACTGTACTCTTTTGATGTGTTTTGGGATCAGTAGGCATTTTGATGAGTCTTGAAGTGGTTAGTTGAACTGTGTATAAGATTCTGCTCTTCTGCCTGTTCACACAGACATATCTTCTGACAAATAAGCGTAGTCTGAGAGTGTGACCATGTTTAGTGAGATTATAGTAGATGCCTTAAGCTACATTTAACTATGCTTTATAACACACCGACTGGCGGTACCCAAGATCGAACTTATAACGACAATGGATCGTACTGTACCAATGTCGCTACGCCGTTAATGTATGGCTTCCTGCTGCGCAAAATACTTGGGCGAACCAATCGACCACTACAGCTTTAATTAGGTACAGTTTTTAATTTCACAGTCGATGTTATGACTGCGGTTCGCTATATGATTTTAGAAGATTCCAGTCGTAGTGGGGCGCCTGGCGACTACTCGAAGTCTAGCTCGTACCGTAATTGCACTCTCGAGGAACAAATTGAAGACAGATCACCCTTAGTATAATTACTACTGCGGCAACCTCAACCACTGACAATGCAGCCAGCTCTAATATCTTATAATGAAAGGCAGCACCCTTACTTTACACAACGTCGAGATCGAACAATGACACGATTACAGTACGAATAGATACAGCCAAACATTCTAATGACAATGATCATCAATATCAAGCAGTAATTGCGAGATAAGCGCGTTTAGATAACAACTCCTATTATCTAAACTACTGGTCAAATCAAAGCAACAAATCGCTTTAAATACAGTACCTATTTATATTATGTCGCGATAAATGTCACATCTAGCTTGCAATTGTTCTCCCACACAACGAAATTCTCACAACGCAGGACATTATCTCTGGAAAAGACTCGTAACTTTTTAATTACTTACAAAATTCCTATTCCATACACCGTCGTGTTCTGACATGTTTGTATTAAGATGCTTCCACCAATATCTATATGGATTAAAATCGTTTATGCTACCACTGAATCTCTTTCCGCTTAGCCCAGCGTTGCTATGTAAATAACACGACGTCATGTACTCCACCGATTTACGAATCTTTGTTACAGATATAATCTTTGACTGTTCCGTAATAAATTACGACAACTTCAGTTCTTCTTGCCTTTACTGAGACTCTCTTTCCATCAATGAAATCGTTTTAACTTTTTAGAATATCTACCCTCTGTAGGTTTATTGTGGTTCCACTCAATCTATGAACTTTTGATAGACAAACTGACAAATACCAGCGTATCCTTGTGTCCTGCAATGCGGTATTAAGATCTCTGGAATTCACCCTTTTCTTTTCTCGTAAAATATATATACATACACCAGATACTAATTAAATACAAGTAAGGTTTATGTTAACTCAAGAAAACTTGAATTTATTTTCTCTACGTATTTCAATACAATTTCATTCGCGTAACTGAGCGAGTGCCATCAAAGACTACACCCCACAACACGGAAATTCAGTAATAAAAAAGTTTAAAAAACCCTAAATGCCACCGCCTCTTTAAATCTAACCTTAAGTGACAATTTAAAACAATTCTGAACCTCTTCAGGCGTTGACAATACGCGACCCGCTAAGTTCCCTACTTGAATTCGGCCACTCGTCACTTTGTCTAATGAAGGCTTTGTTTAGCTGCGTCGGCCCTTAGTGGCCGAGCGGTTCTAGGCGCTACAGTCTGGAACAGCGCGCCCGCTACGGTCGCAGGTTCGAATCCTGTCTCGGACATGGATGCGTGCGATGTCCTTAGTTAGGTTTAAGTAGTTCTAAGTTCTAGAGGACTGATGACCTCAGAAGTTAAGTCCCATAGGGCTCAGAGCAATTTTAACATTTTGTTTAGCTGCGTGCTGCTTGTAAAATGGTTCCGTTATTTTTTCGTTACTTCTCCACTCAACTACTGGTGCAACATAGTGAAACAGTTCGTATTTATTCGAGCCAATTCTCGGTCCGCTGCAAGATAGTGGTGTTTAAACACCAACTACGAACATGTGTTCGAGGCTTTCCCTTCTCGACACACACACACCAACCACTGCCAAACCCAACCACTTCAGTAAAACGGCTAACAACCCAATAACCTCTGGACGACAGCGACCACTAATCGTACAACACGGACGGGTATCGGTTCCACCAATTCCCAAAAATTTCAGCACCTACAAATCTACTTCTCTCTCTAATCAGGCCCAGGCTGGATTTACCACAGTAAACTTTACGACCGAAACTGTCCAAAAGACGACAATCAATTGGTATCTGGCGCACCAAAATTCGCCAAAACCGGTGTATCACCAGCAACTATTCAGAAAATTTCACAGAATCTCTGTATATTCGGTTGCTCAGCTTTGGGAGGAAACAACCGTCACAACCACGTATATGAGCAGGGACCTTAGAGACTAAATAGCCACACTGCCTCCGCGAAGTGTAAAAATGGTCCAAATGGCTCTGAGCACTATGGGACTTAACTTCTGAGGTCAGCAGTCCCTTAGAACTTAGAACTACTTAAACCTAACTAACCTAAGGACATCACACACATCCATGCCCTAGACAGGATTCAAACCTGCGACCGTAGCGGTCGCGCGGTTCCAGACTGTAGCGCCTAGAACCGCTGGGCCACTTCGGCCAGCTCGCGAAGTGTACCCAAATTAAAGTACTGGTACTACCAATCCACACTCCTTTCCCTTTCCCAAGCCTTAACCGCCAGCTGCGGTGCCTCACTACACCACGCTACTGTCGGACCTAGACGCACACTGATACATCCACTTAGTCGGTGAGAGGTCTACATGGGAACTAACTCTTTATGTCATACCACAGGAACCATTTAAAACGAACAAACACTCAGCGCCACGTCAACTTTTGACAATTAATTAATTATTCGTTGCTGCCGTCGGTTCTCTACGACAGCGGCCGGCTACTGCGCGTCGCTCAGGCAGCGTCTCTGGACCCAGCGAAGGCTAGTTGTTGCATCGCTGAAGTCGCGCGCGCTCACCACCTGTTTTTTCATCGACGTTCGCGGCTCATCTACAACATATTTCTTTTTTAAAAATACATCGTACACCTATATTTACAGTAACCAGGTGTTATTATTAGGTTATCGTGTATGATTCTCAGCACTAGTAAGGGCGAACGTAACCCGTGCGTTTTGACACAGCGCAGGTTCATCTCTCACACATTAAAACAAGTGGTCCACCTCTCACAAATAACACAGGTCCATCTCACTGAGTTATCTGGGACAGATGGGTTACTGCAACTTCTATCTGTAGGCAGCGAATTCGGCTGCCGTTTTAGGTTAGTTTCATGTCCACACATTTGTCAAGCTCGCAGTAAAAAAACTGCATCAATATTGTGCAAGCTGAGCCTTAATACTAAAATTATGTAACTGCACGATAAAACATTTTAGCTTACCAGAACAGAGAATGACAGCAACATTTCTGCACCACGTTTGCTCACGAAAGAGCTTCTTCCCAGGTAGTGGGAGCCGCTCTCCTGTGGTGCATTTGTGATAAGCGCCACTGTCCCATCTCACCAGGTGGTCCAATTCCTCTGGATTCACCCTACGGCGAAAGTTTTCTAAGTTCTTGTTTGCTTTGTTCTCATTGGCTAATACTGATGTACACTCTTTGAGTTCGGTAGGTATTGGTTTTCCTTGAATAGCTTCGGTTGTCTTGCGTGTAAACGTATCACCAACTACATTACAGTAGCGTTTACAAAATTGAATAGGCAAGCCATCTGGTCCTGGTGACTTTTTTAAACGTGAGTTACAGGTGGCATCGTGTTTTCCCCTTCATGGATTCAGTAATATGTTCATTTTCCACTTCTGAGAGCTGTGGAACCATTGTGTCGAGGAGACCTTCAAGGGACTCTTCACATATCTAATTTATAAAATTTATGGATTTTCATAACAGAAATCTCCATCATTATCTCTTTCTGAGATGTGACGACCGTACCATTCTTAGTTTGGATTTTATCAATGAAAGATCGCCGTCTGTTCTTGGTGTGCCTCAATAGATGATACACAGAGGTGGTTTCATCCTGGAATACACTCTTGACCCTGGATTGTAATCTCAGGTCTTCCTTCTGCTTTGTCTTAATGCTTCACAATTTGACTCTTATTTTTTAAATATCTTCTATACAAATGTTGGACATGCTTGCCTGACAATACAAGTTTGTCAACAGTGTGTAATAAAATTCTATGTCGTTTTTCTTATCCCTAGACCACTGTTGACTACATTTGATAATAAATTTCCACAATTTTGGTTTCACCTTGTTGCACCACCAATCTATCACTACCTGCATGCCTTTCTCTCAGCACAGGCACAACGAACATGCCTCTTCCAAACTGTGCTCTAAATCGTTTTCTTGCAATAATGATATGACTAGGTTCCACTGATTTCTGAACCGTCGAATCGGTTGTGTCGTAATATTGATTGAAAGAACATGCTGCTGTGGTCAGTGCAATACACGGGAATTGTTTCAGCTTTAATTAAAGGTTTTACCAGACTAAGTGACACATAGATTCTGTCGATTCTCCTACATCACTGTGAACCATATGTGTGAACTCAAAACTGTGAATATTTAATTTCACAGGGTTCTTAAGTTTTAAGTCAGTAACTATGCGCTTTAATTCATTAGAGACATTAAAATTCCGAATCTAACCTTTCTTGTTTAAAATTTAGTTAATAGCACTTCCAATTAAAAGGCCTTTCGGGTTTTTCATTATAAATAAATAATTTAATCTTTAAAAATATGTCCATTTGATTGGAGGTTCTTGAAGCGGCATACAGATTGATGAGGACGATGTTTAAAACAAGGACCATTGCGCTAATGGATTCTGATTTTTCAGTTTCAGAAACAGGTATCCCTGCTCTGATTAAAATGGCTGTCTCCACATTAGCTTCAAGTGAAACATTTAGTACTTCCGCATATCTTGCAATCTCAAAATTAGATATCACAACTTCTTGCAACAAGGCTGTATCAGTTCCTGACTCATACAAACATTGTTTTAGTGCAGCAGCTTTTAGTTCTGAGGCTTTCAAAGAAAAATATTGACCTGATGCTGTGAGCAACGTAGCACTCTATATCTACATCTACATACATATTCTGTAATCCACCGTACGAGTACCCTATGACACTATTACTCGTTTCGTTTCCTGTTCGAGCGAAGGAAAAAGGACTGTTTATATCCCTCCGTACAAGCCCTAATTTCTCATATCTTATCATCGTGGTCCTTACGTGCATTGTATGTTAGAAGCTGTAGAGTCGTTCTGCAGTCAGTTTCAAATGCCGGTTCTCTAAATTTTCTCAGTACTGTTCCTCGGAAAGTTTGTCGCCTTCCTTCCAGGAACTCCCATTTGAGTTCCTGAAACATCTCTGTAACACTTGCATGTTGCTCGAACATACCATTAACAAACCTAGCATCACGCCTCTGAAGTACTTCCATTAATCCAACCTGGTACGGATCCAAACTCTCGAGCAGTACCCAAGAATAGTTCGCACTAGCGCCCAGTATGTGGTTTCCTTTACAGATGAACCAGACTTTGCTAGAATAAACCGATGTCAGCCATTCGCCTTCCCTACTGCAATGCTCACACGCTTGTTCCATTTCATATCGCTTTGCAACGTTACATCCAAATATTTAAACGAGGTGACTGTGTCAAGCAGGGCACTACTAATGCTGTACCTGAATATTACGTATTTGTTTTGGCTACTAATCCGCATTAACTTACATTTTTCCACATGTTGACTTAGCTGCCATTCATCACATCAACTAGAAATTTTGTCTAAGTCATCCTGCATCCTCCTACAGCCACCCAAATTCGTTTCCTTACCTTACACAAAAGCATCATCAGCAAACAATCGCAGATTGCTGCTCATCCTGTACAACAAATCATTTATGTATACAGAGAATAATAGCGGTCCTATCACACTTTCCTGGAGCACCCGTGACGATGCCATTGTCTCTGACGAACATTCGCCGCCGAGGACAGTATTCTACGTCCAATTACATAACAAGTGTTCGAGACATTCACATATCTGTGAACCTGTTCCATATGCTCGTATCTTCTTTAACAGCCTGCAATGTGGCACTGTGTCAAACGCTTTACGGGGATCTAGAATTATGGAATCTGCCTGTTGCTCTTCATCAATAGTTCGCAATGCCGGTAGGGATGACGTCATATCAGAGCATACGCAGTCAAAACAGACAGCCGCGTCCCTCTCGAGTTGTTTGTAGTGCGGCAGACCATCGTTTCTGCACTCGACACTGGTTTCTAGTTACCACAGAAAGAGCACTACAAAATATGTTTTCTTGCATTCTATTTGCATACTACAACGCATTGGAAGAAAAGTAGCGCAACTTTAGTGTGATTTGCTGCTCGAATACGAAGAGAAATGGCACAGTTTTAGTGCAATATTTATAGTTTGCTGTAGGACACTAGCACATGATAACAGCACACCACTACTTTTTATGCAGTTGTTCATACACTGCAACCCAATATGCGTAGTATGATTAAGTTTTGCATCATCACAACAAAATTCCAGAAGGGGTTCATACACAATAAAACAAATAACACGCTAATCTGGAAAAACCGTAATGTACACCAATTTGGTTGGTGTACATTAGTTACAATAATTATGCAAAGCTACCAATGGCACTCATCAGAAATCATGGAGCTTGTACGACCAAAAACTAATTCCGGTTGCCAAGACACTTCTCAGCTACTCATATATAAAATTACCTAACGCTGATGCTCTGCGAGAACGATTTGAAAGCGGAACGCCAGAATAGTTTTTGATCCGCTGGCAGTGCATCACGTGATATTCTCCAAGACACATAATAATCTAACCCCATAGTCACAGCCAGAAGGTCATCAGTAACGATCCATTAACAACACTGAGACAGGATATAAATAGATAATCCAAATCGTCCAGCTTAACAATAGTACATTGAGTGATGGTGTATTACACAACAAAAACTTTCTTCATTATTCTACCTTCATCTATGGCTGTATTGTCACCATCAAACTGTAGTTTTAGCACACCACTTAAAAGCACTGTTTCAGACTTTTTCAGTATAAAATGAACCCGTACAAAATTTATTACGTAACAGAGCGGAAACTGCAATTTGACACAGGTCCTGCCTCTACAACATCCGATGCTTTTTCGCTTATATAGTTGTCTGCTACCCCTGTTTATAACTTTTTGAAGTACTGTGACGTGAGACAGGATACTTTACTGTTATTTTTCTTTTAAAACTATAGTGTCCTACACCGGTTCATGCAGTGGAGACTCTTCCGGAACGCTGTTTGAAATAATTCGCCCTTCACGCTAAATGTTAAAAAACATAATTTTTGGATAGACTGTTTCTCTTTTATTAGGCTAAAAGGCGCGGGGAGGGTCCACCTGCTTGTTGCTAAGGGTGTCTGGGCTCGCAAACTGCGTCTAGCTTTTAGTTATTGGCCATCGCATCCTTACACCAGCTCTCCAGAAACTTTGCAGTGCGTCGCTCCATACCCCAGCCATGATGACTTCCCGTTCGCTGGCACTGAGCTGATCCACTGCATGACAATGGATGCCTTCAGCCATCCGATGCTACAGAAAATTCCAATTCCCGTGAGTAATCAAAACTTAATAGATCATGATCCATGGCTCGGATAACAATGTGGTTTGCATCAATCAATCTTAAATAAAAGACTGCACGACTACACATTATGTTTCAAACTCCTTCCTGATCTTAATCCTTTCACTGCTACAGACGCACTTGCCACAGGCCGTGCCATGCGCAATGTTTCTCTATCCAAAGCCGACTACGTGCACATGGAAACTTCCGTGGGTGATGGCTTCCTGCCTGCATAATAACTTGTGGCAGCCTCCTGTCCTTGTGACGAAGTTTTCAGCCGGAGCTTCTGAGCTAAATGCTAGAAATCCATACATTCACTATCTCTTGTTTGTCTACACTCTTGGTACATGTAAGCAGAACTGTCATTCACAAGCAATTCACAAGGAAAACAAAATGCTTGCTGGAACACACTATTGATGCATCAGAATGCCTTAGGAGTACATAAATAAAATTACTTGGTGTGAGGAAAATTTCATGCCAGGAATAATTCTTTTAGACACATTTTATTTCCTTTATGTTGGAATAATTTAATCACAGCATAAAGAGATGAATAAGTATATTTTTTTAGTAACTGACACAATATACCAATCAGGCAAAATCGCCCTGAACGTTGAGACAATTATCCATCAACGCACTAGGTTGAAGATACTCGTTTGGTAAAACACCATGGCCTGCTACGTGAAGAAGTCCATAACTGCCTGCCGCACGTCCTTGCCCGACAGGAGTAATAGACCGTCCAAGGCCTTTTTTAAGGAAGTGAAGGCTGATAATCACATAGGGAGAGATCTGGATCATAGAGCGGGTGCTCGAGTGTCTTCGACTTGAGATGAGGTAACTTCTGCATTACGACATTTGCATTGTAGGGACGCAATTTGGTGCACCATTCCACAATGGTGGTTTTTGACAGATGTACTACCCCATACACATTCTTCATTCTGTGACGAATGTCTACTGGTGCTTGTCCTGCAGCAGCTAAGAAAAGAATAACAGAATGTTGGTCCTGTTTGGACGCATTTGATAATAACGTCGCGATAGTTCACGTTGCTGTAACTACGACAGGCACTTCAGAAAGACATGACTGCCACACTAATCACATGCCTATATGTCGATGCTCGGTCGGTCCAAATCAGTTGTGCGTTTGGCCCAAGGTTCTTATCGTATTTTATCATAATGTGCTTCTAGTACCTAAAATCAGAATCCAAGAAGTCAGGTAACGTTAAGTCACTGCTAAGAGTGTATTTCTCTTGTTCTGTAACAAACAAACATACTTACAGCGCAGTAATATTTGAAGATGTATTTAATTTTGATTGATACTGGTGAGTTCATCCACGAGCTTGCGTCAAGGGCAGACAGGTATGTAGGGCGGTCCCTTCAGGGTTAATAGAGAGGATAATCTTCCAATACTGACAAATCATTTGCATGAGCAGATACCACTGATCAGCTGCTGTGACTGTAGTGCTACCCCATACTGCAATGTGTGTTGTACCACAGGATGTGCGTGCGTGTGTGTGTGTGTGTGTGTGTGTGTGTGTGTGTGTGGTAGTTGCCAATGTTTTGTTCGCACTGGAGTGGTCATGTTTAAAAAGTCAGTTCAATTAGCCCTGTCATTCACAAATTGCATCTGGGAATAACATGAATTAATTACCCTAGTTGTGATAATAATCTAACCCAATTAGAATTGGTATCTTGAATCTAATTCTAGGAAAAACTGCGTCCTGACAATACAGGGTGATCCGTTGATAGTGTCTGGGCCAAATATCTCATGAAATACGCATCAAACGAAGAAACTACAAAGAACGAAACTCGTCTAGCTTGAAGAGGGAAACCAGATGGCGCTGTGGGGCCCCCCAGATGGCGCTGCTATAGGTCAAACGGATATCAACTGCGTTTTTTTAAATAGGACCCCCCATATTTTATTACATAGTCGTGTAGTACGTAAAGAAATGTGAATGTTTTAGCTGGACCACTTTTTTCGCTTTGTGACAGATGGTGCTGTAATAGCCACAAACCTATAAGTACGTGGTATCACGTAGCATTCCGCCAGTGCGGACGGTATTTGCTTGGTGATACATTACCCGTGTTAAAATGGACCATTTGCCAATTGTGGAAAAGGTCGATATCGCGTTGATGTATGGCTATTGTGATCAAAATGCCCAACGGGCGTGTGCTGTGTATGCTGCTCGGTATCCTGGACGACATCATCCAAGTGTCCGGACCGTTCGCCGGATAGTTACGTTATTTAAGGAAACAGTAAGTGTTCAGCCACATGTGAAACGTCAACCACAACCTGCAACAAATGATGATGCCCAAGTAGGTGTTTTAGCTGCTGTCGCGGCTAATCCGCACATCACTAGCAGACAAATTGCGCGAGAAGCGGGAATCTCAAAAACGTCGGTGTTGAGAATGCTACATCAACATCGATTACATCCGTACTATATTTCTATGCACCAGGAATTGCATGGCGACGACTTTGAACGTCGTGCACAGTTCTGCCACTGGGCACAAGAGAAATTACGGGACGATGACAGATTTTTTGCACGCGTTCTATTTAGCGACCAAGCGTCATTCACCAACAGCGATAACGTAAACCGGCATAATATGCAACGGAAAATCCACGATGGCTGCGACAAGTGGAACATCAGCGAACTTGGCGGGTTAATGTATGGTGCCTCATTGTGGGAGGAAGGATAATTGGCCCCCATTTTATCGGTGGCAGTCCAAATGGTTCATGTATGCTGATTTCCTACGTAATGTTCTACCGATATTACTACAAGATGTTTCACTGCATGATAGAATGGCGATGTACTTCCAACATGATGGATGTCCGGCGCATAGCTCGCGTATGGTTGAAGCGGTACTGAATAGCAAATTTCATGACAGGTGGATTGGTCGTCGAAGCACCATACCATGGCCCTCACGTTCACCGGATCTGACGTCCCCGGATTTCTTTCTGTGGGGAAAGTTGAAGGATATTTGCTATCGTGATCCACCAACAACTCCTGACAGCATGCGTCAGCGCATTGTCAATGCATGTGCGAACATTACGGAAGGCGAACTACTCGATGTTGAGAGGAGTGTCGTTACACTTATTGCCAAACGCATTGTGGTTGACGGACATAATTTTGAGCTTTAATTGCATTAATGTGGTATTTACAGGTAATCACGGTGCAACAGTGTGCGTTCTCAGAAATGATAAGTTCACAAAGGTACATGTATCACATTGGAACAACCGAAATAAAACGTTCAAACGTACCTACGTTCTGTATTTTAATTTAAGAAACCTACCTGTTACCAATTGTTCGTCTAAAATTGTGAGTCATGTGTTTGTGACTATTACAGCGCCATCTATCACAAAGCGAAAAAAGTGGTCCAACTGAAACATTCATATTTCTTTACGTACTACACGAATATGTAATAAAAATGGGGGCTCCTATTTTTAAAAAAACGCAGTTGATATCCGTAGCCCCCTCTAGCGGGCCAATCATAGCGCCATCTGGTTTCCACCTTCAAGCTAGACAAGTTTCGTTTTTTGTAGTTTTTCGTTTGACGCTTATTTCGTGAGATATTTGGCCCGGTCTCGATTAATGGACCACCCTGTATATTTATTGTAAAAACAAGACCCAAGGAAAAATGTGCAAATTGAACAAGTATTGACATAGAGTGTTAGCTCATGAAATTACTGAAACTTAACACTTTTGCTATTGAAGATTGTCTGTCTGCTGAGCCGAGGTGCGTATATCACCGAATTCCGTGCTGGGAAGGGCAATTCTGCAGTGCCGCTCTGTGCAGTGCTGCCGGCCGTTGTACAGACGAAGTGAGTTCCGCAGCTGTAAATTCTGACTACACAGAGGACGTCTAAGGCGTCTGGAACTCCTAGGGTACAATGCCGGACGCGAGTGAAGAGTTCTGCGTGCTCGTAAGCCAGGAGCAGAGACTTCTCTCAAGTGCGCGGTCGTAAGAAAGCACTTTGTAATGCCTTAGTCTCTCTAGTTATATATACCATATACTTCCTCAAAACGCATGAAAAATTGTGTATACACAGTGTATTACTCTCATTACTCCTGCAATTATACAACCTTTTACACTTACATGTTTACTGGTTATTCAGAGTGTTCAACGTAATTTGATATACTTGTACATTTTGTAAAATTCCATTACCTTACCGTCTTGGTATAATCGAAAAGCTTTTTTTTTTCACTACCCAACTTTTTACAAACTAATGACAGAATAGGAGGAAGAATAGGTGACATCGCCACTGAAGTGCCCCAGACAGATCTTGGGACCCCTTACTTGTCTTCTGCTAATTTTGAAAACTAAGTTTTTTTTTCAGTAACTGGTTTACAAAATCATCAGGCCCACAAACTAACCCCATTTGAATTCTTTCTAGTAGCCTTCTCTTAAGTACATCTATTTGAGTTATTCATCAAAAGGTTGGTCTAAGTGTGGAAGTTTCATGATCTGGTCTTTGCAAGACTCTTTCGTACCCCTTCACTGCTCCCTGTACATCGGAGCATTTAAAAACTCACTCTTTATCCTTGCCTGTTCAGTGTCAGACGAAAACTTTTTCAAGAAACACTTTTCAGATTCATCTATGGATAAATTGCTACAGTCAGGTTGGTTGCCCCATGACAAGGCTTCCCCTTCTAATGATATTTTAATGACATAATTCTTAATTCATCACTCATAACAGGGAGAAAACTATCTTGGCAATGTTGAAAAAAATCAACTGGATGAAGGTGTTTGTCACCAGGAAAACACTTTAATGGAATAGTAGGATAGCTTGGGTGTCCTACGTTACAAAATGTTTTTAGATAAGCCCCATCTTGTAACTATTGAACTTGTTTTTGATAATAGTGACTTCACTCTGTAAGTCTGACACATCTGAGTCTGTTATCTCAGCTATCTTCTGAACTTTTTCATCTACATCTGAGGCAACACTGTCTACTTTTTTAATTTAACTTATTTATTAGTGTTACAGCTTGTTTACTAGTGTCTCCAACACCATCTTTATATCTAACTTCAAATGCACCTATCTCAGATCTGAGGCCCTTGTCTACTTCCCCTATTTTTGTTTCTAATGATTGTATATTTGATTCTGAAGCTTCTACCTTCCATTCACCTTTTTTCAGTCGTTCATCTGCAGATTTCACTTGAGAAAACACACCAACTAAGTCTTTTGTAACATTTGAAATTTGCGCATTAGGCTCTGCGCTAATGAGATTAGATTCTGAGAATATATTTTTTTCATTAATGACAGTTTTCACTAGTTTTTCTATTGATGACGTTAATGCAGTGAATGTCTTGTAAATTTAACTGTTTGCAATTTTTCATGCAGCATTGTTTTACTTACGTGCGACTGTACTTCTTTCTCACGGCCTGGATTCGAATCTAACACGCTGCTGTCTAAAAATCCTGTGTCTGCACTGATTTCATTCAACTGTTCAGGTTGACTATTGTCTAATACATCCTGAAACATGTCTTTATCGGCTATGTCCTGTTTAAAGTCACTAGATGAAGCTGGCAGGTTCGGCATATTTGTTTCACTGTTCTGATCACAATCCTTTTTTTTTTTTTTTTTTTGTAAATTTGTTCCTAAATTATCAATGCAAGATAAAATGTTCACACAACACTGTACTGAGAAAATACAAAATTAAATGTTTTAATTGGAACTTTGCTTATTACTGCCCTGGATTGGGTAGGCGATGTCAACTTTGATAATGATACTTCCACCTTTAACAACCATGTATGTCCATAGTGTTATGTCATTCCAAAACTTCTCCACAAGTACTATGTAAAATTATATTTGGTTTAAAATCATTTCATTTTGCAACACAATTTTATGCTTTTTGGTCACCTGAAACATAAACGCTGTCAAAAATCCAAAGATACAAGTATCCTGGTCACAATGGCACCACTTTAACGACCTCCTTTGTTATGCACATTGGTAGACCGTTAATTGTAATAATTGTTCATGGAGTAATTAAATAGTTTTGGCCAGGTCTAGTGGTGGTTTTAAACAAAATATACTCATCTTGTTTCTTGAAGATCTTAAATCTGTTGCTTGAACTTCTTCTATCTGGAAGCCAGGTTCACTTGTAGGTCTGGAAGCCCTATTGGTTGACGTGTTTGTAGAATAATGTAGACAACAAAACTGATTCATACGTAATTTTCGTATTTAATATTTCTAAATGCCTTGCTGCCATAAATTTCCAATGTTCACTCAGTGAAATGCATTCCATTTGTACGCAACTCCAGAAAACTTTACATTCCTCCTTCCTTCCTTCGCGTCACACAGACAACATGCAACCCAACCACATCCAGTTAAAAGTAAAGATATATTCATACTAAGTTCGAAACTTAGAACTTTAAATGGAAAATAATACACAAAAAATTCCATTTACTCAATAGCACAATAGAACAAATCATGATAAAATATATTCATATAAACAATAAATATATCTTACTGTAGTACAGAAATTTTATTAAATTAGTTTTTTAATCACAGGGGTTAATTGTGTTAGCACGACATATTATACAGTCAGGGTTTAAAACATTTCAAATAAGCTCGAATAAAGAATAAAATCGTAAATTTGTGAATATACATGGTCCAAACAGCTTACTGCACGTTACAGCACGACCCATTGAAGGTGATATAGACATACCGGGTACACGCCTTTTCCTCCTTTCGCATCTGTGTGTCTCACTGCTTGTAAAGCTGTATTACAAGAATGATGACTGTGCACACGTCGCTCTGCAGAAGTTACGGAAGCTGAAGGGTTTGAAAAAAAGCGTTGGTCCGATGACTGCCGTGGTTCTGGAGAAAATGATTCGGAAATTCGAAAAGACGGATTCTTTTGGTGTGCAACCTCGAAGAGGGAGGAAACGAATTGATTCGACGTCAGTGGAAGCTGTGGCCACAGCAATGCAGGAGGAGACGAGTGGAGGTGTGCAAACGTGTAGTGCCCAGAGAATTGCACAAACATTCTACATACCTGTGAGCATGGTGTGTAAAATCCGACTAAACATCCTTCTTTGCTATCCATTCAAAATTATCCATGTGCACGAGTTGCTTCCTGTTGACCTGCCAGGAAGAGAGACCTTTGCTTTAGAATTTCTTGTTCGCATGGAAGTGGATAAGGTTTGGCCATGGAAGATTTTGTGGACAGACGAAGCCCACTTCAATCTGACAAGATATGTCAATACACAGGATTGTCGAATATTGGCAACAGAAAGTCCACACGCAAATCAACCAGTACCTCGTCACCATGAAAAGATCACTGTGTGGTGCGGGTTTACGGCATCACTTATCACAGGGCCACAGTTTTTCGAAGACTCAGGTGCTTCCGGTCCTGTTACCTGTGCGTCAGGGTGGTAAGCGCTATGAGTGTCTTTTCGCAGTCACGTCATTCCAGCTCTTCCACAGCGTGGATGTGTGTATGTTTGGTGGGATCATTTTCATGGAAGATGGCGCACCTCCGCACATTTCAATTCCAGTTAAGCAGCTACTGAAGCGCCATTTTGGAAATGCTAGAATTATCACCCGTCATTTCTCTACAGCCTGGCCATCCCGATCACCTGATCTTAATCCGTGTGACTTCTGGCCTTGGGGCTATCTGAAAGTTGTTGTGTTGAGTGTTCCGACTGTGAACTTAGCTGCATTGAAGGCACACACTGCGCAACACATTCTGACGGTGACCCCAGAAACACTTCGATCAGTCGTAGGACATGCTGTTTCTTGATTTCAACTTGTTGCAGAAAACGGAGGACAGCATATTGAACATGTTTTGCACCAGTCACGCGGAAATTAATAATCCGATTTGATTTTGATTGATGGTTTTTTTTGCGGTTTTTGGCGTCAGGACAATTAAAAACCTATTTTTACCATTCGATGTGATTTGACCTTGCCGTGGTGGATTGGCTTACGCAACTAACGGTATCACACCTGTACACCCATGCACAGTGGGTAGTACAGTTCGTTTAACGTCAAATGTACACATATGATTCACTTTGCAGTCGACCACTATTAAAGTATGTTACTTACAGCCCCATCTTTTGCTTCATTTTGTAACTATTTATATTTCTTCTGCCATACGTTTTCCCCCTTCTCTGATAATATTCCGTTGCAATTTGACGTCATTCTGACCAGTGATGTTATTTATATAGCAGTTTCAAAGTTTAATTTTAATTATAATCATCATGTACAATGAAATAAAATTAAGCCTGTTGTAATATAGTGAAATGAGTAACAGAAAAATACATTCATAACATTTAATAAACACTTGTGAACTTGTGTCATATTGCAATAACTGTTATTAAATAATATCCTGTACTAATTCATGTATGTCATCAATTGACAGTAAGGTCTGTTGTGTAAGGGATGGTTAAGTGACCAGGATGGGAAGAGTGGTCATTGGATATCTTTTAATATGAACAGCGCTGCTACTTGCCAAGAAGTGGTCAGACGAATTCTAATACACATCAGCATTCTTATCAGTGGGACTGACAGAGGAAGAGTGTTTCCTTATTTTGCAGTAATTTTGTTTTAGTTTTTGCGTAATCTGACGTAAGATAAGTGATTTACATTATACTTGTTACCTCACTTACGTGAGGAGTAATATTTAGTACAATATCAATCTTTAAACGACGTCTTTTGGCTTACAAATGTAGTTCCTTGTTATTTATTCCGTTTTAATAGTTTTTTGTGTGGATCACTAATGCCGACATGGCATCCAGTCTGGAAAAGTATCCAAGAAATGTGGCCGAGATGTTCACCCTAATAAGAGTTAGTTAATTCCACACGTCACCAAAAATATTACAGATCATAATTCTTTATATATGCAAAGCTGTCATCCATCATTCTATCCCTTCGGATAATTTTTAGTTAATGAAGTTATATTGTTTAAAACCGTCTCTGTTCTGTTATATTTGGCCTAATACAAAACCCCGATGCTAGACAATGTGCTGCAGTTGAGTGGTATTACTTCAGATAGAAGGGTGTAAGGATGACTAAAAAATGTGCCTAGAAAGCAGAACAACAAGCAAGGGGTGCTGTTGCGATGGCTCTGGCCACAATACTAGCTTAGATACAGTAAAATGGCCTTTGTGCAAGCCTTCAGAAAAATGCATCTAGTTCCAACGAATTATTTACTTTTTCACTTAAAATATATGGCGTGATTCCTTATAATAATATTCAAAATGCTTAAGAGGTAATTTTCTGTCAATAACCACGGTATAGTAAAAACTGAATTTCTATTTGAGTGACCAATACACCCCCTTCCCCTTCCACCCAACTTCCGATGCTGCCGAGGTGTCACCCTACAATGTCAATATTGGCTCTTAAGGGGAGATTGTACCTTCATAGGGGATAAGATACAAAAAAAATTTTTTGCTCATAAACATTCCTTAGAGTGTATTTTACTAGAGAAATATGTTTTCCAAGGGCATTTTAGCCATTAGAGGCTTTAAATATTCATTTAATTTAAGTGTAACACGTGTTGCTACGCCCCCTTTCGCCTTCTGTCAACTTCTTGAACTTCAGAAACCTAATTTCCTGATTTGTGAAAATATTTCGTGCTCACAGTTGGCTGCCCTGTTCGCGCCCTACATTCACTTGTTCATTGTCCTTCCAGAATCCAAATGAATCATTTGACCGTGTCATATTGTCTAGAATTACTAAAACAGTATTTGTAGGTAAAGATACGTTGACTTAAGGTATTTATGATGCAGTTCTTTCATTTAATGGTGGCAATATGGGGAGCGTTAGGCTGTTTCAAAAGATAGGCATACAACCTGGGGTGAATATGGTGATGGCATGTTCCGAATAAGATGCTGTCCATGTGAAGAAAGCAGATTATGAAGTGACTATGATAGCTAGGAAGGCAAGAATGAACTCAAGGAATGGTAAGAGAGCCAGAGAGGATGAAGAAAACGCTGATGACACAGGATATGGTGCAGGGATATTCTGAGGCCAGTAACACACTATGATCATCTTTAAAGCCGGATTCCTGAGATTTTATTTTTTTAACGATTAGGTACATTTCTTTCAGGAACTTACCAACATAAAATAGTGGAACTTACGCAACTTCCAAATCTTGGCTGAACATCAATGATGCATTTTTAAAAGAAGTTAAGTTTAATATTGTAAAAATTATGAATTAATAAAAAATGGGAAAAATTTTTCAACTTGTAAAAATTCTCTAAAATAAAATTATGTAAGCGACTTATCTAAAAAATTAGGTCAATGGAGAGAGACTCTTCGTCCAACAGCCATTAAAATTTTATAACATTATCATGAACCGTTCACGAGATAAATGTACCTAAAACTGACAAATTTAACATTGTAAGTATATAAGGTACAATCTCCCCTTAAGCAAAGACATTTAACGACCGCTGATCTAGAGAGACGCTTCAGTCTCGTAATCTTTTAGCGTTTGAATACTTTTTATAAAATGCCCTATGTATTTTCAATCCTTTTCGCGTCCCTAGACAACATTTACGGCAAAAAATCACGATACATGAAGGTAATCGCGTACCTTAGGTGGAACTATCTTGGCGTGTCGTACGATTTTGGCGTATACGGTTTGTAATGTGTGACATGGCGGTGAGTAACGTAAGTGTCGCTGCGTGAGAAACGGTGTGCTGTAATCGCTTTTAGAATTTGAAGAGTTCGTCCGTAGATGGATCATCCTTTCCTTCAGTATAACAAGGCCAGACCACACAGCAGCGCTGCAACATCTGCGAGAGTCCGATGCCTTAGGTTCACTGTCATCGATCATCCTCCATACAGAACTGACTTAGCCCCATTACATTTTCATTTGTTTTCGAACTTTAAGATACCTTCGAGAACATCATTTTGATACCGATGAGGAGGCATAAGCAGAGATGGGGTTGCGATTCTGTCAACAAAGTCAAACATTCTAATATGGTCTCTCGGGAGAAATGTGTTCATCGTCAGGGTGACTGTGTTGAGAAATAAACATGTAGATATGAAGAATAAACACGTAATATGTTAATAACGTTTGTTTCATTTAAGAAGCTTCAAAAGTTTTCACATAAAAAAATTGAAGGCGTTACTTTCCAGCACGCGCTCATGTAATTTTTGTTTTATCTGCGTAATGTATGCTGTGTAATTACATCATGTACAAAACAGATATACCATCATTTGAAACAATAAGTCTGTTTCTTGCCAGTGTACTTCTTGATTTGATGAGATGTTCCAAAGTAAGGAAATTTAACTGTCTGAATACTTTCTACAGTGTTCATCATCTATTTTCCATCCTTGTTTACGTCCTTAGTCAGTGGGTGGCTCTGAGCACTATGGGACTTAACATTTATGGTCATCAGTCTCCTAGAACTTAGAACTACTTAAACCTAACCAACCTAAGGACATCACACAACACCCAGTCATCACGAGGCAGAGAAAATCCCTGACCGCGCCGGGAATCGAACCCGGGAACCCGGGCGTGAGAAGCGAGAACGCTACCGCACGACCACGAGCTGCGGACTGCTTAGTCAGTCCTCACGGCTATAACATTAGGGTACCCGAACATAATCGTTTGCACCAATTTGGAATAATTTCATCACATTGAAAAGTGATGAATATTTACAGTTTTTGTTTAACTAGCGAAATGAATCTTGTCTATTCACGTCATTGTACAGAACATATGTTGTAAAACATGTAGTCTGTTTGTGGACAGTGCATTTCATCATGTGGAAAGACTCTTCAGACTCGAGAACTTGAAGCATTTATGCACTTGTTTCGACCCATAGTATGTATTTTCAATACTGCTTCACAACCGTAGATAAATTTAGCTGTCAAAAATCAGGATATCCGAACGTAACTGTCTACTTTATGTGGCAATAATTTTAATGTATCGTATGTTCTTACTGGCGCAATGTAAGCTACATAATTACATGATGTGCATAATAAATATTGTAGCTCCTGAAACACCAAATCTGTTCGTTTTCCAGCAAACTATTTCATCTGAGCAGAAGTCAGAAAACGTTAGAATACTTTTTATACCCACTGTATCTATTTTCCATCTTCGTTTTTGATCTGGGCTTTCGACTGGCTCTAGGGAAGTTCAATAAAGTTTTTAACAATTTATTGACGTGGGTCAGTTAATTTCGGCTATCAGTTTCAGTTCCCAAAGATTAGTAATGATTCTTTGTATGATAAGTATAGAAATCGGGTTCAATACACAACGTTAGGTTGCAAGTTTTGCATTGCTATCTGGTTTCTTGGTGCACTTTCTGTTTCGTACACACCATACGTCTTCTCTTCTGGGAAGAGAAGACGTACTCCATCCACAACTGGAAGATAAAGTTGACATGAACTCAGTAACGACAATAGCTTCTAGTTCCTAAACTTTGCGACAAGTGTACAACGGACGGATATACGTACGTAAAGGAACTGTAGTATCGCCAGATGTTAAAACAGTTAATCACAATATCACATTGCAACTGACATCAAAGAAAAGAACTGGGTGAGGTATATAAGGACAGCACGGGGTTCAGAGTGCGCGAGCGATCACTTCCCATTAAAAATATGACTATAAGTACAAACCACAGCCAGAATTAAAACAACCTTAAGGAAGTAGTACGCTGTCACGTCGATGCGCTCGAAGATTCTAGAAAGAAAGACGAATTTCAGCTCCGACTCAGCAAACACACTGAAGCTCTGCACGAACAGGATTTAAAAAAATAAAAAACAGAAAACTGTGGAAAGAAATTAAGAATGCAGCAACTGAGGTGGCAAATGCAGTCATCAAGAAGCGGACCAGGAGCAAGGAGATTTGGTTTGGGGACGAATGCATTAAGGCATTTGCTAGATTTACCAGGAGAAGAGAAATGAAGGAGTGCTGGCTAGGAGGACAGATTTTGCGGAAGGCAACGTAGAGTTCGAAGAAGTTCAGAGAACTACCCAAGCCTCCCTGAGGTGAGCATAGATAATGTACGTCAAAGAAATAAACGAACGAAGCTCAACAAGGTTTCTTGGGAAAAGATATACCGCAAAGTTAACTTCTGGAAGAAGAGGTACCATAAACGCCAAACATTTGGTAATGACAGTAATGGGACCATACTCTCCAATGATTTCAACATAGCTGAGATATGGCAACAGTACTCCAGGGAGCTCCTCAACTGTGATGAACCTAAGGATCTGTTTGAATTTCAACCTCCTGACGTTGTAAATTTAGATCATCCGCCACCTACACTTTGTACGCATTGCGCCCAAATTTTAACTGTACGCCACTTCCTGCTGGAATGCCCTTTTTTAAACAATTTACGTTCCATACTAAAATGTAAACTTTCACGGCCGGAAATGTCATGTCCATTATAATTATCCGGGCTGATATGCCGTGGTCGGTTGATGAATTCTGTGTCAATTCCCAACGTGTCGCCCCCGTCTGCGGAGGACATCTTCACGGGAGTCTCTAGCTCGATGGAAGGTCCAACACACCCACTGGCAGTTGGACCTTCCATCGGGCTACAGACCCCCGTGAAGACGTCCTCCGCAGACGGGGACGAAACGTTGGGAATTGACACAGCATTCATCAACCGATCATGGAATAACAGCCCAGATAATTATAATGGACATGAATTTACGTTCCAGCTTGTGTTTGACGTCTGATTTATCAGACGTTTTAGCGAATGAGGCGGTGGCTGTCGACCGTGTTTTACTTTTTATCCGCCGAAGCCATATGGCGAAGGCCATTTACTTTTGTTTTGGACCTCCATTTCTGTATGGCGTTTTTTTAGCCCTTTTCCCACGTGCCTGTTTTTAGCTTTCTCCTATTCTGTCCATTGGGACTGGCGTATAGTCGTTTAACTCCTCTCTGTCTTCGTGTTCCATAGTTTTGACTTGGGCGCGCATGACCACAGTTGTTTTTTGCGCCCTAAGACAAAACAAAACAAAACTTGCACTGGAGGACATTGAAATTCAGACAATGAAACTTAAGAAAAACAAAAGAGCATGTGAGGATGGAATCCAGGCAGAAGTCATTCATGTTGGAGGAGAGAAATTCTACAAGAAAATTCACCAACTACTGAAGAGGATCTGGATTTTGGAGGAGGTTCCAGAGTATTGGAAGACAGCGGTAATCTGCTGCAAACACAAGAAAGTGACAAAATGGTCTGCACCAACTACAGAGGAATCGCGCTCCTGAACATCTGCAATGTTGCAACAGTTCACTGAAAAGATATGGAAATATGGCGAAGGCGTGCATGTGTTCTTCACAGATTAAGAACACGTATAAATTCATCCATCGGGAGAGCTGTATGAATTGTCAAACTCAGTCTGGAATACCCAGGAAACTCGTGGACTTAGTTGAAACTTGTCTCACTGACCCCAAACGCAAAGCTAAGGTCGGGTACCAAGTCACAGAGAGCTTTTATGTACACACAGGGTTGTGACAGAGAATGGTGTGTCGTTGATATTGTTCATCCTGGCACACGAAAAGATTATGAGGAAAGCTTTCGTTATGAACTTCAAGGGGCTCGAGGCAGAGGGTGAGAAAGTCACACATCTCGTATTTACCGACGGTGTGGCCCTGTTGTCCACATCTAAGGAGGAACTGATGCGGATGAGTGACGGAGTGGAGGCGGCAGCGAGTAGAATCGACCACCTTGTGAATCAATCGAAAACCGAGTATCTGGTGACGAGCAGGAGTCATACCTATCCAAAAGACCCAGTGCAATCTCATAATTTTAAAAGTCTGGTGGTAATCTTTACAGTGGGCGCATCATGTTAGGCAGAAATAAAAGCGAAAATCCAAGAAGCAAACCGATCGTACTTCTGCCTGAGTCAGCTTTTTAAATCACGTAGTCTCTCAAGGAATTTCAATCTTCAGCTGTACGAAACACTGATCCAACCCACAGGGCTATATGGTTGCGTCACTGGGAGCGTTGGGTAAAAAAGACTTCAATAATCTTCTCGTTTGCGAATGAAAAGTCTTAAGGAATATCTGTGGCCCGGTACAAGGCAAGATCACTGGAGAACGGAGGGTCAAGCATAATTATGTGCTGGATGAAATCTGCAATGGATGAGAAGCAAACGGCTAGTATGGGCAGGAAATGTCGCTCGGATAGATAAACACCGATGACCTTTGAAATCTATTGATTCTCCTCCTTGCAGAAGAAGACAACTAGGGAGACCAAAGACATGACGGAGAGATGGAATCCATGAGGACTTTTCGCAGTTTGGCATAGAGGGTAATTGGCGATAGAAGGCAGAAAACAGAAGTCTGTAGAAGAGGAGCTTTGTAGCTGAGCGCGGTCCTGTGGACGTGATCCCGTAAAGTAAGCACACCATGCATCAGCACATTAGCGTGTTTTTTTTTTTTTTTAATGTTCACTCAAACAATGCCTACGTCTCCAAATCGGAGACGGTTTACGCCATCGGAGCACCTTCCTCTGCCAGTTTTTCACAGTCCTGTTGCATAGTTTTCCACAATTTCCCTGACGAGAGATAGGTGAAAGTCTGCAAGTGACATTTTTCTTCCTGTAACCGACCTGTGGAGAGCACGAGCATTCAGAATGCCCAGATTCAGAATGCGAAAAAAGTATTCCTTGCACCATTTTACAGTCTCACAGACCACTCCCATTGGGCTCACAAGCATTTCACAATGGCCAGCTGCACTAATACTCGACTTGTAATGTGCAATACACTGGGGTTTCTTGATTTTTCCCAATTATTTCTGTCAATCTTCTCTGTTTCAACCATTTGTAGTTTGTTAATGTGGTCAACATCCGCACTTCTCTTCTGTAGCAAAAATGGTTCAAATGGTTCTGAGCACTATGGGACTTAACATCTGATGTCATCAGACCCCTAGACTTAGAACTACTTAAACCTAACTAACCTAAGGACATCACACACATCCATGCCCGAGGCAGGATTCGAACCTGCGACCGTAGCAGTCGCGCAGTTCCGGACTGAGCGCCTAGAACCGCTAGACACCGCGGCCGGCAAACGGTCCCGGGACATAACTTCGCTGAAAACCAGAGTGTTTACAAGTATGTCTCTGGACCAACATCACTTATTTTCAAAATTTTAACTTGAGCCATTAGAAGGCAAATAGCAACAAAACAATAAAGTTCCTCATATTCAATATCTTTCCATTCTTACAGTGGCGAATACACAGATTCTGGAGGACTCGCTTTAGTGCATACCAAAAATCGAGTAGTTTCGTCTACTACAAAATGAAACAGGTTTCTATATCTAAATCTACATCCACATGGATCCTCTGAAAATCACATTTAAGTGCCTGGAAGAGGGTTCATCGAACCACCTTCACAATATTTCTCTATTATTCCATTCTCGAACAGCGCGCGGAAAAGACGAACACCTTATCTTTCCGTGCAAGCTCTTATTTCCCTTGTTATATTACGACGATCGTTTATCTCTGTGTAGTTTCGAGTCAAAAAAATATTTTCGCATTCAGAGGAGAAAAGATGATTGAAATTTGGTGGGAAATTCCCGCCGCAGTTAGAAACGCCTTTGTTTTAATTATGTCAGCCCCAAAACCTGTATCATATCCGTGACACTCTCTCCCCTATTCCTCGATAACTGAAAACGTGCTGCCCCTCCCACACCGGGCAGCAGTACTCCAAAACAGGACGGAGAAGCGTTGTGTAGGCAGACTCTTTAGTAGATCTGTTGCATTTTCTACGTGTGCTGCCAATAAAACAGTCTTCCCCACAATTTTTGCTATGTGTTCTTTCCAGTTTAAGTTTTTCGTAATTGCATTTCCTAGGTGTTTAGTTGAAATTATGGCCTTTATATTTCATAGATTTATCGTGTAGGGGAAACCTAGCGGATTCCTTTTAGCACTCGTGTGGATGACCTCACACTTTTTAATTATTTATAGTCAACTGTCAATTTTCGCACCATACAGATATCTCTTCCAAATCGTTTTGTGATTTGTTTTGACCTTCTGATGATTTTACTACACGATAAACGACAGCATCATCTGCAAATAAGCTAAGACGGCTGCTCGGATCGTCTCCAAAATCGTTTACATAGATAAAGAACAGCAGAGGACCTGTAACACTACCTTGGGGAAAGCCAGAAATCACTTGTTTTATTCGATGACCTTCTGTCAATTACTATGAAATGTGACCTGTCTGACAGGAAATCACGATATTCCATAAGCATGCAATTTAAATTACCAGTACGGTTTCAAAAGCCTTCCGGAAATATAGAAATAAGGAATCCATTTGAAATCCCTTGTCAGCAGCACTCAACACTTCGTATGAGTACAGAGCTAGTTGTGTTTCACAAGGACGACGTTTTCTAAATCCGTGTTGATTATGTGTAAATAGACCGTGTAAGCTTCCTCCTTTCTATTGTAATCAAGACTTTAATAAAAATATCAAGGTAAATGTTAATCAGAACACAAAGAGGAATCCACATAACAATAAAAATGGCTCTGAGCACTATGCGACTTAACTTCTGAGGTCATCAGTTGCCTAGAACTTAGAACTAATTAAAGCTAACTAACCTAAGGACATCACACACATCCATGCCCGAGGCAGGATTCGAACCTGCGACCGTAGCGGTCGCTCGGTTCCAGACTGTAGCGCCTAGAACCGCACGGCCACTCCGGCCGGCTCCATATAACAATAGATTTATTCGTTCTTAACATCACAAGACAAAAAAAAATTGGCTAAAGAACGTCACACAAACATTTTCGTTTGATAAACGCTTTCACTAATATGGGGTCTATGGTGAACAAAGTGATCAGCTGGGGATCGACACACGCCACTAACCAGAACACTAATCGCTCTATCTGAAAAATGCCAAGTACGCGGTCTCGCGTTCGGGTAATTCGGAAGGCAGGTACTTACCTATGAGCTTCTGAAACTCCGGTGGATTCCAGTGTGCACGTAGACCCGTTTGCTGGTCTGCCAAACCAATTTGACTCCGTCCCACGACTATGCGTCACGGAATATGTCAAATGTTAAGACGGCCGACTCAAGACATTTTAAGTAAAACCACCCATCGCTCGTCGTGTGCATGATGCTAGAAGCAGTACCTCTGACGGTTCAGAAGGTGACTGTCACAGGTTCTAAGTGGCATACTATCAAAGGACACAAGTCTAACTGTTTTGGTCGAGAGCTGCAGATCTTTACTAGCGAAGCGCCACCACAAGAGTGACCACCTCTCTTTCTTTCTACTTTCCTCGCCAGCTCGGTAGCCAAGCACATTTACATTTCAGACTTCTCCTACATTAGCACAAGCCAATCAAGAGCTGGAGTGCGGCATTAGAAGCTGGGAGAGCACCCCTTGCTCTGCATACACCGATTTGACCAATCAGAGACTTTAAAGTTAATTGGGAGAAAAGGAAAAAAAGATTCAGCTTCGCGGCGTCTTTCCCATGCATTTACCCCGTGTCTTCTGCTAACAATATGACCAGGGTGGAACTACAGCCCTCCATAAAAAGATCGTTATCTCTCCCCTGTTGTGTCCATTCCGAAGCTTCCAAAGAACGGCCATAAACTTGCTGAAAGTTTCGTGCCTTCACAAATATGTTTTGTAACAGAGTCTGGACGTCTGGGCGCCAATGACCTGTGCCACGGAAATTCGCAGAACGCTCACAGTTGTCTCGTCGGCTTCCTGCCCAACAAGGGCCCATCCTCTGCTTTATTGCCGGTCTACAATGCGCTGGCCACTGCAGCGGCGACTTCTTGGCGCTAGTCAGTCTACCTGACATGGCTGCCAACCAACGTGTCTGCACAATGAGACGGCAGAACTCGGCAGTCCGGAAATGTTTCCACCCAGGTTCCACAGAAAAAACTCGCTCCCCTCAGCCCTCAGTCGCCGTACGCTTTTACTGCAGTCGTTTAAATCGGCACCCTATTCCTTTGAACGCCGGTAAAGCCTACCACTATTCCTTCACTAGAGCACACAAGCAAGAGCGTTAACTACTGCCCACCATTTCACCATGATGTATGAAGCCAAATCGTAATAAATATCATCTCCCTTAAGAACATTAAGCGGCATGACACCGAATCAGAAGTGAGAGTGCACTACAATCTCTCAACCGTGCTCTTCGAGGTAATTCATAATGTTTTATCACAATACGTGTTCCAAAATCCTGCTGCATATCAATGTTAATGTTATGGGACTGTAATTTTGTGGATTACTGCTGCTGCTGTTCTTGAATATTGGTGTGACCTGTGCAACTTTCCAGTCTTTGGGTACAGGTTTTCCGTCAAGCGAGCAGTTGTATTGATTGTTAAGTATGGGACTATTGCATCAGTGTATCTGAAAGGAACCTAATTGGTATACAGTCTGGAATGGAAGACTTGCTTTTATTAATTATTTAAGTTGCTTCACTACTCTGAGGACATCTGTTTCTAAGTTACTCATGTTGGCAGCTGTTCTTTATTCGAATTCTGAGATATTTATTTCGTTTTCTTTTGTGAAGAAATATTCGATGGCTGTGTTTAGTAACTCTGCTTTCGCAGGACTGTCATCGAAAGTAATACCGCTGCTAATGCGCAGAGAAGGCTTTGTGTCTCGCCGCTAGCATATTTAAGGTACATACGACCAGAATCTCTTTGGATTTTCTGCTAGGTTTAGAGATAAAATTTCATTGAGAAAACTACTATAAGCATCTCGCACTGAAGTCCATGCTAAATTTTAAGTTTCTGTAGAAGATCGCCAATCTTGGGGATTTTGCGTTCGTTTAAATTTGGCGTGCTTTTTTCATTGTTTCTGCGATAGTGTTCTGACCTGTTTTCTGTACCAAGAGGGATCAGCTCTGTCCTTTGTTAATTTATATGGTATATCTCTTGATTGCTGTCGATGCTACTCGTATTTCTCTGAATTCAAGTCATATCTGGCCTACACTTACACTGTTAATTTGGAAGGAGTGGAGGTTGCCTCTCAGGAAGGGGGCAAGCGAATTTTTATCTGTTTCTTTTTTTTAATAGATATATTTTTCGTTTGTTTTTGGTGGGTTCGGGAGTTACAGTATTCAGTCTCTCCATGACAACACTTTGTTCATTAATCCCTATATCTGTTTTGATGCTCGTTATTAGCTTCAGATTATTTGTTGCTAAGAGACCAAGTATGTTTTCACAACTGCTTACTATTTGAGTGGACTCATGAACTAACAGCTCGAAATAATTTTCAGAGAATACATTTAACACATTTTCTGATGATGTTTTATGCTACCACCGGATTTAAACATGCATTTTCGTCCACATATTTCAGAACTGGGATGCTATCACCAGAATTATGTTACTTTAGTAAATATAATAATACCCATTCTCTTTGAGTGGAACTTCATATTGTGGTGAAACATTTCAGTATACCTACAAACGACACGGCCATGCAGAAAGGAGCAGCATGTGCTGAAACATCAGCTAATAGGTATAGACCACGGTTGTAAAACAAGCTGTGGTATTAACTTACCATAGTGCAGTGCAAAGTCATAGTAATCAACTATTACTTTTCATTAACCGAGCCACTTACAAAATCTCTATCTGGTAATCCAGATTTAGAGTTTTTGTGGTTTCTCTACAGCAACTAAGCGAATACCGGGATGTTTGTTTTGAAAAGATCATGGCCAATCTCCTTCCACATCCTTCCATAATCCAATCTTGGGCTCCATTTTTAAGAACTTCGTTGTTGATGGGACATTAGACCCTAATCTTTCTTGCCGGCCGAAGTGGCCAAGAGGTTCTAGGCGCTTCAGTCTGGAACGCGCGGCCGCTACGGTCGCAGGTTCGAATCCCGCCTCGGGCATGGATGTGTGTGATGTCCTTAGGTTAGTTAGGTTTAAGTAGTTCTAAGTTCTAGGGGACTGATGACCTCAAATGTTGAGTCCCATAGTGCTCAGAGCCATTTGAACCATTTTTTTAACCTAATCTTTCTTCCTTTTGCGGCGGAGCGGTTTTAAAATGTTCGCTAGCACTGAGTGAAGCAAGCTGCAAATTAATGTACACCTACCTCAGTACAGCATTCGTTCACCATCCGTTGCTCTGCATTCGTAGGTACTATGTAGACGATGTTAAAAGCAGCTGTGAAGAAAACCATCGTCCTTACTTACGAATGCATAGTCCGTGTAACTCAGGTAACAAAATAAACCCGTATATCTCTACTAATAACGGGCAAAAGTGGATGCTTCCTTCCTTCATTGAAAATGTCCGCTTCCCAATACTAATGTTTTTTATTGTCTTTTAGTTATGGTGTCAACAAGCCCACATTTAGGTCGATAGCACATCTACTACTAGTTCATGCAGCTTATATCACACGCAAGACGGCCAGAAATGTACTAAGTCCAACCCGAAATATTACGAGATTAATACAGTCAATACTGTGCTACGAAATGAGTTTCACACTCAGTCCTTTTCAGTGGCTTCTTCAAAGGAAGGTGCTCGCCAAAAAATGTTCTATAAATGCATACTGAAAACGCCACGAGTTCCTCACAAAGGCCGATAGTTTCACACGCGTGTTTCTCTACAACAAACACACCCAAATCTCCCAAACTTCACCAAACTGCATCTGCTTGCACGGTGATATAAACTGAACACGAAATAACAGTCACTTCTTCATTTTACGAATAACTTTTTCGGACATGTCCAACAAGACCTTCTCGTCCGGCAGCTAGTCCACGACTGTCTGAATGCCGTTGCTTTCACGGCATATAACTCATTCCAATGCGCAGGAAAGCCTTTAGTCTTATTGGTTGATCAAAACGAACAGCCAGTCAGATCAATCTTTCAAGATCATATTCGCGCTTAAACTGTTTTATTCCAATCAACATTCGCAGATGCATTTACACCATTTCATGCTGCAAATATTGACAAAATGTTCCACCAAACTAAACCATGCGAAAACTAAGAGAAACTATGCTTGAAATATACTTTAGAACTAATTATCCTCTTATTACCTTTCTGGCTGCCTTATTACAAAAGCAAATACTCGTAGACATACGTCATCCGCCAGTTTTGGGGATTTACAGTTTTCATGACACCCTGGTGGCGTTACACTTGCTAGTTACGTAAGGTGTAATACAATATAGAATTGAAATTTGACGTATGTCCCACATACACACTCACATTCACTCTCATTTACTCTCACCCAAAGACAAAATGTAAATATTAACTTTTAAACTGTTATTTTCATTACAAAAGAAAATTATCGAAAGTTTAGAATAGAAAATCTTTATAAAATAAGTCAACACAATGAGAGTGCTATTACTGTTTTCAAATAACAAAAGAAATATGAACTGTTATTGTTCCTATCTGCATTTACTTTCTTAAGTGTCGGTTAAGTGCTTTTTCAATGGTTTTTTATATCTCCGAAACTATTATAGGTAGCGGTATCAAATTTTGACAAAAACTTCGCCTGAGTAACAAAAGGTCATGTACCAAATTTGGACTAAATCAGATAATATTTAACATAGTTATTTAGTTTCTTAGGTGAGGTGAATAAGTGATGTTAGTACGCGCCACAGTAAGCGTTCTCACGGTCCACTTTAGCGACGGGTGTGGCCATGACGCGTACGGCAGGCCACAAGACGACCGCCGCCGAATGCTACTATACTGCAGGCTTCCAAAAGAGCTTGCCATAACGTAACAAAACTTACTGCAAAAATCTGCAGTCGCGTAATTGCTGTGACGCTACACTTTCCCTCCACTGGCATCCTGAAGTTAATCCACTATAAAGAATATTTAAGAAATTTAATAGGTTTGTTCGAATCTACTGCTCTAGGAAGTAAAGCAAATGGGCACAGTACCTTACTCAACCTGAAGAGAGGAATACAATGACGGGAAAAACCGCAACTCCAACAGATATTTAATGTAGAGTAATGAAATTTCGGGAATAAATTTGTCTAGGTAACTTATTTAAGTGACTAACATTGCAAGACAACAAGTTAAAATAAGCGTGAGATAAGCCACTGCAAATGTGAAATGCTGGTACGTTAACAACTGGTGTAACCGCCAGAATATTGAATGTAAGCTTGCAAACGAACATGCATTGCGATGTGCAGGTGCCAGATATCAGTTTATGGGATGGAGTTCCATGCCTATTGCGTTTGGTCGGTTGATAAAGGGACAGTTAAATCTGTTTGTGGATGACGTCGGAGTTGTCGCCCCATGATGTCCTATGTGTGCTCGTTTGAAGATAGATTTGGTGATCGAGCACGCCAGGGATACACGTCAACACACTCAAGGCATGTTGGTTTACAACAGCGGTATGTGGACGAGCGTTATCCTGTTGGACAAGACTCACTGGAATGCTGTTCATGAATAGCAGGACAATCGGTCAAATCACCAGATTCACGGACAAATTTGCAGTCAGGAAACGAGAATAAGCACAAGAGTGCTCCTGCTATCATACGAAATCGCATCTGAGGCCATAACTCCAGATGTAGGTCCAGTACGTCTAGCAAGCAGATCGGTTGGTTGCAGCCCCCCAACTGGCCTCCATGTAACCTACACACAGCCATCACTGGCACCGAGACAGAACCAGCTTCCGTCAGAAAACACAACAGACCTCCACCCAGCCCAATGAGCACTCGCTTGACAGCACTGAAGTCGCAAAAGGTGGTGGTTTGGGGTCAGTGGAATGCACGCTACAAGGCATCTGGCCCAGAGCCGTCACTGAAGCAACCAATTTGTAACAGTTCGTTGTGTCACTGTGGGTGCCAGCTGCTGGTCAAATTGCTGCTGGAGACGCAATGTAATGCGCCAGAGCCATATGCCGAACACGGTTGTCGTCCTTCTCAGAAGTGTCACGTGGCCGTCCGGAGCCGGTCTTCTTGCGACTGTACATTCTAATGACCACCGCTGCTGGCAACCATGTAAAGTGGGTACATTCCTGTCAAGTCTCTCCGCAATATCGCAGAAGGGACATCCAGCTTCTCGTAGCTCTATTACATGCTCTCGTCCAAACTTAGTGATGTGTTGATAATGGTGTCTTCGTTGTCTTAAAGGCATTCTTGACTAACATCAACTCACCACACCCAATGTCGAAGATAACTAACGATAACGACCGTTACAACGTGTATTCAACGCAAACCTGATTCGCATCCGCATAGTGGCGCCGCCACCGCCATTGTTATGTGACTGGCACGAAATCTGAGTAGACACATTTCAGATGTAGAAACACGTCTACCAACTTTCGTTTATATCGCACAACTCCTTAGTGTTGCGATTTATTTTGCGTCAGCGCTGTTTGCCTCTTTTCTGCTGACAGAACACGACGTGAGTTACTTTTAAAGAAATCAGAGAACAAAGGATGATTCAACGCACTACCTAATATGTCTAGTCCCAAAGATACAATTCACCATGGAGAAAGAGAGTAATGGATAACTAAATTTTTTTTGATGTATTGGTTATTAAACTGGAAGATGGGACTTTAGGGCACAAGGTATATAGGAAAGATACACACACCGATCGTTACCTACATAAGGATTCGAATCATCAACCTAGGCAGAAGAGAGGAGTCATAAAAACTTCGGTGGACGGGGCTAATAACATCTGTGAGCCAATTTATTTGCAAGATGAATTAAGCCATTTGCGAACGGCTTTCAAGAGGAATGGGTACACTGAAACGAAATAGATCGCGCACTCGACCCTAGAAGAAAAGCGTTCGAAAATACACGACAACAACAACCGTCGGCTGGAAAAGTTTTTCTTCCATTTATTCACAATATCACGGACCGTATTGGGAAAGTTTTGGCCAAGTTTCAAGTGGAGACAATCTTTCGACCTACCAAGAAAATTAGTGAAAGTTTAAGATCGGTGAAAGATGCACGACACCCTTTTGCTACCCCAGGTGTGTATAAAATTCCGTGTAGCTGTGGCATGGTTTATATTGGAACAACTAAAAGGAGTGTTAATACCCGCCTAACGGAACACAAAAGGAACTGTAGATTGGGACAAATTGAGAAATCAGCTGTAGCGGAACACGTTTGCAAAGACGGTGATCACAAAATAAAATTTAGTGAGACAAACGTGATAGCTAGGACCTCACATTATTAAACCCGCATGTATAGAGAAGCTATAGAGATCTACAAGCACGAAAATAATTTTAATAAAAAAGAAGAAGGATTAAAACCAGACAAGATATGGCGGTCGACTCTGTACCAACGAAGTGACTATCGATTACCTGTAATCGAGAGAGATGGCACTAGCCAGAGATAGTTTTAAAGTCGAAAGCACGTGATGAGTAATGGCGCCATCTAAGCGCTCTTTATAAGCGGGGCCTCCAGCGCCTAGCAGCCACACGGCATCACGCTTTACCTAACATTGGTTCGCCCACTGTTAGAGTATGCGGCCCGTGGTCTGGGGGAAAGCCGCAGATGCTCACATTGTGACTCTGCAGCGGATACAGAACCGCGCCCTGAAGACTGCTATGCATCTTCCAAGGCGCTTCTCGACGCGTCAACTCCACGAGGACACCGGGATCCTGCCTCTCCGAGGTAGGTTCCGCGCCATCGCCAGGAAGTTCTACGAGATGACGGGACGCTCCCGCAACCGGCTCATCCGTGGACTGGGCCAACAACCTCATCACAGGACAACCAAGTTTTACTAATCCCTCAACAGAGTGTGTCTTTATCAGGTTACACCAGACAGGACCAATCGACAAGAGTGGTAATATATCTTTCTCTCTCTTACAGGAACCGCAGGAATGACAAATTTTTGTCTAAACTGCACCACCACGTGCCAAGGACAGGCTCGTCATTCCAGCGTCAACGTCAGCCTAGCAGCCAGTCGGCGACTCACTTCAGAAGATGTTGCCCGCAGTAGGCAACGAAACGTCAGGAAGGAGAAGCAGTTCTATATATGGACCACGGCAATTCAGCCCGGAAGTTTTAATTAATGAAGACGCCGGCAGTGAAAACTTACATGTCATGATTACTTATGCGAAATTGAAATAACTCAAAACTATATAATTTTACACTTCAGAGCGTATTTCATGCGCACAGAAATTTTGCGTGTGCCTCTGTGCTACAACAATATGTGCTTCCCGAACCCTTATGATGATAACGGAGACACTTTACAGCATATTTCTCAGTGCTACATCATTTTATAAACTACGTTTACTTCTCATATCGCATTTTACGTACGTATTTTACATTTACAAGTAGGACAACTTAGAACCTCTGTATCTCGGAAACGGATATAGATATCAGGAAATTTGTCAAGGTCGTTCTAGATTGGGATCTTAGGAAGACATCGTAAAAATGAAAGTAATTTGCTATACATAGCCGTCTTGCAACCCACGGGTCGATGTTGGTACCAAAAAAACAGTGTTTTTGGTATATTTCTCGACAACGGACGAAGATTTTTGAAAACTGAAAGGCAGCACTTCTAGATAAATACCAAGAGCACATACCCTTAAATTTGAGCAAATTTCTGCTGTTTTAATTATTTACGTATCGACTCATACTGTATTTCACATGCGTATTTTACGTCTACAAGTAGGGTAATTTTGAACTTCTGGATCTCAGAAACGGATAATGATATCAAGAAAATTTTCAGTGTTGTTGGAGATATTAGAAATACATCGTAAAAATTTCAACTACTTGCTTCACTCTGAAGCGCCAAAGAAACTGGTATAGCCACGCGTATTCAAATACAGAGATATGTAAACAGGCAGAATACGGCGCTGCGGTCGGCAACGCCTATACAGTATAAGACAAGTGTCTGGCGCAGTTGTTGGGACCGTTACTGCTTCTACAATGGCAGGTTATCAAGATTTGAGTGAGTCTGAACGAGGTGTTGTAGTCGGCGCACGCGCGATGGGACACAGCATCTCCGAACTAGGGGCGAAGTGGGGCATTTTCCCGTAAAACATTTCACGAGTGTACCGCGAATATTAGGAATCCAGTAAAACATCAAATCTCCGACATCACTGTGGCCGGAAAATGATCCTGCAAGAACGGGACCAACGACGACCGAAGAGAATCGTTCAATGTGACAGAAAAGCAACCCTTCCGCAAATTGCTGCGAATTTTAATGCTGAGCCATCAGCAAGTGTCAGTGCGAACCATTCAACGAAACATCATCGATATGGGCTTTCGGAGCCTAGGGCCACTCGTGTACCCTTGATGACTGCACGACACAAAGCTTTACGCCTCGTCTGAGCCCGTCTACACCGACATTGGACTGTTGATGACTGGAAACATGTTGCCTGGTCGGAGGAGTCTCGTTTCATATTGTATCGAACGGATGGACGTGTACGGATATGGAAACAACCTCTTGAATCTATGGACCCTGGATGTCAGCAGGGGACTGTTCAAGCTGGTGGATGCTTTCTAATGGTGTGGGCGTGTGCAGTCGGAGTGATATGGGACCCCTGATTCGTCTAGATACGAGTCTGACAGGTGACACGTTCGGAAGCATCCTGTTTGATAAACTGCATTCATTCATGTCCATTGTGCATTCCGACGGACTTGGGCAATTCCAGCAGGACAATGCGACACCACACACGTCAGAATTTCTACAGAGTGGCTCTGAGTTTAAACACTTCCGCTGGCCACCAGATTCCCTAGACATGAACACTAATAAGGATATCTGGGATGCCTTACAACGAAGAGCTCTCCAACCCCTCGTACTCTTGCGGATTTATGGACAGCCCTGCAAGATTCATGGTGTCAGTTCCCTCCAGCACTACTTCAGACATTAGTCAAGTTCATGCCATGTCATGTTGTGACACTTCTGCGTGCTCATGGGGGCCGTACACGATATTAAGCAGGTGAACCAGTTTCTTTGGCTCTTCAGTGTACAAATGGTCCCTAGCCGAACGGCTATCCAAAACACTTGACTCTACTTTTCTGTCTCCAATAGAATCCGAGGTATGAGCCCCGGAAAAATCCCGTTTTTATGATCGGCGTTTTGGCATATATTACGCAGCGTATGTTGTCGCATGCGTACCGATAAGTAGGGCAAAAACCAACCAATGAGAATGTTTATTGGTGGGAGTGGGAGCGGTAGAAGAAGCTTGAGAGTGGGTCCGTTGTGAGAGAGAAGCAGGCAGGAGATTACCAGACTTGGAAGCACAACACTGTGTTTAAGTGAGCTTTGCCGCAACCTGTGCAGCCAGCAGCAATTCTGCAACGCAGAGCAACTAAGGAGAATGCCGTCACAGCTCCACCTGTAGCTGCCATTGCAGAAGACGCTTCCGCTGTCTTTTGGAGACTCCAACTAGAATTACGGGCTAAGCCAGCTTTTAACATCTAGGTCACGTAAGTAATGTCAACGCAAACAAAGTCGACACTCGACGAGGTGGCTGATGGGAGGGATCGTGGATAGGAAATGCCTTTACGGTTGCTATCAGACACCACACTGAGAGTCAACTTGATTTGCGCAGACGTACTAGTGTCAGAAGTAAAGATGGCTGTCATTCGCTGTGCCATATAGAGGAACACCAATATTTTAAACGACCTGTAAATTCACTGAATTACTGAAAAACATTTTAAGAATTAACATTAACTCTGTAGCAGTGGTTCTCAACCTTTCTGAGACCATTACCCCTGAGCACAAATAGAAATTAGCTAGTACCACCGCCTCTGCCCCCCTCGCCTCTACCATCTGTTGGCCCCCTCCTAATCCTCCTCCTCCCTCACTTTATCACCAACTTTAGCACTAAACTGTGGAATGAAAGACTATTCTTGGAACGCTTTCATTTTTAAAATGATGAAAGATGAATGATATTTAATTTGTGTGTGTATGTGTGTGTGTGTGTTAGAATGAATGACAAAGAAATTCGAGGTGCGTCGCAAGTGCTACCCATAACTCCTTTTCAGTTAAGAAAGCTAACTGCCCACAGTGAGTGCACACACTTGTTAAAACTCATACTTCCTCTGCATTACTCCTCTCCATTGCGGCACTTGCATGGCCTGCGCACTGCAATCCCATTTAAAACTAAGCAACTTAAAGTGTGCACTATACTTATCATTCATAAACTACTTGATTGCTGCACTCCTTACTTCTTATCTGGCTGAGATTGGAACCGTTCAGGCTGATAATGCTTTGTGTCTGACCACAGCCACTAATAGTTATAGTAATAATAATAATAATAATAATACTGTGTACAGCACTATAGTAGCCCTTACATAGTTACTGCTGTTTCGTGCTGTCAGTTACTGTATCTATTTCGAAGCAGGTAATGAAGCAATTTCTGGACTACTGCAGGTACTATATACAACCTGGGGAAGACACTTTCTCGAGTTATTTAGCATTTGTTACGTATATGCCTCACTTTTATCATCAGCAATGTATGGGACAAAGCACAACGTGTGTGTCTAGTGGGTGAACTACGCGAGGAACCTGTAACTTCCACCACATTAATGCTATTAATTGAGAAAAAGTACTGATATAAGAAAAGTACTTATACGAGGGCCGTTCAGAAAGTAACCTCCGGTTGATTTAAAAAAATACATCAAGTTAAATAAAAATATTTTAATATATACATCTTACAACTACATCTTTGCACTATTTTTCTACATAGTCTCCATAGCGATTGAGGCACTTATCGTATCTCTTCACAAGCTTTGAAATTCCTTCTGCATAAAAATCTCCCGCTTGTGCCTGGAGCCAGCCTGTGACCGCATCTTTGAGCTCTTCGTCGTCATCAAACCGCTGTGACCCGAGCCATTTCTTCAAATGCATGAAGAGGTGATAATCACTTGGCGCCAGGTCTGGGCTGTAAGGCGGATGGTTGATAACGTCCCACTTGAAGGACTCAAGAAGGGCCATTGTTCTGCGAGCAGAGTGAGGACGGGCGTTATCGTGCAAAAAAACGATACCGGAAGTCAGCATACCACGGCGTTTGTTCTGTATAGCCCGTCGTAACTTTTTTATTGTTTCACAGTACACGTCTTGATTAATGGTCATACCACGTTCCATGAATTCAACCAACAACACCCCTTTGGCATCCCAAAACACCGTTGCCATCAGTTTTCTGGCAGAAAAATCTTGCGAGGCTTTTCTTGGTTTGGTAGGCGAATTTGAATGTGCCCACATCTTTGATTGTTCTTTTGTCTCAGGGTTCACGTACTTAATCCAGGTTTCGTCACCGGTCACGATTCTGTTTAACAATGGTTCTCCTTCGTCCTCATAACGTGACAGAAAGTCTAATGCAGAGGCCATTCTTTGAGTTTTGTGGTGGTCGGTAAGAATTCTGGGCACCCATCGTGCACAGAACTTACGGTAACCGAATCTTGCTGTCACTATCTCGTACAAGAGAGTCTTAGAAATCTGTGGAAAACCAGTAGACAACTCCGACATTGAGAAACGTCGATTTTCACGAACTTTTGCATCAACTGGCTGAACGAGTTCGTCAGTCACCAATGATGGTCTACCACTCCTCTCTTCATCATGAACGTTTTCTCGTCCACTTTTAAA
The DNA here is from genome assembly GCF_023864345.2 of Schistocerca serialis cubense. Classification (NCBI taxonomy): domain Eukaryota; kingdom Metazoa; phylum Arthropoda; class Insecta; order Orthoptera; family Acrididae; genus Schistocerca; species Schistocerca serialis. The sequence continues at coordinate 586,162,321 of NC_064639.1, forward strand.
TAAACGTACCCATTCACGGACAACTCCTTCACTCATAACTCTTGGTCCGTACACAGCACAAAGCTCACGATGAATAGCTGCTGCAGAATATCCTTTGGCTGTAAAAAACCTTATGACAGCACGCACTTCACATTTGGCGGGGTTTTCTATTGCAGCACACATTTCAAACTGCCACAAAAACTAAACTAGCGCAGGTACGACGTTCACTCGACCACGGCTTGATGCCGACTGACCTGTTGAGTGCGTGAACGCACAGATGGCGTCGCTACTCCCCCCACAACCCGCACTGTGACCAATCGGAGGTTACTTTCTGAACCGCCCTCGTATAATCAATATTAAAGTCTTACAAAATTATGATAATAGCAATGATGTTTTGAAAAAAATTCAGTTTCGTGACTGAAGCAGAATTGAATCGTTTTGTTTTTACCCCTCAGGGGGTAATTAACCCCAATTTGGAACCACTGTTATATAGCGATGGCTCAGAATTGCTTTTTTTATTTGCTGCGGATACAACATTCATAAAAGATTTTTGAGCTATTTTTTTCCATCTCTCAAAGTCTTGAAAATTACTGACTCTGAGCACTATAAACTTTCTTCCAAAAGTTTAAGCGGGTAACAAAATTAGATCGGGTTGGTAGCTGTCTGACATCTCGCTGAAAGCAACACCATGAGAGATACAAGTAACTTAATATCACGAGTACCTAGAAATGTGACCATGACTTCAGAAAAAGACTTTCACTTTGCCAATTACACTGATGTTGTGGCTTGTTACTGGTGCCATAAATGATAAATTCTCTCAGAAATATTTCATCTGTAAAATTTATAAGGACTTTTACTGTTTTTCCATTTGTGTATATGTGGTCTCTGTTTGTTCCATGAATTTGAAAATCCTGTTTTGGAGTTGTCAACACATAAATTATGTCCATAGCATAGGTTGATCTCAAGTAATGGTTTTAATATATAATTTTTTACTTCTGGACGAGCACACGATGACGAAATGTGCGGCGGAGAAAGGGAGGGACGGCAACAGAAAAGGGATAGTAGCGAAGGTTGTGGCCTAGTCTGTCATCAAGGGTGGAGATTTTTTGGGCACAGTTTATGACTCCTAAAGCAGCAGGAACAGAGAGCTGTCAGCTGGACTCTTAAAATGTGCTTTTCTGATGTCACTGTGTTTTAATTTGAACGCCCAAATATTAGGTTAATGAATCTGAGTAAATGTAATAAATAAAACAAAAGCTCAATAGCTACAAAACTGTTATGACCTGCAGAAAAAGAGAAGACAGTTTTGTGGAACTAGTAATTTTTTGTGCATATAAACCCTTACATCACTGTGGTACACTGTAAACTGTTATCATTTAATGCCCACATACAAAATTTTTTCCTGCTTTATAACTATGTACATTTAAATGAAGTGTATAAATTTGTTTTGTATATTATTGTGATGTGTACATGTTTTAATAATTTCCCGCGTGCAAAATGATCAGTGAGAGAGAATGTAAAGCATTGTAGTAAACGCACCTGCCAAATCAAGGAATATCGTTATGTAAACCAAAGAGATTATTGTACTATACACAAAAGAAAAGAGAGAAAAAAAAGAAACGTTGCACCAGAAGGAATTACCTCGATTGGAACGGAAATGGATAAATGTGATGCACATCTACAAGCAAACAAATGATTGTAGTTTCACAAAATGTAGCAGAAAGTGTTTCACAAATTGAGCACGTCAGTAAAGCGTTGGCCCTTGTGCAAGCAGCTTTTCGTCTTGGCATTGATTGACGGAGTTGTTGGATGTCCTCCTGAGGGGCATCGTGCGAAATTCTGTCCAACTGATGAGTTAAATCGTCAAAATCCTGAGCTGGCTGGAGAACTCTGCCCATAATGCTCCAATCGTTACCGACTGTGGAGAGATGCAGCGAACTTGCTGGTCTAGGTGGGTTTTGGTTAGCACAAAGACAAGCAGTAGAAACCTTCGCCTTTGCGAGCGGGCATTATCTTGCTGAAAAGTAAGGCCTGGGTGGCTTGCCACGAAGGGCAACAAAACGGGGCGTAGAATATCGTCGACGTACCGCTGTGATGTAAGGATGCCACGGATGACAACCAAAGGGTTCCTTTTTTGAAAATAAATGGCATTCCTGAGCACCACTTCTGGTTGTCCTGCTATACGGCGGCCGACAGTGAAGATGATATCCAACGGTAGTCTGTCGCATCTCCAGACATAACGTTGCTGGTCATCGGGGCTCAGTTCGAAGCGTCACTCATCACTGAAGAGAATTCTACTCGGCCGATTTCCGTCCCATTCGGATAATTCCTTCTTGATGCATCGTTTTTTTTGTTAGTATGTGTTCGAATGTACGTGGAACTTGCTGGTAGAATTCGGACTCACACCGTGTGTGACCGTTGGGGAGGACAGCCATCGCCTACCACGAGGAGAGGAAGGGTGGTGTTATAAATGGAAACTCCAGGTAGGAATATCAACAATGAAGGAAAAGACAGGTCGCTACTTACTGTAAAGAAGACGCGCCAAGTTGCGGACAGGCACATTTGAAAGACACTCACATAAAGCTTTCGGCCACGGCCTTCATCAGTAAAAGTGAAAAACACACACCATCCCACCATTCACACACACACAAGGAAGCACACATCACGTACACACGACCGTCAACTGCAGCATCTCGGGCCGGGCATTCGGGCACAAAATGCTGCAGTTGGCGGTCGTGTATACGTGATGTGTGCTTGCTCGAGTGTGTGTGAATGGTGGGATGGTGTGTGTGTCTCTCTTTTACTGATGAAAGCCGTGGCTGAAAGCTTTATGTGAATGTCTTTTAAATGTGCCTGTCTACAACTTGTCAGTTAAACTGATGGTGTTCCAGGCGCTGCAGTGTGGGCTCTGACATAGCAGGACACCGAAATATCGAAACTATTAAATTCTTCATTTGTGTGGCCACGTTGTCTGTAGTAACTTTACAATTACTGAGGATATTTTCGTTCCTTCGTTACAACTACAGGAAAATACTCGTTTTTCTCACTAGAAGGGTTTCGCTTTATTGACGTAAAGCATCATCATTGATCTGTAATTAAAGATATTTACAATTTGATTTGTTTTTAAGATCGGAAAAAAGTTCTTTAATAATTTGTTGGTTTTTACTTATAGTAATTTCTGCTTGCTTTCCCGCCTACATCAGGAAACGCCATCTGCTAGGATGTATTTGGTTCCTTTCTTCATTAGACACTGATACTTGTAGTCAAATTTTTCGTTGCTTTGCAGAAGTATGCACTTTTTTTTACACAGCAAACTTTCTCGTACACCACTGTTTTACTGTTTATTTTTATACTTCTAAGTGTTTATTGTGTTTTTAGTGTTGCCAACATTTCCACTAATTTGTCTTTGATCTTTACTTTATTTGTTATAGTTAATTATATTGTGTTACTCTATGTAATTATGTTGCTGTGTACTGTAAGAGAGTGTAAGAGTAATGAAGGAATAGCGATAGAGTGGAGCGGTACTTCGTTTTGTGCGTGTTGTTGAATAGGTGGAGGAAGGAGAAGCAAAACTGAATGGACATAAGTACATAGTAGTGTGATGCAGCCTGAAACCACCTGCAGAATCAGAAACAGGCTGCAAGCAGATACGTGTTAAACAGATTGAACAGGATCCCCCTAAACACTTCGATTACCAAAAAGATCTGGCCATTGTAAAACAAATAGCATTAAGAAATGGACACAAAGAAAGAATGGTAGACAAAGTAAACAGAAAAATAGACACACAAATAACAAACAAAAAAAAAATCACGCCAACGCATACAACTTGCACTACCACAAGAAAATGGCACACAGTGACCTACCATAACAAGTTCAACCACAAAATAGGTAACATATTAAAGAAACAGGGCATAAACATTTCTTCTAAAACAATCAATTCAACACAAAAGCACATCCCAATCCTGAAATCAAAGCGAGACAGATACTGAAAATCTGGTATCTATCAGCTCAGTTGCAGAGATTGTGATAAAATGTACACTGGAATGATTGGCATGACAATTGACTCAAGCTATAAAGAATACTTCAGAGCACTGAAATATTGTACAAACCACTCAACATTTGCAGATATCTAAAACAGGAATACTAGAGGCCAAGCAAATTTCCTCCCTCTTCAAGAAAGTTTCTACATACACAAAACATTAACATATAATAAACAGCTGCCCAGTGAAAAAAAAATATTGTGATCTAGACACTAAATAAAGTAATTGAAAAAAAAATCACATGGAAAAGGAAAGAGCTTTTTCTATTCTTCGCATTCTTCCACCAAAATCCCTCCCCTCCCCCCCCCCCCCCCCCCCCACCCCACTACCAATTTCATTTTACTTCTTGCTCCTCTCCAAATAACTCTCCATCACAAAACTATGTACTTATGTCCATTCATTTTTGCTTCAGCCTCCTCCACATATTCAGCACACACACACTAAAAGAAGTACTACTCCTCTCCATCACTATACCATCATCACTCTTACACACTCCTAAAGTACACAGCTACAAAATTAAATAGAATAACACAATATAATTAACTACAACAAATGAAGTATAGATCAAAGACAATCTCGAGGGAATGTTGCCGACACTACAGAAGACAATACGTACTTAGAAGTATAAAAAAAAAAATCAGTAAACAGTGGTATACGAAAAAATGTGCTGTGTAAAACAAAAGAGAATGCATAATTCTGCAAAGCAGCAAAAATTCGACTACAAGCACGTGTTTAATGAAGAAAGAAACCAAATATCTGCTAACAGATAGCATTTTCTACCATAGGCGAAAAAGCAAGCAGAAATTACCGTAAGTAAAAACCAACAAATTGTTAGCGAACTGTTTTTCTATCTTAAAAACAAATCAAATTGTAAATATCTTTAATTACAAACCACTGGTGATACTTTACGTCAAGAAATCGAAACGCTTCTGGAGAGAAAAACACACATTTCTTTGTAGTTATAACAACGGAGCGCAAATATCTCTAGAAATGGTAGGTATGCTCAGTAATCGGTGTATTCGCGGATTATACTGAAAAAAATAGTTCCACTTTCTACCACTAGGTGAAAATACGGATCTGTAAGCTGCCTGGAAGAGTCCGAATACATCCCACATAGATACGATCGTTCAGATATCCTCACAACCAGAAGTGACATGGATTTCAGTGGGGGCATCTGGAAGGTCTTGAAGTTTCCTAGAGAAGATGCGTTCGTTACTGCAGGTTTCTCGAAGCAAATCCCTCACCTGGCAAATGACTTGTGCAGTCGCCTCATCTTACATGAAAATAATGGTGTGGACACAGTTGCATTCTTGTAAAACTGGAATTACATGTCGTACAAAGAGGTCCTTATAATGTGCGGATATCACTGTGCACCTAACAAGCCTATTAGGTTTCATCTCCTGGAAGAAAAATGGACCAAGAATGAAGGACCTTGTGAAACCACACCACACAGTCATATAAGCTGAGTGCAGTAGATGTTTCTGCGCGCTATGTGGCGGAATAGATCCGATATAGGACAGTTCTATGCATTCACGTCGCCGTGAAGAGTAAAATGTACTTGAAATGTATTCGCAGTTGCGAATATGGGCTACCATCCACCGTGTAATGAAATGGCGGCAATGAAAATTTGTGCCGGAGCAGGACTCGAATCCAAATTTCCCACTTATAGCGAGTAGTCGCCTTACCATTTGGCTATCCGAGCACGACTTAGAGCCAGACCCAAACTTCGATATGTCGTCATCCATGTGTCTACAACGTATAGTCGTACATTCATAATGTATGTTTCCGTACAGGGAGACATTTTACTTGAAAGTCACTTCCTCAGTCTTGGTGGATAAATAAAATATTGCAGTGCCTTTGTTATTGTGAATTAGAAAGTAATGTTCCTTCAGATGTGCATTCATTGCAATATCGTATCATATCGTAAAATGTGCATCGTCCATCCAAACAATATTCCCTGGTCACATGTCATCAACCTCCATGTATGATAAAAAACGAAGGGAAAAGTCACGGCATTGTTTGGGTCTTCATTTGGGACACATCCTGGGTCTTTTTGAGATATCAGTGTAAAATGCGCCACAAAATCTATTGAAATGTTGGTCACAAAATAAATCAACATGTGTCGCCAAGTAACAAGCAGCATATTGATATCAAAACAGGAAACATTTCATGTTCCGACTGCTTACAGCGCCATATTTTCACCTCGTAGCAGAATGTCGAACTATTATTTTTCAGCATTCTCCATAAGCACACCGATTAATGAACGTACCTTCGATATTTTCAGTGTCCTGCAATGTATACAGCTTGTACTGCAGCACACAGAACACCACCAGTTTAATTATAACCACCCAGTTACTCCAACCACAGTTATGTAAGGGATGTTGAAATAAACAGTTTGACACTTGTGACCTTTCAAGCCGAGAAATAGCTTCAAACTGGTCTACAAAAGCTACTTCAGAGACACCACATGTCCATAATCTGAGATTTTTAATATTCTCTCGCCCTCTTATGCCACCGGCTTCCGTTAACATTAGTATGTAACATTTTATGTGAGAGTACTGAAATTTAAAGGCTATCAAACACGATATGCAAAAACTAATTTCCAGTTCGATTTAAGTTTAACCCGTACCATCACAGTTGTCTCCCAGTAACAAGGTCAGAGAAATAAAACGATTTAATTGTTAATTTTACACTGTTAAATTTCACAAAACTGTTAGGTAAAATTTACAGTGGCGTAAGAGAAGATGATATTAAAAATCTTGCACGGCAAACAGGTATTGTAACTTTCGTAGGCCAATTTGAGGTTGTTTCTAGGCTTGACAAACCGCAAGTGTCTTATATCAAATGGTTCGTTTCGATTTCGATTTCCCCTACATCAACCGAATACGATCTAAACCAGGGCCGGCCACAGCATGCAGAACTTCATTCGCGCATAATGTGCTGCCTGCTTGCGAACCGACGCCCGGCTAGTCTTGGCTTCGCTCGACCCTTCCCGGTACAGCGCGACCTTTCATTCTGCAGTGCGACGCGTTATTTTATTCCAGCATTTGGGGCAGTTTATTTTGGTCGACACTACTATCATCAGTTCGGAAGAATCTTGGTGTAAGCGCTGCTTGTCCTTCGCCATTTGTTCGTGGTATGAAGGAAGTTCACAGGTTGAGTGGCTCTTTGCGCAAGAAGAGGCAGTCCTTCGATTTGTCGTTGGAATCCTTTAAAAATGAGTGGGGATCACAGAGGACAAAGATGAGAACTCTCAGTGTCTATTATATACTTGCATAATCGACGGGTACTGCAAATTAGCTATGAAACGGCGTTAAAACACCATGCAGAAAGAGTTCAAAGGAGTTGACGACGAAAGAGCTAAAAATTATAACGATCGAAACACGACTTGTAAGAGATTCATTATTTATGAAGAAGCACTTTGTTTTACATCTGCAGCCATTAAACACGTGCTCAGATTGATAGTGTGAATAGTACATTTTATGAAGTCACACATATTATTACATCGTCAGTTGCAGCAGTTTTTGGTGGAATTGAGCGAAGAATACGTCGATGTTATACAATACTGCAAAGTACGTTGGTTAAGTCAATGGACATATCTGGAATGAGTTTTCGATTTAAACCCCGCTATTGTTGAATTACGGAAGAAAAAAGAAAATCAAGAACGAAAACTGAAAGATCCGGAATGCGATGCAGAGCTTCCATTTAAAATAGAGCCAACTGCAGATTGCCCTCAGTAAAGCATTGTAAGGTAAGAAGCAGCTTAGTTAGGATTTCATGCTGAAAGTGAATGCATTTGAAAAGAAAATAGCATTATGGAAGGGACGCCTTCTGACAAGAAACACGGTCCATTTCCCCAATCCCACTGGTATTAAAGAAAATGCAAATTTTGAAGAATCCATTGTGGCGTTCAAACAATTCCAGGAATAGCTTTCTAAACGTTTGAGGAACTGTCAGTATTACATCCATTTCTGAGCTGTTTTCGAGACAGTTTGCTGTTTCAGTAGAAAGTGCCCCTGTGCATCTGCAAACGGAACTGATCAATCAGCGATGTAATCACCGCTTAAAAGACAAATTCCTCTGCATTAAAACTGTCCAGGAATTCTGCTTTGTTATCTTTGGGAAGAGTTTGCGCGTCTCCGTAATGAGGTTGCAAACATGGTATCGATGTTTTGATCAACGTATGTATATGAAAGGTTGTTTTCGATTATGAAACCAAATCAGTCACGATTGTGTAACAACCTGATTAACGATAATCTTCAAAACTGTCTCCTCCTGTCCATATGCCGACTGTTTGTGACAGATATAAATTTTATTATGTCTTCAGCGCACCAAAAATAATTGAGTAATGCTAAAATATTTTTGTTCGTGTTCTATTTTGTTGATAAATAAAAAATATGTAACAAAGCCCCATGTCGCACGCGGCGGTTTTACAGTTTCCTCTGCCCTTCCCCTCACTCCACGCTCAGGCAGCGTGGCATGGTAGAGGGGGAAAAAGAAATTGGGCGAGAGAGTTTGGCTTGCAAGCATGCACGAGGAGCCGAGTTCTTCGTCATCTCTCTTGTAAACAGTTATCGCTTACAGCCTGTGAACCAAAACTCGTTCACTCAGACACCACAGAACGTCATTCCGCACTGAGAAGCTCAAGTGCAAGGAATTCATGGATGAGAAAGGAGTTCCACAGAATGTCCAACAAAAGCTGCGTATGGCGGACTGCCGTTTGGTTGAGCTTGCTCAGGCGACTGAGCCTACTAAGTCGATGGCCGCACCCTGCCCCACAACTAGACAACTGCCATGACGATAAAAGACCGTGCCGAGGATATGTAAGTATGTGGCACTGCGCCCACACCTCCTGCCACTGGTATCACAACCGCACCAGAGGGTGCATCAAGACTTCGCCTGACAGAGTCGTTCAAAGCCGCGATCATGGCGGAGTTCGAGGCCGCTCAGCGGAGGAAGGAGGTGAATTAACGGCCGACCAACAGACAATGCACCGACGCAGTTTGGGAGAGGGAATGTTGCAGACGCCACCAACGCACCCCCCCCCCCCCCCCCAGCCCCCCATCCCCCACTCCGCAAAGTGAAGACCCTGTAGCAGTGCAGTTTCGGCTCGATAAAAGTGCCATGAAAAACTACGCAAGTGCCTTGCTACCGCTGATAATAGCCAGTGGAAGAATAAACGTGCAACCAGAATCCTGCACATCAACAACGGGTTGACAAGCAAGATGCACACGTTGGCAGAGAAGAAGAGTGCCCTGAATCGCAGTCCAGCAGCAACCCTGAAGGCGTCTTCACTGTCTTTTAAGAGGTAGCAGACAATGCTGCCATACCATCTGCTGTGAGGAAGGAGCTGAGATCACCATCGTTCGTCTTCAAAGTGAAGCCCAATTACACGGAATGCCTGCAGCAAACAACACAGCAGAAAAGTAAGACTTCACTGCGAAATCTACTGGAAAGCGCCTCATACAGATGAACCTACGTGACTGTGAGGATTACTGGAGCGTAATAAGTGGGTCAGTCCACGTTGAGTGTCCATTCTGCACTTGCATGACAAAACCTGACAACGTGATCAAAGCCATATTCCATGGACGATGCAACCGTCTCACCTGGAGCTGGAGAAATTTGGGTTTGGGATTTGTACAGTCGTGCAGATGAAGTCCACAGACACTGGTGAAGATGAAATGCTTCTCTCGGTCATGGTCACAGGCAACTCCATAAATCAGAGTCTATTCAGCCTAGTAGTGATGACGTTCATCACTCGAGAAAACCCAAAGTCTTGATGTGGGTCGCCACAATGCTACAAATGTCAGGTCATTGGGCATGTGGGATGCCACTGTTCGTTATTTGACCACTGTGTGAAGTGTGCTGGCAGTCAGCAAGCCAGCAATGTACACTGAAGTGTGAGGATAAGTTGACAAGTGCAAACTGTGGTGAGCTACAGATGGCGAGCTATCGTGGCTGCAAATATCTGCAAGCTGCAATAGCATGCCAATGTTGCATGCCATACTGGACACCACAGACGACAACAGCAGCATGCTCCAGCCACTGTCTGCGCCCCAGCCAGGGGAAAGTCGCCAACAGTGGCAGGAGGTGCGCCGTTCATTGCCTGAACTCAGATGAAACTTAGGGTGCGAGCAGGGTGAATGATGTCACCAGTTCAGAGGTGCCACAACAGCCAGCAACTGACACAGCAGATGTGGCCTCTACACAACTTTCTAGCACACATGTGCTAGAAAGTGCCCATGCAGACGCAGATGGGAAGCCCACTGCACGACCTGGACATGCTGAGTGGTACAGACTCAGCAAGGAGGCGAACTCCGCTCCCAATCAGAAGAGAACTAGGCTAGACGCCAAGACAGTAGAAGGCAGTGACAGCAGCTATCCTGAAGCTGCTGACCGCAACAGCTGCTGACCGCCCCAACCAACAGCTACACTTATGCTGCTAGAGGGAGTGACAACTGCAGCCTGGCCATCGCACTCACCACCGTGTTCATTCAAATGATGAGCATGAGGTAATGTCTGATACAGCATATGGCTGCTGCAATGACGACAGTTCCAGAAGCAGACAAGCCGTCTGCTGACAGGCAGTCGGCAGCTCGTCCTCACCACTCAGTTTGCCCAAGCATGCTAGCATTGTGATTTTTTTTTTTTTTTTTTTTTTTTTTTTTTTTTTTTTTTTTTTTTTGTAACTGTGGATGCATTTATGCCGCCAGTAGTGCACAGAAGCACGACTCACTAAATGTCTTTGGAGATGCAGGGAGGATGCTTTGAATAGCTGTCTATGTTTTGTGAAAGACTTGCTGTCAGTGAGGTGGTTTTTAAAATGTTACTACTTTCCACTCTTGCTGAATGCATTATCTATATTTAACATCTCTACATTACTAAGATTTCAAGTTATTCCTGTCCTGTGACAGTTAACTTACTTTAAATTACTTATGAGTATTTCCAACATATACAGTGATGGAAAAAATAGCAGCACTAGAAAATAATTGATGATGAGTAATGAAATTTCAGGAATACATATGTCTGGGTAACATATTTAAGTGATTATCATTGCAAGATCCCAGGTTAGTGTAAGCACAAGAACAGCTATTGCTGGTACATTAATAACCAGTGTGCCGGCCGGAGTGGCCGAGCGGTTCTAGGCGCTACAGTCTGGAACCGCGCGACCGCTACGGTCGCAGTTTCGAATCCTGCCTCGGGCATGGATGTGAGTGATGTCCTTAGGTTAGTTAGGTTTAAGTAGTTCTAAGTTCTAGGCGACTGATAACCACAGATGTTAAGTCCCATAGTGCTCAGAGCCATTTGTACCATTTTGTAGCTGTGCATGCTCGTGAGTTGTCAGCATCTGAAGGTAAACAATAAAATATTTCCCCTGTCACATCCTCTAACCATGCAGTGGCCGCACAACATACCACTACGCCCCTGACGTGAACGACAAACTTTACTTAGCTCAGGGCCAAATTTACAGAGGTTGATTAAAATTAAGCACATCTTAAAATATTTCTGTCTCTGTAGGTATTTTTGGTTATTACTGAGCAAGAAAAATACCCTATGAAGAAGCTCTTTCCGTCAGTTGACGTTTTTGTATTTTTCTCTTAGTTGCTGGATTTAGGTGTTACAATACCTGGACAGAGGAAATGCCTAAATTTTGTTTAAATAAGAATATACGTTTATGAAGTTATTTTTATTAAATAACCTTTTTGAAACAGTGAAAAGTTAAATTTGTTGACAAAGAAAAATAGCTTCAGTATATCCATTATGTGTTTATTTGTATGTATTATCTCATAGTATACCTTTTCGGAACGGATTTGTTATGGAACTGTAAGTACTTCTAGTTATAGCTGAATCCATGAACTATGGCGGCCCATGTACAGACGGCGATTGCATCATTGCCGGTTGCAAACAACAGCTGCGGTATGCACATAGGGATATAGATGCCAAACAGTTCGTTCAAATGGCTCTGAGCGCTATGGGAATTAACAGTTGAGGTCATCAGTTCCCTAGAACATCAGTTTTGGTATATATGCGAAGCTATTCAATATAATTTTTATCACACTATGTGGCGTACCACCACAGTGGTTTTAAAGTATCAGTTGGTAAAGGGGGATGAATCATTGTGCTTCACACTGGTTCTGCCTTCTGATTCATTCTAGAAAGCAAATTACTGTTCTGGGCAAAAAAGAGCAATTCAGGTGATTATCATTCTGAAATCAACTCAGAAACATTTACACTATGGTTTAAAAACAGTTTCTCCCTTACTTAAAACCTGCGAACTCAGTGATTGTTATGGTCACTGTGAATTATCACTCAATTGTTGTTGACAAGTCTCCCAGAACAAGTACAAAAAAGCTGATTTCATGCTGTAGCTTTCAAGTAAGACGATACCGCACACCGTCAGACAAACTTGGGGTGGATTGCTAAATCTTGTAAGTTTCGTGTAAAAGTGTATGAAATTGATTGTACTGCACAGGAACGCGTACATAGAGTTTTGCTTTTGGCACACTTCATTTCCAGTACAATCCGATAGAACTCATATGTATGCAAGTGAAAGGGTATCCTGCAGAAGGAATCACGACATTTAAAATTGCTGCCATAGTAAGGCTTTTGCACAAAGCACTTTACAGTGTTACTCAGTATGGGCTGAATGTGTTCGGCACACAGAACAGCTACAGGATGAGGACATAGACAGGGAAATTTTAATTGATAATCTCCTTGATCCCATAGTCATCCCTCTAACACCACATGAGTCAGACACTGACATGAACTGCAATGCTGTTGATGAGAGATGGTCGCAGCGACTGAAAACAACCAAAGGAAAGCCACACATACAAAATTCATGTTGTTTTTTCTTTTTCTATTCCTTCTCTTGTGCAATTGCATTTTTACCAGTAGTACTGAGATATATTCTGTCTTCTGCGACAATAATAAAAGTCTTAATTATACCAGACGCGTTTTGCTTTATTTTGAAGCATCTGCAATGGACAGCAGTTGTAAGATCACATTCAAAGTTTGTCGCAACTGATCTAAATTTTAGCGAATAATTGCTGTTTATATATGACAGACACACTCAAATACTTCACTATTTCAGTCCTTATGGTTTTATAAGTCTACAACTGACTTTGTATACTTTATCAACTTTGTTTTAATCGACGTGCTTTAAAAAAAAAAGCGAAATGCGTCTGGTATAAATAAAACGTGTATCACAGTCACAAAAGACAGAAAATTTTCCAATACTACATTACAATATTTTTGGTGTATTACAATTATTCCGTTCAGAATATTATATAACATGTAATTTGTGGTAGACTGTGTCCACGTTGGAAGTGGTTAAGCATTGCACATAGCAGCAACTTTTTGGTGTTTTACGAAAATAATTATCTGAAAACTTTAATTTTGTCACTGGACACAAGCATTCGTACTTCCGTGTATGTAGATGCTCAGGACGAAGTGTCGCAAGTTGCTGTCCCAGATGACATTGAACATCTTATTCTTTTCGATCCACCTATCTCACAGTGGTACTCATGTTGTGGTTGGAGCTCAACTTTTTGATAAATCGCAACAAACTGAATAAAAATTCACCGAATAACTTTCTCCGCTGCCCACTACCCTTTAAACACAAGCTTACGAACTGTTTGGGGCCGGCCAGAGTGGCCGAGCAGTTCTAGGCGTTTCAGTATGGAACCGAGCGACCGCTACGGTCGCAGGTTCGCATCCTGCCTCGGGCATGGATGTGTGTGATGTCCTTAGGTTAGGTTTAAGTAGTTCTAGGGAACTGATGACCTCAACTGTTAATTCCCATAGCGCTCAGAGCCATTTGAACGAACTGTTTGGCATCTATATCCCTATGTGCATACCGCAGCTGTTGTTTGCAACCGGCAATGATGCAATCGCCGTCTGTACATGGGCCGCCATAGTTCATGGATTCAGCTATAACTAGAAGTACTTACAGTTCCATAACAAATCCGTTCCGAAAAGGTATACTATGAGATAATACATACAAATAAACACACAATGGATATACTGAAGCTATTTTTCTTTGTCAACAAATTTAACTTTTCACTGTTTCAAAAAGGTTATTTAATAAAAATAACTTCATAAACGTATATTCTTATTTAAACAAAATTTAGGCATTTCCTCTGTCCAGGTATTGTAACACCTAAATCATTTTTTTTGCTTTCCAGCATGTCAGTTCTCTTGCGGAAGAAATTCAATGGAAAGGAAATATTCAAATCATAGCGGAATATTTTCAGTTGGTCGCAATTTCTTTGCGAACGAAATAAAGACTAAGAAGACTCAAAAGCACAAAATAAAGTACTGAAACACGAGTTAGTGTGGTGAAGACGGGTTAACATCCGATGTCAGCAAGTGACGACACCGTTCCACCCACGAATTTCAACATCAAAACGTTCTTCATGAGAAACCTTGAACTCAACGTTCCGTTCCTCTGGCAGTCTGTGTGAATGCCTCCATTTTAAATGCAATGTCGAATGTTAAATGTTCCGTTCCGTCCGTCCGTCCTCTCTCTCTCTCTCTCTCTCTCTCTCAGTATTTGCCAGGGCAAAGATAACACTCTTGTGTGCAGCTGAGATAATAAACCACTGTATTTCTTCCAGATTGTGTTTTCAGTTTTGTATTTATCGGAAGGATGGCGGTGACAGTAAATGCTGTACGCCAGCAACTAGCAGCTCTTGCTAATTCAGGAGGTTCGCACAAGGATCAAGCTGACAAGTATGTCACACAGAAACATCTATTAAAATACAGCGTTAGGGATTTTTTCTCGTTTTTGTAATGTGTAAGGACGGCAAACTTGTCTAGTGTTCAAACAATAACAATTGTCACCCTTGTTAAGTTTTAATCGTGAAACTAATCCTATTAATATGTTGTAGTTGCATTTTTAAGCCTGGACAAGTACAAAGGACTAAGTGTTATTTGGACTCTTACCTCCTACGCCTTTGGCAAAGGTTTCCTGCCGGCTTTTCGATTATAGTTTGTATTGGGATGATATGTTGAATTAAGTGAAGAAATGCTGTATTGCTAATGGATTATAGTTAACCAGATCACGAACAGTTAAGCTTGTCATACGCCCAATTTATTTCCCTATAGAAACTGATGAGTCTTTATGACAAAATGAGTAGTTAAATATTTAAATTATTTTAATGTGAATATACTTTCAAAGCTTTTCTCCCAAGTAACTTTATCAACACGTAACACATGAGCGTGGAAATAGTGACCGGTTACAAAAATTATTTTTTTGCTTATGATTTTATAATGGGTCGTTTCATTCTCTCCTTGCGGGGTTGGCTGATTTATTTTCCGATGAAATGTATCTGTGTTGGTTAGAATTAAAGCATTAGGTCTATAAATAAACAGGATGTGGCTAGTGAATCATAATATAATATACAGAATAGAATATCATCGAGAATATTAGTTGTCATATGAGAACACAACTTGGCATTCCTATTCTTTACTAAATAATTAATGTATCATATTGTAAAGCAAAGGTGTAGGCCTAATGTGGCTCTCTTTTCCACAACACCTACGTTCAGTTTTTCCCTCTATATAGCTGTTAGCAATTTATGTGTAGATGATGTTTTTATAAGTTGAAATATTTTGTTTTGTAGTTGATTGCCCTTAAGTGAAAACAAAGTGTGATGAGATAATGTGTGGTAAAGCAACTATGCTATTAGCCAGCATAAATTCACCTTTTCTGTGTAATAAACTTTGGTCATGTTTCCATCATGGCATATAATTATGCAATAAAGTGATTAACTGAAAATAGTAACTGCTACTAGAAGATTTTTCATCCTATTCTTAAAAAAGAATAATTGTATATAAACATTGTGCAGAAAACATTTGGATGCAATGTCAGGTTAATACCTAGTGCGGTTTTTTCAAACTTCTACATTTCAACACTTAGAACAGTTCTCCAGCATAATACAGTACAAATTGCAAGTTATAGGCAAGGATGTAGTTTCATGCCACTCATTATTTTCAAAAATTCTTTGGAAGGAGCCTTGTTGGCCTGTGCACGACATGTTGACACAAGATGAACAACTGTTTCATTCAGCATCACAATCACTATATGATTTCCCCCACTTGGGGAGATTGTCCGCATCTCTCTCCTGTCCTGTTTGTATGCAATTCATAGTAGTCCAAATTTCATGAGTCTGGTCTTGGTTAGGGGGTTTCTCCTGACTGCAGAACAGTTTCAGGTATAGTGGAAGAGTTTTTCTGCCAGTAACATTTATATTCATAGATGGCATTGACTTCATCTTCGGCAAGAATCATTGCTGTTGTTAGTGGAATGCAATGATCTCGATCTGTTTTGCTTTGTAGAAAAGAATCATTAAATATTGGAAAGTCAGGCTTATCAACTATCTTCAGACAAATAGGAATGCACACTTCCATCTGATGTCAGGAGGTAGAATGTGACATGAAATAGGTAACCAGTATGTGTGAGTAGATCCACTAATGATATGCATGGATTCGTTAAGTAGTACATTTATCTTTTTCACATATGGACTATAAAACTGAAGAGATAATCAGTACTCTGTTGAATACAGCAGTCCAGTTATTGCTACTCAAGGGGAATCTGCTTATAGTTCCTAACCAGTACCACAGACCTTATAGATACTGTTACTTCCGCTTTTGAACGTAGCAGATGTTTGCATCAGATGTGCTGTTGAAGGTGATCCTAAGGTATTTTGGGTGCATGTTGTAATGAAGTTTTTCTCCTCGAAATAAACATCAAGGCTTGTGTGTGCCAATCTGTTGGACAGATGAAAATCTGCAACATCTGTTTTATTGTAGTAACGTTGTAACAACCCTTTATGGAAGTATTGGCTTAAAATGTGTAGATCAGAAGTTAGGGCTGTGTTAGTTGTTTGCAGGTGTTGTGTTGGCTAGCTATTGCACAATAATCTGCATAGCCAGTTTACACAGCTAAACAGTGATTGCACATGAACTAGTGCATAACATGGGGACTTAAATGAAGTTGTCCTTTTGCTGATGTCCGAAGAAGTTTGTTTTCGACTGATGACAGTAACAAACAATGGCACTTGGTTGCACAGCCCACACAATATGGCGAGATAATTGGTATAGAAGGTAAAAAGTAATTGCTAAAGACAAGAGTGACTATTACAAGATATGAATTAAGTTAAAATTCCATTGGATGAGCTGGGTGGTGCTTTAATGTGATGGCATTTTCATGTCGGCAACATTACTCCTTAGATTTGATAGTTGCGACACTATATACAATCTATTTGTGGTTTTAGCAACATATTCATGAAGAAAATCTGTGCAAGAATAGAAACGTTGCTAAAATACGAAGGCATCAGAGAACTGTGTGTTCAGCAAAGGAAAATTACTAAGAACACAAAGCTTTGTGATAAAGTGCCAAAATCCCATGTCCATTGAGTTTCACTCCACTCATTATTTTCAGAAAATCTTCGGAAGGTGCCTTGCAGACACATGTGCGATGTGTTGATACAAGATGAGTTACAGCATTGCAATCACTAGATGATTTCCTCCACTTGTGGAGTGTGTCTGCACATTTTCCATATCCTGTTTGTATCCAATTTAGAATAGTCCAAATTGCATCAGACTGGTCATACGTAGGGGGTTTCTCCTGGCTGTAGAGCAGTTTAACGTATCAGGGAGGTAACAAAGCACACATTGCTATAGTGAAAGTTTTTTGCTATTAGTATTTTCACACAGCAAGTTGTGTAGTTTTGAAGTGTTTTTTGCACCTCGGTCGGAATTACTGGTTCCACGTGTTTCGCCCAGTTACATGATGTTATGTGTGTTGTCATATGGACTTAACGAAGATAAAATAAAACACTATAGTTGAATCGGCAAAAATTGATCCTTCACAGTTGCAACAGGCTGGGTGCGCAGCTTCATGGGACTGTATCAACCAGTAACATTACATGACTCTGTAAACATCTCTATGGCTGTGCCTCAACGTTATCAGAGCTCTGTAGGCGGCTACTGACAATGCTTCGCAGTTGGAAGCTGGCAACAGCCCTCTAGACCCTCTAGACAATAGCAATGTGTTGGTTCTATATTGTGTAGACTGTGGGATGTGATGTTCTATATTGTAGTCTGAGTAACAAGTTAAGCTGAAAAATGATGGGTTGTGAATTTGCAATATTGTGGGAATACCTATAATTCTTGTTGTAACGTATTATATGCTGGATTTTCATGAGTGGTTTGTCTGACATTTTGATGACATCATAGATTGGACTGCTGGTATTGGTATATTTCATGTTGCCTCGTATGCAATGTTTTTGTTTCTATCAGTTACAGATTATGATTAAAGGGAAATTAAATAAATTGTAATTATCTTTTTACTTATTATAAATTTTATATAGAATTTTAGAACAGTGTTTTAAATTTTTCAGGTATCGTGCCATTCTTGAGGCGGTGCTCACCCTACAGGGAAGTGATGTTATTGAAGCTCTGAAGGTCTTCATTGAAGCAAGTGAGTTTGTTTGTGAAGCCACTGGCCACTACGTTGCTTTGCACTAAAAGTTTCAAAAGCTGTTATGTTACTTCTGTTTTAGCAAAAACTTTCTTATTGTGTGTTATGCTTATCTCCACATTAACCCCCGCCCCCTCTCCCCCCAAGGGGTTTAGAGCTCGTTTGTGTGTGCATGGTGATTGTGGGCTCCCAAGCTACTGAAGTAAATCTTATTTTCTGAGCCGCAGTTTTATTTTGTCTGTATTTTTATTCAGACTTATTCTGTAGAACAGATTCCCAGCTGACAACCTACCTCACTCATAGGACGTCAGTTCTGGTTTCTCCCACTTTGTTCCCTTCTGTTACACTACAAATTTCGGTTAATTTGTCTTCCATCCCCATACCTTTGTTTAACTTCCCCCTTTCTCAAAATTTTTTAGATTGTGTGGACTGTGCGGGGGTCGGCTGATAGAGGTGGATGTAGATGTCGGATACCTCTATTTGGTAGCCTTCTGACCAAACAGGGATCGATTGTTGGTGCCTGGGTTGTCACCTCCCTATGCCAAGGAGTAGGTGCCTGTCCATTTATGGGTACAGGCTTTATATACACTGGCCATCATGCCAGGTGGCCTTTAAACTATCTGGCGGCACTCGAGGGTGGTGGACCCTCATTCAGATTAGGTGACGTCTTGGGGATATTGAGGTCATGAAATGATCAAAGTTATCGACTGGTGGCCACTAGATGCCATCAGTCTCATCAGACTGCAATTGAGTGCTGAACATCACAACCCTAGGAACTTTCTCTTCTTGGCTACACCATTGTAGAAAACAAGCAAAGTGACTCGTGAACAGTTATTCCCGTCAGTACCTAGTTTGCACCCAAACAAACGGAGGGCCCTTTCTACTAAACCAATGTTTTTGTGGAGAATATTGAAAATGTGTTTGACAATTTCTCTTCCCTTAGCAAAATGGTAAGTAATTCCATTTTAATTAGCATAGCAAATCGTACCCAGTCCTGAGTGCTACTCTCCCATAAACTGTTTGGTGAGACACCTGTTACCATCATAGCCTACAAGAACCTCTGCATGGTATAGGGATTAAATTTTCACTTGTATATAAAGCTGCAGACAAATAAAACATTATGCAAGCCCTTTCAGAGGTGAGGGATCTTTCATACATCATGTACATCAAGGACCACTAAATGAGGTAGACATCAGCACATTCATCCTCACTTTTGAGGAGGTTTTGCTTCCAGAAAAGGTCTAAATTGTGTTGCCACTGCAGTTTGAAGCTATATTTCCCACCGTTGATGGGATATTTTAAATGCCGGCACTTTTAAGTGTATGTCTTCCCAGTGTACGTAAAACCTGATTTTGTGGAGACTGCAGCCAGGCACATTAAAACAACTCACCACGTGTGCTCCCACCTGTCTGTGTCAGTTGTTGGAACAATTGCCCTCCCCAACTCCCAAAGTGTACTAATCTACTCAAAGAATGCAAAAGTCCAAGAATTGAAGGTCACAGATAATCTCTCATAATTTGGAGCTTAGAAATAATGATTGTTGTTTTCAGTCTGTGATATCGACCTTTACCGTTGCTGTTGCCAGGTAATCAGCAGTGCCTGGTGTACTTCCTTCCTTGACATTGACATCTGGTAGCCACTCAAATAAATTTGACCATGGGGACAATAGGCCTTCCCATTGTAGCTGAAGGAGCCAGAGAGTGTGAATATCAGGGGTGCCCACTCTTTCTTCCGCCTCTACACAGACAACTGGTAAGACTTCATAAGAATCTAGACAACCATAAGTTGTAAAAGAGAAGAAGGAAAGACCTCGGGAGAAGATTACTCTGGTGATCCCGCAGGCACCAAATCCCCCACCATGCCACTGGACTCCCAACCAATGTTCATTGGCTTTCTTCCATTCCTCCTAGTTACAGTGATCCTGGGACATAACCTGCCTTCCTAGCTGCTTCGCGGCTAACAAGGACACCCTTAGCATGATGATCCAGTGGAACTGCACTGGATATAACTGTCCTCTGCTGGAACTACAGCAACTGAGATCCTCCTTTACTGTAATCTTTCTTGCTCTACAAGAAACGCACTTCACAGATGGCCATTCCTTAACTGTTCAGGGTTACAGTGCACTCTGCTCAAACCATGGTGACCGCGAAAGAGCATCCAAAAACTTTGTACATTGATTTGCTCTGATATAACATTTATTTGGGCACTTACTTGCCTTGAGATGATCACCTCAATCTAACAACCACCACCACCACCACCACCAACCTCTCCCACCCCATTTCTCCTAGCTTGGGATTTCAGTGCACACCATCTCCTGTGAGGAAGTACTGCTTCGTCTAATAAGGGCTGCCTGATTGACCAGCTTCTTTCTTAGGTTGTTCTGTCTCTCCTCACTGACAGTACTCTTGTCCACTTCAGGCCATGGCACTTTTTCAGCTATTAATCTGTCAGGCTACATCTATGAGGCTGTGTAGATGTCTCTGATGTGATAACCCATGCTGCTGGAACTGATATTTCCTTCTCTACAGATGGTTGGTGCCACGGTAAACCTAAGTCATTGCAACAGCTATTTGTGTGTGTCTAAGGGCCCTGCAAAATCTCAAGTGACATTCTTCACAGTCCACATTCCTCACTTCTAAGTGGTTTCATGCTAAGCCTCACTACCTAATTAAACACAGTAAAAAGGAATGCTGGGAGCACTGTGTCTCCTTCTCGGGAATGTATGCTTCTTCATACTAGGTGTGGATCAAGCCCAGTTGTCGTGGGGTCCTCTAGAGATCAATAACTGTTCAGGTGCTCTTCCTTCTGGATGGTGTGTGTTGTTTCTGATGCATTTATTCTTGCAGAACACTTTGTGATAGCATCAGCAACCTCTATTCCACCTAGCAGTATAATAGAAAACTGTTTCAGCAATAACCGCCATCCCTACCCGAACCCTGATAAGATTCCTATTCAGATGATCCAACATCTGAATGTTACTGAAAGGCTCCATCTACTTGGTCATCAAACTGTATTTGGCTAGGTGTTTGCCTTTGCAATAGTGAGGTAGTACCATCATCCAAATCCTTAAGCCAGACAACAACCCAACATCTTTTGCGTTTGTCATAGTTCCCAGTCTGTAGTCTTGGTCAAACACCAGCTCCAAGGTGCCATCCGAGGAGCCTTCGCTTGCAACCTTTCCCATTGCTTCAAGTTCCCTCCTGCAAAACTGCGAGTCGTAGAAAATTGTTATACCATGGCCCATCCTGACCCAGAACTCTGCTTCAGTTCCCTGTGCTTGGACATTGCAGAACAGTCCCAATTTTTGAGATTCCTCTTTGACAAAAAGATGACATGATTGCTCCATATTCGTCAACTAAAGACTAGCTGCATGCAGAAACTCAATGCTCTCCGCTCTTGCGATGCAGATTGTGCTAATCGTGTCCATATTTACTGGTCCCTGGTTTTGTCATGATTGGCCTATGGTTGCCAAGTCCACAGCTCATGGTCTCCCGGTCATGTTCTCGCTTCCTGAGCACGTCGTCCTTGTTTAGATTCCCGGTGGGGTCAGTGATGTTCACCTGCCTTCAGATGACTCGGTGTTTGTGCTGTCCTCATCATTTCATCTTCATTCATGAATGTGGTGAGATTGGACTGAGCAAAGGTTGGGAATTTGTACAGGCGCTGATAACCATGCAAGTTGAGTGCCCCACAAACCAAACATCATTATTATCTACGATTGCCAAGTTCATGGTTCAGCGGCACCTTAAGCTTTGAAATTTTTTGACACAATCAATCATTCTAGAAAAAGACTGGCAATTGGTACCTTCTGGAGTAGTCCTATAAATGTTCTCTTTGCTGAAGCAGGATCTCCCCTCTTCACTTCCAGCAGTACTAATTCTTGTACTCATTTAAGCAATCACTTGTGCAGCCATCCAGCAATTTCCTTTTCCTCCAACCGCAATAAAATCTTTTTTGGTTTACAGGCTGCATAATTTTGAATAAAACACTGAAACTTTGGACAGCTGTCTCCACCATTGTCATCAGGAGTTAAAATCAGCAATTGTTGGTCTGGCATGATGTGCTGCTTGTATAGATGTAATGGTAGCATCCAAAACCTTCCAGAGAGAGTGGGAGTGATGCACACACAGAAGGAAAATTGGGCAGCTCCTGGTGGCTCCATCCTACCACGGAACCAGGTGACGTCACATGACGTGAGAGACCAGTGCAATGTTTGCAACTGCCACTCCCGCGTCCTTTCAATAGTCAACCCTGTGTCTGTGCTTTCGCTCAATGTCCAAAGCTGTCTTCAATGCCCTACTAAGTGTGTATGCTTGGTTTCTGTTAAAACTATTGCTGTTGATTCTAATTTTCGCCACTTTGATAACAGAATCTTAGTTAGATGGTGTCTGAGCCAAAACTCTAGTCTGTACAAATTGTACTTATGCCTGTTTCCTAGGCAGTGTTCAGCTATAGCCAACTTCTCAAGTTCCCTTGGTTTGATATGTTGTGAATGCTTTGCACAGTGCTCGGCAGCAGTGCAAATAGTTTGACCTATGTAAATGCTATTACATCCACAGGGGACACCATACACTCCAGGAACTCGAAGATCTACGTTGTCTGTAACGGACTGCAACATACCTCTTATCTTGGAGATGGGTCAGAACACTGGTTACAGTCAGTGTCCCTTCAGCATGTGTCTTATCTTGCTAATAGTTGCTCCACATTATGGAAGGAACACAGCTGGCTTGGCCTCTTCACCCATTCACAAGCCGTCTTTTCGTCGGTGGCACGTGAAAAGTTTAGCAGTTCCTCTCTTGCTGTAAACATTTTCTCGAAACACACAGTTCAAATGGTGAAACTGACTCTAGATGGTTGTCACCAGAAATAAACTTTTCCCTCTGTATGTACTTGTTCAGTCCTGCTTCCTTGTGTACAGGGTACCGAAAACCATAGGCACGGCCAGAGGATCCCCACTGCCTCCAGCAGTTAGGAACTTTTTCATGGAGCACTTGGAGGAGCAAGCTCTGAACTCCATGAGGTTGTATTCATCTTGCTTCCTAGAAACGTTGACACCTTCGTGATAAGGCCTTGAGGTGGAAATGCACTGCAGCAGTTCGTTGATCACATGAATGACGTCTATCCCAACATTAAATTTACTGTTGAATTGGAGAGGGATGGCAAGCGTCCGTTGTTGAATGTTTGGGTTGAATGAAAGACAGGATTCTGGCTTGATTGTACAGTGTACAAGAAACCTAAGCACACTGATTGGTACTCAAGTGCCAGCAGTTTTCACCACCTTCTACACAAGGAAGTGGTCCTGAATATTTTTGTACAAGCGGTACAGATTATTTCTGACAATGATCACCTAGAGTCTGAATTTCAGCATTTGAAGCTTCAGAGAAAATGGTTACAGCAAGGGAGAAATTGAGTGCCACCTATGAGACGCCTCACAGAAGAGACCAAACCAGCAGCATTGCTTCCATACTATGGTGCAACTACTAGCAAGGTAGGCTCTGTGCTAAAAAGGCGTGGTCTGAGACCAGTGTTCCACTCTGCCTCAAAGGTGATGCACTGTTAAAGGCAACATAGATCTTAAGAGTTCTTGGTTTGTGTGGTGACCCCCTATGAATGTGGTAGCATTTATATAGATCAAACTATTCACACTGTTACCAAGCATTGTTCAGAGCATTCACAACATATCAAACAAAGCTGGTTGAACGTCACTTGGAAAACGGGCATAAAATATGGCTGGAAAAGGCGGAAGTTTTGGCCCAAACACAATCGTACTGGGACTCTGTTACCAAAGAACTAGCCAAATTTAGAATCAACAGCATCAGTTCTAACAGAGACAAGGGGTACATCCTTTGCCCCTCCACAACCAGTTCCGGGAATGTATGTAAGGAAATGCAAGCACTGTGGATAGTCGTTAGTGCATTTAATGAAATGTGTGAGATTACATAAGGATTATTTAAAGTAAATTATTTGGCACAGTATGCCTCATCTGATCTTAATTTAAAGAAATTATAAATGGGATTCTGGAATGTCCTGGGTGGGGTATAAACAACAGAAGGAGTAATAGAAACAACTTATCATGTAGTTTAGGTGTTGAATTTTAGATAAATTTTACAGCTCAAAAGTGGTGGCTGAAATTTGAATTGCTCATCATGTTATGCAGGTTATATTTGGGAGTGTAACTGAGGCACTTATACTTCATTATTGGCATTCAGCACACACCACCTAAAATAGACAGGGAATTCTGGCCTGTGTCATAAGATATACTAAGACACACATTGTCCGCATGCTTATATGTTTGGATATGTATAGGGTATACAGAGAACTAGTGACCCAACCCAGCACTAGAAACTGCGACAATCTGTGTCTACCTGCCCGTTAGGGGTATCATTGTGTAATATATATCTTTTTCGAGATGTGCACACTGTATAACGTATTGGTAGGTCTAATAGAAATCTGTCTCCACTATTCTGTTCCTCCTATTTGGGGACTCAGTTGCCCACAATACCCTGTGGGGCAAAAACATTTCCAGTAGAAGCTAATAGTAGGAACTCTCCTGTTTGAACCAGGTCTCCAACACCTGTGATGCCTCGAGGACAGGCATAGGGAATTAGTGGCAATCTTCAGAGCAGATCAGACTAGAACTCGAGGGTTCCTGAGTGTATAACGTCTGAGCACCACAATATATTATTTACTTAATAAACCATTTCCTTCACACAGGAACACTTCAGTACAGATGTGGAAAATTTTACCAAGAGGTACCTAATCAGTTAGCCTTAGCCCCTTTAGCAAATATTAGTAAAACTTTAGTTTCTCCATAGACACCCACTGTAGGAGACATGATAATTCCAATTGTAATCTTTACTTAAACATGTGGCATTGCCTCTTCTTAAAAAAAATCATTGGTACAATTAAAATTCACAAAGGTACATTAGACACAGATAAAATTAACATTTATTCTCAGGTCGAAACCATTCTAGTGCAATACTATTAAACTTTGGATTGCTCCACAGAAGGACTAACTTAGACCTTGGGTATACTCACTTCTCAAGGAAATAAGTAGTACAAGCAAAATACACAAGAGGTACAAAAGATGTAAATGAAGTTTGCCCTTAATCAACAGGCCTTAGCCCTTTAACAATATTATTTAATCCTTAATTACTCCATAAAATCCCAGAGGTTCCAGTTCCACTTTGACTTAGACCTCGAGCACTGTCTCTTCTTTGTTGTTGTTGTGGTCCTCGGTCCTGAGACTGGTTTGATGCAGCTCTCCATGCTACTCTATCCTGTGCAAGCGTCATCATCTCCCAATACTTACTGCAACCTACATCGTTCCGAATCTACTTAGTGTATTCGTCTCTTGGTCTCCCTCTACGATTTTTACCCTCCACGCTGCCCTCCAATACTAAATTGGTGATCCCTTGATGCCACAGAACATGTCCTACCAATTGATCCCTTCTTCTTGTCAAGTTGTGCCACAAACTCCTCTTCTCCCCAATTCTGTTCAGTACCTCCTCATTAGTTATGTGATCTACCCATCTAATCTTCAGCATTCTTCTGTAGCACCACATTTCGAAAGCTTCTAGTCTCTTCTTGCCCAAACTATTTATCGTCCATGTTTCACTTCCATACATGGCTACACTCCATCCAAATGCCTTCAGAAACGACTTCCTGACACTTAAATCTATACGCTTTCCTTGCCATTGCCAGTCTACATTTTATATCCTCTCTACTTCGACCATCATCAGTTATTTTGCTCCCCAAATAGCAAAACTCCTTTACTACTTTGTCTCATTTCCCAATCTAATTCCCTCAGCATCACCCGACTTAATTAGACTACATTCCATTATCCTCGTTTTGCTTTTGTTGATGTTCATCTTGTATCCTCCTTTCAAGACACTATCCGTTCCGTTCAACTGCTCTTCCAAGTCCTTTGCTGTCTCTGACAGAATTACAGTGTCATCATTGAACCTCAAAGTTTTTATTTCTTCTCCATGGATTTTAACTTCAACTCTGAATTTTTCTTTTGTGTCCTTTACTGCTTGCTAATATACAGATTGAATAGCATCGGGGAGAGGCTACAACCCTGCCTCACTCCCTTCCCAACCACTGCTCCCCTTTCATGTCCCTCGATTCTTATAACTGCCATCTGGTTTCTGTACAAATTGTAAATAGCCTTTCTCTCCCTGTATTTTATCCCTGCCACCTTTAGAATTTGAAAGAGAGTATTCCAGTCAACATTGTCAAAAGCTTTCTCTAAGTCTACAAATGCTAGAAACATAGGTTTGCCTTTCCTTAATCTTCCTTCTAAGATAAGTCGTAAGGTCAGTATTGCCTCACGTGTTTCAACATTTCTGCGGAATCCAAACTGATCTTCCCCGAGGTTGGCTTCTACCAGTTTTTCCATTAGTCTGTAAAGAATTCGCGTTAGTATTTTGCAGCTGTGACTTATTAAACTGATAGTTCGGTAATTTTCATATCTGTCAGCACCTGCTTTCTTTGGGATTGGAATTATTATATTCTTCTTGAAGTCTGAGGGTATTTCGCCTGTCTCATACATCTTGCTCACCAGATGGTACAGTTTTGTCAGGACTGGCTCTCCCAAGGCCGTCAGTAGTTCTAATGGAATGTTACCTACTCCCGGGGCCTTGTTTCGACTCAGGTCTTTCAGTGCTCTGTCAAACTCTTCATGCAGTATCGTATCTCCCATTTCATCTACATCCATTTCTATAATATTGTCCTGGAGTACATTGCCCTTGTGTAGTCCCTGTATATACTCCTTCCACCTTTCTGCTTTCCCTTCTTTGCTTAGAACTGGGTTTCCATCTGAGCTCTTGATATTCATACAAGTGGCTCTCTTTTCTCCAAAGGTTTCTTTAATTTTCCTGTAGGAAGTATCTATCATACCCCTAGTCAGATAAGCCTCTATATCCTTACATTTGTCCTCTAGCCATCCCTGCTTAGCCATTTTGCACTTCCTGTCGATATCATTTTTGAGACGTTTGTATTCCTTTTTGCCTGCTTCATTAACTGCATTTTTATATTTTTTCCTTTCATCAATTAAACTCAATAAGTCTTCTGTTACCCAAGGATTTCTACTAGCCCTCGTCTTTTTACCTACTTGATCCTCTGCTGCCTTCACTACTTCATCCCTCAGAGCTACCCATTCTTCTTCTACTGTATTTCTTTCCTCCATTCTTGTCAATTGTTCCCTTATGCTCTCCCTGAGACTCTGTACAACCTCTGGTTTAGTCAGTTATACAGGTCCCATCTCCTTAAATTCCCACCTTTTTGCAGTTTCTTCAGTTTTAGTCTACAGTTCATACCCAATACATTGTGGTCAGAGTCCACATCTGCCCCTGGAAATGTCTTAAAATTTAAAACCTGGTTCCTAAATCTCTGTCTTACCATTATATAATCTCTCTGATACCTTCTAGTATCTCCAGGGTTCTTCCATGTATACAACCTCCTTTCATGATTTCTTGAACCAAGTGTTAGGTATGATTAAGTTATGCTCTGTGCAACATTCTACCACACGGCTTCCTCTTTCGTTTCTCTCCCCCAATCCATATTCACCCACTATGTTTCCTTCTCTCCCTTTTCCTACTCTCGAATTCCAGTCACCCATGACTATTAAATTTTCGTCTCCCTTCACTACCTGAATAATTTCTTTTATCTCATCATACATTTCATCAATTTTTTCATCATCTGTAGAACTAGTTGGCATATAGACTTGTACTACTGTAGTAGGCATGGGCTTCGGGTCTATCTTTGCCATAATAATGCGTTCACTATACTGTTTGTAGTAGCTTACCCGCACTCCTATTTTTTTTTTATTATTCATTACTAAACCTACTCTTGCATTACCCCTATTTGATTTTGTATTTATAACCCTGTATTCACCTGACCAAAAGTCTTGTTCCTCCTGCCACCGAACTTCACTAACTCCCACTGTATCTAAGTTTAATGCAACCATTTCCCTTTTTATATTTTCTAACCTACCTGCCCGATTAAGGGATCTGACATTCCACTCTCTGATCCGTATAACGCCAGTTTTTTCTCCTGATAACGTCCTCTTAAGTAGTCCCTGCCCGGAGATCCGAATGGGGTACTCTTTTACCTCCAGAATATTTTACCCAAGAGGATGCCATCATCATTTAACCACACAGTAAAGCTGTATGCCCTCGGGAAAAATTTCTTCTTTAAGAAATCAAATTACGCAAGAGACAGATAAGATTTGTGCTGAATTGTGGGCTGAAGCCCTTCTGGCAAAGTACTGTTAAACCTGGAATTTCTGCACAGGCACATACCCCTTTTATCAACCAGTGATAAACCCTACCTCAAGAACGGTTCTTAATTCCAGCAAACACACATTAGGCACTAACCCTTGCTTGGCAAACAATCTAATAATTAGAGCTTTCAAAATCTATACACCCCTAAGGAATGAGCCTACTAATAGTTAACCAAGTTAGCAAGCATCGCCCTTCAAACACAATGAATATCAACTTAGATATTGGGGGCACTGTCCCTTCATCCGATAATTATTCTAGCAGTTAAAAATACACAAGAAATAATAGGTCACACACTGAATTAATGGGCCTTACCTTTTTATTGTAAAACAATCTAACAATCAAAATCTCCAGTGCCATGAACCACTGTGTAATAAGCAAGAACCGAGTATAGCTAGACATTGGGCACTTGAGAAAAATAATCAGAGCAGCTGGAATGGACAAGATATGCTAAGCTACAATCAGTTGAATTCAGCAAATAATTCACAGGTGAATAGATAGGAAGAGAAATTTTATGGGCATAGCCCTGCAGGAAAATTGCTTGCTTCTAGACAAGAATTCACAGGTGAATTAAGCAATTCAAGTGTACAGTGGTAGATACTCAAGGTAAGGACAGGATGATGCGGTATTTGCTTTGCCAACAAGTCGCTGAGTACATACATTCATACACCTGATTATGAGCTTCCTGAAACTGAGCAACAATTGAAAGCAACTTTAACGTAAAATTTCATAATAATCAACCAGATACTGGGCCCCCACTAGGCTCATAAAACCACAGGACTTAAGCCCAGTTCGTCTCTTTGCACCACACACTCGCACAGTGCCCACATTTAATACCACTCGAATTTGTAAAGGTTTGTGCAGCAGAAGAAACATGTAGTTAAACACCATATAACTTTAATGTTGCTCAAGAGCATCACAACACAACCTCATTCAGCTATGCAAACCACTGCTTATAATCATTCTGCCATATGCATAAGGCACTCGCACCTTTATAAAAACAGCACAAGCTAGAACAAGCAGTCTTGCAGTACTGCAAGGAAGGACAGTTGTTCATCTCAGTTCCACAACAAACTCTTAAAATTGGAATCTCTTAGCTGAATTGTTGAACAGCCTGTAAACTAAAGATACTTAGCCTAAACAGATGGACAAATAGGTTTACCAAACCCAGAATTGAAATCTAGCGCATAAGTAAGTCCATTGTTACAGCGTGTCACTTCACTTCCCAGGTGGACAGCAACAAAGCAACGTACTGATCAAAAAGTCACCCAAACCAGCTGTTGGCAGATACCAAAACACTTCTTTACAGCATGATAGTGTGGGCCCAGTGATCAACCACATGACCAACCCAATGTCAAAGGCTCAATGCAGAACTCAGACTTAACGCCCTCTGTGAACTTCAACCAAATGCTCGCTTGTTCACCAAAGGTGTCTTAAGAACTTGCCACAAGAGTGCACATGCATACCTACCAACAGGAGTCCAAAAACTTGGCATTTGCATCAGTGATGTGCTGTCAGTAAGTATCGATACAGTTTATCAGCCTGAGCATCTCTGATGCAGTGGAAAGCCTATGAAGATATCTGTGATATATGACCACTTCTCTCTCTCTCTCTCTCTCTCTCTCTCTCTCTCTCTCTCTCTCTCTCTCTCTCTCTCTCTCTGTGTGTGTGTGTGTGTGTGTGTGTGTGTGTGTGTGTGTGTGTGTGTGTGAGTGTGACCCTTGAATGGACATTTAATTGATTCAGTGACCTTAAAGTTGTGTTAATAAACCTGAGTGACAGCTCCATTGCTGGGGTGTGAACAGTCCACAACGTCCGTGAGCTCACTCACCATCATCTCAAGTACAAACTAAATGTTACTGCATTTATGGCTGTTGGGCATCCAAGACAGATCTGACATCTCTATCAATGTCGGTATTCATACCAACCCTCAGTGGTTCCCGAACTTCTTGTGGTGTACTTCGTTCAAATGTCTGCATGCAGTGACTACTGTCCATCTTTCATGACCTGCATATGCTTTGTAAAACAAAAAAAAACTTATTCTTCCATGCACAGCTCCTAGAATTGTAGTGTTTTGTACAGGTAATGACAGCTGTGCAGTGCTTTAGCAGTGTGTGTACACATTTTCCCTGGACCGAATAAAATCCGCAACTGAATGCTTACCCACTTGTGGTGGGAGAATATTATTCTTCCTACCTGAGACCAGGAAAAACCCCAAATTTTGAGTAATTACTGACTAATCTCTCTTATTGAATAGGCTTCGTATAAATCATTTGAAAGAATGTTGAACTGACAATTGTGTTGCTATCTGGAAGCCAGAGGACATCTATCCTAATTTCAAAGTGGCTTTCAGGAACATTGTGGCTTACTAAAGACCATATAATCCATCTGAAATCTCCAATGTGAAATGCTTTTGTAGACTGTTAATATCTGATAGCAGTGTTCGTTTTGCAGAATGTGAAGGATACTGATTGGTGCTGCCTCATTCTGTCTCCACTACGCGAGTGGGGTTTTCAGGATTTCTTACTGATTTTTCTATAAACTTCCTATGCCTCTGACTGTTCTAGGTGTGGGTAGGTTCAGTTGTCAGCAATTAATATGTACAACAGAAAGAAGCCCCTCAGGGTTCAGTCTTGAACCTTGCCCTCACCATCGCAATTGATGGTGTAGTGGCCACCGTGGGACCCACGTGTTCATCGTTTGTGGTAAGTTGTACACTGATGGCAGCAAAATGAGAACAGCGCTCAGGTAAACAATGTAGAACAGTTTCATTAAATATTCGAGAACACAATTCTTCTTGATGGAGCTGTAAGTAACATAGAAATGAAAGTTCACTGATAGTTTGAGTACCAGTAAGGCAGCAGTGGACTTAGTGCTTCTTTTGGCAGTTACCGGAGGCTCTGTGAGCAACAGGTCAACATGTTGTTGTACGGAACATTTGCCAACATATGTTACGAGTGCAGATCAATGCTAGACTGCCAGGTGCTTGTGCGTGTTGTGGCACTCGTAGGACAGGGTGTGTCACAGGTTTCTGTCTTGTACAGTTTCTCCATGTGGATGACTTTGCCAGCAGTACGGTTCCACTTCATTGCTAAGTACCATCTTCAGGGGACTATATTGAATGTACAAAATGGGTGTTGCGTATGAATTGTAATGTAATACAGATGAGCATTTGGGTACTGTACTGGATATTACATAAAGATTTAAACTGATCAGTAGTTGAAAATAAGCATTTTATTTCGGAATTGTTGCGTAGGTGGAAAATGATTTATGTGCAATTGAGTAAGGCTGTGAACCCTGCATGAATGAATTGACAGTTTGTGATATTGGACAGTGGCTTTAAAATAATTTCGAAGAAGTGGCATGCCTGCACACTCAAATAATCAGTTTTTACATCTTAAACCCATGCATATTTTTCCACCATGCAGTCAACATATAACGCCATTCTCATCCCAGAAGTATTCTAATCCCTGGAACAAGCCATGTCCCTGAAATAATTGGTCTTAATTTACATTAATTTTTTCAGTCTTTGCATTTCTTTTCAGTAAATATTCATTTCTTCGTTCTTTTACTTTTCTATTTCTTTTAATATCTGACCTATCTACTCTCTTCGCCCCATATCTCGTGTCTACCATGTATAATGCATTTTGTTTTCCTCTCTCTTCACTCTTACGCGATGTTCTGTCAGTAATTTATCTTGGTTATTACCCAGTCTTCCATCTTTAAGCTCTCGGGTTTTCAAATCTCATCTGGTGTTTTTAATCTACCCAGTGATATTGTATTTCCAGAACCTGATTATTTTTTTTGACGTATGTTTATGAACTGATGTTCTTGAACAGTCTTCATAATGAGGGGTGGTGTTGAGCATTTCTGTGTGAGTATATACCAATACATAAAGCATGAAGGATAGTAACTGGTGAAGATGTGTATATAAGATTTCAAAATATTAGAAATTCACCTTATTATCTCAATTTTTGGAATGCACTCACAAAAGCTGTGATCATTCAAATCAACAGGGGATACTTCATAGGCCTCCAACACATTTGTGAGAATAATCTGTAGATGTTGTACCTTGAATTTTTCCACTCCTGTTCAGTCAGCCTTGCCGAGTCTGACTGCTGTGGATATGTAAAACTACATTTTCAAAATTTTATCTTCTTAATTTTGCATTAATGTATGAGAGAAATGAAGCATTGTGGTTTTTCATTAATATAATGTAAATTTTTCGTATTTGTGTACAGTTACTAATAAAATCACACAAGTTGTCCTTTTGTACATTCACAGTAATCCCAGTTGCAATGTACAGTGATGTGATTCTGAAACATTTGTTTTATTTCACCTTGCAGTTGTGAATGAAAATGTAAGTCTGGTAATATCACGCCAAATTCTCACTGATGTCAGCACTCAGTTGGCCGTTGCACCTGACCCCATTTCAAAAGCAGTGTCTCATTACACTCTTGACAAGGTAAGTATGTTTGTTTTTGTTTGACTTTATTATGTACTTGTATCATGTACTTCCCACTGAGGGTTCAGACTTTGGTATAAAAGATACACCAACTATGGGTAGTTGTTGCTGTCCTGCCTGTGGAAGCAGAACTGAAAACGGTTCACCCATTTCTCTCTCACATGAAAGTGTTGAAATTCATGGCCACACAGTTCATTTTTTCAGCTATATCCAGGTGTAACAGTGCACAAGGATTCTGTAAAAAAATATTAGTGGTTATCATCATTAACTAGCAGCTCTACAGATCATTTTCTATCTTCTGTTGTAAATTTTAATTTTTTTCTTTTTTTTTTTTGATAAGAAGCTGTTCGTTGTTTGTATTGTTTTCTTTGCTTGATACTATAGTGAAAATACCCTTCCGTCAAAAATCCAGAATATATATTCATGTTTTTTACTCTTTCAATAATAATTGTAATTTTTATTTTATAGAAATGTTTTTGTTCTTCATTGTGTCTGATAGCTTATTATGTATTTTACTCCCTGGCAACTGAAGAAACATCTTCAAAGTTCATCCTGGTAAATTTAGGTCACATCACATATATTATGCATTTCATTAATACTCATTTATCGTTACTCAGTTGTTTACACAGAAAGTATCTTAGCAGTTTGGAGGTATGACTGACTTGTCTCGTGTAAGCTGTCATCACAAAAATTTTGACTTTTCATATGGCCTTACCATCAAATTATCCAACTCCAGCTGCAACTACTCCTTCCACAATTACCTCCATCTGTTCAGATTTATCCAGTCTGTAGCCATCACCAACCTAGTTCTGCAAAAATCAGGCTCAAACTTCCTTGCAATACCTTCTCTCCATCTGTAAAATTCTCCTGCTGTGCAATCTCAAATTACTAGATCCCATCTTTTAGGCTGAAACTCTTGCCCTCCAGGAACTAGAGTAGCATCCACAATGCCACCTCAAACTCTCCAACCTGTTTGCCTCCTACTCCTACTTTGGATTACCACTATCCATCGCCTCAACAGCAACCTCCAAATCTTGTGCAAATCCCCTCATAGTTGACAAACCCTGCCTTGCAGACCTACCTTTACCATACCCTCAAAAATTCTGCCCCAACACATACAGAATCCAGAACATCAACAGCCTAAAGTCATGAAAGTTTCCTCTAGAAGCCTTAATGCCACAGAAGTCATTTCTAAGGCCTTACCTCTTGCGCAACTCCCAAATTCAATCCTGCAGGACTTGTTAAAGACATCTCCTCCGCCTGGTCTCTATACTGGAAACACTTTTTTGCTACCAACCCAACCAATCGCTCAACCCAAAACCATTGTTGGATGCTGCTTTACTCGGTTCACTCCTCAATCCAGTCGTGATCTCCCCCCCCCCCCCCCCCCCCCCCCCCATTGCCCCCCAAATCACCCTCATTAACTTTCCAGAATTTCTTAACCTCAAACCTTACCTTGCCACCATTCCCAAACCTCTCAGCAAGCAAACTAATCTAATCTTACATCCACAGAAAGAAGAGCAGTCCACCACCTGAAAACTGATTCTAACCTTGCAGTACTATCTGCTGACAAAGGCTCCACAACTATGGTTTTGAATTGCAAAAATTACATGGCAGAGGGACTCTGCCAGCTGTCAGATTCATCCACATACAAAGCCTGTCACATTGACCCCATTCCAAAACTCCAACATTATCTCCAGTCTCTCCTCAAATCAATAGGCCCATCCTAGAACCCTTCCCTGAGTCTCTCTGACCCCTAACATCTCCGCACTTCTATCTTACCCAACCACTTGGGATGCCCCATTGTGGATGGTTACTGTACCTACCTGAAAGTGTGTCTGCTTTTGCAGACCATCTCCTTCAGCCTGTTAACCACAACCCTCCTATATAAAAGACACAAACCATTTCCTGCACTGACTCCACACTATTCCTGTTACTTTGCCACGGGATGCTCTGCTCATCATTGTTGATGGCACCTCGCTTTACACAATCAACGCTAATGACCATGGCCTAGCCACTGTTGAGCACTACCTTTCCCAAGCCCAATGGGTTCCCAGCCTACAGCCTCCTTTCTGGTCACCATGACCAACTATATCTTCACCCACATTTACTTCTCTGTTGAAGGCATCACCTATAATCAGATCCAGGGTACAGCAGTGGGCACCCGCGTGGCACCATCCTATGCCAACGTATTCGTAGCCCAGTTAGAGAAAAACTTCCTAACCACCCAGAGTCTTCATGATCTTTATTAAGGGTGAAGATATTCTATCCACATTCCTCCAGAATCTCATCACTTGCCCCCCACCCCACCCCACCCCACCCCAATTCACTTTACCTGGTCCTCCTTGACCCAACAAGCCACATTCCTCAATGTTTACCTTCACCTCAAAGATGGCTACATCAGTACCTCAGTCCATATCAAACCTCCCAACCACCAGAAATAACTGCACTTCGACAACTGCCACTCATTCCCTACCAAGAAGTCCCTTCCATACAGCCTAGCCACCTGTGGCTATCGCATCTGTGGTGACGAGCAGTCCCACTCAGAATATACCAAGGGGCTCACTGAGACTTTCACAGACCATAATTACCCTGCCAACCTTGTGTAGAAATAAATCTCCTATGCCTTACCTCTCCAGTCACCCCCACCTGCCCAAGTCCAACCATCCAGCCACGTAGAGGCATTCCCTTTGTGATTCAGTACCACCAAGGCTGGAAAAACTGAATCACATTTTCTGCCAGGGTTTATACTACTGGCATCCACCGAACTTGCACAATATCCCCGTTGATTCCTACTCCATCCCTGCTCCCAATGCATTGCCTCGGGGTTCATGTTCCTATAATAGACCTAGATTCGGATCTCTCATACATTCTCACACAGACACCTACTCCAGTCCTGTCACACACAAGTCACCTATCCCATCAAAGGCAGAGCTATCTTTCAAAGCAATTGTGTGATCTACAGGCTAAGCTGCAACCACTGTGCATTATACATCGGCAAGATATTCAACCTATCTGTCCACATGAATGGCAGACAAACTATGGCCAAGAAACAGCTGGACCACCTGGTTGCTGAGCATGCTGCCCAACGCGACGTTTTTCCTTTCAGTGGCTGCTCCACAGCCTGTGCCATCTGGATCCTTTGTACTAACACTAGCTTTCCTGAATTGCACAGGTGGTAACTCTCCCTGCAATAGATCCTACATTCCTGTTGACCAGCTCGCCTCAATCTTCATTAGTCACTGTCCTTCACCCAGCTATCCCCTTCCCTGTTCCCACAATGCTCTCTCCGTTTCCACATCCTTCCATCTCTGTCACCCCTCCTCCTCCTCCTCCTCCTCCACTAGTGGCTGAAGAGCCCAAAAGCAGCTGGTCTTAGGGCTTCATTCTCATCCTCTGTCCCGGAGACTGATTCAGTGAAACCCAAGGAACAGTGCGAAAAATCGATAAGGAGACCCCCAAGAACAAGGAACTTGCAGTGGCACCCACACCACCACTACCCACAAGCTCTGCGTCTGAGGATGGGTTGGAGATTCTGGTGTCCGCTGAGGACCTGGATCTCACCGGACCCTCAAACACAGTGGATATAGACTGCTCAGGCAAGTAGTTGGTGGCAGCACGTGACCCTGAGGCTTAAACTACCTCATTGAATGTTCTGTACCTTCCCAGTCTCACAATGATGTCATCCTCCAGTGAAATTGCGGTCGTTTTTTCCACCACCTGGCTTAACTATGGCAACTGTTAAGCTTCACACCTGCTTTCTGCACTACCCTCGAGAACACATGGTTCCCGGCAATGCAGACCCCTGCCCTCCGCGGCTATAAGGGATATTCCAGGAACCGTAGCGAGTATGATTGAGTATCAGGTGGAGTTTGCGTTTCTCCTAAACTCAGTCTGTAGTGAAACTGTGCCCATTCAAACCCCTCTTGAAACTGTGACTGTCAGAATACGGACGTTGCAGGAAATAACTGTCTGCAATGTATATCTTCCTCCAGATGGTGCAGTACCCCTGAATGTATTAGCTGCACTGATTGCTCAACTGCCTAACACTGCTTACTGGCCAGGTATCAGAACTTTACTGTCGGTTTGACCTCTGCCTCTTAAATACTGGGGCCACCACACATTTCAGTGTGGCTCAGAGTAGTTACTTGGCAATTGACTTATCAATTTGCAGCCCAGGACTTCTCCCATCTGTCCTTTGGAGAGCACATGACGAACTGTGTGGCAGTGACCACTTCCCCATCTTCCTGTCACTGCCCCGGCATCAGGCTCATGGAAGCCTGCCCAGATGGGCTTTAAACAAGGCAGACTGGGAATCTTTCACCACTGCTGTCACTGTTGAATCTCCCCACATGGTGACATGGATGTGATGGTTGAGCAGATGACTACCACAATTGTTTCTGTGGCAGAAAATGCAGTCCCTCACTCTTTAAGGTGCCCCCGGCGAAAGACAGTCCCTTGGGGGTCGTCTGAAGTCGCTGAGGCAATTAGTGTGTCGGCGAACTCTACAGCAACATAAGCGGCACCCTTCCCTAGAGCATAGCCTTTAAGCTGCTCTGTGCCCGTGTACGCCAGCTTATAAAATGACGGAAACAGGAGACAGTGGTGTGTGTGTGTGTGTGTGTGTGTGTGTGGGGGGGGGGGGGGGGGGGGCGGCGAAGCTTACTTGTTTAGCAGTCATTTTGTTGTGCCTGTCTTTGACTCAACCTCTTCATTGGATGAGGAATATCAGTTTGTTCTTATCATTATATTTGTATCATTCCATCCTGAATTTTCATTGTTTGAGCTATCATATTTTTTCTTACAAACATTATTGTACAGAGTTCCACTGCTGGCCACTAAAATTGCAACAAATGTCACATTCGCATGAAATATTATTTCCATTCAATACAACAGCACAAAGTAAGTAGTTGTAATGCCATCTACATTCTATATATAAGGAAAGATTACATAGCAGGTTTCCTTTTCAGAAGTCACATTTGAATATGGGTTGTTGTTGAGGTCATGTTACACTTCATGTTGAAGGAAAAAGTCCACCAGCACGTGTCAGAATTAAGTGGCAGGATCATAGTGATTCATCATTCTGTGATACTGCTGCTTGCATTGGTTGGGGGCCTATGACTGTTTTGCAAATATGCAATTGATGGGTTGAGATGGGCCATACTCGACGTTATGCAAGTTCTCGGTGACACCACATGACTAGTTGTTCACTTGACCGTCCAGGATTGTACAACCCGGATGGTGCAAAGACACCTGGAGCAGCATTGTTGTGATTTCTCATGATGTTGGAGCAGAGCGGGTCACTGGCAGTGGTGCACCCAGTCGCTACACTGATGTGGCACCACTTCACCTTTTCGGATGAGTTCTGGTTCTGCATACAGCTTCATGATAGACCTATCTGTCCACAGTGGACCCAAGGAGAAGGGACACTGCTAGATTGTATTTGTCGTCACAGTAAAGACTTAGCACCAGGTGTGATGGTGTGGGGTGCCATTGGGTATGCAATACAATCACCTCTGGTGCATATAAGTGGCAGTACAGACACAGCAGTTACATTTCTGGCACTGTGTCCTGTCTTCCAGATCTCCATGAGGTTCCAGAAGTTCTTCTTACAACAAACTCTGTAGATGATATAATGTAAGTGGATAGATAAAAAAATCTAATCACCAAACGATGGCAGGGAAACATACACTAAAGGATTTAACTTTTACAAGCTTTCGGGTTGACAGATTCCTTACAGGCGTGAGTGTGCGCATACCTGTGCACCCCTCCTCCTCCCCCCCCAACCCCCCCCCCCCCTCGGCACACACTTACAGCACAACACAACACAACACAATTACTCAGATGGACTGTTGCATCTTTTTATGCATCCCTGTGAGATGTATAGTGATATGACAGGTTTTCATGACACCTTGATGAAGCATCATTATAATGGGGATATCTGATGTGCACACCAGTTGTTTTAAAAGACCACACACATGATAATCCCAAGAACTAAGGTCATAGAAATTTGCGCAAAATGGAGTTGGTCATCTCCTACCTATTTCATATGTCTTGGTGGATGTCATTAAGTGCATCTCTTGCAATGTAACTGAAACCTACTGGAGTGTCATTATACAATGTGCCTTTTACAAGGGTACATCCTGTAACAATCTTGAAGCTTCTAGTTTTACTGACCTATTTTTTTGCGCCTCTTAGAGAAGTCTCTTGGAATTTTTTCTTTAATCTCCCGCCTGTGATTATTGGGTGTGGTGAAAAGTTATTGAATAAATGTAACATTTTAGAATCTACTTTTTATTCTTTACATTTGTTAACATCAAATTTGATTTTAATGGTCAGCTTTCTTGTAATACATCATCAATTTTGTCACACAGGTCAGCAAGTTACATGGATTATGAAAGATTTTACAAAACACTGAAATGAAATAGAAGTTAAAAGGTTTATTTCTGGGCTCTGACTGTATGGCGTGTTATTTTACAGGATGAGCACCAAACACTGACAACATAGAAGTATGCGTTTTAGTTACCACACACTCATTGACTGCTGCTCTGTGCATAATACCTGTTTATAGACATGCATATTACAGAAATAACAAGATGGTAAAATACAGGATACTTACATTTTTGATATAAACACTAGACAGAATGATGAAAGATACAAATATAAAATAGGCATTGAAGTAAATTGTTTTAACCAAAAGTGGTGAATTAGTGGGAGACATTCCCGGTTGAGTGGTAGAGATGCTCCCACATGACTATCATGTATTTTCACAAAATTTTGTGTGAACCTCTAAATGTGTTCCCAGTGGCCATGACTCAAGTTTTACTTCCACATATTAATACTTGCAG
The DNA here is from genome assembly GCF_023864345.2 of Schistocerca serialis cubense. Lineage (NCBI taxonomy): Eukaryota > Metazoa > Arthropoda > Insecta > Orthoptera > Acrididae > Schistocerca > Schistocerca serialis. Next base: position 586,202,421 of record NC_064639.1, read on the forward strand.
AGAAATATTTGTTAGTTTGACGCCAGAGAGCAGCATGCAACAATGCAACCTGGAGTTTTTGGCAACTTTGAGACATATCTGGAGTAACATTTTCTTGAAAGAAGTAAATTGAGGCTATTTTGTAAAACGTTTTGTATTCTATTAAGAGAAATAATATGAAAGACTTCATGTCCAGTTGGTTGAAAAAAATACCTGCTTGTAAAATGTGAAGTTCAGCTTTTTGTACCTCTGAGTGAGTGAGTGAGTGAGTGATAAACCTGAAACATTGCTTGTCATGAATTACCAACACAAGGTTTTAGAATATAAAATTTACTTTTCATACTGCTTCCCAATAGTTTGTAAACTGAGAGCATAGATGATGATTTTTTTGAAAATGTCAGTATGGGTATTTGCAGCCCACTTTTGCAAAAGTATATTGTGCCAACTCTTTTAAACCTTTTTCAATAGAAAGGCCTTGTTCCAAACTACCTAAAAATGTGGGTTTGTTTCTTCAGTGCTCGGATATAAGGCCTTGAAAAGCATCAACAAAGAGGTGGCGTAGTGAAAATGCACCCGTATTAGGTCTGATATAGTTTGTGTCCTGCAGCTGTTCAATACTCTCCGGGGAAGGTAATCCTGATGAATTTGAGTCAGGACAATTCAAAAAAGTACAAAAAAAGGATGTATTGTCTCTACTCATTAGGACGTAATTCAGCCAGTTTTCTGCTGTAATAACTACAAAATCAAACTATCTACGAACTTTAAATTTTAACTGTGCATTAGCAAGGCATCGGATATCATGGTTGCAGAATAGCTGTAAACGTGCCTTAAAGTTGTGCAACAAAGTCGCATCGTGAAACTTTGGTGAAGTTTATAGCAGTCTACAAGATATTTTCTGGAAAACAATTCATGTTAATGGGAATTTTTAATTTGTGTTTTTATTTTGTGGTGCTGTTGATATGCTAGTTTAGTTCTGCTCTAAAATGTAGCATAATTTTGTTTGCAAAGTTAGTGGTTTGTGGAACATAAGTTTACTAAGGAGAAATTGTTTAAATGCGATAAATGTGTTGCTATGGTCCATGGTGGCTTAAACAGTGTCTGTTCTTTTAAAATGGAAGAAAACAGCATCCCTGTTGCCAGAAGGGCCATGCCTGAAGATGAGCAGCAGCAGCAGGAGTAGTAGTAGTAGTAGTAGTAGTAGTAAAGTTTTCCTTACCATAGGATCCCCTTTGTTTGTTCAGAGTCCTAAGCCTGATGATACATTTAAGCATCCCAGGCTGAAGCTAGAGGTGGTTCCTTTTTAGGATCTTGAACTTAGGTTTATTCCAAACTGTTGAATTTTTTTTAGAGTTTTGTTACTTTGCTGTTGAATATGAGGAAAACTATACCGCGAGCTGGATGGTGTCACTATTGGGAGATGGAATAACTGCAATAATGTGCTGGTCCAGAACCCAGCACGTGTCGCACCCGGATGGCTGATAAAATGAATTTGCTGGGCCATTTGTGTGCATAAAGATTATTAAAGTGTCCTTCTGCTCAGTAGAAGTCTTACAGGAATTTCCAATCCACTACTGTTTATTTATAAATGCATACAGCATATTATCGTGTTTAGAGGTCAGATTTTAATATACTTCCATTGTTGTCACTAATTCCTGGTTAGATAGCCATTTGCACACACATTCTTACCGCTAATAATTTTGTGCCTCTGATGTCATTGCAAGATGGCTTTCCATGACGTGTAGCAAAGAAATTCCATTCTACCATCGTTCGGAAGTCTTTTATGATGGCACAAATTGAGAGAAGTTTTGAAAGTAGTAGATGTGGGAAATCTGAGAAAACCGCATTTGTACATAAATTCCTTGATAAAAACGTGGAGTAATTGTCAAGTCACAGTCTGCCATTGACATTGCAAAAATTTGTGGAGTCCATCTTCTGATTTTGGGGAAAAAAGATGAAAAATGGATAATTGCTAGGCTATTTTCCCAGTGAAAGCCTTGCAATGCATCCTAAATGAAAAATAAGTAATTTTCAGTCAAGTCCATTAAGGTGATAAACTTTCTTCCCTTTAAATCAAAATTAAGGGCTTTAAGTTGGAAACTTAGATGTTTGGCAATGGAATGATGGTATGACACTCCAAATATTTGGTCCTCCTTCGTCACTAAATGCATCCACTGCCATTTGCTTAGTGTACAGAGTATCCAGATTGGTATGGGTCCATAACCAATACAGTTATTTCCTGTGGATTGTGCTGTATGAAATAGCTAGTAACTATAGATGGTGTAGCTTCTTGTCCAGGACAGTTTACAGCAATGTAGCATCCATTCTTTAAATTTCAGACTGCAAACTGTCATCCTAAGGAGCTCGAGTAATCTCAAATTATTAGACACAAAAAAATGAACACTAACTTATTATGTTCTTCATGCCATCTACGTCTACTTCTACATGGATACTCTGCAAATCACATTTAAGTGTCTGACAGGGTGTTCATCGAACCACCTTCACAATTCTCTATTATTCCAATCTCTTATAGCACACGGAAAAAACAAGGACCTATATCTTTCCATACGAGCCCTGATTTCCCTTATTTTATTGTGGCGATCATTTCTCCCTATGTAGGTAGGTGTCAACAAAATATTTTCGCATTCAGAGGAGAAAGTTGGTGATTGAAATTTTGTGAGAAGATTCTGTCGCAACAAAAAATGCCTTTCTTTTAATTATGTCCAGCCCAAAATGTAGGCAGTCTCCTTAGTAGATCTGTTACATTTTCTAAGTGTCCTGCCAGTAAAACGCAGTCTTTGGTTAACCTTCCTCACAACATTTTCTGTGTATTCTTTTCAATTTAAGTTGTTTGAAATTGTAATTCCTAGGTATTTAGTTGAATTTACGGCCTTTAGATTTGACTGGTTCATCGTGTAACTGAAGTTTAACAGATTCCTTTCAGCACCCATGTGGATGACCTCACACTTTTCTTTATTTAGGGTCAACTGCCAATTTTTGCACCATTCAGATATCTTTTCTAAATTGTTTTGCAATTTCTTTTGATCTTTGATGACTTTATTAGTCAATAAGTGACAGTGTCATCTGCAAACAACCTAAGATGGTTGCTCCGATTGTCTCCCAAATCATTTATATAGATAAGGAGCAGCAAAGGCCTAATAACACTACCTTGGGAATGCCAGAAATCACTTATGTTTTACTCAATGACTTTCCATCAATTACTACGAACTGTGACCTCTCTGACAGGAAATCACAAATCCAGTCACATAACTGAAACGATATTCCATAAGCACTCAGTTTCACTACAAGCTGCTTGTGTAGTACAATGTCAAAAGCCTTCTGGAAATCCAGAAATACGGAATTGATCTGAAAACCCTTGTCAATAGCACTCAACATTTCATGCGAATAAAGAGCTAGTTCTATTTCACAAGAACGATGTTTTCTAAACCCATGTTGACGATGTGTCAATACACTGTTTTCTTAGAGGTAATTTGTAATGTTCAAACACAATATATGTTCCCAAATCCTGCTGCGTATTGACATTAATGATATGGGTCTGTAATTAAGTGGATTACTCCTACTACCTTTCTTGAATATTGGTGTGACCTGTGCAACTTTCCAGTCTTTGGGTACGGATCTTTCGTTCAGCGAATGGTTGTATGTGATTGTCAAGTATGGAGCTAATCCATCAGCATACTCTGAAAGGAACCTAATTGGTATACAGTCTGGACCAGAAGACTTGCTTTTATTAAGTGATTTAGTTGCTTCACTACTCCAAGGATATTTACTTCTATGTTACTCATGTTGGCAACTGTTATTCATTCGAATTCTGGAATATTTACCTCGTCTTCTTTTGTGAAGGCATTTCAGAAGGCTGTTTTAGTAAATCTACTTTGGCAGCAGCGTCATTGATGGTATCTCCATTGATATCGCGCAGAGAAGGCATTCTTCACATACGACCAGAATCTCTTAGGATTTTCAGCCCAATTTCAAGATGAAAGTTTCTTTGTGGAAACTGTTATAAGCATGTCGCATTGAAGTCTGTGCTAAATTTTGAGCTTCTGTAAAAGATTGCCAATCTCAGGGATTTTTCGTCTGTTTAAATTTGGTATATTTGTTTCGTTGTTTGTGTGACAGTGTTCTGACCCATTTTGTGTACCAAGGAGGATCAGCTCCATTGTTGGTTAATTTATTTGGTATAAATCTCTCATTTACTGCCAATACTATTTCTTTGAATTCAAGCCACATCTGGTATACACTTATATTATTAATTTGGAATGAGTGGAGATTTTCTCTTACGATGGTGTCAAGTGAATTTTTATCTGCTTTTTTTAAATACATATATTTTTTGTTTATTTTTGGAGGATTTGGGGGTTACAATATTCAGTCTCGCTACGACAACCCTGCGTTCACTAATCCCTGTGTCCATTTTGATGCTTGTTATTAACCCAGGATTATTTGTTGGTAAGAAGTTAACTTTGTTTTCTCAACCATTTACTATTCGTGTGGGCTCATGAACTAACTGCTCGAAATAATTTTCAGAGAATGTGTTTAGCACAATTTCGGATGATGTTTTACACATACCTCTGGAATTAAACATGTATTTTCGCCAACATATTGAGGGTAAATTAAAGTCACCACCAACTATAATCGTATGAGTCTGGTACATGTTTGAAATCAAACTCAAGTTTTCTTTGAACCTTTCAACAACTGTATCATCTGAATTGGGAGGTCAATAAAAGGATCCAATTATTATTTTATTCTGGTTGCCAACAATGACTTCTGTCCATACTAACTCACAGAAACTATCTACTTCAATTTCGCCACAAGCTAAACTACTTCTCACAGCAACAAACACGCCACCACCAATCATGTTTAGCCTAGCCTTATCACTTTAGCCAACTTTCAGTGCCTATAACAATTTGAGCATAAGTGCTTTCTATTAGCGCTTGGAGCTATGGTACTTACCCCACACAGCTACGACAATTTACAACAGTTATACCAAAGGTTCCAGTATCCACGATCCTCCTGTGTTCGGCCTGCACCCTTTGTGACTGAAGCCCTTCTTGTGTTTCCGGAGACCCTTCTTGTGTTTCCCGAGACGCTCTAACCTAGAAAACCACACAGTCCATGCCACACAGCCCCTGGCACCCATGTAGCCGCCTCCTGCGTATAGTGGACACCTGACCTATTCAGTGGAACCCAAAACCCAACCACCCTTCGGCACAAGTTGAGGAATGTGCAGACTACACGGTCACAGAACCATCTGAGCCTCTGATTCAGATGGTCCAGTCAGACCCATCATTTTTTATAAAAAGATGTTCATAGAGCTGAACCATTCAGAGCTTTTTAAGGGAATTTTTTAAATTTAATTTTATTATTATTATTTTTATTTTTATTTTTTTTCCAAGCTCACTTTTTCATTATCAATGCTGATTTTACTTTCCTCAGACATCACTAAAAAATTCTAAAACAAATAAACATTGTCAGATTTGAGTACCAGCGGAATATGGGGATATTTTCACTACACTTTTACCTTGCCATTGTTTTTTAGGGCCTTATTGCAAAGCCCATTCCGGTTTTTCAGGAGGTTTGGAACATGATCTTTCAATTTTAAATGGATCAAAAGAATTATCAGAAAATACTTTTACAGGAGAGTGAGCTAAAAATATCCGTTTTTGACAATTTGTTAAAAATCAACTTTGCCCACAATTTTAAACTATTGGAAAACAGTATGAAAAAGAAATTTTATATGCTAAACCTTGTGTTGGTAACTCATAACATTCAAGGTTTCACTTTAATCACAAACTTACCGGTATTTCTGCAGTTATAAAAAACTAAACTTGACAGTTTTTTAAAAGGATAGTTTTTCGGCCAACTTTGCTTCAGATTATCCAAATGAAAAATGTTCGTGAAATCTTTATTGTTTCTCTTAAGACAGGACAAAATAATGTAGATTTATTTCTTTCAACAAAATATTGCCAGAGACATAACACAAATTTTCCGAAAACTCGGGGCGTACAGTTGAATGCCATGCTGTGGGGTCAAACAATTGATGATATCTCTGCAAGTATTAAATTTGTGAAAGTAAAACTTGCTCAATGTTCATTGGGATCTTAGTTGAATGTTAAGACAATTTCAAGATCGGTGATGGTTATGTGGGAACTACTTCCGATGTTAGACCTGTTAGCCTGGAACTGCTCACTTTAGCAAAATAATAGGTTCTGTTTTTATGAGAGGGAAGTTGTAACGTGGACAGGGATTCGCAAAGCTCACCAGTAATCTTCTAGAAAGTGAAATTTTGTTCTTGAAATAATTAATAAACTGTTCGGAAACAAATAATCGGGGCTACAAAATTATAGCACTTCATATCTTATGATTGGTTGGATCATTCTGGAATATGAAAACTTTGAATACAAATAGCTCTTGAACTATGTTCCTGTACAAAGTAAAATATTTGTTTGAAAGAGGAAATAAATGTCTTTCAAATAAGTGTAGTGCTAAATGAAAAAATAATCGCGACATTCATGTCGGTGGTGTAATGGATCCTAGTGAACCAAGAGTTACTTTTGGAGGAGGTAGAGCTGGTATCATAACTCACAAAACATATTATATCTCTTTGCTAAGTTTTGAACAATATAAAATACTTAATTTAGAAACAATCGATGACCACAGGAATGTGTGTGCATTTGTCACTGTCGCTGAACACTGTCACTTGATACAATTTTGAATGATAGTCTCATCTCAATGTACAGTTCAAATATACACTTTAATACTGTCCTGACTTCTAATGTAGCATATACTGCTGGATCTGGAATAAGACAATGCTGTCATAAATAATGATTGTAGATTATAGTTGAGTTGCACTGTCCTCTGATGTAAGTACTCTTCCAGCAGTGACAGCATATGAAACCTCTTGATGTGCGTCAATGCCAACATCTTTCATTCGTTGCTGCGTCAGGCAGCAACTGTTCTTACTTCTGTTTCCACCATGAGGTGCCAATTTTGACATAGCACCTCGTTCTTTGGATAACACCACAATAAGTTACCAAAATCTTAAGGGGACCACACCCTGCCTATCTAACCCACGTTAATTTAGGCAAGTATTTGACCCATTTCTGAAAAAAACTATTTGATGCAGGACCTTAATATTTTTACTGTATGTTACATGATGCTAATAGTCAGCTGTCCATTTTATAGTTTTTAAATTTATTAACAAAAAAATAATAAGTTTTTTCTGCAGGAAATATTTTTTTGCGAACTTCCTAATAGGGAATATTAATGAATGTAGTACCAAGGGTGGCTTTTTATGCTTTAGAGTCTCTGAAAATTTCATTTATTTGTCTATGATAGTTTCTGATACAATGGGGCATATGTACTGAAAATTTTAGTTTGCAGGAAATTGATTTTAAAGAAAAAAACTTTTGCAATTTGTTATTTACAGTTAATTAGAACTGCCCTGCTGCATATGATGACCCTTCTTTGGCCTCTAGTAGGTTTTCCAGCTTCTTTTTCACCTTCCTGGATGTTTGTCTTGCTGCAGACCTGTCTGCATCAGCTATCCTCATTTTATCGCAGTGTTGCAGCCCAGTGATCATATTTTCACCAGGATTAATTCCCAGTACCCAACACTTTCCAATATTACCACAATTGAATGTAATAACAGCACCATGAGCTCTTAGTTTCATTGTATGCATGCCTACAAATACAGTTTTAGGAAGGCTGCCCTTGCAGACATTTCCTTAGGAGGTCAGGATGAGCCAAGTCTCTGAAAATAGGTTTAATTGCTGTAATAACAGCAGCAGGAAACGAATGCTGGTGTGAATTAAGATTCTCCAGTTGCCTGAGCCCTATTGTATTTGCACCACGAGTTTTCTCCTGATGGACACAATCCATGACATGGCTTATCATCAGTAGAGGACTTACGGAAGAATATGTCCCAAACATCTTTCTTCATTGCCTCCAGATTTTCTTTTTTTCTCCTAATGGCCTGCCCATAGTATACCTGCAAGTTTTCTATTTCAGTTTTAGTTAACCGACCCTGTCCGGTCAACTATCTTCCATCTTCTAAATTTTTCTTCTTATATCAACAGTTAGTTTTCTCAGCCTTGTTCCCAAACATTTTTGAACATGGCCTACACATTCTATTTTGCTAATAATGGCATCTCCATATGGCTTAGAGTTCACCACATTGTTGTATGCCTTACTGTCACCATCGCCCAAATATTTAGTGTAACGTACACCTCTTGTTTCTACGGAGCGATGAAATATTTGTTGTACTCCATGAACTTCTATACCACCACTTGTTCCTCTAAAATTAGCCACACAGTTGTGTTCTTTATGTTCATTGACTTTACAACATTTGCAATGTTTAGACATTATCTCCACATCTAACACTTTACCAGTGTCTACACTCGTGGCAGTCACTACTCCATTCAGCGAAGTATGTCCTCTTTTCTGCCAACTTCCATCAAGTGCAACGTCCATCATTTTCTTCCACTGCTTCCCTAGCAGCCAGTTCCATGCTTTCTCAATGATTTCACATACAGCTGTCTCTAATATTGCAGTCAGTTTTTCAAATTTATTTGGTGGTTGATGTAAGTTCATCACAGAACAAAATGTTCTCCCTGCAGCCATGCCCTTGCCAATGAATCGTAAGGCATAAACTAATCTAATATTGCTTTCATGAGGTCCACTTGCATCTGGTTTTGAAGAACTCGTAAATGAAATCACAGCTGAGCATTTAGTGCAAATTAAATCCAAAGCAATTGCTAGGCCTTTTCTCCCACTGGCACTCTCACAAATTTTCGCACTCTGTGACTCACCACACTGTACATTGTACAAATTAGGAAATTACATCTGATAATATTCTCAAATTTATAATAATGTTACTGCACCCTTTGTCACTTACAGTAAATTCGTTGTAACTCTCTTGAAATGGTGAGAGTTTCTTTGATGATGCACTTGTTGAAGAATTACAATTAGAAACATCATTGCCCGGTGACATAACCTTGTACAGAAATCTTTCTAAACTTGTTTCCTTTAAATTGTCGTTTCTTGAAAATGCCTTTACATTTCGTCATCTTCAATAAACACAACAAAACACACACAAACAAGCACTGCAAATGTAAGTATAACAACTACTCAGTCATACTTGGAACGAAACTAACCATGTGTTTGAAAGCGTGTTGTTTACAAACAGCAGAAACAAAAGAATACCGACTGTTGCATTCCAAGGATAGCCAACACACACGGGAGCAAAAAAAAGTGTAATGCAGGGGATATAAAGATCTATATATATATATATATATATATATATATATATATATATATATATGTATATATATATATATATATATATATATATATATGTATATATATATGTATATATAAAAAAAACCAAAGATGAGACTTGCCAAACAAAAGTGCTGGCAGGTCGATAAACACACAAACATATACATAAAATTCTAGCTTTCGCAACCAACGGTTGCTTCGTCAGGAAAGAGGGAAGGAGAGGGAAAGACGAAAGGATGTGGGTTTTAAGGGAGAGGGTAAGGAGTCATTCCAATCCCGGGACCGGAAAGACTTACCTTAGGGGGAAAAAAGGACGGGTATACACTCGCGCTCGCGCGCGCGCACATCCATCCGTTCAATTTGGATAGTGTCTTGGGGAGTTGGATCATTAGGAGTAGGATTAGGATCATTTTTCTACGTGGCAAAGTGATATTTCCAGCAGAGAGTACGAGTGTAGGACAGTAAATCTTTGACGAGGGCTGTTTGGTTGAATCTGGGAGTGGGGCTGAAGGTGAGTCCTTTGGATAGGACAGAAGTTTCGGATTGGGAGAGAGGTTTCGAGGAAAGGTTAACTACTGATTTAGGGTGTTGTTGTTCCAGATTGTGTCGATTGGAATCTTGAGGTTTTGGAGGGAGTGGAGCTGGAAGTGGGAGATTGAGTAGATGGGAGAGACTGGGTCTGTGTGCAATGAGAGGAGGTTGAGGTGTACTGGAAAGGTTGTGAAGGGTGAGTGAGTTGCCTTTCCGGAGGTGGGAAACCAGGAAATTGGATAGTTTTTTGAGGTGGAGGGTGGCATGCTGTTCTAATTTGCGGTTGGCCTGTAGGAGGATGCTCTGAACATCCGGTGTGGATGTGGGAGAGGAAAGATTGCGGACTTTTATTAAGGATAGGAGTTGACAGGTGCGTTCATTGGCTGAGTTGATGTGTAGGTGAAGGATTAGGTGGGTGAGGGCAATGGATTGTTCAGTTTGGAACTGGTATAGGGACTGATGGAAAGAAGGGTTGCAGCCAGAGATGGGAACTTTAAGTGTGAGGCCTTTGGGGGTAATGCCAAATGTCAGACAATCCTGAGAAAATAAAATATGGGAGTGTAATCTGACTAGGGCGAAGGCATGTTTGCGGAGGGAATGTAAATAAAACTTAATGGGGTCGTTGTGGGGGTGTTGTGAGGGTGACATGGTATTAGAAGGTGGAAAGTGTAACATGAGGCTGAAATGAAAATGAAAATATATGGGGAGAGATAAAGGTGAACTAGAAAGCAACTGGAGATCTGGTGTGAAAAAAGGCAAAAAAGTGTTGGTTAAAGCTGGGCTATGTTGATCCTGTGGTGAACTTGAGTTGGTAGACAACGATGTGCACAAAGGTTAGGTGGTTGTGTTGCCGCCAAAACACATCAAAGGGTGGAGCAATTAGGGAAAATTTCGAAAAAACAGCGTGTAAATGTATTAAAAGGAGTGGCTTTGTGGTGGCAGATTATGAAGATGAGGTTAACAATTGTCTGACGAAGAAATAATGATGTTAAATTCTGTGGGAAGTGGCTAAAAATGATCAGTCATGTGAGAAAAACGGAAATGGAAATAAAGCAAAAGTTATTAGAACTAGCCGAAATGGTTGTTTAATAGGTGAAAGGAACTGTTTGTGAACTAGAAACGGTGGATTTTATGGCAGTGGTAGTGTTGAAAGCGGAAAAAAAAATTTTTTTTTTGTTATTGTTTGGAAGTGGGTTACGTATTATTACGTATTATTGAGTATATATCGGCGGGATAAAATTGTATAGTAGATTACGGTAAATAGGAGGAGGTGAATACAAAGTGAAACTACTGGCAAAAACAGAAAGAGAAAATAAGACGACAGAAAAGATTTCGAAATGCAACAGCGACAATAACAAACGTAATTGTTGGGTTCAAATTAATGATATGAATATAATAAAGGGAAACATTCCACGTGGGAAAAATATATCTAAAAACAAAGATGATGTGACTTACCAAACGAAAGCGCTGGCAGGTTGATAGACACACAAACATACACACAAAATTCAAGCTTTCGCTACCAACGGTTGCTTCATCAGGAAAGAGGGAAGGAGAGGGAAAGACGAAAGGATGTGGGTTTTAACCCTTTTAGTGCCAAATACGATCTGATCGTGATCCAGATTTTCGGCGAAAAATGCCAGTAACGATCTGATCGTGATGCCTTTCTCATTCATTTTTTACGCGCTTGAAGGCAAAGTTGTTAGTATTTCCTATCAAATGAGAAAGGCATCACTATCAGATCGTTACTGGCATTTTTCGCCGAAAATCTGGATCACGATCAGATCGTATTTGGCACTAAAAGGGTTAAGGGAGAGGGTAAGGAGTCATTCGAATCCCGGGAGCGGAAAGTCTTACCTTAGGGGGAAAAATGGACGGGTATACATTCGCTCGCTCGCTCGCTCGCGCGCTCGCTCGCGCGCACATATCCATCCGCACATACACAGACACAAGCAGACATTTGTAAAGGCAAAGAGTTTGGGCAGAGATGTCAGTCGAGGCGGAAGTAAAGAGGCAAAAATGTTGTTGAAAGACAGGTGAGGTATGAGCGGCGGCAACTTGAAATTAGCGGAGGTTGAGGCCTGGCGGATAATGAGAAGAGAGGATATACTGAAGGAAAAGTTCCCATCTCTGGAGTTCTGACAGGTTGGTGTTAGTGGGAAGTATCCAGATAACGCGGACGGTGTAACACTGTGCCAAGATGTGCTGGCCGTGCACCAAGGCATGTCCTACACTCATACTCTCTGCTGGAAATATCACTTTAACACGAAGAAAAATGATCCTAATCCTACTACTAATGATCCAACTCTCCAAGACACTATCCAAATTGAACCCTGCCTGGAACAGTTCCGTCCTCCGTCACAGCGGGACCCACCTCCTCTTCCTCAAAATCACCCCCTCCAAACCTTCCAGCAATTTCTGACTTCCAGCCTTGCCTCTCAATCCTTCTTAAAAAACCTTAATCCTACTCCCAACATCACCACTGCTGAAGCCCAAGCTATCCGTGATCTGAAGGCTGACCGTTCCATCATCATTCTTCCGGTGGACAAGGGTTCCACGACCATGGTACTTGATCGTCGGGAGTATGTGACTGAGGGACTGCGTCAGCTTTCAGACAACACCACATACAAAGTTTGCCAAGGTAATCCCATTCCTGATGTCCAGGCGGAGCTTCAAGGAATCCTCAGAACCTTAGGCCCCTTACAAAACCTTTCACCTGACTCCATCAACCTCCTGACCCCACCGACACCCTGCACCCCTGCCTTCTACCTTCTTCCTAAAATTCACAAACCCAATCATCCCGGCCGCCCCATTGTAGCTGGTTACCAAGCCCCCACAGAACGTATTTCTGCCTACGTAGATCAACACCTTCAACCCATTACATGCAGTCGCCCATCCTTCATCAAAGACACCAACCACTTTCTCAAACACCTGGAATCCTTACCCAGTCTGTTACACCCGGAAACCATCCTTGTTACCATTGATGCCACTTTTTTATACACAAATATTCCGAACGTCCTGGGCCTCGCTGCGATGGAGCACTTCCTTTCACGCCGATCACCTGCCACCCTGCCTAAAACCTCTTTCCTCATTACCTTAGCCAGCTTCATCCTGACCCACAACTTCTTCACTTTTGAAGGCCAGACATACCAACAATTAAAGAGAACAGCCATGGGTACCACGATGGCCCCCTCGTACGCCAACCTATTCATGGGTCGCTTAGAGGAAGCCTTCTTGGTTACCCAGGCCTGCCAACCCAAAGTTTGGCACAGGTTTATTGATGACATCTTCATGATCTGGACTCACAGTGAAGAAGAACTCCAGAATTTCCTCTCCAACCTCAACTCCTTTGGTTCCATCAGATTCACCTGGTCCTACTCCAAATCCCATGCCACTTTCCTTGACGTTGACCTCCATCTGTCCAATGGCCAGCTTCACAAGTCCGTCCACATCAAACCCACCAACAAGCAACAGTACCTCCATTATGACAGCTGCCACCCATTCCACATTAAACGGTCCCCTCCCTACAGCCTAGGTCTTCGTGGCAAACGAATCTGCTCCAGTCCGGAATCCCTGAACCATTGATGACCGTAGCAGACTGGTCCCTTTACTCCCACAAACCAACCAACCAACCTGAACCATTACACAAACAACCTGAAAACAGCTTTCGCATCCCGCAACTACCCTCCCGACCTGGTACAGAAGCAAATAACCAGAGCAACTTCATCGCTTCAAACCCAGAACCTCCCACAGAAGAACCACAAAAGTGCCCTACTTGTGACAGGATACTTTCCGGGACTGGATCAGACTCTGAATGTGGCTCTCTAGCAGGGATACGACTTCCTCAAATCCTGCCCTGAAATGAGATCCATCCTTCATGAAACCCTCCCCACTCCACCAAGAGTGTCTTTCTGCCATCCACCTAACCTTCGTAACCTCTTAGTTCATCCCTATGAAATCCCCAAACCACCTTCCCTACCCTCTGGCTCCTACCCTTGTAACCGCCCCCGGTGTAAAACTTGTCCCATGCACCGTCCCACCACCACCTACTCCAGTCCTGTAACCCGTAAGGTGTACACGATCAAAGGCAGAGCCATGTGTGAAAGCACCCACGTGATTTACCAACTAACCTGCCTACACTGTGAAGCTTTCTATGTGGGAATGACCAGCAACAAACTGTCCATTCGCATGAATGGACACAGGCAGACAGTGTTTGTTGGTAATGAGGATCACCCTGTGGCTAAACATGCCTTGGTGCACGGCCAGCACATCTTGGCACAGTGTTACACCGTCCGGGTTATCTGGATACTTCCCACTAACACCAACCTGTCAGAACTACGGAGATGGGAACTTGCCCTTCAGTATATCCTCTCTTCTCGTTATCCGCCAGGCCTCAAGCTCCGCTAATTTCAAGTTGCCGCCGCTCATACCTCACCTGTCTTTCAACATCATCTTTCTCTTTACTTCCGCCTCGACTGACATCTCTGCCCAAACTCTTTGCCTTTACAAATGTCTGCTTGTGTCTGTGTATAAGCGGATGGATATGTGTGTGTGTGTGTGTGTGTGTGTGTGTGTGTGTGTGTGTGTGTGTGTGTGTGTGTGTGTGTGTGTGTGTGTGTGCGCGTGCGCGTGTGTGTGTGTGTGTACCCGTCCTTTTTTCCCCCTAAGGTAAGTCTTTCCGCTCCCGGGATTGGAATGACTCCTTACCCTCTCCCTTAACACCCACTTCCTTTCGTCTTCCCCTCTCCTTCCCTCTTTCCTGATGAGGCAACAGTTTGTTGTGAAAGCTTGAATTTTGTGTGTGTGTTTGTGTTTGTTTGTGTGTCTATCGACCTGCCAGCGCTTTTGTTCGGTAAGTCACCTCATCTTTGTATATATATATATATATATATATATATACACACTCCTGGAAATTGAAATAAGAACACCGTGAATTCATTGTCCCAGGAAGGGGAAACTTTATTGACACATTCCTGGGGTCAGATACATCACATGATCACACTGACAGAACCACAGGCACATAGACACAGGCAACAGAGCATGCACAATGTCGGCACTAGTACAGTGTATATCCACCTTTCGCAGCAATGCAGGCTGCTATTCTCCCATGGAGGCAATCGTAGAGATGCTGGATGTAGTCCTGTGGAACGGCTTGCCATGCCATTTCCACCTGGCGCCTCAGTTGGACCAGCGTTCGTGCTGGACGTGCAGACCGCGTGAGACGACGCTTCATCCAGTCCCAAACATGCTCAATGGGGGACAGATCCGGAGATCTTGCTGGCCAGGATAGTTGACTTACACCTTCTAGAGCACGTTGGGTGGCACGGGATACATGCGGACGTGCATTGTCCTGTTGGAACAGCAAGTTCCTTTGCCGGTCTAGGAATGGTAGAACGATGGGTTCGATGACGGTTTGGATGTACCGTGCACTATTCAGTGTCCCCTCGACGATCACCAGTGGTGTACGGCCAGTGTAGGAGATCGCTCCCCACACCATGATGCCGGGTGTTGGCCCTGTGTGCCTCGGTCGTATGCAGTCCTGATTGTGGCGCTCACCTGCACGGCGCCAAACACGCATACGACCATCATTGGCACCAAGGCAGAAGCGACTCTCATCGCTGAAGACGACACGTCTCCATTCGTCCCTCCATTCACGCCTGTCGCGACACCACTGGAGGCGGGCTGCACGATGTTGGGGCGTGAGCGGAAGACGGCCTAACGGTGTGCGGGACCATAGCCCAGCTTCATGGAGACGGTTGCGAATGGTCCTCGTCGATACCACAGGAGCAACAGTGTCCCTAATTTGCTGGGAAGTGGCGGTGCGGTCCCCTACGGCACTGCGTAGGATCCTACGGTCTTGGCGTGCATCCGTGCGTCGCTGCGGTCCGGTCCCAGGTCGACGGGCACGTGCACCTTCCGCCGACCAATGGCGACAACATCGATGTACTGTGGAGACCTCACGCCCCACGTGTTGAGCAATTCGGCGGTACGTCCACCCGGCCTCCCGCATGCCCACTATACGCCCTCGCTCAAAGTCCGTCAACTGCACATACGGTTCACGTCCACGCTGTCGCGGCATGCTACCAGTGTTAAAGACTGCGATGGAGCTCCGTATGCCACGGCAAACTGGCTGACACTGACGGCGGCGGTGCACAAATGCTGCGCAGCTAGCGCCATTCGACGGCCAACACCGCGGTTCCTGGTGTGTCCGCTGTGCCATGCGTGTGATCATTGCTTGTACAGCCCTCTCGCAGTGTCCGGAGGAAGTATAGTGGGTCTGACACACCGGTGTCAATGTGTTCTTTTTTCCATTTCCAGGAGTATATATATATATATATATATATATATATATATATATATATATATGGGATATAAAGATCTACAATATATGCAGAAAAGTGGGCATGGCACATATACAAGTGGTAGGAAAATGCTATTTAAATGCTCAAAAAAATTTTTTTTCAGCAAAACCCTTCTCATAGTACCTAAATAAAACCTTAATCTTCAAAATATGATGAAAAACGAAAACAAATAATTTTTAGCAAGTTTGATTATTCACATGCACCTGGTTTACAGGTATCATAAATTACATTTCTTTAGATGAAATCTTGTCATATAAATTAAATATGCTGTTGTCATCTGCAATTGCTAAATTTTGTGGTGAGTAGTGGAGTTTAGTGAAGTACAGCATTAATAAGAATTTCCCCAATTTTGTATACATTTGGTTTACACGTCATCTTTATGGTGTGGAAGAAATATTTTTTATTTAAGAAGTAGAATTGCAGCAAGTAGAGCTATCTCCTGATACTACTTCTCAGTCCAGGAAACTGTTCTGGACAAAGTCCTTGCAGATATCATCTGCTAGACATAGAGTTACAAGTCAGTCATTTGCAATTACAGTGGAAACTCACTTAACGAGCACCTCCCATAATGTGCAATTTACATAATGAGCAAAACAAATTGTGAAAAAATGACTTGCTTAGTGAGCAATGTTTTACATAATGAGTCATAACTATTTAGTGTGACATCACCAGCTGGTAGTGTGTGGTAGGGGAAACATTCAACAATATGAACACATTTCATTGTCTGGAGTGGCATATGAACAATGTGTTTAGTACGTACTGCAGTCTGGGTTTATTACTCTTTCTGCTACCATTTTAGTGCAGCTTGCAATCACACAGTATTTTCTTGTGTGCAAATTTTAATAACAATTGTAGAAATGTCAGCGAAGATAAAGCCGCAAGAAGACAACCATAAGAGAAAGAAAGTGACCTTAGAAATGAAATGTAAAATGATTGGAAAAAGCAAATGTGGTGTTAAGTGTTGCTAATTTAGTACGCACATACAATCGGTTTTCATCAACTATTTGCACTATCCCCAAGAACAAGGACAACATAAGGAGATGATGCTTCAAAGGGAGTGACAAGAGTATCTAAATAATGGTTTCGTATTCTGGACAATGTCAGAAGGTTGCTCCTTATATGGATAAATGAAAAGCAATTGCAGGGTGACTATTAATGAGAACACCATATGTGAGAAGGCCAGAATGATTTTTGCTGACCTCATTAAGAACACGCCAGGATCATTGGCAGCCAGAGAAATATTTAAGGGGAGCAAAGGGTGGTTCGAGAAGTGTAAGAGAACTGGCATACGCAGCATTGTGAGGCACGATGAAGCAGCTAGCTCCATCACAAAGGTGGCAGACAACTTCAACAAATTCAAGATGATTGTAGATTCTGAGGGTTATTTGGCGCAACAGGTTTTTAATTGTGCCAATGAGATGGGTCTGTTCTGGAAAAAAAAATGCCGAAGCGTGCCTTTATAACAGCAGAGGAGACAGCGTTGCCTGGTCACAAGCCAGTGAAAGACCATCTCACACTGCTGTTCTGTGCCAGTGCAAGCAGCAATTTGAAAATTAAACTGCTGCTTGTTTACCATACAGAAACTCCCCATGAGCCTTCAAGAAATGTTAAGTCCGGAAGAGCAGGTTAAATGTGATGTGGAGGTCCAACAACAAGGCTTCGATGACACGTGATCTTTTTTGTGATGTGATTAATGAAGTGTTTCATCCTTAAGTAAAAAAAATTGCTTGATGAATCTGCCACTCTGTCTTGTTATGAACAACACTCCTGCCTGTTCTCCAGGCCTACAAGACCATCTCCTCAAAGAATTTCAATTCATCAAGCTCCAGTTTCTGCTTCCCAACACCACTCCACCTGTGGACCAGTGTATTATTTCTAATTTTAAGAAGCTATAAACTAAAGCTCTCTTAGAGTATTGCTTTGAGTTGACTGAAGCTACCGATCTCACTCTTGAGTTTTTTAAATATCACTTCAACATCATTGCCTGCATCAAGATGATCAAAAAGGCGTGGGAAGGGATTACCAAGAGAGTTCTCACTTCTGCTTGGAAAAAGCTTTGGCCAGAGTGTGTTGTGGAATATGATTAGGGCATCTGAGTCAGTGCCTGTGGAGCCTGTAGTCAACGAGATTGTCTTTGGCCAAGAGCATGGGATTAGAAGTGGATAACAGTGATATTGATGAGCATGTGGAAGATCACAGTCAAGAAATGACCACCAAAGAGCTTATGGGGTTATTGGAGTTGCAGTGTGTTTCACAGCAGGAAGTTGAGGAAAGGACCTTCTTCTTCTTCTTCTTCTTCTTACAAGGGAACCTCCCCATCGCACCCCCCTCAGATTTAGTTATAAGTTGGCACAGTGGATAGGCCTTGAGAAACTGAACACAGGTCAATGGAGAAAACAGGAAGAAGTTATGTGGAACTATGAAAAAAATTAGTAAAATATACAAACTGAGTAGTCCATGCGCAAGATATGCAGCATCAAGGAAACTTTGAGATCAGGAGTACCGTGGTCCCGTGGTTAGCGTGAGCAGCTGCGGAGTGAAAGTTCCTTGGTTCAAATCTTCCCTCGACTAAAAATTTTACTTTTTTTATTTTCGCAAAGTTATGATCTGTCCGTTCGTTCATTGACGTCTCTGTTCACTGTAATAAGTTTAGTGTCTGTGTTTTCCGACCGCACCGCAAAACCGTGCGATTAGTAGACGAAAGGACGCGCCTCTCCAATGGGAACCGAAAACATTTGATCGCAAGGTCATAGGTCAACCGATTCCTTCACAGGAAAACACGTCTGATATAGTCTATACGACACTGGTGACGGCATGTGCGTCATATGAGGGGAAAATGTTGTCGACCCACCTAACTTGTACACTTAGCGAATGGGTAAAAAGATTCTTCTGCCTTGCCCGATTTAGGTTTTCTTGTGGATGTGATAATCACTCCCAAAAAAGTGATGAAAACATAAGTTTGTCACATATACTGAAAATAAAAAATTAAACTGTTCACTCGAGGGAAGACTTGAAGCTGGGACCTCTCGTTCCGTAGCTGCTCTCGCTAACCACGGGACCACGGCGCTCCCAGAGTTCCATTGTCCTTGATGTTGCCTATCTTCGCATGGACTACTCAGTTTGTATATTTTACTAATTTTTTTTATAGTTCCACACAACTTCTTCCTCTTTTCTCGATTGATCTGTGTTCAGTTTTTCAAGGCCTATCCACTGTACCAACTTATGACTAAATCTGAGGGGGGTGCGATGGGGAGGTTCCCTTGTTAGGAGGAGGAGGAGGAGGAGGAGGAGGAGGTGGCAGCAGCATCAACAAAGCAGTAATGTTGTGACAAAATAAGAGAAATGCTGAAAGCATGGGAATTGGTTGCATTGTACATTGAAAATCACCACCCCACTAAAGCAGTGGTTACACATGCTAAAAATTTGACAATAATGCTGTCACATTTTTGCCAAGTGTTTGTGTTGACAGAAATAAATGACTATAGATAGCTTCCTCATAAAAAAAATTGGTTATGTATCATGAATAATAAAGTACATAATACTGTATGTATAATTTTCTTTGAATAAATGGAATGAAGTGTTTCGCGCTACAAATAAGATTCCGGAATGAATTATGCTCATTGTGCGAAGTTCCACTGTAATTTTAAACTACTTCCGGTGTCTAACCTGGATATTGTCGGACCACCTTTCACTTAGCACAGTGCAGCAACTCATTGTGGCATGCATACTTGAACCCTACTATCGGCTCGTACCAACAGAAGTAGAGACTCGTCTTACCAGGCCATGGTTTTCCAGTCATCATGAGACCCAGAGAGGCAATGCAACTGATAATGTGCTGTTAGCAAAGGCACTCACATTGTTTGTGTGCTGCCATAGCCCATTAACATCAGATTTTGCTGCACTGTCCTAATGGACGCATTCGTTGTATGCCCCACATTGATTTCTATGGCTTTTTTCACCCAGAGTTGCTTGTTTGTTGGCACTTACACATCTACGGAAATGTCACTACTCTCGATCATTAAGTGAAGGCCATTGGCCACTGACTTGTCTGTGGTGAGGGGTAGTGCCTGAAATTCTAGCTCCAGCTACTATTCCACATTCAGAGTCTGTTAATTCATGTCATGCGACGATTATCATGTTGGATACCTTTCACATGAATCACCTCAGTAGAAATGACAGCTCTGCCAATGGTCTGTCCTTTTATACTTTTGTCACATCAGAGTATATTGCCATTATATGCTTAAAACACATATTACAGACCACTAAAGATGATTCACAAATAAAAGAAGTGAAATGTGTGTTACACACAGAAAACCCCCTTTCATTTACTTGAAAATATGGAATACATCTTGGTGAGGATAGAAGCATCTACGGAATGACTGAAAGCATATGAAACGATCAATTTTTAAGTGAAGATTCCTTTAGTGTTTGTTGCGTTCTATTTGGTGGGTGTATCAGTGAGGGTAACTGCCCAACTGGCTTATTGCAAAAACTATCATCTCTGACTAACACACATCCTCAAACAAAAACCCAAAAATTTCCAAATTTCAGCACTCCTGAAACTTCACTGACCTAATCCTACATGAAACCATCCAAGCACAAATTGTCTCAAACTGCCTATATTCCTTAAAGATAATTTTGCTCTTTGTCAATAACTTAGTGCAGATGATCTCAGAGGTGGACATTTTCATTTGAACAGTTAAGGCATCATCTCGTCACCATCTGATCAACCATCCGTATTGTTAAGATACTTCCTTTTTTCACCTATCTTGTTTGGGTACAACTGCTTATCAAAGAATCCTTCCTCTTTCAATCCGTTCCAGTCCCACCCATATCCCAAAAAAAGTTCCTTGTAGTTAGCAGGCTTGTCTTGCTGTGACCTACCCTACCTTTGACAGACACAGAAACTTTGATCACATCCTGGAAATCTGCTAGTTTCTCTCAGATGCCCTCTCTAGTCTCCTATTTTTAAATCGTAACACTGGAGAAGCTCCAACCCTAGTCCAACTATGCTGTGCTTGCAAATGACCTGCTTTCTACTACATATTAAGTGACAACATTACTTCATAAGATGAAGATGTGACACTCTTTTACTTGCCCCCCATGTGTTACTATAATGCAACACTATTCCATGCAGACATGGGACATATTGTTAATTTCTTCACCCAAGGTTCCACAGCCTCTACTTTTTTCCCCCCTCCATCAATGTGTTTGTGCTCCTAGCTTTGTATTTCTCCTCTAGCTATTTCTGCTTTAGCACTTTGTCACTCATTTTTAGGTGTCTGTATTTCCTTTTACCTACTTCATTAGCTGCAATTTTAAATTTTCTTCTGTCATATATATAATTTAATATCTTGTTATCCAAGAATTCCTGTAAGGGCATCTTTTTTTATTTAGAATAAAATGCCAACACCAATTACGCTTTCATTTTAAAAACCACGAATGTTTTCTGCTCCCAAAGCCCCACACACACACACACACACACACACACACACACACACACACACACACACACACACAGAGAGAGAGAGAGAGAGAGAGAGAGAGAGAGAGAGAGAGACTTTCCTTTTTATTTCCAGTTTTTCCGTTACTGCTTTCACTATTTCGTATTTCAGAGCAACAGATTCACCATATATTGTATTCCTTTCATTGAGTTGGTGGTTGTTCAATAGGCTCTATAAAAGTCGACATGATCTCTGGGTATTTCAACTTATCTGGATCCCATTTATTTAATTTTCTATGTGTCTGTAGTTTTCTTTAATCTTCACAACTAAGAAACTGTGCTTAGTGTCCATACCATCTTCAGAAAATGTTTAACAGTTTAACACCTGGTTTGTAAATCTCTGTTGTCATTTGAAGAAATGGGTTAGTGCAGCTCTCGATTTAGGCAGTCATATGCAAGTCTCTTCACCTGTGCACAGCTACTGCAACGTACATCTGTTTGAACCTATTTACTGTATTGAAGTATTGGTCCCCTGTAAAAAATTTACCCTCCCACACTTCCATATATTACCAAAATGTCCTCATTACCTCAGGATGTGTCTTTTCAAGTGATCCCTTGCTTTGCAAAGAAACATTACAGTAAAAAGAAACATTACAGACTGGCCTGCTTAGATTTACTTCATATTCATAGGATTTGGAGGTCAGAGGCGGGGCATAAATTTCTTAAAGCAGTGCAACATAATTCTAAACATCTAAAAACTAAACAGGTCACTGTTGAAGATAAGATTTCCTAGCGTAATTGTGAAGTCAGTGGTTAAATTCTTGCTGCCAGCAACTTTATTTTTAGTTGTATGTAAGTTCTGTACTCATCACCCAAATCAAAATGTTACTGCCTAAATATTGGATGATAATTTTTTGATAATGATAAGAATTTTAATTTTTATTAGTAATGGAATGAAAATGAAGATACTCTCACTAAATTAAAATTTGGTAAAAAAAAAAAACCTGAATAACATTACTGATTCATATACACTCCTGGAGATTGAAATAAGAACACCGTGAATTCATTGTCCCAGGAAGGGGAAACTTTATTGACACATTCCTGGGGTCAGATACATCACATGATCACACTGACAGAACCACAGGCACATAGACACAGGCAACAGAGCATGCACAATGTCGGCACTAGTACAGTGTATATCCACCTTTCGCAGCAATGCAGGCTGCTATTCTCCTATGGAGACAATCGTAGAGATGCTGGATGTAGTCCTGTGGAACGGCTTGCCATGCCATTTCCACCTGGCGCCTCAGTTGGACCAGCGTTCGTGCTGGACGTGCAGACCGCGTGACACGACGCTTCATCCAGTCCCAAACATGCTCAATGGGGAACAGATCCGGAGATCTTGCTGGCCAGGGTAGTTGGCTTACACCTTCTAGAGCACGTTGGGTGGCACGGGATACATGCGGACGTGCATTGTCCTGTTGGAACAGCAAGTTCCCTTTCCGGTCTAGGAATGGTAGAACGATGGGTTCGATGACGGTTTGGATGTACCGTGCACTATTCAGTGTCCCCTCGACGATCACCAGTGGTGTACGGCCAGTGTAGGAGATCGCTCCCCACACCATGATGCCGGGTGTTGGCCCTGTGTGCCTCGGTCGTATGCAGTCCTGATTGTGGCGCTCACCTGCACGGCGCCAAACACGCATACGACCATCATTGGCACCAAGGCAGAAGCGACTCTCATCGCTGAAGACGACACGTCTCCATTCGTCCCTCCATTCACGCCTGTCGCGACACCACTGGAGGCGGGCTGCACGATGTTGGGGCGTGAGCGGAAGACGGCCTAACGGTGTGCGGGACCGTAGCCCAGCTTCATGGAGATGGTTGCGAATGGTCCTCGCCGATACCCCAGGAGCAACAGTCTCCCTAATTTGCTGGGAAGTGGCGGTGCGGTCCCCTATGGCACTGCGTAGGATCCTACGGTCTTGGCGTGCATCCGTGCGTCGCTGCGGTCCGGTCCCAGGTCAACGGGCACGTGCACCTTCCGCCGACCACTGGCGACAACATCGATGTACTGTGGAGACCTCACGTCCCACGTGTTGAGCAATTCGGCGGTACGTCCACCCGGCCTCCCGCATGCCCACTATACGCCCTCGCTCAAAGTCCGTCAACTGCACATACGGTTCACGTCCACGCTGTCGCGGCATGCTACCAGTGTTAAAGACTGCGATGGAGCTCCGTATGCCACGGCAAACTGGCTGACACTGACGGCGGCGGTGCACAAATGCTGCGCAGCTAGCGCCATTCGACGGCCAACACCGCGGTTCCTGGTGTGTCCGCTGTGCCGTGCGTGTGATCATTGCTTGTACAGCCCTCTCGTAGTGTCCGGAGCAAGTATGGTGGGTCTGACACACCGGTGTCAATGTGTTCTTTTTTCCATTTCCAGGAGTGTATTTTTTCCTCTTAACAGTAAGGCATTCTGTATGCACATGTTGAACTTTATTTTCATGTGATTTATATATCTATATAAAATGCTATGTTTATTTAAAAAAAATCTTATAAAATATTTACACAGTGAGACTGTTACGAAATTCCATCCTGGATTTTCCAATGTTTGATAAAATATTGATATTAATAAACATTTTCCATTCGATAATACAGAATCAAAATGAAAATATAAAATGTTGCTACTAGTCTCAATTGAACCTCTGACTTGTTGATTTCTAGGCTTCTATGCTACCCACTCAGCTACAGGCAGTTTTGTTAAAATACTTCAAATATTTTATACTTAACAATGGGCAAGTATTATGTCTTCAAAGGTGATTTTTTTTTTTTAAAGTTTTTTCTTACTGATTTGGGTAAGTGATGTCCAGTCATGACCTTCAGATCTTGTAAGGGCCAGTCCATAAGTTTCCTTGACAGTCAGGCTGCACCATAATCTTTTTTTTCCCCCAATTTGATTCAGTACCTCCTCATTAGTCGACAATCTAGCTATCTTATTTTCAGCATTCTTCTGTAGCACCACATATCAAAAGCTTCTATTCTCTTCTTGTCTGACCTGGTCACTGTCAGTGTTTTACTTCATTACAAGGCTACTGTCCAGACAAATGCATTTTGAAGAGACTTCCTAACATTTTAAATATTACATTTTAACAAATTTCTTTTCCTCAGTAATGCCCTTTTTTTTTTTTTTTTTTTTTTTTTTTTTTTTTTTTTTTTTTTTCCCCCCTACTGCCATTCTGCATTTGTATCATCTCTACTTTGGCCGTCATTTATTTTACAGTCCAAATAGCAACTCATTCGCTTTTAGTGCCTCATTCCGTAATTGATTTCCTCAGCATCACCTGGTTTAATTCATCTACATTTCATTACCATTTCTTTGTTTATGTTCATTTTATAATTTCAAGACTCTTTCCATTTTGTTCAACAGCTTTTCCATGTTGTCTGACAGAAATGAAATATCATCGGCAAACCTCCCTAACTTAGATTCCCTTTAGAAATTTCTCCTTCATTTCCTTCACTGCTTGCTTAACATACACATTGAATTACATTGGGGATTGGGGATTCATAGTGTAGTCCAGTTGTCATTATCAATAGCTTTCTCTAAACTTACTAACAAAAAATGTAGGTTTGCCTTCCTTCGATTTTTCTTCTAAACTATGTCCTAAGGTCTGTGTTGCCTTCCATGTTCCTACGTTTCTTGGAATCTACACTGATCTTTGCTGAACTCAGTCTTTAATAGTTTTTCCTTTCTTCTGTAGTTACATGGTGATTCAAAAAGAAAGAACAGATTTAATTTGTTTATTAAAAACTTTAAAAGATAGAAATGGTGCAGTTCAGGGCATAAGCTCACGATTGATAGAAAATAAACTAATGCTTAATCACAATAAGACTCAGTTTTTACTGTTCCTAAAACACATTTCAATAAAACGCTGTGTATCCTACATTCATGGACATATAAATGAGCATTTTAGTACAACTGCACAAAGTAAATAGTAGTAATGCCATCTACATTCTGTGTAAGGAAAGATTACATAGTGGGTTTCCTTTCCAGAAATAAAATTTGAATGTTGGTTGTTTAAGATTCTGTTACACCTTGTGTAGAAAGAAAAATTTCCACTAGCATGTTGCTAAATTAAACAGTGGCGGGATCATAGCCTTTCAAAAGAGGTCTTGATTGTTCTGTGATATTGCTGCTTGTGTTAGTTGGGGTCCCATGAATGTTCTGCATATATACAATTGATGGGTTGAGGTGGGCCATACTTGATGCTATGCAAGATCTCAGTGACACCATGTGACTAGTTGTTCACTCAACCATGCAGGATCGTACAAGGTCACAGAATCCTTGTCATTGGATGCAAAAGAGACTCACTGAAACTGAATGTGTTTTGTGCACTTTCTATTCAGACAGTTTATGGACCTTTCTTTTTTATGGAGGAAGTTGTGACATGAATGTCCTACATGGACATACTGCAAAATTGGTTTTGTTTCCTCAACTTCTTGAAGATCCCATTTTTTTTATTTTTATGCACAACGGCATCCTGTTGTACTTTCACATTGATATGCTGCGTTATCTTAGCACTACTATCACACAATGGTGAATTGGAAGAGTTGGACAACTATATCATGTTCATTGCTTTTGGCCTAGCAGGTCACCAGATCTCACACCTAGCATTGCAGTTTCACTCTCCCTCTCCCCCCTCTCCCCCCTCTCTCCCCCCTCTCCCCCCCCTCTCCCCCCCTCTCCCCCCCTCTCCCCCCTCTCCCCCCTCTCCCCCCTCTCCCCCCTCTCCCCCCTCTCCCCCCTCTCCCCCCTCTCCCCCCTCTCCCCCCTCTCCCCCCTCTCCCCCCTCTCCCCCCTCTCCCCCCTCTCCCCCCTCTCCCCCCTCTCCCCCCTCTCCCCCCTCTCCCCCCTCTCCCCCCTCTCCCCCCTCTCCCCCCTCTCCCCCCTCTCCCCCCCTCTCTCTCTCTCCCCCCCCTCTCTCTCTCTCTCTCTCCCCCCCCCCTCTCTCTCTCTCTCTCTCTCCCCCCTCTCTCTCTCTCTCTCTCTCCCCCCCTCTCTCTCTCTCTCTCTCTCTCCCCCCCCCCTCTCTCTCTCTCCTGTCTCTCTCTCTCCCCCCCCTCTCTCTCTCTCCCCCCCTCTCTCTCTCTCTCCCCCCTCTCTCTTTTTTTTAGTGTATGGTATAGACTGTGTGTGACATAAACAGTTTTTCAGTAGTTCATCAGTATTTTGCAGCCATTACTTACCTTAAAGTGATCTGTCTGAAACCTTCCAGTGCCTCCCAAGTGTTCACCACATACACATACTTCTGTCAAGATCCTTAAACCAAGTATTTGCAATGCTTAAATTGTTCCAGTGTACTGAATAATCTCTTTTAACCCATCTGGCAATTTTTCCATCTGTTCATTTGTGGATTCAGTATGCACTGCTGTAATGCAACAGAGATATTTATCTACCATGATCTGTTGCCCCACATTCCTGCTTTCTTGTTCATTACTTGACCTATTCACCCATTACCTCTCTTTGTGTTGACAATCCTGTGTTCACATGACCAGAAATCCTGTTTTGACAGCTGCCACACTTCACAAATTCCCACAGTATCTAATGTCAGTCTGTACATTTCTTGTTTTCTAATATACCAAGATGATTAGGGGCTCTCATATTCCAGTCTAAGAAGTATAAAGAGTCATATTTGTTTTTTCCTTATGTGGAAATCCCTCTGAATAATTTCCACTTTGATGTCTGAATGGAATACTATTTTATCCTTGGTTTATTTCACATCAGGATGCTATTGTCGTCAAACCTACAGTAGAGCTG
Organism: Schistocerca serialis cubense; assembly: GCF_023864345.2. Taxonomy (NCBI): domain Eukaryota; kingdom Metazoa; phylum Arthropoda; class Insecta; order Orthoptera; family Acrididae; genus Schistocerca; species Schistocerca serialis. Next base: position 586,229,842 of record NC_064639.1, read on the forward strand.
CATGTCTTCAGGAAACATAAATTGCTGAAGTTTAAAAGTCACATAAATGGCTGTAGTTTACACTTGTTTTCAGTTATTTGCAGTACCATTTTAGCTAGGCCATTTTGGTTAATACACTGAAGAATCAAAGAAACTGGTACACCTGTCTAATATTGTGTAGGGCTGCCGAAGCAACATGGACTTGACTAATTTTTGAAGTAGTGCTGGAGGGAACTGACACCATGAATCCTGCAGAGCTGTCCGTAGATCCATAAGAGTACAAGGGGGTGGAGATCTCTGCTGAACAGCAAGTTGCAAGGCATCGCAGATATGTTCAATAATGTTCACGTCTGGGGAGTTTGGTGGCCATTAGAAGTGTTTAAACTCAGTGTTCCTATAGCCACTGTGTAGCAATTCTGGATATGTGGGGTGTCACATTAACCTGCTGGAATTGCCCAAGTCTGTCGGAATGCACAATGGATTTGAATGGATGCAGGCAATCGGACAGGATGCTTATGTACGTGTCACCTGTCAGTCGTATCTAGAAGTATCAGGGGTTCCATATCACCCCAGTGCACACACCACACACCAATACAGAGCCTCCACCAGCTTGAACAGTCCCATGCTGACATGCAGGGTCCATGGATTCATGAGGTTGTCTCCATATCCGTACATGTCCATCCGCTTGATACAATTTGAAGCAGCATTCCTTCAACTAGGTGACATGTTACCAGTCATCACCAGTCCAAAGTCAGTGTTGAAGGGCCCAGGTGAGGTGTAAAGCTTTGTGTCATGCAGTCATCAGGGGAACACAACTGAGCCTTCAGCTCCGAAAGCCCACATCGATGATGATTCGTTGACTGGTTTGCACACTGACACTTGTTGATGGCTCAGCCTTGAAATCTGCAGCAATTTGCAGAAGGGTTGCAACTTTTGTCACGTTGAACAATTCTCTTCAGTTGTCATTGGTCCCGTTTGTTGCAGGATCTTTCTGGCCACAGCGATGTCAGAAATTTGATGTTTTATTGGATTCATGATAGTCACGGTACACTCGTGAAATGGTTGTATGGGAAAATCCCCACTTCACCTCAGTTAAACCTTGATAACCTGCCATTGTAGCAGCAGTAACTGCTCTAACAACTGTCCCAGACACTTGGCGGCAATGCTGTATTCTGCCTGTTTACATGTCTCTGTTTTTAAATATGCGTGCCTATACCTGACAACTCTGGATAATGAAGGCAAATTACCACATTGCTGGCTGTGATGACATTGCGTCTGGCCTAAATATGCCCATTTCCAAAACCTCAGTCTGCAACAAGTCATCCTATATGCATCTCAGATTGCAGTGGAATGACTGTTTCAGTAGTTACAGGTTAACTTTACTGGTGAATCATAATGTGCTGCATGCTGCTGAGAAAGTCACGTCAGACCACAGCCAGCCATCTGTAGTGGGACTTTGCCACTGCAAGTTGCCACTGCTGTTGGCCATTACCTTGTTTGATGATGAGGATGAGCGCGGGCCTCCCCCAGGAGAAGGGCGGTACAAATTGACTGCAAACTATCACATACAACATGTTGGATGAGACATCTGAGTACACCTCCGGCTGAACCCTGTGTTGCCGATTGGAGTCCTGGGCATCCACCTTCGCAACACTTTTCGTCCATGATGTGCTATTGGCACCTCCTTAAACACACAGTCGTACAGTGGGGCGAGCCGCACTAGCTGCCAGCGAGTCATGGTAGGCTTTCACCTACAGACTCCTGTACTGACCACCTGCATGACACCACCACTGGGTCCTGATCAGTAAAACAGCTGCAGCTGACAAAGCACTGTATCCTTAATCCTTGTCACACATGTGTGCGAATCGGCACACATTCCACTGTGCTGGAGGAGAAAATCCATACTTTAAATTACTAGTAGTAAATAAGATTCCAGGCAACCCTGTTTCACTGAATCCATAGGATGTGCAGCAACCAAGTACGCCAGCTTCCTAGCTAGGCCTCGTCCACCAATTGCATCACCATCTCATCTACTCAGTTCCACACCCATTAAAAATCCAGACCTGAAGGGTGACCATTGCAGACCATTATCAATAAATTACTATGTTTATGTCCTCACTACCAGTGCTTATTCTTTGGCCAGGATACTAGGTGAAAGCAACCTTGGTGTTGCCAACTTTTGAATGACTCTGCTTACAAACTTTTACTACTGCGATCCCATTTCAGAAGCCCTGTCTGACCAACAATAATTCTCCTCAATTTATCTCACATCTAACACCAGCTACACCCACATAGCTACTTTATCTGAACACAAAGCTCCATCAGCTCAACTCCACTTGTCTCTTAACTAGCTGTCCTAACTAGCTGTCCTAACTAGCTGTCCTAACTAGCTGTCCTAACTAGCTGTCCTAACTAGCTGTCCTAACTAGCTGTCCTAACTAGCTGTCCTAACTAGCTGTCCTAACTAGCTGTCCTAACTAGCTGTCCTAACTAGCTGTCCTAACTAGCTGTCCTAACTAGCTGTCCTAACTAGCTGTCCTAACTAGCTGTCCTAACTAGCTGTCCTAACTAGCTGTCCTAACTAGCTGTCCTAACTAGCTGTCCTAACTAGCTGTCCTAACTAGCTGTCCTAACTAGCTGTCCTAACTAGCTGTCCTAACTAGCTGTCCTAACTAGCTGTCCTAACTAGCTGTCCTAACTAGCTGTCCTAACTAGCTGTCCTAACTAGCTGTCCTAACTAGCTGTCCTAACTAGCTGTCCTAACTAGCTGTCCTAACTAGCTGTCCTAACTAGCTGTCCTAACTAGCTGTCCTAACTAGCTGTCCTAACTAGCTGTCCTAACTAGCTGTCCTAACTAGCTGTCCTAACTAGCTGTCCTAACTAGCTGTCCTAACTAGCTGTCCTAACTAGCTGTCCTAACTAGCTGTCCTAACTAGCTGTCCTAACTAGCTGTCCTAACTAGCTGTCCTAACTAGCTGTCCTAACTAGCTGTCCTAACTAGCTGTCCTAACTAGCTGTCCTAACTAGCTGTCCTAACTAGCTGTCCTAACTAGCTGTCCTAACTAGCTGTCCTAACTAGCTGTCCTAACTAGCTGTCCTAACTAGCTGTCCTAACTAGCTGCCCTTTTGTGGCTAGTTACAACACTTACATGGAAAGATTACGTACCTTTCTTGGCCTGCATCCAACAAATTGTTCGAAGACTCCCTTGCTATTCCTAAGATGTATACAGCTCCTATATTGCCTGTCTACAGTTACAGTCTCATTCCCTCCGGACTTCTTGTTGTGACTGTTGTGTTTGTGTATATCAACAGCCCCCCTGTTCATGTCCTTATCAAGGAACATTACCATGGAACACTACTCTTCCCTGTCGCCTCCTGATGCCTCAGTTATTTCTTCTTTGAAGGCCAAACCAACAAATAAATCCCCAGAATTTTCTTGAGTACTAAGGACACCATCCTTTGCTACCTATAGGAATCCTTCCTTCCTTCTTGAAACATTCGATTCCATATCTGATTCAGATAAATCATCTTTGTAATTTGGACCCGTAAACACAATCTCTATATATTCTCCCAAATCTGCTTCACCTAGTCCTCAACTCAATAGGTATCTTGGGTTTATTGATCTTATGCACCAACAAATCACTAATTTTACTGCTGTCAACTGTTCACATAAAATACCTCAACTACAGACTTGGAACTCAGTGGTGCCAAATATGCAATGAAAAGGCACAGTTTTTTTAAATATGCTGAAAACCTTGCCGGGGCCTTTCAGACAATAATATCCTGACTGTCTAGACCAGAAAAAGATTTTGTGTTACATTTCTTTTTCACGACTTCAGCAGAACTGCTGCAGCAAATCAAGTGTCAGCCTAGGCTTTTTTAAAACACCCACCACAGACTTTGCCAGGACAAGACTGACTAGACTAGCTCCCAGTGTGCCCTGATGGCAGATATACCCAATCTAACACACTACTCTTGGCCACCCCACCCCATCCCACTCCTCAGCCCCTACTCCAATTACTGCATCTCTCAGCCAACGTAATGCAATACCCTAGTCCATACCAATGTCACTCCTGCAGCCTTTGTTTCATTTCTCCATGGAAAAACCGGGTACATGACCTGGCCAGTAAATGAATAACTTTTCAAGGCAGTCACTCTTCCTATTCACCTCCCAGGGGGCTTTCCACTCTTCAGCAGTTTCGTGTTTGGCTACCACAGGGCCCCAGCCTTAGCAGCATCTTTTCGCTTACATGCTGCAAGTTTATCCTTTTGCTGTTCTTTTTCCCTCCCCTAGGGAACATGCCTTCGCTGTTTTTGGAACTGTATTCTGCATTTTCGGTAGTCAATATCAGAATACTGCTTCTCATTCCTTTTTTCCCCCCTTCATTCACCTTATCCTATCCTTCCTCTGCTTCGTTGTTTGAGGTTCCTCTTTCTCCTTCCTTCCTGTGCACTCGTGAAGGCTGTCAGACGCATAACAAGTGACTGGTTAACACATAATTCCCAGCTCTGCATGAACAGGTAGGGTTCGCACATACCCCTGGTACAGGCCAGGCCCAGGCCCAGGGAGGGGTGATAGCCTGAGCCGCTGCCTTCCCAAATTGCCAATTGGCCCCTCTGTCAGGTGCTTGGGAGGTATGACCTGAAACGTGAACAGTCACCGAAGGCAGGGGCACCACCTTCTAAAGGGGGCCCCCAGTTGGAAGGAGCGCACTATCGGAGATCCTGGCAGTCAAGGGGGATTGTCTCACAGTGAGCCAATCATCTTCACAGTCAATGGCTACAAAACATGAACTGAATGAGACTACTGATTCAAAGACCCTCACAGCTGCACCACAGTTGCTTGTGATTTCATGTACTGAAGACTGTCATTCTTTCGCCATGGTAAATCCATTTATTATTTGGAAAGGTGTTGATGCAATTCCTGGCTGTGTGAAATCTTGCTCTCGTTTACGCAGTGGCACTTTGCTTTTGGAGACTACTTCTGATTCTGTAGCACAACAACTGCTTGCAGCTTTGCTCCTCCATGGCTATCTTGTTCTTGTTGAGGCCGATTTAATGCCGAATTCTTCCTGTGGCTGCTCGATGGTCTGACTGACTGAGGCAGAAATTCAGAAGTGCCTCTCTGATCAGGGTGTCATTGCAATCCATCGGGTGATGAAAAAAGCACCTGCCTCCTTAATGCCCACTCTTTCTCACTTTTGGTAGTGGTTGTTCCATCAAAGATCAAAGCAGGTTATGAAGTTACCACAAGTGGACCATATATTCTGAACCTGATGCACTTGAGAGTCCTGTCAGCACCCAGCCAAATGTGTAACCTGTGGTAGGGATGCTCACAAGGGCGATTGTCCACTGCCTCCTTCCTGCTGCATCAACTGCGATGGCGACCACGCTTCATCCTACCACAATTGTCCCATGTATCTTGATGAGTGGACTGTCCAAGAGATCAGGGTGAAGGAAAAGTGCCTTTCCCGGTTGCTCACAAATTGTTGGCTTGTCGGAAACCCTGTGTTGTACAGTACTGTTCTTTCTACATCTCACTCCACCGAGGACATGGCCACACAGACATGGGACCTCAAATTTAGCACCACGCTTTTGAAATCGCCCAGCCTCATTGTAATGTCCCCGTCTCCTCCTCCAGCTGAGCAGCACACCACCAAACTTTCACCTCATGGGGCGAGGCTACCAGCTACATAACCGGCAGGTCAGAAATGACAGAAGGAATACTCCTGTGGAGGCTTCCTAAATCCCTCCAGCCAACCAACATCTGAATCTTGCTCTGCCAACTGAAAGGCTTCAAGAAATCAATCAAAGGCAAATAGTCTTCTTCTTTGCCAACTCGATGGTCCTCTTAGACAGTGTTGCCATGTGATACCATTGCCTATCCGATATCCGTGTCGCCGGTGCATACCACCAACCCTTTTTCTGCCCTAAATCTGCAGGATGACAGAAGAATGCCAACGCTTCTGTAGACCTCAAGGAGCGGGATCCTGCTGCTTCTGTGCCCTGTAGCAGCGAATCTGAAGGCTGGCACTCAGCAGCTGCCGAGGTGACACCCCTTCATATTTACTTCGTCATGACTCCTCCAATGGAACGTTCATGGTTGTTGATCTAACAAAGAGGATTTACGGCTGATTCTGACTCCACTCATAACTGTTCCCATTTGGACCTATCCTTCTGCACTGCCCAGCTTGCCCATCGTCGCAAGTGGCCAGTTCTCTCTAACACGTACTTCAGCAACCATTTCCTGTGTGCTATCCATTTGCAGGGTCCATTTGTTCTCTTCCTTCAGGAAACAAAATTGCATTCTTACAACCACTTTCAGCTTTTGCATTTCCTCTCGGTCGTTTCTGATCTTCCCCCCAGCAGACGGTGTTCCCTCTCATGGGGGAGTCACAGTGCTCATACAGGATGACATTCATAGTCAACCTATCACACTAACTAAACGCCTTCAAGCTGTTGCAGTTTGGCTTTTCCTTTCTCACTTGACCTTTCTCCTTTGTACCGTTTATATCCCTCGACTATTTGATGTCACCAGGGCAGACTTGCTCCACCTTACTGGGCAGCCACCTCACCCCTTTCTGCTGCTTGGTGGCTTTAATACACATCATCCCCTTTGGGGTTCTCCCAGAACCTGTCTGAGAGGTGCCCTCTTAGCTGATCTTCTCAATCAACTTAACCTCTTCTGCCTTAACACTGGAGCATCCACATTCCTTCCAGACTCCACACAACTGTTCCCATTTGGACCTATCCTTTTGCACTGCCCAGCTTGCCCATCGTCGCAAGTGGCCAGTTCTCTCTAACACATACTTCAGCAACCATTTCCTGTGTGCTATCCATTTGCAGACACCTACCCCATCTACGTGCACACCCAAATGGAAGCTTACTATGGCCGACTGGGAGCTTTACTCCTCCCTGACAACCTTTGACAAACAACATTTCCCTAATTGTGATGATCATGTAGAATATCTTACAAATGTTATCCTTACCACCGTAGAACATTCAGTTCCTCGCACTTCATCTTTACCACGTCATGTCCCTATCCATTGGTGGACTGAGGCATGCCACGACGCAATTCATGTGCGGAGATGTGCTCTCTGCATATTTAACCGTCATCTTAAGAGGGCAGACTGCATTTATTATAAACAGTTGTGTGCACAGTGTCATCGCATTCTTTGGGATAGCAAAAAAGATAGCTGGATTTCATTCACTAGCTCTGTTAATAGTTCCACTCCCTCTTCCATCATGTGGGCCAATCTCCAACAGCTCTCTGGGACCAAGATCCATTCCCCAATTTCCCACCTGACGGTAGGGACAGTATCATCGTGGACCCTACTGCTATGTCCAACACCTTAGGTCGCCATTTTGTGGAGATTTCGAGCTCCTCCCACTATCACCCTGCCTTCCTCCATCGGAAATGAGCGGAGATGGTTTGGATGATACCCTTCTCTTCTCAGAATCATGAGTGCTACAATGCTGCCGTTACTATGAGGGAGCTAGATCTTGCTCTGACTTCATTCCGATCCTCACCCCAGGCCCAGATGATGCTAACATCCAGATGTTGCTGCACATTTCTCCTGTGGGCAAGCCCTTTCTGCTTCATAAGTACAACCACATCTGGGCAGAGGGTATGTTTCGCAGATGCTGGTGTGAAGCCACTGTCATACCTATACCCAGGCCAGTAAGGACAAACACCTTCCTTATAGCTACTGCCTCGTATCTCTTACCAGTTGTGTTTGCAAGGTGATGGAACGAATGATTCATGCCCTGCTGGTTTGGTGACCAGAGTCTTGCAATTCACTGATGAATGCATAGTGTGGAGTTTGAGAATGGCGTTCTGCAGTTGACCATCTCTTTCCTTTGTCCACCAATGTCTGAATGGTTTTCTGGGGAAACCCTAGACTGTGGCCTTGTTTTTCGATTTGGAGAAGGCCTATGACACCAGCTGGAGAACTGGTATCATCTGTACTCTTTACACATGGGCCTTCCGTGCTGCCTGCCCTGTTTCCTTCAGGCACTTTTAAAAGGCCAAGTTTTCAAGGTGCATGTGGGTTCTGCCTTGTCGGACACCTTTATTCAGGAAAACAGTGTGCCTCAGGGCTCTGTCCTGAGCGTCATCCTCTTTGCTATTGCCATTAACCCTGTAATGGCCTGTCTCGCACTGGGCATCTTTGACTCCCTTTCTGTTGACAATTTTGCCATCTATTGCAGTTTTCCATGGACCTGTCTCACTGAGCGGCATCTTCAGCGACGTCTTGATCATCTTTACTTCTGGAGCATCGACAATGGCTTTAGCTTTCCTACTGACAAAAGCGTCTGTATTAATTTCTGGCGATGTAATTGGTTTCTCCCACCACCTTTACATCTTCGTTGAAACTACGAAATTCCTGGGGCTCATGCTCGATAGGACACTCTCTTGTTCCTCCCATGTGTCATTACTTGACAGCCCGCTGTGCTTGATTCCTCAATGCCCTACGTGTCCTCAGTGGTACTTTCTGGGGTGCCAATTGAACCACCACCCTCAGTTTGTACCAGTCCCTTGTCTGTTCAAAACTCGACTATGGGTGCTTTGTTTATGTGTTTGTGCATCCATCCCTCTCTTTTGCTCTGTCTCAACACTATCCATCATCATGGCATCCATTTGGCCATGGGCACCTTTTACAGTATCCCAGTTGAGTGTCTGTATGCTGAAGCTGCTGAACTACCACTGTCGTACCGCCTTGACTTTCTCCTCAGCAGGTGTGCATGCCATTTGCCTGCCATGCGTGGCCACCCATCCTATGCCTCCTTTGATGATTCCTTTGATTGCCAGTATGGGGCACGTCCCTCTTCTCTGTTACCTCCTGGAGTTCGCTTTCGGCACTTCTAGGGTGACTTAAATTCTCACTACCTGCAACTTTCCTGGTGGCTGTGAATCCTTCACCACCTTGGCTTTGTGAAGCAACCCATGTTAACGTTGGCCTTCATTCGTTTCCTAAGGACACTACTCCAGCCTCGGTCTATCACCTTCAGTTTCATGACCTTCACATGGAACTTCGTGATAGTACCTTTCTATACACTGATGGCTCTCGGACTAACTATGGGGTTGGGTGTGCCTTCATCATTGGCACCTGTGTCTTTCGATATGGGCTTCTGGCACACTGCTCAGTGTTTACAGCTGAGCTCTTCACCCTGTATCAAGCCGTGGAGTACATCCAGCATCACAGCCTTTTCATTTGTGTTGTCTGCTCAGACTCACTCAGCACTCTTCAAAACTATGTGCACTGTACACTGCCCATCCCTTAGTGCAGCGGGTCCAGAAAAACTGTCACTTGCTCACTCTTGGTGGAGCCAGTGTGATGTTTCTGAGAGTTCCTGGTCATGTCAGTCTGCCAGGAAACGAGGCTGCAGTCCTCGTACCTCAGCCCATAAGTTCCTGTATTCCCTCCGATGATCTCTGTGTTGCCGTCTGGTTGGTGGTGGTGTCCCTTTGGCATTGCCAATTGTCCTCCCTTCATGGGAATAATCTCCGTCTTCTTAAGCCTCTCCCAAGGGCTTGGATGACCACCTCTCGGCTCTCCTGCTGGGAGGAGGTCATTTTAACTAGGCTGCATATTGGGCACTGCCTTTGTAGCCATCGTCATTTGATAAGTGGCACTACCCCACCACTTTGTACACATTGTGCCAAAGTTTTAACTGTCTGCCACTTCCTGATGGAATGCACATTTTTTAACCTTTACATTTCCAATTGGGTTTGCCATCTGAGTTATTGGCCATTGTAGCAAATGACGCCCGGGCTGTCGACCACTTCTTACTCTTTATCCACCAAAGGAACATGGCAAAGGCCATTTAATTTTTAGTTTTGGACTTCCTTTTCTGTATGGCGTCTTTTTCCATGTGCCTGTTTTTATCTGTCTTCTATTATGTCAGTTGGGACTGATGTTTAGTCATTTTTTAACTCCCCTCTGTCTTCGTATTTATAGATTTGACTTGGGCGCATATGACCCCAGTAGTTTCTTGCGCCCTAAAGCAAAACAAAACCAAAAACCAAACAAAGCAGTGGCTGGCCACGAATTTGACCTTGCCATTGCTGAACATGCTGCGTAACGTAACTGTGCTTCTTGGGCATCTTCAACTTCCAGACATTAAGCAAGGAAAAATTTGAATCATGTTCTTAACTCCTTATTTGTAGCTATAGGAGTGCTTTCAAAGGATGATAGGATTGTTTCAAAGTGGCTGATAGTGGTCTCACTACTCAGTTATTTGCTATAGTAAGGTATTCATCACTGCTCGCATTGTGGCGCTAATGGTAATTTGTTGATGTAATAGTCACCTTTGTAAGCTATTATGCTTGGTAAAACAGGTTTGGGCATTGTAAAAATAAGGGATATTGTATGTCATAACAGGAAGCTCCAAGAAGTTTACAGCAGAAACATTACTTCTATTTTCAGTCTATTGATAAACGTACTTTTGTTTCACATAAAGTTTGTTCTCAGTGAATTACCGCTCAGGGCTCAATACTGAAAAATATAATTTGAAACTTCAAAATGTATTTGATATGTGTTGCTAATATGTTGAACATAGGCTTTTCTGATAATTATAACGTTTTATTTTTCGTGTTTGGCAATTGTATAAAAGTTGTGAAATGCAAGCCAAACTGTGTAGATACTAGAAGTTACATCCATTTTTCAGGTTCAGCCTCGTGTTATCTCCTTTGAAGAGCAGGTAGCTGCCATCCGTCAACATCTTGCTGAGATCTACGAACGTGAGCAAGCATGGAGAGAAGCAGCTAATGTTTTGGTGGGAATTCCATTGGAAACAGGCCAGAAGTAAGTAATTTATTTCTGTCTAAAATCTGCAGGTGGAACAGATAAAAGGGCTGTTACCAAAACATGAGTGAATGAGTGAGTGAAATGCAGACAGTATACGTGAAAGTATATTATTATTTTATCCATGATTGGGGGAGGGGGGGGGGGAGAATACTGCAGCCCAAAACTAGATAGTGTGTTGCTTGTTGTTCTTTTTTTTCTTCAGTGTTATTGACAGTTTCATTTTGAGTGCATAACATGGGATGTTACGGAATTCCAGGTGCTTACCTTCCATTATGAGCTGTGGGTAGTGTCTAGTACTCCATTATCTAGAATGTGGATAGTGTTTAGTTCTCCATTATCTAGAACTTCAGAGTTATTGGTTGTAGTCTCTCTCATATTGACTGCTGCTGCCATGAGTGCAGATGCCTAGTAGTAAGTTTCGTTTTTTCTTGTGGCTTACACTAATTTTCTTCAGTATTTTTATTGCATTTTGAAGAACACAGCCACTCCCCATACTCACACTGCATGACTATTCTGCCTAGTTGGAATACCAATTGCATGGAATAAAACTTCAGAACTAAGCATTACTTAATCTGCTTTCTAGATATGTTCTCCTCCACAATTGATGCGATGTGCCCAGCATGGTTTCCACTTCCAGAAGAAGTTATGGTATGCCTCTTGCAGATGATTTCGTTTTCTGAGCAAGAGTCACACGCCAACAGGGATGAATGTGTGGGTGTGTTATCGTAATGCAAGAGCCATGAATTGTCTCACTACATTTCACATTGATTCCTTCTCACATTTTCTTGCAGTGTGCAAGATGTCCCAATAGTACAATCAGTTAATAGTTCCTTGACGGACAAATCCTTCAAGGTCAAAGAAAATTATCAGCATGGCTTTGGCATTTGACCTGACCTGATGAGTTTTTTCCTTGGAGAACCTTGCCTGACCCATTGTGAAGACTGAAATTTGGACTCAACATCGTAACCATAGACCCATGTCTCATCACCAGTCAAGATTCTCTTAAGGAACATTGCATTCTCATTTGCATGACCCAGAAGCTCCTCACAGATCATTAGGCAAAGGTATTTTTGGTCTTAACTCAAGAGCTCGTGGGACAAAATTGGCAGAAACTCAATGCATTCCAGAATGCTGTGTCAGGATTTCATGACATGATCCAGCTGAAATGTTACGTAATTCTACAATCTCTCTTAGATTGGCACGCACTATTTCATAGATATTCCTGACATGAGCATTGTAAGTAGATGTCAAAGGGCATCCTGAATGAGGGTCATTTTTAACTTCCATCCACCCATTTTAAACTTGTGTGAACCATTTGTAACACTGAGTATGGCTTAAGTATTCATTGCCGTAGGCTTCCTGCATCAATTGGTACGTGCCCTCTACCAGGCTGTTCTTTACGTCTGCCGCCACCGACATTCTGCTTATGTCATCTGCTCAGATTCCCTGAGCACCATCCAGAGCCTCAGTGATCCGTATCCGGTTCACCCTTTCGTGCACCGGATCCAACGCTCTCTTCAGCAGCTGGTGGACGACGGTTCTCCGGTTAGCTTTATGTGGGTTCCTGGCCATGTCGGTATCCCTGGAAACGAGGCTGTAGATGCCGCGGCCAAGGCTGCGGTCCTCCAGCCTCGGACAGCTTCTTGTTGTGTCCCTTCATCAGATTGTAGCAGGGTCATTTGTCGGCGCATTTTATCGCTGTGGCATGCCGATTGGGCTGCACTTATGGACAACAAGCTTCGGGCCTTGAAATCTCTTCCCGCGGCTTGGACGTCCTCCTCACGCCCTTCTCAGCGGGAGGAGGTAGTTTTGGCCCGGTTACGAATTGGACACTGCCGGTTCAGCCATCGCCATCTGCTGACGGCTGCGCCGGCACCGTTCTGCCCATGTGGGCAATTGCTGACGGTCCGCCACATTTTAACGTCCTGTCCGGATTTTAATACACTACGTCTTGATCTTGGCCTGCCATGTACTGTAGATGCCATTTTAGTGGATGACCCAGGAGCAGCTGCTCGCGTTCTTCATTTTATCAACTTGACAAACCTGTCTAAGGACATTTGATTATGCTGTTTTTTCAATCGTATGCCTGTCAATCTTTTATCGTGTTTTCCCTTTTAGTTGCTGTTTTAAATTTGTGCTTCGTGGTGCATTCCTAATGTAGTCTGGGCGCTAATGACCATTGAAGTTGTGCGCCCAAAAAAAAAAAAAAAAAAAAAAATTGGGTCGTCTCTGTAAAGATTCACACAAAATTTAATGCAGATGCTTTGCTTCTCTAACCCTGCCATCTTGAAATTTGTGAACTTTGCGACACAACGCTCTACTCAATTCAGCGCTGAAGAACATCTAACAGATGTACAAAAATGAAACTTCCGGCAGTTACACATTAAACACAGGAATACCAACTGCATTTCGCTCCAGCACACCATTGGGGCAAAATTACGAATGTTCTGGAATTTTTTGAACAGACCTCATGTATAACCTGAGTAAAATATGGTAACAAAAAGTACTTTGTGAAATATAAAAAAATTAAAAAGTAAAGGTAACAAGTCACTGAACGGTTGCAGCATTGAGTCATTGATTGGTACACAAATGAAACTGTAAACATTGCTTAGCAACCTTTTCATCTAATTGATTTTCGTATCAAATGCCCAGTGATATTCAGTGAGTTATCTGTACTACTCCTTTACATATTTATTTTTCACACAGGATTTTCTGTTATATTTGTTTGCTATATTGTTCATAGCAGTTGATCCACTTTCATATTTCATTATTCATTAAAAGGCATACTCCTGTGTAAACACACTGTAATTTTGTATTTTATTCCTCCACTCATCTGACCAGAAATCCTGTTTTTCCAATGTGTGTCTTACGAGGAGCAGTTTGACCATTGCGCCCCATTTTTCTTTAAACTACCCCCAGTCAGTCATTATACTATGTGGACTGCTGCTAGCACTTTGGAATGAGATTGATTCTTTCCAGATTTTGTGTTGTTTTTTACGTCAATCCTTCACAATGTTAGACGGTCACTATCCATCAGTACATGAGGTGTGCCTGATTTGGTTTCGTGTTAAAATGGTGGAAATGTCCCTAGTGTGTGTGTGTGTGTGTGTGTGTGTGTGTGTGTGTGTGTGTGTGTGTTTTTACTAAGGTGACATACAGTGAATAGTCCACATTCGAAGTTGCTGAGCTCTCCTTAATGACCCATTCCACTGTGATTGTAACATAGTGCTGCTTGTCACCCCCTCACCCACCACCCCACCCCACCCCTTCCTCCTCATTTTATAGTGGCAAGTCCACTTCTTGTGACATCTAGTTGTCAGTTATGTATTACATAGAAGTGTCTGGATACTGCTGATCAGGTAATGTGTAAGGTACATGGAATCATACTTGCAGGATATTACTACATTGACTAAGAAAATGCATTGAAGTGCACGTTATCTTTTATGTGTTAACTGCGAAACATTGTACATGTAAACTGGATTCCTGAGACATTGTATCTTGGTTTTTAGGCAGTACACTGTGGACTACAAGCTTGATACATACCTCAAGATAGCAAGGTTGTATCTAGAAGATGATGATCCTGTTCAGGCAGAAGCTTACATAAATAGAGCATCACTGCTCCAGGCAAGTTGCCAGATATGCCATATTTTTGTGTTTTTGGGGGCTCTCATTTTATCCTGTGTTCACTGATATTCCTGTTGTAGCTTGTCGCAGGCAAGAGTGCTTTTGCATTATTTGAAATCTTTAGTATTGGAGCTATTTCTGTTGGTGCTATTATACAAGGGTAAGTCAATTATTATCTGCAGTGTAGTTACATTTTTGTTTATTTTGGTAGTACTGTCGTTTTATGTTGACACATGCTTTGTTTATTTGTTGTTATATCTTTGCAATTTTCAAGCTGCTAGGTTAGTTTCGTTATTACTGCCGTGCTGTTAATTGTGGCTGCTCTGCTGTGTATTTGCACCAAAGGGGAGCAACGTTCAGTGATCCGTTTTTTGTGGTCAGAAGTGTATCAGGGACCAAAATTCATCAAAGACTTTCGGTACAGTACAGGAACGGTGTGTTGCCACAACGGAGTGTTTACAAATGGATTGAAAAATTCCGAAATGGTCGCACAAGTTTTACACATGATGAATGAGCCGGACAACCGTTTACCGCCACAAATGAAGAAACTGTTGAGTGTTCAAATGAAATGATTATCTCTGGCAGATGATTAACTATTGACGAAGTGGCACATTGTCTGCAATTTGATCACGGCTCTGCCTACGAAATCACTCTTAACAGACTTGGGTATCATAAAGTTTGTGCGAGATGGGTCTCAAAACAACTCACACAGTTGCATAAACAAACACACTTGGACATCTGCAAAAATCATTTGGATCGCTATGGTAATGAAGGGGACAACTTCTTAGACAGGATCATTACTGGTGACGAAACATGGATCCATCATCACAAGCCGAAGAGTAAACTGCAGAGTATGGAATGGAAACATCCAAATTCACCATGCAAGAAAAAGTTCAAGACCCAACTGACCGCAGGAAAACTGATGCTTACGGTTTTTTGGGATGCACAAGATCCAGTACTGGAACATTATGGGGAAAGGGGCACAACAATAAACAGTGTATGTTACAGTGAGATGCTTACAGCCAGACTAAAGCCTGCAATTCAAAGCAAATGCTGAGGATTCCTGTCAAATGGTGTTGTGTTGTTGCATGACAATGCCCATCCGCATACTGCTGAAACGCTCCAGAAACTCAAATTTGAAGTACTGGATCATCCTCCGTATAGTCTCAGTCATGCCCCTTCTGACTATCATTTGTTTGGTCCATTCAGACAGGCACTAAGGATCTGTTGATTTGCCTCAAACGAAGCAGTGAAAGAAGCGGTGAATTCCTGGCTTGCAGTTCAACCGAGAACCTTCTTTTATGAGGGCATCAGGAAGCTTGTACGATGGACCAAGTGCGTTGAAACACAAGGAGACTGTCGAAAATGATGTTCTTGTAAGTTTCCTATTTGATTACAATAAAATTTTATAACTACTTTGCGGATAATAATTGACTTACCCTTGTAAGTAACCTGGCAATTATTTATATAGGAGATGATGCACTTGTCATACAGATGTGAATGAGAAATAACTTCATGATAATTTCCAGGTCAGCAAAGACTCTTTGTTGTAAAGTTCATGAAGTAATGCACTCCTATCACAAGAAAAAGACATAGTAATAGTGTTTCTAAAATGTTACGCATGATGCATGATAATACAAACATATTATATG
The DNA here is from genome assembly GCF_023864345.2 of Schistocerca serialis cubense. Taxonomy (NCBI): domain Eukaryota; kingdom Metazoa; phylum Arthropoda; class Insecta; order Orthoptera; family Acrididae; genus Schistocerca; species Schistocerca serialis. The sequence goes on from NC_064639.1 coordinate 586,245,908, forward strand.
CTCTAATAAATATTTTGATGATAATTTTTTGTATTTCTATTTTGATATTTCAGTTACTCTCTCTCACTAATTTCTGTCGACTATTTCATATACAGGCTGAATCAAGAAATGAACAGTTACAGATTTATTACAAAGTCTGTTATGCTAGAGTACTAGACTACCGCCGAAAATTTATTGAGGCAGCTCAGCGTTATAATGAACTTTCTTACCGAACCATAATTCATGAGGATGAACGTATGACTGCATTAAGAAATGCACTAATATGCACAGTCCTTGCTTCAGCAGGTAATACATTTTTTAATAATTAGCCACATATTGTGGATATATCATTATTAAAAATAATAATGTTAAATAATGTTGTGCAATATTTGTGTACTGTGTGTACTAGTGTAAAGATGCTATTTTCTAACTTACTTCAGGTGAATGATGGCGAGATCTCCTCTCCCTCCGCTCTCCCCCCCCCCCTCCCCCCCTCCCCATTTTCCTCACACTCCTGCCCCTCTCTTTGTGAGTGGGGGATGGAGGGGTTGGGAATTTTTGTAGTTCCGTAATGATATTTTCACTCTGCAGCAGTGTGTGTGTGTGTGCTGATATAAAATTTTCTGGCAGATTAAAATTGTGTGCTAGATTAAGCCTCGAACTTGGGACCTCTGTCTTTTGAGGTGAAGTGCTCTATAGACTGAGTTATCCAAGCATGACTCAAGACCTGTCCTCACAGCTTTACTTCTATCGGTACCTCATCTCCTACCTTCCAAACTTCACAGAAGCTCTCCTGCAAAACTTGCAAGTTTAGCACTCCTGGAAGAAAGGATATTGCAGAGACATGGCTTAGCCTGGATGATATTTTCAGAGTGAAATTTTCACCCTGCAGTGGAGTTAGCACTGATATGAAAGGTAGAAGATGAAGTACTGGCAGAAGTAAAGCTTTGAGGAAAGGTCATGAGTCGTACTTGGATAGCTCAATTCGTAGAGCACTTGCCCATGAAAGGCAAAGGTCCAGAGTTCGCCTTGGTCCAGCACACAGTTTTAATCTGCCAGGAAGTTCCTGTAGTTGATTGTCTTTAGCTATGTAAGTGTTCATTATCTATTTCCACCAATGTTGACAGATCACACATTTTAACTTAATGTCCCAATGCTGTATGGATGTAGTATACATCATATCAAAAAATTGTTATTAAAGCTTTGATGTACTTTGTATGGAAATAATGCTGAGGCTTCCGAAACTGCCTTTATGTAGATATAGTGCACACATTAGAAAGTCATATAAAGACAGGTTAAAATCAATCCCTTAGCAGTTCAGTGAAATAATACTAGTAAGGGGAAAAGCCACAAAAATACATTTTTGCTGAAAGTGATGTATGGTGATATTTCAGAAACGTAAGTTTCTTTCTTGGGATCAATAGGCTTGGTAATAAAAAGATGATTGGCTCTCAGCAATACCAGAGTGTGAGAACATTCAATCCCACTTTCAGACCTATGCTCACTGGATAAAACATTAATTACCCCTTAAAATAGCACACTGGCTACTTTGGAGGTGGTGTAGAACTGGTACCAAGCAGTGCTGTGACACTCCACTGCTGACAAATGTCATGACATTGAATTTTTGTTTGTTTGTGTTTGTGGGGTGGGACAGTCAGTTGTATGGAATCAGTGCAGTACAGTGTGGAGGTAGGACGGAATGGTGGATAGAAGCTGTTGTTTGGAATGGTGTAACAGGGCCTAAGAAAAATAAATGTAAGAAGATCCTAACCTACAGGGACTGGAGACGAGTGTATCACCTTGTTGATGACAGTCAGTTTCAAACTTGCCAGACAGTGCTGTTTTCAGTGAATGCAGGTCCACCTCAACTAATTTCTGAGTGAACATCACAAAGGGAACTGAATGTAATCTAAGTTTTGAGTTGGGTACCTTACAAAAGACCATTGCTCACAGTCACACAAGATGGCAAGTCTTTAGTGTGTCAGGCACAGAAACTGGACAATTGCTTACTGCAGGTGATTTTGGTCAGTCGCATCTTAACTGACCCTTTTAATCATATGGAAATTTCTGGACTACTTGAAATGGTGCATGAAACATAGCAAGCAACATCTCGTTAGTTAAGCAGCTATGCAGGCTCTAATTATCGATTTGGCACTTTATCTGTACATGGGAGACATGAGCAAACTTGTGGGCTCACATCACCGAATTGGACAGAAGGTGGGGATTTAACATCTCATCAACAGGCAGGTCATTGGTGATGAAGCACAAGCTTGGAATGTTGCACCCTTTCAAAGGAACCATCTTGGCATTTGTGTTGAGTGATTTCCATAAATCACAGAACACACACATCTGGATGGTCAGACATGGATTTGAATCCTTGTCCAGTCGAACATGAATTGTAATAACTGCTGTCGTCTCGCGTGGTATTACTGGATGAACTCTCAACTTGCAATTATGCTTCCGCATCAGCTGTAGAACATTTCAGAAAAAATGAAAATTTTTGCCAAACTGAGACTTGAACCCGAATTTCTCACTTGCCACAAGTGGTCGTATAACCAGTTCGGCCATGCGAGCATGCTGCCAGGTATTACTGAACTGAGATCATTATCAAAGATGGAGACGGAGTTATAAGGTTTAGCTTGATGTGTCATGAGGATGGCTTTTATTTATTTATTTTAAGTGTGCTTATGCAATACATTTAGAGATTGCATCAAAAGTTTCATGTTTAAATGTTTGAGGAAAGAGGATGGAATAAAATATAGAAATTTTCATTTGAAAGTTGTATTGCTATCATAAAATTCTCCACCAAATAAAATAGACATTTGGTTCTGCTGTAACACTTCTCGTCATTTCTCAATGTAAGACTACTTATATTTCAGTATTTACAAACTAGTATTCTGTGGGTTTTATGGGATTTGTGTGGTATATAATTAGATACCTGCTTTTACAAACCCCTTTACAATTGTCCCCATTGTAGTCAGTTAATTCGTAGTTAGTATGACACTTTGGTGGCAAATGCACTTAACATTTGTCATTGTTGCTGTGTGCTTTGTCTAAAAACTATTTGCTCCTCCTCCTCCTCATTTTTATCCCTGTAACTAAAATTCACAGTAACAATGGAACCTGCCAGTCTAAATGATATTTCAATTAAAATGGACAATCTGAAGACATTTCTCAAGTACGAAGTTTATTTAATTCACTTAGGAAATATCATGCAATACAGTTATGAGGTAGTATTTAAATATAGTGTTCAACAGTGATTTGCTATTTGTCTATGTTTAATCATAAAGATAAAAACTTTACTGGGAAGGAAGACTTCAAAGATATTTGAACAAACCTAGGAGATGTGTGGATGTCTATTGCACACATTACTGTTACTGACTGCTTTTTGTAATTGAATTTTATTTATTTCATCTGCATTCCTCCAGAAGAAAATTCCATGAGACAGCAGAAAGTTGTAAAATAAGACAGTGGGAGATGCTTTTAAGTGCTAAACATGCTTAATTTGCGTGTGACTTCATTTTGATATTTTATCCAGGTAGAATCACATTTTGTTTGTGACTCACCTCCACAGCAAAATTTGCTAACGCATGCCTTTGCAGTGGTACTGAAATTGGAGACATTTGCTTCAGATCCAGATGGAGGAAGTATTTATCGCCACCAATATATGATTGGCATGGGAAAGAGAGGTGGTGGTGTATAGTTTCTGATCGCTTGACTTGGCACCAGTATCAGGAATTAAATTCCAAACCTTTCTGCAGTGTTTCATGGACTGGGGGCACATGACACTATTGATTGTGAACTTGTCAGTTGGATGGGGGTGTTAAGTGTGGTGGTCCACTTTTATCTGGTTTAAAGGAGTGAGCTATATGACATCTGGTTTCACCCTCACTCTTATCTCATCGTACAACACAGTGACTCTCACTCACACACTCTGTAGTCACCTACACCCAGTATATGATGGAGACACAACTCTACACTGCATAAGAGGAGGCCACTGTGTGTAAAGGAAGAAAACTCTTCCTGATTTGGTGCCTGAACTTGTGGTTGGGACCTCCCGGCCAACAATGCCATATGATTTTTCATTTTCTTCATTTGATGTGTGTCCTTTGTCATCTGTATGAGTTATCAGCAGCTCCTTTTTTTCTGTTTAAAAGTTCATGAGGTGAGTCTTTGTATCGTAGTATGTTTAACACACATGACAATTTTAGAACAGAGTTATCAAGTCATTGGAAGGTCATTTACATTAGTTCATTACAAAACTGGACATAGTAATGAATTTTATGAGACTCTACCTTTAATGCTTCTCCATTTTGTTCAGTTCTATTTCTCTGGTGTATTAAGTCTCTGTAACATTTTGATTTATGTTATCAAGGCAAGACTATACTCAAATCCACGTTACACTGTTGTAGCACATTTGAGTAGCATCAAGAACCTAGCAATTTTAGTTTAATGTTGGCTGACTGTACAGGGAAATTTTTCTGGATTACTGATTACCATGCAGCATGAATAAATTTTCACTTGAATATAACAGTATGTGCAATGTAAATACGCACAGTACTTCAAAGTAGTTAACTTTTTGACATGTAAAAGCCTCACCAAAGAGACATATGACAATAGAGAAGTTTGATGGAATGATAAGAACAGGCCTAAAGGTAGAAATCCAATGTATAGTAAAGGCATTGAGTGATTGAAAGATGCGCACGTGTGCCTCTCCCCCCTCTCCTCCCCCCCTCTCTCTCTCTCTCTCTCTCTCTCTCTCTCTCTCTTTTTCGCACACGCACACACACCCGTGTGACTACATTGTGCTGACTGACAATAGTGTAGCTGTGCAGTATGTATTGTGCTGTAATTAACTTTCATTTTGCAATTTAAGCAAGTGTGCCCACTCTCATTTGTTAGACAGCTGAAGTACTTATTGCTAAGCATTAAGTAAAAAATAGGCAGTAGCCTTTAGACACTAATAATATGTTTATGACCTTGTCCTCCTGAAACATTATTATTTATTTGTTCTAATATTATAGGCCAACAGCGAAGTCGTATGCTGGCAACACTGTTCAAGGATGAGAGATGCCAACAGTTACCAGCATACTCCATTTTAGAAAAAATGTATTTAGACAGGATCATTCGTCGCTCAGAGCTGCAAGAATTTGGGAATTTGCTTCAACCACATCAGAAGGCACTTACTCCTGATGGTGAGTTTCCTGTCTAGTAAATATTGTGTAATAAAAGTACTAGAGATATTGTGTAATAAAAGTACTAGAGATAAAGGAAACAGAGACAGAAAATATGCAGTAATTGTAACACATTTTGTGCGTTGAACGCTATTTTGTCACAGTCACTGGTATTTTACTGAAACTGGTATGGAGCAGAAGAAATGTAAGATAATGGATTTAACAGAAACAAGTGTTAGAATTCACATGCTTAAAGCAGTAGGTATAACGGATGCTGATCAGTAACCAAAAAAATAAAAAAAATTGCACCTGGATCAACCCCTCTCACAAGCTAGTGTGCTATGTATTAAACTATATGAGTAGGTTATATGTATTATATAACAGAGGTCTAAAATCTATGCCCTGAGTATGGGAGAAAAATTTAATACCCATAAGATACTTCTAAAATGCTTACATGTGTGAAACTAACTGCCACATAGTTTGGTTTGCTATAGCGGCGGCACTCTAGAATCACATCGGTACTTGAATATTACAAGATTTTTGCCTGAGAAGCCTACAGTTGACACTACTGTTCTTTTCAAAAATTCCACCTTCTTAATTTTTGAGACTTTATGCACCAGAGAGTAATATTGTTGTTTATTTTACAATTATGAACTTCATGAATTTAGTTATAAAGTATTGCTTAACAATAGTACTGAAAGTGCTACAAAAATTATGAAAATTGTGCTTGAAAAAATGAGTGTGTCTGTCAGAATTTAAAATTTGTTGGCCAAGACCTCTGTTGATAAGCTGCAGTTATGGCTTTGTAAAAGGAAAAAAAGGCTTTGCTACTTTCATGAAAAGATGCTCTTATTCTACAAATATCTTCAGTATCCTTACAGTTACTCACCCCTCAGTATTAAGTTGCATGCCATAAAGCTTGTTTTGGTATCTCAGACTGTTACTGTTCAGGGGGCACACTAAATATGAAGAAAAAATAAATAAATTTGCCAAGAATTGGCAACTGCATCACTATTATGAGTGAAACTGGGTCATTCTTTGTGAGAGACTTTAATTCAGTACCTCATCAGTTTTGTGGTGAGTTGATGTGAATTTTCAATTTTTGTAAATTTTTTGCAGGTTCCACAATCTTAGAGCGAGCAGTCATTGAACACAATCTGCTATCTGCTAGTAAACTTTATAATAATATTACTTTTGAAGAACTTGGGGCCTTGCTGGAAATTCCTCCGATTAAAGCAGAAAAAATTGCTAGTCAAATGATAACAGAGGGCCGTATGAATGGATACATTGATCAGATTGATTCCATTGTTCACTTTGAAAGTTTGTATATCCCGTTATTGTTTTTGAGTGGTGTGAAAAATGATATTTATATCTTAAAACCCTTGTTTCTGTTTGTGTCATGGCTTGTAATTTTTAATTTCTTCCATTTCAGCACGTGAAGTTCTGCCGACATGGGACAAACAAATACAGTCACTTTGCTACCAAGTTAATCAGATAATTGAAAAGATAACAAATACTGAACCAGAATGGATTGCTAAGGCTCTGGAAGAACAAATGATTCACTGATAAGCCTTGTAATGGATTATTTGAGTAACGTTGTTCCTTTTGTCACTCTTTTGTTATTAAATATTTTCACGAAAAATATTTGGTTTTACAAATTCCTGCAACTACCTCATTATGTATGTATAAAACATAATTTTGCATGGACTTTGATAATACCTTATTAAAATGACATCACAGGTTAGGCAAAATTGGCAGCACCAGTATTAATGTTTCTAAACCTGTATATACTGTTAGGCAGCATGCATACATTCTTAAAACATCTAAATAGAAACAGTTGTACATGGTATCTGTATAATGTCCACACTGTACTCGCTATAAAAGGAATATTGATAAAATTCAGAAGTGTCTAGTTTCACAATGGAATGATATTTGGGCTACTATTTTGACACGTTGTGTTCTAAAGAGATTAAAAAACAAATTGCTTGATCTTGTCAGACTGGCTACTTCAATGCGGGAAATGTATGAGTGGATCAAAGAGTGTTAGGTAGTCAAAAATGCCACCAGCAGCAATTATTGACATTTAGTTAGTGCTAAAGCACTAGGCTACAAATCTGAGGTCTAGCATTCAAACCTCATCTGATCATAGTTTTTTGTGATACTTATTGCTTCTGTCACCTTTGGCATTCTATGAAAAATTAAAAGTTTAAAATTTTCAAACCAATTGATGGGTTAAGAACAGTTATACCTTACATTAGTCTTTGCAACTTATTCTCAGATTTGATACTACTCTAAAATTTATGCTCATTGTATCACTTCGACATCTGGTCTACTGGCAGTGTGAAATTGAAATGAAAGTAAGGTAACAACAACTGACTTTTGTTTGAATTGGAATAACTGTAGAAATGTATTGACAACTGTATCCTGTTTTCGGCCACACACTATTGATTGGATCTATTGTAACCAAAGCTGACCAGCCCTTTTTATCCATCCTATACAGTGGATTAGACTTCTGTAAATTTTCTTAATTGTCCGAACAAGCTGCTGTTCCTGAATCTGGGCTGTTCAACTTGTAAAATTCCTACTTGTAGTCAACCTGTAGCTGTTTCTGAACTTTTTTATTGCAGTTATAAGGCTTTTTCATTGACAAAGTTGTTGAGACTGGACTTCTCTTCAGAAGGAGCAAATTCAAATTGCCATTCTGGCAGCCAGATTCGTATTTACCTAAATCCTTTCAGGCTAATACCAGAATGGTTCCTTTAGCCTGATTAGTTTCTGGTCCCATACTTACCTAGTGAAGTTAATGTTCCACCTCCGAAGTACTTTACAAGAAGGTAAGAGCTAATCTTCCTTTTTGACTGTATTAGAACAGCAATACTTAAATATCAACTTTACATCTGTGTCTAAAACAGATTGCGTCCAAATGCTGTATTTTTTCCTGCGTATTCGTGCTCTATGAACCATTAGCATCATGTATGAAGCGTAAGCTATTCTACCGTGTATAAATAGACGAACATGAAATTTTCTTATGGAATCAATTGAATTTTGATATAGTTACACATTTATCATTCTAGCTACTGACTACTTACAGAATTGTTTATCACTTCTCATTCTGATGCTAAACATACACATTTACTTTGTAACAAAAGAAACGCTGTAGTAACCAACAAAGTGAACTGATTATGTGGCCAGGATGGCAGCACAATTGTGTTTATGCACAAGAAATAGGTTTGGGAGACTGTAACAGTGAACACTTGGGTATCCTTACAAGTGGAATACTATCAACATGCCTGTACACCTGTGTCCTGCATAGTACAACCAATAAATATAGACACACTTCTGCTGCAGTGGTGAGATAGCCAAGTGTGTATAGTGTCAGACTGGTGCACTATAGGTCATAGGCTCAGTGCTAATAGTATAGTTTTATTTTTGGTGACGTTGAACTATGTTGTGTACATGACCAAAATAAGGGTGAAAGTCACAAATTTTAGATGTTGATTTATGACTGCAAAACTAATATTATAGAGACCAGACTGTAGAATGTTCATGACATAAGTTCCCCACAAATTTCTTGAAACTTAAATGCTCTTGTGGGTAGATGTCGGTCATAAAATGTTGATGGTGCAGGAGCAATTTATCTTACTGATGTTTGTATGAAGTGTTACTCTATAAATTGTAACAACTTGTATGCACCTTCTGCGTATTGAATATCGAAACAATTGTATTTTTATCTCCCTGCCACCTACTTTGTAACCAGTGCAATGGAAGTGAAAGTGTGGTAAGTATGAAGAAAAAGACAGCAGGGAAAAGCATTCTGTAACTGGGTCAAACCCACAAACTGTAGTGTACTAACTTGTGACATGACACACTAAGCTATGGTGGTGAAGCCAATGGATTAATTGCCGGTAGGCTTACCTTTTTATCTTTTTATACAGGAGATTCATGCTTTGATTCTTGTTGGCAACAAAGTTATTTATCAAGTTGACTTTAAACTTCTGGTCACTTGTAATTTGTTTAACCACGTTTTGTGCAACGAGAACTGAACCTGTCATTTGTCATTGAATTGTGAGGGCAATTTTTAATTCTTTTAAGAATGCTCATACTTCTTTCAAAGAAGCTGTAGTGACAGGGAATGTAAGAATCAGTTTGATAAACTTCATTATAGATTCTTGAAGACAATTGTCCGTTATGAATTTAAAAATGTCTGTGGATGATAAGTATTTGTCACGGTAAACAATTTAGGCTGTGACTCAACATCTCCACTGTATGATGAGTAGCAATCTATCCTTTCCTCATAGTGTTGTCATTATTCCATACTGGATTTTCCTTTTTAAAATCTCTAACCTACCTATACAATTAAAGGATGTAATCTTGTTTGATTTTGTCGAATGGGTTTTTTCCCATCTCATAACCCAGTGCTGTGTTCCTTTGTTACCATTTTCTGACACTTTACAATGCTGCCTGTCTGTCCTCCTTTCTCTTCTTTCCAGTGTTTAATTTGTCGCCTTCCAAACTGCACCATACACTCTCACTTACGATCACATTTTGTAACCATCTTGTCCATGTGCATCACAGGCTTACACGCTGATTGTTGGTGCAGCATCTCATATGCCACATTACTCCAGCCGATATCATTAATCCTAGACCTCCAAATTGGTCACTCTTCCTGTCTCCATTCCATTTCGCACATATTAGCCTCACTTGGTCTAGTCACATCTGCTGTCGCCCCCTTCTTCAAGCATATTCACCCACAGAACTGCAACCCACATTACAGTCTGCGTATTTATTTTTTCTTTGATCTCTTTGTGTTTTCACATCGATTTCAGCTGGTTTTTACCTGTTACTGTTGGCTCACTCCCTCAGGTTTCATATTGTTTCCCCATATTTCATTCAGTCCATCCTTCTCATGATTTTTTCCCCTGTATTTTTGTGAATTTTTTGAACATTCTTCTACATTATTTACACCATCCATGCCAATACAGAATAGTTCTCTTATCCCTAGCCAGAAACCTGTCCCACTTAACTGTTCCTGCCTATTTGTTTCGCTTATGGACCCCCCATCAAATTACCTGCCTCCAGCTGCAACCTCTCGTTTCACAAAGACCTCAATCTGTTTAGATTCCGCCAATCCTTATCCCTCAACAACATAATCCTCAGGCCCAAATCATCTTGCAGTATCTCCTCTCCATCCATAAAATTCTCCTGCAGTGGTATCCCAAATTCCTGGATCCCATCTCACACATGGAAATTTTTGCCTTCCAGGAACTAGAACTACATGCACTGCACAACCTCAAAAAACACTACAATCTGTTCACCTCCTACTCCCACCTTGGATTACAATTCTCCACCACCTCTACAATAACTTCCAAATCTTCCCCCACATCCTGTCAAAACTGACAAACCCTGCCTTGCAGACCTACTATACAGGGTGGTCCATTGATAGTGACTGGGCCAAATATCTCGCGAAATAAGCATCAAACAAAAAAACTACAAAGAACGAAACTCGTCTAGCTCGAAGGGGGAAACCAGATGGCGCTATGGTTGGCGCGTTAGATGGCGCTGCCATAGGTCAAACGGGTATCAACTCTGTGTTTTTTTTTAATAGGAACCCCCATTTCTTATTACATACCGAATTTACATGAATCTAAGCCGCACTCGAATCTAAGCCGCACCTGAAAAATGAGACTCGAAATCAAGGAAAAAAAATTTTCCCGAATCTAAGCCGCACCTGAAATTTGAGATTCTAAATTCAAGGGGAGAGAAAAGATTTAGGCCGCACCTCCAAATCGGAACAAAGTTGGTCTATTATAATATGAGACACAATTTAGGTCGAATGAATGACGATACAGCTACAGTAGTTTGGTTCAAGTCGTAAGCTTAGCGGTTAAGCTTTACGAGGTAGCCATTGCTATGCGTCAGGCACTCCGTCTGTATTTATACGGATACCCTTCCTTTTTCACGTGCTTCGTCTGGTTTGAATTGGTTGCTCACTTTTCTTTGATCTGATAAGTGTCGTTCTCTTTGTTATAGGTGTTCACGTCACTCTAAGCTGAAAATGCATTATTGTACTGTGTCATTCATTGTTTATCGCATTCTGATAATGAGTGCTTACGACCTGTCGCCACTCGCGGCATGGCTTGCTTTTGTGCGTGCTACCGCCACTTACAATAAAAAAGAGAGAGGAATTATCTCATTAGCGAAACAATGGCAAGAGACTGGTATTTGTTGTTACTTACACTGCTGCTTTCATTGATAATGATCAACAAGAACCAAATAATAGACTGCGTATGATAGATGTTCTGAATGAAAGTTTGCAAAGATTTTCAAACGGAGAAAAATTTTAGTTAGACGCCTCCCGTGTACATTACATTCTTCACAGAAATTAGTCATCTTAGATTTAAAAATCTAGTCAGTTGCCATGCTTCATTTTGACTGTATCACTATTAGGCATAAGAATACTATGAATATAAACGTGACATGATATGTATATTCTTCCGCATTTGCTGTTGTCTCACACTAGTTTCGTAGGTTATTTGGCAGACAGGATTTAAATGAGATAAAAGCAAACACAAAAGAATACTTGGCAGAATATTTATATTCGTATTATTCTTATGGTGAAGAGAATACTGCATGCGATTCACAATTCATAAGAGTTCCTATTAACAACCATATCTTCTCACAGGTAGGAAAAAATTCAGAACGTAGAGTTGGCCATATTGACAAACATCCCAAACAGTCTTGCTAGTCCGATTTTCGTAGTACATTGAAATGCTGCTACATTCGAAGATGAACAATACAGAATTTGTATTTACTTCATTCGATAATGTATGAAAATGCAGTGGTCGAAACTTGGGGCGGAGAAAAAAAATCTCGTCTTCCACCTTTTTTTTTTTTTTAAATTTATTTACTGACGCAGAGGTTTTGGCACTGGTATTTATCTTTGTGCCTGTAAAGCGTGTCTGTGTAGCGCTACATATATTCGACGGCAGAAGTTAATTGTGGCGGCACCTACCAACATTTTTCAGAACTTCCGCTTACTTTGCACTCGATTCTAAGCTGCAGGCGGTTTTTTTTTTTATTACAAAAACCGGAAAAAAGTGCGGCTTAGATTCGAGTAAATATGGTATTCGTGCAGTACGTAAGGAAATATGAATGAACCACTTCTTTCGCTTTGTGATAAATGGCGCTGTAATAGTCACAAACGTATAAGTACATGGTCTCACGTAACATTCCGCCAGTGCCGACGGTATTTGCTTGGTGATACATTACCAGTGTTAAAAGGGACTGTTTACCAATTGCAGAAAAGGTCGATATCGTGTTGATGGATGACTGTGGTGATCAAAATGCCCAACAGGCATGTGCTATGTATGCTGCTCGGTATCCTGGATGACATCATCCAAGTGTCTGGACGGTTCACCTGATAGTTACGTTATTTAAGGAAACAGGAAGTGTTCAGCCACATGTGAAACGTCAACCACTACCTGCGACAAATGATGATGCCCAAGTAGGTGTTTTAGCTGCTGTTGCGGCTAATCCACACACCAGTAGCAGACAAACTGCGCGGGAATCGGGAATCTCAAAAACGTCGGTGTTGAGAATGTTACGTCAACATCGATTGCACCTGTACCATATTTCTATGCACTAGGAATTGCATGGCGACGACTTTGAACATTGTGTACAGTTCTGCCATTGGGCATAAGAGAGATTTTGGGACAATGACAGATTTTTTGCACGCGTTCTATTTAGCGACAAAGCGTCATTCATCAACAGCGGTAACGTAAACTGGCATAATATGCACTACTGGGCAGCGGAAAATCCACGATGGCTGTGACAAGCGGAACATCAGCGACCCTGGCGGGTTAATGTATTGTGCGGCATTATGGGAGGAAGGATAATTGGTCCCCATTTTACCGATGGAAATCTAAATGGTGCAATGTATGCTGATATCCTAAGAAATGTTCTACCGATGTTACAACAAGATGTTTCACTGCATGACAGAATGGCAATGTACTTCCAACATGATGGATGTCCGGCACATAGCTTGCATGCGGTTGAAGCGGTATTGAAAAGCATATTTCATGACAGGTGGATTGGTCGTCGAAGCACCATACCATGGCCCGCACGTTCACCAGATCTGACGTCCCTGGATTTCTTTCTGTGGGGAAAGTTGAAGGATATTTGCTATTGTGATCCACGGACAATGCATGATGAGCTGCATCAGCACATTGTCAATGCATGTGCGAACATTATGGAAGGCGAACTGCTTGCTGTTGAGAGGAATGTCGTTACACATATTGCCAAATGCATTGAGGTTGACGGACATAATTTTGAGCATTTATTGCATTAATGTGGTATTTACAGGTAATCACGCTGTAACGGCATGCGTTCTCAGAAATGATAAGTTCACAAAGGTACATGTATAACATTGGAATAACCGAAATAAAATGTTCAAACGTACCTACGTTCTGTATTTTAATTTAAACAACCTACTTGTTACCAACTGTTCGTCTGAAATAGTGAGCCATATGTTTGTGACTATTACAGCACCATCTATCGCAAAGCGAAAAAAGTGGTCCAACTAAAACATTCATATTTCTTTACGTACTACACGAATATGTAATAAAAAGTGGGGGTTCCTATTTTAAAAAACAGTCGATATCCGTTTGACCTATGGGAGCGCCATCTGGTTTCCCCCTTCAAGCTAGACAAGTTTTGTTCTATGTAGTTGTTTCGTTTGATGCTTATTTCATGGGATATTTCGCATGGTCACGATCAATGGACCACCCTGTATATATCCCACCCTCAAAAACTACCTCCCACATCCATACAGAATACAGAACCTACACAGACCAAAAGCACAATCATGGACCTTTCCTGCAAAAGATTTTACCCCATAGAAGTACCAATCCTTTCCAAAGGCCTCATATTTTGCCCCACTCCCAAATTAAATTATGCAGGACTTGTTAATGATCTTCTCTCCTCCTCCCCTTTTTCGCCACCAACACTACCAATCACACTCAACCAAAGACCAATGTTGAACCCTGCCTGACTCAGTTCACTCCTCCATCCAACTGTCATCCACTACACCACTGCCCTCACGTCATCCTCTGTTAACTTGCCATAATTTCTTAATCTTAAAAGTTGCCTCACCATCGTGCCGCAGACCTTACATCTGCGTAAAGAACTGCAATCCTCCACAGAAAAACGGATCCTGACCTTATTATCTCATCTGCTGACAAAGGCTCCACCACTGGCATTTTGAACCACAAGAATTATGTAGCAGAAGGGCTCCATCAGCTGTCGGGTACGTCCACTTACCAACCCTGCCCCCGTGACGCCATTCCAGAATTGCAGCAGGATCGCCAGTCTCTTCTAACTAAATCCTTAGGCCCATCCCAGGATTTCTCCCCAGTCTCTCTCTCTCTCTCTCTCTCTCTCTCTCTCTCTCTCTCTCTCTCTCTCTCTCTCTCTCTCTCTCTCTCTCTCTAAAACGCGGGCGGAACTTCCCCTTTCCTTGCGACGACCCGCATTGGGGCTGGGTGCGGACAAAAACCAGGTCACCTATCTTAGCATGGTAGGGGCACCTGCCTCGATTATATTTAGAGGCCTCCCTCTGATGATCAGCGAGAATATTATTCTTGGCCCTCAGTTTATTCTCCTGGAGAACGGCTGGCAATAAACCATTTATTCTCCATAAGTTGGACAATGGGGAATTCACCTGATATGCAAACATCAAGCTATTAGGCGTGGTACCGGTAGATTCATGATTCGCTGAACTAAACGCCTGATTAATCCACCGCAAGGTCTCGCCTCACTTGGCGTGGGCACGCGCATGGTAAATACACAAAGCAGACTTGAGATTACGATTCACTCTTTCGGCGAAGGAAGGTTGTGGGTGATAAGGGGTAGTAGTAATATGTCTGAACCCCCGATTAAAGCAAAATGCCTTAAAATTACAGG
This sequence comes from Schistocerca serialis cubense, assembly GCF_023864345.2. NCBI lineage: Eukaryota > Metazoa > Arthropoda > Insecta > Orthoptera > Acrididae > Schistocerca > Schistocerca serialis. The sequence continues at coordinate 586,261,021 of NC_064639.1, forward strand.
ATACGAACGCCGGAGCATTATCCGTGACCAAACTCTTGGGCGGACCAAACTACAACATGACCTGAGTAAGCTGCTGTATGGTAATCAAAGCAGTAACTCTGCGACTGGGTAACAACGGCTACAAATACATACTTATTACCCCTCCTGGTGCGTGGCAGGGGGCCGATATAATCCACAAAGACTCGATCCAGGGGATATTCTTCACGCACAGAATGCAACAAACCCCTACGCGGACCCGAATCAGGTTTAGCCCTCTTACACTCATAACAATTGTTGACGTAAGCATGAACATCACGATACAAGTGAGGCCAATAAAACTTCTCGTGTACCTTGGCCAGAGTGAAAATATTTAACCACCATGGGAACCAAGGCTCCAGGAAGACAGATCTTTAAATTGCGACCATCACGGTCCTGCTTACAAAGCACGCGGTCACGCAGAGTAAAACCGGTAACGACCTGACCTTGCTGAAGTTGCTCATAAATGCCACCCAAATGCGGATCTCTCCTCTGTTCGCCGTCTAAATCACCAGACAGACTGGGCATTTCAGTGAGGACAGCACAAACCTCGTAACTAGGTTGACACGGACCGGACTCTTGCTCAGTAAACATGTGACTCAAGGCGTCTGCAGTCTCATTATCAGCACCCCTAATATATCGGACTTGGAAGCAGAAAGCCGACAGCCGCACCGCCCACCTGGCAATACGACCAGCCTTACGGGGGTGGGCCAACCCCCAACTCAGAGCCTGATTGTCGGTTTCTAAGATAAACTCACGGTGGTCCAAAAAGAAAAGAAATTTCTCCACCGCAAACAACACAGCCAAGGCTTCACACTCGTAGACAGAATAATTACTTTCCGCTTCAGTTAGGCACCAAGAGGCATAATCGATAGGGCGTCTTTCCCTCTCCTGTTCCTGCAATAGGCGGCAGCCAACCCAGCATTGGAGGCATCCGTCTGCATGATAAAGGTGTGGTTAAAATCAGGAATAGCCAGAACAGGAGGATTAGCCAAGGCGGACTTCAGAGCCTGAAAGGCACGCTGCTGTTGCTCTCCCCACACAAAGGCTGAGTTCTTTTTATGAAGACGGTTAAGGGGGCAGCGAGTTCAGCAAAGTTAGGAATGTGCTTATGAAAAAAATTGACCATGCCAATAAATCTGGCCACACCAGACGATCACGGGGGGGCAGGAAAGTCCCTAATAGCTTTGGTTCTCTCATGATCAATATCAACCCCACGAGCCGAGACAACATGCCCCAGAAAAGAAATACTAGGGCGACATAAGGTGATTTTGGATGATCTAACAGTGAGACCCGCTGACCTTAATCTGCCAAATACTTCCTCTAAATGCTGAAAATGTTGAGAAAATGACTGACTGAAAACCACAAAATCATTCAAATAGTTGTAAACACATTTAGACTTGATGTTGTGAAGAACATTATCTAGCAATCGGGACAACACGGCTGCGCCAGTAGCTAAACCAAAGGGGACACGATTGAACTCGAAAAGGTACCAGTCCGTACAAAAGGCCGTAACATGCTTAGATGACTCAGCAAGAGGGATCTGATAATACGCCTGATTCAAATCCAGGATCGAAAATATGGTAGCATATGGTAGTGCCTTGGAACCAACAAAAACAGTTATGCAAATCAGGCAACGGCATGGACTCAAGAATAACCTTCTTATTGAGTTCTCGGTAATCCACTACAGGCCTGAAATCGGTGCCGTTCGCTTTAGGGACCAAAAACTTGGGTGAGGCATAAGGGGAAGTAGATGGTGGAATAACACCCTCTTGCAGCATTTGCTGGAATTTATCCCTAAGGACACGCATCTTAGGAGGCGATACGGCACACGCCGAACAGGGATGTCATCAGTTAGCTGAATTTCATATTGAATGAGATTCGTGGCACCAAGCCGAGTAAGAACGTCGGGAAACTTGCCAACTAGGCGCCCAACCTGGAGAGCTTCTTCGGCAATCAAGTGAGCCAGATCCACACCACCTTCCTCACTACCTTACTGCCAATTACAAGAACAAAACCCAATACAAACCTCGGGGCAAAACTTAAAATAAAACTTGGCCCCCCCCCCCCCCCCCCCCCCCCCCGCCCGCCCGCCCCCGAGTAATCAAACACGAGCCCGGTATGCTGAATAAAATCACAACCCAATATTAAAGGAGTGCTAAGCTTATCGGCCACAATAAACGAGAAGGGCCACGAGAAACCATTAATCGAAACGCTCCCACGCACCACACCAAAAATATGCAACACGCGACCATCAGTTAAACGAAATCTACTCTCGTACGGGCGGGAAAGAGAGAACCTGCACAAATGCTTAAACTCGTTGCACCATTGCCTGTCAATAATGGATACTGAGCACCCGGAATCCAACAAAGTGCAAACAGGCTCCTGACCAATCCTAGCATACTCATATGGAAGGGGAGGGATTTTAGGAACAAACAGTTACCATTAAGGAGCCAACTCCCTTTACGCTTATGCTTATGAGCCCTCCCCTGCCAGTCCTGGCGTCATCTAGGAGCACGAGGACGACACTGCAAGGAACAGTCGCGACCGAATGCTGGATCGAGCCACAGCTAAAACAATGCCGCCTCCTGTTAACCAAGGCATCTTGCGGGGGGGTCTGGGCCCTTGGGCTGCAGAGGCCAATTACTAACCAAGTGCCAGTCAGAAGCACAACGGAAACAGCGGTGCTTACTACCCTCCAAAGTCAAAGGTTGGGGTTCAGATGTGATACCAGACGATCGCACCGACAAACCCTCCAACTGCCATTGCACATTGGTTAAAGCAAGGAAATCAGCACATGAAGTAAGCTCAAAAAACTGTTGATAAGTAGTGGGACGCTGCAGTAAAACCAAAGCAGCTCTGTCCTGAGGTCGCTTACCATCAAGAAGCACGGTCACCACTTCTTCCTCAGTCATGGCAACATCGAGAGCAGAGATAGCAGTATGGACACGCTCAAAATACTGGGCTAATGTTTCATATTGCCCCTGTACCTTCCAAAAATATTCATGGAGCAATTGATCGTGCATACGTGCAGACAAGAAGTCCTTTAGAATGCGCTCACGCACGGTAAACAAGGATCCCCTGCCCCGCAGCGCCTCTGACAACATAGCTGCTAAACGACCTCTAGCCAGGGTGTACAACACAGACAAAATAATGGAATGATCAATACGTAACGCATCAGCATGAACTGACAGCTGAACCAAAAGCCCCAGAAACACCTTTATCTTTTGCAAGGAGTCCACGACTAAAACTTGTACCTTGTGCAGTAAGGCAGTCAAAGGATGTGGTAAACGGGAAAAACTCTCAGAAACCGCAGATGTCTGGCTATTAGTGACAGTGTGCTACCTATTGCCAAGACTGTGCTCCTGACCGCTTTCCCCAGGTAACTCGTCCGCGTCCGAGGCCGACTTCAACAAATGCATTTGCAGCAATTGCACTAATGCCGAAAGTTCATTAAACTGAGTAACATTTTTAATCAAAGCCAGCGACTGCAAATCAGACAAATAACGGGCATAATGGGACAGATGGGCTTGCAAACGTGCCACTTGGCAACACGTAGGTAAGTCTGACTCAAATAGGGTTACGGTTGGCTCCAAACTGCACAAGCTACGAGATATATATGCATGCGACTCACCGACTGGCGGAAAAACCTCAGGACGGATATGTACAGGAGCATCAATACTCGCACGCAACCGTGCCGCTAACTCTGGCACTGTCCTACCGACTGGGCGCTCACGCAGTTGTAATTCGTGAACAAACTGCTCCTTCTTCAAATACTGTACCCCCGCACACTACCTAGCGGACATCATGGCAGCTAAACAAAAAAACACACGACCAATTAATAACAAAACATACACAAAACAAGTTAACACCAGAATAACGTTAAATATATAAAAGGCAAAGGCTGACCCAAAGGAGGACGTGGCTCTGCTACCAGTGAGCCGTGGTAGGGGAACAAGGGGGAAACAAATGGTAGCACCAAAATGTTTTCTTTAACAGGGTGGCTTTATTGGAGTGAACAGTAGACAATGAAATTTAAATAACAACGCTCTACAAATATGGCTTCACAGGTAAGATTAAATTTATGATTTTTTTTTAAGTAAGGTACATCACCCAACAGAATGCCGAGAAAGACGAACACTGGGGTTTGCCCATGATTATGACACAATCATAACAACAAAGATAATCATCTTAGCTGTAGCATGCTGAAACACACAAACAGCACCAAACTACCAAGGACGGAAAAGTACTTCCCTGTAAACTATATCCGGGAGCAGCACAGCCACAAGCTCCTGCCAAGGCGCAGTCCAGGGAAATTGCCGCGAGAAAAATGATCCAGCACAAGTATCGTCACCCAGACCTCAGCAAGGCGCAGTCAGGCTGGGCAGGAAAGCTGGTAATCAGGCGACGACTCCAACCACCGACCCGGGCCAGCGACAGCGCGGAGGGACCCACCATCCGACGCAAAAGGCAATGCTCGTGCCCAAACTTGACTGCCCACGCACACGCCACCAGACAGAGACGGCGCCACCAACCACCAGGAGGCGCCCCGCAACGGAGAAAGAAACACCACTCGGAGGCCCAACGATCGAGAATCGATTGGGAATACCGCTGCCATTTCACAAAACTGATGCTCTTCTTGGTTTCAAAATTGCACCTACTGTTAAAACATGTAGTTTTGTGTTGAGTAAGAGCTTAGAATTAGTTGTAAAGCCAAAGCAGGAAAAAGAAATGATAAGAATGCTAAGTAGGCCAGAAGCACTATTGAATGACTGAATCCCAATTAGTGGCATGGTGAAGATAACTATCCCCTCCTCCTCTGTATTAGGGGCATGACAGCGCATTTCATTGCCTGTCCGCCGCCCCCCCCCCCCCCCCCCCCCCCCCACTCCCGCCCCCATCCACAACAACATATAGTAATTACATAGAATTTACTCAATAATAATATATTTTTTGGAAAATTTGGTTTCTCTTGGAGATCATTTGGTGCCCAGGGCATGTAGACCTCCTTGCTGCCCCCACTACCTCCCCCCACCCCCCCCCACCCCAGATGCCATTCAGCCCTCTATTCATCATCTGTGGTGATGTTTTGCAAAAGTCTTTTAACTCATTGTATTTACGATATATTATCTTAAGACCTCGTAAACTGAAATTCCAGTGTGTAGTAAAAGTTTGACGTGCAGTCTGAATCCTTAATTTTCCGAGAGTTTTTTCTTTGAGGTTGTGCTAAAGAAATGGTAGCAACATGCACTACTTTAACTGGAGTGTGGATGTATGTAGTCACGTGACCAAGGCAGTTCCTCCTATTTGCTTTTCCAAGTATTGTCACATGCCCAGTGCATTATTTGTCTAAAGAATCATACTGGTGGGAGCAACAAAAATAGTGTGAGGAACAAGTGCTGGGAAATGGAGGTCAAGGGGAGAGAATCTCATGTCAGTAGTAGTAGTAGTAGTAGTAGTAGTAGTAGTAGCAGCAGCAGCAGCAGAAGAAGAAGAAGAAGAAGAAGATACAATTAGAAGAGTGCAGGTTTTCTGTAGTACTGTTCATGAATGAATAATGCTTGTAATAATCATTTAAAAAGTTAGTAATAAACTGATGTCAGTGACATTAATGTGCAGTATGTATGTATGTATGTATGTATTTCACTTACTGTCAACAATGAAATAAGGTTTACATATGACAGGCTACCCAAAATACCAGAGAATTACATTGTACCAACCAGTCTATCTTTTACCTCAACTCTGGCCATTTGCACCAAACATTTTTCCTCAATTGCATCAAAACCTTGCAGTAAAACTGCCCATTTACAGTTTGAATAGCAGGAAAAACTCCTTATGCCCCCCTGCCCACCCAGTGGGACATCTGTGGCATTCCTCTGGATCCTAGGGCACGTTGGTATCCACAGAAACGAGGCAGCCGATATAGCAGCAAGGCTGCAGTCTCTCTTCCTCAGCCTGCGGTTCGCATGGTTCCCTTAGCCCATCTACAGAGCGTTTCATGTTGATCTTTTATGGCACACATATTGGTCTACCCTTCCCGATAATAAATTACGGGATGTAAAACTTCTTCCCTGTGCTTTGACCTCTTCCTCCCGGCCTCATCATTGGGAGGAGGTAATTTTAACTAGACTCCAGATAGGGCACTGTCTTTTTAGTCGTCAACATCTTTTAAATGACGATCCTCCCCCACTTTGTCCCCACTGCTCTCAACCATGGACGGTGAGACACCTTTTACTTCAGTACCCCTATTTTAACCCGCTATGTGCCCGTTTACAGTTGTTGCCTGATGTATCTTCCCTTTTAGCAGATGACATGCGCTCAGCCGATCGAATCCTTTAGTTTCAGTGTCAGTGTGATGACATCGGTTATTTGAAGCTCTTTTTTGGGGGAAACACTCCCCCTTTCAGTAGTGGTTTATAAGATTTCCTTCCGTTTTTAGTTTCCCTCCTTTCTGAGTTTTGCTCCCATTGCTGCTGATTTAACATTTGGTTTTTTACCCGTCCCCAAGCCACAGAATGGGTGCTTATTACGGAAGCAGTTTTGCACCCTAAAACCATAACAAATATAATCCTTATGACCTATTCCCCGAATACAAAAAAATTGTGTTGACATCATGTGGCTGCAAACTTGTCGAGCTTTTTTCAGCCTTGGAGAAGATGGCGTTTTTCCATTGTGATGATTGCTGCTTCATTTCAAGGTTATAATTGTAGACCCACGAGTCATCTCCTGCCTTGACTTTCAATAAGAATTTTGGACACACTCAAACTCTTTGTTGCAATGCGGTGCACATCTGACGCCTGAAGGTTTCGCTGGTTGTTGCTGGGAAGGCGAGGGACAAAATTTACTGCAATTAAGACCCATGTTCAGTTAATCAGCTGGAATTCATTGACATGTACGGTACAACAGCCCAAGTCTGTTACAATAATTGTGAATTGTTTGCCTGCAGTCTTCACAAATCACATCATGCACCGTCATGAACATTTCTAGTGGTGTACAAGTTGACGGTCGACAGCAATGTTTGTCACCTTCCACAGATTCTCAGCCTCTTGAAGGGCTTGAACCACTCAAATGTTCTTGCTTGCCTCAGTACACTCTCACCAAATGCTTCTGTCAACATGGGGTGGGTTTCAGCTACAGTTTTCTTCAACTTGAAAGAGAATTTGATGCAAATGCATTGCTCCTGCACATTATGCATTTCACAATTTGCAGAAGCAGTGAAACACATCCTGACAAGCACCATTACTCTCACAACTGCATGTGGCAAAGATGACACAACTTTGTGCCACAGCAACTAAGATCTACATCTTCATGTATACTCTGCAAATCACATTTGTGCCTAACAGAGGGTTCATTGAACCACCTTCACAATTCTCTATTATTCCAATCTTGTATAGCACGCAGAAAGAATGAACACCTATATATTTCCGTACGAACACTGATTTCCCTTATTTTATGATGATCATTTCTCCATATGTAAGTTGGTGTCAACAAAATATTTTCGTACTCGGAGGAGAAAGTTGGTGATCGGAATTGTCTGAGAAGGTTCCATCACAACGAAAATTGCCTTTCTTTTAATTATGTCCGGCCCAAAATGTAGGCAGTCTCCTTAGTAGATCTGTTACATTTTCTAAGTGTCCTGCCAATAAAATGCAGTCTGTGGTTAGCCTTCCTCACAACATTTTCTGTGTGTTCTTTCCAATTTAAGTTGTTTGCAATTGTAATTCCTAGGTATTTAGTTGAATTTACGGCCTTAAGATTTGACTGATTCATCGTGTAACTGAAGTTCAACAGATTCCTTTTAGCAGAACAATGAGGGCGCGGGAATATGAATTGGCAGAAGGAGATAGGACGGGGGGGTGAAACTGTTGGATGGAAGATTCGGATATGTATGTTACTGTAGGTCAAGGCCAGGATAATTTAGAGAATGGTGAATATGTTGTAAGGATCAATCCCATTTGCGCATTTCAGAAAAGGCGATGGTAGAGGGGAGGATCCAGATGGCTTGGGTTGTGAAGCAGCCATTGAAATCAAGCATGTTATGTTCAGGTGCATGTTGTGCCACAGAGTGGTGCACTTTGTACCCACCGTAGTTTCACGATGACCATTTATCCTGATAGACATCTGGTTGATATTTGTACCACCATAAAAAGCTGTGCAGCATTTGCAGTAGAATTGGTATATGATATGGTTGCTTTCAAAGGTGGATAGAAACCTCTGATGGTGTAGGATAAGCCTGTGACAGGACTAGAGTAGGACATGCTGGATGGGTGGGTTGGGAAGGTTTTGCACCTCAGTCTGCCATAGGGATATGAACCCTATGGCCAGGGGTTGCGAGTGGGAGTGGCTAAGATGTTATAGAGGTTGCGTGGGCAATAGAATACCACTTTAGGTGGGGTAGGGAGAGTTTTGGATAACATGCCCCTCACTTCAAGGCATGGTCATAGATAAAGCCCTGACGAGGTATGTGGTTTAGTTGTTCCAGTGCAGGAATGTGTTGGTTTATAAAGGGGGTGCTAAGGCATGATCATAGATAAAGCTGTGACGAGGTATGTGGTTTAGTTGTTCCAGTGCAGGAATGTGTTGGTTTACAAAGGGGTGTGCTTCTTTGTAGCTCTCTCTTTGGGGTGGTGGGAGGACTGGGAGTGTTTGGGGGTATGGCACAAGAAATCTGTTTGCAGGATAGTTCTGGGAGATAGTACCTGTCTGTGAAGGCCTATGTGAGACCTTCAGCATTCTGTGCAAGGAGTTCTTGTCATTGCAGATATGTCATCCCCAGATGGCCAGGCTGCACGGGGGGTATTTTTTGGGAGTGGAGGGGATGTTAGCTGTCAAAATGCTGGCACTGTTGGTGGTTGGTGGATTTAATGTGGAAAGAGGTATGGATGGAGCCATCAATAGCCAAAGTCCAGGAAACTGGCACTCTGGATCAAGGAGTGGGTCGGAGAGAAGGTGTTGAGTCTGTGAAGGAATGAGGCTAGGGCTTCTTGGCCCCGAGTCCAGATCATGAAGACATCAAAAAAAATATGAACCAGACCAGCGATTTACAGTTTTGTGAGGCCAGGAAGTTTTCCTTTAGATGTCAGATAACCCTTCACCCAACCGTTTCCTTCTCCCCCACCCACATCCTCTCCCCTCCTCCCAATTCACGTCTCCTCCACTTCATTGTGCCCGCTCTGCCAATGGACCAACAGGACTTTTCCCCTTGTGTGCTGCTCTGCCAGTGCACCCACAGGGCTTTTCTCCATTGTGTGTTGATCTGCCGCTGCACCCACACGATTTTTCCCCTTGTGCATGACTCTGCCAATTCACCCACAGGGCTTTGCCCTTCTCTGCTGCTCAACAAAGGCATTCATTTTGCACGTACCAAAATTGGATGATGCGCATTGTAGGGCATAACATTGTTGGTCAGAATCATTTTGCATTGTTTAACCAACAATAGCCATGTGTCATCTGCTTGTTTCCAAAATGTGTGGATATTTGTCTGATGTCTATTGATAATAGAAAAACACTGGGGGCCCATAGAGCACCACCCACTTATTTTGGAAGTCCAAGTTAAAAGATTCTCTTAATACATCATGCAACTGAGTATTTCACAAAGTAATTATGTCAAATAAACTGAAGAAGATTAAGTTGAATTCCTAAATAAAACCATTGAAATAGATGTGTATGCCAGTGACAACAAATTTTAGTGATCCTTTGTGCAGATTGTATGTGAAATTCTATAAAATAGAGCTGAACTCTAGTTACTTCATTTATCCGTCATGTATTTTGTGATTTCAGCAACAGTCGGAAAAATGTTTGAAAATAAAGCACGAATAAACAGTTTCCAGGAAATGAAGAGTTACTGCCAACCTTAATTTCTGTAGAAATGTACTATACATAAACTTACCTTGACTAAAGTTCTGTTGGTCTTTCTAAGCATATCATCATGATCTTGCTGTGAATTTGATAGCAAGGCAGCATCTTCATATCATACAATCATATTTGCTGGAATATACTGGTATCAATACAGAGTAGAGCATATGAGTGCGCCCAGTTTTGACAAGTACACTTGTTTCCATGCATCTTGATTAGTACATCAGAAAGGAGTTATGATGTGGATGAACAGAAATAGAACTTCTTAATGTCAGTTTGAATTCCTGATGTTCATATCCTGGTTCACTGTTCTTGAACTTGTTCTGCATTACCCATTGCTGAAAATAAACTAGCGGACAATGGGGGTAATATATTTTAATGCCTGCTTTGCCAAATAGGGAAATGATAAAGCCCAAAAATTCAGAACAATTTGAATGTTTGCTTTACAGTTTAATCTGTCAACAGTACTAGCTGTCCTGTTCTACAGAAGACAATTAATTCTCTTTCCTCATATTGACAGAAAATGGACGCTTTTATACGAATTCGACGAATTTTTTTGTCGTAAATTGTGAGATGCTGTGCAGTATGCCTTAAAATAAGAGTTGACAGTGGTATTGTAGGCACGAGGAAGTTACGAATACTGGAAAATACATCGTAAATAATTTCTCGTTGTCAATGCAGAATTTGTGTGAAAAATATATGAGAACATGTGAGAAAAGTAAGGGATTTAACAGACGCATGAAGTCATTCAGATGATGCATTTTTAAATTTTCATTTTTTCCTTGTGGGAAAGGTTTCTCTCTTCTCAAGGGTAATGGAAATACGTATGCAGTTTGCTGCATAGTCAGCTAACTTCAGAATGCAGCAACAATCGTTGTGATCTGCATGTGTTAACAAAAATGTCAAAATAATATAGAAATCAGAGCTCAGTTTTATTAAAATTTGCTGTCTTGTTTACTGAAGAGTTCTTCTTCTAATATTCTTTAGCTACACGAATTTCTGTTTTGAGCGTAGTGATTGCAAGTAAATTATGGTACTGGTACTTCAGTTTCTTTGTTCAGTGGAGCACATTCACAGAACTTGGGTTTAGAACAAACCCTTCAAGAGAAGGAGAAATTACAAGTAATGCTGTAGTATTACAAGCAACATATTTAGTTGACAGCAGCTCAGACTAGACATTTGAATATATTTGTTCAAAAACTTGTAATTGTTATTCCATGTCCCAACTCCAGGTGTGACGTTCTGCTTTGGCTGCCAGTGGACACACAGCATTAAACATAATGCTCTGCTGTGGCTGCCAACAGCCATGTCATAGTCAACATATTAAGAGCAATGTAGTTCTTGATTAACTAAAATTCCCTTGCAAAATTCTTGTCGCATCCAGCAAGTGGTCTAGATGCTCAGTGCTATTGGAGACTGGAGAAGACCCGTCCAGTCAGGTAACGTGGAGATGGCTAACTCGAAGTCTGAAAGAGTTGTGGAATTTGGTCAGGAACTAATCAAATGAACGCAAGACTTGAATAACTACAATATTTAATTGCTTGCCTTTGTCAGAATTGGATAATGACTTGAAAGTACATTAATCCTGATTGCAAAATCCCATTTAAGGAGGTACACGGCTAAGTAAGAATGCAAGCAGAGCTAGAGTGAATACTCTGACCTACATAAGTGTCTCTCTTGGACCACTGTCTGTACTGAACTACCTCAAGGGCTATGCCACTTCCGCCTTTATACTGTGAGGCAGGCCACGCAGCTCTTTCCATGTTGGTGCTTCTGGACACAACCCTGCAGGGCCTCAAGTATGACCCTATGTGGTCACCATCAATGCACTGTGACCCCTCACAGGTCGGCATGTAAGCTCATGTGGCACTTCGTGAGTCTGCGTGGCATTTCCAGCCAACACCCAAACCAGCACCATTCCTGTGGCATCTCCTTAGTACTCTGAGTACTTTTCTAGAAAACTTGTTCATTCTGGCTGCTCTTCTGTTGCCTTTGAGGCATTGCATTCCTTAAATGTGTGACAAAGTGAAGAAATGCTGCTATGAGTGTGTCAAGAGATGCAGTTTGTTAGAGAATTTGTGATTACAGGGACTTTCTCAGCTGAGAACAGCTTCTACATCATTAATGGCACAGCATCACTGTGTGTACATTTGACAGCGCAGAAAACAGTGGTGGAGGAAATTTTAATTGCATGCCATGTAATACAGGAGCCAATCACATTACAGTATGTACAGTACTGCATATAAAAGTAAGTCATTTGTAATTGAAGGAGCTATGCTGTACTGACACTCAGTATAAATCCTCTAAAAATGGACAAGAAAATCTGCTGTCATTCCAGGATTTCCAATGTGAAAAAGGCATGAGGTGGATTCAAAGATGCAACAACAGTAAAAAAAATATCACAGCAGTTAGTATACTGACTTCGTAATTTAGTGGCACAGTCAAGACTTATAATTGACTGGACAGCAGCAGGATTGAGATAATCCCACTTTTGGCAAATATGTTTCATTACAATGTATTAATTTGCATAATTTGTTAAAAGAATGAACAATACACAGTTGTTAACACTTTTTTGGATCTCAGAACGGCACAACATATGGTTTCTTTTGCACTTATATCTTGTCCAACAGAGTTACACATCAGTGACCTGCATCCTGCTAAGAAGGGAGTCAATAAGATCATTGATAAATCTTTTTGCCACCTCCTCCGAGGCAGCTACAAAATGTTCCTAAATTTATCAGAGACTCCTGGGATGGGGTCAGGCCGGTTTCCTCGCATAATCTGTTTGCAGGAGGCCAGTCAAAAAGAGCAATCTCATTCTGTTCTGCAAACCATTCCTGCACCATGTCTGATGTATATTGGAGACTGGTCTTGCCGGAAACAAATGAATCTCTGAGGATATAGTTGTCACATTGTTGGGATCATAATGTTACCTATGAGTATGTCTTGACTATCGAGAGTCTGCCTAAATTGCTGCAACTCTGTTTTCTCACACCATTGTGATGGTAAGTTAATTACGACTTTGCATCAGTGTATCTTATAAATGTTTTGTTACGGAAAGTGGTTGCATGGCATTGTATTCACAAAATGTAGTGCCTTGGTCTCATATTGATGACCCTGATTTGTTTCTTTCATTCGTGAGATACATGTTGTGCGTTACCAGTTTTGCACAAAGACCTGTAGACATTAGATTGCTTACCACATATCTCAAACTTTACATTTCCAGCTCCTACAGTGAACCCCGATGTGAAGTGCAAGATCTGCCTTCATCACATTGCCCACATTCATGTGCACATGTACACACATAAAAAAAAGTTTTGCCTCACCTTGGTTCTGAGAGTTCCGGAACCTGTATAGAAAATTGGAATAAAGATCAACATAAACATCATTTCCGCTCTTTTTATTGCTCATGAAAACCTCACATTGCATGTTGTACCACCATACAGCGAGACATTCAGAGGTGGTGGTCCAGATTGCTGTACACACTGGTACCTCTAATACCCAGTAGCACTTCCTCTTGCATTGGTGCATGCCTGTATTCATCGTGGCATACTATCCACAAGTTCATCAAGGCACTGTTGATCCAGATTGTCCCATTCCTCAATGGCAATTAAGCGTAGATCTCTCAGAGTGGTTGGTGGGTCACGTTATCCATAAACAGCCCTTTTCAGTCTGTCTCAGGCATGTTCAGTAGGGTTCATGTCTGGACAACATTCTGGCCACTCTAGTCGAGCAATGTCTTTATCCTGAAGGAAGTCATTCACAAGATGTGCACAGTGAGGATGCGAAATGTCATCCACGAAGACAAATGCCTCGCCAACATGCTGCCGATATGGTTGCACTATCAGTCTGAGGATGGTATTCACGTATCATACAGCCATTACGGCACCTTCCATGACCACCAGCGGCATACATCAGCCCCACATAACGCCACCCCAAAACAGCAGGGAACCTCCTTCTTGCTGCACTCGCTGAACAGTGTCTCTAAGTGTTCAGCCTGACTGGGTTGCCTCTAAACATGTCTCAGATGATTGTCTGGTTGAGGGCATATGCCACAGTTATCGGTGAAGAGAACAGGATGCCAATTCTGAGCAGTCCATTTGGCATGTTGTTGGGCCCATTTGTACCGCACTGTGTGGTTTTGTGGTTGCAAAGATGGATGTCAGGAGGGAAGCTACGCATCATGCAGCCTATTGCGCTTGGTTTGAGTTGTAACATGACATCCTGTGGCTGCACGAAAAGCATTATTCAACATGGTGGCGTTGCTGTCAGGGTTCTCCTGAGTCATAATCTGTAGGTAGCGGTCATCCACTACAGTGGCAGCCCTTGAGCGGCCTGAGCGAGGCATGTCATCGACAGTTCCTTTCTCTCTGTATCTCCTCCAAGTCTGAACAACATTGTTTTGGTTTACTCAGAGACACCTGGACACTTCCATTGTTGAGAGCGCTTTCTGGCACAAAGTAACAATGTGGATATGATCAAACTGCAGAATTGACCGTCTAGGCATGGTTGAACTACAGACAACACAAGCCATGTACCTCCTTCCTGGTGAACTGACTGGAACTGATCAGCTGTCGGACCCCACTCTGTCTAATAGGTGCTGCTCATGCATGGTTGTTTAAATCTTTGGGCGGGTTCAGTGAAATGTCTGAATAGTCAAAGGGACTGTGTGACACAATGTCCACAGTCAACCTCAGGAGATCTGTGAACCGGGGTGATGTGAAACTGTTTTTGATGTGTGTACATTAATTTCATACTGGTCCTTGTAAATGGACATCCTCCTCTAGCAATACTTTTCCTCAACAGAAGAACTCAATACCAAGAACATTTTTTTAAAATTTTAGACAGGTCAGTATTACGTCAGCAGTTTTTCTGAAAAATTTCATGTAATTTTATACACAAGAAACATTTGAAATTACGAAATATTTGACACACTTGAAATTCCTATTGTTTATTATGCAATCTGGTACTTATTAGGTTTATTTCTGGATTCATTTATAAAATAATAATATAAATCACTAGAAATTCATTTGTCAAGAAAAACTGTAAAACCTTTGGAATATTATTACCGCAGAGTGAGGTGGTGGTAGTAGTGGGCATGACTCTGAGTGAGATAGAAGTGAGAGTTGTTGAATCCATCAGGACATGTCTGAGCTGAGTGAAATTGTACTCAGCAATTTTGCAGTTAATTTTGGCAAAAATAGAGAAAATGAAGACAGATAACAGTAGTAAATTAGACAAAGTACAATATGAAATGGACCAACTTAGTAATCAAGTTTCAGAGCTAAAAAAATGGATTGTCAGAGGGGTTAATAAGTGTGATTGAAAAAGTATGTTGTAGAAAATAAATTTGTTTTGGAAAATGAGCTCATAGTTGAATCAGTGAGACAATGAAAGCATGTTGATGATATCGGGATTAAACAGATGGCTGTATCAGAAAAAAATGCAATGAAATATCGCCAGTTTAAACAAAAAATTTTTGAATGTTGGAAACAGTAAGCAAACTAATATAACTGTTTTAGATCAAATTTCAGCAGTTCAAGAAATTTACGTGAACCGAAGTCTGTGTGCAAATAATGGTATTGTGTGGTCTAAAAACTCCTTTCAAAAGTTTTCCATCAGACAATTTACATCCAACGTATTTTCTGCACCACTGTAGAGATACTTTTGTGTCAGGCATGAATGGCAATCAAAACATTAAATTTGTTAAAGATGTCTTGAAGACAAAGTTGTAGCATTGGTAAATTTAAATTTGAGTCAGTGGGAAACATATCAGAGTTTCGAGACAAGTTTTTTAAATAAATTTTGGTCGGAAGCTGAACAGGGGAGAATCAAAAGTTAATTTTTGAATTATCCTAATTATAGAAATAGGTAGAGTACTTTGTTAGTACTTTGTAAGAACCAACTTTAAAAATTAACTTAACTTGACAAACCACTTGACTAAATGACCTTGATTGATGCATTTAAAAGGAGATTACCAGGAAGGTTGCAATGGGGTTTAGTACATGGACCTGATGATTGTCGTGAAAAACTTTTACAATATGTTGATGGACTGGATAGGGCAGTAGAAAGAAGTATGTACCATATTAATTGAAATGATAGAAATCACAATGGGAGTAATTACAGAAACAAAGATAATGGTAACTTCTATCAGGAACAAAGTGTCAGTAGAGAGAGAAATTCTGAACATAAGCAGGATAGGAATAACCTTGGGCATTTTACAAGTAGAAACAATGATAGAAGTAACTACTCGGGAAACGGAAGTTAGCCTCAATGAATGTCTGCAGTTTTGGGGTGAGGAAACATAACAAACACAGGACCCCCAAGTTACACTTGCAATTAGACAATAATAAGTGTTAATGATATGGCACATGTATCTGAAATTGAACAGAAGGAGTATCAGGTTTCTCAGTTACATTTTCATCAATAGTTTTTGGAGACTAAGTTTAATTATGGTGATGCAAGTGCTAGTCACAAACCACAATGTGAGAGTAGTGAGAATTTTTATGTAGTATGTACTAATGATTACTTCTCTTGGTCAGAAAACCGTGTTATTGATGTACGTAAATAAGGTGATAACTGTATTGGATCTGAAATAAGTGATATTTTTTATGTAGATGTGAATTAGAGCTATGAAATAACTAAGGTTGTTAAGATTGAGACTGGTGGCTTATTGTAAATGCATGTAGGTGAGTGAGTTTGATGGAGATAGGACTTGTATTGTTAGTGATGTTGATGAGGTAATTTTGGAGTATTATTATTATTATTATTATGTTGTTGTTGTTGTCTTCAGTCCAGAGACTGGTTTGATGCAGCTCTCCATGCTACTCTATCCTGTGCAAGGTCCGTCATCTCCCAGTACCTATTGCAACCTACATCCTTCTGAATCTGTTTAGTGTATTCATCTCTTGGTCTCCCTCTACGATTTTTACCCTTCACACTGCCCTCCAATACTAAATTGGTGATCCCTTGATGCCTCAGAATATGCCTTAACTTCTAGTGAAGTTGTGCCACAAATTTCTCTCCTCTCCAATTCTGCTCAATGCCTCCTCATTAGTTATGTGATCTATCCATCTAATCTTCAGCATTCTTCTGTAGCACCACATTTCGAAAGCTTCTATTCCCTTCTTGTCTAAACTATTTATTGTCCACGTTTCACTTCCATACATGGCTACACTCCATACAAATACTTTCAGGGAGGACTTCCTGACACTTAAATCTATACTCGATATTAACAAATTCCTCTTCTTCAGAAACTCTTTCCTCGCCATTGCCAGTCTACATTTTATATCCTCTCTACTTCAACCATCATCAGTTATTTTGCTCCCCAAACAGCAAAACTCGTTAACTACTTTAATCGTCTCATTTCCTAATCTAATTCCCGCAGCATCACCCGATTTAATTCGACTACATTCCATTATCCTTGTTTTGCTTTTGTTGATGTTCATCTTATATCTTCCTTTCAAGATACTGTCCATTCCATCCAGCTGCTCTTCCAGGTCCTTTGCTGTCTCTGACAGAATTACAATGTCATCGGCGAACCTCAAAGTTTTTATTTCTCCTCCATGGATTTTAATTCCAACTCCGAATTTTTCTTTTGTTTCCTTTACTGCTTGCTCGTGTGGATGGTAAAAATCGTAGAAGGAGACCAAGAGATAAATACACTAATCAGGTTCAGAAGGATGTAGGCTGCAGTACGTACTGGGAGATGAAGCAGCTTGCACAGGATAGAGTAGCATGGTGAGTTGCATCAAACCAGTCCCAGGACTGAAGACCACAACAACAACAACAACTGCTTGCTCAATATACAGATTGAATAACATCGAGGATAGGCTACAACCCTGTCTCACTCCCTTCCCAACCACTAATTCCCTTTCATGCCCCTCGACTCTTATAACTGCCATCTGGTTTCTGTACAATTTGTAAATAGCCTTTCACTCCCTGTGTTTTACCCCTGCCACCTTCAGAATTTGAAAGAGAGTATTCCAGTCAACATTGTCAAAAGCTTTCTCTAAGTCTACAAATGCTAGAAACATAGGTTTGCCTTCCCTTAATCTATTTTCTAAGATAAGTCGTAGGGTTTGCCCAAGAAATTCACAGTGCCGTAGACACTGGCGAGCAGATTGATGCCGTATTCCTGGACTTCAGGAAGGCATTTGATACGGTTCCGCACTTACGTTTAGTGAAAAAAATACGAGCTTACGGAATATCGGACCAGGTTTGTGATTGGATTCAGGATTTCCTAGAAGAAAGAACACAACATGTCATTCTTAACGGTTCAAAATCTGCAGATGTAGAGGTAATTTCGGGAGTACCGCAGGGAAGCGTGATAGGACCTTTATTGTTTACAATATACATAAATGACTTAGTTGACAACATCGGTAGCCCCGTGAGGCTATTTGCAGATGACACGGTTGTCTACAAGAAAGTAGCAACATCAGAAGACTCGTACGTACTCCAGGAGGACCTGCAGAGGATTAATGCATGGTGCGACAGCTGGCAGCTTTCCCTAAACGTAGATAAATGTAATATAATGCGCATACATAGGGGCAGAAATCCATTCCAGTACGATTATGCCATAGGTGGTAAATCATTGGAAGCGGTAACGACCGTAAAATACTTAGGAGTTACTATCCAGAGCGATCTGAAGTGGAATGATCACATAAAACAAATAGTGGGAAAAGCAGGCGCCAGGTTGAGATTCATAGGAAGAATTCTAAGAAAATGTGACTCATCGACGAAAGAAGTAGCTTACAAAACGCTTGTTCGTTCGATTCTTGAGTACTGCTCATCAGTATGGGACCCTTACCAGGTTGGATTAATAGAAGAGATAGACATGATCCAGCAAAAAGCAGCGCGATTCGTCATGGGGACATTTAGTCAGCGCGAGAGCGTTACGGAGATGCTGAACAAGCTCCAGTGGCGGACACTTCAAGAAAGGCGTTACGCAATACGGAGAGGTTTATTATCGAAATTACGAGAGAGCACATTCCGGGAAGAGATGGGCAACATATTACTACCACCCACATATATCTCGCGTAATGATCACAACGAAAAGATCCGAGAAATTAGAGCAAATACGGAGACTTACAAGCAGTCGTTCTTCCCACGCACAATTCGTGAATGGAACAGGGAAGGGGGGATCAGATAGTGGTACAATAAGTACCCTCCGCCACACACCGTAAGGTGGCTCGCGGAGTATAGATGTAGATGTAGATGTAGATGTAGATGTAGGGTCAGTATTGCCTTATGTGTTCCAACATTTCTACGGAATCCAAACTGATCTTCCCTGAGGTCAGCTTCTACCAGTTCTTCCATTCGTCTTTAAAGAATTCGTGTTATTATTTTGCAGCCGTGGCTCATTAAACTGACAGTTCAATAATTTTCACATCTGTCAACACCTGCTTTCTTTGGGATTGTAATTATTATATTCTTCTTGAATCTGAGGGTATTTCACCTGTCTCATACATCTTGCTCACCAGATGGTAGAGTTTTGTTAGGCCTGGCTCTCCCAAGGCTGTCAGCAGTTCTAATGGAATGTTGTCTACTCCCAGGGCCTTGTTTCAACTTAGGCATTTCAGTGCTCTGCCAAACTCTTCATGCAGTATCATATTTCCCATTTCACCTTCATCTACATTCTCTTCCATTTCCATAATATTGTCCTCAAGAACATCGCCCTTGTATAGACCCTCTATATACTCCTTCCACCTTTCTGCTTGCCCTTCTTTGCTTAGAACTGGGTTTCCATCTGAGCTCTCGATATTCATGCAAGTGGTTCTCTTTTCTCCAAAGGTCTCTCTAATTTTCCTGTAGGCAGTATCTATCTTACCCCTAGTGATATGTGCCTCGACATTTGTCCTCTAGCCATCCATGCTTAGCCATTTTGCACTTCCTGTCTATCTCATTTTTGAGACGTTTGTATTCCTTTTTGCCTGCTTCATTTTTATATTTTCTCCTTTCATTGATTAAATTCAATATCTCTTCTGTTATCCAAGGATTTCTATTAGCCCTCGTCTTTTTACGTACTTGATCCTCTGCTACCTTCACTATTTTCTCTCTCAAAGCTACCCCATTCTTCCTCTACCGTATTTCTTTCCCCTATTCTTGTCAATCGTTCCCTAATGCTCTCCCTGAAGCTCTCTACAACCTCTGGTTTAGTCAGTTTGTCCAGGTCCCATCTCCTTAAATTCCCACCTTTTTGCAGTGTCTTCAGTTTTAATCTAC
This sequence comes from Schistocerca serialis cubense, assembly GCF_023864345.2. Lineage (NCBI taxonomy): Eukaryota > Metazoa > Arthropoda > Insecta > Orthoptera > Acrididae > Schistocerca > Schistocerca serialis. The sequence continues at coordinate 586,281,115 of NC_064639.1, forward strand.
AGTTCATAAGCAATAGATTGTGGTCAGAGTCCACATCTGCCCCTGGAAATGTCTTACAATTTAAAACCTGGTTCCTGAATCTCTGTCTTACCATTATATAATCTATCTGATGCCTTCTAGTATCTCCAGGCTTCTTCCATGTATACAACTTTCTTTTATGATTCTTGAACCAAGTGTTAGCTATGATTAAGTTATGCTCTGTGCAAAATTCTACCAGGCGGCTTCCTCTTTCATTTCTTCCTCCCAATCCATATTCACCTACTACGTTTCCATCTCTCCCTTTTCCTACTATTGAATTTCAGCCACCCATGACTATCAAAATTTTGTCTCCCTTCACTATCTGAATAATTTCTTTTATCTCATCATACATTTCATCAATTTCATCATCATCTGCAGAGCTAGTTGTCATATAAACTTGTTACTACTGTAGTAGGTTTGGGCTTCGTGTCTATCTTGGCCACAATAATGCGTTCACTATGCTGTTTTATAGTAGCTTACCCGTACTCCTATTTTTTTAAATTCATTATTAAATCTACTCCTGCATTACCCCTATTTGATTTTGTATTTATAACCCAGTATTCATCTGACCAGAAGTCTTGTTCCTCCTGCCACCGAACTTCACTAATTCCCACTATATATAACTTTAACCTATCCATTTCTCTTTTTGATTTTTCTAACCTACCAGCCCGATTAAGGGATCTGACATTCCACACTCTGATCCGTAGAACGCCAGTTTTCTTTCTCCTGATAACAACGTGCTAATGAGTAGCAGGTATTTGTGGAGTTTAAGAATAATGAAGTTCCAGAGTTATTTGTAAATGGTGTGTGTGTGTGTGTGTGTTTTGGGGTTTATGGGCACTCAACATCGAGGTCATCAGCACCCTAACACACATTAAAAGGAACGAATGTGGACATACCTAAGAAAACTGAAGCACACACGCAAAGAAAGCAGGAAAAGAAAGAAAATGCTATATAAGAAAGTAAAACCGAAGGAAAGGGAAAACATAGCAATGCCACTGAAATTGTCACTGGCTGGCTACTTACATAAAATATGGGCGAGCTTGTGACAAGACAGGTAAGGTAAGTGACATACATGATTATGTAAGTGAGAGGCATGAAATACCAGTCCAGTCAGAATAGCTTTTCATTAATGTCATGCAGTGTGGTGATCCAAACAGTGAAAGTGAGCCTGGAGAATCAAGGTGAAAACTTTTTGAAGTTTGTTTGGGACCAGCTTGATGATAACATAGATAAATGTGCACTCTCTAAGTTAGTTGTGGTTAGTCAGAATTTGTATCCAAATTGGTGGAATGAAATGAAAGAGGATCTAAGCAGGAAGTGTAATTTTCACAGTAATGTTTTATGTTCCTTCAGTAACAAATGATGTTAGTTGTGGCATGGAATCCATTCATTGTGTTCAATCTTTACCTGACAACATGAGTAACCAAAGCAATGCTACGATACCTGTATAGCTGATAAATCCTTGTGAAGACGATGTGGATGGAGCATTGATGAAAGTGATCTTTTGCATAAAGTGTCTGACAACAGAGAGGATGACTCAGATTTTGGTTGTCCTTACATTGAAATTGAGATTAATCAGTGGGGAGGTAAAGGTTTGATTGATACAGGTAGCCCAGTTTGTGGTATAGCTGAACAATTTAGAGACAAGATCAAGTATAGTAAGAATTTTATGAAAATGCCCGTTGCAGGTGTAAAGATAAGAGGAGCTACAGGTAAGCAAAGCAAATCAGTAAAATCTCAGTTACTTTTAATATAGAAGACAAAACTTTGAACACGGATGCTTTGTAGTCTCTAGTCTGGAAGATGATATACACTATGTTTGCAGGTTCATGTGACTGTTTTGTTTGTCAGGAATGTAGTTTGTAAGATGATGTGATTTCTGAAGTTAACGGAGTTAAAATCTATGTCACTCTACATTTACAGATTCATATGTTTTAATTATGTTTTGTATTAGATTTGTGATTTAGAATTTGATACTTACATTCCATGATACTAAATGAGTAGGTCCTTCTACAATTTTGAAATGGGCAATGCCATTAAATATGCAGTAAAAATTTTTCGTATCTTGTACTATAAAAATTAGGAATAATATCTTAACTCTGTTAATGAAAGTTTCACATATGAACAATTTTTAAGCCTTCCTGACGTAAACACTGTTTATTCCCCCCCCCCCTTTCTTCTTCTTCTTCTTCTTCTTCTTCTTCTTCTTCTTCTTCAATATAAATAGGTAGTGCATATGCCATGTGATGTGAGAGAGGTATTGAACAGCATACTTATTACACAATCCAGTGTTGCAGGATCTGATTTGAATGCTAGACTGGAAGTTGCCTATCTATTGGAATGTGTGATGAAAAACAAACAAAGATGCGGATGGATCTACTCTTCCTCCTCCTCCTCCCCCCCCCCCCCCCCCCTCCCGCTACTGTATGGCTGAACCCTTGCTGGTCCAGTAGTATCTGTCAACTACATCAGTGTTGTGACCTGAAATTTATAAAATGTTAACCAAGAAATTATTCTACATGAAGAATTCATAGAAGTATTTGTTTCGAAAACCGGTCACTGCTATGGACAGTGTTAATTCACATAAATGCATGTTTTCTCAAGTAAGGGGATTAACTTCCCAAAACATTATGTAACTTGAAATCAGTATGTACTTTTTTATCAATTGTAAATAAATCTTCTAGGTGTCTATGTACATAGGTTTATTTTTATGAACAATTAGATTGTAGATATTTTTCATATGTTTTCTGTAATACAGTGTGTATCAGATACTTCTATACATCTGTATTCTATCTTTAGGCATCATTTTGTATAATGTCTGGTAAACCACATACGTCACAAAATAATGTAAAAATATTGTGAGAGGATATTGAAAACTTATATCCTCCTCTAGCATTCCTTTCCCTCAACAGAAGTAGTTGATACCAGAACTATTTTTTGAATTTTTGATAGATCAGTATTATCTCAGCTGTTCCTCTAAAAAATTTCATATGATTTTATACACAGTGTTATATTTCAGCTAAAATTTATGGTGTAAAATTACGTTATTTTTGTTGTGATAATTGATACATACTAGCCATGAATGTACAGTTAAGTTTTTTGGAAACATTTAAAATTATGAAATATTTGGCACACTTAGAATTTCAGTAATTAATTACGCAATCTGGTAATGTTTATTTCTAGATTCATTTATAAAATAAACTATTGCAAATTTATGTGTCAAGAACCCTTTCCAGTATTGTTATTTCTGCGGAGTGAGGTGGTGGTGGTGGGCAAGCCTCTGACGTGATCGGATTTTAGACAAACAATGTAGTTTCAGCTATGTCACTGTGATATTGTGAAATGTGGCATAAACAAACAAAAAAGAAACAGTCTGCACAGGCATTCTTCAGATTTGTTTACATCGATTGGAACATCAGAACCTAAAATGTGAAAATTTCAGCTTCAAGAAGCAGACCCTTTATCAATGACCGGCGCCAACTACATGAGAAAGAGTAAAAATTTCATTGTTAATATTATTCCTCTTGAATCTTATGGCGAGAACCATATGTCCTCTCCTGTCTACTCCACCTCCACTGAGAAACATGAGCAACACCGAACACAGGAACTTAAAGCACTCTCTGACCATGGTGTGGAGATAAACAACAAAAAATCCCAAGTGCACCACACTAGTGTAATCTTTCTCTGTCACACCGTCACTGCTGAGGGAATCCATCCATGACCTGCCATTACTAGAGACCTACTGTGATCTGCAATAACTCCTCGGGCTGCTAATTTTTTTTCTGGTGCCATGTTCCTCAGACAACTTCTCTCCAGTCCCCATTGATAGACGCCTTGGTGGGCAATAAAACACAGTGGTCCGACATGATCCACTTGTTTGATGCCCTCAGAACAAATACAAGTAAATCATTGACACCATTCTTCAACAACACTGCCATGATACGACCCAACCTCTCCATTTTTCTCAAAGAAACACACTCGTTCTCAACGCAAGTGGTCAGCATTTAAGTGGGAACTCTTTGTGATCTATGAGGCTGTGCAATATATCCACTAGACAATTTTAGGATGTGAAGTCACGATCTTCACCGAAACCACTCACAGATGCACTCCGCAACTCTACCAATGACCTTCCCTCATGGTATTTGTCATATGGACCTCATTAGTCAATACACAACACACGTCTCCAACATTAGGGGACTGATAATGCTCCCACCTATTACGTGTCGTGCGTGCGCACCAGTTCTTCTCCCATAGACTTGGATGAACTAGCACGCCTGCAGATGGATGTACACCCTCAAAATCTGCAGTAACACATTACCTCTGCATTGACAGTGGAATACCACTGCCTTTCCAGCTCTTCACAGCCAGTGCTATGTGTGTACTCTCCGCCCCCAGGTCCCAGCCTTCCTCCGACTTACGGTTTTTTCTTTTCAGCCATTCATGACCTGGCACACCCAGCAATTAAGGCTACTAAGTGTCTTATGACAGGAGGTTTCATCTGGTCTGGAGTAAAAAAAAAAACGACTGTTGCTCTTAGACACATCCTTGATTCACCTTGCCATCGTAGCAAGGTTAGTAGTCATGCTCAACCCCCACTAGGATGATTCAAAATACCAAGAGGACGGTTCTGTCATGTACACACTAACTTTGTCGACCCTCTTCCCCTTTCAGAAGGTTTTAATTACCTACCATCAGTCATCATGCAGATGGGTGGAGACCAAATCTCCCAATCCAGTCACACTAGTCCATGTAATTATAGGGCTCTCCAGCTTCTGTTATCCCTGTTCTATCATGACAATTAGAGTTACTCCTTTTTACAAGGTCACATGCCCTATGCGATTTTAACAAATTCCACACGAGTGCATACCGTGCCCAGAGCAAGTGACTGGTTGAGCATTGACACCACACAGTTAAAGCAGCTGTCTTGTTACACAAACTTTGCCTTTGATATTGATATTTATATTTCCTGCTGAATATGTCAAAGACTCCAAGCTCCTTTACCCTACCAAGCTTCCCACCTAAGTTGAGTACATCCACTTGCACATTGCCAACATCTGCACTCTGCCTCTGTGCACTTACACCGTACTATGAGTGTTTGTACGTAAGGACAAAGAAAATTGAATTTGTCTTGCTCAGAGATGACACAGTTGTGGCAGCATTAAAGCCTCCTTACTCCAGCCTGTTTAGGTTCCTTTGGCACATGAGTAACACTTCAGACATTTGCCTCAACATGGAACAACAGACCATATCGCTTAACAGAGTTAAACCTGCTTGGACCTTTCACAAGGACCCTGTGTTGGTATCTGAATCTGAGATGTCATCCATGGACATGCTTTCCTCCGTGTGCACTGACCAATTGTCACCTCTCACAGTGTATCCACTGATACCAGTGTTCCATGTGATGACTCCCTGCTGGACGACATGCTCTCTTCGTTTTCCATACTTTTCCATGTATGCTCATTGATTTAGCAACTGCCCACATCTCTCTTCTCTGCTGCATGATGACAACATCACAACTTCTGTTGAGAACAATCGCCTCTCTATAATTGTTCCTCTGACTGCACACCCTCTCTCCACGGTGTGGGACCAAATGATTCCCCCTCTCTCGAGCAGGCTGACCTATGCGTCATCCTCACATCTATGGGACTTCATCATCTCTGGGATCCGTGACTTGACACATCTTCTGGCCCCAAGCAATGATCCAGTTGTGTCTCCCTCACAGGCCTGCTATGACATGACTGGTCATGCAGTGTTGCATATCATCTCACCTGCCACACCACCCTTCAACCGCAGTCCCAGCCCTTCATTTCCTTCCCTGTGTTCCACAGTGCCAGAAGGATGGGGGGCTCTGTAGCAACTATTAAGAGTCTGTGTAAAGTGCTGTGAAATCAATGCTATCATCATTCACTCAGTCTCTTTTCTCTTGCTGTTGTGGCTATTAGTGAATTACAACTCTGTATCAGGGTATCTTAATAAATATATTTCACTGCATAATGTGTTCATGTGTCATAAGTATAATGCCTCCTTTCCACAAATACACTAGCACTGATGCAAGTGTAAAATTCAGTCTACTGGAAGAACTCAAACAATATAGACTCGGATGGTATGGTCATGTGAAGCAGGCGAAAGAAATGAGGATAGGCATGAAATTCCTTGAAATGACTTTAAATGGGGAACAACAGGTTCGAGGGCCAAGGAGATGATGGATACATATAGTTAATGACAGCGACAAAACTGGTCTTGGGATAGGATTCATGAGAGCAGAGTTCTACAAGAATTAGAAGAGGCCTATTGCCAGCACCCAGTAAACTGGAGATTGAACCATTTTGCAAATTGTTTTAGAAGTGGAAAATCTGTGTATGGCACAAGCCTACAATGCAAGTGAAACTTGGCTATTCTTTAAACTCATCGCGACAATACATGAGCCAACAGTAATGAAGTTCAACACCTGTAAATAAGTGAGGAACTAATCACTGGTCTTTCTTGTACTTGAGCTGATGGTTCGCACTATTTAAAATCACTCGTACATGGGAAATCTGTAAAACCTACAGCAATGAAAAGTACGAAGGTGTCCCAATCGATATTCAGGGTGTTTCAAAAATACTTTTACGGACTTTTCATCAGGTTTCCTACACCAAAGCAAGGGGAAAGAAGCCAGTATACATGGGCTCTAAAATGCACACATTAAGAGCTATGAACACATGTTCAATAGAAACTGTGTGTTCCACAATAGCTACAAGGAACAAGTGCTCATAGCTGTGTTTACCACATTATTATTCACTCACTGGTTCACACACATTTTCATCCCTGAAGTTTAAAAACCTAAAGTTTAAAAATTCCAACTTGAAGTTAAAATTCAATATGGAAGTGTTATTGATATTAGACAATGCTCCTTTCAAGTAGGCTAGTAGATGGAGTGAAGTTAAAACTATGATCCTTAAAAATGAATAGCTTAGTCTTGTGCAACAAAGAAACAGTATTTGATCATTAAAGAACAGAAGACTCAATTGGGAATGTTTGCCACTGGCTCACTAAAGGTGAAGAATCTGACAACCAAATCCTGACAATTCCCAGCAATTTCCTCTACAGTGCACACTTACTTTTTAAAGACATACGGCAATGTTCCATCATGAACCAAGGGGGAGGGGAGGGGCGGGGGGCAGCTTGTGTACTTCAACAATACAGATAGCTGTATCATAAGTGGGGTTATCTGTTGAAAGGTCAGACTAATCCATGGTTCTTGAAGAGGGGTAACAGTCTGGATGAGTGACTCATCTGTTTTAACATTAGCCAATATGACCTCCTGCTGTGACTGCAGACAACTGAAAGCAAGAGGAAACTACAGCCATTATATTTCCAGAGGACATGCAGCTCTTTGTGGCTTAATGACAACAACCTCTTAAGTAAAATAGTCTCCCTTTGCATGTCTTTGCTGGGTCTACTCAGAAGAACATTGTCATTAGGAAAAACAAAACAAGAATGCTACAGGTTGTGGGGTGGAAGGTTATGTACTTTAATTGGAGAGGCAGGTTAGAGACTTCATTCCATTGTGGATTTTCCTTTTTAATGACAATATTATGGAAAGGACAATTGCCACTCACCATATTGTGGAGATGCTGATTTGCAGATAGCCAAAAAAAAAAAAAAAAAGGACTGTCAGACAAAGCTCTTAACAAACAGGTAGAGAGAAAGTTCGTTTCTTTTTGGTTCTGATGAAGGCCAATTTGGCCAAAAGTCTTTGTTGTGCCTATCTGAGATTCAGCATCTCCGCTGTCAGGGAGTAGCAAATATCCCTTTCATAATATTGTCAGACTTTAAAAAGGATTATGGATAGGTTTGAAGTTAGATTTAGTGAGACTCAATGAAGTGCAATGGCAGCAGAACAGGACTTGTGAATAGGTCAAGGAAAAGTTATATGTCTAATTAAATAGGGCAGGAATAGGCCTAATGTTTAAGGAAACAGGAATGCTGGTAAATGATTAAACAGCATAGTGAACACATTATAGCCAAAACAGATACAAAACCAGCACCAACTACTGCAGTACAAATTTATATGCAGACACATCCTACAGATGAAGAGAGAGAATGTGTGATGAGATAAAGGAAATTATTCACACAGTTAAGGGAGACGAAAATTTAATTGGTATGGGTGGCTGGAATTTTATTATAAACAAAAATAAAAATAGGGGGAGGACTGTGGGAAAGGAATGACAGAGGAAGGTGCCTGGCAGAATTTTGCACTGAGTATAAATTAATCATTGCTAGCATTTAACAGGAAAATTTAAATTTGAAGACCAGAATTATTCAACATCCAATAATACTTCCATTCTACAAAATATGCTGTAAAATTTTAAGGAACATCATTAAAATGTCCACTGAGATGCAAGACCCAACAAAGTAACAATGCTCACCACAACTAGACAATTTACAACACACTGTAACATTTAAGCTAAATGAATATTGTGACAAGTCACAAGTTGTGATTACTTCTAACAATCACTTTGTAAATGTAGCAGCAACAACAGGATTACTTGATTCTGTTGAAGAAGCAAGAAAACATATTAAAAACGTCATTCCACAAAACGTGCAGGAGATCCTGGGTAGTCACTACCAATGGGTGTTGAAGGTAGCAGCACCGGTCGACAGCCTGAACACTATTCAAGGAGTCTGTGCTAATTACTAATGACTCACCAGTGCAAAAACGAAGGCGGCTGAGGGCTTGAGCAATGGCCACCGATGGTTCAGCTGGGAGTGTAGTTCACAGCATCTTTGACATGTACAGGCAAAACTGGTCCGTCCATCGAGCATAGTCATAAGTATATATCATGCCCCAGCCCAGAAATGCGTCACAGACATCCAGGAACAGGCAGCGAGAAACCAAAGGGTCTCTTGAAACTTTTGGTTTTAAGGAGAGGTTGAACAGGTCCAAGGATGGGGTATACACCATGGGGGCACATGCGATTTCTCCCTGACAAGAGGCAACAGCAGGGGAAGATGGAGTTCAGAGCAGATGCTATGTATACAGACTACTATCTGACTCCAGACCTTGGTCTCTGTTGTGAGAGAGAGGACATGGTAGTTTGAATGCTCAGAGAAACTGCAAATCTTTACTACATAATTTCACAGTAGTCTTTAGTGCCTGCTTGTATGGGATATATACCAGCTTCCATGAGTGGGCTGTTCTCAGGGCTTGTTTAAAAGGCACCTGTGTTTTAGTCAGACCCAATAATGGTGTATCAGGTCAAACATTTGCAATGCTGGGCCATATGCCAGGCTCCTGTAATCAAGGTTGCCACAGAATCAGAGTTTTGAAGAGCAGCAAAAAATGAAGAGTGGTATACACCCCAGCTGGTGTTACCAGAGACAGCAAGCAGTATGACCAGCTGGCAAAGATGTGAAAACTACATAAACTGGGTGTCAAAGATCAGTTCCAAAAATGATAATCTTCTGCCACAATGAGAATTTGATCACTGAGGTAGAGTTCTGGTTGGTGATCAACAGTATGACGGTGACCAAAGTGCAAAACATCTTGATGGTAGAAAACTGGGAGCTATGAGTGAAAGCCCAGGATTGCACCTATTGTATGGCACCCTGCAGTCAGTGTTCAGCAACACCCACAATTGAGGAGCAATAGTAGATTCAAAAGTCATCAGCATACATGGATGGTGATACTGTAGGCCCCACAGCAGCACCAAGATCGTAGATACCCACTAAAAAAGTGAGCACACTCAGAGCACAGCCCTGTGGAAGCCGATTTTCTTGTACACATGGAGGAAAGTATGACAAGAATCAGGGATAACCATGAAGACCCTCCTATAGATGGTAACAATGATGTGGTGACACCATGTGCTGTCATAAGCCCTAAGAAAGTCAAAGAAGACAATGATAAAATGGTGATACCGGGCAAAAGCTCACCGAATAGCAGACTCTAGGCAGACCAAACTGTCAGCAGTAGAATGTCCTTGGCAGAAAAGCCCTGGGATGGGGCCAAAAGAGCCTGAGACTCAACCAACACAGCCGACAGCTCACCATATATTACGAGCAACTTGCAGAGTGCACTAGTGAGGCTAACTGGATGATAGCTGTGCATCTCAAAGGGGTGTGTACCTGGTTTCAGTACTGGGATGGTCATACTTTCTCACCACTGAGGTGGGAATTCACTTGTTGATCCAGATATGGTTAAAAATTGCAAGAATGTGACACTGGCAACCCACTGATTGAGTATATGACTGGATGCTGGCTGGTACTGGAGCAGTGCCTGGGCAAAGGGCTAGGGCACTGAGGAATGCCCATTCACTGAACAGAACATTACAAGAATCAAGGTGACACTACAAATGTAAAGGTAGTTACTGTATCCACTGTACAAGGACACGATATGCAGGCTGATAATTCTCAGGTGCAGAGGCTCAAGCGTAATGAGAAGCAAAATGTTAAGCAACAGCATCTGGTTCAATGTAGACGCAGATACCAGGAACACCCGTGGGGTACTGTTATTCAGAGAAGCATCGAATCTTCACCCAAATCTGCGAAGGAGGTGTATGTGGGTCAATGGTAGCAATGTACTGCTCCCAGCATTCTTGTTTGTTGTTTTATGAGGTGCCAGTCCTGGTCCACGAGCCATTTAAATGCAATGAGGCACTCCATTGACAGGTATCACTTACGGCTTGGAGAGCCAAGCAGTGGTCTCTTATCATTAAGGCAATTTTGGAGGTCCAGAGCCATTTAAATGCAATGAGGCCCTTGATTGACGGGTATCACTTACAGCTTGGAGTGCCAGCCTACAAACTCTAATGGCTAAGGCAATTTTGGAGGTCCACCAAAGTACTGTTTTCTGACAGGATGATCCCAAGAGAGGTTCGCTTAGCCAGGTGCCGAAGAAAGACTGCATCGATACCTCCATGTGATGGAGTGCAAAGTGCAACAGCATTCCCGTCAGCTTTGGAGAGAGCCCATCTGAGTGGATGCCCATGCAAGGGACACTGAGGGGCAGTCAAAATGATCACTGTTGCAGAAGCATCTTGCACTCTCCAGTGGATGGATGGGAGAAGACCTGGGCTGCAAATGGAAAGACTAATGGCTGATTAAGACCCATGTGCCACACTGAAGTGTGTGGGAACACCAGTATGCAAGAGGAAAAGATTGAGCCCTGCGAGGATTTTTTTGACACCTTCATTGCAGCCACTGATCTTAATTCTACTCCACGAAAAGTTGGGGGCATTGAATCACCCAATCTTTGAAAAGGGGGGGGGGGGGGGGGGGGTGAAAACAGTGCAGACTATGCAGCCTGCAAAACTTCGTTATCAGGAGGGAGACATGCATTACAGATGGTAAATTCCAGAGATGTCTTCACATGACCAGCCACAGTCTCCAAAGTCATACTGAGTGCCATGTGTTTGTTGTAGACACAGTCCAGAACATACACGCAACCACCACCCTACGTGCTCTCATAGTCAGTGTAATTCTTAAAAAAAAAGCCCCAATAGGATGGAGGTCCACATTGCTGGAAAACAAGTTTCCTGGAGGGCAGTGCAAATAACAGGGGAAACAGACACAAGATGTCATAGCTCAGCCAAATGGCAGAAAAAACTGCTGGATCATGCTGTCAGTATCCTGAGGGAGTGTGAGGGTAATCAAGGAGGCACCTCACACCTCAGGGCCACCTGACGATTCTGGTTGTTAATATATATGATCAATACACATTTGCTCTGGATCAGAGTGTGTGAGGGTGGGGTAATGTCCAAGGTCACCAGGAAAGGTGCCTCAGATACCAAGGTGGAAAATGCTGGGGTCTCTCAGTATATGGGCCACCACAATCTCCCTCTTTTTGGAGGACTACTTTTCCTTTGAGGATTTAGACTTTTGTGAGGGCTTCTCTGCCTCAGATTCTGGGACAAAGGAGGAACGCATAGTCATGTGACCTGCAATCTGTGTATCCCTCAGCCACCAGCTGGTATTCGTATGCAGGTCAGCAGTCCTTGGAAGGGCACCTCCTGAGTGACCCCTTCCTGCTAAGGAGTACCAGAGGAGAGCACTGCTTCTCTGGCAGTGGGTTGCAGACGGTGTCCCCGGTAGATAGGAAGTCAACTACCCCAAAGGGGATATGGGGGGAAGCAATATGCGGACCCCTGGCCATCAGGGGAGTGGGTGTAGTCAGGCGGCTCTGACGGCCAGAGGTAGAAGACATGGAGGGAGATGGCAGCCACTAAAGATGATGACATCATAGAAGTAGCCTATGTCATTGTCATATATGTAGGATGTAGTGATTGTATTTATTCTTGGCCTTTTGATAAGTGTGGTGGTCAAGCTTCCTTTTCTCACTTGAAAATAGTACCATCTGATGAACAGGGGGATGATGATTCCCACAGTTTACACAGATGGGAGGAGGGGCACAAGGAGCATTCATGTGCAACTGACAGCCACAGTCCCTACAGACAGGGCTGGCATTGCAAAGTGAAGATCTGTCCAAATTGCATGCACTTGTTGCACCACATGGGAGGAGAAATATATGGCTTGACATCACAGTGGTACATGACCACCCTGTTCAAATGCCTAGACGAAGCCTCCAGTGTCTAATCTTTTATCTTTTGGTCCCCGCGAAATGCGACAGATAAAATGCACAACTTGTCGCTCCAAATTAACACACAACTCATCAGTCTAAAAGGAGCTCTCAGTGGAAAATGATACCCTAACCATATTCAGAGTTTTATAGAGGTGGTTGTGGTAGGAATGTCAGCAATTTGTAGGAGACAAGCAACACCAGTGAATGAGCAGGGGAGGCCATTTTGAACAGAATGGAACCACTTTTAATTCTTGAAATGTCCGCCCCCGGTAGCTGACTGGTCAGCGCAACAGAATGTTAATCTTAAGGGCCCGGGTTCGATTCCCGGCTGGGCAGGAGATTTTCTCTGCTCCAGGACTGGGTGTTGTGTTGTCCTAATCATCATCATTTCATCCCCGTAGCTGAAGTGGCGTAAAATCTAAAGACTTGCTAACGGTCTACCTGACAAGAGGCCCTAGTCACACAACATTTACATTTATTTTTTAATTCTTGAGGTGTTAAATGAAGAGCAATGTTTTTATAGTCAAACTGGAATCCCTGTCCTAGAATAGATTAAGTATTGGAGGGAGTATTTTTTGTCTTGTCTCTCAGCCTTATGGTTCTCCCATGGCATAGCCAGGGAAGGGAACAGTTTGGGGTCACACCTCTCTATATTGTAATGTCTTAGCTCCAAAAGACACTGCTGGGGCTGTGCACCCATCAAACAAAGAAAGTTTTTAAATTTGCTTCGTTGTGCATCTTCCATCATAGTACCACCCACTATGAGTGGGCCCTCTCCCCATGGGCACCATCCAGCCACACCAAGAGGTCCTGACCAGTAAACTGTTGCCCAGAGCTCCACGTCCTAGTCGACATTCCCTGCACGATTCCAGCACAAAAAACACCATCCAATGGTAAGATAAGAGATGAAATAAGAATAGCAGAAATATAGGCTGGCAGTACAGAAAGGGAAGTAGCACTGCAAGGGCTGGGGACCCCTGGTGGCCAAGCATATTAACACAAGAGATGGAATCACCTTGGGGGGAGGGGGGGGGGCATTTTCAGAAGTTGTTCTAACTTAATGAGTAATGTTGTCCCTCACCGGCACAGGGAATTTTTCTGGGAGGTGTAAAATAAGCAATAGTTAAACCTTTCAGAAGAAATGTGACAACAAAGACTTCAACAATTATTGTCCAGTTTCTTTACTGACCTTTTCCCAAAATATTTGAAAATTTAATTTACTGAAGCGCAGTCTTACATTTAAGTAGAAACAAATTACTTAGAACATCACAGTCTGGGTTCTAGAAGGGTTGCTCAACTCACCATACATTACAAACCTTAAAACGCTGACAGATGCATACTTAGTGGAGGACGTTTCACCCCCAGACCAGACCAGGCACATAGCATTAAGTGTGAGGGTCTGCTGCTGTCGGAGGCAGCAACACGGCAGTCAACATGTAGTAAAATCACCAGTTGCTATTTTTGTGATCTTTCTAAGGTGTTTCTGCACACCATGTTACTCTTAAAAAAACTTATGGAATTAACCACTTCACATTCAAGTAACACTGAGCAATTCAAACAATGTTGGAAAGAGAAAATTTTAACAAGTAGGGAGAAAGCACAAAGGGAGTGCAATAGGCCCACAACTAATCATTATAAAAGTGAATGACCTTCCATTTAACATTCAATATGCAGAATTGGTATACTCTGTAAATAATAATAGTGCTAGAATGAATCCCACTAGAAAGCAACAGGAGAAAATAACGTTTTTCAGAGTGTTATTAAATGGTTCTCTGAAAAATGGACTCTCCCTCGATTTTGAGAAAAAATACCAGTCAGTTCTGTAGTAGCACACTGAGAGCAGCTTGTAAGTTGTGGGTGTACACAATGGTGAAAGTGAACTGGAAGAAGCATATTCTCAATAATTAGGCTACTTTTGTTTCTCATACAATTGCAAATCTTTGAAACAAACAAATCAACCTAATGATACATTTTGCACATTTCCACTGAATACTATCTCACTGAGTAATTTTTTGGGGTAACTCATCAGTGTCAACTGCACAAAAGCAAACATTAAGAATAATGTGTGTTCAGGGAGTTCTGCATTACAACTATACCATAACACACATTCACTACCGAAATTTATCATAAATAATTCATCACAATTTAATAAGAACAGTGATGTGCATTTACTAAAAGACAATAGGAAAAATTACCTTTGTTACCCATTGCTGAACCTGTCAATGGTTTAGAAAAGGAGTTCTATATGCAGCAACAAAAGTCTTGATTATTTGCCCAGTAACATATGTCTGCCAGACAGAAAAATTAGTTTTAAATATTACCTAAAATCATTTCTTCTGTACAACTTTTCCATAGACGAATTTTTATTTACAACTGGTAGCCTGTAACATATGTTAACCAAACCATTCCCAGTCATTTCCATGTTGTTGTTGTCTTCAGTCCTGAGACTGGTTTGATGCAGCTCTCCATGCTAATCTATCCTGTGCACGCTCCTTCATCTCCCAGTGCCTACTGCAACCTACATCCTTCTGAATCTGCTTAGTGTATTCATTTCTTGGTCTCCTCTATGATTTTTACCCTCCAATGCTAAATTTGTGATCCCTTGATGCCTCAGGACATGTCCTACCAACCGATCCCTTCTTCTAGTCAATTTGTGCCACAAACTTCTCTTCTCCCCAATTCTATTCAATACCTCCTCATTAGTTACGTGATCTACCCACCTAATCTTCAACATTCTTCTGTAGCACCACATTTCGAAAGCTTCTATTCTCTTCTTGTCCAAACTATTTACTGTCCATGTTTCACTTCCATACAGAGCTACACTCCATACAAATACTTTCAGAAACGACTTCCTGACACTTAAATCTATACTCTATATTAAATTTCTCTTCTTCAGAAACGCTTTCCTTGCCATTGGCAGTCTAAATTTTATATCCTCTCTACTTCAACCATCATCAGTTATTTTGCTCCCCAAATAGCAAAACTCCTTTACTACATCAAGTGTCATTTCCTAATCTAATTCCCTCAGCATCACCCGACTTAATTCGACTACATTCCATTATCCTTGTTTTGCTTTTGTTTATGTTCATCTTATATCCTCCTTTCAAGACACTATCCATTCCGTTCAACTGCTCTTCCAAGTCCTTTGCTGTCTCTGACAGTATTACAATGTCATCGGTGAACCTCAAAGTTTTTATTTCTCCTCCATGGATTTTAATACCTACTCCAATTTTTTTCTTTTGTTTCCTTTACTGCTTGCTCAATATACAGATTGAATAACATCGGGGAGAGGCTACAACCCTGTCTCACTCCCTTCCCAACCACTGCTTCCCTTTCATGTCCCTCGACCCTTATAACTGCCATCTGGTTTCTGTACTAACTGTAAATAGCCTTTCGCTCCCTGTATTTTACCCCTGACACCTTTAGAATTTGAAAGAGTATTCCAGTCAACATTGTCCAAAGCTTTCTGTAAGTCTACAAATGCTAGAAACGTAGGTTTGCCTTTCCTTAATCTATTTTCTAAAATAAGTCGTAGGGTCAGTATTGCCTCACATGATCCAACATTTCTGCGGAATCCAAACTGATCTTCGCCGAGGTCGGCTTCTACCAGTTTTTCCACTCGTCTGTAAAGAATTCGCATTAGTATTTTGCAGCTGAGACTTATTAAACTGATAGTTCGGTAATTTTCACATCTGTCAACACCTGCTTTCTTTGGGATTGGAATTATTATATGCTTCTTGAAGTCTGAGGGCATTTCGCCTGTCTCGTACATCTTGCTCACCAAATGGCAGAGTTTTGTCAGGACTGGTTCTCCCAAGGCTGTTAGTAATTCTAATGGAATGTTGTCTACTCCCGGGGCCTTGTTTCGACTCAGGTCTTTCAGTGCTCTGTCAAACTCTTCACGCAGTATCATATCTCCCATTTCATCTTCATCTACATCCTCATCCATTTCCATAATATTGTCCTGAAGTACCGCACCCTTGTATAGACCCTCTATATACTCCTTCCACCTTTCTGCTTTCCCCACTTTGCTTAGAACTGGGTTTCCATCTGAGCTCTTGATTTTCATACAAGTGGCTCTCTCTTCTCCAAAGGTCTCTCTAATTTTCCTGTAGGCAGTATCTATCTTACCCCTAGTGAGACAAGCCTCTACACCCTTACATTTGTCCTCCAGCCATCCCTCCTAAGCCATTTTGCACTTCCTGTCGATCTTATTTTTGAGATGTTTGTATTCCTTTTTGCCTGCTTCATTTACTGCATTTTTATATTTTCTCCTTTCATCAATTAAATTCAATATTTCTTCTGTTACCCAAGGATTTCTACTAGCCCTCGTCTTTTTACCTACTTGATCCTCTGCTACCTTCACTATTTTGTCTCTCAAAGCTACCCCATTCTTCTTCTACCGTATTTCTTTCCCCTATTCTTGTCAATCGTTCCCTAATGCTCTCCCTGAAACTCTGTACAACCTCTGGTTCTTTCAGTTTATCCAGGTCCCATCTCCTTAAATTCCCACCTTTTTGCAGTTTCTTCAGTTTTAATCTACAGGTCATAACCAATAGATTGTGGTCAAGAGTCCACATCTGCCCCTGGAAATGTCCTACAATTTAAGACCTGGGTCCTAAATCTCTGTCTTACCATTATATAATCTATCTGATACCTTTTAGTGTCTCCAGGATTCTTCCATGTATACAACCTTGTTTTATGATTCTTGAACTAAGTGTTGGCTATGATTAAGTTATGCTCTGTGCAAAATTCTAACAGACGGCTTCCTCTTTCATTTCTTAGCCCCAATCCATATTCACCTACTATGTTTCCTTCTCTCCCTTTTCCTACAGTCGAATTCCAGTCACCCGTAACTATTAAATTTTCGTCTCCCTTCACTACCTGAATAATTTCTTTTATTTCATCATACATTTCTTCAATTTCTTCGTCATCTGCAGAGCTAGTTGGCATATAAACTTGTGCTACTATGGTAGGCGTTGGCTTTGTATCTGTCTTGGCCACAATAGTGCGTTCACTATAGTAGTGAGAGATCTGAATGGGGGACTATTTTATCTCCGGACTATTTTACCCAAGAAGACGCCATCATCGTTTAACCATACACTAAAGCTGCATGCCCTCGGGAAAAATTATGGCTGTAGTGTCCCTTTTCCTTCAGCCATTCGCAGTACCAGCACAGCAAGGCCGTTTTGGTTAATGTTACAAGGACAGATCAGTCAATCACCCAGACTGTTGCCCCTGCAACTACTGAAAAGGCTGCTGCCCCTCTTCAGGAACCACACGTTTGTCTGGCCTCTCAACATATACCCCTCCGTTGTGGTTGCACCTACGGTACGGCTGTCTGTATCGTTGAGGCGTGCAAGCCTCCCCACCAACTGGCAGATTACCGGGTGTGAGTCGTGCTTCAGTAGCTCAGATGGTAGAGCACTTGCCCGCGAAAGGCAAAGGTCCCGAGTTCGAGTCTCGGTCGGGCACACAGTTTTAATCTGCCAGGAAGTTTTAAACAACAGTGTATAGTTTTAAAGAGAGCATCAGGCAACAACTGAAACAGGGAAAAAAATAAAACAAAAGATGAACTGATGGCTCAGGGACAATAGTGAAGATGGTACATCATATAAGCAGAAAAACAAGGTCTAGTAGAAACCCCCGCATGATACAAGAGATACTGAATATTAATTGATGAAAGTGGAAAACATAAAAATGCCGCAAATTAATGGGAATACAGACATTTAAAAATGAGTGAAAGGAAATGCACAATGGTTAGGCAGGAACATCTACAGGACTAATGCAAGGCTGTAAAAGCATGCATGACTATGTGAATGATAGGTGCTGCCTTTAAAAGAAAGAGGTGTTTGGTGGGACAAGAAGCAGCTGTGTGAATATCACGAGCTTCGATGGGAAACCAGTATACAGAAAAGACGGGTAAGCTGAAATGAG
The DNA here is from genome assembly GCF_023864345.2 of Schistocerca serialis cubense. NCBI lineage: Eukaryota > Metazoa > Arthropoda > Insecta > Orthoptera > Acrididae > Schistocerca > Schistocerca serialis. The sequence goes on from NC_064639.1 coordinate 586,299,632, forward strand.
TACGTAAGACAATCTATGGGGGTGACGTCAGTTCTTGGCCCGCCCATGAAATACTTTTCCTAGGTAATACCAATTTAGCACCCAATAGTACATTTCTTTGTGGGATTACAAGCCAAATTATCTATTAATATATTTTTTGTTTCATGTATTGGAGTTTGAAGTGTACAAGATTAACACATTTTGAAAAATGGTAATCCAATACCTGCAGAACAAGGGCACGAGTACACAGGAGATCCATAATGACCATAGAATGACTATCTCACACACCCTAGACAACGGAGGAAGAGTAAACTGTGCTATATATGTAATTGAAACACACAAAATGACACGAGCTAAAAGAAAGCCACAGGGGAATGTGACTGGATGAACACTTACATGGCTGAGCCAGTCAATCAAACTTTAAACGTGGGACAAATCACAAAACCTTAAAACTCTAAAGACATTAGTTTGAACGTCACTTAAAATAGAAGGCAAATTCGTTGGCAAATCCACCTCTGCCTGTGGGTCAGAAAATAAAACACAGTCTAACAAAATGTGATGCACAGTGAACTGTTCACTATGTGCATCACGCAGGGCCCTCTTGCTGGAGCAAGAAGCAATGCATCATAGGGCTGTGCCCTATGCAAAGACGACCTCATCCTCATGATCTGACGAAGGTACATAGCAGCTGGGTTGTGCGCTTTATTAGACGGAGCTTACTGCCTGTCATTTCCAGCCATTCATCCTCCCATTGACATAAGACACTGTATCTCAGCAGCAAGGTGAGAGCATACATGGGGTGGTACATCATGCTAACCGAGCATCGCCACATGCCTCCTCGGCTGCTACATCTGCTCTTTCATTCCCTGCAATACCCATGTGTCCTGGCACCCAACAAAAACACTTCCTTAGGTGAGGATCAGATGGGGTACATGATACTACAATAAGAATTTGACAGAGCACTGAAAGATTTAAGTGGGAATAAGGCCACAGGATTTATTGACATTCACTCAATTTCTGAGATTCTTGAGAGCCAACCATGACCCAACTGCTTCACCTGTCGTGCAAGGTATAAGAGGGGGAAATACCGACTGACATTCAGAAGACAGTAATGACTCCAATTCCAAAGAAAGCATGTGCAAATACTGTTGAACAATTAATTGCAAAATACTGACATGAACTATTTATGGGAGAATGAGAAACTGGTAACAGCCCACCTCAGGTAAGATTAATTTGAGATCTGGACAAATGTAGGAACACACAGAGCAATACAGACTACATCTTGTCTTACAAAATAAGTTGAAGACAGGCATGCACGTTTGCAGATTACATAAACCTTTTGACTAGGTCGACTGGCCTATATTCCTTGAATTTATGAAGCTAGCAGGAATAAATGCAGAGTGTGAATAGTTTTGTACAATTTGTACAGAAACCAATCAAATTTAAACATTTAAGGATGTGAATGGGAAGTGGTTGGTAAGGAGGGAACGAGACAGGGTTGTAGCCAATTCCTATGCCATCCAATCTGTACACTGCCCAAGCAGTCGTGAATACTGAGAAGAAATTTGGAAATGGAATTAAAATTCTGGGAGAAAAAAATACAAACTGAGGTTTGCTGTAGGATTTAAATTTTGTCAGATGGCAAAGAAACTGGATGAGCAGTTGAATGGAAGGGACAGAGGTTATAAGACGAACAAGTGAAATACAGGTAGTGGAATGTAGGTGAATTAAATCAAGTGATGCTAAGGTAATTATATTAGGAAATAAGGCACACAAAGTACTGGATGAGTTGACTGCTTGGGGCAGAAAAATAACTGAATGGCCAAAGTAGAAAAGATATGAAAGTCATACCGGTATAAGTAAGAAAAGCATTTCCAAGAAATCGAAACTTGTTAACACCTAACATAAAAGCAGGTTTTAAGAAGTCTTTTCTGAAGACATTTGTAATGAGTGTAGCTTTGTACAGATATGAAACATGGACAATAAGTTGTCAGGACAAGAAGAGAATTCACTTTTGAAACGAGATGCTATAGAAAAATGCAGATCAAATGGATAGACTAAATAACTGATGAGATACTGAAGATAAAAAAAATTATGGCACTACTTGACTTAAAGAAGGGGCAGCTGACAGGACCTATTCTGAGGCATCTGGTCAAATTGGTAATGAATGAGTTGGGTGTACAGTTGTGGGAGATCCAGGCACGAATAAGTAAGGAGGTTAAAGTAGATGTAGGTTGCAGCAGTTTTTCAGAAATGAGGTGAGTACAGGTTTGGCTAATGTGGAGAACATTAAACCAGTCTTCGGACTGAAGATGACAGAAACGTAGTACTGAATATGTACAGCAGTGTATATATAAAGCATGCGTTAACTAATCTTTGAACTAATGCAGCCCTGGAACTAATTTGTGCAGTCCTTATGTTTGTCGATTACGTTAATTACTTTTAAATTAAATATATTGCACAGTATTTCACATATTGTAGTTCACAAACACTGATTAATCCAAGCATTATCCCCACTGTCCACCATGGGACTGAATCTTGCCTGGTAGTGTTCAGAGCATGTGGCATGGTACAGAAAGTGTAAATGGAGCACACAAATGGGGTATCAATCTAGCGACAGTGAGGACTGAAAATGGCGAAATCCACTGACGTAAGTGATAACAAAAGGTACAATGCTGCAGCCCAAAGAGTGGGAACAAGCATTTCTGAAATGGCATAGCACATGCTACTGTTGTGATCTACAGGAAGGGTTTGAAGGAAAGTGAAACCGGATCTTCAAGCAGGATAACTGAAGGACAGAATCATGCTACAGTGGAAGTATGACAGTGAACTCCTGTTGATGTCTTTGCCACCAAATGAACTTATATGAAGCCAATGGAACTATGAACTATTGGACAACAGCTCCACAATGAAAAACCATCAGTCCATAGTTTACAGGAATTGCTCTATGTGCGTGTAACACCTGATGCCACTTACCTCCAGAAGCCCGTCAAGTCTTTGTTGAATACACGGTCCTCTTGATCCAAGGATCTTTCGGCACTTCTGGTTTCATGCATTGGAAACTATCGGACTTTTTAGCAATATTATTTAGAAAATTAAAAGAGCAACACTTACAACCGATTGTGGAGTACCAACATTGGAACTGATTTACTATTTAGAATAGGAGTCAAACACAATTCACGGAAATGACCTAAAATAAAAACTAATATTTACTGTTCAAGAAATTTCATTTAACAACCACTGGTCTTTAACTATTATTTCAGTCACTGATAGTGTTAAACTCCTACTTTGCAAGATGATCTCTCAGTAAATAGTCCATTATGTCGGTACCTACAGGTATCTGGAATTAAACACTGGTTGTAATTATCACAATACAAATAGTAACAATAATACATATGTTTACTGGGTGAACTTTGCAATGCTGCACTGTAATATACACGCAACCAAATTGCCACTTGGCGTAATGGCTAATGAGAGCCATCGTAAAGGCATTTCCCATTTAAAATCACTGCCATCAGGCACCGCACTCAGCGTCAACTTTCTTTGCGCAAATATTACTTCAGTACGTTTTACAGTGACCCAGGCTCCTCAACATCACCTACACCTTCATAACCAGCAGATTAGTTGGGCTGCAATTGTTGCACTTGCAGCATTAAAGTGAAAAGTTTGCAAACTAACATTTTTTTAACACCAGAAATACAAAGAAGACATACCTGCTTTTTATGCTGACTGTTAGTAATACAGTTCAACACCCCATGAAGTAGCTGCCACAATTTTTGCATTTATGCCTGATAAATTGCCAACTTTCTATTCAAAATGTTGTTGACTAGAATAAGCTACTTTCACTGACCTTTTAATATGTAACTAAAATTAGGTCGCCATTTTGGTGTTTTAACTGCCCACTGCCCCCCCCCCCCCCCCATACTGTCAACAAATTGTTTTAATGTACAGAATATTTTCTTGACAGTGCCAACTCTTCTTGTATAGCAGACATCTCTTCAAGGTTTTCCATGTGCTACAACTGACTTTTGAAGAATGTCAAAGATCCTACAGTTCAGACCTGATGTTTTTAAGTAAAAAGCTTTTATTCTACTGAAGTGGACATCCACCTTTATTCTTAAACAATTATCTACAAAATTCATTTCTATGACCTCCAACACAACATGTACAAATTGCATTACACAGGCAAAAGTCTTTTTGGGAAAACTATACTCCACACTGCTATTAATTAAGCAAGATGCTAAAATGAAATGTGCAAATTTCAATATGAAAAGCACCAATTTACTGTGTGAAGCAGATGTTTCAAAATAATACTAAGGTCTTGTGGATAAAATTTGTGAATTACGGGTAGAATAAATCCAGGTTTACACACTGTCAGTTCATTGCACCTTCAAAAATGGTTTCATTTTGTAATTTACAAATGTGAGGCTTGAAGAAAATTTCAGCACTTATACTGTACAGTAGTTCTTATACAATTATGTTTTAATTCAGCCAACAATACAGTAAATACATAGGTGTCTCCAATAGTGACATCTAAAATATTAACATCCTCAAGTTTTGTTTCACCATGCTGTATAATTATTCAAAGGATCACGAAGCACAATTTTGTGCTGCTAGCTGTAAAAATAAATAATGCTGGTAAAATGTGAACAAAGTCTGGGCACATATTCCATGTGCAGTCCATTCCATCACCGGCATACTTCTACCAATAACACTTTTCTTCAAGCTTCACCATGTTATCACTGTACTTTCTGTGACACTTCTAGGCCTCCATCTCGAGAGCTACACCTATCTTGTGTCCACCCTGGTTGAAATTCTTGCCGTCAATTAGCGCTGACAAACTAACTGTAATACCTGGATGCAAGAAAATTGGTTACACACAATACACGAACACTCATTTACATAACAATTTAACAACTACATATTTCAAACAATGGAAAATTCTGAACGGATTATAACAATATTCGGATTATAACAATATTAGAGAAGGAAAGTTGCTACTCACTGTATAGCGGATATGCAGAGTTGTGATATGCACAACAAAAAGATTCACACAATTATAGCTTGCGGCCATTAAAGCCCTTGTTAACAATAGACACACAAACACGTGCACGCACACAAAGTAGTGTGTGTGTGTGTGTGTGTGTGTGTGTGTGTGTGTGTGTGTGTGTGTGTGTGTGTGTGTTGACAAAGGCCATAACTGCTGAAAGCTATAATTGTGTGAATCTTTTTGTTGTTAATATGTGACTCAGCATATCCACTATATGGTGAGTAGCAACTTTCCTTCTCTAATACTGTTCCAACTACATATTTCCTAGTTACGTATCATAAAAATTTGATATGCAGTTAAGTAAAAACCAACACACAAATTTCAGATCTGGAAAACACAACAAACTCAGAGCTAACATTAATATCACTGCATTAAGTTCTCACATTCATTTACAAAATTTTAATCACCTAACCAAATTCAGAAATGCCTCAGCTTCCATGGGTGACATGGCTCATTGCACTGTATGATTGCAGCGATGTGACAACAACTGTTTACTGTTATGTCACTGACATCCATCAAATGTTCATCTAACCCCTGTGCGAACTAGTGCCCAATTTGTAAGCACTAGTGTAATCCAGGGGTGCAAGCAATTTGCACAAAAATTTTGCACTCTGCATTCTGTTAGACATGTGTACACTTTTCACAAATTTATTGTATGGTTTACTGTATTAAATACTTTTCTCATGAGCACATCACCCTTATTTAATCAATCAAGTCTTCATGAAAGAAAAGCACTTGTCTGTATTCACTAGGAAAGCACTTTTAAGTTACATGAGAATGTTGCTCTGAAAAGCTGTGCATACAGTTAACACTTTGTATGAACTACAAAACCTTTCAACATAGGCAAACAACTGAACTACCCACCTGTGGGGAAAAATTAAAGATTCTACACTGAATGTACGATGTAATCAAATGAAATTTTCCAATACATTTTCCTGCCACACCATTCTGCCTGTCAGTATGTACAAGTCCACTCCCAAATTGTTGCTGCGTATTAACCCTGAATTGTTATAAAGTTGCCAGGGATGGAAGTTTTTACCTTTCTTACAATCCCCAATAAAATTTCATATACATTGTTTTTACCACAAAATGAACCAGCAATAAGTTTCATAGCTGCCACAAGTCTCCCAATTCTGGGCAAGAGTGTACAGCAGTGGTTACACAGCCAATACCAGCTACGATTTGTTGCACTTTTACATATTAAAAAGAGAGAACAAAATTACAGTAGAGAGAAGATTCTACAAGCTGAAACGAACATGTATTTTACAGTATAATGTACAACTCAGCATTTCAGCACTTCGCTTTGCTTCTCCAAAGGAAATGTCATCTTTACAGTACCATCCACTTCTCACTGTATTTGTTTATTTCAATTCACACTCCACCTTCCTAAAAATTTATTATTTTTATCAGAAATTATCATTATCACCCTACATTTTCCTCATTTCCGAACTAATCAAGGAGAAATTCCTATGAAGCTTGTAATCTTACACACCTCTCAGTTTCTTACAGTATGCTAATGCCTGGAATGATTATCCTGCCTTATTTTGCTTAGCTTAATTTAGATCTGTCTAAATTTCATTGATATGACAAGCACCTCCCCCCCCCCCCCCCCCAATGAACACACAAATATTAGTCATTGCTACTTGCAAAATCACTGCAATTTTAACACTTACCTTCACGGATTTTCTGTGAGTAACCTATCCCTATCTGGCTGGCATTATTAACTTTTGCTCTAATAGAGGATTCTCTGTCAATAGAATATTTGCATCCAATTCCAAAATTGGTTTCATTTGTGCCTGCAAACCACGCTAGTTGGGCTCCCGCTTCTAGCTGGGAGTTCACTTTCTGATAAATCGATCCACCAAATTCCTGCCCATCATTCCTGTAAATTGAAGATTTATCAATGACAGTGCTTTAAAATATTACAATGCATTCCAAGAGCTTTTTTCACAATGTGCTTACTACTACATACAACAAATATTTCACCTGTTCTGGGAAGTAAACCACAATGCCTATGATGTGACTACCAGTAAGCCAAAGAATTGTTTCAATGTTCCAAAAAGGACAATCCAATCAACACAGCAGCATGCTCCCCCCTTGCATTTTTTGGTGTTCTGTTATCCCCCAATCTTTACAGTAGTGCAAGAGGAAAAATTTTTGTTACATTCAAACAATGTTACAATTACACGACAGTTGAATCATACATTAAAACACCTCTCTGGGAGCACTGGATCACACATACCATCAGCCTAAAGGCCACTGTGAATAGAGCACACTGATGACTGACTACATTTATTTATCAAAAAATTAAGGCAAAAATTACCAGAAGGTCAAGTTCTCTGACCAACACTAAGTGTTATCCTGTTTCAAAAACAGGCAATTCCCTCTACTTTTATATTATTAGCTTATAGCTCAAGTACTTACACATTGGTATGGAGAATGAAATCACTAGCCGAGTATCCAAGGGAAATATTGTTTTTAGTTAGTTTGGATTTCTGACTGTCAAAGGCAGTCTGGTAACCTACTAGCCATCCTGAAAATTTAAAAGTTAGCTGTGATATAATGAAATATTCAAAATATAAATGACTAATTTCATTAACTTTCTTTTATGCAATACAAGGTACTTTATCAAACTCTTACCATTATAACCAAGAACAGTTGCTACTTTAACATTAGGACCTGCCAAAATCAAATCAACGTCCATGTTAACTGCACACATATCGTTCTTAAATTCAGTTTTTAGGCAGCCTGACTTGCTCCTGAAACAAAAACAGAAGTATGACAAAGTGCAACAATACACTATGATGTTAGCTTTAAAAAAGCTTTCCTTACCCAGTTTGTGGTGCAAATGTTGAGTCCAATGAAATTTTCAGTCCTTTGGCAAGGTAATTGTCAACACTCACTTCCATGCCCAATGTATTATCTGTGTTCCATTTCTCAGAAAATACCAGTCCTGGAAAGCACGAAGTTAATCATTTATTAATTCACAATACATCAACTGAGGCACATATGATGGCTTAATTTGTGTACATCTTTTTTATTCTTTTATCGCATCAAGATAAACCTTCACAAGGGTTTCCTATTACGTTACAACAGCTATGATGAATTTAAGAACTTTTTTAGTTATAATTCTTTGATCTTGCCTCTGCTCCTCCTCCAAAATTTAACAGCAGGAAACTAATTACAACCTTGTTTATAATATTACTTCATGTTATTTTCCTCAATGGAACGGCTGATTGTTCACACCTAAAACAGGTTGCATTTAACTAGAAACTTTTTTTTACGCAGAAATGTATAATGACAGTTTACTTACAAAACCACTCAATGCTGTTACACAAGCAACCCACAAATACTGCAGCACAACCAATGAAACTAATGTCCCTTTCACCAACACAAGGAAACAACAAAGTTCAATAAAATGAACCAATGTTGCAGCAGTGTGTAATTAGAAGATGGTGAACTATCTTCGACATATTTGGTGTCAGCTGTACAATTTCTCCAGCATACAGGAATGACAACAGTATACCGCAAATTTTCTTGTAAGCTGCCTGCCATGAAGTATAATAGTACTTAACACTGACCACTACAGAAACTAAAATTCACACTCATCAACAGAAAATATCAGAGTCCTCTGAACACAAATTTTATGGCAGAAGAGTACAAGAAAATGAGATTAATGACAAAATGATATGTCAAAATTTTATTGTCAGACTTAGGAATGAAGAGAAGCTCTTACTAACAGTGGAATCATTATGACACCTGCAGTTACGTTTCATTGTGACACTGAACTGAACAAACAAGCATCATTAGTGAAATGCTGTTGTAAGAAACTCTTTCCTGTTTGTGTCATCTTGACATCAATAACTCATCTTCACAGACACTGAAGTTATTAAGGTAGTTAAATGATCATAACCAACATGGTGAGTATACTCTACATCAAGTCCTAACCACGTTCGTTTGTAACAACAACAGAGTTGCACTGAAAATAAATCACACTAACAAACTTTTACAAGTCAGATGTCCACAAGAGACAAGCAACTGTTCTCTTGTTCTGTGATGCTACTAACACTAAACCCAGGCTGCTGAAACTTTGCATGTGACATATGGGTTTCAAGTTTGCAGTGAAACAGGTTGATTAGTGAAGAACAAGAAGCATGAGGCACTGGATGTGGGATATGAACCAATCTCACCCTGGTAACCGCTGCCAGTCGTGATGTCAAAGCTTCCACATTGCTGGCTTAGTTTGGTGTGAGCATAAACAACATGCATTGTGATCGTTTCGACCCCGTGCTTGCGTTGCGTTCTGCTTTGTTCACTGTGGCTTATGCAATGGCATAGGTATGTTTGTCTACATGAGCAGCAGAAATAATACTAATGGACAGCTGTAAGTTCCTGCTGATAAAGTTGTGGAACGAACATCTAAAGTTCTTGGAGTTAGTGCAAGAACAGTGGTAAGCATGGGATATTACTGCAAAAGTTGAAAGATGTAGACGTGAGTTGTAAAAATTCTGGGAAGCCTTTATCAGATAACATAGACCAAGTAACTCCTGGAAATAATAAAAAGCAGCCTCAACCGATCACTGACAGATTCTCTCAAGACTGGTGCAACTTGCTGGCATATTTATGCTTACTGCAGCAGGAAAGAGAATCCTACAGTAGCAAAGTTACTAGCACTGTTATTGGAAAGTGAACTTTTCAGCAATTAGAAATGCTACTGAAAGCTGTGCTGAAAAGCATGGCTTTGTTACAAAGTGGTAGACAAACACAAAGTCCTGTTAGAAAAGGTATATACTGTTATGGCTCTAAGCATATTCTTGTACAAAACTGTGGGTGAAGACATTCAATCTGTGTTTGTGATACAATCAAGAAAATGGGTTTGGCCCTGATTCCAACTACAGTGACGATAGGAAGCTGGCTGGATGTGCACCAATGTTGCCGGAGATCTTGAGTGAAAAGCTATAAATATTGGTCAACTTTTGCATCATTATCTTTTTAAGACAGAGTGAGAAGTTATTACTTATTTTGTAAACTATGTACCATATTGTTTTCAAGATATCGGTCATCATCAAATGCTTATTTTCTGCATTTCTTTACTCCGTTATCAAAAGCGCGTGCTGCTTTACGATTATACATACATTATTGTGCATTTGTTTATTTGCTGTCATTGTGATAGCAATTCCAAAATGATTTATTATGGATACTATTATTTCTCAGTAGCTTATATTTACGAGATAGGCAGAAAACCATTGTCTATTATTGGAAACATTGACTTTAGCAAGCACTACGTAACTTGGGTTTGTTTGGCTGCCAGATTATTCATAGTAAATCAATTTTTCTTTAGCACAGTGGAAGTTTCCCTGCTGCTTTGCAGTCATGGCAGTAGTGAACCTTTCTAGAAAATTGTCAGCACAAAGTCCCCCATCTTTCCTCCATCAGTTCATCATACAGCTCTTGTTTAACTACAAAAAGCATCCATTCCAAAACTAAGCACAAGATAAACATAGCTCCAGTAACCACCCACTACCCTAAACACATTTCCTGGTTGCACAATGTAGTCACAGCAGTCCACTACTAACTTACAGACAAAGACTTGTCAAGGTTTGCTGTGATTACATACCACCTGAGGAGTATAAAGCAATTGCTGACACAGAAAATGCACCCTTGCAATGCATAGGTATGTTCGTCTACGTTTCATCTACAGAACAGTATGCAACTGTCAAAAAGAAGGAAATAGCATTTTCAATGCTAAAAGAGGAAAAAGGTAGGAAAGATTATCTCCAGAAGTTGGAACCAACTCAAAACTTATTGTGGTTCAACATCAACATGCATCTAAGTTGTGAATTCTGCAGTCCACTCAATGTGTCAAACTAAAGACCACTAGGATTCTCATATTTCAGACTTAAGCTGTTTAAAGTTTTACCAACGAATTTGAGGACTTAATTGTTTATTTAACCTTCACTAAGATTTTTAATTTTCAGTATTAACCTAATGTTACTGATGTACGAATAAATGTAACTTTTGTGAATATTTTCTAGCTTTATTTCCTAATTTGTTAGATATACTAGATTTAATGACATGAGAATTAATTTCAGACTTTTAAAGCTAAGACTGCTCTCATGTTCATATTAATAATATCAAAAAATCCTTTTCTTTTAGGCACTGAAGTAATCAACTTTCAAACAACTGAGTTAACTATCAAATGGGAGAGATACAACAAGCTTAGGCATTTTACGTCAGACTAATGTCTTAGGACAAAGCATTCTGAAATGCATCAGAACAGTTATCCACATTACAGGTACAGTAAAATAAAGTGAGGTTTTGTACAAAATTGGGGCACCATCACGGGGTCACTAACTACAACTCGAAACTATGATTACATTGTACAAGTAATTATCTCCCAATACCTACATAAATGCTGGAACTATCAATACCAGCCATCTGTTTTGACCCTTGATAGGAAAATGGCAGACTTCTCAATTTAAGACCAAGGCAGGCATTTATAAAAATGATAATGTATACTATTAAGTTCACAATGACCAGTTTCAGCTTGCTGCCATCATCAATCACTGAAGACATGATCTGCAACAAATATCAGAATGGTGATCTGGTGATGGCAATAAGCTAAAACTGGCAACTTTCTCTGCCTAGTCTATACAATCAAAACTGACATTTACGAATACACCAGACATTAACCCCTCACTAAACCTGAATACATGTAAAGTATGTGCTATAGCAAAACTATTTCTATTCTCATGACATCAGAGTCTACCACAAATTATTAATCCAATTTCAAAGCCCTATATCATGCATATTATTACAAGTACAAATATGACCGAGGAAAACACTCACCTAGTTTCCATTTTGCACTCTACAAATGTTCCACTAGTGATCCTCTAGTCACATGACATGTCCAAGCAAAAGTTAGTTCCATGCCTTAGTTAACAACAGCCTGTAAATGGTCATCAGAGGAGCACTGATGTGTTCTCTGCGGAGTTCCAGTGTTCTTGGTTACAGGAGTACACATGTACACACAATCCTTATCTATTCCCAAAATGGGAAAAAACCACAACGCATTACGACAGGTGAGTTGGGGGGGAAAAAAGGGAACAGGGCCACTACATCTTCACCACTTCGCCCAATCCAACGATGAGGAAGAACATTTAGGAAGTAATGAATATCAATGCTCAAATACGGGTGTGTCCTGTATTGTTGGAAGATGAAATCTTACCGAGGTAAGAGGTAGCCCATCACAGTCTTTGACAGGAGGAAAACAGTCCATAGTTCATACAGCTTCTTCTGCAACACTGGACGGAAAGCATTAACGTTCAGCAAACCTCATTCATGCACTACAATTTATTGAGACAATTCAGTGCCCCCATGCACATACTACATTGTGATGGAAAAGTGAAGGCATACCCATAATCTTTGTTTTAATTTTAGCATAAGCTGCAAACTGTACAGTTTGAAATAGAACCAATGTTGCAAAATGTCCCATACTTTTCTGTTTACAGAGACAATCTGCGTGTGTAAACTGTTGATACAAAAACAATGCTCTATTTACATGGTGGTTTTTTTCTGTAATTCCTTTTGAATGCATGCTGCACTGTAGCAGCAGAAACATCTCACACATTCCAACACACAAAACTTTGTTTTATTGGTATTTGGTCACTGCACTGCACTCTTAATGCCCATTGTTGGCCACAATTTAAACACTGAATTAGCAATTCTATTCACTTATGAATCACATTTGTACATTTAATACTTGGGAAAACATAGAACTCAGAAAACAAATGACTCATTTACAGCAGACCTTTATATTAACAGTGCACTGTTTGACACACATGATGTTGCACGCTAAGTCAATAGTTAAAGATGGCATCATGTCTATGGGCTCAACCAACCATTCACTTCAGATTCTTCCTTTCTGTTACTCTCAGGATTATGACAGCTTTGCACCATTACTCAGACCTGAGATATGTACACTAAATGTCACATCAAACCATGTACCAAGTAAATATATTATCCCACTGCTGTACAATGTAGCCCCTGATCACATCTTTAAAACTGGCAATTAAACTCTCCATGGAGACTGACCCAATCATCAATGTAATGTAGAAAATAACTATTTTCCCATATCTTACAGATGCAAGGAAACAGGATTTTACAACTTGTAATGAGAAATCTTAGAAGAAAGGACAATTTATCTGAGAAATTCAGCAAGTTCTTAAAGCAGCTTCACTTCACAACAGATTCAGAAAACCAGATGAAATTTATATTCTTAAAGACCTACAAATTTTCAGCAGAAATGATACATACTATTGAGACTCAAATCAAATTGAGAAAATTACAACTGAAAAGAATGAAACGGAACTGGGTGGATCTCAAGAGCCAAACAGTACAGCCATCAATGAGAAAGAGAAGGTTTAACAACTCAAGTGGTCAATAAAGTTAATAACAAGGGAGGGGGGGGGGGGGGGGGGGGGAAGGGGAGAGAGAGAAGAGAAAGAGCGAGTGTGTGTTACAAATCCATCAACCAAGACCAAATGGCGGAAGTACTCAAAGTCAAACTAAACCAAATAACTGAGATTTAATAATTGTTGACAGGTGCTGGTAGCAGTGCTGCCGACATGTAGCCATCCGCATTTGACAAGGTTTTGCGCGTGCTTGCAATGCAGAATATGACACTTCATGAACAGCCACAAGTGGGTGACAGCTGGAACCTACCAATCGACTCACTGAAATGTCAATCACAAAATTACTGTGTCAATAAGGATAGCATAATCCATCCTGTAAGGCAGATTTTCACAGGTAGCACAGTTTTCTGTTCCTGTTCAGCATATACACAATTCAAACCAAATGGAAATGCCCACAACCATTATGAGTTTTAGAGGGTGATGTGGAGTGAGCAAGCTCAGTACTTATTTGCTGCCTTCGAACCCAGCCTTGTGCTCAGGTGTCTACAAGTAAAATGTGACAGGAAGGCAGTGCCTACAGTTGATTAACAAATACAGCACTCTTCACAGCACAAATGTCTTGATTATGGCATAGTAAAATGAGAAACTCATTAACAGGTAATACAGAACAGTACAGTACTGTAATAATTCGGAGGATGCAAGCAAGCATAGAAAACCTAAAATTATTCAATCTCCAAAGAAACTAAACTTAAGAGCTGAGGCGTATGTACACTCACAATGCACACTCTTACACGTTACCTAAGTGCCCATTATTTAGCTTGCATAGTGACACTGACAGCTTGACAGGGTACAATTGTGTTTCAAGTTGCACATTGTAAAGACACCACTGTAGACTAAGGCATCAACATACTTTCGATTAGTATGTTACAATCACAAGCAATTGCTGTCTCAGACAGTTGTTTTGCCTAGTTTCTTCACCATACTGACATGCAACAAAACTCATGAGACTAAATTTTCTGACGTTCCAAATTTAGTTCACCCAAATAACCGTCCCTTAGTATAGAACATTTTTTAGTCGTGGGTCAACAGTTAATATAAATGCAGTTCTTCTGCAAACCCAACACTGAACATAACTACGTAATTTCATGCATACAAATCACAGCGAACAAGCTGTATCTGACAACTTTATGGTATTGTAAGAGTAGCATAAAATTCTTGGTAAGTATGGGAACTCTATGATGGAAAAATTCAGTCGTATACTGTATTCGTCTTGTTACTGCCAAAACTAAGAATTGCAAGTAGACGTTACACTTACCATACTCTTTGATTCCGTACTTAGTTTCCAATGAACCGAACAGTTTTCCTGTATCTTGATTGGAAAAACCTCCCATTGAGAATTCAACTCCAGAGGCTGACTTTGTTTTACAATCAAGCTTAATTAAGCCGAAATGATAACCCTTTCCAAACACGTTGCGAGCGTCTTTACCCAAATCGGAGTAGGATGGTGGTGCCATTATCTGCGAAACAGAAACATTTTTTTAATGCAAAAGTTTGGTCTGCTCCATAAGCTTATATACAATTACTGATTAGCGTGATCAAATGTTGTAATCGTCACAAGTTCAAAAGCAAACGTTAGCTACCGCGGCCCTCGTGGCCGTTAAAGATTACACATATATGAAAATTTATTTAACATTTATGTCTAATGAGTTTGTCAAGTAGACAGAAAAGCCTTTTCTGTGTTTATTTCTTAATATTTTAGCACTGTTCAAGTAATGAGACGAAAAGGCTATACCGGTAGGTCACGCCACACCGCAACTGATACAAGTCGTTGCACTGCAATAAAACGTTAGTCCACGGATGAAAATTAAGACAGTATCTGAGAGTGCCAGTATACGAATAATGTGTACTTACGACTATTATAAATAATTCAGTTACACAATTAGAAAACTTCTATCCACAGGCAGAGCACCACCGTGAACTTGGGGAAAGGGAAGTGCACTGCGCAAGTATTCTGAAAAGCAAGTGATGTCGAGAGTACTAATTACAAATAAATATCTTCGAAGGACAAAATATGTAAAAAAAGAGTTAATTAATTTTAATTAATTATAATGTGATGCAGAACCTATTAAATTAAACTGATATTGAAAAACGTAGCTTTTCGTAGCCTCTACCCCAAAGTTGACCTGGGAGAGATTACATGACGCCATTTTTTGCGTGTGTAGAATGATTATGTGGCGGGAAAATTAAGCGTCTTTAGTATTTATAACTGCTACTTACAAATTAGTATACCATACGCTTAAAGTATAATAACATTTTGTTACGGGGTAACACTAGAAAAGTTCCTGATCGTTACTTATTTATATATATTACTCACACTGTTAAATTGTCTTCTCCTTTTCACTTTCCTTCAGTATGAACATGCATGTTTCATTTGGAGTTTAAGACATAGTTGGCTTAATGCTGTGACTTCTCTGATTGTGCCAGCACGTTTTGATATTCTTTATTTTCACCTTTCTTGCAAATTACGTACCAAAATACTTAACTCAAAATGAGCGTAAACGTGTTTAGCAGATTCGAAAATATTAATCTTATTTTTACTTTGGCTGGCTGTGCAGTGCTGAGAGAGAGAGATACTTGCAACGAATCATGTTTGTTTTTTCTAAGAAACTAAAAATATTAGACTGAAAAGGCAATTATAAATTTCCCTATATATGAGCTATCAAACGTTTTTCCGGACGCTCCGAATGTACAAGTGTCGACTTAAACAAGCAATTTTGTCCTGAAATTCGTGTTTATGACGTAATAAGCACAACAATTTGTATGCATTATTTAGATAGGATTTCTCATAAGCTGGGATCGTGTTAGTTATCACAAGTGTCTTGTACTGGACAACAGCGAAAAAAATGGCGTGATATTTATTCTGTTTTTTATTTGCAACTATGTTTTCACATATAAAAGCATTTAAATTATTGTTTTACAGTCAATGATCGTATAGTACGTTGCATTTTTTTTTCAGGGAAATATAATGCGATTACCACTTGCCACTCTGTGGATTAAAAATGTTTAGCGTTCTTGGAATAAATTAGTTGAAGAGAACTGGCAGGGACAAGGAAGACTAGGATTTAAACTCAGACTTTCCAGAAAATACGGTATAACGAAATTTTCAGGCGATGACATTTAATAAACAGAAATTGAACCCTCACTAAATGCGAGGTGTAAAACTTCATTTTTCACTCATTATGTACAATCGGCTTAGTAAGCTGTCTAGGTGTGCTCCTGCCATCTGAAGATTTATTACAAAATAAATTCAGAATCGGTAATGGTCTGATTGAAATTATCTTTTTGAAAACATACTTGAGGTTGGTTGAATTGTGAGCATTGTAACTGCACTACAGCCACGGTTCTCATAATGGCTAACTTCGTGAAGACAGTATTACCTGAAAGTCGTGCATGGTCTGTGCAAATACACATGTCCTGATACTCATAAAATGGGTGAGTCCTTACAGAAAAATGATAAAAGTGCCAGTTCGTAAGACACTATGTGCACAATGACCTGATAGAAAAGTCGCTACACTGATTTAGAGAAATGCGAGTAATGTGCGTCAGCATAGTTTTAAAGAAACATTAGGCAATTCTACAGTGTACCATTTTCATAATTGCTCCAATTCTTAATAAGTCCTGTGACAATCTAAAAAAAAGAAACTTTCTTCAACGAGAAGGTAGGTAGGAACACCACTCATAAACACCACACATGGTCCTATTGGAGGGAGGTGGTGTGCTACTGCTTTCCTCCGACCTCTAAACTTACTTATCTAGAAAGGGACGTGGACCTGCAGGACAGTGAAACCTTGTATATTTCATTAATAAATCTTTAGCAGATAGCCCAGTCAACGAAGATTAAAAAAAAAAAAAAAACCGCCGAACTGGGGAAAAATTCGTGTAGTCGCAAATTTTTGTTTAGTGGTTGGAGCGAGTGTTATGGGGTGTGAACGAGGGGCGTTCAAAAGTACTTCATTTCATTTTTCTTGAATAATTCGAAAACCGCGGCTTCTAGCGAAAATATTCCTCCTTATAAATTTAAATTACATTTACTACAGAAAGTTCCTATTCATTTTTAGTCTAGAACTAACAGTTCCCGTGTTGCAGGAGATGGAACAACCGTAGGTATTGAAAACATTGTTTTGCTGGTATGAAGTTAATATTTATTGTTAAATGAAGTGGTTAAGAGTAAATATAGGATGCCTGTACCACATGTACCACTCCTAAGCGATAGGCCTAAATTGTGTTCTGAGGGTATTCACAATAGACCCGTGAGGAAAACCAGGTCGCCGGATTGTAGTCAAGGATTTCCTTCCTTTGTAGGTCTACAACCAGAAGAGCGAATAGGAGATTGCCCACACTCTCACTACGTCACAAAAAGCCACTACAGGGTGTCACACAGAAGTTACAGTGCCCCTGTCACAGCTCGCCTTGTGACTCACTGGCGACACAGTGCATATACATGCCCGGGATGAGAGTCACTAGCATGAAACGCATATGAACTGATTCTACGTAAATCTCTAACTGTTTTGTATACAGCTAGAGGGGACATTGATTCTTAGCTATTCTGTACAGCAGTTGCAGCGCACTTCCGGAAATGCGACTCCCCCCAGCATGAGTGCTATTGGCTTTTCAGTTTAGACTACATCTCCCGAACACTTCCCGTCCATTTCTCTCATGTGAATAGACAAAATAACTTCACCGAGCTCCGTTTATGTAGTGGAGGTGTTTTCAGTTTGTTTAGTGGGTACTTATTTCCAGTTGTTAAGTGAGCTTTTACGCAAAATATGTTCCTATGGGCTATGGGAAATGTTTTTAGTGAGCTGCAGGTGTTCGGAAATTACCGCTACAAACTTCTAGGGCTTGTTGGGGGAAGTGAGTACGTAATATTTTGGATAGGAGCCCATACCCGGAAATGTTACGCAACAACGCTACAGAGCGTCAAAGCTATAGGCGGCGGTGCCTTTAAATGTATGTACATACAGGGTGATACCGTGATAAAGATACAAACTTTCAAGGATGATGGAGACGGATAAATGTATCAATCTGAGGTAAGGGTCCCTAGTTCGGAAACGAACGAGTCGACACTTACACACGAAAATCTTTCTAATTCCTCTGACAGTGGAATACATGTACCAGTACTGTTGTTGCTAAGAATGTAGGGTGTGCAACTTTCAGAGGTGGTAGTATGAACCTAAACAAGAAGAAATGTCCAGGAAACATGGGCTCTAAAATGCATACCTGAGGAGCTGTCAGAGCTTATTCATTTTCGCTTGTGTGAAACACATCTCTTCTATTGAACAGGCGGTCATGACTCAGAACGGTTTCCGCTTATAACTCTCGACTCGATCGTTTCCGGTACAATGACCCCTTGGTCAGAGTGATAAATTTATATTTTTCCATCATCCTCGAACGTTTGTAAGATCACAGAATCACCCTGTACATACATACATTTACAGTCGCCAGCGCCTATACCTTTGACGCTCTGTACTCACTTCTCTCTACAAGCCTTAAAAGATTGTAATAGGAATTCCCGAACGCCCTGTATTTAGTGTTCGTGGGTAAGGGTTGTGATTAGTAAATATGCATCCCTACTGCCTGTTTGTGACAGCATATTGCAAAGCTCTGTAACTGTGTTGTAATCACTTCGTGATGAATTGATGAATGATGACAAAGTTACTGGTTCCCTTCACTGGTAGGTTGCATAAGTCGCTTCCATCTATAAACTGCTAGCACTTGTAGAGAGGGCTGCAGTGAATGTAGTATATGTTGTAAGATGGCTGTGAATACGTCTGATCGAATGGGAGGAATGGTGTTGAAGTCTAGAACAGTTATCTGCTGTACTGCATTGCTGGATTTATGCTGAAATATCTGAAATTTCATAACACCTAGGAGACCTGCGTGGGTTACAAAGGAAGCCAATTTAAATCTGTGGGCCTCTTCAGATGTTACGAGAGCTGAGGCTGAGATGATACGTCCCATACTTCTCATGCTGTGAAAAGCATTCCAGCCATTGATAGTGGAGACAATGAAATCGACATTGTTGAATACGTACTGACAGCCTGTTATACTTGCGTAGGCTATTCATTGTGGTAAGCGGTTGACAGCTCCAGCTATTGAGCTATTTTGCGTAATAGCTCACATAACAACAGCAAATAAGTACTCACTTCATAGACTGGAAATAGCTGCACCATAAAAATACCAACCCAATGAAATCATTTCGTCTGTTCACACAAGAGAACTGGACAGGAAATGCTGAAGTGGTACACTCTCTATAAACTAAAAAGCAAACCGCACTCGTGGTGGGGGATGTCGTCTTTCCCAGAAAAATGCTACAACTGTCTTTCAGGATGAATAAGAATCAATTTCCCCTCTAGCAGTCTATTACAACATGCAGAGGTTTATGTACAATTTTTCTTTATGCGTTCCTTGCGTTAGTATTATCAGTAACTCATATATGCATTCCATGCAGTGTTAATGTACCCTGCGGGAAACAAACATCCACAGACATTTCTCTCCACTGGGGTGCCAGTGATTCATAAGGCTAGCCGCAAAAGGTTCCATTACTTCTTGTGTTACTTCTTAGAAAGTGTGGAGAATCTCCTATTCGCTCTTCATTTTGCAGACCTATGAAGGAGAGAAGTGTATGATCACTATTTGGCGACCTACTTTCCCTCGCACTTCTACCCTCCACCCCCGCCCATTCCACGCTTACACCACTAGAACACAATTTATTCCTTGACGCTGCTGCATTTAAATGTGTTGCATTGTCTAATATTTGTTCTTAACTCATTTCATTTAACAATAAACATTAATTTTACACCATTAAAACATGATTTTTAATAATCTGCGATTTTATCATCCCCTGAAATGAGGAAAATATTTGTCCTAGAGAAAAAATGGATAGGACATTTTTTGTAGGAAATATACTGCAGTTCAATTTTGACCTGGGAAACATTATCTATAGTACTCACAGTATTTAGATTAATCAATAAAACTGTAATAACATGAGCTCTAACATGGAAATAGCGTTTCCAGGTCCATGTCCATGAAACACATTTTATTCCTCTATGTGCGAGGAATATTCCCTCAACGTTCGGCCATACCTTTTTGTGACACACTGTACTTCACGTGGACAGAACATTTCCCATATATTGTACCACAGTCCACTATTTAGTCTTTGACAGCAATACTAAGATTTCTCATCTTGACTGTGAAAGACTTAATTTATAAAAAAAATGCCACTATTTATTCTACGTAGTGAACGAGATTTGTCCACCATTTATTCCAGCAAATACAGAGGGGTCCAAAAAAATGTATCCACTGTTTAAAAGACCATAACTTGCAAACTAATTGAGGGACACTGACAGTGATATCTTTAAGTTGGACTTTACGCTACACTTTCACCAAAAATGAGACAAATCCGTCAATTAGTTTGCAAGTTGTTGACTTTTAAACAGTGGATATATTTTGTTGGACCCCTCTGTAGACTCCATCCCTGAACTGCGATTCTGAAACTTATATCTATGTCCACTCCATCTGACTCAAAACGTTTTTCTAGCCACAAATTTCTTTAAATGTATGGGTAAATGGCTGTCATAGGGTGCCGAATGTGATAATATTCATGGTATCCGAACATTTAGAAATATTAACAGGAACGACCACTGAAGCAAAGAAGTATAGTACACATGGGCTCTAAAATACATGCCTTAAGAGCTATGAGCTCTTGTTTGTCGTTGCTACTGTGAAACACATCTGTTCTACTGAACCAGAACTCATTGTTTTTTAGGTACACACTTTTAGAGTCCGTGATTGCTAGACAATAATTTTCTTTATTTGGTCCATACTACCTCCTCCCAAAATACGGAAAGCAGAGAGCTTGCAGTAGAAGAGAACAGTTGCACTGTATCGAAGAAGAAGAAGAAGTGCTCATAGCTCTTAAGGTACGCGTTTTAAAGCTCATCTTTAAGATAGTTACTACTACGAGTGTCTTGGATACGTAATTTATCTCATAGCAGATCAGCGTTTGTGGTTTACAGTTCTGCCAAGAATACATCACCCCTGAATTTCATCGTATATCAACGCAAATAAACGAGCATTTTTGTGTATTTCTGGAAGCTACCACGGTCCTTTTCATAATACACTAGCAATCTGTAGTAAATCGACGTTTGTGATCTAGTTACTGTGGCAGATATTCTAACATATTGGGTTACACCTAGTTTTTCCTGAAAGAGGAGTAACCTTATATATTATCCGAATCAGTTGTAAATGACTCTGTATTCGAGTTTGCAAACAATTACAATTAACCTCAAAACGTTTTAGGAAACTAGCAATTTTTACTACAAGTTTTTGTGTTGCCTTAATAGAAACCTCATTTTGTGTATTTGCTTCAATTCTCATGAGAAATTAAAACTTTTTGGCTCAACAGATCAAAAGATAATCAACGGTCTTAATTTAAAGTTTTTTCATTGGCTTGTAATACATTACACCAGCCAAAATATAGACCCTCTGTGAATGATGCTCTCGAACACGGGATGAATTGACTGATGTTTGTAAGCAGCTAGAAATCGCCCTGACTACCGTCTAACGATTGGCACCTGCTGAGAATCGGTGTGTTGGAAGAGCTCCTGAGAGTCATGTACCCATGATACTGGTACCAGAGGTACCTCCAGTACTATCCTCTCCTGTGGCTCCTGTCTCCTCTGCAGAAAGTACAGGATCTGTCATTACTCGTCCACTTCAATGCGAATAGCTTGTCAATGGTAGATCTACATGTCCCGCACAGGGTGGACTGCGACCACGGAGGACTCAGGGTGTTGTAGCGATCTCCCTAATGAACAAGTCTGAGGTGCTGTCTTTCAATGAAACTGAAACTGAGCCAGTGGGACTCACTTCACCTCTTTTGGGGAAACCTGTCAGTCCGGTGTCAGGACTAGGAAGCCACAAAAGGGTAGGGGGTCTATTAATCGTCGGCAGTCCAGACATTTGGCAAATGATGGTGCCCCTTAGGTAAATGGCACCAAGGGACAGGAAAGGACACCTCATGCACTCAGTGTGTACGTGTGGGGGCCTTCAACAACTTGAAGAGGCTATCCCAGCAGCCTTTGAAAGAACAGGCTGCAACCAACTGAAGATTGTGACACACGTTTCAACAAATGTTGCCTCTGGTCTGGGCTCTGAGGTCGTACTTGGGTCATTCAGCGACGAGCAGAGAAGGTTGAGAAGATCAGCCTTGCGCATGGAGTTTCACCGAAGCAGAGAATTTGCACCATTGTCCTAAGAACTGATTGTGGGCCTATGGTTCTGAGTCAAGTGGAAGGACTGAACCAAAGACTTCGAAGGTTCTGTGACAAGCCAGGCTGTGACTTCATGGACTTACGCTATTGGGTTGAGAATTGTAGGGTCTCCCTAAATGGGTCACGTGTGCACTACATATCAGAGGCTGCTACACAGGTAGCTGACTGTGTGTGAGGTGCACATAAGTGTTTCTTAGATTAGGCAACTCTCCTTCCAACCAAGATATCGGTAGCTCTAGGAAACCTGGAAGTATCAGCATAAGACCGAAAGAAATACCTCCCACAGGTGAGAGCATTAAAATCCTAAGGGTAAACTGCCAAAGTATTCGTGACAAAGTGCCATAGTTTGAAGTACTCATGAAAAGCGGTGAAGCTCACATAGTACTAGGTATAGAAATTTGACTGAAACCTGAAACTGATAGCACAGATTTTTGGGGAAAATTTAAGTGTATATCGAATGGATAGGCAAATGGGAAGTGGAAGTGGTGTGTTTGTTAGACAAGAAACTCAGATCCACCGAGATAGAAATTGAAGCTGCATGTGAAACTGTTTGGGTAAGACTCAGTATCAGAGGTGGGTATAACATGATAATTGGATCCTTCTATTGCCCACCACACTCGTCTCCTGATGGAACTCTAAACTTAAGAGAAAACCAAAGTTCACTTGTAAGTAAGTTCTCTAGTCATACTGTAATCATTGGTGGAGACTTAAATCATCCCACAACTAATAGGGAACATTACAGTTTTGTTAGTAGTGGGCTTGATAAGACATCCTGTGGAACAGTGCTAAATGCCTTATCTGAAAATTACTTAGAACAGATAGATAGGAGCCCCACTCATAATGGAAACGTGCTGAATATAATGGCAACAAACAGACCTGACCTCTTTGAGGGTGTCCACATCAAAACTGGTGTCAGTGGCCATGATTACCAAAGTACAAAGGACAACTAAACCAAGCAGAAAAATATCTATGTTCAGTAAAACAGATAAAAAGTCATTAGTGTCATATCTCAATGAGGAACTTGAAACTTTCAGCATGGTGTAGGAGCATGTAGAGGAACTCTGGCTCAAGTTTAAAAGAATAGTTGACTATACATTAAACAGATACGTCCCCAGTAGAACAGTCCATAATTGGAGGGAACCTGTATGGTATACAGTCACTGTAAAGAAACTTCTAAATAAACAAAGATTACTGCATAATAGGCACAAAACAAAGCGTAGGACTATAAACAGAGAGATACTGAACGAAACGTGTTTGGCTGTCAAGAGAGCAATGCGTGATGCCTTCAAGGAGTTCAATAGCAGAATATTGTCAAATGATCTTTCACAGTACCCAAAGAAATTCTGGTCGTTTGTAAAGGCTGTTAGTGGCAACAAAGTTAGTGTCCAATTCCTAGAGAATGAGGTAGGAACTGAAATTGGGGGTAGCAAAGTTAAATCTGAAATGATTAACTCCTTTTTCAAATGTTCATTTACAAAGAAAAACCCAGGAGAATTGGCCAATTTAATCCTTGTACCACTGAATGAAATAAGTATTAGTGTCAGTGATGTTGAGAAACAGCTGAAATCATTAAAACTGAACAAAGTTCCAGGGTCTGATGGAACCCTGTCAGATTCTATACTTAATTTGCCGCTAAGTTAGCTCCTTTTCTAACTATAATCTATTGTAGACCCCTTGAACAAAAACTGTGCCCATTTCTTTCAAAGAAAGCACAGGTTACACCCACCTACAAGAGGGGTAGTAGAAGTGATCCACAAAACTACTTGACATCAATTTGTTGTAGAATCCTACAACATATTCTGAACTCAAACGTAATGAAATATCTTAAACAGAATGAGCTCCTCTATGTCAGCCAGCATGGATTCCAAAAACATTGATCATTTCAAATCCAACCGGCACTTTTCTCACATGACATATTAAAAACTTTGTATCAAGCAATCAGGTAGATGTAGTATTTCTTGATTTCCAAAAAGCGTTTGGTTCAGCACCACACATACGCTTATTGTCGAAAGCACGAGCATATGGGGTACCAAGTAAAATCTGTGACTGGTCTGAGGACATTTTGGTAGGGAGGAAAGAGTATGTTGTCGTGGATGGAGTCATCGTCAGATCTAGAAGTAACTTTGGGTGTGCCCCAGGGAAGTGTGTTGGGACCCTTGCTGTTTATAGTGTATATTAATGACCTTGAAGATAATATTAACAAAAATCAGGCTTCTGGCAGATGAAGCAGTTATCTATAGTGAAGTACTATCTGAGAGAGGCTGCATAAATATTCAGTTAGATCTTGATAAGATTTCAACATGGTACAGAGATTGGCAACTTGCTCTAAATGTTCCGAAATGTAAAATTGTGTACTTCACAAAATGAAAAAGAGTAGTATCCAATGACTATGAGTCACTGTTGGAATCAGCGAACTCGTACAAATACCTGGGTGTAATACTTTGTAAGGATATGAAATGGAATGATGAAATAGGCTCAGTTGTGGTAAAACAGGTGGTAGACTTCGGTTTGTTGGTAGAATATTAGGGAAATGGGATTGCTCACAAATCACTCATGTGACCCATGCTAGAATACTGCTGAAGTGTGTGGGACCTGTACCAATTAAGACTAATAGTGGATATTGCAAGCATACAGAGAAGGGCAGCACGAATGGTCACAGGTTTGCTTAATCTGTGGGAGAGTGTCGCAGAGATACTGACAGAACTGAACTCGAAACTCTTGAAGATCAATGTAAACTGTCTCGAGAAACTCTATTAACAACGTTTCAAGACCTGGCTTTAAGTGGTGACTCTAGGAATATAGTACAATTCCCCACGTATCACTCTCATAGGGGTCATGAGAATAAAATTAGAATAACTACTGCACACACAGAAGCATCGAAACTGTAATTCTTCCTGCTTTCCATATGTGGATGGAAGAGGAATAAAGCCTAAGAACTGGTACAATGGGACGAACACTCTGCCACGCACCTCACAGTGGTTTTCAGAGTATAGATGTGGATGTAGACTTGTTTTGCTTTGGGTGATCATTCCTTTTGTATCCCTGAGTAGGATGTCAGTGGACTTCTTGAAACAAATTGACCTTTGACCTTTGGGATGCCTACATTTAGGGACAGGGGTCAATGACATTTGACCTCGACCTTCAGTGTCATCATATAACTGTCGTGTGACCATGAAGGTTATGCATACTGCCATCGATGATCTTGTGCTCATGTCACCAATCAATAAATAAAATAATATTTATAAAGTTCAAGATGACCAAATAACCCAATTAAAAACTCTCTCCCTCTCTTTTCCCCTTCTCTCCCTCCGTATCTGGTTCAAATGGCTCTGAGCACTATGGGACTTAACATCTATGGTCATCAGTCCCCTAGAACTTAGAACTACTTAAACCTAACTAACCTAAGGACATCACACAACACCGAGTCATCACGAGGCAGAGAAAATCCCTGACCCCGCCGGGAATCGAACCCGGGAATCCGGGCGCGGGAAGCGAGAACGCTACCGCACGACCACGAGCTGCGGACCCTCCGCATCTCCAGCCAATCATAGCTCGTAATTAAAAATCCATGATGATGGAAATAGTCCAGTTGTGTTAGGGGAAAATTTTAAAAAAAAATTCTTCGCCTCCTCCTATCTCCAAGAAATCACAGTGCAGTACTCTTTATCTCTAGCGAATCGCAGCACAGTACTAAAAAATCCGAGATGGTAGAAATAGTGGAACTGTATTAAAATTAAAAAACCATTTTCTCCTTCTTCGTTTTTCCAGCCAATCATTTAGCAATACTAAAAACGTAAGATGATGGAAACAGACCACTTGTATGCTTTATAGCCCCTCCTCTATCTCCAATCAATCAGAATGTAATATTTAAACGATTTGTAAAATGATGTCAAATTACATAACGTCATGCCCTTTCTCCCTCTCTCTCTCCTTACTTCCAGCAAATCAAGATGTTGAAAACAGACCAATTATGTGCTTTAAGCCCCCTTCCCTCTTCTCTTTCCAACCAATCAGAGTTTAGTATTTAAATGATGTGCCAGATACGAAGTAAAAATTAAGTAACCTCCACTTGAAAGTCGAAAATAGCCATTATTTCCTTGAAAGTCAAAGATATGAAATATTTCTGGCATAAAAATGGTGTCATGTTACATTATTTACGTACACACACATACACACGCAGCTGAAGTAATACAGTGATGTAATTGTCAAAGTTATGCACATACATAGCTCTGGTGTAATAATTAAAATGACTCCAAGGTCTAAGATAGAACTGTGTGAACATACAGAAGTATCTGTGTATGTAATACATCAAGTTCTATACTCCTTACAAACATGTGACCTCTCACTCTCTCTTTCTCTTTCTTACAAAGTAATCCAGGAATTATGTGTTTTATCAGAACCAAGCCAATCTGAGAAAGGTTGCCGGCCAGAGTGGACGAGCGGTTCTAGGCGCTACAGTCTGGAACCGCGCGGCCGCTACGGTCGCAGGTTCGAATCCTGCCTCAGGCATGGATGTGTGTGATGTCCTTTGGTTAGTTAGGTTTAAGTAGTTGTAAGTTCTAGGGGACTAATGACCTGAGCAGTTAAGTCCCATAGTGCTCAGAGCCATTTGAGCCATTGTTTTTGAGAAAGGTTGTTTTCTTTCCTTCATATGGCCTTTTCAGTTAGATATGTGAATCGATATCTCGTTTTTGTGCTGTAGAAACCTCCTGCTATAGGTCGTGACAGGTAGTCTTGCAGCAGATTGATTCTTGGGTTAGTTTCCTGAACTGTTCGAATTTTGAATCTAAGTAGACAAGCTGGCAATGTAGCCTTTCGCAAAAACTGCTCTGTTTTACTAATACTAACTGTGGTGTCACCGCCAGACACCACACTTGCTAGGTGGTAGCTTTAAATCGGCCGCGGTCCATTAGTATATGTCGGACCCGCGTGTCGCCACTGTGTGATCGCAGACCGAGCGCCACCACAAGGCAGGTCTTGAGATACGGACTAGCACTCGCCCCAGTTGTACGGACGACGTAGCTAGCGATGCACACTGTCGAAGCCTCGCTCTTTAGCCGAGACAATAGTTAGAATAGCCTTCAGCTAAGTCAATGGCTACGACCTAGCAAGGCGCCATTAGTAACATTGCATGTATCTAAAGAGTCTCACTTGTATCGCCACAATCTCTAGATGCACCAAAAGGATGGATTAAAGTTAAGTATTCCAGAAGCTGCGTACTTTTCTTTATAGCATTCATTACGTATCCTGTTTCAGACCTCACGCCATCCTGCTTTAACTCAGCGCGTGCCTTTCGGCTTCCTCTCATTGTGTCTAGGCTGTCTTGTCTAGACACAACACTAACACAATCACTGTCTTTGAATTTAGTTTTTCCTAAATCTATCGTCTTGAGCTTATTATACACTGTAGATAAAAGGCTCTTATCCTTCACATCAACATGTGTCATATTAATTTTTCTGTTTTTTGTGTGATTTTACTGACTTACTAGTTCTCCTTCCATATCAATCCACTTCAAAGAACCCTGAGGAGCGAACCGTTCAAACATCTTTTCTGTAAGAGTTCTACCTATTGTGCCACAACTGAACCTTTCAAATTGGAATACGATGATCAGTGATTAACTTTACGATTTTACATCAGCTCCTTGAAATAGCTGTTGCAAAATCCCTTACCTGAGTCTGTTTGTAAATGATTTATAACCCTATTATACTGTCTGCAAATTTTTCACACTGCATCTAAACCTCTGTGCCAGTTTTAGTCTCAAGAGCGGCAACCCATCCATATTTGGAATACACGTCAGTTATGCTTAATATGTATTTATAGCATGAACTGTATTCTGTTCCTTTCATGACATCTGCTCTCCTCGGATAAGCTTTGAATGCTAAGCGATGCAGTCGTTCATCTGTTGCAGCTTTCATGGTGATTACTATGTCAGTCTGTAACAAGAGCAAGCTCTCTCATCAGAATGTCTTATCAAAAATGAACTGTTTCCTTATATAGAATGGTAAAGAGGATGAACATTCAAAAACAAATTAAAATTCCTATAAATATAAATTTTATTGCAAAAACGTTACAGTCTTTTCATTGTTAAAAAAAAACCTTACACTTCTTCACTTTTCAACAATAGGATATAATTTTTTTACTGTACATTTATTTCACTGTTGAAAACCATTTCTTTCTCAGTTAAGCGAGGCCCGTTCCGTTAATTGGCATCATATGAAAACTATCGCAAGTGAGAATCACACCACCACTGTCCTAAAAATTTGACATTTAATTCTCCAGTCACTGCTTCATGTTTGTCAGCACGTATTTTCGATCGGAGAGCAGAAAGTGAGGGACGCGTTTGACGTCAGTGTTTTAATGCACTTTGTATTCCAGTAACAGGTCTTTGACTGGCGAGCAATAAGTTGGTAAGACACTATTCAACTGTAAGCGCATCTGGAAGCTGTGACTACGAAGTGGTTGATGAAAAATCACATCACAGTATGGGTTCAGCTGTTGGAGACTGTGCTAAGTGGCATATGAGCAGTTATTCCACCTGAGTCGTATGTCTACATGAAGGGGGTTGGATAAAGTGAAGTGGTAATACAGTGGTTCACTTTATCCAACCCCCTTCATGTAGACAAACGACTCAGGCGGAATAGCTGCACATATGCTATTGGAATTATTGTTGGCTTAGAAGCTATAATTACGTACATTACTTTTTCGTGCGCTGTACTGAATTTAACTACCATGCCCATGTACTAATTTCTGGTGCAACACCTTCAATTAAATCCCAATGATGGAATGGTAGAATGAGACTTAGATCATTTTTAAGATGTTCCGTAATGATATTTGCTCTTTCTCGGACGCTCGTATTTATGGAATTCCCTACTAAATTTTTTCGATACAATTTTCTACGAGATGTCTGCATTACCTGAGATAAATCATTTAGTGTCTTTTCACCTGCGAATCAGTACAAGTTCCTGGCGAGCATTTAAAATAATCTTTCTGTAATCTTCTGCGAACCCAAGTGTCAACTGAAAAAAATACGATGTTGAAACACAAAGTTAAATTATCAGCAACAAATTCCTTTAGCTCATTTCTCGTTCCTCAATCAGCATTCTGTAATGCAACTGCGTCATTTGGCGTAAGAGATCCATATCCTTCCATTAGTTTTGCAGTTCCCCGATAGTGCACATGATCAGTAATTTGTTAGGTCCTGACTCATCGACAAGTCTTCCGTTAATGTACTGACGGCTCTCGCATGGCGATACGTGTTTTCATTTTACATCATAATCGATATTGAACCGTTGTGAGCAAAAACTGATTGATCAAATGGTTTGTACTTATGATATCTGAAGCAAGTAATGGTGTCATCAGCAAGAATTTTTTCTCTCATATACAGTATGTGACTCATGTTCTTCTTCTTCTCCGTCCTTTCCCTCTCCCAGCACAATGTTGAATGAGAGCTCGCAGGGAATAGTTGTCTTATTTATAGTACCATGGACCATCATACTAACGGTTATATGTCGATTGTAAGAAGTCAAGGCATTTCCCAAGTAAAAAAAAAATGGATATGAGGAAGATACAGCGCTCCGTCTTCAGCCCACAAGTGGCCCATCAGGATCATCCGACCGCCGTGTCATCCTCAGCTGGGGTTGCGGATAGGAGGGGCGTGTGGTCACCACACTGCTCTCCCAGTCATTATGATGGTTTTCTTTGACAGGAGTCACTATTATTCGGTCGAGTAGCTCCTCAGTTGGCATCATGAGGCTGCGTGCACTCCGAAAAATGGCAACAGCGCATGGCAGCTGGATGGTCACCCATACAAGTGCCGGCCACACCCAACAGCATTAACTTCGGTGATCTGATGGGAACCGGTGTATCCACTGCGGCAAGGCCGTTGCCATATGAAGAAGATGACCTGGACGAAAAAGAATAAGGAAGTGGAAATTGTCTTGATTCCTTACAATCGACAGATAACTGTCAGCAGTAGGATGCACATTACTATAAATATGACCACTATTCTCTGCGAGCTCTCATTCAGCATTGTGCTGGGGTAGATAAAGTTCTAGCTAATGAAATCCTTGCAAGTTTGAAGAAATTATTTCTGTGGTCTCAAGTGAAGAAAGTACAATTAAGAATAAATATAAGACTTCAATTTTCCAATGGTGAAGAAGCAAAACAGTCTGTTGAGAAACTCTTCCGAGTTAGTGAAGGTACTCACCCAGTTGATTCTGTAACTGGACTTGGAAATGTTTTTTGCAACAGTGTGAACAACCCAAATGAATTAATAGATGCAGTTATTCTCAACATTGTTCAAAATTATTCAAGTTGATTAATTGAAAGAGCCATTTGAGTAGTAAGTAATGAAGTAACTGACAATATTAATTTATAATTTCAAAACTAGAAATGGCTTTGAACAGTTATCAAACAGTATAATTGCAGCAAAAATAATATCAGGAAAAGGACAAAGAAAAGCAGTACTTACTCTGATGATTCCTCTCACGTCTACTGAATTACTGTTTCAAATTAAAAGACTGCAATTTACAGTAAGATTCGCATTTAGTGTTATTATAAGTAAGGCACAAAGACAAACATTGAGATGTTGCAGTATTAATGTGAAAGAATAATGCTTTTTGCATAGTTAGTTACATGAAGCTTGCTCTAGGGATGGAAAATCCAAGGATTTCATTTATCTAGAATAGAAAGATGACAAATGTGGTTCACAAGCAAGTATCGTGACAGAATAAGTTAATTAAGTACAAAAACCAAAGTTTTCTTTCACTAAATTAAATACAGGACTATTGAGAAATATATATATATATATATATATATATATATATATATATATATATATATAAAACCACCAGTCACTGGTTTTGTGTCACATGATTACCATCACACTGTGGTGGTCACCAGGATGTCTTCCGTCTCTTTCGCATCTATGTATATTTTCAGGGGAATAGTTCGAGATTTATCTATCTCACTGAGATTTTATGAATAATTTTGAATGTTAAAGAATGTTCTAAAATATTCTAGATTCTAGAAAGTTCATGAATTTTTGTTAACATTCTCAAATGTTTTGATATCCATGTAAAATGTTGTATAAAGAAGGGATAGGCAGAGTACTTATTTCAAATCAGGGTATTGAATACTTCAATGGATTTAAGGGTAATGGAGAATACTTTTAACCATTTGAGAGTATTTTTTGTGTATATATAAACATTTTTATGATATTTTGAATGTTCATTTTTACTATCCTCTCGAGTGATCTGCAATGTTCTCAAAAACACATGAAAGTAAAAGCAATGTAAAGTGGGTCTTTTGCAGCTAAGATATTATAATTATAAGGTATTTTGTTACAGTTTTGCGTGTGCATGCATGCATGCATGCGTGTGTGTGTGTGTGTGTGTGTGTGTGTGTGTGTGTGTGTGTGTGTGTGTACATAAATAATGTAACATGACTACATTTTCATGTCTTTGATTCTCTAGGAAATAATGAATGTATTTGCCTTGGAGGTTAAGTATTTTTGTTACTTAACTGCCACAACATTTAAATTCTACACTCTGACTAGTTTGAGACGGAGAGGAGGGGCATGGAATATAATGCACAACTGATCTATTAACATTGCTAGGATATTTAATACTGCTAGAGATAATGGGAGGATTAGGGAGAGGGAGAATGAGTTTCTAACTTCCCACTGGGAGTACTGCACCCAGATTGGTTGGAAAGACAGAGAAGGAGAGGGGATACAACAGAGAAGTGTTCCATTGGGAATACAGCACTATGATTGTTTGGAAAGGGGGAGGGGGATACAGCACACAATTGTTTCCCTCATATTGCATTTTTTACTATTGTGTTATGTTTGGCTGGTGAGAGAAGGGAAGAGGACATGATTTTCAATTTTCTCCTAATACAATTTTGCTATTTCCGCCACATTGGATAAGGAGTACTGCACTGTGATCTGTTGGAGATAGAAGAGAATAGGTCTTTTTTGTTTTTTAATTTTCCACTAACACAATTAGACTATTTCCGTCATTTTGGAGTTTTAATACTGTGCTATGACTGACTGGAGTTATTGAGGGGTAGAGTGGGAAGAGAAAGGGAGAGCATTTTTAATTTTCCGTTAGCACAATTGAGCTACTTCCACGATCTCGGATTTTTAAGATTTTCGTTTATTGAATTGATTGATTGATGACATCATTAGTTGAATGTTACTGATGATAGCACAGATGACATTCAGAGTTACATGGCAGACAAATGATGTCGACCCCTGCCCCTGAATGTAGCCAACCCAGAGGTCAGAGCTCAATCTGATCCAGAAAGCCCACTGATGTCCTATGTCCCTTAATGTTTGTCATTCCGCCAGGGACAGCCTACATACACTATATGAACAAAAGTATATGGACAACCCAATGTAATGTGGAATTGACCACTAAATGTCAGGAGAGGCTCACCACAGTAACAGTTCAATTAGTGACGCTTCAACCCCTTTAAAGCCGCCCATGTGGGGATGTGTTTGTGAACTAGAAATACGAAGGAACAATCACAGATAAATCAAGACCAGACAAGCCTGATGAACTAATGAACAGGGACCATCGAACATTACGGAGGGTGATTATAAAAAATCGCGTGAAATCAGCGGAAGGAATCACTCGAGTGTTCTAAAGTGCTACCAGCAGTCCAGCTAGCACAGTGACTGTGCGTAGGGAGGTAAAAAGAATGTAGTACAATGGTCAAGGATCTCCTCGTGAGCCACACGTTCTTCAGTCACTGCCAAGAGACGCGTGAGGTGGTGTAAACAGCAACACCATTAGACAGTGAATGACTAGAAACGAGTGTCACTGAGTAATGAGTCACGCTGTACCCTGCGTGAGTCTGATGGAAGGGGTTTGGGTTTAGCGAAAGCCTTGAGAACATTACCTGCCATCATGTGTAGTGCCAACAGTGACGTATGGAGGAGGCAGTGTTATGGTATGGGAGCGCTTTTCGTCGTTGTGGTATAGTTTTCTTGTTGCACTTACGAAAACGCTAAATACAAAAGGATATAAACACGTTTTACAGCACTGTATACTGTGTACGAATAGAGGAACAGTTCGGAGACGATTATTGCTTGTATCAGCGTGACAAGGCAGCCAGTTATAAAGCGGCGTGTGAGAGGCAATGGTTTGTGGGTAATACTTTCCTGAAGTGGACTGATCTGCCCACTGCCCCGATCTGCACCCAACGGAACACCTGGGGGATGAGTTCGAACACCGATTTCGCTCCAGACCCGAGCGTCCGACATCACTGCCTTCTATGGTTTCAGCTCTTAAGGATGAATGATCTGCCTTCGTCCAACGACTTCCAGACACCTCACTGAAAGTGTCCCCTGCAGAGTTTAAGCCGTCATAAAGGCGAAGAGCTGACATACCCCATAATACAGTAATGTCTACTAATAGGTATCCGCACACTTTTGATCAGTTAAGTGTTCTTCGATGCCTCGGCTCTCCCATTGCCAAAGCTCTAATCTTTCTCGGAAACGAACCAGAGTGCACCTTTTTTGGTGCTGTTGGCTTGCTTGCTGTATCGGTCTGAAATAAAATCTCTTCCGCAGTAACATATCTGTACACAAAATAATTTGGATTGATTTTCAAGTGGTCCAAGTATCTCTAAAAAATTAACTTTCACATTAACTTTTGGGTCTCCATTTAAGACATGCAACACCCATCTTACAGTAAGATTTCACACAGTTTCTTAATTATGTAAAATATACTGTACTCTTTCCTCTGACATCACTTTTCGATCTGCGTCGTATCCGTGTGATGGATTAATGATAAAAAGAATTGCATTCGCAATTGCGTACACGATTTGACTTTATCTGCGTAATTTATTAAGAACTAGAACACTCGTAATCTCCGACTACGTTTCTAATAACACCTATGTTCGTTTATTCGCCTATTTCTTTAGAATCGCATAGTGCTTGTAGAGACACATTAGGACAAAATGCTTCCTCCATTATTTTCTGCCTTTTGGTTGTGACGACTGGAAATTTTTCCTAGCCTAAAAGCTGAAAGGCACTGAGGAATGGTCGTTTATTTCGCCGATGGAGGCTTGAGAAACGGTGTCTGATTTTGCGAGCTGAAAGGCTTGAGAAACGGTCTCTGATTTTGCCTTTCTCCTGCCTAGGATGTGCAGTTTTTTTCCGGCGTGTCTGCAAGATCCGCTTTACTTCATGCGACAGAAACGGCAGTGCCTGATTCCTGCGTTGTGCATATTTTCCTTCACACTGCTTCACAGTTATCTGTTTTCTTTACAAAATTCAGGTATTGAACATCGCATGAATTTTCCGCGTAAAGAATTTCGATTACTCCGTGCGGCCAGGGGCGTCTTGTCACGGTTCGTGCGGCTGCCCCTGTCGGAGGTTCGAGTCCTCCGTCGGGCATGGGCGTGTGTGTTGTCCTTAGTTTAAGTTAGTTTAATTAGTGTGTAAGCCTCGGGACCGTTGTCCTCAGCAGTTTGGTGCCATAGTCCTTACCACAAATTTCCAATTTCCAATCTCGCTTACTCATTACGTGGTGTAACTCTGCATTCAGGCTGTAGTTATTACTGCGAATGAACGCTGAGAAGCATATTTGTCACAAAGTGAAATGAGGCTGGGGGTTGAATTTCCAAACTGAACCGTCTAATGTCGGCTCATTGCGTGTGTCCGGCCGACAGAGCGAGCTGGCTCAGTGGTTATAACCTGGAATGGCCTTTGGGAGGGCAGTTCAAACACCCATCTAGTCAGACAGATTTCGCGTTTGCGTTATTTCCCTGAACTGCTGTATTCAAATACCCCGATGGTTTCTTTGAAAATCACACGACCGATTTCCTTTCCCATCCTTGTCCAATTTATTTGAGTTTGTGCGCCGTATCTAATGAAATCGTCGTCGACGGAACGCTAAACACTAATATCCCCCTTGTCTTGTCGATAGTCATATGACCAATCTTTTTATAAGATGTCGTGGTTTATTGTGCGTTATTAAGACGCAATTTTTCT
Organism: Schistocerca serialis cubense; assembly: GCF_023864345.2. Classification (NCBI taxonomy): domain Eukaryota; kingdom Metazoa; phylum Arthropoda; class Insecta; order Orthoptera; family Acrididae; genus Schistocerca; species Schistocerca serialis. The sequence goes on from NC_064639.1 coordinate 586,335,413, forward strand.
CTGCTGGTCTAGACAGAACGCATTAGAAATATGCTTTCCATCCCAGGTACAAGATCCCCTACTCTCTCACAATTGGCTCTTTTAAATTGTTTGCTATTCCTCCAGCTGAAAATACCAGCCGAAAGAGATCCCACAGCCGAGGGAGGTGTAGTGCAGAACACGATTGTTCAGTTGAACTCCATTCCAGAAAATGCATTCCATAAATATTTTCACCAACGGCGGGTCCGTGGACAAAAAGCATTAATTACCAAAGAGACTATTATGGAATGCTCTCGAGTGTCAACCATGAAATGAATTAACGGTTTGTTTGATGTCCAAGAGTTCTATAATGCTAACAGATCACGTAAAAGTATCCTTTATGTGCTTCCTGCATGACTCCTGCTTGCTGCATGGACTCTTGCTTGTTGCAGAGTTTTCAGCTAGACTGTCTAGAGTCTAGGCAGCGAGGACTTTATACTCATCGCCACACAGTGTTTCCAGTGTTCCGTTACTTTCACTGTTAAATAACTGTATTTATCTCGTGAACTATATGCTTGGAATGGGGTTACAATTCTCTCTATCACCTACCATAGGGAAAACTAAGAATTAGGCATGTAAGCCGTATCTTCCTCTCCTGGCTGCACACTTCCCACACCGCCATGCCACATTGTTTGAGCATGAGAAGGGGAAGAGGGGGAAACTCTGAAAGCGCTGCATTTAAATGGCAGTGTAGTCGGATTCCATACAACTTGATTTCATATTTCTCAACAACATAGATCACAATCAAAACAAATTTTCAGTATATATATATATATTTATATTTGGCGCGCTGAAGACATAATATAAAATCTGGTACAGACTGCCGTCATATGGACAGACGCTGACAGTTTCACTGGTTTTCTCACTCAGGTTGCACGTAATAGTGACTTATTTAGTTCCATAATCGAAAAAAGTCTTCCACACACATATGCTGATGGAAATACTTTGCCGGCCGAAGTGGCCGTGCGGTTAAAGGCGCTGCAGTCTGGAACCGCAAGACCTCTACGGTCGCAGGTTCGAATCATGCCTCGGGCATGGATGTTTGTGATGTCATTAGGTTAGTTAGGTTTAACTAGTTCTAAGTTCTAGGGGACTAATGACCTCAGCAGTTGAGTCCCATAGTGCTCAGAGCCATTTTTTTGGAAATACTTTATCATGTTTACAACCTCGTTATGAAGACGTGGAAACTCTTCCCAGGGGAAACAACATAGACCAACTGCATAGTTTTATCGTGAAAGAATTTGTCTTTTAAATGGGAGTTACGTTGCAGGTCAATAATTCCCCATCTGCACGTGCACATCGGCGCTTTCAACTGAAACGGCAAATGGCGTCGAAAACAGGTGTAAGACTGGAAGTGTCGTCAAAACTTTCAGGAAACCATCCTTGTAATTCTTTCATGGCCACAATGACTTCGCGGTTTCTCTAACGCCAAAGAGCTCAGAAAAATTTGACGGTGTTTTTTTTTTTTTTTTTTTTTTTGTCAAGATTTCTCCCTTACACAACGCGATTTTCTTTTTAAATGCATCCCCAGCAAACCAGAAATAAATTTTTATCACCTTGCAGTGTATTACTGTCGACAATGTGTAGTCAAAGTCCGCTTAAAATGCGACGTCTGCTATCTATTCCAGATGTTCTAATTTTCGTTCCTGCTCTCCTTCTTTCCTTCATAAATTCACAATAGTTTGATTTAAATCGAAAAATTGTTCCAGGTATGCTTCTTGACTTGACCAGCGCCCTTTGCAGTAATATACAGGATGTAAATTTTAAGTTGACAAACCAGGATAACTCCAAAAATAAGCTTCACACGAAAAAATGTGTAGAATCCAAAGTTGATTATTTTCGATGGGGACATCTGCTGGTGCTAAAATTAGCCCACCACCCCAGCCCCCTGAAATTCAAGAAAATCCATGTTCTCATTTTTGCGTGGAAATGGTTACGGATAAGTAAAAAATACTTATTTACTTCGTAAATTTTGATTCGCTAAATCTAAAATTCTCCCTATAGGGTTGGGTTTGGGAGAGAGGAATTAGAGTTTTACAAATGTTGACCCAAGTATTCGTTTGTTCAGTAAATGGTTCCTGTGAAAACAAAAAGTTACAGTGCCATTTTTTTTTTTTTTTTTTTTTTTTTTTTTTTTTTTCGCCGCGGTAGCTGAGTCGTCAGCGTGACAGACTATTAATCCTAAGAGCCCGGGTTCGATTCCCGGCTGGGTCGGAAATTTTCTCCGCTCAGGGACTGGGTGTTGTGTTGTCCTAATCATCATTTCATCCCCATCGACACGCAGGTCGCCGAAGTGGCGTCAAATCGAAAGACCTGCACCAGGCGAACGACCCTACCCGACGGGAGGCCGTAGCCACACGACATTTCCATTTTTTTCCATTCATTTTTTAACAACCCAAGTACCTACATTCCTCATTCACCTCTTGAAATATGCAAACATTTCAAGAATTGTAAACTGAAGGGGGATCGCTGCTATCAGCTGCAGCTGAACATTAAGCGAAATCAACAGCGACGAGCGAAAATGTGCACTGTACCGGAATTTGAACCCAGGATCTCCAGCTTACTAGGCAGGTGCGGTAACCACTGCGCCATTCGGGACACAGCGTTATCGCACCTGCACGAACTATCTCGGTACACCCCACAGCCAATCCACCTCCCATCGAGCGCCACCTATCCGCAGTCCCTGTCCATTATACTCCTATTTGCTACTTAGAGATTCCCACAGGAGGTCGAGTATACTCGTACATTTGCACTGAAGAAATGGATCCCCCTTCAGTTTACATGTAGTGTTTCACAGCTGTTGGATCTGCGTGGTGTCTGTTCTTTCGAAGGAACGAACACTGGGCATTCAAATAATTGCAGTAGTCCTTGGAAATCTGATAAAACTTCTGTCTGTTGTTGATTCCTTTGTCATTAGCCATCTTGCGTTGTTGCAGGTTTCAGTATGAAGACTGGTTTTTAATGTGCCGCTCCACACTAGTCCATCCTATGCAGGTCTCTTCATCTCTCCGTAAGTACTGCTATCTATACTCATTTGTTTACTGTATTCGAGCTTTGGTCTCCCTCTAGAGTTCTTACCATCAACGCTTCTCTCTATTACCAGACTGAAAATTTCTTTATGCCACAGGGTGTGTACTATCAGCCGATCCCTACTTTCAGTCAAGTTATGTCATAGGTTTTCTAAGGTCGCAGGTTCGAATCCTGCCTCGCGCATGGATGTGTGCGATGTTCTTAAGGGGGGTAAGACGTCAAACGGGCCGACTTGGAGCAGGAGAGGCACCACAGGACATTTTAATTTCCACTGTCTATACTTTTACAAGTAAATTCATAAAACTTTGTCAGCATGACCAGGAAGGATTCAGGATTCACAGTCGTAGCAGCGGAAGTTCAAAAACATAACATAATAATTTTTTGCATATGAAATTTCATCATTTTTTTCACTTACTATTGGCTGCATTTGTTGCTATAGATACACTTCCTTTCATAAGTAAGAGAGACTGTTCGATGAATTTTGCACAGCATAAAAACCATACTTACAGGTGTCTGAAACTCTAGAATCTATTTAATTTATGAAAAAATGAATGAGCTGTCACATTTTAAACTTTATGTTTAGAAAAAATCAAATTTTGTAGTTAATTATCTCAATTTTTACCACAGTTTTTAATAGATTTGGAAAATTCTAGAGTTTCATACACCTGTACGTATGGGTTGTATGCTGTGCAAAATTCATCGAAGAATCTCTCTTACTTGTGAAGAAAAATGTACCTATAGCAACAAGTGAAAAAATGATGAAATTTCATATCTAAAAAATTTTATTTTGTTATGTTTTTGCACTTCCATTGCTATGAGTGTGAATCTTGAATCCTTCCTGGTCGTGCTGACAAAGTTTTATGAATTTATTTGTAAAAGTATAGACAGTAGAAAATAAAATGTCCTGTGGTGCCTCTCCTGCTCCAAGTCGGCCCATTTGACGTCCTACCCCCTTAAGTTAGTGAGGTTTAAGTAGTTCTAAGTTCGAGGGGACTGATGACCTCAGATGTGAAGTCCCATAGTGCTCAGAGCCATTTGAACCATTTTTTGCATAGGTTTTCTTTCCTCCTAGTTCGGTATAGTACCTCCTCATTAGTTATTCGATCTTCCCACCTGAACTTCATCAGTCCCCTGTAATACTACATTTCAAATATGCTATTGTCTTCTTGTCTGACCCGTTCATCGTCTGCGTTTCATTTCTGTACAGGACTGCATTCCAGACAAACACCTTCAGAAAAGACTTTCTATAACACTTAAATTTGTATCCGAAGTTAACAAATTTCTCTTTTTCAAAAATGCTTTTCTTACCAGTCTGCATTCCACATCATTACGAAATGACGTATTCATGATCAGTGGAACAAGGATTAGTGTATGTATGTTTTATATCATCTCTACTTATCTCATCGTTGCCATCTTAACCGATGAAAAGCAATGTCTCCTCAACATAATTTTCATTAACTAGTTAATTAGCTACATGTCCCATGGGTGAATTGTATAATAATTGTAAAGGCATGGGAAGAATCAGTTCTAAACACGCTTCTGGTTGGTAATAGGTGAATCCTATGTTTTCATTGCGTGCACGATTCCACTCAGTATGCATAACGCAGTTAGTACCAGACCTGTAAGGAAACGTGCTATTACTCACCAAGGGTTTAGACTTCAAAGAATAACTGCCATCAATGTTCCTAATACACTCCTGGAAATTGAAATAAGAACACCGTGAATTCATTGTCCCAGGAAGGGGAAACTTTATTGACACATTCCTGGGGTCAGATACATCACATGATCACACTGACAGAACCACAGGCACATAGACACAGGCAACAGAGCATGCACAATGTCGGCACTAGTACAGTGTATATCCACCTTTCGCAGCAATGCAGGCTGCTATTCTCCCATGGAGACGTTCGTAGAGATGCTGGATGTAGTCCTGTGGAACGGCTTGCCATGCCATTTCCACCTGGCGCCTCAGTTGGACCAGCGTTCGTGCTGGACGTGCAGACCGCGTGAGACGACGCTTCATCCAGTCCCAAACATGCTCAATGGGGGACAGATCCGGAGATCTTGCTGGCCATGGTAGTTGACTTACACCTTCTAGAGCACGTTGGGTGGCACGGGATACATGCGGAGTGCATTGTCCTGTTGGAACAGCAAGTTCCCTTGCCGGTCTAGGAATGGTAGAACGATGGGTTCGATGACGGTTTGGATGTATCGTGCACTATTCAGTGTCCCCTCGACGATCACCAGTGGTGTACGGCCAGTGTAGGAGATCGCTCCCCACACCATGATGCCGGGTGTTGGCCCTGTGTGCCTCGGTCGCATTCAGTCCTGATTGTGGCGCTCACCTGCACGGCGCCAAACACGCATACGACCATCATTGGCACCAAGGCAGAAGCGACTCTCATCGCTGAAGACGACACATCTCCATTCGTCCCTCCATTCACGCCTGTCGCGACACCACTGGAGGCGGGCTGCACGATGTTGGGGCGTGAGCGGAAGACGGCCTAACGGTGTGCGGGACCGTAGCCCAGCTTCATGGAGACGGTTGCGAATGGTCCTCGCCGATACCCCAGGAGCAACAGTGTCCCTAATTTGCTGGGAAGTGGCGGTGCGGTCCCCTACGGCACTGCGTAGGATCCTACGGTCTTGGCGTGCATCTGTGCGTCGCTGCGGTCCGGTCCCAGGTCGACGGGCACGTGCACCTTCCGCCGACCACTGGCGACAACATCGATGTACTGTGGAGACCTCACGCCCCACGTGTTGAGCAATTCGGCGGTACGTCCACCCAGCCTCCCGCATGCCCACTATACGCCCTCGCTCAAAGTCCGTCAACTGCACATACGGTTCACGTCCACGCTGTCGCGGCATGCTGCCAGTGTTAAAGACTGCGATGGAGCTCCGTATGCCACGGCAAACTGGCTGACACTGACGGCGGCGGTGCACAAATGCTGCGCAGCTAGCGCCATTCGACGGCCAACACCGCGGTTCCTGGTGTGTCCGCTGTGCCGCGCGTGTGATCATTGCTTGTACAGCCCTCTCGCAGTGTCCGGAGCAAGTATGGTGGGTCTGACACACCGGTGTCAATGTGTTCTTTTTTCCATTTCCAGGAGTGTATATTCAATGAGGTGGGAAGGGTACGTCTATCTTAGAACAGACAACAACTAATCCCTGTAATTGTATTTATTGGTATCACTGGGTCATTAAAATGCACAGCAGCAATCTCAGGTATCGCCTGGTATTAAATTTCTCAAATAACATAAAATATAAAAAGATCAATAATATAACAAAATTCGGGATAGTTAATTATTTTAAGTGAGAGAAAGGCTCTCTGGCGCAAGACTACCCTAATGTCGAGCTGAACAATGTTACTGGCTCTAATAAATTTTACTCTTCCCCACAAATGTTAACCAAACGTGGCCGTCGAGCACACGAAGGAAATAAGTTAATTTCTGGAAATACTACAAGGAGGACAGGTCTTCCTACTTTGAGCTTCGTGTCACTGGAGTAAAAACTGGCTTGTGACACATTTATATTAAATGGCGTGCTGTGTTCTTTACCTAGTCTGCTTTTAGTGGCTAAGCACATGCGCAAGGCTTGCGAGCAGTCTGTTACTCTGCCCTCACTGTTCTCGCAAGGATTTAACTTTATTGGCTCTCTTCATTCTCCACTCAGGAGATTTACGAAAACAATTCAGCCAGCTCGTGACTGAATTTTGGGGCCGGGTGAGCAAAGTGTTCACACCTATGTATCTCCTCTCTCTGTCGTCACGTCAGAGAGTGATGCTCTCCAACCACACTCGACGACGTCACAAGGGAAAGCGCCTGTTGCGCTAGTCAGTTGCGCGTCTCCTTAGCCTAGCTTCCCTTCCCTTCACAGTGGGGTTGGACACTGGATGGAACAGCCAATGGCAGTCGCTCTTTCATCCAATCAGCATAAAGCTTAATAAGTACAGTGTGGTATAATTGGCTGGCTTTCAAGTGAACAGCCAGGTCTGTTACCCCCGTTATTAACAATCCATCATCCACAAGATTGGTAAGTTATATCCTTGAGCGCCAGTCACGTGATATACTGTTCTTCCCCCAGTTCTCTGCCATGTACGTCTCCTGCGCTTGACCTTGACTAGGCTGCAGCTCTGCAGGCCATTGTGTCACAGCATGGCTAAAGGCCGGTATGACACTATCAAATTTCTTTGTCCAATATCTTTGTCCAATATCTTTGTCAAAGATATTTGATAGTGTAATAGGGACTTTGTCAAATGTCGTCCAATATTTGATCAATTCTAGGGCCTCGCTGTATATTTGATCAAAGAAATCGCTTGTCTTCTGTTCACTGCAATGTGACATGTTACCACATGGAGCGCTAGCATCGCTGCAGCGTTATGTCGTCTGTAGTATTTTTTTAACCATTGCCAGGAAATACAATTGGTGTGTGCCGACAACTACAAAATTAATAGAGATGTCTGAAGCTGATGAGGCGCTTTACAACGTGAGGCACCCTGAATACGAAAATAGATTAAGAAGATTGGAGACCTAACCTGACCTAACCTAACATAACCCTCTCCTGTAGCAAGGAATCGGAGTGTTACAGTGAGCCTGTCTTCTGAAGATGTAACAGTTCTTAAGTGAATATTGTGCTTTGTGATACGAGGATACACTTCACTGAGCACATACAGAAATGTATGCTCATCCATTCTTAAGTAATTTATGTACGACTTGACGTCTTCCACTGTAACCTCACGTGACAAGTTTTGTTGAATGCTTTTATCGTGTTGTCGTAAAACCCACGGCTTCACCCAGATTAGATTAGTTTTTCGTTCCATAGATCCATGCTGAGGAGATCCTCGTGGATGTGGAACATGTCGATTTTTTTTAAAGCCGAAATAACAATACTAATAGTATGAATAAATACAATACATCATTTGTTTCTATTAAAAATTTCGCCAATGGAGTAGAAGGAGTTGGCCAGTAGTAAGTCTTTCAGGCTCCTTTTAAACTGATCTTTATTTCTAACTAAATTTTTTATGTTTGCTGGCAAATTATTGAAGATGAGTGTTCCAAGTAGTGGACCCCTTTTTGAACTAAAGTAAGTGCTTTTAAGTCCTTGTGCAGATCATTTTTGTTCCTGGTATTGTATATATGAACTGAGTTGTTTGTTGGAAAAAGAGACATATTATTTTCGACAAATTTCATTCTTTGAAGAGCTTTCTGCAGGACGTCCGTGAATTTACTCCACAAATAATACGTATTACACGCTTTTGGACTCTGAAAACTTTTGTTTGACTTCAAGATTTACCCCAAAATATTATCCCATATGACATTATGGAATGAAAGTATGCAAGTTTTTTCATTTTTATGTTGCCTATGTCTGCTAACACTCGAATTGCAAATACGGATTTGTTAAGGCCTTTCTGCAGTTCTGTGGTGTGCTCCTCCCAACTGAATTTATTATCAAGTTGTAATCCCAGGAATTTAAGACTGTCAACCTCGTATGTATGGTTCCTGTTTTCTCCCACTTCTTTTCCGCATGTGCACAAAATGCAATTGCGGTACGTGCAACTGCTGCGGTTAATAACAAGTTGTTGTCAGCCATCTTGAACTTTGACGAAAAATTTGATGACAGCGCTACATCAAAGATCTTTGTCAAATATATTTGACGAAATATTTGATCACATCTTTGATCAAATCTTTGACAAAGAAATTTGATAGTGTAATACCGGCCTAACTAAAACTGGCTTGCCCTCCAGTGATGTTTCCACCCTGTTTCTACCTAACTTAAACATGTAAATTTACGTAAGGGAGTTATTCTCGTCACTCTCGATGCCACTTGTATTAAATCTCAAACAAGTGAAATATACACACAAAAACCTATCCCATGTTGCAACACGAGTGTCTTGCAACACTATAAACGACACGTCAAATTAAGGCACCAGACATTTATAGTGTCCAAAATCCCGACGCCTTAAACGGTTTACAAGTTTTTGTATTCCTCATATTCTTATTGGTACCAATCATTTCTCCTACCTAATTTTAACACGCAGCAGCCACAGGCTTCAAGTCAGTTATTACAGTGCAGTCTGTGAGACGGGATGAGCAGCTATAGCCCCTTCTTCGTCTTTCTTCTCTGGTAATAGATGGCATGACATGTTATACACCATTGAAAAGCTGAGAAGTTAGTCTGTTTAGTGGTTTCTCAAGTTTTGCTAAGAAAACACCCTTTAGAAATTGTGCAGTGTACAAAGCAAGGAAGAAGAAATGTGATACACGGTATAAGCGTGAGAAATGTCTAGTGACGTTGTACATGCCGGTATTTTTTCGGGTTTACAAAAACATCTAAAACATTGACATCTTGGGTTGTCGGGTGTTCTGCCGGATATCAGCGTCGTACTTGCACGATATTTCGGTCACGTAGCTCGAGACCTTCATCAGGTGCGACCTGAGACTGCTCCTCGAGTGGACCTGGTCCAGTATTTATGCCTATGGACTTCCCCCTCCACCAACGGCTGCAGGCGCTTCCTCTGTGGTCCGCGCCCATTCCCTGTGACCTGCTGGAGCGTTGCTGCTCCGTTTTCCGTCCGCTGCGGTTCTAGGTGTTCCCTCTGCGGTCCGCGCCCACCAAACGCGCTCCTGGGGGTTTCATCTACGGTCTGGGGTACCAGGCGTTCCCCCTGCGGTCCGCGCCCGCTCACCACGACCTGTTGGAGCGTTGCCGCTCCGTTTTTTATCTGCTGCGGCTCTGGATGTTCCCTCTGCGGTCCGCGCCCACCAGTCCCACTTCTGGGTGTTCCATCTTCGGTCTGGTGCTCCTGGCAGTCCGTCAGGGGCTCGTTTACCATCTCCATGTCTCTGGTTCTTCTGTTTGTGTAGTGTTGCAGCTGGCCCCGTTGCTCCTTTAACAATTCCAGAGCCGGATCCCAGGCTCTGCTTAGCTGGTACCCTGTGTCACGATTCATAAGATCGTCAGCCATTTTAATCTCAATCGATTCTCTTATGACACTGTCCCAAAATCTGGGTGTTTGTGCTAGAATCTTGGTATCCTCATACTTCATGGCATGATCTAGCTCTAGACAGTGTTCAGCAATGGCTGACTTAGTCACCTGTCTTAATCTAGTGTGCCTCTGATGTTCTTTGCACCTGCAAGAACTGTGGAGATCAGGTGCAAAGAACATCAGAGGCACACTAGATTAAGACAGGTGACTAAGTCAGCCATTGCTGAACACTGTCTAGAGCTAGATCATGCTATGAAGTATGAGGATACCAAGATTCTAGCACAAACACCCAGATTTTGGGACAGTGTCATAAGAGAATCGATTGAGATTAAAATGGCTGACGATCTTATGAATCGTGACACAGGGTACCAGCTAAGCAGAGCCTGGGATCCGGCTCTGGAATTGTTAAAGGAGCAACGGGGCCAGCTGCAACACTACACAAACAGAAGAACCAGAGACATGGAGATGGTAAACGAGCCCCTGACGGACTGCCAGGAGCACCAGACCGAAGATGGAACACCCAGAAGTGGGACTGGTGGGCGCGGACCGCAGAGGGAACATCTAGAGCCGCAGCAGATAAAAAACGGAGCGGCAACGCGCCAACAGGTCGTGGTGAGCGGGCGCGGACCGCAGGGGGAACGCCTGGTACCCCAGACCGTAGATGAAACCCCCAGGAGCGCGTTTGGTGGGCGCGGACCGCAGAGGGAACACCTAGAACCGCAGCGGACGGAAAACGGAGCAGCAACGCTCCAGCAGGTCACAGGGAATGGGCGCGGACCACAGAGGAAGCGCCTGCAGCCGTTGGTGGAGGGGGAAGTCCATAGGCATAAATACTGGACCAGGTCCACTCGAGGAGCAGTCTCAGGTCGCACCTGATGAAGGTCTCGAGCTACGTGACCGAAATATCGTGCAAGTACGACGCTGATATCCGGCAGAACACCCGACAACCCAAGATGTCATTAGATCGCCGGGAAAGCCTGAAGAGTTACATCAAAAGTCTCTACGGGGAGGAGATGTATCAGAATATCAAGAAGCTGGGCAAGCTACGGCAGAAGAAAGGGAAGATGCTGAGTTCTCTCAGTTTTTTGCTGAGGTGTCGAGATGGAGAAGTGGTACCAGTATTTGCCAGAATTAAACATCACATCAACTCCAGAGCGGCGAACAAGATAAAACGCAGAGCTAGCATGGCACTGGTGAGAGAGAGGATTCGAGATATGCGCCACAGGTTAGATGTTGTGGCCAGGGAGCTGTTACACATTCATCTGTACATGGCAGCTTCCTTAATAAGAGAAGATTGGGATTGGGTAGACCGTGCCTCCTGGTCTTTAGCTGAGTGTGCTAGAAGGAATGCCTCATCTTGCCAATCTGCAAAGTTTGACCGCATGAGCAAGAAAGCACAGCAGATGGAAGAGACACGCACGGTGACGAATCTGAGTGGCATACAGTTTGATGATACAACCTTAAAGGTACTGAGCAGGGGTCTCAACTTTGCTACGACCCCTAGAAACGTACCCATTTCAGGTTTCGTCAGTGCAGTAGAGCAAGTTGCAGCCACACTTCCACCTAATGTGGCAGAGGAAGTCCGCCGAGAGACCTGCAGGGCCCTCACCAAGGCCAGGCCGCCGAAATCGAACATCACAACCGAGGAGAGGCTTGCACTCAAGAAACTACGGGAGGACAACAGCATTGTGGTACTGCCAGCAGACAAAGGGAACTCCACTGTCATCTTGCAGCGAGTGGAGTATGATGAGAAAGTATGCCAACTTCTGGAGGACCCTGCATACAGAATTCTGGAGTGTGACCCCACGGACAAGGTGGCCAAGAAGACTAGTGCTCTCTTGAAGGAAACAGGGATGCCCGATAAGATCATCAGACAACTACGGGAAAAAGCGCCAGTGCCACCCAGACTGTATGGTCTGCCTAAAATACACAAGGAGGGTGTGCCCCTACGTCCTATTGTCAGTAATATTGGGGCACCTACGTACACAACAGCCAAGTACCTGAAAGGTCTCCTGGCTCCATATGTGGGGAAATGTATTCACCACATCCGCAACTCAGAAGATTTCCTGCAACGCCTCAAGCAACTGCACATCACAGATTCGGACATCATGGTTAGTTTTGATGTGGTATCGCTGTTCACCAGGGTCCCACTGAAGGACTCACTAGAACTGATTGCAGAGAAATTTGATGGTGCTCTGTTGGACCTGTTCAGTCATACACTGACATCCACGTATTTCCTGTACAGAAACCAATATTACGAGCAAACTGAAGGTGTAGCTATGGGCAGCCCACTGTCCCCTGTGGTTGCCAACATGTTTATGGAGAGTTTTGAGGAGAGGGCATTGGAGACAGCCACATTTAAACCCACATGCTTCTTTAGGTATGTGGATGACACCTTCGTGATCTGGCCACATGGGATGGACAGGCTCAATGAGTTTCTTGAACATCTTAACTCATGCCACCCTAATATCAAGTTCACCATGGAACTGGAGAAGAATGGCCAGCTGTCATTTCTGGATGTACTAGTCCAGAGGAAAGCAGATGGATCAATTGGCCACAGTGTGTACCGAAAACCTACACACACTGATTTATATCTGCAGGCCAGCAGTTGTCACCACCCTGCACAGAAGAATGGGGTTCTGAAGACTTTGGTCCACAGAGCACGTGCCCTATCAGACCAAGAGAATCTACCCATAGAGATAGAACGTCTCAAAACAGTTTTCTCCAAGAATGGATACATGGACAGACAAATTGAGAGGGCACTCCGACCAGCCACTATACCACAGGTTCCTGAAGAAGACCAAGATGAAGCAAGGAAGGTGGCATATCTGCCCTATGCTGGCTCTATTTCTGCCAGAATCAGTAGGATCCTGCGTAAACACAATATCAAGTGTGTTTTCTGTCCATCCAACAAGATCGGGGGACTGCTGGGGAGTGTCAAAGACGACCTGGGGTTACGAAAACCAGGGATTTACAATATACCTTGTCAATGTGGCATGTCCTACATTGGCCAGACGACAAGAACTGTGGAGATCAGGTGCAAAGAACATCAGAGGCACACTAGATTAAGACAGGTGACTAAGTCAGCCATTGCTGAACACTGTCTAGAGCTAGATCATGCCATGAAGTATGAGGATACCAAGATTCTAGCACAAAGACCCAGATTTTGGGACAGTGTCATAAGAGAATCGATTGAGATTAAAATGGCTGACGATCTTATGAATCGTGACACAGGGTACCAGCTAAGCAGAGCCTGGGATCCGGCTCTGGAATTGTTAAAGGAGCAACGGGGCCAGCTGCAACACTACACAAACAGAAGAACCAGAGACATGGAGATGGTAAACGAGCCCCTGACGGACTGCCAGGAGCACCAGACCGAAGATGGAACACCCAGAAGTGGGACTGGTGGGCGCGGACCGCAGAGGGAACATCCAGAGCCGCAGCAGATAAAAAACGGAGCGGCAACGCGCCAACAGGTCGTGGTGAGCGGGCGCGGACCGCAGGGGGAACGCCTGGTACCCCAGACCGTAGATGAAACCCCCAGGAGCGCGTTTGGTGGGCGCGGACCGCAGAGGGAACACCTAGAACCGCAGCGGACGGAAAACGGAGCAGCAACGCTCCAGCAGGTCACAGGGAATGGGCGCGGACCACAGAGGAAGCGCCTGCAGCCGTTGGTGGAGGGGGAAGTCCATAGGCATAAATACTGGACCAGGTCCACTCGAGGAGCAGTCTCAGGTCGCACCTGATGAAGGTCTCGAGCTACGTGACCGAAATATCGTGCAAGTACGACGCTGATATCCGGCAGAACACCCGACAACCCAAGATGTCATTAGATCGCCGGGAAAGCCTGAAGAGTTACATCTAAAACATTATTATCGTCACTCTTCATCACTTCAATGAATTCCTATCAAGAGTCATATAATTTTGAGAAAAGTGTATAAGACAAAATATGATTATTTTCATAAATTGAAATAGTTAATATAGGGGTCGACTATGGGGAAAAAGTTTAGTAAATCAGTGGGTTAATGAAGGAAGAATGTAGTCGTCTTTAAATTTTTGCTGTGTCATAGAAGAGCATTAAAATCCTGTTGAATGTAGTTAGTAGTGGAGGAAACCTAGGTTCTGTATATTGGACATTGCCCTCCACCTGAATATTTTATTATTCACTTCTCAATTAACTCAAAAGCATTCACGTCTCCCATCTCTATCGATATGAAAAGAAAGACAAGCGTTACTTTGCACTTCTCGAAACATGTTAATCCTGAAGAAGTGAATAAAAATTTCAAGAGCTATCGATTAATTTTATTTTTAAGTTTTTTCCAAGATTTGCGTAGCCCTTGGCACCCGAATGCACAAACTGATGATCAGATAAATTACAGATAGCTTTCATTTTGGAGACGTCGTGCTGACGTTGCTTAACGCATTATAAAGCTCGATTGGCAGGTGAGAATGATGACATTAGACCTTGTATCGGCTCGTGGCTGAGAGTCGCGCGTGAGGCATAATCGCGGTGGCCATGTGCATGGGAAACTCTTCTCTCTAAAATCAATTTGGGAATGGACTTATATATCATGAGTACCTAATTCTGAGTTAAGCTGCAGCTGTTGGAGTGAACTGCTCTGGTGAGAAAAGTGAGGATAAAAGGGTCCGTCGTCATCTAACGCCTGTTTTGACGAGAGTACTGGCTCACAGCTCTGCATACTGCCTAACAAATCAATAATAACAAAACAAATCAATAAGAAATCGTGTAAGCAACCGCATCACCTCTATAGATAAGTCGTCGTTGCATACACAAGCCACTATTCCATAAGAGTACAATTGAAAATCACATATAATGTGGCAATAGTGATTCGCATAAAGACAACAGGACTGCCGTGGAACTCTTTAAGCGCATGTTTTGGACTGCCCATCTACAGCAGGAAAAAAAAGGGTTCAAATGGCTCTAAGCACTATGGGACTTAACATCTGAGGTCATCAGTCCCCTAGACTTAGAAACTACTTAAATCTAACTAACCTAAGGACATCACACACACCCATGCCCGAGGCAGGATTCGAACCTGCGACTGTAGCAGCAGCGCGGTTCCGGACTGAAGCGCCTAGAACCGCTCGGTCACAAGGCCGGCTACTGCAGGGGCAATGTAGCTCTGTTTGCTAGAATGGTGTATCTGGCGTCTTCCCTCAAAGGCGACTGATACAATGACCTTCTCTGAACTATGTCCAATATGGAATTTCTGTTCCTTGTCGCTTTCGGAACTGTATCAGTTTGCTCAAAGAATACTCCCCACACATTAAGGTACTAACCACAGCCCACGTCAACTGGGAAGCAATCGAGACAGGTGGGCGTCCAAGGACCATACTGTGGCTGACACTGATGAAAAGCATGGGCTTTTGAGTGGTTGTGGCTCAAGACGACTCTCTAGTACTTCTTAGATCATAAAAAATTACGTAAACAACAAATCGTTACCGAAGAAGGAACTAGGCGATGTTAGGAACTGAGCTGCTCGGTCGCAAATCCCATCATCTCGATTTAGGTTTTTGTGCTTTTCTATAAATCACTTTTAGTGAATTCTTGGATAATTTGTTTGGAAAGGTCGTCATAGATTTGCTTAATATCCCTTTCATTGTCCAATCTGAGGATGTGGTCCATCTGTAAAGGTCTTGTTGCCGACGAGACATTAACACAGATCTTCCTTTCTTTCTTCTGTAACACTGCCTGCTAGCAGTTACTTGTATTTTTTTACAAATAGGAAGAAGAGTCTATTGAAAACGGAACACTAGCTTATTTGGGAAAAGAAGGAGAAAGATATTTGGCTTGGGCTTGTAGAAGGAATCCTGTCGACATCTGTGTGAAGTTATTTAGGGGAATCCAGGAAAACGTAAGTCAGGATGCATAGATGGGAATTTGAACCCAGCTGCTCATGAATACAGGTGCCATATCTTAATCACTGTGCCACCTCACTAGGTACAAGTATACAAATACATGACAGAAATGAAAAATGTTGCACCATGAATATTATCGAACACTACGAAACTGGTACACCAGTATTTCCATCCCTGTGGGATACACTGATTAAAATGTCATCCTTATACGGACACAGTTTCAATACTGAAAAGAAGCCATTCCTACATATGAAAATTAGTGTGAGTACGTCATGCCTATTGGATGTGTCTAACGTAAATGAAACTTTTCAGGCGCAGATCATAACATAGCATGCCAAGAGGGCGATCATTTGCAGCCTATCGCCATCTTTCAGACTTTGACAACGATTGGATCATTGTCGTAAGGAACATGGGAGCATCTTACCGACATATTGTCTGTCGGCTTCTGTCTCGGGTTCTTCAGCCAACATTTGTTTCATAGTTTTTCCGACGCTTCGCTAGTGCAAGTGGCTGGCATTGTCCAAGCTTCACCCTCCACTACTGGTGACGGACTGGAGTCTAGCCTACGGCCAGAGATGTAATTGTCTCGCCAGTGTTGAGGGCTTTCTTCTGGTTATTTCCGCTGTTGTTCTCCCCTTGTTAAATGTTACGGTAGTTCGCTGCAGCACAGGTATCAAAGATCCGTTTAGGTCGAGGCTTTCCTCTTTCTTGTTGAATCAGTGTCATGCTTGTGGAATTTCTATGGCTTCCCTGGACAAGCGGGCAATGTAGCTCTTCTCCACAACAACATCTGTGTCGGCGAATTTTATTACGTGGTCCGCCACGACCGATTTCTCAATCTGTCCCTGCCTCCAGTACCGTTTACGTTCATTGGTCCTGGTGTTGATAGATTCTCCAATAATTCTCACAAAGACTTTTCCACATGCAGTATATTCCCAACATTGCAAGTTGGCCCCTTTTGTCTTTTGGTGATCTGAGACACTCTTTGATCTTCTTGGTTGGTTTGTAAATCATCTTTATGCTGTGTTTGCTCAATATATAGTCAATTCTGTCCATCACTCTGGTGATGTATGGAAGAAAGGCTTTAACTGACATTTCCTGTTCTGACGTGTTACTCTGCCGAATTTTAGGTTCCGTGACACTTCTTATACAACTGGTGGAGTGCCCATCACTTCTTAGACACTTCCCACGTGTTCCATCTTGTGTCCGAGGTGCTGCAGCTTACTATTCATATTGCGTGCATTACGAATGTAATTAATTATTTCCTTTTTCTGGGTTGGTGACGATTTGACAGTTTTTCCAGGTACTGGCCCGTGTATGTTGCTTTTCGATACACACTGTGTCGCAGGTTCTCACCATTTCTCGTAATCTTAACACCTAGAAAGGATATCTTTTGATCCTTTTCTACTTCCATAATAAAATTTAATGTTGGTGTGGAGACTGTTAGTTGACTTAGGAAGTCACCAAGCTGTTACTCACCTCGGCTCCACACTACAAGGGTATTGATGATGCGCCTGTAGCACAGCTTAGGTTCACAAGGTGACATGTCCAGCGCCTGTCTTTTGAAATGCTCCCTGGAGAAACTGGTTACCACTGGATTAAGTGAACTGACCTTGGTGATGACTTCCACCTTTTTGTAGAAATCGCTGTACCACATCATTTACTCTTGGTAAGACATTCTTGAAACTGTTCGGTGACGTCATGTTGGAAAATGGGGCTGATATGCTCCAGAGAATAACTGAGTGGCACTTTAGTAAAGAAAGAACCAACGTCAAAGCTGATCAGTATGTCGTTTGGTCCAAGTTTTAGTTTCTTCAGCTTCACAAAAAATGCCCCGAGTCCCTTACGTATGTGTCAGTCTTTCCCATGTGCAGCTCAACCAGAGAGGCCAAGAGTTCCGTCAGTTTATACGATCGGTCGTTGTGGTACAATATTTTTATGGATTTTTGGTAATTCATACAGTCAAGGTGGTAGGACTTCCGTATTGTTCAGGTTCCACTGTACGTACACTGAGAGATGATGCCTTAATTAACCGATTCGTATTTCATGTGATTCACTGCATCGGATCTGTTCTTAACTTTTGGTATGTCTTTAGGTTTATTATATTCCGAATCTTCTGCTCATAATATTAGGTCTTCATAACAATTTCTCTTTTCGGGGGGCAGTACCAATATACTCTTGTCAGTGTTATGGCTCTCGGTATCTTGTAACTCTTCTTTTTTCGGGTTGCATGCCTGTGGTTTTTGCTCAGGCAGTGTACTGCGTATTTCCTCAACTTTTTCACAAGGGAGGGTCTGGATAGCCACTTTGTTGTTAGCAATGATATCCGCTGTAGGAAAAGTTCTTGGGATAATAGTGAAGTTCGCTCCTTTTTGATGGATGAACTGTTCCTCTATAGTCACTCATCATTCACTGAGATTGGTCACTGTCGCCAGGAACCGACTTGTCGATCTGCTCTCCATATTTGCAAAAATTTTCTTACGTCACTCGGTGCATCTGTCGGGTTTTTAATTCATGCTCCTGTGAGGAATGCTGCCGATCTTATCACGGTCGTCTCAATGCTTCTGCCAGGTAATAGATAGAAAATGACCAAAGTATCTCATCAATTCTTGGTGGCCACTTTCTTCATGGAGCATTTCGAAAGACAGGGGCTGGACATGTCACCTTGTAAACCTAAGGTGTGGTACAGGTACATCAACAATACGTTTGCAGTGTGAAACCAAGGCGAGTAAGAGCTTGGTGACTTCCTAAGACAGCCGTACAGTCTCTATACCAACATAATGTTTATTATGGAGGTAGAAAAGGATCAACAGAAACCATTTCTAGATGTGTAGGTTACGAAGAATGGTGAAAATTCCGACACAGTGTGTATCGAAAACCAACAGACACGGACCAATACCTGGACAAACTGTCAAACCATCACCAACCCAGAAAAAGAGAATGATTAATTACGCTCGTAATGCACGCAACACGAAAAAGTGACACGAGATACAACTCGTAGAAAGTGTTCCGAGAAGCAATGGATACTCTAACAGTTGCGTGGAAGTGTAACGAAAATTAACACGTGTCGAAGAGACACGTCGGAAGAAGAAACGTCGGTTACGACCTTTCTGCCATACATCCACAGGGTGACGGACAGAATCGGCCGTATATTGCGCAAAAGCGGCGTTAAGACGATTCACTAAC
Source organism: Schistocerca serialis cubense (assembly GCF_023864345.2). Taxonomy (NCBI): domain Eukaryota; kingdom Metazoa; phylum Arthropoda; class Insecta; order Orthoptera; family Acrididae; genus Schistocerca; species Schistocerca serialis. The sequence continues at coordinate 586,354,512 of NC_064639.1, forward strand.
CAACCAAGAAGATAAAGAGTGTCTCAGATCAGCAAACGACAAAAGGAACTAACTGGCAATGTCGAGAATATACCGCATTTGGAAAAATCTATGTGGGAATGATAGAAATATTCATCAGCACTGGACTCACCGAACGGAAGCGGCATTGCAGGCTGGGACAAGTAAAGAAATCGGCCGTGACGGAGCTCGCGCTGTGAGTCTGACCACACAATAAAATTCGCTGACACGAAATTCTGGTTGCGGAGAAGCGCTACTACGCCTGCTTGTTCAGGATAGCCGTACAAATCCACAAGCATGATGACTGCTTCAGCAAGAAAGCTGAAAGCCTCAGGCTAAACTGATCTTAGATTCTCGTGCTGCAGCGAACTACCACTGCAGGTAATACATGGGGAAACACAGCAAATGACCAGGGAAAGACCCTGAGACATTGGGCCGGAGAGTAGATAAAATCTCCGATTGCGAGCTGGACTACAGTCCGCCACCAGCAATGGAAGGTAAAGCTTTGACAATGCTAGCCACTCGTGCTGGCGAAGCGTCAGAAAAATCGTCAAACAAACGTCTGCCAAAAAATCCGAAACAGAATTAATATGTCAACAAGAGGCCATGAAAGCCTCAGTGATTTTGTATCATACAGACAGATTACACAGTCAGTTGGTTGTTGTCCAATGACTGGAGAACGCGTGGCGATGCGATGGACTCAAGACAGTAGTGTGACAGGAAGAGAAGACATAGGTTCTTCCGGAAGGACTACGCCACGAGAAGATGGTAGGATTGTTAGACTGGCTTTGACGAGTAGTTGTATGACAACAGCTGACACCCAGGTAGTGGTCTCTGGGAGTGCGGTACAACGAGCTGTCGGGAATGATTACTCGAAGCTGGGTTGAGATCTCTAGTTGTCATGCGTCGTTTACCGGTGACATCATACGACAGGAAACAGAGACTTGCACGGTGTAGAGCCAGAGTCAACTGTATACATTCTGTGGTCTTCAGCGGTGAGTCTCGCTTCTATTTGTGGCGGTCAGGTCGATGTCAACGTGTCCGTGGACGGTCTGCTGAAATGTCACTCGAAGTAACGAAAATGTCTCTCCAATTCCTGGACTCATGCTTGGGTAGCTACTGGATATTACAACAGGATGGGTTTGGTAATTACTGAAGGGATGTTGAATGATCGCCAGTATGTGACTAGAATAGTAACTCTGATGCCATATCTAAATGCGATATTTCAGCAGGAAAATACAAGATCTCGCACTGCATTTCGCACCAGAATCACACTGAGACTTAAACGGAGCCTTGAATTGCCTTCCACACCCCTGGTTTTTCACCCATAGAGGACGTCTGGGATGGGAAGACGAAAACTTTATCAGCCTGCAACCAGCATTCTTTATGTATTTCAAGTATGACAAGAAGTGCCTCAGGGTTGGATCTGGAGAGTGTGTGCTTCGATGCATCAATGAATAAAAAATTTCGTCATATCCGTGGGAATCACACATCATACTGATGTTTATGATGGACACCAGCTCAGTTAATGAGAACTTTGAAACAGAGAAAATGGTAGTTGTAATAAGAGAATATGAACAGGGAGCCTCATATTCGTGATTAAATAGTTAACTTCGTAAAATATAGGTATGAAGCTGATCATCCATGATGCCCTTTTGTCTATGATAATTAAAAACATATTTTATGTTAAAATTTTCAACAAATAGTAAGTTTTAGCGCAAAATCGGCATCGGCATGCAGTGTCAAAAGCCGGTCGAAAAACGTTTGTAACGATACCTCATTAATCCATGTACGATTAGTATGTGTTGACAAAAACGTATGTTGACTCGAGAAATAATATATATGATCTGTCAACGGGAATGATTTAGGGTAGATAGCAGCTTATAATTGGAAATCGCATTAATGAAAGTTATAGAATCATTCGCACGAACACTGTTTAGTATGTGTCTTCAGACGTTTTAGCTTACAAAAAGAAGGGTGCGCAATAGAAACGACAGTATTATAATTTTTCTGGTGTTTCCTAGAGTACATGTCCTGCATTACTGAAGTAGTAGCGCGTTAAACATAGATTACTAAACCCTTGTAAAATTTACGATTGCAGCTGGTACCAATTCGAGTTTCCCGCCAATCTGGTATTGTCAATGTAGGGTGAAACACAGGATATTTTGTACATGGCATACGATTGGAGACTTTACATATGTCTTTAGCTAGAGCATACACGGTAAATTATGACTTCCTTTGAATAAAATACGGAGCAGTGAAATTTACAATTGTTTAATAACAACGTAACATTTCCCCTTCTTTAGTGCTCTAGGGTTAAATTCAATGTGAGAATTGAAAAACAAAGCGTCGAAATTGAAATGCGTGGATCTGAAACACAAAGCGAGTGCATTGTCATTGTGGGAGGATATGTTCAGTTAACGAAGGAAAGGTCATAGTGTGCCATGGGTGCTAGAAAAGCACGTGATGAAACCGTTGTTGAAACTTCTAGTAATGACAGAAATTGTGTTAACAGTGACATATTCGCATGAGTATTAACGAGTGCGCCAATGACAATAAGAAATCTGAATTAACAAAAGATACTTTAAATATTCGCTTCAAGTGTGACGTTGTGTAAAGTACATTCCTTACGACGAATCTAAGCTTTTTAGTTATACTATCTACACGTAAGGTTCTGAGTTAACACAGGATTTTGTTGTCAATAATGCTACAGGCACAGAAAAGCAATCTTATCAGGTCAAATACGCTGGTGGATGAAAAAAAGTGTACATCAAATTGTGAACCATACAGTTTTACGACGTGCGTTGACACTTCATACACACAGAAGCTCAACTTGCAGAATGCCAGTCAATCCTCTTATATCGTGACAAGCCCATCGATAGGTAAACCTTTCGCCAAATTTAAACATTTTATACTGTGCTACTTGGTTCATCGTGTCCGTCTCATTGATAGTTGCAGTATCATGAGACTACATTGTCCTGATTAAAGAAAGGTAAACAGTAACGAAAAAATATCGATGATACACTTACGAGTCTTTCGTAACATGGGCCCCCGAACAGCCTGTACAACAGGCAGCAAGTCCGTCTTCCAGCGCTCTGGTACCACGCCTGGGATCTGCGGGCGCAATCATGTTGCTTTGACACGAAACGTACTTCAGATTTTGTAGGGAAATTTGAATCTGCCATAATATAAAATTGTCAGTTGTTGTCACGATGGTCGTATGGCGTCTGGCTTATGTAAATTTAATCAAAAAACGAAATCTCAAATTCTTTTTAGCAACAGCTGAATGGTGACTGCACTTGGCCATTGTTTATCTACATGGATCTTAGGCAACCAAAGATTAATTACGAACCAGAAAAAATAGTGATGATACCACAGTGATGTGTACAAAGCTGACAGTATACGGAATTATCATTATGCAAAGTACACGCGAAAATGGTGTTTTAACGATTACGAGAGTAAGTGTTTTCACCGTTAGATTTAAATGTACTATCGCTTCCTTTAATGATATGAAATAATGTTGTCTATTCCGTCATATTTCCTTCACAACAAACCTTTTCAGTGGCTTACCGTGACCTTTGACCTAGATTATCAAATCTACTACTTTCTGAAAAATTATCCTGTTGTGAAAATGTTATCCGACAATTAGTTTGAAAAGCTTTGTTCAGTTCGCGTAGTCCAGAAAATTCTACATCATGGTTTCACTCCTCGTTTTCAGTTGCTATGGCGTTTGATAAAGATAGTTTTGAAGACGGTAACATAGTACTGACGTTTTCATTCGGATGTTGGTTTCAAAAACCTTTGCGCACTCCGTTTATATAATGTTGTTTCTAGATATACGATTTTAAATACCGAACAACACATTTCTCGAAATGTTGTTCGATTAACGTCTGACGAAGCCAGGAGGACACTCGAAGTACAACGAGTATATTAACAGTGTTACTAGTAAAATAGAAGTAAACATGAACGATACCATCACCAGTGGCAGTAATAATGTGCAACTTCGTAGAAAAAGTGATGTCTGGTTACAAGTTGTCGGTTAGTTTGGTGTTTATCCGGTAACGCCATGACTATCACTGTATATAGCACGGTACCCACATTACGTAGTAAATGGTTAAGCCACGATTTGTTTTCTTGGATGGAAGAGCAAATGCAGAAATTTTCGAGACACAGTTTCCTGTTTATGACGTAAGAAAAAGTCTTTCTTCTGATACATAGAGCTGGGATTTAGCAGTCATTGGCCGGTCGCGGTGGTCTAGCGTTTCTGGCGCTGCAGTCCGGAACCGCGGGGCTGCTACGGTCGCAGGTTCGAATCATGCCTCGGGCATGGGTGTGTGTGATGTCCTTAGGTTAGTTAGGTTTAAGTAGTTCTAAGTTCTAGGGGACTTATGACCTAAGATGTTGAGTCCCATAGTGCTCAGAGCCATTAGCAGTCATTGACAGAAATGAACAGGTATTTGTTTTTCGAATCCCATTTAATTCGCATTTAACTTACGTTTGCAACTGGTATCTTATTAGGCATCATTAAACAACTGAATTATTTCGCACTTGATCAGATCTTTTAAGCGATAGACAATGGACATTATCTGAATGAGATCTTGCTAAATGGAAACAGAAGAAAATCTAAAGATGGCCCCACACCTAACTGCATGCTTGACAAGCACACTTGCGCAGCGTGCTTACCCAAGCATGCACGAAAGTGTGAGGATAAATGTGCGCAAGCATCAGGATGTACAAGCAGCTTGATACTTGATCGAATTTCGATTATGCATGCTTGTGCAAGCGTTCAAAGTGTGTATGCTCGAGTGTGTGTACGAAGAATAGGGAGGCTTGTACAAGCATTTGTCTGTGACCTAGCTTGATTTAATTTTCATTTGGTTGGATTAAATTATATTCTGCGCAAAAGCTGTACTGTACTGTAGGTCACGTTAAAGAACACGATATTTCGTGGAGAAAGAAAGAAGATAATCAACAGTACTGTGAGACAATTTCCAAAGTGTGCCTAGCATAAATAGTTAATGCGGGAATAATGTTTTCGTTTCTTTAACCACTCTACTCCACGTGTCACATTTTACCTTTTTTTGTCACGCCTGCGCAAGCGTCCTTGTCAAGCATGCAGTTACGTGTGTGACCGCCTTAACCCAGGTCCTCAGTTTTTCTCATTTATCACAACAAAATCAGTGTGGCCGCTACAGTCTTCATTGTCGTGTCAGTCTTTACTTTTCTATTGCGTATTGAGGATAAGTATTTACTATATGTGTTACTGACTGATGAAGGTTTTCGATTTAATTGATTGTAAAAACTTCAAGTAACTTGGCTTTAGCTCAGAGAAGCTGCGGCTTGCTCTGTATATTAGCATCTTAGCGTCGCCAAGTTCTTTTTTGTCAGTGGCGCATTGTTTCATAATGTTTGCTCATTTTAATGTGAGGCTCTACATCGCTGTCAATATTTCATTAGGACTGATAGCTTTTCAGTGGTGTTTGCTCCGGGAAACGAGAGATTTTCACTTGTAACCATTAAAATTGACTTTTTCTTCCGTAACTCCACATGACATTCTAGGTTATCACGAATGCTTACGCACTGTTGAAACGTTTTCACATATCGCCGGGCCGCATAAGTAAATCAGTAGTTAGTTAGTTCGTTGATTACAGCTTTTGTTTTTCAATGAACGCTATGGAACCTATCATTTCTTCAGTAAGTGTGCACAAGTAGCAGATGTAGCAATATCTCTGTCAGGCAGTGTCCTGATTGTTTGCGCACAGTTAAATAAAAAGAGATGGCTATGTTCTGGAATTATTACAAGAAATCGCAAACAAATCGATTCCATACACGCCAAAGCAAAAATCAAAATTGAAGGTGACGAACAACGATAAATATTACAAAATCAGAGAGAAAATGTGGTGTAAGACAAACATGTAGAATTATTTACAGAATGTCTACATAATATTGGTATACATTAGAGTGGGAAGAATGCTGTAAGATTTTTCTTTATTATCCAAGGGAACAGAATAGGCCGGCCGGGATGGCCGAGCGGTTCTAGGCGCTACAGTCTGGAACCGCGCGACCGCTACGGTCGCAGGTTCGAATCCTGCCTCAGGCATGGATGTGTGTGATGTCCTTAGGTTAGTTAGGTTTAAGTAGTTTTAAGTGCTAGGGGACTGATGACCTCAGAAGTTAAGTCCCATAGTGCTCAGAGCCATTTGAACTATTTTTTGAACAGAATAGTTGTAAAGATCTTTAGGCCTGTAAGTCACGTAATGGTGTAGAAGACATTTATTAAAATTTCCTCTGATATTGTAGAGAAACCATAAAATTTTAGTCAGGACAAAGAAAAAGTTACTGTCAGAAACAAGGATACAGTGGCGGAGCACAGATAACTTGTAAATGAAGTTATAGAAAAAGGTAATGCTTACGAATTGTCACTTTGTCTGGAACTTATTGATTTCCAGAAAGATCATAGATATTTTTTTCTTGTGGGAGGGGAGTTCAGTGCTGTTAAAGTAACTGATGTTCATTCAGATCAGTACCCCAAAATATCAGCATTGAGCTGTCATAAACTGTTTCAGCGTTTAGGATTGGAACACAGGTTGCACCTACTGAAAATTCCAAGGTAAATGAATGGAGATCAAAGAACTGTAGTACAATAATGGCAACTCGTACTGATGCTGAGATAAATCCTTCCGTAAATCGTGAGTATTTAGTGTCTATAAACTGTATGTTATGCGACAGTCCGTTTCAGATGCATTCTTTGTCCGCATAGTTGATCAAGAAAGAAAGCACCTTGCAAGACAAGGCATGCATTCAATAAATGGCAAAGCCTTAGGCAGTCTGAGAATTAGCGTTTCTAAAGAAGTGTTGATCCTAAAAGCGTTTTAGAACTAAGGAAAAGAAACATTGAACGAAATACTGATGATCCCAAGTATATTGTTCTACAGTTAAATTAAGAAATAAATCATGATAAAAGTGAAACAAAGGTACCAGCAAATAATAAGCATCTTCTCCATAGTGACAAATACAGTTTCTTCTTTCTATTGCCGAGAATGTCTATTCTACATCCACACACATACTCCTCAAGCCATCATACGGTGCATGATGGTGGGTACCTTGCACCACTACTAATCACTTTCTTTCCTGTTCCACTCACAGATACAGCTAGGAAAAAACGACTATCTATATGTCTCCGTACGAGCGCTAATTTCTCTTATCTTCGTCGCCCTTATGCGAAATGTACGTTGGCGGGAGTAGAAGCCTTCTGCAGTCAGCTTCAAATGCCGGTTCTCTAAAGTTTCTCGATAGTGTTCCTCGAAAAGAACGTCGCCTTCCCTCCAGGGATTCGCATTCGAGTTCCCAAAGCATTTCGTTAATTTTTGCGTGTTGATCGAACCTACCGGTAACGAACCTAGCACGCCGCCTCTGAATTATTTTCAATGTTTCCCTTTAATCTGACCTGGTGAGGATACCAAACACTCGAACAGTACTCAATAATGGGTCGTTCCAGTGTCCTACGTACGGTCTCCTTTAGAGATGAACCACACTTTCCTAAAGTTCTCCCAATAAACCAGAGACCACCATTCGCCTTCGCTACTACAGCTTTTTCATGCTCGTTCCATTTCATTTCGCGTTCAGTGTTTCATCAACATATTTAATCGACGTGACTCTGTCAACCAGCACACAACTAATGCTGTATTCCAACATTACGGGTTTGTTTTTCCTTCTCATTTCCATTAACTTACAAAAATGGTTCTGAGCACTATGGGACTTAACTGCTGAGGTCATCAGTCCCCTAGAACTTACAATTACTTAAACCCAACTAACCTAAGGACATCACACACATCCATGCCCGAGGCTGGATTCGAACCTGCGACCGTAGCGGTCGCGCGGTTCCAGACTGTAGCCCCTAGAATCGCTCGGCCACCCCGGCCGGCTTAACTTACATTTTCTACGTTTATAGCTATCTGCCATTCATCACACGAACTAGAAATTTTGTCTAAATCATGTTGTATCCGCCTACAGACACTCTTCGGCGACAACTTCCCAACACTGCGGAATCATCAGCAGTAGTATAATAGATGCTGAACGATGAGTGGATAAGAGGTCTAATCGACTTTAGTCTTCTATGAAAGGACAAAAACACAATTAACTTAACTGAACTGATACAGCAGCATACATTATTTATTTTAGAACTTGTAAATACAAATAATTGGTAAACGTATAATTGTTGTATGGCTATCTGAGGTAACAAACTGCAGAACTTCCCTGTCCTGCTGAATTTCACAGAGATGTCTTGATTCTGTTTGTAGTGGAGAATGACCTCTGTGCTGTAGCTGCAGTTACAAGAAATGGAGCCAATATCTTCAGAAGCTCTCTGACATTTGGCTGTATGTTTTCTCTGCATAACTGCAGTGGTTCAATGCTAGAAGAAGGTCTGGAATCTTCTTTTGTAAATTCCCGTCTCCATAAACACAATTTAGCAAGTACGTCTTCAATTCCATAGTCCATATCTTCGTCGCAGAATTCAATTAAGACCTTGAACTCTTCTAGTTCTTCACTATTTAAGAGTACTTTACTGGTCGAAATCCGCAACAGCAAAGAAAATCCAGTCATCACATTATTATGATGTGTGAACCATAACTCGGTTATAAAACAATCTAAAGAACACCACATGGTAGTACTTTACAGGATTACATGTCAAGTAGTTTGGTCTGTTATTTTGGATCTTAATCGCCTGGGAAACCAAGCTTGAGATGTCCAGCTGTTGACAGATTTCAGTAACTCTCTCAAAAATAGCCCTGAAACTCCTTTGTAGCATCAGACCTCAGAATTTCCAATTTTTCTCTAGTGTCTTCAGCTACCTCCATGGCTTCTCTTTCACACAATGTTGGTTTCTGAAGAATTTTGCTTAATGTTGGATAAATACCATAGCTATCACTAAGAGAGGGATGACAAATTCACACTGGAGAAAAAAACACATCAAATAGTTTGCCTCTGTAGGACAAACACTTTGAAATATCAGCTACTGAATTAACAGGGCCTGATATCACCAAGAAATTAATCATTTTGTGTATGTATAGATCTCCCAGTGGTAGTGTGGACACCTTTTTTCAATTAATTGACAGAAGTTCTAGATAAAGTCTCAAGTACAAAGGTCAACGTAATTCTAAGTGGGGACATTAACTTCAACACTAATATTATAAATGAATCCAGTAGCGCCCTCATAAATATCCTTCAAAGTTTTGGCATGTCCCAATTGGTCAGTAGTGCAACAAGGGTTACTACAATGACTGCATCAGTAATTGACCATGTGGCCACAAATATGGACAGGGAAAAATGTGATGTAGCTGTAAAAGAACTCGGACTATCAGACATTCACTATCAAATAACAATAGTAAAATCAGGCATCGAATCATTCTTTAAACTACAAGCCTACAAACGACATCTATAAGAAATCAAAATAAAAGATTTTTCAAAAGAACCAGCAAAACAAAGCTGGGATGAAGTGTGTAAGGAAACAAATATGAGTATGAAATCCTCTAAACTCTCCACATTATTTAAATTGAAGTTTGAAAAGGCATTTCCAAAAGAATGCATGTCTGTATCAACATCTCACAAAAACAGATGGATAACAGCAGGTATTAAGAAGTCCTCCCAAGCACTTAAATACCTCAGTTACATAAAAAAAGAGTCGCAGTGATCCAGAATTCTTAAATTTCTATCATAGATACAAAAAGATCTATAGGAAGCTCCTGATTGCTGCAGAAAAGTCATTTACTGACAAAATAATATATAATGCAGAGAAGTAAAGCAAAGCAGTCTGGCAAGGAAACGGCGAGAGGCAAACAAACACAGAATAACGTGCTGCTAAGGGAGGGGGTCAAGGTAATAAGTGAGCCACAACACTTAGCAAACTACGTAAACGAGCACTTTTCAAGTATTGCTGAGAAGGTACAGCAAAAATTCCCCAAAATAATGTAAATAATGTTGCACTAAATACAATGATGTTACTTCCAACCACAGAGAATGAAGTCAATAAAACTGTTCAAAAACTAAAAAGTAAAAAGTCAGTAGACTTAGATGAAGTACCAATGTGTATACTGAAACAATGCATAGCCCCTTAACAAATATAGTAAATGAATCCTTCATATCATGGACATTTCCAGAGCAGTTAAAACAGGCAAGAGTTGTACCTTTGCTTAAGAAAGGTACTGGAGAAGTCATAGAAAATTACAAGCCTATTTTCCTGCTGTCGCAATTCTAAAAAATAATAGAAGCAATTATGAAAGACACATTAATGAATTACCTGAACAAATACAATGTTTTAAGCGAATCACAGTTTGGTTTCCAAAGTGGCAAAAATACGGAGTCAGCCACAGTAGAATTCACAAAAGTTGTAATTAATGCTCTTGACAAAGATGAGTGTGCCACAGGCACATTTTTGGATCTTTCTAAGGCCTTTGGTACAGTCGACCATAAGATTCTATTAAACAAATTAGAAGCATTAAGAATAAAAGGGGTAGCTAATGACTGGTTTTGATCATACCTAGCAGATAGGGTACAAAGAGTAGAGATAACACATACTTAAAATAGATCGAAACATTCAGTAAAACACTTATCAGAATCAAAATACATTAATACAGGGGTTCTGCAAGTTAGCATATTAGGACCAATACTGTTCCTGAAATACATCAATGACTTTCCCAGTAGTGTTACTCATGGTGAAAAAATTCTCTTCGCTGATGACAGCAATATTATAGTCACTGAGAAAACAAGAGAAGTCCTTGCAAAGAAAGCAAATGAAACTCTCAAGGAAGATTACTATTGGTCAATAAGCAATAAAGTGACATTGAACATAAAGAAAACTAATGCCATGAATTTCAGTTTGAAGATGGAAAATGACTATGTTAAATTAAATGTAGATGGTACCTCTATAGACTGTGTAACAAATGCAGAATATCTAGGAATGAATATTGGTTCTCAGTTGAAGTGGTGTGAACACACAAAGGTACTTGCAAACAGAATGTCATCAGCATGTTATGCCCTTAGAATCGTATCATCACTGTGTAACATGCAGTGTCTTTTATTTACCTACTTTTCATATGTATGCTCATTTCTTCGCAATGACATTCTTTTTTGGGGAACAAATGCACAAAATAGGAACACATTTTTCCAACTCCAGAAAAGAGCTGTAAGAATAATAACCAAAAATAGTAGTCGAGCTCATTGTAAATATCTGTTCAAAACAATGGGGATTTCAACTGCTCCGAGTGGATACATTTACTAGTCAGTTGTACACATGAAAAATAACATTGGTAATTACTGCACAAACAGCTCTGTACATGACCTTGGAACAAGAGCTAGACTCAACTTACATTTACCACGAAAAAATAAGCATAAAACTCAAAACAGCACTTTCTACCAAGGAATAAAACTGTGCAATAAATTACTAAAAGAGATTAAAGAAAAATACACTTATTTAAAAAGGCAGCTAAAAAGTAACTGTTATGCAATACATTTAATACACTGAAGGATTACTTAGATAAAACAGAGCAGGGGTTTGGTAAAAACATGTTATAGAAATAAATAATAATAATGATTATAAAACATCCAACATTCCGCATAAAGCCTTCACACTATGTTTTTTCCTTCTTTTTTTCTTTTCTAGAAAAACGTACCCCAGAGCCATGTATAACACAATACTAACACCTCCTCCTCTTTCTCAGCTCAACATCTCACTTGTTATAAAGGGATGTTGACAGCAAGTGGGAAGTTGTATTACAGAAAATGGCCCAAAGATCACCAGTGTGTGGTTGTGTTTGTGTGTGTAGTGAGTGAAGTGTTATGAAACAATATGTGTATAGTGTGTGCAGTGACTGATAGTGAGATATGAGTGAACAGTGTGGCATTACACTATTTAATAAGTTATTTGTAAAAAAAAAAGTATTGTATACCGGGAGGAAAACCCATGTCGCACAAATAGATGGTTGAAAAATGCCACAGGGTATTAACCGCTTTCACTGCTATTATTGGGTTCTCTTTCTTCGCTAACTACCAAAACATGATAAGTGGTAGTTCACCATATTTCAGTTGAAGCGTTCGGTCTATCTGAAGTTTTACGAGCTGCTCCTCTTTCTCCAGAGCAAGGTCGATGGTGGATTCTGGAGACGTAGTATAAGGAATGTGCACACAGTCATATTTGTCGACAGGGATAGAGGGAGAATATTGTGCAATGTTACTCTCAAGACCATGAGGTGATTTAAGATGAGTTCGTAGGTAATGTCATCGTCTGGATCAACCTCGAAAGTAAGAGGAAATATATTAAGATTTTTCTTTCCCACCTGGGTTTCCACAGTCACGTTTTTTTCATGAACCTGGCGAATTTACACTTGACACCAACACATTTTTTGCTTTCTTTGCATGCTCTAGTTCTGGTAATTTAAATAGCGGAAAATCTCAGCAAATTTAGTTACCTTTGTACACCACTACTCGTCATTTAACTTAGCTGCAAAGTCAGACTTTTCGACGCTAAACATATTTAATAGCTCTTTCCTCAATTCAGACAATCTTTCCAGGACTTTACCTTTTGACAACCAGTGGATTTCAGTATGTGGAACCAAAGTGTCATGTCGAGGTCCCGCTTTATGACACAATTGTTGGAGGAATTTTGACTTAAGAGCCTTAGACTTAACAAAATTTACCATTTTAATGACTGAGTTTAAAACACTTTACGTTCTGTTGAAATTGTCTTCATCACGAAAGCCTCAAGATGTATGAAGCAATGTGTTGATCCTATGGTCGGTAAATCTTGTCTCATTCTTCCTGTGAATCTTCCAGCGAGTGTTCAAATGGTTCAAATGGCTCTGAGCACAATGGGACTTAACGTCTGAGGTCATCAGTCTCCTAGAACTTCCAGACTGAAGCGCCTAGAACTGCTCGACCACTCCGGCTGGCCCAGCGATTGTTGGCACGCCTTCTGTGCAAAGAGAAAGACATTTCCAGGAATGACCGTTTTGTTCCAAGGTGCTGAATATAAAAGTGTATGTATCTGTACAGTAGACGCTGGGGGCAGTTCAGAATACGAAAGGAAGTGTTCAACAATCGAATCCTCGTCAACAAATCTTATGTAACTCAGCAATTGACTTTTCTTACTTTGATAAGTTTACTCGTCGAGCTGTTGTGAAAATACTTTATGGCCGCTTAGCTCTTCAATAACATTGTGTTGGATGTCTTGAGACATGTCATCAGTTCGTCGGGAAATCGTATCGTTTGACAAAGAACGTAAGATATTTCCTTGTCGGCGCCATCACCTAACATCAGTTTCATTACTTCCTTACGTGCAGGAAAAATTACGTCTTCTGTAATAGCATGAGATTACATTTCTTTCGCTACTGTTTCGCAACTTCGTAATTGAGCACTTGCGCTTTTTCAGGTATAGTTGCCCTCCGTACCATAGCTTCGGCTTGCTTTATTGCTGATGAAATCAGTCTTCCAAAATAGTTCTTATAATTTTACAGATACGTTACCATATTTGCTATTCAAATGTCTTTTCAGTTTACTAGGGGCCATGGAGTCATTGCTTAATTTTTCTTCGCATTCAATAAACTCTGCTAACGGACAGTTTTCAGATCCACTGAACGTAAATCCAAAGTTTAAATATTTCTCTTGGTACCAACGAAATGGTCCAGTAGACTTACTACCTTCACGAAACTTTCATTTGGAATAGGTTCGTTCACGCTTTTGTTGTTTCTATCACTGAGTCATCTACAACTTTTTTCGTTTTAATCGAAAACTTATCCATTCTGAAAAATTAACACATTAACCGTACAGTGCATATGCGTGTGTAACTGAACATTAACCTCAATATATGCGAAAACACATACTACGTTAGGACTGCTATTCTACAAGCAACTGACTGGTGAAGATGATCTATGCGCGCGCTACTCTCATGTTAGCTCCTTCTCACTGTTGCCAGCTCGTACATTAGTGTGCCACTGGAAACTTGCTGCATAGTATAGTGCGCCGTGAACAAAAACAGGTTGTGAACCAGTGCTATAACGACCCATTAGGCCGGGCGACATTTTCACGTATTTAGTGTGTTCAACCAAGATTTCCCTGCAGCCGTCCTAGTCGGTCTGTAACGTGCTTTTAGCAAAAAATAGCCTTACGGAACGGTGGCTTCTCCATAGGAAAGCGGTGCCACTGACTGCGCACAAATTGGAGGGTGATAGTTCTCTGTAGCCAATATGTTTAACGTTATAGTCCGATGCAGCCGATGGCAACAAGCCACTCAGACGTTGACAACAATAATGGACAGGGATGAGACAGTTCACTTGGATGAGCTTCTCTCAGCACACCTTGACACAGCGACAAATGAAAAGCGCAACACCTACGTGACTTCGGATGTGGAAAAAAATGCGTCTGGGCCTGATCATCTCGTCGCGGTCAAATACCTCTTGATCTCCTGTTTCATTTCTCTCCGTTAGTTATAGATCAGATGACACCACAGTCTTGTATCATAAGTAATTATTTCATCTGCCGTGTCGGGAGAGCTATCTTCCCAAAACGACAGATCGTGTCTAATTTAGTTGTTCTTCAGTGAATACTACCAAAGGGTCTCTTTATATATTTAAGAAACTCGGTGCATGGTAGTGTCCAGTTACCATCTTTAAAGTTTTCCAAAAGTGTTAGGTACCAATTGCTTGTAAGTGCTTGAAACTTAAAAAAGAAAACGTGTATACTTCTTAAGGAGTTTAAATCTTTCCGGATATTAGTCGGACGTCATTCGAAGAGAAAAGCAAGTGTGTTGGATGATCCCTGATGTTATTCTAAAATGCTACAAAAATGCCTTGCCGCTGCTCTTTGATAGATATTTGTGATTCTTATGAATAATTTTCGCATAATAAAGCAAACTACATATTTTAATGGAACGCAGTATATTTCATTTCTCCACATGTTCAGGCAATTTGGTATATATTAATTACTGTCCCATCTGTCCTTTATTTAGGATGTGTGTGTCTTACCGAATATTGTTACTTGGATTCATAAATAATAATGAACAGATCTACTGGAGCTAAGTACTGTGCTACTGATTTTATGTACGTAGTGATAACTACCAACCTGCGAACCCACTGTGGAGGGGATAGTAACCGCGCTCGCTGACACTGTTAAAGAACACAGCATGAATGAAACTGGTTTCCTACCGTTTCTACGTAACGCCAACTGGCCTACACAGCGGCAGGCGGCGTCTTCAAAAGACAGAAGAAGAACAAAAACCTCACGAGGTGTCAGTGGGAAGCTGCCAGAGAAGCTGCAACAAGCCCACAGGTGCCTCGTCTGGCACAGCCAGCAGGCGGCGCAGCACGGATCAACAGCTATATCGGACTCCTTCGTCATCGAGCGAAACTGCTGGTCCCCTGTTCAGTTCGGTTTGTTCTGTGCAAGGTAACCAACTCGTTCAAAATTCTCTCAATTTTCTGAGTGTAAAAGCCTTCTCACTATCAGAAAAAGAATTCTTAGTATACGGAGTTTCACAATGAAAGATGATGTTTCATCTGCTGTTGAGTTTTAAGCTTTCGCCTCCCTGTGCCACATTCAACTCTCACAACTCTCAAACTTCCTTATATTCCTCGATACTGAAGTATGTGTCCAATCACTCCAGTTCTATGTTTAGTAAAGTTGATGCATACAGAACTTTTGTCCCCATTTCTATGCAGCATCACTTTATTAACTACCCACGTAATCTTCACCGTTCTTCTATAAAACCACATTCAGAAGCCTTGTGTATACTGTTTATCGTCCACATTTCACTTCCATATAAGACTACACACCAAACAAATTGTTTCAGAAAAAATTTCTGCACTTAAGTTTTTATTCGATGCTAGCAGATCTTTATTTTATTCTTCCACATTTGTCACCATCAGTTACTTTGCTGTCTAAAGAGTAAAACTCATTTACCACTTTTAGTGTCTCATTTCTTAATAAATTCCCTCAGCACCGGCTGATTTAATTCGACTACATTCCATTAACCTTGTATGTTGAAATTCATCTGATAACCTATGTACAAGATACTATTCATTCCGTTTCTATGATTTTGTAAGTCCTGGCAGAATTATTACTTCATAGTCAGTCTTTGAAATTGTTGTTTTTCCTCCCAAATCTTTAATCCCTTTTTCCAGTGTCCCCTTGATTTCTTTCGCTACCTGCGCTATGTACAGATTGAATAACACGAGCGATTGGTTGTGGTCCTGTCTCTCGCTACTCACTACGAGCCAGTGGGTGTGTTGGACCTTCCATCGAGCTACGGACCCCATTGAAGATGTCTCCCGCAGTCGGAGACGAAACGTTGGGAATTAACACAAAATTCATCAACCGACCACGGCATAACAGCCCGAATAATTATAATGGACATGAGTCCCTGTCCGTTAATACATAATGTCTGCCTGTTACCGGTGTAGTGTAGTTATTCCTTCACGTTTACACTTCAAAATCACTTCATCAGCAGACGACATGGATAGCTTAGGAAGAGTTGATACTTCTCTGCTGTATTTGTTTTTGTCGGATGATAGCCCGTGTCCAGTTCACGTTCGAAGCCACTGAGCAGCCTTAATGAGCCATTCTGCTGTTACTGCTTCTTTACTAACAGCACAGTATTCCTCATCTGCTCTTACACTGGCGTGTCCGCCTCTCGTGGTCCCTAGTGGTCAATTCCGCCTTACATAGGGATATCTGGATACTTTTGATCACCGTATGGGCTATAGACTGCCAGACCTACCACCTATTTTTAATGAGTAGCGGATTTCGAAGGCCTCTTACCGTGCGGTGTTGTATGATTCATCGGCAGTAGCCGCGGTATCCGAATTCCCCTCAGGATAGTGGCCGAAAGACAGTTATTACGATTTGGAGTGCTGTGATATGGAGCGACCCGTAGTTCAAAACCGATTCGCTACAAGGCAGTAATTGGTGGAGGCGTTAACTGAGTGTCAAGTTGCACGTAAGACTCCTATCTACAAAGCTGCCAGACTTCAGGTAGCGGAGAGCCACAGCTGTGGACTGTGGAAGAGCAGAAACGTGTTATCTGCCATGGTGAATCGTGGGTTGCGTGTATGTGAATTGTGTGCTGCATTATGTATATCGTATACCTCAGCAAGACTTATGAGAGGACTCTATGAAAGAGGGCTGCGCAAGCTGGAAAGGGCTCTAACTTACTACTCTTGGAATGATTCAGTGTGTCCTTTATTTGAGGTGACAGACATCTTGAATCATAACTGCTACATCGACCTACTGGACAGCCATGTTCTGCCGTTTGACCGAATTTTTTCTTAAAACCATAGCGTTATGGTTGTCTCTTCTCCATAGACCCAAGAATGAAGTTCTGGTTACTTGGCGTCATGAATAATTAGGAAGAATTACTCGTATGGAATGACTCGCGAAGCCTCTTATTGCGAATTCAGCTGAATGTCTCAGAGACTGACGGGAGCTACTGTGTACCAAAACATGTTGTTGTTGTTGTTGTTGTCTTCAGTCCAGAGACTCGTTTAACGCAGCTCTCCATGTTAATCTATCCCGTGCAAGGTTCTTCATCTCCCAGTACCTACTACAACCTACATCCTACTGAATCTGCTTAGTGTATTCATCTCTTGGTCTCCCTCTACGATTTTACCCTCCACGCTGCCCTCCAACACTAAATTGGTGATCCCTTGATGCCTAGTCAAGTTGTGCCACAAACTCCTCTTCTCCCTAATTCTATTCAATACCTCCTCATTATGTGATCTACCCATCCAATCTTCAGCATTCTTCTGTTGCACCACATTTCGAAAGCTTCTATTCTCTTCTTGTCCAAACTATTTATCGTCCTCGTTTCACTTCCATACATGGCCACACTCCATACAAATACTTTCAGAAACGTCTTCCTGACACTTAAATCCATACTTGATGTTAACAAATTTCTCTTCTTCAGGAACGCTTTCCTTGCCATTTCCAGTCTACATTTTATATCCTCTCTACTTCGACCATCATCAGTTGTTTTGCTCACCAAATAGCAAAACTCATTTACTACTTTAAGTGTCTCAAATGGTTCAAATGGCTCTGAGCACTATGGGACTTAAAATCTATGGTCATCAGTCCCTTAGAACTACTTAAACCTAACTAACCTACGGATATCACACAACACCCAGTCGTCACGAAGCAGAGAAAATCCCTGACCCCACCGGGAATCGAACCCGGGAACCCGGGCGTGGGAAGCGAGAACGCTTCCGCACGACCACGAGCTGCGGTTTAAGTGTCTCATTTTCTAATCTAATTCCCTCAGCATCACCCGATTTAATTCGACTACGTTCCATTATCATCGTTTTGCTTTTGTTGATGTTCCTCTTATATTCTCCTTTCAAGACACTGTTCATTCCGTTCAGCTGCTCTTCCAAGTCCTTTGCTGTCTCTGACAGAATTACAATGTCATCGGCGAACCTCAAAGTTTTTATTTCTTCTCCATGTATTTTAATTCCTACTCCGAATTTTTCCTTTGTTTCCTTTACTGCTTGCTCAATATACAGATTGAATAGCATCGGGGAGAGGCTACAACCCTGTCTCACTCCCTTCCCAACCACTGCTTCCCTTTCATGTCCCTTGACTCTAATAACTGCCATCTGGTTTTTGTACAAATTGTAAATAGCCTTTCGCTCCCTGTATTTTACCCCTGCCACCTTCAGAATTTGAAAGAGTGTATTCCAGTCAACATTGTCAAAAGCTTTCTCTAAGTCTACAAATGCTAGAAACGTAGGTTTGCCTTTCCTTAATCTTTCTTCTAAGATAAGTCGTAGGGTCGGTATTGCCTCACGTGTTCCAATATTTCTACGGAATCCAAACTGATCTTCCCCGAGGTCGGCTTCTACCAGTTTCTCAATTCGTCTGTAAAGAATTCGTGTTAGTATTTTGCAGCCGTGTGTTATTAAACTGATAGTTCGGTAATTTTCACATCTGTCAACACCTGCTTTCTTTGGGATTGGAATTATTATATTCTTCTTGAAATCTGAGGGAATTTCGACTGTCTCATACATCTTGCTCATCAGATGGTAGAGTTTGTCAGGGCTGGCTCTCCCAAGGCTATCAGTAGTTCTAATGGAATGTTGTCTATTCCCCGGGCCTTGGATGTGAACTATTATCAGCCAGGGTATCCTGACTTGTTGTTGCTCAGAAATTTGCAATTCAGACGCTAAGAAGAAATATACTGAGCAGTTTACGTCAAGAGCATGGTTGCATCATCCAGCATTTTTCTATCGCCGGAAAGGATTGTCTTTGCATCCACTTTCAGACAATTTAAAAACCTTGATTTGTCCTGAATCACTAACCTTGTGAGGCTCCTACTTTGATTCCAGGAAAAGTCCGAGCTTCAAAACCAAGTTAAAATTTAAAACAACTGAGAGAGGTGTCAAGTTGCATGAACAAGTAATCTGAATTTGAAAGTAGGTTTTCGCTGAAATGTTTCACCTGGTACTTAAAGATCGTTATTTCAGTTAATATTAAAAAACTATTTACTTGAAGCTACATATAAAGATATAGTTTTAATGCATTACTAAAATCATTTCACAAAATTTAAAAATGTTGATTATAAACAGTGACTGTAAAGTAGATTACTGCTTAGTACAGTTTGAAGGCCTACACCTTTTCTGTGTGTACAACAGGTTTGTAACTAGTGTTTTTATGTATTTATATTCAGGTGTATCGCTAATGCTGTTGTTTACTGTTGAGAGTGTTAGTGAGAAAGCCAACTAGGAGACAGAAAAAATTGAGGACTCCACTCTGTGTTAGAGTGTTATAAATTCCAAAGTGAAAGTTTGTGTGAAGGTCAGTTAATTGTTCTTCAAATATTGGTCTTATTAAAATAATGAGACGCAGCAACTAAATTAAACTATAAGAGTTTCAGGGTCTCCACATACAAATCATGATGCTTTCAATGCGGAAGCTCATATATTGTCAATTAAAATAACCGGTACTCATGTTAGTTAATAGCTCATTAACTGCCTTGAAATTATTCTTTATCAGTAATGTAGTTTTAGCGCCACCCCATGTCAAAGTATTTTTCTTCTGTTATGTGGCATACTGCAGTTATCAGTGTATATCAATGGAAAGTAGTTTGGCGCCTATTATAGTTAACCAGAAAGCATATTAATTCATGAATGACCACCTTGCTAGTGAATGATAGTGTTGTCGTATCCCATTACTAAACCAAGTTCTTAGTAAAGTAAAGCTTAATACAGTAGTTGTGTTACCTTTTACTATTCATTTGTTTGAAATTATTTTTTCTAATTTAGACAGGTGATCGTCTTTATTTTGCCTTTACGCATCAGTTCGATTCCTGCTCGATTAACCTTTTTTGAACACTTAGCTCACGCAGGAAACTAAGTGAAGTCCGGTTACCCTTTTTATTATATAGTACACAATCACGGTCATCTTAGATCGTGTCAAAAGGGTAGCATTTTAGGGCGGAATTACCTACACTAGTAGCCTCCTTAAGCAGAGTCGAATCCATGATTTTGATCTCGATGGGGACTGAGCTAACAGAAATTTTGTATTATCGGGCCTTTGCAAATTGTCTAAACAAAGGTGTTTTCTTAATCTATCAAAATACCAACTACACTAGCGGGAAAATTTCCGAGACGGTTTTCGAGACTATTACGTCTAATGTTATGCTGCAAAGACTTTATGGACATGAGTAATTCTGGGGAGGGGTGAGGGGAGGGAGGGTGGTGTGTTACAGTCCCATAGTTCCCTCCTGCACTTTTTTTACGGCTATAGAAGACGCAGTCAAACTTCAATTGGATGATGCTGTTGCATGAAATCAGCCGAGGTTATATCCGAAAGAACAGACACCACGCATTCATATAACTGATTCGCCCAGATAGGTAATGGACCCAACTTCTTCAGTGCGGATGCACAAGTACGTCCTACCTCCCTCGGGAATCTCAGAGTAGCGAGCGTGAAGGAAATGGACAGGGACTGCAGATAGATGACGCTAGGTGGGAGTGTGGGTCGGCCTTAAGGCGTACCGAGATAGTCGGTGCAGTTGCGGTGAGACTGTGTCCCAGATGTCGCATTGGTTATCGCACCTGCATAGTAAGCAAGGGAGCCTGGGTTCGAATCCGTGCTGTACGGTTGCTGTAGTGGATAAAATTAAAACTGAGTCGAGGAATCAACGATCAACTTCAACGGATGACTTGTGCGTCCGCCCATACCTAACGCAACGAACTATATCGAACAAAATGAAAAAAAAAAGAAAAGAAATCCCGATCCGTGCACATATTCTCTCGCTTTTGTTTTATTTCACACATCTCGATGGGTAGGACCAAATTGAGGAGCAAATCTCCAAGGTCCTGGAACATGTCAGTACAGGAAATCACAACATAAAAGTAATAACAGATAAAATAAAATATTTATGAACCCACAGTAGACAAGCCATAAGTTTAAGTAAACGCAATGAACAATATAACATCGGAATCGCTGCTGATTCCGCGTAATGTCCCGATGCAGCTGACATCAGTGAGCCCTTTCCTTTCCATCCCCCCCCCCCCCCCCCCATCCTCCTCTCCACCTTCAGATTACATATAATTTTTTCGAATCGTTGTAACTTTTCGCAGGCCTAGATCTGTATCTTAGTATATTTAGAGGCAAGTCTTCGGAAGGCATTTCTCATTAATGATTCACCGCGTTAAAACTTTGTTAACTAATCGCTATGGCGCTTAGGAAATCGCTACGCACACAGTGAATAAATGGATAACAGTCTGATCAGGATCACACGCCAAATCAACAGAGGAATATAAACACGGAGAAGGGACATTATAGTGGCTCTCAGTCGTGTGTGATACATTCGGGGTATAACGGTTGTTTAGTAGGAGAGAGGGGTCACTAGTCGATAGAGCAATGTGACGCGGCATGTTTCATGTGGCACAGGTATCGCCAAATGCTGACAGTGTGGCAGATCTCTTCCTAGAAAATCACAAAGGCTTTCCGCCGGTGAGACGCTTTAGGACCTAGCAGCGCAGATAGCGGTATTCACAAGCTGTAGATTCAGTAGAGATCGCCCACTGTCGGACTGGAAATCCATACTGTTTTTCCAGAAGGTAGACCGAGGACCTGTGTGGCGTCGTCAGATGCAGGAAAACAATACTGGATATTATTCAATTTATTACTCAGAATATATGTAGCTGCCGTGTCTTCTGCGACGTCTGGTGGCTATGCAGTCCGGAGAGGAAGCCGCTGAATCCAACAGCGGACTCAAGGCTGCCGAGGACGCTGCGTCAGCTAGGAGTGGAAGTCGATGACACTCTGGTGCTGCAGTTTACCCGCCCGCTGGCGAGGTGGGCACACCCGTCGGTAACCCTGCTTGGAGATGGCGGTGACCGAGACGTGTCTGTTTGATTCACGCGCCGTTCCGGGAATACTGAGTTCCTCCCAGATCACTGCCCGCAGTGCCCCATCAGATGGACCGCGATACCTGGTGGCGTGATGCCGTGCTGAATGCTGAACCTGGCCCGAAGGTACGGTAGGCCATCAGACACGTGCGACGTTGAGTTTTAGGGCAACTTCTCCCTGGGACTTGTAACGCGTCCTCTTATATTATTACGTTTTGCTTTTGTTATTGTTAGAAAAATCTTTATTCAGTCGGTCGTCGAAATTTTGAAATAAAAGTTATTGTGGAATTCGCGTAATAAATATTTCGCGTGAATCGCTGTTGCGACACAGGCAAAGATCAATTGTGGAAACTAAGCCACTGAATATTACCAATAGTGTTATTAAAGAATACGGCCGACTGACCACATCAAATAAGAGGGCACGTACATTCGCGAATGAGTGGTTAAAAAAAAAAAAAAAAAACGCGTTAATACTGTGTAGGAAATATAGTTACGCTTATACACACTCAAATGTATGCGAACATACGAACGGGATAGAAGCACGTACATTTTGAGTACAATCATTCCGTGTGGCCTGGATAAAAAAAAATTACAGTTAAATGCATTTATTCATCTTAGAACATAAATGCGTGGACTTCGAAATTAAATTAAAAGAAAGACTGCAGGTTCTGAATGTCACGGCAAATATATTGAAATTGACGGTAGTGGCCACGAAAGGAAAAAGGTGAACACATTCACGTACCTCTATTGTTGAGCAGCGTCGCCGTGAACATCGTCGCCTCTATCTAAATTCTCTGCATAAAATTAAAATAATAGTAATAATTTTCCAGAATTTCAGGAGCTGATACCCAAGGTATCACAAAAGACGAAATCGCTCTGCTTCAAAATCACTTTCTTTATGTAACCCAATTTTATCAGTAAGAAATGGCACAACACGTCTTCACACTAGGGCAGGATAATAGCGAAAGGTAACTTATTCCAAAACTAGTAAACGAAGAGCGTAAAGCTTCTTTTATTCAGCAAATACTTAACGCATTAATCTCTGGTAGTTGAACTAGTGTCTATATATTAATAAATAAATTTATATAATTCCTTTACAGACCGAAGCCGTGTTGATAGCCCCCTGAACTAGCCATCAGTGCTGGCTGCTGTGCTGACTTCGGTACTGGGTGCTGGACTTCATTATTTGTGGGTACGGATCGCTGATCTACTCGTAAGGCAGCAAGTGTAAGAGCAAAACCAGAATAATCTCACACACAAGATGTTACCATACCATAACCAGAGAGGCGAGTTCGAACGACATTATCGCCATCGATTCTATTGATGAGTGCTCTGGGCTGGTTGGGGGTGGAGTATTTATGTCGTCAAGGAGAGGCTCCAGTTTACGACGTCATTCGTAATGGTTGAATTGGTTCTGCACTTCTCGAGTTCTCAGCGGTCTTCATTTGCTGTACTTTTGCTTAAGGATTCAGGGTACTTATAAATGGTAGAAAATTGGATTTTTTTTTGGCCGGCCGAAGTGGCCGTGCGGTTAAAGGCGCTGCAGTCTGGAACCGCGAGACCGCTACGGTCGCAGGTTCGAATCCTGCCTCGAGCATGGATGTTTGTGATGTCCTTAGGTTAGTTAGGTTTAACTAGTTCTAAGTTCTAGGGGACTAATGACCTCAGCAGTTGAGTCCCATAGTGCTCAGAGCCATTTGAACCATTTTTTGGATTTTTTATGACTTTATTAAATTCTATAGTATTTCCTGATTACATTCATATATACATTATAGGGTTTCAAATGAAAAATGACTTATATGTAGCAAATTTTAAAGTTACGGTCATGTATGCCACCATGCCCCCTTTATTTCTGTTACAGAAACCAGTATTATTTCGAAAAGAACTGTGAACTTTCTGTTTCCAGCGATTATACGTATGATACATTGTATTGTACAGTGCAGGTTTCTAGTGTCTGTAAATTATTATCTTTGCTAGTATTTACTTTTGTTTCGCTGAAGCAGTTTGTTCACGTGTTACTGAATGTTTGTTGCCACGTATATTTGTGGAAGTACATATCCTGTAGTGTGTAATAAATACGAACTACGCCACACATCAAGAAATTCAATAAAAGGAAATTCCGTGGTAACCAGTACACAAACAAAGCAAGCCACACTGTTGAAAGTAACCTATGTATCAGTTCTTCAGGGAAGAAACTCCCACATGGCACGCCTCCTGGTGATTCAAATTCTTGTGTTAACAATGACGCTGTTTGTAGTGAATTTGTGGTTGTTGATGTGAGCATCTTATCTTCTTTGATAAAGGAAGTGGCGAAATGTAAACAATGTGACGGTGTAGGCTGCCTGGAAATAACTGAACAACAAAGTAGCAGGAAGGGTTTAGCGTCAAATTTAGTTGTTCTGTGTAGATCCTGCAGTAAATCTACCTCGAAAATGACTTCGAACATTGTGCATAATTCATATGATGTGAATTTGAGGTTGGTGTATGCAATGTGTGCAATAGGAAAAGCAAAAAAGGTTGCTCAAAAGTTTGTGGTTTGATGGGCCTTCCTCCTCCTCCCAGTAGGTTCAGGAAGTACGTAAAAATACTTTTAGGTGCCTTGGCGGTTGTGTCTAAAGCATCTATGAAACGTGCAGTAGACGAAACTGTAAATATTAGTGGAACCAAGGACATAGCTGTTGAACTTGATGGAAAATGGCATCGTCGAGGACATCGTTCCTTGAATGGTGTTGTAAGTGCTACTTCTCTGGAGAATGGAAAAGTTGTTGATACTGACTGCTTATCTAAGTACTGCCAAACCTGCCATGGTAACACTGAAGGACGTATTGAACATCAGTGTTCCGCCGGCCGGAGTGGCCGAGCGGTTCTAAGCGCTACAGTCTGGAGCCGCGCGACCACTACGGTCGCAGGTTCGAATCCTGCCTCGGGCATGGATGTGTGTGATGTTCTTAGGTTAGTTAGGTTTAAGTAGTTCTAAGTTCTAGGGGACTGATGACCTCAGATGTTAAGTCCCATAGTGCTCAGAGCCATTTGAACCAGTGTCCTAAGAATTTTGATGGTTACAGTGGAGATAGGGAGTGTGATGGAGCTCTACAAATATTTCAGAGGTCGGTGCCCGTTTGTAGCGTTAGATATACGAAGTACCTAGGTTGATGGGGACTCTAAAGCTTTTAATAAAATTAATGAGTTCAATGATACCAAAACTGGAGTGTTGTGGACATGTGCAAAAGAAGATGGGTGCTAGATTGAGGAAGCTACGAAGAGAAATGAAAAGAAAGTTGCTATCTGATGGAAAACCTCTGTCTGACTGGGGCAGATTGACAGAAACTGAAATAGACCCTCTTCAGAGTTATTATGGAGTCGCCATTAGACGAACTGCACCTCTGAATGATGTTACAGCAATGAGGAAAGCTGTATGCGCCACCTACTTTCATAAGTTGTCCACGGATGACCACCCTGTTTACCACTAAAGGAGCA
The DNA here is from genome assembly GCF_023864345.2 of Schistocerca serialis cubense. Classification (NCBI taxonomy): domain Eukaryota; kingdom Metazoa; phylum Arthropoda; class Insecta; order Orthoptera; family Acrididae; genus Schistocerca; species Schistocerca serialis. The sequence goes on from NC_064639.1 coordinate 586,380,383, forward strand.
GATTCTCGGTGTGGTTACCAAAAAGCTAAAGAAAGTGGTCAAATATACAGTAATAAGCATTCTCTTTCTGAGCAAGTTATAAATGAAATAAAATCAACTTTTAGAGACCTGAGTGACCCTATTTTGCCTAGTAAATGTCTTCATGGGGACACTCAGAATACAAATGAAAGTTTCAGCCACTGCATATGGGAAAGATTACCCAAGAATGTTTTTGTAGGAATAAATACATTAAAACTTGGTGTACTAGATGCAGTGATATGTTTCAATGATGGAGTGATAGGAAGGTTGGAAGTCCTGAGAAATTTAGGCATGAAATGTGGCTCTAATATGGAAGATCAATTGCTTCCGTGCGATAGACAACGTCTGCATGACGCTGAAAGATTCACTCTTCGAGTTACCAAGGAAGCAAGAAGTGCTAAAAGATATGCCAAGAGGAAGCTTGAAGATGAATAAATGCTGCAGGATGAAGACTATGCTTTAGGAATGTTCTGAGGCACAGGTAAATTGGACTCAAATCTTCATTCGCAATTTCCCGCAAGTTGTATTTTTCAGAATTCAGGTACAAATATTTCCTAAAGTTTATAAACCATTGCTCTAATTTTTTTTGTAACTTGAAATAGTCCATATTTATGTAATAGACTTAAGATTTATTGCAGAATCAACTACATTATAGAAAACAAACATTTTTATTAGGAAAAAAATTATAAAAATTAAAATGTAAGATGTGATATTTTTTATCCTATTAATAAACATAATAGGTGGAATTAAATAGGTCTGTCACCTCAGCCATCATGTCATGCATTCTGGTAAAAATTTGGTCTCCTTGAGCTGTATAACATTGGATTAAATGGTACCTCAATTTGAGGAAGTATTTTGAAAAAAATTGCATCAATTTCTTTGTCATTTTTAATAACCTTAAGCAGGTTCAAAAATATTTAAAATATTTCTAATTTGTTTAGAAAGTGTGCTGCATTACCCGATATGAACAAAAAATCTGTAAAACATATACACTATAAACAATGCCTGAAATAAATAGGTGTTGATTTTTACATAATATTGAGCCGGAAATGTACCCTGTATCCTTAAGTAATTTGTTACAGTGTATTTACTGCTTAGTCAAACCCCTGCTAGGCGATGTTGCGTCCTGCCTAGATTCACTTACGAAGTCAGTTCGGTCTGCACCCTTCTAACGAGTTACTGCTGAGCTTGCTTGCAGTCTCTCTCAAGAGTGTGTTTTGGTGTTTTTCTGACCGGGTAACAGTGCTAAAATGTTTACACTTCCCGTCTGGTGGCTTTTGATACTTTCGCGTGACAGTAATGCTAGCTGTTCGAACTTGAACGCTTTATTCTCCCGTTTCCTTTCTAATTGTCGCGTATCACTGCTCCTGCATGCGGCGAGTTGAGTGAGAACGTGCATTATCTACATCTACACGGCTGGCCGTTAAAATTGAATCACCAGGAAGGCCAACAAATAAGGAAATTTTATTTATTGTGCGTGTATCGCATACATGATGAAATTTGTTGGTAATTCGAAGGTATACAGGGTGAAATTTTAGTACATAAAGTTTGTGAGAGTCCTATAGTCTTAGTGTCGTAATGTTTACAATGTTTTAACATTTTATAAGCCTTTTGTTTAATTTTACCGAGTGCTTTGTATCAATAGTCGTGCAGCGACAGCTGGTTGACTTATATCCGGGCATACATCAGTAAAAAATTATCTTTGAATTCTTACAGTGGTACGTGAACTATTATTGTAACTTTGTTCTATGTTTAATCCTCTCAACTTCTGTGTCAACCGACTTATTGAAGGAAGTATCTTTTTTAATGGCATTCGAAAAGATGAGTACAGTGATATAATGCTTGTTAATATTGAAGTTGCGAGAAGTTTCATGGTCAGCATTAACAAGCGTTCTATCATTGTTCACGTCTTTTCAAAAGTTTCGGAATGACATTAGAAAAGTAAATTGTTCCATCAAAAAGAAACATATTCACTTCATTGACTTGGTTGATACTAGAGTTAAGAGGACTAAGCGAAGAAAAAAGTACGTGACCGTCTACGTACCACTATCGGGTGCGCAGAGTTACAGACAGACGAATGTCGCTGAAGTCCCGCAGTTGCAGTAAGCTAGAGCATATTCTAAGCTCAAAGTTGCTCTCAAAGCATCAGCACGGGCACTGTTCGTGTGAAATGAAGGTTTTTTTATTCGTACTGGTCATCTTACAAACAACAGAAGCAGATGGACATGTGTATTCAGTCTTCTTACGAGGAGAACACGGGTAGTGCTATAACCCCATCCCTGGAACTTCACTCAGTGGAAGAGGGGTCAAAATAAGTCAACCCGTGTCTGAGATTATCCGTAAATATTCGACAGTTTCTGAGACAACTACGGTCAAAGTTTTCACGGTAATTTATGTACCATTCAGCGGAGGCGGTGGCATACGCAGTGGCCCACTTGTGCTCCCCGTGTTCGAAACTCAATTATTATTTTTATTTTTAATTTATCTACCCATGTCCGTAGAAGATTACTACATGAATGTTTTTCATTGTACATTGAAATAACGTTGCCCTTATTCGACTGCTAATTGTATGTCTGGTGAATGGATTTAAAAAAAAAATTAACAAATAAAAAATAAAAATAGTTAACGGTAAAATTGTTTGAAAATTTTTTCGGTGAAATTCCTATAGCGTATATTGATTCATAATCAGTTGCAAGCGCAAAATTTCGGAAAAATGATCCGTCATGCGCGGTTTGCCGCGAAACTATCGCCAACGCGTGAAATCTTCAGCAATGCTAACGTCATTTCTTTCCCGAGTGAGATTTATACGAAGAAATTGTCATTGTGGCAAACCTGCCCATGTGCGATGCTCGGATGCTCGGAATTTCTTTGTTTCGAATGTTTCTAAGCTCGGTATCATCCAAGGGAATGTGCCAAATCTTCCTCAAGAATAAACGTAAGAGTACAACATATTTGTAACCATTTGGGCCTGGTGCGTAATAAATATCTTCCAAGGACATAATAAATTTTGTATAACCAGATACGCTGCTATGGGAATTATTTTTTTACGTGAACTATAGGTCTGTTTCAACTACACAACCATCATAATGTTCCCTGTAATAGAACATCTTGTAAATTTTGGTAAATACGTTGTGTGACATGCGAGTTACTTATGAACAATATGATTTTCCGTAAGTTTTTAAGTCCTAAATTCCATGTATATCGTTGATTCTGTTGCTGTCTATTTATTTTCTGATTATATTCTTTCGTTGTTAATTTATCAGTTATCAGTTATGTGTTCCAGTATGTTCTGACGCTTCATTAATAATGGTCAGAAATAAAATTAATTTGCAGTTGAAATCTCGTGGCAGCAATTATGTCAGATGATCAGCGATATTGTATGGTTACATCTCCTTGTTGACAGTTCTATCAGCGATGTTATTGGGTTATATTGAAAGGATATCCGTGGTGTTGTGTTATTTAAATTTTGGCTCCGTTTCTATTATGGTTTATCCACGATCTTGGTTATAATGCCAATAAATTTTTCAATGAAATATTAATATTTTAGGTCAGTTTATTCGTTGAGGCTTAATAAGGATAATTTCTTGTCTGTAAATATATCTCGATTTCCTCTAAAATATTCACTATCGGTTGTCTGGTGTTAAGTATAAAATATCGAAAGCATTTTCCAATCGGTCTGTTGTGTGTTGTTCATTTTTAATTTGGCCGAAAAAGGTGGATGGATTGTTGTCACTTAGTGTAACATGCTCCTGATATCTAGTAGCGAAGTTTCTACCTGTCTGTCTTATGTAGAATTTTTCACAGTCTTTGCAACGAATTTTATATATACCTGGGTTTAAGTACTTTGGTGGTTTCCAGCTTCATGACTATTTTTTTTTCATAGTATGTCGTGTTTGGTACGCGAAACGTATGTTGGTTTTTTTTAGTAGTGCATTAATTTTGTTTCATATAGTTCCCAGGTTGTTGCTGTTGTGGTCTTTAGTCCAGAGACTGATCTGATGCAACTCTCCATGCTACTCTATCCTGTGCAAGCTTCTTCTCCCCAAGTATGTGGTAGATATATACATAATTTTCTGTTTTATTCGTGTATCTCTGATGAGTGTTATTTCTTTATGAATAGCAGGTCGTGAAGGTTTTGTATATTTGTTATGTAACTGTGTGAAATTTACAGTGGAACCAGAAACAAAAAATGAATAAACTTCCTCGAATTGACCATAAGTAAAAGGAGCACCACTAAAAAATTTGTAATATACTGAAAGCCAACAACAAGTGATAACATCAATGCAAGTTCCTGCCACCCGAAATCACACAAATATCCATACTTTCACACCATGATCAGTAGAAAGGTTAACCTCCCTCTAGAACGCGACTGTGTACAAAAAGAAATTAAAACCCTGCAATATGTGGCACAAATAATCGCAGATGATAATGAGTATGTTGGAGGAAATCGAGATATATTTACACACAAGAAATTATTCTCATTTAATTCTCACAGAACAAACTGACCTAAAATATAAACACTTCATCGAAAACTTTATTGACATTACCCACCAAGATCCTGGATAAATTATAATTCAGCTAGAGCCAAAATTTAAATAACACAACTCCACAGATATCTATTCAATATAACCCAATAACATCGCTGACAGAGTTGTCAACAAGCAGACGTAACCATACAATATCGCTGATCATCTGACATAACTGCTGTCACGAGATTTAAACTGCAAATTAATTTTATTTCTGACCTTTATTAATGAAGTGTCAGAACATACCGGAACAGACAACTGATTGCTGATAAATTAACAGCGAAAGAATATAATCAGTAAACAAATATACAGCAACAAAGTAAACGATACTGCATAGAAGTCAGTACTTACAAACGTATGTAAAACATATTATCCATAAGTAACTCACATGTCATAAAAATTCTAATAGCGGCGCAACTGGTTATTCAAAATTTATTAATGAACTATATGAATTAAGGACTGCTCTAAGAACATAAGAATGTAAAAGGATTGTAACCCCTGAAAACAACATACACACATATAGTATATAATAAGTGTATGACACTTATTATGAAACCCAGTTGCAAGTTTGTAGCAAATATAAAGCCCTTGTATCTTCTAACTTGGTAAGAAACAATCGTATAGTAATCTTCTATGGACACAGGTAGATAAATGAAAAAAATTAAACAAATGAAACCAATAATCGGGTTTCGAACATATGACGCAGAAGTATGCCACCAGTTACGCTGTCATTATGGCGCGCTAAAAGCCATCTAAATTAAATCGAAAACTTTGACCGTAGCTTTCTCAGAAACGGTGGGGTTTCTATGGATAAGCCGAGTCACATGTTCGCTTGGTCTGGCTCCCCTTCCACTTAACAAAGTTTCTGGAAATAGGGTAGTAGCACCTATCGTCTTTTCCCCGTTAGAGCTCCGAAACGCGATTTGAAATGGGAAGATAACGCAATATAAGTATTAGGAATGGCGAATAGAACACTGAAATTTGCTGGAAGCGTTGTGGGAAAGTGCAAGACACGTTTAAAGGGAATCACAAACCATACGGTAGTGCAGTAATTCTAAAGGATTATTCTACTGCTTGGAGTTCTTACCACGCAGGCGTAACAACGTACGTCGAACGAATCCAGAGCCGTGCTGTTAGGGTCGTTGTAGGCCAGCGTAGAAAATATGGAAGTGAAATAGAAATGAACGGGAAACTTAAACGGGAATCCGTGGAATGAAGACGACATTGCTCTCACCAAGATGTACTGGGAAAATTTAGAGAACCTTTAGTATAAAAACACTGTGCGACCATCGTATATCTCACCTATGGATCATGAATATAAGATAAGAGAGATTAAGACCAGTGCTGAGTTATACAGTTACTTTCCCGTAGTTCGATATGCGAATGGGATAGCGCAGAAATCTGATAATATTGGTACGAAGAAACCACCGCTATGCACTTGGAGTGATTTGCGGAGTACCCCATCAGTCCAAAAGGTTTCGAAACTGGATTAATAAAACATAGAGAAAACTTCATATGGTGATTTCAATGCTTTAGATAAGTGGTAGTCAACTTGGTCCCTACCGCCCACTGGTGGGTGTTCCAGCTTTCATGATGGGTGGTATGTGATAAGGATTTTAAAAATATTTTCATTACATTTTCATAAAATTTTGACGAAAAGTATTTGGTAAGTAAATGTTATCATACACTTTAACTTTCTGTATCTCTGCTTTATAAGTTTTATGTAGTACTTTCGTACTTTTTAAAACACCGTTACTGTGAAGCCAGTGGTCGGTTAGAAAATTTTGCTACTACAAGAGATACAAAAATGGGTGGTAGGTAAAACGGGGTGACTACATCTGCTTTAGATGTTTTATGCAGTTCCGCCCACTCTCCCCCCCTCCCCCCCCCCCCCCGCCCACCCCCACCCATGAATACAATCTACAGAACGTTCATACAACGATGTGAAGCTGTCAGAGACTTCCTTCTTAAGGATGTTATTCAACCGCGCTTCACATTAGCTTGAATGTCGGTTATGTCGTCAAAGCGTTGACTGTTCGTCTGAATTTTTTGCACTTTGTCTTTTTAGAGTAGGTCCGTATTGATAGCATCGAGTCTCGTCACCCGGTATGAATATTTCCAAAAAGTAATTGACCGCGTTTTGCATTTCAGTCAAGTGGTGGTAGGTGTCCACGCGTCACTTTTTTTGTTTGGGTGTCACGGTGTGGAGGACAAACTTGTCTCTTCTTCAAAACATTTTGGAGAGCGTCTTAAATTTTTGATTTACGAATGTTGCACCATTGCAATTTGTGTCACAACAGTGTTGACACACTGGGGCCGCACGTCCACTACTTAACATTGCTCACACAAAAAAAAGAAAAAAAATGTTCAAATGTGTGTGAAATCTTATGGGACTTAACTGCTAAGGTCATCAGTCCCTAAGCTTACACACTGCGTAACCTAAATTATCCTAAGGACAAACACACACACACCCATGGCCAAGGGAGGACTCGAACCTCCGCCGGTACCAACCGCACGGTCCATGACTGCATTGCCTTAGACCGCTTTTTTTTTTTTAATCTCATTTTGTTCGTTTTCGTTCGTTGTATCTGCTCGGGGCGGACGTCGCAAGACACTCGTTTCAGTTCGTCTTTGACGCATTAACTCAGTTATTATTATTATTATTATTATTATTATTATTACAGAGGGCAGCTAATCCTCTGACCGAACATGCTGAGTTACCGTGCCGGCTTGTTCTATATTGTTCGTTGAATTCGTTCGGGTCGGACGTCCGATGACACCCGTTCAGGTTGTTCGTTGATCCGTTCACTCAGTTTTTTATTACAGAGGGTAGCTAACCCTCTGACCGAGCACGCTGAGCCACCGTGCCGGCACTCGGCTAATCCCGCGCGGCTGCTCACAACAGATTGGACGAAGGCACACGTGTTGTTAGCTCAGGCTTCCATCGTAGTTACTGCTCTAGTGCCGCTGATATGTCAGGAATAAAATCAGAACTTTTTTGGACGGACGGTGTATATGGGTAGCTGTACATCGTTTCTGTCGTCGTCTGGGATGCTTCCGCACAATTCACAGCCTTCCTGTCCGAAGGCCGGACATTCCTCCGGCGACCGCAAAGGTGCCGGCAAAGTGCAGCGCGCATGCGCGGAGTGGGTCTGCATCGCTTTCCTATCGCGGGCGCCAAAAATAAGCGAAGCTGCGGTCCGGCCGGCAGCGTCGGGCGGCTAGCGTCCATCGGCCTGCGCGCACGGCACCAAAGGCGTCCAATTGTCTGCTGCCGCCCAGAAGGTTCCGGCTCACGCCCGCGCCGCCACCGCCACCCGTATATAAAGGCGAGGGCGGCGCCGCCGCGGTAGCTTAGCTATCAGCCGCCGGCAGACAGCCAGACACCCGCCATGAGTGCCGCGCCCTCGGTGAGTGCGTACGCTGCTCAGCAGACAGCACGGTGCTCCCGCCGCTCTGGGACCCCACGGCGGACTGCCCCCGTCTTCTTCCGTGTTCAGTGTTGCGCGTGCCGGACCTGCACTAACACCTCCAGCACAGCGGCGGGACACCTCGTGAAACGCACTGGTGTTAATCCACAGCGGTGTTAGAAAAAATGCTATGTTGTTGCTCAATAAAGCCTGACCGTGGATATTGTCTATATTTCTATTGCCACAAATCGGCGGCGAGAAAAATGCATCCATCAAAATCTCTTCTGCAGTGTAGTGTTAAATGAACTAATTTTGTTTGCGTGAAAACGAATCATATATCCTACATAAACTGCGGCTTATTTTAACTCTGTCAAAAACAGGTTTGCTACACAGTGGCACATTTTCTTCGCACTTGGAGAATGGTATTAACTTGAGGACTTCTCACAGAAACAACATAAACGCGTGATTGTGATACTTAACTTCTTGGAGGTATTCTGCGAAACCAAAAAAATATAAGCTACAGTACACGAATATATAAGGTATAGTATTTGATGCGAGAAAACTTTACAGATTAAGAAAGGATCTTTGGTAATGTACTCTCTAGATTTACAACGTAGGGGTCTACTAGCTTCACCTAGGAATTAGTGTGTAACTGCCTTTCAGTCTTATTTTCGGCAATGAAATTCGTCGTAAAAAATGCAACACAATTTTAGAAGAACAATGACGTACATACCTACAACACTAGAGGGAAAAATGGCATGTCAAAGCTGTCAGTGGCTCAGAGAGGAGTTCAATACGCAGCAGTAAAGATTTTTGATCATTTGCCCAATAATATAAAATGTCTCACAGGTAGCGAAGCAAATTTTAAATCTGAAGTAAAATCATTTCTCCTGAACAAATCCTTCTATTCTCTTGAAGAGTTTCTAATTAAAAACTGGTAGCCAGTAAAAATAAAATAAAAAATCTTTTTTAAGTTTGATACCATGAGTAGGAATAAAGTGATACTTTGCTGATTAATGTTAACAGTAATCGTGTATTATATTTTATGAACTGACTCGATCCATATAATTCCGATAAAAGAATCGTTCAAATGATTTATGGAATATATAACTAACTAACTAACTTTGTATATCTCGGCAGGCTCATTTTATAATTATATCAAATATGATTTTATTATCCGACACAAATAACCATTGCATTTGCTTACCCAGGCCCGGCATGTTACTCGATCAATGTTTCTGGATACAATAAGATATAATTTTGACTGAATTACTCATTTTCAACGATGTTTATCACTAGGTATGAGAATTTTCTGTTAGTGTGTTGTAAATACTTTCATTTATGAGAGTCCGTTCGATATTCATTTGGATCTAGATGTCAACACTGTAATTATCAATTTATGGGGTCCTATAATAGTGTCTTTCATAGTTTGCAAAAATTTTCGTGAAAGCTATTTCAAATAGGCAATATGTATTTAATAATAGAGACTGATTAATTTACGATTCCTTAATCACTTAATACATTTTCTGTGGTTTTCCTTTGTGTGTTTTGTAGTAATGCTTCATTCCTCATGTTATTGCAATATTTATGTCTGAAGCTCAGTTTTTTCTATAATGCAGATTGTATAATAGTTGATAGCGAATACTAACGCGAGTGGAAGTATAAGATAACCGAAGCAAAATTGTAAACTTGGGTCAGCAAACGTGACGTTTGCGAAATACCTGCGAAAGTATGGTTACAAGCTATCACTGTCTTCCGTATGAAATATTGTTGTAGTTAGTGCAGTTATATTTGAAATGTAAACTTTGCGATATGATATTCCTGTACATTCTCTCTAAGTTACACCCATGCTCTGTCTTAACAAAAAAGTATAATACTGCTTCAGCACGCTACATATTACAAATTACTGTACATTTGTACCTGTCAAAGATGTCCCACGTGTCGTCCCCGCATTTCGATGCAATACGGAACCCATCTCTGCATCGAGTTTCCTTTCAATCACCTTCAAATTATTTTGTAAGTGAAATTTGAGCCCAGTTGTATATTTCAAATACGTTTCTACTAAATGCGACAATACATCATACTGATGTCGCACACTAACAATTATTTCAAGCATGGCTCATTGTGGATTCATGTTTACTTGGTCGTCTTTGCTTCTATTATGATATACTCCTATCAGAGTTAGTTTGTCCTACTAGTTACGATAGACACTGGACATCAGAAGCCATCACTCACACTCTAAAGGACATAATAAACATTTAATATATTAATGTGACATTATTAAGTATTGACTAACTAGATGGCATGTTATAAAATTCGACCAGTGACCCTGAACTTGTTCCTGGAGTTCGCTATCACCTTGTGCTGTGAAGTTCCCTCACACGATCGTAGAGAACGTTACGTATGTAGTCATCATGCACTTTAGCACATCGCGTATAATCGGAGAGTCGGGTCCCGCTAGCTGCTCCAGAATAGACAACGCTGACTTCTGCATCGCGTTCTGGCACCTCGCCCTCTAGCGCGATAACAGGTGTCACAGAGAATACACAACACCAACCCGATGCCGCAAGGCAAACAAAATACTTTATTGACATCTTCAACTTTTTTAGTCCTGTCTTCCTCAGTTGCGTGTAATATTACGGTATATTGATAATTTTTACTTATGGACCGTCTGACAGCAACTGAATAAAACACAATTTAGTGCCATACGCGTTTCGCCTTTATTTTCTGCAAGGCATCATCAGTGGCCCGGAATATGTACATATGTTAGCTATTTAATTTACATTTTTTGTCACTGTACCTATAGGTTATAAACAGTTCTGGTGGTTGGAATTTCCTATTAAGTAGTAATGTTTTGAACTGTACTTACAGGTTGCGTAGACAATTTCTTACATATTACGCTCCTGTTGCATTTTTGGTGTTGTTCTTCTTCTTATGAATGCCAATTTGCGGTTTTTTCCCACATTCCACAGCACTATGAGCTGAACGCTTGTTTCAATGCAGTGTTTAGGTTTCTGTTGCCGACTGTCAAATGTTTTTGCCAAAGATCGAATGTTATTGCCAAACTTTCGAGTGTGATTATTGAAGTATCTGTGATCTGTTCGTGTATGAATTTGTGTGTGCGTTTGTGTGTCATCTGCTGCAGGCGGCATGTCATTGTAAACAGTGTCTTTTAGCTTTCCCCGGAAAAAAAATCCAAGGGAATAAGGCCGGCCAACGAGCACGTCCCCTTCGTCCGATCCAACGATTCGGAAACAGTTACTGGAGACATGCTGTAGTGTGCTGTACACTATGCGCTGAACATTCACCGTACTGGTACCACATTTTTCTCCTAGTCTGCATTGGAACGTGCTGTAAACACGGACAGTCGTCTGATCCATTCGTATGTTTGATGCCTATACAGTACACTGATAGTGTTTCAGCTTACTTGTTAGTTATTTTCTGGTGGTAGGAATTAGTGGAGATGGTATTTACCAACGCTGAAAAAGCCGACATGTTAATGGTGTGTGGAGAATGTAGGAAGAATGTTGTTCGTTCTTGGGCTCTGTACTTGGAACGATATTCGTCTAGACGTTACCCAGCTCGACATGTATTTGTAAATCTCTTGAACCAGTTATGTGACAATAGAAAAGTAACACCTAAAAAACGTGACAGGACAAATCCAATGACTGGAGAAGAGGGTGAAATTAATGTTCCAGCTGCTGCTGCTGTATATTCGCACGTTAGTTCCCTTGCAGTCGCACGGGGAAGTTGCACAGGTCAGGTAAGCGTACTACACGTTCTCCACTGTCACAATTCCATCTATGCCAACGAGTTGCAAATCGTGCTAACTTTTGTAGTTGGTCATTAAGATGAGACTCACCTGAGTTACCATGTCTCTTGCCTAGTGATTAAGCAACATTTCACGCTCAAGCAAACCTTCACAGCATGCATTATCGGTTCGTAAATAATCTCCAATGGCTTCTTAAGAGGGACCGTCAGCGTCCATGGAGTGTAAATAGGTGGTGTGGAATAGTGAACCTTCAGCTCACACGACCTGTTTTCGTAGAAGGAACACTAAATTAACAAAACGATCTCAACCTTTTAACAGAGCAATCGCCACAAGTGCCTTGCCGCAGTGGATACACCGGTTCCTGTGAGATCACCGAAGTTAAGCGCTGTCTGGCGTGGTCGGCACTTGGATGGGTGACCATCCTGGCCGCCATGCGCTGTTGCCATTTTTCGGGGTGCACTCAGCCTCGTGATGCCACTTGAGGAGCTACTCGACCGAATAGTAGCGGCTTCGGTCAAGAATACCATCATAACGGACGCGAGAGCGGTGTGCTGACCCCACGCCCCTCCTATCCGCATCCTCCACTGAGGATGACACGGCGGTCGGATGGTCCCGGTAGCCCACTCGTGGCCTGAAGACGCAGTGCCAATCGCCACAAGTATTATTACACGTTCCGCTGCAGACTAGGAAAAAAAAAGTGGCATCAGCATGATGGGTATTCAATGAATAGCGCTTGTTTTCAACAGTTGTTTTTAAATCGTTAAATTAGACGGAATAGACCTGTCCCTTACCCAGCCCCGGCACCACGTTTGGTCATCTTAGATGTTTTTCCCTGAGGAAAGCTAAAAGACACTGTTTTCAAGGACATGCTGACTACATCGAACGATATGAAACGACGTATTACTGCTGCACACGCAAAAACTTCTGATGAGAAGCGAGAATGTGTACACAAGTCTTTACATGGCAGACTGGAAGCTTGTATTGAAGGAGGCGACTGGCATTTTGAACAATACCTTTGCAGGCATCCAAAGCATTTGTTTATTCACATTTTTTCCATGTGTTAGTACCGAAAGATGGGGAAGACCATTGTCGCTACTTATAAATTTCAAACTGCTATTGCTCATCAACTGCCTGTTCTAGAATACAGAAAAAAACACCACTGGCATTCTGACTTACCCTAGTTTCCTATTGTAAATGTCAGTTGGCATTGTTCTTTTTAAAAACGTGACATTCTAAAACAATTACACATTCTAGTGATCATTAAAATCTTTGTGTGGCGCAACTGTGGCTCCTTAGTCACATTTCATTTACTTGTAAACGGCGCTATTTAGATTAATGGACGTATGTTTCTACCTGCTACCAAATTCACACACACAGGTTGTAGTCATTCAACAATAGCCTAAACTCGGCAGCACGGAAGAACCCCGAACATACGGCTTTAGTTTGCCCAGTGTCGTCTGGAAAATTTACCCATACGTTATCGGCGACAAGACAAACAGTCATGTGAAGCAATACTATGTACAATGTCAGACAGTTGCCTCGAACACATAGCCCAACAGCACACACCCGCAATAAATATTTTACCCAGTCGGTCTAAAAAGTATCGAGACCGGATCCCCCGCATCTCGTGGTCGTGCGGTAGCGTTCTCGCTTCCCACGCCCGGGTTCCCGGGTTCGATTTCCGGCGGGGTCAGGGATTTTCTCTGCCTCGTGATGGCTGGGTATTGCGTGATGTCCTTAGGTTAGTTAGGTTTAGTAGTTCTAAGTTCTAGGGGACTGATGACCATAGATGTTAAGTACCATAGTGCTCAGAGTCATTTGAGACCGGATTAATAGAAAATACAGAAAATTTAAGATGGTGATTTTCACGCCTCGAGTGTTGTACATACTCCTAGTCTCCCCTCGCTCGAGTACAGCATACAAGAACTTCATACAACTATGTGAAACTGTCAGATAAGTCCTTCTGTGGGAAGTTGTTCAACTTGCGCTTCACAGCGGCTTGAATGTCGCCAAAGCGTTGACCACTCATCTGAATTTCTGGACTGTATCGTTTTGTGGTTGGTTCGTATTGCTAACACCAAGTCTCGTCACCCGTGATGATTTTTTCCAGAACAGAACTGTCCGCGTTTTACATTTCAATGAAGCCGCAGCAGGTATTCATACGTCGTTGTTTTTGTTCTGGAGTCAAGGTGTGCGTGTACACACTTTACGCTTCTCCAAAATAAACTGTAGAATGTCTAGAACTCTTGATTTAGAGAGACCGAGCGAGGTGGCGCAGTGGTTAGCACACTGGACTCGCATTCGGACGGACGACGGTTCAATCCCGTCTCCAGCCATCCTGATTTAGGTTTTCCGTGATTTCCCTAAATCGTTTCAGGCAAATGCCGGGATGGTTCCTTTGAAAGGGCACGGCCGATTTCCTTCCCCATCCTTCCCTAACCCGAGCTTGCGCTCCGTCTCTAATGACCTCGTTGTCGACGGGACGTTAAACACTAACCTCCTCCTCCTCCTCCTCTTGATTTAGAGATGTTGCTCCTTTGCGATACGTGACACGATAGCGCTGACGGACTACCACTGCACTTTCACTACTTACAGTGTTTACCCACATCTGACTGGTCTAATGCACACGTGCTGTTTACAGTTGTTAGTTGAAGCTGTCGCCGTGGTTATTGCGCTGACGTCACCTTTACGCCAGCAATTAACTCAGCCTCGGAACTCTTTGGGCAGACGGTACACACCTACTGGCAACAAACAGACCCAATCTTCTCGACAGTAAGACCAATGAGAGAGAGGCTGGCAACCATAAACCTAATATATGGACGATGGATGCCAGTGGCAAAAGAAGTCATCAATAAAGCCAAAAGAGAGCTTGTATTTTGTCGAACTGATACAGCAAACATTAGCAAAGAACTTAATAATGGTGAACGGGCTACATTTGGTCCAAGTCCGACAAATACAGAGCAATTGTGTTAAAGCTCAAAAGCTTATCTTTATAAATACGTTCTAAACAAAGCAAAAATACGTAAATATTCACCTTGATTTAATGGTACTATTTGGAAAACTTTGCGTAAACAGAGACTACAACATCTTCGCTATATAAGTGACGGATAGGTAAGCATATACTAAACTCCTCAGGAAGATCATGACTGAGGATGGATCAGAATATCATGGGAAATTCTGGTTCTACGTAAAGACACTGACCGGAGCCAATAGTCCATTTTATCTCTCATAGATGACTCTGTTTTTTAAACTGAAGACAGCAGACAGAAGGCCGAAATATTAAAATCCGTATTTAAAAGTGTGTTTACAAATAAAAATACTACCGTACTCAGAAATGTGAGACACTGAAATAGCCACCTTCAGTATTGGAAACAAATTACGACTGCTCGAAGCGAACAAGGCACCAAGGCTTGATGGAGTTCTCAGTAGGCTTTATGCTGAAAACAGCGAGGAGTTACTAGATCACAATTATCGAGAATCTCTAGCGCAGTGAACCATCCCGTGTGATGGGAAAAGAGGCCAGGTCACTCCTATAAAAGAATGTGCATGGGGTGGAACACCAAAAACATAACACATCGTCGTGCTTAACACGGTGTAGGAAAACCGTTGGTATTCAAAACATATTCCAGTTTCTCGAAATGGATAAATACACGCTCTGTAAGGTTTTCAAGGGAATCTTGTAACATTCTTCCTGCAAAATAGTGGCAAGTTCAGGTAACGGTGACGGAGGTGGATAGCGATCACACACCCTTCTCTCCAAAGGAGATCACAAAGGCTCGATAATATTGAGACCTGGTGATTGCAGGTGCCAGGGGAATGCAACAATAATTCATCCTCATGCTCACAAAACCAGTCCTGGACGGTGCAAACCGTTATGAACAGGGGCCTGTCGTCCTGGACCACAGCATCACCGTTGGGGAATAAATATTGCACCATGGGACGGGTCTGATCAACCGAAATGGACACATAATACTCGGCAATAGTGCGACGCTGTCCAGTAAACGTGGGGCCCAAGCAATACCACGATGTGGCTATCCTAGTCATCACCAAATCCACGCCATGTTTCACGCTTTGGACGTAAACTTGGACAGAAGTTTTAAACAATGTGAAATAACGCCCATACAACCAAATGACTTTGTTCCATTGCGCCATAGTCCAAGTGTTATGGTTTGAGCACCACGTTTTCCCGTTACGGAAATTTGCATTTTTGTTGTACGGCTTGGGAATTACACCTCATCGGGCAAGTCCCACCTTATGGAACTCCCTTCATATTGTTTTGGTGCTTACACTCAGTTTTGCAGTGACTCGCCCTCTTACATTGCACAGCTGCCGTTCGTGGTCAAATATAACAGCGCAACTTGCAAGCTTGGCTAACATCTGCATTTTTCTTCAAGCATTTCTTGCAGCGTTTCCATATCTTTTTCCAGCCCTTGTAAACACAGGCTAACAGACGATTGTCGCTTTGGTCGATCTGTTACGCGCTCCTAAAGCACGTCCCAAGCTCAAATATTTAGACATTCTTGAAGGGGAAGATCCTTCTCTTAGAGAATCAGCTTGTATTCAAGAAAAAAACCACTCGTGTAACACATAGCTTGCTTTAACTATCTTGCAAACAACAGACGCATGTGAACAAGTGGCATCAATATTCCAACACTTTCCAAATGTTTTCTACACTCTACCCAAACGTCGAATAATAACCAGGATACAATCCTACGGAGCTTCTTCGCAGGTAGGTCATTTTCGTGATGAATATTGCCTTATAGAAACCAGTACGTTATACTTCACAGCGAATGTACAACATAACTAAAGTACCACCGAATATACGCCAAATAATCCGATTGTTACTGTGCTCAGTATAGATAAAGGATCAACCACATGGGGTCCTCAAGACTATAAGATTGTTAGGGAACTTTGGGGCTTTCTACGGGAAAATATTGTCGTTGGACGGTACTAAGCAAGTGCAGGACGTGGACGAAATCCTTCACTGCCCGACCAAAGCAGAGAAGAATGCAAAAGGGGAGGAGGAAACGAAATGAAACTTCACGGGTTGAGAAAATCAGTGATGTAATTTCAGTGATTACCTAACTGATTCAAAATTACAAAGAACGTGGCAGTATCTGCCTACGTATCAGTACGACGTTGCATGCCCTCTGGCCTCGATGCATGGCTATCACAAAGCCCTTGTATTGTCTCCTAAGGCAAGCGGCCCACGACAGTTGTAACCATAGACCATACACACTGAATAGCCAAAGAAACTGGTACACTTGCCTAATATCATGTAGGGCCCCTGCGTGGCATGGCCTTGACTAAGGTCTGAAGTAGTGCTGATGGGAATTGACACCATGAATCCTACAGGGCTAGCAATAAATCCGTAAGAGTACGGAACGGCACGTGGAAGGCATCCCAGATATGCTCAATAATGTTCATATCTGCGGAGTTTGGTGGCCAGCGGAAGTATTTAAACTCAGACGATTGCTCCTGGAACCACTGTAGCAATTCTGGACGTGTGGGGTGTCTCATTGTCCTGCTGGAATGCTGTGCTGTTGGAATGCACAATGGGCATGAATAGATGCAGGTGCTCAGACAGGATGATTACGTACGTGTCACCTGTCAGTCTCGTATCTAGACGTATCAGGGGTTTCACATCACTCCAACTGCACACGCCCATTAAAGAGCCTCAACCAGCTTGAACAGTACCCTGCTGACATGCCGGGTACTTGGATTCGTGAGGTTGTCTCCATACTCGTACACGTCCATACGCTCGATACAATTTGAAACGAGACTCGTCCGACCAGGCAACATGTTCCCAGTCATCAACAGTCCTATGTCGATGCTGATGAGCCCAGGCGAGGCGTAAGGCTTTGTGTCGTGCAGTCATCAAGGATAAACGAGTGGGCATTCGGCTCCGAAAGCCCATATCGATGATGTTTCGTTGAATGGTTCGCACACTGACACTTGTTGATGGCCCAGCATTGAAATCTACAGCAGTTTGCAGAAGGGTTGCGCTTCTGTCACGTTGAACGATTCTCTTCAGTCGTTGTTGGTCCCGTTCTTGCAGGATATTGTTCCGGCTGCAGCGATGTCGGAGTTGATGTTTTACTGGATTCCTAATATTCACGGCACACTCGTGAAATGGTCGTGTGGGAAAATACCAGCTTCATCGCTACCTCGGAGATACTGTGTCTCATCACTCGTGCGCCGACTATAAAAACACTTTCAAACTCACTTAAATCTTGATAACCTGCTACTGCCGCAGCACTAACCGATCTAATAACTGCGACAGTCACTTTTTGTCTTATACAGGTGTTGCAGACCGCAGCGCCGTATTCTGCCTGTTTACATATCTCTGTATTTGAATATGCATGCCTATACCAGTTTCTTTGGTGCTTCAGTGTATAACATAGACTGTGCACGTCCCTATCTCTGCCGTGTTAAGACTTGAAAGCAATAACTAAGTTACATGATTCAGGGCGAAAAGCCGAGTTCGTGTCATTACCCGCTGTGTAATGTGGAGTTGACAGTTACAGTTTTTCTCATTTATAGCTGAAATCACGCATTGATTTAGACAATTCAACGAACTATAGTACTACCGTTACACAGGTAGAAGTACACTTAACCTAGTTTCTCCGAAATTCCTTATGATACAGCAATGGTTACGTTTTTACATGTGGTCAAGTGAAACGTATTGACTGTTTTTTTTAAAAAGCGACAGATGACAGTTTTTTAGTGAACACTTGTTTTTTTTTCACTACGAATTCTTGTAGTTTGCGGTTCACCGCTTCAACAGAAGTGGAAGACAAAAAGTCAATTTCGCACACTGCATTAATTTTCTGACGATTCCTCAAGAATATGTGTGAAATGTTTTAGTATGCTTTTGTAAGAAAGAAAATTCTTTTATGTGCATAATGTTAAATATTTACACAAAATAACTGCATATATTTTCTGACTTTTGCTTAATCCAGCACAGATACCGAAACGTTATCAAGATAGAAAGCATAATATATCACAAAATGTTGATTGCACTTGGGGAGTGAGCCAGATATTAAATCTTTGTCATTCATCCAATGACCAAGATCCATCCTAACTATCAACTCGTGGAAACACCTCTGCAAGGATTCTGAAATAGTTCCCTTTCACAGTTGAGATTTTCATGCCTTTCTGAAGTGCGTAGGGTCTAAAGAAGATCTCTCTGGGCATATATGAAGTTCATTCAAATGGCTCTGAGCACTATGGGACTTAACATCTGAGGTCATCAGTCCCCTAGAACTTAGAACTGCTTAAACCTAACTAACCTAAGGACATCACACAAATCCATGCCCGAGGCAGGATTCGAACCTGCGACCGTAGCAGTCGCGCGGTTCCGGACTGAAGCGCCTAGAACCGCTCTGCCACCGCGGCGGCTTATGTAGTTCATTAATCATGCTGCTAATACAAAGCACAAAATTTGATCTGTAAAAACATTACGCTGTAGATGGAGAAGCCACAGGCTGTGGAATGAGTCAAGATCTACAGGAACAACAAGAAAATTGTAGACAATCTGTATTAATGTTAATGTACCTATCTCTATACTGCGTAGTTATATTCATAAATTCATTAATTAAAGTTAGGAGAAGGTTGCTATTTTGAAACAAGCTTCTGCATCTATCGTTAAACTAAGTTCTTGCTGTTTTCCTCCCACTGGTAGCCTAATACTAACTTGATTACACTTGAATTTTTCAAGCAAATTAGGTACTTACATCTGCAAAAACTGAGTCTTGCTTGCAGTGCATTACTATTTAACATATAACTTTACAGCACACATTCTTACCTACCAAGTTACCAACAGAACTTTTCAGTTGTTGAATCTAGATTTTCAAGTGATAAAAAGCATTGCTAAATTGAAGAATAGTTTTCTTTTGAATTAGTAGAAATTCTCAATTTCTTGCTTTATGTTAGACGGGAGCTTGCTGAATATCATACCTTTGCAGCAGAATCCATTACTCCTCTCGGAACAATGGGCAGGAATGCAAAGTGCACATGAAAATGACTTTGATTGCCTTGTACTGTGTTAAGTGTATCACAGTTCAGCTAAAACTTGTTTTTGTTGTCATTAAGAAAAACCATTAAGCTGTGCAGGAATTTTAAGAGCCTTAAAAAGCATTCTGCACAATGTGTGGTTATCTGCTTTACACAATAATCTTGCTGCATACTTCTGGTGAATAGACACTATTTACTACACATACCAAGGTATTTTATTTACTTAAAATGCTCTGCCTCAGAGGATTCAATTACGGCGGAGTGAAAACATGCCAGCACCAATGCCCAACACCCACCCTAAAGAAAAACATCATTTACACGGACAAGAATGCACACCCTAAACACTTTACACAGACATTAGTCAATCTTTTTTATCACTGTGTTTGTCTCAATACTACATTTTCATTTTCTGACTTGGTGCCAAAAATTTGAAGAGATTTCTAAATATGAATTATTAACACAAAAGAAAAACGAAAGAACTGATGGTAATAATACAAGCACTTAATTTTTCACAGAAAATCAGCAGTTTTGCAAAAGTTATATCCTTGTACTGTCGAAATTTTGTATTACTCAAACACAAATCTTTTAGAATCAATTTTATTTATTCCATTTCTTTGATACTGTGGAAAACATTGTATATGAGTGAACAAGGACAACTAATTAAGTCAGTTTCAAAATTAAATTATTTCACACAAAAACAAAAACTATAGTTTGTCCGTAAGAGTCAGTCTTCTGTCAATACCTGAACATACATCCATTTTGAAAATACACAATCACTGATTCTTAAACAATACTATTTTGATGTAGAAACTCCTAATCTGAGCATCATGTAGTCTCAAAATATCCACGGGTGTACTGCCGGTCTACAGTGTCCAACGGGCACAATATTTCGGCGATCATACATGTTGCCATCATCAGGTGAACTGACGGACTGAGCTCCTGTGAACGGGCCGGTACGGTGATCCGTACGCTATGGCTGCTCAGGGGGAACTGGGTTCGGTCGCGACGGCGGCCGATTTAAATACCCTCCGCCCGCGGCGCACTCCCTCCGCCGTCTGCGCCCCGCGCCACGGTCGCGCGGTGGAACAGGTTGCGACTGCGTCTGAGATGACGTCGGTGTGATGGCTCTGTCCGCCGTGGTCGTCACAACTATACGTTTGCTCGATTTACTCTTGATTAACCCAATCGCTGGTTCCCAAGCCTTGCTAATATGATAGCCACAGTCACGGTTTATGAGGTCGTCATTGGTGCGAATTTCGATGGCCTCTCTAACAACGCTGTCTCAGTATCTCGACGTCTGTACCAGAATCCTCTTGCGCTCATACTCCATAGCGTGATTTTCCGACAAACAATGTTCAGCGACCGCCGACTTGCTCGGATACATCAGTAGAGTGTGCCTCTGGTGTTCACGGCATCGATCCTCGACGATACGCATCGTCTGACCAATATACGACTTGCCACATTGACACGGAATCTGGTACACGCCGGCCTTCCTCAGACCGAGGTCATCTTTGGCGCTCCCCACCAGTGCACGAGTTTTATTCGGAGGACAAAACACAGTTCCGACCCGGTGTTTCTTCAAAATGCGGGCGATTTTCTCCGAGAGTGCGCCTGTATATGGAATAAACGCAGTGCCTACCTCCTCCCTCGTGATTTCATCCATCTCCACAGGTTGTGCTGTAGTGGTTGGGCGAAGAGCACGTTGAATCTGCCGCTCTGAGTGTATTATCGAAATACAGTTCTCAGATGTTCCAATTCCTGGGGTAGATTCTCTGCATCGGAGATAGTGCGCGCCCTAGGTACTAGCGTTTTAAGTACCCCATTCCTCTGTGAAGGGTGGTGGCAGCTGTCTGCGTGCAAATACAGATCAGTGTGCGTTGTTTTCCGATACACTCCATGACCTAGGGTGCTGTCAGCCCTTCTCTTGACCAAGACGTCAAGGAAAGGTAATTTACCATCCGTTTCAGTCTCTATAGTAAATTTGATGTTGGGGTGTATGGAGTTTAGCGTGACCGTGGCGCGGGGCGCGGACGGCGGAGGGAGTGCGCCGCGGGCGGAGGGTATTTAAATCGGCCGCCGCCGCGACCGAACCCAGTTCCCCCTGAGCAGCCATAGCGTACGGATCACCGTACCGGCACGTTCACAGGAGCTCAGTCCGTCAGTTCACCTGATGATGGCAACATGTACGATCGCCGAAATATTGTGCCCGTTGGTCACTGCAGACCGGCAGTACACCCGTGGATATTTTGATTATCAAATACGCCGGGAGAAACTCAAGAATCACATCATGTAGTCTGTCACTACAGTCTCACTTCATGATGCAGCCCTATTTTAAAATTCTCGGTGAGTACAACTTTTATTTCATCTGGTGAATGTGCTGTCGAGGGGAGGATAGTTGCTTACACGTTCATTCAACTGAGGAAAAACATCATTCCTTAAGTCTTGCAGAGCTACTGTGATCAATGTCTTCAAGGGGTACTTCACATTTAAAATTGATGTTTGCCTTAATACCCTCTCACCCATCCCACAGACATAAATAACAGCATTCAGTGCAAGGGACAAGCCAACTCTATTCTTTATGTTCAAGATCACTGAACCTGAAACATTGGAATGTAGTAGCAGTTGGCAAATATTGCACTTAACTTTTTGACGAGTTTCCTGGACACTAATCCAGCAATTTATTCGACAATATCATTCATATACAAAGTGAGGGAAGCTGGATGCGGTATATAATCATGGTCATGATTTGTTAATGCCACCCCTGGAACAGATGGCAACTCATTGCATTCAACGTCCACATTTTAATCATCAGTTGATCTTATACTGAGAATTGTGGTAGGATTAACGGCAGAAAAATTTGCTGTTTTGGGTGTTCCGTTCTGGATGCGCACCAAAAGTCTCTTGAAAGCAGCTTCAAATTGCCGAGCTGTGGGATTATTATTCTGCCGCCCACGGCTCCTCATAGCAGTGAAAAATACTTCCAGGTTATCTTGACTAAGTTTGTGTGTCAATAAAAATGTAATTACTGGTGCAAATCTATTCGTAATATCCTCATACACAATTAAGGATGAATACAGACTAATGATGATGCCTATAAACCTAATTCTTTTTGTGAGTGCCCCAGTAATGTTCTGACAACAGCTACTTTTAAAGTAATCAGCCTATCTTTCTCTTCCTTTACATATTTGCATACATCATTGTGTGTAGTTGGGGTCAAGGGTCTTTTGAATTCCTCGCAAAATAGGTGTCTACTGTGTAATACGTCAAATTAATTATTTGTCAACCTGACAAATCTCTCGGTTGTTTTTACAGCCTTGAAACTAGGACAGGCTCAAATTTTTGTCACGTTGTGTAAGGACACTGGCTGCACTTGACACTAAATGTCTGTGCAGCAAATTCATCTTTCATGGGTTCTTTGTACCAATTAATACGGCGTTTCATCGGTTTTGTCCCCAAATGCAGTCCCTCTTGCGCCTGTAATTTTTGTACTTCCACAAAATAAGTCCGTTTAATTGAGCCATCTTTACTGAAAATATCTCCCTTTGCTCGGGAAAATTTCAGCAGCAATAATACAAAAAGCATAGCTAATGAGGAGGTATTGAATAGAATTAGGGAGAAGAGAAATTTGTGGCACACCTTGACTAGAAGAAGGAATCGCTTGGTAGGACATGTTCTGAGGCATCAAGGGGTCACCAATTTAGTATTGGAGGGCAGCGTGCAGGGTAGAAATCGTAGAGGGAGACCAAGAGATGAATACACTAAGCAGATTCAGAAGAATGTAGGTTGCAGTAGGTACCAGGAGATGAAGAAGCTTGCACAGGATAGAGTAGCATGGAGAGCGCCATCAAACCAGTCTCTGGACTGAAGACCAAAACAACAACAACAAAAGATTTCATGCATTGAAAAAAAAAGAAAAAAAGACCGTTAAGACTATCTAAGAACCAGAGGTTGTACAGAGTTTCAGGGAGAGCATAAGGGAACAATTGACAGGAATGGGGGAAAGAAATACAGTAGAAGAAGAATGGGTAGCTTTGAGGAATGAAATAGTGAAGGCAGCAGAGGATCAAGTAGGTAAAAAGACGAGGGCTAGTAGAAATCCTTGGGTAACAGATGAGATACTGAATTTAATTGACGAAAGGAGAAAATACAAAAATGTTGTAAGTGAAGCAGGCAAAAAGGAATACAAACGTCTCAAAAATGAGATCGACAGGAAGTGCAAAATGGCTAAGCAGGGATGGCTAGAGGACAAATGTAAGGGTGCAGAGGCTTATCTCACGAGGGGTAAGATAGATACTGCCTACAGGAAAATTAAAGAGACCTTTGGAGAAAAGAGAACCACTTGCATGAATATCAAGCTCAGATGGAAACCCAGTCCTAAGCAAAGAAGGGAAAGCAGAAAGGTGGAAGGAGTATATAGAGGGTCTATACAAGGGCGATGTGCTTGAGGACAATATTATGGAAATGGAAGAGGATGTAGATGTAGATGAAGATGAAATGGGAGATACGATACTGCGTGAAGAGTTTGACAGAACACTGAAATACCTGAGTCGAAACAAGGCCCCCGGAGTAGACAACATTCCATTGGAACTACTGACAGCCTTGGGAGAGCCGGTCCTGACAAAACTCTACCATCTGGTGAGCAAGATGTATGAGACAGGCGAAATTCCCTCAGACTTCAAGAAGAATATAATAATTCCAATCCCAAAGAAGGCAAGTGTTGACCGATGTGAAAATTACCGAACTATCAGTTTAATAAATCACAGCTGCAAAATACTAACGTGAATTCTTTACAGACGAATGGAAAAACTGGTAGAAGCCAACCTCGGGGAAGATCAGTTTGGATTCCGTAGAAATGTTGGAACACGTGAGGAAATACTGACCCTACGACTTATCTTAGAAGAAAGATTAAGGAAAGGCAAACCTACGTTTCTAGCATTTGTAGACTTAGAGAAAACTTTTGACAATGTTGACTGGAATACTCTCTTTCAAATTTTGAAGGTGGCACGGGTAAAATACAGGGAGCGAAAGGCTATTTACAATTTGTACAGAAACCAGAGGGCAGTTACAAGAGTAGAGGGACATGAAAGGGAAGCAGCGGTTGGGAAGGGAGTGAGACAGGGTTGTAGCCTCTCCCCGATGCTATTCAATCTGTATATTGAGCAAGCAGTAAAGGAAACAAAAGAAAAGTTCGGAGTAGGTATTAAAATCCATGGAGAAGAAATAAAAACTTTGAGTTTCGCCGATGACGTTGTAATTCTGTCAGAAACAGCAAAGGAATTGGAAGAGCAGTTGAACAGAATGGACAGTGTCTTGAAAGGAGGGTATAAGATGAACATCAACAAAAGCAAAACAAGGATAATGGAATGTAGTCGAATTAAATCGGGTGATGCTGAGGGAATTAGATTAGGAAATGAGACACTTAAAGTAGTAAATGAGTTTTGCTATTCGGGAAGCAAAATAACTGATGATTGTCGAAGTAGAGAGTATATAAAATGTAGACTGGCAATGGCAAGGAAAGCGTTTCTGAAGAAGAGAAATTTGTTAGCATCGAGTATTGATTTAAGTGTTACGAAGTCGTTTCTGAAAGTATTTGTATGGAGTGTATCCATGTATGGAAGTGAAACATGGACGATAAATAGTTTAGACAAGAAGAGAATAGAAGCTTTCGAAATGTGGTGCTACAGAAGAATGCTGAAGATTAGATGGGTAGATCACATAACTAATGAGGAGGTATTGAATAGAATTGGGGAGAAGAGGAGTTTGTGGCACAACTTGACTAGAAGAAGGGATCGGTTAGCAGGACATGTTCTGAGGCATCAAGGGATCACCAATTTAGTACTTGAGGGCAGCGTGGAGGGTAAAAATCGTAGAGGGAGACCAAGAGATGAATACACTAAGCAGATTCAGAAGGATGTAGGCTGCAGTAGGTATTGGGAGATGAAGAAGCTTGCACAGGATAGATTAGCATGGAGAGCTGCATCAAACCAGTCTCAGGACTGAAGACAACAACAACAACAACAACAAGACTATCTTCAGTAAAAACAACAAACAGACACATGCAGAACTGCGTACCATATTTTAAAAATATTGATATTACCATTGAAGTGCATATACGGAACAATTTCTTAAATCTAAGCCAGTGAAATATCAGAAAAAAATGCATTTGTTCACTCATGTGACAAGAAATATAGGCCAGCTGAGAAGTATATCACACAAACTGAGAGCTGATGAGAAAGGTCCTTGGTACTCGGTTGTAAAACTTAACTTACAGGACAGTATGAGTAAAAAGCTATTCCAGAAAGAGCTAAGGAATTATTTAATGGAAAAAAAAATTATTCAGCTTACCTTTCGATGTCTGATCTGTAGTTAAGGAATAACCAAACAGCTGTAAGACATAGATATTAATCGAGAGCGGTTCTAGGCCCTTCAGTCCGGAACTGAGCTGCTGCTACGGTCGCAGGTTCGAATCCTGCCTCGGGCATGGATGTGTGTGTTGTTCTTAGGTTAGTTAGGTTTAAGTAGTTCTAAGTCTAGGGTACTGATGACCTCAGATGTTAAGTCCCATAATGCTTAGAGCCATTTGAACCATTAATCGAGAGAAAAATACATATGGTCAAATGCGGTCAACAGCAACCTTGACGACAAGTATGCCTACCCTGACGTTCCCATGCTGTCCAACTTCGGGTCACTGTCGCATCCGAATGCACCACAAATCTGGATAGTGCACGATTCGACCAGCCAGGCAAATGGAGACCCACTGTCAGGTCCGTTTCACACTCAGATAACGCTGCCTCAGACGAGTATGCGTCATCTCCGTGTCCTCAGAGTGATCACCTAACATACGACGCTTTTCAAGCCCCTCATATACCCTACTAATCGTGGTAATAACACTAAACACGAATACCCGTAACGTCCCGTGGAAGCCGTTTCACTTGTCCCTGAGAATTGCAATCCTTAAGTATTTACATACCTGTTACTGACGTGTACGAAATCACATTGACGTCCTACCATGTCTTCTGGGTGCTTCACTTTCTTTTTATCAGTGAATGTAAATTAAGTTTATAGGAATGTTTCCCTTGGTTGCCAGAAAAATACTAGAACTGGTAATCTGTTCCGTTTGTCCTAAGTTACTACGGTCTTTGTCCAGCTACCAAGCCGGCATGTGTGGCCGTGCGGTTCTAGGCGCTTCAGTCTGGAACCGAGTGACCGCTACGGTCGCAGGTTCGAATCCTGCCTCGGGCTTGGATGTGTGTTATGTCCTTGGTTAGTTAGGTTTAAGTAGTTCTAAGTTCTAAGGGACTGATGACCTCAGATGTTAAGTCCCATAGTGCTCAGTGCCATTTGAACCATTTTTTGAACTAGCTACTAACTCACTTGGTACTTGACTCAAAAGAATCAAAGCTGTATAATAGACTGGGTCTCAAAGTGCACCCTCCAGCACTTGTAGCAGAGAACGAAAACCACAAATAAATAAATAGTAATTTAGTTGACGTATTGCGTGTTAGCGTTTGTTGTAGAATATTCGCCCGATGTTTGTTTAGCAAATTGTCCAGTAGATCCATTTGAGTGAAACACTGTTTCGAAAAGTTGTAGCAACGAGAAACAGCGACAGATAAAATTTACATTTGACTTGCGTGTTGTACAACTGATATGAACATTGCAAAAATAACGTGTTTTTGACCTCTTCGCCATCGGTATATATGGCCGGTCAGGAAGTATTTGAAAAGTTTGTAAGAATGTTAGAAGGTAGCTTGTGCTGAGAAGAAATTGTTGAAAAAAAGTTCGGTACGTTTATGTGTTATTTAAAGTTGAAGTTAGCCAATCAGACCGTTGCACGTGCGAATTCAAGCGGCCCGCCAGAGACGGTGTTATCAAGTGTGTTCTTCGTTTGGTTTCCTAAAAACTGAATAAGAGAGCGATACCAAAAACTGTACATGGGACGGTAGTAAGGAACCAAAGGTTGAGGAATCTCGTGCGCTATCATCTACACTGGGAGCACAACTGGCACTAACTTCATCTGGGGGGCCGCTTGCATTTGCGCGCGCAGCGGCCTGATTGGTTAACTACAGCGCTTATTAACTCGGAAACGGCGCAACGCATTTCCCAGCACAGCCTACCCTGTAACACCCTTGCAAGATTTTCAGGCTTCCTGACTATCTTGTGTTTTCTACTTGATTTTTCACGTTGCCTGTGCATTTTGATGCGCTGTTGTATTGCATCAAAGACAAAAGCTATTTAGATGTCGTTTAGTTTATCTTCGTAATCGAAACTTAAAAGTTTGGCCCTAGTTCCATCACCAGGGTTCATCTACAGATTTTAGCACAATGTTTTATGACTCTTCGTTCATGAGCACAGATCGGCTTTCTTTAAGACTGCTGGTAGCAATTTTTTTGATGGTGCTAAAATGCTGCAACATTGTCAGTTCCTTCAATCGGAACTGGGGCTGGTTCTGCTGGCAGTGCAGGTCGCCAGTTTGTGTAGGGCGCACTCTGAGACGCGCAGCGCCAAGCATTCAACATTATCTGCTCGTCAGGCTCAGCCTTCGTGCTTCCGAGCAATGGCGCGGCACTCTCACCATAAAACGAGAAATCTTCCCTAACGTGACTACACGTGCGAAATGCCTTAAGTCATTGCACGGATATGCAGGAACAGGGAATTGGCTAGATTCTGCTGCTGTTCTGCTACTTAGAGGAGGATGCAGATCCTCGTGTACTGCTTAAATCTCAATTTGCTCTCGACGAGAATGGAAAATCCCGTGAAGAAACTGCAGCCAACGGCAGTTGCCTCGCATTAAACCTCACCTTCCCCTTCCATAGGATTGGTCAGCACAGAAAATTAGTAGTTTAAGGTATCGCCCCTCGCAAAATGTGCCGAAATTTAGCCCCACCCTTGAAGAAGTAGTGATAACACTATTCGCACTGATTAAGGATCAAAGCAAAAAACATAATGATTGTGTACGGTACCAATATTTTCCAAAAAGACTCGCGCGAAAATGATATCTTTAGTGGATCACAGATATAAGGGGTCAAGTGTTATGGATAGCACGTGACCTAGCGACCATTTGTCTACCTATCGAAGGAACAAGCAAGCTGTAACTATCCTCCAATACAGGGGCAAAATTTAAACGTTACACACTTCCTCCAGCCCAGGCAAATTGATCCAGTCGGTTGGTTCTTTTGCATCAGGTGCAGTCTAGGATAGGGCTAAGGCACCTTATAAAAGCAGCATTTGTTCACGGGCTGTTCCTGACAAGCCCGAGAAAATTGTGATTTTTGGGTACCAAAAGTACCAATTGTGGGGATGGTCACTTCTGTAATTTCTATTCATGACAGATCGTCCGGGAACTTCGAAACTTCTTGCGATATCATTATCCGTTACGGAGATACAGAGTTTTCAATTTAGCGTACTTTTACCCTTAAAATTTGCGCTTAATAAACGGTCTGAGGCGTAAATATAGTTTTAATGGACATAGTGAACACATGGCAAGAGTTCTGGAGTCATAATGAGTCTTCTGAGGTCACCAAACTATATTTTTAGTGAACATGTTTTCTCGAATAAAATTTTATGACGTGCTGTCTCTGTGTAATCGGCATTTCACGCCTATATAAATATGCCCAATGTGGTACTGTGGTGACAAAAATGGGCTAAAAAGTGTCGTAACATGCCTGAAAAAAACTTAAACTGGCTGTTCAAAATTATATGCGACTGGAAAGACTGAAAATTCTGTAAAATATTTGTAATAACATTTTTACTCTCATAAGACGGGCGTTTTAGACGATTAGCGAGTAAAGTACCCTGAAAAAATGGAAATCAATCTTTTTTGTGTTAACCTTACATTATGCGTATTTATTTATTCTTCACATATGTCAGAGTATATAAATCTATGGAAATACACATAGTGTTCGGAAATTCCCGTTACAAACTTCTAGGACTTGTAGAGGGGAGCGAGTATGTAATACCTTGAATTAGAGTCCTAGTCCGGAAAAGTACCGTTTGAAAACGTGTTTGCTAGATAGGTATGCAGTAGGGTGGTCATGGTGGGGGATGCTGACGTCGGACTGGGTAATGTAATTTGACGTCTGTCCTACCTCTCTGACCTGATTCGAGCCTAATTCACGTGTCACCAATATGGTTGAGTGCACGTTTGCAGAATACATCGACATAATCCTTCCGAATCGCGATGTTCACGGTAATGGACGAGGTGCCTTTGTCAGGTCGTTCTCCACAACGTCTGACTCCATCTCACTCCCTTTTCGCCACAATTACGCAACGGCTTCGAAAAAGGATACCTTCACTATTAGCAGGCGTGGAACCCGTTAACGACTACGCGAGCAATTTCTTTGGCTATTAATGAATGTAATTGTAAAACAAATGATGTAATGGGTCACACTTAATCAATTACACGTAAAAATGGTCGCGTTAGCAACACATTTTCAAATTGTTGTGCCGCGCGGGGTAGCCTCACGGTCTCAGGCGCCTTGTCACGGTTCGCGCGGCTCCTCCCGTCGGCGGTTCGAGTCCTCCCTCGGGCGTGGGTGTGTGTGTTGTCCTTAGCGTAAGTTAGTTTAAGTTAGATTAAGTAGTGTGCGAGCCTAGGGACTGATGACCCCAGCAGTTTGGTCCCACAGGAGCTCACAACAAAATTTCAAATTTTCAAATGGTTTTAACATAGAAACGGTACTTTTTCGGCGATGGATTCCAATTCAAAATACCATGACCCCTTTACAAACAATAACAAGTAACAAACACTGCTGTAGCGGAGGAAATAAGGGAACCAGCGGTAAAATGATCCTGTCGGACCACAAAAAGGGCGAATACGTTCCTCTTTAAAAACTCTGACAGAAAATTGGGAAATCAGCTACGCCAGTCCTCACTCAGCCTTCCTCACCAAAATTTTTGGCATGCAAAAATATTCTCGGTTTTTGTGCTGAAAGGGGGTAGCAGGCAGACAATGACAGTGGAAAAGAGAGGAGACAATACCTATGAGAAAGAAAGAGGAGGAGACAGTGGTGCTGGAAAAGAGAAAGTAGCAGTGAAAGAAAAAGAGAGATGGATGAAGACAATAGCAGTGGTACGCAACGAGAGGTGGCAATTTGATTGTCAGTGAGAGAAGGTGGCATTAAAAGAGAAAGAGAGATGGATGGTTATAGGAGCAATGGGAACTAAAAGGAGAGGAGACAGTGGGAATGAAAAATTCAGATGAGTGGAGACCATATGTAGGCTTGGGAGGGATCTGGATGCCCTCCTACACCCCAGATCGACGAACTTCAACACGTAGGTATAGAGTAGGCCGAAGTTTTAAACATGTGGATACAAGGGAAAACATTTGTTGGACACCCTCTCCACTCCCCCCCTCCAGCCCCAGAATTTTTGAGCAGCCGACGAGGTGTGGTGGGGACAGTGGCTGTGGGAAATACAGATAAAAGTAGACAGTATAAGTGAGAAAGGAAAGGGTGGCAGTGGGATGTACAGTAAATCAAAGGGAGAAAAAGGAGACAGTGGGAGAGAGACACATATAGACAGTGGCAATGAGAACGAGATGCTGAATATGATGGCTTAAGACTGGGTTTAAGGATTTAGAATGTTCTGTGTTAAAACCCTGTCCTTTTGCTCTTTGCTCATTGACAAGTCTCCTTATTTGGAGGTGGGGGGGACGTTGACTCTATTACTTTCGAGGAACCATGCAAAATTAATAAAAAAAATCCTCCTACTTCTGCGTCTCTGTCGTGAGAAAACGCTCAGTATTCATCCACCGATCGACATTCGAGATCGTATTCTAGATGCATATTGCTACATATACATCTCTACTCATACTCTGCAAACCGCTGTGAAGTGCATAGCAGAGGGAATGTCCCACTGTACCAATTATTATGGCTTCTTTTCGTCTCATTCATGTTTGCAGCGCGGGAAATATACCTGTTTAAATGTCTCCCTGCGTGCTGTAATTAATCTAATGTTGTCTTCGCGGTCCCTATGGGAGCGATACATAGTAGGCTGTACGTTCCTAGAGTTATCATTTAAAGTCCTGTGACCATTCGTGGTGCCCTTCTCTGTATACGTTTAATGCCCCCTGTCAGTTCTATTTGATATGGGTCCCACACACTTGAGCAATATTCTAGGATGGGTCACACGAGTGATATCTAAGCAACCCCCTTTAAAAAGAATGACTTCATTTCCTTACCCACAACCCACGACTGAGCCTATGCAGTTATTACGTTTCATATCCCTACAAAGTGTTCCACTCGGGTAACTTTATAGGTTAACCGATTCCAGCTGTGACTGACTTGTATTATATCATAGGATACTCCTTTTTTCGTTTTGTAAAGTGTACAGTTGTAAAACTTAAAACAAGTTGCCAATCTTTGCACAATTTTGGAATCTTATCAAGATATGACTGAATATTTATGCAGCTTGTTCCTGACAGTATTTCATTAGAAGTAACTGCATATTTTGCGAAAAGTCTGAGGCAATATTGACGGCAAAGTATTAATATAAAACACGAACCGCAAGGGTCCAAAGACATTTCCGTGGGGCACATCTGCAGTTACTTTTTCATTTGTAGATGACTCTCCATTCCAGAGAACATACTGCGTCCACATCACCAAGAAGTTTTCAGATCAGTCACAAATTTCGCTTGCTGCACCATACGATCATACTTTCGGTAACAAGCGCAGATTTGGTACTGAGTGAAATTTTTCGGAATCCACTGCTTTCATTCGTGGCTTCCACAGAAAGTGCGAGTTGTGTTTCACACGATTAAGGTTCTCGGAATCCATGTTGGTAGGCATGGAGGAAGGCATTCTGTTCGAGATACGTCATTATGTTTTAAGTCCGAATACGTTCTAAGATTCTACAACAAATGGATTCAAGGATACTGGACGGTAGTTTTGTGGATAATTTCTGGCTACCCTTCATGTAGTCGGATGTGAGCTGTGCTTTCTTCCAACTACTGGGCACGGTATTTTCTTTGAGGGACCTACAGTAGATAATGATTGTAAGAGTTGCCTAACTCAGTCGAAAATTTGGTATAGAATCTGGCAGGGATTCCATTGGACGCTGAACGTATATTCAGTTTTAGCAATTTCAGCTGTTTCTCAACATCACTGGCGCTAATATCTATATCACTCAGCTTTGCAGTGACGCGAGAGTGAATTTGCAGCAGTACCTCTGGCTTTTCATTTGTAAACGAATATTTGAAAACGGAGTTCAGCATTTCTGCTTTTGCTTTGAGCTCTTGTCTCGTCCGTGAGCGATTGAATACCAATTTTTTTACCATTAACGACCTTTGCATATTACCACTATTTCTTTGGGTTTTGTGAGAGGTCCTTTGACAATATTCTGCTACTTTAGTCGTTGAAGGCTTCACACATTGCTCTCTTGAAAGCCAAACGCATTTTGTCCAGTATCTCCATATCTCTAGCACTATGCTTTGCTTTCCATTTGTTATGCAGTACTCTATGTTTCTTTAGAAGTTTCTTTACAGTGACTGTACAATATGGAGGGTCTCTCTTGTCATATGCTGTTCCACTAGATATGTAACTGTTAAGTGCACGGAGAACTAGTCTTCTAAATCTGAACTACAGTTCTTATACACGCTCCTCTCCAGAGCTAAAAGTTTCGATTGATATAATAAAAAGTCGATTATAATGAATGAATTTAAGTTAAATATTTCGATTTCCTAATTGAGATACGACACTAGTGCTTCTTTATCTAGTCTGCTGAAAGTATTAATCCTTCTACTTGTCTTAGTGGCTCTTAGTACTTTCGTAATCACTGTTGTCATTGACAGTAGTCCGTATGTGGGCATCTTCAAAGAAGTCAGGTCGTTCGTTGCAATTTATTTTAGGTCGTTCTCAGAGAACCCATTTAGTAATGTAGCTCAAGACATCTTGTCACGCCTACCACTCATGAAACTATAGTTTCCCAAATTAATTGTTGCATGATTAAATTCTCCTGTAGACAGCATGATTGGTAAATTTACGAACTAATGAACTACATTGTATGTATCAGTCTGTCATATTACGACACAAACCTGTTAACATAACGTATAAGCGTTATCGCTGAGAATTATTGCAGTGAGGCGACTTAGACTTGTATTCTGTTTCGTTCAGTTGATAACTAACGTGAATGCTATGATTTAAATTACACTCCTGGAAATGAAAAAAAAGAACACATTGACACCGGTGTGTCAGACCCACCATACTTGCTCCGGACACTGCGAGAGGCCTGTACAAGCAATGATCACACGCACGGCACAGCGGACGCACCAGGAACCGCGGTGTTGGCCGTCGAATGGCGCTAGCTGCGCAGCATTTGTGCACCGCCACCGTCAGTGTCAGCCAGTTTGCCGTGGCATACGGAGCTCCATCGCAGTCTTTAACACTGGTAGCATGCCGCGACAGCGTGGACGTGAACCGTATGTGCAGTTGACGGACTTTGAGCGAGGGCGTATAGTGGGCATGCGGGAGGCCGGGTGGACGTACCGCCGAATTGCTCAACACGTGGGGCGTGAGGTCTCCACAGTACATCGATGTTGTCGCCAGTGGTCGGCGGAAGGTGCACGTGCCCGTCGACCTGGGACCGGACCGCAGCGACGCACGGATGCACGCCAAGACCGTAGGATCCTACGCAGTGCCGTAGGGGACCGCACCGCCACTTCCCAGCAAATTAGGGACACTGTTGCTCCTGGGGTATCGGCGAGGACCATTCGCAACCGTCTCCATGAAGCTGGGCTACGGTCCCGCACACCGTTAGGCCGTCTTCCGCTCACGCCCCAACATCGTGCAGCCCGCCTCCAGTGGTGTCGCGACAGGCGTGAATGGAGGGACGAATGGAGACGTGTCGTCTTCAGCGATGAGAGTCGCTTCTGCCTTGGTGCCAATGATGGTCGTATGCGTGTTTGGTGCCGTGCAGGTGAGCGCCACAATCAGGACTGCATACGACCGAGGCACACAGGGCCAACACCCGTTATCATGGTGTGGGGAGCGATCTCCTACACTGGCCGTACACCACTGGTGATCGTTGAGGGGACACTGAATAGTGCACGGTACATCCAAACGGTCATCGAACCCATCGTTCTACCATTCCTAGACCGGCAAGGGAACTTGCTGTTCCAACAGGACAATGCACGTCCGCATGTATCCCGTGCCACCCAACGTGCTCTAGAAAGTGTAAGTCAACTACCCTGGCCAGCAAGATCTCCGGATCTGTCCCCCATTGAGCATGTTTGGAACTGGATGAAGCGTCGTCTCACGCGGTCTGCACGTCCAGCACGAACGCTGGTCCAACTGAGGCGCCAGGTGGAAATGGCATGGCAAGCCGTTCCACAGGACTACATCCAGAATCTCTACGATCGTCTCCATGGGAGAATAGCAGCCTGCATTGCTGCGAAAGGTGGATATACACTGTACTAGTGCCGACATTGTGCATGCTCTGTTGCCTGTGTCTATGTGCCTGTGGTTCTGTCAGTGTGATCATGTGATGTATCTGATCCCAGGAATGTGTCAATAAAGTTTCCCCTTCCTGGGACAATGAATTCACGGTGTTCTTATTTCAATTTCCAGGAGTGTATTTGGAAAATGCGTTTTACATTACGTGACGTTGATGTGAAGTTGTCTATGAATCAACCTCAAGACTTCTTCCGACTGGTGCGCTGTACTGCGTTCGAGGATCTACAAGCTTAGATTGCGGCTGTAATATCGCACGCGACAAGCCAGCCTTAGCACAGAGATTGCATTGCAAAAAAGTAAGGAATAACGTAAACTGAATTTAGCTCGAGACT
Organism: Schistocerca serialis cubense; assembly: GCF_023864345.2. Lineage (NCBI taxonomy): Eukaryota > Metazoa > Arthropoda > Insecta > Orthoptera > Acrididae > Schistocerca > Schistocerca serialis. The sequence continues at coordinate 586,415,906 of NC_064639.1, forward strand.
AAGGAAGAAACAGAGATTCTGGAAGCAACAAACATACGAAGCTGCCTTTCTCAGCATATCTCTCAGAAGGATAGGTTCCTTTCTTCAGTGAATTCTTGGCAAATCTCTTACCACTATTTCTCCGGAAAATTCTCTTACTAGTCAGGAAGTTTCACTACTCATAATTCTGTCTGACTGTATGTTTATTCCATGAGCTATTTTTAATTAACTGTTCTGTTTAACTGGTATTACTGTTTACCATCATGACCAGACGTATTGCAGTTTTATGTTTACGACATCAATGACGGTTCTAAAAATAAACTGAGTGATTATGGCACTCTATCCTTTTAACTCTCTGGGAATTTTACTCAAAAATGCTTCAAAAGGGTTCAAATGGCTCTGAGCACTATGCGACTTAACTTCTGAGGTCATCAGTCGCCTAGAACTTAGAACTAATCAAACCTAACTAACCTAAGGACATCACACACATCCATGCCCGAGGCAGGATTCGAACCTGCGACCGTAGCGGTCGCTCGGTTCCAGACTGTAGCGCCTAGAACCGCACGGCCACTCCGTCCGGCGGAATTTTACTGTGTGTTAGAAGACAGACCTGGTATTGGCAAAAGTAGGTGGCATCTTGATCAGCAGTTGAAATTAAAGCCCCTCCCAGTGCATCATCATCATCGTTAGCAACAGCAACATAAATACGACAGTATTCGTCAGTATTCATTCGTCACCATCACCTAAATAATCACACTTCAAAGACAACAAAAAAATGGTTTAAATGGCTCTGAGCACTACGGGACTTAACTTCTGGGGTCATCAGTCCCCTAGAACTTAGAACTACTTAAACCTAACTAACCTAAGGACATCACGCACATCCATGCCCGAGGCAGGATTCGAACCTGCGACCGTAGCGGTCGCGCTGTTCCAGGCTGTAGCGCCTAGAACCGCTCGGCCACTCTGGCCGGCCTCAAAGACAACACTGACAAATCGAGTGGAAAGGATAAATCTCCGCAATATAAGGAAAACTTTTTTGCGTAGGCAGTTGGACCATAGAGGACCTCTCACACAAAAGAAAAAATTGAAAGAAACTACCACTTCACCAGTTTAAAATTCTACATAAAACCGTCACCATTCGTGCCCCAGAACACAGACCCACATTCGCTTCACTTCATTTGTAATCCGCGCAAAAACTGGAGATTGTATCACAGATGCTTTTAGTAGAGCGTATGGTCAATTCCGCTGCGTATCGCGTGAGCAGGCGAACGTGCGAAGACAATTGGCAAACGGAGCTGTTTCACAGGGAGAGCTGCCAGCAGTGCACGTGCGTCAGCGAACAGACACCCGGAGGCAAGGGAGAGCCAATTATAAGCCTGAAAGTGAGATTAGGCAAAACAAATTTCGCTGGTACTACCACATTAATATTATATGGGGTTATCATCTAGTGGTTCAAGCTTCTTTCTTGTCCGCGTTTGCCGCCCAATGTGCAATAAGGGAATTTGGTTCCGCATTGAGCAAACACAAGTTTTCTTATTTTAGTACCCAAACACGTTTCGAAGAAGTTTCTCCATCTGCAGTGGGCTCACTTAATCTCTTTTAAATAATACAATAAAGAATTTACACATTACAATGAACAGCAGTTGTTGGGATTACAGTATTTACACGAATAAAACTACCGACAGAAATATCAACAGGAAATATAAATACGTAGCTTAGTATCATATATTGCCGTTCGCGTGGCTGCCTGATATTTCCAATATAGCTATAATTATTGCCTTCCAGTATGTAATCTGCAATTAATAAGTGTTTATCAATGTTTTGTTACGTAATTTGCCATATTTTGGGCCTAATATGAAATTATCTATTTTTTATATCTACCGTTACTATCATTACATTATGTAGTGTTGTAGACAGAGATTTGCAATTTTACTCTCTGACTAGCTTGCTTAGGTTACAATACTAGTTTTCGAAAAATGTGTTGAAGTGTATCCTGACTGTGAGTGGGCTTTGGGAAATGGTTGAGTGAGGTAGGGCGGCAGGAGTATGTATGTAGATGTGTGTACTTATTTCTGTGTTTTCTGAGTGGCCGTTTTGAATTTTGCAGTGAACTTGAGCTTTGGGTGTGTGTTTTTGTATGCCTTTGTTTGTCTATCCGTATGATTACACACACACACACACACACACACACACAAAGAACTAGCAGAAGATCAAGTCACATAATACACACACACAGCTCTTTTAGAGCTGAGATCAAGGTTCCATTGCATACTGCTGTGTATTCACTCGTTACTTACTTTCCTTCACTATTGCTGTTTGTGCATAGTAATTTTCTTCTATTATACGCTAGAGTGGAGCACTAATTCTGGGTTTAAGAATTCTTTACTTTATGGTCATATCTGTTGGTCTGTTTTTCTTGTCCATAAGATGATCACCAAATGTGAAATGACTCTTAAGTGCCCTTCTTCGTTCAGTATGTCTGACGTTGAAATTTCTACTTGCCTGTCAAACATAAATGGAGCTGCAATCATGACACGTGACTTGATAGATTCCAGAGGTGTTACGTTTGTCTTTAGTGTTAGTTGCCCCAGTTTCTTTTGTACAGAGTTTCCTGTTTTGTAGATAATTTTTCAGTCATGGTTTCCTTTTTTAATATACTGCCTATCCTGTGTGCTGCTTTGTTTTTGTGGGTGAGTATGTGCTGTTTGTTTGTTGTTGTGGACGCTTCTATCTCAGATGTGTTGTATCTGTTTGTATTCTGTGTACTTATGTTTTGTGTGCCTGTATGTTGGTGCTGACCTGTTTGGGTGCGTTTTTCATTATTTTCTTAAATTTTTTGGTTTAATTTGTCTATCATATTTGTTTTGTATCGTTTTTCAACAGCTCTTTGTTTGATTATTTATAGCTCGTTTTTGTAGTTGTCCTCAGTGGGGGGAGTTTTATTCAGTCTGTGTAGCATGCATCGGAAATCAGCTTCCTTGTGCGTAACCGGATGGTTTGATTTTTGATGTATGACTGTGCGGGTGCTTGTGGGTTTCTGAAGATTGAAAATTTTTCACCTTGTACCTAACATTTTCAAAGGTAAAAATGACACATGGAAGTAACAAGCTTTCATCAATATGCAGTGTAGACAAGTGCATGGCCAAATCTGGTGCTCATTTATAGCACTGAACAGGAAATTAAATGAAGCCCATTGCAAGGCAGTTACTGTCAGATTGCAAACATTGATGGTAGTTGGAACGGCCAAGAAATCTGCTGATGAGCAATATAGTGCGTATAAATAAAAATAGTGCGTTAAATAAAAATATCGCTTTCGATATTCAATCTCATACACCGATTAGTTGCTAGGTCGATAATTTAAAAGTCGGCGACTAGTGATGTGGGCCGAGCAAACGCCCAGAGGGCAGGACATTTATAAATGGGAATTTGCCCGGGAATTTACCCAAAGCAGTTTTATTTTAAAAAAACTACTTTTCGAAGTTTTTACTGCTAGAACGTATTTTTTACCAATTAAAATAAGAGATTGGACAATACTCTCGATATTAGTAGTAAATGTTTACATTTGAAGATACCTGTCATTCATTGCCTTTATTACTAATAACAAAAGGAAAGAAGAGAGAAGCATTTTCTTTTTAGCGTTCCAGCTTGCTGTATCAAGGAAGGGCACGTGTTACTATTAGCTGCTTGTCATTTACATTTTTATTTTTATTTTTATGAGTTCCACTCCTCACGCAAACTCACTCTCTCTCTCTCTCACACACACACAGTCTCTCTCTCTCTCGTGCGCACTCATACATACTCACACACACACACACACACACACACACACACACACACAAACTGTGTTGAGCAGCTGTGTAGTCCCTAGATTAGTGTCTAATCTCTGAATACTTCTCAAGAATGATTACTGATAACAAAATTATTACTGAATGTAATAGACAGGTGGCATGTGTTTCTTGATAATAAATATATTCTTAAATGTTAAACTGTTTTCAGTGAAAAAAAAACTTTATTGTCAGCTGTAGCGACATTTGAGGTAGACTACAGTTTTCTTTTCTGCTCCTTTCTTTACTACTTTTGTATGACTGCGCTGCTCTAAACATAAAATGAGAACATTAATACAAAAACGATTTAATAACAAAGAATAGATGCTGAAATGATGGAATCGTTCAATTCCGATGCAAGTAGATTCCTAGAGAATCAGTGATTCTTGAAGTCGTGGAATCGGAATCGCCACATGATTTATCCCTAATTAAAATCATTATGGATAAACTTTTTTTTACTCTAATCTTTTCGCAGTAGTGTCGTATAAGTAAAAATACTACGTACAGGATATCTACTTAATATAAACTATAGTTTACTTTAAGAAAATTTTAAACTTAAGTGTTCTTTTTTATTATGTACTACCCCAAGAACTGACCTCATTAAAATGTAGAGTCACGTTTACAGTGCAATTTATTTCCCCTAATAACTCTCCCCTAACTCTCAAGTAGATTTTTTAAGTTAGTTACTCAGCTACTACAGAAGCAGTGGTGCTAAACACCTTTTCCAATACAAAATATCAGTTTTAATGTTTTGTATAAGTGCCGCTTATCAATTAATCTTTAAAATACATAAATGCCCTGGCATTTATGAATTTTGGGCATTTGCCCAGGCAGTTGTCCTGGGCATTTGTCCCAATTTATAAATTGCCATGTATTTTACATCACTAGTCGGCCACTCATATCGACATTATTTTGAAGAAATATCGATATCCCAATGTATCGAATTTTTCGCCCATCCCTACCCTCAGCAGCAGAAAACCGACTCTGGAATATCCTCCCGCAGCATATTAGAGAACTAAAGAATATCTCCAGCTTCGGAGGACAGTTAATGACATATCTACTAAAGCAACAACAATGATTACCATTGTCCCTGTACGCACTCGTTATCCGTGAACATCCCTCTTTCCAGCCAGGGCTTCCTCATTTGCCAGTATTCTTAGCTGATGCAGTCTCTTTAAATTCCGTTTCCCCAGAATTGGTTGTATGAGAAAACATCTATAAATTATACCTACTGTGTATAACAAAGCGAAAATCCCCATTAATGTACGAGTACAAAATAAATGCCCAGTCTTTGGAAGCGGTTAACATCCGTCAAGTATCTGGGTGTGACTATTCGAAAAGATCTCTATTGGAACGATCAGATTACACAAGTAACGGGTAAGGCGAACTCTAGATTGCGGTTTATTGGTAGAATCCTGAAACTATGCAGTCCTTCAACAAAGGAAATTGCTTACAATACTTTAGTTCGTTCAGTCCTAGAGTATTGTTCATCTGTATGGGACCCTTACCAGTTGGGTCTGATTCAAGAGATTGAGAAGGTCCAAAGAAGAGCGGCAAGATTCGTGACTGATACATTTAGCCATCGCGAGAGCGTTACAAGAGTCATAGAAAGTTTGAAGTGGGACACACTTGCAGACAGACCACGCGCTAAACGGATGAGGCTGCTCACTATATTCCAAAATCCGATCTTCGTCGAGGATGTAGAGCACATATTAGCCCCACCAACTTTCAAATCGGCCAATGATCACCATTGATAGATAAGGGAAAGTAGAGCTCGTACTAAGACGTTCAGACAGTTGTTTTTCCTTCGCGCGATACGCGAATGTAACAGAAGGGGGTGGGGGGATATGACATTGACACACCGCTTGGTGGCTAGCGGAGTACATATGCAGATGTTATATCTGCCACTATCATTATTGTTATTATTGCCATTATTATTATTATTGTTATCACTATTAGTGGCAGCAGCAGTAGTAGTACAAGTACTGGCGGTATTAACTTTATTAGTTCCTAGTCATTATTAAGGGAAGGCGGGGCAAGATGGGGAATCTAACTTTAAACCCTTACAAAAGGGACAAAAATAATAAAGATTCAAGTCGGTTTGATTATCATTTGTTTACTTAACCACTGAATTACAATGGCATGCAAAGAAACCTGCAAACCTGTTACATTTATTTAGAAATATCTCGATTTGAAACATAAACTACCAATTCCCCGTCTTGCCCCATATGCGGAGTAAGGTGGGGAACTAGCATGAATTCATCTCTAAAGCTTAAATAAGGACTGGAATAAAGAAATCATGTGACGATAAGGTTTCGAAACATGGTTCTGCGAATTGTAGAATCAGGTATTACGTTTTATTTATGCCTCTTACTTTCACATAGTACACAAGTGTGGACAGCCTCGTCATTATCACTTTCTATCCCTGCACAAGTGTCGGGGGCCCAGCGTCCGCAGCTAATACACCGTATCCAGCCTCCTTCAGAGAAGTCATAGCAGTATAAACATTCTTCATTCTCTTCCTCGTTGTCATTCGATCTCAGTTTATTATCCCTTGAGCATGAAGGGGTGGTTAAGACGTCAGTAACGTTTGTCACTTTTTCGTTGTCATTGTGTCCTTTTGGTGGTATCCCAGGTTTATTAAACGTCTTTGAGAAGAGCTTTCGTTTAGATGCAGCACGTTTGGGGACTTCTTTTCGTTTAATTTCTTCAGATAGTTCACTCCTATAAGTAGATTCGGTTAAAACAACTGGTTTTCCACGCCTGTTAGATGGTTCCCTTTTGGTTTGTTTATCCACCTTTGGAATAGCTAACAGCATTTCAGGGCTGGTAACCTGAAAGTTAGACGAAACAGAGGCTTGATCGTCAGTTGTTAATTGTTCAGGTGTTTTACGTCTTGACAACATCTCTGGTATTTGGTCTTCCGTTTCTGTGACTTCAGATACGTGAGCTCGATGAATGTCTGTAGTTGAACAGGGAAATTAATCATTTTCTTGAAACACATTTCTGTTTACAGGCCAAATGCGTGTTTTCCGAAACCCGTTCACTGCTGTGGACATTGTAGCTGAATGAATGAAGGCTTTGCCGAATGAACTTGCGATCTGATCCAGCGTAACAACTTTTCCAGGACGGGTGCGAAGCCACGATCTTACTTCATCTTCGTAAAGTTTACTGAGAGGTTTCATAAATGCCACGTCCAATGGTTGAAGACGGTGTGAGCGGTGTGGTGGCAAACACAGCAAGACAACCCCATTTTCGCCGGCCACATCTATCAGTTCTAAATTCTTGGTGTACGTTTTGTGGCCGTCCAATATGAGAAGTATTGGTCTTTCCTTTGCCGCTCCAGTAAATGCAATAAACTTCTTAAACTAAGTCAAAAATAGTTCTTTGTCATCCAACCAGTTTCTTGGACTTCTGCCCAGGCACCAGGGGGCAGGCCAGTCTCAAACGCTTGTTGTATTCGTTTTCGAGGATAAATTAACATAAGTGGTACGTAGCACCCCGACGCTGAAACACAGATTTCTGCAGTCACAATCTGGCCTCTTTCTGCTGGAGTAACTGCTCCAACCTGTCTGCGTCCTTTCAAAGCAACCACCTTTGTGGACTTTTTGGAATGACTGTTAAACCAGTCTCATCGCAATTGAAAATTCTGTCTCCCATAAACTTGAATGTGTCTGATTGACTTTCTAACAGATCGAAAAACCGATCTACAGCAACTCGATTAAACCCCATTGCTCGTGCGATTGATGTGGTCTCTGGTTTTCGTATTGTTAAGGTAGGATTTCGTGCAAGAAACCCAGTCAACCAATCTCTTCCCGCAGATTTGGCTGCAGTATTAAATGGATGTTTGATGTTATTTCGTTCAGCTAGCTGAAAAGCATGTTCACAAAGTTCTTTAACTGTTAGACCAAAATACTGTCCTTCCATCTGTGTTAAGTAGTCTTTAAGTTCTGCCTCTTGTTCTGGGGGTAAACGCACTAGTGATTGGTCCTTACATTTTCACAACTGTATAGCCAGGATTAGCACGTTTCTTTGCCACATGTCGTTCAGTCATTGTCTTTGGCACGTCGAGCAGCCCTGAAAGAACCCATATGACCTATAACAGCATTTACAGCGCCTTCCATTGACTCCAATGACCAATCTTGCCTAGACGTTTGTCGCCGATACTTGCGAACCATCTGAAATAAAACACGTGGAACGTACTATTGAGACAGATCATTCCTGGTAATCTGTATTATATAGTAAATACCATATTTCCAATAGTCAGCGGTTAAAGCATAGCACGAAGACTTACTTTGCACGTTTTGTGTATTTTTTTTCACCATATAGCCTAAGGCATACTTTGTAATTAATTAGGAAACGTTGGAATAACGAATACCATTCTACACTCCTGGAAATGGAAAAAAGAACACATTGACACCGGTGTGTCAGACCCACCATACTTACTCCGGGCACTGCGAGAGGGCTGTACAAGCAATGATCACACGCACGGCACAGCGGACGCACCAGGAACCGCGGTGTTGGCCGTCGAATGGCGCTAGCTGCGCAGCATTTGTGCACCGCCGCCGTCAGTGTCAGCCAGTTTGCCGTGGCATACGGAGCTCCATCGCAGTCTTTAACACTGGTAGCATGCCGCGACAGCGTGGACGTGAACCGTATGTGCAGTTGACGGACTTTGAGCGAGGGCGTATAGTGGGCATGCGGGAGGCCGGGTGGACGTACCGCCGAATTGCTCAACACGTGGGGCGTGAGGTCTCCACAGTACATCGATGTTGTCGCCAGTGGTCGGCGGAAGGTGCACGTGCCCGTCGACCTGGGACCGGACCGCAGCGACGCACGGATGCACGCCAAGACCGTAGGATCCTACGCAGTGCCGTAGGGGACCGCACCGCCACTTCCCAGCAAATTAGGGACACTGTTGCTCCTGGGGTATCGGCGAGGACCATTCGCAACCGTCTCCATGAAGCTGGGCTACGGTCCCGCACACCGTAAGGCCGTCTTCCGCTCACGCCCCAACATCGTGCAGCCCGCCTCCAGTGGTGTCGCGACAGGCGTGAATGGAGGGACGAATGGAGACGTGTCGTCTTCAGCGATGAGAGTCGCTTCTGCCTTGGTGCCAATGATGGTCGTATGCGTGTTTGGTGCCGTGCAGGTGAGCGCCACAATCAGGACTGCATACGACCGAGGCACACAGGGCCAACACCCGGCATCATGGTGTGGGGAGCGATCTCCTACACTGGCCGTACACCACTGGCGATCGTCGAGGGGACACTGAATAGTGCACGGTACGTCCAAACGGTCATCGAACCCATCGTTCTACCATTCCTAGACCGGCAAGGGAACTTGCTGTTCCAACAGGACAATGCACGTCCGCATGTATCCCGTGCCACCCAACGTGCTCTAGAAAGTGTAAGTCAACTACCCTGGCCAGCAAGATCTCCGGATCTGTCCCCCATTGAGCATGTTTGGAACTGGATGAAGCGTCGTCTCACGCGGTCTGCACGTCCAGCACGAACGCTGGTCCAACTGAGGCGCCAGGTGGAAATGGCATGGCAAGCCGTTCCACAGGACTACATCCAGAATCTCTACGATCGTCTCCATGGGAGAATAGCAGCCTGCATTGCTGCGAAAGGTGGATATACACTGTACTAGTGCCGACATTGTGCATGCTCTGTTGCCTGTGTCTATGTGCCTGTGGTTCTGTCAGTGTGATCATGTGATGTATCTGACCCCAGGAATGTGTCAATAAAGTTTCCCCTTCCTGGGACAATGAATTCACGGTGTTCTTATTTCAATTTCCAGGAGTGTATTTGGAAAATGCGTTTTACATTACGTGACGTTGATGTGAAGTTGTCTATGAATCAACCTCAAGACTTCTTCCGACTGGTGCGCTGTACTGCGTTCGAGGATCTACAAGCTTAGATTGCGGCTGTAATATCGCACGCGACAAGCCAGCCTTAGCACAGAGATTGCATTGCAAAAAAGTAAGGAATAACGTAAACTGAATTTAGCTCGAGACTAAGGAAGAAACAGAGATTCTGGAAGCAACAAACATACGAAGCTGCCTTTCTCAGCATATCTCTCAGAAGGATAGGTTCCTTTCTTCAGTGAATTCTTGGCAAATCTCTTACCACTATTTCTCCGGAAAATTCTCTTACTAGTCAGGAAGTTTCACTACTCATAATTCTGTCTGACTGTATGTTTATTCCATGAGCTATTTTTAATTAACTGTTCTGTTTAACTGGTATTACTGTTTACCATCATGACCAGACGTATTGCAGTTTTATGTTTACGACATCAATGACGGTTCTAAAAATAAACTGAGTGATTATGGCACTCTATCCTTTTAACTCTCTGGGAATTTTACTCAAAAATGCTTCAAAAGGGTTCAAATGGCTCTGAGCACTATGCGACTTAACTTCTGAGGTCATCAGTCGCCTAGAACTTAGAACTAATCAAACCTAACTAACCTAAGGACATCACACACATCCATGCCCGAGGCAGGATTCGAACCTGCGACCGTAGCGGTCGTTCGGTTCCAGACTGTAGCGCCTAGAACCGCACGGCCACTCCGTCCGGCGGAATTTTACTGTGTGTTAGAAGACAGACCTGGTATTGGCAAAAGTAGGTGGCATCTTGATCAGCAGTTGAAATTAAAGCCCCTCCCAGTGCATCATCATCATCGTTAGCAACAGCAACATAAATACGACAGTATTCGTCAGTATTCATTCGTCACCATCACCTAAATAATCACACTTCAAAGACAACAAAAAAATGGTTTAAATGGCTCTGAGCACTACGGGACTTAACTTCTGGGGTCATCAGTCCCCTAGAACTTAGAACTACTTAAACCTAACTAACCTAAGGACATCACGCACATCCATGCCCGAGGCAGGATTCGAACCTGCGACCGTAGCGGTCGCGCTGTTCCAGGCTGTAGCGCCTAGAACCGCTCGGCCACTCTGGCCGGCCTCAAAGACAACACTGACAAATCGAGTGGAAAGGATAAATCTCCGCAATATAAGGAAAACTTTTTTGCGTAGGCAGTTGGACCATAGAGGACCTCTCACACAAAAGAAAAAATTGAAAGAAACTACCACTTCACCAGTTTAAAATTCTACATAAAACAGTCACCATTCGTGCCCCAGAACACAGACCCACATTCGCTTCACTTCATTTGTAATCCGCGCAAAAACTGGAGATTGTATCACAGATGCTTTTAGTAGAGCGTATGGTCAATTCCGCTGCGTATCGCGTGAGCAGGCGAACGTGCGAAGACAATTGGCAAACGGAGCTGTTTCACAGGGAGAGCTGCCAGCAGTGCACGTGCGTCAGCGAACAGACACCCGGAGGCAAGGGAGAGCCAATTATAAGCCTGAAAGTGAGATTAGGCAAAACAAATTTCGCTGGTACTACCACATTAATATTATATGGGGTTATCATCTAGTGGTTCAAGCTTCTTTCTTGTCCGCGTTTGCCGCCCAATGTGCAATAAGGGAATTTGGTTCCGCATTGAGCAAACACAAGTTTTCTTATTTTAGTACCCAAACACGTTTCGAAGAAGTTTCTCCATCTGCAGTGGGCTCACTTAATCTCTTTTAAATAATACAATAAAGAATTTACACATTACAATGAACAGCAGTTGTTGGGATTACAGTATTTACATGAATAAAACTACCGACAGAAATATCAACAGGAAATATAAATACGTAGCTTAGTATCATATATTGCCGTTCGCGTGGCTGCCTGATATTTCCAATATAGCTATAATTATTGCCTTCCAGTATGTAATCTGCAATTAATAAGTGTTTATCAATGTTTTGTTACGTAATTTGCCATATTTTAGGCCTAATATGAAATTATCTATTTTTTATATCTACCGTTACTATCATTACATTATGTAGTGTTGTAGACAGAGATTTGCAATTTTACTCTCTGACTAGCTTGCTTAGGTTACAATACTAGTTTTCGAAAAATGTGTTGAAGTGTATCCTGACTGTGAGTGGGCTTTGGGAAATGGTTGAGTGAGGTAGGGCGGCAGGAGTATGTATGTAAATGTGTGTACTTATTTCTGTGTTTTCTGAGTGGCCGTTTTGAATTTTGCAGTGAACTTGAGCTTTGGGTGTGTGTTTTTGTATGCCTTTGTTTGTCTATCCGTATGATTACACACACACACACACACACACACACACACACAAAGAACTAGCAGAAGATCAAGTCACATAATACACACACACAGCTCTTTTAGAGCTGAGATCAAGGTTCCATTGCATACTGCTGTGTATTCACTCGTTACTTACTTTCCTTCACTATTGCTGTTTGTGCATAGTAATTTTCTTCTATTATACGCTAGAGTGGAGCACTAATTCTGGGTTTAAGAATTCTTTACTTTATGGTCATATCTGTTGGTCGTTTTTTCTTGTCCATAAGATGATCACCAAATGTGAAATGACTCTTAAGTGCCCTTCTTCGTTCAGTATGTCTGACGTTGAAATTTCTACTTGCCTGTCAAACATAAATGGAGCTGCAATCATGACACGTGACTTGATAGATTCCAGAGGTGTTACGTTTGTCTTTAGTGTTAGTTGCCCCAGTTTCTTTTGTACAGAGTTTCCTGTTTTGTAGATAATTTTTCAGTCATGGTTTCCTTTTTTAATATACTGCCTATCCTGTGTGCTGCTTTGTTTTTGTGGGTGAGTATGTGCTGTTTGTTTGTTGTTGTGGACGCTTCTATCTCAGATGTGTTGTATCTGTTTGTATTCTGTGTACTTATGTTTTGTGTGCCTGTATGTTGGTGCTGACCTGTTTGGGTGCGTTTTTCATTATTTTCTTAAATTTTTTGGTTTAATTTGTCTATCATATTTGTTTTGTATCGTTTTTCAACAGCTCTTTGTTTGATTATTTATAGCTCGTTTTTGTAGTTGTCCTCAGTGGGGGGAGTTTTATTCAGTCTGTGTAGCATGCATCGGAAATCAGCTTCCTTGTGCGTAACCGGATGGTTTGATTTTTGATGTATGACTGTGCGGGTGCTTGTGGGTTTCTGAAGATTGAAAATTTTTCACCTTGTACCTAACATTTTCAAAGGTAAAAATGACACATGGAAGTAACAAGCTTTCATCAATATGCAGTGTAGACAAGTGCATGGCCAAATCTGGTGCTCATTTATAGCACTGAACAGGAAATTAAATGAAGCCCATTGCAAGGCAGTTACTGTCAGATTGCAAACATTGATGGTAGTTGGAACGGCCAAGAAATCTGCTGATGAGCAATATAGTGCGTATAAATAAAAATAGTGCGTTAAATAAAAATATCGCTTTCGATATTCAATCTCATACACCGATTAGTTGCTAGGTCGATAATTTAAAAGTCGGCGACTAGTGATGTGGGCCGAGCAAACGCCCAGAGGGCAGGACATTTATAAATGGGAATTTGCCCGGGAATTTACCCAAAGCAGTTTTATTTTAAAAAAACTACTTTTCGAAGTTTTTACTGCTAGAACGTATTTTTTACCAATTAAAATAAGAGATTGGACAATACTCTCGATATTAGTAGTAAATGTTTACATTTGAAGATACCTGTCATTCATTGCCTTTATTACTAATAACAAAAGGAAAGAAGAGAGAAGCATTTTCTTTTTAGCGTTCCAGCTTGCTGTATCAAGGAAGGGCACGTGTTACTATTAGCTGCTTGTCATTTACATTTTTATTTTTATTTTTATGAGTTCCACTCCTCACGCAAACTCACTCTCTCTCTCTCTCACACACACACAGTCTCTCTCTCTCTCGTGCGCACTCATACATACTCACACACACACACACACACACACACACACACACACACAAACTGTGTTGAGCAGCTGTGTAGTCCCTAGATTAGTGTCTAATCTCTGAATACTTCTCAAGAATGATTACTGATAACAAAATTATTACTGAATGTAATAGACAGGTGGCATGTGTTTCTTGATAATAAATATATTCTTAAATGTTAAACTGTTTTCAGTGAAAAAAAAACTTTATTGTCAGCTGTAGCGACATTTGAGGTAGACTACAGTTTTCTTTTCTGCTCCTTTCTTTACTACTTTTGTATGACTGCGCTGCTCTAAACATAAAATGAGAACATTAATACAAAAACGATTTAATAACAAAGAATAGATGCTGAAATGATGGAATCGTTCAATTCCGATGCAAGTAGATTCCTAGAGAATCAGTGATTCTTGAAGTCGTGGAATCGGAATCGCCACATGATTTATCCCTAATTAAAATCATTATGGATAAACTTTTTTTTACTCTAATCTTTTCGCAGTAGTGTCGTATAAGTAAAAATACTACGTACAGGATATCTACTTAATATAAACTATAGTTTACTTTAAGAAAATTTTAAACTTAAGTGTTCTTTTTTATTATGTACTACCCCAAGAACTGACCTCATTAAAATGTAGAGTCACGTTTACAGTGCAATTTATTTCCCCTAATAACTCTCCCCTAACTCTCAAGTAGATTTTTTAAGTTAGTTACTCAGCTACTACAGAAGCAGTGGTGCTAAACACCTTTTCCAATACAAAATATCAGTTTTAATGTTTTGTATAAGTGCCGCTTATCAATTAATCTTTAAAATACATAAATGCCCTGGCATTTATGAATTTTGGGCATTTGCCCAGGCAGTTGTCCTGGGCATTTGTCCCAATTTATAAATTGCCATGTATTTTACATCACTAGTCGGCCACTCATATCGACATTATTTTGAAGAAATATCGATATCCCAATGTATCGAATTTTTCGCCCATCCCTACCCTCAGCAGCAGAAAACCGACTCTGGAATATCCTCCCGCAGCATATTAGAGAACTAAAGAATATCTCCAGCTTCGGAGGACAGTTAATGACATATCTACTAAAGCAACAACAATGATTACCATTGTCCCTGTACGCACTCGTTATCCGTGAACATCCCTCTTTCCAGCCAGGGCTTCCTCATTTGCCAGTATTCTTAGCTGATGCAGTCTCTTTAAATTCCGTTTCCCCAGAATTGGTTGTATGAGAAAACATCTATAAATTATACCTACTGTGTATAACAAAGCGAAAATCCCCATTAATGTACGAGTACAAAATAAATGCCCAGTCTTTGGAAGCGGTTAACATCCGTCAAGTATCTGGGTGTGACTATTCGAAAAGATCTCTATTGGAACGATCAGATTACACAAGTAACGGGTAAGGCGAACTCTAGATTGCGGTTTATTGGTAGAATCCTGAAACTATGCAGTCCTTCAACAAAGGAAATTGCTTACAATACTTTAGTTCGTTCAGTCCTAGAGTATTGTTCATCTGTATGGGACCCTTACCAGTTGGGTCTGATTCAAGAGATTGAGAAGGTCCAAAGAAGAGCGGCAAGATTCGTGACTGATACATTTAGCCATCGCGAGAGCGTTACAAGAGTCATAGAAAGTTTGAAGTGGGACACACTTGCAGACAGACCACGCGCTAAACGGATGAGGCTGCTCACTATATTCCAAAATCCGATCTTCGTCGAGGATGTAGAGCACATATTAGCCCCACCAACTTTCAAATCGGCCAATGATCACCATTGATAGATAAGGGAAAGTAGAGCTCGTACTAAGACGTTCAGACAGTTGTTTTTCCTTCGCGCGATACGCGAATGTAACAGAAGGGGGTGGGGGGATATGACATTGACACACCGCTTGGTGGCTAGCGGAGTACATATGCAGATGTTATATCTGCCACTATCATTATTGTTATTATTGCCATTATTATTATTATTGTTATCACTATTAGTGGCAGCAGCAGTAGTAGTACAAGTACTGGCGGTATTAACTTTATTAGTTCCTAGTCATTATTAAGGGAAGGCGGGGCAAGATGGGGAATCTAACTTTAAACCCTTACAAAAGGGACAAAAATAATAAAGATTCAAGTCGGTTTGATTATCATTTGTTTACTTAACCACTGAATTACAATGGCATGCAAAGAAACCTGCAAACCTGTTACATTTATTTAGAAATATCTCGATTTGAAACATAAACTACCAATTCCCCGTCTTGCCCCATATGCGGAGTAAGGTGGGGAACTAGCATGAATTCATCTCTAAAGCTTAAATAAGGACTGGAATAAAGAAATCATGTGACGATAAGGTTTCGAAACATGGTTCTGCGAATTGTAGAATCAGGTATTACGTTTTATTTATGCCTCTTACTTTCACATAGTACACAAGTGTGGACAGCCTCGTCATTATCACTTTCTATCCCTGCACAAGTGTCGGGGGCCCAGCGTCCGCAGCTAATACACCGTATCCAGCCTCCTTCAGAGAAGTCATAGCAATATAAACATTCTTCATTCTCTTCCTCGTTGTCATTCGATCTCAGTTTATTATCCCTTGAGCATGAAGGGGTGGTTAAGACGTCAGTAACGTTTGTCACTTTTTCGTTGTCATTGTGTCCTTTTGGTGGTATCCCAGGTTTATTAAACGTCTTTGAGAAGAGCTTTCGTTTAGATGCAGCACGTTTGGGGACTTCTTTTCGTTTAATTTCTTCAGATAGTTCACTCCTGTAAGTAGATTCGGTTAAAACAACTGGTTTTCCACGCCTGTTAGATGGTTCCCTTTTGGTTTGTTTATCCACCTTTGGAATACCTAACAGCATTTCAGGGCTGGTAACCTGAAAGTTAGACGAAACAGAGGCTTGATCGTCAGTTGTTAATTGTTCAGGTGTTTTACGTCGTGACAACATCTCTGGTATTTGGTCTTCCGTTTCTGTGACTTCAGATACGTGAGCTTGATGAATGTCTGTAGTTAAACAGGGAAATTAATCATTTTCTTGAAACACATTTCTGTTTACAGGCCAAATGCGTGTTTTCCGAAACCCGTTCACTGCTGTGGACATTGTAGCTGAATGAATGAAGGCTTTGCCGAATGAACTTGCGATCTGATCCAGCGTAACAACTTTTCCAGGACGGGTGCGAAGCCACGATCTTACTTCATCTTCGTAAAGTTTACTGAGAGGTTTCATAAATGCCACGTCCAATGGTTGAAGACGGTGTGAGCGGTGTGGTGGCAAACACAGCAAGACAACCCCATTTTCGCCGGCCACATCTATCAGTTCTAAATTCTTGGTGTACGTTTTGTGGCCGTCCAATATGAGAAGTATTGGTCTTTCCTTTGCCGCTCCAGTAAATGCAATAAACTTCTTAAACTAAGTCAAAAATAGTTCTTTGTCATCCAACCAGTTTCTTGGACTTCTGCCCAGGCACCAGGGGGCAGGCCAGTCTCAAACGCTTGTTGTATTCGTTTTCGAGGATAAATTAACATAAGTGGTACGTAGCACCCCGACGCTGAAACACAGATTTCTGCAGTCACAATCTGGCCTCTTTCTGCTAGAGTAACTGCTCCCACCTGTCTGCGCCCTTTCAAAGCAACCACCTTTGTGGACTTTTTGGAATGACTGTTAAACCAGTCTCATCGCAATTGAAAATTCTGTCTCCCGTAAACTTGAATGTGTCTGATTGACTTTCTAACAGATCGAAAAACCGATCTACAGCAACTCGATTAAACCCCATTGCTCGTGCGATTGATGTGGTCTCTGGTTTTCGTATTGTTAAGGTAGGATTTCGTGCAAGAAACCCAGTCAACCAATCTCTTCCCGCAGATTTGGCTGCAGTATTAAATGGATGTTTGATGTTATTTCGTTCAGCTAGCTGAAAAGCATGTTCACAAAGTTCTTTAACTGTTAGACCAAAATACTGTCCTTCCATCTGTGTTAAGTAGTCTTTAAGTTCTGCCTCTTGTTCTGGGGGTAAACGCACTAGTGATTGGTCCTTACATTTTCACAACTGTATAGCCAGGATTAGCACGTTTCTTTGCCACATGTCGTTCAGTCATTGTCTTTGGCACGTCGAGCAGCCCTGAAAGAACCCATATGACCTATAACAGCATTTACAGCGCCTTCCATTGACTCCAATGACCAATCTTGCCTAGACGTTTGTCGCCGATACTTGCGAACCATCTGAAATAAAACACGTGGAACGTACTATTGAGACAGATCATTCCTGGTAATCTGTATTATATAGTAAATACCATATTTCCAATAGTCAGCGGTTAAAGCATAGCACGAAGACTTACTTTGCACGTTTTGTGTATTTTTTTTCACCATATAGCCTAAGGCATACTTTGTAATTAATTAGGAAACGTTGGAATAACGAATACCATTCTACACTCCTGGAAATGGAAAAAAGAACACATTGACACCGGTGTGTCAGACCCACCATACTTACTCCGGGCACTGCGAGAGGGCTGTACAAGCAATGATCACACGCACGGCACAGCGGACGCACCAGGAACCGCGGTGTTGGCCGTCGAATGGCGCTAGCTGCGCAGCATTTGTGCACCGCCGCCGTCAGTGTCAGCCAGTTTGCCGTGGCATACGGAGCTCCATCGCAGTCTTTAACACTGGTAGCATGCCGCGACAGCGTGGACGTGAACCGTATGTGCAGTTGACGGACTTTGAGCGAGGGCGTATAGTGGGCATGCGGGAGGCCGGGTGGACGTACCGCCGAATTGCTCAACACGTGGGGCGTGAGGTCTCCACAGTACATCGATGTTGTCGCCAGTGGTCGGCGGAAGGTGCACGTGCCCGTCGACCTGGGACCGGACCGCAGCGACGCACGGATGCACGCCAAGACCGTAGGATCCTACGCAGTGCCGTAGGGGACCGCACCGCCACTTCCCAGCAAATTAGGGACACTGTTGCTCCTGGGGTATCGGCGAGGACCATTCGCAACCGTCTCCATGAAGCTGGGCTACGGTCCCGCACACCGTAAGGCCGTCTTCCGCTCACGCCCCAACATCGTGCAGCCCGCCTCCAGTGGTGTCGCGACAGGCGTGAATGGAGGGACGAATGGAGACGTGTCGTCTTCAGCGATGAGAGTCGCTTCTGCCTTGGTGCCAATGATGGTCGTATGCGTGTTTGGTGCCGTGCAGGTGAGCGCCACAATCAGGACTGCATACGACCGAGGCACACAGGGCCAACACCCGGCATCATGGTGTGGGGAGCGATCTCCTACACTGGCCGTACACCACTGGCGATCGTCGAGGGGACACTGAATAGTGCACGGTATGTCCAAACGGTCATCGAACCCATCGTTCTACCATTCCTAGACCGGCAAGGGAACTTGCTGTTCCAACAGGACAATGCACGTCCGCATGTATCCCGTGCCACCCAACGTGCTCTAGAAAGTGTAAGTCAACTACCCTGGCCAGCAAGATCTCCGAATCTGTCCCCCATTGAGCATGTTTGGAACTGGATGAAGCGTCGTCTCACGCGGTCTGCACGTCCAGCACGAACGCTGGTCCAACTGAGGCGCCAGGTGGAAATGGCATGGCAAGCCGTTCCACAGGACTACATCCAGAATCTCTACGATCGTCTCCATGGGAGAATAGCAGCCTGCATTGCTGCGAAAGGTGGATATACACTGTACTAGTGCCGACATTGTGCATGCTCTGTTGCCTGTGTCTATGTGCCTGTGGTTCTGTCAGTGTGATCATGTGATGTATCTGACCCCAGGAATGTGTCAATAAAGTTTCCCCTTCCTGGGACAATGAATTCACGGTGTTCTTATTTCAATTTCCAGGAGTGTATTTACAATTGTATTCAAACTGTGATGTACGTGTTCAAACCCCGCAGCGAGACGATAAGAACGTAATGGTGGGACAAATAGTAGGGGCAAGACGGGGAAGCTCCCCATCTTGCCCCACCCCGTCTTGCCCCTTACCATGCTGTCAGGTTATGTTACGCCTACATGAACACTATTTAGTGAATATTGACTACTGACACAGCAGTTTACTGTTAATAAGACGTACTATTCAGTGCTACATATACAGTCTGGAAAAGTGTTCACGAAACACATGTTTTAGGACCTCGAAAGGTGTAAAACACTGCAAAATCAGTACAACAGTTGTACGTAGCTTGCAAAGCTCACAGAAACCGGCGCGAAACTAAGGTTCAGTAATGTCAACACACTGGGACACGTCTATTGATGATGTTGACGTAGCTATCCACAGATGGCAGCACTCTAACTAAAGCTTATAGCCCTCCCCCATCTTACCCCACCTGTCTTGCCCCACCTTCCCCTACCTACTCAAATTGTCACCGTAGCCATTCAAATCATTACATTATTTCTCAGATAACTATGATGTAAACAGAGTACTATCTGTGTGAAACCCTGCTCCCATGTAAAAAGGGCCTGATTACCCTAATCAGACCAGTTTAAATAAATGAATAAATAATGCTAATAACAAATTAATAAATAATACTAAGGTGTATATTTATTTTTGCTGTTAATGTTTCTGTCAGTACTTTTATTAATGTAAATGCAATAATGTGAAGAATTGTTGTGTATTATAATGCATAAAATCTTTATATTTTATTTCGCAAAGAATAAATGAACCCACTAAAGAAGGGGAAACTCCTCCAAACATATTTGGGTACTGAAACAAGAAAAAATATGTTTGATCGAGGCAGAACCATATTTCTTCATTACATATGTGTATGGGTTTGTTGGCCGAGGAAATCGGAATTGAAGTCCGCATGCTACAGGTATTCTTTCACTTGTATTTTTGACATGTAAATCATTGTAAAATGTAAACTTTCATGGCCGGAAATGTCATAATTAATAAAATGTTTCGGGCTGTTATACCGTGGTCGAATGCATTTGACCTTAAAACCCAAGGCGAAATTCATTCGACCATGCCATAGCAGCATGGAACATTTTATTATTTATGTAAATCATTCTTCGTAATTACAATAATTCATCAGAATGGATGACTTTGATGAGAGTGTGGTAAATACTACCCAGAGCCTGTCACAATGAAGTTGGAGTAAATGAATCCTGAGACAGGTACAAAGTCAGTTCCTTCATAAAAGCACTGTGAGCGGCGCCAACCACACATGCCGCATCTGACGAGCAGATTCACCATCGGCCTGAAGTTCATGAGACAGTGAGATGGGGTAGCGGATTTGATCAATAATAATAGTGTACTGCCGTACAGTTAAAACCCTTTGCTACTACCTGTTCTTCCAGCTATTTCCAATAACTGGAACTGGAATCATGTCCATTTCGAGCGCCGCTGACATATTGTGATTTGGCAGTATCAGACACAGAGATCTGGGTAAAATGTGGAAATGTAAACAGAGCGTTCCGACTGGCCGACTGCTGCCTACAAGTCAGTACAAGGAGCACTCTATGGTCGTGAGACACATGATCAGCATGTCGTCAGTCCCGCTAGCCATTATTACCAGAAGGTGAATCCTGGTGATGCCGCTGCTTCTTTGCTCAAGCAGCTCCTGACTTGGACTCACGAGTCTGAGGACCCTGTTCCAGAACTCTCTACATCAGAAAAATAGAGCAAGTACCGAAACTGGGTCCATCCGCACCGAAGTCAGTGACGCTAACCATTCGGCTACGGAGGCGGTCCTAAAATGGTGTTAAGCCCAATAAAATACTAAAGTAAATAAAAAAAAAAAAAACAAAGAAAGAGCAGTATGGTATCACTGGCTGGCAGACCCTGAGGATGTTCAGCTGCTTCATCGGGAAGGGTTTCCTTCGTCTGTGCACAATAGCTCCCTTTCCTCACAGTGTGTGAGAGTTGTGGCTCAAGTGCGTATGCTGAGTCCAGGTGACTGTAGTGGATGTGTGATGATGAGAGGAGGGAGTGCGTGAAACGCTGGGTCGGCACACAGCATACGCTCCTCAAATATCAAAACATGGGCCGCCAATATTAACGTCTCCATCTGACGGACGGATCACAACCAACAGCATCACATGGCTGCATTCCATGAGCCCCTGCCAAGATGTCAAGTTTTTAATCCAGGTTATTGGCATGAAGTCTTGTGGTCAGGAAGTTCACACCACCATTTCGCCACCCCGTGCCTGTCAAACATCACGGTGAGAATTTCTTCCACCAGTAGGATTCGAACCAGCAACTTCCGAGTCGAGTCTGTTATCTCGGCTACGGAGGCGGGTACAAAAAAAAAAAAAAAAAAAACTAAACTCATTACTCAATCGAGTCACAGTATGAAACGTACTATAGAGACAAGAGAAAGCAAGAAAAGGATATCTGAGAAATTCTTTTCAAGGCGCTCTAAATCATCGACAAGTTGATTATTTCTAAAACACTACTGTGTGATAAAAACAAATTGTAGGATTTTAATTTAGTTTCTATTTCGAGCGAGTAGCCTCAAGAAAAGAATCCGTAATATATACTTCTCTTTCTGAATGTTAGAATAGACTCTCGAGTGCACCTTGGTTTGGAGTTAAAATAAGTGCCAAGCCAAGTTTAAAAAGCATCTTTGGTAATGACAATCTGTTGTACAGAGAATGGAGAAGGCAGAAGTCTGAGGGCGCAAGATAGAGAGAATGTCTGGTTGCTTTCGTCATTTTAGCGGGGTACCAGCCTGGTTTGTTGTATGGCATCATTTGCTTCTCTAGAATTGTGGTCTGAATTTCTCACAACGAACGTCAAAACTCAGGTTACACTCTCTGGAAGCCATTCGTATCCTTTATTTCACCTGGTGCACTGCATAATCTTACGTGTGACGTGAGTTAAGTTTTGTAAGACGTTAGTTAGATCTTAGCTATCTCATTTGTTTTTTAAACGTTATCATCCAGAAACCGGTTTTCGCCACCAGTAACAACCTTCGGCAGAAGAGTCTTGTATCTCGACCTAACGGCAACTCGAGCTGCAACTCAGACTTCGGCATCGCCGCAGCACAGTTGCTGAAGACACCGAAGCCCGCTACACGTCGAGTGGTGACCGTGACTACAGCGCGTGGCCAGTATGTAGGGACCAACACTGGCCGTGAAGCTCCACTTCGCATCTTTGAGTAGCTGCTGATACAGCTTGAACAAATCGTGGAATCCAGCGTTGCCTGTTGACTCGTATAAATACTAGATTATTACTTTGGACTATTTCGGTATTGTGTACGACTTGGCTTTGGATCCCTCGACAGTCTGATGAACTACTTTGTTTTGGCTGTAGTGGACTTTGAATCGGCACGTACTTGTTACGAAGTAATTCGTTCGCTGTATTGCGACTGTTTTTTCAGTGTCTGAATAAACAAATTGAAGAACAGATACTGTTAGTGAACCGAATAATGGCTAGCAAGCAGGGATGCCCAAATCTGCTGCTTTGTGTTCTTCTTTTAAAGCTGAAAGTAGACATACACACGATTCTACGGGGTGTTTCAAAAAGAGATGACGTGATTTCAGGTATGTATTCGCCATACGTAGGAAACAACCATTACAGCATGCATCCAGCAATACTTGGTTTCCGAGCTAAGGCTTTCAAAACGCTCAGGTTCACAGGAATGCATTTTTCTTGCAGGTAGTTGTCTTTACAGATGATGTTCAAAATATCTACATCCTGCTTGAATACAGGCCTCACGTCGATGTCTCATGGCCCTGCTAATACGATCCCAAATCTCAGGACTATTGCATATCTCCTCACAACTTACCACCATTCGATTCCGAATGGATTCCAGCGCGGAGGCCAAGAAATTTGGCCACCTCACCCAAGCCATCAATTAGGGAACGTTCGATTGAAGTAGCGAACTGCCGCAGACCACAGTGTGTAGGAGTGCCATCATGCAAGAAGCGATCTTATTGACGAGTGACCAGAGTTTTGTCTTCAAACGCATGAGATATGGCGTTTTCCAGAACATTTGTGTACTCCTGCCCCGTAAATCTGTTTACAAGTACATGGGATTTAATAAACCGATCATCAATCATATCGGCCCACATGTTGAGGGAGAACCGCACTTGGGGATGAGATGGAACGATTGCGTGTGAATTTTCATATCCCCAAACATGCTGACTGCGGAAGTTTGTAATGCCATTTCGTGTGAACTGTGCTTCATCCGTGAATAATACTAAGACAGGAAAGCTCGGATTTGTAGCACACTGCTGGAAGAACCACTGGCAGAACATAACTCGTGCTGGGCAATCCGCTGGCGACAGGACCTGCACACGTTGCAAATGATAAGGATTCAACTATGCTCTTCCAGCAGTTTCCAGACTGTCGTAAAGGAATATTCACTTTCAACGCTAAATTTCGTGTACTGATAGAAGGAGCCATGGCACAGAATCCAGAATCTCCTCCTCTAAATCTGAAGTTGTAGATCTTGGTCGTCCTCTCTCCAAACCACAAAATGTAAGCTTCCCTTGAGCACGTAGACAGCAAAGGAGACTTCCAAATATATTGCAGACTTGGACATCTTCGCTGTTGGTGCCTCTCACACATGAAGTGCGCTTCTGCTAGCTCCTGTTTCCAGCGCATTGTCGAGCGCCGAACACAACACTCAATGTACCCTCCGCCTCCGACGCAACTGTCCTGCTAATGCAGTCTGTCACGGCAGCTACCTGCGGAAAGAAAAATGTTCCGGTGAATATCACGGTTTTGAAGGTCGTAAGTCGGAAACCAAACACTTCCGGCCACAAGTTATAATTAATATTTTTATTTTCTACATATCGAGACACATACCAGAAATCGTGCATTGTATTTTCGAAACAACGTGTATGTGGAATACAGATCGGCAGAATTAATCATGTTAGCTAATTTTCGGACGTCTTGGCGCTGTTCATAGTGAACAAACTGTTCAGGAGCTATTCATGATTGCTGAACTTGACGAATGACTCAAAGGACCACTCTTACAAAAGACAGAACCATTTTCTTGCAGTGACCTCGGCAACAAAATCGTATACAACGAAAACAGAAATAAGTGGAAAATATCCTTTTATCCAATTACTTTTCCTTAGTTCAGCTCACAAACGCCACGTTTTCTCTAAGAACTGTAAAATTCATGGAGCACAAAAAATAAATAAATAAATAAATAAATAAAAAATACAATGCAGCAAAGGAACTGCAGGCGACAAACGGGGACCGTACTGTCTTGATTAGAAATGGAAATATGACAAACGTTTGTGTCAGTTTAATACGTTCTAAAACAGTAATTCTCTCCTAAACGGAAGTGACAACAAGAGAACCGAAGTATCTAACACTTACCAAGCTGTACATTCTCCACACAGCCGCGGAGGACTTTATCCCATTTCAGCACCCAAGGAGTATACTGCGCTTCCAGATGAGGACTTCATTCCATGGTAGTATCCTGGAAACCTCCATTAACAGCTAACATTTGTTACCAGTAAGTGTCTGCTCCTTCTGAAAGAGGTAAAGGGATTCGATTCACGTTTTCATTGAGTGCATCCATAATGAGTGGAATTAAGTATCACGTCCGAACGTTGGTCCCATACTCAATGGCAGATACCACGGGATCTAACATTTTTCAACTCCAAAAACAAAATATCGGCTCGCACGTCTCATTCGGCGCGACTCGTAACCGCATTGCTCAGTGTCACAGCTTGATACTGAGTAAACAGGCCCCCAGTCCTATCTCAGACTCTTCAGTATTGTGAACAGAAAATGAATGCTCCCTTGTCACGAAACAGCTGCGCAGTGTCTAAATGTCGACGTTCTTTCTGCTTAAAATACCTTTGCACAGTGCATGATTTAAAACGGTAGATGAGTAGAAAGACAACCACAGTGCCAAGACACAACGGCTTAATTTAATGGGCACCATGAGATCAACGATAGAGTAGGCTGGGAAGAAGGAGGCGACAGATGGTACTCATGAATGAGGGAACTGAAGACTCGGCTGACTCACCCAGGCACATCTCAATGAGAGAGCATCATCAAACGGAGCTGAACTGATTCGTTAAGAATTATTCAGACCTCACAAAGGTTTATGTCGAAACGAGTCACGCATAAGACTACACCGTGTTCGCCAGGTGAGATATTACAATTATTCTATTATTTATTGACAGAGTTCTGTAAACCCACGTCAACAACATCTCCGTCCGTCTAGGAATCTCAGCAGTTTCATTAACTGTACCCCCCGCTGCTATCCAAACTTGTTTCTCTGGTTTAGAAATTCATTGAAAATGTTGTTGCGGGTTCGTTTATCAACACGAGAGAAAATAGCTGGTAGGGAAATAACACGGACATCGAGAGTGATCAACTTCTTCCTCATACTTTGCTGTAAGAAACTCTCAATAGCGGAATTCTTCCCACCAAGTGAACACACAATTACACTCTTCGTCAAAATCGGTCTTTCCTTCCAACAAAAATATTCCCTAAACATTCTTCTAACTCTGAAGCCGGCGAAAATACAAATAAATTACTCGTTGCAAATTACTCTGAGGTACTATTTAACTGCACAGAAATAAATATCGCCAACTTGCGATCAACGTTGACTTTTATTAACATCGACTTAAATCTGGTCATCTCTCTACAACCTCTCAGTACTAACAACTGAACAACCTTCATATACCACAGTAATACAGTAAGCAACCTCATGAATAGAAGAACAGCTTTGCCAATATCGGTTAACGAACGGAACTCCCGAGGACAATATGCGCGCGTTTATCCTAGGAGCGATGATTTTGGGCGAATTTGCAGCTGGCGACTAGCCACTCGACACAGCTCCAATTTCGGGGCGTCACATATTTCCCGGTGATCGCCAGAAATATGAAAAAGAACCGGAACACACTTCATGTAGTTGCAAAAGAAACATACTTCTTCTTTATAACACAATAAATCTTGTAAGCGCAAGCTTCCGCAGTCATTATCACAGTGAATAAAATTTGTCTTGGTTTGTGACGGCATTGTCATTCTGTAAAACTTTCGACATTTCGGCCGCTATTGCAAATGGCCTTCCTCAGAGTGTTTTTCTGTAAATGCTGAGTGAGAAAAGTTTGGTTCTTACGTACTGGCGGGAGAGGCTGTTATCGACTGTGGTAGGCTATTGAGGATGAGGAAAAGAATTGTCAGACACCTTTTATTTGTGTTTCGGACAGGTACCTATATGCCTCCTCCCACCATCACTCTACGTAGAAGAAATTCACCCTGCACGCTTTAACCAAGAGAGCTCAGATGATGAGCGATGAAGATCATGTGAAAGCTGAACTACAAACCTTCACGTCCACTTTTAGAGCCAATGGTTATGCGACAAAGATGACAGATAATACTAACGGCAAAGGAAGAAGGCAGTTGGAAAGTGCAGAAGGAAGCAGAAAACATCGCCATGTTCGAGGGGTAACTGAACGTGTGGGCAAAATTCTCCGCTGAGCAGGTATCAAGCCGATTTTTCGAAGCAGCAACAGAATAAAAATTATTCGCTCAACGAAAGAGGCTTTTTGTTAAGCTACATGCTGCTGGAGTTTACGAAATCGGGTCGAAGTAGTGTATGTAGGCGAAACGGTGCGAGCCCTATGCACAGGGGCATCTGAACATGAAGTATATAGGCGACTAAAACAACACACCAAGTCAGCGCTGGCAGAACACCAGGATGAGTGCCGCAAACAGACAGAATTTCGAGAAGCCCGCGTACTGGCGAAACAGCTTCTTATCTTCAGGAGGAAGATTAGAGAAGCGGCGATAGAAATAGCCAAGCGACCCGCCAACATGAACAGAGGGGACAAGTACCCATTCCTGGCGTCGTGGCTGCCAGCTGTAACAGCGCTACGGGACAGCTCACGCGAAGCAACACACACAGCCCGCATATCGTGATCGTGCGGTAGCGTTCTCGCTTCCCACGCCCGGGTTCCCGGGTTCGATTCCCGGCGGGGTCAGGGATTTTCTCTGCCTCGTGATGGCTGGGTGTTGTGTGCTGTCCTTAGGTTAGTTAGGTTTAATTAGTTCTAAGTTCTAGGCGACTGATGACCTCAGCAGTTGAGTCGCATAGTGCTCAGAGCCATTTGAACCAACACACACATGCGCGCGCGAGACCACAGCGGCCGCAGCTACGCAGAGTACTGGCACGCCTCTAGGCATCAAGTAAACACCGCAGCATCACAACTGATGCCCGTTTCCCATTCGCCTACTTCCACCAGTGGCAATTAATAAAGCAAACACCAATGAAGATCGCCTAATTCCTAAGGTGGAAAAAAGTAATGAAAATATCAATAAAGGACGTCGAATACCCTTCCTCCTCATCCTCAAGTTCGATAACAGCCTCTTCCGCCCAGTATACAGGGTGTTACAAAAAGGTACGGCCAAACTTTCAGGAAACATTCTTCACACACAAAGAAAGAAAATATGTTATGTGGACATGTGTCCGGAAACGCTTACTTTCCATGTTAGAGCTCATTTTATTACTTCTCTTCAAATCACATTAATCATGGAATGGAAACACACAGCAACAGAACGTACCAGCGTGACTTCAAACACTTTGTTACAGGAAATGTTCACAATGTCCCCCCGTTAGCGAGGATACATGCATCCACCCTCCGTCGCATGGAATCCCTGATGCGCTGATGCAGCCCTGGAGAATGGCGTATTGTATCACAGCCGTCCACAATACGAGCACGAATAGTCTCTACATTTGGTACCGGGGTTTCGTAGACAAGAGCTTTCAAATGCCCCCATAAATGAAAGTCAAGAGAGTTGGGGTCAGGAGAGCGTGGAGGCCATGGAATTGGTCCGCCTCTACCAATCCATCGGTCACCGAATCTGTTGTTGAGAAGCGTACGAACACTTCGACTGAAATGTGCAGGAGCTCCGTCGTGCATGAACCACATGTTGTGTCGCACTTGTAAAGGTACATGTTCTAGCAGCACAGGTAGAGTATCCCGTATGAAATCATGATAACGTGCTCCATTGAGCGTAGGTGGAAGAACATGGGGCCCAATCAAGACATCACCTACAATGCCTGCCCAAACGTTCACAGAAAATCTGTGTTGATGACGTGATTGCACAATTGCGTGCGGATTCTCGTCAGCCCACACATGTTGATTGTGAAAATTTACAATTTGATCACGTTGGAATGAAGCCTCATCCGTAAAGAGAACATTTGCACTGAAATGAGGATTGACACATTGTTGGATGAACCATTCTCAGAAGTGTACTCGTGGAGGCCAATCAGCTGCTGATAGTGCCTGCACACGCTGTAAATGGTACGGAAACAACTGGTTTTCCCGTAGCACCCTCCATACAGTGACGTGGTCAACGTTATCTTGTACAGCAGCAACTTCTCTGACGCTGACATTAGGGTTATCGTCAACTGCACGAAGAATTGCCTCGTCCATTGAAGGTGTCCTCGTCGTTCTAGGTCTTCCCCAGTCGCGAGTCATAGGCTGGAATGTTCCGTGCTCCCTAAGACGCCGATCAATTGCTTCGAATGTCTTCCTGTCGGTACAGCTTCGTTCTGGAAATCTGTCTCGATACAATCGTACCGCGCCACGGCTATTGCCCCGTGCTAATCCA
Source organism: Schistocerca serialis cubense (assembly GCF_023864345.2). Lineage (NCBI taxonomy): Eukaryota > Metazoa > Arthropoda > Insecta > Orthoptera > Acrididae > Schistocerca > Schistocerca serialis. The sequence goes on from NC_064639.1 coordinate 586,445,023, forward strand.
TACATCAAATGGGCATCTGCCAACTCCGCATTTGTAAACATTGCACTGACTTCAAAACCACGTTCGTGATGAACACTAACCTGTTGATGCTACGTACTGATGTGCTTGATGCTAGTACTGTAGAGCAATGAGTCGCATGTCAACACAAGCACCGAAGTCAACATTACCTTCCTTCAATTGGGCCAACTGGCGGTGAATCGAGGAAGTACCGTACATACTGGCGAAACTAAAATGAGCTCTAACATGGAAATTGAGCGTTTCCGGACACATGTCCACATAACATCTTTTCTTTATTTGTGTGTGAGGAATGTTTCTGAAAGTTTGGCCGTACCTTTTTGTAACAACCTGTATAAGAACCAAACTTTCCTCTTTCAGCATTTAGCACAAAAAAACCTGAGGAAGCCCACTTGTAATTGTGGCCGAAACGTGGAAAGTTTTACACATTGACAATGCGATCACAGACCCAGAAGAATTTATTGGCTGTTATAAAGTTCTCAGCTGCCTCAAATCCCACAAATGAAGTTCGTATGCGCGCTTAAACTCAATCACCAAAACCGCCGTCAAATATCCCAAGCCCAACGAAAAGTAAGAGGCCGCCGCTCAGACTATCTCGACCGCCGCCACCGATGTACCTTCAAACGACGGGAGACTGCTCACGACATAACAAAGACTCGAGACGAAAGATGGAAGACCAAAGATCGCATGTGCACTGCTGCTCGCCTTTAAATACACTGTTACGTTACACACTACTCCATTCGTGTTAAATATTGAAACGATGACCACTAATCCGAACTTAGGCTCTACACGAACTATATACACATATTATTAGAATAGACCCACAGTCATAAAGGCCATCTAGCGACCTCTCATTACAAAAACTGTGTAATATTACACAGCATATTTGCAAAATTCATAAACATGCTTACATCTGGTTTTGCCGTATGAAAGATTTACCTTAAAATAACAAAATTCAAATGGCCAGGTTGAAGAATTTTGCTTGATGGCCATTTACATAAATAATCATTTAAGATATGTGTGATAGTTAACGGTACATAATCATTACCTGGAATGATTACGTGAGGAACTAGGTCACTCATACTGCATTCATACCACATGCAGTTTGTGGAGGATTTTTAGTTGTGACACATTTGCATATGTAACTCTTATAAAATCGTATGTAATCCATACATATTAAAAAAGTGTGTATGTGTGTGTGTGTGTGTGTGTGTGTGTGTGTGTGTGTGTGTGTGTGTGTGTGTGTGCAAACATCTCCTCCTAAACCACTGGACCGATTACGACCACTCTTGGTATACATGTCTCTTAATGTCAAGCAACAATCGCTGTCGGGGTAAGAACCACTTACCTGTCATAATTCAGGAGATGAGACGTCATAAACATCGATATGCGTAAAGAACTGCTGCATAACGCATGACGTTTAAATTTCTTACTTCTTTGCTAGCAGCTCTATTCGTAACACTTTTGCAGACAGTTTTCACATACGCCGCTGAATATACTTACAAAATAATATGTAGGTCAGGAGATATGAGTCATAAACACAGAGACGCGCGAAAAAATACCGCACCATGCGTGAAGTTTTAATACTTTCATTCTTGACTACTAACAAGGGAACCTCCCCATCGCACCCCCCTCAGATTTAGTTAAAAGTTGGCACAGTGGATAGGCCTTGAAAAACTGAACACAGATCAATCGAGAAAACAGGAAGAAGTTGTGTGGAACTATGAAAAAAATAAGCAAAATATATAAACTGAGTAGTCCATGCGCAAGATATGCTAAACAAGGACACATACGCTGAGCAGTGCCGTGGTCCCGTGGTTAGCGTGCGGAGCTGAGGAACGAAAGGTACTTCGTTCAAGTCTGCCTTCGAGCGAAAAGTTTAATTTTTTATTTTCAGACAATTATTATCTGACGTGTTTTCCTGTGGAGGAATCGGTTGACGTATGACCTTGCGATCTAATATTTTCGGTTCCCATTGGAGAGGCACGTCCTTTCGTCTACTAATCGCACGGTTTTGCGGTGCGGTCGCTAAACACAGACACTAAACTTATTACAGTGAACAGAGACGTCAATGAACGAACGGACAGATCATAACTTTGCGAAAATAAGGAAAGTAAACTTTTCACTCGAGGGAAGACTTGAAGGAAGGATCTCTCGTTCCGCAGCTGCGCACGCTAACCACGGGACCACGGCGCTCGTTAACTTACACTGTACTTGATGTTGCGTATCTTGCACATGGACTATTCAGTTTGTATATTTTGCTTATTTTTTTCATAGTTCCACACAACTTCTTCCTGTTTTCTCGATTGATCTGTGTTCAATTTTTCAAGACATATCCACTGTGCCAACTTATAACTAAATCTGAGGAGGGTGCGATGGGGAGGTTCCCTTGTAAGACACTCCTACAGTCGAGTCACCTTAAGGAAATCCGTGACACCTGGCAGCGCTATTGACAGTTTTCAACTGTGAAGCGCAAACGGCTGTAGGCGAAAACAAAAGCCGTATAAGAGTTATGATGAGGCGTTACCATAGAAACGTTTACAGAATCGCGTTGTTGACATGCGACGCAACTGTAGTTAAACATCTGTAGATTATGCATATTTCTTTGTACGACTGCTTCATAATTACAGAGGTGTTTCCACAAATACATGGAAATGATTTTTTTTTCTATCATGACGAATTGTTTTTGTGCTTGAGTACAATCTGCGCCAGACTGTGGATAAGTTCCCAGTCACGGAGAATGAGGTAGGCTCAGACACATCACAGTATCCAAAACTCTGTAGGGTAATGTCTTTAATACAGTGGGGATGGCCAGATCACTTACAAAAGGCATTGATTCACGGTGCAAAACATTACTTTATTACGTCATCAACTAAAAACTATGGTCTGTGAATACTAATAATGACAAAAGAAGAAGAATTCCTCATTGTTATTGCACCCTCGCTCTGCCCCCACGTCCTCCAGTTGTTTCACACATCGCACTGGGGAGTGTCAAGAAAGAAAGCACTTGTGTACTGGCTCGATATCTCGTGGAAGTAGACCGCACTGTCCCGTTCTATCACCCTTGCGCCCAAAACTAGGTCAGCCCCAGTAAAAGTCTAACATTTTCTAAGTTTCTTTGTTTAGAACAGAGTCTTCATCTAACTTTCCCTCTTGCTCTGTTCCTCTGTATTAAAAATATGCCCTATGTTGTTTTTATTTTATTTGGTCTTCGTTTTTTCGCCAAACATTTGATTGCCGTACATATTCCATTTGTTTTTAACTAAATACGGCAACTTTTCTTGGCATCCTGAAGTGCTGAGATTTACTTTCCTTAGACAAAAAGTCTACTGTCGGTACTAATTGTCAACATTAACTTCTAATGGATCATTTCACTGTGTAATTCAAAGGCAGCCGTGGACCACTTATTACGTCCCCGCATGTCTATTTTATTGTAATCTATTGTGACACTTGTAACTTGCTGCTTACGTAGTGTCCTTGATGGTTTAAGTTAGATTCTCTACACCTACTATAAAACCAACACTTTCTAATCTGTATTGAGTAAGCCGACGGGAGTGACAGAGAGGTTCTAGGCGCTTCAGCCTGGAACCGCGGGACCGCTACGGTCGCAGGTTCGAATCCTGCCTCGGGCATGGATGTGTGTGATGTCCTTAGGTTAGTTAGGTTTAAATAGCTCTAAGTTATAGGGGACTGATGACCTCAGCTGCTAAGTCCCATAGTGCTCAGAGCCATTAATTATACTGAGTAAGGTAAACGATTAAGTAGCACAATCACTAAATCATCATTAGTTCATCATGAGTAGTTATTTGTACAATGTATTCGGATAACGTAAATGTTGTTACAAACACAAACGGGTCGCACGCACAGGGAAGTTTCCTCAGTACACTGACTTAAACAGCAGTCCGACGGTTAACTGCTACATTTTATGAACTCATGACCAATCGAAACAGCGAGCTAAGCCGCATTTCAAAAAATCGTTACTCTATATGTAGGAATAAGAATTTCGTTGCAGAGCTATGGAATCCACCAGCCGAGAACGGACATGACAACTTATTCCTTTTTTTTAGTAAATTAAAAGCCAGAAACAGAAACGAACAAAAACACCAAATTTGTTGGGGAAATGATATGAGTCTGCACACTTTTGCTTCCGAATTAATTTAGGACTAGTTCATTGTTTTCTGTGGCGAAACAATGTTTGTTAAATGTTTATTAAATGACAGTACCAGTATACGATCTTTTATTCAGTCTACATCTACATCTGCATCTGTGACATGTGTACCATTCTGAAAAGCATGGCAGAGGGTATGACACACTGTATCAGTTATTACGGTTTTTTCCCGTTCCATTCATATATGGAGCGCGGGAAGACTGACTAAATGCCTGTGTGGGCGCTTTATTACTCTTATTTTGTCCTTACGATCCCCACGGGAGCGATACGTAGGGGCTGTAGTATTTTCCTAGAGTCATCATTTAAAGCCGGCGCCTGAAAATTTGTAAGTCGGCTTTCTCCGGATGATTTACGTATACCTTTTACTGTGTGTCATAACAGTTGCTTCAGCATCTCTGTGATACTTTCCCATGCGTCAGACAAACCTGCGACCCTTCGTGAGCCCTTCTCTGTATGCTGCGTATATTCAAATCCGCTGTCAGTGCTACTTGGTACGGCTTCCACACACTTGAGCCATATTCTAGAATGAGTTTTAGGGGTGATTTTTAAGCAATGGCCTTTGTAGACTGATTGCATGTTGCCACTACTCTACCAATAATCAGCAGTCTGTCACCTGCTTCACCTGTGACTAAGCCTATGTGATTGTTCTACATCATGTCCCAACAAAGTTTTACGCTCAGGTATTCATATGGGTTAACCGATTCCAGCTGTGACTTACTGATATTACTATCATAGGATACTACGCCTATCTGTTTTATGACATGTCTAGTTTTACGTTCCTGAACATTTAAATGAAATTGCCAGCCTTAGCACCACTTCGAAATCTTATCAAGATCTGACTGGATATTTGTGCAGCTTTGCTCAGAAGGATCATCATTATAGATTATTGCTCATCTGCGAAAAGTCAACATAACTTGAAAAACGTTTCAGACAAACAGTAAAATTTGTATCAAGGTTTTCTGTTGTCGTAATAGATATCTCGCTTTGGTTGTTAATCGCTTCAGTTCTAAAACGCTACTGGTAATAGCTTACATCTAGCATATCAGACCCCAAAAGCAAAAGATAATTAGTAAGCTTAGTTTAAAGTTATTTGCTTACTGTTCTGTGAAACACTGCTCCAGACACATTGCAGCCCTTCCGTGTTTGCTGTTGCCAGGTGAGGGATGAGTTAAGTTCCCGTTCATAAGCAGCTGGGTATCGTCCTCACTACTGGCAAGCGATTTGATGCTGATGCGAGTGGGTGTGTTGTGAGGGCTTCCAAGAGTCAAGTATCAGAGATACCAAAGCTACCACATATACTGTCCTCTCCTGTGGACACTGTTCTTCTGCGGGAAATGCAGGACGTATCACTGCTCGTCTACTTGACTATGAATGACATGTCCATGATAGATCTAGGCGTCCTGTACTAGGGACACAGGAACCAGGGAGAAATCAGAATGTCAGACCTATCCCAGTAACCAAAAAATTCGAGGAACTATTTTATACTGAGACTGAAACTCTGACAGTGAGACTCACTTCACCTCTTGGGATGCATGCTGTGTCCCGTGTGAGTCGGAGGCAAACACAAAAGGGGTCCATCAATCGTCGACAGCTCAAATGTATGGCTAATAATGGTACCCCTATCGGAAATGGCAGCAACGGATGGGGAGGAAAACAACGTGCACTAAGTGTGTATGCCTGGGGGCCTTATTCAACATGTCAAAGAGGCTATTCCAGTTGCCATTGAGAGAACAGGGCGTAACTAGTTGAAGACTGTGACGCACATTGCCTTTCATTTGGGCTCTGAGGTCATACGTACTTGGATCATTTCAGCAACTGGTAGAGAATGTTGAGAATACCAGACTTGATCACTGGGTTTCAACAAAGCTCACAATCTGCAGCATGGTCCACAGAACAGATCGTGGTCCCCTGGTTCTGAGTCCAATGGGAGGCTTGAACCGTCAACTGTGAAGGTTATGTGACAAGCTGGACTATAGCTTCCTAGACTTACAACATAGGGTTGAGAACTTAAAGCCCTCCCCCCCCCCGCCCCCTCCCCTTAAAGGGTCAGGTATGCACTGTACATAAGAGGTTGCTACACAGGCAGCTGTGTGTAAGATACACTCAAATGTGTTTTTGATTAGGCGACTCTCCATCCAGTCCAGCTAACGATAGCTGTTGGAGACCCGGAAGTAATATAAAATTCAAAGAAACATCCCTCACAAGCGAACGTACTAAAATGCTAGTGGTTAACGGCCAAAGCATTCGTAAAAAAGCGCTCCAGTTTGAAGTGCTCCCAAAAACCAGTGAACGGTTTTTACTAGGTGCAGAAAGCTGGGTCAAATCCAAAGTTGACAGCAGTGAGGTTTGTCGGAAAAATTTAAGCGTATATCGAAAGGATAGGCAAATGCGGAATGGAGGTGGTATCTGTTGCAGTCGTCCAGAAACTCAAACGCACCGAAATACAAACAGAAACTGCATAGGAGACTGTTTGGGAAAGACTAAGTATCAGGAGTGAGCATAAAATTATAACTGGATCCTTCTATTGACAAGTACACTCACCTCCTGATGTAACCGAAAACTTTAGAGAAAACCTCAGTCTGCTTGCACGTAAATCGCCAATCTTACTGAAATCGTCAGAACAGACTTTAATCATCCAACATTCAATTGGGATAGTTACAGCTCTTTTAGTGGTGGGTGTGACAAGACATTCTGTGAAACGTTACTGGATGTTTTCTCTGAAAACTACCTAGAACAGATAGATCGGTATCGCACTCATGGTGAAAGTATATATATGATGGCAACGAATAGACCTGTCCTCTTTGAGGATGTCCATACCGAAACTGTTATCAGTAACCATATGGCAGTTGGAGTAATACTGACTGCCAAAGTACAAAGGGCAGCTAAAACAAGTAGAAAGAGTTATATGTTCAGTAAACTAGATAAAGAAGCAGCAGAGTCATGTCTCAGTGAGGCACTTGAAACTTTTAGCCAAGACAGGAACACGTAGAGGAAGTATGGTTCGAGTTTGAAAGAATAGCTGACGATGCACTGGATAGATATGCACCCAGTGACACAGTTCAAGATGAGAAGGACCCTCCATGGTATAGAGTCCCTGTAAAGACGGCTCTAAAGAAACAGACACTACTGCCTATTAGGTGTAAAACAAGTCACAGGGCTATAGATAGAGAAAGGCTGATTGAAATTCGTTAGGCTCTTAAGAGAGCAATGTCTGAAGCCTTCACTGACTACTGTTGCAGAATACTGTCGGAATATCTTTTACAAAATGCAAAGAAATTCTGCTGATATTTAATTGCTGTTAGTGGCACCAAATTCAGTCAGTCACGCAGAACAAAGGAACGCAAATTGAGCGTAACACAGCAAAAGCAGAAATGCTAAACTCCGTTTTCAAATGTTCCATTACAAAGGAAAACACAGAAGTACTGCCCCAGTTAGTTCTTGTAGCTCTGAAAAGATGAGCGAAATAGATATTAGTGTCAGTGGTGTTAAAATTGAATAAAGCTCCAGGGCCAAATGGAATTACGATCAGACTCTGTTCTAAATTTGCGACTGAGTTACCCATCTACATCTACATCTACATTCATACTCCGCAAGCCACCTGACGGTGTGTCGCGGAGGGTACCTTGAGTACCTCTATCGGTTCTCCCTTCTATTCCAGTCTCGTATTGTTCGTGGAAAGAAGGATTGTCGGTATGCCTCTGTGTGGGCTCTAATCTCTCTGATTTTATCCTCATGGTCTCTTCGCGAGATATACGTAGGAGGGAGCAATATACTCTTCGGTAAATATATGTTCTCGAAACTTCAACAAAAGCCCGTACCGAGCTACTGAGCGTCTCTCCCGCAGAGTCTTCCACTGCAGTTTATCTATCAACTCCGTAACGCTTTCGCGATTACTAAATGATCCTGTAACAAAGCGCGCTGCTCTCCGTTGGATCTTCTCTATCTCTTCTATCAACCCTATCTGGTACGGATCCCACACTGTTGAGCAGTATTTAAGCAGTGGGCGAACAAGCGTACTGTAACCTACTTCCTTTGTTTTCGGATTGCATTTCCTTAGGATTCTTCCAATGAATCTCAGTCTGGCATCCGCTTTACCGACGATCAACTTTATATGATCATTCCATTTTAAATCACTCCTAATGCGTACTCCCAGATAATTTATGGAATTAACTGCTTCCAGTTGCTGACCTGCTATTTTGTAGCTAAATGATAAGGGAACTATCTTTCTATGTATTCGCAGCACATTACACTTGTCTACATTGAGATTCAATTGCCATTCCCTGCACCATGCGTCTATTCGCTGCAGATCCTCCTGCATTTCAGTACAATTTTCCATTGTTACAACCTCTCGATACACCACAGCATCATCCGCAAAAAGCCTCAGTGAACTTCCGATGTCATCCACAAGGTCATTTATGTATATTGTGAATAGCAACGGTCCTACGACACTCCCCTGGGGCACACCTGAAATCACTCTTACTTCGGAAGACTTCTCTCCATTGAGAATGACATGCTGCGTTCTGTTATCTAGGAACTCTTCAATCCAATCACACAATTGGTCTGATAGTCCATATGCTGTTACTTTGTTTTTACTCTGTTAAAAATAATAATCTCTCGTAGATCCCTTGAACAAAAATCCGTGCCCGTTAGTTGGAAGAAAGCACAGATCACACTCGTCTAGAAGAATGGTAGCAGAAATGATCTACAAAATACCGTCCAGTATCATTATGTCTAAATTTATACCCGTAGCTGACCCGTTGAGCCGGCCAGTGTGGCCACGCGGTTAAAGGCGCTTCAGTCTGGAACCACGCGACCGCTACGGTCGCAGGTTGGAATCCTGCCTTGGGCATGGATGTGTGTGATGTCCTTAGGTTAGTTAGGTTTAAGTAGTTCTAAGTTCTAGGGGACTGATGACCTCAGATGTTAAGTCCCATAGTGCTCAGAGCCATTTGAACCATTTTTTTTTACCCGTTGAGTTCAGACGCAATGAGGTATCTCAAACAGTATGACCAATGAGGGAACAGGGCCACTGATTTACGACCCTTATGTGAGCAACCACCAAGTGTCACTTTCAGGGTCACCCCTCCATAATCACTGGAAGGTCATCCCTCCCCCTCCCCATCTCTCTAGGCCAACTGGGTGATGCATAACTGGTGATAACTTCAAAGGGGCGTTATTCTATTGGCTGAGGATTAGAAGCACAGTCCACGTGGTTGTTAGTTGTCTTAATTAATATAATTTACGACCCAAAATGACTGCTGCATCAAATCTTGGCTGATTTTACACATTTATGTCACCCCTTATATCTATTACTAAAATTTATGACGCAAAATGGCCTTCGGATGTTTTACCGAGCTGTCCTTAATCGTAAATACTACAGTTTATGATGCACCATGATGTCACAATAAAACGTGACTGCCTAAGAGGACTCCGACATCATGGAACTACTGTAGATATGTAAAAGCAATGGGAATACACTAGTGTCCCACATTTCCAAGTTTAAATGACTTTCCCTCACCCAACTGTAGGCCACTTGAGCTGCTACCACCACCACTGGAATAGGACAGGGACAATAAGGACGTGCCGGCCGTGGTGGCCGAGCGGTTCTAGGCACTTCAGTCCGGAACGGCGCGACTGCTACGGTCGCAGATTCGAATCCTGCCTCGGGCATGGATGTGTGTCATGTCCTTAGATTAGTTAGGTTTAAGTAGTTCTAAGTCTAGGGGACTGATGACCTCAGATGTTAAGTCCCATAGTGCTTAGAGCCATTTGAACCATTGAATCAATGAGGACGTGTTTATTTAAAACAGACACTCTCCACTGGCCAAGCACCAACGGCACCTACGCGTAGCGTCGAGGGCCACCAGTATGGGATAAACGCAACAGTATTTCAACTGCGCCGCGGCTACAAAGTCCGCAGGCAGCTTGCGCCACCACCATCTAAGTGGGAGATCCAGCCAGAAATGATTTTAATAGCGCGGCCAGTAGTATCGCGAAGCTGGGAAGTGGTGAAGGCTACAGTATGGACAATTACGCACCAATCGTACGATGAGAACAGATGAACCTCTGTGTCCTTCTCCTCTGTACACGACAGCATGTACTTTGTACAGTTGCCTTGTACAATGTGGCAGCAGAATGCAAGGGGATTTTACAAGAAATCATAGCTCGCATAAAGAGTTTTAGCTGTGTAATACATGCATTCATTTACGTCAGCTGTACTATATGCTAAAGCACCGCATTCTCCCCACGTTGTACGGAGAGCTCTGATATCAATCAAGTTCAGGAAGTGATTTCAAACTTAGCACAATTAGGAGATAATACCCATCCCAATACTCCTAGTTAAACATCTGGTGTGATAAACTAAACGTGCAATTATTATTGAGAAATGTAATAGTAATTAGGAAGCAAACATCTGCAGCAGAGAGCGACAGTGAAGTATTTTGCTGATACAACTTAGGGTTTGTTAGCATTTCATTTTACTTACCACTGCACCACTGTGTGTGATTTAAGCACAAACTGCAATATTCAAAAGTTGGAGATGGTGGATGAGTCAGCAAATCACTTTTACATAATTTTTACTATTCGATCTAGAAAGGGAAAATTGGTCTGATCTAAAAATAAAATGCTGTCATTGTCTTGCAGAAGTTATAGCCATGTCACAGTAAACCTCCAATTTTATAGTTCTGGAAGGAATTTACCACTACGGAAATAACCAAGGTTGAGTACACTGTTGGACGATTGCCAAACTATGATATAAAAACAGAAAGAAAAGGTCTGATGACAATAAACCAATTTAAGATGAAAGATGAGGATGCAGAAGCAGTATACTCGCAGGCTGTAGTTTTAATGGTGAGAGTATAGAGAAAGGGAGATTGATAGTCCTACAGAGCAATGATGAAATAAATCTTCCTGCTGCAGCTATAATTATACATTGCTTAGTTTAGCATCCACAGACTAGCATTACTTTGTGAAACAATATCTACCCACAAGGTGTTAACACACACAATGTAGAGCTACTTTAACAGTACAGAATGATTTATGGGGGAGAGATGGTGTAATACAAATATTGTTCATTTTTTCCACGTGCTGTTCGGGAGTGGAATAGTCAATATGTCTGACTTTAATATCGGATTTAGGCTAGAGCAGCGTATATATCCTTCCACAAGGGCAGTTCACATGTGTGTGGTGGTAGGAAAAAAGATATTTTAGAAATAAATCTATTTCTTACATTTCTTCCCGAAGGTAGAACCAGATTACAGTTTAGAGCCTCTAGGTGACATGTGGATGGGGTTCGCCATTTACATCTAAACACATACTCCACAAGCCACTGTACAGTGCGTGGTGGAGGGTATATCGTGACACTATTATCGATTTTCTGTCTTATTCCACCATCATCTACTGATAGAGGATAAACCGACTAGGTATATGCCCCTGCACATGCCTCTAATCTATTTATTCAAAAAATGGTTCAAATGGCTCTGAGTACTCTGGGACTTAACATCTGAGGTCATCAGTCCCCTAGAACTCAGAACTACTTAAACCTAACTAACCTAAGGACATCACACACATCCATGCCCGAGGCAGGATTCGAACCTGCGACCGTCACGGTCGCGCGGTTCCAGACTGAAGCGCATAGAACCGCTCGGCCACCCCGGCCGGCTAATCTCTTTATTATCTTGTTCTTATGATTGCTAGTGAGACATGCGGTCCGCAGCTCGTGGTCGTGCGGTAGCGTTCTCGCTTCCCACGCCCGGGTTCCCGGGTTCGATTCCCGGCGGGGTCAGGGATTTTCTCTGCCTCGTGCTGACTGGGTGTTGTGTGATGTCCATAGGTTAGTTAGGTTTAAGTAGTTCTAAGTTCTAGGGGACTGATGACCATAGATGTTAAGTCCCATAGTGCTCAGAGCAGAGCCAGACATGCGGTGGTGGTGGCAGAATGCTATCACGGTCTTTGTTGAATGCAGTTTCTTTAATTTCAACCGATAGCGTTTCAAAAGCATTAAGTTGTCTTTTTCCAGGGATTCCCAGAGCTTTTCTGTTACATTTTTCGAATGTAGTATACGAACCTGACAGGATCGTAGCAGCTTCATTGAGTCTCCGATACTACCCAACAGATCATTTACCGGTTCAGTAAAACACACACACAATATATACACACTTCACGCATACACAACAATTTATTTTTTGACTGGGACCACGTTCTCATGAAAGCAAGTTCTCCTAGAAATAAATAAATATGGTTACAATCGACTTGTTCCGACCAAAATTTTTGGCAGGTTTCGTTTGGTTGTAACAAGTACGCAGGAACTAGTAAGCACCACCCATTTATTCCCAATTGGGATCCCCAATTCGCCCCACTATCAGCTTGGCAGATATTTTCCCGAGTAGAACAGCGACTCTCCAATGGGTCGGATTGTATTGACGCGGCTGCTTCACAGGTCAGCCAAAACCAATCAAGTATGCGAGTTTATCAATAGTAATGTTTTGTGAAACACTTTTTTCCTTAAGATTGTACCAATGATCTTCAACCTGGCATATGCTTTTCCTACATTATCTTTTATGTAGCCGTTCCAATTTATTTCGCTCCGGACGCTTACTCGTATGTATTTTATGGTAGTTACTGTTTCCAGCGATACCGTAATAGAACAGAACTGAATTTATTCTCCTTTGTATGCACAATATGGTACATTTATTTACAGCAAGTGTCAGTTCGCTGTCAGTTTGGCAGTGGATTTGAAAGGTCAGTTGAACGCAAGAATGTGCGTGTGTTGAAAAGAGTTTGTAAGGTGGACATCAGAAAATGTAAAATAAGTAACTGAGTATTGTGGAAGTAGTTCAAGTGATGCAGGAAGTGGGTACGCAGCAAGTGGGTACTGCAATATCTGCGTGTGTCTGGTTATGAATAACCATTAATGCGCGCTCATCTGGGTATAGATTGGGCCGAAAACTGAACGAAGGATAGCGGTTTGAAGGGCAGAGGAAGAAAAGTGCCAAGGCAAAGTGCGATAGTATGGTCGGGCAGTAAGAGAAGTAGCGGATTGCTAGCTATCTGCGACGGAGCATGCAAGGGTTGGGTAAGTTAGTTGTGGGTATCATGCAGGCGGATACCTTTGACAATGCGATGCGTTGTCACTTCGCAGCTCCACCTGGGTACGGGCGTTGTTTTCTCGGTAAACCTGTAACAGTTGAGTTCTTCATCTGTTAGTGTCCGATAGGTCATATACCGGATGCGCAGTGTAGGTTAGTGCAGGCTGTTTGTTTGTGCGTTAGCATGCTAGTTTATCGGCTTCCGTGCAGTTGCCTGTTGGTCGGCTGTGATAGCAGCTTGCATGTCCAGTCAGTATTGCTGATGTGCAGAAGCTCACCGATGTTGTCGCTTGTGATGGTGTATTGGCTCGCCATAGGTAGTTAGGCCCTAGATAACAGTGTCTTTGGTTGCTTATGCTTGCACCTGTGGTTGTGATCAGAGTAAGGAGAAAGGATTGTTCGAGTGTCTCGAATCCTGTATAGTCATGTGGAGAGTTTTTTTTAATACTTCCTTGAGGGTTTGAAGCCGATTTTCATTGTGCGGATCCGCGGTGCAAGTATAGAGTGGAGCGTTGCTACTGATGCGTAGCAGTTCGTTCTGTGTGACCTGCAGGTGGTACAGGTGTGTAGGAACTGCGTATCCCCAGAGAGGAGCTGTGTATGTCGTTAGAGGTCTGATCAGTGTCATGTATATGGCGCTCGATATCCTCCTGTTTAGTGTACTTCCGCTGTTGAGTATAGGGTAGAGTTGTTCGAGCCTTGCGCACGTTCTGTTGGCAACGTATTCTATGTGGTAGCCCCATGTAAGCTTCCAGTCCAGTCAGACACAGGCGTATCTAATTTGCTCTCGCAAACGTATTGGGCGTGCGTGTCTACAGTGCTGATGTTAGCGCAGTAGTTGCGGTCTGTGTGTGAACAGAACTACTTCGCACTTGTCGACGTTTACTTTACTACGTGATCGTTCGAACCAAGGCACGGCAGTTCTGTAATCGTGAATTTGTGTTCGACGGTTTCCAATCTCGAGCAAGGATTGCTGTGTCATCCGCACAGATGGCTAACGTCGTATGCTGTGTTGCTAGTAGATCATTAATGTAGAGGCTGAACAAGGTGGGCCCCAGTATGCTTCCCTGGGGTGCTCGAGCTTGAATAGCGTGTCGTGTCGACTGTTTGCCCTGGACGTCAGTGCTGAAACATCTGTTGGTGAGATATGAGTGTATGAGACGTACGAGCCTGTCGGAGAAATCAGCATCGCTTAGCTTGCGTATGAGGCCGCTGTGCCAGAGACGGTGGAAAACTTTTTCAGTGTCCAGGAACACAGACCCTGAGGCTTTGTTCGCGTTGTGGCCGTGTGCTATACGTTCCACTACGTGAAGGACTTGTTGTGTTGTAGAGCGGTGATTCCTAAAGCCGAACTGCTTCGGCCTTAGAGTGTCGTTGGCGATGCAGTGCCTAGTGATGCGTTTTAGTATTATCTTCTCGACAATCTTGCTGAGCGAGCACAGCAGACTGATAGATCGGTAATTTTGTGGGTGGGTCTTTCCCTGACTTCCTGAATATCAGACTTTGTCCGCCTTCGAAAGTCAGAGAAGTGTTGGTGTTGTATCTCTATCTGTGAGCTCCTGGAGTACACGGTTTTGAATGCCATTGGGTTAGTTGGTTGGTTGGTTGGTTCGGGGAAGGAGACCAAACAGTGAGGTCATCAACCCAATTAGATGAGGAAAAAACGGGGAAGAATGCCCTTTCGAGGGAACCATCCCGGCATTTTTCCTAAAGCGATTTAGGGTAATCACGGGAATCGTAAATCAGGATGGCTGGAAGGGTATTTGAAGCGTCGTCCTCCCGAATGTGAGTCCAGTGTGCTAACTACATGTCATAGGGAGCAGGGGCTTCCCTAGCATTGGAATGCTTGCCAGCCCATGTGATTTAATTTGTGGTAGTACGTCTGATCTCGTTCCGTGCGGGGTGGGCTACAAGTCGTGTAATCTCCTGCTCCATGCCAAGTGTGAATGCTGGATCTGGTGGAACCAGAGTCGGCATGAAAGACGCTGCAAGTGTTCTGACCATAAGCTCTGCCTTCCCCTTTGCGGAGTATGCAGGGCCGTCAGGGCCTTGTAGAGTAGGAATGCAGTGTTGCTCCATGGTGAAGTGCATCGCTAGCTTCCACACGCCAGGACGTGTGGCATGTAGCACTGCTAGTATCTGCCCCAACTGTTGGTTTCTAAATGTTTGTTCAAAGTGGTTCAAATGGCTCTGAGCACTGTGGGACTTAACATCTGAGGTCATCAGTCCCCTAGAACTCAGAACTACTTAAACCTAACTAACCTAAGGACATCACACACATCCATGCCCGAGGCAGGATTCGAACCTGCGACCGTAGCGGTCGCGCGACTCCAGACTGAAGTGCCTAGAACCGCTCGGCCACACCGGCCGGCTAAATGTTGGTATTTTCTCCCGTATTAGTCCCTGTAGTCTGTTAAAGTGCAGTTTATTGAATGGACTGCTGGTACGCTGCCACAGAGTCCACTCCACGCACTTGTGGCTCAGTATCCTGTGTGGTTCCGTGTCTTGCAGTCTTCCTTCCGTGTAAAGTATCACAGGCATGTGGTCTGTGTTCAGATCGTTTTCAGCCATAATGCTGAATGTGCGTATGATGCCCATGATGAGGACTACGTCTAACACGTCTTGCCTGAATTGGGCCTGTGCAGGCACATACGTGGGGACGTCCGGCCCTAGTACTCACATCAAAAAAAGTTTTGCATCACCTCGGTTCCGAGAGTTCCGGAAACTGTACAGAAAATTGGAGTAGAGATCAAAATAATAATCAATTCTGCCCTTTTTATTTCTCATGAAAACCACACGTTACATGTTCTACCACCATACAGCGAGACCTTCAGAGTTGGTGGTCCAGATTGCTGTACACATCGGTACCTCTAATACCTAGTAGCACGTCCTCTGGCGTTGATGCATGCCTGTATTCGTCGTGGCATACTATCCACAAGTTTATCAAGGCACTGTTGGTCCAGATTGTCCCACTCTTCAACGGCGATTCGGCGTAGATCCCTCAGAGTGGTTGGTGGGTCACGTCGTCCATAAATATCCCTTTTCAATATATCCCAGGCATGTGCGTTAGGGTTCATGTCTGGAGAACATGCTAGCCACTCTAGCCGAGCCATTCGGAAATTCACAAGATGTGCACGATGGGGCCGCGAATTGTCGTCCATGAAGACTAATGCCTCGCCAATATGCTGCTGATATGGTTGCACTATCAGTCGGAGGATGGCATTCACGTATCGTACAGCCGTTACGACGCCCTCCATGACCACCTGCGGAGTACGTCGGCCCCACATAATGCCACCCCAAAACAGAATGGAACCTCCATCTTGCTGCACTCGCTGGACAGTGTGTCTAAGGCGTTCAGCCTGACCGGGTTGTTTCCAAACACGTCTCCAACGATTGTCTGGTTGAAGCCGTATGCCACAGCCATCGGTGAAGAGAACATGATGCCAATAATGAGCAGTCCATTCGGCATGTTGCTGGGGCCATCTGTACTGCGCTGCGTGGTGTCGTGATTGTAAAAATGGACATCGCCATGGACGTCGGGAGTGCAGTTGCGCATCATGCAGCCTATTGCGCACAATTTGAGTCGTAGCGCAAAGTCCTATGGCAGCTCGAAAAGCATTATTCAACATGGTAGCGTTGCTGTCAGCGTTCCTCCGAGCCATAATCCGTAGGTAGTGGTCATCCTCTGCAGTAGTAGCCCTTGGGCGGCCTGAGCGAGGCTTGTCATCGACAGTTCTCGTCTCTCTGTACCTCCTCCATGTCTGAACAACATCGCTTTGGTTCAATCCGAGACGCCTGGACACTTCCCTTGTTGAGAGCCCTTCCTGCCACAGAGTAAAAATGCGGACGCGATTGAACCGCGGTATTGATCGTGTAGGCATGGTTGAACTACAGACAACACGATCCACGTACCTCCTTCCTAATGGAATGACTGGAACTGTTCGGCTGTCGGACCCCTCTGTATTTAGGTGCTTCTCATGCATGGATTTAACATCTTTGGGTGGGTTTAGTGACATCTCTGAGCAGTCGAAGGGACTGTGTCTGTGATACAATATCCGCAGTCAGGAGTTCTGGGAACTGGGGTGATGCGAAACTTTTTTGATGTGTGTTTAATGTAGCCTCAGCCTAGTCCATTTTCGTATAGTTTCTTGCCGTTGGAGGTACGTATTCGTGAATTCCAGTCGGGATGTTTTGTCTTTAAATCTCCAGCGGAGATTATCCGCCGTGCTATGTTGATAATTGCGCTGATATCGCGTGTTACCGTGATTATGTTGATAACTGTGCTGATATCGCGTGTTACTTTGTTTTAAGTGGGTTGTAAAGTGACACCAGAGTAGTGTTAGCTCCGTTGAACTTGGCCATGACGTCCATACCCTGTAGTCTCTCAAGCGCAGGCAGGTCGATGTCCGAGAGTCTTTGTGTATGATGATGGCTGTGCCTCCCACCTTCCAGCTGTCCGCTTGGTTGATACATAGGCAAGCAGTGTCTCGTGCACGAGAGAGATTCGGATGCTCTTGTGCTCCATGAACGCTACCAATTCGGTTCTTTTGGGTAAGATCCCGTTCGTATCCCACAACAGGACCTATGTTATCATTTGCGTTGCGGGGCTGGTGTGGTGCGTTGTCCTTGAGTTGGTGTAAACAGTGGTGTGAGAATAGTTTGTATGTAAGATCAGTTGAGCGAGTCCGACATGAACTGCACATGAGGAGTTGTGACCCCCCCTCCATATCCTCATGATTATTTCAGTGGCTGCGAGTCCATGCAGTAACGTCTCAGTTATTATTTGGAATGTAGTGTTGATGCTGGATGTGTCGGCCTGTGGGTTATTGGTGGTGTTGGCGGCCGCTGGTGCTTGTGGTGGCGTCGGGTTTGCTCTGTCTTGTGAATCAATTGTTTCTGGAGTTGTTGTGGGTTCCTGTGTGGTCTCTGTGGTGAGTGAATGTGTACTGTGGGTCGTTGGGTTGGTGTTCGAGTTGTGTACCTGCGTGTTGGTGTCTTGTTAAGCTCCAAGTCCGACACACTATTTTAATCTTCCAGTTTCCAGTTCAGTCAGCGCAGATTTAGAGGAGCTATCCTGGTATTCATGTTAAGCAATGTAGGGAAACCACGGAAAACCTAAATCTGATGGCCGGTCAGAGATTCGAACCGTTGTTCTCCTTATAAGGTTATGGGTATGTAGGCACGCTAATCGGCTGCATAGAGGTAAGGTGTGTTTGATGTACAGCTGGTCACTAATGGGCCCAAGGGCTCAGTGCATGCTGTGGCAGTTTCTGCTTCCGACTAGATGACCGGCACAAGGAGGCCATGGCCGGAGATGAGGAAAACCCCTAAGCTGGGAATTAGGGCAGCTGTTACTTGCATGGCCTTTGTGCACGAAATGCTCCAAGAAATGGCGGAGTGTCAGACATTCTTAAACAAGGCTAAGTTACAGCTGTCTGAGATTAGACAATAACTCACATTAAATATTGATGCAAATCTGAATACATTCGCGATGTCAGAAAAATGAGATGCATCCAATTACACAACAATATCACAATATCTTTAAAACAATAGAAGTTAATATTTCACAGGAAACTTTAGGCCGAGCGCTGGAAGAAGGCAGACCCGCCTATGGTAATATTCATGATTCAATGATATAGATGACTGATTCTTGACAGTGAATTGCCGCTTCACTACTTTTGAAAGGACTGTATATTTCGAGAGTCTGAATGTGATCCAGAGTAGGGCTCTAACTTTCACGGCTTGATTTACAAAACTGAGAAAAGACAGCGTATGAGTTACTATTCTCTGCTTTGCATGTGTTAATTTGTGAATCATCATGTTGACCTCTGAACTGCTTTGTGTTGCTAAATGTTCGTAAATGGTTATTACAAAATGGAGTTATATTTCACAAATATTTTACGACTATTTAGTCTGGGATTTTCCTACCATTCTCATAACGCTCTCAACGCAGTTTTACTGTATTTGATAATGGTATTTTTGTCTGTGTTTTAACTGAATATCGTAAGACAACTTCCCAATTATTTGAGAAGTCATTTCTTGAATAAACGTTATTCAACGTAATTCTCTGCCGTCTACATCAATTACAGATGTTAGAATAGAATCCTTGTTATTTAACTATTCATTTAACTTCTATTTCATGTTTCTGTGTATTTTATTCAATCAGAATTATAGCCAACGCACAAACTGTTTGACTGCAGGATCACAGTTACGGGTTGTTATTTGCAGCAAATTAGCTGCAGGGCATCAAAGCAGACGTTCGCGGCTCGATCCTGTGACTACATCGAGCTGTGCAGACAGAGGTGTGCATAGCCGAAGTACCTATAGTATGAACAATATCAGGCAAATTCGTAACTGGTTTGCTCGTATGGACTGCTGTTTGGAATGTATCCGTTAGGTACTATCGCATCCTGAATACGAGTCCAGAGTCTTAATCACTGCGTTGTCATGCAGAAATATTGGGGGTGAGAAAAACCGACCGGTTAAAACCGATACCGGTATTTTACTTCTGAAGAACCGATATCTATTTGATCTAGGTTATAAAGTTTTTATTTTTATTTTTTACTAATGACCAAGTAAAATTGCCAATTAGCTGTATCAGCAGCGTTAAAATATCTCGTTCTTAAATAAACCTCTTTTAAAAAGGCGTGATTTTTACTCGTAAAATTTGCATTGATTTGAAATATTGCGTTATTACAGAATATGGGAAAGGCGATCAGTGCTATTTAAAAAACAATGCCGACAGAAACGAATTGTAAACAGATGGTATCAGCATAATATACACTACTGGCCATTAAAATTGCCACACCACGAAAATGACGTGTTACAGATGCGAAATTCAACTGACAGGAAGACGATGCTATGACAAGCAAATGATTAGCTTTTCAGAGCAATCACACAAGGTTGGCGCCGGTGGCGACACCCACAACCTGCTGACATGAGGAAAGTTTCCAACCGATTTCTCATACACAAACAGCAGTTGACCGGCGTTGCCTGGTGAAACGTTGCTGTGATGCCTCGTGTAAGGAGAAGAAATGCGTACCATCACGTTTCCGACTTTGATAAAGGTCTGATTGTAGCCTATCGCGATTGCGGTTTATCGTATCGCGACATTGCTGCTCGCGTTGGTCGAGATTCAATGACTGTTACCAGAATATGGAAACGGTAGGTTCAGGAGGGTAATACGGAACGCCGTGCTAGATCCCAACGGCCTCGTATCACTAGCAGTCGAGATGACAGGCATCTTATCCGCATGGCTGTAACGGATCGTGCAGCCGCGTCTCGATCCCTGAATCAACAGATGGCGAAATTTGCAAGACGACAACCATCTGCACGAACAGTTGGACGACGCTTGCAGCAGCATGGACTGACTATCAGCTCGGAGACCATGGGTGCGGTTACCCTTGACGCTGCATCACAGACAGGAGCGCCTGCGATGGTGTACTCAACGACGAACCTAGCTGCACGAATGGCAAAACGTCATTTTTTCAGATGAATCCAGGTTCTGTTTACAGCATCACGATGGTCGCATCCGTGTTTGGTGACATCGCGGTGAACGCACATTGGAAGCTTGTCTTTGTCATCGCCATACTGGCGTATCACCCAGCGAGATGGTATGGGGTGCCGTTGGTTACACGTCTCGGTCACCTCTCGTTTGCATTGACGGCACTTTCAACAGTGGACGTTATATTTCAGGTGTGTGATGACCCGTGGCTCTACCCTTCATTTGATCCCTGCGAAATCCTACATTTCAGCAGGATAATGCACGACCGCATGTTGCAGGTCCTGTACGGGCCTTTCTGGATACAGAAAATGTCCGACTGCTGCCCTGGCCAGCATATTCTCCAGATCTCTCACCAATTGAAAACGTCTGGTCAATGGTGGCCGAGCAACTGGCTCGTCACAATACGCCAGTCACTACTCCTAATGAAGTGTGGTATTGTGTTGAAGCTGCATGGGCAGCTGTACCTGTACACGCCATCCTAGCTCTGTTTGACTCAATGCCCAGGCGTATCAAGACCGTTATTACGGCCAGAGGTGGTTGTTCTGGGTACTGATTTCGCAGGATCTATGCACTCAAACTGCATGAAAATGTAATCACATGTCAGTTCTAGTATAGTATATTTGTCCAATGAATACCCGTTTATCATCTGCATTTCTTTTTGGTGTAGCAATTTTAAGGGCCAGTAGTGTATATGAATATAGTAACTGTTCTCGAAAGAACAGATACCATTGATGACCGTGCAGCTTCTCTAGAATAAATGATAATTAATTGAAACCCTCAGCTGCCGACAGTTGTTGATACACCTCGACGGTGTGATATACACCGATGAATAGCGCAACTGCAGGGACTTATCCCTTGCACGCTTCCCGTGAGACCCACATTCCCAACTGTCCACAGTCTACATACGTAATGTATTTGTTGCTGTTGTTGTCTTCAGCCCTGAGACTGGCTTGATGCAGCTCTCCATGCTACTCTATCCTGTGCAAACTTCTGCATCTCCCAGTACCTACTGCAACCTACATCCTTCTGAATCTGCTTAATGTATTCATCTCTTGGTCTCCCTCTACGATTTTTACCCTCCACGCTGCCCTCCAATACTAAATTGGTGATCCCTTGATGCCTCAGAACATGTCCTAACATCCGATCCCTTCTTCTGGTCAAGTTGTGCCACAAACTTCTCTTCTCTCCAATCCTATTCAATACTTCCTCATTAGTTATGTGATCTACCCATCTAATATTCAGCATTCTTCTGTAGCACCACATTTCGAAAGCTTCTATTCTCTTCTTGTCCAAACTATTTATCGTCCATGTTTCACTTCCATACATGGCTACACTCCATACAAATACTTTCAGAAAAGACTTCCTGACACTTAAATCTATACTCGATGTTAACAAATTTCTCTTCTTCAGAAACGCTTTTCTTGCCATTGCAGTCTACATTATATATCCTCTCTACTTCGACCATCATCAGTTATTTTGCCCCCCAAATAGCAAAACTCCTTTACTACTTTAAGTGTCTCATTTCCTAACCTAATTCCCTCAGCATCACCCGACTTCATTCGACTACATTCCATTATCCTCGTTTTCTTTTGTTGATGTTCATCTTATATCCTCCTTTCAAGACGCTATCCATTCCGTTCAACTGCTCTGCAGAATTACAATGTCATCGGCGAACCTCAAAGTTTTTATTTCCTCTCCATGGGTTTTAATACCTACTACAAATTTTTCTTTTGTTTCCTTTACTGCTTGCTCAATATACAGATTGAATAACATCGGGGAGAGGCTACAACCCTGTCTTACTCCCTTCTCAACAACTGCTTCCCTTTCATGTCCCTCGACTCTTATAATTGCCATCTGGTTTCTGTACAAATTGTAAATAGCCTTTCGCTCCCTGTATTTTACCCCTGCCACCTTCAGAATCTGAAAGAGAGTATTCCAGTCAACATTGTCAAAAGCTTTCTCTAAGTCTACAAATGCTAGAAACGTAGGTTTGCCTTTCCTTAATCTTTCTTCTAAGATAAGTCGTAAGGTCAGTATTGCCTCACGTGTTCCAGTATTTCTACGGAATCCAAACTGATCTTCCCCGAGGTCGGCTTCTACTAGTTTTTCCATTCGTCTGTAAGGAATTCGTGTTAGTATTTTGCAGCTGTGGCTTATTAAACTGATAGTTCGGTAATTTTCACATCTGTCAACACTTGCTTTCTTTGGGATTGGCATTATTATATTCTTGTTGAAGTCTGAGGGTATTTCGCCTGTTTCATACATCTTGCTCACCAGATGGTAGAGTTTTGTCAGGACTGGCTCTCCCAAGGCCGTCAGTAGTTCCAATGGAATGTTGTCTACTCCGGGGGCCTTGTTTCGACTCAGGTGTTTCAGTGCTCTGTCAAACTCTTCACGCAGTATCGTATCTCCGATTTCATCTTCAGCTACATCCTCTTCCATTTCCATTATATTGTCCTCAAGTACATCGCCCTTGTATAGACCCTCTATATACTCCTTCCACCTTTCTGCTTTCCCTTCTTTGCTTAGAACTGGGTTTCCATCTGAGCTCTTGATATTCATACAAGTGGTTCTCTTATCTCCAAAGGTCTCTCTAACTTTCCTGTAGGCAGTATCTATCTTACCCCTAGTGAGATAAGCTTCTGCATCCTTACATTTGTCCTCTAGCCATCCCTACTTAGCCATTTTGCACTTCCTGTCGATCTCATTTTTGAGACGTTTGTATTCCTTTTTGCCTGCTTCATTTACTGCATTTTTATATTTTCTCCTTTCATCAATTAAATTCAATATTTCTTCTGTTACCCAAGGATTTCTACTAGGCCTCGTCTTTTTACCTACTTGATCCTCTGCTGCCTTCACTACTTCACCCCTCAGAGCTACCCATTCTTCTTCTACTGTATTTTCTTTCCCCCATTCCTGTCAATTGTTCCCTTATGCTCTCCCTGAAACTCTGTACAACCTCTGGATCTTTCAGTTTATCCAGGTCCCACCTCCTTAAGTTCCTACCATTTTGCAGTTTCTTCAGTTTTAATCTACAGGTCATAACCAATAGATTGTGGTCAGAGTCCACATCTGCCCCTGGAAATGTCTTACAATTGAAAACCTGGTTCCTAAATATCTGTCTTACCATCATATAATCTATCTGATACCTTTTAGTATCTCCAGGGTTCTTCCATGTATACAGCCTTCTTTCATGATTCTTGAACCAAGTGTTAGCTATGATTAAGTTATGCTCTGTGCAAAATTCTAACAGACGGCTTCCTCTTTCATTTCTCTCCCCCAAACCATATTCACCCACTTCGTTTCCTTCTCTCCCTTTTCCTACTCTCGAATTCCAGTCACCCATGACTATTAAATTTTCGTCACCCTTCACTATCTGAATAGTTTCTTTTATCTCATCATACATTTCTTCAACTTCTTCGTCATCTGCAGAGCTAGTTGGCATATAAACTTGTACTACTGTAGTAAGTGTGGGCTTCGTATCTATCTTGGCAACAATAATGCGTTCACTATGCTGTTTGTAGTCCGCCCCCTGTAGCTGAGTGGTCAGCGCGATAGACTGTCACTCCTAAGGGCCCGGGCTCGATTCCCGGCTGGGTGGGAGATTTTCTCCGCTCAGGGACTGGGTGTTGTGTTGTCTTAATCATCATCATTTCATCCCCATCAACGCGCAAGTCACCGAAGTGGCGTCAAATCGGAAGACTTGCACCCGGCGAGCGGTCTACCCGACGGGAGGCCCTCGTCACACGCCATTTTTTTATATGCTGTTTGTAGTAGCTTACCCGCATTCCTATTTTCCTATTCATTATTAAACCTACTCCTGCATTACCCCTATTTGATTTTGTGTTTATAACCCTGTAGTCACCTGACCAGAAGTCTTGTTCCTCCTGCCACCGAACTTCACTAATTCCCACTATATCTAACTTTAACCTATCCATCTCCCTTTTTACATTTTCTAACCTACCTGACCGATTAAGGGATCTGACATTCCACGCTCCGATCCGAAGAACGCCAGTTTTCTTTCTCCTGATAACGTAATGTACCTAATAGATATTTGCCCATCCACTCATTACTAGCCCACACTAAGGTGACGATTCCCGTAAGAGTTTGGGCAACGTGCGCATTCACAGACAAAGGGCAGTGGCTGGGTAGCCTTTAACTATATATATATATGAAGATAGCAACTGTGTCCTCTGTGGCTCAGATGGAAAGTGCGTCTGCCATGTAAGCAGGAGATCCCGGGTTCGGGTCCCGGTTGTGGCACACATTTTCAGCTGTCCTCATCGAGGTATATCAACAACACCTGTCGGCAGCTGAGGGATTCAATTAATTATCATTTATTAGATGGTATAACAATTGATACAGCGCTGCTGAAACAATAATGTCCCTGTCGCCATGTGTCGTCGCTTAAGACACGCATGTGCGTGCAGTGTATAATATTTGGCGCCTATATGGTAGTTTCTCGTTGTCGTCGGGGACACCCGTTGTATTGCAGAATAGCACTAAGTGACGTAGCAATGAACTACAATGCTTTATTTTCTTTAAAAGATTAAGATTTGTCTGCCATTTCTAGGAAATAATAAAACAGGAAAAAATTATGGCAACAAAAAAGAAAACAGAACGTAGCTGATCTGGTGCCTTTATCTGCTTTTAGCCCCTGAAAACGCAAAATGAACACGCAAAATAGAGTTCTTTAGACGAGGTTTCGACCCTTTACCAGTGACTATTTGTAATGTCCAAATAGTGATATGATCCCATATAACAACATTGTTTTTGGGCAGAGTCTTAAAAGCTTAGAATCAATCGATATAGTTTGGTGATTTTTTGTGGTACTCAACCGCTTATCACTTTTCGAGGAAGGCAGCGAACGGTGGACGGACTAAGTTTTCTTTTATTTGCCTATTTAATTTAATATTTCCACTCTATGTATCCTGAAACTGAGGGAGTCAGAATTTTTTAGTCTTTATTACACGAAATAACAAACCTAAAATCAGTTATTTCAGTAACAGGCTGTTTCGAGCGCTTTCAACAGCCTGGTCAAATGAAAAAGAAAAGACATAACCGAAAATCGGTTGTTCCAGAGATATTCACCATCCTGGAAACAGTTCCCTAGCCTGTGCTTAAACTATTTCTCCACAATATCCTTTCTTCCAGGAGTGCTAATTCCGCACAATATGCAGGAACGACTCAGGTGGATGTCGTTATCAGGAGATAGAAAACTGGCGTTCTACGGATCGGAGCGTGGAATGTCAGATCCCTTAATCGGGTAGGTAGGTTAGAAAATTTAAAAAGGGAATCGGATAGGTTGAAGTTAGATATAGTGGGAATTAGTGAAGTTCGGTGGCAGGAGGAACAAGACTTCTGGTCAGGTGACTACAGTGTTATAAACACAAAATCAAATAGGGGTAAGGCAGGAGTAGGTTTAATAATGAATACGAAAATAGGAATGCGGGTAAGCTACTACAAACAGCATAGTGAACGCATTATTGTGGCCAAGATAGATACGAAGCCCACACCTACTACAGTAGTACAAGTTTATATGCCAACTAGCTCTGCAGATGACGAAGAAATTGAAGAAATGTATAATGAAATAAAAGAAATTATTCAGATTGTGAAGGGAGACGAAAATTTAATAGTCATGGGTGACTGGAATTCGAGTGTACGAAAAGGGAGAGAAGGAAACATAGTAGGTGAATATGGATTGGGGATAAGAAATGAAAGAGGAAGCCGCCTGGTAGAATTTTGCACAGAGCACAACATAATCATAGCTAACACTTGGCTTAAGAATCATGAAAGAAGGTTGTATACATGGAAGAACCCTGGAGATACTAAAAGGTATCAGATAGATTATATAATGGTAAGACAGAGATTTAGGAACCAGGTTTTAAATTGTAAGACATTTCCAGGGGCAGATGTGGACTCTGACCACAATCTATTGGTTATGACCTGTAGATTAAAACTGAAGAAATTGCAAAAAGGTGGGAATTTAAGGAGATGGGACCTGGATAAACTGAAAGAACCAGAGGTTGTACAGAGTTTCAGGGAGAGCATAAGGGAGCAATTGACAGGAATGGGGGAAAGAAATACGGTAGAAGAAGAATGGGTAGCTTTGAGGGATGAAGTAGTGAAGGCAGCAGAGGATCAAGTAGGTAAAAAGACGAGGCCTAGTAGAAATCCTTGGGTAACAGAAGAAATATTGAATTTAATTGATGAAAGGAGAAAATATAAAAATGCAGTAAATGAAGCAGGCAAAAAGGAATACAAACGTCTCAAAAATGAGATCGACAGGAAGTGCAAAATGGCTAAGTAGGGATGGCTAGAGGACAAATGTAAAGATGTAGAGGCTTATCTCACTAGGGGTAAGATAGATACTGCCTACAGGAAAATTAAAGAGACCTTTGGAGATAAGAGAACCACTTGTATGAATATCAAGAGCTCAGATGGAAACCCAGTTCTAAGCAAAGAAGGGAAAACAGAAAGGTGGAAGGAGTATATAGAGGGTCTATACAAGGGCGATGTGCTTGAGGACAATATTATGGAAATGGAAGAGGATGTAGATGAAGATGAAATGGGAGATACGATACTGCGTGAAGAGTTTGACAGAGCACTGAAAGACCTGAGTCGAAACAAGGCCCCCGGAGTAGACAACATTCCATTGGAACTACTGACGGCCTTGGGAGAGCCAGTCCTGACAAAACTCTACCATCTGGTGAGCAAGATGTATGAAACAGGCGAAATACCCTCAGACTTCAACAAGAATATAGTCCCATAAGAATATAATCCAATCCCAAAGAAAGCAGGTGTTGACAGATGTGAAAGTTACCGAACTATCAGTTTAATAAGTCACAGCTGCAAAATACTAACACGAATTCTTTACAGACGAATGGAAAAACTAGTAGAAGCCAACATCGGGGAAGATCAGTTTGGATTCCGTAGAAACACTGGAACACGTGAGGCAATACTGACCTTACGACTTATCTTAGAAGAAAGATTAAGGAAAGGCAAACCTACATTTCTAGCATTTGTAGACTTAGAGAAAGCTTTTGACAATGTTGACCGGAATACTCACTTTCAAATTCTAAAGGTGGCAGGGGTAAAATACAGGGAGCGAAAGGCTATTTACAATTTGTACAGAAACCAGATGGCAGTTATAAGAGTTGAGGGATATGAAAGGGAAGCAGTGGTTGGGAAGGGAGTAAGACAGGGTTGTAGCCTCTCCCCGATGTTGTTCAATCTGTATACTGAGCAAGCAGTAAAGGAAACAAAAGAAAAATTCGGAGTGGGTATTAAAATCCATGGAGAAGAAATACATACTTTGAGGTTCGCCGATGACATTGTAATTCTGTCAGAGACAGCAAAGGACTTGGAAGAGCAGTTGAATGGAATGGACAGTGTCTTGAAAGGAGGATATAAGATGAACATCAACAAAAGCAAAACGAGGATAATGGAATGTAGTCGAATTAAGTCGGGTGATGCTGAGGGAATTAGATTAGGAAATGAGACACATAAAGTAGTAATGGAGTTTTGCTATTGGGGGAGCAAAATAACTGATGATGGTCGAAGTAGAGAGGATATAAAATGTAGACTGGCAATGGCAAGGTAAGCTTTTCTGAAGAAGAGAAATTTGTTAACATCGAGTATAGATCTAAGTGTCAGGAAATCATTTCTGAAAGTATTTGTATGGAGTGTAGCCATGTATGTAAGTGAAACATGGACTATAAATAGTTTGGACAAGAAGAGAATAGAAGCATTCGAAATGTGGTGCTACAGAAGAATGCTGAAGATTAGATGGGTAGATCACATAACTAATGAGGAAGTATTGAACAGGATTGGGGAGAAGAGAAGTTTGTGGCACAACTTGACCAGAAGACGGGATCGGTTGGTAGGACATGTTCTGAGGCATCAAGGGATCACCAATTTAGTATTGGAGGGCAGCGTGGAGGGAAAAAATCGTAGATGGAGACCAAGAGATGAATACACTAAGCAGATTCAGAAGGATGTAGATTGCAGTAGGTACTGGGAGATGAAGAAGCTTGCACAGGATAGAGTAGCATGGAGACCTGTATCAAACCAGTCTCAGGACTGAAGACCACAACAACAAAACAATGCGGGACAACCTCTGTGACGTGGGGAGGTAGGAGGTGAGGTGCTGACGGAAGTAAAGCTGGGAGGGCAGTTCGTCAGTCAGGCCTGGATGACTCTGTAGAGCACGAAAGAGAAGTCCAGCACAGAGTTTGAATCGCCAGGGAGTTTCGACACAGAAACTGTTCATTTTCGAGTTCTAGATTCTGTAAGACCATAGCGTAATGACCGGCTGCAGCTTTACCTCCAATATTAGGCGAAAGTACTGGAGTGGTACGTTATCAACGCCCCAATCTGTCGGCTGTTATTACCGTTAATACAACTGGAGCCATTCAAGTAACTCATCAGCTGTCGGCGTGAAACTGGTACTCTTTCCAGAAAACTTTCTTTGACGGTGCCAATGACGAATTCGGATCCTCTGTGTAGGAATCAAACACGCTGACCACTCACAAAAGGACGCAGTCACCGGAACAACGACATTTACACTCATGCTCATAAATTAAGGATAATGCTGATACATCGCGAAACAACGCTCTGGTGGGCAGTTTGCGGGTTTAAATCACCTCGGGGTATGACCATGCGGTGCATTTCACCTGCGGTCGTCGCACAGTGGTGTTGGCAGCAGTCCACATACACAGAGGTGTGTTGGTGCATGTCAGAGTACGGTGCAGCGAATAAGTGCGAAGACGTTTTCAAGCTTGCTACTGATGACTGTGTGTTGAAAATGGCTGAAAGAACACATAGTGATGACGTTATGAGGGGTAGAATTCTAGGGCTGCTGGAGGCTAGTCAAATACAGCAGGTCGTAGCACGGACCCTCCGTGTGACACAAAGTGTGATCTCAAGATTATGGAAACGATTCCAGCAGACAGGAAACGTGTCCAGGCGCTACAGTATGGGACGTCAACAGTGTAGAACACCACAAGAAGACCGATATCTCACCATCAGAGCCAGCAGACGGCCACAGAGTACTGCAGGTAGCCTTGCTCGGGACCTTACCACAGCCACTGGAACAGATGTCTCCAGGCACACAGGCTACAGACGACTGAACAGACATGGTTTATTCGTCCGGAGACATGCAAGGTGCATTCCACTGACCCCTCGTCACGGGAGAGCCCATAAAGCCTGGTGTCAAGAACAAAGTACAGTGTCATTGGAACAGTGGTCCCAGGTTATGTTCAGGGACGAGCCCAGGTATAGTCTGAACAGTGATTCTCGCCGGGTTTTCATCTGGCGTGAACCAGGATCCAGATACCAACCCTTTAATGCCCTTGAGAGAGAACTGTATGGAGGCTGTGTTTGATGGAGTGGGGTGGGATTTTGATTGGTGCTCGTACACCCCTGCACGTCTTTGACAGAGGAACTGTAACAGGTCAGGTGTAGCGGGACGTCATTTTGCACCAATATGTCCGCCTTTTCAGGGGTGCAGTGGGTCCCACCTTCCTCCTGGTGGCCGGCCGAAGTGCCCGCGCGGTTCTGGCGCTGCAGTCTGGAACCGCGAGACCGCTGCGGTCGCAGGTTCGAATCCTGCCTCGGGCATGGATGTGTGTGATGTCCTTAGGTTAGTTAGGTTTAACTAGTTCTAAGTTCTAGGGGACTAATGACCTCAGCAGTTGAGTCCCATAGTGCTCAGAGCCATTTGCACCATTTTTCCTCCTGGTGGATGATAACATACGACCTCACCGAGCTGCCATCGTGGAGGAGTACCTTGAATCAGAAGATATCAGGCGAATGGAGTGGCCTGCCTCTTCTTTCAGTCGACGTATCGCTGCACGTCTTCAAAGCCCTACGACACTTCAGGAGCTCCGACAGGCACTGGTGCAAGAATGGGAGGCTATACCCCAGCAGCTGCTCGACCGCCTGATCCAGAGTATGCCAACCCGTTGTGTGGCCTGTGTACGTGTGCATGGTGATCATATCCCATATCGATGTCGGGGTATATGCGCAAGAAACAGTGGCGTTTTGTAGCACATGTGTTCCGGGACGGTTTTCTCAACTTATCAGCAATACCGTTGACTTACAGATCTGTGTCGTGTGTGTTCCCTATGTGCCTATGTTATTAGCGCTAGTTTTGTGTAGTGCCACGTTGTGTGTCACCACATTCCGCAGTTATCCTTAATTTATGAACATGAGTGTAGTTGGGTACTTATAGAGGTCGTAGAATTATTACTTCTGCTGCAAAGCATTGTTGGGAAATTTGACTTCTGCCGCCACACTAACGCTGAACGGCGAGTACTGCGCTGCAAAGAGAGGGAGTGTTGTGTCCACCCACACAGACGTGTGAAGCGTGAGGACAGCGCCTTCGGGCGCGCGGCCAGCGGCGGCAGGCACTCTCGATTGTTTTGCTGAACTGGCGGGCACCTGCCTGCGACCGCTATATTTAAACAGCTCTGTGCCCGTCTGGCGCGTGGATCCCATCCCGGCTGAGTCCCCACCGAACTGCATCGCTCTGCCGTAAGCCTTATAGCAACATATGCCCCCATGTCGTGCGCAGCGGTGCTCGGCGACCAAACAACGGACTGGTATCAGACTGAAAAATGGCTCTGAGCACTATGGGACTTAACATCTGTGGTCATCAGTCCCCTAGAACTTAGAACTACATAAACCTAACTAACCTAAGTACATCACACAACACCCAGTCATCACGAGGCAGAGAAAATCCCTGACCCTGCCGGGAATCGAACCCGGGAACCCGGGCGCGGGAAGCGAGAATCCTACCGCACGACCACGAGCTGCGGACAAGGTATCAGACTGATGTCGAACTGATAGTAAATTGAACACGAATAAAACCGCAAACAGCTGTTAGTTTATGATTTATACACGACCGGTTCGCAGCGTTAAGGCAGCATCTTCAGGTGGTTATTAGCGCCACATAGATTAGCACACGTAGGTGCCCCCAACGTTCGTAGTCACAGAACCCAATCCCATGAAGAGGGGAATTGGCCAACAAATAACACCTGGCAGAGCACTGGGGCGAGTAGTGCAGAGGACGATGCATAGTAACAAATTGGTCAGAACGGAGACTGAACATCAGATGATAGGAGCCCCATTCATAATGGCAAACCCTGTTGTTCGCTGTTGCGGCGTTAGACAGTGGAAGCTGTCAGCGAGAGGGTAGAACCTCCAGTGTTCTGCCCTCGCGACAGCCAATGACAGGGTTTGCCATTATGAATGGGGCTCCTATTTGATGTTCACTCTCTATTCTGACTAGTTTGTTGTTGTGCCTCATCCTCTGCACTATTCGCCCCAGTGCTCTGCCAGTTACTATTTGTTGGCCATTTACCCTATTCACGGGGTTGGGTTCAGTGACTACGAATACTGAAGCGTCTCCGTGTGCTAATCTGTGTGGTGCTACTAATCACCTGAAAATTCTGCTTTAACGCAGCGAAACCGGTCGTCAAAAAATCATCAATATTAACGTTCACTTTACCACGAATTCCAACAGCTGTGGCTGACCATATTATAAAGTTGTATGTGACGCTCAATTATTTTAGTTGTTCATTTAGTGGTTGTGAGAATACAAGAACTTTCTCATGTCATCGACTTCCTGAAGGTACATACAGGACATACCTTTAGAGCTCGCCCCATAAAGGTAGACACAGAACGGAGTGAAACGTCAGAACATTCCACAATGCATTTCAGATGGTGGCATTCATACATGTTGGCAGAAGGATAGAGCCGAACCATCGTCAAGGTTTCTATGAAAGGAAGTTTTGCCGTTATGTTGATGAGGAGGACGGTAGTATCATCTGCTAGCATAGCGCGCTGCCTTGTTATAGTAGCGAATTTTGTGCTTTTGTGTATTTTTCGACTATATTTTTTGTTTGTATTGTGTCGGTGACACATTAATAAGGTTGCATGAGGACTGCAATATTTTTTCTATTGATGTCATTCCAGAAAAACAGGCCAGGCTGGAGCAGGATTCGCGCACTATTGGCACAGTACAGACTTAGTTATGTGTGTAGAAAATTCATCCATTCGGGGAATCGACGATTGTTGCTGTTATCGACATTGATGCTCCCAGGGTTTCCAAGAATTTATAAATGTGTTTTAATTTCAAGCTTGAAGTCGGATAACAAATGACAAGTAAAAGATTTCTTTCGTTCGATATAATTACAGATTAACAGTTTTCTGATTTTTTCCCCTTTACTTGTACTGGGAAACCTTACTTCTTTCCAAATTTCGTGATTCTACGTCAACGGGAAGTACCCTATAGATTTTAATGAGTGAGTTTGAGAGTATCAAAATATGTGTCATAAATGGCTGTATCTTTTGACAGCGTTGACTTAAAAGCTTCAGTTTTTTGCACTGCCAAGAGACCGCAAGTGGCAAATTTCAACTTGATGTATTCACCCGTTCCTGAGAAAAAGGTTTTATAACAGTCGGACAGTCAGACTACCAGAGAGACAGACAACAAATATCATGCCACAGGTATGTTATAAGGGTTTTTTCTCGAATGAGGTATGGAACCCTAAAAAAAGACAAATATATTAAACCGAAAAGATTTTGGTTTTACAATATTTGGAAGGGAAAAAAACTTACACTGTGTGTAAATAACTACATGAATACTACAAGTGGTAAAAATTTTGTTAAATAAATCTTCTTATGATATGAAAAAGGCAACTCTATTCAAGGAGTAAAACATAGTTTTTTATGTTATTTGGGATTTAGAAAGTGATCCAAATTCAAAGAATTTGTTTGACGTGTCTGCAAGCATATATTCTCTTTAGAAAATAAATGTTGACGTTTTGAAATATTGAAAGACAGTTTTTCTTATTTTTTTATTTTCAGGAGCGTGATAAATTTTTCATAGTAGCTCTTCAGGAACAACCATTGTGGCTTTTGCTTTGGCCACTAACAGTCTCTACTCTCATTAGTCGTTACTTCAGAAACCTCCACTGTTGTTCACTCTCCCCCATCATCTCTAAGGCGGACAATATCTCGAACACCCGTTCTCGCCGTTCAGTGAGCTAAGCGACGCGGCGTCATGACGTTCCGCCTAGTGTGAACACAGCATAATTTGATAATGACGTCATCTTCCATTCCGTGACATTCCATCGGTGACCACTGTGAATTGATCTTAAATGAGCTATACACATATCACGGCTGCAGGTAGCCCCAAAACTCTGGGACGACAACTGCACAGATGGTAGAACAGTCTAAACTGAACGTTTTCAGACAGGAAACTAATGGTCGGAAATAGATGTATAGTTTTTCATTAACGCATTCGGGATCAGTACTTTTTTCTTTTTTTCTTTTTTGTCCCTGAGAAAACAATCTTATTCTACATTACCTACCGCTTTGCCGCTAAAAAGCGTTGTACTATACATGGTGAAATATTTGTTTTTCAAAAAACTGGATGTTCCAGTTTTTGAACAATAGTGCCAGGACAGCATCGATCAACATCTGTCATATCCCATTTTTGGAACAGCAGTCGTGTTAGATTACAGCAAAAGGAAACAACACATGAAATTTGTATGACGTGTTTATTTCTTAACACATGAAAAATTAAATAAAAATTTATTGAAATTGTGATAAAATATTTTACAACTGATACTTCCTTCCAGCAGAGTAATTGCTACATTCAAGACAACAGGTAAAATATCGATTCTTATAATACTAGTACCACTTCTCACACGGTGATGTGGATGAAATTACATTTAAGGTCCGAAGGCATCTAACGTTCGTCGAAGAGTAGGTCGTTGGTCATTGGAAGTCGAGGAGAAGATGGGATTTGGGAAAGAAATCCTTTTCAAAGAAAACATACCAGCACATACCCCAGACTAATTACAGAAACCTGGAAAAACTTAAATATCGATGACTATAAGAGGAACTGAACGCCAGCCCTTCCGAACGTGTGTCCAATGTCTTAACCACTTCGTCTCCTCGCTCAGTCTTCACAAACGTGGGGAGACCAAAAACACCAGGCCGTATAACCGAATCCCGTTGACTCGTTATGTGCAGGCTATTTTGCTCCATGTCTTTCATTATTTTGTATCAATGCCTCATTAACTGTCCATATAACAGAAGTTTTTCCAGTTTTCATTCATTGATTGTCACAGAAGTTCGACTTTATTCGGAATGAATTTATCATTTTCAGAAACATCAACGTTCCTCATAATTTACAATAATGTCTTTCGGGCCATACCATTAGAAGTATGTAATCTTTTTCTGACAACTGGTAATATTTTCAATGCATTACTAAAAACTGACAGTAACAGATACGAGCAAAATTTGCAAAAGAAATTTCTCATTTCATTAGCAGTAAAGTTCAGCTGCAGATTTTTAGTTTTAAAAGCGTAATTGTTTCTGTTACTAGCACTAATGGGTAGCAGATTCGCATCAACAAAAATTAAAACAGATAAATGGGAATGTACGTTTTATTCTGACATTGAAAGTATTAGAGTCCTTTACTTCCCTTTGTCAACTGGAAAGCCACAATAGCATCACTTTCTTTGGAAATTGGTATTTTTATCTTCCATTTTCTTTCATTTTAGTTGAAGTTCATAAGGTCTTCTTGAAGGATGTTCAATGTATTTCATTTCATTACTTCTTACAGCCGAATTTTCATCAACAGAAGTTTATAAGTTTCATCAATGAAGTATCCTTACAGCATTCATTTTCTCGACGCTTTCAACTATGTTAGTAATGTTGCATTATGTTTCCAGTGTGAGCTTTATCTTAAAGATATAGTCAAGGTTTTCCTTTTCTTCATTGCTCCCGTCTTCATCTGAGATCCTTCCATGTTATGGACGAGCTATAAAAACATCTTATTTAAGCAAATGAGGACTCCCTTTCATAGTTATGGTTAGTAGTTCATCGTAAGTGCAACTAAATTCAGTGCGATTAAAAATTTCAGTTGCCCAGGTCAGTCTCAAGCCGTTATGAGCCTATAGTGTCGTGCTGGTACACAGACTATCTGTCCCTGTACTTCCAAGGCGTGATTGTGACTTTCGATATCTTTTGCAATGAATTTTTAACGAACCGTCGGTTAAGTGAAACGTCCAGTGCTACGAACAAAGAAACAACATTAGTTAGGAGAATAAAACGCATATTATGATAGAAAAAAATTAGTTTCGAAATGTTGCAGTTCAAAAAGGTAATATACAGGGAGTCGACAAAAATATTAAAATACCGCGAGAAATGCATGCTTGAACTGAAATGCAGATGCTAGGCAAGCCTGCTAGTTCTTCTTTTAGTATTCAACCCTGAGGTTGGTTTGCAGCAGAGTGCCATTCCTCTCTTCTGCTTCCTCTTTATTTCCATGTAAGTGTTACATCTAACATCATTCCTGATCTGTTGCATGTATGATACCTTGGTCACCCCCTCCGATTCCTTCCCTCAATAGCTCCTTCTGCTATTGTTCCAATGATGTTGTTGTGTCTTAGGATATGCCCTACAAGTTTGTTTCTTCTTGTTTGGATGTGCCTCCAAAGATATCTGGTTTCCTGTATTCTTCTAAGCAGCTGTTCATTTAGTACTTTGTCTCTCCAGCTGCCGGCCGGTGTGGCCGAGCGGTTCTAGGTGCTTCAGTCTGTAACCGCGCGACCGCTACGGTCGCGGGTTCGAATCCTGCCTCGGGCATGGATGTGTGTGATGTGGCTCTGAGCACTATGGGACTCAACTTCTCAGGTCATTAGTCCCCTAGAACTTAGAAGTAGTTAAACCTAACTAACCTAAGGACACCACACACATCCATGCCCGAGGCAGGATTCGAACCTGCGACCGTAGCGGTCTCGCGGTTCCAGACTGCAGCGCCTAGAACCGCACGACCACTTCGGCCGGCTTTGTGTGATCTACATCTACATCTACATCCATACTCCGCAAGCCACCTGACGGTGTGTGGCGGAGGGTACCTTGAGTACCTCTATCGGTTCTCCCTTCTATTCCAGTCTCGTATTGTTCGTGGAAAGAAGGATTGTCGGTATGCCTCTGTGTGGGCTCTAATCTCTCTGATTTTATCCTCATGGTCTCTTCGCGAGATATACGTAGGAGGGAGCAATATACTGCTTGACTCTTCGGTGAAGGTATGTTCTCGAAACTTTGACAAAAGCCCGTACCGAGCTACTGAGCGTCTCTCCTGCAGAGTCTTCCACTGGAGTTTATCTATCATCTCCGTAACGCTTTCGCGATTACTAAATGATCCTGTAACGAAGCGCGCTGCTATCCTTTGGATCTTCTCTATATCTTCTATCACCCCTATCTGGTACGGATCCCACACTGCTGAGCAGTATTCAAGCAGTGGGCGAACAAGCGTACTGTAACCTACTTCCTTTGTTTTCGGACTGCATTTCCTTAGGATTCTTCCAATGAATCTCAGTCTGGCATCTGCTTTACCGACGATCAACATTATATGATCATTCCATTTTAAATCACTCCTAATGCGTACTCCCAGATAATTTATGGTATTAACTGCTTCCAATTGCTGACCTGCTATTTTGTAGCTAAATGATAAGGGATCTATCTTTCTGTGTATTCGCAGCACATTACACTTGTCTACATTGAGATTCAATTGCCATTCCCTG
Organism: Schistocerca serialis cubense; assembly: GCF_023864345.2. Taxonomy (NCBI): domain Eukaryota; kingdom Metazoa; phylum Arthropoda; class Insecta; order Orthoptera; family Acrididae; genus Schistocerca; species Schistocerca serialis. The sequence goes on from NC_064639.1 coordinate 586,482,403, forward strand.
CACCATGCGTCAATTCGCTGCAGATCCTCCTGCATTTCAGTACAATTTTCCATTGTTACAACCTCTCGATACACCACAGCATCATCCGCAAAAAGTCTCAGTGAACTTCCGATGTCATCCACAAGGTCACTTATGTATATTGTGAATAGCAGCGGTCTTATGACACTCCCCTGCGGCACACCTGAAATCACTCTTACTTCGGAAGACTTCTCTCCATTGAGAATGACATGCTGCGTCCTGTTATCTAGGAACTCCTCAATCCAATCACACAATTGGTCTGATAGTCCATATGCTCTTACTTTGTTCATTAAACGACTGTGGGGAACTGTATCGAACGCCTTGCGGAAGTCAAGAAACACGGCATCTACCTGTGAACCCGTGTCTATGGCCCTCTGAGTCTCGTGGACGAATAGCGCGAGCTGGGTTTCACATGACCGTCTTTTTCGAAACCCATGCTGATTCCTACAGAGTAGATTTCTTGTCTCCAGAAAAGTCATTATACTCGAACACAATACGTGTTCCAAAATTCTACAACTGATCGACGTTAGAGATACAGGTCTATAGTTCTGCACATCTGTTCGACGTCCCTTCTTGAAAACGGGGATGACCTGTGCCCTTCTCCAATCCTTTGGAACGCTACGCTCTTCTAGAGACCCATGGTACACCGCTGCAAGAAGGGGGGCAAGTTCCTTCGCGTACTCTGTGTAAAATTGAACTGGTATCCCATCAGGTCCAGAGGCCTTTCCTCTTTTGAGCGATTTTAATTGTTTCTCTATCCCTCTGTCGTCTATTTCGATATCTACCATTTTGTCATCTGTGCGACAATCTAGAGAAGGAACTACAGTGCCATCTTCCTCTGTGAAACAACTTTGGAAAAAGACGTTTAGTATTTCGGCCTTTAGTCTGTCATCCTCTGTTTCAGTACCATGTTGGTCACAGAGTGTCTGGACATTTTGTTTTGACCCACCTACCGCTTTGACATAAGACCAAAATTTCTTAGGATTTTCTGCCAAGTCAGTACATAGAACTTTACTTTCGAATTCATTGAACGCCTCTCGCATAGTCCTCCTCACACTATATTTCGCTTCGCGTAATTTTTGTTTGTCTACAAGGCTTTGGCTAGTCCTTAGGTTAGTTAGGTTTAAGTAGTTCTAAGTTCTAGGCGACTGATGACCTCAGATGTTAAGTCCCATAGTGCTCAGAGCCATTTGAACTATTCTGTCTCTTCAGCTGATCTTCATCACCCTTCTATAGCATCACATCTCCAGGACCTCTACCCGTCTTCTCTCTTTACTTCCCGTTGTCCAAGTTTCACATCCGTGCAGGACCACACTCCAAACGAAAGCTTTCACGATACGTTTCCCTGTTTTCAGACTGATGTTCTTGCTGGTGATTAAGTTCCTCCTCAGATTAAATGCAATTTTGGCCTGTTGTATTCTGCTCACAATTTGTTTCCGGCTTCTACGTCCCTTGTGACTTTGCTTCCCAGGTATGTAAATTCCTCTGTCACTTCCAGCTCCTCTCTTCCAATTCTAATTCCCAGAGGTTCATATTCTGCTTGTGTACTGCATACTATCACTTTAGCCTTTTTCTTGTTTATTCTCATTCCTTACTGATAGCATAGAATCCTTTCCATTGTTCTGAGGACTTCCTCTAGATCTTTTTTTGTCTCCGTGACTATAGCAATAGGATTTACATAACGTCGCATGTCTATCTTTTGCTCATTATTTTTGATCACCACTTCAATAGTTTCTCGAACTTAGCCAATTGTTTCATGGATGTAAACGTCGAATATAAGAGGAGAGAGAGCAAATCCTTATCTTACACATTTTCTAATATTTGCTTCTTGTTCCTGGTGAGAGTTCCTAATCACTGCCACCTCGTTCTTATAGATACACGGATGTCTGTGTATTTCACTCCACGTCTTCTCAGGACTCTGAACATCTCTTGCCAGATAACGTTTTCAAATGCCTTTTCCTGGTCTACAAAGACAATATAAGTTGGTTTATTTTTCTGCAATTGCTTTTCGATAAGGAATCTCAGTGCCAGAATCGCTTCTCTTGTTCTCAGTCTCCTTCGGAAACCAAACTGGTCTCCACTCAGCATATCTTCCACCTTCTCTTCAATTCTCCTCATAATTATTTTTATGAAAATTTTTGATGCATGTGATATTAGGCTTAAAATTCGGTACTGTTCACATTTTGTAGCTGCTGCCTTCTTTCGTATAGGAATATTTGATCTCCACTCAGCATATCTTCCACCTTCTCTTCAATTCTCCTCAGAATTATTTTTATGAAAATTTTTGATGCATGTGATATTAGGCTTAAAATTCGGTACTGTTCACATTTTGTAGCTGCTGCCTTCTTTGGTATAGGAATATTGATACATTTCTGGAAGTCTGTCGGTATCTCTTCTGTGTTATAGATGGATCTGATAAGTTGAAGCAGCACCATTATCATGCTGTCACCAGCGTTCTTTATTAGTTTTGCAGGGATGTCATCAATACCCGTTGCTTTGTTGTCCCGTAGTTCTTTTACACCTTTGTCAAATTCTTCTTGCAGAATGTCATCTCTCTTGTCATCCTCTTCTACTTGCTCTTCTGTTCCTATTACTTCTTCCGAAAGAGATGTTCCGGCATACAACTCCTCAATGTATTCTTTGTATCTCTTCACCATGTCTTCATCAAACAGTATTTTCCCCTCTTTATTTTCTATTGTACCTGAGAGTGTTGTTTTACCTTTGTTAAAAAATGTATTTGCTGTTCTGTAGGCTAAATCAGTTCTTCCGTTTTGCATGTTTTCTTCCACTTCCCTGCACATTTCCTCAAGAAAATTTTCGTTTGCTTTCCTAGCTTCTCTATTGGATAAATTCCTTTGTCTTCTGTATTCAACTTTCCCTTTTTCATCAGTGACATTTCTGTATAATCTCCTGTTTTCTATAAGTTCAATAACATCTGCTGTAATCCATTTCCTCTTGTTTTTGGGTTTAGTTTTTCCGACTATCTTTTCTGCTGCTCTGTATATATCAGATTTAATTTGATCCTAGTCTTCATTTACTCCACCATGTTGAAAGTTTTTAGCTTTGTGGCCTGTTTCGTGAGCATAACGGTTTGCCAGTCCCTCGGTTGTCAATTTTTCTGGTTCTCCTTTAAGTTTTACTGATTTCTTCTTCAGAGATTTGAACACGAGTGAACTTTTCATCAGGTCCAGGTTATGGTCACTGCCTATGTCTGCAGATGGACAGCTCCTGCAATTTTTTGCCTGGTTCCTAAAACTTGCTTTCACTAGAATGTAATCAATCTGCTGTCTCCTCAGATCTCCAGGGGCCTTCCATGTGTATATTCCTCGTTTGTGATGTTGGAAAAATGCGTCTGCAACAACTGACTGGTGCCTCGAGCAGAACTTGATAAGTCGATCTCCTCTTTCACTTCTTCTTCCAAGTCCATATTTGCCAGCAATTCCTTCCTCCGGTTCTTCACACAATCGCATTCCAGTACCCCATGATAATTAGGTTTTCATCTTCTTTAACATTTCTCATCGCATTATTTCGTATACTTCGTCAACGACTGCATCTTCTTCTTTGGATTTTGGCATGTATACTTGTGTTATCACAGTGTCCTTTGGCTTTTTTCAAGTTTGACTAGTATTATTCTAGAGCTATATTGCACATATCCCTTCACACGTGAACCATAATTTTTTCCTCAAAATTATTCCAACTCCACCCATTCCTGGTCTATCTTGTTCAGTTCCGCTGTGAATGAGTCTGTATTCTTCAGACCAGAAATCACCTGGCTGGGGCCGTCTCATCTCCGATATGCGTAGGTTACCGATTTCCAGCAATCCATTTCAAGTTTTAGGTTTTCTAGTTTGCTACACTGAAGCAGTGTTCTCACATTCCAAGTTGCTATGTTAAAATTGGGATTCTTTTCCATCACCTTGTCTGTATCTTTTGCAGCCCCGTCCGGAGATCCGATTGGGGGAGTATTTTATCTCCGGAAAATTTTATAGAAGATGCTGGCATGTTTTACCGCTGGTGCTTAGGATAAACGTAGTTCTTTAATGTGGTGGTTTCCCGTTGCCTTCCACATCCTGTGCCGTTGACCGTCAGCTGGTTCTTCCGCCTTTGGAAATGATTTCTCATTTCCAGGGTAAGAGGGTGTCCTGCCCAGCAAATGCTGGGGTGATGACTAATCCCGGTCATCCCTCTGTCCCTGTCTACGTTAGCCATCACATGAAGTGACGTTGCCCACTCTGCCGCATGGAGATGTAGATCAGGAATTTCCCTTCATCGGGTCTAGAACCTTAACGGCATTTCCTAGTCCCTCCAGTACTTTAGAGAGAATGCCTGTTAGTTACGCATTTGTATTTGACTGCGAACGGCACTTGTGCAATGTTCTCAGGAGTTGCAAGTTCAGTCGTGGTCATAACAGTGTTCTGTGTAGTTGTGTTAGGTCGGAACTAAGAGAATTCGTACATGGGTAAATTGTTGGTGGTAGTATTGTGGATACTTCCATAAGCATGGTAGCCTAAGTGTTTGGTGATTCAAGAAACAGCGAATCGAAAATTTTACCGCGTACGTGGAAGGCGAAAGAACACCATCCGCTAAGTCACAACGTAGACGAAAGCGTTTGTTGAACGATGGTGACAGACCGCCATTGAACAGGAATGTGACGAAAAACAAGTGGTCGACAGCAGCAAAAGTCGCTGACGAACTGAAGTCGCCCTCGTGAAGCCTGTCAGCACCATGGCAACAGGAAGGAAGCTCCACTGCCAAATAACTGCAGGGAGAGGTGCAATTACAAAACCACTCCTCCGTGGTGTAAATGCCGTTAACGGGAAAACGTGGTGCGGAAGCCATAAAACCTGGGCTATGGAGCAATGGAAGAATGTGGTTTGGTCGGATGAGTCCTGTTTTATACTGTTTCTAACTTATGGCCAAGTTTAAGTCCCAAGAGGGAAAACGGCGGGTGTTCGGTGATTATTTGGGTAGCCATATCGTGGTATTCGATGGGTCCCGTGGCTACCGTGCAGGGTCGCATTACTGCCATAGATTATGTGACCATTTTGGCTGAATAAGTCTTTACCGTGGTACAACGTTTGCTTCCGAGTGGTGATGCTGTGTTCCAAGACGCCAGGGACCCTCTTCACACAGCTCGCATCGTCCAGGGCTGGTTTTGTCAGCACGAGGATGAACTGTCACATATCGCCTGGCGATCACGGTCACCAGATTTCCGTGTTATGGAGACTTTGTGGGCAACTTTGCAGAGAAGGATGGACGGCCGTTTAACTTGCCACTATTTTGCGGGAAGAATAGCATAAAATTCTCTTGAAAACCATGCAGTTCCTGTATTTATCCATTCCCAGACCACTGGAAAGTGTTTTGAACGCCAATGGTTTTCCTACGCCTTTTAGGCCTGATAATGTGTTACGTTCGTGGAGTTTCCATATTTTTGTCCAACAGGATTACAATACTGTAACGGATGATAGGTGGTAACAATTAAACATTACTTGGAAAATGAGGACTTTGCATCATTATGTTCAACATGTTGGATGAAAGGTTAATTAAACATTAAATTAAAATGTCGTAAGATATCAGGTGTACGTATGACGTTTCTGTCAGTCCATAGTTTCAGTGAAGTATTAGCAAAGGACAGGTAATTACGCTAAGGATATTTCAAGATTTGTTTAAAGATGGCTTATGTGATACTATAAAATCAGCTAGAATTTCGCTTCATCCCTCTCTACGACAACTTTTTGTCTGATAAGTGTTTCTAGTTCACGTCATAATAATTTTATTTATTTATTTGTTTATTTTTAAGTTGAACCAATACGTCTGTGGATGATTCTGAGCAATGTTATTTCCATTCCTACCCTCTAATTTTGTGTTAATTTTGAAGGTGTGAGGAATTTGCGCTTCGCATTAATTGCGACGAATCTGTCATTCATTTTGTAATATCTTTCTAGACTTCACGTCACTGATTCGCTGTTATTTCTTCATAGGGAACGAAACCGTCAGATGGATCGGCGTACGAGGTGCTACGAAACGAGAAGGTTGGGAGGTAAGAGCTAGGTCAATCTGATCCTCCATCAACCACTCTTAAATGGAGAAAGAAGGAAAAAATCAATAAAAAACCAAGTATAGTAATACGTTTCCTTGTTCTGCCGATTTCTATCTTTTTTGAAAAAATATTACTATTTTTACATAGCTGATTTGAGTGCCAAGAGCTTTCAAGAAAATTTAGTCTGTCATTATTATTATGAACGTTAATGATATCTATTAATCAGTAAAATTATTTTCAATACTGTGTAATTCTAAATAAGTTACTTAATGATTGAATAATTGTATCTTCGTTGCATTCCATTATCGTTGCTGTATTTTCTTTGTGGTGATATTAATTAGTGCTTTCTCAGTACTTTTACTAAATCTACTATTGCTCTTGTAAGTATTGTTTCATCTTTAACGGCTTTGTTATTTGATCTTATACATTACGAAAATGTGAAACCTATCTGTTGCACATAAAAAATTAAAATATATCGCCAGCCTCAGTCACTTTTTAGGGAGAATGAAATGGAATGTTCTCGTAGGCTTCCTCGTAAGTAAAACAATAAAGTAGGCTCACTGGTAAGATTGCAGGAATATGTCTATAAAACACTCATGTGACCTATCCTAGGTTCCAATACCAAACACGACCAACAGGGGATATTCGACGTTCACAAAGAAGGGCGGTACGAATGGTCACATGTTTCATTAAAATCCTTATGGGTTTGTTTGGCGCAAGAGAAGACATCAACAAAGTGTCGAAAAACGTACAAAGGAAGACGCTTAAAGATAGACATCAGTTGTCCCGCCATAGCCACTTACAAAATTTCAAGAATATGTATTAAGCGAGGAATGTAGGAAGACACTACAGCTTCTGTATATTGTTCCCTCAAAGACCGCAGAAAACAAAATTAAATTATTTACAGCACGCACAGAGACATTTAAGCAATAATTCTTCCCGCGTTTCATACGCAACTGGTACGTGGAGAAATTTTAATAACTGGTATAATGGGACGTCCCCCTGCTATGGACTTGATACTAGTTTGCAGGGTAGTGATGTAGACGTAGATGTAGACATAAACACATAGGTACAGATAAAATGGAATTTGTATTCACTCACGTAATTACTGTTTTGGTGAAGCGTTTCCTTCGTCTGTACCACAGAGCTACCTTGAAGTCCTGCGGTATTTGGCTCGTGCCCGCTGCCATAATGCACACCTGGTTTAGATCGGAGTTGACACACCGAAGAAGACTCAATGAACAAGAATTCTCTATGGTGCAACTGGTAGGCGAGCGCCAGCTCCCTGAGTTCTGTGGTGTTCGGTTCAGATTCGCTAGTGTTCGCTCGTGTTCCGCTTGTTGTGTCTTTTAGTGAACCGTGAAAGATAGTTCGCTTCTCTCCGCTTCGGCGCTAGCAGTACTGAGGTTTTTCGGATGCTATCTTGCCTACATTTGTTGTTAATATGAGTTGCGTAAGCGGTGGTGTGGTCTGAAGAAAATGTAACCCTGTTGATAGACGAATATAGATATTATAGGTGCTTCTGGGATCCAAAAGGTGCACAGCGAAAATGCAGAAGGAAAAGAAATATGATTGGTAGAAAATTGATGGTGTACCCAAAGAGCCAACTGGGGACGGAGAGAGAAGACGAATTTATTAAATGCTTGCATCATTATTAAGCAAAAGTACAATACATTCCTTGAAAGTAAGTGCGAAAATGTATCTACGGATATTACGCTGATTAAAATTAAAAATATACGAAACACCGAATCATTATCGTTGCTTACGTTCATGGTAGCTGTTATTACAAGGGGAGCTTAAAAAGTTTACGTTCGAAGTCCTTACAATCCTTGGTATGCCAATCAGGTAAAACCGCCGTGAACATTAAGGCAATCATCCCACTGACTCACCAGGCTGAAGACACCCATTTAGTAAAACACCGTGTCCTGCTACGTGAAAAAGTTCGTATCTGCCCGCTGCACATCCTCGTCCGACAGGACCTTTTTTTAAGGGACCGAAGGTGTCATAATCGCATGGGGAGAGATCCGGGCCATAGGGCGGGTGCTCGTGTGTCTCCCAACTGAGTTGGTAAAACTTCTGCGTTACGACATTTGCGACATGCCGCGAACCACTCCCAACGGTGGTTTTCGAGAGGCATGCTGCTCCATACAGGTTCTTCATTCTCTGACAGATGTCTACCGGTGTTTGTCCTTCGGCAGACGAGAAAAGAATAACACCAGGATGATCCTGTTTGGACGGATTTGGTAATTACGTCGCCATACTTCAAGATTCCGCATTTACTGCACGCACTTCGGAAAGACACAAATGCTACACTAATAACTTGCCTATATGTCTGTGCTTATATATCTGCATCAGAGTCGCGCTGCGTTGCATGTACGCTGCAGAAACGCCGTTATGTCTGTGTAAGGCATTACTGATATATTAGAGATTCTTGATCAGAGGTGGTTTATCCGGTATCACAATATCCGCCCTCCAACAAACTGTAGCAGATTTTATCAAGTAACTACCACCCTATGTAGCAAGTCGTATGTATATTTCACATTTCATTTAGCATATTTTATTGACATTATCTTTCTTATACGCGCTGGAATAAAATCCTCGTAGCCACTGAAATGCGAAACAATCACTAAACTTACATGTTTCTAGTTTCTGATAACCGGAGCGTAACTCTCAGCTTTTATATGGGTTATGTTGGTCATTGGTAATTATCGTTATGTTTTCAAATTTCTCCTCAGTAGTAATGAGAAGTCAACTAAAAGCGTCAAACGGTATATGCGCAAAGTTTTAAAATACACTACTGGCCATTAAAATTGCTGCACCAAGAAGAAATGCAAATGATAAACGGGTATTCATCGGACAAATATATTATGCAAGAACTGACATGTGATTGCATTTGCTCGCAATTTGGGTGCATAGATCCTGAGACCCCCCCCATGAACCATGGACCTTGCCGTTGGTGGGGAGGCTTGCGTGCCTCAACGATACAGATAGCAGTACCGTAGGTGCAACCACAACGGAGGGGTATCTGTTGAGAGGCCAGACAAACGTGTGGTTCCTGAAGAGGGGCAGCAGCCTTTTCAGTAGTTGCAGGGACAACTGTCTGGATGATTGACTGATCTGGCCTTGTAACACTCACCAAAACAGCCTTGCTGTTGTGGTACTGCGAACGGCTGAAATCAAGGGGAAACTACAGCCGTAATTTTTCCCGAGGGCATGCAGCTTTACTGTATGGTTAAATGATGATAGCGTCCTCTTGGGTAAAATATTCCGGAGGTAAAATAGTCCCCATTCGGATCTCCGGGCGGGGACTACTCAAGAGGCCGTCGTTATCAGGAGAAAGAAAACTGGCATTCTACGGATCGGAGCGTGGAATGTCTAACCTACCTACACGATTAAGGGTAATCGTGCAGGTAGGTTAGAAAATTTAAAAAGGGAAATGGATAGGTTAAAGTTAGATATAGTGGGATTTAGTGAAGTTCGGTGGCAGGAGGAACAAGACTTCTGGTCAGGTGAATACAGGTTTATAAACACAAAATCAAATAGGGGTAATGCAGGAGTAGGTTTAATAATGAATACGAAAATAGGAATGCGGATAAGCTACTGCAAACAGCATACTGAACGCATTATTGTGGCCAAGATAGATACGAAGCCCATACCTACTACAGTAGTACAAGTTTATATGCCAACTAGCTCTGCAGATGACGAAGAAATTGAAGAAATGTATGATGAAATAAAAGAAATTATTCAGATAGTGAAGGAAGACAAAAATTTAATAGTCATGGGTGACTGGAATTCGACAGTAGGAAAAGGGAGAGAAGGAAACGTAGTAGGTGAATATGGATTGGGGCTAAGAAACGAAAGAGGAAGCCGTCTGTTAGAATTGGGAATTTAAGGAGATGGGACCTGGATAAACTGACTAAACCAGAGGTTGTACAGAGATTGAGGGAGAGCATAAGGGAACAATTGACAGGAATGGGGGAAAGAAATACAGTAGAAGACGAATGCGTAGCTCTGAGGGATGAAGTAGTGAAGGTAGCAGAGGATCAAGTAGGTAAAAAGACGAGGGCTAGTAGAAATCCTTGGGTAGCAGAAGTAATATTGAATTTAATTGATGAAAGTAGAAAATATAAAAATGCAGTAAATGAAGCAGGCAAAAAGAAATACAAACGTCTCAAAAATGAGATCGACAGGAAGTGCAAAATGGCTAAGCAGAGATGGATAGAGGACAAATGTAAGGATGTGGAGGCTTATCTCACTAGGGGTAAGATAGATACAGCCTACAGGAAAATTAAAGAGACCTTTGGGGAAAAGAGAGCCACTTGTATGAATATCAAGAGCTCAGATGGAAACCCAGTTCTAAGCAAAGAAGGGAAAACAGAAAGGTGGAAGGAGTATATAGAGGGTCTATACAAGGGCTATGTACTTGAGGACAATATTATGGAAATCGAAGAGGATGTAGATGAAGATGAAATGGGAGATACGATACTGCGTGAAGAGTTTGACAGAGCACTGAAAGACCTGAGTCGAAACAAGGCCCCGGGAGTAGAAAACATTCCATTAGAACTACTGACGGCCTTGGGAGAACCAGTCCTGACGTAACTCTACCATCCGGTGAACAAGATGTATGAGACAGGCGAAATGCCCTCAGACTTCAAGAAGAATATAATAATTCCAATCCCAAAGAAAACAGGTGTTGACAGAAGTGAAAATTACCGAACTATCAGTTTAATAAGTCACAGCTGCAAAATACTAACACGAATTATTTACAGACGAATGGAAAAACTAGTAGGAGCCGACCTCGGGGAAGATCAGTTTGAATTCCGTAGAAATGTTGGAACACGTGAGGCAATACTGACCTTACGACTTATCTTGGAAGAAAGATTTAGGAAAGGCAAACCTACGTTTCTAGCATTTGTAGACTTAGAGAAAGCTTTTGACAATGTTGACAGGAATATTCTCTTTCAAATTCTAAAGGTGGCAGGGGTAAAATACAGGGAGCGAAAGGCTATTTACAATTTGTACAGAAACCAGATAGCAGTTATAAGAGTCGAGGGGCATGAAAGGGAAGCAGTGGTGGGAAGGGAGTGAGACAGGGTTGTAGTCTCTCCCCGATGTTATTCAATCTGTATGTTGAGCAAGCAGTAAAGGAAACAAAAGAAAAATTTGGAGTAGGTATTAAAATCCAGGGAGAAGAAATAAAAACTTTGAGGTTCGCCGATGACATTGTAATTCTGTCAGAGACAGCAAAGGACTTGGAAGAGCAGTTGAATGGAATGGACAGTGTCTTGAAAGGAGGATATAAGATTAACATCAACAAAAGCAAAACAAGGATAATGGAATGTAGTCGAATGAAGTCTGGTGATGCTGAGGGAATTAGATTAGGAAATGAGACACTTGAAGTAGTAAAGGAGTTTTGCTATTTGGGGAGCAAAATAATTGATGATGGTGGAAGTAGAGAGGATATAAAATGTAGACTGGCAATGGCAAGGAAAGCGTTTCTGAAGAAGAGAAATTTCTAAACTTCGAGTATAGATTTAAATGTCAGGAAGTCGTTTCTGAAAGTACTTGTGTGGAGTGTAGCCATGTATGGAAGTGAAACATGGATAATAAATAGTTTGGACAAGAAAAGAATAGAAGCTTTCGAAATGTGGTGCTACAGAAGAATGTTGAAGATTAGGTGGGTAGATCACATAACTAATGAGGAGGTATTGAATAGGATTGGGGAGAAGAGAAGTTTGGCACAACTTGACTAGAAGAAGGGATCGGTTGGTAGGACATGTTCTGAGGCATCAAGGGATCACAAATTTAGCATTGGAGGGCAGCGTGGAGGGTAAAAATCGTAGAGGGAGACCAAGAGATGAATACACTAAGCAGATTCAGAAGGATGTAGGTTGCAGTGGCTACTGGGAGATGAAGGAGCTTGCACAGGATAGACTAGCATGGAGAGCTGCATCAAACCAGTCTTAGGACTGAAGACCACAACAACAACAACAACAGATCCTGAGAAATCAGTACCCAGAACAACCACCTCTGGCCGTAACAACGGCCTTGATACGCCTGGGCATTGAGTCAAACAGAGCTTGGATGGCGTGTACAGGTACAGCTGCCCATGCAGCTTCAACACGATACCACAGTTCATCAGGAGTAATTCAAAATGGTTCAAATGGCTCTGAGCACTATGGGACTCAACTTCTAAGGTCATCAGTCCCCTAGAACGTAGAACTACTTAAACCTAACTAACCTAAGGACATCACACACATCCATGCCCGAGGCAGGATTCGAACCTGCGACTGTAGCGGTCGCGCGGTTCCAGACTGTAGCGCCTTTAACCGCTTGGCCATCACGGCCGGCCATCAGGAGTAGTGACTGGCGTATTGTGACGAGCCAGTTGCTCGGCCACCATTGACCAGACGTTTTCAATTGGTGAGAGATCTGGAGAAGATGCTGGCCAGGGCTGCAGTCGAACATTTTCTGCATCCAGAGAGGCCCGTACAGGACCTGCAACATGCGGTCGTGCATTATCCTACTGAAATGTAGGGTCTCGCAAGGATCGAATAAAGGGTAGAGCCACGGGTCGTAACACATCTGAAATGTAACGTCCACTGTTCAAAGTGCTGTCCATGCGAACAAGAGGTGAGCGAGACGTGTAACCAATGTCACCCCATACCATCACGCCGGGTGATACACCATTATGGCGATGACGAATACACGCTTCCAATGTGCGTTCACAGCGATGTCGCCAAACATGGATGCGACCATCATGATGCTGTAAACAGAACCTGGATTCATCCGAAAAAATGACGTTTTGCCATTCGTGCACCTAGGTTCGTCGTTGAGTACACCATCGCAGGCGCTCCTGTCTGTGATGAAGCGTCGAGGGTAACCGCAGCCGTGATCTCCGAGCTGATAGTCCATGCTGCTGCAAAAGTCGTCGAACTGTTCGTGCAGATGGTTGTTGTCTTGGAAACGTCCCCATCTGTTGACTCGGGACCGAGACGTGGCTGCACGATCCGTTACAGCCATGCGGATAAGATGCCTGTCATCTCGACTGCTAGTGATACGAGGCCGTTGGGATCTAGCACGGCGTTCCGTATTACCCTCCTGAACCTACCGTTTCCATATTCTGGTAACAGTCATTGAATCTCGACCAACGCGAGCAGCAATGTCGCGATACGATAAACCGCAATCGCGATAGGCTACAATCCGACCTTTATCAAAGTCGGAAACGTGATGGTATGCATTTCTCCTCCTTATACGAGGCATCACAGCAACGCTTCACCAGGCAACGCAGGTCAACTGATGTTTGTGTATGAGAAATCGGTTGGAAACTTTCCTCATGTCAGCACGTTGTTGGTGTCGGCACCGACGCTAACCTTGTGTGAATGCTCTGAAAAGCTAATCATTTGCATATCACAGCATCTTCTTCGTGACGGTTAAATTTCGCTCTGTAGCACGTCATATTCGTGGTGTAGCAATTTTAACGGCCAGTAGTGTATTACTAAGGGAAACTGTAGCTACTGTTCGGCGTTAAAAGCACATACTCCACGCATTTCGCGTTTAAGTACAAATTCAACCCCCTAAATTCTTGTTTTCTTAAGCCAGTTTGCTTACAGTGCGCTGTAAAACAATCCCATCTGAATATAAAAGTTTTGCATCGCTGCTCTAGCTATAAAGCGTTGTATCCTGTGTGCTGCTTATTAGCGCCAGGAAACAATAACGCAGCGTTCATAGGCTATGTTCGTTATCTCGTGCTCCCTTCCATTCTCTCTAGTGAAAACGATTGTTAACAGATACAAGTGAATGGTAGTGAACACTGGCGAATTGTTTTCGATTGTCCATTCGCATCCATTCGTTCGTGTTTAAAGCAGGCTTTAGCGGCGTACGGCGCGTGAGACAAATTACACGAGGTATTTCTCTGGTGATTTAATCGAAAATGTTTATTGGCAGACCCGGATTAATTCATTTAATTGCCACAGTATCCAATCAGTCTAAATCAGCCTAGCTTTGACCAGTGAGACAGAGTTAAGCTTCTCACAACTCCTAAGTCAATAATTAGAAGCCCTGTAGCAATCCGATCACTTTCAGAAATATACCGAAATCTGACCACTGGATTGGAATATTGAAAGCGATAGTGTTCATACAATGTAACTGTCTCCCGGCAATTTCCGCCGATAATCTGCTAAATAACAAAACAGAGATACAGTTCAACGTTAACACGGAAAGAGTCACACAAAAAGACGAGACTCAGATATAAATTATTGGTTGAGTTAACCCACTCCTTATCCGTCTCGTTCACTAAATACCGCCGTGCAGCTGACTAATTGGCTTCTCAAACCAATCTGAGGTCTCTGTCCACCCAAACTGGGCAATATTGACGAGCTGCGGCCTCCCACCAGACACCTGCAATACAGAGGCTCAATCTCTCAGAATAATGGCACCGGCTAAAACTGCCCCGCACAAATGCGGGGGCGCCCCAATAAAACTACAGACTTATCGCAGAAGCCACAATTGTAGCAGGACCTATGGGGCATGAGCCCAAGCTCCTGCCCAAGCCTAAATAAAGCCAAAATTGAATCACAGACTTACGTCACACTAGATCTCCAGCCTCAATGGGAGGTAGAACTTTGAATCCACCAGACACATAATTTTAAAAAATGAAAAAAATGAGCCCATTCGGCGTCTGCACACTGACTGAACGGCAGCACTCACCGGACTGTTCAACCGAAAACCCACGCCCGCGCACGGAAACGCACTTTCAGAACCTCGCACAGAAAGAAATAATTGGGCTGATCAGAATGGATCCCCTTCACCGGAATTTTGAAGTACTCTACGAAATCACCACCTGCACCCAGGACGGCACACGACTGCCACACCCCACAGAAGCTTCAAGGCGTTCTACGAAGTGACTTAAGTTTTAAGCCTTCCAGCCAATCGAAATCAGGAGCAGAAAGAAGACATTTTCACTGGACATGTTCTGCTCCTGCTCATAGCGCTTCTGTATCGTGCTGCTCCATACAGAACTTCCTAGAAGTTTCTCTGCAACAGGTGATGGGAAACACCCGTTGTCATGGGACATTGTTCACCCTTGAAATCAGCCTAGTCGCCTCTGACTACCACCGATTTTAGAGAGTTAGGGAAAGACCGGCTTTTGTCCAGGCTGGACAAAACCCCCTTCCCCGAGATTCCGCAAAAATGTCCCAGTAGTACACACAAGAATACTGACGTGGTCATAAAATGTTACACTTGTACTGATTAACAGAACGGACTTTGTTCGTGTTCCGTAAGGAATTATCAAACGACGACTAACTGTCGCTTAGTGAAAGGTGAAAGTTTTTTCGTAGTCATACACTTTGCTGTCTAAGGTCCAAAGTCTCGTCGATTGATGTAGACAACCAAGTCTGTATTTTAAACGACCTGCTGCGCCAGTGACTCAGAGTGCAGGGCAGTTTATGCATAAGGTTGTATTCGAAACCCAGTTACGGTCACAGTGTGTGAGAACCGTTTTTAGAGTGTTCTGTAACTTTCGTTGGTGTTTCTGTTCTCTCTCAGCGAGCACTTCTTTCTTCGCCTGCTTACACTTTTTGTATTCAAATTATGGTCTCATTGCATTTTATAACAATGATACTGTTAACTATTGCCAAGTCGTAAAAAAACTACAATAAACGAACAAGAAGACGTAAGGCTTTATGAGCTCGCAGTGAAAAGCTATTCAGTTTCTGTCTTGTGAAGCCTTCGTAAAACTGCACCATCGCCCAGTACTGAGGTTATAACGCAACAGTCATCGAAAAAATATTCAATGAAGCATGTTTCAGAACTATATTAACCAATTATTTTCAATGTAACAAGGAAACAAAGAGCATTACTTCGCACTATTGCACATACCGCTGCGAGCTTTGCTACATTCTTCGTGCAGTAGCGCTAAGTGTCGGTGACCGGCGCGCTGTGAGTCGTCAATTCAACGCCACCACCTGCGAATGTTTGTTATTTAGTATTTATCATTTCCGGAATGTTCTAGAAACTTATTATGTTTATAACGTTCGCATATTCTGGCATATACATGTTTCTGTAAACAGCACCAGTCTTCATCCAGCCGTTCAGTTCTATTCTGTCTGTGGGTTGATGATCATAATAAACGCTCTTTCAGTGCTAAGTGTTGGACTTCACTCACGGATCTGCTTGCAGATTTGGACTTGATTGCAGTTACGACGTGATGTTGTTTAGTGGAGACACAGGGTACTTTAAAGCATCAACATCGCCATGGCTCCAATTAGGCAACAAAAAAGCCGTCGCGTACACGAACAAGAGCCGGAATACAAGCAGAATGTTGCTTCAGAGGTCCATATATTTAGGAGACCAATGGATTCCAACCCAGTAGTAACTCAACAACACATCAGGAAGCCATAAGTGTTTGCCGGAGACATTCGTCAGGATTCGGCGAAAAGGCTGAAAGGATTGGACTGAGTCGCCATATACAACTGTCTGATCACATTATGTATTTGGTGAATGTGCACTTTTACTTGGACAGCGCAACCCAGCAGTGTTTCGAGTACAGCGAAGAGAATCTCGGAATAGCTGGCACACATTCCGGGCCCAAATGATGAGAACGTTTGGTGACAATATACACCAAGTCCACTTATCAGAAGAATAATTGACGAGTAGTGACCAGAGTCATGGGGGAACGACAAAGTCATACGTACGGAGTGTTTTAGCACTATGCCGCATTGTGAATATGAATATGAAAAAAACTGACGAAAGTTAACATTTAATGAAAAGAGTCGCAGCAAACTTGTATCAAACTCTTCTGATAGCAGATGTCGCAACAACACGAGAATCGATCAGGTGGTGCGAGCGCATCAAAGTAATGCAACTGAAAAAAGTCAGATGAAAGAGTTTTGACCCACTCCCGAATGCCTTCACTGTGAGCACCGTGACCTGGCCACCAGTCTTAGCCACCAAACGAACGCCCCATGAACTATGGACTCGAGCGACTCGGGATTATCTTGGAACCGTCAAGCGATAACGCAGCATCCGTCCAAAGCAGGTGCAACCAATTCTTTCGCCAAATATAACGCCACACAGAAGAACAGATATTTGGAGGACGGAAGATAAACGTTTGTCCGTTCTGTGGACACGCTAGACATTTGTACCCTACTCAGAGAAAGAACACGAGTGTTCGACGGCTATTACGCCTCAAGAAGTCAACTGTCACAACAGCCCTGTTTGCACCAGTCAACTGCAGGCAACTACAATCGACCTGTGCCACGAAGCTCATCGCGGTACCCTGGACGTGGTTGCTCCCCAACACGCCATAGCCGTTCTCCGAGGCCGTACAGACGTTCCAACTGTTCGCCTAGCCGCATTCAGAAAAACTAAGCCAGGTGACTATCAGCAGAGGTGAGACCACCACAAATGAAAATCCTCCATGGACGATAGTTCCTAATACGTCAGCAGATCTCATCGACGTCATGATTGTCGGCTATCCTCTCCAGGCGCTAGTCGACTGAGGGGCTTCTTTTTCTGTAATGTCACATGCTTATTGTAGACAGCTAAAGTAGCGCAAATGCGAAAACGATTGAGCTGAAGTTCGCAAATGGGAAATACGTTCAGCCGACTGAACTGTATACTGCAAGAATAACTATCAACGACAGCAAATTTGTCTTTTTAACAGAATGTAGCGATGATGTTATTCTCGGGTGGGACTTCATGCACGCAACGCAGGCCGTCATACACTGTGCAAGATCAGAGCTCCAGACCGACGAAGTTATTTCAAGTACACATAACAAAGATTGCTCTGGCCGGTCGTTTGCCCTTGAAGACGCTGTCATCAATGAGACCAGTTCTAGTCGTGAATGTAGAAGCTCAATTAAACCGTGAAGATTTGGCCGATTGCAAATAGCTACTCGGGCTCACAAAAGAAATCTACACGTCATCGACGCTCATAAGTATAGTAGAAGATCAAGGAGAACATTGGATCAATAACAGCACCCGCATCTCATCCCTAAAAGAATGTGCGTAGGAACAGCCGAACCACTCCAGGATGGGCAGCTCAGTATCTTCAACGAAGAATCATGCTGTGTTACCACTACAGACGACACAGTGGAGGAGGCTGCTATCGAACTGCCAATAGAGTCTAGTCTGACCTAGGAACAACGACGGGCCCAATTTTCGGATGCTTTAAAATCCAGAGTGAAGGAAAGACAGACCAAGCGGCCCATGATGAAACGCTGTATGGACAACAACAGTGTGGGAATTGTGAGTTCGACTCGATGCAAAGCACTTTTTGTTATTTATGTACTATATCTGTTCACCACAAGAATAAACCTGATGTAAACATTGCATTATGTGTTCTTGCGCGTTTGCTGGAACCTCATTGGATTTCCGTTTCACGTGGGACTGCAGCCAAGCCGTCTCGAGTACTGTCAGATACGATAATAAAAGGGTACGTTACTTTCACACCGACTTAGCGATAACACGGGACAACAGCTTTACCGGCGCATTTAACTTGGACAGCACTGGCCTTTCAGCTGGTACAGCTGGCCAGCTGCAGTTCACACGTGATAGAGACGAGCAGAGGAGCAATCCGCTGCGAATGTCATTTAATTTTTAAGAAGAATAAAATAATACACTGCAAATCGCCCACAATACGCTCCTTAGGCGACTAGACGAAAACCGCAACACGTTATCGTTTTTTGCTAACGTACTACTTTAATTAAAAACAAGAATGATGAAAATTCCTGACTTAACCAGAGAGTAAATTTCTGCATAAGCTGTGTGTAACGTAAGAGAGTATTGAAGGATTTCACCGTATAGTTAAATATTGAAGCCACTGAAGGCATTACTTACAGTCGGTCGTCTGGTAATCTCTTAGCTCCTTCCTTATCCGAAACAGAGAAATACCTTTCAGTTCTGGAAGTGTCACCTGCTACGTTGTTAACGAGCCTATCAACAACAGAATCCACAAAGCCAACCAGGCCCAGCATTTTCTCTTCTTCTTTTATGAAGACCGTTCTATATCCCGCCAGTGTTCGGCAGTGACGTGTGAAAAAGCAGTTACAATACGTCCGACAGCTTAACAGACGTTACTTCTCGGGGCAGATCGCGCAGCTTGGCTACACATCAGTTATGTTGGGTTCGTATTGTAATGGTACAGTAGCAAATGTAAAAATGCGGCGTTTCTACGATGTGTTCGATGCTGTGAAAATGATTGTTTTTCATGTTTCTACGATACGCTGTGGTAAAAAAACGAAGGACATAGTTCAAATAAAGAGAATTTGGTTTTTCATTTTTGCTTTAAAAATTAAATTGTTATGTTTTCTTAATTTCAACAACTTTTATGAACAGTCTTTCATAAAACATCGATAATTAAGAATTCTTATTGGAAATGGAAACAGGAATTTCGCGTCCAATATGTAATTAGAAACACGATGTCGTGCATTAATCATAAGAAATGGTGATGAGTTTTATAATCGCGAGATGTAGGTATTTCAAATAGAACAAGAAAAAGGAAATGTTACCGTAGGTTTCTGAACCAGAGCACGAGCAACCGCATTTGTTTCACTAGCCATCATGCTACCGACTGCGCTACACTTCCAATGCACGGTTAAGAATTTCATTATGTATAACACTGAGAATACTTCAAAGCCGATTATCTTCGTAAATGGATGAAAAACATAAAAGAACAGCCTATTTCTCGGCACTTTTTAACCGTGTTCCACGTGCGTGTTTTATTACGGAACAGAAAGTAGACTCAGCCATTTTCATACTGCGCATTATCAGCACGACAATCAGAGCACAACGCTGCAGAGGCTGTGACTGTACACGATTTTTGAAATAAAGACTACGTAGCTAAAGCGTGATTAAAAAACGTTGATGGCTATTAATACATTTGAATATCTTAAAGTTTTATTTAACGTAACGTAGTAATAAGATATCTAAAACATAAGTAGGACCTACTTCCAAGAGCGTAACAACACCACTGCAAGCGTGCTACGGCTTCTGACGAATCATTGCGTTTGTGTTCGTCTGCATCAGGTTTATTCTTATGCTGAATGGATTATAGTCTCGGCGACAAATATCGCCATCATCAGTGGGCTCTTTAAATCTAAAACATGCAGAAAATAACATAGTTATACAAGCACTGTAACACATTATTACATTTCTACTGTTCGTTTTTTGAATATAGTTTTATGTGGGTACTGTCATACTACCTTATTTATTGTACGTTATAGCATGTTTTTTAGAATTGTTGTCACTGCTTTTTCTGTTGCGGTTTTTTTCGTCATACATCATATCATCTGCAACTCTGTGAGCGGCTGTTAGTAAATAAATACTAAAACGTAATCTTTCGTATGTCAGTGTTATACAACTGGGATTGCGGTAGTGTTATGGATACAGTTTTGGTGTGTACTAGGCTGTTGCACACCTAAATAGTATCCACAACATTACCGCAATTGCCGGCCGAAGTGGCCGTGCGGTTAAAGGCGCTGCAGTCTGGAACCGCCAGACCGCTACGGTCGCAGGCTCGAATCCTGCCTCGGGCATGGATGTTTGTGATGTCCTTAGGTTAGTTAGGTTTAACTAGTTCTAAGTTCTAGGGGACTAATGACAGCAGCAGTTGAGTCCCATAGTGCTCAGAGCCATTTGAACTACCGCAATTCCGATTGTAAAACACTGACATACGCAAGTTCACGCCTTAGTATTTATTTACTAACAGCCGCTGACACAGTTGCAGATGGCATGATGTACGCCGAGAAAGAAGCACAGAAAATATGCCGAAAACAGTTCTTAAAAACATACTATAACGAACAATAAATATGGTAGTATGAAAGCATCCACAGAAAACTATATTCAAAAAGCAAACAGTACAAATGTAATAATATGTTACAGTGCTTGTATAACTATGCTATATTGCGATATTTATCGCTGAAACCTGCTTTTTTTTACATCGAGGCGGACTCACAATTCCCATATTTTTGTTTTTGTATGCAAAAAGGGACCAAATGGAAGAGTTCGAAGATAAAGTCACTGTATCAACAATTTGGATCATCTACCAATTAGCCAGCTCTTATAAGACTTCGCTGGCTGAATGACGTATAATTCCGGAAGAAGTAGACAAGATGCTGCAAGACGATATCATCGAATCTGCAGAGAGTCTTTGATCCTCCCGTGTGGTCACCGTGAAGTAGGATGGAACATGTAATTTCTGCGTCGAAAATCGAAGACTGAGCAAGATCTCGAAAAAAATATGTCTACTCACTGCTGCGCATTGATGAGGCTGTAGACTCTTTGACTGGAGAAAAGTATTTCTGAAATATGGAACTGCAAACAGGGTACTGGCAAATCGAGGCTGACTACGCTGACCAGGAAAATATTTCTTTCATAACACTTCATGGCCTCTATGAGTTTAAAATTAAATCGTCTGGACTATATAACACTACTCCAGCCACCTTTGAGCCCATGATGGACAACCCGCTCCGGCACCTTAAATGGACGTTGCTACATCGATGACATCATCGTCCCTTTAAAGACATTTAAAGAACATATTAGCCGCCTACATGACTGTTGTAGTGTGTTCAGACTGTAGGCCTCTACCTCAATCCGAAAGAGTGCCTCTTCGTCGCCAAAGCAATGCAAATCATGGGGCACTTTGTTATCCGCGATGGTGTCCGTCCCGACGCAAACAAAATAAGAACAATACCCGATTTTCCGCCTGCTCGGCACATTTGTGATGTGACACGTTTGCTCGGATTTTGCTCGTACTGTCTGTGATTCATAGAGCACTTCCGTAAAAAGGCACGTCCCTTGTAAAAACTAATCCAGAGAGACGCTAAAACTTCCTGGAATGAGGTGCAAGAAAAATATTTACTTGTCCTTAAGGAGTCGCGGACAACTCCAGGTCCAGAATTGTGTGACGAGCATGTCGAGACAGAACGTCACACAGACGTTAGTGGTTAGGGAATAGGACAGTTATACTAAAAATTTAGGAAGCGGCCGAAAAGGTGGTAGCTTATGCTTCCAGAGTACTTTCCAAGTCCGTGATGAAATACTGTACAACCGAGAAAGAGTTCCTTGCAGTTGTTTGGACCATCAATAAGCCGCGGCCGCATTTACACACATCAAAAAAAGTTTTGCATCACTCTGGTTCTCAGAACTCCTGAAGACAGACGTTGACTATGGATATTGTATCACAGACACAGTCCCTTTGACTGTTCAGAGATTTCACTAAACCCGCCCAAAGATGTAAACAACCATGCATGAGCAGCGCCTATTAGACGAAAGGAGGTCCGACAGCCGATCAGTTCCAGTCATTCCACCAGGAAGAAGGTGCACGGCTCGTGTTGTCTGTATTTCAACCACGCCTAGACGGTCAATGCCGCGGTTCGATAGCGTCCGCATTGTTACTTTGTGCCAGGAAGGGCCCTCAACAAGGAAAATGTCCAGGCGTCTCGGAGTGAACCAAAGCGATGTTGATCGGACATGGAGGAGATACAGAGAGACAGGAACTGTCGATGACATGCCTCACTCAGCCCGCCGAAGGGCTACTGCTCCAGTGGATGACGTCTACCTTTGGATTATGGCTCGGAGGAACCCTGACAGCAACGCCACCAAGTTGAATAATGCTTTTCGTGCACCCATAGGACGTCGTGTTACGACTCAAACTTTGCGAAATAGGCTGCATGATGCACAACTTCACTCCCGGCGTCCATCTTTGCAGCCACGACACCATGCAGCGCGGTACAGATGGGCCTAACAACATGCTGAATGGACCGCTCAGGATTGGCATCACGTTCTCTTCACCGATAAGTGTCACCTATGCCTTCAACCAGACAATCGTCGGAGACGTGTTTGGGGGCAACCCGGTCAGGCTGAACGCCTTAGACACAGTCCAGCAAATACAGCAAGGTGGAGGTTCCCTGCTATTTTGGGGTGGCAGTATGTGGGGCCGATGTACGCCGCAGGTGGTCTTGGAAGGCACCGTAACGGCTTTACGATACCTGAATGCCATCCTCCGACCGATAGTGCAACCATATCGGCAGCATATTGGCGAGGCATTCGTTTTCATGGACGAAAATTCGCGCCCCCATCGTGAACATCTCGTGAATGACTTTCTTCTGGGTAACGACATCGCTCGACTAGAGTGGCTAGCATGTTCTCCACACATGATCCCTATCGAACATGCCTGGGATTGATTGAAAAGGGCTCTTTATGGACGACATGACCCACCTACCACTCTGAGGGATCTACGCCGAATCACCGTTGGGGAGTGGGACAATCTGGACCAACATCGTCTTGATGAAGTTGTGGATAGTATGCCATGACGAATACAGGCATGCATCAATGCAAGAGGACGTGCTACTAGGTATTAGAGGTACCGGTGTGTACAGCAATCTGGAGCACCAACTCTGAAGGTCCCGCTGTATGGTGGTACTACATGCAATGTGTGGTTTTCATAAGCAATGAAAAGGGCGTACATGATGTTTATGTTGATCTCTATTCCAATTTTCTGTGCAGGTTCCAGAACTCTCGGAACTGAGGTGATGCAAAACTTTTTTTGATGTGTGTATTTGGCAAACCATTCACTATTGTGACGGACAACCTTATATATGTTGGCTGGTTAGCCTGAATGATCGGTCGGGTCGATGGTGAGGTGGGCAATGAGTACGACGCCACAGCGGTGTACAGAAACGGACGCAAGCACAAAGACACCGACTGCCTATCAAGGAATCCTGGGGAACACAGCAACGTGGACGAAATCTTAGTCACTGCTGCATTTAATGGCACTGCTGCCGAATAGAGGGAATATCCAGAATTGCCAAAACCCGTGGAATCATTGAAGAATGAGGAGACAAGCTAAGGAAAATTCCATTTATAAACGGAACATAGTATAAGAGGAAATATGATCCAGTGGAGCTGAAGTAGTTGTTTGTCGCCCTATCTCAGCTACACCCAGCTAGCTTCAAGTTTTCAACGATGCTGCAGCATCTGGTCACCTAGGATTCCTGATGGTTCTAGACAGAATCTATCGTAGGGCATCACTGTCCAGGCCTCTATCGATCCGTTATAGATTGCATCTGGTACAAGTTCCACCTGCAGCAGCACCGTTGTGGAGGTTCTCAAAGTCGACAGACGGGAATCGATAGATAATGGTTTGCAATGACTGCTTCACTTGTTACGCTGCCACGGAGGCTGTGCCAACTGCTGAAGTTCTAGAACTGCAAGGTTCTACATCTGCATCTACATTTATACTCCGCAAGCCACCCAACGGTGTGTGGCGGAGGGCACTTTATGTGCCACGGTCATTATCTCCCTTTTCTGTTCCAGTCGCGTATGGTTCGCGGGAAGAACAACTGTCTGAAAGCCTCCGTGCGCGGGCTCTCTAATTTTACATTCGTGATCTCCTCGGGAGGTATAAGTAGGGGGAAGCAATATATTCGATATCTCATCCAGAAACGCACCCTCTCGAAACCTGGCGAGCAAGCTACACCGCGATGCAGAGCGCCTCTCTTGCAGAGTCTGCCACTTGAGTTTGCTAAACATCTCCGTAACGCTATCACGGTTACCAAATAACCCTGTGACGAAACGCGCCGCTCTTCTTTGGATCTTCTCTATCTCCTCCGTCAACCCGATCTGGTTCAGATCCCACACTGATGAGCGATACTCAAGTATAGGTCGAACGAGTGTTTTGTACGCCATCTCCTTTGTTGATGGACTACATTTTCTAAGGACTCTCCCAATGAATCTCAACCTGGTACCCGCCTTACCAACAATTAACTTTGTGATCATTCCACTTCAAATCGTTCCGCACGCATACTCCCAGATATTTTACAGTAGTAACTGCTACCAGTGTTTGTTCCGCTATCATATAATCATACAATGAAGGATCTTTCTTTCTATGTATTCGCAATACATTACATTTATGTATGTTAAGGGTCAGTTGCCACTTCCTGCACCAAGTGCCTATCCGCTGCAGATCTTCCTGCATTTCGCTACAATTTTCTAATGCTGCAACTTCTCGGTATACTACAGCATCATCCGCGAAAAGCCGCATGGAACTTCCGACACTATCTACTAGATCATTTATATATATTGTGAAAAGCAATGGTCCCATAACACTCCCCTGTGGCACTCCAGAGGTTACCTTAACGTCTGTAGACGTCTCTCACATGCTGTGTTCTGTTTGCTAAAAACTCTTCAATCCAGCCACACAGCTGGTCTGATATTCCGTAGGCTCTTACTTTGTTTATCAGGCGATAGTGCGGAACTGTATCGAACGCCTTCCGGAAATCAAGGAAAATAGCATCTACCTGGGAGCCTGTATCTAATATTTTCTGGGTCTCATGAACAAATAAAGCGAGTTGGGTCTTACACGATCGCTGTTTCCGGAATCCATGTTGATTCCTACAGAGTAGATTCTGGGTTTCCAAAAACGACATGATACGCGAGCAAAAAACATGTTCTAAAATTCTATAACAGATCGACGTTAGAGATATAGGTCTATAGTTTTGCGCATCTGCTCGACGACCCTTCCTGAAGACTGGGACTACCTGTGCTCTTTTCCAATCATTTGGAACCTTCCGTTCCTCTAGAGACTTGCGGTACACGGCTGTTAGAAGGGGGGCAAGTTCTTTCGTGTTTCCTTGTAGAAGAAATCATTTTGAAGCACAGGCACAGCGCGGTGATGACGTGTGATCATGGAAAAGTCTTCCCGTTCGAGACTGCTACACTATGTGATTAAAAGTATTCGGACACCTGGCTGAAAATGACTTACAAGTTTGTGGCGCCCTCCATCGGTAATGCTGGAATTCAGTGTGGTGTTGGCCCACCCTTAGCCTTGATGATAGCTTCCACTCTCGCAGGCATACGTTCAATCATGTGCTGGAAGGATTCTTGGGGAATGGCAGCCCATTCTTCACGGGGTGCTGCACTGAGGAGAGCTCGATATCAGTCGGTGAGGCCTGGCACGAAGTCGGCGTTCCAAAACATCCCAAAGGTGTTTTGCAGAATTCAAGTGAGGACTCTGTGGAGGCCAGTCCGTTACAGGGATGTCATTGTCGTGTAACCACTCCGCCACAGGCCGTGCATTATGAACAGGTGCTCGATCGTGTCGAAAGATGCAGTCGCCGTCACCGAATTGCTCTTCAACTGTGGGAAGCAAGAAGGTACTTAAAACATCTATGTAGTAGGTCTGTGCTGTGATAGTGCCACGTAAAACAGCAAGGGTTGCAAGACCCCTCCATAAAAAACACGACCACGCCATATCACCACCGCCTCCGGATTTTAGTGTTGGCACTACACACGCTGGCAGATGATTTTCACTGGGCATTCGCCACACCCACCCTCTGCCATCGGATCGCCTCATTGTGTACTGTGATTCGTCACTCCACACAACGTTTTTCCACTGTTCAGTTGTCCAATGTTTACGCTCCTTACACCAAACGAGGCGTCGTTTGGCATTTACCGGCGTGATGTGTGGCTTATGTGTAGCCGCTCGACCATGAAATCCAACTTTTCTCAAATGGTTCAAATGGCTCTAAGCACTATGGGACTTTGACGTCATCAGTCCCCTAGACATAGAACTACTTAAACCTAACGAACCTAAGGACATCACACACATCCATGCCCGAGGCAGGATTCGAACCTGCAACTGTAGCAGCCAAGTTTTCTCGCCTCCCGCCTAACTGTCGTAGTGCTTGCAGTGAATCCTGATGCAGTTTGGAATTCCTGTGTGATGGTCTGGATAGATATCTGCCTATTACACGAGACTCTTCAACTGTCGGCGGTCTCCATCAGTCAACAGACGAGGTCGGCCTGTACACTTTTGTGCTGTACTTGTTCTTTCACGTATCCACTTCACTATCACATCGGAAACAGTAGGCCTAGGGATGTTTAGAAGTGTGGAAATCTCGCGTAAGGACGTATGACACAAGTGACACCCAATGACCTGACCACGTCCGAAGTCCGTGAGTTCCGCGGAGCGCTCCATTCTGGTCTCTCACGATGTCTAATGAGTACTGAGGTCGCTGATATGGAGTACCTGGCAGTAGATGGCAGCACAATGCACCTAATATGAAAATCGTATGTTTTTGGGGTTGTCCGGATACTTTTGATCATATAGTGAATCAAAAGTAATTTCAAGTTGTGACATCAGCCACAGGATGACAACAACTGTCTCACAGAACGCTGTAGTAAGAGTTTGGCAAAGTTGCTATCGGCGTTGTTGATGTCAAATAGAGAAATTGAGATACAGTACTGCCGGGCGTGACATTCGCCTACAACACAGCGAAACAAAACACCATACGCCTCAGACCGTTCTTTCTGCTCCACAGTCGTGACCCCAAGACGACAATGGATACATTGTTTTCGTTTCAACAGGACGATGCACACGATAACTATGTGAAACACCTCATCATCAGGATCGAAGATGCAAGACAGCTGAATCACATACGGATCCTGGGAGCCCAGGAGAAGGGCCGACAGCGCTATAATACCGGTGAGATTCAACCCGGAAGAACTGGTGTGCCGAAAGTGGGACTATCGAAAAAGTTGCTACAGTGCTTTCCTGGACTGTATCGTATCCTTCGAGGTTTGTCGGGCGTCACGTACGAGGTGGAGGATTATCATCCTTTATCAACTAGACAAAAGCGCACAAACTTCATCCATGTCATCCATATGAAGCCCTTATATAGTCCTGAGACGCAGATCGATGGTGGGGGTTCCTCATTCGAGGAAACTGAAGACCCGCTCGATGCTCGCAAAGCTTTGACGGGTAGAACTACTTTCGATGCTCATCATAGTGAAGAGCAGGTGATAACGCCACCTGAAAGCGAGTGTTCGCCAGCGCTGCCACACGGAAGACCCACGACAAGTTCTAAATCCCAGGTTTCCTCCATATTTCTACCTCTAGCCTACTGTTCTTGCTCTTGATCTCAGATCAAGATAATTTAAAATTCTCTGTTGCTCATGTTCTACTGTAAATACATATTATGCATCTTTTGAAGATCATTCGCCAGTTTATTAATTTCGTGCTCGCATCGTTGAAACATTATGTCATCGACATTTCTTCTGTACATAAGTAATTAATCAGTGTACTGAGCATTCTTCTTTAAAAATCAGTTTCGAACGCGTTCAAAAACGTTTCCGCTATCTGCTCTGCTAATGCACAACCCATTGATAAACCGTTTTCTTGTACGTAAAAGTTGCTATTTAAAATAAAGTAATTGAATGATAAAACCAATTTTAACGGTCCTGTAAATTCGTTTGTTTCCGCCTTAGATATTTTTTCATGCTCACCCAAGTTGTTTTTTATAACGTCTATAATTTCCTCAACCGGCACAACCAGTGCTTATGTTCCATGCGTCTAGCTCCAAGTATAGTTCCGCGCTCTAAGCCTGTTAACCCCCGTCGTGTGGCCACAGTCACATCGGACACCTCTTCACACGAATCACCTGAGTATTGTCCTACCACCAGCTCTATATGTACTTATCGGTATCCCATGATTTTTGCCACTTCAGTGTTTGTCCCCTGCCCATTGAGTTGTTCTGTATGCAGTCTGCGCCGGAGAGCGCGCAACAGCGTCGATGGCTGTGGCTGGCGATTGGTCCTTGTGCGTATCTTGATGGGTTCTCTAAAGACGCTGTCCCCGTATTCAGAAGTTTGTGCTAAGATCTTGATGCATTCGTATTACATCACCGACCGCCGATTTGTTAAGATACATTAGTCGAGTGTGCCGCTGGTGTTCTCAGCAACGATCTTTGATGGCGTGCGTTGGTTGTCCAGTATATGTCTTGCCATACTGACACGAAGTCTAGTATACTTTCCGCAAATAGGAATCATCTTTAACGCTCCCCAGGAATGCTCCAGTTTTATTGGGTGGGCAGAAGGTAGTTTTTACTGTAGGTGGATTTTTCCTGATAGCGCTCCAGTGTACCGTATAAAAGCTGTGGCTGCCTCTTACTCCGTAACTTCGTCCGTCTTCACAACTTCACAGGTTGTACTGTAGTGGCAAGTCGTAGAGCGCTCCGGATCTGAAATCTCGAGTAACTGTTTTTATGGAACACCGCTCTGGGGTATTCCGAGTCCTGTCATGACTGTCTTGATCTGAGATGGTGCACGTCCTATGTACTGGCAATATAGCGCCAGTAGTAACACTGGATTAAAACTGAAGAAACTGCAAGAAGGTGGGAATTTAAGGAGATGGGACTTGGATACACTGACTAAACCAGAGATTGTATAAGGTTTCAGGGAGAGCATAAGGGAACAATTGACAGGAATGGGGGAAAGAAATACAGTAGAAGAAGAATAGGTAGCTTTGAGGGATGAAATAGTGAAGGCAGCAGAAGATCAATTAGGTAAAAAGACGAGGGCTAGTAGGAACCCGTGGGTAACAGAAGAAATATTGAATTTAATTGATGAAAGGAGAAAATATAAATATGCAGTGAATGAAGCAGGCAAAAAGGAATACAAACGTCTCAAAAATGAGATCGACAGGAAGTGCAAAATGGCTAAGCAGGGATGACTAGAGGACAAATGCAAGGATGTAGAGGCTTGTCTCACTAGGGGTAAGAGAGATACTGCCTACAGGAAAATTAAAGAGACCTTTGGAGAAAGGAGAACCACTTGCATGAGTATCAAGAGCTTTGATGGAAACCCAGTTCTAAGCAAAGAAGGGAAAGCAGAAAGGTGGAAGGAGTATATAGAGGGTCTATACAAGGGCGATGTACTTGAGGACGATATTATGGAAATGGAAGAGAATGTAGATGAATTTGAAATGGGAGATATGATACTGCGTGAAGAGTTTGACAGAGCACTGAAAGACCTGAGTCGAAACAAGGCCCCGGGAGTAGACAACATTCCATTAGTACTACTGACAGCCTTGGGAGAGCCAGTCCTGACAAAACTCTGCCTTCTGGTGAGCAAGATGTATGAGGCAGGCCAAATACCCTCAGACTTCAAGAAAACTATAGATGTGAAAATTACCGAACTATCAGTTTAATAAGTCACGGCTGCAAAAAACTAACGCGAATTCTTTACAGACGCATGGAAAAACTGATAGAAGCCGACCTCGGGGAAGATCAGTTTGGATTCCGTTGAAATGTTGGAACACGTGAGGCAATACTGACCCTACGACTTATCTTAGATGAAAGATTAAAGACAGGCAAACCTACGTTTCTAGCATTTGTAGACTTAGAGAAAGCTTTTGACAATGTTAACTGGAATACTCTCTTTCAAATTCTGAAGGTGGCAGGGGTAAAATACAGGGAGCGAAAGGCTATTCACAATTTATACAGAAAGCAGATGACAATTATAAGAGTCGAGGGCTATGAAAGGAAAGCAGTGGTTGGGAAGGGAGTGAGACAGGGTCGTAGCATCTCCCTGATGCTATTCAATCTGTATATTGAGCAAGCAGTAAAGGAAACGAAAGAAAAGCTCGGAGTAGGTATTAAAATCCATCGAGAAGAAATAAAAACTTTGAGGTTCACCGATGACATTGTAATTCTGTCAGAGACAGCAAAGGACTTGGAAGACCAGTTGAATGGAATGGACAGTGTCTTGAATGGGGGGTATAAGATGAACATCAACAAAAGCAAAACGAGGATAATGGAATGTAGTCGAATTAAGTCGGGTGATGCTGAGGGAATTAGATTAGGAAATGAGACACTTAAAGTTGTAAAGGAGTTTTGCTATTTGGGGAGCAAAATAACTGATGATGGTCGAAGTAGAGAGGATATAAAATGTAGACTGGCAATGGCGAGGAAAGCGTTTCTGACGAAGAAAAATTTGTTAACATCGAGTATAGATTTAAATGTCAGGAAGTCGTTTCTGAAAGTATTTGTATGGAGTGTAGCCATGTATGGAAGTGAAACATGGACGATAAATAGTTTAGACAAGAAGAGAATAGAAGCTTTCGAAATGTGGTGCTACAGAAGAATGCTGAAGATTAGATGGGTAGATCACATAACTAATGAGGAGGTATTGAATAGAATTGGGGAGAAGAGGAGCTTGTGTCACAACTTGACTAGAAGAAGGGATCGGTTGGTAGGACATGTTCTGAGACATCGAGGGATCACTAATTTAGTATTGGAGGGCAGCGTGGAGGGTAAAAATTGAAGAGGGAGACCAAGAGATGAATACACTAAGCAGATTCAGAAGGATGTAGGCTGCAGTAGGTACTGGGAGATGAAGAAGCTTGCATGGGGTAGAGTAGCATGGAGAGCTGCATCAAACCAGTCTCAGGACTGAAGACCACAACACAACTACAACAGTAACACTGGTGTGCCTCTCTAGAACACTGGAAGAATGGGAACTCTCCCCGGGTCCGCTGTAGAGCAGAAACATGATAGCGATCTGAAGTTTTCCCGACTTATTTATAATTTGAACAGTTCTCGGGTATCCAACCGGATAGCGTCGTAATTTCTCCACAATATTTCGGCAGACGTACACGCTGCCGTCTTCAGGTGGTTCCTGACGAATGCTGTGCTGTTCCTCTCAACACCCTATATATATTAGCCGTTACCCCCTCCACCGTTCCTCTCCTGTCTACTGGAGGTGGTGGGGGAAGCGGCGCCTGGGTCTGAACTGGGGTCTGCAGTCTCCCTGCTGCCGCTGTCGGGGGCGGTCCTCGATCTCTGGGACCGCATCTTTCTCTCCAGGCTGAGTGCTGGGTTCAAAGACTAACCAAGTTGAAGGCCGCTGTCTTTATTAATTAGATCGTCCTGTAGTCGGATTTCGGTGGCCTCTTTAGTAACGCAGTCCCAGAAGTAGAAGGGTTGACAGAGTATTTTTGTTTTTTCATAGTCCACAGTATGGCCAGTCTTTATACAATGGTCAGCCACGGCTGATTTAGTGGCCTGGCGTGATTCTGTACGGCGCTTGTGTTCGTGGCACCTCTCTTCTACAGTGCTGCGTCGAAGCTCGCTAACAAGTCGCCATCCTGGAGCCGAAGTTCTTGTATATGTTGCACAAAGTGTATGGAATTGCAGATGTGGTGTTCGCATTTTCCCACAAATGGACTAAGGAGAGGTGTTGGGTCAGTTCATAGGTTGCTGCTCCTATGTTGCTGACAATTGGGCGCATGGATGTCCCATCCTTGTGGACCTTTGGTAGGCCATACAGTCGTGGCGGTGCAGCCGCTCGTGGTCGTGGTTAGTGAACTTCGACGTAGTGTCCCTCTTCACTAGGGTACCACTGAAAGACTCCATCGATCTGATAAGCAAGAAATTCGACAACAACCTAACAATGGTCTTCGAGTTCGTGCTCACCTCAACATACATCCTGTTCGACGGAAATTATTATGAACAGACAGATGGCGTCCCCATGGGATGCCCGCTTTCACCGGTTGTAGCCAACGTTTTTAAGGAGAATTTCGAGGAGAAGGCACTAGAACAAGCCAAACAAAAACTAACTTGTTTCTTCCGCTACGTGGATGACACGTTCGTTGTTTGGCCACATGGACGGGGCAGCTTAAATGAATTTCTCGAACACCTCAACTCGCTTCACTCAAACATACAGTTCACGATGGAGGTGGAGCAGGATGGTGCACCGTTTCTTGACGTCCTGGTGAAACGGAAACCTGACGGCAAGCTGGCACACAGTGCATACAGAAAATCTACACACACCGATTTGTACCTAAATGCCTTCAGTTGCCACCACATCCCCAGCGTGAAGGCGTCCAGCGCACACTTGTTCACAGGGCACGATCGATCTGCGATCAGGAGAGCCTTCCAGCAGAACTGCAGCACCTGGAGACAACATTTCGGAAAAATGGATACAACCAGAAGCAAATAAGACACGCACTCAGACAGACTGCGCCAAGAGAACAAGAAGAAGAAACAGAAGAACACAAGTCATTGGTGTGCATTCCGTTTGTCGGAATCACCTCAAGAAAAATCGGTAGAATCCTGGGGAAACACGGTGTGAAATGCGTATTCAGACCCCCTGCAAAAACCTTGACTCTACTGGGTTCAGCGAATGATGACCTAGGCCTTCGAAAACCAGGCGTTTATCAAATTCCCTGTCAGTGCGGAAAATCATACATTGGGGAGACAGTCTGCACTGTAGAAGAGAGGTGCCGCGAACACAAGCACCATACAGAATTACGCCAGGCCACTAAATTAGCCGTGGCTGACCATTGTATAAAGACTGGCCATACTGTGGACTATGAAAAAACAAAAATACTCTGTCAACCCTTCTACTTCTGGGACTGCGTTACTAAAGAGGCCTTCGAAATCCGACTATTAATAAAGACAGCGGCCTTCAACTTAGTGAGGCTTGGAACCCTGCACTCAGCCTGGAGAGAAAGATGTGGTCCCAGAAATCGAGGACCGCCCCCGACGGCGGCAGCAGGGAGACTGCAGACCTCAGTTCAGACCCAGGCGCCGCTTCCCCACCACCTCCAGTAGCCGCCGCGCCGGCCGCACCGAAGACACCAGGAGAGGAACGGTGGATAGGGTAACGGCTTGTATATATAGGGCGCCGAGAGGAACAGCACAGCATTCGTCAGGAACCACCTGAAGATGGCAGCGTGTACGTCTGCCGAAATATTGTGGAGGAATTACGACGCTACCCGGTCGGATACCCGAGAACTGTTCAAATTAGAAACATGATTCACCACTGAACACAGTACGGTGCCATTCATCAGCAGTCCCTGCTTCCTTGTCACGTCAACATTCCAAGCTCAGTCGTTTGTATTGTGCTGTTAACGGTTGCCTACGCATGGGATAGTAATTCTCTAATCTAGTCGCAGCTAGTCTGTAACCAATGAAGTAGTATGTCACAGAATGTTGCAAGAGTCTGATACTTGTTCTCGGATGGCAGGCGGATACGTGAAGAGGTACGATGTGCTCGGTGCACAATATGGCGATCCTCTTTTCTGGTAGTCAGACTTTGTTGGCTACAACCTTCGTGACTAATATGTCTGCTCTTACGTTCCCATACAGTCAGTCCTCGGGGCATTGTCACATCCAAATGCCCAGATTTCACGGTTCGACAAGCTGGCCATATGGAGATCAACACTGAGGCTCCTTTGATACCCCATCAGGTACTGATAACGCTGTCACACATGAGAATATAGCCACCTTGTGCATTAATTTTGATGGAGAGGCCGGCCGGAGTGGCCGAGCGGTTCTAGGCGCTACAGTCTGGAACCGCGCGACCGCTACGGTCGCAGGTTCGAATCCTGCTTCGGGCATGGATGTGTGTGATGTCCTTAGGTTAGTTAGGTTTAAGTAGTTCTAAGTTCTAGGGGACTGATGACCTCAGAAGTTAAGTCCCATAGTGCTCAGAGCCATTTGAACCATTTTTTTTTTATGGAGGGGATAAGGTAGTTAATGTAAGAACTACAGGTAACAGCCTTGCTAGCAACTTAAAATACAGTATTATAAGTGAGCTGGTGGATCTAAGAGAACACTTTCCTATGGTGTTTGTGCAGGTTTTAGAGCATCATGATCAGAATTGGGTTAACACAGATATTAGCCTTGTTAACAAAGAGCAGAGCGAACTGGTTTCGATTGCAACAAAGTGTCGTATCTGTGTAGTGCCTCTTGCTGCAATTGAGATATCGTGATACATAAATCATCGCCTGCACCTGAATTGGAGGGGCTAGGAAAGATTAGCTGAACATCTTGCACGAAGTGTAATAGGGGCCACAAGCACATAAGACAATGTCCCTGTGGTTATTGGAATCAAAGGGGCAAATTCTTTTGGTTCGAGTAAAGTTGCGGATGGACAGTACTGAAAGAAATTGAAACGGAAGATAACCAGAAAAACAAAATTAATTTGTTTCATCAGAACATTAGAGGCTTGGAAAACAAGATAGACGAGTTTATTATATGCCTAGAAGATGTGGAAAATTCTGAAGTGACAGAAGTTCTGTGCGTCTCTGAAAGCACGTAACCACAGGGATGGAGAATTTATATATCAGGGGTTATCGACTATCATCATTTTTGTGTAGAGCTAACATGTAAAATGGAGGAGTTGCAACGTGTGTAAAAGTTTGACACAAAGTCAAAAATATTGAAATAAATAATTTTTGTGTTGATCAGAAGCGTGTACTTGTGAGTTTTTACGACAGAACATTCTCTGATAATTGTAACAGGCTACAGATCCCCTCTAGGAAACTTTCAGCTATTTAAGGAAAATCTAGATGCATTATCGAGTTACCTGTCAGACAAGAAGAAACAGTAGCTTTGAAGATTTTAGTGCAGATTTCTTAAAAGATACGCAAAGGAAAATTTAACTAGAATTTCAGTAGTCGATTATCTAACTCGTGTGGATCAAAATAGTAGGACACTGACTTATAACATTTCTATAGACAGTGCTCAGGTTGAAACAATTAATATGCACGTTTTTGGTAATGGACTTTCTGATCATGGTGCACAGTTAATGGAAAGAAACAATGTGGCATCTTTCAGTATTTAACTGGTTCATACAAACCAATGAGGCTTGTTAAAAAGAACAGGAAACAATATTTTAAGAGATGTTAATGTCAAATTCAATTTATTCCATATCAAATTTGTGTCAATATTTTAAAAAAAATGGCTCTGAGCACTATGGGACTCAGCATCTGAGGTCATCAGTCTCCTAGAACTACTTAAACCTAACTAACCTAAGGACATCACACACATCCATGCCCGAGGCAGGATTCGAACCTTCGACCGTAGCAGTCACGCGGTTCCGGACTGAAGTGCCTTGAACCCCACGGCCACCGCGGCCGGCAATATTTGAAAGTTGCTTTCCTAAAATGTTATCCAGAAGATACAATAAAAAACAAGTAAGCCATGGACAACTAAGTGAACTAAACTCTCATGTAAGAGGAAGACGGAAATTTATATAAAGATCAGAAGAAATCAAGATCCGAGATTACTTGCATAGTATTTTAACGAAAGTCATAGAAATGTCCAGAAGTATGCACGTTTTAACAGAAAGAAATAATGGAGGTAATAAGAAAACGCTATGGTATATTGTCAAACGGGAAACAGGACAGCCAGATGGTGTACAAGATACCGTAACAATTAAACTAAATCACAATGTTTGATGGATAATTCACAAGTTACGAGTACTTTTAACAATCACTTTGTAAATGTAGCAGCAAAAATAGGATTAAGTGTTTGAAGTGAAAAAGCAACAAAATATATTTAAAATGTTATTCCAGAAAACTTTAAGCAATTGGAAATAGGATCGACATCCTTCATTGAAATTAACAGAATTAAGAAGGTTCTAAAAAACAAAAGCTCATATGGTGTTGATGAAATGTCAAAAAGAACTCTGAGAAGTTGTTCCAATTTAATTAGTAAGGTCCTTAGTGATATACGTGATGTGTCACTGACACAGGGAATTTTTCCAGGCAGCTTAAGCATGCAGCTGCTGAAAAGTGACTAGACGTAGTTACACAACTATCGTCCAATTTCTTGACTTACATCTTTTTCCAAAATATTCGAAAAAGTATTGTATTCAAGATCAGTCTCACAGTTAAGTAGAAACAATTTACTTAGCTTATCACAGTTTGGATTCCAGATGGGTTGTTCGATTGACAATACCACTTGTACGTTCACTTGTCAAACAGGACAAGAGTTATATAGTAAACTATCGCCAGTTGGTATTTTTGTGATCTTTCCAAAGCGTTTTATTGTGTAGGTCACATTATTCTCTCAGAAAAACTTAAGTTTCATAAAACTGGTGGTTTTTTAATCACAGTTAACAAACAGAATGCAAAAGATTGTGCCAGATAACTGAAACAATGTTGGAAGGGTAGAGAGCTTTAGTGATTGGACAGAAATCACAAAAGGAGTCTCATAGGGTTCAATTTTTGGTCCACTACTATTCTTTAGATATGAGAATGACCTTGCATTTAATATTCAACAGGCAGAATTGGTACTTTTTGCACACGATGTTAGTATTATAATACACCCTATGTGAGCGAAAGCAACAGAAGAGATTGTAAATGATATTTTCCAAAGAATTATTGAGTGTTTCCTAATAATGGACTCTCCCTAAATTAAAAAAAAATAAACACTCTGTATTCTGTTCTGTCAACAAATAGAGTCATAGAAACAATGGCAGTCACACATGAGCAGCAGTCATTAAATAGAGTAGAATGCTCCAAATTTTTGGGCCTACTTGTTGATGAAATCTTGAACTGGAAGAAGCATATTACTGAGTTTCTCAAACAATTAAGTTCAGCTAATTTTGCTTTTCGTATAATTGCTAGACTTGGGAACAAAAGAATTAACCTCCTCTCATATTTTGCGTATTTCCATTCAATAATGTCGTAAGGAATAATTTTCTGCGATAACGTATCACGTACAAAGAAAGTACTGATTGCAAAAAAGCGAGCAGCAAATATAATATGTGGTGTTCACCCGTAGACTTCAAGTAGACATCTCTTCAAGGAGCTAGGCATTTTACCTGCGCCGTGATAATACATGTATTGGCCAATGAAATTCATCACAAATAATCTTTCACAATTTGGGAAGAACAATTATGTTCAGAATTACAACAAATGGTTCAAATGGCTCTGAGCACTATGGGACTTAACATCTGAGGTCATCAGTCCCCTAGAACTTAGAACTACTTAAACCTAACTAACCTAAGGACATCACACACATCCATGCCCGAGGCAGGATTCGAACCTGCGATCGTAGCGGTCGCGCGGTTCCAGAACTACAACACTAGAGGCAAAAATAACCTTTTATTACACGTTACTGAAGCTATCAGAAAGTCAGAAAGAAGTTCAATATGCAGCAAAAAAAACTTTTAATCATTTCTCCAATACCGTAAAATGTCTGACAGATAGGAAAGCAAGTTTTAAATCTAACTTAAAATCATTTCTCCTAAACAATTGCTTCTATTCCACTGACGAATTTCTCTTCATTAATTGGCACCCTGTAAAAAAATAAATAAAAAAATAAAAGATTATACGTAGTTTCATGAGTAGGACTAAAAAAATAGTGTTGTGCTTAGTGTTAACACTAATCGTGTATGTGTATCCTGTGAACTGACTCTTTCCACGTCATTTCGATAAAAGAATCGTTCAAATGATTTATTGAACATGTAACTAACTAACTTTCCATAATCAATTATTCAAAATGTCAGTCACTATCGCATTATTTATTTTGCCGC
Source organism: Schistocerca serialis cubense (assembly GCF_023864345.2). Lineage (NCBI taxonomy): Eukaryota > Metazoa > Arthropoda > Insecta > Orthoptera > Acrididae > Schistocerca > Schistocerca serialis. The sequence continues at coordinate 586,520,576 of NC_064639.1, forward strand.
CAACCGGTTTCAACCCGCGATGGGGTCATCTTCAGGGAAATTCACACTGTACAGTTATAATATTAGTAAATAATGATAGATATATTATTTATTATTTACTATGTTTTATATTACAACTGGAACAAACTTTAAAATTTACAATTTAAGCATGTAACTACCGTTGGTCACCATGGAGGGCGTTACCGTCTGCCCACGTGTTGTTGGCCGTTATTTAAGCTCATGCAGAGCCAACCATGCATAGTTACCAACCGTGCACAGACAGGGTGACGACTCCAGCGAGCGGCCAAATGGGTACAAAAATCTGTTTATTTAAGTAACTTTGACTAATTGCTTGCAGATTACCTACATCATTACTTACTAATATTTCAACTTTACAGTGTAAATTGCCCTGAAGAAAATGAGATTCTGGACTGGCTTACTGGTCTGCTTTTTATTGCTTCTTCACGTGTTTGCAATGCACATGCAAGAGAACACACAAAGGCACTAGTTTATAGTTTCAGCAGAAAAAAAATAGACGAGGAGTACTAAATTCCCCAGTCAGTTACCAGAACAGGCGGCTACCCTGGCCCGTAACTTCGTTACGATACTGGTACGCATAGCAGCGAATGGTGTTACAGATCTTGGTACATGGGAGTGCAGATTCTATTGCTCTAAATGAAACTTTAGGTTAAAGTACTCGTTACAATGAAAGTGATATACAAATACACGTAGCTAAATTTACGATGGAAACCAATAACACTACCCATCGCGGGTTGAAACCCGTTGGCGGCGAAATAAATGATGCTATTGTGACTGTCATTTTGAATAATTGACTATAAGTAAACTAATCGCTGTTTATCTCCATACAACTATGTTGTCTAAAAAAAATATAACTTTCCATAGGCAAACCTACGTTTCTAGCATTTGTAGACTTAGAGAAAGCTTTTGACAATGTTGACTGGAATATTCTCTTTCAAATTCTGAAGGTAGCAGGGGTAAAATACAGGGAGCGAAAGGCCATTTACAATTTGTACAGAAAGCAGATGGCAGTTATAAGAGTCGAGGGACATGAAAGGGAAGCAGTGGTTGGGAAGGGAGTGAGACAGGATTGTAGCCTCTCCCTGATGCTATTCAATCTGTATATTGAGCAAGCAGTAAAGGAAACGAAAGAAAAGTTCGGAGTAGGTATTAAAATCCATGGAGAAGAAATAAAAACTTTGAGGTTCGCCGATGACATTGTAATTCTGTCAGAGACAGCAAAGGACTTGGAAGAGCAGTTGAACGGAATGGACAGTGTCTTGAATGGGGGGTATAAGATGAACATCAACAAAAGCAAAACGAGGATAATGGAATGCAGTCGAATTAAGTCGGGTGATGCTGAGGGAATTAGATTAGGAAATGAGACACTTGAAGTAGTAAAGGAGTTTTGCTATTTGGTGAGCAAAATAACTGATGATAATGGAAGTAGAGAGGATATAAAATGTAGACTGGCAATGGCAAGGAAAGCATTTCTGACGAAGAGGAATTTGTTAACATCGGGTATAGATTTAAATGTCAGGAAGTCGTTTCTGAAAGTATTTGTATGGAGTGTAGCCATGTATGGAAGTGAAACATGGACGATAAATAGTTTAGACAAGAAGAGAATAGAAGCTTTCGAAATGTGGTGCTGCAAAAGAATGCTGAAGATTAGATGGGTGGATCACATAACTAATGAGGAGGTACTGAATCGAATTGGGGAGAAGAGGAGTTTGTGGCACAACTTGACTAGAAGAAGGGATCGGTTGGTAGGACATGTTCTGAGGCATCAACGGATCACCAATTTAGCACTGGAGGGCAGCATGGAGGGTAAAAGTCGTAGAGGGAGACCAAGAGATGAATACACTAAGCAGATTCAGAAGGATGTAGGTTGCAGTAAGTACTGGGAGATGAAGAGGCTTGCACAGGATAGAGTAGCATGGAGAGCTGCATCAAACCAGTCTCAGGACTGAAGACCACAACAACAACAATCTTTCACTGTGGCAATTCAGCAACTGAGGTTGTTCCTTCCCCTTGTAGAACCTGAAGAACCTACCAGATCTGGTAACAACACTGATTAGGAACAACGCTAATGCACTCTCGTGGTCGTTCTAGCTGTCGGAGAGAATTACAGTTCCAATAATTTACATACTCGCCCATTCTGTACATGTGGAGTGAGTTACATTGACATGTGACCATGTGTTCTGGAAGCTTAGCTTCATTTGTCTGGCAGACTCTTTGCTTTAGGAATCTCCTTAGTGATTCATTCACCCCATCATCGCTGTTGTTCTGTATATGCAATATCAAATTTTACTGAGCTCTTTGTACGGCGTGATTTGTGGTCGTGGGTGAGCAGAGACGTGTTGTAGTGTGAAGGCTGACACGTGGCCGCAGGTACGCCGTGGCGACGCGCGACCTGGAGCCGGGCGCCGAGGTGCTGACGGAGCTGCCGGTGGCGGTGGGGCCCAAGGTGGACAGCATGCTGTGCTGCCTCGGCTGCTACGCCTACAACGACGGCTCGACGCTGTGCTCGCGCTGCGGCTGGCCCGTCTGCGGGCCGGACTGCGAGGCGGCGGCCGCCCACGCGCAGGCGGAGTGCGCCGAGTTCTCGCGCGCCGGCGTGCGCCTCGCGCCCGTCGAGGACCCCGCAGACAGCTGCCCGCAGCTCGAGTGCATCCTGCCGCTGCGCGCGCTGCTCGCTAAGGAGCGCGACCCGGCGCGCTGGCAGCGGGAGGTGGCGCCCATGGAGGCGCACAACGACCGCCGCCGCGACACGCCCGGCTGGCACTCCAACCAGGTCAACGTCGTCTCCTTCCTGCGGGACCGCTGCGGGCTCGCAGACAGGTGATTACCGCCAGTTCCAGTGACCGAGAGGGACGGATGAAAATGTGCAAATAAACGAGAGTTTGATTGAAAGTAAATTGTGGTGTATACGTATCTACTCTCATCTTTACTTCAATAAAGTACAAAGTAATACATACATACCGGTTGTCTGTCCTAAGAGTCGTCAGGCGCACTTCCTTTGGTGTTTAGCAATTTTGTTGTTGCTGGAGTCGGTCCAAATAGATACTGGTCATCACGTCTTTCTACAGACAAAATAATAAGACAGAATTTTAAACGCCCATTCAATAGAACGGTCCCAAATTAGTATGCTGTGATATTCATTCTATTGATATGTATAAACAGGGACAGTACAATACGAAGAATAAGCAGTACTCCAAAAGCGACTGAGCAGCGCGGCTGCGTGGCGGTAGCAGTCAGCACAGATGATGGCAGTGCTGTCGCTGCTGGAGTACTGTTTATTCTTTGTGTTTTACTGTTCCTGTTTATACATACCAACAAAATTAATCTCTCACTAGACTAATTTTGGAGCGCTCTATTGAATTAACAGGTAAAATTCCGTTTTAAAAATCATTTTGTTTTTAATGGGACTCGGGCATGGATGTGTATGATGGCCTTAGGTTAGTTAGGTTTAATTAGTTCTAATTTCTAGGCGACTGATGACTTCAGAAGTTAAGTCGCATAGTGCTCAGAGCCATTTGAACCATTTTTTTAATGGGACACAAACGGATGCTTTCCGTTGATAGTAGGCATCGCATGAAAGACTTAACAGGCAGTGTTTGTTTGGGCCTATACCAGCTAGACACTACAAAACAGAATTGCAAGTATCTGCCGAAACACCAGAGAAAATGTGCCTGACGCTCTCAGGAGAGATATTGACACGCCAGGTTATCCGAGCACGCTAACGCGCTGCTTCCTGGACTCGGGTAGGCGCACCGGCCCCGGATCGAATCCGCTCGGCGGATTACCGCCAAGGGCCGGTGTGCCGGCCAGCCTGGATTTGGTTTTTAGGCGGTTTTCCACATCCCCCTCGGTGAATACCGGGCTGGTCCCCATGTCTCGCCTTAGTTACACGTCTCGCAGACATCTGAACACTTTCGTACTATTCCATGGATTACACTAGTCACAGACAGTTGGGGTACGTTAATTCCTTCCCGGGGAGTACGGGGTGGCGGCAGGAACGGCATCCGACCACCCCTTCAGCTAACATTGCCACATCCGATTAACCATGCCGACCCTGCGTATCCGCGGGAAAAAAGGCACAAGCAAAAGAAAAGAAAGAATGGCTTGGTTCAAATGGCTCTGAGCACTATGGGACGAACTTAGAACTACTTAAACCTAACTAACCTAAGGACATCACTCAACACCCAGTCATCACGAGGCGGAGAAAATCCCCGACCCCGCCGGGAATCGAACCCGGGCACGGGAACCGAGAACGCTACCGCACGACCACGAGCTGCGGACAAGAAAAGAAAGCAAAAAAAGCTCTCAGGAGGGATATCCTCTAAACCAGCGCAAAAGAGCTCGAACATGTTCCTGTTTATATAAAAGACTCTAACTGAAAAGTGGAGTACCAGCTGTCTCATTCCACCTTCCTCAGCACCTTTAAAAATTTTCCCAAGAATTTTGCCATGCGAACGTATTTGCGGTTTCTTTAACGTGCAACTTACCTCTCACTCCCGCAAGCACCCCTAACTGCAACTCGCTCACACCCAGAAGTCCATCATTGTAAGTCGCTCATACCCATCCACTCCCACTTGTGCATCCTCACCAACTCATTCAGATCAACTTATTGCTATTATCTCTTTGTGTCTGTCACTGTCTCCTCTCTCACAGCCACAGTTTTCTTCGTTCTGTCCTATTTCTACAGTCTCCTGTCACTGTCGCTATCTTCCTCTTGCTCTCTCTCGGTGTTACCATCTCATCCGTTCCTTCCCACTGCTGTTGTCGCTTCTCACAATCACTACTTCTCTCCTGCTCGTTGTCATTGCCACACGCTCTGTCTCCCATTATCACTGGATCTCACCAAATTCCTCTTTCTCCTTCTCTTTATTTCTCTGCCACTCGCACTTTTCCTTCACTTTTTTGCTAGCAGTGTTCTGTCAGTCTCAACTGTCTTCCACCGTTACTGAGTCCCCTTCTTTCTCTCACACTGCCATTGTCTCCTTCGTTCTTTGCAGCATTTATTACTTTTTTGTGTCTTTCCCACTGAAGCTGGCTCCTTCTCTCTCAGCATAAAAAAGCGCGAATGTGTTCTCATGCCAACATTTTTGGGGAATATTTAAAGGCGCTGAGGAAGGTAGAATGAGGCTCTTGCTACCCCACTTTTCAGTCAGAGTATTCTAAAAACAGGAGCGTATTAGGCTGTCTTGTGCTCTGGTAGGAGCATTTCTCCGCTGGTTCCCTTCTTTCGCCTGCTACAGCAGAGCACGGTCAATCATACGAAAATAACTTTATGGGTCAGTAAAATTTTCATAAATGATAATTATTTGAAACCCTCAGCTGCCGACAGGCGTTCCTGATATACCTCGATGTGGACACCTGAAAATGTGTGTCCCAACCAGGACTCGAACCCAGGATCTCTTGCTTACATGGTAGACACTCTATCCATCTCAGCCACCGGGGACACAGATGAATAGCGCGAGTGCAGAGACTTATCCTTGCACGCTTCCCGTGAGACCCACATTCCCAACTGTCCACAATCTACATACGTAATTAGGAACATTACGTATGAGATTGTGGACAGTTGGGAATGTGGGTCTCACGGTAGGCGTGCAAGGGATAAGTCCCAGCAGTCGCGCTCTTCATCTGTGTCCTCGACGGCTCAGCGCCGGCCGCGGTGGCCGAGCGGTTCTAGGGGCTTCAGTCCAGAACCGCGCTGCTGCTACGGTCGCAGGTTCGAATCCTGCCTCGGTCATGGATGTGTGGGATGTCCTTAGGTTAGTTAGGTTTAAGTAGTTTAAGTTCGAGGGTACCGATGACCTCAGCTGTTAAGTCCCATGGTGCTTAGAGCCATTTGAACCATTTTTTTTTGCCGACAAGGTATCTGAGTGTGCTCGGTCAGAGAGTTAGCTGCCCTCTGTAATAAAAAAAAAACTGAGTGAACGTATCAACAAAGAACCTGAACGGGTGTCATCGGACGTCCGCCCCGAACAAATTCAAGGAACGATATAGAAAAGAAAAAAGATGGACAGACCGTCTGCCATGTAAGCAGGAGACCCCGGGTTCGAGTCCTGGTTGGGGCACAAAATTTCAACTGTTCCCATCGAAGTACATCAACAACACCTGTCGGCAGCTGAGGGTTTCAATTAATTATCATTTATTCTGGAGAAGCTACACGGTCATATTCATATAAAATTTTCATAGTTCAGTTTGTCAAACTGAAATAACACAAAACTAATTTTACACTTCAGACAGGACTTAACGTGTACAAAAATGCTGCATGTGGTTCAGTGGTACAACATCGGGTACCCAGAGCTCTTCTGACGATATCAAAGACACTTTGGAGCATACTTCTCCGTGCTACATCACTTTATAAACTATGTTTTCGCGTCACGCCGGATTTTACGTGCGTATTTTAAGACTACAGGTAAGATAACCTCGAACCTCCGTATCTTGGAAATGAATGAATATATTAAGAAAATTTTCAAGGTTCTCCGAGATCGGTATCTTACGAATATATTGTAAAAATTACTTATATTTAATGCGTGTTATCCGTCTTGCAATCTTCTGCTCGGCTTTGGTAACCAAAAGCGATGTTTTTGGGGTGACCCTCGATAACGGATAAAGATTTTTCAAAACGGGAAGGTGACGCTTCTAGATAAATGCCTAGATAATATACCGTTAAATTTATCATTTATATGTCGTCTCACAGCGGATTTTACGTACACGTTTTATTTATGCAAGTATCATTAGTTCTGTATCTCGGAAACGGATAAAGATATCAAGAAAATTCTCAAGCCTCTTCAAGATCGGTATCTTAGAAATCAAGAAAATTCTCAAGCCTCTTCAAGATCGGTATCTCAGAAATATATTGCAAGAATTTTAGCCATTTGCTGGACATAGCTGTCTTGGAATCCGCGGCTCGTTTTTGGTACCCAAAACACATGTTTTTCGCGTTTTATCAGGAACCACCCATGAACTAAACGGCGTCTCCATAAGCCCCTTACGGTGCACCAAACACAACATACGATGCAAAAAAGAAGGAAAAAAAACAACCAACCGATTTGCGCCATTTTCCTAAGTAGGAGGAAATGTGTAATATTCAAACATTGACCCTGTGCTTGTAGGATAGTTACAATAAGATGATCCTTCTGGTGGGTATACAAAAGGTCCCTAGCCCAGGGGTTATCCAGTACACTTGACCTACCTTGCTATCACAATTAGGATCTGAGGTCTGAGCCCCAGAAAAAGCCCGTTTTTATGCGCGGCGCTTAGGAACACATTTGGTAGCGCATGCTGTCGGATGCGTATCGACAAGTATGGTTCTTACATATAATACATGGAAAACATACCAATGAAAATATTACACGTCATTTTGAAAATTAATCGCTAATTTTATTTTGAGAGAGAGACTTCCATCTAGCACTGTCCAACGAATTTTCGATGGTGATGAGAGCTGAGAAGAAATCATTATTCGTTTCCATTCCGAGGGCTTAGGAACATAGTGTGTGGGCAGATGACATTGCCTCGCTCAATGTGACGAGTTGGCGGTTACTCTTCGTTACCTTCCTCGCCCTCATCCTGACAGTCCAACAGTTCAGCATCGGTTAGAACACCGTGGACATCGTTGCCATTGTCTACATCAGGGGTAGTCAACCTTTTTTATCTACCGCCCACTTTTGTGTCTCTCTTAGTAGTAAAATATTCTATCCGCCCTCCAGTTCCGCAGTAATGATGATTCATAAACTGGGGAACTAACTTCACTGATATAAGCTAGTTAAAGCATATGATAATAATTACATGCCAAATATTTATGTCAAAGTTTTTCGAAAACCTAATGAAAATGTTTTTAAAGCACTACCGCCCACCGTGAAATCTGGAACGCCCACCAGTGGTGGATGGTAGGGACGAGGTTGGCTACTGCTGGTGTACACGAACGAAATCCTCAAAGGTTAACTCACCGCAGTGGGTAGAAGTTCCCATCATGGAGACCGGCAGGACTGAATTCGTTAGTTCTTGGGACTCTAATGGCTGTTCCACATTTTTTCTCTGCATTGTAAACTCATACTTTCTGAAGCAATTATAAAGAGTGGTAGGACTGATGACATTTTTCCTAGAAACAGCGTGATTTCGCCGTTTGTCCTGCTATGAATTGTTTCAACTTCTGAGACCCGTCCATGTTAAAGGCCAGAAGGACAACTGTTCTGTCCTTGCTCAGTTTTCCTCCATGATACTTTTCGCCTCTGACTCTGGGTTGCGACAAGGAAGACCCGTTTAGTCTATGTTGGATATGTTGCTTGGGTCGTAGCCATTCGGGAGCTGTTTCAGTTGATCAATTCACTCAGTACAAAGGGAATTGTCTTTACTGGCATTCTCTCCGCAGGGTTTTCTAACGTGACGGCGTGGCTTTTTTTTCTTTTTAATTTGAGAGGCATCCCTCACTTGCATCAAATCCTTCAGTCTCTTCAGCATGAAAGAGCCCACGGTAACGTTTTGCCCTCTGCACTGATTTATCAGCTTGAGCATCCACTCCTCAAGATGGGGAAATGCGCCCTGATGCGACCTTTCCCTTCCTGCGCCTGACGCCTGCGGCGACACGATCTGTATTTTTAAAAATAATCGATAACGTGAAGAGGAAAATAGCGAATTGTTTTGCAACATCTTTTTTCGAAACTCCACTATCCACAGCTTCAATAATAAGCTCTTCTTCAATAACTGAAACACTCTTGTTCTTTCTAGCATTCATGGCGTTTCACAGTTTGAAGAAACAGAGATTCGCTACAACTACAATACAGTACGAAAGCAAAGTGCAGACGGAATGGGGCAGGGGCGGGAGACACAAACGACAGGTGGTCTGAGCCTGTAATGGGAATCACAGAAGTACGAGAAATGGACTTTAAATTGTAAAGAGTGCGGGAGCCCTGACTTCAAACTGTAAAGTCTTAGCGAGATGCTACTCGCAACTACAGTATCAAATTTCCGAGAGAAACAAAACACATTGATTTTCCTTCAGTTTATCGAATGTTTTTAAGGGATCGGGAAAAAATTTCAGATTATTGAGAGCTACAAATTATAGAGTGTCAAATTATCTAGAGTCGACGGTATGTGTACATACCGTGTAAACGATAACTGCACACAACGTACCACAGTGGTGTGAGAAAGTGGAGACGAACGATATTTGACACTTGTGGTCTGTCAAGCAGGGAAACAATCATTCAGTGTCACATTGGCCTACAAATGCAATCGAACCTAATACTTTAGCCGACTCCACACGGACCGTGCATTCTAATGTCAACTTTCACGTGCCGAGTTGAACATGGTGCTGAATGCTCAGGAACGATGCGGCTTGTACAAACGGTACGCGTGTCTCAACGTGGTGTACTTGGTCGCCTCGCCATCCACCGGCAGCTGTAGGCTGTATCTGGCTCACAAATCACACAGTTTGTTTATGAAAAAATACTCTATTAAAAAACACTTTCTTCTCTTGCTCATGTGCTTGTCATGTTTTTCTGTGTATGCTGTACATAAATAAAAATTACTCCATCCCTGAACAGGTTGTAAAGCAAAAAGGAAAGTTCCACATATAATCAATAAGGGCAATTCAATTAAAAATAGTGCTATACAAATTAACAACCGTAAGGTAAAACCTTAAGATCATTCTTGTATGGTCGCCGTTTCTATTCAACAGAACCTTTAGAACATGTAAAATACAAGACTAAAGAAGAAAGTGCAAAGTCTCCTGTTTCAAGCGCTCTTGTATATAAAGACAATCGAACATACGCACTCCTGAGAGAGAGCGCATTTATATCTACACACACGGAATATTACAGAATAAAGTTGTACTAAATTAATAAGAAAGTCTCAAAACACTTTAGAAAACGCGAGGAGAGTAAAACATTTGGAAATTATGAAAGACGAACCTGCCACATATCACGCATTATTTTGTGACTATGTCTCTAATCATTACGCTACACTGAACTTGAGATGTGACCTTGTCTTATACATTACCATGTTCCGAAGTCATTAACCGGACGGATGTTATTTACTGACATTTAATTACAATAAATCGTACCAAGAAAAATATGTTTTTGATGGATCTTCGATGTGACTTTGCCTTGAAACGTTATACTTTCATAACGCCAAGTTCCAGTTTCAAAATTATTTAATCACCAATATACCGTTCCACATCATTTTATCACAACAAATCGTAAGGACAAACGAAGGGTTTTTCGGACGATCAGCTTACTGGTGCTTTGAAACGGAAAACATACTGGGTAGAGCTTCAAAGAGACGGCGTGAATGTGACGGAAGTGGCGTTCTTCCATCTCACTGGTATACGTCCAAACGCACGTTCAGAATATCTGTCATGCTTGATATTGCTCTACACGTTCGGTAAGACTCCCCAGCATGCGTCTTCGGCTCAATATTCACATTAGAATGCACGTTCCGTGTGTCGACGGCCTTACGCCGCGCGCGAAATTTCGAATAAACATCTTCTCTCCCTCATACGCCACTGGCTTGCTCGTTCTTAACCTTCCAAAGCTCACGCCCTTTTCTCACTAAAATCGTCCTTGAGTACGTAACACATTTTGTTCTTGCACTGATAAATTGTAAAACTGACTTTAATGTAAATTTTATAACAAAATTTTATTAATCATGAAAGCGTAAAATTAGCAATTAAAACCGCTTTGCTTCTCTGGCCTTCTTTAGACAAAGTTACTGTTCTTGTATAAGTTTAGATCGGGTTCTAACCAAAGTAATTTTTGCATAACATGTACAAAAATCTTTTTTCTTTCACCACCTTCACGGTAAATATTAAACTACTGTTAACGAAATAAAAACTAAAATATTTTACCGACTAGGCCGGAAGTTTAGATGGCTTTTGTAGGCCTATTTAAGGCTGTTTCCCGGCTACATAGACCACAAGTGTCTTATATCAGAATCATGAAATGTATGAACAACAGTCGGCCGTATAAGGGCAAGACGACACGGAAAATTCATGTCAGACCGGGGCTCGAACCCGGATTTCCCCCTTTACGCGAGCGGCCGCCTTAACCGCTTTGGCTTTCCGAGCACGATTCACGGTCAGATCCAAACTTCCATATGTCGTCGTTCCTGCGTCAAAGCCTTTACTAGTACACCCATAATGCAATTTCCGTAAACGGGGAAGACATTTTGATTGAAAGTCGCTGCCTGATATCGGCGGATAAATGTGATATTGTAGTGCCTGTGTTGTTAAGAAAAATTATGCAACGTTCCTTCGGACATGCATGCCTATTCGAAGGAACATTCCATAGTTCTTCTTAACAACAAAACCACTGCAATGTCGTATGAAAAATAAGGATGGAGAATGAGAGTGAAGCTGAGAGAATGATGATATTTGATTTTTGGGGCGCTCAGCTGCGCGGTTATCAGCGCCCGTAAAAAAGTCCAGTCACGCCACTTTGTCGAATGATAATGAAATGATGAGTGCACTCAAAAACCCAGTCCCCGGGCGGAGAAAATCTCGGCCAGGAAACGAACCCGGGACCTCATGATACAAAGCTAGCAACGCTAGCCGCTAGACCATGAGCTGCGGATTATAAGAATGAGCTGAGTTGGAATGAACGTATGGCGACCCGTGGTATTTTGAGAGTGGAAACTGAATTAAAAAGCCGCATCCCAAATTTTGCATTATTCTAAAGGTCTAAAATTGACGCTTAAAAAAGTATTCAGTAGCAGTAGTTCAATGCTGCTAACGTTTCTGTAGAACAAACAAATTGTCAGTCAACTTTCGAGAGTGAGACAACTAGTGCTGCGTTATTTGACGCACGTTATTCAGGTGATTTCAATTATGTACATTCCCCACATGTTCCTGTTTCAGAAATTGCGTTAAGAACAAAATGATCTACGTAACTCTCAACTTACTGGTACACTGAAACTCTAGTGGATTTAGTAAAAGGAAACGCTGATTTCAGACACTTGTTTGCAGAAGAGCATGGGACGTGGAAGGGATCTCTTAGAGATTTGAATAGCCCAACCGCTGGAAGAGCGCCTATCTCGGAGTGGCCAACACCCGCAGACTGTTACGTGGCCGTACACGCGCTGCGACAGATAACCATCTTATGTAACAACGTAGGTTTACCTTATCAGCAGCCACGCAAGGGGATTTATCGGGCATTGTACATAGCAGTACTGTCATTCCTTTCGTCGTTACAAATTCTCTTGAAGTCTGCTATCTACTCTAACAATATTGAGCAGTTGTACATAAATATTGGTTGTCTGGCATGTGGCTCCCTACAAAAGGTCATACGTAGTAAATGCAGCGTACGGATTGTTAAATGTAAAAGAACATGGGTAGGGAGACCTTTTTCGGTTTTGTTATTTTGAGGTACTATACTTGTTACATTTGGTGGAATGTAGAGGGTTTAATTACACTAATTCATGGATGTTTAAAATACCCTTCTGCTACTTGTCAAGTCTTTTCAGCCCGTGAATTTAGAGGCAAAAATATTTTCGAAGCAAGTGCCTAACTGAGGAGCGTAACGACTGCTCTACGTGATAAAGTCTCAAATGTTGTTACAACAGCAAAAGGGCGTAAACTTCAGGACATCGTGAGCAGTTCCTTGCATCTTACTTAAAACGCGAAGTACTACTGTTTAATCTATGTTCATCTCTCGCTTAAACTGAATAAATATTACAGAAAGATCAACGACACGTAGTTGTTTTGGTCTTCAGGCCTCTATCTCGTGCAATCCTCTTCATCTCAGAATAACTACTGCAACATACATCCACCTAAATCTGCTAATTGTATTCATTTCGTGGTCTTACTCAATATCCCCCCCCCTTTCCGCTCCCCCCTCCCCCACCCACACAGACACACACTTCTCTCCTTCCTCCAGTGCTAAATTGGTGGTCCCTTGACGTCTGAGAGTGTGTCTTCCACACATAACAATAATCCATACGAATACTTCCAAAAAAGATTCCTAACACTTAAATCTACATTCAATGTTAATGAATTTCTCTTCTTCAGAAACGTTTTTCTTGGCATTGCCACTATACATTTATATCGTCTCTACTTCGGTCATCATGAGTTATTTTTCTGCCCAAATAATAAAACTCATCTACTACTTTTATTAAGTGTCTCGTTACCTAACCTAATTCCTTCACCATCACCTGCTTTAATTCGACAAAATTCCATTATCTTTGTTTTTCTATTGTTGATGTTCATTTTATATCCTCCTTTCAAGACGCTGTCCATTCCGTCCAACTGCTCTTCCATATCCTTTGCTGTCTCTGACGGAACTGTAATGTCATCGGCAAACCTCATACGTTTTATTTCTGAACGACATTTATCATAGGACAAAAATTTCTTCGCAGCACCAATTTACGTGAAAACCCGTTACACATCAAGATACTAACAACTCTTCACCTTCTCCGGGAAAGTATAAGAGAAAATTAGCGATGATTTTCGGCCCTCTCATCTATTTACTCTTACTTTCAAAATATTTTATTACATACAATTAAAATGAATGTACAAGTCACATGTACAACTAGAAATTTACTAATACTCTTTAATTTTATTTATGACAGCACTCCCGAAATTTATTAACGCGCTTCAGGATGCATTTAATGGCCCATGGGCTTCAGTGTTCCTGATACGGTGGTGCTCCTGCACATCTAAAACATTTTGTAACCACGGGGATTCGTCGCTGTTTTCTGTCTTCCACGGTTACTGCAGTAGGTTATCTTAAACGAGTGTTCAAAGGTCAAGTTCGTGGAAGAGTCACGCTCGTCACTTTCTGTGGTACAGCATGCAATATAGAATTACATAATTTTGGGATTATGGTACTACTTGCTTTCATTCACAAGAAAACATGAAAAATGTACTCGGCGAGAGGGAATGACGATGTAATGCGCGATTTTAAACAGTGCAGCGTCTAGCAATGATAACTTGCGATCTGTACGCCTATCAGGAAGATCACATTTATCTGTGCGTGTATATCGTACATCTTACAAAGTGTGAAGCATGAGAAGATGTTTCTCAATGCGGAAACACTCTAGTCCACTCTGAGGTTGTGTAATACGATCTCCAAAACAACTGTGCAAATATTTTGTCTTATTTTAGTTAAGATCGATGCAGTTGGTCGGTAGTGTTTGTCGAATGAGCGTTCGAAACATTCCTAGTACTGTAACAACATTATCTTTCTCGGGAGCCTAATATAGAGCTCGTCTGGTTGACCTGTGCTCGACACTCTGACAGTGACATTGTCCTTACCCTTCTCTTTTGCCAGAGGATAGCAGGTAGTTGTTGCCTATCAGAGAAGGTTAAGTAGGATTCCACTTCTGCAAAGGGCACGACTGAATACGAAACATCGGTTTATTATCTCTGTCGAAATCAAACAAAACATTGTAGCTCTGCTTTAAACTAATGCTATAAGCCTCTTGTGCTTTATAATAACCAAAAGGTCTACCTCGTTAGCGGATTGAAGAATATGGCACTGAAACTCGTCTCACATTAGTAATTTAAGAGAGAATTCTTGAACGAACGTCCCACGCATTTTCCCAAGCCGAATTATTTCACGTTCTTCTGGAGTGTTTATAGAATTTTAGAGTTTATTTAGGTAGACTGGTAAAATATTTCGCTCCGGAGCCATTCCGCTGGGACTGTCTGGTGACTTCGTTAAATTATGCTTTTCCTAGTGAATGATTCGATGTGCAGACCCAATAGACATCGTTTATTGGCTATTTTACAACCCTTGGTGGGGTAGGCTATGTGTTTCGTGAGAGAAAAGATGAGGTATGGGTTATGTTATGCAGACCACTATCTGCTATCCTTCCTAAGACAGTGGAAGTGTTTCAGTGACATACACATAATTTTCAGTTTTAGCCCTGCGTTACGTTAAAGGCTGACGGATAGAGGGGGCTTCGATTAAAAAACTCGCCGTGAATAACTTTTGCTAAAGTGACGAATAATGTAGTTTCTTCCGTGGAATCTTGTTTGCTTTGAAATTTCCTGGGAGATAAAAACTGTGTGCCGGACCGGGAATCGAACGCGAGACGTTTGCTTATCGCCAGAACTTCACCTCCTACCTTCCGAACTTCACAGAAGCTTTCTTGCGAACCTTGCGGAACTAGCAGTCCTGGAAGAAAGGATATTGTGGAGACATGGCTTAGCCACAGACTGGGGGATGTTTCCAGAATGAAATTTTCACTCTGCAGCAGAGTGTGCGCTGATACGAAACTTCCTGGGAAAAATTGAAACTGTGTGCTGGACTGGGGCTACAAGCCGGGACCTTTACTTTTCGCGGGCAAGTGCTCTACCAACCTTTTTTTATCTCATTTTGTTCGTTATTTTTCGTTGCACTTGTTCGAGGCGGACGTCCCCTGACACCCGTCGAGGTTCATCGTTGATCCGTTCACTCAGTCTTTTATATATATATATATATATATATATATATATATATATATATATATATATATATACAGAGAGCAGCTAATCCTCTGACCGAACACACTGAGCTCCCATGTTGGCGTCTAACTAATCTACCGAAGCACGACTTTGCTTTGCCAGCCTGCGATTTGTCGGACATTAAAGTGCTGTCGTGAGACATTGTTTGTCCAAAAGACATCGAAGCCGGAAACGCCAGTGCCTATAAAAGCATCCAGTGTTCGGATCTTGTATTTCCTTGCTAATACAAGACTGAAGACTAATTGATCTTGTCTCTCGCCTGTCAGTGAAAGGCTGCTGATATGTATTAAACTACGGTAACGTAAAGAACATGTGCGTGTAATAGGCAGATCAGACTGCGCTTATGAACGTTTTTCTTCACCCTCCGTTGTATGCTCATGTCGCGCGGAAGAAGCGTACGACACACCTCTTCTGGTCCATATGAGCGATGACATCGACTGTTCTTTTCAGACCGGAGCGGAAGAACATTTCTTTTCATAGAACTGTCCATATGTTGTCGATGTCATTTGGAGCAGTAGGGGATATCGCTCTACGTTGTTAGTTCTCCACCAAGCCATTCTCCTTTCATAAAGTCTCGATTTATCTTTGTAAATTACTGATGGTGGGGTATGCTAGCTATTGGGCTGTGTTTCCTCATAAATTTATGCGTCACATTCTTAATTCAGAGGTCAGGAGTTCTTTGCACAACCTCGCCAAACGTAGTCTTAAGATCTCGACTTAACTCAAACCTTCTCTAATCGAGTTTCCTAATAAAATGTATATTGTGTACGGTGTAAGTTAAAGATAAGAAAAAAGTGCCAGGATTGTCGTCCCATATCTCTCCACAGCTATTTTTAATTAAAAAGTCACCTAATGGCTTTTTTCGATAGTTAGTCTCATACAGTTTTTTAAAAAATGTATCATCAATCAAGAGAAAAAGATGTAAATGAAACGCCAAAGTAAAGTTGCCTACCTTTTTCCAGGCAATAATGAAAGGTTGCCAGGAGGAAACTGGTAAACATCTGTGAATAAATTACCATCATCAAGTTTCCTTGTGTAATTATGAAGACGATGTGGTATGGGGACGGGTTAGGAAAACAAGGGAAATCTTAGGGTTGTCACTCTTTTAATTTTCAGTAATAGAGTATGAGAGTGTGGCGCGACAGAGAAACACTGAACGAGGAAACCTATGTGAAAGAAAAATATGCCGAACAACATTGCTTGTGAGACAGTCACCGAGTTAAAGAGAGTGCGAATGCTCATTTCTCAGCGTAATAGAGAGACAGATCTTCTATACCACAGAGAATCTATTTAGGAGTAAACAATATTTTTATTGATAACAGTAACGATTATAATTTAAATGATAATACTACTAATAATACTTATTATTTAAATAATAATGGTGTTTAAAAAGTGATAAAAACTGCAACCTTGCCGCCGAGAATCTCATTTGGAGCAAAAATATTTATAATAATAATAATACTATTAATAGCCTGTCTAAACTTTGCGAATGATCCTCGATCTTCTCAGGGGCGCCGAACCGCAAAATAACCCTTGGTTCGGTGTGGGGCGGCGGTGGGGTGAGTGGACTGCTGTAGCCTGTTGTGGGTTGAGAACCATTGAGGGGTACGGCGGGGACGAAGCCTCTCCGTCGTTTCTAGGCCCGGCTCAATACACAATACACACACAATATTCACTTACTTTTCAACTTTTACGTAAGTTATATACAAAATAGGGTTAATAAATCTAAGTGAAGGAAAGTAAATCATTACTTTGAAAAACGATTAATATGTCTGTTGTAATATAAAGTTTATTTTATTACACAATTCAAAATGAAGAGAGTCCAAAGGCTATAGTTATTGAGAAGCTGAGGCGTCAAAAGTTACGGCATTGAAATCCAATACTGAAGAATTGTAATCGTTATTTTCGCTGTCTGTAACATCTAAAATTGCATCAACTTGTAATGGTATTGAGTCCCCGAGAAAGCCTTTTGGCTTTAAATAGCCATCCATGTATTATCCGCGAGATTCAGGACGTAGTTTTATATTCAGGACGTAGTTTTATGCAATAAGGATCGATAACATTAGGCCACATTGAATTTTCATTTATTGTGCGGAAAGTTTTTGGTTTTAACATTTCCAGCGTGGTGGAATCATGCTTGAATGGCAGTTTCTAATTTTTTTCATGAATTGCTCATTTTATTTCTTGGCGAAATCATTCATTTGAAAAATACGAAATCTTGCGTCAGTAACACACGCGAACTGCTTTATCCATATATACAGCGCAGTAACCTATTGAACCACCTCAGTTTTTTCGGTAATAAAATGTCGGCATCAACCGTTAGTGGCGCAAAAGTTAACTTGTAAGTTTCGTTGTTTGAAAAAAAAATTCAGATCTGACTTTTCCTTTATTATAGAAAGCAGCAAAGTAATCGCATCATGTAAATACGTGGAATTCTGGTAGAGTTAGATGTAATGAATATCAATACTTCCGTGATAATTCCATGCAATTGATGCAGTTAACGTTTTTATTATTTTTTGTCTTGATCGCTGAACCTGCCAACCAAATTTAAAATTCAGAAATATTATGCATATTGACGAGAAGAATTATCGGAACAACAGTGCAGGAGGCTTTTACTAAAAGTTTTGAAAGTTGGTGGCTCTTTGCTTATACGAAACATAAATATCGTATCCACTTTCTCAAGCTGACATTCATAACCACTTTTTTCAGCCTTTGCATTGTTTGTCTTTAGTTGATAAGAGCAGCACTGATTCCCAACGGTTATAAAGACTCTTCGATTGCAAAGTTGATACCAAATGGAAATTCTCCCAATAATCATCTGAGAACTGTACCGAAGCCTGGTTAAAGCAATAATTGTGATTATGTATGGAATATCAAACTGTTGTTGATTTTGTCGTTCAGAATCCTTGATTGAAGACGTTAAACAGGTATGAAACATAATATGTAGTTCTGCAGCATTACTTGAACAAAATTTTAATGAGAACCGATTCAGCTACTTTATAAAAGTTTTGTGGTAAGGAGAATCCGATGCGGTATAAGTCCATCTACTATTTCAACGTCAATCTCTGTTGCCTGCACCATGTGTTCTGGCTGATGTGGACTTGTCTGCATTTAACATTTCACCGATACACCAGGAAAGAGCAGGAGGCATTGGTGATAGCAGAAATGTCGGTATCCTCCTTTTCTTCCCTTTTTCAAGGCTAATGGCTAGTAGTCGATCAAAGACGTCTCGTTCCACTTTTAGCACTGCTTTTTTATGTTTATTCACCTGAACTTTGGAGGTACACTGTCGTGCTAAATTGAGATTTTGTTTCGCGATATTGGTTTGTCAAATCTAGATAACATAACTGCATTCAGAAATAAAAGTTAACTTTGTTGCCTTCCCACTGACTTAAGAGTAAGCAGGGAATCAGTATAATCTGAAAATAATACTGGTCTACCAGTAGAAACGTCATATAAAAGATTTTATTGATTCTGTCATTAGATGAACAGACCATATTTTTCATAGTTTTAATAATACTGTGAGGAGCGTGCAGTTTCGAAACAGAACCGCTACGCGGCTCCGCCGTCACTGGCGCAGAAAGAAAATCGCGATAACCCTCAGACTGGCCTACTTTTCCTAAGGCAAAACAATACCATAACGTTCGAAATAAAATTATCAGCATTTTATATATAATTATATAAGGAAGCTTGATGAGGGTACTTACTCGCATATCGTATCTGTTTTCACCTGGCAACCTCTCATTAGTGCCTGGCAGAAGATAGGCAATCTTACTTTGGCGTTTTATGTGTGCCTTTAACTCTTGATTGTTGCTAAAATTTTTAAGAAGCTGCATGAGAGTAACTAACGATCGAAAAGAATTTTCATTAAATAATTTCTAATTAAAATGGCTGTGCGTGGATAGGGGACGGCAATCTGGAACGTTTTGTTTTTTTATGCATTACATTGCATAAAATATATATGTTTTATTGGGAAACTCTGTGAAGAAAGGTTGAGTTAAATCGGGATCTCAGAGTAACACTTTTGACTGAAGCCGGCCGATGTGGCCCAGCAGTTCTAGGCGCTCCAGTCCGGAACCGCGCTGCTGCTAAGGTCACAGGTTCGAATCCTGCCTCTGGCATGGATGTGTGTGATGTCCTTAGGTTAGTTAGGTTTAAGTAGTTCTAAGTTTTAGGGGACTGATGACGTCAGATGTTAAGTCCCATAGTGCTCAGAGTCATTTGAACCATTTTAACTGAACATTACGCCACACTCGGGGAATAACATGTACTGAGAAACGGAGTGCGAAAGCGAACTGCGAAAGTTCCACGGCAACGTTTGCCTGTGACGTTGAGGAGGTGGTGCTGGTTCAGGCTGCAGCTGGTGTGCATTCCGGCTGGCGATATGGCGCTGCATGGTCTGCTGCTAGATAGGTGGCTGCGTGGGCCGGGAATCCCCGCTTCATCAGGTGTCCAGATAAACGCGCCAGGCGCTGCTGCAGCGAGAACTGAAATATCATCTGCACCTACACAAACGCCTACGTCGATATTTGTCCTTGTCATCTGAGCTTCAACTTGTCGTTTCGCATAACAGTAGTCGCTAATTTTGTTTTGTCTTATTATTTACGTGTTCCCTCACGGACGCTTAGATGCATCGAGTTGAAATTCATGCCACAAACTGACGCCTACTGTCAGTTGGCGGTGTAAAAAATTGGAACTTCTATGTCAAGGCGGTGAAAAGATATGGCCATTTTATTTCACATATTTTGATACTCGAAAACTTAGTCACCAAACCCTATAGGATACTTCCCGTTGGCATAGAATACTGATATTTGGCAAGAAGTAAAGTTTCACAGTACAACCAAAGGAAAAAATCTGAAAGTTGTTAATTTCTACTTATATCACACGAAAAAATACTTTTTTGTCTGTTGTTATATGGCGTCAAACTCGGCATTAGAACAGTCGTAATTCTGCACGCCGGCTGACTGATTCGCAATGGCGAAAGTCATACATCAGACAAGGAATGACTTTATTGCTCATATGACACGATTCGGAATTTATCCATCATCAGATATCCAGGGACGATTTCTGCACGTAGATATGGCGTCTCCAGGTGTACCAGGAGTAGAAGTATGAAACCGGGATTTCCCTATAGATGGTGCCAGCCGTTAGTGTAGGCCCGTGAGACCGCATTTGGAGCGCCATGTCCTACCTGTAACGGCTGACGACGAATCCCAACACACAGTAACCCAAGTTCCATACATCGGCATCTGTTTCAAACCCGTAAACATGTCGAGTTTTGTGCCTACGAACTACGATTTGCGGACAGCACTGGTTTTCTGTTACCATTTGAAGAAAACTGCTGCATAATCGCATCGAATGCTTGTCGAAGCTTTCGGCGAACATGCTCTTGGGAAAGCACAGTGTTTCGAGTGGTCCAAAAAATTCAAAAGTGGGGATTTTGACGTCAGAAACGACGAGTACGGGAAACCACCGAAAAAGTTCGAAGGCAACGAATTGCAGATCTTATTGAATGAAGACGATATTCAGACTCAACAGAAACTCGCGGAACAGTTGAGTGTGACGCATAAAGCCGTTCCTCTTCGGTTGAAAGCTACGGGAAAGGTGCAGAAAGTAGGAAAATGGGCTCACATGAACTGAATTAAGACACCAAGCATTTCGAAAGAACACTTGTGAAATGCTGCTCGCTAGATACAAAAGAAAGTGACAAGCGATGAAAAATGGATGTACAGGGTGATTAACGAAGATATGCAAATATTTTAATATGTTATCTTACGAGTAAAATAAAGAAAAAAGTTTATGTAAACATAGGTCCGCAAATATTTAGTAACGGAGTTACGGCTAATAAAAGATTTTCTCTGAAATTTAGCAACTTCGCTAATATGAAGCCATCGCAAAACTGTACGAGGTTGAAGTAAAGCACGATTTCCATTTATTTTGTTGTTATTGGTCTGGTGAATCTAATAAAACATGTCCCAGTCGTGTATCTGTAGTAGTTTTCCAGAACATCCAGAGAAGCAAAGATTATTGTACAAGTAAATTTGTTTACTTTCCATTAAGAATGTTGAAATGTTTATGTCATTATTGGCAACCGATAGTGAGTTGTTTCAGTCGTTCCTGACCTTGAAACGAGTTAGTTTTCTGTATTGTTCAGTTAAAGAACATAATAACAACAGTGTATTTAAGTCAAACCACAGCCGGCCGCAGTGGCCGAGCGGTTCTAGGCGCTTCAGTCTGGATCCGCGCGACCGCTACGATCGCAGGTTCGAATCCTGCCTCGGGCATGGATGTGTGTGATGTCCTTAGGTTAGTTAGGTTTAAGTAGTTCTAAGTTCTAGGGGACTGATGACCTTAGATGTTAAGTCCCATATTGCTCAGAGCCATTTGAACCAAGTCAAACCACATACAGCAGTAACTGTTGCACTTTGCAGATTATTTATGAAATAGGGATGGATCCCTTTCAAATTTACGACAGAGGAATACGCCGATATGGTGTTTATTTATGGCAAATGTGATGGTAACGCTACGGCTGAAGTTAAAACTAATATCGCGTTCGTTATCCAACTCGGAGAATTCCGAACGCACGAACCATTAGTGGAGTGTTGCTAATGTTACGGGAGACAGGTTTCATATCTAGCGTCCATAATCAGTACGAGCGCTCGATACGTGAAGACCAGATGACGATATTATGGATGATGCTCAGCGTAGCCCGGGTACCAGTACACGAAGTACCTCTCAACGATTAGGCATTTCACAATCTAGGGCATGGCGTACAATGTACATTCAAGTACAATAATCAGTGTCCTTACCATAAACAAAAAGTGCATCATTCACATCTGGGAGACCGTGCCCTTCACTTGGAGTTGTGCAACTGGTTAAATACTAATAGGCAGTTACACAAATACATTTTATTTACTGATGTGGCATAGTTTACTCGAGATGGTATAAACAAGTTACATAACGAGCACGTATGGCCTGAAGCAAGCCCATGTGCAACAGTGGAACGCAATTTCCAGCAGCGATTTAGCATAAATGTGTGCTGTGGTATAATCAACACGCACTTTATTGGACCTTTCATTTTCCCAGGACGTCTAACGTACTTAACAATTCCTTCAAGAAGAAATGCCCCGCTTGTTCGAAGATGTCCCAGTTGATACGCGATTGCAAATGTATTTTCAACATGACGGTGCCTCCACGTTTCACCAACGCCGTTACTACACATTTAAATGAACATTTTCCCCAGAAATGGATTGGTCGTGGTGCTACACGTCTGTGGTCACCCAGATCGCCCTCTTTGACACCAATGGATTTTTGTGTATGGGGATAGATGAGAGACATGGTTAATGAGGACAAAGTCAATACACATGACGCATTACTTGCTCACATTATGAATGCAACAGACGAAATTAAGAACAACCCTGTGAAACTGAAACTAGCAACAAAATCTGTTCATATGCGTGAAGCTAAATGCACTGAACTCGGTGAAGACATTTTTGAACATTTATTGTGTATATATTGTAAAACTGTATGTACACTGTACAACTTCCCTAACACTGAGTTTTGGATTTTTCGGTTTAACATGAATTCACGTGTGCTGTGGTATTAATAAAAGCAGATTATCTGACACATTCATACAGTTTCAGTTAACGTTGTTACCATAATTATTCGAAAACTAAATTCTCTACAACGTCTATTGAAAACTCTGTGCAGTTGTCTGGAATTTAAAAAACAAATTGGGCCAAGTAGTTAATAAATTAAAAATTTTATGAAATTACTTCTTTGCTTCTGTGGATGTTCTGGAAAACTACTGCAGATACTCGTCTGGGACATGTTTTATTAGACTCACCAGATCAATAACAACAAAATGAATGGAAATCGTGCTTTACTTTAATCTGGTACAGTTTAGCAATGGCTTCATATTAGCGAAGTTTCTAAATGTAAGGCAAAATCTTTTATTAGCCATAACTCCATAACTAAACATTTGTAGACCTATGTTTATATGAACTTTTTTCTTTAGTTTTACTTGTAGAATAACATGTCAATATATTTGCATGTCTTCGTGACTCACCCTGTATCTTGAGAATCCCAAACGTCGTAAATCAGCCGGCCGGTGTGGCCGAGCGGTTCTAGGCGCTATAGTCTGGAACCGCGCGACCGCTACGGTCGCAGGTTCGAATCCTGCCTCGGGCATGTGTGTGTGTGTGTGTGTGTGTGTGTGTGTGTGTGTGTGTGTGTGTGTGTGTGTGTGATGTCCTTAGGTTAGTTAGGTTTAAGTAGTCCTAAGTTCTAGGGGACTGATGACCTCAGATGTTAAGTTCCATAGTGCTCAGAGCCATTTCAACCATTTCGTAAATCATGAGTGAATACAGGAAATCTATTGATATCTACTGCAAGACCAAATAGACCAAATCGCTTTGAAAAGAGGACGATGCTCTGTGTTTGGTGGTATCATACGAGTGTCATTTATTATGAGCTACTAAAATCTGGTGAAACCGTTAACACTGATCGCTACCAACAGCAGATGATCGATTTAAATCGAGCATTATGTGAAAAAGATTGGAATATGAAAAAAGGCAACACAGTCATATTGCTCCATGATAACGCCCCATCACACGTAGGAAAACGGGTCAGGAAACGATCGATGCGTTCAGTTGGGAGATACTAGAGTATGCAGCCTGTTCTCCAGACTTGGCTGCTTCCGATTATTTTGAATAAAATATTGTTTATCAGTTTCAAACGATAGATGTATAATTATTGCAACCAAATTCCGGTTTCATACTTCTACACCTGGTATATGAAACAAACATTCGCAGATTAGTCTGTTTGTTTCACATATAACTGTGCAGTAATCGTTCCTCGATATCTGATGATGGATAATTTCCGAAACGCGTCATATGAGCAATGAAGTCATTCCTTGCCTGATGTTTGACTTTTTCCATAGCGACCTAGTCAGCCTGAATTCAGAACTATTCCTCATTATAACAATAGTCGCACGGCTCCTACATGATTTTATGTCACATTTATATTATTGAAATTAAATGGTTCAAATGGCTCTGAGCACTATGGGACTTGACATCTGAGGTCATCAGTCCCCTAGACTTCGAACTACTCAAACCTAACTAACCTAAGGACGTCACACACATCCATGCCCGAGGCAGGATTCGAAACTGCGACCGTAGCAGCAGTGCGGTTCCTCACTGAAGCGCCTAGATCCGCTCGGCCACCACGGCTGGCGCACAGTTTTGTATCTCTGTGGCATCTAATCATCACTGAATGGCTTTTTCCTGGATATGGTATAGCAGAAGAGTCTCGTCTATTCTCTTACTCGCAAAACTGAGACCGTTATCTGGGCTAGAGGCGGTGTTCGAAGACATCAGCGCTATTTTTGCTGTAGTTGACTAACTTTTTGTCCGCTGGTCTTTTTTAAACATTTGTATGCTGTTATAAACAGTTGATTCTCTGCAGCAGTCAAATTCGATAAAATGTCTTTACATTGGTAGGTAATAGAGTAATACTCACCGATGAATCAAAAAATTGTGACCACTCCCCGCCGCGAATTTAAATGGCAGGCTCATGACATGTAGAGAAAGTGTATAAGCGGGGCAGAGGCGAATGAGGAATCATGCCAGCGACGATAAGGGCTGCAAATATCCCACCGACATGAGCGACCATGACAAAGCATCTCGGAAAGGGCGAAGCCGGTCGGCTGTTCGTGAGCTAGTGTCGCGAGCGTCAATGGAAAGTGGTCGAGGGATGGCGAAACCACGAGTAGGCGACAAGGTGTTGGGCGCTCACGCCACGTCACAGAAAGAGAATGTCGGGGGCTTGCCCGCTTTGTGACGTGGCTGTCTGTGGCAAATCTGGCTACGGAGTACAATGATGGTGCGGCCACATGGAGCACACTGTTCAGCTCACAGAGAAGAGGGTTGGGTTGTTTGGGGGCGAAGACCAAACAGCGAGTTCATCGGTCTCATCGAATTAGAAAAGGACGGGGAAGGAAATCGACCGTGCCCTTTCGAAGGTACCATCCCGGCATTTGCCTGGAGCGATTTAGGGAAAACATGGAAAACCTAAATCAGGATGGCCGGACGCGGGATTGAACCGTCGTCCTCCGAATGCGAGTCCAGTGTGCTAGCCACTGCACCACCTCGCTCGGTCACAGAGAAGAGCACGTGGCTCCGCAGTAGACGTCATCGTCAATTATGATTGTTACTGGCATGGGGTCATCAAGAATCGACCGTGGATCAGTGAAGAAGTGTCGCTTAGTCGCGTCAATCCCGTTTCTTGCTACACCAGATCGACGGTTGTCTGGATACGTCGTCATCCAGGCGAACGTTTGTTGGAAACATGCAACGCGCCACGCACGCAGGCATGTCGGGGCAGTATTATGCTGTAGGGTAGTAATAGAAAGCACCATGACAGCTGCGGATAACGTGAACATTGTTGCCGACCGTCTGCATTCCTTTATGTTTTGATGCTTTCCCCGCTGCATACGGCGCCTCCCAGCAGGATAACGTCCGTCTCACAAAACTAGAAACGAGCTACAGTGGTTTAACGAGCACGGTAGTGAACTCATGTTGATGTCTTGGTCACTCTATCTCATCCCGATGTAACGCAGCTGGGACGCTATTGTGCAAACCGCCGACCCATAATTTATGGGAACTGTGTGACCTGTGCGTAGACTGCTGGTGCTACACATCTCTGGAAACCTGCCGAGGACTTGTCGAATGCACGGCACGCAGGATCGCTGCTGTACTGCGGTCCACAGGTTGTTCAACACGCTGTTGACCAGGTGGTCATAATATTTTCGATTGTCAGTGTACAGCGAGGAATGCTTCTAAGGTAAGCACAGGAGCAGAGGTACATTATCTGGCGCCCGTAACTGCTCTAGCGTCTAGAGTTAAGCACCATCAGTAAGTAAGTGTCTCTTTCTTGTACAGAATCTCGGAAGGACTAAAGAAAATCCTTGAAGAACGATATTATTTTCGCCGATACTGTTTAAACAGTTTAAACCACTGTTGACCTATTTGGACTGCACTGTCATTTTCAAGTGGGCAAGTCTAGCAATATACATAGTGCGACACGTTAATACAATTGATCTTATCAAAGATGTCATTTTCTTTAAGTAACAAAATAGCAAAATCTTTCCACAACATTAAAATAATGAAACATTACACTTGGGAGCGACTCATCTTCATCCTCATCTGCACCTGTACTCTACAAACCAGAGGCAGAGGCCACTCACCACTGTACTGCGTGCAGGGTTTCTTCCCGTTCCATGCGGATACTGGGCGACCTAAGAATGATTTTTAAACTCCACTGAGTGCGTTATAATTTGCCTAATATTGTTTTCGTGGTCTTTACAGAATCGGTATGTAGAGAGTTGAAATACATTCCTTGATTCCTCAATAGTTCTTAAATGTTCGTAAGTACGAATCGCGGGATAATTAATTTCTATCTTCCAGCGTCCTTCGGTTCAAGGTTTTCAGCATTTCCGTGAATCTCTATCGTTTGACTGAGGAACCTGTGACCAATCGTGACGTACTTCTTTATATACGAGTGTTCAATATCCCCTGTTATTTTTGTGTGGTATGGGCTCCAGACACTTGAACATGCCTCTAGAATGGGTCACATCAATGTTTAGTAAACGGTATCCTTTTTAAACTGACAACAATTTGCCAGTATCTTTCCAATGAATTGAAGTCTCTCTGCTGCTTTACCTATGACTGAACCTATACAATCATTCCATTGTATATCCTTACAAGTGGATACACCTCCAGGAATTTGCATGAGTTGACCTGTTACAGCTGAGATTCGTTGACGTTGTAGTCATAAGTACTACGTTTAGCGTTTTGTGGAGTGTGCAATTTTAAGGTCTGGAACATCTAAAGACAATTACCAATTTTTTAACTCCTTTGAAATCTTATCAAGATCTGCCTGGATATTTCTGAAGTTTTTTTTTCCAAATATTACTTCATTATACAGGGTGTTCCATTTGTGTTGACCACCCTATATAACTGTTTGTCCAGATGGAAATTACAAAATGTTTCAAGCAAACGTTCTTTAGCCGTGAGGAGAACATCAATCAGCATGATTGCCTTCGTTGTAGCTGTGTTTCTCACAAAGATATGAACAGTGGTATGAATTTTTTAAATGGCACCCAGTATTTTTTCGGTAATTCATTTCCTCTCCTAAAAACCTATTAAAAATGCAGTAGAGTTTCACGTACCTCATTGTTTATGACGTTAGATATTCTGAACCGTGTGTAGTACCATAATATAACTTTGTAGGTGCATTTAGGGGAATACCTGGGTACTGTCTGCAAACTTTATTGCGAATGGAGTTCTAGCACAGAAGTAACAAATGCGGCAGTTTTTCACACATCTCATTGTTTATGATGTCATATCTCCTGAACTGTGATAGGCAGGTGCTTCTTACGTCAGCAACGGCTGTTGCCTGACAGTAATGGCACTAAGAGATATGTGTACCAATTTTGGTTGTAATCAGTCGTGTGGCTTAGGAGCAGATGTGAAACATACGCACACACACATACACACATCTATTTTTATAATGTGTATAGATTCGTAATGGACAGGATATAAGATGAACATCAACAAAAGCAAAATGCTGATGATGGAATGTAGTCGAATTAAACCAGGTGATGCTGAGGAAGGTAGTTTAGGGAATGAGACGCAAAGTGGTAGATGAGTTTTGCTATTTGGGCAGCAAAATAACTGATGATGGTAGAAATAGAGAGGATAAAACATAGACTGGCAATAGCAAGAAAAGCATTTCCGAAAAAGAGAAATTTGTTAACAGCGAATTTAGATTCAAATGTTACGAAGTCTTTTCTGAAAGTATTTGTATGGAGAGTAGCCATGTATGGAAACAGAACATGGACGATAAACAGTTTAGGCAAGAAGAGAATAAAAGCTTTTGAAATATTGTACTACAGAAGAATGCTGAAGATTAGGTGGGTAGATCACGTAACTAATGAGGGGGTACTGAATAGAATTGAGGAGAAAAGGAAGTTGTGGCACAATCTGATTAGAGTAAAGGATCGGTTGGTAGGACACATTCTGGGACATCAAGAGAGCTGGAGGAAATCATGGGGGAGGGAGGTAAAAATCGTAGACGGAGACCAAGAGGTAAATACAGTAAGCAGATTCAGAAGGCTGTAGGTTGCAGTAGTTGCTTGGAGATGAAGAGGCTTGCACAGGACGGAGTAGCATGGAGAGCTCATCATAACGGTTTTCGGACTGAAGACCACAACAACAACACCTGGATTCCTAGAGGACCAAAAGATTCTATCCCTTAATCGAGAAACATAGGTTGTGTGAAACACAGTTTTCGTTTTCTTCGCCGAAATATGTATCTTACAATAGTAAACAAAGGCGAAGAGAGAAATTCATGCTAAATTCCTGGCAACCGTTAAATTTACAGTCGAGTGAGACTAAAATGCATGCATACATAGTATCTTGTCAGAAGTATCACAGTCGGGGAGAAATTTTGTATGAAATTTTGTACAGAAATGAAAGTAGCGTTGAGAGTGCCCAAGGAAGCATAGTAGCTTCGCCAGTGTTCTGAATATGCGTAAAACAATTACCGGGCTGCATGAGCCTGCCTTTCAGGTTCATTACTGACGATGTCATTATCTACAGGAAATTATCATCGCTGGATGATATTTAGGGAGTAATGAAAGCCGTTGACAACATTTCCACTTCTTGTCCTGAATGATTGCCCTGCTTGAATTAAAAATAAACACAAAATAACGCCTACAAACAACAGAAATGAACAGTATGTGATCATAACATTGTTCAGATATCTAAAAGAAATACTACTGAACGATATGCTACAATGGTCGGGGGGCAGTCGAAAGGAGGAATAGTGAAACTGAATGGGATAGTTAGATTGGTTGCATGGAATATGGATGAGCGCAGAACGCCTATGCAGAACACCGCTTGCGAGTGACGACTGTGGCCCATTCTAGAGTGTTTGGTTCCCTTATTAAATCGAACTGGCGATAGATATCAAAGGAATTCGAGAAGCGCCGCAAGGATCGTAAAAGGTCGATGTATCTCATTCAGAAGTATAAAAAAATATGCTCAGGAAAGATGAGATCATTGAAGACACTGTTCTCACGGAACACTTTGGGTAAATTTAGATAACAGATACTAGAGACGAACAGTGGAAGAATTCATTCTATTCATTGTAAAGCTCAAATCGAACTCAGGACAGTAAGATAGAAAGAGATTATAGAGTGTGCGGCAGCACACAGTTTGTGTATTTTTCCTCACTCCATACACGACTGGAACGGCACAGGGAGTGGAAAACTTGTTGAGACGTAAACTGCACTATACATCGCGCAGTTGACTAGCGTTGTGCGATTGTTAAGTATTGACGTAACAATCTGTTTCGGACTGAATATTTTCTAAATGCGCTTCTGGCCACTAAATTTTCAAATCTAGGAAGGATATAAAGTAATGGAATTCTACTCACTGCGCCACTCCTGTGGATATGTCCATTTCTGGCGGCACGTAAGTGTTGGCGCGCCTTTCTTTGTTGTTGCAGAAGCGAAGCCGCATCGATGATGGCGACGCTGACAGTCTATATAGGGGATTGACTCCAGACCTAGGGATAATTCCTCTCTGAGGGGTAAAATGAAATATTCTGAGGAGTGAAAACGAAACAGTTCAGTTGTGTTTGGGTTATGCAATTAATTATTTTTAAAAGATAGTTACTGTTATTACTATTTCGTAAGACTGTAATACAGATTACGTAATTTCCCAATAAGTACAGTTTTTTCAGTGAGTTGTTTCATTAACGTTTGACACAGTGCTGTGATGGTTCCAGCTTCAGAAATTAGAGTATGAATATCTTCCTTACACAGTCCACCCACTACACATATACTTTGTACCATGCTACTGTGGAAGTAAAATTGAGATCTGCGTATGTCACATATGCTTAAATATCTCACGAAAACGCTTTCTCCGAGTTGCGCGCAGTCCCCGCAATATACTAGAAATTGCCTCTTTATTTACTTCACAAAAACAAACAAAGTAATTGACAGTACAACACAGCGGTAACTATGTAATGGCTAATACATCGCTGTAGGGCCGATGTCGTATTATTATTACTGTTATCGCTATTATTGACAGTGTTTAGGTACAAAGCACAGTCTTCCAGGTTCTGTCAGTTCAGAACTAAGGAGTCCAATAATCAAGTGACTTACAAAAACTAAGTGTAGTGCACACAATTTAACCTGATTGATTTTAAATGCGGATTTACGGTGAGGGTGAAGCACTTATGGTGGAGAGGAAGCATGTTTTCTAACAGCTGTCTGCCCTGAGTTCGGATAACTAGCTTTCTTTCCTAAGAAAGCGTTGTATCTAGCACTCAACACGCCCCGAGAATTGCTTCATCAGACTACAAAACATAGTTGTTAGAAATAAGCAGTACCAGTAGCGCCAGTGAGTAATTATATCGTGGTTTAATAAGACACCCACAAAAAGCAAGTATCATCTATCGTAAAAATAAAAGTATTTAAAAAAAATTCTTTTCATTCTACATTTTAGTTGGGCACCAATGTTGATGGTGGTGTGGGGAAGGGGCGAGGGGCTACTGGCTAATACCTGATTGCACTCAGGGGTAATGGTGGACCACTGATAAAGACTGTGAAATTAGATACAGAGAACTGCTACACATGGCAGCAACAATCTCTCTAACGCAGATGGGCATCGCGTTAAACTGAGCTTAGATAGGTCATTCCCTGTTGCTTCAACTCCATTCCACAGTTCATTAATCATAGTGGCTAGAGAGTGATAGCGTGCCAATTTCTCGACAACCCCTGATCAGATGTTTTCAGTAGGTGAGAAATCTGCAGAACGTGCCGGCCAAGACAAAAGTCGAACACCCTCTGCATCGAGGTAGGTCTATACAGCACGAGAAACTTGAGGGTTGCGTTATCTTGTTGAAAGATAACGTCACGGATATCTCGAAGATAAGGCACAACCACAAGCCTTAACACGTTACAGACGTACTGTCTGGTCAACGCTTATGCGAAACAGAGGTGATCGCGTCGTGTACCAGCGACAGCCTGTAGCCTCAAGATAGGTTCTGAGTCTATTTGACAATGACGGATGGAATGTGGCAACGTTCTTTGTTCTCTGAGTCTCCGCACACGGATACATCCACCGTGATGGTATGCACAGAACCAATACTAGTTTGAGAAGACGACATGGTGGCACTGCCATGTCCAGTGTTATCGCTGGACACATTGCTGTCGACGCGCCTTTCCTGGTTGCCACGTCAAGGGGATACGCAGCAGTAGTCGCCATGCTGACAGTCCGTGGTGCTCCATTTGTCATCGCGATGTGCTTGTGGATAGTTCTTTTACTGTAAACTAGTGAATTTCGTGAGTCAAGGTAGGCCTATGTGACGTAGATATACGATCCTGCACGGCTGAGTGAACAACATATCTGTCCTTTCGGGCGCTAGTCGCAAGGGCAATGGAGTTTCTTCAAGGTGTCGGATACGGCGATCCTGAACTCATCGACTCTGCGGTTGTGGAATCCCGATCAATCCAAGCAGCGTCATTAACGATTGATAAACCGCAGTCTTGATAGGTGAAGAACCTGTTGCTGTCGAGTTTCGACAAATGCAAGTAACCTCCTTACGCAAGGCTTTACATGATCTTCTCACAACCAACCAACAAAAAAATTTGCAAATGTGTGTGAATTTCTATGGGACCAAACTGCTGAGGTCATCGGTCCCTAGACTTACACACTACTTAAACTAACTCATGCTAAGAACAACACATACACCCATGCCCGCGGGAGGACTCGAACCTCCGGCGGGAGAGACCGACCAACCAATATTTACATGGTATGTACAGGTTGTTGGTTTTAACTTGAGACAGTTGAATATCTCGAAAACGACACCTCGCACGAAAAAAAAAATGTTCTAGGTGAAAAGTTAATATCAGTAATGGGCACATCTGTCTGTGCTACAACTGTCCACCTGCTACCCACAGCAGCTGCGTGTGTGGGGTCAGCTTTATATTTTCAAACGGAATCACCCGATTTTATTGCATATTCAGATTCTACGCCAAAGACAACGTACGGTTGAGCAAACCACTCTTTTTCATTCGTGGTAGATGGCACTGTGATCGACAAATATCTAGTGTGCCTGTTTTTGCCATTAAGAATTGATGTATTTGATTATACATTTCATTTACGATGTAGATGTAAGCCTTGGAGGTCTGGCTTTTGATATTTCTGTTGGAAATAAACCACAATGTCGCAAATTAGATTATACAATACGATATGGTTAGCCGTTTCCATGTCTGGTCAGAAACTACGTTTAGCGTGATCCAGGAACAACACTGTAAATGTAATAGTTTTATGTTGCCTTCGGGATGCTTGATTTAGGTAAGTGTCCTTGCCTCTCACCTTTGGGCTGCTTGATTTCGGTGACTGTCCATGGCAACAAGAGCGCGTGTCCTATCACTTCATGGACATTTTTTCACATTACAATGGCTGTGGTTTGCATTCCGCCAGTAGCCGCGTAGCGGCCAGCGCGAGAGTTACAGCGGTTGGACAGGAACAGACACCAAAATCTTTCACACTGATGGCGGGGTGCGACGGCGGCCACCGAAATCAAGCATTCCGATGGTTTGGAGACTGACCACAATCAGTCCCTAGGGAACAGAAAACTTAGTTACCATACAAGTAGCTTATTCGTCGAAATGTCAAAGTCCAGCAGTGTTACTTGTACTGCACAGCCACATTTGTAACACTCAAGCAACGTTTGACGATCAGTATCAACCCTTGGAACACGAAGGTTTCCATTTACGTCGTAAATGAAATGTAGACTCAAATGCGTCGGTTCTTTATTGCAATAACAGGCATACTTGATACTTGTAGTTTACAGCGCCATCAACCGCCGATGAGAAACAACGTAACTGTACGTATTTTTTGGCGTAGAATAAAAATCGGGAGGTTTAATTTGAAAACACAAAGCTATCTCCCCCCACACAGGAGAGGCGGTTAGGCGGTGACCATTTGTAGCACAGCTAATATTAACTTTTCACCTAGAACAATTTTTTTCGCACGATGCCTGGTTTTTGAGATATTTAGTTGCCTCTGGTTCAAACAAACACCCTGTAGTAATGTTTAAAGCTTTCCCGGCGTACTGATTGTTCCATAAAAACGCAGGAGAACTGCCGGATAACAGTAACGTCCTGCCACGATATTTCGGTGCAGAGTCTTCTGGCCATCTTCAGGTGAGTGCCACTGTAGTAGTACTGTGGCACTCACCTGAAGATGGCCAGAAGACTCTGTGCTGACATATCGTGGCAGGACGTTACTGATATCCGGGAGTTCTCTCGTGTTTTTATGGAACACCCTGTAGTATGTCCACGGCCTCACTTATATCTGCTTTGCACAGTATAACAGAACGTCACCTTGAACCCTAAACTAGTATAGTGATACTCGATACAGTAAATAGTTTGGAAGTAACCGATACTCCAATGTCCGATTTGAAGACTATCAGACTCCGTATATTTATCTTTATACACTTTAACCTTGTTTACGTGGCAGTGGCGTCTTCAGCTTATGACTATTGAGTCGCATATAATAGTTTCCGAAGCACATTGAAAATACCATTTAGCGCAATCTTGAGGCATGCAGAAAACATTAGCTAGCCTTTTCTGTGCATTCCTCGGTATTTAAACTAATGGCCCGAAACAAATTGGTAACTGTGAGAAACGTAAAATTATTTATTTCTGTAATTTCTTTACATATAATATTTTCTTTAAATATTGTCTTTGGCTTCGAGTTTAACAACTCGAAGAGACTGTCATCTTTGGTCTTGTCGATACGAGATGGATCTTTGGAACACGACGTTCGGGGTCTTTTATTACCAGCGTCGGTTGGGTAAGGTTGTGATATAGATATGGCGGAAGACGCTTGATTGTAAATTTGGTGAAAGACAATGAGTTTCATTTAATATTTGTGTAGAAGTGTTGTTAAATGTGAGAAGATTCGTTAAATAGTGATATGCATAAACAAAATACCACATGTTACCATACAAACCAGTTAGGCTCATCGTAACATAAAGAAAACCACGGGAACCTCTCAGCGGAATCACTCCTAGACTCAACGAAGCCAACATATACTATGGAGACAATAACGAAGACCTCATCGTAAAAGCTAAGCACCAACACTGTTCGTACTTGTTAGCGACCTCTGTCTAACTTGAAACTCCTGTAGATCCTACATTTATCATGTGGACAAAGAAGTAGGACTTGAAGACTGTGGAAGGAAGAGGTCCGTTAAAACAGTTCGGCTGAAATGTTAATTATCTGCGTATTCAAGCATGTAGTACACTTGATGATTGTCTGACTATTGTTGAGTGCTGCCTTCTTGGTGTTGCAGTTTTAATGGGCAGCAGTGTGCTTTTTGTACTGGGTTGTGATCCGTAGTGCTGGGGCTGAGACGGACTGTGTCGTGGTCTGAAGTCTGTCGCCGCCCGCAGGTTCGACGAGGAGCTGGTGCACACGGTGTGCGGCATCCTGGAGGTGAACTGCTTCGAGGTGCGCTGCGAGAACGGCGCCCTGGTGCGCGGCCTCTACCCGCAGACGGCCATCCTGTCCCACAACTGCATCGCCAACACCGGACACACCATCGCCACGCGCTCCGAGACTGGCGAGCAGCACAGGTCAGCCCAGACAGATAAACTGCAAGTACCAAAACCCTGAGACCGTAGCTTGTGTAGACATCATACTGAAACCAACATCTCAATAAACTGATGGGTGATACGAGTTACAGACAGCTTATGGAGCAATCGTTAATTTTTTTCTTTTTGTTGTACAAGGGATGGTTACGAAGTTTTAAATATCACTGAAAAAAGAAAGGTTAGGTAATTAATTTCTTGTCTGTTTGCAGGGACTTGTCTACTTTCGTGATAAATATTGGAAATACCACATTACCGTAGCATGCCGTTAAAGCAGCCAAAATTAAATGGTGCACCCTATTGATAAAGTGGATTATTATGCGGCAGCTTTGTTTAGACATCTGAAAAACGCTACGACATGCTGACTTGGCGGAAGTGTACGACATCAATGGACCACTATAGATGGCGCAGCATAGGAACTTCCTTATTTAAAAAAATCATAAAACAGAAAGTATTGGAGATATCACTTTTATTCTCTGTTCTTTCCATAGAGCTACATTTGAAGTTTTCATTAGGGCTTGAAAATGATATCTTGAAGATAGCCACCGTTTTACTCAGTGTATTTTGAGAGTCGAAACAGAAGTTTTGGTCGACTTTATCGAGCAGGTCTCTATGTTGGCGATAGCAGCACGGATATTGTTCCACAGCTCACCCAGGGTCCGTGGACGATTGGTATACACCTTGGAATCAAGATAGCCCCACAATGAAAAATTGTTGAGGCTAAATCTGGCGAGCGTCCTGGTCACTGAAGATCTTCCCTCAAACAGATGACACGCTTTCGCGCGAGAGGGTCACTGACGTTCGTAATGTGTGAGGCGTGGCGCCGTCTTGTTGGAACCAGATATCCCCTACACCCATTCCTTCAAGTTCGGGAAGAAAAAAACTCCTAGTCAAGTGGACATAACGCTCAGAAGTGACCGTAAATACCCTATCGTTCTCTTCTAACAACCACGAGCCAACCGACGGCAATAGTGGATGATGAACATCAGTCACACCTTATGTATGCAGGAGGTGCTCATGAAGTTATCCAATATAGCAGGTTTCGTTTATTCACACCGTCAGATGAATGAAAATGTGCCTCGTCGCTGAAGAACACAATGGCGTCATGACGCAACTTTTCGATCAAGGCTCCACGTGCAATTTTTTTCGTGAAACAAAAGCGAGTGGATTAAGCGTGTGTCCCACTGCCAGTATGTATGGACGACATTTCAAGTATTCATTAAGAATTCATATTACTGTGCGATCAGAAATTGCAAGAGCAGGTGCATGGATGCGTGCAATCGCTTGGGCGAATTGAAAATCGCCTGCGTTACTTTCTCGACGTTCTCTGGTGTCCTGGTGGTCCTCGAAGGCCCTGGTTTCTATTTCTGCGCTCTACAAGTATCCATAAACGTGTCCACCCCATAGCAATGGATGTTCGATCAGGAACACGTCGTGCAGGCGTGATATTAAACTGTTTTGCGGATGTAACCTGCATTGTGATGACGGAACTCCTATTGGAAAAGTACGTCGCCAAGCCGAACACGCGCTCCTCTCTCGTCCACTGCAAGCTTTCTGATAAATTAACCTTAGATCCCACTCTTTCGAAAACGCTCAACGGCACACAACAATCAGTAAAGGCCGCTGTATGGCGAGCGTTTCATATAAGGAAGTTCCGGAACCACACCCAGTATTACACAGTGGTTCGGTGGTGCAAAAGATTCCAGTGTAGTGAAACAAAGCTGAATGACGAAAGAAGAAGTGGTAGATCATCTTTCTGCGATGAACAGGAAACCACAACAGAAGTGAAGGCTCTGGTTCCAAGACCATCGTATGAAAAAGTGAAAATCCGTCATGCGTCAGATTTCACTTATTTCACGACATTTTACCATGATAGAGGTCGTTGCCCACTGGGTTCCGCGACTGGTCACAACTATTAGTAAGGTCCGCCAAACAGACGCGGCAGCAAATATGTTGCAGCTGTGTCAGACCAATCCACATGACTTATTTAGCCGCCTGATCGCCCTCGACGAATGCTGGGTATATCCATGTGACCTCGAGACAAAGGAGCAATGCATGTAGTGTTGACCGACGTCGAAAAGACGGAGAACCAGCCATCATTGGACAAGGTGGTGCTGAGTGTTTCTTGAGGTAATGACAGTGGCACGTAAAGTGCCCTCCGCCACACACCGTTGGGTGGCTTGCGGAGTATAAATGTAGATGTAGATGAAGAGATGTGGTGGTGTGGTCCTAACAGATCATTCTTGCAAGAGGTAAGTCATACAGGAACATAATACCAAAATCTCCTGAACCATGACAGGAGCATAATACCGAAATCCCTGACGAAGTTGCAAGAGGCAGTCCAAAGCTGCCCGAAGGGACGTGTTGCTCCATGGCAAGGCCCAGCTCGTTCTGCACAGGACGCAGACACACACATGCTTCTTGTTCGAACTTATTTGCCCGACCTCCGTATTTCTCCGACGTGGCAGCCACGGATAAAGAAATAACTGCGTGGCAGTCATTTAGAGAATGACAATGGTTTGATTTAAGAGTTTAAGTCTCCCTGGTTAGCCAAAATACAAACTCCTGCAACCAAGGTCCCCGTCAAGTCATCCATCACTGAGATGGAAGTGTCACATTAAGACTGAATGTATAGCGAAGGACTAACACCGTCGTCATGTTTCATCGTTGCAGTTTGATTTTTTCGAGGTGATATTTAAAACTGTGTGACTACCACTCACAGTGTTTTCATTCAAAATGATTTGTTTGTAATAGTGAACAGTTATGCAGTGCCTGATTGCACGAAAACATCTGTGAAAGGAAGTAATTTCTCGTTATGCATACAGGGTGGTCAGAAACAGTCCGAAAAGCTTGTAAGGGTGTTGAAGGCTAGGTTTGCTGGGAAATAGTCATTAAGGAAAAAAATTCGATACATTCCGCCGTTTCCGAGTTAATAATCATTTAAGTTAGTCAAATGGCTCTGAGCACTATGCGACTTAACTGCTGAGGTCATCTGTCCCCTAGAACTTATAACTACTTAAACCTAACTAACCTAAGGACATCACACACATCCATGCCCGAGGCAGGATTCGAACCTGCGACCGAAGCAGTCGCGCGGTTCCAGACTGAAGCTCCTAGAACCGCTCGGCCATCACGGCCGGCTTGAAGTTAGTCAATCAGACCGTTGCGCACGCAAATTCAAACCCGCCATATACAATTAGTGGCAGGGTTCAAGCCTGACTACTGTCCCATGTCCAATTTTTCTATCATTCTCTTTTTTTTAGGCAACAAACGAAAAACACCGGCTCAGGCGGGCCGCTTGAATTTCGCGCGCAACGGCTTGATTGGCAAACTTCAATGCTACTTA
Source organism: Schistocerca serialis cubense (assembly GCF_023864345.2). Classification (NCBI taxonomy): domain Eukaryota; kingdom Metazoa; phylum Arthropoda; class Insecta; order Orthoptera; family Acrididae; genus Schistocerca; species Schistocerca serialis. The sequence continues at coordinate 586,559,104 of NC_064639.1, forward strand.
TCTCGAAAACGCCGTGACGTATCGAATTTTTTTCTTAATAGTTAATTATCAGCACAATCTACCCTGCAACATCCTTACAAGTTTTTCAGACTGTTTCTGACCACCATGTGTAAAGTTTGCTAAGACACCCTTCTAAATCAAGTTATTTGATGTTAGACTGAAGATAAGCAGTAATATCGTTACCATGCAATTGCGAACGGCCTTTTTTTAAGCCATATTTGTCAGTGTGAAAAGTACCTATGAATGGTTAGGTAAATCACTTTAAAGGTCAGATAAACGCAATGGCATATCAGCAGGAAACTGCTCAGACCAACCTTCAAGTTGATGACAGCTTTACCTTCTGTATCTGTCTCATGAAAGCACTTGCCGTCTTTCTTTCACTCTGTCTCTGTCAAAGATACGAAGTTAATAACTCGTTTTTACGAAATCATGAATACTAGAAATAGTTTCCTACAGATGAAGTAATACCAGGAATGCCTTCCCACAGATGAAATACGAAGAAAAGTTAACTTGTTACACGGAAGAGGAAAAATTTTATGGCAAGCGTTCATACAAACCGACACGTGTCAACATTTTCGAAGGATTTTTTTTATACTAAGGCTTTTGATATCAGAAGAAAACTAAAACCAGATGCTGTGTCACCAGATTTTATTTTCGTCCGGCTTTAGCCTCTAGAGGAAAAAAGAGGTAGCTGTCATTTAACTGAAATGCGAAAGAATTGTTACCTTAATCGGACAGTGAAATGTGCGATGCATTTTGTCTGCATTGCCCTTGATATGACAAAGATTTTTAGGAAGCAAAATGTTAATATTATCTGACTCGTGATATTTTTCTGATTAATCAATGTTTTGTGATAAATTCTGCTTCTTGTTTCAATATTGTTTCAATATCCACACCGGCTTTCTTAAAACTCGTAAAAGCAAACGCATTTTTATGGGAAAACTGAACGTTATGTCTAAAATCGGATGCCATTTTTGTTTTTTCACATTTTAACAAACATTTCTTAGGAATCCTCAGTTAGCGATACGCTTCGTACCACACTCAGGCATTCTCTTCTAGTTAAGTGTGGATGGTGACCCAGATGGTGCACATTACAGCAAAGAGGAGAAAAAGTAATTTTGGCAGTATAAACGTAAAGCGAGAATATCTCACTCTTTGTTAGAATCTTTTTTGCCTTGACCGCCAAAATCCTTTGTTAATCAATCACCATAATTTAAATGTTTCGCGTATAATGACCAATAAAAAATAGTCGTCGGAATAATATCGGCATTTACGCTGATTCCATGAATTTCGTTAACTGTACTGCTACAAACATAATATTAACACAGTACGTCACTCAGTTGTTGTGTCACTCCAGTTGTACGCTTTACTTCACCTGAAAAAGAAAAACTATGTCAGGTCCACATCTCACTGCAGTTAATGACAGAGACTCCGTTTTGTTCCACCTGTCACGTGACTGGGGGGTTGGTTTCAAAGCTTCGTATTGCAGAGATAGTGGAGACATGCCCTGTCTATGTTTATCTTTGGTCAAAGCTAACACCTGATGTTCTTCCACCTTCCTTCCGGTGAACGACTTTTTTGTTACATGTTGCGTGTATTATCTTTGTCGTGCATCTTATTACTTCGTCAGGGAGGGTGAGCGTGGGCAGAGGGCAACGACCGTGCGCAAACCGGGATTTTTCTCCGTTCTGCCAGCTGCGTCACTGTCGAGAAGCGCTGTTCAGTTCGCGGGGGCTCTTGGGTTGCTGCTCGTTATTTTTGTGTTCTATCGAGCTTGTTTGTTATGTATGGCAATGATAATGCTGACTTATGCTATGGCTTTATGGGAAAACTACTGTATAATAAGAAAATTAAAAGTAGTAGTATTACCTATCACAGTTTTCCCAAAGATCCAGAAACACGTGCTCGGTGGGTTCAACTCTGCGGAATAAGTGATGGCAATCACATTACAAATGCTACTTTCTGTAGCTTGTATTTTAAAGAGGACGATTATTTACGAGATCCACAGCCTGAGCAATTGAAACTTCTACAAAAGAATATCTTAAAACTGACTGCAGTATCTACATTGCTTCTTATTAAAGACATTTCTGATGATGTTCCGTCCTCAAGTGAATAGGTATCGCAAATAAATAATATAAGGTACGCTCTTTAAACTCACAAACGAATACTAAACACACCAGCTGTCCTGTCACCAAAGAAGAAAAAAGCTGATTACAGCATAGAATCAGAAAAAGAGGATAAAATCAAGATACTACTAACACTAATGAGAGATGTCTGCGTTTAATAACACAATATGATAAAGTTTTTACAGGCAAACATATTAAATGTCTCGTCAAACGCAAGAAGAGAGCATTTTACATTCGGGAAGATATAAGAAAAGCTTTGGTTTTACACTCTTCGTCTGGAAAAATTTTGTGCAGTATATATACAGCAAAGACGATGGGTATATCATTAGCGGGATTTTCAGAAATGGTGTGTATTCAGTTTTTTTCCGGTTTCATCCTGACATTCTGATCAGAGTGTGACAGTTAATCAAACTTCAATTTAATTATACTCGTGTCACTTAACTATAGTAAGGCGTTTTTTTAATTATTTCGTACCTGCATGAAAAAGATGTTAAACACTATTGCCGATTGTGACTCGCAAAATGTGCTTAATACACTGAAAACTCTTATGATCGTTGCATTTGCAGTGCTATTGAAAATGAGGATGACAGGTTAGAAGTTATCTAATATAAAATATTGAGTAAAATAATACACGCCTCAAGAGTAGTCCTAATCAACTGTTTCACTCTTTCCATTACAAATGAGGTTCATAGCTGTAGGAAGTAGTAGCATTCTACATTTGCATCTAAGTGATTACTCTGCTATTATAAATAAAGGGCGTGGCAGAGGGTTCAATGAATCACCTTCAAACTGTCTCTACCGTTCCACTCTCGAATGGCACGCGGGAAAAAAGAGCACTTAAATTTTTCCTGCGAGCCCTGATTTCTCTTATTTTATCGTGATTCTCACTTCTTCCTATGTAGGTGGGTACCAACGAAATTTTTCCCAATCGGAGGAGAAAACTGAAATTTCATGAGACGATTCCGTCGCAACGATAAACTCTTTTGTCTCTTTTGTTTTACTGATTCCCACTCCAATTCACGTATCATGTCTAAGGCACTATCTCCCCTATTTCGCGATAATACAAAACGAGCTGCCCTTCTTTGAACTTTTTCGATGTCATCCGTCAGTCCCACCTGATACGGATCCCACGCCGCACAGCAATACTCCAGAATAGAGCGGACAATCGTGGTGTAAGCGGTTTCTTTAGTAGACCTGTTGCATCTTCTAAGTGTTCTGCCAATGAACAGCAATCTTTGGTTTGCTCTACCCACAACATTGTCTATGTAATCGTTCCAATTTAGGTTATTTATAATTGTAATCCTTAAGTATTTAGTTGAATTTACAGTCATATTTGTGTGACTTATCGTGTAATCGTAATTTAGCGGATTTCTTTTAGTACTCATGTGAATAACTTCACACTTTTGTTAATTCAGGATAAATTGCCACTTTTCGCACCATACAGATGTCTGACCTAAATCGTTTTGCAGTTCGCTTTGGTCATCTGATGACTTTACAAGACGGTAAACGACAGCATCATCTGTAAAAATCTAAGAGGGCAAATCAGATTGTCTCCTATGTCGTCAATATAGATAAGGAACAATAGAGGGCCTATAACACTTCGTTGGGGAACGCTGGATATTACTTATGTTTTACTCGATGACTTTCCGTCTATTGTCTATCACGAATCCAGTCGAACAACTGAGGCGATGTTCCATAGCCACGCAGTTTGGTTAGAAGACGCTTGTGAGGAACGGTGTCGAAAGCCATCTGGAAATATGGAATCAATTTGACATCCTTTGTCGATAGCACTCATTACTTCATGAGTATAAAGAGCTAGTTGTGTTTCACAAGAACGATATTTTCTGAATCCGTGTTGACTATGTGTCAATAAATCGTTTTCTTCAAGGTAATTCATAATGTTCTATCACAGTATACGTTCCAAAACCCTACTGAAAATCGACGTTAGTGATATGAGCGTGTAATTCAGCGGATTACTCCTATTTCCCTTTTTGGTTATTGGTGTGACTTGAGCAATTTTCCAGTCTTTAGGTACGGATCTTTCTGCGAGCGATTGGTTGTATATAATTGCTACATATGGAGCTATTTTATAGACGTACTCTGAGAGGAACCTGACTAGTATACTATCTGGACCGGAGGCCTTGCCTTTATTAATTGATTTAAGCTGCTTTGCTTCACCGAGGATATCTACTTCTATGTTTCTCATCTTGGCAGTTGTTCTTGATTGGAATTCAGGAATATTTACTTCGTCCTCTTTGGTGAAGGAGTTTCGGAAAATAGTGTTTAATAATTCTGCTTTAGTGGCACTGTCATCAGTGACTTCACCGTTGTTATCGCGCAGTAAAGGTATTGATTGCGTCTTGCCTCTGGTGTGCTTTATGTATGACCAGAATCTCTTTGGGCTTTCTGCGAGATTCCGAGACAGAGTTTTGTTGTCGAAATTATGAAATGCATCTCGCATTGAACATTTCACTCCAATGTGCTTATGTTTATATCACACCGCTAATTCATTACATTGCCCTTTAGTTTAAGTAAATTAACGTTAGTTTAAGCGGAGTAGCGCCACACCCGAACGTCTTGCACTGCTACAGCTTCTCGACAGTGTTGTCACATCGGAAAATGCTTTGGCACAACGTTCTATGTGGTAATCTTGCCACCTCGTGATAAGAAAATCCCACCCCTATCATTAGTTTAAGAATTGATGTACCAGAGAAATCAAGTACTTTTAACAAGATTTCACTATAACTGTGAGGTTTTGGTCGAAATTGTTATTGGCATAAATGTCGACAACTGAAAATGGGAGTCCGTCCAGGAACGCATAATAAATAGGGCTAATAATTAAGAGTATAACGCGACTCGTGAAATGTCGCTTAAATAATAACATCCAATAACGCATGAAGGAAATGTATTGGTCAGGTTACTACTTCTCCCGCTGTCTCCATATTCGACCCCAAATAACTATCATTCAGAATTAGGTGCGGCTGTGTTTACAACTAACAAAAAGGCTGAATGGTTGATGCAGTATTGGAGCCTCTATCGTATTTTTTCACCCATCATTCCTTACTCTTCCCCCCATGAACCATAGACCTTGCCGTTGGTGGGGAGGCTTGCGTGCCTCAGCGATACAGATAGCCGTACCGTAGGTGCAACCACAACGGAGGGGTATCTGTTGAGAGGCCAGACAAACATGTGGTTCCTGAAGAGGGCAGCAGCCTTTTCAGTAGTTGCAGGGGCAACAGTCTGGATGATTGACTGATCTGGCCTTGTAACACTAACCAAAACGGCCTTGCTGTGCTGGTACTGCGAACGGCTGAAAGCAAGGGGAAACTACGGCCGTAATTTTTCTCGAGGGCATGCAGCTTTACTGTATGAATAAATGATGATGTCGTCCTCTTGGGTAAAATATTCCGGAGGTAAAATAGTCCCCCATTCGGATCTCCGGGCGAGGACTACTCAGGAGGACTTCGTTATCAGGAGAAAGAAAACTGGCGTTCTACGGATCGAAGCGTGGAATGTCTGATCCCTTAATCGGGCAGGTAGGTTAGAAAATTTAAAAAGGGAAATGGATAGGTTAAAGTTAGATATAGTGGGAATTAGTGAAGTTCGGTGGCAGGAGGAACAAGACTTTTGGTCAGGTGAATACAGGGTTATAAATACAAAATCAAATAGGGATGATGGAGTAGGTTTAATAATGAATAAAACAATAGGAATGCGGGTAAGCTACTACAAACAGCACAGCGAACGCATTGTTGTGGCCAAGATAGACACGACAGTAGTACAAGTCTATATGCCAACTAGCTCTCCAGATGACGAAGAAATTGAAGAAATGTATGATGAAATAAAAGAAATTATTTAGATAGTGACGGGAGACGAAAATCTAATAGTCATGGGTGACTGGAATTCGGTAGTAGGAAAAGGGAGAGAAGGAAAAGTAGTAGGTGAATATGGATTGGGGGTAAGAAATGAAAGAGGAAGCCGCCTGGTAAAATTTTGCGCAGAGCATAACTTAATCATAGCTAACACTTGGTTCAAGAATCATCAAAGAAGGTTGTATACATGGAGGAACCCTGGAGATGCTAAAAGGTATCAGATACATTATATAATGGTAAGACAGAGATTTAGGAACCAGGATTTAAATTGTAAGACATTTCCAGGGGCAGATGTGGACTCTGGCCACAATCTATTGGTTATGAACTGTAGATTAAAATTGAAGAAATTGCACAAAGGTGGGAATTTAAGGAGATGGGACCTGGATAAACTGACTAAACCAGAGGTTGTACAGAGTTTCAGGGAGAGCATAAGGGAGCAATTGACAGGAATGGGGGAAAGAAATACAGTAAAAGAAGAATGGGTAGCTTTGAGGGATGAAGTAGTGAAGGCAGCAGAGGATCAAGTAGGTAAAAAGACGAGGTCTAATAGAAATCCATGGGTGACAGAAGAAATATTGAATTTAATTGACTAAAGGAGAAAATATAAAAATGCAGTAAATGAAGCAGGCAAAGAGAAATGCAAACGTCTCAAAAATGAGATCGACAGGAAGTGCAAAATGGGTAAGCAGGCATGGCTAGAGGACAAATGCATGGGTATAGAGGCTTATCTCACTAGAGGTGTGATAGATACTGCCTACAGGAAAATTAAAGAGACCTTTGGAGAAAAGAGAACGACTTGTACGAATATCAAGAGCTCAGATGGAAACCCAGTTCTGAGCAAAGAAGGGAAAGCAGAAAGGCGGAAAGAGTATATATAGGGTCTATACAAGGGCGAAGTACTTGAGGACAATATGATGGAAATGGAAGAGGATGTAGATGAAGATGAAATGGGAGATATGATACTGCGTGAAGAGTTTGACAGAGCACTGAAAGACCTGACTCGAAACAAGGCCCCGGGAGTAGACAACATTCGATTAGAACTACTGACAGCCTTGGGAGAACCAGTCCTGACAAAACTCTACCACCTGATGAGCAAAATGTATGAGACAGGTGAAATATCCTCAGACTTCAAGAAGAATATAATAATTCCAATCCCAAAGAAAGCAGTCGTTGACAGATGTGAAACTTACCGAACTATCAGTTTAATAAGTCACGGCTGCAAAATACTAATGCGAATTCTTTACAGACGAATGGAAAAATTGGTAGAAGCCGACCTTGGGGAAGATCAATTTGGATTCCGTAGAAATATGGGGACACGTGAGGCAATACAAATTCTGAAGGTGGCAGGAGTACAATACAGGGAGCGAAAGGCTATTTACAATTTGTACAGAAACCAGATGGCAGTTATAAGAGTCGAGGGACATGAAAGGGAAGCAGTGGTTGGGAAGGCAGTGAGACAGGGTTGTAGCCTCTCCCCGATGTTATTCAATCTGTATATTGAGCAAGCAGTAAAGGAAACAAAAGAAAAGTTCGGAGTGGGTATTAAAATCCATGGAGAAGAAATAAAAACTTTGAGGTTTGCCGATGACATTGTAATTCTGTCAGAGACAGCAAAGGACTTGGAAGAGCAGTTGAACGGAATGGATAGTGTCTTGAAAGGAGGATATAAGATGAACATCAAGAAAAGCAAAACTAGGATAATGGAATGTAGTCGAATTAAGTCGGGTGATGCTGAGGGAATTAGATTAGGAAATGAGACACTTAAAGTAGTAAATGAGTTTTGCTATTTGGGGAGCAAAATAACTGATGGTGGTTGAAGTAGAGAGGATATAAAATGTAGACTGGCAATAGCAAGTAAAGCGTTTCTGAAGAAGAGAAATTTGTTAACATCGAGTATAGATTTAAGTGTCAGGAATTCGTTTCTGAAAGTATTTGTATGGAGTGTAGCCATGTATGGAAGTGAAACATGAACGACAAATAGTTTAGACAAGAAGAGAATAGAAGCTTTCGAAACGTGGTGCTACAGAGGAATGCTGAAGATTAGGTGGTAGATCACATAACTAATGAGGAGATATTGAATAGAATTGGGGAGAAGAGGAGTTTGTGGCACAACGTGACTAGAAGAAGGGATCGGTTGGTAGGACATGTTCTGAGGCATCAAGGGATCACTAATTTAGTATTGGAGGGCAGCGTGGAGGGTAAAAATCGTAGAGGGAGACCAAGAGATGAATACACTAAGCAGATTCAGAAGGATGTAGGCTGCAGTAGGTACTGGGAGATGAAGAAGCTTGCACAGGATAGAGTAGCATGGAGAGCTGCATCAAACCAGTCTCAGGACTGAAGACCACAACAACAAGAACATTCCTTACTCAACGAAGTTGAGTGGGTTGCTGTACAACTTTGTTCTTTTCAGCCAATCGTCCCATTAGGCTGAGTAGGGTATGGACTTCCCAAATGGGAATATTTGGGAAGAGATTTACAAGGCCAGTATTCACGTGGTAAACAAGGGAAACTGTAGTATCCTCGTCGCCACTGTTGTATACTCATCGTCACTGTAGATTGTTGTATTGTAGAAATCAAGGGAGAGCATGTTGTTATTGGTGACCAGTATCTTCTTTCTACAACACAAATGCACACGTGGAGTAACGTGGTCTTTATTTACATGAACAGGCACCTGCTACTTAACTTGAATAGAGTCCATGAGTTGTGGTACAAGCTCCTCAGTAACAGTCCTGTTGCACACAATATCGGTAATCTCGCTATAGTCACAATTCTGGTATATAAGTATTACCTAGCCTGTGATCCACCCTGCTAGTGGACTGACAGACGCAAACTGGAGTGTGAGTTAGTCACGCCCTGCAGTCACTGTCAGCGGCGTAAATGCTTGCTGTCGAGAGGGCTTTGGCGGTGTGATGCTTGTCGGTGTGTCTCTGGTCTCTTTCTTGATAGGTGCGCTCTATCCAGCACCTAGTATCGATCTTCGTGCTTCATCTTTGCCGATCAGTGTGTTGGCGGTAACTTACACCAGCACATAAGCCGCCCAAAAACTAGGGTTTTTCCAGAATTAGGGGATTGAAGTTATTTTAAGTTTTTTTCTGGGGCAAAGTATCCCACACAAAAATTAAAGTTTCGTGTATATGTATGTTTGCGTCTACATTTGCATGTGCTTGTGTGTGTGTGTGTGTGTGTGAAAGTAGACTACGGCAGTCAGTGGATTAGAACAAAGATGAAGGCAACACTTGCTTTTATGTTTTGGTTCGTTTGAGATATTCGCGAGTAATTTGTAATTTGGGTTTGATCGATGTGTGTAAAGTGATGAGGGAATAGTGTATAAAGGAAGTAGGAGATAAGTGCGGTGCTGGCGAGACATCTGGTGGAGACGGTGTTGGTGCTGCGGCAGGCTGAAGCTGCACGTGACGGTGCGCGTGCCGGCGGGCGGCGAGCTGTTCACGTCGTACACGCACTCGCTGGACCCCACGATGGTGCGGCGAGAGATGCTGTCGCGCGGCAAGTTCTTCGAGTGCTGCTGCGAGCGCTGCAAGGACCCCACCGAGCTGGGCACCAACCTCAGCACGCTCAAGTGCAGCAAGTGCGACAACGGTGTGCTGCTCTCCGCCGACCCTCTCGGTGAGTACCCGCCCTTGCAAGCTGCTGCACCATTCACACCAAAACCTCACATAAATAACCTGTCGCACCACCCCCATTACTTGCATTGTTTGCTGTGTTTTGATCGGAAATCTCCCTCTCAATACTCTTTTAACTACAAGAAATCTCTATGCACTGATACCCGTGTAATGGAGATAAAACTAAACTTGCGTTCTCACAACGTAAGTACCGTGGCGCAAATTGTCAAAAACGAAAAAAAATGTAATATCTATCTTTGTCATCAATAGACGAAAATGCAACAGTGGCAGACATGTAGCAGTTAAGCACCTCTGCCACATGCAAGTCGACCACCTGTAGAACTACGAATCTGCCGCAAGGCAGGTGGAAGTAAGTTTCTTCGCGCAGTCACCTGAAGCAGAATGTCTCCAACCACCGTCTTCTCATTGCCACTGCCTCTGGGCTCATGAGTACGACATCGCTCCACTCCACTAGACTGTCGGATTCGTCGTCTCCCTATGCTGTAGCACCACAGAAGAATGACTCTGTCAATAATACTCGTCGAGAGACCTCTGAAACAACCCCTCATGATACCTGTGCTACCGTGACCTGTGTCGTGTGGAAAGCTCTGAACTTAGACACGTTACCATCAAGTTTCACTGATTGGATCCTGATGATGATGATGATTATGGCTTGTGGGGCACTCAACATCATGGCACCATACAAATTCCCAGTCTTTCCATCTTTCCAGTTCCAATATCGTCACTTCCCAGATGATGATGAGATGATGGGGACAACACTAACACCCAGTCCCCGGGTGGAGAAAAGCCCCGAACGGACAGGGAATCGAACCCGGGACCCCATGATCCAGAGAAAGCAATGCTAGCCACTAGACCATGAGCTGCCGACTGATTGCATTCTGCGACAGACATTGCGCTTCTGGAGCCTCGAGAGTCAGTTCCTTTTACTTTCCTTACCTTCTTGTTGACTTTAAATGTGGCCAGATACAACAATATTTGATGGCCAGTAAAAACCGTCACTGTAAAAATGACTATTTATTCTTTGTAGGTTGCAGCATATTCTACTACCTACCAAAATTATTTACTTCTAAAACTCAGTATTTGTTTAAAATCAAAATGGTTCAAATGGCTCTGAGCACTATGCGACTTAACTTTTGAGGTCATCAGTCGCCTAGAACTTAGAACTAATTAAACGAAACTAACCTAAGGACATCACACACATCCATGCCCGAGGGAGGATTCGAACCTGCGACCGTAGCGATCGCTCGGTTCCAGACTGTAGAGCCTAGAACCGCTCGGCCACTCCGGCCCGCTGTTTAAAATCATTGTCTAAAGCTTGAGAAGCACAACGCGCCGGAAACGAAAGCACACACAGCTGTGCAACACAGAATTATAATCAGTGGACTAACAGAAGTCGTAAATATGTATGTATTTGGCAAAAAGCTAAACATATGGCTGAAATAGTACACACGGCGGATAAAAGCAAACTGATAACAAGATCAGAGTACAATAGAGGACGTCTAATAGAGCAAAATTTTCCACATGAACATAGGACGAAAACGCACCGCTGTGGATCTGCGGCCATAAAACGACAGCCAGTCAGCGACGAGCTCAGCTTGTCCAGAAAGCGAAAGTATTTGGATGTGTGTCAGCAATGTGGTTTTATCCGAATAAGTAGCTGCACTATTGTGCAACAATTGTTGTGCTCCACTACAGGTGTTCCCGTCAGCTGTACCGTACCGGACTCATCGTCAACATCACAGAAAATTCGCGACCAACGCAGACAGCCGTCGATAGCAGATAAAGTTTTCTTGGCTTTGACTGATCATCTGGAACAGTTAGCTTCGGCTAACTTAATTAGTAACTACATTATTTACCACAACAGTTGTTAGCTGGAGCTATGCATTTTAAATACACGAACTTGCGCTCTCTCGTCGCTGACTGGTTGTTGTTTCATGTAGTTCCACAACACTGCGTTTTCTGACCTTATTATTCGGTTGTTTTTCTTCATTTTGTATGTTAACACATGCTATACTTCAAATAAGTATTTCTCAGAACAGAGGTCGCTGTGTTGTGGTAGAGCCTCCTTTATTCATCGAATAATTTGTAGTTTCAATTTAGTGATTAAAACACAGTGAAGTGGAATAGAATGCACACTTAACTATGGTACATGTGGACGTGCTACGTCATTTTCGGAGTACCCGTAGTGAAATAGTCCAATACTAAGAGCCACAGCGATCACATGACCAAAGATGCATCAGAAATATCAACTATACAGCCGAATCTTTGCCATACGCATGTTAACATATATCTGTAGAGCCTTGCAGAAAACTGATTATAGTTAACAGAGTGATGAAGACTGATGATGAATTATTGACCATGCAACGTGGTCTGCGGTTTGTCAAATTATGTGTGAAAAGTCAACAAGGGATCTATTATAGAGTTTGCATCGTCTAGGGCATGCAGCTCTACAGTATAGTTAAATGATCACGACATCCTCTTAGGTAAAATATTCCGGAAGTAAAATACTCCTCCAATCGGACCTCCGGGAGCGGGCTACTCAAGAGGAAGTCTCAGTCAGAAAAAGCAACTGGCATTCTGCGGGTCGGAAGTTCGAATTTTAAATCCCTTAATCGAGTAGATACGCTAGGGAATTTAAACACGGATAGGGATAGGTTGAAGTTAGACGTAATGGGAGTTAGTGACGTGCAGTGATAGAAACTTCAGGTCAGGTCACTACAGGCTTGTAAATATAAAATTAAATAGGGGTAATGCAAGAGTAGGTCCACTAATGAATAAGAAAAGAAGAACATGGCTAAGCTTCTGTGGACAGCAAAGTAAACTCATTATCGTAGCCAAGACAGACGCGAAGCTAAAAACCAACATAATAGTACAAGTTTACGTGCCACGTAGCGCCGCAGTTGATGAAGAAATTTAAAAAATGTATAATGAGATAAAAGAAATCATTAAGATAGTTAAGAGAAATGAAAAGCTGATTGTAAGAGGGATTGGAATTAGATAGTAGGAAAAGGAAGAGGAGGAAAAGTAGTAGGCGAACGTGGACTGCGGGAAAAGAATTAAAAAGGAAGCCGCCTGGCAGAATTGTACAGAACACGGTTTAATAATCGTTCATATTTGACTTAAAAATCATGAAAGAAGGGTGCATGCGTGGAAGAGATCTCGAGCCCCAGGATGGTTTTAAACAGATTACATAATGTAAGCCAGAGATTCCGAAACCATATTTTAAGCCAAAAGACATTTCCAGGAGCACATGTGGACACTGGCCATAATTTATTACCTATAAACTGCAGATTAAAACCGGAGAGACTGCAGAAAGATAGAGCATTAAGAAGATGGTGCGCGGATAAGTTGTAAGAACCAGAGATTGTTTAGAGTTTCAGAGGTAGCATTAGGCAACGATTGACTGAAACAGGGGGAAGGAATACAGCATAAGATGAATGGGTGCCTTTGAGAGATGGAATCGTGAAGGTAACGGAGGTTCAAATTGGTAGAGAGATGATGCCTAATAGAACTCCTTCGGTATCATAGGTGATAATTTGGAGAAAATATAAAAACGCAGCAAATGAAGCAGGCGAAAAGGAATACAAACGTCAAAAAATGAGACTGATAGAAAGTGCAAGACACCAAAGTAGCAATGGCTAGAAGACAAATTCGAGGGCGTGGAAGCATGCATGACTAGGGAAAATATAAAAGGATTTAACAGAGCACTGAAAGACTTAAGTGAAAACAAGTCCTTCGCGATGGAATTATTGAGAACCTTGGCAAAACTATTACATCTACTGTACATGATATATCAGACAGATGACAGATGACAGATGACGTACCCTCAGACCTCAAGAACAATGTAAAATTGCAATTCCACAGAGGGGAGGTGCTGCAGGTACGAATACTACCAAACATGAGTGTAATAAGTCACGGTTGCAAATTATTGACGCGAATTCTCTTTACAGATGACTGGAAAAACTGGAAGAAATCGACCTCGGGGAAGATCCGTTTGTTTCGGAGAAATGTAGGAATGCGCGAGGCAATACTGATGCTACGACTTATCTTAGAAGATAGGTTGAAAAAAGGGAAAATCCTGCGTTTATATCATTTATAGATTTGTAGAAAACCTCTGACAATGTTAATTGGAAAAACTCTTTGAAATTCTTGAGGTAGTAGGGATTAAATGCAGGGAGCGAAAGGTTATTTGCAACTTACACACAGCTGATGTGAAAGATAGAGTTTAATGGTTCCAAAAAAGGTAGGCATTTACAAGAATTTTGCAGTCATTACTGAGCAACTTGATGGATTGGCAAACCGAATCAGTATAAAGAGATGAAGCATGCTTGTTGTTACGGCCGCCTCTTTCCAGAGACGCTGCCAGAACTGAGAAAGACCGTTACCACGTCCATCCACTGTACCTCATCAGACCTGATTGAGTTGGCTAGGTGAAGAGACGATTATCATCTGGATTTTTGTCGTATTATGTGTGCGGCTGTCAATGGGTGCGTCTAAATCTGTGTAAAAACTGCTTCCTTCCTTGAGACGATTGTAATATAATGTATTTTGTACAATACTGATTTGTACAATACTGATTTCTCTAAATTGCTCCACCCAGATGCCGGGATGGTCCTTCTGAAGGAGCACAGCCAATTTCCGTCCACATCCATGCCTCAATCCGAGCTTGTGCTCCGTCTCTAATGACCTCGATGTCGACGGGACGTTAAACCTAATCTTCCTTCCTCCCTGCCACAGGTACTGCAATAGCGGTTCAGATGCCACACGTCTGAAGTTGGTAGAAGTCACTTCCTCATCTGGCAACAATGATTCTGTATAGGTGTCAGATAAATGGACCTATTAGGCCAAATTCATATTTAAGTCCCGAAGCCGAATAATACTGCGTCGGTCCAAAAAGTAGCAAGACTGGTCTAATAAAAAGTAGAGAAAAGTGAATATGACGATTTTAATGCCCCCATCACTTGAGTACAAAGCACAGAACATCCATACAACCGTGTGAAACTGTCAGAAAAGTCCTTCTGTGGGATGTTGTTCAACTCGTGCGTCACATTCGCACCTTCTTCGGCCTACGCGGTCCATCAGAGACCAATTGAGCACTTTGTCGTTTTGTGGTAGGTGCGTCTTGGCAACACCACATCTCGTCACCCATCACCCATGACGATTTTTTTCCAGGAAGAATTGGCCGCGTTTTTTTATTTCAGTCAAATCGTGGTAGGCGCCCACTTACCGTTCTATTAATTATCTTTCCTGTAAATTTGAAGTCAAACTAACGCGTCTGTCATGTTTGCACAAAAAACTAATCAATGACCGAACTTTCCACGCGCCAGCCGTTTTTCTCAAAATTTTGTTTATCTTTATAACATTCTTTCACTGCTCCTATACAGTACAGAGGCAGTTACAAAAGGCAAATACTTCTAGTTGAAATAAACAACATTCTCGTGACGTTTACATAAAATCGGTCTCTGTACATGTATTGTCAAAACTCGCCAATGGAACCTTCTCCACGAACGACCTACTGTACAAGGCAATATAAAATATATGAGAGCACAGATTTTCATCAACACCTTGCCGGAACACGCATGTCGTTGATGTAGACCTATCTGCTCAGCAATGAGCAGTATATGGATGGGCCACAACGATGATCGTATTCAAATGTCTTAACGAAAAGGTGCACTGTACGGTGCACAAGCTTGATGGTTTCAGTTATGGAGCGTTGATCTTCTTCAGTATACCAAATACACTCAATGAATATCGTCTGATGATTCCTGCCGTACGCGTGCTATAATTTAAGAGAGTTACACAAGACACATTTAGGTTTTATTGACAAAGAATCATCAGCGGTGGTACTGTAAATACAGCATGTATAATAGTTTCCACATTTTGACTCTCATACATTAAAAACAGTTCTTTGCTCATGTACTGAAGACTTTTATTACTTCTTTTTATGTCTTTCCGTATTTTACAGCTCTCAGGGAGCTTTTTTCTTTTATTGCATTTGCGATTCTTCGTACTTCTCTTCACGTGGATTGACGTATTTTGCATTCTGCCCTGTATTTTTGTTGCACTTGTTTTTCGTGTGTACTGTGCGTACTACCGCGGTCTCGAAGGTGGTGTTTTAAGTATATTTTTGTATTCATGTTTGTGAAAGAGAGAGAGAGAAGGAGAGAGAGACAGAGAGAGAAGTGGTGTATGTGTGTGTGTGTGTGTGTGTGTGTGTGTGTGTGTGTACGAGGGTTGGAACTTTTTACTCACAAGCCTGTTCTGTTCATGGTGCGAATGGAGCGGTCTAAAGTTATGGTGATTCTCATGTACGACTGTGATGGTGTTATCCTAACGTATTACGTTCCTCCACGGCAGACGGTCAATGCACAGTATTACTGCTCGTTTTTGGAGCGTCACCTGCGATCAGCTTTGCGAAAGAACCGGCGACACTTTCTGCGCAACCCACCCATCATTTTACATGACGATACGCGGTCGGATACAGCGCAAGCTGTGGCTGCTCTGTTCGGTCGATGGGACTGGGAAGTACTGCGCCATCCACCGTACTCCCCGGACTTAATCCTTGTGACTTTGATTTGATTCCGAAGATGAATGAACCACTTCGTGGCATTCGTTTCGGAACTGTTCCAGAGATTCGACAGGCAGTAGACCGCTCCATTCGCACCATCAACAGAACAGGCTCTACTGACGGAATACTGCGCCTTCCACATCTCTGGCAAAGGGTTCTACATAACGCTGGTGACTACTTTGAAGGACAGTAAGAGGTGCAAACACGTAACTCTTTTGTATCGGTTGTGAATAAATAGTTGCCACTATTTAAGTTCCAACCCTCGTATATGTGTGAAAATTGGAGATGTGTCAGCAGCAAAATGTAATGGCAAGTGGGAGGGGAGAGGGGTGGCAAAAATAATACCGGGTTCGTAAAAGCGAAAGTGAAAGAAAGTTGTTTCGATTACTAGGAGCACCGAGGGGAAAGCCTGTCAACATGGAGACATGTATCAAGGATTAATAAACGCCTGGCGGGAGTGAGGGCTAATCCTCAGTTTAATAAGTCCGCCTCCGGAGTTCAGTGGTCAACTTGTCTGGCTGCCATGTGGAGGACGTGGGTTCGATTCTTTATACTGCCAGGGATTTTTCCACGGTCGGATGACTGGTACAGGGTGCACTCGCCCTCGTGAGGTTAGCTGAGGACTTACTTCCCCACGCCCCTCCATATTACTATTGGCAAAGGTTGACGTGGTGGTCGATGGTCTCTACTGGCCCGACTGGGCCGGAACGCGAAGCCTTGCTTTCAGTTTAGTAAGGGATTAGTAGGATCAGCTTATCTGTTGAATATTCGAATGCACCGCATGCTAATAACAATTAATTCCGCATGTATTGCTATTCTAAATAAGCTCTTGTGGATTACCACTCTCTTCTGCTGATCCCTTCAATTGTATACCACGTTCATAAACAAAAACTGATGTTAATCTATAAGAATCAAATTGCTATATTTACTGGTGTAATACACTCTTACACTGCGATACACACAAGACAGAAAAAAACCAAACGATAACATATATGTAATAGCTACTGCGGAATATGGCTATCCAGACACACAAAACACCATTTTAAAATGCCTTTTAAGCAAAACTATTCATCAGCACAAAATGATACTTGACTTACTTTTTGGCGCAAAACATATCAACATAAGTGATACATAAATCCGTGACAGAAAGTCGGAGCTTAGTCGGACGAGATAACAGCGATAATGTTTTGTGATCGTATGAAGAAAAACAATCCAAATAAGATTTTTTACCCCTTTAACGATGTGCACCAGCTCACACCGACGATAGCAACCGCCCTCCTCTGTTTCAGATCTGAAGATGATCTTATCCGGACATAGCAGATGACTGTTTTTTTTATTTTATTGTATTTTTTTTTGTTTAACCATGATCGAGATTGTTTGCTGTTCATAAAATTCACCGTATCAGTCCCATCTGTATGGTAAACACAGAGATTGTTACCTAACCCTCGCAAAATGCAGAAGTTGTGCACAGTCATTTCGAATGAGATAAACGAACGAATCTAGTATCCACTCTCTCGTGAATATTCTCACTACTACTCTGATTCCTTCTTCCGGATCTCGTATATTCTGGGCGCTGCTTCACTGCATTCGTTTTACGGCTGGGTATGTAAGAACAGTTCATGATGCTCATTCTCGAGCCTAAAAGCTCATCAATCATCATTTCCGATTAAATGTGTGTGTCAGTCAAGAAACGAATGCTGGAAGTACCAGCGTGGTGCTTATCATTGTGGCTCTGAAGACTACTTATTTATTTATTTATTTTTCAAATTTGTTAGCCGACATTAACTGATATGCATATTTTAGTTACTTTTCTTCATCACAGCTTTATAACAACTATGGAAAACCCACAATTGCTAACTAACTATACCGTAACAGACACACAGTCTACTAAACGAGGCGAAAACAGCCTCACTGCACTTCAGACATAAACGAAAGGGAAAAAACTACAGCTATCAGAACAAGTTGAAATAGTTTCATACAAAGAAAAGTTCTCGGAAAGTTTTCTAAATTAGCGAATCAGTTTCAACAGACATAATTTTCTCTAGTAATTTGACAGATTTATTTGTCACAAAAAAGTCATTAATCGAACAGTTAAAACCATTTTCAGCTTACAGATCATGTCTGAAATCTATAGAGAAGCAGTCTTTCAAAAGCGCTCGTGCATTATTATAGCATACAGCTATTTTTGACATGATTATATTTTTTAACCTGCATAGGCATGAAAAAGGTTAAACAATGTTTTTAGAACAGCTAACCGAAGAAGTTAGTTATTTTTGACAATAGTTTTACTTTGGACATATTTGTTTCGTCGTCAGACTAAAATGTACTTAATACAGCCGATGGAGACAGCTATGCAAGAATAGCCTCAGAAGGAAATGGATTTCCAGCATACTGGGTTAATAATGGGACAGCGACTAGTGTTAACCAGTTTGATATAAAAACAGCCATAGTTGCTAGATTCTGTTTTCTTATTTATTTGATGATTAGTTTCGGATTACCTGAACCTGTTTCCAAATCATCTACATAGATAAAGTGGTATATACCGTAATAGCATGCAAATGGTTCAAATGGCTCTGAGCACTATGGGACTTAACATCTGTGGTTATCAGTCCCCTAGAACTTAGAACTACTTAAACCTAACTAACCTAAGGACATCACACACATCCATGCCCGTGTCAGGATTCGAACCTGCGACCGTAGCAGTCGCGCGGTTCCGGACTGAGCGCCTAGAACTGCTAGACCACCGCGGCCGGTAGCATGCAAATGATTTTAAGAATGTACATACACGTATGCCAAAGTCAAGTTTTTCTATGAAAATTGTCAGGACAACCATACAACATAATATGTTAAGCACATGAAAATGGAGCTCCAGCAGTCAAATTGCTCTCTGTTTTAAATAAAAAACATTGTTTTGACTGAAGGCTGAATGTCTTTTAGAAGTTTACGAAGACAGAAGATACCTCTTCAAAAGGACCTATTAGCTGAAAAATGTCTCGTGTTTTCTCTAAACATGTGCTATGTCTTGTTGAAAAGTTTTTTTTCCGCCGAGATTGTCTGAATATTATAGCGTAGACGGACATCAGGGATGTTGTGCTACAATATTATGCATTTGTTATTTTACCCTTACTAAAACCGCAAATAATGCGTTTTCCTTAGTCATGCGCGACTTTACGCAGAACGAGAACATTTTTTAGGGTTCTGATAGGTGTGTTCCACTAGAAACAGCGCAGTCGCTTGACGTAACCAAGCACTCTCGCTCGGGGGCTCTTGAGCTCGCGGATGTTGACAGGAGCCAAGTCTTTGGGACTGAGAGTGCCAGTGGCGCGTGACGTCACGGGGACAAAGAGCAGATGACGCGCTGATACGGCCGTGCGTAAGGCACGCGTAATGTGTTACAAGGCCGCGCATCGCCTCACGTATGCCAGCTTACAGAAACTCTGAGACTTATACCCGTGTGCTATGAACACAGACTCCCTCTCGATTACATCTACGGGGTGTAAATAACAAAACACCGCTACGCGGATTTGTCTTTCATTGAACTTTTGCTTAACATGCATTATCCATGTAACCGGAATCGCAACGCTATCAATCAGTCGTCGTATTGTGTCCAATTTTTTGATGAGACAGCTAATATTACCTTTCTGGCAGGAATACCTGACGAGGGTTTGACATCTCGTCGACGACCACATCGTTAGAGACATTGCGTTCTATGATTTACTCTGTTCAAGTGCGTAAACAATTGACGAAACTATGTCGGACACAGTCAGTGGAATTCCAAGCAACATACTTCGCGTGGAACCGTCTTCTAGTGTTTAATGTTCAAAATACAGTTCAGGTGTGCTTTTGTTTCTTCAACTCGTGACAGCCCAGCGACACTGTCTTGTACGGTCCAGGAACTTCACACGCAGCTGTATTTGTGAAAGTGTGCCTATAACTGTATGTTCAAATGTTGAAAATCAACAAAAACATTTCAGAACCAATCGTTTAAATTAGGCATTTGAGAGTCGTGACTAATGAACAGTAAGTAGCCGAAAGATAAAAGAGATGCGTGTCCGGAATGGATGTGGTCAGGATTCCAAACAGTATGCCGAGCTACAGTCCGAAGCACAAAAAAAGGAACGATGGACGACCGAGGAACAGATAACTAGCCAGAACTTTTAAGGAACGGAACAATCCAGAAATTGTGTAGTGCTTGATGATGCCGAAGGCGAGAAGTTATGTCTCGTTTTCGAAATAAATACGTACTCATGTAACAATCTTGGGGTGTAATACATCAGTATAACCCTTTGAACAGAGCGGCGTTTTATTTTCTATAATTTTGTTCCATTTACTCCGAGTATTCTCCTGGTGAGCTTCCCATCCAAAAGTTGCGTATTTCACTTGAACGATGCAGTTCATACGTCAGCTGAAATCTTACTTCCTTTCATGCGCCGAAGGAACTGGAAGCACTAAGCGGTGGTTCGTGATAACAAAACATAATCCAAATTGCAAATATGAAATCTGATGGGGTGGCCGAGCGGTTCTAGGCGCTACAGTCTGGAACCGCGCGACCGCTACGGGCGTAGGTTCGAATCCTGCCTCGGGCATGGATGTGTGTGATGTCCTTAGGTTAGTTAGGTTAAAGTAGTTCGAAGTTCTAGGGGACTGATGACCTCAGAAGTTAAGTCCCATAGTGCTCAGAGCCATTTGAACCATTTTTTTTTTAATCTGATAATCTGACCTATGGAGTAATTAAGACACTTACATTATTCGCAAGTACCTCCAGTGTTTGAGAAGACGACTAC
Source organism: Schistocerca serialis cubense (assembly GCF_023864345.2). Taxonomy (NCBI): domain Eukaryota; kingdom Metazoa; phylum Arthropoda; class Insecta; order Orthoptera; family Acrididae; genus Schistocerca; species Schistocerca serialis. Next base: position 586,580,095 of record NC_064639.1, read on the forward strand.
GTCAATAATATAAGACATTCAGGATAAACGACAGATGTAAATGGATAGAGCAACTCTCCAAGTTTCAGTTCGTAATACGCGCCGTGAGGTAGCTACACAGTCTACCAATAGGGGGAGGTGCGTCAGAACATGGTGTATACTGGGGTGATGTGTCAGTTTTGTGTTCTTGAATTCGCTACTTGTGACGCTTCAGCGATGATTTCGTACCAATTATCAGGTAAACGCGCCAAGAGGCCACACAATGCTTAGGTGGCACAACACATCCTAGAGATCGGCTGATTATTCGGTACGAAGATAACAGGCCGGCCGTCACCATGAGCAGATTTGGTGGAGATTGTGTGGGAATCATTAGTCAGAAATCGACATGCGAGCAGTGATCAGCAGATACCGCAGTCAAGTGTCTGGAACATTCTATGTAAACGTCTGGGTGTAAAACAATTGCGGTCGCATCTGTTATATCCACTGACTACTCGAAAGAATAAGCCTTGTACTGACTTTTACATTGAGTTGCAGCGGCTACTGGAAGAAGGCTGATGGTTTTCGATGACGAAGCGGCGTTTCATGTGTATGGAAAAGTGAATCGTCGTAACGTGAGTGTTTGGTGCACAGAGCACCAACACGAGATTGTGGAACACATTCGTGATTCACTTAAAGTTAACGTCTTTTGCGCCATGTCCTCTCGTAAAGTTTGGCGCCATTCCTCTTTGCGGAGAAAGCAGTGACTGGTTTTGTGCACCTGTAAGTGCTGCAGCAATGGCTTATTCCGCAATAGCGCAAGACAGTTGAGTCTTCATTTTGTAACAAGACGTGCTCCACTACACTTTTTTGAATGATTCGTAATTTTCTCAATGCCGAACTACCTCACTGTTCATGTGAACGTGCTTCCCGTCCATGACTCTCCTCTTGTTCTGTCGTCGAACAGTCACTAGACTGAACTCTATCAAGAGCAGGCATTGTGATTCAAGATGGCATGAAAATTATCCACAGCGCAGATAAAGGCACTTTGTTAAACGTTTTAGATGAATTTGAAATTTTCGTAGAAAATAAGAAAAGCTCACAAAATTTATTACACGAACAAAACGAATTTAATTTACAAGGGTTCTTCCAATAAATTTGATGAAGTGCTGTAGATAAGCAACCAAAATACATATCTACCGTATTATCCTAAGAGAAATATTTAAAAATATAGTAATTTTGAATGCATGTGTGTAAAGACATTTTAAATATGTATTTTTATAATATATTTTGAGAGACATTGTAATTTTTACAGATGTATTGTGAAAGATAAGCAGATATGTACGGCTCTTAGATGTCTATACACACGCCAATAAAAGAGGCGATTAAAATGTAAATTTCGTTTTCTGTAGTTGTAAATATCTTCAGACACACTATACTATGGACGTCACAAGTACCGTTGTACAGTCAGTTTAATTGTTGGCGTTGTCAATGTCATGATTTACTACTGTACTTCAAACGCAAGTATAAGGACTATAGTAGAGCCAGTTTAATCTTCAGTGCTGTCAGCCATCTTTAAACACATCCTTAGTGCTTTCAGCTATCTTTAAACGTATATCACCGCTCTGGAAATAGAATACGTACTTTACACAACATCAGTGTAAGTTTTATGTCAAGTAATTATTGTTTCAATTTGTATCTTTTACAGTGTACTTTCTGACGATGCTCTAGTTTATCGGAAGAGCGGAACCAGTAAATAAAATTACTAAGTGGCTGTTTTGAAAACCTTAACTCCATGTGATTTCTTCCTATGGGGTTATGTCAGGGATTAGATGTTCCTGTCTCCACTACCACTTAATATGGAAGAGTTGCAAGGACAAGGAAGGAAATTAATGCTCTCGCTGACATTGACCATGATGTGATGAGATGTGTGTGGCAATCGTCTGACTATCGTGCTGACGTTTCCTGCGTCATAAACGGTGCCCATGTTGAGCACCTGTAATGTGAACCGAAAACTTTTCGCGATTCTCAATGCACTGATATACCAGGTGATCAAAAAGTCAGTACAAATTTGAAAACTTAATAAACCACGGAATAATGTAGATAGAGAGGTAAAAATTGACACACATGACATGGGGTTTTATTAGAACAAAAAAAAAAAAAAAAAGTATTGCTAGACGCGTGAAAGATCTCTTGCGCGCGTCGTTTGGTGATGATCGTGTGCTCAGCCGCCACTTTCGTCATGTTTGGCTCCCAGGTCGCCAGGTCCCAGATTATTGGCTTTGGGGTTACTTGAAGTCGCAAGTTTATCGTGATCGACCGACATCTCTAGGGATGCTGAAAGACAACATCCGACGCCAATGCCTCACCATAACTCCGGACATGCTTTACAGTGCTGCTCACAACATTATTCCTCGACTACAGCTATTGTTGAGGAATGATGGTGGACATATTGAGCATTTCCTGTGAAGAACATCATCTTTGCTTTGTCTTACTTTGTTATGCTAATTATTGCTATTCTGATCAGATGAAGCGCCATCTGTCGGACATTTTTTGAACGTTTGTATTTTTTTGGTTCTAATAAAACCCCATGTCATTCCAAGCATGTGTGTCAATTTGTACCTCTCTATCTACATTATTCCGTGATTTATTCAGTTTTCAAATTTATACTGACTTTTTGATCTCCCGGTATATCTGTTTTCTGATTGTTTTGAAGTTTCCATGCTGTAGTCTTCTGAAACCCCAGAGATATTTGTGACTAACCTGTATAAAGGGTCATTTAGTTAAATTATTCGTCAGACATGCTCCCTGAACCGTTTAAGATATCGTAATTCTGCATTCGCCAAAATGGATTGCGAAAACGTCCTCACTAAATAACGTACCGATATATTCACTTTTCATAGTTATATCGAGTAGAGATACTGGTATCAGCTTAGATTTTTCAACTAGAAGCCTAGTTATTTCGGTTGCTAGTAGAGTAGTTCTAAAAAAGACAATTTCAACAGTGTTTCACTCTTTTTAACATCGGAGAAACTGTAGTATTCAGAACTTTGAATTAGACTATTCTGAACATCAAACCGATTGCTATCTTATGCGGAAGTTCGTGTCACATCAAGCTGATTGGACGCTCCAGGCTAAAAAAAATAAAAATAAAAAAATAAAAAAAATGAAAAAAATAAAAAAACTAAACGGTGGAGAAGCGTTTAATTTAAAACTGATACTAGTTACACTTTTGTACGTGGTTAGACCGACACATCAGCTGGAGGGCAAAGAACGTATCGCCTAAGAATGATATACAAGTTAACCACGGTAACAGTTATGCTCCTGTTTCTAACAGAGTCTTGAAAGAAAGACGCACCTAAAAAGTTGAATTAATTTATACAACAGGGAATTGATGAACAAAGATGATTAAATAATAGTTTCACTTCATGAGTTTAATATAAAGAAGCACACTTACAATGGAAAAATTACATCAACAACAGCAACAAAAAGGAAATCACAAAGTCGTATAGCCATGAACACTTCCTTAAAATTCCATTAATATAATCAAGTGTCTGCAATGTCGAACGTGTACTGCAGTATTTGTTTTCGGTCGCTGGTGCAAATGCTTCTGGACAAACTGAAGAGAGATTCTCTCGATATCATTGCACAGACTGCTGCAATGCCATTTTTTAAATCCTCCTGGATCGTCGGAACCCATATTTCGAAATCATCTTCTTCGCTGAAGATAAATTTTTGAAGAGAAAACCTACTGCTCTGATGTAGCATCAGAGCCGAGGGACAGAATACCAATCGTCTTTTGCAATCCCGCTGGTTAATTGCTGTTCGCGAACAACAAGCGAACAACGCCAGGCTGCCTTATTCAAGAGACACTTGCAGTTTCTCTGGAGATAATATGTGTATTATGAGCAGCAGCTGCGAGATTACCCATTTCATTCGCTCCGTTCGTTGCAGGCTTGCGCCTTGCACTCTGGCGTAGTATTGCAAAACCTTCCCAATTACAATGTTTTGTGCACTCATTGGAATGTCATCCTTGTCGTACATCGTCTGGTACGATACTTTTGAGAGGGCAACTCAGCCGTTCCCTTCGCGTTCCTTCTGCATTCTCCGAGCGGAGGCAGCAATCTAGTTTCTCTTGGTTTGCAAACACATTTATTTTTTCAAACTAAGAAACGTGAACGACACAGGCAGAATGATAGCTACACATCCTTTGTGCCCCCTTTATACCTGTATCGCGACGGTGGAAAACATTGTTTCCAGCCTATCCGTCGTGATGTACTTCCTTATGTGAGCATAAAATCACGAACTTACACTTAAGACAGCAATCGGTTTCACGATCAGAACAAACAAACCGTAAGTTATAGCTACTGTAATTTATCCGAAACTACTAATTATATTTTGAAGAAAGAAACTTCGTTGAATTCATCTCTTCTGGACCTACACTATCGCCAGCAGAAATTGTTATAGTTCCATTTGAACAAGCGAAGCTGCTACTGATATCTGTGTAATTAATGTAGCAATGAAAAAAGAATATACGTCATCTAATGGACGGTTTTTTTCACACTTCATTTGAATGAAAGCAGAACCACACTGAGGTGACAAAAGTCATGGGCTAGCGTTATGCACATAGGCAATTGTTCGTGATTGGATTGAAGAACATTCCGGGCAATTCGAACAAATGGTTTTACCACGCAGATCGCCCGATATGAATCCCATCGATCATTTATGGGCCGTAATCGAAAGGTCCGTTCGTACCCAAAATCCTGCACCGGCAACAATGTCGCGATTATAGGCGGCTGTAGCTGAAGTTTCGAGAACATACCTTCACCGAGGAGTCAAGCAGTATATTGCTCCCTCCTACGTATACCTCGCGAAGAGACCATGAGGATAAAATCAGAGAGATTAGAGCCCACACAGAGGCATACCGACAATCTTTCTTTCCACGAACAATACGAGGCTGGAATAGAAGGGAGAAGCGATAGAGGTATTCAAGGTACACTCTGCCACACATCGTCAGGTGGTTTGCGGAGTATGGATGTAGATGAAGATGTAGAGACAGCATGGCTCAATATTCCTGCAGGCGACTTCCAACGACTCGTTCAGTCCCTGCCACGCCGAGCCGCTGCACTACGCCGGGTTAAAACGAGGTCCGACACAATATTAGGAGGTATCCCATGACTTCTGAATTCTGACTGTACATCTTACATGGCTCTCTGAATATCTGAGGTGAACTGTTTAGATGAATGACACTATTGCCCAATCATGAATTAAAGTATACGCTACCAAAAGTAAAGAGGCACCAATAAAAATCATTCCGAAAAAGAGCCACTTGGACGTCAATTACAAATCTGTGGTTGCTGCGAGCTGTCACTTACTTCACTCTGTAGTGTTGCCATAGTTAGTTCAAATGTATTTCAAACGTAAGTTTTTCGATTAAGACACTATATTATTGGGCTCGAATTAAATTCATCACCCGGTTGGGGAATATGAAACATGCACGATGAAGCACCGACACAGTTTACTGCTTATGGAAGACAGCATCTAAAGCGTCAGGATGGATAGGTCATTCTTGATCTAGATTTTGTCCTCCAAGATCTCCTGGTCCCCATACGCTGGAATTTTCTGTCTTACCTAATATCGATAGCGAAGTGTACAGCACTTTCGTTAACACTATTGAAGAACTGGTGCAGCGAATTGAACAGTTTCGTCAATATTTACAAGATTATCCGAGGATGTTGGAAAGAGTTTGTAACTCACTATGAGGCGAGTGAAGTATTTCATCCAGATGCGAGGGCAACTCGTTGAACATCTTCTTTAACAGGTGCGAGTGTACAGGAAGTTGTAGCGTGTAACGTGCTTAAGTAGCGTATTTTTCGCTAAGGCAGGCTACGGGTAAAATTTGAGTCCAGTTACCTGGTGACTTAATCGAGATGACGTTTCGTTCTCATTTCTACTAACGAGCACAATATTTTATACGATGTCATTGGCGTCTTGTAACCACATATTCACGGTTATCGCGCAAACGTCCAGTGTTTACAGGGACTATTCTCCTTCTGTTATCTTGTACCTTCACTTACGTCGTTTTTCACTATGAGTTAGGTCAGGTGCATTTTTCCCTGTGTTTCGGCAGATGTCTTCTAGGAGAGGCACCGGGTATCGGGGACTCAGAAACAGTCTGAAAATATTGTAAAGTTATTATTCATGCTGAAAAATAATTGTTACGAAAAAGTTCTATACGTTGACCCGTTTACATTAGATTCAGTTTTAGTTCCTTAGACCCAAAAATGAGATGATTCTCGCGGGTGTGGAACATGTCAGAAAGTATATTATAAAAAACATAAAACAGTTTAATATAATATTTACCAGCCTCATCATTTGTCAGGAGATTGTCGAAATAGGTGAATACATTACAGAAAACTGGAACTGCTAATATTTACAGAATTAATACACCGTTAGACGGAAACATTGTTATGCACTTTTAATAAATTTATCACACACAAAATACCTAATCGTGACTGTTGTGACCAAGTGCTGTCAGAACTTAAATGTAACACACATTTTTATTTAAGCTGGTTCGAAAAATGGCTCTGAGTTCTATGGGAATTAACATCTGAAGTCATCAGTCCCCTAGAACTTAGAACTACTTAAACCTAACTAACCTAAAGACATCACACACATCCATGCCCGAGGCAGGATTCGAACCTGCAACCGTAGCGGTCGCGCGGTTCCGGACTGCAGCGCCTAGAACCGTTCAGCCGCATCGGCCGGCACTTAAGTTGGTCTAACAGTCACTGTTAAGATATTCATCTATAGAGTAGAAGGAGTTTCCTATCAAAATGTCTTTCAAATTCCGTTTAAACCGTACTTTATCTGAAACCAAATTTTAATGGCTGTTGGCAGTTTATTGAAAATGTACCTTCCTGATTACTGGATCTCTTTTTGGACGAAGGTAAATGATTTTAGGTCTTTGCGTAGACTGTTCTTATTCCTACTATTGATACTACGAGGGTTGGAACTTAAATAGTGGCAACTATTTATTCACAACCTATACAAAAGAGTTACATGTTTGCACCTGTTACTGTCCTTCAAAGTAGTCACCAGCGTAGTGTAGAACCCGTTTCCAGCGATGTGGAAGGCGAAGAACTGTTCCAGAGATTCGACAGGCAGAAGACCGTTCCATTCGCACCATCAACAGAACAGGCTTTGCTAACGGTATACTACGCCGTCCACATCGCTGGAAACGGGTTCTACACAACGCTGGTGACTACTTTGGAGGACAGTAACAGGTGCAAACATGTAACTCTTTTGTATCGGTTGTGAATAAATAGTTGCCACTATTTAAGTTCCAACCCTCGTATATATTGAGATATTGGTTGGAAATAGAGATATATTACTTGCAATAACTTTCGTTAAGGAATAAATATACTGAGAAGCAGTGGTTAGAATGAGAAGTTACTTGAACAGGTTTTTACATGATGTTCTTGGATTTACACCAAAAATGATTCTTATTACTAGCTTTTGCACGCTAAAACTTTTTGCTCGGTTTGACCAGTTACCCCAGAATATGATTCCTTATGACATAATAGAATGAAAGTAAGCAAGGTATGCAAGTTTTTTTATATTTATATCTCCTACATCTCACGTAATTCTCACTGAAAATACAGACTTGTTTAGGCGCTTCAGCAATTCTGGGATATGCCCTTCCCCACTTAAATTTATTATCGAGTTGTAATTTAACACAGTCAACCTCTTCGACCTGCATGTGTTCGTATATTACATATGCTGGAAGGAAATCTCTTACAGTTTCTGAACAGCATGTAGAGGGCCTTTTCTAAGGTTAATGGTAGTGAATTAGCTTTAAACCATTTATGAATTTCAATGAAAATTTGATTAGCAGCTGTCTCTAAATCTGTACTTGACTTGCTACTTATTGCGATGTTTGTATCATTTGCAAACAAGACAAACTTAGAATCTGATAATGTAACAGACGAGACATCGTTAATGTACACAAGACAAAGCAACGGATCCAAGATGGGACCTCCTTGAGGAACATCACATATAATTTATTCCCAATCAGATGAAGACTGACTGGTTACTGTACAGGTACCTCACAACGACACACTTTGTTTCCTGTTAGTTAGATAGGACTCAAACCATTTCATAGCATTGCCGGTGACACCATTGGATTGAAGTTCGACAATCAGGCAAATTCAAGCGGCCTTAGTGTCCGTTGTTCTCATGGCGTAGATGACAGTGAACGAGACAGTTCAGCCTTTGAATCTGCTTCGATTCTTGCTAAAATTCCACGTCAGGTTAGTACAATTAGTGTCTGTTTTTCTCATGTCGTAGTTGACAGCGCACGAGCCTGTTCAGCCTTTGACTCGGCTTCGATCCTTACTAAAATCCAGTGTCCAGTTTTTGTATCACTCTCCTGTTCGCTTTTAGGAAACCAAACGAAAAACACGCTTGACGATATCGTCTCTTGCTGCTCGCTTCTTAATAATTATTCGTCATGACAACCTACTTTGCAAAACTCTTAAAAGCTTTTAACACTGCTTCTGACCATATATATACTAGGGTGATTCAGCTGCCACTACTGACGCCGTTCTATGCAACCCGCAATGTTACATCTGGCCTTCAGAAACCACGCGAATTATGTTCGCATTCTCTCAGTCGCTACGCGCAAGCTATTAGTCAAACAGAAAAAAATGAACACTATCTTTTTGTGGAAAATTTAATGTAGTTAAACTTTGTATTGGGATGCGTATTCGCTGAAGGCCATAGTTTTCGCACGTATGGGAAACCTGTTCGTTTCTTTAGTGTGGAACTTGTATACAGGTAGTGGACAAATCTATGGAACCACCGCGAGAAGTGCATGCTTGAACATAAATGCAGATGGTAGCCAAGCCTGCAGGTTGCGCTCTTGTATTTGACCGCGAACGGTACCTGTGCAGAGTCCTTAATACATTGCAAGTGACAGTAACGGACAGAACGGTGTTCTGTGTAGTCATGAGTGGGTTTAGGACGTAAGTGATTTCGAACGTGGGCTAACTATTGGTGGTCGTATGGGAGTTGGGGGAGGGGGGTGATACCATAATCAAAGCAGCCGAACTGTATGGTATTTCGAAGACCGATACCGCACACAGGGAAAGCGGTAAAACATCATCCGCTAAGGCACAACGCGGACGAAAACGTATATTGAGTCATCGAGCCAGAGTTCTCTGAAGAGGACTGTGACGAAAAATAAGAGCACTACGGCCGCAAAAGTCACTGCAGAACTGAATGCTGCACTCGCGAACCCTGTCAGCATTAAAGCAAGCTGAATCTAGCTCCATAAGCAGGGAATTGCAGGCCGAGCTCGAATTCCAAAATCAATGCAATGGAAAAAAAATTGTTTGGTGGGGCGGGTCTTGTATCACACTGCAGCGTCCCAAGAGTGAAACATGGCAGAGGCTCTGTGATTATTTCGCCAGCCATATCGTGGTATTCCATGGGGCTTATAGTTACTCTGCAAGGTCGCATTACTACTAATAATATGCGAGCTTTTTGGCTGGTCAAATGCAATCCATGGTACAATGTTTGTTCCCTGAATGACGACGCTGTGCTCCAAGACGACAGGTTCCCTGCTCACACAGCTCCCATCGTCCAGGACTGGTTTTGAGCGCACTGACATGAATTATCGCATCTCCCAGGACCACCACAGTCACCAGATCTCAATAGTATTGAGTCTTTGTGAGCTGCTATGTTCGCTATCCAACACCATCATCCTTACCTAAACTGCCCGCTATTTTCCTGGAAGAATAGTATAAAATCGCCTTGAAAACCATACAGCACCTATGTTTATCCACTGGAAAGGAACTGAGGCTATTTTAAATGCCATCGGTTTTCCTACGCTGTATTAGGCACGGTAATGTGTTTTTTATGTTTCTATTTTTGGCCACACCGTGTGTTTCTGCTTTATTACCGAACGAAGTGGCGCAGTGGCTAAGGTACTGTACTCTCATTCTGGTGGAGCGACGCTTAGATGGCGCCACCACTCATCACGTGCTTTCGACTTCAAAACTATCTCTGGCTAGTGCCACCTCTCTCGATTATAGGTAATCGATAGTCACTTCGTTGGTACAGAGCCGACCGCCATATCTCTTCTACTTTTAATCCTTCTTCTTTTTTATTAAAATTATTTTCGTGCTTGTAGATCTCTATAGCTTCTATATATATGCGGGTATAATAGTGTGAGGTCCTAGCTATCACATTTGTCTCACTAAATTTTATTTCGTGATCACCGTCTTTGAAAACGGGTTCCGCTACAGCTGATTTGTCAATTTGTCCCAATCTGCAGTTCCTTTCCGTTAGGCGGGTATTAACACTCCTTATAGTTGTTCCAATATAAAACATGCCACAGCTACACGGAATTATATACACACCTGGGGTAGCTAAGGGGTGTCGTGTGTCTTTCACCTATCTTAAACTTTCAATAATTTTCTTGGTAGGTCGGAAGATTGTCTCCACTTGAAACTTGGCCAAAACTTTCCCAATACGGTCTGTGATGTTATGAATAAATGGAAGAAAAACTTTTCCAGCCGGCGGTTGTTGTTGTCGTGTATTTTCGGACACTTTTCTTCTAGGGTGGAGTGCTCGATCTATTTCGTTGTCAGTGTACCCATTTCTCTTGAAAGCCGTTCGCAAATGGCTTAATTCATCTTGCAAATAAATTGGCTCACAGATGTTATTAGCCCTGTCCACTAAAGTTTTATGACTCCTCTCTTCTGCCTAGGATGATGATTCGAATCCTTATGTAGGTAACGATCGGTGTGTGTGTCTTTCCTATATACCTTGTACCCTGAAGTCCCATCTGCCCGTTTAATAACCAATACATCCAAAAAATTTAGTTGTCCAATACTCTCTTTCTCCATGGTGAATTGTATTTTTGGATTGAAACTGTTTATGTGCCCCAAAAAATCACTCAGTTCCTCTTCAGCATGATTCCATATCACAAAGGTGTCATCCACGTATCGATACCATTTCAAAGGGCTTTTTTTGGCCGACTGCAGCACCTGTTGTTCGAAAAATTTCATAAATAGATTAGCAATAGCAGGGCTTAGAGGGCTACCCATGGTCACCCCATCAATTTGTTCATAAAACTCGGTGTTATATTGAAAATAAGTCGAGGATAGTCAGTGTCGAAACAAAGCTATTATATCAGTAGGAAACATATCAGCTATGTAAGAAAGAGCTTCGTCAACAGGGACCATGGTGAACAGGGATACTACATCGAAACTGACAAGGATGTCATAGGACTAACTGTGATGTCCCTCAGTTTTTAGATAAAATGCATGGAATTTTTTATATGAGTGTCAGTTTTACCTATATACGGTTGCAACAAAGAAGCAAGATATCTAGCCAGTTTTAATTAATGAAGACGCCGGCCGTGGAAGCTTACATGTTATGACTCCCACCCTTTCTTCATATATTTTCCTTCCTTCTTCCTTTTCTTTATTGCCCTCTCATGACAATTTGAAGGCAGCGCAAGTAACCATGCCCCCAGCATCCCTGGAAAAAGCACGTTAACGGGAATTGGAACGCTTAGACAGTCAGTGTTGGGAAGACGTAGTGTCACTTCTTTCCTTTACGATCTGGGTATTCACGTCGTAACTGCAAGCCGCCCTGGTGGGCGAGGCTGTGACTGCAGAGAGCTGGTGTTGCCTAGGAGTACTCGTGGCACGGGCGTAGCTGTGTAGGTGCCGGAGCAGCTAGCCGGCTGAAATCGCTCGCGAGAGGAGAGCCCGGTTTGGCCAGGCAGCCAGTTAGGACCTGTTATTAGCAGTCCGCGGCTTGGCGTGACACTTTCTCCTGCACGCCGTGTGGGCTGCCGGCTGGCGCTGCACCGTTCCCAACCAGGGAACTCCAAAAGGCTGCTGCACGCGGTCCACTGTAAGACAGATCGGGGCTAATAGCAGCTAACACTTGTGAAGATCTCCGTCACTCACATCCACTAACATTTGTAAAAATTACAATATGGCCATAATGAATCCAACCTCAGAGAATGTTTCATGCTGCGTAAGACTAGTACTTGGGGACTTGCAGAAAGAAAGTTAACCTGTTGTTCCACGCTAAGACGATTGCGCCACAAGAATGGCAAATTGTTAGAAGAGTGTGCATGTTCTAGGTTTTTTGATGGAAAAAAAAAGAAAAATTCTGCGGTACAGCTAACAGGTGCATCGCAGTGTGCGACTGCAGTGCCGCTGCAGCTGGAATGTCCTCCAAAAGGCCGGCCGAAGTGGCCGTGCGGTTAAAGGCGCTGCAGTCTGGAACCGCAAGACCGCTACGGTCGCAGGTTCGAATCCTGCCTCGGGCGTGGATGTTTGTGATGTCCTTAGGTTAGTTAGGTTTAACTAGTTCTAAGTTCTAGGGGACTAATGACCTCAGCAGTTGAGTCCCATAGTGCTCAGAGCCAATTGAACCAAAATTGTCCTCCAAAAACAAAGTGCGCGGGATAGTACGATTCTCATGGGCGAAAGTCTAAATTGCACACAGGTTAATCGTGAAATTATCGCGCTATATGAACCAAATGCTTTGTCGCGTCGAACTGTAGAGGAAAGTGGCCAAGAATCTTACTAAGGCCGCACTGATGTTAAAGTGGTGCCGATCGGGGAAGTCCAGATCTTGCACGATGAGTTTCCCATCTTTTCGGCCAGTTTAAAGAATATCTGTCGGAGAGAGCTGTAACAATAGTGGCAACGTTCACACACAGTTGTCGAAAGGCTCCGCGACCAACAACCTGGTTTCTATATTTTAGCAACTGCACGACTGATGGAACGATTCTACTGTTGTTTACAGAGACTTGGTGTTGAATGTAGTGTCACGTATCTGTATCACTATGAGGAGTAACGCAGCGATCAATAGAAGTTACTTGACCTGCCGTAATAATGTGTTACTTACTTTTTGTAGTCCCCCCGTAGAACAGTCTACAAGTAGTACATGACAAAGAATGGTGTGGGATGCTCTTGTGTTACGCAAAAGCAGAAGTCCCTAACTAGATTCCTAATCGGCTTACCTCGACTTTTGTGTGATGATACCGTAGAATCTGGAGATGATGACGTTGTCCTGTCATCAGCTGACTTTTGGGAACGACTTTGTCTAGGATACAATTTTTGTCACATCTAAGTCAAGATCGGTTGCACATTGCACAGATGGCGAGTCAACGTCGAATGTGCGTTGTGCCTATGATAGAGTTTCAAACCCTTGAATTATGTGAAGACACTCTTTTAAACTAGGATCAGACTTTCTAAGAGCGCTAGACAGTACATACTGGTCGGGAGCTAGACGCATAACCACATACACAAAAGACATGTTAAACTGTGAGCACAGAAAATTACACGATGGGTTTGCGCCCATTTCAGTTCTAGTAAAAGTGGTGTCGGGAGAACAGAAAGCGTTTTGTGTTCTATGTTTTGCGCAGTGCGGATCAGTAGTAACTGTTCAGCGTGACTTTCGTACTAGGTATGATATGGATTCTCCTACAGCTCAGATTACACGATGCCATGAACTATTCCGAGAAACAGGTTGTTTGTGTTAAGGAAAATTGCCGGGCCGTCCCCAAGTGTCTGACACAGACGTCGAAAGCATCCGCTATAGTTTCGCATGGGGTCCGCAGAAATACGTTCGCCGTGCAGCTCAACAGTTCAACATGCCCCCGATGGTCGTCTGGTGTGTGTTGCGCCGACGTTCACATATGAAACCATACAAAATTCAGCTACTGCAAGCTCTTCGTGAAGGTGACAAACAACAACGTGTGCTCTGTAATTTCCTTCTTGGCAAGATGGAGGATGACAGTTTTGTTCAACGCTTAGTGTTTAGCGACGAGGCAACAATCCATTTAAATGGAAAGATGAACCGTCATAATGCGAGAATATGGGGTACGGAACAACCACATGAAGTTGTACAACATGAGAGGGACTCTCCAAAATTTAGTTGTTTTGTGCAGTTTCACGGTAAAACGTGTGCGGCCCATTTTTCTTTGCCGAGAACTCTGTTATAGGAAGTACATATCTCTATATGTACTTCTTTTCCCACTGTTGGAGACTGATTCGAACGACTTCATCTACCAACAACATGGGCTGCCGTCAGACTAACTTCTGGAAGTGAGGGGATTTTTAAAGCAAAGGATTACTAAACGATGGCTCGGTCATTTTGGACCAAATGATTCAGCCTTACATTACTGGCCTCCAAGGTCATCGTACCTAACTGTATGTGATTATTTCTTTTGGGGGATTATAAAAGACTGTTTATGTGCCTCTGTTACTAACAACAATGAATGAACTGAGACATCGCATAACAGCAGCTGTGGAAGCTGTAACTCAAGACATGCCCGCTGCAACGTGGGAACAATTTGAGAACAGCACTGACATACTGTATGCCGTGCATCTCAAGGGGGGCATGTTGAACGTCTATGAAAAGGTATGAACTTTTTTTTTTAGTTTCCGTTCATCAAAAAACAAAATTCATTGTATATCTCTATTAGTTTCAGAAACGTAGACGTGCCAAATCGGATGATTCTTTTTGATACACCCCGTATTAGTGTCCATCCCCAAGTGGCGTGTTTGTCGCGAACACTGTAGTCGCGGCTGTTGAAGACGGAACTAAGCAACGCACAAAAGAATTCGCGATACTATCCGAGGCGGTCTCCACATCGTTGGAGTCTCAGGATATTAGAATAATCTTCAGCTTAAGTCAACCGCCCACTCCATTTAACACTGGTTCCAGATCTCCTTCCCTTCGACCAGGAGGCCTTATTCTCTGTCAACTTTACAGTTAGTGTGTGTTTCCTTTATATGTTTGTTCTTGTTCTGGTATTCTTTTCAGTATCTTTCGTTGTATTTTTGCTGTTCAAGTTAGGCACAAGCAGCAATAATATCCTAACCCACATCACACCTGTTTTTAACAGCTGTCTTCTTTGATTTGTGGCATTTATTAGGATATGGAAGATTATTCGTCTGTCTTTATACTTTATCCCCACCCATCTCAGGATCTCGAAAATATGCTATTTTATATTATTTAGTTCTATAGTTGCACAAATACATGGCCCAAAAAAATGCAACACCCTCAAGGGCTGTGTTCAGTAGCACCTCAGTATAATATGTGCATCCTGAGGGGCTGTAGTGTTAGTGGCTCATTTATATTGTCATCGGCGATCATATGGCGATCAGGAGGCCAGTCTGTGCACCCTCGGTTCTGACTGTACATATAGTAAACGTGCTGAGTTTAGAGGTGAACAGTGTTTGCAACACTCATTTTAGGGTACAACCATACCACACCGACGAGAACATAATTGCTATTGAACAGTTTCAGTCATATGAACGGGGTCAAATTGTGGTCCTGTTGGAAGCTGGATGGAAGTATCGACGGACTGCTGTACATGACCGACCGCTGTGACCGAGTGGTTCTAAGCGCTTCAGTGCGGAACTGCGCTGCTGCTACTGTCGCAGGTTCGAATCCTGCCTCGGGCATGGATGTGTGTGCTGTCCTTAGGTTAGTTAGGTTTAAGTAGTTCTAAGTCTAGGGGAGTGATGGCCTCAGATGTTAAATCCCATAGTGCTCAAATCCATTTGAACCATTTGAGCTGTACATGTTGGGCACAGTGTATCAGTGTTATGTCGCTGCTTTCTGCAGTGGTATGTGGAACATTCCCACACCCGTAGACCAGCTTCTGGACGTCCGCGTATTACCGGCACACGTCAAGATCGACGCATTGTGGGAGCAGCGGTGGCCGACCGAAAATTGTCCACGGATGAATTCTGGGCACAAATTGCACTTGCTGTTCCATTGGGAACCGCCTGCTTGCAGTAGCAGTACTAAGGTCACGAGTGCCTCTGGCCATTGTACTACTGACACCACGACACCACCAAGAGTGGTTACTCTGGTGTAGCGGAAGAGTTGAATGGAGAGTTGAAATGCACTCTCTTGTCTTCAGTGATGAGAGTAGGTTCTGTCTGTATGCGAGTGATGGACGTACAAATGTATGACGTGGACCTGGTGAGCTGTCTGTTAGGGAGTGTAACCGCCCTCGACACATAGGTCCCATCCCGAGCTTCATGGTAGGTGGGGATATCAGTTACGACTTTTGGTCACATTCGGTGTCTCTGCAGGATAAACCAACTAGTGCCTGCTGCATTACACAGACTGTTATGCTCGTGCTGGTGCCGGGTCTTCGACATGAAGGCGACGTGCTTTTTCAGCAGGACACTGCACGTCCACATACTGCTGCCACGACGAAACGTACAACTACTGCCCTGACCAGCAAGATCATCAAATCTGTCGCCAGTTGAACACGTATGGAACATTATGAAACGCGAACTTACTCGTTCCCCAGGGCCTCTATGAACCAATGCTGAATTGCAGCAAAAGGGCAATCTACAGCGCGATGCCATTCAGCATCTTTATATCCATTTGCATGTGAGAACACACGCCTGCGTTGCCGCCTGGGGGGAGTTACACTGTGCATTGATGGAACTGCTTGGATACGATTTACTGTGACATGTGTGCTTCATTTGGTCCGAGTTTCTTATCATATACTCCTAAAATGATGAAATACTTGTCACACCACTTGTCAATCAAATGACCTTGCCCTTGAGGTTGCTGGCCGCGGTGGTCTCGCGGTTCTAGGCGCTCAGTCCGGAACCGCGCGACTGCTACGGTCGCAGGTTCGAATCCTGCCTCGGGCATGGATGTGTGTGATGTCCTTAGGTTAGTTAGGTTTAAGTAGTTCTGAGTTCTAGGGGACTGATGACCGCAGCTGTTAAGTCCCATAGTGCTCAGAGCCATTTGAACCTTGAGGTTGTTCCATTTGTTGCGGCATTATACTGTTTCCGTTTGACAAGGCACAAAACATGTTTCGTTCATGCTAATTTTTACAAATAAAGTATAGTCGATTTTTGGATAGACTGTTTTTGTGATCAGATGAGACAAACTGTTGTTCATTACTGTCGTCTCATTCTGTTTTCCTTTATTTCATCTTCCTTAACGGTATGTTGCTGATAATTTATATGTTTAAAACCAGTTGATAATCGCTTTGTCTCTGCACATTTATTTATTTCTCATTAAATGCGTACCTTTTTGTTAGAAATAAAAGTAGCTTGTACCACAAGCACCCCCCTTCCTCCACGGGTGGTAGAAGCTGCCTAACCCGCCGGAGAGAAATGGGCCTTCCAATGAGGCCACTGGATTGAAGTAGGCCAGCTCGCGCTGGTGTGACCCCTGAAGTGGAAGAAGCTGGATTTAGCAGCCGTATAACGGAACAACAGCGAGGGGAAAGAACTCGCTCGTCACGAATAGGCCGTTCCATAAATCAGGGAAAGCTTTCGTCGGCTACTAAGGCGTGGCGCGCTGTCAGATCTCTCACGTTGCCCCTCTCTGCAGAATCAAAGTGGCTGTTCAGGAGTGCGAACAAGAAGTAAAAAGTTAGTGGGAGATCCAAGTTTACTTACTTTCTCAAGCTGTATAGGCAGGTTTCCATGCCACAAATATTTCTTATTTTCTGTGCTTCATTTATACTGTTTTATTGTCGGCTTCGACAAATACAGAGCATCTTCTTGTGTAAGTACCCTGTGATCCTTCCAGAAATGTCCCTCTTCCTGTAAAGGAAAAAAGTGTCATAGTGTGGTTTTTCTCTTTTTTACTGAACGCATCAACCGTGGAAGACCAAGCAAAATAAATCTGTATTAGCAACAATATTGCTATGTCCTGAATGGGCTGATGTACCTCCGGTGTATTTGCGTACAGTTTCGCTGCCTTCCACAATACATGAACGGAGGCTCTTTACCTCTTCGTTGCAGCCTCTGGATCACGGGAACTCGGGTTCGATTCCCTGCCGGGTCGGGGATTTTCTCCGCCCGGGGATTGGGTGTTCGTGTTGTCCTCATCATTTCATAATCATTCAAGAAAATGGCGAGACTGGAAAGTGTAAAGATTGGAACTGTGTATGGGCGCTGATAACCACCCTGTTGAGCGCCCCGCAAACCAAAATAATAATAATAATAATAATAATAATAATAATAATAATAATAATCGTCATCATCTTTGCCTCTTGTACCGAGGTTCAAGGCAGAAAAGCTTACAGGTGTCACCCACTGGGCTTAGGGCCGTAGCAGGAATGGGAAAAACCGATCGGTTAAAACCGACACCGGTATTGTAGTTCTGAATAACCGGTATTTTTCAGTATTTGTCCCCTCTCGGTTATAACAAGTGTTTTTATTTTCTACTAATAACCGGCTAAAGAAAGCGGAATATGAATTAGTCTTTACAATTGTGTTACAATTCTTCGTTTTTAAATAAACATTTTTAAAGAACCAGGAATTTTTTAGTAAAATTTACACTGCTTAGAAATATTGCTTAATCATAGAGAGTGTAAAAAGCGATCAGAGGTATTTTAATACACTACTGGCCATTTAAATTGCTACACCACAAAGATGACGTGCTACAGACACGAATATTACCGACAGGAAGAAGATGCTGTGATATGCAAATGGTTAGCTTTTCAGAGCATTCACACAAGGTTGGCGCCGGTGACGACACCTACAACGTGCTGATATGAGGAAAGTTTCCAACCGATTTCTCATACACAAACAGCACTTGACCAGCGTTGCCTGGTGAAATGTTGTTGTGTTGCCTCGTCTAAGGAGGAGAAATGCGTACCACCATGCTTCCGACTTTGATACAGGTCGGATTGTAGCCTTTCGTGATTGCGGTTTATCGTATCGCGACATTGATGCTCGCGTTGGTCGAGATCCAATGACTGTTAGCGGAATATGGAATCTGTCGGTTCAGGAGGGTAATACGGAACGCCGTGCTGGATCCCAACGGCCTCGTATCACTAGCAGTCGAGATGACAGGCATCTTATCGGCATGGTTGCAACGGATCGTGCAGCCACGTCTCGATCCCTGAGTCAACAGATGGGGACGTTTGCAAGACAACGACCATCTGCACGAACAGTTCGAAGACGTTTGCAGCGGCATGGTCTATCAACTCGGAGACCATGGCTGCGGTTACCCTTGACGCTGCATCATAGACAGGAGCGACTGCGATGGTGTACTCAACGACGAACCTGGGTGCATGAATGGCAAAACGTCATTTTTCGGATGAATCCAGATTCTGTTTACAGCATCATGATGGTCGCATCTTTGTTTGACGACATCGCGGTGAACGCACATTGGAAGAGTGTATTCGTCATCGCCATACCGGTGTATCACCCGGCGTGATGGTATGGGGTACCACTGGTTACACGTCTCGGTCACCTCTTGTTCGCATTGACGGCACTTTGAACAATGGACGTTAAATTTCAGATGTGTTACGACCCGTGGCTCTACCCATCATTTGATCCCTGCGAAATCCTACATTTCAGCAGAATAGTGCACGACCGCATGTTGCAAGTCCTGTACTGGCGTTTCTGGATACATAAAGTGTTCGACTGCTGCCCTGGCCAGCATATTCTCCAGATCTCTCACCAATTCAAAACGTCTGATCAATGGTGGCCGTGCAACTGGCTTGTCACAATATGCCAGTCACTACTCTTGATGAACTGTGGTATCGTGTTGAAGCTGCATGGGCAGCTGTACCTGTACACGCCATCCAAGCTCTGTTAGACTCAATGCCCAGGCGTATCAAGACTGTTATTACGGCCAGAGATGGTTGTTCTGGGTCCTGATTTCTCATGATCTGTGCACCCAAATTGCGTGAAAATGTAATCACATGTGAGTTATAGTATAATATATTTGTCCAATGAATACCCGTTTATCATCTGCATTTCTTCTTGGTGTAGCAATTTTAATGGACAGTATTGTAATAGAGCTGACAGAAACGAGGGACAAACACGTGGCGTAAGAACTGGTATAGCCTTGCTGGGACATTAATATATCTGTTACCATGTGTTGTGGCCTATTAGATGGTACGTGTGGACATGCAGTTTTCAAGACTTTCCCGCCGGCCTGAGTGGCCGAGAGGTTCTAGGTGCTACAGTCCGGAACCGCGCGCCAGCTGTGGTCGCAGGTTCGAATCCTGCTTCGGGCATGGATGTGTGTGATGTCCTTATGTTAGTTAGGTTTAAGTAGTTCTAAGTTCTAGGGGACTGATGACCGCAGATGTTAAGTCCCATAGCGCTCAGAGCCATTTGAACCAAAAACAAGGGGAGCAACAACGAGTTTGTGACGTAACATAAGAGAAAACTTAACGTTCAATCATAGTTCTCAATAAAAATAGAAATCAGCTAATCAGCTGATCGGCTGCCTTTATCTGCTAGTAGCCCTTGAAAACGGACAATTTAATACGAAAAATACAGCTCTTCAACCTCAGTTCTCACTCTTTAGCAATAGAACAATACTGGTGATTTTTTTGTAGTAGTCAACTATTTATGACTAAATTTTCTTTTATTTGCCTATTAAATTTAATCTTTGATTCTATGTACTTAAAAGTTAGCGAGTCAATTTTTTTCTGTATTTGTTCGATTTCTACGTTTAATACGGGAAATAATAGGAACAAAAACCGAAAATCGGATATTTAAGAAACCGGTCAGTTTAAAAATTAGGTTAAACTAACGTATAAAAAAAGACGATATAAGCGAAAACCGAAGACTGGTTGTTTGAGCGATATCCGCCAGCCCTAGGCAGGGGTACATGGAGGGCAGGGAACAGGCCAGCCATTTCCTATCCATCTGTTACGGAATCTTCACTTTAGATGTCGAGGGCATTAAAACTGTAATGAGAAGGAGCTCCGTTGTGCATGAAGTTGATGCTATGTCACCCTGATAAAGACGCTTCTTCTAACAAAACAGATACAGGATTCTTTAAGAAAGCTTTGTAAGTTCGTTCGTTGAGACTCGGTGGATGAACAAGAGGGCCTAACACAGAGTCGCCAATGATGTGGAACTGGTTGAGGGTGCACATCAGATCATATGTGCTCGTTGTGAAAATATACAATCTGAACACAATGAAAGCACTCCTGAGCAGGCTTAATTCTCCCTCATCTGCAGCCGTTCACACTCCTACCCAAAGACGACAGCGCAGCCCGCAGAGGAATCGCACATTGTATTAAACTCGGTTCTTTCGGCGCCTACTTAACTGTTAAATAAATTTATTACTTAGGTCACTCGATACAGGACATTGTATTTGTTGGTGAAGGGTAGAAATGGGATTCGTCTATTGTTGTGAAGAATGAAGTACAGCATTCTACATATATAGGGTGAACATTAATAAAATCAACGAACTGCAGTGACGGATCCCTGACTGGAAACAGGAAAAAAGGTCTTGTGAACACGTGTCCGGAAATGCATCGTTACTCCGGTAGATGGCGCTGACGAATGGAAGTTCCTCTGACTATGTGCCATGTGTTCCTTGTGTATTGCAAGTTGTGTGGTTGATGCAGAGTACTGTAAATAGCAGAATGGTCCGGTATTCATGTCGGGAACGAGCCGAGACGGTGTTCGTGTACGGCCAAGCAGATGGAGACGGTCGAGAGGCAGCACGGCTGTACCAGAACAAGTACCCTCACGGACACCAACTACATCCCGTTACATTTCAAGATCTTTTTGGGTGTATGTGTGACCATGAGTTCTTTCATAAAGACGGATGTGCAGGAAGGCGATGGAGCATGCATAAACCAGATTGAAGGGCCGAGTTGAGTTTCGCTAGGCCTTGTGCATGGCGAAGTAGAGGATATTTTGTATTAATATTAGCCATTCCCCGACATATCCCATTTGTGCATTGAGAGGGAAAAATAACGGCCTGTATTCTCCTACGTGTTTATTGATCTCTCATATTTTATAATCATGGTGCTTGCAATGGAAGCACGAGAATTCTTTCTTAATTTGCCATCAAAATCACTTTAAAAATTTACCCATTTTTCAGAAGAATAATGTCATTTTGCTTCAATCGATTACAAAATAAGTTCCCTGAACACCATTATCACGTTTCAAACGTGCCATACCAGTCTTTTGCAATCATGTCAAAGGCGTTTCGTTATACCTTCGACGTCTACTATCAGGCCTACTCGATAAGGATTCCCTGTATTGGAGCACAAATCTCAAACAGAAAGCGCTGGTATTTATTGGTAGGAGAATTACATTGTGTAGCGAAAACACGTTGGTTGCACGTGGTCTGGACAAAGAGGACGACGGTAGTGAGCGTTTATCATGGGCCTTGTGGGAGTAATGAATATTTTCAGCTTTTTGTCCAAAGTAAGAAAGATGCTTCGAGTGTTAAGGACACGCTACTTAGCGCAAACTTTGAGTTACGAGTAAACAAAGAAAAGCTTATGACGAATAACAGAAAATAAATAAATGCCGTGTGACTAGGGCCTCCCGTCGGGTAGACCGTTCGCCGGGTGCAAGTCTTTCGATTTGACGCCACTTCGGCGACTTGCGCGTCGAAACAGAAAATAGAATAACGAGTGGTCCGTGTGCTGACGCGTTCCGTAAGGATCTACTTGGCACTGAAAAGAATAGTAGGAGGGGGAAAATGTAGGGGTGAAATAGCATAAGGAAGGTGTTGGGCTTAGTAGACACACAGAGGAGGCAAGATTAACTCAAGGATGGCGATCTTCTTGACGAGATCAGTGTGGCAGAATCGTCTCCTCTCGATTAGTCGTTTGGGGCTACTGATTTAGTAGCACGAATTCTTTACCTTAGCCCGCATCTCGTGGTCGTGCGGTAGCGTTCTCGCTTCCCACGCCCGGGTTCGATTCCCGGCGGGGTCAGGGATTTTCTCTGCCTCGTGATGGCTGGGTGTTGTGTGCTGTCCTTAGGTTGGTTAGGTTTAAGTGGTTCTAAGTTCTAGGGGACTGATGACCACAGAAGTTAAGTCCCATAGTGCTCAGAGCCATTTGAACCATTTTTCTTTACCTTAGATTGTACTCTCAATAACTCTTCTTTCTGAGATCTTATGTGTTCACACTCAAAGAACTTTCAAACAATTGCAAGATTTTTGAAAAAAAAAAAGAAATTTTTGTCAAGTAGAAAAGGTCCTCGGTGACTGACATTCTGTCTCAAGAAAATATCAATTTCAGTTTCGCAAAGTGCAAGCCACATCCACAGATTCGTGTCTGATACCCGAAACCTGAGCTCCTTCTCTCCGAGTTGTTTCCGCCGAACACTACAGGCGTGAGTATAGTTCAAGATTGCGCTCTTGTACTTCTCCAGGTGGCTTTTGGAATAATTTGGTCCCTTATGGCACCAAGTTTGAGATTCCTTCTAGACATATTTAGAGCCGTTCGTGCATGCACTGTGACCAAGAACTTGAAGTTTTCTGGGCAATTTTGTTGCTTAAAAAGTGTTAAACTGAAAAAAAAAGATTATTTTCAGTGACTAATGGCGGAGGATGACTGGAATGGCGAGCGACATCTATGGTAAAATTATCGCTTGAAACTTCCTCAATCGCCTACATATGGTCGATAAGTGTGGACAGTATTCTCCAGTCATTGGAGACACAACTTTGGAGCACTGATTCATTGATGAATTAGCACACAGCGTCAAAAACTGTGCAGCAAAGCTTGCCCTTGATATTAATATCCATTGCCCTGTAGTACAGAGCGGCTGCTTCAACATACTGTTTACCGCAGTGATGATGTGACATTCCCCGTGCTAGGTCCTCTGGTTGTAGTGCTCGGAAATGGTAGGAAGAGTATGTCGGTGGGTTCTAACCTCTTAGTCAGTCCTGATGGCACGATAAACAGACAAGGACGAGATCTGCGTTTGTCACCTCAGACGAATATCACGACGATTTCGTTACTGATTGGTTCCTTTGATGTTAGTTCCCATGGAATTTGCGTTGCATTTCATGTATTCAAGCCATATATTCTCTCTTTAATTCTGTCGTTTTTGTAGGTTACTCACAGGATGGACTGAGAATATTTAGTTTAGATCCGGCTAACGCAAAACAGTTGTCGCTGAAGATTAAAGACGTTATAAATTGCACTCTGGTACTTTCCAAGTAAAGTAAAAAAAGATGGTAATGACGCATTGTGAGAATATTGCGAGAGCAGAGACTACTACACTTTCAGTGTAAAATAGACTATACTGAAACTGGCACAGAAAACTCGGCACTAACTTGTGTATCTGTAAGAAGGGCGTGAAGGCATATTAAGAGTCCCGGTTAGATCATTGGGAAAGATGCATTTCAAAATAGTAGGAAGCCAAACTAAAATTATCGCTTGAAACTACCCCAGTCACCTAGATATGGTCGGTAATTACGAAACGACAATGAACATGCCAAAACCTTTCATTATTGAGTCTCGTGGATACGTCCGAAGCAGAAGACAAATGACAGAAATCAGAAATTCCGTATTAAAATGTGTATTTATGGATACTTGTTGCTCGTTATTGCATTCACAGTGCCCCTCCCCCTCCCCCCAATTTTTCTGAAATTGTAATCATTGTTTGTCTGTGCATGTAGGTCACATTTACCGATTTCCGTCCCAATCGGATAATTCCTTGGTGGTTCATAGCTTTTCCTTTTTTGTCTTAGTGTGTACGTGACGACGGACGGCACCTGTGCAGTGTTCTCAGTACACTGTGTCAGTCGTGGTGAGAACAGTGTTGTGCGTAGTTGTAAGCGCATTTTGTCGGAGCTAATTGAATTCTAACATGAGTAAATCGTTGGTGTTCGTATGATGGGTGCTTCCGTAATCGAGGGAGGGTAAGTGTTTGGTGTTTCAAGAGGCACCGTACCGAAGATTTGTACAGCATACACGGAAAGCGGAGAAACATCATCCACCAAATTAGGATGCAGATGAAAGAGTGTGTCGAGTGATCGTGACGGACAGTCACTGGAAAGGAGTGTGACAAAAAATAAAGAGGACGACAGCTACAAAAGTCACTGCAGAACTGAATGTCGCACTCGCGAACAATATCAGCGTCAAAACAACACGAAACGAGATCCATAAGCAGGGAATTGCAGCGTGAGCGCCGAAGCCATGAAAGCTAGACTAGGGAGCAACGGAAGAAAGTCATTGGGTCGGATGAGTCTTGTTTCACGCTGTTTCCAGCTTCTGACCGAGCTTACGTCCGAAGAGTGAAACATGGCAGAGGTTATGTGATGATTTGGGCAGCCATGTCGTTGTATTCCTTGGGCCCCGTGGTTACTGTGCAGGTCGCGTTATTTGCAAGGGTTTTGACACATTTTGGCTGATCAGGTCCACCCCATGATACAATATTTGTTGCCCAGTGATGATGCTGTTTTCCAAGACGACAGGGTCCACATTCACGCAGCTGCCATCGTGCAGGACAGGTTTTGTGAGCACGAGGATGAATTGTCGCATCACCTCTGGCCACCACAGTCACCAGCTATCAATATCATTGAGCCTTACTGGTCTCCTTAGGAGAGAAGCGAGCATGATAGCTACACACTCCCATAACCGTTACCTGAACTTGTCCCTATTTTTCTGGAAGAATGGTATAAGATTTCCTTGAAAACCACGAAGGATCTGTATTTATCCATTCCGAGACTACTGGAAGCTGTTTCGAATGCCAACGGGTTTCTTAGACCGTATTATGCTTGTGAAACTTCTTTATTTAAATTATTGTGTCTGTACTTAAATTGCCGAATGACTGAGACCCACAATATCCTAGCGCAACGCAATCTGACTGCTAAAAAACTCGACTTCAAATAACTAATTCAAAAGAATGGCCCTGACTAAAAGGAAATCCTAACAATAACTTATACATTTCATTAAGTACTTACCTCACAAAAATCTTCATCACGCGAACTACTGGAACACAGCGAGCGTCAATACTGCCAGCTAAATAAAAGATTCTAAATACTAAAGCCACTAACTACTAATAGGCATGTGGTTAGCAAAGGAAATATTTTGTTGCAAACCAAAAAAATGTATTTTTTTACCTTAATAATGTGACATCCAGTTCAGACACGAATATAAAACGTCATTGACATCTAGTACAACGGTGTATAATCATGGATAATATTCAAAATCCAAGTCGAACATGTACAGATCGTTAGCCTACGCTATCGCTTCAGACCTCTACCCTCCATCAATGCTAACTTCTCACATATAATATCCATCACTGCTGGCTGTTCACCTCCAACTGCCCAACAGTACTTCCATCACTGCTGGCGACTAACTTGCAACTGACCAACAGTGCTGGCGATTAACTTCCAACAACGAGTCTAACCAGCCACAGAGTCTCTTACAAAGAAAGCGCAGTCAGAGATCCCAATACAAAGCGATACACAGCGCTGCCAACACAGAAGCAGCCCACTTACACTTGGTAATGTGTTGCGTTTTTGGTACTTCCATATTGTTCTCCAACCCCTATAGTTCTAGACTCCTTACTTAAAGCTGGTTCTTGGAAGTAGCGAATGCAAGCGCTGTTTAAAGGTGTATAAATGCAGGTTATGCTTGTAACAAAAAGAAGGATGCCGATAGCAACTGGTAAAAAAAATAATGCTGATCACGTAGCAAGTCACATCGTATAAGTATTTAGGGGTAATATTGTGAAGCCACATAGCCACATGAAATGATGTGGGTTGGAGTAATTCCAGAGGGTTATAGGGAGGGCAGGAGAACGGGGACTTAGCTTTACTAGAATCGGCATAGTACAGTGCATCTGTAAAATAGAGGGTGTACCAGAAAGAATCATCCGATTTGGTACGTCTGTTTTTCTAAACCAATAAACAAAGACAACGAATTTTGTTTTTTCACGAACGGGAGACTCAAAAAGATTTTTTTTCATTCCTTTTCATAGGTATTCAATATCCACCCTTGAGATTCACGGCACATGTCAATGCGGTATTCAGATTGTTCTCACACTGCAGGGAGCATGTCTTGAGTTACAGCTTCCACAGCTGCTGTTATGCGATGTCTCAGTTCATTCTTTGTTGTTGTTAAGGGAGGCACATAAGCAGAGTCTTTTATAAGCCCCCACAAGAAATAATCACATGCAGTTAGGTACGGTGACCTTGGATGCCAGTAATGTAAAGATAAATCATTTGGTCCAGTGCGACCTATCCGTCGTTCAGTTTTCCTTTCATTTACAAGTTCCCTCACTTCCAGATGCCAGTGTTGAGGTGTTCCATCCTGTTGGTAAATGAAGTTGTTCGAATCAGTCTCCAACTGTGGGAAAAGAAAGTTCTCAGGCATATCGAGATATGTGCTTGCTGTAACAGTGTTCTCGGCAATGGAAAATGGACGATTCACCTTTTCCCATGAAACTGCACAAAATACATTTAATGTTGTACAACTTCATGTGGTTGTTCCATACCCCACATTCTCGCATTACGACGGTTCACCTTGCCATTTAAACGGAATGTTGCCTCGTCACTAAAGACAGAGAAGAACGAAGCTACAGAACTGCACACGTTGTTGTTTGTCCCCTTCACGCACAGCTTGTAGTAACTGAATTTTGTATGGTTTCATGTGTAAACGTCGACGCAACACACGACAGACAGACAACCGAGGCATGTTGAGCTATTGAGCTGCATTGCGAACGGATTTCTGGGGATTCCTTGTGAAACTATAGCGGATGCGTTCGACGTCTGTGTCAGACACTCGGAGACGACCCGTGTTTCTCGGAATTGTTTATGCCATCGTCTAGTGCTCTGTATTGTAAGAGGATACACACCATACCTAGCACGAAAGTTACGCTGAACACAAAACGCTTACAATTGTCCCGACACCATTTTTACTAGAACTACTACGCAGCGGGTACCATGGAAAAGTCGAGAGTTTACTCTTTCCAACAGTACGTCGTTCAGGCATACAATAATGTAATAGTTATTTATAATTTTAATTAATATTGTGTTTATACTGGTTGCTGGTGAGGAGGAAAGTTAGTTATTAGTATTTTATTAATGATATCATTCACAAGCAGCCATATCAAAGTCATCACAGTCGCTCAACAAAGTTATAATTAAGCTTTACTTGTTTAATCAGAATTGGACGATGACTCTCCTTGTCCGCAGTTCTCGATGATTCGAAGCGATCTGCAGTCATGTGTAAATAAAGTGTCTTGGTTTTCTTGCGTTGCGTAGTCAGTCGGGAAACCTCAGATCAAGCGGAAAGTTTGCTTTGATAGAGTTTAACTATCCGATGAAATAATGGAACTCTTGGATCTAATAATTGCAGGTTCGTTTCCAATTCATCGCAAGTTCCCTTCTAATTAGAGAATACATATATAATGAAATTCCTTACACACTTTTGATGTAAATGCTCAGTATATATTTTATTGAGTGGCATACAATATATTTTCAATCTCTTTCTTCCAGTAAGCCGGCCAGAGTGGCCGAGCGCTACAGTCTGGAACCGCGTGACCGCTACGGTCGCAGGTTCGAATCCTGCCTCGGGCAGGGATATGTGTGATGTCCTTAGGTTAGTTGGGTTTAAGTAGTTCTAAGTTCTAGGGAAATGATGATCACAGCAGTTAAGTCCCATAGTGCTCAGAGCCATTTGAAACATTTTTTTCTTCCAGTAATCTCGATAGCAAAATTACAATTATTCAGTGCGTCTATTCGGCACGGAGATGATCCTAGAAGTCCCCTCAACACACCAGAGAGAATATTACAAATAGTAATTATACGCTCATGGAATAGTAATAGTACTGAACTACTTTGCACATTGATTCTGCGAGCATATAGATGGTCAAGTAGGAAATGTAATTCACTCATAGAATTTTGCAGGGATAATTAGTAGAATATAAAGAGATATTACATATTGTTTTCTTAAATCGGATGATTCTTTTTGATACACCCTGTAGATCGCATACAAGGTGCTAGTGTGACGGGTTATAAAGTACTGTTGTAGTGTTTGGAGCTTTATGGAATAGGCATAACAACAGACGCCGCACTAATTCGGAGACGCGATCAGATACAATTCTGCTGAATTCGTGAAATTTTTAACTTTATCTTTCTCTTTCATTTGCCAAACAATTGTTTTTCAAAGGCATGATGGCAGCGAGGCTATATCAGAGAAACTATATCACAGAAAAAAGGACTGGCATTTCGCTGCAGTGATTTTGGGGGACGGCGGAAACTTACTGCAGAGTGTCTGCACAGTGGTCTAAACTAGTCCACGCTCTAGCACGGCTGCAGCATCGTGCCGCCAGCCCATCTTAGCTGTCGAAAGCGATGTTGCCGGCGGCGCTGGTGGCTATTGCGGAGCAGCGAGATGCAGCTATCAGCAGCTGTCGGCTGCCGTGGTCTGGTGGGCCACGCTACGCCACAACGGCTCTCGCAGCCCGCGCTGACAGCCTGGCGCCAGCCGCGGGAGGGCTGCGTATTTTAGGAGAAGCCCAGCGGCCCCACTCTGCTGTGGGCCGCTCCCACACTGACACTCGCAGTCGCGCCGCACAGACACGTGTTGCTCTCGGCACCGCCACAACCTTTCCGGTGGCATTCTTGTAGTTCCACGGTTTGAATTGTCGCCTTGAAATAATGAAGCCTTTTATCCTTAACATCGGTTTGTTGCAGGATTCTCGAACATATTCTCAGTTCGAATATAATGAATTTCCTTGAGACAGAGAAGTTGCTGTCCATGCATCAGCACGGCTTTAGAAAGCATCGCTCCTGCGAACCGCAACTCGCCCTTTTTTCACATGATATCTTGCGAACCATGGATGAAGGGTATCAGACGGATGCCATATTCATTGACTTCCGGAAAATGTTTGACTCGGTGCCCCAGTGTAGACTCCTAACTAAGGTACGAGCATATGCGATTGGTTCCCAAGTATGTGAGTTCAGATGGTTCAAATGGCTCTGAGCACTATGGGACTTAACATCTTAGGTCATCAGTCCCCTAGAACTTAGAACTACTTAAACCTAACTAACCTAAGGACATCATACACACCCATGCCCGAGGCAGGATTCGAACCTGCGACCGGTGCGGTCGCGCGGCTCCAGACTGAAGGGCCTAGAACCTCTCGGCCACACTGGCCGGCAGTATGTGAGTGGCTCGAAGACTTCTTAAGTAATAAAACCCAGTACGTTGTCCTCGATGTTGAGTGTTCATCGGAGGTGAGGGTATCATCTGGAGGGCCCCAGGGAAGTGTGGTAGGTCCGCTGTTGTTTTCTATCTACATAAATGATCTTTTGGATAGGGTGGATAGCAATGTGCGGCTGTTTGCTGATGATGCTGTGGAGTACCGGAAGGTGTCGTCGTTGAGTGACTGTAAGAGGATACAAGATGACTTGGACAGGATTTGTGATTGGTGTAAAGAATGGCAGCTAACTAAATATAGATAAATGTAAATTAATGCAGATGAATAGGAAAAAGAATCCTGTAATGTTTAAATACTCCATTAGTAGTGTAGCGCTTGACACAGTCACGTCGATTAAATATTTGGGCGTAACAGTGCAGAGCGATATGAAGTGGGACAAGCATGTAATGGCAGTTGTGTTGAAGGCGGATAGTCGTCTTCGGTTCATTGGTAGAATTTTGGGAAGATGTGGTTCATCTGTAAAGGAGACCGCTTATAAAACACTAATACGAACTATTCTTGAGTACTGCTCGAGCGTTTGGGATCCCTATCAGGTCAGATTGAGGGAGGACATAGAAGCAATTCAGAGACGGGCTGCTAGATTTGTTACTGGTAGGTTTGATCATAACGCGAGTGTTACGGAAATGCTTCAGGAACTCGGGTGGGAGTCTCTAGAGGAAAGGAGGCGTTCTTTTCGTGAATCGCTACTGAGGAAATTTAGAGAACCAGCATTTGAGGTTGACTGCAGTACAATTTTATTGCCGCCAACTTACATTTCGCGGAAAGACCACAAAGATAAGATAAGAGAGATTAGGGCTCGTACAGAGGCATAAAGGTAGTCATTTTTCCCTCGTTCTGTTTGGGAGTGGATCAGGGAGAGAAGATGTTAGTTGTGGTACGAGGTACCCTCCGCCATGTACCGTTGGTGGATTGCGGAGTATGTATGTAGATGTAGAAGTTACGCATTAATTTTTTTTTAAATTTTTGTTACAGATTGAAAACCCACGAAGATAAAGTCGCACATGATGTCTTTTATTTCGATGGATTACCGGTTTCGACTAACAATCCATCATCAGATCTAAAATATAAAACTAATTTTTTCTCATGTTAGCAACATACAAAAGCTTACAGAACTAGGGTCAAGAGTATACACAAGAGTTAATTACAGAAGACATACCATGAAACATTCTTGATTAGTGCTGGCCTCATTACGGATTCACGCATCGCTAAATCTTTCTTAAAATGACAACATCCATACATAACATAGTTAAAAATAGCTTTTCATCGTTCGTGGCCAGTATAATTGAATGATGCTCGCAAAAATGAAAATATACATTAACTTGGAGAAGAGTGTCCTCGGAGTCTTTCGAGTTGCCATTTCTGAATAAATTTCCAGGGACTTATTTTACCAATACTCCCACACTGACGCTTTATTTACAAAGTTATTAAGCAGTGTTTTTAATACCAACCATGAGTAGTATTTGGACGGGCAGACAGATAGACGGAGAAAGATCTTTTATTGCCATATTTAATACATTAAACCTCATTGAAGCTTAACTTACTTTTCAGAAGAAAGACGACATTATTTGTCCTTCTTTGAACTGTATGCTTACGTAGCTTCTCAATCTATTGATTTATATTATCACTAAGAGAATTCTTGTTGGTGAAGTTCAGCTTAGCTTCCTTCCCCAAACGATTAACTTCTTACTCGCATACATTTTCCGACTTGGCAGCATGCTGCTTAAGATACGCATCGTAATAGTTTTGATACAAATTCATGTTGAACATAATAACATCAGCCTTATATGCGACTGATTCACTGATTGACACGCAGATTTTTCGACCAGCGCGGCGCGGCACATGTTTGAAATCGTGGAATCCTGCGCACTTGTGAAGCATGCAGTTCAGTTCACAGAGGCCATAAAGATCAATGGGCGCTAAATTATTGTCCTTTATAATAATATGTATTATCTGAATTAAAAAGTTGACGTGAGATTTTTCATTGCCCTGCCCCTTCTTTTGAATGAGGTTTGGTGAGATTTTGCCTGACCTCTCCCCTTCCATTTTGTGTTCACATAATTATAACGGACGTCCCCAAAGGAAAAATCAATCATGGGGCAGTTTTCAACATCTTGTACGACATTTTGAATGTGACAAACACAGTAGAGTCTCGATAGTTTGAGGTGAACGGGACCGGAACCACCTCGAACTATCGAAAACTCGGACTATCGAAATTTAAATGGGAAAAAGAAATATTGTGATATTGTATGTAATACAGGTCAAAATATCAACTTCATTAAAATAAAAGTATTTACACATGCATTTGCATTGGCAGAATAACAGTAATTATTTATTTAGACAAGCAATAGTGAAGTGTCTTTTGTTTGCCGAAGCTGCAACGTTTCCTCGCGGCAATGTCACGCCACCGTCTCAGGGCGGTAGGTCAGCTGGTGTCTCCTGAGGCTGTTGTTCCACGTAGCGGCCTCGAGAGCAGCGTAGCCATCGGTGTGACTCATTATCGGTGCAGCCTCTGCGTCATCATTCTCACCACACTCACACTGCGATGGAATGTTAACCATGTCAATTATAAAAGAGTCTGTCATTTCCAACAGTTCGTCCGAATTTAACCACTCGCCTACTTCCACCTCTTCAGCCTCTTCACACCCTGGCAATCTTCTGATTAAGTTACACAATGGTTGATCGTCCTCATCTGCTAAATCTTCAGTTTCTGTGTCTCGCATACTTTCCTGTAGAATTTACGTCCATGACTTAGAAATTGTGTCTGACTATTTCGCTCCAAGATTCGGTAATCCAGTACACGACGTCCTTCAAAGTCAATTTCTTCAAAGCTCCTGCAATGCTTTCGTTGTCTTCGGAATGCAGGATTGACTGTAGCAATCGCCGTCGATACTTTTTTTTTAGACATTTTGAACGCCCTGATCCATGGGCTGAATGAGACAGGTAACGTTTGGTGTGAAAAACAAGTCGCATTGCAGTTCTCCTGCACTTGGATGGGAGGACGCATTATCCATGAGCAAAATTGCTTTGCATGGCAGTCCCCTCTCTTTTAAAAAATTCTTGCAGTCAGGTACAAATGAGTTAAAAAACGAGTTCTTGAAGATTTCCTGATTCATCCAGGCATTATTCTGATGTGTATAGACAACTGGAAGAGCTGAGATGGATACATTCTTGAATGCTCTTGGCTTGGCAGACTTCCCAATCACAACTAGGTTTAGTTTGTGGTCTCCAGTTGCATTTGAAGCTGCCATAACTGTAAGCCGCTCTTTGCTTTTTTTTTGCCCAGAAGCACTTTTTTCTTCACAAGAAGCAAGTGTTCTCGCTGGTAACATTTTAAAATTTAGCCCAATTTCGTCACAGTTATATATTTGTTCATTAGGCAAATTTTCGACAGTTATGATTTTTTTAAACTCGACGATAAATTTTGAAACGGCCTGAGCCAGAGAGTTTTTCTCCACATACGTCTAGTTGACGCACTCCATACCTCTTCTTCCACTTGTCGAGCCAGCCCACACTAGCGGCGCAATTGTCATCTCCTTCCTGCAGCTGGTTTCTGAAAAACAAAGCTTTTTCTTGCAAGATTGGCCCAGAAATCGGAGCACCCTTCTGTCTCTGTTGGGTAAACCACATGAACAATGCCCCACTTGTTTTTTCAAAGTCTGACTTCTTTATACTTCTTCGACTGAGAAGTTCGTGTAAACATTTCTGTGAAGAAAAATGTTCCAATTTAAGTCGGTTTCTTGGCCAGTCACCAACAGTAACTTCACCGACACCATGTTCTAGAGCAAGTTTTTTTATTGTTTCTCTTTTGTCGTCTTAGTGCTTCTAATTTTAGATGCAAAGGCACAAATTTCCTCTTTTGTGTTACAGCACTCATCTTTGTAAGGTGTACAACGGAACACACAGTCAACAAACAAAACGACACACAACACTGTACAGTACAGGTACTGGGAACTACAGCAGCGTATGGACTCCCCAGTTTTGGTCGGTAGCAGCCGGCAGCAGTCGGGGTATTTTGTGCCATACTGACAACAGATGTTCGTTCAACAGCGCAGCGAGCTAATCGTCGGTGTTGATTGCATTGTGCATTGCTGTCTGCTTTGTCACTGACCTGTACTCTCCCTGTCTATTATTTTTTTTTTTAAGAGGCTCGGATTATTGGAAACTCGAACTATCGAGAATCGAACTACCGAGACTCGAACTATCGAGACTCAACTTTATCGGTATCCTCAAGCTTCTGTTGTAGCCATTCCAGTCCAGATAAATTCCTTAACCGCCTAATCACAATGGGCGTATTTAACTACGAGAGGTAGAGAAACCAGTGGAAACCTGGAGATTCTCCACCGCCGATCAAGGCGAAGACTCGACCGTTGCTAAAAGATTATTCTCGTAAGGGGCAAATCGACTCAGGAGCGTGCTATCAGTCTCCTGACGCGGTTGTGGGAGCCTATCAAGACGAAGCGTTGCAATAAGCTGACCTCCACGACTACACTCCAGGTCATTCTCACACGCTGACTTGGAACCTAGTCAACTTTTTTTCCTCGCATGAAGAAACTACTGCGCGGTAGGCTTTCAAGAATGACGAAAGGTGGTTTTTGAGGTGTAATGTTTACCGAACAACCAGAATGCAAACTTCTACAACAAAGGCCTCCGCCAAGTCATCTGTTATTAGAAAAATGTTTCGCTTTGAAGGATGCATACCTACGAAGGGCTAACACCATCACCAACTTTCATGCAGCTTGATTATTTCGAGGTAGTAAGGCTAAGCGCAAATTGAGTCGCGTATAGCACGTGTAACGTGACACGACACTGCAGCGCGACAAGCTAGTGCCACACGGGTCGCGCGGGTGCAGGGCATATTGCGACGCGTACACCATACTTCGCACGTGCCGACTGGCGACGTTCTGCGCTGACAGAACCGAAGCGCGCGCAACCTGTTACCTTTCTCAAACGATTTTACAGAAACTATTCACTGAAAATATATGATTTTTGCCTTACTTGCAGCGTTACATGTCAGCTTCGTGGTCAAGTGCCCATCATCTCGCTAATGACAATTCTTATTGTGATGTACATATTTTAGTAAGACACTACGCCAAACTCAAAAAGTTTGCAACGAAAATTAGGGGTCGCTATGATTTTGCGTTTGGTGCGTATTACACCATATGTTGCTGCGTATGAAATTTAGCTAACATGTTGAATTTTTGTTTAGATTTGGGAGAAGGTCTCTGTCTGCCTCCGATCTCGAGAAAATGGATCCCATGTACCGCGCTCACTTCCGATCTCACGCCCGCGAGAATGAAATACTCGCAACATCTCTCATATCCCCTAAACCGCTCGAGACATCGAAACGAAAGTTTGGCGAGTGATAGCACACAAGGAGGACAGTGTTTTGCCAATTCTTAAACACCCGGAACTTTCTTATCTATGGCGATATATCACTATTTATACTTCCCTTTTTATTTATTTTACACCAGTGACTGTAATTTTTTATGAGTTATCGACAACTACCGAATCAAGAGCTTCCTAATACGAAAATAAACATGAAATTTCTTCTTTTATGCTACTGCAAAACGACACTATGACGTTTTTCGTAAGCTATTGAGCACTGTGATTGCCAATTACTTGTTTAATGAGGCACTCCGTTTCGGAATTCTGTCGCAATAGCTGCTGTGACATGAGTTTGATAAATTACACTGTGACAAAGCAAGTACAATTAAACCAGTCACCAAGAGAAATGTGGCCGTTACTCACAAACGATGATGCTTCTTCGAATGAGAAAAGTTACCAACTCACGCAAAAAATAGATTGCCAATTCTGTTGGAATTTTGGTGGAATCCCCGTAACCCACCGTATTTTTAACAATGAGCGTCTGGAATGGAAACTTAACAAAGGATTTTATTCCTTCACAATGATCAGTGTATTGTCAGCAGCGGAGGATAATGCACACGACAGGAATGCACAAGCTAGCCATGTATATCTTGTGAGTTGGAATTCGAAAAACATTGTCATCAAAGTAGATCTGCCTTTGTCAGCAGAACATTTCAACAAATTAAATGTATCTAATCATAACACTCTTTTAGGATTTTCCTACTTTCGTAATAATACCGACCATTTTCTTCATTTGTGTAGCCTGTTGTATAATTAGTTTATTAATGCTGATAATATGCATGCAACAATTGAAATGCTTTTTTTCTCATCATGGCGAACCAATTAAAACATGGTTATTTGTGACTGCTTTTCGACTGTTTCTAGCTTTCAGTGGAAATGTGATGCATGTGGCACAGTGTGTCGTATTACATTATTACATCCATATTAGAGTAATCACAGTAAGACTTCTATACTTCAGATCTTGGACGCTTTTTACCAGGAGCACAAAGGGATCACACCTGTGGAGTTTATCGCTTTCTAAATTTTTGTAACAGATCGTGCAGATACGCCAGCATACTAGGCAGCGAGAAGCTAACCTTGTTTTACTTTCCTACCTTGATTCTGTCCGCCCCAGTAGCTGAGTGGTCAGCGTGACGGATTGCCGTCCTCTGGGCCCGGGTTCGATTCCCGGCTGGGTCGGAGATTTTCTCCGCTCAGGGACTGGGTGTTGTGTTGTGTTCATCATCATTTCATCCCCATCCGGCGTGCAGGTCGCCCAATGTGGCGCCGAATGTAATAAGACCTGCGATATGGCGGCCGGACCTGCCCCGCGAGGGGCCTCCCGGCCACTGACGCCAAACGCTCATTTCCATTTACCTTGATTCTATTCACATGATTTTATAATATTCCTTAGTTCCTTATTCACTACCCTCTGTCCCTTCTTGCGATCTGAAAACATCGCGGAGGCATATGATACAATTCCAGCGGCCAATGGCTCATCAATTACTGAAGTATGCATTTTTCTTGGCAGAAGAAAAACAAAACAAAAAATGGCTCTGAGCACTATGCGACTTAACTTCTGAGGTCATCAGTCGCCTAGAACTTAGAACTACTTAAACCTAACTAACCTAAGGACATCACACACATTC
This sequence comes from Schistocerca serialis cubense, assembly GCF_023864345.2. NCBI lineage: Eukaryota > Metazoa > Arthropoda > Insecta > Orthoptera > Acrididae > Schistocerca > Schistocerca serialis. The sequence goes on from NC_064639.1 coordinate 586,617,053, forward strand.
ATGCCCGAGGCAGGATTCGAACCTGCGACCGTAGCGGTTGTTCGGTTCCAGACTGCAGCGCCTAGAACCGCACAGCCACTTCAGCCGGCAAAAACAAAACAAAACTATACAGATATAAATAACAGAAAAGTATAATGTACTAACGAAGAACGCTGGAGCGCTTAAATGGCGAAAACCGAAACACTACCCAAAGGCAATAAAATTTAGTATACAGTAAGGCAAAATGTATCGTATGGGCAATGCTACCACTGCTCATATGCGCCGTTCCGAAGTGAGCATATGGCCGGGCTACTTACCCGCTCCCCGCCTCAAATTTCCCACGGTGCTAGCGAGGCACGGGCGACACGCGGCGCGAGAAACTGTGCCACAACCACAACGCCGCGCGACCTGGCGCAGGCGCGTGTCGCGTCCCAGTCGCGTCGCGTCGCAATTTGCGCGGTCCCATTTGAACCTGTGAAGTCACAAAAACACGCGCTGCGCTGCGTCGCGCCACACGTGCTATACGCGTCTCAATTTGCGCCTAGCCTGAGACTTCACGAGTACTTCTCGAATATGCATTGCACGGACGCCGATGGAATCTGTAGTGTTGGCAGAAGAGCCAACACTGTTTTTCTAGAGGGGGCCGAAATGCACGCGTTTAATTACACGCTGAATGGCGTCAGGTCTGGAACAGTTAAAGGAATTAATAGTAGCAAATAAAGTAAGTAGTTGATATAATACTTAACTTTAATCCACAATTGTAGAACATCTCTCGTTACGTTACATGCTTCATAATATTAATTATCAATTGAATACGGCGCCTTGCTAGGTCGTAGCAAATGTAGCTGAAGGCTATGCTAACTATCGTCTCGGCAAATGAGAGCGTATTTGTCAGTGAACCATTGCTATGAACGTCGGCTGTACAACTGGGGCGAGTGCTAGTGCGTCTCTCTAGACCTGCCGTGTGGTGGCGCTCGGTCTGCGATCACTGACAGTGGCGACACGCGGGTCCGGCGTATACTAATGGACCGCGGCCGATTTAAAGGCTACCACCTAGCAAGTGTGGTGTCTGGCGGTGACACCACATTCCTCCCCCGCAAATCGGCGAACGGTTGTGTTATAAGGCTTCCGCCCGCCGTGGGGACGACCCCATGTGGACGTATGCGACGAGGTGGGGAGCCTAACAACAGGCGAGGCTGTGCCACCCGCACCCGGCCATTCGGTCCGAGGGGAGCTAGGAAACGCCTGAAAACCTAGTCCAGGGTGCACGCCAACATGCGGTGTATGCGCCCGTAGAGAGACAGGAGGGGCCGAAGGGTCGACCTCCATCAGAACGGGGCACCCGACGGGCGAAGACGACATCTGGTCCGGAGCGGGCAAGAGTTCCATGTCGGAGGACAGCTGGTCACGGGAAGCGATCGGCGGCGCGTGACCCAGGAAGGCGCCCGGCGGCTGCAGCGAAGCGTCCACTGCGGGCGTCGCCGGCGGGAGAACAGGCGGCGGCGGCGGCGGCGGCGCGTCGCCATGGGGCAAAATGGAAGGCAGCGTCGGTAACACCTGGGGATGAGGCGAGCCAATAGATGGGTCCCCAGGGCGCTGACCGGACGGCACCGTCACTGAAAGCAGACGGGGAGCGGCAGAACCCGTGCGACGACAGCGGCGCAGCTGATTGAGATGCCGACGCACCTCACCAGAGGCCCCCAAAACCAGATACATAGCGCGGCCGAGGCAGCGAAGAATGCGCCCTGCGAGCCAACGCTCTGAACCTCGATAGTTGCGATAGTAGACAACGTCGCCTGGAACAAAAGCAGGTGTCTGCCGCTGCACAGGAACCTGATGCGGCGGATGCAGCAAAGACATCAAGGTTCGATGAGGACGACCGTGGAGCAACTCAGCCGGCGAGCGACCATCTCGGGGCTGAGAGCGATACGAGGACAAGAAGAGCAATAACGCGTCCTCCCGAGAATGCGACTCTTTCAACTTCAACATCTGCGACTTGAAAGTCCGGACCAATCGTTCAGCGGCACCGTTTGACTGAGGCGAAAACGGCGCGGATGTCAGATGTTGAATACCATTGGCCTTGCAGAATGACTGAAATTCTGCGGACATGAATTGTGGGCCATTGTCGGAAACAATAGTCTGCGGAAGACCTTCAATGCAAAAGATAGCGGATAACGCTTGGATGGTGGCAGATGACGTCGTGGAAGACATCCGTACAACAAAAGGAAAATTACTGAATGAATCTACCACAACCAACCATCGAGCATTCCAAAATGGACCAGCAAAATCTATGTGTAAGCATTGCCAAGGGGAAGTGGCTTTCGGCCATGCAAAGAATTTCCGCGGTGGTGCGGATTGTTGTTCGGCACACGCCATGCAAGAAGAGCACATTTTCGTAATCGCAGCATCGATTCCGAACCAAGTACAGTGCTGACGAGCAAGTTGTTTCGTGCGCACTATATCCCAATGTCCTTGGTGGAGAAGCCGTAAGACAGAGGACTGTAACGAACGTGGTACCACGACCCGGGACTGATCATTATCAGAACGCAACAGCAAAACACCACGTCGAACAAAAAGTCTCTCCTTGCGAGCAAAAAATCGGCGAACCAACGGATCCTCGATCCGTGATTTCGACAAGGGCCATTGCGTAGCAACAAAACGCAAAACGGTAGCAAGGACAGGGTCAGCAGCTGTGGCTGTAGCCACACGACGAAAATCAATCGGAAACGATTCGACCACGTCATCAGTTTCCGAATCAATGAACATGCAAGCAAGTTCGGAATAATCGAATGCTCTATCCTCAGCAACAGGCAAACGGGACAACGCATCGGCGTTTCCGTGCTTAGCAGTGGACCGATACAAGATATCGTAGCGGTACTACGAGAGGAAAATAGACCAGCGAATGAATTTCTGCGCTGTACGTGGAGGTACAGGCTTGTTCGGATGAAAAAGCGACGTCAAAGGTTTGTGGTCTGTAATGATGGTAAAGTGACGACCATACAATAAATCATGAAACTTTGTAACACCAAATACGAGAGCCAAGGCTTCTTTCTCGATCTGTGAATAATTTCTTTGCGCAGACAAGAGCAATTTGGACGCAAAGGCAATAGGGTGATCATGCGATCCATCTTTGTGCACAAGCACAGCACCGATCCCGAAATCCGATGCATCTACCATTAACAAAAGGGGTTTCTGGGGATCGAATGGCGTAAGGCAAGTACTAGAAAGCAACGCCGATTTCAACTTGCGAAAGGCGCGTTCGCATTCCGTCGTCCAGACAAACGGAACACCTTTACGGCGTAAGCGATGAAGCAGAGCTGAAATGGAAGAGGCATCGCGCACATAGCGATGATAGTAATTTATTTTACCCAGCACACTCTGTAGCTGCTTCAAATTCTGCGGCGAAGGCAAGTCTTGTATGGCACGGAGGTGCTCTGGACTGGGATGTATGCCTTGGGCATTGAGTACATGGCCCAGATAGGGTAAGTCACGAGCAAAAAACACACATTTTTTCTTCCGCAAGCGAAGACCATTTTGGCGCAAGACCTGAAATAATGTTCTGAGATTGGCTAAATGTTCTTCTTCCATCTTTCCGAAGATCACAATATCGTCCAGATAGTTTGCTGCAGTAGGGACCAACGCACAAACAGTTTGTAGATATTGCTGAAACAATGCAGGGGCGGATGCACAGCCGAATGGCAGTCTTTTGAACCGATACTAACCAAGATGCGTGTTAACCACCAAAACGCGCTGGGATTCTTCGTCCACCGGTATTTGCAAGTACGCATCTGCTAGGTCCAACTTCTAAATATATTTACCCGGGCACAGTTTGTCAAAAAGATCTTCCGGGCGTGGTAAAGGAAAAGTTGCAATCACTAGTTTTGGATTCACCGTTGCTTTGAAGTCCACACAAAGTCTCAATTTTCCGGAAGATTTTGGCAAAATTACTAAGGGTGAGGCCCAGAGAGAAGCCTGCACTCGTTCAATTACACCTTGTGATTCCAAATCGTGTAATGTTCTTGTGACCTCATCACGCAATGCGTGGGGAACATTGCGCGCTCTGAAAAATTTCGATTGCGCGTTTACTTTCAGTTCCAAATGTGCTTTATAGTTCTTAGCGCAACCAAGGCCCGGTACAAAAATGTCTGCAAATTCTTCACATAGACTACAAACACTGGCTGAAGGCACAGTCTGGTTCACTGATAGGACCTGATTGACTATAGACAAGTTAAACAACCGAAATAAATCTAAACCAAACAAGTTCACTGCAGAAGAAGAACGAAGTACGTAAAATGACACAAGTTTTGTTTGTCTCTTGTATGTGGCAAGAAGGCTGCACTGTCCTAACACAGGGATATTCTGACCTGAATAACTATTTAACGTAACATTTGCGGCACGCAACGGAGGTGTGCCCAGTTGTTTGTACGTGTCTTTATTGATGAGAGAAACTGCAGCTCCGGTATCGAGCTGGAATGGGATCACGTTGCCATGAATGTCCAAATCTACAAAAAGTTTATTGTCCTGCTGACGACAAGAGCGACTGTCTCGTGCAATTTGAACAGACACTGGTACAGAAGCACTTGCTACTTGACGTGATTTCCTGCGACGTCGACGCACACTATTTGTGGGACGAACACAGTCACTGTTAGAGAGAGTGGCACTGGGCGGAGTGGTATTAACTACATGAATGTCCATGGGCGAAGGTTCACGAGCCTGAGTATTCTTGGTTCGATTCCGGCGCGAAGCAAAGGGCCTGGAATCGTTGTGAGTGTCCGATCTGAGCTTTTTCTGGCAAACACTCTGAACATGTCCTTGTTTATTACAGAAAAAGCAAATAGCTTGGCATGATGGGCAATTCTCACGCGAATGTCTAGTAGCACACCGCGGGCATGATTTTAGCACTGCATTTGCGTGCTGGCGCGGGACACGTGGCTGTGCGGACGTGCGCGAGGGTTGTTTACCGTTCCGTGCAGCTCGCCCGGCGGGCCGGTTAATGTGACACACGGCTGGCGAAGTTTCAAATGATTCCTGAGCAAAGTCAAGTGTGTCTTGCCTATCCAATATGTCTATCACTTGTTGAAGGGAGGGATTGACTAGTTTCAAAATTTGCTCCCGTATACGAACATCAGAAACGTTCTGTGCAATTGCATCACGTACCATTGTATCTGAATAAGGGAGTCAACATTCACACTCAAAAGCACAATCCCTTGTAAGGCCTTGCAAGGTTGCAACCCACTCCCGATTAGTTTGACCGGCCGTACGTTTTGTACGAAAGAACGTATACCTTTTTGCAACTACATTGACTGATTCTTTGAAATATGCATCTAATGCAGACAAAATTTCGTCGTAGGACAGAGTTGCTATGTCGTGTCGGGGAAACAATTTCACTATCACACGGTACGTCTGCACCCCTACACACGCCAATAAGTGAGGCTGCCGCTCATTACCCTGAATTCTGTAGGCAGCGAGATGGAATCCAAATTGGCGTGACCACTCTGTCCAGCTTTCCAGTGCCGCATCAAACTGATGAAACTGGGGTGCAACAGCATGTTGTGACTGTGGTAGCGGTGGAGCGGCGGCCGCCACATCGTTTTGCATTGCACGTTGACCCTGGACGAGCTGTCCAAGGGCATCCAATAAGGCCTGCGTCTGCTGATTCTGCAAGCGATAAAATTCGGACAGTACATCTGGAGATTGTGGCGAAGCCATGACAAGTAAATTAGAGCAATACAACCGTTAATTCTTCGTCGCCAAATTTGTAGTGTTGGCAGAAGAGCCAACACTGTTTTTCTAGAGGGGGCCGAAATGCACGCGTTTAATTACACGCTGAATGGCATGAGGTCTGGAACAGTTAAAGGAATTAATAGTAGCAAATGAAGTAAGTAGTTGATATAATACTTAACTTTAATCCACAATTGTAGAACATCTCTCGTTACGGTACATGCTTCATAATATTAATTATCAATTGAATACGGCGCCTTGCTAGGTCGTAGCAAATGTAGCTGAAGGCTATGCTAACTATCGCCTCGGCAAATGAGAGCGTATTTGTCAGTGAACCATTGCTATGAACGTCGGCTGTACAACTGGGGCGAGTGCTATTACGTCTCTCTAGACCTGCCGTGTGGTGGCGCTCGGTCTGCGATCACTGACAGTGGCGACACGCGGGTCCGGCGTATACTAATGGACCGCGGCCGATTTAAAGGCTACCACCTAGCAAGACATGGCGGTGACACCACAGAATCAGCCACCTTTTCACAAATGCATAGACCTCTCTAGCCGAGATGGCGCGCTTTCAGCTTTAGGCTGTCCCAGTAAACTGCTGCTCGAGCATTAGCATCGCACTCAGCGCTTTCTGTGTCAGAAGGGCGTGGAGGCGATGCCACGAGCAGTGAGCAGCACTGTCCTAGGGGAAGGTGGGGGGGCAGGTGGCCGTTGGGACTGATTTTCAGGAGAAGCAGGGGCTGAAATTCCCGTTGGGAGGAATCTGAGATTACGGTTTAACGCCTCTTTGGCGAGAAGGTATTTAGAGGAGGAGCTCATGTCATATTATAAAAGGACAGGAAAGGAAATACGGCGTTTGCATCCCGGCACTGCTTCGTAAAAAATCATAGGAGACCCAAATTAAGACAGCTGTTTGGGAATTTGAACTTTGTTCCTCCCGACTGGGCCGGCCACGGTGGCCGAGCGGTTCTAGGCGCTTCAGTCTGGAACCGCGCGAGTGCTACGGTCGCAGGTTCGAAGCCTGCCTCGGGCATGGATGTGTGTGATGTCCTTAGGTTAGTTAGGTTTAAGTAGTTCTAAGTTCTAGGGGACTGATGACCTCAGATGTTAAGTCCCATAGTGCTCAGAGCCTCCCGACTGCGGGTCAAATCCTTGAACATCTGTCACCTCGATCTGTCACTGTTCAGCCATTCCTAGTCGACTATCCTGTGGTTTCCCTGAATCACTTGAACTGAATGCTAGTGCCGTCTGTTTCATAATACAGCTCTAGTATTTTAGATCATCATCGAGGAGGCGTGACAACAGTCGCTGAAGGAAATAGAAGAGGCTCTGCTGGGATTGCAAAAGGCCGATATCTTTTAGCTCTTCTTTACCTTTACTCGTTTCAGTAAGGATTGTTATATCGGTTATGACAATTTTAGTTGGTGGCCCGATGCCCTACCTGACGTGTTTCCAAATAGGGCACTGTCTGCGTATGCAGGATTACGTGCTATAGTAGGAAGATTGTCCAGTTGGATGAGCTTTTAGCTTATGCATGGTAATTTTCAACAAAGTGCATCTCGTAGTCAGCCTAAAGTTAGCTGAAACAATGTAAAAAAAAAAAAATGAATTCACTTAATTAATACAAAAGTGCTCTGCAGTATTTGCACGTATCTGGACATGATTATTAGTAATAGGCCCCAAGTGGTCCTTATTCCTCGCTGCATACGGTATAGCACTGCATCAGTCAGTAAACTGTATGGTTGGGCAGTAACTTGCTGCCAGCGTGATGACCACTACAAGTTGTAGTTCTGCATCACTATGCGCATTTATTTCTGATAGCCAGTTTTAATCCGTATCGTCAGTGTCGCTCAAGTTACGACCGCAGTCGTAACAGTTTATCCTCTCGATTATCAAACCAGCACTTGATATAATTTAATCGATGGCACACTGATTTGTCCTGCTATTAAACAGATTTTTTTGTCCATACGTGTCCTTACTAACGGCTACATGAATTACCTCGTTTGGTAGTATTGTGCCCCAACATTGCTCCCTGAACCACGTAACACATCGACTATCATATATGACGCAGTCTCCAGCATTGGTAGCAGTCATGTTTTACCGAACAGCACGATTATACTGAAAAACAAAAGGCACTTTCCGCGCTACTAACTCGACCTGTTCTCCATATGGAAACTTCAGAATTCTATTCACAATAACAGGTTAAAAATTAGTAGTCTACTTTAAGTCACCATTTACGGTTGCGACGAAGTCGTTTGTTGTGAAAATTGGTCAGCAGATGCTTACAAAAAGCGAAAAACCGTGATTTAGCCACATTCCTACAATATTACTGACAATGCAAATTGACCTGTAACATCCTCTCATAGTACAGAAGCATCTAGCACTACGATCGCGTCCGCACAGCTTCCAACAGTTCGCGTAAAGATTATATTTTAAGAAAGTTACTCCAATATTTTAAATGACAGTTAAGCAGTGTTTTTATTCATAGATATGATACAACTCGTTCGTTTATGTTCTAAATTAAAGTATATTTCGAATCAGAATAGCTAGACTTACTTCGTGCATTAAAATGCTTCACTTGCATGTATCCGGCTTTTTTTATGTTTTTCGGCGTTTTATTGCCCAGTGACGTACTGTCCCGTACCAGTCTAATTGCTGTTACAGTATGACGCAGCCGACTGCGCATAGAGATCTGCGTGTACCTGTCGCTGGAAATTGGAAATCTGTAGGAAGTTCCCATGCGACCAAACTGCTGAGGTCATCGGTCCCTAAGCTAACGCACTACTTAATCTAACTTAAACGAACTTACGATAAGGACAACACACGCGCACCCATGCCCGAGGGAGGACTCGAACCTCCGACGGGGGACGCTGCGCGAACCGTGGCAAGGCGCCCAAGACCACGCGGCTACCCCCCCCCCCCCCGCCCCCCCCCCCCGCCCCCCCCCCCCCGCCGCATTCCATTTGCCGGCGAGAGCCGATAAAGATGCCAAACCAGTTAACAGACTGGTATCGCTCATATTACGGCTGACCCCGCGATTTTAGTCCCCGTTTGACGCAATGATTTACATTTTCTGTTTTCCTACACCATTTTAGGCGAATTCCACGATGTTTCATTCAAACAGTTGGCCTGTGGTCAATCTCATTATTGCTCCAATGACTTAAACGTCGACGGGAATTAAATGCCTTCGTTGGCCCCCCTCTCCTACACGGCAGTCGTTTTAACAAAAGAATTTGTCGATGTACTGAAGACAAAATACGCATTAGAATGAGTAATTGTAGTGATCAGTTGTGCAACAGTGGTGCATCATTTAACTGTGGAAGCAAGGTACCATATAAAAGTATCTTCAGTTACGGCTCTTCTTGTTATTAACTACTACCACTACTCCAACTACTGCTGCTCCTGATACTACTACTATTATTATTTTATTTATTTGTTATTATTGTTATATTATAGCATAGCGCACAGCATGCTGGCTTCCGAGACAGGCAGGTCAGTCAGACCCAGATCGAATCCGCGTGATAGGTTAACGACCGTGGGCTCGTGCAACGGCCAACATGAGAGTCGTTTTTAGGCTGCCTCACATACTCGTTTAGATCGCAGAACAAAGCTTACACGATGCAAAAACAGATGCCATACACGACTCCCCTCCCTTAGGTTACCCCGATGGCTCTGGCATCAGGAAGGGCATGAGGCCACTAAGTTAAATAATAAACTAAAAATCTGAGAAATCCTGAAGAATCGGGCGCTGTACTACAAGGGATAAACGGCGGGGGAGGACGATTTGTTATTGTTACTACACATTCTTGGGCATATCATTTTCCAGTAATTCAGAGACTTATATGATTCATCTACAAGAACGACGTGAGTTTTCTTCCTTATCAGTTTCATTGCTATTGACTGTATAGTATTTTGTCCAGAAACGTCTTACGTACTTCCCAATTTCCTCGCGCTGCTATCTGACCTCCACATTTATTTCCTCCTCTCTGGGTCACCGTAATCATCAAACGACTAAGTGATTTTGTTTCGTACACTTTTTACCCCATTTATTACAGAATATAACTAGCTATCTATGGGTAGGCTGGTCTGAATAACACTCTCTTTTCCTACGCGTAAACCAATCAGAAGTTTAAGATGGAGTCGTAACCGCAGTGGAAACAGACACTTTATCTGTACTGAGATCAGCAGTATACGTTAACTTATATCTCAAATAAACTCTCGAGACAAACAGTATATCACATTCCGAATTTCTCCCTAACTGATTAGATGTAACTGAAATATTGAACGTAACTGATGAAAGGAGAAAATATAAAAATGCAGTAAATGAAGCAGGCAAAAAGGAATACAAACGTCTCAAAAATGAGATCGACAGGAAGTGCAAAATGGCTAAGCAGGGGTGGCTACAGGACAAATGTAAGGATGTAGAGGCTTGTCTCGCCAGGGGTAAGATAGACACTGCCTACAGGAAAAGTAAAGAGACCTTTGGCGAAAAGAGAACCACTTGTATGAATATCAAGAGCTCAGATGGAAACCCAGTTCTAAGCAAAGAAGGGAAAGCAGAAAGGTGGAAGGAGTATATAGAGGGTCTATACAAGGGCGATGTACTTGAGGACAATATTATGGAAATGGAAGAGGATGTAGATGAAGATGAAATGAGATATGATACTGCGTGAAGAATTCGACAGTGCACTGAAAGACCTGAGTCGAAACAAGGCCCCGGGAGTAGACAACATTCCATTAGAACTACTGACAGCCTTGGGAGAGCCAGTCCTGACAAAACTCTACCATCTGGTGAGCAAGATATATGAGACAGGCTAAATACCCTCAGACTTCAAGAAGAACATAATAATTCCAATCCCAAAGAAAACAGGTGTTGACAGATGTGAAAATTACCGAACCATCAGTTTAATAAGTCACAGCTGCAAAATACTAACGCGAATTCTTTACAGACGAATGGAAAAACTGGTAGAAGCGGACCTCGGGGAAGATCAGTTTGGATTCCGTAGAAATGTTGGAACACGTGAGGCAATACTAACCTTACGACTTATCTTAGAAAAAAGATTAAGAAAAAGCAAACCTACGTTTCTAGCATTTGTAGACTTAGAGAAAGCGTTTGACCATGTTGACTGGAATACTCTCTTTCAAATTCTGAAGGTGGCAGGGGTAAAATACAGGGAGCGAAAGGCTATTTACAATTTGTATAGAAACCAGATGGCAGTTATAAGAGTCGAGGGACACGAAAGGGAAGCAGTGGTTGGGAAGGGAGTGTGACAGGGTTGTAGCCTCTCCCCGATGTTATTCAATCTGTATATTGAGCAAGCAACAAAGGAAACAAAAGAAAAATTCGGAGTAGGTATCAAAATTCATGGAGAAGAAATAAAAACTTTGAGGTTTGCCGATGACATTGTAATTCTGTCAGAAACAGCAAAGGACTTGGAAGAGCAGTTGAACGGAATGGATAGTGTCTTGAAAGGAGGATATAAGATGAACATCAAGAAAAGCAAAACTAGGATAATGGAATGTAGTCGAATTAAGTCGGGTGATGCTGAGGGAATTAGATTAGGAAATGAGACACTTAAAGTAGTAAAGGAGTTTTGCTATTTGGGGAGCAAAGTAACTGATGATGGTCGAAGTAGAGAGGATATAAAATGTAGACTGGCAATGGCAAGGAAATCGTTTCTGAAGAAGAGAAATTTGTTAACATCGAGTATAGATTTAAGTGTCAGGAAGTCGTTTTTGAAAGTATTTGTATGGAGTGTAGCCATGTATGTAAGTGAAACATGGGCGATAAATAGTTTGGACCAGAAGAGAATAGAAGCTTTTGAAATGTGGCGCTACAAAAGAATGCTGAAGATTAGATGGGTAGATCACATAATTAATGAGGAGGTATTGAATAGGATTGGGGAGAAGAGAAATTTGTGGCACAACTTGACTAGAAGAAGGGATCGGTTGGTAGGACATGTTCTGAGGCATCAAGGGATCACCAATTTAGTATTGGAGGGCAGCGTGGAGGGTAAAAATCGTAGAGGGAGACCAAGAGATGAATACACTAAGCAGATTCAGAAGGATGTAGTTACTGGGAGATGAGGAAGCTTGCACAGGATAGAGTAGCATGGAGAGCTGCATCAAACCAGTCTCAGGATTGAAGACCACAACAACAACATAAATTATAAAAATGGATGTATGTTTGTATGTATGTATCACATCTCCTCCTAAATCGCTGCACCGATTTCAACCAAACTTGGTACGCAAATCATGACTGTGAGGTAAAAACCACCCACCTGTCAAACGGGTGGGGAGGGGGGGAAAGCAGTGTAGCCCACGACGCGAGAGTAATATCCATACCTTATTTATCTACTATTTGAGAATGAGAGCACTTAGAGACTTGCAACAAACTTTGTACATAATTTTAAACTTGTACGAAACTTTTGTTCGCTGACGACCTTCAGACTATGATGAAAGGAAACAAGTTTGTCGCTTACTACATTTACGCTGTTCTTGCAACAAAACTGTCACATGAAGCATGACGTTTTAATTTATTACTTCTTACTATTAACTGCATTCGCGACAGAATATACCACCGAATACACCAGAAAAATTACATTATCGTATCTAGAATGAAATTTTCACTCTACAGAGGAGTGTGCGCAGATATGAAACTTCCTGGCAGATTAAAACTGTGTGCCGGTCCGGCACACAGTTTTAATCTGCCAGGAAGTTTCATATCAGCGCACACTCCGCTGTAGAGTGAAAATTTCATTCTAGAAACATCCCCCAGGCTGTGGCTAAACCATGTCTCCGCAATATCCTTTCTTTCTGGAGTGCTAGTTCTGCAAGGTTCGCAGGAGAGCTTCTGTAAAGTTTGGAAGGTAGGAGACGAGGTAGTGGCGGAAGTAAAGCTGTGAGGACGGGGCGTGAGTCGTGCTTGGGTAGCTCAGTTGGTAGAGCACTTGCCCGCGAAAGGCAAAGGTCCCGAGTTCGTGTCTCGGTCCGGCACACAGTTTTAATCTGCCAGGAAGTTTCATTGTCGTATGATACTCAGTTCAGGAGATACGAGTCATACGTAAAGATTGAGTGAAAATCTACCAAATCATGCAACACATTCAAATTTATTACTTCGTTTCTTCTAACTCTGTTCGCAACACTTTTCGCAGACAGTATCCACATTTGCCGCTAAATGTACCTACATAAATATATCATTGCATGACACATAATTTACGAGATATGACACCATAAACACTGAGATGCATGAGAAACTGCCGCTACATGCAGGACGTTTTATTACTTCCTTGCTACCAGCTCCATTTACAATACATTCCGCAGAGAGTAGGCACATATACCACTGGACGTACCTGCAAAATTAATTGATGGTACACCATATATTTTAGGAGATACGACATCATGAACATTAAGCTGCGTGAAAATGAAACTGCAGGGCGAAATTCTCTAGACATACAAGTGAAATGTGTATGCAAATACGAGTGAAAAACGTTAAATATGTGTGAAATACATTTGACATATGCGTAAGCGAGCAAAGCCACGGGTAAAAAGCTCATCTTATGCTCTCGGAACGATTTTGATCAAATTTTGTATACATATTAGTTACAGTCTGGGAAGAAATACTGTAGGGCTAAGAACCACCAGCTTCCTATTGGAGTGAGTGTGATAATGTGGAGAGAGAGAAGGGAGGACGAGGAGATGAACAGACCATGAGAGGAAAGGACGAGACAGGCAAAAGTTGGACAGAGATCAGGAAGAGGGAAGTGGTCAAAGAGAGGGGAGGGGGTGACGAAGAGATGGGCGTAGAGAGAAAAGGGAAAGAGATGAACAGGGAGAGGGGGAGGAGAGAAGTACAGAGAGAAGGAAGAGGAGACTGACAGAAAGAGTTGGAGGAGGAGATGGCGTTAGAGGGGGAGGAGGTGATGGAGAGTGGAGGTGGACAGAGAGAGGGGGTGGTGGAGAAGTACAGAGAGAGGGTAGGGTGGAACTGATGGACAAGGACAGGAGGAATGGATAGAGAGAGGAGGGAGGAGAGGCAAGATGAAAGGAGAGGGGATGAGTAGAGAGACATGGGAGGAGGAGGTAGAGGTTCACAGAGAAAGGGGGGCAAGAAGAAATGAATAGAGAGGAGGAAAGAAGGCAGAGAGAGGATGGAGGAGGAGATGGTCTAATAGGAGACTGGAATAGTTAGATACCTGAGCAACAGCGGGTTTCTCAGCTAATTAAACTATAAAACCTGACAATGCACAGCAGAGAACAAAGATTTTCCTTGGAAACGTCAGTATTTCGACACTGATTTAGTCGTCTGAATTTCATTTTGAACAACACGCGCTGAACGGTGTGCTCTGAAACACTTGGGCCTGCATGAGCATTGTACTATCGCTTCCAGGCGCCAGGCCATAACACTCTGCCCTTTGTCAAAGTCGCTTATGCCAGCGGATTTCCGCATTTGCGGCGCGGCTCGTGGTGAGAATGATTTCCCTTTTGTCTTTGCTCCGTTTATGTATTTTCCTTACCGCAGTATTTGCCCTCAATGTCTCCAGCCGGCAGTTGCTCTATTAGTGTGCAGTGGTCATAATATTTTGGCTTATCAGTGTACGTGGTTAAAAAAAAATGTAAAATGTCGTGTGAGTAGGGCCTCCCATTGGGTAGACCGTTCGCCGAGTGCAAGTCTTTCGATTTGACGCCACTTCGGCGACTTATGCGTCGATGGGGATGAAATGACAATGATTAGGACAACACAACACCCAGTCCCTGAGCGGTGAAAATCTCCAACCCAGCCGGGAATCGAATCCGGGCTCTTAGGATTGACATTCTGTCGCGCTGACCAATCAGCTACCGGGGCGGACACGTGGTAAAAACTTTACATGGACTGTGCAGATAGCAAATAATATCGCATGTTGCAGTTTTGTCGTTGCACAGGTTCATTCAGGCTATTCATCTACTGTAACAAAATAAGTGTGCTAGATGGTTTTCGACGCCGCATTTATCAACATTATGTGCCTTTGCAAGTGTAATAAAGGGTGCACAACGTCGGAACATTCGCATGTGATAGTGGCCCGGTGTTGGACTACATGGGAACGGGAAGACAGGCGTACTCGTCGTCAAGTTTCCGGTCGACCACTCTGATCAACAGAAGGGAGCCCTTCACATCGGCGTCTGCCATCACAAAATAAGTAACGGACTCCCTGTAACATTCTGTGTCATCGCGTACCATTAGTCGGCGACCAATCTTTCAATGTATTGGAGAGGCATAGCAGTGTTGCTCCAAACGTCATGATGTAGGGAGCTATCGTGCATAACTTCAGTTCACGGTTGAAAGTGATTGAGGGAACTCCGATGTCACAACGGCACGTCACAGCCGTCCTGTGTCCTCATGTGTTTGCTCTCACGCGACAGTATCGTGGTGTCATTTTTCAGCAGAACAATCCTCGTCCGCACTCGCCACTTTTCTCTATGAACTACCTGTGCATGTTCAGGTACCCCCGTGGCCAGCAAGATCCACAGGTCCGTCTCCCATAGAACACGTGTGGGCCAACTCAGACATCAACTATGTCTCAAAGCCAGTATCAAGGATATCAAGAACCAGTTACAACAGCTGCGGGCTACCTAGCCTCGGGAGAGGATACGAGGACTGTACTGCACTCTAGCCAACCGAATGAGTCGACACACCCAGACCAGAGGGGGCGAAATGTCACACTAATAAGTGGGTTCGTACTGCCAAGTTCTTTGAAAATTTGACTCGTTATTGTAATCACTGAAATAACATCACACACTTTCTGAACCCGTGAAGTTTCATCACGTTTCCACCTTCCCCCTTCCAGATACTTCACTTTTTTGTCAGAAAGTACAGAATTTACTGAGTGAGTCCGTGTGGTGCCGATGCGACCTGGTGTACGTGCCGTTGGTACAGAGTCGCAGACTCGGCAGGACTGGAGGCGTACAGTCGCCGCCGCCACGTGGTACTCCGCCCTCGCCCGGATTGGCGTCGTTCCAGCGGCCACGCGCGCCGCGTCGATACCGTGGGGAGCCGCCGGGCCAGCCTGACCCCTCCCTTGTCTCTCGTAAAAATCTTACTCCCTCCCACGCAGCCGCCTTGCTCGAGCTTCAGACAATATTCTACAGCCACGGCGGTCCACGCGGAGGCGATTTTCCGTAATCACTGTCGCAATTTACATCCACATTACTTCGTACCGCCTTCGTGTATTATTTATGAGTTCTTCGAGAACAAGACATGCATCTTTCCGGGTCACAATCCCTGTACGTGTAAAGTAAAGTACAGTGGTGTGGCTGTTACTTGGAATGTTGGAATGTATTTCCATACAGGAGCTGGTCTCACTTTGGATGGAGAACCCGTGCTACCCGATAGAAGATACATTCCCTACTGTTTTGTGGTTAGAATGTGGATACTTCTCCTTCTTCTAAAACTGTGACTGATTTTGCCCTTAACCAGCACGGCGCTTCCACAATACGCCAACACCCTAACCACTGCAGCACGGCGTCTTTCTTAAGACATGCTGCTCGTATTTCAGTACTGGTTGTTAACAGCTAACTACGAGTATTATCGAATAACTTTTATCACTTTTTCAGATAATTTGCGATTTATTTAATACTTTATGTCATTACTACAGGGTGCCAGTAATTAAAGTTCCAGATTCAAAACGCTGTAGAAATAAAACCGTCGCTCATAATAACGTCAAATTTGACCAGAATATTATTGACGCATTGAGAAACATCATGGAACACAAAAGAAATGAAACTTTTTTCAGAAGATGGC
This sequence comes from Schistocerca serialis cubense, assembly GCF_023864345.2. Classification (NCBI taxonomy): domain Eukaryota; kingdom Metazoa; phylum Arthropoda; class Insecta; order Orthoptera; family Acrididae; genus Schistocerca; species Schistocerca serialis. The sequence continues at coordinate 586,633,530 of NC_064639.1, forward strand.
GCTGTAAGCGCCAGAATATGCACACCAACTGTCGCGAGATAGACGGCTATTCCTCAGTTTGCGTCCGAGATGCCCCAATATGGCTGTCTCCATGAAGGATCGTGCTGCTGGTAAAGATCTTTCACTGGAACGGTGACTGTGCGTCACTGCCCAGCTGAAGTTCCGGTCACTCGAAGTTATGAAGAAATGCATTTGTCCGACGTCTGCCAAGGGCCTGGAGAAAATGATTACAAAATTGGAAATGATTTGATCGTCTGTACATGTAGGACACATTTACCGATTTCCGTCCCAGTCGGATAATTCCTTGGTGGTTTTTTCTTTTTTCTTTTTTGTCTTAGAGTGTACGACCAGGCGATCTGCCTTTACACAAACAATCTGTTTCTCAGAATTGTTCATGCATCGTCTAATGCTCTCTATTGTAAGAGGATACACACCGTACCTAGCACGAAAGTTACGCTGGACACAAAACGCTTACAGTTGTCGCGACACCATTTTTACTAGAGCTAAAGTGGGCGCACATTGCTACTACGTAGCGGGTGCCATGGAAAAGTCGAGAGTTTGCTCTTTCCAACAGTACGTCGTTCAGGCATACAATAATATAATAGTTATTTATAATTTTAATTAATATTGTGTTTATACTGGTTGCTGGTGAGGAGGAAAGTTAGTTATTAGTATTTTATTAATGATCTCATTCACAAGCAGCCATACCACAGTCATCACAGTCGCTCAAGAAAGTTATAATTAAGCTTTACTTGTTTAATCAGAATCGGACGACGACTCTGCTTGTCCGCAGTTCTCGATGACTCGAAGCGATCTGCAATCCTGTGTAAATAAAATGTCTTGGTTTTCTTGCGTTGCGTAGTCAGTCGGGAAACCTCAGATCAAGCGGAAAGTTTGCTTTGATAGAGTTTAACTATCCGATGAAATAATGGAACACTTGGATCTAATAATTGCAGGTTCGTTTCCAATTCATCGCAAGTTCCCTTCTGATTACCAACGAAACGACACCTCCGTGCAAATTTCCAGTTAGAGAATACACGTACAATGAAATTCCTTACACACTCAGTATATATTTTCTTGAGTGGCATACAATATATTTTCAATCTCTTTCTTCCAGTAATCTCGATAGCAAAATTACAATTATTCAATGCGGCTATTCGGCACGGAGAAGATCCCAGAAGTTCCCTCAACACACCAGAGAGAATATTACAAAGAGTAATTATGCGCTCATGGAATAATAATAGTACTGTACTACTTTGCGCCTCGATTCTGCGAGTATATAGATGGTCAAGTAGGAAGCGTAATTCACTCATAGAATTTTGCAGGGATAAGGCCGTAATGGCATCGTCAAAACTTATAAATATACGCAGCACGGCACCGTCACATAGATCTAAAATACGGTGCAGAATAGGCCACACCATCCACACAGTCATTTTTTTTTTTTTTTTTTTTTTTTTTTTTGAGTTGCAAAAATGACTGTGTGGACGATGTGGACTATTCTGCACCGTATTTTAGATCTATGTGACGATGCTGTGCTGAATATATTTATATGTTTTGACGATGCCATTATGGCCTTATCGCTTTAGGACATCGTGTAGAAAAGATCTGAGGATGGTCATTGCTGAGTGAAACCGGTCATCGTCGAAAGAATTGATATTGTGATCAAAGACTGGAATAAAAACAATCGACAGTATTGGATCACTGTTCATATACGCGACTATGTCGCAGCTGGTCAATCATACAACAATGCCTAAGGAGTAGGTTGGACGTTAAACTGTACTACTCAGTGTGCATGGGTGTACAGGTGTGATACTGTTGGTTGCGTAAACCCATCCACCACGGCAAGGTCATACCACATCGGATGGGAAAAATCGATTTTTAATTGTTCTGAGGCCAAAAACCGCATAAAAAGCGTCAATCACTTCGGTTTTTAATTGTCCTCAGGCCAAAAACAGAATAAAACATCAATCAAAATCAAATCCGATTATTAATCCGTGTGACTGGCGCCAAACATGTTCTCTGTGCTGTTCACCGTTTTCTGCAGCAAGTTGAAATCGAAAAACAACTGATCGAAGTGTTCTCGGAGTCACGTTCAGAATGTGTTTCGCAATGCGTGCCGTCAATGTAGCTAATTTTGCAGTCGGAACACTGAATACAACATCTTTCAGATAGCCCCACAGCCAGAAGTCACACGGACTAAGATCAGGTTATCGGAAGAGCCAGGCTCTAGGGAAATGGCGGCTGATAATTCTAGCAATTCCAAAATGGCGCTTCAGCAGCTGCTTAACTGGATTTGCAATGTGCGGAGGTGCGCCATCTTGCATAAAAATGATCCCGTCCACACACCCACGCTGTTGGAGAGCTTTAATGACGTCGTTGCGCAAAAGACACTCATAGCGCTTACCAGTGACGGTACAGCTAACAGGGCCGGAAGCACCAGTCTCTTCATAAAAATATGGCCCTATGATAAATGACGCCGTAAACCTCGCACCACACAGTGACCTTTTCAGGGTGAAGTGGTACTGGTTGATTTGCGTGGGGATTTTCCGTTGCTCACATTCGACAATTCTGTGTATTGACATATCCTATCAGATGGAAGTGGGCTTCGTCTGACCACAAAATCGTCTAAGGCCAATCATTGTCCTCTCCCATGCGAACAAGAAATTCTAAAGCAAAGTTCTCTCTTGCTGGCAGATCAACAGGAAGCAACTCGTTCACATGGGTAATTTTCAAGGGATACAAAGAAGGATGTTTCGTAGGATTTTGCGCACCGTGCTCACGGATATGTTCAAAGTTCGGACAATTCTCCGTACACTACACGTTTGCACACCACCACTTGTCTCCTCCTGCAATGCTGTGGCCAATGCTTCCACTGACGTCGAATCAATTCGTTTCCTCCCTCTACCAGATTGCACACCAAAAGAATCCGTCTTTTCGAATCTCCTAATCATTTTCTCCAGACCCACGGCAGTCATCGGACCAACGCCTTTTTTCAAAGCCTTCAGCGTCCGGAACTGCTGCAGAGCGACGTGTGCACAGTCATCATTCTTGTAATACAGCCTTAGAAGCAGTGCGCCATCCTGCATCGAGACAATCATGGCGAACGTAGCAGACGCGAAAGGAGGAAAAGCTATGTACCCGGCGTGTTTACACCAACTTCAAATGGTCGCGCGTATGACAGGTGTTTTCATTTACGTATTCTGACACATACAGCACCATCTATTGATCAATTTTCACACTACTTTTCTTCTTCTGTCATACGTTTTTCCCCTTCCCGATAATATTCCGTTGCAGTCTGACGTCATTCTGATCAGTGGTGTTATTTCTACAGCGTTTGAAAGTTTAACTTTAATTACAATCAGCCTGTATAATCAGATGAGGGAAAATTATGAACATGCTCTTTCTGGAAATTTGGTAGCAGTCTTTTCCCAAGTTCAAAAAATGGTTCAAATGGCTCTGTGCACTATGGGACTTAACATCTGAGGTCATCAGTCCCCTAGAACTTAGAACTACTTAAACCTAACTAACGTAAGGACATCACACACATCCATGCCCGAGGCAGGATTCGAACTTGCGACCGTAGCAGTCGCTTGGTTCCGGACTGGAGCGCCTAGAACAGCACGACCACCGCGGCCGGCCCTAAGTTCAAGCCGAATGGGTGCATTTACCGCTGAAAAATTATCATCCTATTCGACCCACTCACTTGCCCACTCACATTAATGTGACCAACTGTCAAAAGCTTGAATAATGACATTTTGCTTCGCGGATCGCTGCAAGACGTGCAGGAAGAGAGTCAGTGAGGTTCTGGAAGGTACCGGCAAAGATGCGGAGCAATGCCGACTCCAGTGCCGTGGTCAGCTGCACAACTCGTAGTTTCTCGGCTGAGGATCTATGGCAGTAACAGCCTGATCGAGTAGGTCCCACAGATTCTCGATTGGATTTAAATCAGGGTAGTCTGGTGCTCAGGGAGATGTAGAGTCGTCCGATGCTCTTCGAATCACGAACGTACACCGTAAGCTGTGATTAACAAAAACAAAACAAAAAATGTTGGTAGAGCACTTGCCCCCGAAAAGTAAAGGTCACGGGTTCTAGCCCCGGTCCAGCGCACAGTTTTAATCTTCCAGAAAGTTTCATATCAGTGCACACTCCGCTGCAGAGAGAAAAATTTACTCTAGAAACACCACCCAGTCTGTGGCTAAGCCTTGTCTCCACAATATCCTTTCTTCCAGGAGCGCCATTGTTGCAGGGTTCGTAGGAGAGCATCTGTGAAGTCTGGAAGGCAGGAGACGAGGTACTGGCAGATATTAAGCTGTGAGGGGGGATTATGGGTCGGGCTTGGGTAGCTCAGTCGGTAGAGCACTTTGCCCGCGAAAGGCAACGTTCCCGAGTTCGAGTCTCGGTCCGCACACAGTTTTAATCTGTCCGGCAGTTTCATATCAACGCACACTCCGCTGCAGAGTGAAAATTTCATTCTCAGAATAGTCTCCAGTCTCCATTCGGCCATCCTGATTTACGTTATCCGCGGTTTTACATTCTTGTCAGACTAGGTCTGTAAGTATTTAAATGCCTGTATATATGAACTATGTTTTTTGTTCTCAAACTATAACCCTATGACATGTCTAACATCCTTTTAAAAGTGATTAGCGAACGAACAGAACTGCTTCTATTACCACTATTGATGGTTTTGTTGTGCTGCGACAGATATAGCATCAGCAGAGAGCATTCCAAAATGATGTCTGACACCGAGTTGCGTATGAAATAGTTATGTGTCATCGAATTCCTCATTGTTAAGCGAAGTACGTCAGCTAAAATCCATCGACGTTTGCTGAAGGCGTACGGGGACGACATAGTAGACATTAATAATGTGAGGTGGAGGGTGCAGCGTTTCAGTAGTGGCGAAGAGCATGAACACAAGACACGTCCCAGTCAACTCTGCTCAGAGTCTCAATCAATTCATCCATGATGATCGGTGGAATACAACATAGGTACAGCTGTAAAACTACTGTAGTCTCCCGTAGAGTACCATAAGTAAGCGAAGACTACGGTAGTTTTCCTAGTGGCTTTGGTCTGTTAAGGTCGTACCTGCGTAACATGTACATTAGAATGTTGCATACCTATAAGGCGTTAGCCCATAACGATCACCTAGTTACGTATTCAATTATTGCCTTACTTGATTTGCCTAAAACCCGGGAATGGTTAACCATCTAGAAAGTGGGTGAGGATATATAAAGGACCGGGTAACCTACAGAACGTTTTTGTTCTCCATTGTTATCCTCCTATCTGTTACTTGAGAGTAAACAGAATCTAGAGCAAAACTGAAGTTTTCAATGTTTAATTCAGGTTCAATTCGAAAATTGTTGATTTATAATCTGAAACAGAGGGTCGTAGTAAAAATAAAGAAAACAATATACACCTATAACATAACGCTAGAAAACGCAGTTTCCTCAACAAAAAGGTAAAATAAAATTTAAAAAATCGCAAAACGAAAATATATCAAACATCGCTTCAGTACTTCGTTGGATTTATATAAAAAATACTTCTGTTACTTGTAAACAACTTCCGAATTTATCAATAATAACAGGTAACTCTTGCATTTGATCGCGATTAAGAACACTGCATTGAGTACAAATATATCATCAACAATTTTATATTTTTTATGCTTTTGCTTGTAGACTGTATTTGCATCAAAAATAATTGCTTTGGTTACATAAAAGCGCACAAGTTACGCGATCAAATAATTTTTATTACTTATGAAATGCAATTTATATTCTTTAAGGATATATCATACACAATGGACTAACAGTAAATGCTGTGCCGTTCTAAATATGTGAAAAACAACCAACCAAACAGACAAAAAAAATAAAGTCGACGGTTCCCAGTTTCTCTCTTACACATTCTTTTACGTTTCTATCCCTACCAGTCATATCAATACTACCGGTAATCGAACCATTTACTACGTCTTTTGCGCACTGCACCAAAATTACCGAACCGTGGTTTTCGTAGAGCGCAACTCTAGACACAGGTATCGTATACAGGGTGAGTCACCTAACATTACCGCTGGATATATTTCGTAAACCACATCAAATACTGACGAATCGATTCCACAGACCGAACGTGAGGAGAGGGGCTAGTGTAATTGGTTAATACAAACCATAAAAAAATGCACGGAAGTATATTTTTTAACTCAAACCTACGTTTTTTTAAATGAACCCCGTTAGTTTTGTTAGCACATCTGAACATATAAACAAATACGTAATCAGTGCCGTTTGTTGCATTGTAAAATGTTAATTACATCCGGAGATATTGTAACCTAAAGTTGACGCTTGAGTACCACTCCTCCGCTGTTCGATCGTGTGTATCGGAGAGCACCGAATTACGTAGGGATCCAAAGGGAACGGTGATGGACCTTAGGTACAGAAGAGACTGGAACAGCACATTACGTCCACATGCTAACACCTTTTTATTGGTCTTTTTCACTGACGCACATGTACATTACCATTACCCTACCTTTAGTTTGTTAATAACAGTAGGAATTGTTCCATTTAAAAAGGTGTATGTTTGCACAAAAAATACCTGTTGATGGGCTAACAGTATGAGCCCCTGAATAGCAATGCAATCTGTGAAAACTGCGCATCAACAGCACTTTAAATTTCCGCAATATTTGCGGTGCAAGTTGTAGGTAATTCAGCCGGTATATAACTACAGGGTGGTCGGAAATTCCCGTTACAGACTTCTAGGACTTGTAGAGGAGAGTGAGTACATCGTATTTTGAATAGGAACCCATGTCCGGTAGCGTCATCCAACGAGACTGTCTATCTATCTATTGCTTGAGCCTTGTCCCACAGTTACGCAGGGTCAGCCATCGTTAATCGGATTTGGCATGTTAATGGTTAAGGGGTGGCCAGATGCCCTTCCTGCCGCCATCCCATACCCCCTGGGACGGAATTAGTGTACCCCAACTGTCTGCATCTAGTGTAATCCATGGAATAGTGTAAATGTGTTCAAATGTCTGCGAGCCGTGTAACTGAGACGGAACATGGGGACCAGACCAGTATTCACCCAGCGGTATGTGGAAAACCGCCTAAAAACCGCATCCAGGCTGGCCGGCACATCGACCGTCGTCGTTAATCCGCCGGGCGGATTCGACCCGGGGCCGGCGCGCCTACCCGAGTCCAGGAAGCAGCGCGTTAGCGCTCTCGGCTACCCTTGCGGGGCAGCCAACGAGACTACAGAGCGTCAAAGTTACAGGCGCGGGCGTCTGTAACTCTACGTATACACGGGGTGATTCCGTGATGATGTTACAGACTTTCTAGGATGATGGAGAAAGATAAATGTATTAATTTGAAGTAAGGATCCCTCTACTGGAAACGAACGAGTCGAAAGTTATAAACTAAAACCGTTCTGATACCTCTGACAGTTGAATACATGTACCGGTTCTTGTGTTCCGAAGAGTGTAGGCTTAGTAACTTTCAGTGGTGGTAGTGTGGGCAAAACGAGAAAAAATGTCCAATAAACGTGGGCTCTAAATTGCATACCTGAGGAGCTATGACCGTTCGTTCATCTTCGCTAATGTGAAACACATCTCCTCTACTGAGCAAGTGTTCGTAGCTGTTAAGGTACGCACTTTAGAGCCTACATTTATTGGACATTTTTTCTCGCTTTTGTGCACACTACCACCACTGAAAGTTAAGAACCCTACACTCTTCGCAACACAAGAACTCGTACATGTATTCAACTGTCAGAACTATCAGAACGGTTTTCGTTTATAACTTTCGACTCGTTCGTTTCCGTTAGAGGGATCCTTACTTCAAATTAATACATGTATCGTTCTCCATCATCCTAGAAAGTCTGTAACATCATCACGGAATCACCCCGTGTATACGTACATTTACAGACGCCTGCGCCTGTAACTTTGACGCTCTGTAGTCTCGTTGGATGACGTTTCCGGACACGGGTTCCTGTTCAAAATACGATGTGCTTACTCCCCTCTACAAGTCCTAGAAGTCTGTAACGGCAATTTCCGACCATCCTGTATGGCTTGGTTTTATGGACTGCCTTATGTTTTTTATCTTGGAGGTAAATATCGTTTTCCAAAATGGTCAGGAGCTTCGAAAAAGTCTCCTTTTCCATTCTAATGAAACTACGAAACAGATTCGTATCTCGAAATCGCCGCGATCAAAAACGTTACTACAGAGTGACGGCAGTCGATACACATCGATATTATGCTTGCGTAAACTGTCATGAGACACTATGCCTTTAGCTACAATGTCAAACCGAAAATGAGACGGAGATTCGGTTGAGATAACGAATAACTTTTACTTGATGTATCTCAGATAGTTGTACAGCATTACGTTGTGTTTGTCTCCCAGGAATTCGCCATCCAGCCAGCGACGAGTCCAGAATCTTCTTTGCGATTTTCTACGGCCTTCTTCGAGAGTTGCGAATAGAGTTAGCGCAACTATTTTACGCGCGTCCATTTTCGTAAAGAAAATGTGTGATCTGCTCGCCAGATGTAGCCGGGAATTGCTGCTGGATAGCGCTGTGGTCGCAAATCACGATGATTGTGCTGTGTTCCGTGAGATGTGACAGGTCGTTTCAGAGCGTGCAGATACCACGATGGACGTCACGTCTGGCGTGATTCGCGACGAGAAACACTTCCAGTGTGAAGACTGCTTTTGTTAGTTGTACCGAAATATTTTTTGCTAAGGGGGTAGGATGTCAAACGGGCCGACTTGGAGCAGGAGAGGCACCACAGGACATTTTAATTTCCACTGTCTATACTTTTACAAATAAATTCATAAAACTTTGTCAGCATGACCAGGAAGGATTCAGGATTCACACTCATAGCAGTGGAAGTTCAAAAACATAACAAAATAATTTTTTTTACTTGTGAAATTTCATCATTCTTTCCGCTTACTATTGGCTGCATTTGTTCCTATAGGTACATTTTTCTTCACAAGTAAGAGAGACTCTTTGATGAATTTTGCACAGCATACAAACCATACTTACAGGTGTATGAAACTCTAGAATCTATTTAATTTATAAAAAAAAATGAATGAGCTGTTACGTTTTAAACTTTCTTCTTCTTCTTCTTTCGATTTCGGCCATCTTTGGACCACGTTCAACAATTCACTTGCCCGGCTTTTTGATCTTTTTTTCTCTCTTCCCAATATTTCCTCATCATTTTCGAGTGGTTCCTCCTCCGCTCTTCCGACCATTTCCTGTTATTATTCTTTAGTTTCGTTTCTTCTGGAAAACACTTAATTTCGTTCACTATTTGTCTAAACTTTTCCCTGTCCCTGATTGACTCACGGGTGACATTAAAATAGGCCAAATCCTTTTTCACCATCTGTATCCATTTATTGTTGGTTTTTTCGTTCCTGTTACTATGTTCAAACACTTTTCTTGTTAGTCTGTTTCCATCCATCCTCGACAGGTGACCATAAAACGTTAGTCTGCGTTTACGCATTGCCTCACTCACTTTCTCAATAGTTTTGTATATTTCCTTATTACTCTTTAGCTTGTACTCTTCTCCAATCTTTCTCGGTCCTAATATTTTTCTCAAAATTTTCCTTTCTTTCTTTTCCATGTTTTCTATTTCCCCCTTTTTGTTAAGAGTTAGGCACTCCGATGCATATAGGCATTCTGGTCTAATGACAGTTTTATAATGTCTTAATTTAGCTTGAATCGAAATGTTTTTTTTGTTATATATGTCTTTGGTTTTTTGAAAAGCAAATTCCATTTTCCTTGCTCTCGCCTGGTTTGCACTCTTGTCTAAACCATTCACTTGAATTATTTCACCTAAATACTTAAATTTTTCTACTCTCTTAATATTGCCGTATTTAGTAATAAGATTTTTCTTGTTATTTCTATGATTAGACATATACACGGTTTTTTCAAATGAAATCTGCAGTCCAGCTCTGGCCGAAACTTCTTGTAGTTTCTCCAGGTAGTTCTGAGCTATTTCTTCGTTTTCTGTAACTATTGCCAGATCGTCTGCAAAAGCTAAACAGTCCACTTCTATTTTTTCTTTTTTTGTTCCAATTCTGATGTCATTCTTGGTGCCTTTGAGTTCTTCTTTCCATATTCTCAATATCTTTTCCAGTACGCAGTTGAAGAGGATTGGGGATAAACCATCACCTTGTCTAACACCTGTTTTAATTTCGAACTTCCTTGAAATTTCACCCATAAATTTAACTTTGGCCTTACTGTTTGTTAGCGTCTGTTTGATAATTTGAATTGTTTTCGTATCGACCCCAAATTCTTCCAATACTTTCAGTAATGTTTCTCTATCTACCGAGTCGTATGCTTTTTTGAAATCTACAAATACTATTGCAAATCTCTGGCCTCTTGAGATTCTGTAACGAATTAGTGTTTTCAGGTTAAATATTTGTTCAACACAGGATCTACCTTGTCTAAAACCTGCTTGATATTCACCTATTTTTTTATCCAGAACTGGCTCCACGATTTGAAGTAATTTCCTTGACAAAATTTTGTATCCTACTGGTAGTAGCGAGATCCCTCTATAATTATTAACATTCATCTTATCCCCCTTTTTGTGTAGTGGGTGTATCAGGGCACACTGCCAGTCTTCAGGAATTCTTTCTTCGTCCCAGATCTTCTTAAACATATGTTCCAAAACTTGTGGGAGGTTGGTATCCATTATTTTTAGGATTTCTGGTACTATGGAGTCTTCACCTGGGGCTTTATTGTTTTTTAGACTGTGTATTATGTGTTTTATTTCTTCAGCGTCTGGAGGTTTTGACTCGGTATTAGTATTTCGGTGGTTTTCAAAACTCATTTTATCTTTGGGTGGTTCACAATTTAGTAGATTCTTATGTTTAGAAAAAAATCAAATTTTGTAGTTAATTATCTCAATTTTTACCACAGTTTTTAATAGATTTGGAAAATTCTAGAGTTCATACACCTGTAAGTATGGTTTGTATGCTGTGCAAAATTCATCAAAGAGTCTCTCTTACTTGTGAAGAAAAATGTACCTATAGCAACAAGTGAAAAAATGATGAAATTTCATATCTAAAAAAAATTATTTTGTTATGTTTTTGTACTTCCATTGATATGAGTGTGAATCCTGAATCCTTCCTGGTCATGCTGACAAAGTTTTATGAATTTATTTGTAAAAGTATAGACAGTAGAAAATAAAATGTCCCGTGGTGCCTCTCCTGCTCCAAGTCGGCCCGTTTGACGTCCTACCCCCCTTAATGTAAGATTTTCAGACGGTATGATGGACAGTGCACTGGTGACGGGTGGCGTGTGTGCTTCGGTGTGTGCCAACAGAGCCGAGCGCGCAGTGGCGGTGCACGCGCTGCGAGTTCTGCACGCGCGGCGAGGCGGTGCGGCGCGTGCTGCAGCTGATCTCGAACGAGCTGCAGATGGTGGAGGCGGGCGACAGCGTGGAGGCGCGCGAGACGCTGTTCCGCAAGTACCGCAGCGTGCTGCACCCGCGCCACGCCTACATGTCGCAGATGCGCCACTCGCTGTGCCAGCTGTACGGCCGCGTCGACGACTACCTGCTCGACGACCTGCCCGACGTGCTGCTCGAGCGCAAGGTCGACCTCTGCCGCGACCTGCTCGCCGTCGCTGACGTCGTCGAGCCGGGCCTCTCGCGCCTCAGAGGTAGGCGCAAACGGACACTTCCCTGATGCACTGATTAGCTTACTTAACCCTCTGAGTTCCAACAATATGAAAAAAACCTCTGACGGAAAAAAAATCGCAACACCAAAAAATAATTAATGTTGGGTAATGAAATTTTGTAGGTAATGAAATTTTGAGTAGGTATCAAAATCCATGGAGAAGAAATAAAGACTTTGAGATTCGTCGATGACATTGTAATTCTATCAGAGACAGCAAAGGACTTGGAAGAGCAGTTGAACGGAATGGACAGTGTCTTGAAAGGAGGGTATAAGATGAACATCAACAAAAGCAAAACGAGGATAATGGAATTTAGTCGAATTAAATCGGGCGATGTTGCGGGAATTAGATCAGAAAATGAGACGCTTAAAGAAGTAAAGGAGTTTTGCTATTTGGGGAGCAAAATAACTGATGATGGTCGAAGTAGAGAGGATATAAAATGTAGACTGGCAATAGCAAGGAAAGCGTTTCTGACGAAGAGGAATTTGTTAACATCGGGTGTAGATTTAAGTGTCAGGAAGTCGTTTCTGAAAGTATTTGTATGGAGTGTAGCCATGTATGGAAGTGAAACGTGGACGATAAATAGTTTAGACAAGAAGAGAATAGAAGCTTTCGAAATGTGGTGCTACAGAAGAATGCTGAAGATTAGATGGGTAGATCACATAACTAATGAAGAGGTATTGAATAGGATTGGGGAGAAGAGGAGCTAGTGGCACAACTTGACTAGAAGAAGGGACCGGTTGGTAGGACATGTTCTGAGACATCGAGGGATCACCAATTTAGTATTGGAGGGCAGCGTGGATGGTAAAAATCGTAGAGGGAGACCAAGAGATGAATACACTAAGCAGATTCAGAAGGATGTAGGCTGCAGTAGGTACTGGGAGATGAGGAAAGCCGGTCGTGGTGGCCGTGCGGTTCTAAGCGCTGCAGACCGGAACCGCGGGACTGCTACGGTCGCAGGTTCGAATCCTGCCTCGGGCATGGATGTGTGTGATGTCCTTAAGTTAGTTAGGTTTAAGTAGTTCTAAGTTCTAGGGGACTGATGACCTAAGATGTTAAGTCCCATAGTGCTCAGAGCCATTTGAACCATTTTTAGATGAGGAAGCTTGCACAGGATACAGTAGCATGGAGAGCTGCATCAAAGCAGTCTCCGGACTGAAGACCACAACAACACCAACAACAATGAAATTTTGGTAATACGTTTGTCTAGTGGCATTGCAAGATCACAGATTAATGTATTGCGAGATAAGCCATTGCAAATGTGAAATAACCTGTGTAACTGCAGAATGTTGAATGCAAGCACGCAAATGGCGTTGTGTTGTCCATGTGGCGAATATCAGCTTGTGGGGTGGAATTCCATGCCTGTATCACTTGGTCGGTCAATATAAGAACGGTTAATGCAGTCTGTGTTTGACGCTGGACTTGTCGCCCGATGATGTCCCATATGTGCTTCACTGGAGACAGATCTGGTGAGCGAGTAGACCAAGCAAACATGTCCACTACCTGTAGAGCAAGCTGGGTTACAACAGCGGTATGTGGGCGAACGTTATCCTGTTGGAGAACGATACGTAGAATGCTGTTCATGAATGGCAGCACAACAGGTCGAATCACCAGACTTCGTACAAATTTGTAGTCAGAGTGCTTGCGGTAACCACGAGAGTGCTCCTGCTGTTATATGATATCACATCCCCGAAAATAACCCGAGATGTAGATCCAGTGTGTGCAGCGTGAAGACAGGTTGGTTGTAAGCTCCCAACCTGTCTCCTTCTAACCAACATGCAGCCATCACTGCCATGGAGGCAGAACCAGCTTTCATCAGAAAACACAACAGACCTCCACCCTGTCCTCCACTGAGCTCTCGCTCGACACCACCTGTGTCGCAAATGGCGGCGGTTTGGGGTCAGTGTAATGTGCAGTACAGGGTATCTGGCTCGGAGCTGTCCTTGAAGTAACCGATTTGTAACAGTTCGTTGTGTCACTGTACCACCAACTGCTGATCAGAATGTCGCCGCAGATGTACTACGATGCACCAGCGCCATACACCGAACACCATGGTTTTCCCTCTCGGTAGAGCCACGTGGCCGTCCGGAGTCCGGACTTCTTGCGACCGTACGCTCTCGATACCCCCGCTGCCATCAATGGTGTACAATGGCTACATTCGTGCCAAATGTGTCTGCAGTATCGCAGAAGGAATACCCAGCTTCTCATAGCCCCATTACACAACGTCGTTCAAACTCAGGGGCGGTGTTGATAATTGTGTCTTTGTCGTCGTAAAGGCACCACTGACCAATATCAGCTCACAGCGTGCAATCTCAAAGGCAGCTAACGCTCACGACCGTTATAGCGTCTATTTAAGGCAAATCTGATTTGCTTCCTCATAGAGGCTCTACTAGCGCCACTCTTATGTGACTAGTGCGAGATTTGAATAGATAGCACATTTCAGATGTATAAACACGGTTACCAACTTTCGATGTCCCACAACTCTTTCTTGGTGCTGCGATTTTCTTCTGTCAGTGTATTACTTTAAAAATTTTTCACAAAACTAATCTTTCTTATCATAGTAAGCAACGATAAAAGAAGAAACTGGCAAAAAGTAAAAAATCAAATATTTTAAGGAGATGGTTTCACTTTGGGACCAACGGAAGATACAGTTTTCAGCATCTTATTTTTTCTGTGTGAAAGCAAATTCCGCATTCTTCATAAACTCGATCCATCTCGAAGCTACAATGAACTCATAAGGCCTAAGATAAAGTATGGTCCTAAATATCAAGCAAAAATGGGCCTAAACTGTAATAAATTTGTATCAAAAGTAAAGACTGCCTCAGTGGCTTCAAAAAGCAGTAGTACAAACTCAGATTTACGTTACGGTAAGTTTAGACATGCTTACTTTTGCTGACAGTGGCCTCCTCTATATGATCACAAAAAAGTCACTATCTTCTATAATCATGTAGCACAGTCTCCGCGACAACTGCTGCTTTGATCGCTGTAAGTGAGGCCTAAATGAACTACATTCGTAGAAATACCTCAGTGCATAACTAGAGGTCATTATCTTGCAATAGGATCGGTGGTTTCACTCGGAAGGCTCTGGTATTTCAAACTAAAAATTAATAAATTAGTGATTTGAGGCAGAACCCACTGGTACTCAAAGGGTTAAAAGTCACCCAGTGTTCAGCAATCATTGTTTTTTTGTTAGTAAAATGCATTTTTTTGTTTTTGTCTTATTACTGCTCAACAGATTTTAAGCTATGCAGGAATGAGAACAATCAGTTCATACATTTTCATCATGCTGGGTACCTCAGTAGTAAATTTATTCAAGGATATTGTAATGGTTTCCCTCTTGCTGTTGCTTGATTAACAATTTATTTCTTTGTTACCTTTCGCACCATTGGCTAATTGCCGGCCGCGGTGGTCTAGCGGTTCTAGGCGCGCAGTCCGGAACCGCGCGACTGCTACGGTCGCAGGTTCGAATCCTGCCTCGGGCATGGATGTGTGTGATGTCCTTAGGTTAGTTAGGTTTAAGTAGTTCTAAGTTCTAGGGGACTGATGACGACAGTAGTTAAGTCCCATAGTGCTCAGAGCCATTTGAACCACCCATTGGCTAATTTCGGTCTTATAGGCCAATAAGTGGCGTCTACAAATGAGCAGATCACAAATACAGCAAATTTAGGCTTGACTTGTTAACAGACCTATTTTTAAATAGAGCAGCCTAAAATGTGCGCTTACAGGTGCCGACAGGATGTCGTAACATATTCAGCTATTAACGGTGGACATGACAATAACGTGCAAGGGTCACTTTTGAAACAGAATGTTTATTGACTACATTGATCGTCACTGTTCAATCCATTGGCACGATCCCAGGCACTGTATGTGCTCACATTTGTGGTTACGGATGTGCTATCAATTGTGTCCACGCGGGAAGTTAATGGAGGAAAAAATATAGCATTCTACGTGGGTCTGTAAATAAATAGATACATGTGTCAGTAGTGGAGCCCCCTCTCAGATGAAGCAGATGTGGTTAAGCGCAAATACGTGGCCACCTACTGCAGTTCTACCAGCTGGATGAACTTTTCACACCAGAAGATCTCAGTTTTCTGCGAAGCTTGTTTCAATGGACATAGAAAATAAATAAACCCTTACAGCTTAGAACCGAAGAAAGTGTTGACAGTGTTTAAGGCAATGGAATCATAATCGAGAGCAGTGAAGCGTAAATCCCTGTCCATCTATCCTAATTTAGATATCCCGTAAAATCCAGTCAGTCTTGGGTGGTTCCATAATATACTCATAGCCAGTTTACTTTTTCTTCCTTTCAATTCGTGTCAATGCTCCATTATCGGTCTCCGTAATCGTGATCGTTATGCGTGAGTAGTGGCAGTCGATACGTAAGCAGATGGGTCGAATGCAAAGGAGTATAAATTTTCACGATTATTAATTCGCCTGGGATACTCTCTTTCAAATTCTGAAGGTCGCAGGGGTAAAATGCAGGGAGCGAAAGGCTATTTATAATTTGTACAGAAACCAGATGGCAGTTATAAGAGTTGAGGGGCATGAAAGGGAAGCAGTGGTTGGGAAGGGAGTGAGACACGGTTGCAGACTACGCCCGATGTTACTCAATCATCCGTAGTTCACAGTATATCATGCGAGAAAAGGCCAAGCTGAGCTTCTCACGAGCGATGGTTTCGAAAACTGTGCTAATTAGTGGACATAAAGTTTTCCTGCTCAAGGAGATTTATTATATTCGTACTCAGAATATGATCTAGAATTCTGCAGCAAACCGATGTTGGGGATATTGGTCTGTAATTTTGTGAGTCCTTTCTGTTACCCTATCATACAGGGTGTAAATTTTAAGTTGACAAACCAGAAGAACTCGAAAAATAAGCATCACACGAAAAAATGTGTAGAATCCAAAGTTGATTACTTTCGAGGGGGATATCTGCTGGTGGTAAAATTAGCCCACCACCCCAGCCCCATGGGGATGGGGTGGAGGCCAACTTTAAAATTTAAAATAAAAACACTCCGCCTTCAGGCCACGAGTGGCCTACCGGGACCATCCGACCACCGTGCCATCCTCAGCTGAGGATGCGGATAGGAGGGGCGTGGGGTCAGCACACCGCTCGTCCGGTCGTTATGATGGTATTCTTTACCGAAGCCGCTACTATTCGGTCGAGTAGCTCCTTAATTGGCATCAAGAGGCTGAGTGCACCCCGAAAAATGGCAACAGCACATTGCGGCCTGGATGGTCACCCATCCAAGTGCCGTCCACGCCCGTCAGCACTTAACTTCGGTGATCTCACGGGAACCTGCGTATCCACTGCGGCAAGGCTGTTGCAAAAATTTCAAATAGGAACCTCCAATTTTTATTGCAGAAACAGATTCTATGTAAAAAACTACGTACATTTTGTCTTAAGCATTTGTTTTGCTTCTTGGTAGTTGGCGCTGTAATTCAAGAAAATCAAATGGTTCAAATGGCTCTGAGCACTATGGGACTCAACTTCTGAGGTCATCAGTCCCCTAGAACCTAGAACTACTTAAACCTAACTAACCTAAGGACATCACACACATCCACGCCCGAGGCAGGATTCGAACCTGCGACCGTAGCGGTCTCGCGGTTCCAGACTGTAGCGCCTAGAACCGCACTGACACTCCGGCCGGCTTCAAGAAAATCCATTTTCTGATTTTTGCGTGGAAAATGGTTACGGATAGGTAAAAAATACTTATTTACTTCGTAAATTTTGGTTCTCTAAAACTAAAACTCTCCCTCTTAATTAGCTAGTCAGATGATTTGTTTGATAATGAAAATTGTGTGGCCTCATGACCACGGAACAAACAAAATTTATCCGAATCTGCGGAAAAAATTAATATTTGGGTCAACATTTGTAAAACTGTAATTCCTCTCTCTCAAACTCCACCCTATGGAGAGAGCGGCAGAGTTTTAGTTTTAGTGAATCAAAATTTACGAAGTAAGTAAGTATTTTTTATTTAATCGTAACCATTTTCGACGCAAAAATGAGAACATGGATTTTCTTGAATTACAGGGCCAACAACCAAGAACCAAAACAAATGTTTAAGAGAAAATGTACGTAGTTTTAAGTGTAGAATCTGATTCTGCAATAAAAAATGAGGGTTCTCATTTGAAATTTTAAAGTTACCTCCTGCCCCACCCCCAAGGGACCGAGAGAGGTGGCGCAGTGGTTAGCACACTGGACTCGCATTCTGGAGGACGACTGTTCAATCCCGCGTCCGGCCATCCTGATTTAGGTTTTCCGTAATTTCCCTAAATCGCTTCAAGCAAATGCCGGGATGGTTCCTTTGACAGGGCACGGCCGACTTCCTTCCCCATTTTTCCCTAATCCGATGCGACCTATGACATCGCTGTTTGGTCTCTTCCCCCAAAACAACCCAACCCAACCCCCCCATCCGCAAGGGGCTGGGGTGGTGGGCTAATTTTAGCACCAGCAGATGTCCCCCTTGAAAATAATCAACTTTGGATTCTACACATTTTTTCGTGTGAAGCTTATTTTTCAAGTTATTCTGGTTTGTCAACTTAAAATTTACACCCTGTATACAGGACTCACCTGCACTTTATTCCAGTCGCTTGGTGCTTTGCACTGGGCGAGAGATTCAATATCTACAGGATTTTAAGCTGTTAATCTAGCCTCTTTCCAGCTGACTTAAAACTCATGTGGCTGATTGGCAATTGGCGACGTCAATGGAGCCTCAGATACTGAGCACCCTCGGTGTTTGCAGGCGTGGTGCTGTACGAGCTGCACGCGCCGCTGATGTACCTGGCGCGGCACAAGGAGGAGTTCGGCGAGATCGACTCTAAGGAGATGTGCCGGCGCATGGAGGAGGCGGCGGCGTGCCTGTCGGAGGCGGCGGCCATCCTGGCCCTGGAGGACGCGTCCACCAACGAGGCGGCCATGGGCCGCGCCGCCGCCGCCGGCCTGCTGCAGCTGCGCGCCTCGCTCGACCACATGCGCCAGCAGCACGCGCAGCGCCAGTAGCCCAGCTCCTGTCCCCAAGCACTGCGGCTCTGTGTCTACTGGTCACAGTGCTCGCCAAATGACTGGACCACCATAAGAAATGGGATTTTTACTGGTTCTAGCGAGGACACTACAATTGTTCTGTGCACTTCCTTTACACCAAACGCCATATGTCTACGTAATAGTCTAGTTGCATTCACACGTGTTGTAATACTCCCTACCAGTGGCCTTGATGGCAGTTTATCTCTGACAGTCTCTTCTTCGGAACTATTCCCACCTATACCAGTTCCTCGCATGGTGGCATATGTGTTCCTAGAATTAGAGTCCTTTTACTTCTGTGGTTGAATGTTACTCTTGTCGTCATGAAAAGCCGTCATCAACCCGAAGATTAGACTGAGTCGTGAGTGCTCTACTAGGCATCGTCCTGACTTCGCAACTTTCGAACTTACACTTTGACGTGGCCCAGAACCACAGTGCAGCTTCCCATTTCTGGGGTCAACTAATGATCGTCAGAAGTGCTAAAAACGAAAAGTCCTACAACCTATTGGCGATCTGTAGCTCGGCTATTAGTCACTTAGCGAGCTACCTTGCTCCATAACGTAGCTTAAATCTTGTGGTGTGCGTACTGTAAGACCTTCAGAACACACACCATCGGATTATTTGACTTGTCGCTCTAACGAAGTAGGCGAGTGTCAGCAATATGTCTCATGGTCTTATCGTGGCGTGTTTATCTTCTGCCGTTAGGTCAGACGATAGAAATGCCACTTCCACACTTAGAGTACCAGATTGACGGTGACCAACTTTAAACAGAACTTCATTAATTTTCACACACATTTATTCAAATAATAACAAGCATAAAAATTACTTAACTTGGTTCTGGATGCTATTTACAATTGACAATCTGAAGTTCCTTTGGTATTGGTACGTTAACCTTATTCTCACATATATCTCTGATACTTGACAAAAGTGTCTATACATTTATCCTCATGGCTATTTACAGGAATATGGTAATCTTATGAGGCGCAGACTGAAACTTGACTATAGACTGGTACAGACAAATGTAGAACTCGTACAGACTGGTACAAACTAATGCAGACTGGTACAGATTGGTGCGGACAAATGCAGACTGACTAATCGGAGGTCTGTACACTCATTATAATACCTCGCGCATTCATATATCACTGCGCGAGTGTGATCCGCGAGGAGAAAAGGTTCTATGTTAGCAGCAGTCTCATTGGCTGCGATACATATTAATACGCGGACCGGCGGAAGCAGAATTTGGTCCGTCTCTATGGCAGCGCCATCTCGTAGTGCGGAGACGATCGAGCGCTGCGCCTGCGCTGTTGTGCTTAGCGGGGCGCGCTCTAGTGGGAAAGTTGTGTACGCGCTGACTACGCGGAACTATGTACACAACAAACCTGAAATAGGGAATAAGTCATTTACACCACTGTTTTTGTTTGCTGTAACATTTCTTTCTGTGTCTCCGTTCTGTGGTTCTGAGGTAGCGAGCCTAGTATTTGCCTCGACAGGGGTGAGAAAAACTAAGACAGGGCACTCGGGGCGATCATTACACCAAACTCACGGCTTTCATTGGCTCTCCGTTTGTTTTTACGTCTGCCTCATTTCCCTACTTCACAACACTGCGCGCTATTCGTTATTCGAAGTTAATACGTCTCAGTATTGCCGAACAGCTATATCATGTAAATAGTGTCTTCCACGAGGCCCAAGAGAGGACCTTTGGTCGCTCTCCGAATAGCGTCAAATCGTGCTTCCTACTAGATTTCGGCTATTTTGCAAAACCAAGTCGTGAGGACTCTAGACGTGTGACAAGCAAAAAACGCAACTCAATCCAGCATCTGCAACTATACTACGCGAGCCAACTTTCTGCGTGTGGCAGAGGGTACAGCTGCTACCACCCATATACCCTGTTCCCACCGGGCGAGGTGGCGCGGTGGTTAGCACACTGGACTCGCATTCGGGAGGACGACGGTTCAATCCCGCGTCCGGCCATCCTGATTTAGGTTTTCCGTGATTTCCCTAAATCACTCCAGGCAAATGCCGGGATGGTTCTTTTGAAAGGGCACGGCCGACTTCCTTCTCCGTCCTTCCCTAATCCGATGAGACCGATGACCTCGCTGTTTGGTCTCTTCCCCCAAACCAACCAACCAACCCTGTTCCATTCACAAAAGGTGCATAGGTACGTCGACCTTCGGCGCATGAGCTCTAATTTCTGTTTTTCTTCGACGTGGTCGTTTCACGAGATGTGTATGTTAGGGAGTAAAATGGTGCCTGAGTGTTCTTGGAACGTGTACTCTCGGAATTTTAACAGTAAATTGCTCCGTGACTCACAGTGCTTCTCTTGTGGCGTCTGCCACCGGAGTTCTGTGAGCACCTCCGTAAAGCCGTCGGCACACGGACCGTGCATCCGAACGTTGAGGGTGCCGAGTTTCTGACGGCACAGCGTGGAATAGCACGTTCGGGAGTCTTTCCGAACGTGCAGAGCAATAGCTGGCATGTCAGATATTCTGAGCGTGCGTCTGAGTGTTGACCAATGAGATGGCACAACGCGCGCGCCGTCTGCCTTCAGTACAGAGTTGTGAGGCGCCATATTGGCGTTCATTTCAAGCCTATATGTGTATATTCCGTTTCTGAGCACCAGCAAATTGAGAATCACTGGAAAACCCGTTGTTAACTGTGTGATGCGTTCCAATAAAATAATGAGAAACATCATATTCGTGGCAAAAGAACTATTGTAACTTGGGTATTATGAGAGTAGGCTATTTGAAGACAGCGACACACTGAAGATCCACCCAAAACGTCTTGGTACAATTTGTTATAATTAAATTTCAATTAGTAACATATCTAAGGTTTTCAGCAAGGCGTATCATGACATAATTAGATGCTTAGGTTGTGATGTTGGTTTAGCGTAATGAGTAGAACCACTGAGTAATGGAGACTTTTATGGTGGGGCAGTGGTTCGCGTATTGACTCTTCTAAATTTTTTTTCCTAACATTTCCGTTTTTATTATGTTCTGATACTTTATTATTGGTTTAATATAAGCATAAACTATAATATTTCATGTTATGTAAATATAAAGTCACCTTTTTTTTTTGAGGATTGGATTGGCTTAAGCTACAGGACAGCTTGTGCTACTTGTATAAAGATATTTTGCTCCTTTTTCTTTTACGCCTCGTAATTCACATGTTGCAAAGATTCTGCTGCTGCGTAGGAACAGTGATCAAGTAAGACTGACCTTGGCGTTTTACTAAAATGTGGGAATGATGAAATAATGTTTATCTTACGCGGAGAAACATTCCAAATTTGTAATGCACTGTTTGTAATGGAACTTTTATAAGTCTGTGTCCTTATTAATTGGACATCTTACTTTCCTTTTCGTGGACGATGGAGGAAATGTGCGTTTTAACAGAGCTAGCGTGGGAATTTTAAGCGCGCCCGTTAAGTAAACAGTGTGATTACGAACTAGAAGCATCCCCTAACTACCGCTGGAGTGCGTTGCGATCGCGTATACCCTGTTGGGGCCCACGTACCGTATGCACAAGTAGCATCGTTTCTGAGCGTTCAGCAGCACGTTGAACTTGGCACGCTCAACGTTAACGTTCGACAGCACGGTCCGTGTGCCGACGGCTTAAGGCTCTCGCGCTTTCTGAATGAAAGTGTGGCGGAACGCGCCACTCTTCTTTGGAATTTCTCCATTAATCCTACGTCATAACAGTCGCTGAATGATGTACAATATTCAAGAATGTTTCGAACGAGTTTGTAATAAAACGGTAATGTATCTCTCCATAAGTGCAATACATTACTCTCAAGGTCAGCTATCAAGCAATGCACCAATCATAGGTCTACTTCCGGTCCTCCTGCAATTCGCTACTCTCTTCTGTCGTTACAACCTTCCCACTGTCAACAACATCGTCAGCAAACTGCCTTACGGCGCTTTCAGCACCATACATTAAATGCATACGTATATAACATACCATCTGTTTACTCCCTCCAAGATACTTAACAGCTACCAGTTTCGTCCCTGAACGAATCTCGCGTAGCAATCCTGTTATTTGTCAGCAGGTGGAAAATGTAGCTATTAGCCGATCGATGAACGGAGCGTGTAGAATTATGTGCTACTGACTGTATTCATGAAAAGCGATAAATAATTACACTGAAATGCATATCGCGCTGTGTGTTCTTACAGCCGGCGCGATGGTGAGGACTGTGTGTCGACGCATAAACTTCCAGTCAAGAATGGACGCTACGAGATATTTCAAAGAAGGCAGCTCATTTACGGATCCACCGTTCATCCTCCATCAGATTTCTCATACTGATTAAAATCTGTTGGTGAATGTCAGTGAAGTACTTTTGTTTACTTACGGAGTCTGACACGACCGTATTTCATCAGCCACACTTGCGCCAGCGATTTAAACTATTTTCATTCAATCATGACGCCATATTATAGATAATCGAAATGCAACGAACAATAAGCTTTAAGAAATTATTAATGTGTAGTTTTGTGGATAGCGTAAGAAACTGGATGAGTCTAGGGTGCTAAATGATCACCGCACGTACATGTTTAAGATTTTCACGGGTATAAATTGATAAAAGTCTTCCCGAAATTACCCATACAATGACGAAATATTGAGGAACAATCTTGTAGCTATCTCCGTCACCTTCCTTGTACTCTCTGAGCTTTTTCTCCTTTCCCAATTAGCTCCACCTCCCTTCTTCGTTGCCTCCTTGCGATGAAGAGAAGACAGATGCTCAGCACTGAATTTCTAGCAATATATGTAACATCAAGGTTATGAAGCATACACATGCATTAGTTATCATAGGCAGAGATAACGAGTGCCAACTGAGGCTTTATTGCAATGTTTTTTCCACCATCTGCACAAGGCGTCAAGACTTCACAGATATGTCACGACATTTTGTCGAGCTATCTTGGCTGCAGTCCAGATAAAGGCAAGCTCTTCTTTAGTACTGCAGTTTTATATTTACGTCTTGTGGTAGCCCGACGAGACATTTTATAACAGCACATCCTTTTGTAGTGGCGCCAAATCGACAAAATGCACTAGCTGATGTCTAGTATCGTGCAGAAACCTTCCAGAAACGATGTCAAAAGAGACTTTCATGTTCAGTAATTTAAAGCTCAGCTAGC
Organism: Schistocerca serialis cubense; assembly: GCF_023864345.2. Taxonomy (NCBI): domain Eukaryota; kingdom Metazoa; phylum Arthropoda; class Insecta; order Orthoptera; family Acrididae; genus Schistocerca; species Schistocerca serialis. The sequence continues at coordinate 586,657,321 of NC_064639.1, forward strand.
CTCACAGTAGACGAAGTGCACCTGCCGATGCTTGTCTCAGAATTTCGACTCCCTTTGAGCGTCGACTAGCGTTCAGTGCAATGCAGATCTCGCACAGCGAGTCACTAAACATGTCAGGAGTGGCTCATTCAGCTAAGACTGGTGTCGCAGTTTGAAACATTCGTTTAAAAGCATTGAGACTTCTTTGGAAAATATCTCTGATACTGGGATAATCATTACTGCATTCGCTTTTAGGTAATGCTGTCTATGGCACAGTCAGCCAGTCCTCTGTGATCAGTTTAGTTAAGATTGCTCTCAGTTGAGAAATATTCGATGTTCAATGTAAGCCCACAGTAGGAACTGAGTGTTGTTCCTTGCAGTGTTGACTCGAAATAATTATCGTCACTGTTCTGCAACTCTGTAGTTCTCATGTTGTAATCCGTTAGTTTTGCACGGTAACAGAAAATATCTGTTAATATATATGGCGGTATTAGATCACTATGAATGCCTTTTCATCGTGGAACTTCGTGCAGTCTTCCTCGCTAGCCACTCTAAGCATAATGTGATGACTAAAAAAGACAAGTAGCTTCTAGTAGTAAGACAAAGAACGCTCTGATGTAACTGTAATGAGATTGTTGTTTCGAGTATTCCTCGAATTGTTCACAGATTTTCTAATTTTAATTTGTAACAAGTGGTTTCACATTTATTTTACTTTTTTATTTTATATTAATTATTTTCGTTACTTATTTATTTCGAGTTGTTAAATAAATAGTTTCAAAATTTGTGTTCGTTTTTCTGTTATGTTTCTCTTTTTTAAACTACCTTGTATGGGTCATTCGTTTGTAGCAACATAAACTCTTGATGCTCGGTAACTATCACGATAGTTCATATCTACGTAAATCAGGAACGACATCTAGACGTAAAAGTGCGCTCATTGTACGCAGTTAAAATTACCCCTGTACTGAAGAAAGTCTTAAATGATATAAAGTAGCTCTTAACTCCATATGCATCAACAGCAACCAAAATATCCTCAGTGCGATAAGCATTTGCTATGATACGAGTGCAATGCGACGCGTAGGCAACCATACTGCCTTCTTAGCGTCCGAGGTGTCAGAGAAGTACAAAATTTAAGGAATGTGAATATTGTTTTATAATGAATTAATCTTCCACGTTCACTAGTTATCTGAAGGATAACCTGCAAGGAGCTTCTAAAATGTTCGTGTAACTGACCGATGCCCGAACAACTTGTATTCAAATGAGTGGGCGTGTATATGAGTAGAAACCTGTAGAGAAGCTCCACGTAGCGCTGAACATACAAAGATGAAGCCGATTTGATTTCTTCGGCCAGTCGAAAGTAACAAGTGTGATGACTCTTGTCATCCCGAAAGAATCATTAATTTTCTTGCAAATTGAGAAAAACGAAGACGGCGACACATCGGATGTTGGTGCATGTATAAAGTATATTCCACGGGGAGAAAATTGACTGGTTCAGACACTGTCCAGACGTACAGGATTAGGTTGAAAATATGTCACGTTACTGTCCATTGTCAACAGACAGAACGGGAGACACCACTAAGGAAGGGCGACAGAAGTTGAGACTGTCGTCTCTATCTCATATCGCAGAACCTGACGATTGACAAGTGCAATGTTAATGCCTTATTCATAAGGATTTGGGTAAGAGGAAGTTCTGATTCTGGTTCGTTTTGCACAGATTGACTGACGGTTAGAAGGTAATGTGGATGTAAAGTCTTGGTGTTGCCTTTGAGATGTGTGTCCGAGAGCCGTGTTTTGTACAAAGTGTCGTCAGTTAGTACCACCAGTTTTACATCTGCATCAACACAGATATTCCGCAAGCCTCAGTGAATGGTGGACGGTACTTCTAACCAGTATCAGCGCTGTTCTCGTAGCCGGTTTAAGGCCCAAGACACACAAGACGCCGCTGGGGCTTCACGCTGAGACAAATAAAAAAAAGAGATGGGGCCCCTCCACGCCCACACCAACGTGGTGACCAAACCAAAAGTTGTACTGTGCCCTCTGTCAACATTTTAGTTATCTAATAGGTGGATCACAGGATGCTGGGCTCTGATGTTATCCGTGCGTCTGGGTAAGGCTACGCATTAACACGGTCCATCAGGTGATAGATAGTGGACGAAACGCGAATGAGGGTAGCAATTTGAAGAGCAGAGGGAAAAAAGTGCCAAGGCTCGTCCCGTGGGAAAAAACCTCTGCGACAGTGGGATGGGTAGTAAGAGCAGCAGTGGCTTACTAGCTGCGATAGTTCATGCCAGGTTGGGTTTGTTAGTGTGGGTATCATGCATCATTACCGTGGCAGGCGATCCTTAACGAGATGTACTGTGGTCCTAGCATCCCGGTTCGCTGCAGCTGCTACATTCCTGGAACAATCAGGATCGTTATATATTAATGGGAGATCGGCCATAGATCATCTCACCGTGTGGGGGGTGTGTGTAGCTTGTCTGCATGTAGTGTACGGTACGGCTTCCCTTCGTGGTGCCAGTTATTCGGCAAGTGTATTCCAACTGGATATCCAGTAATGGTGGCTGAATAACAGGGGCTCACCTGTACCGTTGTGTTTGCGTGTACTTGACCATAGATGTTAGGTCCTTGAAAGTATGTCTTTTGGTCTTTTATGTTTCCATCTACGGTTGTGGTCGTAGTTCCCCAGATTCAGAATGAACGGGTTCTGCGAATGTCTGGAGTTTCTGTATAGTCTTGTGGTGAGTTTTTGGATTACCTCCGTGAGAGTCTCAAGTCGATATTTCCGGTGAAAGGGGCGCCAGAGATTCCACAGCTGTAAGATTTCTATTCAGGACGTGTTACAATTACTAGCAGCGGCCGCTTGGGACACCACGATGAGGGGGGCGCCCAAGTGCAAGGTTTGTATACAGTGCATATCACAGGTACTAACGAAAACTGATGCAGGCAAACCTGTACGAGGAAAAGACGGGGAGGTGCCAAGTGATAAGTCGCTTGTGTAGAAAAATGTTCTTGGATCGGCCCTGGACGTTCTGTTATGCGAAAGATGTGGTTCAGTAAGCGGCCTGCTGTATTATTGTCTCTATTCTGTTCAGAAGGTACATTTCAGTGAATCGATTTTTATTGTATTTTATCAGTATTGTCAATATGTCCTTAGTACGTCAAAAGTTCGTACATTTTTCTAGATACAAGGAGTGAAAAACTATACCCAGAAGCACAAAATTGTTGAGATGGCGAGCAGCAGCTTTTCAACTGTGAGGCACAGTGCTGCCACAGTTTGTCATGAAATACTGTTCCAAGTATATATCGAAGCCAGAAACAGACTTGGCATAGCACTTCCGCTCCAAGAGAGGTGTGTTGACAATTCCGTATACGGCTGACAACCGAGCAGCGAGCGAATAAATGATTTGAATGAAACGCTAATAGCAACACGATTACGCACACTCAGCATTAACGGATAACGAACGTTTTCGTGTGTGAATTAAAAGAGACTCCGATGAAAGCTAGCGTAGGAAGCTTTGTGCTTTATTGTGCTTTAACTGACTCTCAAACTACTAACAGGTGCAACCGAAATATTATTTGGGCTGGATTATTTCACGAGCATTCAGGAAATTCAATTAGAGAAAATACCTTCGTAATTTTGTTGGTCAAGGAACTCGACTGCTACGCAGATGTCGTCAATTGAAGAAGATAAACGGCTAAATCACATGGAAGAAATCCTTGCAACACAGTAAAATTTCAGATTATATAAACGTAAAACAAAGATTTCGAACCCAATTTTTCAGCGCAAAACATTTTCTGTTGTTGGTGCGATTTCTAACAATAATTTATTTCTTCACTTAAAACTTGCGGGCTGATAGACCGTGGTCTATGTATAAAACTCTCCCCTGACGTTTCGTCTCCGACTGCGGGAGTTGTCCTCCGAGGTAAAGCGGCGAGGATGTCCCCGCAGTCGAGACGAAACGTCAGGAGAGTTTTATACATAGACCACGGTCTATTAGCCCGGGATTTTTAAGTGAAGGCAATACCGGTCGTGAAAGCCTACATTGTATGATAAATAATTTATTTGTTACGAATTGCAGATTAAAATTTAAGATATTATACAAACGTAGGAAATCAAGGAGGGGGACCTGGGTATGTAAAAGAACCACAAGTTGCTGAGAGTTTCAGAGGGAGCATTAGGCAACGATTTGCCCATACAGGGGGCAGGAGCACAATGGAAAACGAATCGGTAGTTTTAAGAGATGAAGTAGTTAAGGCAACAGAGGATCATTATAGGCAAGAAGACAAGGCCTAATAGAAATCCTGGGATAACATAGGAAATACTGAATTTAATTGACGAAAACAGAAAAAAACACACAAATGCAGCAATTGAAGAAGGAAACAGGGAGTGCAGGTATCCAAAAAAAATTAAATTAAAAAAAATAAAAGGTTAACAAAAAGTGCAGAACGTCTAAACAGGAAAAGTAAGAGGAGAAATGCAAGGCTGTAGGAACACGCATGGCTAGGGAAAAGATAGATGCCTCCAATAAGGAAATTAAAGAGATTTTTTGAAAGATGGAGAAGCAGCTGTATGAACATAAAAAGTCAGATGGCATTCTCGTATTAACAGAAGAAGCGACAGTCGAAAAGTTGGACGCAGTATGCAAAATGGATATCAAGGGGAAGGAATTTGAGGACAGTATTATAGGAAGGGAAGAGCAAGTAGATGAAGATGGGATCGAATGTATGATTTGCGAAAATAATTTAACATAACACCGAAAGACCTAAGAGGAAACCAGGCCCCAAGACTAGACGACGTTCCTTTGGAATTATTGAGATCCTTGGGAGAGCCAGCCGCGACAAGAGAATTCCACCCGGTGTACAAGTCATGAGAGACTGGCGACATACCTTCAGCATTCAAGAAGAATGGAATATTTGCAAAGAAGTCAGGTGCTGTGATTTCCGAGGTATCAGTTTAGTAAATCATGTTCGCATTATACTGGTGCGAATTAATTATAGAGAACTGGAGAAACTGGTACTGTAGAAGGCGACCAGGGAAAGATCAGTATGGGATCCGGAGAAGTGTAGGTCCGCAACAGACAATGTTGAGTCTTCGACTGATCTGAGAAGATAGGTTGAACAAAGACACACTCTGAAACAAATGAAAATTCATTCTGTAAAGCAAACTTTTACATTAATATCATTTGTAAAATTAAAAAAAGAATTTTACAATTTGATTCGAATAGACTCCTTGAAATTCAGAAGTCGTCAGGGATAAAATACAGAAAGAGAAGGTTATTCACAAGTTGTATTGAAACCGTACTGCAGATACAAGAATCGAAGGCCACGATTGGGAAGCAGTAGCTGAGAAGAGAGTGAAACTGGGTTGTAGCGTATTTTTGATGTTATTCAATCTGCACAATGAGCACAGTAAAAGAAACCAACACGAAATTTGGAAAGTGAATTGAAGTTCGGTGACAAGAAATAAAAACTTGTAGGTCTACCTACGACATTTTAATTTTTTCAGAGACGGCAAAAGACTTGGAAGCTTAATTGAACAGTATGGATAATGTCTTGTAAATAATTCATAAGATGAAAGTCAAGAGAAATAAATGAACGGTAGCGGAATGTAGTAGAATTAAAACGGGCAATATTGAGAGGATTAGATTAGATACTGAGACACTGAAAGTCGTAAACGAGTTTTGGTATTTCATCTACATCTACACATACATGGATACTCTGCAAATCACATTTAAGTGCCGGGCAGAGGGTTCATCGAACCACCTTCAAAATTTTCTATTATTTCTATTCGTATAGCGAGCAGAAAAAACGAGCACCTACATCTTTCTATACGAGCTCTGATTTCCCTTATTTTATAGTGGTGATCGTTTCTCCTCATGAAGGTCGGTGTCAAAAAAATATTTTCGCATTCGGAGGAGGAAGCTGGTGACTGGAATTTCGTGAGATGATTCTGTGGCAACGAAAAACACCTTTCTTTTAATGATGTCCAGCCCAAATCCTGTATCATTTCTGTGACAATCTCTCCCATATTTCACGATAAAACAAAACGTGCTGCCCTGCTTTTAACTTTTTCGATGTACTCCGTTAGTCCTATCTAGTAAGGATCCCACACTGCGCAGCAGTATTCTAAAAGAGGACGGACAAGCGTAATGTAGGTAGTCTCCTTAGTAGATCTGTTACATTCCCTAAGTGAATTGCCAACAAAACGCAGTCTTTGGTTAGCCTTCCACACAACATTTTTTATGTGTTCCTTCCAATTTCAGTTGTTCGTAATTCTAAATCCCAGGTATTTAGTTGAATTTACGGCCTTTAGATTTGACTGATTTATCGTGTAACCGAAGTTTAATGGATTCCTTATAGCATTCATGTGGATAACCTCACACTTTTCGTTATTAGGGTCAACTGCTAATTTTCGCACCATTCAAATATCTTTTCTAAATCGTTTTGATCTTCTGATGACTTTACTAGTCGATAAACGACAGCGTCCTCTGCAAACATCCTAAGATGGCTGCTCAGATTGTCTCGCAAATCATTTCCATAGATAAGGAACAGCAAAGGGCCCATAACACTACCTTGGGGAACGCCAGAAATCACTTCTGTGTTACTCAATGACTTTACATCAATTACTACGAACTGTGACCTCTCTGACAGGAAATTACAAATCCAGTCACATAACTGAAACGATATTCCATGAGCACGAAATTTCACTGCAAGCCGCTAGTGAGGTACAGAGCCTTCTGGAAATCCAGAAATACGGAATCGATCTGAAATTCCTTGTCAAAATGACTCAACACTTCATGCGAATAAAGAGCTAGTTGTGTTTCACAAGAACGATGTTTTATAAACCCATGTTGGCTGTGTGTCCATAGACCGTTTTCTTCGAGGTAATACATAATGTTCGAAATTAATATATGTTCCAGAACCCTGCTGTAGATCGACGTTAATGATACGGGTCTGTAATTTAGTGGATTACTCCTACTGCCTTCCTTGAATATTGGTGTGACCTGTGCAACTTTCCAGTGTATAGGTACGGATCTTTCGTCGAGCGAACGCTTGTATATGATTGTTGAGTATGGAGCTGATGCATCAGCGTACTCCGAAAGGAACCTAAGCCTGGACCAGAAGACTTGATTTTATTAAGTGATTTAAGTTGCTTCACTACTCCAAGGATATTTACTTCTACGTCACTCATGTTGGCAGCTGTTCCTGATTCGAATTCTGGAATATTTACTTCGTCTTCTTTCATGAAGGCATTTCTGAAGGCTGTATATAGTAATTCTGCTTTGGCAGCACTGTCTTCGATATTATCTCCACTGCTTTCGCGCAGAGAGGGCTTCGATTGTTAAGCAGCAAAATAACTGATGATGGCCGAAGTAAAGAGGATATAAAATGCGGACTTAGCAATAGCAAGAAAAAACATTCTGTAACCTCCCCACAAAAAATCTTTTCACATTTAGTGTAACCTCAAAACAGAAAAATTCCTAAACCTCTCAACAGTAAAAATATAATTATGCCGTTCATTCACATTCAGCGTAACCTCCCTCAGATAAATTCCGTAAACTTGCAATAGTACAATGTGACTAATCTCTCAATAATAAATGTGACTCAGTTACAACCTTTAAATAATTGACTGTTAATTTAACCTGGCAGATTGTGGATGTCAGCAGTGCTGCGTCATGGCCCTGAAAGATCATTCTGAATAAAAAAAAAAAAAAAAAAAAAATTCTTACCTCAATGAAGGTCGTCGGATAACGCATATATATCTGCTCTTACAATAAATTTTTCTGACACAGCCCTGTGCAATGCTGGCCGATAGATTTGTCATTTATAAAAGGAACAACTGATTTTACTTTTGCAATAATCGGGATGATCATGGAATCGAGAAATTAGTAAATTCTTTAAATAGAAATGAATGGTTTTTAAAAGTTACTTTTTATGAGAAAGATTATTATTAGGAGATTTTTAAAACATTTACATGGGACTTGAGATAACAATACTACATACGCGCGAGGCTGCTTTTACCTTATACAATACTGCTCAGGGTCCGGCATCGCTACACCACGACCGGCCCAGCCAACACGATACACCAGACCAGACTAGACTGCTCGCTAGCAACAACTTACTCCTACTGCTACACAGTACCTACTGCAGTCAACACTGCTCTCTGGTCTGAGATTCTCTTATACCTTACATATCGCAGGCAGCGCGTGAGCAATACATCGAAATTACATCTGCTCGGACCTCTTACATAACCCTCCACTGGGGGGCCAAAATTTGGCAGCGATGGTGAGTCAATTGGACTTGCCGTGAGCAACAAATTTTTCTAAAATCTATTTAGTTACTAAGTCTACAGTCACAGAGTATATACATTATTCCTAAGTGCAGAACATATTAAGTAATGAAATAGAGTGCACACGCACTGAGTACAGAATATATCAAGAAATGACAAAATGTATATGCAATGAGTACAAAAGATATTAACAAATGACAAAGTGCACACGCACTGTATAAGTCTTTAGCATTTTTACATAACATATCATGAAGTGAAATAAAGTGCACACGCACTGAATACAAAATATATTAACAAATTACATAAAGTGCACACGCACTGAGTACAAAATACATTAACCAATGACATAAAGTGCACACGCACTGTAGAATTCTTTAGTATATTTAGAAACTAGGAAATGAATGGGAAGGATGTCGTCATGGTTGTAGCACAGTAGGTTGCACGTAGCTGCACTGAAAGTCCATATCTTTCTACAGAAGCACAACATCAAGTGAGACAATCTGAAGTTCTCTTCCCTGAAGTATTTATCAGTGTAGCCAAGACACTGAAATGTTGTATTAATATTCAATGTTATCATTTTAGTAGTACATTAGGTACACCAAACAGTAGGACCATAATGACCTCTCCATCGTTCAAGGTGGTGGACAGCTTGATATGTCAACACCACATTCTTGTAGAATCCATACTCTTTCACCAACGTAGAGTTAGTGAAAAAACCAAATATAGTGCTCCATGATCATGAGGATGGACGGGACATATGGATATTGCAGTAACTGCTGGTAATTAGGTCAGAAGGTGAAGGACATTAAGTCTTATGCTAGTCATCATTGAGAATTACATTAGTGTATCAACCGATTTGAAGAATTATTGGCACTCATTGGTTATTTACACAGCATTTAAGTAGTATGTATGTAGTATTACAGAACATTATTCATAAGTCATCTCAATATAGTAATTATTGGCACTCATTGGCCAGTTACAAAGCATTGTTTTATGCATTATTCAGAAGTCATCATTCAAAATGAGTTAATTATTGGCATAGCATTTATAGAGTATAACAAAAATAGTATTTACAGAAATTATTGGCATAGCATTTATGCATTATTACAAAACATCATTCAGTATTACTCAGAACTCATCATTCAAGTGACATAGGACATATTTAAAATGTAACACACTCTAACTATTACTCAAGGTCTGTGGTCCAATAATACATAGATATAATGGATTCAATACAGCTGAGAAATTTGCATTATGTTTAGGACTAGAAATATATCCTAAACTGGTAGCATTATTTGGTTGTATACTGGTAATAGTTGGGACTGGTAATTTTTTTTTATGTGTTAGCAATGCATTGCATTGGGATCGATAATTGCTGGGGCATGAAAATATATGCTTTTGACTTATTGCTGGAAATAAGGATTAATAACGTCATTCGTCATGAGTCAGCTGTAGCAAGGTTATGAAACAAGTAGAGTATATGTGATCACATTCATGAATGATACACACAAATGGATAAAAAAATGCAAGTACTAGAATAGGTTTAATGACTAACTGCTTATAGCACATTAATTTCATGAATAGCTTCTCCTGGAAAAAATACAAAATGGATTATTGAGCTGAAAGAAGAAATGCATATTATGCTGAAAAGTAGTGAACTTCGAATTAACAGGCAATGAAACGTGTACTCAATATGTATGCACTCTAGTTGTCTTTTCCAAAACATTCAGTCATTATACTAAGCGACATAAGACATAATGTCAAAAGGAACTGCAACAAATAATTAAATAACTACATAGCATTTCTTAACTAGTAGTAAATATATAAACTTCATCATTATTCTCATCTGCAAAGAAAAACTTCATTATACATATTACCATAACTTCATCACTATCATCACGCGCAAAGAAAAATTTCATTATTGATATTACCATATTCTTCATATAACTATTCATCATCATTTATTATCATCTGCAAAAAAGGACACTTAATTATTCATTATTCATTTTTCCATTTACTTCATACGACTATTCATACTATAGAGTCTCTTATTTCTAGCATATTTCATCACTAAAACTAAAATGTGTAGTTCTGTCTGACAGCCTGCATCAATCGCCTCATATTCTGAAAGAAAAATAATTATTCAAGACTGCTATCATACGATGTGTATAGTATATTCTGGTTAATGCTTGTTAATTCTGATCCATTTACTCTTCATGACAAGGTATTGTATTTTCTTTCGTTCATTCCAATGGTAAAATTTCCATTTCACAGTAAATCACTGTGATTTGTTTAATTTATTTCTTGTACACGTTATTGCTTTCTGAAAATGACGAATAAGGATTAATATCTTGCATGTAAATCATATACCCATTAGATAAAAACTTGTTTCTAGTGATACAACTATGCATACAGCATAGATTGACAGGAAACGTATTATGTCAAAAACATAGACAGTTTTCAAGTGCAAAAAATGTATACACAGTATCATAATGCAGTAGCAAAAAATGTAGAATAGTCAAGATATTGAGATATCATAAGAAAAAATGTCAAAGTCAACTGGTGTTTGTTATATCTTAAAGATTACATAGTGCATGCAGACAAAAATTCTACTTTCGATAGGAAAACAATCATACATACACAAAAAAATGAAAAATGTTCACGGACTGATACATAACGACAAGAAAAGCGACTTGCTAACCTTACCTTGCCGGGCACTTGCCAAGAAAAATAATACGATCATCAGGAAGTAGTCACACAGATATAATTGCATGAGTGGTCATATAAATATCAGGAAATGTCATTACAGTGTGATAAATCGTCAAGTATGTTCATTCAATAAAGGGTTTAATATTGGAGACATGGTGATTGCCCTTGCTTTTTCTGGTTCTCAAAGGTTCAACGTGTACTACATTGGGGTGAGGAATGCTGCGAATTCGATATGGACCTGCGTATAGAAGCTCAAATTTACTGTATCTACTCATTCCTCTGTTGGATAAATAGTGTGTACGTACTAATATCTTCTGTCCAATGTGAAAGTTACGGCGTGTACAAACCTGTTTTTGCTGTCTTCTCCGGCGCTCTGCGGCACGTTTGATGTTGGTGTGTGCTATGTCAATTATTTCATGGTGGCGTAGTCGACGAGATGTAGGAAAGGATACTAGTTCTTTAATTTTGTTGGGCGGTTCAACATTTTTCAATATAACTGTCGGAGATAGCATAGTAGATTCATTTGGTATGGAGTTAATTACATCCTGGAATGAGAGTATGTGTGTATCCCAATCAATATGTTTTTTATGGCAGTATATTCTACATAGTTTACCAATTTCTTTCATTAGTCGTTCACAAGGGTTCGAAGAAGCGTGATACTTGGATATATAGATCGGAGAAATGTTTCTAGCTCGTAACATACGTGTCCATATCGCAGATCGAAACTGTGGTCCATTGTCGGAAATTACTTTCAATACATGCCCTACATGGAATATAAAATGTTTTACAAATGCATTCGAAATAGTTTTAGCAGTAGCTTTGCGTAACGGAGTGAAGGTAACAAATTTCGAAGTGAGTTCAACAGCGACAAAGATGTAGCAAAAACCTCTATTAGTTCTGGGAATCGGACCAAAAATGTCTACAGCGGCCATGTGTCTCAATTTAACAGGTACAATAGTATGTAACGGAGGAATATGTGACGTCGTGTCTGATTTAGCTTTCTGGCAGATTTTACATGACGCTAAAACTCGTCGAATACGTTTCTCCATGTTCGCAAAATAACAGTTCTGTCTCAGTATAAGAAAACATTTTCTGGCTCCATAATGTGCGTAACTTAAATGAGTATACCAAATAAATTTGCTAACAAGCCCGTCAGGAATGCATAGTAACCAATTGTTGCCGTCAGGGTGAGAGCGGCGAAACAGAATGTTATTGCGTACAGTGAAATGGTTTCTGATGGTAACATTATTCCTATTTTGCCAAAGGTGTTTAATTTCTTTCCACACGTCGTCTTTGCTCTGCTCTTGTGCTATGTCTCGTAATGATGCCGAAATAAAATTTTCGAATGCAACTTGTCGAATATACATGACGCTAGAATTTGCTTGGCAGAAGTTGGTTGCGATGTCTTTCTGTTGTTGCTGAGAGAACGGGATAGTGCGTCTGCTACAACATTTTGTGTTCCGGGAATGTGAACAATTGTAAAATTAAATTCCTGTAAATAAAGTTTCCATATGCTTAATCTGTCGTGTGTAAATTTTGCTGAAAGTAAAAACTGGATAGCTCTATGGTCTGTGTAAACGGTAGTATGTCTTTCATAAAGAAAATGCCTAAATCTGGTAAATGCCCATACAACACATAACGTTTCAAGTTCTGTGACAGAATAATTGCGTTCAGCAGGTGACAGAATGCGACTCGCAAAGGCGATGTTTTTAATTACTGTAGTACCGTCTTCTTCAATTTCCTGAAAATGTGTACGCCTAAAGCGGTGTTAGAACTGTCGGTGACAATGGAAAAATTTCTAGTAAGATCTGGGTGTGATAAAAGAGGTGCGTTCAACAAAGCTTGTTTTAGATTGACAAATTCAGACTGTGCTTGGCTATCCCAGGACCAAATAGCGTTTTTACTCGTCAATTGGCATAATCTAGGGGTGTCTAAAGCAGAGTATTGAATAAATTTACGGAAAAAGTTAATTAATCCCAAAAAGCTGCGCAATTGTTTCTTTGTCGTGGGAGCAGTAATGTCACGTAAAGCTTGAAGTTTTTCCGGGTCAGGCGCAATGCCTTCTGCTGAAATTACATGTCCAAGAAATTTTATGAAAGTTTTACCAAAGTGCGATTTGCTAAGATTAACTGTGAGTCCTTGTGCACGAAAAGTTTGTAACAGTTGTTCAAGAATCAGATTGTGCTCAAACCAGTTAGCTTATGCAAAAGAATGTCGTCTACATACGTTGTGATTCTGTCTTTCATGCAAAAGTGTGTATCGGATGTCGTCAAAAGTAATAACATTTTCGTGATCAAGAGGCTGTGTGCCGAACGTATTGCTTACGTTGCTGGAAGATTCAATCTGTACGGTATCTAGTCAAATTCTATCTGACGCGCTATTATTTGCGGGAGGATGCTGTGGCATTTCGACTATTTGTACTGTTCTGTTATTTCTTCCTGACGTATTAGGTTCGGGATGATATCTACTGTCTGGTTCATTCATGATAATCTGTTGTTGCGGATGATTCTGCTGTTGGTAAGACCGACTGTTACGCTGAAAACTGTGCTCATTACTTTTACGTCTGTCATGATTATCATTGCTATACGGCGCATTGCAATATGAGTTGAAATGGTGTGTTTTCTGTACGTAGTGATTTCCTTGTTGCTGTGCGTTACTATTCGGTGGAGCCGACGCTATACGTGTAGGCGGCGAAACATTAAAGCTTGGTTGACCTTGCAGACTACATTGTTGGTTAGCCATGCTAACCGACTGGTTTTGTTGATGTTGTGGGGAAAAGCCTCTATTGTTGGCAAAATGTGTCTGCGATTGCTGAAAATTTTGTGCATACTGATGATTAAAATTTTGTCTGTTATTAAAATTATGCTGGTATTTCTTGTCATTTCGGGAGTGTCTAATGAAAACTGTCACTTTCAGGTAAAACTTGTCATATCAGGTTTTCTTTACTCATTCTTAATCCTAGATAGGTCGATAGTTGAAGAGTAGTTTTGATAGATATAAAGGATAGTAAAAGAGAAGGCAGCAGTGCATAAAAATAAAGATGAAATAACACTACTACAGCTCGGGGCTCTGTGCACGCTACGGCACATATTCATCGAAGTGTAATGAATCCCCTGAGGCCACTTACGAGCTGCAAACAAATTTTAGTTTCTGCGTTACAGGCAATGGCGGTGAAAATTCAAAAGCAAATTGTTGTATCCAGTCCAATTCTAGTTTCTGCATTACAGGCCAAGCTGGTGAAAGTACAAAAACAAATTGTCGTATCCAGTCCAAAGGGTGTATTTGTGTTCTGTCATTTTTAAATACCTTAAATTTTCTCACGGATAGAAAGTGCTTGTAATCAAAATTATCGTCTCTGTATGTATGAACAGGTTCAGGGTTGTATGATAATCTGTTTGTCTGTGATTGTTCGGAATATAACTCACGTATTCTCTGTAAATTACCTAAATTATACTGGCTGTGTGAGTCTGACAAATGTTCGGAAAGTGGCGTATGCTGTGATGTGTTAAAGGCTGAAATATTTTTCATCTCCGTCAATTCATGCTGTAAAGATGACAATTTTCTACGTAAAGCATTATTGGACGAACCTAACTCACTGTAAATTTTGGAATTCGGGTGTTTGATTAAACGAAACTGGTGACGTATCGTCTGATTTGGCGTCGTTATTTTCGGTAACCTCTATACGACTGGCCAATTCATCAAATTTTTCAGTCAATGCTTTAACCTGATCATCGTTTTTAGTATCACAAGCATTAATTTGTTTTTGTATTTTACGTGTGGTTTTGTTCAATTTCTTAACGTCTGCTTTGATGGCATCGGGATCCTGTATTAGTTCCAACTTTTCAAGTCTGTTGGTCATTGTCTGAAAGTCTAATGTGTGTGTGTCTGTTTTTGTTTTAAGATCGGAGATTTCATCATGCAATTCGGTGTTCAACTGTTTGATTTCGTATGATACTGTAGCAATATTGTTGTCTACGCATGTTTTTGCTTTCGTAAACATTTTACGCTTATCTTCCTGTCTCTGTGCAGTAACTGTTTCCATGACTTGTTGCTTTACTTTATTCTGTTCCTGTATAAATTTACGGTAACGCGTTTCACTGTTTTGTAGGTGGTAATTAAAGCGTTCGTCAATTTGGCTGTTCTGTTGGTCAAATTTCGCGTCTACTTTCGCATCCAGTCTGCGTGAAAGTTCTGCTGATATTAATTTAAACTCGTCGCGTAACTGTGTTGCGTTTTCAGAACATTATTTAGCGACTGCACTAATTTCATCTCTAAGTAATTTCGTTGTGGCTGCATGTGTATTACTTAATTCTTGTGCAACAGATCTAATTTCTTCACTACTGTTCCTAGCACAAGCCTTAATTTCCTCACGTAATTGTTCTTTAGTGTCATGACATTGCACGGCAACGGCTGTAATCTGTTCACTAAGCTGTTTGAAATTGTTGTCTTGTTTTTCATTCAACTGTTTGGAATTGTTATCTAGTTTTTCATTCAACTGTTTGGAATTGTCTAATTTTTCATTCAACTGTTTGGAATTGTTGTCTAGTTTTTCATTAAGTTGTGTGTTCGATTAATTAAGGTTGTCATGCTTTTCATTAAGTTGTAGCAATAATGCCATAACTTGATCCATGCCAAAATTAGTTGCTGTATTCTCTGTGCTGTGTGATGGTGTATGTGCATTTGTCACGTTTTGTGTACCGGTAACCATTTGGTCATTGTCTGATTCGCAAAAAGGTTTGCTAATCGAATGTACTCTGTTGGTCACTACATCGGAATCAAATAAATCTGTCGTATTCTGACTACATTGTTCATCTTCGTGAGAAAAAATTATCTGTTCACAATGCAAATTTTGCAAATCGGGCGTGTCAAACTGGGCAGCGTTCATTATATCGGAACGTGCCGCATCATCAATTGTTATATTTACTGTGGACATAATTGATTTTGTTTGCTCATCATTAGAATTAAAATCATTACTAGTGGTCGGTACGCACTGATTATCAGTAATTAGAAGATTATCACTATTACACTGAATGTCGCAAGTATTATCGGTCAAATTATTCCAGTCGGCTATTTCACTCATTGCACATCGCGATGTTCTGTTAACAGTTTTTCGTGGCATTTTTCACAAATCAAAATTAAGCACAAAATGAAACAAAGACGAAGCAAAAATGGAACAAACAATTACAACAAAGAGAAATAAATTGCCGATGATCTGTGAAAAAAAGAGTGACAAATTAGTAAATGCGTTGCGCCAGATGCAAACTACATTTAAAATGAAGTAAATAAGAGCAGATATATAACTAACTACTTCTCAGAAATTCACAAAGAAATACGATCCTGGCCGGTTGTCGCCAAGTGTAACCTCCCCACAAAAAATCTTTTCACATTCAGTGTAACCTCAAAACAGAAAAATTCCTAAACCTCTCAACAGTAAAAATATAATTATGCCGTTCATTCACATTCAGCGTAACCTCCCTCAGATAAATTCCTTAATCTTGCAATAATACAATGTGACTAATCTCTCAATAATAAATGTGACTCAGTTACAACCTTTGAATAATTGGCTGTTAATTTAACCTGGCAAATTGTGGACGTCAGCAGTGCTGCGTCATGGCCCTGAAAGATCATTCTGAATAAAAAAAAAAAAAAAAAAAGAAAAATTCTTACCTCAATGAAGGTCGTCGGATAACGCATGTATATATGCTCTTACAATAAATTTTTCTGGCAC
This sequence comes from Schistocerca serialis cubense, assembly GCF_023864345.2. Lineage (NCBI taxonomy): Eukaryota > Metazoa > Arthropoda > Insecta > Orthoptera > Acrididae > Schistocerca > Schistocerca serialis. Next base: position 586,674,024 of record NC_064639.1, read on the forward strand.
AGCCCTGTGCAATGCTGGCCGATAGATTTGTCATTTATAAAAGGAACAACTGATTTTACTTTTGCAATAATCGGGGTGATCATGGATTCGAGAAATTAGTAAATTCTTTAAATAGAAATGAATGGTTGTTAAAAGTTACTTTTTATGAGAAAGATTATTATTAGGAGATTTTTAAAACATTTACATGGGACTTGAGATAACAATACTACATATGCGCGAGGCTGCTTTTACCTTATACAATACTGCTCAGGGTCCGGCATCGCTGCACCACGACCGGCCCAGCCAACACGATACATCAGACCAGACTAGACTGCTCGCTAGCAACAACTTACTCCTACTGCTACACAGTACCAACTGCAGTCAACACTGCTCTCTGGTCTGAGATTCTCTTATACCTTACATATCGCAGGCAGCGCGTGAGTAATACATCGAAATTACATCTGCTCGGACCTCTTTACAATTCTGAAAAATATAAAAAATATAAATTTAAATTATATGATGTATTTTCTAAACGTATTTGTGTGGAATGTAAACTTTTACAGAAATGAAACACTAACAATAAACAGTTTAATGGATGAGAATAGAACCTTTTGAAATGTGGGGCTACAGAAGAACGTTGAGTATTAAATGGGTATATCGATGAGGAGGTACTGCATCGAAGTGGAAAGAAAAAGAAATTTATTGCAGAATACATCCTAAAGCATCAAGGAATCGCCAATTTGTTAATGGAGGCAAGTGCAGAGGGTAAACATTGTAGAGGGAGAACAAGCCTTGAAGATTCTTCAAATGGATGAAAGTTGCAGTAATTTTGCAAGGATGAAGACGTTTGCAGATGATAGACTAGCGCAAAGAGCTGCAGCAAACCGGTCTGGTGACAGCGACAAATAAAAATGAGTGAGTATGTCGGTTAAAGTTTCCGCCATGCAGATTTCTGTAATATTTCAATTGTTTTTATATCGTGATCTTGTTTCTTAAAATTTTTTGAACATCCCCATTTAGCATCGCCACAGTTTGATTAGCGCTTCTAACGTGCCCAGTCAGTGAAACTTATGAATTAAACAGTACTGCATAGACATGAGTGGTGCAACCTTCAGGTGCGATATTAATATTACATGTTAAAGATTCTTACAAATCAGTTGGTCCTCTTGCATTCCAGTTGTGGCAGTAAACGGTCGTACTGTGCGCTCTAGCACTAGGCGACATATTATTACTGTGAAAAAGCACCTTTAGCACTTCAAATACACGATGCGTTTGCATCAGTAAAGAGCAGAGATGGCCGGATGTTTCCTGTCAAGAAGAAATCGACGACAACGAGACAAGAGGTATAATTTTGATTAATGTCCACCGAAGTTCATGCACAATAGGAACCCTGAGCCCACAAGAACGAGGAAGATGAGAAGATGTCTATCATCATTTTCATCAACTTTTATTAAGATATACGATTAGGAATACATCCATAGGCTTAAGCTTTCCACTTTGTGTAGCGTTTGATTTTTGAACGCCTAGTTCTCACCTATAGTTCTTAAACTACCACGAACAGTAGCACATCGCACCAGCTCACTGCTAACCACTTTCATGTCTGCGGTACGTTGCTTCTGGGTAAATAAATTGCTTCTGTTTCACTTTCGCACTATAGTGTTCCCATTTCGTGTCGGTAACGCCTTGTTTTATGCAGGTACTCTATTGCGTATTGTTTCATAAAATGACAGTAGTGACAGAATAGCTTCTCACGATTTTTGATGCCCATATTGACTCTAGAGCAGTGGCCGTCAAACTGTGGCCCGAATCAGGTATTCGTGAGGCCCGCGGTTCTCAATCGAATTTCATTATAACGTCTATCTATCAACTAACAGCCGAATACAGAAACTTCAACAACGTTAAGAGCTCCTTAAAAGTGCAATTTTCCTGCTCAATAACAAACAATGGTAATTAGGATATAACATTTTAAGATGCGCTTAATTGTAAATTAGTTTGGTGAATGCGGCCGTGACTACGCAAAGACTGCCGCTTACCTCAGGGGCAGAGGGGTGAGCAGCGCGGCAACTGTGGGCTTAGAGGATGTGAGAGGGGGGACATTTCATTTTCTGTCTTCCAGACTGACAACTTGTAACCTCCCCCTCACTTATCGACCTTAATGACAGTGAAAAATTAAACCGCGTGTACCTAATGGAAATTTGGGAAAAGCAATCGTCACCCGAAGTTAATTTGTCGGTAAAGAGGGAGGAAAGGGTTACATCTAAATGAAAGGAAAAATGCAAATGAAACTGGTGGAAATTAATTTTGAAAAGGGGTAAAGTTAATAAAGAAAGTAAACGTGCGGCCGTTACGATAACAATTAACTAGCGGTAATTAGATATTTGAGATTTGGGGGAAATTACAGTCGCCAGTCCTAAGGGCAATTACTATAGTAACTGAAAAAGAAAGGTTATTACACATATAATTAGCACCAGAAGCGTGGCAACTGAAGGTTGACACGTGTAGTGTGAAAACTGAAAGTTTGTCAGAAGTAATAAATTTCGCTACACTCTGACTTAATTTAGCAAAAGAATTAATAAAACGGGAAAATCGAAAGTTAATTTAGTGACTGAAGTTAATAGTGAGCTTTCTTTCTGAACCACATCGAAATTCAGTAAAATACGGTTAGTCTTGGACTACCTCAACAATCATTTCAAAAGCATTCTCTGAGGATGTTCGTGTAACGTAAACAGACTCAGAAAATGTCCCAACAATGAAACAGCGGAAATGCATATGCTCAAAACATCAACAAAATTTAGCATTCGTCTAATTAACCATAAATCAATTTTTAGACCATAATAATTGAGTGGAGACACTCCTAATCTTATTCCACTCTGTCATCTTGCACAAAAGAAAACAGGTTGACAATATATTAAATTTCATAGAAAACATAGAAAGTGGTTTAGCTATTCTAAAATCAGAAAAATTCATAGTAGTATCAACAAATGGAATACTATTTACAAAATTAATCATTGTACATGGTCATAAAAACAGGTAGATCAAAATACGCAAATTAATAATTAATTACATAGAATACACATTTTATATAACCTTTTCATAATTAATACTCTCGCCATGAGAGTCCACTTAACGCTAAACAAGAAAATAATATACAGCAGATCGACAAAAACATAAATATTGACAACAGAATTCTTTCACATCAGCTGTCCGGGAAGAAAAACAACTCCGCCTTCCGTACCCGCAAGTGCAAAGAATGCCGACAGCGGCACAAGAGCCGACAGCGGCTCCGCCTCGCCAGTATTGTTGCGCCCCCCTGTGCGGCACGCTTGATCTCACTCGCCTGTGTAACGGCATTTCCAGAACGTCCGTTTCACTGAATTCTTTCGGAAAAACTCACTCCCGAGTAATGTCAAGGAGTCCATTAACACTATCACAGTGGATAACTCAACACTGTCCATCATCACACGCATGTACTAGCCTGAAACTTAAAACAGCGTCTAAGTACGTCGGCAATGACTAGTAAATCACATATTTATGAAATCTTACAGCTAGTTACAAAATCATATTTACATTCCTTAATCTACTGTGACTCAGCTGAAAACTTAAACTAGCAGCTTGGATTTTTCAATTGATTTATAATGACTCTCTCTTAAATCATTTAGTAAAAATTAATTACTTATTAATTACAACTTCTTTAATGTCCTCTTGGTCAGGCAAAAGCATGGCAATCGAGCAAATCGTTTAAATCTTACACTCTATATTTACATACTGTACAAATTACCCGTTCTGTGGTATTAATCAATCCTAGGTTGGTACAATTTCAAGTCTACAATGTTCCGTATACCTAATAATTTTCCAGAGCTTGGATACTCTAAGCAATAAGCATTTGTGTGAGGTATACCAATGACTTTATATGGTCCATTACAAACAAACTTAAATTTAGAGATTTCATTGTCTATCTCGCTCGATTTCTCATGAGCTTTTACAAGTACTAAGTCTCCGACTGCAAACTTAGCAAAACGCGCTTTAGCGTCATGACGACGTATGCGAACATCGGCTTTTAGCTTCATTACTTCTCGCAAACGATCTTTTTTCACACCAATACTAATGTCAATCCGTGGAGGGAATTTGATTATCTCTTCCAATTCACTTTCTACACTTTTGTCAATGCCGAGATTCCTCACGTTACGGCGGTTCAAATTCATTCCTACGTCAATGTCATCCGGCCAGTTAACAATGTGTATAGGCTGGTATTGCCTATGCACACCGTTTCCTGCCTCGTCAAAAATAACTACTATTGCTTTATCTTGTGACGTACATGTCAAAGTTTTGCTTTCGCAATTAATCACTGCACGGTACTTTAATAGCCAATCTAACCCAATAATTACTTCCATACTTAAGTCTGGCACGACGACAAACTCTTGTTCAAATCGTGCCCCACATATCTCGAAGTTGACAAAAATCTGTTTTGTGACCGGTTTACTGGCCTTCCCAGTAGCACCGATAATTTTCACTCCTGTTACTGGCATAACTGCGACGCCAGGTCTGTCTTTCAGTAACTCAAATATTTTCCCAGATACAGCACTCAATTCTGCACCGGTGTGCCGGCTGCGGTGGTCTCGCGGTTCTAGGCGCGCAGTCCGGAACCGTGCGACTGCTACGGTCGCGGGTTCGAATCCTGCCTCGGGCGTGGATGTGTGTGATGTCCTTAGGTTAGTTAGGTTTAAGTAGTTCTAAGTTCGAGGGGACTGATGACCACAGCAGTTGAGTCCCATAGTGCTCAGAGCCATTTTTTGCACCGGTGTCAATCAACACGTTTAGTTGTAGGTCGTGCATATTAACAGAAACTACTATCTGTCTGCACTTGTCCTCGACTGTTTCTTTATTTTCCCACAGTAAATCCTCGTCTATATCCAGGTCATTCCAGAAAAAACCCTCTGGCTTTGATCCTAAATTCGGCTTATCTGGCGGCTTTTTCAGCCTCTGTTCACATACAGTTTTAATTTCAACACGTTTGTCCTGAGGCTTAGTCTGTAGCTTCGCCTCCAATACCGAAACCTTTTCCTGTAACTCGTCAACTATTGAGTGTTGCTTTGCTATCAATTCACTAATTGTCACCTTCGTTGATTCATCTTTGGCCAGATTGATCTCATCTGCCAATTTACCTGGAGCAATGTGCCCAGTAGTATCTGCAATTACTTCCTCTGGATCTGCGCAACTCACACTGCTATCGTCCGACCGTATAACGTCAGCTCTAACCTCATACACGCTGTAATCTACGTGCTTTTCTACCAATCGTGTCCGGCTGTCACTAAAATTCTCGTAATCTTTCTCCTTAATACTTTCGCAATGTTTAAACTGGAGTTTTGCGTCGGATGGGTCGGCCACTTCTCCCACTATAACTTTCGGTAAAGTCTGCCGGTCAGGGCCAGAACTTTCCGTTACTACTTCAACATCCAACTCTTGCGGGACGAAACACGACGAATCTTGCTCGTGCTCCCCATTAACATCAACTATTTCTGGTAAAGTCTGCCGGTTAGGGCCAGAACTTTCTATCATTTCACAAACACTATCTTCCTGCGGGACGAGACGCGGAAAATCCTGCATGCGCTCCCCATAAACACTTCTCCCATACAGGCCCCTATAATCTCTTAGTTCGTCGTATAAGCGACCGAACTGCCTTAACCAGACCTCATCCCCCTCTGCATCCCCTCGCTCGATGACGGACGTTTTATCCGACATCTGATCTTCTCTCAACACTTGTGAATCGTTCTTAAACTCAATCTCCAGTTCCGCTGTGGGTATTACAGCTGCCACTTTATAATCGATTTCCGGAACACTACTTAAATTGTTCTCACTGACGGTGAATGTACTTTCTACTGCCGTGTATACAGCTGATCTACTACTTGTGGGCGCACTCCTTTCTCCTAACACTGGCCCACTCTCCCGCCGTTGAATATTCCATACGGAATTTTCATAACGACGACACCTGGGTTTTCTCCTGTTATTGGGCCTCCAAAATTTCTCCACGCCCGGTGGGCCCCTCACCGGCGCGGCTAATGGTTTCCCTGTCTCGTCCCAGCAGATCTGCACCCTCTGGCGTTATTACTATCCTGTGAAGCCCGTATCACGTTAGTATGACACTGGTTTCCGTCATTCCTGTTATTATTTGCATTGTACCGATTGTTATTACGGTCCGAACCATTATTGTTATTGCTGCCATGGTTGCAGTATGCATTATTCCCATGGTTATCGTTGTTGTGGTTGCTGTGGTACCCGTTGTTGTTACCACGGCCTCTACCACTATCGCGATTATTGCGCCAATTGTCCTCGTCCTCAACTCTTTCCAGGAAATCATTGATTGTCCTGTAATTGCTTCCTATGTAGCGTTTTGTATCATCTGGAAGCTTCTTGTAGAGTTCCCAGACTATTTTGGATTCCGTGCGGCGATCACGCAAATATTCCGACTTGCGGATCCAGCCCTCACAGAACTCCTTCATCGAGCCGGGCGAATTCGCATCGAAAGGCCTCGATACGACAAATTCGCGCCAGACACTTTGCTGTTTTTGCTCTGACTAGTATTCAGCCAGAAACAAATTTTTAAACTCGTCAAAAGTCAGGTTGGTAATGTTGAGGTTTAAGCCCCAACGCTTGGCATCACCAGCCAACACATCAATAACCGCATTAACTTTTCTCTCATTAGTCCATGACCTGGGTAAAACTCTTTCACAATTTAATCCGTCGGGTGTACACCGCCTTTTTTCAAGGAGGTCGAACCGCTCCTCTTTCGTCAACAATTCCGAACTATGTGCACAGGTTGGCACGTAGCTCTGTTTTTTGTCAAGTTTCTTTTCTAATTCCGACACTCTCGTAATTACTTGGCAAGTGGTTGTCGCAGGCGTTTCCACTTCCCTCTTTTTCTCTTCGCAGGTATTAGCCTGCTTCGTCACTTTGGTATCTACTTCGAATACTAAAGCCTTTAAAGTTTCCACCTTCTTTTGATCCTCTTTTTTCACTAATTCAATTTGTTCCGTCACCTTATTCTCGATGATCGGAGCAACTGCTTCTCCCACACTTTTCTCGATTCTGCTAATTTCGGAATAAAAACGAGTATTTATGCTCGCAATTTCCGCCTGAACGCCCATCATTTCCTGTTTAAGATTACCGATTTTGGTATTAATCTCAACAATATCTTCTTTGATTTTATCAACTCCAACATTGTTGTTAACAACATTAATAGCTTTGTTCTGATTGTCTAGCTTCCGTTCAATTTTTCCAGACTGACTCGTGATTTCGTTAACCAAAACATTCAATAAATCAGTTAAATTCCCGGAAACTACCGGTTTTACTTTCGTAGCGGCTTCCTCTTTAATTGTCCCCCCGTATTCGTCATCAAGGGATTCACATTTGATTTTCACTTCCGATTCCGAAACATTTTCTAAAGTTTGGAATTCCATTTCTGCTCTTTGTTGCGTTTCGGCGGTCGCGTCTTTCATGCTAGCCGCCTGCCCCTGAACAATGGATATCGCGGTGCACGTTTCCCACTGTTCGACCGATTGTTCCGTATCCAAGTCTACCAAATTTTGGTAATTGTTGCCTTCACTCATTTTAATAATTTTCAATATAAATGACAAATCTCAAATCTAATTAGGATTCTTCCCACTACTTAATCTCGCTGACGAAACGACCTGGCCGGTCACGGTGGTCTCGCGGTTCTAGGCGCTCAGTTCGGAATCGCGCGACTGCTACGGTCGCAGGTTCGAATACTGCCTCGGGCATGGATGTGTGTGATGTCTTTAGGTTAGTTAGGGTTAAGTAGTTCTAAGTTCTAGGGGACTGATGACCACAGATGTTAAGTCCCATAGTGCTCAGAGCCATTTGAACCATTTTTTGAAACGACCTGTTCGTAACCAATACTTTGTTACGAGATTCGCACCATACAAAATTCGTGCCCAGAACAACCTCAAATCTGAGATTGTCCTGTCACCAGGTCGCCACGTGTAACCTCCCCCTCACTTATCGACCTTAATGACAGTGTACCTAATGGAAATTTGGGAAAAGCAATCGTCACCGAAGTTAATTTGTCGGTAAAGAGGGAGGAAAGGGTTACATCTAAATGAAAGGAAAAATGCAAATGAAACTGCTGGAAATTAATTTTGAAAAGGGGTAAAGTTAATAAAGAAAGTAAATGTGCGGCCGTTACGTTAACAATTAACTAGCGGTAATTAGATATTTGAGATTTGGGGGAAATTACGGTCGCCAGTCCTAAGGACAATTACTATAGTAATTGAAAAAGAAAGGTTATTACACATATAATTAGCAACTCAAGGTTGACACGTGTAGTGTGAAAACTGAAAGTTTGTCAGAAGTAATAAATTTCGATACACTCTGACTTAATTTAGCAAAAGAATTAATAAAACCGGAAAATCGAAAGTTAATTTAGTGACTGAAGTTAATAGTGAGCTTTCTTTCTGAACCACATCGAAATTCAGTAAAATACGGTTAGTCTTGGACTACCTCAACAATCATTTCAAAAGCAACTTGAATCTACGCAATTTAGAAATAAGAGATTTAACTTTGAACTTGAATTAAATGATTCTGAACAATTAACAATAGTATAATTTAATACATACCAAGCTGAGCTGCAGTCACAGGTAAGCTAAAATGCGGTAACAAAATTCGCACTCTTAATTTGCGCTTGTGTAATCTAAATATTGTAGCCAGCTATGAATACCTTAACTGAACTTTGAAATTAAAGCAGTGAAATCGAATGATGTTGGCGTTTGAATTTCAACGACACTCGGGTTCATTCCGGAAAAGGAAGGGACCCTGCTTGGTAATGCAATTGGGACAATGAGCAACAAAGGTTCATGCTACGTTGCTGTCATTTAGCTATGAAAATGGATCAGTTTGAAAAGCTGAGGTCTGCCACACATTTCTAAAACTTTACGTGCTTCCGGTCTTCCTTGTTGGTTGATTGAAGGTTTGAAGCCGTCGATCGAGGAGGTGGCGACAGTCACTCATTGTCGGCCGTCGCTGTTGCAGAAGCTGGATGTTGGGGCGCCTTCTCGACACGGTCACCAGGCGAAACGGGTTCTTGATGTGCGCCAGCTAATGCTTCCCGTCCGCGACACCGTGTCAGAAACTATCATAGCAAGTTGAGCGCAATTACATGCTGCCCAACCCCGAAAGCGTGGCAACTCGCGGGAGCGTCACACAACACACCTGCTCCACTGCACCACCCCAGTCAGACTCTCTCTGCTCTGCCCACGCTCCACGCGACAGAGTTAACACTACCAAAGATCCTAAACACTTGGGTTCTCCATACGACCTATCGATGTATTCGTTCGATAACATAGTTTTTCCTAGGCCAGACCCAGCGTATAAATACAAATAATATTCACAAAACAAACCAATTATAAATCGACATAAATGCATAAATATACACTCCTGGAAATTGAAATAAGAACACCGTGAATTCATCGTCCCAGGAAGTGGAAACTTTATTGACACATTCCTGGGGTCAGATACATCACATGATCACACTGACAGAACCACAGGCACATAGACACAGGCAACAGAGCATGCACAATGTCGGCACTAGTACAGTGTATATCCACCTTTCGCAGCAATGCAGGCTGCTATTCTCCCATGGAGACGATCGTAGAGATGCTGGATGTAGTCCTGTGGAACGGCTTGCCATGCCATTTCCACCTGGCGCCTCAGTTGGACCAGCGTTCGTGCTGGACGTGCAGACCGCATGAGACGACGCTTCATCCAGTCCCAAACATGCTCAATGGGGGACAGATCCGGAGATCTTGCTGGCCAGGGTAGTTGACTTACACCTTCTAGAACACGTTGGGTGGCACGGGATACATGCGGACGTGCATTGTCCTGTTGGAACAGCAAGTTCCCTTGCCGGTCTAGGAATGGTAGAACGATGGGTTCGATGACGGTTTGGATGTACCGTGCACTATTCAGTGTCCCCTCGACGATCACCAGTGGTGTACGGCCAGTGTAGGAGGTCGCTCCCCACACCATGATGCCGGGTGTTGGCCTTGTGTGCCTCAGTCGTATGCAGTCCTGATTGTGGCGCTCACCTGCACGGCGCCAAGCACGCATACGACCATCATTGGCACCAAGGCAGAAGCGACTCTCATCGCTGAAGACGACACGTCTCCATTCGTCCCTCCATTCACGCCTGTCGCGACACCACTGGAGGCGGGCTGCACGATGTTGGGGCGTGAGCGGAAGACGGCCTAACGGTGTGCGGGACCGTAGCCCAGCTTCATGGAGACGGTTGCGAATGGTCCTCGCCGATATCCCAGGAGCAACAGTGTCCCTAATTTGCTGGGAAGTGGCGGTGCGGTCCCCTACGGCACTGCGTAGGATCCTACGGTCTTGGCGTGCATCCGTGCGTCGCTGCGGTCCGGTCCCAGGTCGACGGGCACGTGCACCTTCCGCCGACCACTGGCGACAACATCGATGTACTGTGGAGACCTCACGCCCCACGTGTTGAGCAATTCGGCGGTACGTCCACCCGGCCTCCCGCATGCCTACTATACGCCCTCGCTCAAAGTCCGTCAACTGCATATACGGTTCACATCCACGCTGTCGCGGCATGCTACCAGTGTTAAAGACTGCGATGGAGCTCCGTATGCCACGGCAAACTGGCTGACACTGACGGCGGCGGTGCACAAATGCTGCGCAGCTAGCGCCAAAACCGCGGTTCCTGGTGTGTCCGCTGTGCCGTGCATGTGATCATTGCTTGTACAGCCCTCTCGCAGTGTCCGGAGCAAGTATGGTGGGTCTGACACACCGGTGTCAATGTGTTCTTTTTTCCATTTCCAGGAGTGTATACAAATAGTAAAACAATTACAATATAGAAAGACACAGAAATGTCATATCTTCGGGTAACAAAATAAGGAAAAATCTATAGTACAATAGATGGAAATAGAAGGATATGCATTTCCGGCGTTACAAACTCACGGGCGTGTGTGCCTCGTATCGATCACCTGTAAATTTCAAGCGGAAGTAACATGGAATCGTTAATGTTCATTATTATAGAGGCGGTCACCTTCAAGTGCGGTACATATTTGTATCAATAAATACTAAATTACGTTAAGACTGTTATAATACAACGCAATGAACTGAAGAAAAGTGACTTTCAAACCATTTAGTAAGCACTTATGACCATGTCTCACCCTGCATTATGAATTTAAATATGAACACAAATAATGCTATTAATCAATTAATCGTCCGCTCACACAGGCAACATGACAATATCTCGTCAGGCAGGAACAGAGCCACAACCACAAGAACGCTGAGTATGGCACCAGTCTGAAACAGAGAACAATCGGCACTGCGTGTTCCGAGTGGTACCGACTTTCAACGATCAGCACTTGGGGACTGGCGCCCAACGAATCGAGCCCTTACTAAATCTACGCTATAGGGCATACATACTAATTTATACAGGTTACCTATTAATAATAAGATCGGCGCATATGCGGCAGGAGGTGTCGCCCCTCGGTATCGGTATTGGCTCCTAAGCAAAAAAGTTTGACGACCGCTGCTCTACAACATGGACACACTTGAAAATGGCTAAACAAGGTGTTTAAAAGTGTTTGCATCAAACATTTAGGGGTTGTAGATCACATCATGGAGAACAACTCTTGTTGGAGATAAAAGGCTTGCTGACGCTTTCCGACGACGCTAAGTGTTCTTTTTGTAGGTTATGTCTCTGAGAGGCGGTCAGATTTAGACGCTCTGTGGTGTCCGCATGCAGTGTGTGCTGCCTGTAATTCAATCGGTTGCTCCGTATGAAAGGGGGTAGGCCTCCAAAATTGCAATGCCTGATTCGCTTCCAAAATATCTTTCTCCGTTTAGAGACACTCATTCTTAAGGTTTTCTGGTCGAAAATCGTTCTATCAGAGTGGGTAGTATGCAGCATACCTGATTAGTAGATGCTGTAAGTTCGGTGAAATGTCGTCGTCTCAGGTCCGTCGAACACAAAAGGACGTCTAGCATCACCGACAACCGTTGGCAAAAATTCTGTCTCTAAAAAAAAGTTGATGACGTGACCCATGATTCCTACACGTTTGGTGCAAAGACTTTGAAACACTGTGTAACCCGAAATAAGTGGGCATATACCCTGCGTGACCAGGAAGATTTCTTTATAAATATTACAGTCTGACTGAAGAAATTAGTCTTTGATTTAAAAAAAAAAGTGATAATTGTGGTGCCCATTGTGAACAAAACTGATGGCTAAAAGTTAAACTTGGACAAGAGACTCAGCAGTGGTTAACGAGTTTTGCTATGTCGTAAGTAGAACAGCTAATGTGGAAGGTACAAGAAAGACAAATAGTTCAAATGGCTCTGAGCACTATGGGACTTAACATCTGTGGTCATCAGTCCCCTAGAACTTAGAACTACTTAAACCTAAGTAACCTAAGGACATCACACACATCCATGCCCGAGGCAGGATTCGAACCTGCGACCGTAGCAGTCGCGCGGCTCCGGACTGAGCGCCTAGAACCGTGAGACCACCGCGGCCTGCCACAAGAAAGACATAATGACAATAATTGCCCAAGGAAAAATTGGATTTCTATAAAAAGAAACACTTGCAAACATTAAAAAAGCCCTGAGGCCAGAATAAAATTCAGGAAAAGCTTTCTTTAAGACTACAGGTATATTATGTACGCGGAACATGTCAAATGGGGAAGAGAAAAATAATACATAATAAGGCACATGATGAACTGAAGAGACAGAATGGTTGACGCATATTAAGACATGAGTTGTTGCTCAAAACTGTAATTGAAGGGATTGTTAAAGGAAATAACTTAATCGCAGGCCGTGGTGTGGAATACAGGGGAGGTCGTTGCTGGTGCGGGACGCAACAATTAATACGCCGTAATAAGAACTGACAGGCGACAGGAATGGAGATTTGCGTGAAACCAACCTCAGGGTTCATGATCGAAATAACAGTCTCATTTCAAAGCACATAATCATTTGACGCAGAGTCGTAATTTTTGGTTAAATTCATCCTACGCTTATTGTGTAAAATGTTGTATAAAACTGGCACGATCAAACAAAATGTCTTCCCTAGCTTTTAATGGAATTTCTTCGAGTAAATCGCCTAGCTACTTTGCTCAGAATGTTGGCAAATAAGCAAAAAATAATCGCCTCGGAAGAAGATACTTTGTGCCGATTTCCAAAAAAGCTTCATTAAACTTTTATTTCTATTTCGGTCTTGATCGCTGTGATCTACAGATCAGCTAATCCGTGAGTACTACGACGACGCCGAACCCTTACTCGCTGAATCCAGTCCAGTTTGAAGGGCCACGTCTTTTTGTTGAATCAAAAATGGTTCAAATGGCTCTGAGCACTATGGGACTTAACTGCTTAGGTCATCAGTCGCCTAGAACTTAGAACTACTTAAACCTAACTAACCTAAGGACATCACACACATCCATGCTCCAGGCAGGAGTCGAACCTGCGACCGTAGCGGTCGCGCGGCTCCAGACTGTAGCGCCTAGAACCGCTCGGCCACTCTGGCCGGCCTTCTTGAACCATATAATATGATCCTCAGTTAGGCATTTTCTCTTGGTAAGCATGCGGAGAAGTGTGCTCGAAAGTATTTTTTCGGCGCGTTGACACTTACAGGAGCGACAAGTTTACCAGGTCCCGTCAACCACCACGTTGTCGAGCATCCATATTTCATTGTACGCTTCCTTCAGTCCGAACTTCACGCAGTTCTCCAGCGACACGCTACACAACTATTGAACGAGTGGCTCAAATGAGGAAGACGCAGCCGCTTTCGGCTGGCGTTCGGCTGAAATCGGAAGTATGTCAGGTGACGTCCGTTGCTCGCTATTTTTGGGACGCTGTATTGGATTGATCGTATTTCGTTGTTTTCGTACTATAACTTGCTTGTTACGACAGCATGCCGTTTGAAGGCAACAGCGCACTTACGATTTATCACAAACACTTCACTCTATGCACCATTTCTTTAGTTAAATGTCAGTTAACGAAACATTAACTGTAAAATACCTTAGGAGATTCTAAGATGAACAATAGTAATGTTTGCAGTTGTATGCGATTGCTGTGGTCATGTTGTCAGAGATGTGCAGTCGTGGAGTGGGAGGAAGTAGGTTTTAGGTTTGCATCTTCCCATTTGTAACACAGTCTGGTACTTCCTTATTCATGTAACACAAGTATATTATGCAATGTCTGATGTTGTCTACATACGAGTATATGAGCGTTTTTCAATTTTGTGACTTCAGCCTAATTAAAAAGTGAAGACCAAACTGCCGCGAGTGGAACACCCAGAATTGACATTTTCTTTCTTCTTGTCACCAATACTTGACGGTTTTTTTTTTTTTTTTGTATACGTCGCGGTTTCCGGCGATGTCGTTAGGAACGAACCTAAGATCACACCTTATATTGCTGCAAATGAAACGATCAGCAATCGTATTTATGGTCTTGCTTAACACAAAAATTTTGCCGCGATCGAATCCTTAACAACACTTCCCTAAATTTGGTGGGCGAGACAAAGACGACACCACATAGTGAGCGAGGGAAGTCACATGACCAATTTCGGATTCAGCCAAATCTCACCCGCATGCTGTGGTACTTCGTCGTATTCAATCGCTCGTCACAACTGTAGGATGATTCGTCACTGCACGGCACATCATCCCACGGTCCGACAGTCACGTCGCGTCATTCCGCACACAGCCGTTTGACGTGTTTCTCAATAAGCCATTGCTTCGCTGTCATAAACAAGTTTACGAATAACCTGCCGAACGGTAACAACGTCAGGACAACGTTTCTTGTAACAGACGGTGAGGGGCGTTTCGCCAGGTTTCCACTTTATACAGGGTGTCACAAACCTTTAGGGGTAAAATAATTCGCACAAAAGGGGATATTGAATGGAGCGTTATGAGATTAGGAACCAGAGTATGACATGTGGTATGAAGTCTTGAACGAACAATACGTGTGAGGAACTTGTCAGTAAACTACATATGTTTCATAGTATACAAGTCCTCGCCCCATTGACACGATGGTGCTGCCTTGGAAAACAACACTTAGTCGTCTGTGAGGTATCCTCGGTATTGTTTACCACTAAGATGGAACATTACTCGTTACAGCAACATGCAGACGTGTATGATGCAGCAGGGTACAGTGCCTGGAAAGTGAAACGAACGCACGGAGAAATTTTTTGAAGCCGGTGTCATCTTAATGGGAGACATTACTACTCGTGGACAACAACGTAAGATAAAATGGGTTGTTCAAACCACAGAAGGCTGCGGGAGGTTCTCTACAAAGAATTGTTAAACAGTAAAATTTTAAGAGATAGGCTGTGTAGGAGAAGTTTCATCAATAAACTTCCGGCAGATTGTTCGTGTACCACGTACTATAGTGTGGGGCATACAGGTGGAGATGCAATTAATTACACCTCTATCGGAAACAATGTGTGTAAGCAATATAGTCAAATTATTATGAACCCAACTATCAGCTCACTCAGTGGATTATCCAGAGCAGTATTGCAGCGGCAAACTTCGATTTTCAATTTGAAGACACGCCGTTTGTATGAATAAAAAACTCAGTGTTCAAAGCCATTCATTAAAAGAGTAATATTTCTGTTGTTCATTTTACACGAGTTCTGACTCACTAAGCTGTTGCGAAGACTTTCTGTACCCGAGTTAACTTTTGATAACTATTATACAGTTTTTGAATGTTAAAACGGAGGCACGTCACTAGGCAATAATCTTGAGGTATAGTAAGCTGAAGGTACAATGAGCTGACCAATCAGAGGCCCACACAGGCGCACTTGTGTTAGCGTGCCCGTTCAACGCGAGATAAATCTCTTCTTCGTTATATGGAAACCGTTCAATAAGTGATGCAACAAATTTTTTTTTCTCTGAAAGCAGGTTGATTTGGTTCAGGATTCCAATACCTCATAATATCGTGCACTCTTTTGGCTAAACACCCTATTTTTCAACATAATCTCCGCTCAATGCGACGGCTTTACACCACCTTAGTAGGAGGACCTGTACACCCGTATGGTACCACTCTACTGGTCGAAGTCGGAGCAATGTTTTTTTTTCCTTTATTGAATTAAGATTCCCCTTGAAGGGGGAGGGCTGGCAGTAGCTTAGTATGCTGCTCTTCAGCCCACAGAATTTTTAAAACGTAAGAAGAAGATAAGAAACAATAAAAGCAGGAGACAAAATGGTGACTTAAATTGTAAAATGGCGGGGAATTGTGGAAAGTTAAAACATAAAACAAGGGGCTGGCATTGCTAATAAAATACACAGGGAGCAAACAGGTAAAATAGTAGACAGACAATTAGAAAACACAGCGACAGTCTGGTTTCTGTTCGCAAGGGATATAAAAATTACACCCAACGACAGTGTGATTTCCGTTCGCAACACTTCGGAAAAGACGCACAACTCTGAACAGTCACTGGAAACACAGCATTAAAAAGTCGGCATGAAGATGACACACCACAGCCAAGGGCAGATGGGGGGGGGGGGGGACCTGGACAGATGAGGGGAAAAAAGGGGGGAGGAGAGGAAAAAATAAGGGGGGGGAACCGACGGAGGGAGAGGATGCCCACGTTGGGGGGGGGGGGGGCAGGGCAGACGCGAGAGGGAATGGGGAAAGGCAGAGGAGGGAAATGCAAAAGGACTCGGGGGGAGAGAAGGGAGGCAGAGAGAGGATAGGTGGGGTAAAAACAGCATGGAAGGGGGGGAGAGGGAACCCAGGAATAGGACAGAGGAAGGGAGGGGGAGGTGAGGATCAGAGTTAATAGGAAGGATAAATGGAGGGAGAGAGGGTATCATCCAGGAAGGGGAGTCGACTGAAGCCACCTTGGGTAAGGAGATGAATGGTGTAGAGATGGAGGGTAGGGGGGACACAACGGAGAAAGCGCGGCAAAGGGTGGGGGTTGGAGAGGAGAGGAGCGACCAGTGGATGAGGGGGATCAAGGCGGTGGGAGGTGTATTGTATATGGATATGTTCGAGGAATAGGAGCAGATGGGGGAAAGGAATCAGGCCGTAGAGGATCCGCGTGGGGGACGGGAGGCGTATACGGAAGGCGAGGCGGAGTGCATGGCGCTCGAGGATCTGGAGGGACTCGGACCAACGTCTTGCTGTGTCAATAAGCTCCATATCATCCACATACTGCTGCGTGCAGATTGCATCTTTCACTGGGACTCGTAACACGCAAGCAATTTCGTACACATGACATTTCTCTGCTCCTTATAGTCTTTTCCATATACAGCCTCCAAGCGCCTATGAATATCAGCGATGCTCTGGTTTTCCGCCAAAAGAAACTCAGTGACAGCTCTCCGCTTGGAACGCACCTCCGTTGCAGACGCCACTTCGAGGGCTATGCCTAGCGCTGTCACATATCGTAACTTCATGAAACTATAGGGGCTGAATCGGGAATATTCCAAGGTTTCCCACAACAAATTCCGCAATT
This sequence comes from Schistocerca serialis cubense, assembly GCF_023864345.2. Lineage (NCBI taxonomy): Eukaryota > Metazoa > Arthropoda > Insecta > Orthoptera > Acrididae > Schistocerca > Schistocerca serialis. Next base: position 586,691,485 of record NC_064639.1, read on the forward strand.
TTTCAACCGAATTTGGCCGGAAAAATGATGTGTTGCATTACATATTGAACTCCCCTTTTATTTTCTGCTTTCGCTTTGCTATGGACGACTGTTGTTCCCCGATTCTCGACACTTGGTGCTGCAGATTTACGGATGCTGGGTGTTTGAGTTGAGGCTACAATTGCGATGCTGATTCTCATGCTACAAACTATGAGGATGACAGAGAGGTCGTCGCATACTCGTACAACTTTTTCAGGTCTACAAATGTGCCTTCTGTCAACTTCAGACTTAGCTTCCGTTGTTCAGAGAGGTATATCTTACCCATTCGCGTTACAGTATTGGCATTTCACTAATCCATTTGTGAGATCAGCGTACTGACTTCGTTACATTCTCAGTGATCTAATATCGCTTAAAGTATTTAGGTGTATACGGGGTTTTCTTTTGTTCTGATTTGTATATGTCGTGGTCTTGTATAGCACGTGGTTCATAATAGGACAAACGTAAATCCTTTGCATGTTACTGCTTATTGAATTGTGTTGGAATAAACAGGATTTTCACTAAAATTTGTTTGATTATTTCTATTTCTCCAAATATTTTGATTGCAGATTTGGTCTTATATTCAATCTTGAGACTTTACTTGATTTGAGAACGATCTTAACAGAGATTTCAGCCTTCAGGAGAGTTATCAGTCAAAGCGAGAGCAGCTGCCACCAAGCACAAAATTTTGTACTCTATGCGTGCCTTTACAGCCTGCAAGATTACTCAATATTGGCGAGACTACGAGGCATCGTGCTGTTCCAGAGTATGTTCGACGTGACTTACGAGGGGTAGGTCACGAAGTATCAAAAGTATCTGCAATTTTGTTGTAATTGTCTTCAGGTTGGCTCTACGGATTTGTGCGGTCACCAGCCGCTAGAAGAAACTTTTGTCTTCACCTGTTGTAGGTCGCAGCGTTGTCGCATCAGCCTCCTGTGTGCTTTTGCGCCCGTATATGTGGGGTGCCTCACTCTGTTTGCACCAGATAAGAACAGCGTTCCGTAATCCGTTTTTTTTGGTCAGGAGGTGTACCAGGAGCAACAATTCGTAGAAGTCTTCCAGCACAATATGGAGACAATATTTTGTCACAGCGAAATGTTTACCAGCGGACTGAACAGTCCAGAATTGGTCGAACGAGTGTGAAAGATGAGGAATGACGGGGCCGTCCATCTACCGCCACAACTGATGCCAATATTCAACAGGTCCGTGCATTGACTCCGAATAACAGGCGAGAGACTGCTGATGTTGTTGCAAACCACGTGAGGTTAGTTCACTCCGAGATGCTTTAAGAGGCCGTCGATTCGACTCCGATCAACGGGCGAAAGAAACTGTGCCTCGGTCGTGGCTTGTTACGCAACCAAAAATCTTTTTTCACAGGGCAGTGCAAACGTTGTGCAACGATGGCCCAAGTGAACTGAAAAGCAGGATCACTATGTTGAAAAATGTTCTCAATAAAAATTGTGTCCTCTTGATGTAGTAAATTATAAAAATGATAGTACATACTTATTGACTTAGCCCGGAGTATGTCATTTTCTTCGTGGAGAGACGTTACGCTTTTAGTGTGAGTCTGTACTTTCTCACTGCAAGTGATCTGCCTATAAGGAGGATCACATTTACGCCTCTAAATCATAATAGATTACTGCCAAGTGTATTCGTGATTTGCGGTTCATTCAAATATTCACTCATGCCCCCTTTTCCTTCGCGTTTAGTAATGGAAGCAATTGCTACTCTTCAACATTTCACAAAACCGTGATTAGACAGCGTTTTTTGGGTCAAAGTTTTGTGTAAAATGGGGCATATTTTCATGGCAATTTGTTGAAGTCACATATTTCAGTTCAAAAGCCATTGTAGGATGCTTTCATTATTATTCATATCGAACCATTAATTTCACAACTCAAAATAGTCAGTTTTCGATCTATAGCACCCGTATAACTAAAAAACTATAAGGTTAGTGACATTACATGTATTGAACTTAGGTATGACGCCAACAACTGAAATCTGCTGCTCTGAGTTGTATCAGTATTGCTATCTGTTTCGCTGAGCGTATCACGAACTTATAAAAACGGTGCAGTTTGGTCGTTTGTGTCGTTTCTACTTCACATGATTCCTCTTGCTCCACGCAAAAGACGGCATCACTGTATCTACAGCAGGTTTGTCGCTCGATTTTCCTGTATTTATGATCGTGCAATCAACGTAAACAGCAAACATATAGTAGAAATACGTAAAGCTAAGTAATGTTCGTGGTGCATTTCGTTATAAAAAAGAAATCTTCTAGAAGCATTGTCTGCTGCTCCAAGTGTAGATACCTCCATCAAACGCTAAACGGAATTGAAATCAGTGTAGTAATACATGCTCTTACCTTTTTGTTCAAAAATATATAACTTACCCGACAAACTGTACGGTATTCTAACGGCTATGGCAATGTCTCTCGCTGCCACTGCATGTTATTTAAGTTTACAGGCGACAGCTGAACATGAGACTCGTAAAGGTAATTTGTGCCTACCAAGATTGTATGCCATATCTGGTCTTCAATCGAAACACAGTCTTAGCTACATCTGTTGCCAGTATCTTATGTCACTTTTGTAGTTTTTATACATTAGGCCTACCTGTTACGTTACTGCGATAACTTCTGCCCATTCTCTCATAACTCAAGAGATTTATTTTACCTCTGCACATGCGAACACTTACAGAGCAAATTAAAATAATGCTCAAATTGAAATGTAATGTTTGGCAATAACAGCGACGCTCCTTACGATGGTGTGAGCTACAGAACCGATTTTCGCTTCAGGCCTGAGCTTCATATGAATGTTCGTGTTTATAGTTACAGGGGATGCGTCCAAACTAGAAGCCGTCATTGCGGAAGTTGAAGTATCTCTGAGCCGACGTGAGGCACATTCCGCCCACTGCTACCTTGCAGTTTCTTCAGGCTCTTAGATCCGTGACTTATGTAATTAGGCTGGGAATCTTTCCAGAGACAACCTCTCGACGACGCACGCCGTTTTTCTCCGTAATATATCCCCATCGTTTAACGGGACATTACGCAACGGCCAGCCAGAGAAATGATAAATTCGTCGGTGGCGCAGACTGCTGTGAATCGCCTCCGAAATCCGAGGAAAATCGTCGAGAGCCATCTTGACGCCGTACTTAGCCAGAGCCAGGTGCTGTGGTGCGGAATGAGCTGCCGGTAGCTACGAGAACGAGCTTACGGGGCTCCCAAACAACTACGGCAAATATTGCTTCTGTAGTTTAGTTTTATACCCGATGTTTGACTGAAATTCGATAATGAACGTGATACCAGCCGAATAGAGAATTAACCAAGACCTTGCCTCTGAGACACACATATACCTAACTTTACCTAAATATAGATCACCCATTAAAATCTGGCCCAGTAATTAACCAATAACGGTAATAATAAAAACATATGGAGATTACCTCGGCTGTCTCCTTCTAGTAATAATATTGGTTAAGATAACCCTAAATGATGATTTTGAGAGTAATGATTATAATAGTTGGAAGTGAGCGGACTACGGCAACGGATTTAGCACCCTTTCAAAAATACTTAGAAATTTAAAAGGAATGGCGTTAAAAGATTAAAGATCACTCAAAGTAAAATGTAATTACGGATCATTCGTTCCCACATCCCACTCACATACAAGCATATACTGTACAAAACTAAAAATCAGAAACTCATTATTAATAAATTGAAAAAAAAAAAACTCTCCTAACACTATAGAAGTACCACTAAAAGAGATAAATGATCAAACTGAGGAACTGTAGGGAATTGGATGACCGCTTGTCAAACAGAAAATGAGTCAGCTGCCCTACTCACTGATTAAGTGCCTCGCAGCTCCAAGGTTCTGAGATTTAGTAATACTTTTCAGCAGTGGACTGTACTCTGATGCATTATCTTTTTGCCACAAAATTTTCAATGAATGTACTCTACTACAATGTTCTCTTTATAGATGTAAATCAAGTGTATCGGAGCGTACACTTAGCTGAAAAAATAAAAAGCGTATTGCATCTTAACTAAGAAATACACATTCCGCTTGCAAAATCTTCTCACTTAATTCGTTAGTTTGTGGGTTTCCCATTGTAAACAACTGGACCAAATGTCCCTGTATCGATCCGAAGTACTACCATGGTAATGAACAAACTCTCGTGCATCTTTCAATGATTTCCATTGTATACATCTATATGACTACTCTGCAGTTCACGCTCGGATACTTGGTAGAGGTTTCATGGAATCACTTTCACACTGTTTCTCGACCGTTCCATTCGTGAATAGCAAGTGGGAAAAATGAACACCTACGTCTTTCCGTTCGGTCTCTGATTTGTCTTGTCTTAATTGTAATCGTAAATTTGTGTAATAGAGAAAGAACTTTACCATTACTGTTATTATTAGCTGTAATAGAGGAGGAAGAAAGGAAGAGAGAACAACCTGTTTACGTACATGGTCCTTACGTCTCAAATGAAAAACAGCAGAGGTAAACTTAAATGCCACAAACTAAAGTCGGAAACTTTTTACTGAAAATGAGAGTTCAAAGACACCAAAAATGTTCACACCACAGTTTCGTACAGATGTCTACTTCTCCATTTCCATCAAGGATAAAAACACTTGTTGAACTACAACAGTGGGGCAAAAAACGGAAACATCGCAGAAATGCTTGCTTGAATATAAGCGTAGATGGTAGTCACGCCTGCAGCTTGCGATGGTCGTATTTTAGCACGAACGGCAAGTGTGCAATGTCCTCCGCACGTAGGAAATGCCAGTCTTTATCAGAACAGTGTTACGTGTCGTTGTGAGTACATTACGTCGCAGTTGAGTGAATTCGAAAGTAGGCAAATTGTTGGTTTTGTATGGTGGCACCGTATCGAAGATTTATACCGCATACAGGGAAAGTGTGGAAACATCCTCCACTAAGTCACAACGCGGACAAAAATGTCTGTTGCGTGATCGTGACAGACGGTCATTGATGAGAATTGTGACGAAAAATAAAAGGACAACGGCTGCATAGGTCGCTGTAGAACTGAATGTCGCATTCGCGAACCCTGTCAGCAGGGAAATGTAGGGCGAGATGGAATTCGAAAACCACTCATCAGTGATGCAAATGCTCGTAACAAGAAACCTGTTGCCGAAGCTGTAAAACCTCGACTGTCAAGCAATGGAAGAAAGTCATTTGATAGGATGAGTCACGTTGCACAGTGCTTCCAACTTCATGCTGAGTTAAAGTCCCAATAAATAAATATGACCGGGGGTGGGGGGTGGGGGGAGGGGTTGGGTGATAATATGAACAGGCATATCGTAGCGCCCCAAGGTTATTCTGCAACATCGCACTACTGTCAACATTGTGTGGCCATTTCGGCTCATCAGGTCTATCCCATGGTACAATGTACCAAGACAACAGTGCCCCCAGTCACAGAGCTCGCTCCCTCCATAACTGGTTTTGTGAGCACGAGGATGAATCGTCGCATCTGCCCTGGCCAGCACAGTCACCAGTCTCGACATTATTGAGCATTTGTGGTTTACTTTGGAGAGAAAGATGTGCGATCGCTGTCAATCTCCAACAACATTACTTGAACTTGCCACTATTTTCAAGGAAAAAATGGTATATGATTCGCATGAAAACCATACAGGGCCTGCATTTATCCATTTCCAGACGAGTGGAAGCTGTTTTGAATGCCAACGGGTTTCTACACCGTATTAAGCACGTTAATATGTTGTGCTTTTTGTCTCACTACACATCTGTCCACTCCATACATTAGTTGTGTTTTTTTTTTTAAATTTGATAAAGGCTTGCCTTCTTGAGGAAAAAATTCTTCTCAGTCATGGCCTATGATAAAACGTACTACCCGTTTCATTAGGAGCATTTTATAACGTCCCCAGCGAAATAATAAGAAAAGACTTAAAAAACAGTATTTATAAATAAGAGACATTTAAAAATTGAATAATAAGTGGACACCAGCCACTGAGGCGAACATACATTTTTCTCATGTATCCGTGTTATAATAATTTCTCTGTGTAAGTTTCGAGGGCAAAGAAATCTAACAAAATGATCTAAAGAGACGACAAGATACGCTCTTTTGTTAATTTTTTAGTCGTCTTCACTTCTTCTCTTGTCTTGGTTGCGTGTAGACGGACATCTTGCGAGTGCTGGCAAATGTAAGCATATTTGTACTAATTAAGCAGACAATATATTGATTTAATATTATTGTTCACTTTTAATTTGAAAGAGGTGATCCCGATTTCATGTCCTCCTTTGTTGAATTAACCTGCATTCGAGTAATTTACAGTGCAACAATCACAGCGGCCGATGCAGCCAACGACGCCATCACGTGGCGATATTAACTAACAAAAATTAACGGAAGCGAAAAACTCGCCCGCTATTAAACAATATACATTTTTCTCCACAGCCGCCCGATGTTGCAGAAAATACGTAGCTTTAAGATAATTATTTTCAGTACAACAGCCGAGAGCCAGAGCCAGGACTCCGACTACAATGCAATCGGAGGTAAGAAAAAATACTCGTGTGTGGGCCGCAATTGTAATTAATAACTAAAGGTTTTTTACTTTAAAGTTAACTGACTAGCCGAGGAAATTAATACGAAAAGTTTTTTCCATTGTTCAACTAGTGTGCTCATGTTTTAAGATTCTGCAAATCTAACGTTCATTAATGTAACAAATAATTTCCACTGAAGATTAATATTGTTAAAAAAGAGAACTTCACAAAAGCATTTAATTGTAAATCAAAATTGAATGAAATATCATTTTGATTAAGGGCCACCACGTAAGTCGGCAGCAATCACCATCACCAATCAATTTCTGTAGTAAGTAATAAATTAAATTACGATGGCCGACGGACGCGAGAATTTCTGGAATCTCGTATGTGTTCCAAATAAACATAACGTCTCTTACGGGAGACCCGAATTTCACAGAATTGTCTAATTTTCTTGAAATTCTGTTCTTCCATTTCGTCGCAAGATGAACTGATTCCTCGTGCGTACTATCAATAAAAGATAAATTGTATATATTCTTGTCTTTCTAATCATAGAATAAGAAAGAGATTGTTAACCGTTCCTTTCAGATCATTCATTGCATGTACTGGATTTTATTAAGTTCGTCAACAGTTATCCTTAGTTTAACTTGATGTTAATATGTTATTAGAAGTGACATTTACTGAATGTTGTTTTGTGAATAAATATTTCACTCTGCAGACAAGGTGGAATAGCGTTCCCATACTTAAATACGCTACCGGGTATGCGATAGTTCCTCTCTACAACCTCTTTGTGCCAAGCCTCTGGAGTTCAAAGTGCCATGCGTCAACGTTTCCTCCGTTTAGCCTGAAATGGTTTGATGATATAACACACCAGTTTCTGGTGAGTGCGCACAGCTTTTTGAGCCGTGACAGAGATTTTGTAGTTTTAGAGAAACGAAGAAAGCTAAGGTAGGCGTTAGTTCTGCGAGATTTACACGATATTACTGAGTCAGCTAAAGCTATGAACACATTCCATTTAATTACAAAGCATACAACTAATATCTTTGATTTTAAAGACGCTGAAAGACTAGCCATGTTTATCAGTTGCAAAACAGAAAGACCCGATGCCGTTGCCATTTCTTCCTCAACAGCGCAGGGTGTTCTACAGGGTCAACTTGAAACATCTGGTTCCAAGAATGGACTTGTGTAACAAACAGAAGTCACTATCGAGAAATTTTTCTTGACTTTAATTTTGTTATTCTCTTGTAAAAAATTTAAAAGATATGAGACAATAGTTTTGTCTTATACATTTCTACAAGTTAAAAAAAATGCTGCTGTATTTCTGTGCTTGTATTAACACAAATGAAACTTTATAAACATTTTAATAAATTATTTATTTTGTAATTTGTCTCATTTTTATGCAACTAAGAGGTGATAAGCATAATTGTGTGGCACCATACAAATAAGTTACGTACTGAAAGAAATAAACTGATTGACGATTCTCCAGACAAATGTGACTTAGGACACATGACACTGCCACTTTAAACTGATACAAATGTGCCTCTGTTTGGAGTTGTAAAAACAATTACGGTATGCTAGCCACATTTCGTATGAACAAACATAAACCACCCAGTGACCACATTTTTCAATGCAAACTGCACCAGTAACGTGAGACTCGTTACGTAATTCGAAATGTCATTATAACGACAGCTAATAATAAAGAGATAACTAGTTCAATTTCATATAGCGGTAGTTTCCTGAAAACCGTCTGAAGAGTTCGTGTGGTGACACTATGAATATACACACTGCCAGAGGCGGTTTTGTTCCGGCGCCGTGAAAAATGTGGCCTGCACTGAACTGGCAGGAGACGAGAAGAAACGTTGCACCGCATGGAGAAACCTTCGGTCAGTTTATGGTGCGTCATTAAGATGTAAGGAAGACCAGGATGGGAGATTACAGTGCAAAACAAAAATGGCTCTAAGCACTATGGGACTTAACTTCTGAGGTCATCAGTCCCCTAGAACTTAGAACTACTTAAACCTAACTAACCTGAGGACATCACACACATCCACGCTCGAGGCAGGACTCGAACCTGCGACCGTATCGGTTGCGCGGTTCCAAACTGTAGCGCCTAGAACCGTTCGGCAACCCCGGCCGGCTTACAGTGCACAGTCAACGACAGTGTCACTTGAGATGGAGCACAAGCCCGGGCTGAAAAAATTTCAAAGGAACATCCATGACATCAGCATTAATCTATGTATGAAAAGCAGGGAAAACCTAAATTCGGATTTTCGGAACGGGATATGAACTCTAGTCATCCCGAATGCGATCTTAGTGTCTAACCACCGTGTAACTTCGCTCGGTAAGGCCCGAAGTATCAAATAATACAAATGCGCTACTTTCAGCAGCTAAAATTGTCCCTCGGTTTTCAGCGTGTCGGTGTGGGCAAGCTACATACGAAACGCTAACGCCACTGGCGCCAATCACAGTGAACAAACGCCTACTGAGCCAGTCCCCTACAGGTGACGCGCTTCCTACAATGACCAGCGCGGGGGCCACTTCGACACTGACAAATGGGCTCCCACCATCATGCGAAAACATGAAAATACAAATGGATGAAGAATCATTACTGCCTCTTAGTCGAAATCGTCGTGACTACAAAGCAGAGTAGTAAAACGTCAATATATCGTGCCCAAAGTCCAAGAAGAGAATCAAGAAGAACAAAGGAAGCCAACATATCCTGGAACATCTGAGATCGCCGGAATATAGCATTCGTTCCCGACTTTGCTGGGGCAAGGTGCACCTAGCTAAATCCTGCTAAACATCGACAAGTAGAACGACGGGCTACTGCTGAGTAACCATGAATCTCACGTTTTGGTGAGGGGCCCTGGTTTTCTCGATCGGTCCTCAAGTTAGCAATACTGCGAGCCACATCACACGGCTGGTCGAGATACGACCAGGATCGTTTTTGACTGTTGAAAGTTTTTTACGTTCGTGATGGACTGCCTGCTGTCTGTAAATTCTTGAGTTTCTTCTTTACTTATCATTAGATGTCGACGTAAACTAAAAAAGAAAGGCTATTGCTAGTAATAGTCTGAGTACAAATGAATACAGCCTGTGTTTAAATGATAGGCAACAGGTTAGACAGAAAAGTTTCTTCTTTGGTTCCACAACAAATGTACTGGATCTCAGTGCGCAAGCCAAATATGTTGTCTTACCTAATCACCAACATCTGATATATGTAGCAAAGTGTTATCAAAGTGTTTTGACTTACATGTTTGAAAAATGTACAATGATATTCATTCGATACGACCGCAATACTGTAAACGCTTCTTGTACTTTATCATTATATTGGCACTGAAACTATTATGATAGTAGCGAACCCGCCAATGCTTCACAACTGCTACAAATGCATGGGAATTGGATATACGTCCTAATTTCCTTCTCAACCCCCCTCCCCCCTCTCACTGCTCTATGCCAAACTCCTCCTCTCTTCTCTCTCTGCTTATCGCCGCATCCTCCCACTCTCTCCAGCCATCACATCGTGTCGTCTCTCTCTGTCCATCTGCCCATCTTCTCCTCCCCCTATCTATCTCCACTTTTTCCTTCCTGCTCTCTCTCCCCATCTTCTCCTTCCCTCTCTCCATGTCACTATGCCAATGTCCCCCAACCCCCCTCCCGTCCACAGACCTTCTCTGTTCATTTCTTCTTCACCCTTTCGCTGACATTCAGCCTTGTTTATTATTATAGTCAACCAAACCTTGATTGGGAAATGAAGTCGCTTAAAATGAAATAAATAATAAATAATTGGTTGGGAAGATTACTATATGGCGTATGAGACACCGCTCCAGCTACTAGATCTGTGAAGATAGTAGCTTCAACGGCCATATTTCACATAGTTTTATTAGCATACAGGAAGAAATCCAAAGCTTCGGACGATTCAGATTCCCCAGTAGTATTCTAACCACAAGCCCATAAGCCACAAATACTTTTCAGTTAAAACCGACTCCAAGGACGAAAACAAAACAGCACATATACAGGGTGGTCCATTGATCGTGACTGGGCCAAATTTCTCACAAAATAGGCGTCAAACGAAAAAACTACAAAGAACGAAACTTGTCTATCACAAAGGGGGAAACCAGATGGCGCTATGGTTGGCCCGCTAGATGGCGCTGCCATAGGTCAAACGGATATCAACTGCGTTTTTTTAAAAATTGGAACCCCCATTTTTATTACATATTCGTGTAGTACGTAAAGAAATATGAATGTTTTAGTTGGACCACTTTTTTCGCTTTGTGATAGATGACGCTGTAATAGTAACAAACATATGGCTCACAATTTTAGACGAACAGTTGGTAACAAGTAGGTTTTTTAAATTAAAATACAGAACGTAGGTACGTTTGAACATTTTATTTCGGTTGTTCCAATGTGATACATGTACCTTTGTGAACTTATCATTTCTGAGAACGCATGCTGTTACAGCGTGATTACCTGTAAATACCACATTAATGCAATAAATGCTCAAAATGATGTCCGTCAACCTCAGTGCGTTTGGCAATACGTGTAACGACATTCCTCTCAACAGCGAGTAGTTCGCCTTCCGTAATGTTCGCACATGCATTGACAATGCGCTGACGCATATTGTCAGGCGCTGTCGGTGGATCACGATAGGAAATATCCTTCATTTTTCCCCACAGAAAGAAATCCGGAGTCGTCAGATCCGGTGAACGTGCTTCGACGACCAATCCACCTGTCATGAAATATGCTATTCAATACCGCTTCAACCGCACGCGAGCTATGTGCCGGACGTCCATCATTTGGAAGTACATCGCCATTGTGTCATGCAGTGAAACATCTTGCAGTAACATCGGTAGAACGTTACGTAGGAAATCAGCATACACTGCACCATTTAGATTGCCATCGACAAAATGGGGGCCAATTATCCTTCCTCCCATAATGCCGCACCATACATTAACGCGCCAAGGTCGCTGATGTTCCACTTATCGCAGCCATCGTGGATTTTCCGTTGCCCAATAGTGCATATTATGCCGGTTTACGTTACCGCTTTTGGTGAATGACGCTTCGTCACTAAATCACTAAATAGAACGCGGGCAAAAAATCTGTCATCGTCCCGTAATTTCTCTTGTGCCCAGTGGCAGAATTGTACACGACGTTCAAAGTCGTCGCCATTCAATCCATGGTGCATAGAAATATGGTACGGGTGCAATCGATGTTGATGTAGCATTCTCATCACCGACGTGTCCGCCCCAGTAGCTGAGTGGTCAGCGTGACGGATTGCCGTCCTCTGGGCCCGGGTTCGATTCCCGGCTGGGTCGGAGATTTTCTCCGCTCAGGGACTGGGTGTTGTGTTGTGTTCATCATCATTTCATCCCCATCCGGCGTGCAGGTCGCCCAATGTGGCGCCGAATGTAATAAGACCTGCGAAATGGCGGCCGGACCTGCCCCGCGAGGGGCCTCCCGGCCAATGACGCCAAACGCTCATCATCATCATCATCATCACCGACGTTTTTGAGATTCCCGATTCTCGCGGAATTTGTCTGCTACTGACGTGCGGATTAGCCGCGACAGCAGCTAAAACACCTAGTTGGGCATCATCATTTGTTGCAGGTCGTGGTTGACGTTTCACATGTGCCTGAACACTTCCAGTTTCCTTAAATAACGTAACTATCCGGCGAAAGGTCCGGACACTTGGGTGATGTCGTCCAGGATACCGAGCAGCATACATAGCACACGCCTGTTGGGCATTTTGATCACAATAGCCATACATCATCACGATATCGACCTTTTCCGCAATTGGTAAACGGTTCATTTTAACACGGGTAATGTATCACGAAGCAAATACCGTCGGCACTGGCGGAACGTTACGTGAGACCACGTACTTATACGTTTGTGACTATTACAGTGCCATCTATCACAAAGCGAAAAAAGTTGTCCATTCATATTTCCTTCACATTTTCTTACGTACTACACGAATATGTAATAAAAAAGTGGGTTCCTATTAAAAAAAAACAGTTGATATCCATTTGACCTATGGCAATGCCATCTAGCGGGCCAACCATAGCGCCATCTGGTTTCCCCCTTCAAGCTAGACGAGTTCCGTTCTTTGTAGTTTTTTCGTTTGATGCTTATTTCGTGAGATATTTGGCCCGGTCACTATCAATGGACCACCCTGTATAGGGGATAAACAATTTGGCTAATGATTTAAGTGCCCTGTTACTGTAGTTAAAACTGTGCGCGAGTAAGAAAACTGAACGGCACATTCTCACAGCACAGTATAGCGCAACATTTTCTTCCTCATAATCGATTTTAACAGAAAACCTGTACATTGATGTTTAAAAAATATATATAACCGATGTTAGTCTGAATGTTTATTAAAGTAGCGGGAAAAATTCTGAAATACGTTGATCAAGTACTTTTCGAGATTTTTGGTAACTTCTTTTTGTCTTTATATACAGGGTGAGTCACCTAACGTTACCGCTGGATATATTTCGTAAACCACATCAAATACTGACGAACCGATTCCACAGACCGAACGTGAGGAGAGGGGCTAGTTGGCTGGTTGGTTGGTTGGTTTGGGGAAGGAGACCAGACAGCGTGGTCATCGGTCTCATCGGATTAGGGAAGGATGGGGAAGGAAGTCACCCGTGCCCTTTCAGAGGAACCATCCCGGCATTTGCCTGGACTGATTTAGGGAAATCACGGAAAACCTAAATCAGGATGACCGGACGCGGGATTGAACCGTCGTCCTTCCGAATGCGATTCCAGTGTCTAACCTCTGCGCCACCTCGCTCGGTGAGAGGGGCTAGTGTAATTGTTTAATACAAACCATACAAAAATGCACGGAAGTATGTTTTTTAACACAAACCTACGTTTTTTTAAATGGAACCACGTTAGTTTTGTTAGCACATCTGAACATATAAGCAAATACGTAATCTGTGCCGTTTGTTGCATTGTAAAATGTTAATTACATCCGGAGATATTGTAACCTAAAGTTGACGCTTGAAACCTCCGACGTTCAGTTGCGTGTTGTAACAAACACGGGCCACGGTCGGCGAGCAGCGTCTGCAGGGACATGTTTACGATGACGACCGTGTTTACGAGTGTGGCTGTAGTGCACTGTTGTGGTTTGGTATAGCTGTCGCAGTGTCCGCATGTAGTGCTTGCTGCTATTGTTATTCTGCATTCGTCTCCGCACGCAGACCAACTGTAGTACACCGTGTTACCAGATGTCCTGGATAGTGTAGTGTTGTAGGAACTGTGACCATGGTGTATTCGAACTCTGAAAAGGCGGAGATGATACTCATCTATGGCGAGTGTCGACGAAATGCAGCTGAAGCATGCAGGGTGTATGCAGAACGGTACCCGGACAGAGAGCATCCAACGTGCCGCACATTGCAAAACATCTACCGCCAACTGTATGCAACAGGTATGGTCGTAGCACGCAAACGGGTCCGTAACAGGCCCGTCACAGGAGAAGCGGGTGCAGTTGGTGTGTTAGCTGCTGTTACCAACACACCCACACATGAGTACACGGGACATTGCGTGAGCCGGTGGACTGAGTCAAAGTAGTGTCATGCGCATACTGCAACGTCACCGCTTTCGCCCGTTTCATGTGTCGCTGCATCAGCAATTACATGGTGATGACTTTAATCATCGAGTGCAATTCTGTCAATGGGCATTAAAAGAGAATGCGTTGCAGTTCTACCTGTTTACCAATGAAGCGGGTTTCACAAACCACGGGGCAGTGAACCTACGGAACATGCATTACTGGTCCGTGGACAATCCTCGCTGGCTCAGACAGGAAGAGCGACAGCGACCGTGGACTGTAAATGTGCGGTGCGGAATCATTGGCGACCACCTCATTGGTCCTCACTTCATTGCATGGGCCCAAACAGCTGCAACATACATCGCGTTTCTACAGAATGATCTGCCAACGTTGCTCGAAAATGTCCCACTGGAAACGCGTCGACGTATGTGGTATCAGCATGATGGTGCACCTGCACATTCCGCAATTAACACTAGGCTGACCCTTGACAGGATGTTTGACGGGCGTTTCATAGGACGTGGAGGACGCATAAATTGGCCAGCCCGTTCTCCTGATCTTACACCTCTGGACTTCTTTCTGTGGGGTACGTTAAAGGAGAATGTGTACCGTGATGTGCCTACAACCCCAGAGGATATGAAACAACGTATTGTGGCAGCCTGCGGCGACATTACACCAGATGTACTGCGGCGTGTACGACATTCATTACGCCAGAGATTGCAATTGTGTGCAGCAAATGATGGCCACAACATTGAACATCTATTGGCATGACATGTCGGGACACACACTATTCCACTCCGTAATTGAAAACGGAAACCGCGTGTGTACGTGTACCTCACCCCTCATGGTAATGTACATGTGCGTCAGTGAAAAAGACCAATAAAAAGGTGTTAGCATGTGGACGTAATGTGCTGTTCCAGTTTCTTCTGTACCTAAGGTCCATCACCGTTCCCTTTGGATCCCTACGTAATTCAGTGCTCCGATACACACGATCTAACAGCGGAGTAGTGGTACTCAAGCGTCAACTTTAGGTTACAATATCTCCGGATGTAATTAACATTTTACAATCCAACAAAAGGCATTGATTACGTATTTGTTTATATGTTCAGATGTGCTAACAAAACTAACGGGGTTCCATTTCACAAAAACGTAGGTTTGTGTTAAAAACATACTTCCGTGCATTTTTGTATGGTTTGTATTAACCAATTACACTAGCCCCTCTCCTCACGTTCGGTCTGTGGAATCGATTCGTCAGTATTTGATGTGGTTTACGAAATATATCCAGCGGTAATGTTAGGTGACTCACCCTGTATATTAAAGTATGTAGCCTAATAGCTTCTGAATGATTATTACAATATCGTTTCAAAATTTGCAATAATTCGGTCAAAAAATACTCTAGATTTTTGCTAACAACGTTTTCGTTTCCCATAAATATTTATGTCTATCTGAATGTTCATTAGATTATCGAGCAAAAATTTGAAGTAAATCGTTCAAGAGCTTTTCCATATTTTTGTTAGAAGCTTTTCTCTATTATATATTTATAAACCCAATTTATTTATTGTATATATTAAAATATATAGCCTATGTTCGTCCAAATTTTTATTACAATAGCGTGTAAAAACTTGAAGCAACTGGATCAAGAACTTCTTGAGATATATACGAGCACCTTTTCCCCTTTATATAGTACAGGTATACATTTATATACCATATATATTACAAATATGGAAGTATGTTCATCCGGATGTTTGTTAGAGTACCATGTAATAATCTGAAGAAAATTTGTCGTGTGCTTTTCGAGGTGTTTATAGTAACGTTAAACAACTACTTGTATTTATATAGTAGCACAGACTATATATTAAATATGTTTATTTCAAAAAATATGCAGCCTGTGTATGCCGAAGATTTATTCGAGTATCAAGTAAAAATGTCGAAGTATTCGGTCAAGAAGTTTTGCAGATTTTTGCTAAAAACCTTGTCCCATTGAGCAGTATATAAATAATTATATAACTTTTATATTAAAAAATATTTAGCCTATGTGCAACCGGAAGATTATCAGAGTTTGTGTCAATATCTGAAGTAAATCGGTCAAGTATTTTTCGAAATTTTTGTAACAAATCTAAACAACAACTTCTCTTTACGTACAAGTGGTATAGAGTTGTATATATTTGACTGCGTTGACTATAGCTGTATATGGCGCATCATATGCGTGGTGCACTTGGAATGTTCACTAATGTCTAACTAGAACACGACATAGTTTATATCAGTAACTCATCTTTCGACAGTATACAGGCAGCAACCGATCACAGCCCGCACTACGACAGGTCTCATCTGAATGTGTCATGTGTTAACTACGTAGGTGGCGAGACGAGTTTCGAGTAACGAAATGATGAACTTGAAAATACACTCTCGAATATTCTGGAATCCTTGAATACAAATAAACGGTTCCAATTAACATTTGATAACTGTTAATCGTAATTGTGTAACCAGAACTAATTCCTGATAATTTATTTTTGTTCGAGTAAGTTCAGATATAGGATGAACCTGAACTCCTCCGGCAAACATTCAGAGATGGTAGTATGGACCAAAACAAGAAAAAATACGCAGTCAACAGGGGCTCTAAAATACATATCTTATAAGCTATGATCACTTGTTCATCTTCGTTACTGTGAAACACATCTCTTCTACTGAAAAAGTGCTCATAACTCATGCATCCTAGAGCCCATGTTTACTAGACTTTTTTTTTTCTTCTTTTGGTTCATATTACCATCTCTGAAAATTTTTGTCGGTGGATTTCTGGTTCTCCACAGGCTGTGTACAGGGTGAGGCAGCTAAGGCAGGTCACCTCAAATATATTCAGAATGAATATCGAGGTGCGATTCTCACTAACTTACAGTGGAGAATATGGCGAATTCCCTAACGTTCGCAAATAATTTTTATCTTTTATGGTCGTAAAATTACGACACGTGCTTTCTTTTTCTACTGGAACTGTAAAGGTTTTGCAGTGGCATTTGAAAGAAGCTCCTAAGAACTTCAGCGACATAATATGTATGGGACTTGATCAACTAGTACCAAGATAACAGCTCTGCAAATCACTGTCCCTCCATGTGAGAAGAGGTTCCACATACGTCTGCGAGGACAAGGATGCCCTAGCTCAAAAGTCCTGCAGATCGACTTTCCTTCTCGATACCGTAGGAAAGGTTCTGCAGAAGCTGCTATGCGGCAGACAACAGAGGAAAAGGAATTCGCAACAATTTGTTTTCAGAAGTGGGAAGTCAACAGAATATGCAATAAATGAGGCGCTAAGACTTGTGGAAAACTATCCGCATGAATATATTGCAGCCATTATTGTAGACATTGCTGGGGCGTTTGATCACTTGTGGTGGCAGCATTTTTTCACCACCTGCCCTCGAACATTACACAACAGCTTCGAGAACTACTGTGAAAACAGAGAAGCAACATTGTCGTCCCCAGGAGAGACTCTAATAAAAGAATTTTTGAAAGGTTGCCCACGGCGATCCATAAGCGACCCTGTTTTCTGAAGTCTAGTACTTGACCCGCTTATCAGGAAAGCTGTAGGATGACTAAGAGATCGTACGAGTAGTGGCATATGGCATATGCCGACGACTAGAAGATCCTTGTGAATTGAGGCTCCAGAAGCAACCTGGAAGATGGATGTAACAGAGTTCTTCAAAAATTAAATCGATGCTGTCACTCCTTCATTCACTCTCATAACGAAACAATTATAATAGTAATTAATAAACAATTAGAAAATTGAACAAACAGAACTGCAAATGAAAATGACAGCGTTCTTACTGCAGCTCAAACAGTGGCCTTCAGCTAGTGACCTCTATCAGATTGCGTAGAAACTACATACACAACGGCATCTGACGCCACCTGTCCTGCCCGTGACTCACTCTGCGCGCCTGTTCCCAGATTTCCGTTCTCAACAAGCATGATGTAAAGGCGCAACGCCACAGGATCTGCCATTGCACTTGCAGAAAGAAGGGATATGCGTATTGCTAGTAGCACACTGATTGCCTTATGTCCAGTGGTACTTCTTTCAATAACTGCGGCAGCAGCATATCTTAGGAACTCAAGATACTCGACTGTATTTAGATTCTCACGAATAAAACAGGGACCAATGAAGCTGGTCTTGAAAAAACAAAAAACAAAAAAGCCGCACAAAGTGTTGAGAGACCAAAAGCGTGGTTTTTGTTCACTTCTTTCAGTCAGGCTGGGTTTTCAGCTGACGGTTAGTGCATAATGCGCACAGTAGTGTGCTTAAACACATGTCCTTAAACAAAATTTTGCAGGGATATTCAGCATCATTTTGCAGTTTTCGTACATAACATTTTAGGAGAACTGTAACCAATTTTGCAAATAATTGCATAGTGTTCGCAGAATACTCATATGGTCGGGTCTTGAATATATTCTGAGTTCAAATACAATAAATTTTGAGACTGAAAAGCTTCTGTCCAAGAATCAGCACGATTTTAGAAACCATCGCTCATGTGAAACTCAACTCTCGCTTTTCTGACGTGAGATAATGCGAACTGTTGATGAAGGACAACAATAGTCAAGAGTCCACATCTACATTTCCGAAAAGCACTTGACGCGGTTTCCCACTGCAGACTGTTAACGAAGGTGCGAGCATATGGAATCTATTCCCAGATATGTGAGTGGCTCGAAGACTTCATACGTAATAGAATCCAGTACATTTCCTCGATGGCGAGTGTTTCTTAGAGACCAGGATATCGTCAGGAGTGTCCCATGGAAGTGTGATGGAACCTCTATTATTTTCCATACACATAAATGATTTGGCGGACAGGGCGGGCAGTAATCTGCACTTGTTCGCTGATAATTCTGTGCTATGGGGGAAGGCGTCGTTGAGTGACTTTAGAAGGGTACAACATGACTTAGACAAAATTTCTAGCTGATGTTATGAGTGGCAGCTAGCTCTAAGTGTAGAAAAATGTAAGTTAATGCAGACGGGTAGGAAAATCAAACCCGTAATGTTCGAATAAAGCATTAGTAATGTCCTGCTTGACAGTCACTTTGATTACGTTTCTACGCGTAACGTTGAAAGGCGGTATGAAACGGAGTGAGCAGGTGAGGTTGTTGAAGGGAAGGCGAATGGTCGACATCGGTTTATTAGTGGAGTTTTAGGAAAGTATGGTTCATTTGCGTACAGGATGCTACTGTGACCTATTCTTGAGTACAGCTCAAGTATTTGGAATCTGCCCCAGGTCGGGTTAAAGGAAGACGTCAAACAAATTCAGAGACGGGCTGCTAGATCTTTTACCGACATGTTCGAGTAACACTCAAGTATTCTGGAGACGTTCCGCTAACTAAATTGGAAATCCGTGATGGGAACGTGACATTCTTTTCGAGGAACACTATCGAGAAAATTTAGAGACCCGGTATTTTAAGGTGACTGCAGAACGATTTTACTAACGTCAACATACATTTCGCGGAAGGATCACGAAGATATGGTAATAGAAATTAGGGCTCATACGGAGGCATAAGGATAGTCCTTTTCCCTCGCTCTATTTGCGAGTAAAACACGAAAGAAAATGACTAGTATTGGCAGAGGGTACACTCCGCCATGCACCGTATGGTGGCTTTCTGATTACGTATATAGATGTAGATCCCACTCGTACTTCCGAGATACCTCTTACACTTAGTGACACTTGCATCTGTGTTACTGCTGCTAAAATGTTAGTTTCATTTCTTTCGTGAATTGCTCTTCTTTTTCCTCGGTGTATTTTATTCTCCACACTTCCAGTTTCTAAAACCGTTATTATAATGATTAAAAATACTTATCGTGAGTGCCTGGCACGATCTTGATACTCTTGAGCAGACAGCTGCATCACTGCTCTGATAGTTAGCTGATAGTCGGCATAAACAGTATTCACATTTTCGACTGTGACATGCATTTTGAATGCCTCAATAGCTTTACGAGCAAGTTACCCTATTCCCACAACAGCAAAACAGACTGAAAGGATTTACAAGTGCACAGATTAACACGTGAACCATGCCTCAGCTACATGTTTGCTTACATTTGGTATACTAAGGTCATCAGTCCCTACGTTTACACACTATTTAACCTAAATTATCCTAAGGACGAAAACACACACCCATGCCCGAGGGAGGACTCGAACCTCCGCCGGGATCAGCCGCACAGTGCATGACTTCAGCGCCCTACACCGCTCGGCTAATCCCGCGCGGCTATCTTGATATTATTTGATCAAGTCCCATATATGTTATGTCGTCGAATTTCTTTTCGAAGCTTCTTTCAAATTCCACAGAAACAGCATACAGTTCCATAACAAAAAGGTCGGTGACCTAGATAGCCGACTTGTTGTTAGTTGTTGTGGTCTTCAGTCCTCAGACTGGTTTGATGCAGCTCTCCATGCTACTCTATCTTGTGCAAGCTTCTTCATCTCCCAAAACTTACTGCAACCTACATCCTTCTCAATCTGCTTAGTGTATTCATCTCTTGGTCTCCCTCTACGATTTCTATCCTCCACGCTGCCCTCCAATGCCAAATTTGTGATCCCTTGATGCCTCAGAACATGCCCTACCAACCGGTCCCTTCTTCTTGTCACGTTGTGCCACAAACTCCTCTTCTCCCCTATTCTATTCAGTACCTCCTCATTAGTTATGTGATCTACCCATCTAATCTTCAGCATTCTTCTGTAGCACCACATTTAGAAAGCTTCTAGTCTCTTCTTGTCCAAACTATTTATCGTCCATGTTTCACTTCCATACATGGCTACGCTCCATACAAATACTTTCAGAAACGATTTCCTGACACTTAAATCTATCCTTGATGTTAACAAATTCCTCTTCTTCAGAAACGCTTTCCTTGCCATTGCCAGTCTACATTTTATATCCTCTCTACTTTGACCATCGTCAGTTACTTTGCTCCCCAAATAGTAAAACTCATTTACTACTTTAAGTGTCTCATTTCCTAATCTAATTGGTTCAAATGGCTCTGAGCACTATGAGACTTAACATCTATGGTCATCAGTCCCCTAGAACATAGAACTACTTAAACCTAACTAACCTAAGGACAGCACACAAGATCCAGCCATCACGAGGCAGAGAAAATCCCTGACCCCGCCGGGAATCGAACCCGGGAACCCGGGCGTGGGAAGCGAGAACGCTACCGCACGACCACGAGATGCGGGCTCTAATCTAATTCCCTCAGCATCACCCGACTTTATTCGACTATCCATTCCGTTCAACTGCTCTTCCAAGTCCTTTGCTGTCTCTGACAGAATTACAATCTCATCGGCAAACCTCAGTGTTTTTATTTCTTCTCCATGGATTTTAATACCTACTCCGAATTTTTCTTTTGCTTCCCTTACTGCTTGCCCCTCGGCTCTTATAACTGCCATCTGGTTTCTGTACAAATTGTAAATAGCCTTTCGCTCCCTGTATTTTACCCCTGCCTCCTTCAGAATTTGAAAGAGAGTATTCCAGTCAACATTGTCAAAAGCTTTCTCTAAGTCTACAAATGCTAGAAACGTAGGTTTGCCTTTCCCTAATCTAGCTTCTAAAATAAGGCGTAAGGTCAGTATTGCCTCACGTTTTCCAACATTTCTACAGAATCCAAACTGATCTTCCCCGAGGTCGACTTCTACCAGTTTTTCCATTCGTCTGTAAAGAATTCGCGTTAGTATTTTGCAGCTGTGACTTATTAAACTGATAGTTCGGTAATTTTCACATCTGTCAACACCTGCTTTCTTTGGGATTGGAATTATTATATTCTTCTTGAAGTCGGAGGGAATTTCGGCTGTCTCATACATCTTGCTCACCAGATGGTAGAGTTTTGTCAGGACTGGCTCTCCCAAGGCCGTCAGTAGTTCCAATGGAATGTTGTCTACTCTGGGGGCCTTGATTCGACTCAGGTCTTTCAGTGATCTGTCAAACTCTTCACGCAGTATCGTATCTCCCATTTCATCTTCATCTACATCCTCTTTCATTTCCATAATATTGTCCTCAAGTACATCGCCCTTGTATAGACCCTCTATATACTCCTTCCACCTTTCTGCTTTCCCTTCTTTGCTTAGAACTGGGTTTCAATCTGAGCTCTTGATATTCATACAAGTGGTTCTCTTTTCTCCAAAGGTCTCTTTAATTTACCTGTAGGCAGTATCTATCTTACCCCTAGTGAGATAACCCTCTAGATCCTTACATTTGTCCTCTAGCCATCCCTGCTTAGCAGTTTTGCACTTCCTGTCTATCTCATTTTTGAGACGTTTGTATTCCTTTTTGCCTGCTTCATTTACTGCATTTTTATATTTTCTCCTTTCATCAATTAAATTCAGTATCTCTTCTGCTACCCAAGGATTTCTACCAGCCCTCGTCTTTTTACCTACTTCATCGTCTGATGCCTTGACTACTTTATCCCTCAAAGCTACCCATTCTTCTTCTACTGTATTTATTTCCCCCATTCCTGTCAATTGTTCCCTTATGCTCTCCCTGAAACTCTCTACAACCTCTGGTTTAGTCAGTTTATCCAGGTCCCATCTCCTTAAATTACCACCTTTTTGCAGTTTCTTCAGTTTTAATCTACAGTTCATAACCAATAGATTGTGGTCAGAGTCCACATCTGCCCCTGGAAATGTCTTACAATTTAAAACCTGGCTCCTAAATCTCTATCTTACCATTATATAATCTATCTGATACCTTTTAGTATCTCCAGGGTTCTTCCATGTATACAACCTTCTTTCATGATACTTGAACCCAGTGTTAGCGATGATTAATTTATGCTCTGTGCAAAATTCTACCAGACGGCTTCCTCTTTCATTTCTTACCCCCAATCCATATTCACCTACTACGTTTACTTCTCTCCCTTTTCTTACTCTCGAATTCCAGTCACCCATGACTATTAAATTTTTGTCTCCCTTCACTACCTAAATAATTTCTTTTGTCTCATCATACATTTCATCAATTTCTTCATCATCTGCAGAGCTAGTTGGCATATAAACTTGTACCGACTATCAACGATAAAAATTACTCGTGAACGTCAAGAAACTATCCGCTATAGCTTGACGAAATCCGAACCTCGATATATTTATTCATTCTGGATACAATTGGGGTGGTCTGTCTTAACAGCCTCACTCTGTATGTATATACGCTGTCTCTCCTAAGAAACGTCAGGCGCATTTCTTCTGGCGTTTCAGCAGATATTTGGAATTTTGTTTTTGCAACGTGCAGCTGGAGTCAGCCCAACCAAATACTGCTCATCTCATCTTTCATGCGACGGCCAACGTCGATGGTAAGCATCGGTTTGTTTCCCCTTACATACGAAATTATTTTTAAACTGGACCTTTACATGGCTTTTTGACAGCGCGGCCCCAAATTAGCCTAGTGCGATATTCGTTTTACCAGAATGTATTAACAGGGACAGAAAAACACGAGGAATAACCAGTGCTCCAGCAGCGCCAGCACTGCTCCTGCCCATGCTAACTACGAGGTCTGTCCGTAAAATAAGGTTTCCAATTATTTTTCACACTGAAAATCATATTTATTGGCACTGAATAATACATGTCTGGAAAACTTAGACTTTTACCTATTTTTAGAGATAACCGCCGTTGAGATCAATGCATTTTTGCCTGTGGTGTACCATCTTCTGAATACCTGTATCGTAGAACTCTCCCGCCGCACCACAAGGTAGCTTAAAATCTCTTCTTCCAGCTCCTCTCCATATATACATAGATATGTCTGTCTGAACCTTCATTAGAGTATCGTGTAAAAATTTGAAGTAAATCGGTCAAGAACTTCCCTAGATTTTTGCTAGAAACTTATCTCTGTTATATACTTATATAACATATCTATTTATTAAACGGGGTGTTCAAAAAGTCTCTCCGCAGTACCGTATGATTGTTAGCCGCACGTGCCGTATGATTGTTCACCTGCCTGGGTTTTTCAACGAAACAATAAACGCACAACGAAACTGCAGTGATATTCTGCACCCATTCATAGGAGAACTTGTGTTAAGTGAAATACTGAACGGTTATTTTCGACAAGATGGTGCAACCGCGCATACAGCTCGCGTTTCAATGTCACTGCTTGCTGATGTTTTTGGTGATCGCATAATTTCAGAGGCACTTTGGCCTTAACGATCGCCTGACCTAACACCACCTGACTTTTTCTTCTGGGGTGCAGCGAAAGCAACTGTCTATAAAAACTGTCCAAAATCCATCGATGAGTTGAAAACTGCAATATCCACTTTCACTGCTTCTGTTGCAGAAGAAATGTTACAGCTTGTGTTTGGAAACATGATTAGACGAATCGAATTGTATATTCAACAACAGGTGGGACACTTTCAACATTTAATGTGAAAATTTATAAGTAAAAATGAATATTCAATAAATTAATAACTTGTATTTCACTGAGTTTCATTTCGGTATATTCATTGCGGCATACGGTACGTACGGCTGACAATCATACGGCACTGCGGAGAGACTTTTTGAACACCCCGTATATACACTCCTGGAAATTGAAATAAGAACACCGTGAATTCATTGTCCCAGGAAGGGGAAACTTTATTGACACATTCCTGGGGTCAGATACATCACATGATCACACTGACAGAACCACAGGCACATAGACGCAGGCAACAGAGCATGCACAATGTCGGCACTAGTACAGTGTATATCCACCTTTCGCAGCAATGCGGGCTGCTGTTCTCCCATGGAGACGATCGTAGAGATGCTGGATGTAGTCCTGTGGAACGGCTTGCCATGCCATCTCCACCTGGCGCCTCAGTTGGACCAGCGTTCGTGCTGGACGTGCAGACCGCGTGAGACGACGCTTCATCCAGTCCCAAACATGCTCAATGGGGGACAGATCCGGAGATCTTGCTGGCCAGGGTAGTTGACTTACACCTTCTAGAGCACGTTGGGTGGCACGGGATACATGCGGACGTGCATTGTCCTATTGGAACAGCAAGTTCCCTTGCCGGTCTAGGAATGGTAGAACGATGGGTTCGATGACGGTTTGGATGTACCGTGCACTATTCAGTGTCCCCTCGACGATCACCAGTGGTGTACGGCCAGTGTAGGAGATCGCTCCCCACACCATGATGCCGGGTGTTGGCCCTGTGTGCCTCGGTCGTATGCAGTCCTGATTGTGACGCTCACCTGCACGGCGCCAAACACGCATACGACCATCATTGGCACCAAGGCAGAAGCGACTCTCATCGCTGAAGACGACACGTCTCCATTCGTCCCTCCATTCACGCCTGTCGCGACACCACTGGAGGCGGGCTGCACGATGTTGGGGCGTGAGCGGAAGACGGCCTAACGGTGTGCGGGACCGTAGCCCAGCTTCATGGAGACGGTTGCGAATGGTCCTCGCCGATACCCCAGGAGCAACAGTGTCCCTAATTTGCTGGGAAGTGGCGGTGCGGTCCCCTACGGCACTACGTAGGATTCTACGGTCTTGGCGTGCATCCGTGCGTCGCTGCGGTCCGGTCCCAGGTCGACGGGCACGTGCACCTTCCGCCGACCACTGGCGACAACATCGATGTACTGTGGAGACCTCACGCCCACGTGTTGAGCAATTCGGCGGTACGTCCACCCGGCCTCCCGCATGCACACTATACGCCCTCGCTCAAAGTCCGTCAACTGCACATACGGTTCACGTCCACGCTGTCGCGGCATGCTACCAGTGTTAAAGACTGCGATGGAGCTCCGTATGCCACGGCAAACTGGCTGACACTGACGGCGGCGGTGCACAAATGCTGCGCAGCTAGCGCCATTCGACGGCCAACACCGCGGTTCCTGGTGTGTCCGCTGTGCCGTGCGTGTGATCATTGCTTGTACAGCCCTCTCGCAGTGTCCGGAGCAAGTATGGTGGGTCTGACACACCGGTGTCAATGTGTTCTTTTTTCCATTTCCAGGAG
The DNA here is from genome assembly GCF_023864345.2 of Schistocerca serialis cubense. Classification (NCBI taxonomy): domain Eukaryota; kingdom Metazoa; phylum Arthropoda; class Insecta; order Orthoptera; family Acrididae; genus Schistocerca; species Schistocerca serialis. Next base: position 586,717,457 of record NC_064639.1, read on the forward strand.
TGTATATTAAAATACATTGTCTATGTTGGTCGAAATTTTAATTGGAATGGCGCGTAAAAACTTGAAGAAAATGGTTGAAGAACTTCTCGAGATTTTTGCTAGCAACTTTTCTCCTTTATATAGTACACATATACATGTATATACCATGTATATTAAAAAGTATGTAACGTATGTCCGTCAGGATGGTTGTTAGAGTACCCTGTGAAAATCTGAAGAAAATCTGTCGTGTACTTTTCGACATTTTTGGTAGCAACGTTAAACAAACATTTGTATTTATATAGTAGCACAGACTATGTATTAATTATACTAAAATATTCAGCCTATGTCTGCCGAAGGCTTATTAGAGTATCATGTAAAAATGTTGAAGAGATTGGGTCAAGAAGCTTTCGAGATTTTTATTAATAACGTTGCCCCATTATACAGTATATAAATACTTATATAACTTTTATATTAAAAAATATTTAGCCTATGTCCGACCGAAAGTTCATTAGGGTTTGTGTCAACATATGAAGTAAATTGGTCAAATACTTTTCGGAATTGTTGAAACAAAGCTAAAAAACGACTTCTCTTTACGTACAGGTAGTTCAGTTCAGCGAAGCGATGGAAATCACTTGGAGCTATGTCTGGGCTGTAGGGCGTGTGTGTGACAGTATCCCATTCAAATTTGTTGATGAGATTGGTTGTGGCACTGACGGTGTACGGACGAGCGTCGTCCTGATGGAAACGCGCTCCTTTTGGGAGCATGCCTCTTCTCTCGTTTTGGATCGCGCTGCGAAAGTTCTTCAGAGTTTCACAGTAGCACTCGGCATTGATTGTTGTACACACTGGCAGGAATTCGCAGAATCAATAACCCCTTCTGTCCCAAAATACGCCCATCATCATTTTGCCGGCAGACAGTATTTGTTTAAACTTCCACAGCTTCTGTGACACTGGATGTTTCCACTGATTGGACTGCTGTTTTTTTTTTCGATATTGTGTAGTGGACCCAGGACTCGTCCCCAGTGATAATAGAGTCCAAGAATTCCTCGCCATCAGCTGCATAAGACTGAATAAATCACGGGCTGCTTCCACACGTTTCCGTTTGTAGTCTTCCGTAAGCATTCTCGGGATTCATCTTGCACAAACTCTAAATGGTTTGTCAAAATTTTGTTAATTCTGGTCGTACTGACATCTGGGATCTTCTGCCAGAGCTCTCGAACCGTCACCCTTTGATGTTTCAGCATTGCTTCTTCCAATTCCGCAATCGTTTCTTGCGAAAGCGATGGCAGTCCAGAAACCTGCTCATCATGGATGTCTGTCTTTGAATTCTCTGCACCATTTGCGCACTTGTTGTATGCTCATACACGTTTCTCCGTAGACTTCACACAGTTGGGAATGAATGTCTTCTTTGCTCACAAAAAAGAATCACAGAGCGTAGTTCGCACCTGGCGTGAGCCTCGGGTGGGAGCTCCATCTATAACGGCTGCCAAGCTGAGACTGAGCATCGCAGACTGCTCGCCGAGGCGGGAAATGGGAGAGGGAGAACCAAGCTACACCCTTGTTGTCGGATCGCATGTAACAGCGTTCCTCTCAATTACAGGATTGTAGGAGCATTGTTTTACGGACGACACTCAAATGGGCAACTAAAATTCCGATTTAAAAATAATTTGGTTTGAAAGTTAAGTGTTTGTGTATGTTAACGTGTACTTAAAGACTGCGGACAATACTTTCCATTTGTTAGTGAATGTATCACATTTCTATGAAAAGACTGCCTCCGATTCTTCACAATACTAAATCCACGTTGCAACAAAGTATTAGCAGGAATACGTTTGTTTGCTTGCCCATCTTCCGCAACAGCTGTGAAAAATCAGTTATTATTTCTTTTCCGTCTTGACCTTACTGAAATTTAATTAAACCCCATTATTTAATGGACTAAACTGCATGCCCTTTGTCCCTTTGACAGAAAATATTCAGTTCTCACTGATGTGATAGAATAGCAATAGTTCCTTTCCACTCCAAATCTAGATGTGGTGTTAAAATATTTGGAGGGGGGGGGGGGGGGGCAGGTAGCTGCTCTGGGCTGAACCTATGGGATTGAACTCGCACTTCATGCCCACCCCAATATCAGTATGGAAATTGCAGAAATAGAAAGACTATTACAGTTAATTGCAATAACCAAAGGTTTATCTACATCATCATAATACTCCGCAAGCCACCTAATGGTGTGTGGCGGAGGGTACTTTTGGTACCATTATCTGATCCCTCCAATCCTTTTCCACTCGTGTATAGTGCGTGGGAAGAATGATTGTCAGTAAGCCTCTGTATTGGTTCTAATTTCTCGAATTTTCTCCTCGTAGTCTCCTCGTAGTCTCCTCGCGAGGTGTATTGGGGGTGAAGTAATATGTTGTCCGATTCCTCCTGAAAAGTGCTGTCCCAAAATTACAATAGTAAATTCTCTGTGATGCACAACACCTCTCTCGTAACCTTATGACGACTAATACCTTCCTCTATGTTAACTGATTCGATAAGTTCAGGTCAGTTTGTTGCCAGGAGGCCTAAGATGTTACCCTCTCGAGTTCGTTCTCTATCTGCTCAAGGTCATTTCTGGACAAGACATCCAGAACAATGAGACACGAATCCCTGTCGCTGGCACCAGTTTTGATGGCATAACACTCCCAATCTATACCTGGCAGGTTGAAGTCACCCCCTTTACAACGGCATGATCAGGAAAATTACCAATGATATTCTGCAAGTTCTGTCTGAAGCGCTCTACAACTGCAGATACTGACCCAGGTGGTCTATAGAAGCATCCGATCATCATTTTTGACCGTTCTTTGATACTCAGTTTCATCCAGATTAACTCACATTCGGAATCCGTGATAACCTCGCTAGATTTTATCGAACATTTTTTTGCGATAAACACGACTACACTATAGGCGACTAACCTATCCTTACGATAAACATTCCAATTTGAACTTAGGTTTTCTTTTGCCGCGCGGGATTAGCCGAGCGGTCTTGGGCGCTGCAGTCACGTACTGTGCGGCTGGTCCCGGCAGAGGTTCGAGTCCTCCCTCGGGCATGGGTGTGTGTGTTTGTCCATAGGATAATTTAGGCTAAGTAGTGTGTAAGCTTAGGGACTGATAACCTTAGCAGTTAAGTCCCATAAGATTTCACACACATTTGAACATTTTTGATTTCGTTGTCATTGACGTCTGATTTCACCCAGCTTTCTGTTCCCAATACTATTTGTGCATTACAACCTTCAGTAAGCGATACTAATTCTGGGACCTTTCCTTGGATGCTCCTGCAGTTTACTAAAATCATATTAATCTCTGATCTACGAGGACCAAGATTCTCTGAGGTCGCTGTGGCTGATTTAACAGGCAATTCGTCTTTGATCCCAAGGGAGTCCCATGTGCACGCAGCATGTACTCCGTTCAGTGATCTAAATAAAAACAGGACACACAACTGCTGTGCTTTGGACCCTTAGAAATCGTGACGATCTATTTTTGTTGGGTTGGCAACTCCGTACATACAGGTCGTGTTGTTTTGTGCTTTTTATTGTTTGATAATCATTCATTCGTGAACGATTTATTAAATTTGTGAAGCTATAATGGTGAAATATTGTGTAGCTTATGGCTGTAAATAACTCCAGAGGAAAGGCAGTGGAGTTCAGTTTCATAGGTAAGTTATATTTTTGTTCAGAGCTAGTGTTTCTGTCGAACTGTATTTCATGTATAAATTGCACTAGAGCATACGATATTTCTTGGATTCAGTTCTGAATTTGCCTCTTGTTTATGCAGGTTTCCATTTTCTCGTCCGGAAATTCTGAAATTATAGGTGCAAGCAATTCGTAGAGACAAGTGGTCACCTGCTGCGTACAGTACGATATGCAGCAGACACTTTACCGAAAATTGCTTTCAAGTGAAGCCAGGAGCATCATTAAGACTGTTAAAAGAAGATGCCGTCCCATCCGTCTTTGATTTTCCGAAACATATGCAGAAAAAGATGACTACAAGGCGACAGTTGGTTCGTAAAGAACCTGCTAGTACTCAAGCAAGTGGAATATATTACAAGCTCTGAGTTATAATTGTATAGGCCTAAATAATATAAAAGTCAATAGGCTTATATTTATGATTATTGTTTTAAGCTTGCTTATGAAAGTTTTATAATTTCTAGCTGTTGTGATGCATGCAAAATTACAATGACCTCCTTTCTTGCAGAATGTAAATCACGCAGGTGTACAACTGGGAAGTCTCCTGAAGCAGTTTCTGAAAATAAAGAAATTCAGGCAAACCTCCTTTCACCGACAAAAACAAATTTAAGAAAGAATATAAGAAGATTGCAAATGACTGTAGGCTGACGAAACAAAAAGATTTCGACAATGGCACAGCTGATCAATGAACTTAAAAAAAAGAACACCTGAACAGTGATGTAGAGAATCATTTAAAATGTACTTTTAGTGGTTTTCCTTTGCACTTCATCGTTAACGAATTGAAAAACTCCATGTGTGACAAGCAAGCTAGAAGATACTCAGATATTATTGAACAGTTCACTCTGACATACATTTTTATTCACCTAAAGCATATAGATATGTTAGATCATTATTTAGTTTGCCCCATCCAAACTGCATCAGATCTTGGATCTCATCTGTCAGCTGTGAGCCTGTTTTCATCAGTGAAGTGTTCAGTTTCTTAAAAGAAAATGTAGAGAAAAAACTCTGCTTAAAATAATGTGTTTTAATTTTTGACAGTATGATGATTCATTAACAATTGTTATAGGACAATAGTAGAAAAGTTAACGGTGGATGAGTAAATTTTGGTGGCATTAAGCCAGTAGATTCGAATGAACTAGCTTGAGAAGCATTTGTATTCCAAATTGTTTCCTACAGGAAAAAATTTAAATGTTCAGATGTATATTTTTTGTAAATAGTATTCAAGCTGACTTTTAGCTGAATTAATCCATACATGCCTCCTAAAATTACATGAAGTTGGTGTAGTTGTACGGCCCATTACTTGTGACGTTCCAGTTGTAAACCTGCAAGCTTTGAAAAACGTGGGCTGCAACTATGAACCTGATAATATTATTTCTTATTTTAAGCATGCTTCAGCTGAATGCAATGTTTATGCAGTTTTGAACCTTTGCCACATGCTTAAATTAACAAGAAATACTTTGGCTAACAAATAGATTTTGCAGACAGTTGATGGTGAAATACAGTGGAGCTATGTAATTAATTTCAATGAACTACAGGAGAGTGAAGGCATGAATTTTGCTAATTCAGTCACCAACCGGCGTGTTAAGTTCCACAATCAGAAGATAAATGTCCCTCTTGCTGCTCAAACTCTGAGTTCAAGTGTAGGAGATGCTACTGAATTTCTTGAGTCACATCAACATACAGATTTTCAGGGATAAGCTGCAACTGTTTCTATTATCAGAAAAGTAGACAAACTTTTTGATTTGTTAAATACTAGAAATATTTTTGCTAAAGGTTTTAAACAATCATTAAACATGTTCAACATTAATTTCTGCCATAATTATTATGAAGAGATGGAATATTTTTTGAAGTCTATCTCCATTGCAGGTTCACCCATTCTACAGCATCCTCATAAGACATTTGCTATGGGTTCTTGCTGTCGATTAAAAGTGTAGGAATGTTTGCTACAGAATTTTTTCCCATGACACAGACCCAGTTCACTATTTTTAATGTATAAAGTGTCTCAATATCAACTGCAATTATTATTTTCATGTATTAGAGGTAAAGGAGGCTGGAACAATAATCCAAATACTATTCAGTTCCTCTGAAAGCCCTATTACCCAAAAAGTAGCATAAGCTTTGGATGTAATACAGATGTACCTGATTTTGAATCACAGTGTGTTTTCAGTTGCTCAATTTAGGTAGTGCCATGTTCAAACAGAAAATGTTAATGTAAATGATGCTTCATTGAGACAGTGTTTAGATTATTGTAGTAAACTGAATGACATAAACGTCAGCAATTATTTTAATAATATTTTATATTACATAGTAGGATTTGTAGTTAAAAATGTTAAAAGGTTTGAAGTGTTGTCAGTGTGCTAGTTTGTTAATTTTTGATAATGACAAAGTAAGTGACCACACATATTGTAATAAGCCTTTGTCTGACCCAACTGCTTTTACTCAGCAGGTTTCTAGGGGAGGACTTAAGTTTGCTCCTGAAACAGTTTACAAGATTATTGTTTATTGTGAGAAGAAGTTTTGCATGTTTGCAAATGTGGAAGATTTGGGTAATGTTTATTCCCAGTTCATAAAGCCAGTGTGTCACCATTTTATTAATGAAAAAAATGTTTTTGGACCTAATTCACATACTGTAAATTCTGCATTTGATGTAGAGGACATGCAGGAAACAAAACTTATTAAAGATATTGCGTCAATATATTTTGGAGTTACATTAAGAGCAAATGCAAAAAATGCAACAAATAAGGTCAATGGAAAAACTGTTGTGTTCGACAGAAGCTGACAAAAACTATTTTGTTTTCAAATGTGTAGTGTAAAAGAAAAATGCAAATAAATCTTGAACTGAACATTATTTACCTTTAAGTTTTTTTTCACCATTTCAACAAAAAATAGATCAAAGTATCAGAAGGGTTATCATTCCAAAACTTTTGTTTAAGTGGGAGACAATGGGGATGTTAAAAGTGGACACAAAATAATTTTAATTAAATAACTGGTATTATTTATATACAGGGTGGTCCATTGATCGTGAACGGGCCAAATATCTCACGAAATAAGCATCAAACGGAAACAGTACAAAGAACGAAACTTGTCTAGCTTCAAGGGGGGAAACCATATGGCGCTATGGTTGGCCCGCTAGATGGCGCTGCCATAGGTCAAACGGATATCAACTGCGTTTTTTTTAAAATTGGAACCCCCATTTTTATTACATATTAGTGTAGTACGTAAAGAAATATGAATGTTTTAGTCGGACCACTTTTTTCGCTTTGTGACAAATTGCTCTGTAATAGTCACAAACATATGGCTCACAATTTTAGACGAACAGTTGCTAACAGGTAGGTTTTTTAAATTAAAATACAGAACGTAGGTACGTTTGAATATTTTATTCCGGTTGTTCCAATGTGATGCATCTACCTTTGTGAACTTATCATTTCTGAGAACGCATGCTTTTACAGCGTGAGTACCTGTAAATACCACATTAATGCAATAAATGCTCAACATGATGCCCGTCAACCACAATGCGTTTGGCAATACGTGTAATGACATTCCTCTCAACAGCGAGTAGTTCGCCTTCCGTAATGTTCGCACATGCATTGACAGTGCGCTGACGCATGTTGTCAGGCGTTGTCGGTTGTATCCATCAACTTTCCCCATAGAAAGAAATCCGGGGACGTCAGATCTGGTGAACGTGAGGGCCATGGTATGGTGCTTCGACGACCAATCCACCTGTCATGAAATATGCTATTCAATACCGCTTCAACCGCACGCGAGCTATGTACCGGACATCCATCATGTTGGGGGTACATCTCCATTCTGTCATGTAGTGAAACATCTTGTAGTAACAGTGGTAGATCATTACGTAGGAAATTAGCATACATTGCACCATCTAGATTGCCGTCGATAAAATGGGGGCTAAGTATCCTTCCTCCCATAATGCCGCGCCATACATTAAAACGACAAGGTCGCTGATGTTCCACTTGTCGCTGCCATCGTAGATTTTCCGTTGCCCATTAGTGCATATTATGCCGGTTTACGATACCACTGTTGCTGAATGACGCTTCGTCACTAAATAGAACGCATGCAAAAAATCTGTCATTGTCCCGTAATTTCTCTTGTGCCCAGTGGCAGAATTGTACACGACGTTCAAAGTCGTCGCCATGCAATTCATGGTGCATAGAAATATGGTTCGCGTGCAGTCGATGTTGATGTAGCATTCTCAACGCCGACGTTTCTGAGATTCCCGATTCTCGAGCAATTCGTCTGCTACTGACGTGCGGATTAGCCGCGACAGCAGCTAAAACACCTAGTTGGGCATCATCATTTGTTGCAGGTCGTGGTTGACGTTTCACATGTGCCTGAACACTTCCAGTTTCCTTAAATAACGTAACTATCCGGCGAAAGGTCCGGACACTTGGGTGATGTCGTCCAGGATACCGAGCAGCATACATAGCACACGCCTATTGGGCATTTTGATCACAATAGCCATACATCATCACGATATCGACCTTTTCCGCAATTGGTAAACGGTCCATTTTGACGTGGGTAATATATCACGAAGCAAATACCGTCCGCACTGGCGGAATGTTACGTGATACCACGTACTTACACGTTTGTGACCATTACAACGCCACCTACCACAAAGCGAAAAAAGTGGTCCAACTAAAACATTCAGATTTCTTAACGTACTACACGAATATGTAAAAGAAAGTGGGGGTTCCTACAGGGTGAGGCAGTGAAACGGCACGATTTCGATAGTGGTTGTCGGGCGCGGAGGGGGGTTGCGAGAGTGGGGGAAGTGACCTTGGGCGTCTAGAGTGGTGGAAGTTTCAGTAGCCATGGAGCGTTGACCGAGTGCGCAACGTGCATATGCCGTAAAGGCATATTACAAAAACGCGGATAGTGTGGTTGGTGCTCAACGCGCCTTTCGTCGTGAATTCAACCTGCCGCCACTGGCTCCCGTGCCATCAAGGAAAGCCATTCTCCTTTGGGTTAAAACCTTTGAAGCTACTGCTAGCACAACAAAGAAAAGAGGCGGCAGCACAAAAACAATCCGGACACCCGAGAACATTAATCGTGTGCGCGAAGCGTTGGGACGAAGTCCGCGAAAATCCGCGAGACGGCACAGCGCAGAACTTGGTCTCAGCAATCGATCAGTAAGACGGATTTTGAAGAGTGACCTTCACTATCATCCATATAAAATTCAGGTAGTGCAAGCCCTTAAACCTAATGACTACAATAACCGTATACGCTTTTGCCAGTCAATGCTTAACGTTATTGAACGAAATGAAGAAAGAGTGCATAACTTATGGATGAGTGATGAAGCCCACTTTCATCTTAGTGGGTACGTAAATAAGCAAAACTTCAGATATTGGTCCTCAGATAACCCGCACGAACTTCATGAAAAACCTCTCCATTCTGAAAAAGTAACAGTCTGGTGCGCAATGTCATCTCGTGGAATCGTGGGGCCCTATTTTTTTGAAGATGAAGATGGCAACACAGTGACGGTAAACTCTGGACGTTATGCTGACATGTTGACCATTTTTGGTCTGCCTGGAATTGATCGACATGATCCAGATGCTGAAACACTCTTCCAGCAAGATGGTGCAACAGCCATACTGCTAATGTCTCAATGGAATTGCTCAGACTTGCATTTCCACGACGTCTAATCAGCAGGAATGGCGATTTCCCCTGGCCTGCCCGTTCACCAGATCTGACGGCACCAGACTTTTTTCTTTGGGGCTACCTCAAGTGCAAAGTCTTCCAGGAAAATCCACCAAGAACAAAAGAAGACCTGAAGGAGCGAATTCGACAGGAAATTAACAACATTCCAGTACAGATGCTACGAAACGTCATGGGACAATTTCATCTCAGGCTTAGACAATGTGTGCAAAACCAAGGACGACACCTCACTGACACCATATTTAAAAAATGATTGATTTTAAGTTAAAACTTTAATTTCCACTCTTGTACTTGAGATCCATGTTCAACTATTATGATTTTACTTGTAAATAAATCTTTGGTGGTTTTACAAAATCGTGCCGTTTCACTGCCTCACCCTGTATTTTAAAAAACACAGTTGATATCCGTTTCACCTATGGCAGCGCCATCTAGCGGGCCACTATAGCACCATCTGGTTTCCCCCTTCAAGCTAGACGAGTTTCATTCTTTGTAGTTTTTTCGTTTGATTCTTATTTCGTGAGATATTTGGCCCGGTCACTATCAATGCACCACCCTGTATATAAAAACGGTGTCCACTTTTACACGATGCCATTTCAGTTAAATGAAGTAAATGTGGACAGATTGCATCTGTTTAGGTTTTTCTATTTCGTGATCAAACTATTGAAAGAAACATAGAATCACTTTAATGATTCTTTTAGTATGTAAACTAGTTAATCGAAATACATTAAATCTTTAAAATCTGCCTCAAACTATTTCGAGATAAATCGTGAAATATAAACAGTGTCTGTACTAGCCCCACCCACTCCCTACATAGGGCATTTTATTTCGAATGAAGGTCGCCAAACTTTTAACGAAACATGTAATACAGAATTGCTGTGTCTTCAAGGAAGTTTAGCTTTACAGTTTTTCAGCTGAACAGGATATTTTTAACCAGTAGGCTACGGTTGTTTATTTTCTGTAGGTATTTAATGCTTCCTGTTCAAATAATTGCCAGACTGAGCAGTCAGGAAGGTCAAAAATACAAAATACAGATAAAGTGCGATGTTTTGTGCCCATAATAATCGCAAAATAAAATTTTACTCGTCTACTTGCGGAACAGCTGTATGCCTACAGGTGGATAGAGAGAGTCAGATATACGTTCAGCAACATGGCGGCAAAGATGTCGAACGTCACGACTTCGTAACACATTGTGCTGCCTCCAGATTATCTTCTTTGAGCTCACTGAGTCCGCTACCCTAGTAGCCGCTTGTAAGTAGCACGTATCTATGTTAGTATGTTGGCAGCGCTACAGACTGCATTAATATCACTAACACCGCTCTGCGCCCTCACTAAGAGACTCTGTGGCCGGACGGACTTGCAGTTGGAAGTTAATAAATGGTTCAAATGGCTCTAGGCACTATGGGACTTAGCATCTGAGGTCATCAGTCCCCTAGACTTAGAACTACTTAAACCTAACTAACCTAAGGACATCACACACATCCATGCCCGAGGCACGATTCGAACCTGCGACCATAGCGGTCGCGCGGTTACAGACTGAAGCGCCTAGAACGGCTCGGCCGCCCCGGCCGGCGGAAGTTAATACTTAGCAGTGATGGAGGTTAGCAGTGTTAGCGTGAGCAGACGGTTTGGCTGTGTGTCCGTCATGGAGATTTTGTGTTAGTTGGAAATGGATTGTAAAATGATAATTGATGTATTTGCTAATGCGTGGGAAATGAAATTATTGACGATTATATAATTTTGGAACTGGATGCCACATGATTAAGGTAAAATCTGCTAAATACATTGTTTGCTCTGCAACAAAATCTTCCATTTGCTAACCACATGCCTATTAGTTGTTAGAGCCCATAGTAGTTAGAATCTTTTTATTTAGCTGGCTGTAGTTGCTGCTCGTTGCAGTTGCTGTAGTTCGAGCAATGAAGATTTTCTGTGAGGTCAGTGACTTATGAAATGTATGGGTTATTGTTAGGATTTGGTCTAATTCAAGGCCATACTTTTGTGTTCATTATTTGCAGTCAGATTGCGTTGCGTTTGTATATTGTGGGTCATAAACGAATAGGATAAGTTTGAGTTGTATTTGTCAGGGAAAATTCTGTAGGTGAGTGTAATGATGAAAAGAAGCAAAGAGACAGTAGGTTCTGTTTCACTCAGCGATTTCATCTCGTGGTAAAGACTAGAAGTTTCACTCAGAAGTTACACACATTCAGCAGTTTAAGTGAAAACATAGAAGTTTCACGCTTCCTGCGTGTAGTGCGCACTTAACCTATCAAGGGGAACGCTACAATTCTGCACCCAATAGCGGAGGAGAAATTCACATCCAATACTGTCGCAGAGTCGTCTGAGCCTCTGGTTTAGACCTCCCACTCCGCCCCAAACCAGAGGACCGTGATCAACCCTGGGTAAATTGCTACAAATACACACCTTAGCCTGCACCCCACGTGCGTTGCTAGTTGCCTTCACCAAATCAGCCAGCCGCCAAAAGGAGCCGAGGATGACCTCAGAACCCAAGCAGTGGCCGTCATTGGTGCTGACATGTGCCACAACATGCAGCCAGTTGCACTCAGTGCGCTCGATAGCTGCCGACAGGGCCTGCTCCAAGTCATGGATGAGACCTCCCGGAAAACATACCGAATGCACACTTGAATTCTTTCCCACGTTGCTTGCTATCTCCCTCGGGGGCTCCATCAGCCTTCTATCAGCCTTCTGTCATTGGAGCTCCCAATGACAAGCATACCTGCCCTCTGTACTTTTCCGGTCTGGGCAGGAAAATCGACCGCTGGCCCAACAGGAGAGGCATCCTGTGCTGGCTGGGAGTTATCATCAACACTGGGTAGCACCTCGTACCTGTTGCTAAGACGTAGGGAGCCAGCCGCACTGCATGCTCCCTCTTTCGCCTTCCACCCAGTGACATGCGAACCCACCACTGTCTGCCATCCACTCTGGAGTGAGGACCGACCTTTCACATGTTGTGTATCAGATGCCACAGTGACACCCGGATCACCACAGCGATGTCCGGATCACCAGGGGATTCCAGTGGCACTAAGGGTGTTGCAGGTCTCATCACTGGCGCCCCGACTTCACCGCAACTTTGATCATTAGCTAGAAGCTTGTCCACAGTAGCCAGCGCAGCTTCCAGGTGTTTCCAGACAGCAGCCAACTCTCCTTGTGACCGCTCACAATAAGCACAGTTCCTAGCCACATCTTACTGTGTATAAAATAGATATGTCTCAAATGACGCTACTGAGTTTGAAATGTATACAAAATATTCCAAATGAGAATAAAATAACACTAAAAGTTTCTGTGCAGATTTCACACTATATTCTGAGACCGCAAGCTATTAAACAGAAATAAATTTCTGTACTGAAGTTGATATATTTACAGATACCTTTTATTAGAAATCCTGTTTACCGAAAAGTTACTACACGAGGTAAATGTACAAACTAGAATGCACTGATCTAGACTGTATGCTGTCTGCTAGAACAAAGTTCAAACTTTGTGGCGTGACGAAGTTTCTGGGGACAGGAAAATTTACATGAGGATGTTCACAAGACGCAAAAAACCAAAACCACGAATAATTTTCTAACCACTAGTCTACACAGTAAAATACACACGCATAGTTCACTTCTTTTCAGAAGCACGCGAAAAACACAAAGACTAAATTAAGTTACTGTTTATCAGAGGAGTGCTGCTGCTGCTCGTCCTCTCGGCTCGGTGGCTGCCACAATTAAATTGCAGTAAGCTCGAGACGGAAAAACCAATAATAACTGACATTAGCAGGAAGATTACCATTTTCACATAACGCAATGTGCGTTAATATAAGGCAATGTCTAGCTACTCACGTGGTTTCCCAACGCACCCTGACTCCTTCGTATCCATGGTGGTGACAATGTCCATTTTAAGCAACGACTCACATTAACTTAGAAGTGCCAGAGGCCTACTTAATATTTATATATTGCGTAAGGTGGGATGACGGTAGGCTCACAGTGTCGGATGTTTAGTACTTCATGTGGCAAAAACGACAAACAACTACGTCGTGCCGGTGTGTGTTAAATAGTCTTAAAGTACAGCGACAAGACGCTCTCTTTAATCTACATTGTTGGCGTGGGGCCATGTATTCGGCCAGTCCTGTAGTACTCACAACGGTTTACGACACGACCACGCATGGGCTGCTTCTGTTGCACTTGTTCGTATGACGTCAGTGACAGAAAATCAAAGAAGTAACCTGCATTTACTGCTCAGTGCATCATGCAGTCTGAGACCGAAAATGGGAAACCTGTACCTGGAAAAAAGTAATCAGCGAACTACTGGCATTAAATATAATAAAACAAACAGCGTCCCAATATACCTTGAAGTCTCAACGGTACCGACCGGCCGCAGTGTCATCTTCAACCTTTAGGCGTCACCAAATGCTGATACAGAGGGTCATGCGGTCAGCACACAGCTCTCCCTGCCGTTGTCAGTTTTCGTAACCGGTACCACTATTTCTCAATCAAGTAGCTCCTCGATTAGCCTCAGAAGGGATGAGCGCACCCCGCTTGTCAACACCACTCGGTAGACGCCGACGGTTACCCATCCAAGTGCTAGTCAAGGCCAACAGCGCTTAACTTCGGTGATCTGACGGGAACCAGCGTTACCACTGCGGTAAAGCAATTGGCTATTGCATATAATGAAGTGTCATATTAAGTTAAGAGCACTTGATCTGACTTTTTAGCGCGTTTCCAAGAGCTCAATTTAAGGAACTGCAGAGAACAAGTAGTTGCAACGTGTGCAGCTGCCACTTAGAACAGCGATCGCAGCAAGACGTCCTTTTTCCGTCATATGCATGCGATAGACAGAAAAGTAGTGCCAGAAGAAAAGAACAACAGTTGCAGCATTCAAAAGTAAGTTAAATTACGAACAAGAGATCGGCATTATGATAAAAGCAACTGAGGAAGTTCAAACAAACTGCTCGTCGCATATCGGTTACAAAGATTCAAGCGGAATACATATTTCACTAGTACATCTAGAACGACGATTATGCGGATGATACAATTAATGATGGTTTGATCAATCAAATATTACAAGTAGTCATGAGTACTTTGAGCAGTGTGCGGTTGAAGTATGTGGGATCCGCACACTGCATCATCAGTACCAGCCAGGATCGTGAGCGTACACGTATTCCCAGAATGTCAGTTAACTATTAACAGAAATCCACAATGATACACACGCTCAATCAGAATAACAGGAACAACCATATGCAATTCGAGCACAGGCACTAGGTGACATTCGGCCATATATCGAAGACGTTACTAACATCGAGTGAGCACTTCCTAGACCCAGGATACAACAAAAAGCGTGCCTACTGAGAAGACTAGTTATCTAAAGAACGCACATACAACAAAGAGGCTTCTCATACAACAAAGAGACTTCCTCATTATTCATTTATTGGTTCACTTTAATTTAACTCTGCAGGCAGCGGGGATGACTTCATTTATGGCAAACGGTACTATCAGTGTGTAGGCTGTTTCAAAAAGATTCATTTAATTTCATACGGCAATGCGGGGTATCTCTCCCAAGAGCCTCGGTCGTATGCAGTCCTGATTGTGGCGCTCACCTGCACGGCGCCAAACACGCATACGACCATCATTGGCACCAAGGCAGAAGCGACTCTCATCACTGAAGACGACACGTCTCCATTCGTCCCTCCATTCACGCCTGTCGCGACACCGTTGGAGGCGGGCTGCACGATGTTGGGGCGTGAGCGGAAGACGGCCTAACGGTGTGCGGGACCGTAGCCCAGCTTCATGGAGACGGTTGCGAATGGTCCTCGCCGATACCCCAGGAGCAACAGCGTCCCTAATTTGCTGGGAAGTGGCGGTGCGGTCCCCTACGGCACTGCGTAGGATCCTACGGTCTTGGCGTGCATCCGTGCGTCGCTGCGGTCCGGTCCCAGGTCGACGGGCACGTGCACCTTCCGCCGACCACTGGCGACAACATCGATGTACTGTGGAGACCTCACGCCCCACGTGTTGAGCAATTCGGCGGTACGTCCACCCGGCCTCCCGCATGCCCACTATACGCCCTCGCTCAAAGTCCGTCAACTGCACATACGGTTCACGTCCACGCTGTCGCGGCATGCTACCAGTGTTAAAGACTGCGATGGAGCTCCGTATGCCACGGCAAACTGGCTGACACTGACGGCGGCGGTGCACAAATGCTGCGCAGCTAGCGCCATTCGACGGCCAACACTGCGGTTCCTGGTGTGTCCGCTGTGCCGTGCGTGTGATCATTGCTTGTACAGCCCTCTCGCAGTGTCCGGAGCAAGTATGGTGGGTCTGACACACCGGTGTCAATGTGTTCTTTTTTCCATTTCCAGGAGTGTATGATAGTTAGGCGGGAGGTGAGAAAACTTGGATTCATGGTTGAGCGGCTGCTCACAAACCATATATCACGCCGATAAATGCCAAACGACGCCTCGCTTGATGTAAGGAGCGTAAACAATGGACGACTGAACAGTGGAAAAACGTTGTGTGGAGTGACGAATCACGGTACACAATGTGGCGATCCGATCGCAGGGTGTGGGTATGGCGAATGCCCGGTGAACGTCATCTGCCAGCGTGTGTAGTGTCAACAGCAAAATTCGGAGGCGGTGGTTTTATGGTGTGATCGTAGTTTTCATGGAGGGGGCTTGCACCCTTAGTTGTTTTGCGTGGCACTATCACAGCACAGGCCTACATTGATGTTTTAAGCACCTTCTTGCTTCCCACTGTGGAAGAGCAATTCGAGGATGGCGATTGCATCTTTCAACATGATCGAGCACCTGTTCACAACGCACGGCCTGTGGCGGAGTGGTTACACGACAGTAACATCCCTCTAATGGACTGGCCTGCACAGAGTCCTGACGTGAATCCTATAGAACACATTTGGGATGTTATGGAACGCCAAGTTCGTGCCAGGCCTCACCGACCGAAATCGATACCTCTCCTCAGTGCAGCATTGGGTGAAGAATGGACTGCCATTCGCCAAGAAACCTTCCAGCACCTGACTGAACGTATGTCCGCGAGAGAGGAAGCTGTCATCAAGGCTAAGGGTGGGCGAACACCATATTGAATTCCAGCATTGCCGATGGAAGGCGCCACGAAATTGTAAGTGTCCAGATACTTTTGATCAATAGTGTATATAAAATATAGGACGTAAATAACTTGGAACATAGTTTACAGTAATGAAAGATCGAAACAGAAAGCAAACATTCAGACAAAATGCTTAAACATTTCCTTGGTACAAAATAAAACTTCACAGCGTCGTCTGTACCATGTGTTTTAGGTGCTAATGCTCCATTTGTTCCATTTATTCTTACATTTTATTTGGCAGTTTATTTGCAAGCAAAAATTCATATATCTTTGTTGTTGTATTAATTAACTGATGAGACCTACTGTAGCGGCGCTCTGTAATTACAGAAGATTGTAATTTTCTATGACCTTAAGCGCCAAACCTGAAACATGTTGACTCTGGGCAGGCTTTCGAAATTGTCTAACCTTTTCAAGTAGGAGAGTGTCCTTTCCACAGAAAGTCTCTGCAATCTTACTATTAATTCCGGTTTTAACTACAGACGTTTTACTCACTCACTTTGTAAAGAAGCGAGGAAACTAAGATGCGTTGCCGTGGCGTTTTCCTGAGCTATGTGCTAAAATCGTACCTCATATAACCTAGCCCGTGTTTGGTTCAATGTTGTGCATTGACCTCCTACGAAATTTTGATCCATGACCTCTGTATTTTATGACGTAATTTTATGCAGGTTAATCTAAATGCAATGATTCTGTGGTTTCATGAGACTCGAGCAAGTAGTTCTCGAGATATTTGGTATTAAACTTAACCGTTTAAGACCACTGCAAACGATAGTTATAGATTTGAAAGTAACAAAAATTCATGTCTCCTAAGGTTAAAAACGTAACCCGAACGTAATTTTCGGACGTCTTCAACGTCTTGTGCGATATTCTAAATTTTGAGCTTCCTTGTCAAAATAGTCACAACGCCGCTTTCGCGGTTGCTGCCTGCTGTGCGTAGTCGACGATGAGCGCGGGGCGAGCAGAGTTTAGTCCAGTAGAATTAGCATTCATATCGGAAATAATTGCTACAAAAGGTTTTATTGTTTTAATGGCTTAGTTTGTGTCCCAGTATGACTATCCTAGGTTTTCCCTCTCGGCGGAGTTGTGGAAAAGTGGTGGGGGGCAAAAATGTACCCGAAAAAGGGGTATTTTTTCGGTTTTGTAACTATATCTCGTAAATGACTCACAATATCGAAAACATAGTGGAATTAAAAATTGTAGGGCATGAAATTCTACATTGAATGAGATCAACCGCATATTTTTTTGACCACCCGTTTCCATGCTAGTGCTCTTCAAAATTGGACCACTTTTACATGTTCATGAAAAATTTTCGTTTTAACCTTTGTTTTTTGGTAATATCGTTGCAACTAACCCACCTATCAATAGTGTCACTCATAAAAAAAGATATGGAGAGATAAATTCTGGATTCGATGAAAACAAAAGTGAACTTATTGGACCAACTATTTGTGTACAACTCCTCATTAAAGTTGGACCATTTCTCATCATCAATGAAGACAATTTCAACTGTAGTTCTTCAGTAATTCTTATGTACACTCTTTTAAATACAGAACTATAGCAACCCATTGTCTTGTACATATTTAATATAGTAATAGAATAAAATATTAAAATTTTGTAAAATTTGCAAAATAATATTAAAAATGTTTTTCATATATCGAGGGTTAAGAACTGAGACGTCGTATCTGACAGGTGTCAGAAAAAGTCTTGGCTCAAAAAAATTTTAAATGAAAAAATATATGTTATAGCAAAATGATGCAAAAATGACAATGCACAACCTGAGAGTAATAAATGATTATGCTCCAAATAAAAAAATCAAAGCAAACAAATTTTTATTAAAAAGTTATGTTTTTTAGCTCCCCTGTAAAATTTGTGTTTTGTCAGATACGAGGTCTCCGTTCTTAATCCTCGATATAATATAGTGATACCCATTCAACTGATATGAAGGAGGAAGGAAGAGAGAGACATTCCTTGAAATTAACTAGTGGTTATTATATTTAGTAACTACAATATTTTACACAAATGTATGAGATGAAAAGGGTAAAAGTAGGTATGTACACAAATTTCACATACGTCGACGTTTGACTGTCATTGCACCACTCGGCTCCTCAAAGTCTGTAATTTCAGAGTCCGACGCCCCGTCACTCGGCTCCTCAAAGTCAGTAATTTTCGTCACCTCATATGTACAGTCCAGGTCTTCGTCAACATCTGTTTCGTCAGTTTCATCTGGTTGGAGGGAGTTAGTGCATGTGTTCCCTTGCAGTTGACACAAATTAATGAGCACTTAATACCAGCCTTCCGACACCCACAACTACGTGCACAGTCCTTGTTGCATTTACAGGAAATTCTTGAGAGAAGAGATTGTAGTGCTAGTTCTTTGGAGGTAGCAACGGGGCAAAGATCAAACTAATAAGCCCGCCATCCCCAGAGGAGCGGATCCATCTGGTGTCCTATCCACATTTGTACTTTTAAGTAGGTCCTCAAGCAATGCTGGCGAGCTGCTTCCGACATTGGTGGTAGGGGTGCTAGTGTGAATCTGGATTTCACAATCGCTCTGGAAAACAGGTCGAATCGCAATTTGTCTAAAGTGTCTCCTGCCATACCTCCATAGAGGCTTGTTAAAAATCGGAGGCCTGCTTCGACAATAGCTTCAGCATGATTGTCATGCTCTAAGAAAGGTTTGATATTTTACGGAAGACATTTATTTTTGACCAGTAGATTGACCACCTTCTTCTTGCCCTGACCGAAGAGTGCTCAAGTTGTGTCACATCCACTTATGGCTTGGAGAAATATGAGTGGCCTTCTGATGTTGTTTGCCAGTTTGAAACTGCTGGAACCAAATATTTTTGATGACATCTTTCCTCTTCCCGGTTTCAAGAAATATATATTTGCTGATGGTGTGGTTAGGGCATTGAGCATGATGAGAAGGTCCGTATCCTCACCAACAACCACAGCCTTCTCATGTTCCTGTGATACCTCAAACGCTGTGGCAACAATTAGGTGGTCTGTGTCTTCATTAGCTTGCTTTACTGAAAAGCCTTCATCTTCAAGCCTCGAAATAAGCAAGCTAATAAGACGTGCTTTATTTCTGTCATTGGAAAGGAATTGCTCCTGAGTCATAGTCACCGTCATTAACCCGGTAAAGATGACCTCAGGAGTAGTGTGTCATTTGCTTCGGCGGAGGCGCTCAGCATATTTGATGCTCTTGGTGGGTAGGTCTTCTGGGTAGCCATCGAACACCACACTTGTCGCACTTCCGCTGTAGTGCCTCTTTAAATACTCTACGTATTTGGTTAGCAATAACTGGACTGTTTCACCATTCCTCCATACAACCCGGTGGAGTATAAATCCACCATCGATGACAAATGCTGCATAGCAATGAAAGTACAAACTTAGCCGTACAGAAACGGGTGGTCCATTTCACTTTTGGTCTCATCAGACGCAGAATTTTTTCCTCTATATCGTTTGTATGAACCACGTTATTGATAGGTGGGTCAGTTTCAACGACATTACCAAAAAACATGTTAAAATGAAAATTTTTCATGAACATGTAAAATTAGTCCAATTTTGAAGAGCACTAGTATGAAAAAGGGTGGCCCAAAAAATATGCGGATGGTCTCATTCAATGCAGAATTTCATGCCCTACAAATTTTGATCCCACTATTTTTTCCATATTGTGAGTCATTTACGAGATATAGTCACAAAACCGAAAAAATACCCCTTTTTCGGGTACATTTTTGCCCCACCACTTTTCCACAACTCCACCGAGGGGGAAACCTACGATAGTCATATTGAGCCACAGATGAAGCCATTAAAACAATAAAACCTTTTGTAGCAATTATTTCCGATTTGTCTAATTTTTAGGTTTAACCCTACTGGACTAGTTGTGAAGTTTGCCGCTCGGGCAGTGTTTGGAGTCGAGCAGCGAAGTGACGCTGGGACTGTATTGCATAGGAGCCGGAAGAGACAGTGGTGAGTCAGTTGCTAGAGCCTTGGGCGGGGCCAACTCTGAGGGTTGCAGGGTGTACATAGAGTCCAGGAACACTTTCAATTATTTATTGCACAAGAACTAAACATTGCATAGATGTCTTACATATTGCATTTTGAAGAGAAACTCTGAAGGTTTTTTTTTTTTACAAACATTCGGTATGCGAACCATGAGTGAACCGGCAGACGTCAATGCGGTAATCGAATTCTTGCCTTATCTTTCCCAGCATGACATCGTCGACTGTGACAGTCGCTTCCCGTACTCTCTCGCGGAGATCTTCTACATCACATGGTAGAGGCGGTACATACACCAGATCTTTAATGTGTCCCAACAGAAAAAAGTCACACGGAGTGAGATCTGGTGATCATGGAGGCCATTTCATGAAACAGGTTCAAATGGCTCTGAGCACTATGGGATTTAACTTCTGAGGTCATCAGTCCTATAGAACTTAGAGCTACTTAAACCCAACTAACCTAAGAACATCACACACACCCTTGCCTGAGGCAGGATTCGAACCTGCGACCGTAGCGGCCGCGCGGTTCCCGACTGTAGCGCCTAGAACAGCTCGGCCACTTCGGCCGGCTCATGAAACAGCTGTCCCCTTTTGTATCACCGCCGGTCCATCGATGCGACAGCTCCTTGTTTGCGACTAGCGCTGACTATCGGCATATTACCAAACTATTCTGTGGTGGTATACGTGAAAAAAGAACTTTCAGGTTTTCTCTTCAAAATGACATATGTGTGATATCTGTACAATGTTTGATTCTTGTGCAATAAATAATTTTATGTACACCCCATTATAGAATAATTATCCTTTAAACCTTTCAGTGCTCGTTTCATTGTTTATTTGAGGGAGCTGTATACCTGTGAAACACCGTAACGTGAACAGGATGCGTTCAAAGAGTTTGTGTTGCACGTTTCCAGAAGAGTGAAGATATAGAGTAGTACAGCTTTTATTCCATTGTGAGACGAGTTTCTGAAGTAGAGTGATGTATTTCTTCTATGTTCACCGGGAATTAATCCTTTCGGTGGGTAAAATACATTGTAACAAAGACCCAACTGGGAGCGCATAGTCTAATTGCTCTGACGGAAAAAAATGCGACATCAAAAATAAGTAATGTAGAATAATGAAATTTCTGGAATACATTTGTCGAGGTAACATATTTAAGTGATTGATTTTGCAAGATCACAGGTTAATGTAAGCGCGAGATACCAAATGTGAAGTGCTGGTAAACAGTGTGACCGCCAGAATGTTGCATTCAAGCATGCAAATGTACTTGCGTTGAGTTCTACAGGTGCCGGATGTCAGTTTGTGGGATGGAGTTCCATGCTTCTTGCACTTGGTCAGTCAATACAGGGGCGGTTAATGTTTGTGGATGACGCTAGAGTAAATTGTCCAATTTTGTCACATATGAGCTCTATTGGAGACAGATCTGGCGATCGAGCAGGCCAAGGCAACATGTCGACGCTCCGAAGAGCATGTTGGGTTACCGCAGAGGTCTGTGAGCGAGCGTCATCATGCTGGATAACACCCCCTTGGATGCTGTTCATGAATGGTACCACAATAGGTCGAATCACCAGACTGACGAACAAATTTGCAGTCAGGGTGCGTGGGTAACCACGAGAGTGCTCCTGCTGTCATTCGTAATCGTACCCAGACCATAACTCCACATGTAAGTGCAGTGTGTTTAGCTCGCTGGCAGGCTGGTTTGCAAGCCCTCAACTGGTCTCCTCCTAAAACAACGCACGCCCATCACTGGCACCGAGGCAGAACCAGCTTTCATCGAAAACGCAACAGACCTCCACCCTGCCCTCCAATGAGCTCTTGCTTGACACTGCTGATGTCGCCAATGGCGGCATTTGGGGTCAGTGGAATGCACGCTACAGGGTGTCTGGCTCGGAGTTCTCCTTGATGTAACTGATTTGTAACAGTTGGTCGTGTCGCTGTGGTGCAAACTGCTGTTCGAATTGCTGCTGTAGAAGCGGTACGATGCGACAGATCCATACGCCGAGCACGATGGTCTTCCCTCTCGCTGGTGTCCCGTGGTCGTCCGGGACGCGTCCTTCTTGCGACCGTACATTCTCGTGACCACAGTTGCCAGCAGACGTGAACGATGGCTACATTCTGTAACGTCCCAGAAGGAACATCCAGCTTGTCGTAACCCTATTGCACGACCTCGTTCAAGCTCAGTGAGGTATTGTAACGGCATCTTTGTCACCCTAAATGCATTCTTGACTAACATCAACTCACAATGTCCAATCTCAAAGGTTTTTAATGCTTACGGCCATTTCAGCGTGTATTTAAAGCCAACCTGCTTCGCGATTTTCACGCGAGAGCAGAAATGCTGTTCCAAAATGAAGAACTGATTGGAGGTGGGTCACAGGCTCGGATTAAGGAAGGAAATTGGACGCTTCCTTTGCAAAGGAACAATCCTGGCTTTTGTCTTAAACAATGGAGAGAAATCAGAAGAAGTCTAAATCTGCATAAAGAGAGGGTGATTTGAATCATTGTACCTTCGAATTTGGGTCCATTGTATTGGGGCACAGGGGAGTTTTGGGCGATGGTTGAGAGAGAGCTTTGATTTAAATCATTGGGGCGGGGGGGGGGGGGGGGGGTTGGGTATTGGGGCGCAGGAGAGTTTCGATCTCAATCTGCATAAAGAGAGAGTGATTTCAATCATTATACCTCCGAATTTGGGTCCATTGTATTGGGGCACAGGAGAGTTTCGGCCGATGGTTGAGAGTGAGCGTTGATTTAAATCATTGGGGAGGGTTGGGTATTCGGGCGCAGGAGAGTTTCGGACGGTGGCTGCGAGTAAGCTGTTATTTCCATTGTTAGGGAAAGATGGGATTGAAAAATCATGTGAAACCAGTTCTCTTGCTTAAAACGTTCATTGCTCAAAAATGTGCTGCGAGAATAACACGTGGTGCTCACCCACGATCATCTTGTAAATATCTGTTTAAGGAGCTGGGTAATTTGAAAACTACCTCACACAATATTTATTACCCTCATGATGTTTGTTGTAAATAATCCTCTGCAGTTCAAAGGGAAGAATGATGTACATAATTTCAATACGAGAAGAAAAAATACCAGTCATTACTCCACATTAAGGTTGTCTTTAGCACATAAAGGAGTACACATTGCAGGACTACAATTTTTGATCACTTACCCAGTGATATAAAATGTGTGACAGACACCAAAATAAAATCTGAAAACAAACTGAAAAAGATTCTCCTTGATCAATCCTATTTCGTTGAAGAATTCCTATGATTATAATGTATAAAAAGTGGTA
The DNA here is from genome assembly GCF_023864345.2 of Schistocerca serialis cubense. Taxonomy (NCBI): domain Eukaryota; kingdom Metazoa; phylum Arthropoda; class Insecta; order Orthoptera; family Acrididae; genus Schistocerca; species Schistocerca serialis. Next base: position 586,741,202 of record NC_064639.1, read on the forward strand.
GCTAGGATTTCCTAATTCACATCTGTTTACTAAAAAAGACGTATAAAGCTTCAGTATGTAGCCACATTTACAAATTAATTTGTGACATGAATGTAAAATGATTCATTCCACTTTATTACATTTTATCACGCAAATACTCATGGAACATGAAGCTAACCAACTAACCAACATTGTTAGACTTGCTGATGTCTGCCCACTGTGGGCGCAATGAAGACAGTCCTGAGCGTTATCGGTGGGAAGTGTTTGATCACCCACCACACTGCCGTGGCTTGGCTCCCTCAGAGTTTCACCTTCGCTCACATGAACCGCTGGCTGTGGTGGCAACATTTTGGCACAGGCAACGAGCTGCATATCAGTGTAGACAATTGGTGGGAAGCACGGGTGTTGCCTTTTATGACGATGGTATTGGAAAGTTGGTACAATGCAACGACAATGTCTCAGTCGGAGCGGCGTCTGTGTAGTGACGTAGCTGGAAGGCGTAGCTAACGGTGGCAAATAAAAATTTTTTTGTTTTCACTGTGGGTTCCATTTTGCGACCAGTCGGGCCTTGGTGAACGAATAGCTCTTGCAATTGTTTATTAACCTAAAAATGTACGACTACTAACAAAATCACAACACATTTCACTCATACTCCAACACCATTGATGATCACCATCTGGCTGTGACCTATTCCTGCTGCCGCTTGCTCCAACTGCAGTCAACACTTGTGCACTGCTAGCAGGGAGTGTCCATTAGAAGTTTCGACTTGGCTGCTACACTGCCCTGCTGTATTTTCGTCATTAGTTTCTTCCTCAACAATCCGTTCTGGTTTTCCCCAGTTCAACATCTAATATTATAAACATGGTCTCTTGCCCTCTTCCCAATTTCAGTGAATGGCTGCTCAAAACTATCAATACCACTGGGTACGCGATAAAATACTTTGATTCAGAAAAGTGACCAGATATGGTCATGTCGCTCCCCTCAGATGCTTCATGTCGTTGTAGATAATGCGTCCATTACTAAGTGCAAGAACACCAAATTTGCTGGACGAAGCCACCATGCAGCCAACCAGACAGAAAATATAATATCAGTATTCTTATTTCTGTATGTTCTTTTTTCTCTCACTCTCTCTTTGTGTTTTTTCCATCTCATATTTACATTAGTTCCAATGCTGAGAGGTAGGCCGCTGAGACCATGTACTAGCTGAGGCAGACCGAACGTCAAAGGCAAAGTAGTGTGCACATTGGGCGTAGGATTATTGGGGACTGCGTAACTGGTCCTTTGTTCACTGACGAGACTTCAATAGGTAACAGATAGGCACAATTTCTTATCGATGTTCTATTGGGTCTGCTAGAAAAAGTACCAATTGAAATACGTAGGTGTATGTGGTAGCAGCAGGATGGGTGTCCGACTCACTACTTGCTTATGGCTAGGAAAGCACTCTTCCAACCCTTTCTGTTCACCGGTGTTCACTGGTGTTACCAGTTGGCTTGAACGTTCGCCGGATTTGGCACCACTGGGCCTTTATCTCTGGGATAGACTCAAGAATGAATTCTACGTACAATATCTGATGACCAAAGTGGATTTAAAACATGGCATTGTTACAGCGTGTGTAATGATATCGAAAGAAAGTCTCCAATCTGCCCACAACTCCTTCCACCGGCGACTGCAAATGTGTGTTGCAGTGACGTTAGGCATTTCGAATACCAGATTATATAACATGAATTTTAAGATGTGTCCTTGACCACACTATTTTCTGATTTCCTTTTTGTTGCTGTTGTCCATGCGTACGTGTGTATCTTGACATTAAATGCATGACGCAAAGTTACAATCTTTGTACCTCAGCTCCGTGTTTCACAAATACACCCTCAGAAAAAAAACCGACGCACCACGAAGGCGTATGATAGCAGTGAAGCAGTACTCGCATAAGCAATAATAAACAACAGGCAGTGACGTGAGGCACCTTCTCGGCCACTGCGAGAGGAATTCCTCGTTTTCAGTTTCAACAAAATGGGTCTGAAAATTATTCTTAAAACAAAAGGATAAAGAATAGGGGGTGCTCGTAAAGAAACACGAAATTCAAAAAAATAAGGACCATTCTAACGGTGTGCGGACATTTGCCACGGTTTTACCTGCTCCGAAGGGTTGGGTCCCTTGTCTCCCCCTCCTCCTCCTCCTCCTCATCGCTTACTGAGCCTTTCCGCTGGTTTACTTAACATAGAACCAGAATCTCTTTGGATTTTCCGCCACATTTCTTGAGAGAGTTTCGTTGTGGAAACTATTAATTGCATCTCGCATTGAAATCCGCATCAAATTTCGAGCCGCAGTAAAACTTCGTCAGTGTTGAAGATTTTGCGTTCGTCTAAATTATACTTGCCTTTTTCGGTGCTCCTGCAGCAGCTTTCTGTCGTGTTTTGTGCTCCATGGGGGATCAGTTCCGTCTCTTATTAATTTATTTGGTATGAATCTCTCGAGTGCTGTTGATACTATTTATTTGAACTTAAGCCACATATGGTCTTCACTTACATAGTTTGGAGGGATTGGAGACTGTCTCTTAGAAAAACGCCAATCGAATTTTTAGTTGCTTTTATGAATAGATATATTTTGCGTATAGTTTTGGTGAATTTCTTTGTTACGGAATTGAGCTTCGCTATGACTGTAATCCCTGCATCCGTCGTGATGCTCAGGATTATTTGTGGCTAAGAGGTCAAGTGTGTTTTCGTAACCATTTACTATTTGAATGGCCTCGTGAACTAGTTGTTCAAAATAATTTTTAAAAAAGCATTTAGAACAATTACGGAAGTTGTTTTCTATCTACAATAGGGTCTGAAAATTCATTCTTGTCAACATACGGAAGGTAGATTGAAGTCACTGCCAACTATAATTGTATGAGTAGGGTACCTATTTGTGATGAGACTCAAGTTTTTCTTGAACTGTTCAGCAACTGTTTCATCTGAGACCGGGCGATCGAAAAAAGGAGCCAGTTATTAATTTATTCCGGTTGTCGAATATAACCTCTGCCCATACTAAGTCACAGAAACTATCTGCTTCAATGTCGCTTGTGAGCTGGAACACATATTACATTATTTTTCCTTAAGTTGTGCTTCTTGTTTCTGTTGTAGTGCAGATCATTACAATTACGGCTTTTCCCTCCAAAACCTAGGACGCTTTCTCTGTGACCCTGTAAATACCAGAGCTAAACAATGTAGGACAACAACGTACGTTACAAGCATTACTTCATTTTCTTATTTCTAACATTTTAAAATTGTACGTCGACTTTACATGACATGCCAATCATAGATGTTCTTATCTCTATTTAGTGAACGTATTTTCAGTCATGTTTTGAACATTGTTCTGCTACACTTTATTAACTAATGTTTCGCCGCAAGGGATATCGCATTTTAGAGAATAAATTAATATGGAGTGTGTCGTTCTTCTATTCAAACATTCACATAGCCATTTCTTCTGTCCTTATTGTCTTTTGGGCATGCAGTTGTAGTAATTAAAGTAGGCACAAATGCAGTGATCAAAAAGAAATGATCAGCGTACATTCGAATTCTCTTTACACCGTTTCTTTCTTGTTGCTCCCATGGCGATGGACTGTTTCTATCGCAATCAGTAAGCGTGAAAGGAATCTACCGTACACACAGATGGATCTATATTTATACTTGGCAGAACTAATTACATACTGACATAATCGTCGGTATTGCTTTCGTTTCCCCAAAGTTATAAACGTTTCGATTTCGGAAAAGAAGTTCTGTATTTGGGCAAGATGTCGAAGAAGAAGGTCCCTTACGTAATGGTTGTGTCGAGTAAGATGTGGAGACGGCGGTCTGAGAGCGGACAGAAGTAGTACGAGGAAGGGCGTCCCGTACCTGAGGGATCGCTACCTAGCGAAGGGGCAAGTGTGGCAAATGTCCGGCGTGGCAAATGTCCGGCATTCATTCTAACAGACCCTGTACCGCTGCATACTTTCTATGTATTTACCCACAACGCTTGTATCCCCATGTGGCTCGCAAGCGCCGACAGTGTACAAAGACAGCGGAGAGCAGTGCCCAGTCAAGCCACTGCCAGGACGGAGCTCCTCGGATGCATGTGCAGCTCTCGTAAATGTGGACCTCATGCCATGCAGTGGGCTCACCAGAGGCGTTTAAGCCAATGTGCAACGTTCGTCGTACTGGAAGGGAACTATCTTAACAACGTGTGAACTCCACTTCGGTGGCATACACTGAACGCACGCTGCTGCAGATACTATACAGCTATCTCGCGCTCTGCCTCTGTTTACTAACAGTCTGGAGGGGAGCCAGGACCTGCACGCAAGGCGGCGGCATCGTTTGGAACGCTTTTGTGTCATCGTATTCCAAGTTCAACCAGACACAAGAAGACACTTGCTGCGGCAACAAACACGCACTAACGCAAGAGGTGCATCTGTACGTCTCAAAAGTTAGCAGATTATGTAGCATGGATCAAAACAAAATGTCCAGACATTCTGTGACCAAAATGGTACTGAAACAGAGGATGACAGACTAAAGGCCGAAATACTAAATGTCTTTTTCCAAAGCTGTTTCACAGAGGAAGACTGCACTGTAGTTCCTTCCCTAGATTGTCGCACAGCTGACAAAATGGTAGATATCGAAATGGACGACAGAGGGATAGAGAAACTTTTAAAGTCGCTCAAAAGAGGAAAGGCCGCTGGACCTGATGGGATACCAGTTACCAGTTCAATTTTACACAGAGTACGCGAAGGAACTTGCCCCCCTTCTTGCAGCGGTCTACTGTAGGTCTCTAGGAGAGCGTAGCGTTCCAAAGGATTGGAGAAGGGCACAGGTCATCCCCGTTTTCAAGAAGGGACGTCGAACAGATGTGCAGAACTATAGACCTATAGCTCTATTTTATTTTTTTTATTTAAATGTCAAGTTCCGTAGGATCAAATTGAGGAGCAAATCTCCAAGGTCATGGAACGTGTCAGTACATGAACTTACAACATAAAAAGTAATAACAGATAAAAATAAATGTTCATGAACCTGAAAGAAAATCAGTCCATAAGTTTAAGCAAACGCTATCAGCAATACAATGAGAATCATCTTAATTTTTCAAGGAACTCCTCGACAGAATAGAAGGAGTGACCCATGAGGAATCTCTTCAGTTTCGATTTGAAAGCGCGTGGATTACTGCTAAGATTTTTGAATTCGAGTGGCAGCTTATTGAAAATGGATGCAGCAGTATACTGCACACCTTTTTGCACAAGAGTTAAGGAAGTCCGATCCAAATGGAGGTTTGATTTCTGCCGAGTATTAACCGAGTGAAAGCTGCTTATTGTTGGAAATAAACTAATATTGGTAACAAGAAACGACAATAAGGAATATACATATTGAGAGGCCAATGTCAAAATACCCAGACTCGTGAAAAGAGGTCGACAAGAGGTTTGGGAACTCACACCACTTATTGCCCGAACCGCCCTTTTCTGAGCCAAAAATATCCTTCTAGAACGGGAAGAGTTACCCCAAAACATAACACCATACGACACAAATGAATGAAAATAAGCAAAGTACACTAATTTACGTGTCGAAATATCACTCACTTTCGATACCGTTCGAATAGTGAAAATGGCAGTATTAAGTCTTTGAACAAGATCCTGAACGTGGGCTTTCCACGACAGCTTACTACCTATCTGAACACCTAGGAATTTGAACTGTTCAGTTTCACTACTCATACGCCCGTTCTGTGAGATTAAAACGTCAGGTTTTGTTGAATTGTGTGTTAGGAACTGAAAAACTGAGTCTTACTGTGATTTAATCTTACTGTGATTTAACGTTAGTTTATTTTCTACAAGCCATGAACTGAGGTCATGTACTGCTCTACTTGAAACCGAGTCAATGTTGCACACAACATCCTTTACTACCAAGCTAGTGTCATCAGCAAACAGAAATATTTTAGAGTTACCCATAATACTAGAGGGCGTATCGCTTATATAAATAAGGAACAGGAGCGGCCTCAACACTGATCCGTGGGACACCCCCCCCCCCCCCCTCCACTTGGGGGTACCCCACTCAGATCCCACATCACAGCCGTTATCAACATTGTGAATAATGACCTTTTGCTGCCAGTTGCTAAAGTAAGAGGAGAACCAATTGTGAGCTACTCCCCTTATTCCGTAATGGTCTAACTTCTGGAGCAGTATTGTGTGATCAACACAATCAAATGCCTTTGTTAAATCAAAAAAATACGCCAAGCGTTCGAAACTTTTTGTTTAGTCCATCCAGTACCTCACAGAGAAAAGAGAATATATCATTTTCAGTTGTCAAACGACTTCTAAAGCCGAACTGTACATTTGATAGCAAATCGTGTGATATAAAATGATCAATTAACCTTACATACACAGCCTTTTCGATGACTTTTGCAAACACTGATGGCATAGAAATAGGTCTAAAATTATCTACATTATCTCTTTCTCCCTTTTTATAAAGCGGCTTTACTACTGAGTACTTTAATCGCTCAGGAAGCTGACCATTCCTAAAGGAAAAATTACAAATATTGCTAAATACAGGGATAACATGTGCAGCACAGTACTTTAATATTCTACTAGACACTCCATCATAACCATGAGAGTCCTTAGTCTTCAGTGATTTGATTATTGTCTCAACCTCCCTCTTGTCTGTATCACAGAGTAGTATTTCAGACGTCAATCTCGGAAAGGCATTTGCTAAGAAATTTATATGATTTCCTGTAGATACTAAATTTTTGTTTAATTCACCAGCAATGCTCAGAAAATTGTTGTTAAATACTGTACATATATCTGATTTATCAGTAACAGAAATATTATTACTGCAAACTGACTTTATATCGTCAACCTTGTGCTGCTGACCAGACACTTCCTTCACAACTGACCATATGGCTTTAATTTTATCCTGTGAATTAGCTATTCTATTTGCATACCACATACTTTTTGCCTTGTTAATAACATTTTTAAGCACCTTACAATACTGTTTGTAATGGACTAATGTAGCTTGATTGTGACTACTTCTAACATTTTGATATAATTCCCGCTTTGTTCTACATGATATCCTTATCCCACTAGTCAACCAATCGGGCTGTCCATTACTGCTAGTACCCCGTTTAGAATGTTCTAATGGAAAGCAACTCTCAAAGAGCATGAGAAATGTGCTATGGAAAGCATTGTATTTATCATCTACATTATCGGCACTATAAACATCTTGCCACTCTTGTTCCTTGACATGTTTTGAAAAACTCTCTATCGCTGTTGGATTAACTTTCCCACATAGTTTGTAATTAAATACGACATTGGTTAGAGTATAAAAGCCTTTTAATGTTAAAATTTGTGCAACATGGTCTGAAAGGCCATTCACCCTTTTCCTAACAGAATGCCCATCTGGTAATGAAGAATGAATAAAAATATTGTCTATGACTGTGCTACTGTTCCCCTGCACCCTAGTTGGAAAAAACACAGTTTGCATCAGCTCATATGAATTTAGGAGATCTACCAACATCCTTTTTCTTGCACAATCATGTACAAAATTAATATTGAAGTCACCACATAAACTACTTTCTGGTACTTCCTACAAGGTGAATCAAGAACCCTCTCTAGCTTAAGCAAAAGTGCTCTGAAGTCGGAGTTAGGGGACCTATAAACAACAGCAATTAGAAGTTTAGTTTCACTAAATTCAACTAATGCTGCACAACTTTCAAATATCTGTTCAGTGCAGTGTCGTGATACGTCTATGGACTCAAATGAAATAGTGTTTATTACGTACAGAGCCACTCCCCCACCACGCAAGGAACTCCTTGAGAAACAGCCAGCTAATCTGTAGCCTGGTAAAGGAAGCCTCTGAATTATCAAATTATTTAAGTGGTGCTCTGATATACCAATAATTTCAGAGTTAACATCTATTAGCAGTTCACTAACTTTATCTCTAATACCTCTTATATTTTGATGAAATATGCTAATACCTTCTCTACTTGGAAACATTACATCCTCTGGAGGTGAGCCCTTAGTTAGAGGCACTTCCTTTAAGCAGGTATACCTATCAGCTGACTTCAGTCTAAAAAAGGTGCAGCTCTAACACCAACTACTATAGGAATTTTTCCATGAGTGATACCACTACCACCACCCACTACACTGTCACCTATAAGCTTAGCCAGCCTCCCCTTCCCATACCTATTGAGGTGCAGGCCATGCCTAGTGAAACCCCATCTACTGATAGACCCAACTGGCACCACTGAGATGTGATCCATGCCCTCCGCCATCAGTGCCCTCCCCAGCCCCACATTAACGCGCCTAACAGCCGCATTAAGGTGAGCCCGATCATGACGCTGAAACAGTTGCACGAAATGCACATTAGTGCCACCAGTTTGAGTAGCTATCTTAACCAAGTCACCACTGACATCATCTTCCCCGTCCCTATCAAGACTGTTCCCTGCTCTACCCACTATCACTACCTGATCCTCTTTCGTAAAATTCTTACATCTCTAACGTCGATCAGTTGTAGAATTTTGGAACACGTATTATGTTCGAGTATAATGACTTTTCTGGAGACTAGAAATCTACTCTGTAGGAATCAGCACGGGTTTCGAAAAAGACGGTCGTGTGAAACCCAGCTGGCGCTATTCGTCCACGAGACTCAGAGGGCCATAGACACAGGTTCCCAGGTAGATGGCGTGTTTCTTGACTTCCACAAGGCGTTCGATACAGTTCCCCACAGTTGTTTAATGAACAAAGTAAGAGCATATGGACTATCAGACCAATTGTGTGATTGGATTGAAGAGTTCCTAGATAACAGAACGCAGCATGTCATTCTCAATGGAGAGAAGTCTTCCGAAGTAAGAGTGATTTCAGGTGTGCCTCAGGGGAGTGGCGTAGGACCGTTGCTATTCGCAATATACATAAATGACCTTGTGGATGACATCGGAAGTTCACTGAGGCTTTTTGCGGAGGATGCTGTGGTATATCGAGAGGTTGTAACAATGGAAAATTGTACTGAAATGCAGGAGGATCTGCAGCGAATTGACGCTTGGTGCAGGGAATGGCAATTGAATCTCAATGTAGACAAGTGTAAGGTACTGCGAATACATAGAAAGATAGATCCCTTATCATTTAGCTACAAAATAGCAGGTCAGCAACTGGAAGCAGTTAATTCCATAAATTATCTGGGAGTACGCATTAGGAGTGGTTTAAAATGGAATGATCGTATAAAGTTGATCGTCAGTAAAGCAGATGCCAGACTGAGATTCGTTGGAAGAATCCTAAGGAAATGCAATCCGAAAACAAAGGAAGTAGGATACAGTACACTTGTTCGTCCACTGCTTGAATACTGCTCAGCAGTGTGGGATCCATACCAGATAGGGTTGATAGAAGAGATAGAGAAGACCCAACGGAGAGCAACGCGCTTCGTTACAGGATCATTTAGTAATCGCGAAAGCGTTACGGAGATGATAGATAAACTGCAGTGGAAGACTCTGAAGCAGAGACGCTCAGTAGCTCGGTACGGGCTTTTGTTGAAGTTTCGAGAACATACCTTCACCGAGGAGTCAAGCAGTATATTGCTCCCTCCTACGTATATCTCGCGAAGAGACCATGAGGATAAAATCAAAGAGATTAGAGCCCACACAGAAGCATACCGACAATCCTTCTTTCCACGAACAATACGAGACTGGAGTAGAAGGTAAAACCGATAGAGGTACTCAAGGTACCCTCCACCACACACCGTCAGGTGGATTGCGGAGTATGGATGTAGATGTACATGATGTCTAATACCGCCTCCGTAGCTGAGGTCGCTAACGCGCGCCTATGCGATGGCGCTCGACTCGAAGGTACGCCGGTGGTTTATTTTACCAATGACAGCAACCTATATTGAAGAACACGTACACTAGACAAAGATATAATTTTATACTGTTTATGTCTCGTTGTCAATCAACGATAACCTTGCTACAGCAATATCCTTGACTCTACTGAAATTTTATTGTAATAAACTATATTGTTAATCTCAAGCTTGCCGGCCGGTGTGGCCGAGCGGTTCTAGGCGCTACAGTCTGGAACCGCGCGACCGCTACGGTCGCAGGTTCGAATCCTGCCTCGGGCATGGATGCGTGTGATTTCCTTAGGTTAGTTAGGTTTAAGTAGTTCTAAGTTCTAGGGGACTGATGACCTCAGAAGTTAAGTCCCATAGTGCTCAGAGCCATTTCTGAATCTCAAACTTGCAGAATTAAGTGGACTAACTCTTCGTTTATAATTATTCACTTTTCCATTACACGCAAACTTGCTTTCCCTGTCTAAAGGTTGATTATCTTTCTCTTCGTTACAAGTCGTTCACTAAAAAATACTGCTCTTTTTCTTTAATTTCTTTGAACTTTACTTTTTACCAATATTCCACTCTCTTACTTTATTGGCCTTTGGATTTGCCTTATTCCGAAAAGATATATCCCAGATATTAGTCTGCTTTCAGATAAGCCTTTCTCTTGTAATAATTTTGAAATAGTCTGGGCATAAAAACAAAGTCTTGTACTGACTTCTTCAGTTTAAAACTGTTTGCTTTATTTCCTGCAATTAAATAACTACAGCTACAATTCAGAGATTTGTATTTTGAGCTCTGGTTTACTATTCAAAACCATAAAATTAATAAACCAAATAATTAATTAAAAATTAAAGCAAAAAACCTAAGTGTCACCGCCACTTTTCAACTATACGAATTCAAATAATCAGACAAAGTTTAACAACTCCAGGCGTTGACTTCCGCGACCCACTAATATTTAAGAGTCGAAGCACAGCACTGGAGGCTCTATTTCAGAGAGAATTAGCTTGTTCTTTTTTATATGGTTCTTGATGTGTCGTTTAGAGCCAAAGAGAAAAGCTGTCGCATTCTCAATAAACTTTCGATTGTTTCTCAATAAATGACTATTGCGTAGGACGATAGTTATCTTTAATAGAGACTACACATTCAGTGCATCCAAGAACATTTCCAGAATTTAGTATATTGCGACGCTCACGCCAAAGTCACAATAAATCCTAACCACCCAAATATCGCCAAGTCACTTCTCCTTAGTGCTTGCTTACACCTACACAACAACAATAATAAGATGCAACGCTACTGTCCTTTAGTGCGTGCTTTAATCTTCAACCACAAAACAACTAATAGACTTCGCGTGAACGCATCTCCTCGAATACACCATTCAACGGAAAATCTCACAAAAATATTGAAATACAGTTCGCCTAACATCGTGTGGCTATTAAACACAACGCACCATTAATCACTTCAGTGAATCGGAGCCGTTCCTATATGTGGTGAGTCTACACTCTACCAAAAATCGGAGAAATAATCATTTCCTATATAAGCCGATAATCTTCTCAAAATACCTTTCTAAACAACTTAGAACTGCTCTGAACCCATTTGAGTTGTATCCCCACTGTAGACGAGTTCATGTATCGTGCGTGTGACCCGACCTTGTCCCACTCGAGATAATCTCTCTCGAGGCTGGCTACTCGAACGATATTCGGATACTACTCTTGGAATTCTCAAAGGACAAGCCAAGAACCATTCTCTGCGAACAGACATACCACTCTAATTCTTTCTTTAACAATTAGTGTGGCTTCTATGCAGTCGCCGTCAAACGTTCGTAGTGGCCAGCTGCATCGTAGTTGTTATCTTTGCCGCACACTGTGATTCAGCAATCGGCTGGGATTTGCAAACTCGCTGACCTGACAGGACACAGCTTTTCTCGCCCATCGAGTGTCACATATCTACAACATTTGAACATCAAAATTTAAGACAACTATACAAACAACTTAATGTCTTCATTCCTCTGACACATAAAAATCGATAGTAACCTCAGGCGATACAAACAAGTGATGCGCTTTTTTCGGGCTGAAGACGGTTTGGGGCATTACTACAAGTCGACAAAAATCCCAGACAACACAATATGTAATGTTTCAAAAGGAACCGTGAAATCCTGTGTGGTTATTTCTGTAGTGTCCTGTGGATGGCAGGAAAGAACTAACAGTCAATTTAAACACAGTTTATTACAATTTAAGAAAACGCGCCTTCTTGGCATACATAAAGTTTTAAACGCAGAACAAACAGAAAAAAACACAACTCTGTGTTGACAAAACAAATAAGGAAACAACATAATGGAAGAAAATACTGATCAAAACTACTGTACAAAATACAACGTGTTACTACAAGACTAGGGCCGGCGTAAGTACTGGCCGGAGCTGTTCCTAGCGGTTGGTAAATAGTGCCGGTCTGACGGTCTAGGCGTGCTTATAAAGCCAGGTCGTCGGAGTACTACATCAGTCACATGAGTTCGATTTGTGGAACACTGTCACATGTTGTCTAGCGAAGTAGTTGGAAAACCTGTTATTGTTTCTGTCCGCTGGCGATGTTTCTCCCCGCGCTCCTGAAAAGGGGTCAGCAACCCACATTGACAATAAGGGGCCGCTACGATAATTTCCGCTGTGTGACGACAAGTAGGTTGTTAATGCCAGTTGTAGTTGTCATCGTTTTCCATTTTGTGGTGGTCAAGGGAGGTGTATTTGTTTTGTTCTGTTTCATGTTACAACCACATGGGCGTCAAGGTATTCCAGTGGTGTGGTGTCGTCGCGACGCTCTCTGGAGCAGGCCGATATTACAGTCCACCCGACGGGAGGATGCCTTGGAAGATTTTGGCAGCACGCTTATCGCAATGTTAAAATGTCGAAATAGTTGATGAAATGTCATGTTACACCTGCATCTCTAGAGATTATCCTACTGTTAACATTAATCTGTTTGTGTTTCACTCAGTAGGTGTCGATTTATACTGTTAGCAAAGATGAAGCACTTACGACGATTTCGTAGAATATCGGAATCTAAATTAGAAAGTTCAATAATTTGAGACTGGATATATAAGAGAGATTAATTTTTCACTCTGACTGAAAGGTAATTTAACACATGAAGATAATTAGAGGTTCAGGAAAGGAAAAATGGTTGTTATATACAGTAATATCTCTGACTATAAACAGTTCATTTGAAAGTAAAGCTGGTGAGTTTTTTATTGTAATATGGATTCATAGGCTGTACTTAAACTGTGAATTCTAAGACGGAACAGTGAAGAAAGCAGAAATAACTCATGACGTGGAACATCCAAGAGACAAGTCGTAATGTACTTCTATTGAAACTACATTACCAATCAGTACTTCCGGGAAGCGTTAGTTGAGAATAAATTGTAATGGTCTTCATTGTAGTTCTGAGATCTCTAAGGGCCTTTGAGTAACCGACGGATACAATGTGTGAAATTAAATCTTTTTCTAATCAATTTAGAAAATAAATACCATTAGTGCAGACGCTAAACTTCTACGAGTATTAATATCTCTGACTAAGATTCCAAATTAAGGAGATGGTAGATAAACGGAATGGCATTACGGGAATGCCGATGTCAATCGAACATATGTAGTTAAGTTTCACAAGATAGATTATCCAGTTACAGTAATTCAGAGTTGTGGAGAAAGTGAACTAAACAGTTATTGATACCAGAGATAACATTTAAAGATGGATGTAATAGCGAAGGAGTCTCTTTCACGAAAACTGCAACTCTTTGGACAATGCTGATTAAAATCAGCACTGTCAAGCTGTAGGAAGATCTCTTGTTTTATCCTTTATTTGGGAGAAAAACATCTGCAAGATTAAACTGAACACACTTTTTCAGCAAGTTCAATCGTCATTAAGATTAATTTTTATGTGTCAACCCGGTTTTGAGTTTCGGAAACGCATATACTTCTACAGCTGGCGGCCCACGGACTAGTCAAGAAGTGACAGATGTAAAAAAGTCTTCATCCTTTCGAACAACATTGCCGTGGAAGATTTTATGGTCACCGTTTCGTAACGAAGAAACGACGGCTGAGTCGTAGATCTCACATCTACGACTGGCACGTTGGGTGTTGCTGAGCATAGTACTTGCTTGTACGTGCGCGTCTCATACTTAGTACCGACACGGCTAGTGAGCCGTGTATCACCCACGAATTATATTGTCTTCAGTTACGCTGTGGAAACTAAAGACTCTTTTGTATCAACTACTGTGAGTCGTGTCGTGTTCGGGATAAAATTAATATAGCCGATAGAAAATCAGCTTTAGTGTGGCTTCGATTTTACCTTAATACCCTAATGCTCGCAATATCCCGAGAGAATGGCGAGAGAGAATCCGAATTCGGAGGACATACAAAATAATGTACCAACAATAATTACAGGGAGATGGTATACATAATCACAACGGCGCTCTATGTTGTGTACCTGGAAAGGTCTGAATTACGCTAATCTCATTCAGTAAGGAGACATAAAACGAAATCGAAGTGTGACTGCAGGTGCCATTAATCCTTGGGTGTAACCCAGCATTTGAGTGAATTCCAACCGTGCAGTACGACCGGTTTCAGGGAAATACGTTTGTCACACAGTGACATTTTGGCTGACGCAGGCCAGACAGTGATGCGTCGGTGGGTGGAACCTGTGGATAGAGCAGCGTTGTACACAGCGATGACAGGGACTGGAACCACGCAATGTGACGTCAGTATGGTGTGACAGTAGCACAGGATGATCACAGTCGTATCTTTTTTTTGTTTCAAAAGACTCGTACAGCTGGTTCCACGGTATAATAAGCTCGCTGCTGGAGCTCTGCTAGAGTTTTGGATCTGTCTAGTCGACGTTTCGACATCTGTTGCAAGCTGGAGAAGTGACACTCTTACATAGCATTGCGTCGGCCGTCATTGTTCAAAAAATGCTACAGCTTAGTAGTAGATACGGGAACCTGTCGACTTGGGGGAAAATGTAAGGTTTCCTAACGAGTACCATTCCAACGTATGGCCGCTCACATGTTAGACGTTAAGACGTTACTATGGTGGCCACACTCTGGGAGTCTACAGCGTTGTGCAGTACACAGTGTAGAAACGCGAAGTAGGACTCAAGTTTATACAACATGCCATCCCGACTCGTAAATGCTAAGTGGCACCTGAGCAGTCACTTCTGTATAATGGTCTTGTAAATTGTGCCAGTTCTCCCCTTGGACCAACGCCATTAGCGATATTTCAACAGAAAAAAGTCTGGAAATACGAATGTGCAAGAAATCTAAGAAGAACGAAGGATCCCTTTGTTTCTCATGGCATGGCCTACGTATTTGCCTGATGTGCCGTCCATCGAACACATGTGGGACATGTTTGATCAACGGTTTGTTTGACTTAGTCCTCCAACTATCAGTGCTGGTGCTTCGCGGACTCACACAGAAACTGCACAGAGAGAAACACACCAGGAAAATATCTAGGTCCTCTTTGATTTGATGCCACGGATTTAGGAGGCTTCTAAGGGGACTTCGTAATGTAATAAATTCTCAACATTAAAGGTAATTTACAGCTCTATGATCATAATTATTTCTGTATTTTCATGTTCCTATGCTGTAGTGTGAAGATAATTTCAGCCACGCAGTCCCTTCTTGGTGCTGCGATTTTTATCAAGGCTCACCACTGAACTCCGTTCCCTGTAACTGGGGCTTCGCAGCTGTCTTCGTCTTTCTGCTACTTCTTAATGATCCTTTCCTAACGTGTATTTGCTCGCCATCTTCCTACGACTACGCAGATCTCTCTAAGAGATCCATCCTCCACGTGAGAGTGCAAAAGAATCATTCTCCCTTCTTCCATCGTCTCCGTTATTTCTTGCACATTTCTGCCCCTACATATTCAGCCTGACTAAGTTCGATATCTCCATCGTATGACCAGTGGTACAAAATCAATTATTTTCTTCTTAAGCGTTATTCGTCGTGTGTTGCATGTAAAATACCATTTGACGGGGTCTAGAATTTAACGACGTGAAAGTTTATGGATTTTAGCTATTTATTTACTGTTATTTTAGATCCTCTACGATCAAATAATGCTGAAATCACTGTTCCAGCTTTATACTTATACAAAAACACAAAGTGAAAAATAACTCGAAACAGCCATCAAAAGAGTTGACAACTGGATGAAGAGAAGCGAATAACTTAAAAGTGTCAGGACAAGCTCGGTGGTGCTGGAATCCATTCTTGTAGGTCGTGTACGAAATCACATTCACACACAGTGGTGATATAGACGGGAAAGGTAATGACAAGCAACCAAATGTGAACCAATTCTTTACGTGGGTTTTCTTGAAACTGGCAATCCTTAATAGCTGCAGATAATGCGATATAATGTTTTGTAGGAACAGAAGAAGAAGTTCAATATGTCTCTGAAAATATTTTCAGACATTTGCCAGGAGGGAAAGGGCAGAGTAACACGCCAGAACAGGATGGTGTCACTTTGTATCTCTCCAGTGCCAGCACGACATTGTGCACGCGACATATGTATTGTCTGCGGTTCCCACTGCTGTAAACACAATTCGTCGCTCGCGACCTCGAAGTCATGTATTTCCTTTCTTACGTCCACCACATCTTTGTAGGTACTACATGTTCTTTCAGTTGATTCGGACGCTTTATTCCCGTGAAAGAAGGCAGATTCTTTCGGCCCTAAAGTAAAAATGACACGAAGCGCTGTGTAACTTGCATTTTATTGGAAGAATGCAGGAAGAAAAGGGAATGACTTCCTCATCTGGAAAACTCGAAAATTTAAGGCAAGCGAGAGAAATATTAAATACACAGAACAGAGCGTAGAAGATGCGTACCAGAATTAGTTACAGTGACTGTAAGTTGTTCAGGGGGTGGATTGCGCTACAGCCTTAGCGGAATTAACATTTTGCAAGTACAGCGAGTGAGTGCCAGTCAGGACGAGACAAGAGCTAAGAATCAAATACATACCAAATCCAGGTTCTCTCTCCTGACCTGCCCACAATTCCCACACTCCGCTTGGAGGGCTGACTGAACGCTGCTGCCAATGTGGTAAAAGAGAAAGTCCTTTAACTACATAAAAACATGGTAATGCAACACAAACTTCCCACCCATGCTGTACAAGAAACGCATATTACGAGTCACTAGGTTGGTGTTGGTACTGAATAACCTCTCACTATTGGTTATCATCGTTTATGCCATGTCTGATGACGGGGTGGTATTTTGGATTGGACAACCCGTAAATTCGACGGAAAGCAACGAACTTCCTCACTTAGCCAAGATAGCACCAATAGGCGGCTCTTTTTGATGTGCATACAGAAAGGCAAATTTCATCCTCAAATACTCACGGCGGATCGTTGTGACGGCTGTTACCACCACTGGAAGGCGAACGGTAGACTTCGGTTTATTGGGAGACTATTAGGAAAGTGTGGTTCATTTGTAAACGAGACAGGGTATAGAATTCTAGCGCTATCCATTCTCGAGTAATGCTCTAGTGTTTGCGATCCCCACCAGGTCAGATTAAAGGAAGTCATTGAAGTAATTCAGAGACGTGCCGTCTAGATTTGTCACTGGTAGGCTCGATCAACATCTGAGTATTTCGGAGATTCTACCCTGGAAGGAAGATGGCTTTCTTTTCGTGAAACACTACTGAGAAAATTTAGAGAACCAGCATTTGCGGCGGAATGGAGTATGATTCTACTGCCCCTGACATACATTTGGTGTAAGGACCGCGAGAACAGGACAAATTAGCGCTCGTACGAAGGCATATAGTCTGTCGTTTTTCCCTCGCTCGATTTACGAGAGGAGCAGGGAAATGACTAGTAGCGGTAAGCCCTACGTGGTAAAGTCCGCCCTGCACCGTATGATAGCGGTAAAATAAAGAATAGTTCGAAAGTAGAATTGAGTGTCGATTTCAGGATATAAGAATATTCACAAGTGGTCGTTAAAACGCGCAAATGGTTCAAATGGCTCTGAGTACTATGGGACTTTACATCTGAGGTCATCAGTCCCCTACACTTAGAACTACTTAAACCTAACTAACCTAAGGATATCACCCACATCGATGCCCGAGGCAGGATTCGAACCTGCGACCGTAGCAGCAGCGCGGTTCCAGACCGAAGCGCCTAGAACCGCTTGGGCACAGCGGCCGGCGTTAAAACGCTCAAGCCATCTTTTAAAAAGTTAGAGATTTTACGAGACTAGCTGGCAGTTAACGGCTGCTTCAAAGATGGTATCATGTGCATTGCTGTCGGAAGTATGAAGGCTTCCATAATAATTTCTGCAATAAGCAACACTATGCCTCACCAGTACGGGTGCAAGCTTTTACAGTTACACCCACACATGGGACTGAACCTACGACACATTTTGCGAATACTGGCCATGGTTAACGGTGACGTTTACGTTAGATGTTTAATTACGTTCCCCCAAACGAGATTCGCAATAAACGTTATTATGTGGAACAACAATTGCAGGCATTTATTAAATATAAATTTTGTGGTTACATGCTGGCAACTTACAGGCACGTAACTGACTATTTATTTCTATCCAAGAATTCTTTTGTGGGATAGAAATAGCTGTCAATGAGAAACAATTTTAATTTGCATTTAGAAAGTTAGTGTCCTCTGCCAGACTTTCTATTTCCTTACGTTTACTGTCTAAGTTTTTCAGATGAGTATAAAGTTCCAAGTTAAGGTTCATATTAAAGTAGCGCAGATCATTTATCCTTGTAGCAATGAGTGTGCTGTAGGGTTCACCCACTTCCAGGCTATAACCCATAGTGTTTGTCAGGATGGAGGCCAAGGAACCTGTGTGACATCGAAAGTCGCAATGAAATAGGATTAAATATTGCTGCATTTATTTCTCTGAAAACACCTCGTCGCCGTATCTTCGGCGACGGCTGGTGGTTTACTAAGCTGGCAAGATATCTGTTGTACCCAGTGGCTGGCTCAGGCTCTCACTGAATGCTTGTCCTGGCCCGCCGATTCGGCAGGCCATCTGACCCACATGATGCTCGAGTTTAGAGCAGGCTGGAACAATGTTGGTAGGCCCTTGGACTACCGTTACAGTGGCGGTCGGTACTGGAGGCTGGCTTCTACTAGTTGTGACTATAGATAGGTGGTCCTCTAGTAAGGCAGCAGGTGTATGATCAGTACTGGAATAATCTCATATACAAGATATTATGTGCAATAGTCAGAGAATCGAGTGCGAACGACATGAAAGACATCGACCCTACCGATCGACTCACTCTAGCCAAACGATTTGGAGTATTTATGGCGTTGAGGCGAGGCTCTTATTTTTGACGTCATTCGTCATGACAGAATCAGGTCTGCACTTAACATGTTGTCAGCGGTCTTCCATTCTGCTACATTTACTTAACCAATCTGTTTCAGAGTCTTAAATACTTGGTCAAACCTGTGATGGGTGTTGTTGCGTCATTCTTAGCACTTCTTACATAATGTTAAGAGAGTAACGGAAGCAGTTTGGTCTGTACCCGTCTAATACTTCGCTGCTGAGATCGCACGCACTCACACACTGAAATGTGAATGTCGCACACTTGGTGACCAATTAACTGTGTCGTAATGTTTATACCTAGTGGCTGGCTTGTGTTAATACTTCCGTGTGCTTGAGCAATGCAGCTGTATTCACGCTGAGAAAAATTCATTCTCTCATTCCCTTACTTTCTTGATGGTTAACAGTGCGACCGTATCTATTACTCTCAAACTTGAATAGCTTCTTGACAAATTTCATCAGCAAATAGATTAGTACTGTGATGTTGTAGTTAACGTCTGAAACCGTCTAAGTAAATTCATAGAAGAAGTACATGTATGAATTCCACACATAATTCCAATTACTTTATTTAGTGTAATGAATACGTTTTGTGAAAGTATCATCTATCAGAAAACATCATTCCTTATGGCATCAGTTAATGGAAGTAAGTGAAACACGTTAACTTACTGATTACCATAGTCCCAAATTTGAATATACAGGGTGAACACAAAGTCATTTACATTTGATGCCGTTACATAGGATAGCGTTACTAGTTTGTTTGTTTTTTTTTTAAAAAAAAGAAAAAGACCACTTACGTTAGTAAACCTCAACGTGTGCTCCCTTGGTAGCTCGGAGAATGTCGAGGCCGTATTTCAGTTCCCGCCAGGTGTTTTGTAAAATGTGTTCTGTTACAGTACCCACAGCAGCTTGTATCCTAGCCTTCAGTTCGTCGACGTCAACAACTTGTGTGACGAAGACTGTGTCCTTGATACAGCCCCAGAAAAAAAAGTCAAGGGGCGTAGTGTTTGGAGAGCGGGGTGGCCAGGGTGTTGGACCGTTCCTTCCAATCCACGGATCCGGAAATGAGGAAATGATTCATGATTCATCCAGGACATCACACACTATCAAAGCCCCAATGGCGGGGGGGGGGGGGGGGGGGTGGCTGGTGCTCCGTCTTGCTGGAAAATTATCCATGGTTGATATTCTTCTAATTGTGGGGCAGTGAACTGTTGCAAAACGTCTAAGTAAATGTTAGCGGTAATGGAGTTTTCCTCGAAGAAAAACGGTCCAAAAACCTTGTTATGCATGAGGCCGCACCAAACATTCACTTTTTCCTTTTTCACTCTGTCGCTGTAACTGTACAGTAGCATGTGGAGACTCTTACATTATGCGTATTTACCATTCCACTGACATGAAAGGTGGATTCATCGGTAAAGCATACGCGATTTAAGTAATCGTTAGTGCCAGTGTTGAGAATCTCAGTTGCAAATTCAGCACCTATCAGCAAATCATTCGGTTGCAAGGCCTCACGATTTGCACTTTGTAAGCATGTAACTTAAGCCTTTCATGAAGAATCTTCACCACACTTGCTTGCGGTATTTGAAGTTCACGTGATGCTTGACGAGTTGATTTAGGCGGACCCCGTTGAAACGATTGCCGAACACGATCATGAGTTGCGTCACTCACACGAGGCCTGCCACTTCGAGGACGATCTTCAACGCTGCCTGTTTCGTTAAACTTTACATACCATCGCTTTATTGATTTAACGTCAGGAGGGCTGCGTCCATAAGACGCCCGAAATTTACGCCGAACACTGATGGGCGATATCGTTTCATGAAACCAAAGCACACATTGCGCTCTCTCCCGCTTCGACGCCATTTCGCCAGCAACTAGCATGACCTAATGAGACCGCGTAGGAATTGTGGAGCATCTATTGGTCAGAACAACTAGTAACGCTAACCTATATAACGGCATCAAATGTAACTTATTATATCAAACGGTTATTCTGTTATAAATTTTTATAATCAGGGCAAGACTTTGTGCTCACCCCATATTTATAATGACAAAATCGAAACTACAAAGATTAAATAAGTCAGGTAAATCTTACCCAATGTGAATCTTATACTAAGAAAAGACATAGAATTGGTATGTATGGAATGACTCCAACTGACTCCTGAAGCTCCTTTCTGGCCATACATGGGGTCTGGAGCCCTCCACCATCCTCCACACCTATAAATCCCTCATCCGACCTATCCTCTGATGCGCCCACCCTGCATGGATCTCCACCCCTCCAACCTTTTACAAATCCCATCAAATCCTAGAACGCCATGCGCTCCGCCTCGCCTATCGCATCCGTCTTCCCTCCCCAACGCGGATCCTGTATGACCTTATTCCGTTCCCGGATCTCCTCCTTTTCCTCGAATGGATACAGATCCTCTACACCTCCCGTAAACTGGATCCCCTCACCCGCTTGTCTCTCCCATCATCTCCCACCCCCATCCGCTGCCGCGCTTGTATTCCCACGTCCCACCTGCTCTCCATCTCACCACTCTCTATACCCTCGCCCAAGGTGGCTTCCACCAACTACCCCTCCCTGATGATGCCCTCATCCCTTCATCTACCCCTCCAACCAACTTTGATCCTCCCCTTCCACACCCTGTGTTTTTTCCTCAGGGCACCCTCTCTCCCTTCTCTCCCTCCTCCCTTCCTCCCCCCATCCTCCCCCGAACTTCCCCTACCCCCCCTGTACCTTCTTTCCTCCCCCTCCCATCTTCTCTGCCACTGGCATCTACACTCTCCCCTCTCCCTCCTACGCCACCTTTTCCCCTTTTTGTAGGTCTCCGTACACGTCAAGTGAACATTCGCGCGCCAGAGATCATCGCCATCGGTTCTTTGTATGTGCCGTCTTGTTAGTGCTTCAGTGTTTTCACCGCCCACGCTCTATCGTTCAGGTGTGTCATTTCAGTCATCAGTGTTCGCGTACAAGTGCTGAACGTTTTTTATTTTTCTGCACCTGTGAATGGCTCCGAGTTTTTTACTCGTGTGTCTACTGTTTTTTGTCCACCATTATGTTTTGTTTTTCTGTGTCTTCCATGTTTCTATTTGTACTATCTGTGGCCGAAGAGCGGCATAATATTGCCGCTGCCGGCCCACCTTTTGTGTAAGGCGTTAAAATAACAATAAAGAAAAAAAACTGACTCCTGATCGAGTTTAAATGGAGAGTCCACACACCAGAATTTTTTGTACTTGAACTGATGCAGGTGCTCAATGGGTGCCACTGGACAATGTGTGTGCTGATTCGTAGATGGTGTAGACAAATTTATTTTCACAGGACTGCAGCATCGTAACAATTTATCTATAAGCATTAATCTTTTAGCCTTTCGCGGCAGGTGTCACCTTGTATACAATTCTTTCGGGTGCAGTGTTGCATCATGCAGTGCAATGAAATAAGTACTCTACATACAGTACGTTTCGTCTGACTAGAAGCAACTTTCTCTGAAGGTTGCTAAAGTCGTTGAAAACACCGGAAATCGCTTTACATGTTTTATTTTACTACATGATACTGTGTTGCAAGCAGAAGGATTCTATTTAATGTTGCGTTGGGACCCGTCTTCATCGCAAAAGCAGTAGTCTAGTAGAGGCAAACGAGATAAACTTTTGCGCCTCCATCAATTAAAACGCCACCAGATGGCACCGCTACGCACAGCAGCGTAGCTAAGTGGGTCAGTTCGTCGTAGGAGGCCAGTCACGGGCCGGTTTGGGCCAGTGAGAGCATTGCTGGGGCTTCCTCCGGCACTTGCTGCGGGGTCGGAGACCTCGCGCCATGAACTTGGCCCCGTTACGTAATGGCTCGAGGAGGGGCGTGCTCCACGGCTGGTGTCTCTCTTCCGCCGCACGGCTGCACGCAGCGGGTGTCTCAGCACGACGTCACAGTCTCGTCAGGCTCGTTTTCCACTGCCACGGCAGTTGTTCCTAAGAGTGCTGTTCCGCTACTCTGGACAGGAGTTTTGTCTCGTAGTGACGGATAAGTGGTTGTTTACTTAGCGCAGATCGTCTGATTTTCACTCTCAAATCTAGTACCAAACTACAGTCAGCATCTCAGACACCAATGATTTTGTGTTCAATGGGATTCTGGTAATCTACTAAGGTTCCCAGTACTTCATTTAATATTTTAATATTACTAGTCTTAGGCCAATAGGTTGCTCCTTCTTGTATAGCAAGCTCATTCTGAAAAATGGCACAAAACGCAAACTTATCCGTGCAGGAGTGTATAACTCGTATCCGTAACACAAGGTCGTATCCTGTAGGCGTTGTGCTTGTACTCACCTGGATATGGAGAAGGTTTAATCTGCCTTGGTCCTCCGTTTAGTGCACGGAAACTGATACGCTTCGTTACTAGCGCCAAGGCCTCGGAAGGCAGAGGGTTCGTACCTCGCTGTCGGGTATCAGATGAAGGAGAGAGGGCGTGATTCCTTCTAATCACGACAGAGGTGTTAGCAGAAAGTCTAAAAATAGAAGAGCGCTTGCTCGGAATTCTGGGATCAGTTTTCCGTTCCTTGATTGTTTGTGTATGTACGTACGTACAATACATTATAGTTAGTGAATGGAAAATCACACAGAGCCGGGGAGGCGACACAAAAGTGCTGACTTGCAGTTTCTTCCGGCTACCATACCAAATAATACGGGATCCACTATTTTCAGCGTAAAACCCTACAGCAAATAGCTTAGGACCTCAGCGTGTACCCAACCAGTGTACTTCAACGTCTCGACGCTTCTATTGATGCCCATCCGTGAACGACAGTTTCCCGTTATTGTTGTGGCTGTGCACATAATACACTGATGTCTATACATGCTTCGAAATCTGCCTAACTACACAGATAGACTCTTCTCCCAGCTGCAAGGCAACTCGACTGTCCGAGATCGTACTAATGCCAACTGGTAGTCTCAGTGACCTTTCCCTCTCTTTTAATTTCGGGTAGGTCCTTTTGTACTCCTCGGATGATGCAGGATCGTCACTCTTTAACTGTGACGTGAATATTCTAATGATTTCCCAAGGTCTGAGAAATTACTTTCTCATCTCTCTTGTAAGCAGTTCTCCGTGACCTGTGTCCGGTGACAATGTGACTATTCGCTCGTCGTACCTGTCCGTTACATTTTAGCCATGATTCTACAACCTAATTCTTATCAGCCACGAGTAAATGGTACTGACAGCTGCCTCAGCTAGGGATCGATAGAAATTCGTACGTGCTAATATTCTGTATGATACACGTTAATACAAGTCTTTTTATGACATCAATTTATCTATAGACGACACCACTTTACCTGCATGTAAAAAAAAAACACAAAATACATCTTCTTCCTTAGTCTTATTTTTGGCCTATGCACAAATAATAATAATCAGAGCCATGCCGAACTTCTCTTGTGAGTCATTTACCATTTTCACTCGAAATTGTCTGTCTCCCCTTGACTCCATCAGCGTTCCGCCACTGTCTAATTTTCATCCCATCAAAATTACATCATTTGTAAGTTCCGCAGACACGATTTTGACTCTACCTGACCACTTCCCTCATTAAATTAATATACTTATATTATGACAATACTTAAAACAAGAAATGTTATAACCATTCTATCACACGCAGACCATCCACCATAAACATAAATAAAGTTTTGTATATAAGTTAATAAGCAAGAATTTTTGTGCAAGTATGTTCACGTTAAATGACAAAAAATGTCGTTAAATACTGTTTAAACAATTACTTGTTTCTACTTGATAGAAGCGTCTTTTAGCACTGGTTTTCAATAGTGGTGACAGCTAGCATATGCGACTGAACACTTCTTAAAATTATCTTGGTTTCTTAATATAATTTGAAATCAACATTTAAATAAAGTTACTGGCAGAATAGCAAAATATTCATTAAATAGCTACCCAAGTATGATATGGGAAGAGAGGCACTCGTGCTGCATTCAGTTGCTGTGTTATTGTGGAGGATACGATTTTCTGACAAGCATTTACATAAAGAAAAAGAGATAAACGGTAATAAATCTACATCTACATCGATACTCTGCAAATCACATTTAAGTGCCTGGCAGAGGGTTCATCGAAACACCTTCACAATTCTCTATTATTCCAATCTTGTAGAGTGCGCGTAAAGGACGAACACCTGCATCTTTCCGTAAGAGCTCTGATTTCCGTTATTTTATCGTGGTGATCGTGTCTCCCTGTGTAGGACGGGGTCAACAAAATATTTTCGGGTTTGGAGGAGAAAGTTGGTGATTGGGATTTCGTGAGAAGATTCCGTCGCAACGAAAAAAGCCTTTCTTTTAATGATGTCCAGTCCAAATCCTGTATCATTTCAGTGACATTCTCTCCCATATTCCGCGATAATATAAAACGTGCTGCTTTTCTTTGAACTTTTTCGATTTACTCCGTCAATCCTATCTGGTAAGGATCCCACACCACGCAGCAGTATTCTAGAAGAGGACGGACAAGCGTAGCGTAGGCAGTCTCCTTAGTAGATCTGTTACATTTTCTAAATGTCCTGCCAATGAAACGCAGTCTTTGGTTAGCCTTCCCCACAACATTTTCTGTGAAATTACAATTAAATCAATACCATTAGCTGCTGACAGGCGTTGATATACATCAACGGGGACAGTGTAAAATGTGTGCACCGACCAGGATTCGAACCCGGGATTTCCTGCTTACATGGCAGACGCTCTATCCATCTGAGCCACCGAGGACACAGAGGACAGTGCGACTGCAGGGACTTATCGCCGGCACGCTCCCCGTGAGACTCACATTCTCAACTTATAGTCCACACACTACATTCGTAGTGCCCCTGCCATTATACTCAGACAATCCACCAAGTCCCGTAAGAGTTCAGGCAATTCGTGTGCATCCGCACTGAAGGTCATCAACCGGTTAGCCTTAACGATATGAAGATGGCATCTGTTCTTTCGAACTTGTCCGAAAGAACAGATGCCATCTTCATACTTTTTCTGTATGTTCCTTCCAATTTAACTTGTTCGTAATTTTAGCTCCTAGGAATTTAGTTGTGTTTACAGCCTTTAGATTTGACTGAATTATCATGTAACCGAAGTTTAACGGATTGCTTTCAGCACTCATGTGGATGACCTTACACTTTTCGTTATTTAGGGTCAACTGCCAATTTTCGCACCATTCAGATATCTTTTCTAAATCGGTTTGCTATTTGTTTTGATCTTCTGATGACTTTATTAGAAGACAAACGATAGCGTCATCTGCAAACAACCTAAGACGGCTGCCCAGATTGTCTCCCAAATCGTTTATATAAATTAGGAACAGCAAAGGGCCTATAACACTACCTTGGGGAACGCCAGAAATTACTCCTGTTTTATTCGATGACTTTCCGTCAATTACTACGAACTGTGACCTCTTTCTGACACGAAATCACAAATCCAGTCACGTCACTGAGACTATGTTCCATAAGCAAGCAATTTCACTACAGGCCGCTTGTTTGGTACAATGTCAAAAGCCTTCCGGAAATCCAGAAATACGGAATCAATCTGAAATCCCTTTTCAATTACACTTAACACTTCATGCGAATGAAGAGCTAATTGTGTTTCACAAGAACGATGTTTTCTAAATCCATGTTGACTGTGTGCCAATAGAGCATTTTCTATAAATAAATAAATTAGATGCAGATGAGTGGTTTTCAGGGATGACAGCTACCATACAATGCTATCAACTGAGATATCGTTTGCTGAAATCGCAGGAAGCGTTTAAAAGTTGTTAATTCATAGGTTCATTGTGAAAGTATTTAGTCACTGTAAAATATAAATTTCTGTAGTTTTTGATTTATTGAAAATAATACTATTTCATTGGATATGGTTCACTTTTCTGAAAGCTCCGGCGTATTCAGATTTGCTGTATTATGTAACTGGCGAATTTCTGAAAGTTGTAAGTAGCCATACTTCAGATTGTCTGGCACCCCGACATTTCTGGTGCATCATCTGTTCTTCAGCTAAGCGAGCAGCCGTCGTTCGCATTCCCTGCTATGGGGTTTTCACATTTACAGCCACGCTGACCGCCTCCTTACCTGCGCAGGGCCGTACCAGTCGCTTTGCTGGTCCGTCCGCTGCACACCATGGGCTCAGGGGCTGCTGGTTAGTGTTCAGCTGCACAAACAAATTCACCTCACCAATTCCAAACTGCCGAATAACAAGCCTACATGTGCGGAACGTTACAAGAGATATACAAAACTTTCCTTATGAGCTGTTTAGCATTTTCACATAATGTCCATTCCTACAGAGTAGTTTGTGGTTATCTAGATGCAAAAATAGTTGACGTTTCGACATTGGTTATATCATTATTGGTAACAATGAGATTTTGATTGTGAGACTTCTGTCTTTTCAACAGTAATTGTAACGTTACACAGTGTGAATAAAAGTAGTAGGATCAAACGTGAAAAAATTGTTCTCGTCAAGAGAAGAAACATAAATAACTTCTCCTCTGTCTCTCTCTCCGTCCCTCTCTGTCTCTGTCTGTCTGCCTCTCTCTCTCTCTCTCTCTCTCTCTCTCTCTCTCTCTCTCTCTTAGCGTTTATTCCGTCGTATAGCGTCCGCTGTTTTGTGTTTATTTGGCAAATTTGTATAATTTTGACTATGTGGCCAGATGCCTTACTTAATGGAGACAGTAGTAACTTAATATAGGGGCATCGTTTGCGCAGTCTGTCTGTAAATCAAGTAAGCTTTGTTGTATGTGTTATTGTATTTCATCTTCTTGTGTATTGCTTTTTCTGAGACGTAGTTGGTTACCAGCCTAGCATTTGCCTGAACGAGTGTGGACAACCGCCGGAAAAACACACTACGCTGGCTAAAGTGCCAGATCACTGTGTTGGCCGATCCAGATGGCTCACCTTCTTGTCTCGTCAGTCAACATGCTTTGTATTAAGCTATACGAGCGTATTCAGAATGACCAATGGATCACAACTTAGATGCTGAGCCTGTACAGTATTAATGAGGTCCACTTTACAACAGATGTTCAAAGGGAGGAAAGGACGAATAGTGGAGTTAACATACCGTCGGCGACTATTTCATTAGAGACAGAGCACAAGCTCCTACTGGGGACGGATGGTGATGGAACCACAGAGAACCTAAAGTATGGATGGCCAGAAGGAGGTTTCATGTGAAGAAATACTATGTCCGCCGGTCACATGGTGATTTTATTTGTTCGAAATTTCGTCCCGTGTCCGAACTGCGCTACGGACTGCCCTAGTGTATTGTTTATGAGTCAGCATTAGGAACTGATTCACCACACACGTAACTTTTCAAGTGACAATCATGTACAAATCAAGGCGACGGAAGTTCAGAGATGAAACTGGCCGTTATACGACCATCGACTCACACCCATTTTTTGGTGACGATGATTTTCCGATCCTGGCCTGTTATCATTTCGAAGTGAGTTAAAATTTTTAATTATCTTGATCCAATGAAACATAAAATTACAATTTGCTGTTAATTCGTTTTGGTTTGTTAAGAACAATCTTTAGATCTATGAAAATAAACAAAACACTATCTTTCAGTTAATGTGAATTTAACAATCTTTAAAAAAATACATTCCTTAAAAATACTAAAACATAAAATTGTGAAAAACATACCAAGTTTACTAAAGACTCAGGGTCTATATATAATGCTGACCACAACATCATTATTACTAAGTGCAACTCAGAGCTACGGAAATAAAAGAAACGTTGTCTTTCCATTAATGTGAAAGTGTAGCAGGCTTTAAAATTTTCATTATTTATAAAAGTATGAAAACATGAAAGTATTAAGAATCAAGACAAAACGTACCATGGTTCTACATCCACATCTACATCCATACTCCGCAAGCCACCTGACGGTGTGTGGCGGAGGGTAGTTTGAGTACCTCTAGCGGTTCTCCCTTCTATTCCAGTCTCGTATTGTTCGTGGAAAGAAAGATTGTCGGTATGCCTCTGTGTGGGCTCTAATCTTTCTGATTTTATCCTCGTGGTCTCTTCGCGAGATATACGTAGGAGGGAGCAATATACTGCTTGACTCCTCAGTGAAGGTATGTTCTCGAAACTTCAGCAAAAGCCCGTACACAGCTACTGAGCGTCCCTCCTGCAGAGTCTTCCACTGGAGTTCATCTATCATCTCCGTAACGCTTTCGCTATTACTAAATTATCCTGTAACGAAGCGCGCTGCTCCCCGTTGGATCTTCTCTGTCTCTTCTATCAACCCTATCTGGCACGGATCCCACACTGGTGAGCAATATTCAAGCAGTGGGCAAACAAGCGTACTGAAACCTACTTCCTTTGTTTTCGGATTGCATTTCCTTAGGATTCTTCCAATGAATCTCAGTCTGGCATCTGCTTTGCCGACGATCATTTTTATATGATCATTCCATTTTAAATCACTCCTAACGCCTACTCCCAGATAATTTGTGGAATTAACTGTTTCCAGTTGCTGACATGCTATATTGTAGCTAAATGATAAAGGATCTTTCTTTCTATGTATTCGCAGCACATTACACTTGTCTACATTGAGATTCAATTGTCATTCCCTGCAGCATGCGTCAATTCGTTGCAGATCATCCTCCATTTCAGAACAATTTTCCATTGTTACAACCTCTCGATATACCACAGCATCATCCGCAAAAAGCCTCAGAGTAACTTCCGATGTTATCCACAAGGTCATTTATGTATATTGTGAATAGCAACGGTCCTACGACACTCCCCTCCGGCACACCTGAAATCACTCTTACTTCGGAAGACTTCTCTCCATTGAGAATGACATGCTGCGTTCTGTTATCTAGGAACTCTTCCATTAAATCACACAATTGGTCTGATAGTCCATATGCTCCTACTTTGTTCATGAAAGGACTGTAGGGAACTGTATCGAACGCCTTGCGGAAGTCAAGAAACACGGCATCTACCTGGGAACCCGTGTCTATGGCCCTCTGAGTCTCGTGGACGAATAGCGCGAGCTGGGTTTCACACGATCGTCTTTTCCGAGACCCATGCTGATTCCTACAAAGTAGATTTCTAGTCTCCAGAAAAGTCATTATACTCAAACATAATACGTGTACCAAAATTATACAACTTATAGACGTTAGAGATATAAGTCTGTAGTTCTGCACAGCCGGCCGAAGTGGCCGTGCGGTTAAAGGCGCTGCAGTCTGGAACCGCAAGACCGCTACGGCCGCAGGTTCGAATCCTGCCTCGGGCATGGATGTTTGTGATGTCATTAGGTTAGTTAGGTTTAACTAGTTCTAAGTTCTAGGGGACTAATGACCTCAGCAGTTGAGTCCCATAGTGCTCAGAGCCATTAGTTCTGCACATCTGCTCGACGTCCCTTCTTGAAAACTGGGATGACCTGTGTCCTTTTCCAATCCTTTGGAATGCTACGCTCTTCTAGAGACCTACGGTACACCGCTGCAAGAAGGGGGGCAAGTTCCTTCGCGTACTTTGTGTAAAATCGAAGTGGTATCCCATCAGATCTAGCGGCTTTTCCTCTTTTGATCGATTTTAAATGTTTCTCTATTCCTCTGTCGTCTATTTCGATATCTACCATTTTGTCATCTGTGCGACAATCTAGAGAAGGAACTACAGTGCAACCTTCCTCTGTGAAACAGCTTTGGAAAAACACATGGTTTGCTAAGGAATCTGTACTTAAGTGCAATGTTGACCTTATCGTGATACTTAGGTACAGATTCCTCAGTGGGTGTGCTACGTTTTTATTGTTTTTTACTATCTTGATGTTGAATACTTTTTTAAAGAATGAAT
Organism: Schistocerca serialis cubense; assembly: GCF_023864345.2. Lineage (NCBI taxonomy): Eukaryota > Metazoa > Arthropoda > Insecta > Orthoptera > Acrididae > Schistocerca > Schistocerca serialis. The sequence continues at coordinate 586,772,056 of NC_064639.1, forward strand.
TTTTAAGACTTGTTAAGTTTTCAAATTAACTGAAATCAATGTCTGCGTTTATTTCTATAAGTTTCGATATGCACTTGATAACGATGCTGTTATGGCCAACAATGTTCTTAAGTATTGGTTCTTTACTAAGCTTCGTACGTTTTTCACTATTTTTACGTTTCTGCACCTTGAAACTAACGTGTTGATCCTGTTATGGCCAACAGTGTCCTTACGTACTGGTTCTTTACTAAGTTTGGTACGTTTTTGGCTCCAACTTTTTTCTCATTCAAGGGATACTGTTTGTTTTGATATTTTTGATAAATTCATGCGATCTACCAACCATTAACATTCATTTTTCTGTATGTGAATATGATCTCAATATTCTCACTGACAAGGGGAGGCCGCCAAATGTGAAATTCACATTCGATTCATACTGCGCATAATAAAAGCTCATGGCCAGAGGTGTAATGTGGCAAAGCACCAAGATGCACTTCTCAGCCGTTGTCGAGAAAATCGACAGTTAAAAGAAACAGTTGCGGTGAAATACTCTATACGGTTAATAATTTTCCACAACGTCGTGGCGCAGCGGTAAGCGCTCGGGTTTGAAATCAGAAGGTCGCCGGATCGAATCTCGAACCATGCAACTTTTTTTTTTTAGTATTTGTTTTTTGTAATTCAGATATATATATATATATATATATATATATATATATATATATATATATATATATATATATATATTTCCCGGCAATCAGTTGCAACAATTATGCATATAATAAGTTGTTGAAAGTCGTTTGTCGTGGAAAAACTGGCGACTTCGAACATCATTATGTTTTCCGCAAACAAAGTTGTATTTCACAAATGTTATTAATTGTCTTCATAATGTTAACCACGTATAGTTAACGGAAGACGTAGAAACGATATTCCGAAACGAATACGTATAAGGTAAGCCAAACGTTCGAATTAGATATGAGACCCCACGAACACAAATTCGCTGTGGCAGATATGAAATACACTCCTGGAAATTGAAATAAGAACACCGTGAATTCATTGTCCCAGGAAGGGGAAACTTTATTGACACATTCCTGGGGTCAGATACATCACATGATCACACTGACAGAACCACAGGCACATAGACACAGGCAACAGAGCATGCACAATGTCGGCACTAGTACAGTGTATATCCACCTTTCGCAGCAATGCAGGCTGCTATTCTCCCGTGGAGACGATCGTAGAGATGCTGGATGTAGTCCTGTGGAACGGCTTGCCATGCCATTTCCACCTGGCGCCTCAGTTGGACCAGTGTTCGTGCTGGACGTGCAGACCGCGTGAGACGACGCTTCATCCACTCCCAAACATGCTCAATGGGGGACAGATCCGGAGATCTTGCTGCCCAGGGTAGTTGACTTACACCTTCTAGAGCACGTTGGGTGGCAGGGGGTACATGCGGACGTGCATTGTCCTGTTGGAACAGCAAGTTCCCTTGCCGGTCTAGGAATGGTAGAACGATGGGTTCGATGACGGTTTGGATGTACCGTGCACTATTCAGTGTCCCCTCGACGATCACCAGTGGTGTACGGCCAGTGTAGGAGATCGCTCCCCACACCATGATGCCGGGTGTTGGCCCTGTGTGCCTCGGTCGTATGCAGTCCTGATTGTGGCGCTCACCTGCACGGCGCCAAACACGCATACGACCATCATTGGCACCAAGGCAGAAGCGACTCTCATCGCTGAAGACGACACGTTTCCATTCGTCCCTCCATTCACGCCTGTCGCGACACCACTGGAGGCGGGCTGCACGATGTTGGGGCGTGAGCGGAAGACGGCCTAACGGTGTGCGGGACCGTATCCCAGCTTCATGGAGACGGTTGCGAATGGTCCTCGCCGATACCCCAGGAGCAACAGTGTCCCTAATTTGCTGCGAAGTGGCGGTGCGGTCCCCTACGGCACTGCGTTGGATCCTACGGTCTTGGCGTGCATCCGTGCGTCGCTGCGGTCCGGTCCCAGGTCGACGGGCACGTGCACCTTCCGCCGACCACTGGCGACAACATCGATGTACTGTGGAGACCTCACGCCCCACGTGTTGAGGAATTCGGCGGTACGTCCACCCGGCCTCCCGCATGCCCACTATACGCCCTCGCTCAAAGTCCGTCAACTGCACATACGGTTCACGTCCACGCTGTCGCGGCATGCTACCAGTGTTAAAGACTGCGATGGAGCTCCGTATGCCACGGCAAACTGGCTGACACTGACGGCGGTGGTGCACAAATGCTGCGCAGCTAGCGCCATTCGACGGCCAACACCGCGGTTCCTGGTGTGTCCGCTGTGCCGTGCGTGTGATCATTGCTTGTACAGCCCTCTCGCAGTGTCCGGAGCAAGTATGGTGGGTCTGACACACCGGTGTCAATGTGTTCTTTTTTCCATTTCCAGGAGTGTATAAACTCCGTTACTCGCTCGTTACACTTGAAGGACAGATGTTGAATGGGCCGGAACGAGCCGCCGCATAGCAGCGTAGTTGGCCGCTAACTTCGAAAGAAGGTAGATGCGGTCCCTAGCGCAACTTATAACATCGTCGAAAATCAGTGCGGACGGGAGAGTTTTGGTACACCCCGTTTAAAAAACGGAAAAATGGAGACGGTGCAATTGGAGAGCGATCCGCCTTCACCAACATGCATAAGCAATTCATTAATAGTTTTTATATATATATATATATATATATATATATATATATATATATATATATATATATTTGAATTACAAAAAAATAATAATTAAAAAAATTGCGTGGCGCGAGATTCGATCCGGCGACTTTCGGATTACGAACCCGAGCACTTACCGCTGCGCCACGACGCTGTAGAAAACTACTACTCGTAGACAGTATTTCACCGCAACGGTTTCTTTTAATTGTCGATTTTCTCGACAACGGCTGAGAAGTGCATGTTGGTGCTTTGCCACATTACACCTCTGGCCATGAGCTTTTATTATGCGCAGTATGAATCGAATCTGAATTTCACAATTGGCGGCCTCCCCTTGTGAGTACCAGACCATTATGTTCAGCTCAGTGTCTTAGGCAAGAATAACCAATGAGCCTGAAAACAACCGTATTGCTATGCGTCATACGGAAATCGTACATGATGAAATGTAACTTAATATATTCCTGGTCCTATTAGGAGCGGAGACTTTTAAGTTTTCCTCTAATTTTCTATTCATCTGACATAAGATTATTCCGGTTGGTCAGTCTACTCCGCTGCTAAGCTATGTCCCAAGTAACTTATAGGGTTGCTTGCAGTTGCAGTATGATGCTACTAATCAGTAGCCTAATAACAGGCAGTACGCTGCTATATGCAGAGCTTCAGAGATCCCTTGCAAGCCTTTTTAAAGATGATGAGGTGCTCTGCTTTGCCACTAGGACAGTCCACCAAGGATTATGTTGCATAGTGTTATCAACGGTCCATTAAGGCAGCTACGACGCATACCAATTATGTCAGTCACGACAACATGTCTACCTCCGACTCAGCTGGCACCGACCAACCACATATCGTACGACTAAACTACTTTGTGACCTTATTTAGGATGAAACTTTTACCCGCGATGCTGAAAATACAGTACCATTTCTTGCCAATGAGTCCAGTGTGTGTGTGTGTGTGTGTGTGTGTTGAGAATGCCATTTTGTAAAGTCTATTTCTCCCTGGAAATTATTCTAGGCGCTTCAGTCCGGACCCGCGTGACTGCTTCGGTCGGAGGTTCGAATCCTCCCTCGGGCATGGACGTGTGTGATGTCCTCAGGTTATTTAGGTTTAAGTAGCTCTAAGTTGTAGGAGACTGATGACCTCAGATGTTAAGCCCCATAGTGCTCAGAGCCATTTGAATCATTTTTGAGCCTGGAAATTATAATTACTTGACTGTTGTTTACCGTCTACTAAAGTCACTAGAAGACCAAAACGAATTACAAAGTGATTTAGGCTAGACATCTGCGTGGTACGAAAAGTAACGATTGACTCTGAACACTTAAGTCTGTGAGGTCTTACATAACTAGTAAATATTCCATTGAAGTTCGGTTACGCGATAAATAACATGTATTTAAAGGTTGTAAATTCAACTAAATACTTACGGATCATAACAAAAACGACGCTGGAATCATTACGCAGAAAATGTGAGGAAGGCGAGCCGAAGACTATATTCAGCTGGCAGAACACTCAGAAGAAGCAAAAAACCTACTAAATAGTCTATCTACACTACGCTCGTCCGTCCTCTTTCGGGGTATTGCTGCGCGGTATGGGATGCTTACCAATTTGGTGTGATAGAGAACTTCCACAAAAGTCAAAAGAAGGGCACCTCCTTCTGTACAAGGGTCATTCAAAAATAACACTCAGCTTTTTTTTCTTCGGTACTTCAAATTTGGTGTTTCTTCTGCACGAGTGTGAAGTTTCGAACAATTCCGATGGATGGAAGAGCGTTAGTGAACTATGGAAATGGCGTCTGCGCGAGACACTCGCTACACGCAAAGAGCTGTAATTGACTTCTTGATTGCGGAATAGAAACCGAGGTGAACACCCATAAACGTCTGTGTGCAGTGCACGATAATGACGCAGTTGACAGGAGTGCTGTTGGGCGATGATCGCGTTCAGGACGTCCTGCCTCTCACAGGCACTGCTCCTGACATGGCGAACCGTGCCGACGTCATTATACGTGCAGAGAGCTGCGCATCACGACTCGACAATATTCTCTACAGTTATCGGTTAGCGTTGGAAGTACGCGTGCAATGACAGAGACTTGCATATTCAAAGGTGCGCTCAAGATGGGTTCCACGAATGCTCACAACAAACCACAAGATTCAAAGAAAAGCCATTTCGTGTGAACTTGTAGAAAAATTTGAAGCCAATGGACGATCCTCTCTATCACAGATCGTTTCAAGTGATGAAAGCTGGGTGAATCATTTTGAGTGGGAAATAAAAAGGCAGTCACTGGAGTGGCGTCACTAGCAGTCACCAAAAATGAAGACATTCAGGGCATCTCCCTCTGCTGCCAAAGTCACGATGACAGTCTTTTGCGATGGTCATCATGTTATTCTCGTGAACGTGTTTCCAAAAGAGTCAACTGTTAATTGAGAAGCGTATGCTGAGACTCTGAACAAAGTCAAGAATCGCCAGCCGGGGTGGCCGAGCGGTTCTAGGCGCTTCAGTCAGGAACCGCGCGACTGCTACGGTGGCAGGTTCGAATCCTGCCTCGGGCATGGATGTGTGTGAGGTCCTTAAGTTAGATCGGTTTAAGTAGTTCTAAGCTCTAGGGGAGTGATGACCTAAGATGTTAAGTCCCATAGTGCTCAGAGCCATTTGAACCATTTGCAAGTCAAGAATCGTTTCCTACATGTTCTGTCTGGTAAGAGTCCAAAAGAAATCTTTCTCCAACATGACAATGCACGCCCACACACAAGTCTCAGGACCCAGGAACACATCGCCAAATTGGTCTGCACTTCATTGCGTCATTCACCCCGTAGCCCAGACCTAGCGCCGTCATACTTCTCTCTGCTTGGGCCACTTAAGGATTTATATATGAAGACAGTAACTGATCTCGAAAGAACAGAATACTGTTGATGACCGTGCAGCTTTTCCCTGGAAAAAATGATGACTAACTGAAACCCTCAGCTGCCGACAGGTGTTGTTGATATACCTCGATGCGGACAGCTGAAAATGTGTGCCCCGACCGAGGAGACAGATGAATAGCGCGACTGTAGGGACTTATCCCTTGCATGCTTCCCGTGAGACTCACATTGCCAACTGTCCACAATTCTACGTATGTAATGTACCTTATAGACATTTGACCATTCACTCATTACTCGCGCAGATGACGGGCGATCACTATCAGATTCAGAAGGCCACATCAGAAAACAGCGGTCGCCTCGCAAACACAGGAAGCGACGACGGACGCCTTCCAATGACGCCCTTTCTCAGACGGCCCCGCGAGATGTCGACCTGATGTCTGACGGTGAACTCCCACATTGCGTCCAGTCACGCGATGTGGCAGCAACAGGCGCCCCTCCTGTGACGCCTCCTCTCCCACCCAAGGACGTGTTCTCGCCGTTGTCAACGAATGAGGACGGCGGTCCCCCTGCCACTCATGATGCGGAATCCACAACACCCGTTCCAGAAGTACGTGATCGTCACATGTCCACGTCGTCAGCTTCCGGGACCGATGATGTTGAAGAAGAAGTGGAACAGACTGCCAGCGTGTCTGCACAGGAGTCCACCACGGCAACACTGGGGCTGGCGCCCCGCCAGTAATTATCACCACCGCGGCACCACCGGCAGGTCCCCACCTGCCACACAGCAATATCGTATCGCCACGATGAATCTTGCCACCATTCGTGCCCCTCACAAACTGGCCATGTTCCGAGACACTATTTGCTCTGCGGATGTTGATATAGCACTCTTACAAGAGGTGTTTGTGGCTGACTTCCTAGTTCCCACTGGATACAACGCCCATGTTTCCCCCGCATCCGACACCGGTAGCGGCGTCGCCATCCTGCTACGCGGCGGACTCCCTGCAGAGGACGTCATCTACCTCCCCACTGCGCGAGGTATGGCCCGCACACTGTTCGGCGTGCGTATTATTAATGTCTACGCTCCGTCCGGAACTGGCCGCCGTCATGACCAACAAACTTTTTTTGCCGAAAGCGTCACACCCCTCTTCACAGGTCCGCAAGACGATTTGCTACTCGGTGGGGATTTTAACTCGACACAAGAGCCCGCGACATTCACCTTGTGCATCTCTCTCGGTGGTCATCGACCGTCTACGACTTGTTGACACTTGGAAGAAGCTACACGGAATTCAACCGGGCTACACATTCTACACTTCTCACTCGTCAAGCCGCATAGATCGCATCTACGTTACCCGCTCCCTTGCTTATGGCACACGTCATGCGGAAGTCTGGCCCTTGGCCTTTTCAGACCATGATGCGTACCTCTGTGACGTCACTCTCGCCCGACAGCGAGTGTGGTTCAAATGGTTCAAATGGCTCTGAGCCGTTAAGGCTGTGGTCATCAGTCCCCTAGAACTTAGAACTACTTAAACCTAACTAACCTAAGGACATGACACACATCCATGCCCGAGGCAGGATTCGAACCTGCGACCGTAGCATTCGCGCGGTTCCGGACTGCGCTCCTAGAACCGCGAGACCACCGCGGCCGGCTCGAGTGTGGCATAGTCGTGGCTTGTGGAAACTCAATGTCACCTGACCTCCTCAGACTGTCGCCGTATGGTCGAAGAAGCGTGGGCACGCTGCCGCCATCGTCGAGAAGCCTATGACTCCACCTTATCATGGTGGCTCTCCTGTGCAAAGCCGACCCTCAGGAAGACACTGATGAGTTATGGGAAGGAATTCAAGGCGTGGCAAACTAATACCCTGCACTTCTACTACACCATACTACGTGACTGTACGACGATGCCTTTCTCGCCAGCCCGGCAGTCGATGGTCCATCGCACGAAGGCGCAGATCTCCTTGATCATGCGGCGTCACTTGGAAGAAACTGTAGTCCGTTCTCGTGCTTCTAATCGTATCCCTCAAGAACGTCCGTCGATGTACCACCTCCTTCAGGAAAGGCAACGACGATGACGAGCTCTGATTCAAGTCCTCACTGATGTGGAAGGGCGCCGGCACGACACCCAACAAAGCATTGGTCGTGCTCTCCATGCTCATTTTGCTGGGCTAAACGCAGCCGTACCACATTCTGCAGCACTGATCACAGAAGTCGCTCAGCTCACTACGAACACTCTTCTGGAGGATGCAGCGTATGGTCTCCAAGACGACGTAACCACAGATGAAGTGGTAGATGCTATCAAGGCGGGTACCAATAACAGATCTCCTGGACCTGACGGTATACCCATCGAATTTTATAAAAGTTTTCACTATTTGTTGGCTTCCACGTGGACGGCAATCGCACAAGAGCTGATCTCGCCGATGACAGTTGTCCCGAGCGCCTTTCTAGATGGCATTATTATCCCCGTACATAAACCGCACGGGTTATCGAGGATCCGGGACTATCGACCAATTACTTTGCTCAACAGTGACATGAAAATATTCACACGGCTACTGGCATCGCGACTCTTATTGCACCAAAAACGTGGGAGATAACAACCACAGCCCAATCATTTCCACTGTATGCTTGGAGTCCATGTCTTTTTGAAAGTAGTAATCTGTGCCCAAACGCATACTAGAAACACTTCACTATCAGTACGTAGTAGTAAATGATGGCAGACTTTTGGTGTACGGACGACTAAATACTGAGATGGACCCCACATACAGTCACTCCACAGCAAAACACGGCGGTGGAGGAATCATGGTATGGGGATGAATGGCTACATCTGGTGTTTGGAAACCTGCTTTTGTTGAAGATAACATGAACGGATGTCAGTATTTAAATATTATAAAGGCAAATCTGCAAAAAAGTATTGTTAGTATACGTTTAGGCGCACATTACTACCTTCGACAAAACATTAACCTAAGCATGGTGCGGAAATTGTTTGTGTGTAGCTGTTGTACCATACTCGCCACGCTTTCACGTTTCCATCACTGAGCACAGATCATAATCATCTTGAACATCTTTGCTGCACACTTGAAAGAATGGTCAGAAAGCATGAAATACAAAGTAATACTGCTCTGAAACAATGTCTGCACCATGAAGGGCGAAATATTACGTCAGAGATTTCAAAACAGGCTCACTCCATGCCAAAGGGGCAACGGAAGTGATAAATACAAGAGGAATGACTACGAAGTGCTAACATTATCATTATCTTTATTTACATTGTAATTTTCTTTGCATGTATGAATACATTTTTCCTCACTATGTGACGCAGGTGGTACACAACATTTAATTACTTACTACAGAAGGCTATTTTAGTTAATCTTTTTATATGTACAGATTACTAAGGAATCCCCATAATGTTGTTTACCAAACAACATCTGTGGTTGTGCTCTTCAGTTCAAATAAACACAGTTATTCTACATGAACAACTGTGTATGAATATTTTTTTCCGTGACTGCAGATGTACACTGACGGGAAAAGAATCGCAGCACCAAAAAATAATTACTGTAGAGTAATGAAACTTCAAGAATACATCTGTCTCCCTAACATATTTAAGTGATTAACACAGCAAGATCACAGGTTAATGTAACCGCGAGATAAGCCATTGCAAATGTGAAATGCTGGTACATTATTAACCGGTGTAACCGCCAGACCGTTGCTGCAAGCATGCAAACGTGCGTGCAATGTGTTGTACAGGTGCGGGATGACTGTTTGTGTGATGGACTTCCATGCCTGTTGCACGTGGTCGGTCGAACAGGGACGTTTAATGCTATTTGTGGTTGACGCTAGAGTTGTCGTCCAATCATGTCCAATACGTGCTCCATTGGAGACAGATCTGATGATCGAGCAGGCCAAAGTAACATGTCGACACTCTGTAGAGTATGTTCGGTTACCACAGCGGTATGTGGGCGAGCATTATCCTGTCGGAAAACACCCCCTGCGCTGCTGTTCATGAATGGCAGCACAACAGGTCGAATCACCAGATTGACGTACAGGTTTGCAGTCAGGGGACGTAGGATAACCACGAGGTTTAGGTCCAGTGTGTCTATTTCGTAGACAGGTTGGTTACATGCCCTCAACTGGCCTCTTCCTAACCAACACACGGCCATCACTGGCACCGAGGCAGAACCAGATTTCAACAGACTTCCACCCCGTCCTCCAATGAGCTCTCGCTCGACACCACTGAAGTAGGAAATGGCGGTAGTTTGGGACCAGGGCAACGCGCGCTACAGGACGTCTGGCTCGGAGTTGTCCTTGAAGTAACCGATTTGTAACAGTTCTTTGTGTCACTGTGGTGCAAACTGCTGATCAAATTGCTGTTGTACATGCAGTACGATGTGACAGAGCTATACGCGGAACACAATGATCTTCCTCGTACATTCACGTGACCACAGCTGCCGGCAATCCTGTACAGAGGCTGCATTCCTGTCAAGTCTTTCTGCAGTATTCTAGAAGGAACATCGAGCTTCTCGTAGCCCTATTACACCACCTCGTTCAACATTGATATGTCGCCATAAAGGTATTCTTGACTAACATCAAATGACCACGTCCAGTGTCAAAGTAACTAACGCTCACAGTGGGTATTTAAAGGAAAACTAATTTGCATACTCTTAGTGGTGCTACTAACGCCACTCTTCTGCAACTGGCGTGAAATTTGAACAGACATCATGTTTCAGACATAGAATCATGTCTATCAACTTTCGTTTATGTCGCACAACTGCTCCTTGTTTGAAACTTCCTGGCAGATTAAAACTGTGTGCCGGACCGAGACTCGAACTCGGGACCTTTGTCTTTCGCGGGCAATTGCTCTAGCACCTGAGTTTCCCAAGCACGACTCACGCTCCGTCCTCACAGCTTTACTTCTGCCAGTACATCGTCTCCTACTTTCCAAACTTTACAGAAGCTCTTCTGCGAACCTTGCAGAACTAGCATTCCTGAAAGAAAGGATAGCGGAGACATGGCCTAGCCACAGCCTTGAGGATGTTTCCAGAATTATCATTCTGGAATCCTCCTTGGTTGCTTCTTTTGCTTCAGTGTAGAACTCTAACTGACCATTGTCGCATCTACGCCTCAGTTGCAGTGAATGTCATAGTGCTGAAAGTACGTTACAAGTTCCATGCGAAGAAAGAGGAACTCAATTTATCTAAATGTGTATCATCAATACAAGACGGTGTTATTTCTAAATCATGCTATCATTTCCTGTAAATAATTAACTCTGCGGTCAGGTATTCTTTGCTCTACCTCGTAGCCGACATCGCTAACTCTATACTGTTCGAGTCTGGTAGTGGAATACATTCGGATCAAGTTTTGGATCGTAACATGTTAGGCGGTGAAAGTAGATAGAGGGGAGACGGTATCGGAGAATAGGTGATGCGTCCACTTTGTAATCACCAAACTTTGCACCAGCGTCCTGTGACAAGTCCCAAGGCTGTTCACAGCGTCTCGTGCAGAGAAGAATTATGTCACTGTTGATGGTGATGCGTCCGCCAGTTGAGGGCGTTGTTTTTGGCAGGCGCCTCGGAGCTATTCCAGAGCTGTGAACGACATGCCGGCCCCGGTTTTCATGTGCTCCCGTTCCATCAACAACACCGGCATTCCGCGACACACTGCACGCACTCATTATAGTCCCCAGTGGTAACATAAGCTGACCGGACAAAAAATTAGTCACACCTAAAGAAATCAGTACAAGAACACATTCACAAAACACAGAGGCGCCCTGCAAAATAACTTGAGCTCCAAGACCATCCGCCGTAGTAGACAGTCAGACGAGAAAGTCTTCCTATAATGCGGCATCTTCTGTGTGAGCGATGCAGTGCTGTTGCACGAGCGGCTGCACGAAGACTGACGCCTTCTTACCAAATTCATTACTTATATAGGAAAAACTGTTGCCTCCTTGAGCCCCTGGTTCTCGTTGTACGCTTGTGCGTCAGAATTTGCGGACTTAGGCAGTAGAGCGCTATCCCGTACGCGTGCTGAGTTATTACTAGCAACAAGCCTACCCGCTGGTCAGCCTATCGTACCTTTCAGATTGGGGAGGTATATAACAGAGATATGGGTAAATCCTATTTTACATCTACAATGCCATTGATAGTTAGGACTCGTAATCATTGTAAAATAAATGAACAGGATGGAGTATGTATATGGATTAAGGGTGATCTTGTAAAAAAATTGAAATTGTTGGTGATGTAACACGTTATTATAGAAATTAAATAAAATATTCTAATTTCTCATAAATATACTACACATTGATATTGCCAAAAGCCGAGAAGCAATTGTTTTTGGTCTTCTAGCTCTCAGGGGCGCTCTGGGATGCTCTCTGTATGAGCTGTCGACTGTTGTGCAGGTACGTCGCATCCACGTTAAACCACTTGTAGAGGACTTGACAGAGCAGTTCCTCAAACTTGCGGGCATGCTGACTTCGGCATTTTACCCGCTGTGTCAACTTGTCCCACAGATTTTCTGCGGGGTTCAAGTCAGCTGATCTTGCAGGCCAATCGAGATGTAAGACGATGAGGGAATTCTTGCAGCACAATGAACTCTACGGATCTGGTCTTTAAGAAGTGGGGTATCAATAACATACTTGGTTCAAATGGCTCTGAGCACTTGGGACTTAACAGCTGAGGTCATCAGCCCCCTAGAACTTAGGACTACCTAAACCTAACTAACCTAAGGACATCACACACATCCATGCCCGAGGCAGGATTCGAAACTGCGACCGTAACGGTCGCGCGGTTCCAGACTGAAGCCCCTAGGACCGCTCGGCCACTTCGGCCGGCTCAATAACATACTCATCATGCAAATGTTGACTGAAAGACAACTGCTAATCAGAATGTTAAAATAAACATGCTGGTCCACGTTAGTGGTCACCTCACATGAGCAGGCCCAATTCCTTTTGAAAAAGCACCCCCAAAACGTTACAGACCCACCTCCGACCTGACATGACCTTGCACACATTCAGGAGGAAATGTTTCATTTGGTCTTGGGTGCACTCTCTGACGTGCGTCATTTGAATATAGGGAAAAAAGTGATCCGACAGACCACATTACGTTCCGCCAGTCAGCTACTGCACACGTTAGATGCTTTCTAGCCCTCTGAAGACGCGCAGCTTTATGTGCCTGTGTTTCTTGTGACGCGACAAACTCCAAACGTTCACCGCATTTTTCTTCGCTAATAGGCGGGGATGAACACTGATTCATCGCCTGCAGCAATTCCCGTCGAGTCTGAAGCGATTTTGATTCACAAGCCGTGAAACGCGTTTCCGGTCCCTCTCAGTCAGGATATTTTTCTGACCACAGTTATGACGTCGTGTTTCGTGGTCACGTGTGTTACACTTCTGTCTGTGGACACGTTGAACAGCCCGCCGCGAAACACCAAAAAATCCAGCTACTTCATACTCTGTATGGCCTTGGGTATGGCCAAATACGACTGCCCCTTTTTTGCCACTCTGTCATGTCCTTACCTTTACCCATGTTTACGTACAATGTCTGCTTGAAACATAAATGTTTCACCGATCGCTACCTCCTTTTGCTCTTGTAGAGGCAGTGCCCACGCCGTACAACACGTGACCACTGTTGCGCCACTTGTAAGGGCTTAACTATTCATCTGTGCGTACGCACTGGGGTGACTAACTTTTAGTATGGCGAGCTTAGATAAACCTTAGTCACCGCAGTTACACTACGCAGAGGAAAGGTGGCAATGTGCAGGATGTATGAAAATCTTTCCTCAGTGGCTACTGCAGATACAATTTGGGATCTTCCAGCCAATTATGCTGGACGGCTTTACTTGTGGTTGGACGCTCTCTGCCAGTGACCACGTGCATGGTCTTACACACATCAAAAAAAGTACTGCATCACTCGGAACCTGTACAGAAAACTGGAATAGAGATCAACATAAACATCTTTTCCGGCCCTCTTATTGCTCATAAAACCACACATTGCATGTTGTACCGCCATACAGCGAGACCTTCAGAGGTGGTGGCATAGATTGCTGTACACACCGATACCTCTAATACCCAGTAGCACGTCCTCTTGCATTGATGCTTGCCTGTCTTCGTCGTGGCATACGATCCACAGGTTAATCAGGGCACTGTTGGTCCAGATTGTCCCACTCCTCGACGGCGATTCGGCATAGATCCCTCAGAGTGGTTGGTGGGTCATGTCGTCCATAAACAGCCCTTTTCAATCTATCCCAGGCATGTCCGATAGGGTTCATGTATGAAGAACATGGTGGGCACTCTAGTCGATCGACGTCGTTATCCTGAAGGAAGTCATTCACAAGATATGCACGATGGGGGCGCGAATTGTCGTCCATGAAAACGAATGCCTCGCCAATATGCTGCCGATATGGTTGCACTATCGGTCGGAGGATGGCATTCACGTATCGTACAGTCGTTACGGCGCCTTCCAAGACCACCAGAGGTGTACGTCGGCCCCACATAATGCCACCCCAAAACAGCAGGGAACCTCCACCTGGCTGCACCCGCTGGACAGTGTGTCTAAGGCGTTCAGTTTGACCGGGTTGTCTCCAAACACGTCTCCGACGATTGGCTGGTTGAAGGCATATGGGACACTCATCGGTGAAGAGAACATGATGCCAATCCTGAGCAGTCCATTCGACGTGTAGCTGGGCCCATCTGTACCGCACTGCATGGTGTCACGGTTGCAAAGATGGACCTCACCATGGACGCCGGGAGTGAAGTCGTGCGTCATGCAGCCTACTGCGCACAGTTTGAGTCGTAACACGACGTCATGTGGCTGCACGGAAAGCATTATTCAACATGGTGGCGTTGCTGTCAGGGTTCCTCCAAGCCATAATCTGTACGTAGCGGTCATCCTCTGCAGTAGTAGTCCGAACAACATCGCTTTGGTTCACTCCGAGACGCCTGGACACTTCCCTTGTCGAGAGCCCTTCCTGGCACAAAGTAACAATGCGGACGCGATCCAACCGCGGTAATGACCGTCTAGGCATGGTTGAACTACAGACAACACGATCCGTTTACCTCCTTTCTTGTGGAGTGAATGAAACTGATCGGCTGTCGGACCCCCTCCGTCTAAAAGACGCTGCTCATGCATGGTTGTTTACATCTTTGGACGGGTCAGAGGGACTGTGCCTGTGATACAATATTCGCAGTCAGTGTCTATCTTCAGGAGTTCTGGGAACAGGGGCGATGCGAAATTTTTTTGATGTTTGTAGTTTCGAGTGGCCTCACTTGGTGGATGTATTGCGCGACCAGTTGGAGTGCGCCTCACCTCAGCTTTCTCGTTGTCAGTACAAATGAATAGCACTAAACAAAAATGTCGTGTGACGAGGGCCTCCCGTCGGGTAGGCAGCTCGCCTGGTGCAAGTCTTTCAATTTGACGCCACTTCGGTGACTCGCACGTCGATGGGGATGAAATGATGATGATTAGGACAACACAACACCCAGTCCCTGAGCGGAGAAAATCTCCGACCCAGCCGGGAATCGAACCGGGGCCCTTAGGACTGACAGTCCGTCACGCTGACCACTTTTTTTTTTTTGTTCGTTGATGATCGTTGTGTTTGGTCGTGGCGGACGTCACATGACATTCGGTCAACTTCGTTTGTTGATCCTTCCAGTCAGTTTTTTTTTTATTACAGAGGCGAAACAGCTCTCTGACCGAACACGCTGAGCTACCGTGCCGGCGACCACTCAGCTACCGGGACGGACTGTATAGCACTGATTTTGTATCAGATATGTTACATGAAGTATGATCAGCTAAAACTACCAATCTTTCTGCGTGCTAAAAAAAAGAAAAAATCTCCTGTGAAATCTCAAAAACGTTATTTCTATCTCAGACGGTTCCTGAGGACAAGACTGACTCAGTCGAAACTCAGCATACCTCCAGAAATAAATGTCGAAAGTTCATATCGTCAACTGTACTAAATTATGTGGATTTCTGGGACGCAATTTCATTTTATACCAGGTTAAAAAAAGGATAATTGTTGTTACAAGTATAAATACATTTTAGTTTTCTCTTAAAATCATTAATAGGTGCTACCTAGAGTTACTCTGTCGCATGGAGACCACGGGATCCTTACACTAAAAAATCGGAAAACAATCCTGATTAGATAAGCACCGCCGTCCTGCCCACGGACGCGTCAATCGGAGCCGGCCGACCGCCGCGTCGTCCATTAACCAATAGTGGCATGTGGATGCGGTATGGAGAGGAGGGGGTCAGCACAACATACTCGTGGGATAGCAGACCTGGCGCCGCTACTGCTCGGTTGAGTAGCTGCTAAGTTGGCATGTCGAGGCTGAGTGTACCCCGTTCCAGTCCTCTAACTAAGGAAAAGTCTCTAGCAGTCCCAGGAATCTAACCCGGCCCCTCCGTATGGCAGTCAGTCAAGCTTACCACTCAGCTACGGAAGTGGAGAAAATATCCCTGAACACCTTCAATATTTTGTCGGTCGAGGTCGGGTTCACAGCTGCATGACAATCAAACACTTCATTTCTCATAGAACCCTTCTGTTAACAGCGCAACCGAAAAACTTTGTTTTGTATCGTAAGTTTAGAAATGCGGTATGCCACTAAATATCCCAACAGTGGACACACCTGAGACCGTTTGTCAAGAACGGTATACTTCTGTTGTGGGTCGAGGAAGATCGGGAGACAAAAATGGCCTTCGGCTGACGGCGGTATACTGTGGCAAAAGTCAAGAGATAGCGTTATGCCCATATACAGATGGCGGTAGTATCGCGTACCGCTGGCCGGAGTGGCCGAACGGTTCTAGGCGCTTCAGTCTGCAACCGCGCGATCGCTACGGTCGCAGGTTCGAATCCCGCCTCGAACATGCATGTGTGTGATGTTCTTAGGTTAGTTAGGTTTAAGTAGTTCTAAGTTCTAGGGGACTGATGATCTGAGAAGTTAAGTCCCATGTGCTCAGAGCCATTTGTACCATTATCGTGTACCATGGGTATAAGAGGGCAGGCATTGTAATCAGGTGATCCAAGTGGAAAGGTCTCCGACGTGATTATGGCAGCACGACGGGAATTAAAAGAATTTCAACGCGTAATGATAGTTGGAGCTAGACGCCTAGGACATTCCATTTCGAAAATCGTTAGGGGATTCAATATCTCGACAACCACAGCGTCAAGAATGTGCCGGGAGTACAAAATTTCAGGCATTACCTCTCGCCACAGACAACGCAGTGGCGACGGCCTTCAATTAACGACCGACCGTAAGTAGCGAGATTTGCGTAGAGAGGTCAGCGCTAACAGACAGGCAACACTGTGCAACGTACGACGAACGTATCCATTACGTCAGTGCAGCGAAATCTAGCGTTAATAGGTTATGGCAGCAGGCGACCGACGCGAGTACCTTTGCTAACAGTACGACATCGCCTGCAGCGCATCTCCTGGCCATATCGATTGGACACTAGACGACTGGAATACCGGGGCCGGGTAAGATGAATCCCGATTTCAGTTGGTACGAGGTGGTGGTAGGGTTCGATTGTCGCGCAGACCCCACAAGGACATGGACCCAAGTTGTCAACAAGGCACTGTGCAAGCTGGCGGTGGCTTCATAATGATGTAGGCAGTGTTTACATGGAATGTACTGGGTCCTCTGGTCCAATTGAAACGATCATCTACATCTACATCTACATGGTTACTCTGCAATTCACACTTAAGTGCCTGGCAGAGGGTTCATCGAACCATTTTCATCTACTTCTCTACCGTTCCACTCTCGAATGGCGCGTGGGAAAAAGGAACACCTAAATCTTTCCGTTCGAGCTCTGATTTATTTTATTATGATGATCATTTCTCCCTACGTAGGTGTGTGTCAACAAAATATTTTCGCATTCAGAAGAGAAAGTTGCCGATTGAAATTTCGTAAATATATCTCGCCGCAGAGAAAACCGCCTTTGTTTCAGTGACTGCCACCCAACTCGTGTATCATATCAGTGACACTCTCACCCCTATTGCGCGATAACACGAAACGGACTGCCCTTCTTTGCACTGTTTCGATGTCCTCCGTCAATCCGACCTAGTAAGGATCCCACATCGAGCAGCAATATTCCAGCAGAGGACGGACAAGTGTAATGTAGGCTGTCTCTTTAGTGGATTTGTCGCATCTTCTAAGTGTTCTGCCAACAAAGCGCAAAGTGAAAATGGTTATGTTCGGCTACTTGGAGACAATTTTCAGCCCTTCACGGACCTCATGCTCCTAAACAACGATAGAATTTTTATGGATGACAATGTGCCATGTCAGCGGACCACAATTGTTCGTGATTGCTTTGAAGTTCATTCTGGACAATTCCAGCGAATAATTTGGCTGTCCAGAAAGTCCGACATGAATCCCATCGCACATACACTCCTGGAAATTGAAATAAGAACACCGTGAATTCATTGTCCCAGGAAGGGGAAACTTTATTGACACATTCCTGGGGTCAGATACATCACATGATCACACTGACAGAACCACAGGCACATAGACACAGGCAACAGAGCATGCACAATGTCGGCACTAGTACAGTGTATATCCACCTTTCGCAGCAATGCAGGCTGCTATTCTCCCATGGAGACGATCGTAGAGATGCTGGATGTAGTCCTGTGGAACGGCTTGCCATGCCATTTCCACCTGGCGCCTCAGTTGGACCAGCGTTCGTGCTGGACGTGCAGACCGCGTGAGACGACGCTTCATCCAGTCCCAAACATGCTCAATGGGGGACAGATCCGGAGATCTTGCTGGCCAGGGTAGTTGACTTACACCTTCTAGAGCACGTTGGGTGGCACGGGATACATGCGGACGTGCATTGTCCTGTTGGAACAGCAAGTTCCCTTGCCGGTCTAGGAATGGTAGAACGATGGGTTCGATGACGGTTTGGATGTACCGTGCACTATTCAGTGTCCCCTCGACGATCACCAGTGGTGTACGGCCAGTGTAGGAGATCGCTCCCCACACCATGATGCCGGGTGTTGGCCCTGTGTGCCTCGGTCGTATGCAGTCCTGATTGTGGCGCTCACCTGCACGGCGCCAAACACGCATACGACCATCATTGGCACCAAGGCAGAAGCGACTCTCATCGCTGAAGACGACACGTTTCCATTCGTCCCTCCATTCACGCCTGTCGCGACACCACTGGAGGCGGGCTGCACGATGTTGGGGCGTGAGCGGAAGACGGCCTAACGGTGTGCGGGACCGTATCCCAGCTTCATGGAGACGGTTGCGAATGGTCCTCGCCGATACCCCAGGAGCAACAGTGTCCCTAATTTGCTGCGAAGTGGCGGCGCGGGCCCCTACGGCACTGCGTAGGATCGTACGGTCTTGGCGTGCATCCGTGCGTCGCTGCGGTCCGGTCCCAGGTCGACGGGCACGTGCACCTTCCGCCGACCACTGGCGACAACATCGATGTACTGTGGAGACCCCACGCCCCACGTGTTGAGCAATTCGGCGGTACGTCCACCCGGCCTCCCGCATGCCCACTATACGCCTTCGCTCAAAGTCCGTCAACTGCACATACGGTTCACGTCCACGCTGTCGCGGCATGCTACCAGTGTTAAAGACTGCGATGGTGCTCTGTATGCCACGGCAAACTGGCTGACACTGACGGCGGCGGTGCACAAATGCTGCGCAGCTAGCGCCATTTGACGGCCAACACCGCGGTTCCTGGTGTGTCCGCTGTGCCGTGCGTGTGATCATTGCTTGTACAGCCCTCTCGCAGTGTCCGGAGCAAGTATGGTGGGTCTGACACACCGGTGGCAATGTGTTCTTTTTTCCATTTCCAGGAGTGTATATGGGACAAAATAGACGGGTCAGTTCGTGCACAAAATCCTGCACCGGCAATGCTTTCGCAATTATGGACGGCTGTAGAGGTAGCGTGGCTTAATATTTGTGGAGGGGACTTGCAACGACTTGTTAAGTACATGTCACGTAAGTTGCTGTACTAAGCCGGGCAAAAGGAGGTCCGACACGATATTAAAAGGTATCCCATGATTTTTGTCAAAGTGTATGTTGCTTTTGCTATTTTTCGTTTCTGGATTTGGAAATTTGAGGTTTTAACTTTGAGCCTTGGACTTCGGAGCCACTGTTTCAGAACTATTGCAGCCGGAGTTGGAGGTGCAATTCGATCGAAAGTTTGGACCTTTTCGGGTCGGAGGTGAGGCTCCGTTACACGGGTAGTGAAGAGACGGGTGCTGTGAGAGCCAAGAGTGGATGCCGGCCGAGCACTCCCGGCCTGCTGTTTCCCGGGCCAGATAATGGAGCCGGCGCGCTAATTTTACAGTCAACGGAAATAGCGGCAGCGGAGTTTCGCGGGCGGCGCCGCTGCCGGCTGACGTGCGAGGCGGAAGGGGGCGGCGGCAGAACAGCGGCGGGGTTACGCAACACGGCGCGTCTGCAGGCCCTCCAGTCGCCTTCCACCTGGGCGCCGCGGGGGGTGCCTGCACACAGGGGACAGGGGAGGCCCCTTGCCAAACACTTGCGGATCGCGACGCACCGCCCTCGACGGCCACTCCGACAGCTGCGCCGCACAGTGGACGGATAATGAATCACGTCCGCCCTCCGCGGAACCGTGTGGTAATTCCCTTGAGCGACAAGTGACACCAGAATTTACCACAGTTACGAATTCTACCTGACAGAAGTGAGACACAGTCCTTTATTCTGTTAATCGCACATACATAGCCGAGTTAGTGTGCCACGCTTGGAACTAATTGTCTTCTGTAGCAGCGCACACGACTAACATGAGCGAGGTGAGTCTTTGCGACGGAAGTAGTTTAGCATTGGTCGTTTGTGAACTATGTTTCGCTCACCGTTCCTCGTCGCTATATGTCAATTCGATTCTAAAAACTGTCTTTAACGCTGATGCCTTTTGTGATGGCTATGTTAACACGAAGCGTAAATAATATTATAGGATATCCCATTTACATACACCAGTAATATTTCGAAGAAGACCTCGCAAATCATAGCTGAGGATACTGAGCAGGTTGTAGTCTATGGCCACCGCAAGATGTGTTCGACAAGTGGAACCAATTTCGATAGTGTGAAACTCATGTGAGCACGTAGTACGATCAGTGTTTCTTCAAAATTAACGTACGTTCTTAAAAAAAAAAAAAAAAAAAAAAAAAAAAAAAAAAAAAAAAAGCCGGAAGTACGTCATTTCTCTGTATCGCATATCTCGCTAAATTATAAACAATCTGTTGTTAGACGTAATAGTTTTACATAGGTGTTCCGCCTACATGTAATAAATAACACACTGAATAACTAATCAACAATATGCTGCAATCTAGTCTTTTAGATGCAAAAAGTGCACAAATCAAATCTTACAGCTTCTGAACACTTGCCCGTACTTTTGATTTTCTTACACGAAGACCTCAGACTCGATGAAAAAGCGTTTTTTTCCTCCTTCGTTAGGTAGTTGCCGCATTACGCCCATTTCGCCAAACGTGCCAACAAGTTGATCATGCAACCAGTAAAGAAAAAGCATTCTTTAACTGAGCGCTGCTGCTCTTAACGCCTTCGGTATCTTCGACCTTGAAAAGCAAAGGAATATTAATCTGAGGTATATCTATTCATTTCTGAAGAATTTTATAAGCGTTTAAAACGGTATTCAGAACCATTTGCGGAGTCAGTCTGCGATCTTAAGGTGTGTTGTATGCGCTATTCCTTTACATGTATTCCTTCATGGGTTTTGTGGTTAATAATGTGGACATTTTCAAAAGCAACTGCAACATTCACTCAGTGAATACTATACAGACATAAGATTTGAATTTAGATAGCACTTTCTTCATTATTGCTCAAAAACTGGGGCAAAATTCTTCTGGTTTCATTTTCTGGAGACTAAAAGATACGTTCAAAGAAGTGCAATTTTTTTTAAAAAAATTAAGTTGAATAGGCTCTTCACGAAAATGTAGTACTAACATTCATATGCCATGTTCAATCTCGTGTTTCTCGCACTATTTTAATCAATTTTCTGTGATCTATGCATTAATGACTCGTACTATAGCCAAGCACGTGGCAAAAGAAATTATTCCAAAGACCAGGAAAAAAAAACCTTAATTTTATGTTGCATAGCTCTTTCGCAAAATTAACTCTCAAAACTATAGCAAAAAACAAAAACAAATGAAAAAAATACGATGCAATTCCGTACAATGAATGTCCTTTCTCTAAACATTTTTATAACACAAAATAACAGCGAAAATTAATTTCCGTTTGAAACGTACATTCAGAAAACAACACAGATTCCCTCGTAAACGTCTTTCTGGAATGATGTCTCAGTTCTACTTTTTTCCTTGATTTTAAAATTTTGCTTTAGAAATTGATCAGTTGGATTAAACATGATTTCTGCACATTATTAGAAATATCAGAATCGAAACTGAACCTAGTCGTTTTTCAGTCATGATGCTCTGTTGGATCTCTGAGTCTGCTTAATGTTGTTTTGCAAAAAGCATCCAAGATGAAATTTTGCACTTGCCTTTTTACATTCGTTAGGGGTAAATAATTTTTTTTTCAAAAAAATGTGTGAGAATTAGAGGCAATGTGTCTGAGGTTTTGTGTACTTAGTTACAGATTTTCTATTGCGTGATTTGAATTAAAGAACTGCGACATGTATTTAGCATTTCCCGCAGGTGGAAAGGACTTTAGCCTTTAGCAGTGAGACTTGATTGTACTGACTTAAATAGCGAACGATTATGAAAATGTTTCTTTATTATTAGTTACGTATATCGTGTAGAACGCGTAAGTCGCACACGAAATTGCAGCAGATTATGGGTCATAGTTTCTTGCAGGATTTCAGTGACTTAAGACTTTTTTTCATTTTTGTTTATTTATTTATTTTTGACGCATGGTTGTCTACGCACAATGACGCATCGACAACAACTAACCAAGAAAATTATATCTTGCCACTTAAATTCCAGTAAGTTGGTCTTTATTTCATTACATCGAATCTCTGCGACACTCGGGTGTTTGGGCTGTAATTTAAAGTATCTTTTTTTCCTGTCCTTATCCCATGTGTCGTCACGGGGAGGGTGTGTTAATCTGTATCTGGCAATGTGTTAGGAGAGGGTTGCCGGATGTCCTCCTTCCTGTCGCTACCTCCCCCTTCCCCCCCCCCCCCCCCCCACCCCTCCTGCCACGGGACGGAAATCGTGCGCCCCTTGTGTATGGCTCAAATGGCTTTGAGCACTATGGGACTCAACATCTGAGGTCATCAGTCGCCGCCCCTTGTGTATGCGACTAGTGTTATCCATGTGAAAGTGTTAGAACTTTTTTTCGAAAATAGGTGATCGTCCTTTCCTCACGCTTTACGAGATTGGAATAATAGAAAATTGTGATTGTGGTTCGATGAACCCTCTCCCAGGAACTTCAATGTGATTTGCAGAGTATCCATGTAGATATAGATAGAAATGATTGCGGATGGTGTAAGTGAGGCGGGATGTGGATGCCAGACAGCTATTCATCTACTCACATGTGGGAAATTGCCTAAAAACCACGTTCAGGCTGGCTTGCATACCAGCCCTTGTCGATAATCCACTGAGTGGATTCTATCCGGGACCGAAGCGTCTCCTCGAATTCCGGAAGCGGCATGCTAACGCACGCGGCTTTTAAAGCAGATAGAAAGCAACTGCAGTACCATGAGAACAAATGAAAGTAGTGTTAACTTATCAGCTACTGAATACATATGCAGTGAGCTTTCAAAAAATTCCGAATAACTGTTAAGGTGGGCAGAAAGGTGCCCTGGATAATGAATTTTATAGGCTCATTGCATAGCAATTACGATTCTTAGAACTTCAGATCACAAAAATTCCTTAGTATGTGTAATTTTCTTTAGCAAATACATACCATATTTTAATGTTGCTGTAAACATCAACTAAATTTCTGCTTTCTAGCCGCGCGGGGTAGCCGCGCTGTCTAGAAGCGCCTTGTTACGGCTGCCCCCGTCTGAGGTTCGAGTCCTCCCTAGGGCATGGGTGTGTGTGTTGTCCATAGCGTAAGTCAGTTTAAGTTAGATTAAGTTGTTTGTAGGCTTAGGGACCGATGACCTCAGCAATTTGGTCCCGTAAGACCTTACCACAAATTTTCAAATTTTCTGCTCTCTAGGTCCGGTAGTTTTGAATAACATCCACTGTGAACTTCTTATTTCGTTGCAAGAGGTATTTATGCGCAAGAAAGTAGATAATGCAGATGAAATATTACGTATCAGAGAGCTCAATAAAATGAAATGTAATGATGGTATGGCGTTACCGGAGGGAGACCCCGCCTGGGGTATTTCGGCCACCTAGTGCAAGTCTTTTTACCTGTCGCCACTTCGGTGACTTGCTTGTCGATGACAGTGAAATGAAGATGAGGATAACACAACAGCCAGTTCCCGAGCGAAGAATATCTCTAATCCGAGCAGGAGGGCTAGAGGCATCAACGATACCCAATACACCACCAAATGTGGACAAAGAGTCCACTGAATTCATACAAAGAATTTAAGCACACAAACTTCCATAGGCCACAGACCAACAGAATATACTAGGAGCATGTAGGCGACGAGTCCTGACCGTGGATAACAAGACAAGTGAGTCCAAATAACAGTCTAACTATCCAAATTTACGTTTTTCGTTGTTTTGCAAAATCACTCCACGTGAATGCCAGGTGGTTACATTTAAGGCCACGGTTGAATTCTTGTCCAATCCACGCTTTTGCTACGTCGCTAATAACTTCATCGTCAACGGAACGTAAAAATTCAAACTTTATTAACTCTTTTAACCAATTATATCAAGGTTCTTGAGCCTACGACTGCCTCATGTGGTGGCTTCATAACGGCACCTAACGGAACGGCAATTCCCCGTTGTAAGTCATTGGTTCATACCAGAGGTAACGCAGAGTAGCCTTACGTCACTCCCAGAGGAGCTATTTCTCAGACGATCTCATTCTGTTTGGTCGAACAACTGAGCAGAACGAAAACAAGACTCCCTAGAAATTACACAAAGGATTTTTGTCCGAAATTTTCATAGTGAAACGAAAAGTGAGCAATACACAATTGGAGTATCAAACTGACCAGTGAGAGATGTACTACTACAATCAGTGTAATTAAGAAAAAATAGAAAACATATTGATATTTAAATATATTATATTTTTCAGAAAGACTTGAAAATTAAAAAAATTAAAAAGGATCAAATGTTTATGGAAATGAGTAGTCTAAAAGTAAGAAATAAAATAGTGTATAGAAACATTTTACGCGCCTTTGAATAATGCTCAAAGTCATGTGCAGCAAATATCATCTAGTACTCTTTACAATTTTGTGTTAAACATTGAACTTAACATTCTCATCTCATTTGCTGTGCACGATTTCGAGCACAATTCAAACGAGAGTCAAATGTTTCTGTAATAAGCTTCACTACTTCTTTTTAGGCATATCATTTCACAAAATATTTGACCTTTTTTAATTTTTTCAAATTTTGCAAACTTGTGTTTTGTTCAGTGGAACGGTAAAAAGAATCGCGTTGGGACATTCCCTCGCTTCAAAAGCGGGTATGTGATGGGATTGACTGTCAGTGTGACTTCTAGTAGCTCATTCCACATGCTACGTCGCTGGGTAAACGAGAGAACTTGAAGAGTCCTCGTCGCCTAGAGATGTGTGAAGATATCTGCATCTTAAAACGATCGTTGTCTGCGTTGGAAACAGTTGTGAAACTTCCGTAATATCCTAATTCGCAAATGAAGACACACATTTATTTCCTTGTGAGTAACGTTATTCGTGTAAATCACAACAGGGGCTTGGTTGCGTTTGTTCGATGGCGTAATCATACTCGCGGCCACATCACCAAAATACGTTGACGTTAAAAGAGCAAAATTCAGTTGTTGGCATTATTAAAGAATAATGAATATAAATGAATTCGAAACTGACAATATATGTAAAGTTAAATTTGGCGCTTTTTGACTGATAATATTGCAGCACATGCAGGAATTAAATTCTCATCCTCGTGAGAAAAAAGAAACTTATGCAGGAACGCAGTAATTTAGAAATTTTGAAAGACGCCGCTGCATTTATAAACATTTAAAGACAGAAATTTAATTCCTGATTTTTTTCAATAAATTTGTGATCAAACCATTTGGTTTAATTTCTGTGTAATGTAGAAATATAGGCTAATTTCCATTCCCACGAGTGCATTGTTCAACATTTCACGTGTTCTGGACATTTACGTGCATATAGTACTTGAATCTCTGCGACCGAGCTTGCCACGCCAGATGAGATAGCAGAGCCATAGAAAGTAATCGTCCATTCTCGATCGCTCTGTCTCTCTCTCTCTCTCTCTCTCTCTCTCTCTCTCTCTCTCTCTACGGCCAATTCCTTGCCTGCCATTGACTTACTTCAGTTAGTGTTGCAACTCTTTGACTTTCCTTTCAACGAACAAAAAAAGATTCCACGTGATACGAGATACTAAAGGTTCGGACTCCTTCAGTTAGCGTGTTTGTATTATAACAGTGTATTTTAAGAGTAAGATGCATTAGCTGTGTCAAAACACGTGCGCAGGCAAGTGAGTGTGTGTCTGTATCGAGATAGGATGAGAGTGAAGTGATGGGTTTTTATCGAAGATATTATGACATCGATTTCTAAGTATTAAACAGCTAAATCACATTCCTCTTGGAAGTCGTAATATGGACCGATAACCACGATATTGCGTACTTACTCAAGCTGGTTTGGTAATTACTTTTTTTTTTTTTTTTTGGCCAGATGCACTTCCTATTGCCATAAGGTCATACTAATCAGGGAAGGGCTGTGGGGAATGTAGAAATCGTTCACGCCACGATTTCTCTAAATAAACTCATGCAGAAAGTTGAGTGAAGCTGTGTGCTGCAGACTTGTCGAAAAATTCACTGGAAATCTTCGAGTGGTTGAAAGACACTAAATGCGTCGATTTTTCTGTATGATGTATAAGGAGAGATAGGTACTCCAATTTGAAAAGAAGAATAAAAAAATTAAGTTAATTAAAGAAGTCGAATATCTTGAACAATTAAAATTACAGAAACGTTCGATGAGACTTGTGGGAAATACACTAAAGAGCAAAAGAAACTGTTACACCTGGCTAATATCGTGTAGGGCCCCCGCGAGCACACAGAAGTTCCGCAACACGACGTGACATGGACTCGACTAATGTCTGAAGTAGTGCTGAAGGGAGCTGACGCCATGAATCCTGCAGGACTGTCCGTAAATCCGTAAGAGTGCGACGGGGTGGAGATCTCTTCTGAACAGTACGTTGCAAGGCATCACAGATATGCTCAATAATGTTCATATCTGGGGAGTTTGGCGGCCATCGGAAGTGTTTAAACTCAGAAGAGTGTTCCTGGTGCAACTCTGTAACAATTCTGGACGGGCGGTGTGTCGCATTGTCGTGCTGGAATTGCCCAAATCTGTCGAAATCCACAATAGACATGAATGGATGCCAGTAATCAGACAGGATGCTTACGTACGTGTCACCTGTCAGAGTCGTATCTAGACGTATCAGGGGTCCCGTATCACTCCAACTGCACACACCTCACACCATTACAGAGCCTCCACCAACTTGAACAGTTCCCTGCTGACATACAGCGTCCACGGATTCATGAGGTTGTCTCCACACCCGTACATGTCCATCCACTCGATACAATTTGAAACGAGACTCGTCCGATCAGGCAACATGTTTGCAGTCATCAACAGTCCAATGTGGTGTTGACGGGCCCAGCCGGGGCGTAAACCTTTGTGTCGTGC
Organism: Schistocerca serialis cubense; assembly: GCF_023864345.2. Taxonomy (NCBI): domain Eukaryota; kingdom Metazoa; phylum Arthropoda; class Insecta; order Orthoptera; family Acrididae; genus Schistocerca; species Schistocerca serialis. The sequence goes on from NC_064639.1 coordinate 586,799,306, forward strand.
AGTCATCAAGGATACATGAGTTGGACTTCGGATCCGAAAGCCCATATCGATGATGGTTCGTTGAATGGTTCACACGCTGACACTTGCTGATGGTCCAGCATTGAAATCTGCAGCAATATGCGGAAGGATTGCACTTTTGTCACGTTGAACGATTCTCCTCAGTCGTCCTTTGTCCCGTTCTTTCAGGATCTTTTTCCGGCCGCACGATGTCGGATACCTGATGTTTTACCGGATTCCTGATATTCACGGTACACTCGTGAAATGGTCGTACAGGAAAATCCGCACTTCATCGCTACCTCGGAAATGCTCTGACCCATCGCTCCGGTGCCGACTGTAACACCACGTTCAGACTCACTTAAATCTCGATAACCTGCCATTATAGCAGCAGTAACCGATCTAAGAAGTTCGCCAGTCACTTGTTGTTTCACATATCCGTTGCCGACCGCAGCGCCGTATTCTGCTTGTTTACATGTCTCTGTATTTGAATACGCATGCCTATACCACTTTGGCGCTTCAGTTCATATTGTCAATTTTTTGTCTCCAGAGATTCCGCAAACATTGTTTTCAAAAATAAATTTGAAGATGACAATTAACAAAGAAAAATCACCTAAAATGCTCTCTTACTACTTAGTCCGCACATTGCTTCAAGTGACTGTATTAACTACGCTTACGACCGAAGATGAGCTGACAAAAACTTTTGTCATAAGAAATATATACTAATTTCCATGGCGCAACAGCTATGTAGCAGTTGTGAAATTTTATTTTATCATGAAACCTTGTCGGAATAAAATCCATTAAATACTTAAATAACGTAACCGTTCCACTCGACGAACAGTCACAGCTACGCCCTGTCACGAGTCACACTGTAGAAATATCGTGCAACAACAACGCTGATATCAGGCAGAATACCTGACACCTCAAGATATCCAAAAAATATGAATTACAAATTTTCTGCTCACAAGTATCCGAGCACTCTTAGACAACGCGGAACTGACTTGTAGATGTATGAGAGGCGGATCCACCACTGTAAAAGGAGGTGGGGAGTATTACGTTGTCAGTATGAGGCAGTAAACAGCAGAAACGGTCGGTCAGGGTAGTTCAGTGACTTACAACGTTGAGTGGTCATTAGATGTCAACTGAGTAACGGATACATCAGGGATTTTTCAGCCTTTCTAAAGGTGCTCAAATCGGCTGTTTGTGATGTGATTGTGAAAATGCAAAGGAACAGCTGCAGCTAAACCAGGGCCAGACAGACCGCACGTACCGACGGACAGGACTGTCGAGCATCGCGGATGGTGGTTGTCAATAAGAGCATGAAATCAGCGGAAAGAATAACACGTGAGTTCTAAAGTGCTACCAGTGAGAGGAATGATGACCTACGCTATACTCTATGGCAATCCGATGGAAGAGTTTGAGTCCGACGAATGCCTAGAGAACGTTATCTATCATATGTGTAATACCTACAGCGAAGTAAGGAAGAGGTGGGGTTACAATATGGGGCTGTTTTTCGTGGTTAGGTTGTTGTTCCCGTTATTGAGTTTAAGAAAACGCTAAATGCGGCAGTATATGAGCAAATTTTGGAGCATTGTGTACTGAGTACGATGCAAAAGCAGTTCGAAGACAGTGATTTTTTGTATCAGTATGACTCAAATTCTGAAGGTGGCAGGGGTAAAATACAGGGACGAAAGGCTATTTACAATTTGTACAGAAACCAGGTGGCAGTTATAAGAGTCGAGGGCATGAAAGGGAAGCAGTGGTTGGGAAGGGAGTGAGACAGGGTTGCAGCCTATCCCCGATGTTATTCAATCTGTATATTGAGCAAGCAGTAAAGGAAACGAAAGAAAAATTCGGAGTAGGAATTAAAATCCATTGAGAAGAAATAAAACTTTTGAGGTTCGCCGACGACATTGTAATTCTGTCAGAGACAGCAAAGGACCTGGAAAGGAGGGTATAAGATGAACATCAACAAAAGCAAAACGAGGATAATGGAATGCAGTCGAGTTAAATCGGGCGATGCTGCGGGAATTAGATTAGGAAATGAGGCGCTTAAAGTAGTAAATGAGTTTTGCTATTTGGGGAGCAAAATAACTGATGATGGTCGAAGTAGAGAGGATATAAAATGTAGACTGGCAATGGCAAGGAAAGCTTTTCGGAAGAAGAGAAATTTGTTAACATCGAGTATAGATTTAAGTGTCAGAAAGTCGTTTCTGAAAGTATTTGTATGGAGTGTAGCCATGTATGGAAGTGAAACGTGGACGATAAATAGTGTAGACAAGAATAGAATAGAAGCTTTTGAAATTTGGTGCTACAGAAGAATGCTGGAGATTAGATGGCTAGATCACATAACTAATGAGGAGGTATTGAATAGAATTGGAGAGAAGAGAAATTTGTGGCACAACTTGACTAGAAGAAGGGATAGGTTGGTAGGGCATATTCTGAGGCATCAAGGGATCACCAATTTAGTATGGGAGGGCAGCTTGGAGGATAAAAATCGTAGAAGGAGACCAAGAGATGAATACACTAAACAGATTCAGAAGGATGTAGGTTGCAATAGGTACTGGGAGATGAAGAAGCTTGCACAGGATAGAGTAGCATGGAGAGCTGCATCAAACCAGTCTCAGGACTGAAGACCACAACAACAACAACAACATGACAGTGCACCTTGTCATAAAGCAGCATCTGTGAGACTATCGTGAAATGGACTGTCTGCCGGGAGTTCCGAGCTGAACCCAATGGAACGCTTTTGGGATGAGCTAGAAAGTCGACTTCGCTAATGAACACAGCGTTCAACATCAGTATCTCCTCTGGCCTTGGTTCTTACGGAAGAATGGCCGGTCATTCCTCCACACACTTTCAGACACCTCATTGAAACTGTGCCCAGCAGAGTTCAAGCCACCAAAAGGCGAAGAGTGGACAAAACCTATATTAATATCTGCCAGTAGATGACCGCATACTTTTGATCAATGCATGTCATCTGCAGAGCTTTACGAACTGCCCAGTCAGTCAGCAAGAAAAGGTTATGCATCCAAAATAGCATAACGGCTCATACATGCGAAATATCCACGTCTACATCTGCACTCTGCGAAACACTGTGTAGTGTGTGGCAGATGGCATTTTTTATTGTGCCATATGTTAGAATCCCTTCTCGTTCCATTCACGTATGGGGAGTAGGAGGAATGACAGGTTGTACGCCTCTCTGCGAATGCCTGATTTTATCAGCGCGATCTCTGTACGAGATACTTACACAGGGTGTTCAGGAATATTCGTAGTTTCTGCCATGAAAAACAACTCCTGAAGTTTTCCGAGTATGTTTTCACGAGGTGTGTGGTGTTTTCCTTTGTGTGACCACCTATTAAGATTCATTAATATTCACGTTAAACTGTCTCGCCATTCAAAAAGGCCAGTGACCATAGCTTCTCCCTACTTTGCATGCACTCGATGTTTCTTCTTGTCCAGTCTCAAGTGGATGCCATACACTCGACCAGCGTTCTAGGATAAGTCATACAAGTGTTTCGTATGCAACCTCTTTCTATACGTCTGGAGTTCCCCAGTATACTATCATTTGCTATATCTACAACTCAGCGTAGAAGGTCGTTCCTATTCATATACGCACACTTTGATACACTCAAACACGCGCCAGGCAATGTAAGTGTAGCACAAATTGAGAGGGAGCAAAATAAACTCCTCGGGCTGAGAGGGTATGTGATGTTGTATCAGTGATTACAATATCGAGTCAAACTTATAAATAACTTGACGGTATGACCCCAGTTATAAGTACGACGTTGCATCCCCTGTGGCATGGAGGCATGCACTGATTCGGTTCGGAATGGTGTTATGAAGCCATTTTACTCTCTCTAGAGGCAAACTGGCCCAAAACTGTAGCAACTGGTTCTCGATATTCTGGTCGCTGACACTGGGACGGAACTGACGTGCGAGCTGGTCCCTGGTTCCATCAGGGACAGATATGGGATCCTGTCCTCAATAGGTAGATAAATATATATTCAGCGATCACAGGCCCTGCCTCCATTCCTTCCTGTTTTGTGCCCGGTTCCACCAGATGTCTTCAATTCACAGGGCTGCTAGGTCCTTTGCCAGGTCGTCCATCAAGCGCTGCCTTGGTCGTCCAATGGGGCGTTTGGTTTTTGGTTTCCCCGCTAGTGCCATCTTCGCCTGTTTTCCATCCTGCATACGGGCTACATGGCCCACCCATTGTATTCTTTTGCTCTTTATCTTCTGCAGGATAGTTGGTTGTCGCATCAGAAGGTAGAATTCCTCGTTTTTCATCCTCCTCCATTCTCCATTATCTAATACTGGTCCCCATATCTTCCTCATTAGTCTTCTTTCAAATATTAATAGTTTTTCTCTTTCTCGCTTAGTCACGCTCCATATTTCTGAACCGTACATTATTGCTGCGCATACCACTGTGTTGTAGATTTTCATCTTCGTGTTCACTGAGATCGATTTAGAGACAAGCGTCTCTCTGAGGGTATTCATGCATTTCGTTCCCACTGCTATTCTTTCCTTGATGCCCTTTTTATGTTATTGTCCGTGGTAAACCACGATCCCAAGTATTTGAATTGGTTTACTCTCTTGAACCTCTTGTCATCTATCTCAAGAAATTCTATCTGCTCTTGTCTTCTTCCTAATTGCATGAACTCTGTTTTGTCTCTATTCACTTTGAGCCCTACCTCTATAGGACTACCTCAAAATCATGCAGACAGTTTACAAAGAAACATGTCAAGTGTGGAGTATTGCCCTGTTGAAAAATGGCACCACGATATTGCCGCATGAGAGGCAATACGTAAGGAAGGAAGTCTGTGACGTATCGTCGTGCCGTCAGAGTTTTCTCAGTCACTACCATCCCGTGACATGAAGTCACACCCAATGACTCCCCCCGTCGTGACGCCAGGAGAACACCGCTGTGCCTGTCCAAAACATTGGAAGACTGGAGCCTTTTGGAAGACTGGGGCCTCTTCCCAAGTCTTCGTCATACTCGCCGAAGATGATTATCCGGGCAGAGCAGAACAGTGGTTCACCACTGAACACAACACGAAGCCATTCACCAGCAGTCCGTGCTTACCCGTACGGCATCACTACAAAACAGTCTTTTGTGTTGTGGTGTTAATGGCAGCCTACGCATGGGATTGTAATTCCCTCATTCACTTCTGCTGGTCTCCGACAAATGGTGCGGATTGACACAGAATGTCGCAGAGATTCCATTTCATGTTCTCGGATGTCAGTAGCAGATCTGAAGGGGTTACGATGCCCTTGCTGCACATTACATTCCTGCCGATGGTGTGTACTCTTTGACACTGACATCCGACCAAGTCTTCAGGTTGCTTCACTTTTCTCTTACTGGTTCCCACTGCTCCAAGGTTAAAAATTATTCATAATGGTAAAAGCAAAACTGCAACTATTTAGTCTAGTACATCTGCAACTTTGACCGGACATAATTTCGTCAGATATAACTGTATAATCTTTGAAAAGCCTGAAACTGCAATTAATGCTATCTGTTGAGTCATTAGTGTATAACATGAACAGCAAAGACACTGTTGACTTCCCTGGGGTACATAAGAAGTTTACTTCAACATACAGCCTCTCTCCTTCTCAGTAATAGTTGAATGTCCGAACACTTATCGAGTTCCACTGCAGGCGTGTAAGCAATTTCAGGTGTCTTTCCACTGTATGAGTAAAGTTTCTTGGCGTCTTCAAAGGGCAGCTGACTATACTACCATAAGCACGAAGAATTCTCATCACCTAATGGATTACAAAAGAGAATCCTGAACACTTTACAGCAAAATGACGAAATAATAAAGAGAGGAAGTTGACATTTGGGTGATAATCTTTCCTCATCCTTTCATCGGAATCGCCCGTGACCATCAGAAATAAATGGCTTACGGCCTTGCACGAAAAACAATATACCACAAACTGTCATCGTGGAAAAGGTTAGTCGGTGTGAGTTGACTACTATCTACTTAAAGATCCTGAAGAGTACGAGACGAATCAGTTTCTTTCATCGTTCATTGAATAACTATATACTATTCAAATTCATATGATTTATCCCTGTTGGCCAAACGATACTATATATTTACAGACATTTTGTGTCATGATGAAAATAATTGCTCTTAATGTCGCACACATTCACTGCTCTCCACGCCGGAATGTCTTATCCCCAACTCGTATTACATATTTGCGAATTGCCTACGCACACAGCAAAAAAAAAAAAAAAAAAAAAAAAAAAAAAAAAAAAAAAAAAAAAAAAAAAAAAAATACGGCGTAAAAGCGTGTGATAATATGTTATCGCATATCTCTGAGAACAAGCTACAAATAAATTGTTGTTGTTCTGAACATGGTATGCACTGAAATTTCCAACGTATTTGCTCTGTCACTGGTGTGCAATCCGCTGCAGCAAGCTGTCTCGTATATTCGAATTATTGACAAGTTAAATATTATATCTGAACTGGAGAATGGAGCGAATAATATCGACGGGCAACACTCTAATTTAAATAGTGCCGAACATCGGCTTCGCTTCGTTGACGATTCTTTCTTTACTTTTATAAGTTGTAGCACTTCGTGTGCTGTACAATGGTTTCTTGTTTAATAACACTAACAAAAAGTAGTGATAAACTGACGTTAATTTACTCTACTACAGGAAAAATAGGTAGTGACTCATATTATACGGGTGAGCCAACTGTGGAATATTATACGTCTATTATTTGTTTCTTTTCTAGTGGGCCCGCAGCATACTTGAGGTCGAAGAACGACATATTTTTATTTTTTGGTAGAGTCGCACTATTTATTTATTTACTTGTATTGATACAAGTTACAGACGAGCCCATTTTGCCATTATAAAGCTTACTGCGAAGATTTCGTAGTAGGTAAAATATTTCTGGAAGGGTGTCATCTTGCTTTCAACTGTCAGAATTTTATTTTACGACTGCAATTTCGGCATTAAGCAATTTTCAAGCATTTACAAAACACAATACAACGTAATGAAAACAATTTGCAGAGGTGTTAACGGTAGGTACAACCAATCTTATAGGTTGTTGACATCCATACACCCTATTTACAAGATTCTGACATACAGGTTTACGTTAGGCAGGCATAACGACATAATATGTACATCAAAGAATTGTGAAACTCATGTAAGGTATTAATTCCAATAGACAATGTCTGAAGCACAAAGTGATTCCCAAATATGTTTGTGTTCTGATAAATTCGAAACGTAGTGTTGCAAAACATTGTAAAAATCATGTAGTGAACGACTCTGGATAAAATATGAAATACGTGACAGACTTAAACATAAGCAAGAGTTCAATAGAAAACTGTATCTGTGCCATACGACATCAGGAAGAGAAAGTAGTCCGCTACGGTTCGACTCCGTTTATGAATTAATTCACGAATGCAAACAAATTATTAGTAGTGAAGTGGGGACAAGACATGCTTGTAAGCTGGACAAATTAAGGTACCTGCAGGCAAGTAATACTACTTTTGGATTTGATCACGCTGAATGCAATTTCAAATTTTTAAAGCCAAGCTAACTAATACCGCCCTACCTATAGCTGACATGAATATTTTAGATAAAGGGTTAAAGTACAATGCAGCACCAACCATGAACGATAGTGCTGTAAAAAACATTATTGCTAACACAGAAGAGCTCTAGATATGTGCCAGTTACCGGTCCATGAAGAAAACGGAATTACTAACACAGTTGCTAGTATTATTGCAGAACAAATAAAACCCAACAAAGAGAGGAACACTAATAAGATCAAAGATAATTTTACCATATGTGAAATTAACAACAAATAAAGCTATTTTCCAGAAAGGAGATAAGGACACTCGTGTGTTTATTATAAATGGGAATGATTATGTTATTGAGGTACATAATTTTATTGCTACTAATAAAATGAAGAAACTGAATAGAGATCCTACTAACAGATTCAATGCTTTAATCAGGAGCACTTTAAAAAGTGTAATTTCATCCAAACAAAGAGGGAAGACAATGAATGTTTGGTCATGAACCCACGAACACCCACACTCCGTGCTCAACCTAAGGTCCATAATATCATATATCCGATATGCCCTGTAAAGAATTGTATTGGTAGTCATCCATACAGAATTAGTAAGAAACGTAATACTATGATAAAAAATATCATACTTTTGAAACAGACTACAAGTTTAAAATGCCATTGATGTAGCTACCCAAATTAAAGAAATACCCCATACCTAAAAAAGGAAAATTTGTTCCATTTGATATAGTAAATCTATTTAATAATATTCCAATAATAGAAATCATTGACATTTCAAAAACAGAACCTACTCAAACACAAAAAAATTGGAGTAGCTGAAACAGGAAATTATTGAGTTGCTACAGTTGATCTTATCTTTCAACTATTTTAAAGATGAGTATGTACTCACAACCAAACGGTGTTGCTATGGGCAGCTGTGTTGCTAGCACACTGGCAGATGTTTCTATAAATCATATAGAGAACCAGTTCTTTGAAAAATTTACTGGTACGTCTAGTCAGATTTTATATTACAAAAAGTATTTAGAGGATGCTCTTGTTCTTTTCAATGACACAGTTGCTGAAATCGATGGTATGCTTCCACAATATAACAGTGTACGTCCAAAAACTGTTTTTACTGTGGAGTTAGAAAAATCAACAGTCAATTAATTTCTAGATATGATAATAAAGAATGGCAATGTTGCCCACAAATTCGGAATATTTCGGAAACCAACCTGCTCTGACAGCATAATCTACAACATTTGGTGCCACCCAGAAATGCATAAGAAAGCCTTTTTTCACTGTTTGACCAACAGAATCATTAACCTCCCATTATAACAGAAAGAAATTACCGAAAAGTTGTGTATAATAAAACATTTAGCACTAAACAACAGCTACAGTGCTGATAAGGTAGATAAAACGTGTACTACTAAATTACATAACAAAAGCAACAATATCGATAAAGAAATAACATTAACAGGAGAAGCAGAACCAGAAAAAACGAAATGCACTGATTTACTTTATTATGGTGCCATATCATATAGAATAGCCGATAATTTTCGTAAAAGTAATGTACGAATCAGGTACTGCACGAATAGCAAAGTAGGGACAATAATAATCAGGCACAGATCCCACGAAACAAAGCTATTTATACACTCCGGGATTCATAAATCCAAATGTGATGAATGTGAAAATTTCTGTGTGGGGCAAACAGGTTCCACCAGATTCAGAGAGTACACAAATATAAGCGAAAATTACGTTGTTCTCTCTGCCTAACATAAACCTATACTTCGAAATCTTGTAAATACAGTATATGAATGTCAACAAACTACAAAATTGGTTGTACCTACTGTTGATCCCTCTATAAGTTGTTCTCGTTACGTTGTATTGTGTTTTGTAAATGCTTGAAAATCTCTTAATGACGAAATTGTTATCGTGAGATAAAATTCTGACAGCTGAAAGCAAGATGACAACTTTTTAAAAAAGGACCCATATCACAAAAAAGTGAGGTATCATATTGTTCCTTACGTCTATGTCAGTCTACGTGTATGCTTACGTCTTAGCCGGTTAAGGTGATCCATGTTGCGTCCTGAAGTGTAAATAATGTCGGCTGTCTTTTTATTATGTTATGATCACGTTATTTGTGTATACTTCTATTTGCGATATCCTGATAAAATTATTTTTGACAGCCTTTTCGACATTTGCTAATCCAGCGTTGCGACATATTAGCAATGGAACTTTTGTTTCGTGGAAAGTCAGTGATTAAGTCTGATTTTTCAGAGATATTGTTTTGTGGTTTTTGCAGACATGATATTTGTTCTGTTGTTTTGTGTTTATCATCGTGTAACTTGTCTCACTACCAATAAATAAATATTTAGTGCAAGCCTGTACTAAAAAATAAAAATATGTCTTTCCATTTATGTTTTGTACATTGCACTCTCATGTGCTGGCACCATTTGCGACAGTAGAACAAATTTAGCAGAAATATTTCCAATGACGATCATACGGATGTATTTCTATTAAAATTACTTATTTCGCCGCTATGACGACATGATCTGTAACTGGGAATTATTCGTCTCGTGTCCTGTCTTGGATCTCATACTATCAATCTTTCCGCTTCCTTCGAGCGACTCGTGGAGCAACAACTTTAATTGGTTCAATAGGATGTCAGTAAGGGTCAACAGCAGCCCGAGTACTGAAGGCAGAAAACAAGATTCTCTTTCGTCACGACAAGAAACTGTGAAATAGACTGTGAGAAGACTCAGTCTGTGACCAACATAATTACCATCACTCTGCCGGCCGCTGTGACCGAGCGGTTCTAGGCGCTTCGGTCCGGAACCGCGCTGTTGCTAGGGTCGCGGGTTCGAATCCTGCCTCGGGCATGGTTGTGTGGGATGTCCTTAGGTTAGTTAGGTTTAAGTAGTTCTAAGTCTAGGGGACTGATGACCTCAGATGTTAAGTCCCGTAGTGCTTAGAGCCATGTATCATCACTCGTTTCTGCGTTTCTGTACGATAACTAGACGCTGAAAGAAACCGCGTATGGAGCAACGGTCGCATATGTGTCTGATGCATGGTAATGCGTCATTGAAACTCTGAACAACTTGAATTGGCCGATGTAGATGTAACTTTTATATTTAAAAATTAATAACTTCTAAATGTCTCTAGTATTGGTAACAAATAAAGAGTCCACTGACAGACACTGGCCACCGCTATCGAAAGACGATGCCAGATTCACATAAAATAGGTACAGTTTGAATCATCAGTAGAAATATTGATTCCTATTATTAAAAGCCTCATGCGAGTGAAAAGTAATTTGTAACACAATAAGAATAGAATTAGCATGGGACAATATATCTTACAATCAATCTATAGATGTGCAATTCTTCGTAATAACTGATTAATCATAATGGTATGCATATACAAGGCACACTGAGACTACACGCAGATCAGAGGCCACACGCAAGATTTACATGTGAGTCGCAATGAAGCTGACAGATTGCAACGTATCAGAGGTATTAGCCTGTAAGCAAGAGTTGTGCGCCATATTTAAATGTGTAGTTTTTAATAGTAATATGAACAACAAATGCATATTGTGAGTTGTGCAGCTGCGCGGAATGGCCGCGCGGTTTAAGGCGCCATGTCACGGATTGTGTGACCCATCCTGCCAGAGGTTCGAGTCCTCCCTCGGGCATGGGTGTGTATGTTGTTCTTAGCATAAGTTGGTTTAAGTAGCGAGTAAGTCTACGGACCTATGACCTCAGCAGTTTGGTCCTAAAGAAATTCACACACATTTCAACATTTTGAAATGTGCAACAGCAAATTCATGGGTGTTAAAGGACTGTAGTCATATTGGCCAGGTTCAGTCCGTTTTACGCGCTCGTAGAGGCAAGACCTGCAAGGATGTGCGACAAATCAGTCGCCTCTAAAAGTGTTAGAAGGTTTTCGTAAGGATCTGTAAAATTTCTTTGTTTCCTCGTGGACTAAGAAAAGTTTACTACTCTAAGCTGGAGCGTGATGTTGACGACAATAAATTCTAGAAAATTCGTACATTCCTAAAATTTTCTTATTGAGACTAAAGGACCTTTGATGATTTTCGTGGAACACCAAATTATTTTCAAAAAGTACAGCACTTATAACTCGAACACTGAACAGCAGTTAAAAGAGAAATCAAATAAAGTTGTCGTTGCACGCACACCATTAAGGCACATGTACAATACACATTTCGTTTAGTACGCTGCAGGCAAGATTTGTTGATGATGTTTATTTTCCCCTAGCCATATTCTACGTGTAATTCAATAAACTATCAGAAAATATAAGAATAGAAATAGGACGACGCGACGGATGTGTGGCCGCCCTCAGGGCAACACTCACGAACATTAAAGCTGGCTAGACACTTTTATTAAGCCATTGCACCCAAGGATTGTATTATATGGTCCCATTTCGTCTATGAATGTTTATTTCATAATTCTTCAGTAAAGTAAAAAATGTTGTTGGAAATGCATCGATAGCAAATGAGTAAAGGTAAACCTCCAACTATAGTAACTGGGGAAAAATGAGTATTCCTGTTTGTGACAGAAAAAGCAAGCCTTAAGAGGCTTTATCCTTTCCTTCTAAAAATAAATACCCTCTTGATTGCATAACCTATCGTCGTTTTACCGTATTGTCACCTTCTGCCTGTCCGCCCCTGGTAGCTGAGTGGTCAGCGCGATGAACTGTCAATCCTAACGGCCCGGGTTCGATTCCCGGCTGGGTCAGAGATTTTATCCGCTCAGAGACTCGGTGTTACGCTGTCCTTATCATCATCATTTCATCCTCATCGACACGCAAGTTGCCGAAGTGGCGTCAACTCGAAAGACTTGCACCAGACGAAAGGTCTACCCGACGGGAGGCCCTAGCCACACGGAATTTCCATTTCCATTACCTCCTGCCTAGCAGAAAGCCATATAAACATTCTAGCGTTGCAGATGTAACAAACAACTTTGATATTCGCATTAACAGAGTGCAATAGCAGTATCTGCAGTCACCTCGGGAGAAACAAAACAGTCCTTAAAGTGCAAGTTCCAAAGACTCTGTGCTATTTGCCATATCATTAAATGTAATAAATTTGAATATAGTGCACATCTTTCGCAAAAACTGCGAGCCTTAATGGGCTCTAACTTTATCGTAGAGATGTACACATCTCATGGTACTGAAACCTTTTATGAGCATAAGGTCGCAACTTTTAGCAACGCCTCCAGGAACCTGAAGCTGCCTTCGTTCTCTGACAGATCAGCATCCGCTTGGTAGAAAATAACTGGTTACTATCATACATAGCAGCCACACGTGATAGCCTAGTTGGTACTCCGCTATCTGAAGTCAATAACAGTGGCGTAACTAGGCTGGGACAACTGGGACCCTCGATGACGAAAGGCACCCAGGCACCCAAAATAAAGAAAAAGAAAATTTTAAAAATAAAAAGATAAACATATAAAAATCTCTTATGTCCTTTATCTATATCAAAGATCAGTCTGCATTAGGAATCAAAAGTCAGTGAACTGAATGCAGAGAACGAAAAGGTCGAGATGTGAGCAAATGTTGGGGGCAGGATTACAGCGGAGCATACGTCGTGAGTGGAGCACACAATGGCGTGAAAAAAATAAACAAGTTACAATTTAATTTATGACGATTTCCTGATATTGTCAGCTGTGTTAGACGCGATATCCGAATATAAAGACGGTTGTCATTCTTATTGCAGCAGTTTATTCTCCTAGATCGCTCAAAAATACTCAATGAATACTACCTTCAGTGAAATTAATCTCCATCTTCAGATCATTTGTGCAGAAAAAATTTGACAGAGTCAGTCCACTTCTTCGATTGATCGCATTAGTGGGACACAACTTAGGGAGACGATAATCCTTAATATCGTCTCTCGTCGTACAATAAGAGAATAGCTGTGCGAAAGGCGCTCCATAGTTACAAATAAAATACATGAGACGCGTATAAAATGTTTTCATGCTGTGTCCTTGTTGACATCTGATAGGCCCCACTCTATAAATGTTTTGGAGAGGTCCAGTGGTGTTACTCATGGCGTCATGGTGTGGGGAGCCATTCGGTATGATTTCAGGTCACGACTTATAACCCTACCACTACTATTGTAATTTAGTATACTTTTACCTAAACAACAAAAAAACCTGTCCCTTGTTGTCACGTATACTACACTACTGGCCATTACAATTGCTACACCAAGAAGAAATGCAGATGATAAACGGGTATTCATCGGACAAGTATATTATACTAGAACTGACATGTGATTACATTTTCACGCAATTTGGGTGCATAGATCCTGAGAAATCAGTACCTAGAACAACCACCTCTGGCCGTTATAAGAGCCTTGATACGCCTGGGCATTGAGTCAAACACAGCTTGGATGGCGTGATGCCCATGCAGCTTCAACACGATACCACAATTCATCAAGAGTAGTGACTGGCGTATTGTAACGAGCCAGTTGCTCGGCCACCATTAACCAGACGTTTTCAATTGGTGAGAGATCTGGAGAATGTGCTGGCCAGGGCAGCCGTCGAACATTTCCTGTATCCAGAAAGGCCCTTACAGGACCTGCAGCATGCGGTCGCGCATTGTCCTGCTGAAATGTAGGGTTTCGCAGGGATCGAATGAAGGGTACAACCACGGGTCGTAACACATCTGAAATGTAACGTCCACTGTTCAAAGTGCCGTCAATGCGAACATGAGGTGACCGAGACGTGTAACCAATGGCACCCCATACCATCACGACGGGTGATTCGCCAGTATGGCGATGACAAATACACGCTTCCAGTGTGTGTTCACCGTGATGTCACCAAACACGGGTGCGACCATCATGAACCTGGATTCATCCGAAAAAAATGACGTTTCGCCATTCGTGTACCCAAGTTCGTCATTGAGTACACCATCGCAGGCGCTCCTGTCTGTGATGTAGCGTCGAGGGTAACCGCAGCCATGGTCTCCGAGCTGATAGTCCATGCTGCTGCAAACGTTGTCGAACTGTTGGTGCAGATGGTTGTCGTCTTGCAAACGTCCCCATCTGTTGACTCAGGGATCGAGACGTGGCTGCACGATCCGTTACAGCCATGCGGATAAGATGCCTGTCATCTCTACTGCTAGTGATACGAGGCCGTTGGGATCCAGCACGGCGTTCCGTATTACCCTCCTGAACCCACCGATTCCATATTCTGCTAACAGTCATTGGATCTCGACCATCGCGAGCAGCAGTGTCGCGATACGATAAACCGCAATCGCGATAAGCTACAATCCGACCTTTATCAAAGTCGGAAACGTGATGGTATGCATTTCTCCTCCTTACACGAGGCATCACAACAACGTTTCACCAGGCAATGCCGGTCAACTGCTGTTTGTGTATGAGAAATCGGTTGGAAACTTTCCTCCTGTTAGCACGCTGTAGGTGTCGCCACCGGCGCCAACCTAGTGTGAATGCTCTGAAAAGGTAATCATTTGCATATCACAGCATCTTCTTCCTGTCGATTAAATTTCGCGTCTGTATCACGTCATCTTCGTGGTGTAGCAATTTTAATGGCCGGTAGTGTATATTCCAACAGAACAAATAGTAGTGTTACGGGAAAAGCCAAGTATAACCCTCTTAGTAAATTTCAGTTTACTTTGCAAATAAAGTACACTATGGGACGATGGCCCTGTTAATAGGAAAAGCTAATCAATAGAGTTACCCTTTCAACAGGATTTGACCGTGTGTTGTGTCTAACGGATAAGAAAATCAGACTATTCAATTCTTTTCCTAAGGTTTTACCCAGCGGTTAAATAGAAACGCAGTAGGAATAATATTATACTGAAGCTAGGACAACGTGGCTCCAACTTGATTTAGTGGCTTAAAACATTTACTAAAGTTCGTCAGCCTATCGAGGCGATGAAACAGTGAAGTATTTGGAAAAGCAGACGTATTAATTTTGCCTACTTTCTTCCTACTGTTTAATTTGGTCCTTCAAATTAAGTATTACTCCATGTAAAAAATATTGGTGCAGACACTGGAATTTCTTTTTGACTGCTATACCCTTATACATTACGTTTTTAAAAGCAAAAAATCCCAGTAGGTAACGTCAAGGAAGGTAAAAAAAATTGGCCAGGGGGGATCTATAGAAAAGCATTTTCTATAATAAAATACTTAAATACTAAAATATTTAAATACTAAAGTACACACTTTTTATACTGATCATTTCACTTCAAGAAAACCTTTCACCCTGGAATTTACTTTCAAAAGGTATTATTCTTTGAACTGACTATACATAGTCATTTACCAGATTGTAGTAACTTGGCTACACTCCGATTGAATTTTACTTAAGCAAACTTTTACTATAACATTTTGCAGTTGTTAAGAAAACACAAAAACAATTTAAATGGTGCCTCTTTATATTAACTTGGCACTTCATAAGTTTGTAAAATAGGATACTCGGATTCATCAAACACCAGGAAGGAACCCTATATAGGTGTATGATTATGATGAAATAACAGGGGAACCACTTTCTTTAAAGTTCAAGTATGTTTACTAAAACACAGTTTAAATTAATGTACAAAAGTAAATTTACTATAAAAAAGTCTTATCTGGTGGCTGTACGCTTGGGTGTAACGAAGAATTTATTTCATTTCCCTCACCACTTTTGGGCTCTTTACTTTTTTTATCAGGTGAAGTAGAATGAGAATGTCACGCAGCGTAAACATCAAGGTAAATCGATGGTTACACGGATAAATCACATTAAAGATTTAGTTGTAATATTGTAAGCAAAACCATCAGAGAAGAAAAATATATGTATTATCAAAGAAGAAAGAACGATTATGGTCTAATGTCCCGTCCATGACGATGTCATTAGATACGAAACACAAGCTCGAACTGGGGAACGAAGTCGGCCGCGCCCATTCAAAGGAACTGTTCAGACATATTCCATAAGCAATTTAGGGAAACCACAGAAAAACGAAATTTGGATGGTTAGACAGGGCTTTTAACCAGCCACTTCTAGAATAGCAGTATAGTGTTTCCAACGCATGCATTTTCAAGAAGAAATAATGTTTTCCAACAAAAAGGTAAAAACTACCATGAACATATTTAAAAAAATAATCTGTCAAGAAAAAAGGATCACTGAAATGCGGAAAATATTCTGTAAGCAAATAACGAAATGATCAAAGGAAGTCACAAAATTGTAGACACTGTCACTAAGTTTTTATGGAAGCGTCAGATAATTTAGGTTGAACACTTCCTTAATAAATAGATTACACTTCCCAAGAAAAGCGTTCCAAAATCCAAAACAAATTTAATAATTTTCAGTGCTTGCCTTTTTTCCCTTAAATACGAGTATTAGGCGGCATACGCAGATCAGTTGCCAGTGTTTGTTGCATAGTTCATTTTCCATAACAGAATTCTCCAGCAAAGTGGCGTTCCAAATATCGGTTTCAATTGCTTGGCAAATAATTTCTGCGTGGCGGGATCGATGAGAGCGGCGCCCGATTACGGGCGGCATTTCTGCAGAGACTGTTGGCACACTGTCAGCAACATACCGCCGTATGTGGGGTCCTGTATTGGGCGGACCTAAATTCTCTTAATAGATGTTGACGACAGATTCCTTGCATCGAAACAAAAACAAAATGTTTAGTAAATACGGGTTCTAAAATGCATAACGTAAGGGCTATGAGCACTTGCTCATCTTCGCTACTGTGAAACACATCTCTTCTATTGAACACGTGCTCATAGCTCGTAAGACATTAATGTTAGAGCACATGTTTACTTGATATTTTTTGTTTTGGTCCTTACTGCCTCCTTCCAAAATACGGAAAGTAAAGAGCTTCTTGTAGAAGAGATGTTTTTCGCAGTATCAAAAATGAACAATTCCTCGTAGCTCTTAAGGTATGCATTTTAGAGCCCATGTTTACTAGACTTGTTTTTTGTTTTGGTGTAAGGAACCTACCCTCAAAGTCTGTAAAGGGAATTTAGTTACACCCTGCATGAACTCATCATCGACGGGAATACTTGTTGTGTCAGACCAGGGGAACACAAGGCCGTAAGAGCTCATGAGCAAGTGATACTTACTATTGTACATTATTTTATCAGAGAGCTGAAACTGTATAGTGCAATGACAACTCTAGTGTCAGTCATTTGATAGTCACATATTGTGTCCTGTAACTGTGCTGTGTTTTGTGTACGGTGATCTATTTGTTTACTTGTCTAATAAAGCTTGTTTCATCCAAGTTCTTCTAAGCATGTATTCCGACAATTGTGTGACGATGGAGAAGCTAACAAAGGCCTGCATCATACTCTGCAACATTTCCAAAACGTCAGGATCATAAAATCGTAATTTTTTTTCTGATTAAAAATGGTATGGTCAGTTACATCTTTTTTGTATGATTCAGTTTTTGACAGTTGTAATAGGCGTTACTCCAATAACTGTATTTGTTGCTTTCTGAAAACTAAATGATTTCGCATTAGGAAGTATGGATTACAGGCAAAAATATCTTTAATTCCCTGTGGTCATATATTTGCTTTACATTATTGTTTCAAATTATAATAGGAGGTCTTTTTACGCAAAGTACAAATTACTCTGTGAATCAATCTTGGTATGGTTTAGCGTTGCCAATCGTACGATCTGGATCATATTATACATGTACTTTAATATAACATTTTGCATTAACATACGATCCACGCTTCAGATCGAACGTATATTGTACAGTCTTATGAAACGCTTATTATTGTTAAGATTTCAGCTTTTTTATTATTTTAATTTATATGATTTGTTTAGCTTTTGTCAATTTTTTTTACAAATACGATTTGAGCAGCCTACATGCCAGTCTGTCCAGCTGCGCGATTCCCCAGTTTCACTACGCTGCAGTTGCATAAGTCAGCTTAAGTTATTCCCCGAGATGAAGCCCTTGGGGAATTCGCCATATTGACTGCTTTGCATACTACGCAGTGCTCTTTTATAATCGAAAACGATTACTATTAACTTGTTGGCTCAGGTGAGGGCAGTGAGCGATTTATAATGTGTTAAACAGTGCAAAACTGTGTCCATCGACAGAGAAGACAGTGAAAGTGGTCCTAGTACTCCCAATAAATGTACAACGGCCGCGTTTAAACATAAGAGGCGAAAACAAAAATATAGAAAAGTCTGGGGATCTAATCCCGAATTTAAAGGTTGGTTGTGCGCTGATAAATCAAACTCAGAAAGGGCTAGATACAGAATCTGTAACATAATTTTTGTGTCTGGATCAGGATGTGTTAAGAAACATTCTAAAAGCGAAAATCATTTCAAAAAGGTGAAGGTGGTGTCATCTAAAAGCCAGACGATTTTTAGTAGACTTGTGAAATCAGCTGCTACTGAAGTGTCTTTAAATAATCAGGCTCACATTGCTGAAATTAAACCGGCAGGATTCGTGGCAGAACACAATCTTCCTTTCTGTGCTGTAGATCACCTGGGTGGCGGAGTTGAGAATTGCTTTCCTGATTCTAAAATAGCCGACGCTACCTTAAACGTTCTCAGGTCGTAAAGATCGTGATAGGAGAGAGCCATAAGAACGGACTTGCAGAAAACTGAGACAAACAAAATTCAGTGTTCTTACTGTTGAGTCAGTCAGACGTAGGCCCTGTGGAAACGACGTGTGCCGTGGTTAGATGTTTTGATAAAGACACAAATAAAACTGAAAGTAAATTCTGGAATCTTTGTGGAATTTTTCAGCAGAGTGAATGTAATAAGGCTAACGAAGGTGCAACACGTAAAAATCTTTATCCTAATCTAATGCTTTCATTTGCTGAGTGTAATGTTTCTGGAAACAATATTATAGGATTTGCTTCTGATGTTTGTAATTCTATGATGGAGTCAAGAAACTCTGTTGCTAGGTTAAAAGAAAAATATCCTGGACTAATTATTCTCAAATGTATATGCGACTTGCTTCACATATGTGCCAGTGAATCTTGTAAATGTCTTCCCAGACGTTGTGAAGACCTAGCTAGGGACATTCATAACCATTTTAAAGCAGTGCTAGATTTGAAAAGTTGTTAGATATCAAAATTCATAAACTGTTGCATCCATCGCAGACAAGATGGCTATTTTTGCAGGCTGTTGTAGTGAGAATTTTAGAACAGTTGAATGCTTTGCGTCAACATTTTGATTAAATACCTTAAGAAGAGGCTGGTCGCGGCAAAAGAAATTCATCAATCTCTCAATGAACATTTTTTAAAATTATTTTATTTATTTTTGACGTACATTTTATCGAAATTCACTGATTTATATAAGTATTTCGATAGTGGTTGTTATTATTGACTTACATGAAAAGATGGTAGAAGGGTACAAGGAAATGTTGCTTTGCTACATGGACCGACAGTATGTTTTTTGCGAAACATATTTAATTTTTATAAATTATATCCTAACGAAAAACTTAAAACTCAATAGCGTTAAAATGTGGAGAAGTTAACGTGAAATAAACGGACGCTGCTATTTTTATGTAGTACCAGTATAAAACCCCGGCCGGGGCCGGCCACGATTTCTCCCCAATGCACTGCAACTATCATTATAGCACTCTAATTCCGTTATCCTAGACGATAAGCATGTAAGTGAGAGAAGTTTAGAAAAGGACTGAAATTATGCTTGAAGTCGCTAAGTGCTTTCATTGCGAAATACTGGATGATTATAGGATAAATAATTTGCGCTCCATTTTAAGCATAAGTGCGTTTTTTACGCATCTCATTGTTTCTGATGTCATATCTCCTTATCTATTGGCTGTACAGTGTTATTAAGTTGCAGGTGCATTCAGTGATACTATGTATTTGCAAAATGTGTGGCGAATGGCATTAATAGTAAAAGAAATGATAAATTTAAACGTCACGCCTGACGTTGATGTTTTACTGCAAGCCAATGTAAGCAGAAATTAGCTTTTGATACGTCTAAGAGTCTACCACGTCATACCCCCCTGAAGTATGTGCCGTACAGTGATATAATTTTGCAGGTACATTCAATGACTTAAGTATGAACTGTCCGCAAAGTGTGTTAGAAATAGCATTAGTAGTAAAGAAGTGAAAGATTAAAACGTCATGGCAGGTGCCGAAGTTTGACCCCACGAACAGCAAAAATGTAGTAAGCGGTTAACTTTTTTCCTTCCACCATTTTGTAGGTGCTGTCAGCAAGGAAGAATTTCGTAAAGGTTTGAAGCTGTATGCAAAGTTTGTTGGAAACTGCTAAGTGTTGCCATTTTCGAGTAGTGGATGAACAAAGTTCGTATATTTGAGTGCCATCAGCTTAAAGACAAATACTTAGTTTCTAATTTTAATCCTATCTTATCGTGTTAATACTCTTAATGAGTAGATCACAGTAGCATGCTAATTTTTTTTAAAATTTGATCAATAATCACGCGAAATATTGAAAATGAGCTTTTTTTGCCCCTTAACGCCGCTGGATAGGCCACCTGCAACAAAAATTCCAGGCTGGACATCCAAAAACGGATTTTGTATAATGTAGTTATGTTACGACCCCTTGACGAAATGTACGCTAATTTCGATGCAATTATGCGATCCAGTAACGCTGAAAGGTTGGCAACGCTGGTATGATTTTATATATGGTTTGTCATTTTACAAATTTCGGAATTACAACGGGTAGTTACACATTTTAAATTATGACCGACAATCATGTGGATAAGGTGTAACGTGCAAAGTGTAAATTAATCTGCAACTGAATCTTAGAATTCTAAATGTAGAAGGGTAGTCATGGGGCTAAAGTGCGGTATTGGATGCCCTCCCCCATTCCGCTCCCACACCTTGTTGTGGAGAGGCTGACCTGTAGGAAAGCCCAACGTTTACGTTCATCCTTATCTAACTGCACTTTTCCGTATTTAACGCACGTTTCGTCATAAAAAGTAAAACTGTAAGATAAATTCAGAAAACGTGTATTAGATAATGGGCAAGTCTCCAAGTGTTTCGGTAAAAAAAATAAACTACGAAAAATGTAAGGGGTCTCTGCTACGTAACTTTGCAAAATTTGGCTCTATATGTAACTATATGTAAGCAGGGTAATCTTTTCATGAGAAAGACTGTCATTTCAATAAACTTACGATCAACCAATAACTTCATTGTATATTCGACTGCTTGCATGGTTCCAATACACGCTTTGTGGGGCGTTGACACGGTGCTCAGTGCAAAAGAGTTTTTGCTTTGAATGTGAAATGAATGATACGATAAATCGAAATTAACGTAATCTTGCTATACAACGTTCGTCTCTGAAATGAATGTTATTCTTTGAAATTTTTGTGTAGAAAAGGTTGTACTAAAACAGACGAAAATGTATCCTAAACTAAATTTTACAGACCGTATCTTTTACTTGTACATGCTCGGCCTGTGACCATCTGGGATTACAGGATTTAAATGAAAGCTGCTGACACTCTCAAGAGACGGCGTATATAAAGTATTAGTGTGCCATACACAGAGTAAATATTGTTAATAAACGGTAAGAGACACAATTTCGTAATTTTCTTACACACTATCACGTACTACGCCCCTTTCTTTTGACTTCCGAAAACCTGGCGAAGGCTTGTTCGATTTGCTTCACTCTGGTCGGGGTGTTGCCTCTGTATGGCACTCTACTTCTTTGGCTGTCGCTCTTTTCACTGTCGGTGATTCAACACTATCGCCACCACCACTTGTTTTACTGGCTTTACGTCTTTCTCTTATAACGAATTTATCTATCTTACAACATAAGTTAAAATACGTATCGAGTACCACAATAATAAAAAGAAATTGAATGGCGATAGTTTAAAAATCAGTTCAGAAATAAAAAGATTGTGATGTGATACTTTGAATAAAGAAAACGAATCGGCGCATAGCAGTCACGAAAACACGGGGTGTAAGAAAAATTACGGCACAAACTGCAGGACACTTTCCTCTCAAGTAGAAGAAGAAATTATGTTATATGAACCTGGGGTCTGGAAACGCTTTGTTTCCATATTACAACTCATTTTCTCCATCTCATTAATCATGGGAAACACAGACGAACAGAATGCACCAGCATACCACATAGTGGTCTTTTTCACAGGAGATGTTGAATATGTTCAGTCTGATCTCTTTGAAGTGTCGCTTCATCTGTGAACAGTACCGTTGCACTAAAATTAGCGTTCACTCTTCGTTGAATAAACCATTCACAGAAGAGTACCCGTGCAGGATGATCAGCTGCTGATAGTACCTGCTCCCGCTGTAAATCTACATCTACATCCATACTCCGCAAGCCACCTGACGGTGTGTGGCGGAGGGTACTTTCAGTACCTCTATCGGTTCTCCCTTCTATTCCAGTCTCGTATTGTTCGTGGAAAGAAAGATTGTCGGTATGCCTCTGTGTGGGCTCTAATCTCTCTGATTTTATCCTCATGGTCTCCTCGGGAGATATACGTAGGAGGGAGCAATATACTGCTTGACTCGTCGGTGAAGGTGTGTTCTCGAAACTTCAACAAAAGCCCGTACTGTGCTACTGAGCGTCCCTCTTGCAGAGTCTTCCACTGGAGTTTATCTATCATCTCCGTAACGCTTTCGCGATTACTAAATGATCCCGTAACGAAGCGCGCTGCTCTCCGTTGGATCTTCTCTATCTCTTCTATCAACCCTATCTGGTACGGTTCCCACAGCGGTGAGCAGTATTCCAGCAGTGGGCGAACAAGTGTACTATAACCTACTTCTTTTGTTTTCGCATTGCATTTCCTTAGGATTCTTCCAACGAATCTCAGTCTGGCATCTGCTTTACCGACGATCAACTTTATATGATCATTCCATTTTAAATCACTCCTAATGCGTACTCCCAGATAATTTGTGGAATTAACTGTTTCCAGTTGCTGAACTGCTGTATTGTAGCTAAATGATACAGGATTTTTCTTTCTATGTATTCGCAGCATATTACACTTGTCTGCATTAGGATTGAGTTGCCATTCCCTGCACCATGCGCCAATTTGTTGCAGATCCTCCTGCATTTAAATGGTGGGGATACAGCTGGTCCTCGTGTAACACTCACCAGACAGTCATGTAGTCAACATTCAGTGTTGCAAAAAAAAAAAAATGGCTCTGAGCACTATGGGACTTAACTACTGTGGTCATCAGTCTCCTAGAACTTAGAACTACTTAAACCTAACTAACCTAAGGATATCACACACAACCATGCCCGAGGCAGGATTCGAACCTGCGACTGTAGCGGTCACGCGGTTCCAGACTGTAGCGCCTATAACCGCACGGCCACTCCGGCCGGCATTCAGTGTTGCAGCTACATGTCTTGTACTAACACTAGGGTCGTCGTCAAGAGCATGCAGAACAGCCGTTTCCACTGCGATGTCCTCCTCCTTCCAGGCCTCACCCGGTCGCGAGGATACGACGACTCCACCCACTGGAAACCCCTTTCTTGTACCATGCGGCCGTATACGAAAACCGCTACGCAGCAGCGGCGCTTCGCGACTGACTTTGGGAGGTGTGCTTCAGCCTCGTCCGTGTCGGCGCCGCCCATGACGCTACATTGACATGCAGCATCTTTGCGGTGGTGGACTGCTAGCGTGAAGCTGGTCTATGAACGTTGACACCGCAACATACATACGTATCAAGACACTTCTACGGTTAAGGACAGCAGCATGGGGAAAAAACATAACTAATGAGTCTCTCTTTCTCGAAACTTTCCTGTCACTTTTATTGCTTTCACAGGGGTAGTAGAGCTGTGTACTTTCAAGTTATGTATACAAAAAAGAAAAAAGAATCAGTGGGTGATCGGAACAGAAAAAGGGAAGATGGTGGGAAACAGTTACCCATAAAGAAACGCACACACACACACACACACACACACACACACACACACACACACACACATAAGGTAGCCGGCCGGAGTGGCCGTGCGTTTCTAGGCGCTACAGTCTGGAACCGAGCGACCGCTACGGTCGCAGGTTCGAATCCTGCCTCGGGCATGGATGTGTGTGATGTCCTTAGGTTAGTTAGGTTTAAGTAGTTCTAAGTTCTAGGTGACTGATGACCTCAGAAGTTAAGTCGCTTACTGCTCAGAGCCATTTGAACCATTTTTTTGCTCAGAGCCATTTGAACCACACATAAGGTATGTTACCAGTGGTCGAGCCTATTCGCCACATTTCATGCGCTCGTCAGCTTCGGTTAAGTGATGTAATTCCCCTGACACGGCCTCGTCAGGGTCCGAGTACCCACTTGAGACTCCACCACTGCCGTCTATGCCTTCTATATGACTCGACTCCAAACTGCCCCCTTCCGCACTTCCATGTGGTACACACCGAATCTCTTCGCCTCCACTCCCAGAGAGGCATGTCTCAACCTCCACCTTCATTCTTGGCTTAGTACTGGCTTGCCATCTGGAGTTTTCATTTTCATGTACACACATAAAAAAAGTTTGCGTCACCTCGGTTCAGAGAGTTTCGGAACCTGTATAGAAAACTGCAATAGATATCAACATAAACATCATTTCCGCCCTTTTTATTCCTCCAGAAACCCCCACACTGCAAATTGTACAACCATACAGCGAGACCTTCAGAGGTGGTGGTCTAGATTGTTGTACACACCGGTACCTCTAATATCAAGTAGCACGTCCTCCTGCATTGGTGCATGCCTGTATTCGTCATGCCAACCTATCTACAAGTTCATCAAGGCACTGTTGGTCCAGATTGTCCCACTCCTCAACGGCGATTCGACGTAGATCCCTCAGACTGGTCGGGGGGTCACGTCGTCCATAAACAGCCCTTTTCAATCTATCCCATGTATGCTGGATAAGGTTCATGTCTGGAAAACATGCTGGCCACTCTAGTCGAGCGGTGTCGTTATCCTAGAGGAAGTCATTCACAAGATGTTCACGATGGTGACGCGAATTGTCGTCCATCAAGTCGAATGCCTCGCCGATATGCTGCCGATACGGTTGCACTATCGGTCGGAGGATGGCATTCATGTATCGTACAGCCATTACGGCGCCTTCCTTGACCATCTGCGGCGTACGTCGGCCCCATATAATGCCACTGCAATACAGCAGGGAACCTCCACCCGTCTGCACTCGCTGGACAGTGTGTCTAAGGCGTTCAGCCTGACCGGGTGCCTCCAAATACGTCTCCGACGATTGTCTGGTTGAAGGCATATGCGACACTCATCGGTGAAGAGAACGTAATGCCAATCCTGAGCGGTCCATTCGGCGTGTAGCAGGGCCCATCCTTACAGCACTGCATGGTATCGTGGTTGCAAAGGTGGACCTCGCCAAGGCCGTCGGGAGTGAAGTTGCGAATCATGCAGCCTATTGCGCATGATTTGAGTCGTAACACGACGTCCTGTGGCTGCACAAAAAGCATTATTCAACATGGTGGCGTTGCTTTCAGGGTTCCTCAGATCCATAATCCATACTCGTAGGTAGCGGTCATCCACTGCAGTAGTAGCCCTTGGGCGGCCTGAGCGAGGGTCATCTCCTGCATGTCCGAATAACATCGCTTTGGTTCACTCCGAGATGCCTGGTCACTTCCCCTGTTGAGAGCCCTTCCTGGCACAAAGTAACATTGCGGACGCGATCGAACCGTGGTATTGGCCGTCTAAGCATGGTTGAGCTACAGACAACACGAGCCGTGTACCTCCTTCGTGGTGGAATGACTGGAACTGATAGGCTGTCGGACCCCTCCATCTAATGGGTACTGTTCATGTATGGTTGTTTACATCTTTGGGCGGGTTCAGTGACATCTCTGAACAGTCAAAGAAACTGTGTCTGTGACACAATATCCACAGTCAACGTCTATCTTCCGGAGTTCTGGCAACCGGGGTGATGCAAAACT
Organism: Schistocerca serialis cubense; assembly: GCF_023864345.2. Lineage (NCBI taxonomy): Eukaryota > Metazoa > Arthropoda > Insecta > Orthoptera > Acrididae > Schistocerca > Schistocerca serialis. Next base: position 586,825,630 of record NC_064639.1, read on the forward strand.
TTTTTTGATGTGTGTAGCTAGTTCTCTTTTCTCCAAAGATTTCTTTAATTTTCCTGTACGACGCATTTATATTTCCTATAGTTATGCGTGCTTTTACAGCTTTTTCTTCTCCCCTAGCTACTTCCGCTCTGCCACCATGCACTTTGTCTCAGTTTCATTTTTAGACGTTCGTATTCCCTTTTTCACGATTCATGTCCCTATGTTTGTAATTTCAACGTAAGTAATGATTGCTTTGGTTCTTACATGTTCTGAATTCTCGTTATGTTCCTCATTAACACTGGACTTGCATTCGGGAGGACGACGGTTCAAACCCGCCTCCGGCCATCCTAATTTAGGGTTTCCCCTGATTTCCCTAAACCGCTTCAGGCAAATGCCGGGATGGTTCCTTTGAAAGGACACGACCAACTTCCTTCCCTATCCTTCGCTAATCAGATGGGACCGATGACCTCGCTGTTTGCTTCCCTCCCCCAGATCAACCAGCCAACCAACCTCATTATGTACCAGGGGACGTCATACTGGTATATTTCAGTTCAACGACAATTTTATGGAATACATATTCATTCCTGAAGCTCTTGTGCCGCTTCTCTGCAGCAGCACACAGGAAACAGAATGTATACTAACATCTTATGTTTATAAATTCACCATTCCGTTGCTGTCATGTCATTCACACTGACATCAAAAGGAAGCTCATCGGTATTAAGCGATTCATTCCTCCCAACGACAGATCCAAGCCTGGTGTGTAGTTGCCTTTACAAACTAGCACGTAATATGCAACTTTGTTAGGAATATAACCGTTTGGCAGGTACGTGCGCCAACATCAACAGTGACAGAAATTTATACATTTTGCAAGGATCATATAATATATATGATCTAAACCGATATTTACATCGTTTCGTGAAGAGTTGAACAATAAATGAAAATGCGGATATTTTTTAAAAATGAAATGCAGAACAACTGTTGACTATCGGAAAGGTAACTCTATCGGGCCCCAACAGACAGAAATGATCAGTCTCACAGATTGAGCATTTGCCTGATAGTAAGACAGCAAATGTGAACGGTGTAAAATTGAAGTTATTATCTGATCGACACTAAACAGTTTCATAAACGCACACCGCTCTTCCACAAAGACTCATTAACGTGGAAACTTGTTCTGCTTATGACCTTGACAGAACTATGTGTGTCAGAGTAAGAAATCCACCTCGTAAATCAACAGCGTCGCTGAAGGAGATTACATAAAATCGAAACGCAGGCGTTCCAGCACATCGACACGTCACCACTAAAACAGCTGCTACTGTGTGCATTCTCTAGTCATGCAACAATTGTTACATAACATTGTACTAAATACATAAAAAGAGTCGAGAAAATCAAGGTGGCGTCGCCATCGCCGCAAAGTTTAAATGCGCACTTGAAATTTCCTCGGGAGGACGGGTATTATGTAAAGCTACGGGTTTATATTACTTTGTTTCACTTCGCTTCTGGTCACTGCAAAATAGGTCTGGATGTTGAGCACAAATCAGTGACCGTGCACAAAGAGCGGTTGCGTGTTGTGCCGAAGACCGTTGATACGTTCGTTGTGTTGGACCTCCCTGTACCTAGCGGAATCCCTTTCGTACATTTCATCACTGGCCCGAAGATAGTATTCGCGGGCCCTCATTCTTCACTAAATACTGGTTCCTGAAAATTTGTAAGTAGGCTTTCTCGAGATAATTGATGCCTCTCAGAGTATACCAGTTCAGTTTTTCAGTATTTCCGCGACTCTGTCCTATGAATCAAACAAACCTGTGACAATTCATTCTGTCCTTCTTTGTATACGTTCAATAGTACCTGGTAATCCTATTTGGTGTGAGCCCCTACTCTTGAACAAATCCTAAGACTGGATAGGGCAGCGTTTTGTCTCCTTGTAGACCGGCTTCATTTTCCCAGTACCCTACCATTAGATATGTGGATTCTGTGAAACACAGGTATCTGAAATGCAAATACAATATGCAAAATAGGCCGACCGTTGTGGCCGTGCGGTTCTAGGCGCTCCAGTCGCAGGTTCGAATCCTGCCTCGGGCATGGCTAAATTTTATATTTGTAAAATGAAGAATGCTTCTCATGAATTTTTGTTATACTTTTTAGTTTTCATTCATTTAATGAGCAATTTGTTTAAGCAAAAATATTTCCACGATGAACAGGTATAACCATGACCCACGATGGACAGGTATAACCATGACCCTAATTATTAGAAAAGGTAGGAAAAATTGAGTACGCATCATATGTTCACTATTATTGTTTCTTTAATGTAAAACCTACCGAAACCATCAGATATCGCCTAGCGATTTCGAAAGGAAGTGAAGGAAGGAGGGAGTGAGGTCAATATTGCATTTTTGTATGATTATGAGATTACTCACAGGCAAACCTAAGAGGGTCCATTCAATGTTACAGTGATGACTATACCTTTGTAACCAGTGTCTATATCTACACATTAGTTGAAAAACTTCTTTTTCATATCGTCTGTAAGATTAATATCGATAGTTTTTATTGTCCAGCGATAATTTCGATACTACTGTTGTACTAACGATGTCAGTGCAGACGAAGATTTGAATAAATCGTTTAAGGCTTTAATTGAAGGTGCACAGCGTCCCACTAAAAATTATGTGCCGGAAAATATAATAAAACATTGCAGAACAATACATAGAATATGTAGAGGAAGCAAATGGAACTTTCAGAAAGGTCAATATTGTATGTACCGCTGGTACTCGATCGACACTAAGAGAAGCTATGCGGGTGTAACGCCCCATTCGACTGATTGTGAAACATCTGAACGAAAAGGTTTACCTCTGGCTTGCAGGGGGTTCAAGTAAACACACAGTTAAAATAAAATAGCTGGACAGATTGTGCACACTCGTTCCGAACCTGATGTAAGGCTGACAAAAATCGTGAGAACTATTACTGACAATGGGTCAAAGCTTTTAAAATATACGAAAAAGTTTCGGATACAGGAACAAGTGAAAGAGATTCAGCTCATATTCCAAACATTTAAGCTGTGCATGATAAAGTTGTTGTTGTTGATGATGATGATGATGATGATGATGATGCTGTGTTGAGCCTAAGAGAATTTCCGGCGACATCTGACGGTTCTGAAGAGTTGTAGCTGCCCAATCATGAAAGGTGCGCCACACACACACTTCATTTGACAGCATAGAGAATATGGATAAGGCCGGATCCCAAAGTAATTCATACATAAAACTTTATCATGCAGCCATGTCAAAAAATCAAGCATTTTGGAATCTGTGTTCAGTGTCTCCTAAAGCTTGTGAAACCTATTTAGAATCAACTGGAAAATCCCCATCATATCCATGTCCAGCATAATGGAATTTGTACTACAATTCTATTCAAGATCCACTCACAGTCAAAGATTCTGCAAATGAAACTTTGATGGAACTGGGATCAGCAGGTTTTAAAGAAACTGAAATACAGTTTTAATGAATACATGAGCTACTCAAAACCTACTAGTGACGACATCAGTAGTTTAGAAGAGGACAAAGACACCTACTATGGATGTCTTTTGCCAGAATTAACTGAGAATGCAAAGAAGTCTAAGCAGCTTGCAAATGAATAATCCTAAGCACTGCGGTGTTCTGATAAAAGGTCTTAATGGGCGTTTTGAGGCAATCTATAAATTAGGGGAGCCAAAGGCAAAGGGAGCAATTAGCATCCGCATCTTATCCTTTTTTCAAAGTGAATGGGTGCCGGAAGGTATAAGGGAATACCTTAATGAACAGTTACGTCATAAGTGCGGAAGATGAAAGAAGAAGAAGAAGGAGGAGAAGACAGGAAGATAAAAAAAGGAAAGGTTGAATCTTATTATATGTTTGTTGAGGACCCTGATTCTGCTGTAGTCAGTGATAGTGCCCATACTGCAACAGACCTAGAAACACTACAATATTTAAAAGATATTGACAGTAGTTTAGAATCGTTGAACAGATATTCAACTGTAGAAAAACTTTTCCTGAGATATAATACTTGTTTACCATGTTCTGCTCCTACTGAATAACTATTTTCCTTTGGTGGAATGATGATGAGGCCACATAGGTGGAACACGAAAGATGAAAGATTTGAATAGTTATTGTTGTTAAAGTCAGCGAAATAAATGGCGTGTAAAATGTTTACCAACTACAGGTATTTTATTTGAAAAAAGGTACTTTGAAATTACGCAATTTGCATTTTGTATTTAAATACTTTTATTTAAAACCATTTTGTAGTTACATCCGAAGTACGAGGCGTGTTTTTTAAGTAAATACCGTTTTGAAATTAAAAAAAGACATGCTAAGATATCTCAATACTTTCATTTTTACATGAAAGCCTGTACCTTAATCTACGCACTGACGCCATTACAGTCTGATTCTTCCTTGTTTGCGTTGTGTACCGAGTGTTTAAGATACCCTCTATGATCGTGAGTCCAGCCGACTGTGAATTAAGGGCTGTTATAAGATTTCTTAGTGCTAAAGTCCTAAAACCGATCGATATTCATTGTGAGATCTGTGCAGTTCGCGGAGAATGGAATGGTAAGTAAGTGAGTGTGAACATTTAAAGATGGCCGCACAGATGTCTATGATGAACAACGGCGTGGGCGTCCTTCGGTCGTTAACGAAAGTCTGGTGCAGGAAGTGGACAATAAGGTGAGAGAAAACAGACGCTTTACGATTTCCTCCTTGCGTGATGACTTTCCTAATGTTTCTCGTAGTATTTTCTATGGCATTGTGACTGAGCACTTGAATTACCGCAAATTGTGCGCACGTTGGGTACCGAAAATGTTGACGGATGTGCACAAAACCAAACGTTTAGACAGTGCATTGACTTCCCTTGAGCGGTACCACAACGACGGTGATGATTTCTTAAGCCAAATTGTTACGGGCGATGGAAAATGGGTGGCCTACGTCACACCAGAATCAAAGCAACAGTCCGTGAAAGTTGAGCAAGGGCATCGTTTTGCTGCAAGACAATGCCCGTCCGCATGTGGCGAATCAGACCAAAGATCTTGTCACATCTTTTCGATGGGAAACTCTAGATCATCCTCCGCACAGCCCCGATCTTGCGCCCAGTGACTACTATCTGTTCCTGCACTTGAAGAAACACCTCGGCGGTCAGCGTCTTCAAGACGATGACGAAGTCAAAACACTGGTGATGCAGTGGTTAACAAGTCAGGCGGCAGACTTCTATGAGGAGGGTATTCAAAAACTGGTACAACGTTATAACAAGTGCCTCAATATTGATGGAAATTACGTAGAAAAGTAGATTAAGGTACAGGCTTTCATGTAAAAATAAAATTATCGAGTTATCTTAGCACTTCTTTTTTAATTTCAAAACGGTACTTGCTTAAAAATCACGCCTCGTAGAACAAATAACCAAATATTTGCATTTTGAATTTAAACATTTTTAATAAATAATTTGCCCATCTCTGCCTACCATTTAATAAAAGTCTGTTATCTGCTTCACCTACAATTCAGCCTCTGTAATCATTCTATTGCATAACTCCACAAATTGCTACACGCTCAGGTTTTTAGAGATTAGTCATTTTGACAATTGTTTTCATGTGGTCTGCGTGGAGAACAGCTGTCGTAGAGGGCCGTCAGCTGTCAAAAGTCTCTCCCATTCGGCATTAATATCCCTTTACAAGTCGGACGAACCGCTCGAGTCTGTGTGTGTGTCCACATTCATGGGCTGCAACCCAAACTTTGGTATGTCGTAACTTAGATACTCCCAGGTGCCACTAGATGGTGCCAGCGTATAGGAAAGTGATGCATAAATATAACAGCACGTGGGCGGAACCGTGTCGGGTGATTGTAAACACAAAAACTGGACGACAATCAAATGCTTCGCCTTTCTGTTTACGAGTTTAAATTTGTCTACACAATAGCAAAGGGAGCCAAGAACACTGACAGAGTGGACCTTAAGCAGTACATAAACCACGCAGCTGTAATTCCAAAACTGCTATTCGGTGACATGACCTTTGTTTGTAAATTCACCCACTCGAAGATTCTCGTATATTATTTGGCTTGACAGTGTCCAAACTGGATTACTGATATTGGCAAAGTGCAGTGTAGGCCTATCTCAAAATTATCATTTTTTCTCGTTTACAAGACAGATGAACCTCAGTGTGTCCGACGCAAAAACACGTGAGAACAAACACTTTGCAACCACTAACGAAGAAATAATAGGTACGGCGAAGGAGGTGGAGGGGAGTGGGGAACAATTAACTTTATTGCTGGACGAGTGTTTTCTTGATATTTTCTAGGAATATTATTAATCTATGTGGAAGGCATCCCCACAGATTTGGCTACGAGATAATGATTTCTCGATAGTGACGTTCATCCGTGTTAAGCGTTCTCCCTTGTCTATAACGCGCATACTTCCGTGTTGATTATTTTCCTTGGGAAGGAGATGACCTATCAACGACATGATACACCCTCCTCGATTGTTGGAGGAGCACTACTGAGGCTTTAATATTCGCAAACTCTCCGGATCTTAACTGAATTGTTCATGAGCGGGATCACCTTCATTTTTGTGCGTATTCTCGATCACGTCAAGTCGCATCCATCAACAGACGCTGGAAGCACCACTCCAGATTGTTATGGAAACATATCAGTATTATCCTTCTTGTCTAGTACCTATGTTGTATGTGCAGTAGACGGCCGTTACTCTGAACACTAACAATGGTGTGTGATGGTAGAGCATATGTGGCCGTGGTAAGGGAGCATTAGAGTGGGTTAGACGCCAAGTTCACTATATTCGTTCATCGTCAGGCATTTATTCCAATACAAGATGAAAACCTGTTCCAGGCCACCTATTATTACCCTCACGCAATGCCTTGCCTTCATGTAATACTCGTCTGCTACTTGCCATCTTTCATTATGTCGCCATCCAGGTCGTTTCTTATCACAAGAAACCCAACAAAATATTTTTCTTGGACCAAATTTCGTCAGTTTCTCTGGCGCAATGATACCCTTCTTGTCTGCCTTACCATTTACCCGTCTCCTTCTCCTTATCGATACTTACAACTCCTTTTTTTAACGACATTTTGGTGTTCTCAGTTTTAGAATGTTTTACGTCCATGCTTCACTAACATAAGCTAAAACTGAAAGTATGTCTTTTTGAATAGCTGCATGCATATAGGCAATTTACATCTGAATGCAGGATTCATTTACCAAATCAGTTTGAAATTCTTTTTGTTCTCCTTTTTCTATCTTTCATTGTTCAAACTCTCGTCGTTTTCAGTTTCTCTGAGTACACGTTCGTCGTCTCATTCAATAACGTTATTACTGAGGTTCATTATCTGCTTCTCGATTGAGTATCCAATCTTCCTTCGTGATCTTCTGCAGTGGAAATAAAGAAATTAAGGTCATTTATAAATAAATATATTTTAATAGCCTTTCAGAGACTGGTCACCAAGTATTTAAGTTCTAATAATAATATTGGGAATATTTGTTTACTTGTTATCAGGGTCCAAGGTTACCGTGGACTGTATCACTACATGGTATTTTAAAATACCTGAAAGCACCTGAAAATCATAGTGCAGGTAATGATTATTTAATGTAATCGTTAAACGAAAAGCACAACTTTTGTTAAAGCCCTCCGTTACCCGCTTCCTTGGGTCCGTCCTCATGTCACCATTGTTGTTCGCTTTGATTATGCCGCAGAAGTTTCGTTGGGATGCCTTTTTTATACATTTTCCACACAGCCCGATCCCTTTCTACACGATTTCTATATTTGTGGAGCCCTCAAGAAAGACATTCGTGGATGTCGATTTCCTTCGGAAGAAGAGGTGCACTCCTGGATACAATCATCGTTACGTCGGCAATCCCAAATATTTTTCCACGAAGGCATTGACACAATGGGATAAGAGCATTAACAGTTACGCCGATTACTTTTGAAATAATAGATGGTTTGCTTTATTTTTTCCATCTGTCTCGTTTTCATTTGACTGCACCTTGTAAGATCGTTCGCGACAGTTTACAAACGGTCGGTACACGAAAGGCGGGAAGTAGCTGTGCAGTGCTACAGACTGAGTGAAAAAATGACGCCTTCAGTCAACAAATTTATGGTTGCGGTGCCCACTATGAAGCTGATGTCCATTAGTGTCGTCTGTCACTGTCGATATTTCTCTTTTGACAAATAAAACAAATAAGCGCACAGCAAGAATAAAAATACTAACAAGGCAAGAGGGTGACCTCGAACGCTCAGACCCGTACGAAAATGTGCTTAGAATATAAATCGCTCATCCGAAAAAGAATGGTATGACACATCGCGTAATTAATGTGGCGTTTGATATTGGACAGTTTGGATGCAAAAGTGACGCTGAATGTGAAAAAGCGACTGTAGTCAGATGTGTATATTGTTCCGTTCCACTTTGCTTTGACCACTTCATTGAAATTCTACACTTGCTCTTTGAACAGTGAATAGCTGTGCAACACAATCAGAACGGTAGAACAAGTTTGTTATTCAGATAGCGTAATTATTTTAGCCGGAGAGAAATACAGCAATACTTGACGTCATTTGAAAACGTGTCCTGTTGCAACGACATTTTGTTACTTTGCAGTACCAAAGTTTCTCTCTCTTAGAGCTTGAGCAGGGGACCAGTCAAAGGCCTGTCGTTGTAAGACGCACAGTATGAATGGCAATGGGTTATACTAATGTTTCTGAGATGAGCGATTTATATTTATCATATTTTCGTGCTGTTCCGAGCGTTCTAGGTCACGCATTCCCCTTACAAAACCAACAATAATCAATGTCATGCTCCATCTTGTTCGATTACACACCGTTATCGCATATCAGCTTAAGCCACCACCAGAAATCTGCCAGATAAGAAAGAAATAAGCGGAGCACTTTTAAGAAAAACATACATTTTTCATATAGAAAAAAAATATTGTTGAAATGGTGATGTCTGAGGCCGCAGTGCATTGAAGTTGTGTAGTCGGTAAAAATAAAAAGCGATCAAGATGGAACAATGTGGTGCTTCTATGGTCATCGACTCGTATTACGATTTTGTGCTATTTATTGACAGTAACTTCTACAAAGACTTCACGAGCTCTACATTAGAACAGCGAGGGACTCTTTGCATGAATACATACTGGGTATGGGCGAAAATACGGGACACAAAAAACAGAAAACGTTACCATGCCCAGCACGGTGTAGGACATTCAGTTCGCATTCAAAACAGCTCCCAGTCGTCTCGGAACGAATAAACACAGGTCCTCTATGGTTTTCAAGGGAAACGTACGCCATACCTCCTGCGAAATAGTGGCAAGTTTAGTTAACGACGATGGACATGGGTAGCGATGACGCACCCTTCTCTCCTAAGCAGACCGCAAACTAATGTTGAGGTCTCGTGACTCTAGTGGCCAGGTCAGATGTCACATTTCATTCTCGTGCTCACAAAACCAGTCCTGGAAGGCGAGGTCCCTATCGTCTTTGGACGCAATATAACCACCAGGGAACAGACGTTGTAGCACGGAAAGAATCTGATCAGCTTCAATTGTCACATTACCCTTGGCAGTAAAGCGACCTTGCAGAGTAGTCATGGCGGCCATATTATACCACAATAAGGCTGCCACATCGCCACCGATCCACGGCAAAGCTTCACTCTTGGGATGTAAACTCGACCAGAGGTTGGAAATAGTGTGAAGCACGACTCATCTGTTCAAATCACTTTCTTCCATTGCTCCATAGTCCAGGGTTTATGGCTTCGCCACCACGTTTTCCTGTTAACGAGCATTTGCATCACACTGGTGAATGGTTTTGGAATTCCAGTTCATCCTACAACTTGCTGCTCATGGAGCTCCCTTCGTTGTACTCTGATACTGACAGGGTTCGCGAGTGCAACAATTAGTTCTGCAGCGACTTTACAGCTGTCACCATCTTATTTTCAGTCACAATCCCCATCAATGACTGTCTGTCACGATAACTCAATACACACTTCCGTCCGCGTTGTGACTTAGAGAATGATGTTTACCTCTTTCCAAGTATACGGCATAGATCTTCGATAGGGTGTCTGTTGAAACGCCAAACTCTTCGGCTCCCTAGGTTACGGAAGCACACACCACACGAGCACCAAGAATCTGCCCAAGCTCGAATTCACTAAGCTCCCACACGATGTACTCACAACTACGCAGAACACTGTTCTGAGCACGACTGATACTTGCAACGCATTGACGACGTTGCACGGGTGCCATTCGTAATCAGTAGAGACCGGATAAAAATAAAAAATGTCGTGTGACTAGGGCCTCTCGTGAGGGTAGACCATTCGCCGGGTGCAAGCCTTTCGATTTGACGCCACTCCGGCGACTTGCGCGTCGATGGGGATGGAATAATGATGATTAGGACAACACAACACCCAGTCCCTGAGCGGAGATAAACTCCGACCCAGCCGAGAATCGAACCTGGGTCCTTAGGATTAAGATTCTGTCGCGCTGACCCCTATACTACCGGGTGCGGACAGTAGAGACCGGATATATGCATCATAAACATTAAAATATGTATGAAAATGCTTAAAAATGCATGAAGAGTGTCGAAATATGCAAGATCAAACAATAAAAAACAGATAGTTACTGCGTGCATTACATCTCAAGGTCAAACCTGTGCATATTAGTTACGTAGAAGAGCGCCGGTCGCGCGAAAAGTCGGTACATTTAGAGCGCTGATATTATTTTCTGAACACTTTCTGGCAGAAGTCAGGAAGGGGGCCTATCTGGGATTATTTTCTAAAAATTCACAAAACGGGGACGCATACCGTGTTTCAAGAATTGTTCCTTCTTTGTAATTGTTGTCGTTAACAAGGGGACGCGATGGCAGAGAGTCGCAGCGAAACAATCGATATGTACAGGACTAACTCTGAGATATATCGCAAGCAGAGGGGCACGGTCAAAATCTCCGTAATATTTTATTTGAAAAACAACATACAATCATGAATTTTTTAAACAGCATAAACTTTTAATTAATACTATTGGACCAAAGCATCATTTACAATTTATTTTATATTTTTCTACTATTGCAAACTAAAACGACCAAACGTTCGGTAGTAAAATTGTGTCTTCGATCACTCAAAACATTTTTATAAGCAGAAAAGGACCGTTCTACATCAACTGTGGTAACTGCAGTATTTGAATTTTGGTGCTATGTTAGCACTTATTGTTTCTGGTAAAAGTTCAACTGTACCATTAATAAAACTGGGTTATTGTTTAAAATGTTTTCGAGCTTTCCTTTACGTTTTCTTGGGAATGTCTCCGGCAATGGGGAATTTGCTAGAATAATTTTATTCATCAGTTGAATAGATTCATTCAACCACAAACAGCAATGTCTTTTTTAATACAGGAATCATTAAAAGCTTCCTTGCACTGGCAAACTGCCAAAGCCTCTGCACTATCGAAGTCGTTTACTACCCCTCCAACGACCTCGAAATGTTCACTGTAAAACAACACAGCTTCGACCCACGTACTCCAACGAGTTACCACTGGTTCGAGAGATGAAGGCACATTTGGTAGTTTTTCTTTGTAGCTCTTGATACGAGGAGGAGCCTTTAGAAACACTTTCTTTGCGGATGAAATCAGTTTATTTACAATGACAAACGTGGAACGAACTTCTTCAACAAGAGCGATGTACTCCCTGTGCAAAACACGTCCCATGAATCAAATTGGGATAAAATTCTCTGAGTGCTTTTCTTGCTTTGATCATATAGGGAGCAGCATCTGAAATAAACACAAAGACCTATTCATCTGCAGAAGATTCTACAAATATTTTTAATACCCTCATTTACAAATCTGGCGATCTTAGAATGATTTACTTTTTCAAGATCTTTGCAGGCCGCTAAATAGGAAGAAGAAGGCTCTTCTTTTAAAGCACCAACAATTAAATTTTCCATGTAATGACCACAAGTGTCTGTAGTTTCGTCAACTGAAATCCAGATAATGCTGACCTTGAGTTCATTGCGTATTTCTTCCAGAACATTTACGTAAATTGTCGGTACGCAATTTTTACGCAATGTTGATTCATCTCGTACATTTTGATTTATGCAGTATTTGAGTAGGAAGCCTCTGAGAATAGGGTTCGTAGGTTTGCGAAGAGGAATATTGCTTGCAATGAATGCTTCACATAGATCCACGTTAAATCAACTTTTTTGGTTACCTTTGGACAAAGACTTGCTACTGCAACTTTCTGTAGTCAGAAGTTGTTGTCGTAGTCCTTTCTTCTGCATTCCTGCTATATGAGGAGTTGTCTTGACATTCTGGTCTATTTGAACTTTTTTGTTGTTGGACGAAACGTTTTTCTCGCAAACTCTGCAATGTAAAACAATTCCGTCATATGTAAACGTTCTAGTATGGTCAGCTATCCATGACACGACGTTTCTTTTATGGGCGGCATGGCGCACTACACGTCGTAAACCGGTACAGCACTGGACAAGTAAATAGAAAACTAAACTGAAACAATGGACGTGCCGACGTGTACGGTATGACAGAGGATGGGATTAACAGGGGAGGGGGGGGGGGGGGGGCGGATGATCATCATTGACTATGTCTGCCTATTCCTGTCCCTCATCTGTAATGATTTCGCTAGGCAGTGGCCTCTCGGTTAGCAACTGCAGGCAGTCCTAGGTCGCGGTCTATATGTGAGACATGAAAACTAAATCGAGCTAGAGATCGCCCGTCTAATTTTTTAAAATATTGTAAACATAGAGCGAAAATATGCATCGTCATAAATTTTTAGTTATAATACGCAATAATCGGTGACAAGGGGCCAAATATGCAAATGCATATGCAACATGCAAATGCATATAATCCGATCTCTAGTGATCTGATACAACGGGGCAACCTATAGGCTTGGCTATCAGTTGTACGTACGTTCAAGCAAGCATTTCTCGCGATGTTTCCATATTTTTGCCAAACTCCTGTACATATTCAATAATCTAGCAAGGCATATTAAATGTGTTGCAGAGGATTAAGTGAAAGTGAAAAAAAGAAACAAATTTTTGTTGGGGAACTGCTTCTATGAGGTGCACCAATAAAGTAATGAGACTGATTTTCTTTGCAAGATGTGGCAACCCTGCTGGCTTGCGTAGGGACAGTATCTTTGTCCTTGGTCTATAAGCTGCTTCTAGTTGCAAATCGATGCAAGTGCTCAGTCGTGAGTTATGCTGTTATACGTTAACACGTGTTTGTGTCTCTCGTCACGGAAATGGAACCGCATAATACTGCGCAACCTTATGACATTTCTTTTTGCTTTAAATTGCGTGAGAACGCGACGACAACTTACGGTAAGCTTCAGAAGGCTTTTAGAGAGGAGGTTATGTCAAGAGCTCAAGTTTTTCCTTGGCAGAAAATGGTTAGTGAAGGCAGAATGAATGTTGAAGATGAAGACAGCAGTGGACGACCATCAACCTCACAGACGGAAGTCAACTTGGCCAGGGTGCATGAACTCGTACGATCTGATGGAAGATTATCCGTGAAAATGATTGCAGAAGAACTGAACATCAATCGAGAAACGGTTCGTCTAACAATAACTGAAGACCTTGGTATGAGAAAGATTTGTGCAAAAATGGTCCCCAAAAATCTCACACCACAACAGCGAGAAACACGGAAAAATGTGGCAGCCGATCTGTTAGAGCAAACGGAAATCAATCCAGAATTGTTGAGCCGTGTTATCACTGGTGATGAAAGTTAGTTTTTTCGGTACGGTCCAGAGACAAAAAGCCGAATTTCGCGATGGTGCTCGAAGGGATCACCCAGACCAAAAACAGCTCGCATGTCAAAGTCAAAAGTGAAATGCATGCTTATGTGTTTCTTCGATTCCAAGGGAATTGTTTATAAAGAGTGGGTGCCTCCTGGACAAACAGGTAACCAATATTACTACAAACAAATTTTAGAAAGACTTCGTAAAAGAGTTCTTCGTGTCTGTGCCAACATTGCTGATAATTGGATTCTGCTCTGTCAGTACAGCAATTTTTAACCTCAAAACAAATTTCGATACTATCACAGCCACCTTATTCACCAAACATCGCTCCGTGCGCCTTTTCTCTATTTGCAAGAGTCAAAACGGCGGTCTAATGGTTTAAATGACTCTGAGGACTATGGGACTTAAAATCTGAAGTCATCAGTCCCCTAGACATAGAACTAATTAAACCTAACTAACCTACGGACATCACACACATCCATACCCGAGGCAGGATTCGAACCTGCGACCGCAACAGCAGCGCGGTTCCAAACTGAAGCGCCTAGAACCGCTCGGCTACGACGGTCAAGGGACACCATTTTCAAACAATACAAGATGTCCAAAAAGCTGTGACGAGGGTCTTGGAGCATATTACAGAAGACGAGTTCTAGAAATGTTACCATCAATGGCAGAAGCGCTGGAAAAAGTGTACGCAGTCAGAAGGAGACAACACTAAACTTGACTAAAACGATAAGCAACTTTTTTTTCACATCAGTCTCATTAGTTTACTGTCGCACCTCGTATGGCGCCGAACCTAACGTTGTTGGTAACAGTGCATTTCTTATTAGCGCAATAGTTGTTGTTGTTGTTGTTGTTGTTGTTGTTGTTGTGGTCTTCAGTCCTGAGACTGGTTTGATGCAGCTCTCCATGCTACTCTGTCCTGTGCAAGCTTCTTCATCTCCCAGTACCTACTGCAGCCTACATCCTTCTGAATCTGCTTAGTGTATTCATCTCTTGGTCTCCCTCTACGATTTTTACCCTCCACGCTGCCCTCCAATTCTAAATTGGTGATCCCTCGATGTCTCAGAACATGTCCTACCAACCGGTCCCTTCTTCTAGTCAAGTTGTGCCACTAGCTCCTCTTCTCCCCAATTCTATTCAATACCTCTTCATTAGTTATGTGATCTACGCATCTAATCTTCAGCATTCTTCTGTAGCACCACGTTTCGAAAGCTTCTATTCTCTTCTTGTCTGAATTATCTATCGTCCACGTTTCACTTCCATACACGGCTACACTCCATACAAATACTTTCAGAAACGACTTCCTGACATTTAAATCTATACTCGATGTTAACAAATTTTTCTTCTTCAGAAACGCTTTCCTTGCCATTGCCAGTCTACATTTTATATCCTCTCTACTTCGACCATCATCAGTTGTTTTGCTCCCCAAATAGCAAAACTCCTTTACTACTTTAAGTGTCTCATTTCCTAATCTAATTACCTCATCATCACCCGACTTAATTCGACTACATTCCATTATCCTCGTTTTGCTTTTGTTGATGTTCATCTTATATCCCCCTTTCAAGATACTGTCGACTCCAAGTCCTTTGCTGTCTCTGACAGAATTACAATGTCATCGGCGACCCTCAAAGTTTTTATTTCTTCTCCATGGATTTTCATACCTACTCCGAATTTTTCTTTTGTTTCCTTTACTGTTTGCTCAATAATTGCTTGCTGAATAACATCGGGGAGAGGCTACAACCCTGTCTCACTCCCTTCCCAACCACTGCTTCCCTTTCATGCCCCTCGACTCTTATAAATGCCATCTGATTTGTGTACAAATTGTAAATAGCCTTTCGCTCCCTGTATTTTACCCCTGTCACCATCAGAATTTGAAAGAGAGTATTCCAATCAACATTGTCAAAAGCTTTGTCTAAGTCTACAAATGCTAGAAACGTAGGTTTGCCTTTCCTTAATCTTTCGTCTAAGATAAGTCGTAGGGTCAGTATTGCCTCACGTGTTCCAACATTTCTACGGAATCAAAATTGATTTTCCCCGAGGTCAGCTTCTACTAGTTTTTCCTTTCGTCTGTAAGGAATTCGTGTTAGTATTTTGCAGCTGTGACTTATTAAGCTGACATTCGGTAATTTTCACATGTCAACACCTGCTTTCTTTGGGATTGGAATTACTAGAACTATATTGTATTCCATAGTATACAGTATTCCATAAGGTATTCTGCTGTATTGCACATAACTATACTCCATAACACTGACATCATTGCAGATCGCAGATCTCCTGATTTGTGGAGAATAAGTTTCGCGTAATAAAGGGTGAAAAAAAAGGGTGACTGTGTCGTGCGTGCAGGAAGAGGGTGGCGAGGAGCGGAGCGCGTGCGCGGTGTGCGGCGTGCCCGCGCAGGAGGCGTGCGCGCTGTGCGAGCAGACGTCGTACTGCGGGCCGCAGCACCAGAGGCAGCACTGGCCGCTGCACCGCGCTGCCTGCTCGCCGCTGCGAGTCGCCACGTCGCCGCAGCTCGGCAGGTCAGCCACCGGCGGCGCGCGCTGCGGCTGAGGCAGCAGCCGAGCTCTACTCAACTGCAAATAAATGTTTAATAATCTACCAAAACTATAATCGAAGTAAGAGGAATGCCCAGGAAGGAAGCGAAGAAGATTAGAGTTTAGTGTACCGTCAATGTTGAGGTATTCGTAGTACAAGTTGGGATTGCCTGGCGAAGGAATGAAAATTGGCGGGTGGACGTTTCAAAGTTATCACAGCGGCAGTAGATATAAAGTTTTAATGAAACGCGGAAAATCTAAATCATGATGCTACGACGGGTCTTTAGACCTTTCTGTTGTCCAGTGTGAGTCCAAAATTTTACACACTGTGCCGTCTCGCTGAATGTAACTGCACTGCTTGAATACTGCTCACCGCTGTGGTAACCGTACCAGATAGGGTTGATAGAAGAGATAGAGAAGATCCAAATGAGAGCAACGCGTTTCGTTGCAGGATCATTTGGTAATCGCGAAAGCGTTACGGAGATGATAGATAAACTCCAGCGGAAGACTCTGCAAGAGAGACGCTCAGTAGCTCGGTACGGGCTTTTGTTGAAGTTTCGAGGACATACCTTCACCGAGGAGTCAAGCAGTATATTGCTCCCTCCTACGTGTATCTCGCGAAGAGACCATGAGGATACAGTCAGAGAGATTAGAACCTACACAGAGGCATACCGACAATGTTTCTTTCCACTAACAATACGAGACTGGAATAGAAGGGAAAACCGATAGAGGTACTGAAGGTTCAAGTGGCTCTGAGCACTATGGGACTCAACATCTTAGGTCATAAGTCCCCTAGAACTTAGAACTACTTAAACCTAACTAACCTAAGTACATCACACACACCCATGCCCGAGGCAGGATTCGAACCTGCGACCGTAGCAGTCCCGCGGTTGTACTGAAGGTACCCTCCGCCACACACCGTCAGGTGGCTTGCGGAGTATGGATGTAGATAGATGTATAGATAACTTCACTACAGCCCAGAACGTAATCATAATCACAGCAATAAGAAAACAGAAAAAAATGTGCCTTTACTGATCTACACTTATACTCCACTAGCCTTAACGCAGTGCATTTCGTCTGCCACTTTTGCTTTATTGTCTTTCTATATATTTAGGTTGAAACAATATATTGGTTGACTCTTCTAGGAACGTACGCACAGCACCTCTCTGTACCGTCTGCCATGAGAGTTGGATGAGCAACTCCATGATGGTTCCGCTCTTACTAAACGAGTTCGTGAGGAGATGTCCGGATCTTCTTTTAATCTTCTCTGTCTTGTCTATCACTCTCCAACCGGTAAGGGTCTTCACCTGTGGAGCAGTACTCAAGTAGTGGTCGAAAGACAGTTTCATAAGGTACCTCCTCCGTAGCTGCACGCATATTTAATGGATCTGATCGTTTCTACTGGTTCATCGGCAAGTGTGTTACCATAGGAAATAAACTATGCCTGTTTACACACAAAACGTTATATTTGTATATGTCGAGCGTTAACTACCAATCCCAACACGAAGAGTAGATACTCTGCAAAATGGTTCAAATGGCTGTGAGCACTATGGGAATTAACTTCTGAGGTCATCAGTCCCCTAGAACTTGGAACTACTTAAACCTAACTAACCTAAGGACATCACACACATCCACGCCCGAAGCAGGATTCGAACCTGCGACCGTAGCGGTCGCGCGGTTTCAGACTGTAGCACCTAGAACCGCTCGGCCACTCCGGCCTGCAGATCCTCTGCAGGTCGGGCTCCATTTCGCTACAATTTCCTAGCTCTGCGACTTATCTGCATATAGCAGCATAATCTATCAACAGCGTCACGGAGTGTCATCCACTAGGTCATTTACATACACTGCCTGACAAGAATGTGAAGCACCCCACAAGACATGATCGGACGGCAATGTAACTCTGTACATGTATACACCATCGACGTGGACGTAAATGATTAGAACTGCAATTCTCCGTGATAGGCCGAACGGCTACCAGAGTGTTCGAGTTTAGTGTTGTGAAACGCCCGCTAAACCCTCTGGGCAGAACAGGTGATTAGGATTGTGGAAAGGACCAAATAAGGTTGTAATTTATTGTAATTTAATAACACCTTTAAACCAAAACGGTACATCGCCTAACCTTTAGAACTACGAATTTCAAAAAGCAAGTATTTCACCGCTGAAGGCCTCCAAACAAGAAACTTTAAAAAGCAACAAGATAAAAATGCAGTTAAAATGAGGTCGGTCTGCCCTCGTTCACTTAGGTGAGACAGGTGGTGAGCCCAAATACACTTGATCCGTCGGAACCCAACCAGGGGACAGCCACCGACCGACCGACAAAACGACTTGCTTGCCACCAATCGGTACATGAGAACTCAAACACAAAAAGCTACGAACGTGATTATTCACAATGAAATATGTATTAGCTGTCAAAACTACACACCATGTTAAACTGTGACAAGAGGTGAGGAAATAACGCTGCCTGAAATTACGTTAGTGGCCAGGGCAGGTAACTGAAACACTAATGGCCCCAAGGCAGAAAATTCCGCTGATACACTTGAATTTGAAATACGATAATATAGTTACCTTTACCCAAAAGGAACACTGCCTGAATTTACGTCAGTGGCCAGGACAGGTAACCAAAACACTAACGGCCACAAGGCAGAAAATTCCGCTGGTGCATTCGAATTGTAGTCAACCGATATAGCTCATTGTACCGCATGGCGGCTAAATTTCAGCAATAGAAACACTCGGTGTTGCTAACAGGAAAACCTCCCCAACAGCGAACCACCGAAACGAACCGCACAACATGAACGGACGTGGCTTGAGTAGCTGAAACCACCACTCAACTTTGACGTCCTGGGTCGGTGAGCTACGAGGCTCGTAGCGACCGGACAGCTCCACACACGCTCCGACACTGCGCAGGGATCGCCAGCGGACCCAGCCGACTGCACCGCGCGGAGATAAATTCCGTGGTCCGCAGCAACCGACCGACTGCTCTCAGAATGCCGACAACATCTAAAATAGTCGTCAGTGGAAGTAACGCCAACTACACACACAACCTGACAAACACTTGCACGAAGACCTGAATGATACCTAACACTAAACGCACATGAAGACAATTCGGGAGTCGATGCAGACACACAGCCGACTCATGAACGATCGGCGAGCCTAAACGAGTCGTCTGGTAGGACGACCGACCGACGATCCACCAAGACCGTGGGCCGGCTCAAGTGACGCTTGGCGGCAATGGTCGGGCGAGCCATGTCGACGCAGACCCCACAGGTGCTCCAACGCGACTGCACTAGTGCCGCACTGCAGCTCCCCGACTGGCAGGTCCGGACTGCGCTCCACACGCCTTCCAACTGACTGGCACACCCGAACTCGCGCCGGCCGGAGTGGCCGTGCGGTTCTAGGCGCTACAATCTGGGACCGGGCGACCGCTACGGTCGCAGGTTCGAATCCTGCCTCGGGCATGGATGTGTGTGATGTCCTTAGGTTAGTTAGGTTTAAGTAGTTCTACGTTCTAGGCGGCTGATGACCTCAGAAGTTAAGTCGCATAGTGCTCAGAGCCATTTGAACCATTTTGAACCCGAACTCGCGACCCGAACTGACTTACGACAAACAACGACCGGGAAGTAATAGCAGTCGAGCAAAGATAGTACGAGAGGGGATATACCGATACGCGCTGCTAGCGCCGATCACGGTCAGGCCAAGCAGCAACTCAGTGACAGTAGTAATTTAAATTAATGTAGTGAGGTGGAAGTACATTAAAAACAGGCTGTAAAATACATGATGGCGGGAACACGAGCCACGCACGGCTCATGTTGTTAATAGGACTGCTAGGATACATAAGGGGTGTGAACAGCACCAGATGTTGAATGACCATTGTGAAAGATACGGAGATGCGGTGTACTCGTGTAATACAGCGTAATCAGAACCTGAGAGAGTTTGAAACGGGTCTCATTGCGAGTCTCCGTTCGGCCGACTAGTCAAATAGCGCAGCATCCATATCTGTAGAACATTCGGATGTTACACTGGCCCGAAGTTGGACTGCATGGAAACGCGAGGGCAGACATGCTCGTCGTCAAGGTTCCGGTCAACCACACCTGACCACCACAAGGGAGAACTGCCATATTGTGCACCACCCACATCGTAACATGATCACATCTGCGTTTTCCGTCCGAGAACAACTACAGTACTCCCCGCAACATACGGTGTCATTTTGCAGCGTCAGTCGGAGACTAGCATCGGTCAGGCTACGAAATTACCGTCCCGTGCGTCAGCTGTCGTTTGTAGTAGTGCCATCACTGGGAAGCATGCACTGCTGATGAATGGTGTCACCTTCTGTTTAGCGGTGAATCGTGGTTTTGTACTACCCCGGATGCCCATATTTGGCGAATATGACAGCAACCCGGGGGGAGGTCACATTCTTCTAATGCTTTGGAGAGGCGCAGAGGCGTCGTGGTGTGGAGAGCCATCGCGTATGACTTAGGTCACAGCTAGAAGTGATTGAGGGAACTCTGACGATAAAATGGTATGCCACGGACACCCTGCATCCTCAGGTGCTCGCCCTCATCCGACAGTATTGTGGTGTTATTTTTCAACAGGATAACGCTCGTCCACACATCTCACGTATCTCTACGAACGGTCTGCGTGATAATGAGCCCCTCTAGTGGCTAGCAAGGTCCCCTCATCTGTCCCCGAAAGAACGTATGTGGTACCAGCTCAGACATCAACACCATCCCAGCGCCAGTATCCGGCATATCAACGACTAGTTTCAACAGTTGTGGGCTAGCTTCCCTCATGCGAGGGGACGATGGCTTTATGACACTTTCCTCAACCGAATCAGTGCATGCATTCAGGCCGGTGGGATTCCAACGTTATACTGATAAGCGAGCTCATAGTGCAAATTTGACTCGCTTTTGTAATCACTGAAACAATGTCACACATCCTCCAAACTTATGAAGTTTCATTTCGCTTCCACATCCCTTCTGGGTGCTTCACTTTTTTTTTCAATCATTTTATATCATGGACAGTAAAGGCATGGTCTGTGAATACAGCCGCCAGTGTTAATGTGGATGAAACTGGGAACCGAAACCAGAACTACTAACTGATACGGGTGGACTAACAGTAGAAACGCAAACGTTTTCTCTATGGTCTTCGCGAGTGCAAATTCATCTCTGTAACTGCCTGGATGGGTCACCAGGTCACTGTCGCTGGAGACAGGTATTACATTAAGACGATGGGTCTCAACGGGTCATGTCGAGGTTCGCAGCTACACAGTTGTATCAGACTTGTTGTAAGTATGAGGTTGCTAGCTTCTCTCGTGTGAACTCGTAACCCAGCAGATTTCTGGGCTCGGGATCTGTGAGCAAAGACATTCAAGCAGGAGATCCCCACTCTGGTAAAGGGGAAGTGCCAACAGTCAGTCTCGCCACCAGCAAACGACGCACAAGCGACAATTGTTAATATTATTTATACCAAAATAGACAAGGAACCCTAGCGCGTGTCGACACGCGAGGCGAAATGAGCACACTTGCCGGCCGATGTGACCGAGCGGTTCTAGGCCCTTCAGTCTGGAACCGCGCGATCGCTACGGTCGCAGGTTCGAATCCCGCCTCGGCCATTGATGTGTGTGATGTTCTTAGGTTAGTTAGGTTTAAGTAGTTCTAAGTTCTAGGGGACTGATGACCTCAGATGTTAAGTCCCATAGTGCTCAGAGCCATTTGAACCATTTTTTTGAGCACACTTCGAATAGTTTCGTGGTTCTCTGGGAAATCAGTCACGAGGAAATGGCCGTCTGTTTCCAACTCATGGAACGTGGAGATTAGACATCTTTGCCTATGAAAAGCCATGCTGTTTTGGTCTAGAAAAGAAAGCTTTCTCTGCGTCATGGATGCTCCGAAACTGCGACACTCGATTTTCGACCAGTGGTGCAGAATTCTTCATTTTCATATCTCGCCTCTGCGCTCTTAGCATTGGTAGCATTATACCTCTCGTAGCACATGAATTTTTTGCACCGCCTATGTACTTCTTGAATATATACTTATGCTCAGAAGAAGAAAAGATATAGCTATTGAACTTCAGTGTTGGTACACTGGAAGTATGAATTAAATAACACCTTCAGTCACAACTTTTCGTGTGTTATTAAGTACACGATGCATTTCGGACCCTGTGGATCCATCATCAGGTGTAATTTGTCTTAATACACTATTTTTCTCGTGGATGAGGTGAAATACATACTCCTGTCATGAAAAGGTTTGGTGTTAGCTTATGAATTTCGTTAAGTCAGACGCAGAGAATATGTGCGAAATAGTGGGAAAGATGAACAGAGTAAACTTATCACATAATTCAAGAAAAGTCTTTTTAACGTTTTAGCACAATCATGGAGAAAAGAACGTATAACGGTGCTAAAACGTTAAAAACGCTTTTCATGGATTATGTGATAAGTTTACTCTGTTCATCTTTTCCACTATTTCGCACTTACTTTCCGCGTTTGACTTAACAAAATACATAACCTAACATCAAACCCTTTCATGACAGGAATATGCATTGCATCTCATTCAAGAGAAAAAAATAATGCATGTATTAAGATACATTACACCTGATGATGGAACCACAGGGTCAGAAATGTGTCGTGTACTCAATAAAACACGAAAAATTGTGGTGGTGGTGGTGGTGGTTAGTGTTTAACGTCCCGTCGACAACGAGGTCATTAGAGACGGAGCGCAAGCTCGGGTTAGGGAAGGATTGGGAAGGAAATCGGCCGTGCCCTTTCAAAGGAACCATCCCGGCATTTGCCTGAAACGATTTAGGGAAATCACGGAAAACCTAAATCAGGATGGCTGGAGACGGGATTGAACCGTCGTCCTCCCGAATGCGAGTCCAGTGTGCTAACCACTGCGCCACCTCGCTCGGTGAAAAATTGTGGCTGAAGGCGCTTTTCAATTTACACTTCCAGTGCACTGAATACAGTAACATTTGAAGCTGCAGAATATGGATAAAATAAATTCAGTGTTGGTTCCTTGAAATTTTCCTTTTTCCCAAGACTTCCTCAATTAGCACAGTCCGATACAAGCATACCTACCATAGGCCACACAACCACCTTAATTTTCAGCGAATACCTTAAAGCAGATAGGTGACGAGCGCTCGCAACGCCTGTAGATGACGCACAGGCCTTCAGGTCACGATAGAAGTGATCCTGTGTGGTATGCCTGAAGTCACTTTTAGGACTGAAGAT
Source organism: Schistocerca serialis cubense (assembly GCF_023864345.2). NCBI lineage: Eukaryota > Metazoa > Arthropoda > Insecta > Orthoptera > Acrididae > Schistocerca > Schistocerca serialis. The sequence continues at coordinate 586,849,090 of NC_064639.1, forward strand.
TCCTCTTCTGTAAGACAGACATGGTGTGTTGTATTTGTCAGGAGCTCTTCACTCCAGTCACAAAGCTTGTCTGATATTCGGCACGCTCGTGTTTTGTTCACGAAGTGTCACAACGGAACAGTATCGAATGTCTTTTCGAAGTCGAAACGCACGGCGTGATCGTGGGCGCTGGTATCTGCTGCCTTGTAGGTCTCGTGGACAGACAGAGATGTGAGTTTCACAGGATTGTTTCTTTTGGAATCCACCTTGACACCGACAGAGGAAACTTCCAGTCTCCAGGAAGCATAAAATGTATTCCAAAATTCTATAACAAGCTGGCATCAGCGATATAGTCCTATAATTGTGGGAATGTGTTCGACAACGCTCTGATAATTGAAAGGATGTACCATAGTATGATCTTTCTCAGTGAAACGATGGTGGAAAACGTAATTTCGTATTTCTTAAAAAATTTTCTCATGTCATAGATACAATATTACTTTCGAATTCGTTGAACGCTTAAAGCACGGCTACCCTTACGCTCATTTTGGTTTCATTCGGTTTTTGTGTTCAACAAGGCTTTTGGTAACATTAAATCAGTAGTGGTGTTCTCTTTGCATTCGGAGTAGTTTTCTAAAACGGTTATTATAAAGAAAAGAAACGACGGCGGTGCTTTCTCATCTCTCGCATCTTGGCTCGACATATACGTATCAAAGACCCACCGTACAATACTCTTGAAATTTGTTTACTTATTCTCAACATTTTTACTGCTCTTAACCTGTCGTATTAAGGTTTATTTGCTTTTAATAAAGTGAAGAGTCTGATCTTGCTGCCTAACGTATTCTGTTCGCTTTTAGAGGCAGACGGTTTAGAATAATTCTACAACTCAAATTTTCAGTGGATTAACATATTTCCTCCGTTGTCGTAAGCGTCGCTCTCGAAAGTCTGCAATAAGGCGTAATTTATAGTCCTAGTTGTAGTTCGGAAACTTAATCCAAAACTCATTAAAAAAGAACTCACCGAAAATATTATCTGTTTGTAAAGACAATCAGTAGTACTTTTCCTTGAAATTTTATTTCGTATTATTTTTCTTTTGGCCTTGGAAGCAAATCGTAATTTATCGTGCCAGCAGTGGCGATGCTACTTTTATAGAAATTGGCAAGGTCAGTAGAAGCCTACGTTCGCATATTCAGTATAACCTCGATTAACCGTCACTTCTGGGACCAGGGGATGATCGCAACGCTAAAAGGGTCGGATAATAAGAGAAAAACGAAACAAGGCATTTAAAGAACTCAAAATAATGTAACAAAATAGGATTAAGTATAAAATTACATTTCTAATAAAGAGAATGGAAAACAGGAAACTTAAGCACTCAACAAATTTCTTAAACCTTGACTTTGCGACTGCATGTGCCCCTTCTTTGCCCACAATATGTCCATAGATGGTAGCGTTGGATGTTGCTCCAAGTATCTGTGGGCATTCTGGAATGCATCCTTCGCTGCAGACTGTCTGATCTTTTGGTCGTCTCCGTTTTATTTATCATCTGACTCCTCCTGCTAAGCACTATACTGTTGCAAAACAAGATCGATGATCTGATCATCTTCAAGTTCTTCGTTGGTAACAGCAGCAACGTCACGTTCTGTGCAGGCTGGATATCACTCTGAAGAATTTGCAAATCCTGCAGTGTCTGGCTCAAGAGTTTCTCGAAGTTCTTCTCTTGGTTTAGACTTGGACAAAATTTCCTCCATGATTTGTGTTTCCCGGTTTCGTTAAGTTGTTCCCAAGCTTGAGCAAGTGTGTAAATTGCATCTTTTATGTTGAGACTTTTCGTTGCTTCAGTAAGATCGTAACCCTCTTCTGTTTTCTTCAACAAAGTGTATTCTTTGCCTCACCGTTTTTGGTGCAACTGATAAACTTTTTCTTTTATGATGGATGCGTATAAAGACGACGCACTGAATGTGTAACTTGCTGAGGTAATTAGTGTCTCAGTCTTTCAGGTTTCGATTCTCTGTCGTTATACGTTTTTCTGGGTTTAACTGCAAAATTTAAAATCGCTAGCGAAGAGGCCCTTCCCAGTTGAGTGGACAGCGCGTCTGTATGCCATGCGGATGACTCTGATTTAATTCCTTGTTCTGCCAAACTGAGGAAGCTATCTGAAGCAGAAATAGCGGCTACGAGGTTTGAAAAGCTGACAAAGGCTGAGGCGATGCTCCTCCATACAACATCAAAATGACATCATGTGGCAGAGGACGACATGACGCCAGATCGCCGTCAAGGGGTCCTCCGGGACTTAGATTTAGCAGACAAGAGCATAGCGAGGATCAAATTAGAGTAAGGAAGACAGGCGACTGTTGAAGTTTGATGTGGAATTGAAAACTTCACCTTCAGCACGTGGGCAGGATGGAAGGAAATTGAGAACTGAGCGGCTCGTCGACAATGTGGCGATTAGAGACAATGCACCTGATTAGTTGGCTAAGTTGGATAGATGGCGATGTAGGAGGAAATTGGCCGTTTTCCGTCTCATGGTAACCACAAAAAAGTTAAATCAGGATCCCGAGTGTGAAGGAACACAGGACAGCAAAGGAAGAGCCTCGGAGCGAACTGGTGCTTACATAGAGAATAGAATCAGATAATTTTAGGCATAAATTGCGGCATGGATGATGATGGAACTCTCCCACCTGTCTCCTCCTCCCCCCCCCCCCTTCGCAACCCCCCCCCCCCACCTCATTCTCTCCCTCTCTTGAATTTCTCCGCTCTTTCTGTTTCTCTTTCTCCCAACACCGCTGCTCGTATGTGCTCGCGTTCACGGACACCAGACCGAAAGGACGAATAACGAGGTCAACACGATCCAGATGTCGACGGAACATAATGAATCCCGTCGCAAATAGCAATAGCCGTATATACACACACACTCACGTGCACGTAGACACACACACACACACACACACACACACACACACAAAGAGAGAGAGAGAGAGAGAGAGAGAGAGAGAGAGAGAAGAGAGAGAGAAGGGAGAACACAGATAATTCTCCAAAGGAATCAAGTTACTGCTGACATGTTAATTGTTAAGCTGATAACAAGTGAAAATTATATTAAAACAGACATTTAATTTCGTAGTATGATCCATATGACAAGTATCTGCGTACTGCGCCACCAGTCCATCTACGTGCAGTTTTAACATCCTAGTTCACTGTAGAAAATATCTTACAGCTCGTTTTGACAATAGGGATATTTGCTTTTATGAGCCTAGACACTATTTTGAAATCAGTGTCGCTTCTGATTTACGTGTTACGAAAGAATATGAAAGCATCTAGCATCTTTTTGATTACAGACGGTATGTGACTACTGGTTTTGCACAGTAGTGGGCAGTCGCTGCGCTGTTAGCAAGTGTATGGTTCAACAGAACTTCTAGCAAATTCCAATTACGTTGTCCATAATGGTCGTACTGTTTCCTCGAGAGGGTGAACGTTGTTTGCATTTGTTGCGGACAGTCGAGCCTCTACTACTGCTGATCACATACACTTAGATACAAAGCATATGCATACTAACAACATTTCCAAGCGCATAACAACCGACGCTTCTTTTAATTAACACTGTTTTTTGTATCAAGATGTTTTACATTGTGAGCTAAAATCCAAGGATGAACTCCAAGGAATATAAACAGGTCCGTATGTTGTCAAAGCCAATGATGTTACGGGATAAAACTATATTTCTCTGTGAGTTTTTACATCTACATCTACACTTAACAGCCAGAACATTATGACTACCTACCTAATAGCCGGTATGTTCACCTTTGGCACAGCTAACAGGCATGACGCATAATGGTGTGGAAGCAGTGATGTCTTGGTAAGTCACTGGAGGAAGATGGCACCACATCTGCACAAACGAGTCAGCTAATTCCCAAAAATTCCGGGGAGGGGGTGATGAGCTCTGACGCCACGTTCCGTCACATCCCAGATGTGTCCCATCCGTTTCACGTCTGAAGAGTTAGGGGGCCAGTACATCAATTGGAACTCGGCACTGTATTCTTCGAACCACTCCGTCACATTCCTCGCCTTGTGATATGCCGCATTATCTTGTCGAAAAATGCCACTGCTGTCGGGAAACATGATTCGTCATGAAGGGGTGTCTGTGGTCTAGAATCAGTGCACGAGCTCCACTAGAGCCACGGATGCCCACGTGAATGTTCCCCAGAACACAACGGAGCCGCTGCCAGCTTGTCTCCGTCCTGCAGCACAGGTATCAACGAGCTGTTCCCCTGGAAAACGACGGATTCGCGCCCTCCCATGGGCATGATGAAGAAGATATCGGGATTCATCAAACAATACAACGCTCTGCCACTGAGCCAACGTCCAGTGCCGATGTCCCGTACCCATTTCAGTCGTAGTTGCCGACGTCGTGGTGTTAACATTGGCACACGCGTGGGTAATCAGCTATGGAGGCCCATCGTTAGGAGTGTTTGATGCGCTGTGTATTCTGACACACTTTTACTTTGCCCAGCATTAAAGTCTGACGTTATTTCCGCCAGAGTTCGCCGCCTGTCCTCTTTTACCAGTCTGACCGGCGTATGACGTCCGACATCTGTAACGAGGGGCGGCGGCCCAACCCCACGACGTGGTTTCATACTGGTTTCGCCACGTGTTGAACACACTCACCACAGCCCTTCTCGAACACCCGACAAGTCGTTCAGCTTCCGAAATGCTCGTCCCGAGCCTCCGAGCCGTCACAGTCTCCCCTCTGTCAAACTCAGGTAGATCGCGTGCCGTCCCCATTCCACACATGGACAGCTCGCTCACTGATACTATGTGCCCCGTGCGCGTGTCGGACTAGCAGTCATTTATCGCCAGGTGACGCTACTGCCGCTTGGATGGGGCTATATCGACAGTAGGTCGGTGGTCATAATGTTCCGAATGATAAGTGTTCATCTACATGACTACTCTGTAATGCGAAATCAAGTGCCTAATAGAGGTTTCACCGAACCATCTTCAAACTATTTCTCTGTCGTTCCAGTCTCTAACAATTCGCGGGAATAACGAACACTTGAATCTTCCCGTGCAAGCTCTGATTTCTGTTATTCTGTTACAATACATTAGCGAAACAGTAGATACCTTGAGATGTGGTCCGACAACAATAACATTTCTATTTTCAGAGTTCCTGGAAGATAAAAATGATCGCCGGCCGGTGTGGCCGTGCGGTTCTAGGCGCTTCAGTCTGGAACCGCGTGACCGCTACGGTCGCAGGTTCGAATCCTGTCTCGGGCATGGATGTGTGTGATGTCCTTAGGTTACTTAGGTTTAAGTAGTTCTAAGTTCTAGAGGACTGATGACCATAGATGTTAAGTCCCATAGTGCTCAGAGCCACTTGGAAGATAAAAATGACAGATACTAAAGCTTGAGAGACCGTAAGCAGAGTCTGTTTTTATCGATACCACTTTGATCTCTTGCGCATATGAGCACATCGTGGTTTCAGTTTTACAGTCACACCATATGTAATTTTTTGCTCTTTTATAACGGCCTGTGAGAAAATTGATGGAATCCTTTGCGCATGCTTTGCATGAATTCATAACTGTTCGTAAGCTCTCGATCTTGAATATTATCATTAATATGCATCTATCGCAAGCAGGCGTTATCGGTTTTGTTACTTATGTGTGTGAAATCTTATGGGACTTATCTGCTAAGGTTATCAGTCCCTAAGCTTACACACTACTTAACCTAAATTATCCTAAGGATAGACACACACACACCCATGCCCGAGGGAGGACTCGAACCTCCGCCGGGACAGTTTTATTACTATTTTATATCTCATCAGTATTTTAATTTCCCAGATTGAGACTGTGGATCGAGAATCAAAGGCAAGCTGCTAATTTTGGTACACTCTCACAGTTAAGGTACATATCGATAAACTACACTCCTGGAAATGGAAAAAAGAACACATTGACACCGGTGTGTCAGACCCACCATACTTGCTCCGGACACTGCGAGAGGGCTGTACAAGCAATGATCACACGCACGGCACAGCGGACACACCAGGAACCGCGGTGTTGGCCGTCGAATGGCGCTAGCTGCGCAGCATTTGTGCACCGCCGCCGTCAGTGTCAGCCAGTTTGCCGTGGCATACGGAGCTCCATCGCAGTCTTTAACACTGGTAGCATGCCGCGACAGCGTGGACGTGAACCGTATGTGCAGTTGACGGACTTTGAGCGAGGGCGTATGGTGGGCATGCGGGAGGCCGGGTGGACGTACCGCCGAATTGCTCAACACGTGGGGCGTGAGGTCTCCACAGTACATCGATGTTGTCGCCAGTGGTCGGCGGAAGGTGCACGTGCCCATCGACCTGGGACCGGACCGCAGCGACGCACGGATGCACGCCAAGACCGTAGGATCCTACGCAGTGCCGTAGGGGACCGCACCGCCACTTCCCAGCAAATTAGGGACACTGTTGCTCCTGGGGTATCGGCGAGGACCATTCGCAACCGTCTCCATGAAGCTGGGCTACGGTCCCGCACACCGTTAGGCCGTCTTCCGCTCACGCCCCAACATCGTGCAGCCCGCCTCCAGTGGTGTCGCGACAGGCGTGAATGGAGGGACGAATGGAGACGTGTCGTCTTCAGCGATGAGAGTCGCTTCTGCCTTGGTGCCAATGATGGTCGTATGCATGTTTGGCGCCGTGCAATTGAGCGCCACAATCAGGACTGCATACGACCGAGGCACACAGGGCCAACACCCGGCATCATGGTGTGGGGAGCGATCTCCTACACTGGCCGTACACCACTGGTGATCGTCGAGGGGACACTGAATAGTGCACGGTACATCCAAACCGTCATCGAACCCATCGTTCTACCATTCCTAGACCGGCAAGGGAACTTGCTGTTCCAACAGGACAATGCACGTCCGCATGTATCCCGTGGCACCGAACATGCCCTAGAAGGTGTAAGTCAACTACCCTGGCCAGCAAGATCTCCGGATCTGTCCCCCATTGAGCATGTTTGGGACTGGATGAAGCGTCGTCTCACGCGGTCTGCACGTCCAGCACGAACGCTGGTCCAACTGAGGCGCCAGGTGGAAATGGCATGGCAAGCCGTTCCACAGGACTACATCCAGCATCTCTACGATCGTCTCCATGGGAGAATAGCAGCCTGCATTGCTGCGAAAGGTGGATATACACTGTACTAGTGCCGACATTGTGCATGCTCTGTTGCCTGTGTCTATGTGCCTGTGGTTCTGTCAGTGTGATCATGTGATGTATCTGACCCCAGGAATGTGTCAATAAAGTTTCCCCTTCCTGGGACAATGAATTCACGGTGTTCTTATTTCAATTTCCAGGAGTGTATTTTTCCTGCATCTCAGCTAAAACGCAGCCTATACGATGAAAACTTCGTAATTCTTGACTTTTCTATAACCCTATAGTCTCAAGTTTTGTTTGCTCGTGATATATCGTTTAAAGTGCCAACCGCAGACAGACAGTCACGTATTTAACAGAATGTTCACTGACGAAATTCTCCACGACACTGAGACTGATTCATCTCAAGGTAAAAACGAACTGCAACTCGACGGTTTTGCAGCTTGGTTTTGACAATGATACAAAAAAGTGAATGCGAATTTACTTAAGGAGCATCATTTTTCAATAATCAACAGTATATTTCCTTTACTCTTGTTTCAAGTGGTATACCTGTGAATATTTGGTGTAGCTTTCTAGTAACTACACTGAAACAGATTGCTTCTTCGAAGGGTATCATTTACATGTATCCCACATACTCCAATGGAGGCCACACAAACACTTCAAACCCAATTTCTTTCCCAGACCAACTTAATCTTATCAGTGAATTGACACTGACATTTGTTTGTACTTCCAATAATGTGCTCGCATTCGTGACAGTTAAATACCACCCAGGCAGTTGGGTTTGGATTCCATAACTCGCTTAAAAAAGGCTGATACAGGACACGGCTTGTCCCCTTTGCGAAAAGGAGTTTGTGCTTCTTCCTTTATGACCTTCTTGTCGACCGGACGTTGAACGCCAGTCACCCGTCCATCCCTACACGTTTTTCTCCGCTGTTTCATATCTGATACGCACACATTTCGTCAGGTAATATTGCTTTATTAATACTGTTATGAATAGGAAAGTAGGACAGGGGTGAGTTACTGTGAACAGTTCAGTGATAGCATTGTTCTCATCAGATTCGACAACAGACCAACGTCGACAACGATAGTTCAGGTACATATGACAACGTCGCAAGCTCAGGATAAGGAGATAGAGAAAGCGTATGAGGATATAGAACGGATAATTCAGTATATTCATGGGGGATTGAAATGCTGTTGTAGGGGAAGGAGTTGAAGAAAGGGTTACGGAATAATTTGGGTCTGACAGTAGGAATGAGAGAGGAGAAAGACTAGTTGAACTCTGAAATAAATTTCAGATGATAGTGTAACAGCGAATATTCTGTTTAAGAATCACGGGCGGGGGATATACTCGGAAAAGGTCAAAAGATACGGGAACATCCCAGTTGGATTACATTATGCTCAGACAGAGACTCCGAAATCAGTATTGGGTTGTAAGGCGTATCCAGGTGGAAATATAAACTCATCACAATTTAGCAACGATGCAGAGTAAACTGAAATTCAAGTGAATCGTCCGGAACAATCAGTGTGGTAGGAAGCGGGATACTGAAGTACTGAGGAATGGTGAGACGCGTTCAGAGTTCGCTAAGGATGTGGATACTGCGATAAGGAATATCAAAGTAGGGAGTTCAGTTGAGGATGAGTGGACATCTCTAAAAAAGGGCAATCGCAAGATATTGGGCGGACAAACATAAAAGCAAGGAATATAACTCCGAAGAAATCTTGGGTAGCAAACGAAATACTTCAATGGATAGACGAAAGAAGTACAAAACTGTTTAAAGGAGAGGAATGCAGCTATATAATAAATCAATTAGGAATGAAATAAATAGAAAGCGGAGGGCAGCCAAGGCGAAATGGCTGCAGGAAAAATGTGAAAAAAATTGAAAAAGAAATAATTGTAGGAAGGTTTAACTCAGCATATAGGAAACTCAAAACAATATTCGGTGAAATTAAAACCCAACATTATGAGTCCAATGATAATTGCAGTGACAAACGCAGAAAATGGTGGGGATCGGTGGAAAGAATACGCTGAAGGCCTCTATGAGAGGGTAGGGGACTTGCTGATGACGTGGTAGAAGAAGAAATTTGAGTCGACATGGAAGACATAGGGATTCCAGTATTAGAATCAGAATTTGAATGACCTCTGGAAGACAGGAGATCAAATAAGTAAGATGGTCAGATAACATTCCATCGGAATTTATAAAATCATTGCGGGAAGTGAAAATCAAACAATTATTCAAGTTGGTGTGTAGAATCTATGAGACTAGTGACGTACCATCAGACTCTCGGGAAAATATCATCCACACAGTTCCGAAGATAGTGAGAGCAGATAAGTGCGAGAACTTTCCTGCATTTAGCTTAATAGTACATGCATCAAAGCTGCTGACAAGAATTATATACAGAAGAATGGAAAGGAAAATTGAGGATCTGTTAGATGACGGTTAGTTTGGGTTTAGGAAAAGTAACAGCATCAGAAAGGCAGGTTGACATTGTGCTTGAAAATGGAAGCAAGACTAAAGAAAATCAAGACGAGCTCGTAGGATTTATGAGCTTATAAAACGCGTTCGACAATATAAAATGGTGAAAATTTTCGAAATCCTGAGAAAAATAGAGGTAAGCTTCCCTCAAGGAAAGCGAAGAAGAATTACAGGATCTGGTGAATAGAGTAAACGGTCTAATGAGTGCAGAATAAGGACTGAGAGTAAACTGGAAGAAGACAAAGTAATGAGAAGTAGCAGAAATGAGAATAGCAAGAAACTTAACATCAAAATTTGGGATCACGAAGTAGAAGAAGTTAAGAAATTCTTCTACTTTGGAAGCATAATAACCCATGATAGTCGAAGCAAGGAGGACATAAAAGCAGATTAGCATAGAAAAAGAAGGCATTCCCGGTCAAGAGAAGTCTGCTGGTATCAAACTTAGCCGCTAATTTGAGGAAGAAATTTCTGAGAATGTTCGTTTGGAGCACAGCTTTGTATGATAGTGTGTGGTATCGATAGCTACGATGCCACAGCGTAGGTGAAAGTTCTTAAGTTGGCACAACGACAGACACCGACGACAGCGCCCTCTAGCCGGCGCTGTGGAGCTCTACGAGCTGCGCTCCACACTCAGCCCTTTGATCAAGAGCTGACGGCCGGGACACTTCGCTTCAGCTCTACTTACGACGGGCCTAAGACTTCGCACCTCATTGCAAAGTAATGTAACCGTTTATTAACTTGTTTTTGCCAATAGTAAACATCTGTAATTTGACACGCAGTACCAACGTGTTTTACCTTTTCCTGCTCCTACTCACTTCCTACATTCGGCAACCCTTCAGTTTACAGGAGCAGACCCACGCACCGCCCTCCAGGCAGGATACAAAATAGTGAATCATGGACAGTGTGAAAACAGGAAGAGATGAGAATCGTAGTGCTTGAGATGAGGTGCTACAGAAGAATGTTGAAAACTGTGTAGGTTGAAACGATAAGTAACAGCAGGTTCTCTGCAGAATCTCCCACTACAAGATCATAAGAAAAAGAGTGACAAGTAGGAAGCGCAGGATGATTGGGCACGTGTTAAGACATAAGTGTACGAGGGGAATCTGTAAACGGTAAAAACTGTAGAGGAAGACAGAGATTGAAATACATCCAACAAATAATTGAGGACGGAGGATGCAAGTACTACTCTGAGACGAAGAGGTTAGTGCAGGAGAGGAATTCATGGCGGACCGCATCAAACCAGTCAGAGTACGAATGACACACAAAAATACTGTAGTGAATGCAGTGAAACTTTTCTACATTTTTACGTTTAATAAAGTGCGCAGAGCAAAATCTTTCTATGTACAATGTATTTCTAATTTTCCGTTACTGAGCCCTAGGAAATGTAGATAAAAAATACGCGCAACATACCAAAACAAAGTAGTAGAACAATGTGTTCCACTCTCCTGTGTGCTAAGACACATACATGAAACATACAGTAGTCACATGTCACATAAACACACAACAGCTCCTTTCCACTGGTGACGTATCCTACTACAACACGCCGAGAGAGGCTTAGTTTGACGTAGTTAGGTGGGTACAAATACAGGAATAAGCAGAATAATAGCAGTTACTGTCGTTCTTCCACGCGCTGTTTTACGCATCATGGACACGTTGCGTCTTCAGGCATTGGCTCCTTTACAATGCATTACAGATCCCGCGTTCTCTTCACGTTCTATGAGGTAGTTTAGAAACTTAGAAGAATTCGCGAGTGGAACAGAAAAGGCGTGAAATGCTAAAAATAGTGGAAGCAAGAAGACCCGGGTTCGAGTCCCGGCCGCAGCACAAATTTTAATTCAGTTCGTCTGCTTAGATAATTATCGTACATAATAAAAAGACACTTAAATGTCTCAGGGAAACATTTAATAGTGGAAGTAACTTCGGCAACACACAGTAATGTGATCTGCAGAATATAGACGAGTATAGAGCCAACTGCCAATTTTCAATAATTTTAAAAACTCTGCTGGCTCCCCCATGCCCAAGTTCTTTAAGACTTTTAGACCCTTTCCTCAAGTGTCCTAATGACTCATTTGTCACTTTCTATGTTCACACTAGTTTCAACTTATTTAATACCACCATATTTCAAATATCTCTTCGAATTTCAAAGCCACGATCTGCAAACGTACAGTTGACAAAATTTTTATTTATCAGTTTGTTTATCTTTAAGCATGGGAGGTGCCGCACTGGTTTCATTCTCGTGAGGAGTGGGACTCGAAGTCCGTCCGGCTACTGTGTGGTGTCCCTAAATCACTGTATCGGGCTGTTTCCTCACTCATATTACGGATAGTTTCTTCCATCATACTTTTCCAGCTAGGAATACCTAGACATCGACGAGCTGTTAAACTGAAACTTCCTTTCCCTACGGTGTCCGTAGTGGCATGTTATGCACTGTGGACTCGATGACTAGTCGATGCGCTTGTACTGCTTTGAGTAAAAAATAAAAGATGTAAAAAAAGTCTTCAAAGGCTCAAATATCGAAGAATACTGCCTAAACACGCAAGGAACTTGATATAGGTGTTATAATAACGGTTATACTGAAGACAATACTTCATTAACCATCACATTCGGCTTTGCCGTCCATACTCTGAAATATTGATGCGTTTCAGTATTATTGCGAATCTTAAAGTAATTGCCATGATGCATGGAAATAAGTCCCAGTTACAAATGCACTTTATGATGAAACATCTGCACAGAAAAGTGGCTATTAATATAGAAAGAATGGTTACTTAATAATGTCGCACTAGCGCTCGATCGAACAGCATGTTCAGATTCACTTACCAACAGCGAAGGCAGTCAAGCAAAAGTCGAAAGTCAGCATCAATGGATTTGAAGGACATAGATGAATACAGTCACCCTCTCCGAACAAATGTATTGTAAGCATGGTTCCAGGTAACTAATTAGAATTAGTAACCAGAACACCTACCATTATCCCTCTCACATTTTCGTGCATACAAGTGCTACTACCTACACAAACTAGAAAATGTTATTTGAAGGGTTTTCGGATGTTCGGCCGGATACGATCGTCGTATGCCCATGGTATTTTGGCGAATAACCGTTCCGCTATCATCAGGTGCTGCATCGGCATAAATTCCGGGAAAGCCTCAGAACACATATTACAAAATGTTAGTTTCTAAATCACCGTAAATAAATGTTGGATTCAGATCTAGCCACTTTGCAGTTCATTTGAAAGACATTAATAATGATAATAATAATAATAATAATAATAATAATAATAGTAATAATAATAATAATAATTGATGTTTTACAAGGGACATAAAGACGTAAGCTAATTTTGTCCTCAATAGTAGTTGCTGCCCTGAGTGCATTCATCACACCGGAAGTATAACATGCAACGCCTTCATTTTCAAATATCCGTTCTTCACTGTATTACACGATGCATTTCGGCCCCTGAAAATCTATCATCAGATGTAATTAGATCCTTACATCAGTCCTCTCGTTCCTGTTACGATAAAATTCAGCATTAAATGTTGAAAATCGCGAACCGAAGAAAGCAAAGAAACAAAGGAGCCTAAAAGGGAATTTATGAGGAATTAACCGTAGAGGCAGGAAGAAACATTTCTTGACGGGGGGTGCCATTTATTATGGACAACGGCACTTCTCGATAATTCAAGGCATACCCAGTTCACGCATCCATCAAAATTATTCACGGATATGGTATACTAAGAGTTAACCCTCCTATGAAACTTTTCTTACCGTGTATTTCTTGATTGACGATCTGCAGATTTTCTCGTAACATGAACGAACATTTTTCAGGCGTCACCTCGCTTAAAACAAGAGATTGGATACATAGTAATCTAATTACACGCTACGATAGACCCAAAGTGGCCAAGGTGCATCGTGTATTATAAGAAAACACGATATTTGTGACTGAAGGCATCGCTTATTATACATCCCTTGTAATGACATAGTTTCTCTCCACTTAAATGTCGCCAAATTATTTTTCGTCTTGAACTTTACTTTGAGGAAAATGAAAGGGCAATACATGTGTTGGCGATACAGGCAACCATTTCATCTCTGATGGTCATGAGGTGACCATTGTATGGTCGTCAGAGGCCACTACACTTTGCTGTCTTCAATTTTTTTCACCTTACTACCCGAGCATGAGAACGCCAGAGTGTGTGCAAACTGTGATTTCCAGTGAGACGAGACGTTAGCGAACATTCAGTCTATCTTCGAGACTTCGGACAAGAGTGCTAATAGGGACACAAAAGGAGTGACCTTTTCCTTCTTGCATTTTTTTTATTATACAAAGGTATCTAGACGAATCTTCCATTAACAAATCTAAACGAAGGGCTGCCGTCTTCCTATTCAAACCAGTGTCAGATGGCTCTAAGCACTATGGGACCTAAACTCTGAGGTCATCAGTCCCCTAGACTTAGAACTACTTAAACCTAACTAACCTAAGGTTAGCGCGGGTCCAGACTGAAGCGCCTAGAACCGCTCGGCCACAGCGACCGGCAAAACAGTGTCCAAGTTCACAATAAATCGTCTCTCGGATTACTTCGTTGACAAACAGCTGGACGACCTCGTGCTCCAGCAAAGCCTCCTCCTCGCCCGATGACTGCGCAGCCGGCACGGTAACCCGCGTGCACTTGTTGATGCCACTTCTGATCATCTCATCAGAGTTTCTACAGATAGGCGCACCCCACGCGTCAAGCAATTCACCAACTTCGGTCCAATACATAACAGATACTCAGACGAGCATCAGGCCTTCTTATTATTTCTGGCAAAACGGCCAGAAACACTTATACTGAACATAATAAGGAACCCTAATAGTTTTGTTAACTAGTAGAGTGTCTGTGGAATTTTATTTTAGAAGCTGAAAAGCAAAGAAATTGGAAATTTTTTAAACAACTGAAAATGACAACGAATGCTGAAAAAGCGGAACTGGGGATCATTAATGCAACTCAACGACGTTTCAGTGCAGAGTTCCACAGAAATTGTCCCGATACCAAGAGAAAAAGGCGAGGAAAACGTTTCCAGAGACAGGATCTGTTGCTAGAAGGCGTGGTGGTACATCGCCAAGTGCGTCAGAGGAGACTGTTAGTCGCACTTCAGATACCTTTGAAAGAAGTCCGTTCGTATGGTGTCATGTGAGTTCGATGACCTAATATCAACTATCCACGAAGTGCTACACGAGTCCACAAAGCTGCCCGAAGATGGGATAGCGAACATCCTCATGACGCCATTCAGTATCAACGAGAAAGCCAAAATGACAAGCGTGTGATGTGGCCAGGAGGATGAAGTTATTAGACCTTTTCTCTTTGCAGAGACAACTATCATTGGTCGTTCTTATCATGTTATGTTAGTTAATTTTGTGTTCCCTCAAGTAAGACATCGACATCCACACCTGCTCTTCCAGCAGGATGGGGCACCTCCACATTGGCATGCGGAAGTTCATAAAGCATTAAGTAACGGATTGCCACAAAGATGCATTGGGAGAGGTGGTCCAATCCGATGGCCAACCCGAGCGCCTGACTCTACTGCTCTGGATTTCTTCCTGTGGGGGTATTTTAAGGATAGGGTGCACCGTATCAGAGTGACAACTCGGGAACACCTTTGTCGGAGGATTAGAGCTACAAATGAGACAGACATGCGACAGACGACAAAGAATGCCTGGAAACAAACCGAATACCGATTATCCATACTCTGTGCCGCTCTTTGGACTTATGTAGCAGTGTGAGGGTGAACAAACAAAACTTCAAAATTTGTGCATCCATTGTTGTATGTATCTTCTTTACGTATCGAATACATTGTTACAGACATTTCAAACTAGGGCGTTTCGTCTCCGACACCCTGTGCGGCGGCGCGGTTCTTTCCGTCCCTTTACGACGGACGTGCGCCTACCTGTGAACATTGTCTCAGCAGATCATCAGTAGGAAAGCCGAGCGAAACCTACTGTACTTCGACGTGAACCAGGCTGCAATTGAAGTCACTAATCTACGTTTCGGGAGAAAGTTTTCACACGAAATGAAAGGTTGGAAATGTTGTCCTCAATTAATATAATCTGAAACTTAAGTGAACAAGTATCACTGCCAAGTCCGTGCTAGCCTTAACAAAGTCACTCACAATCCCTTTCACTCACTTTAGCAAGTTTATGGTGTTGCACTTCCTGAAAACGTAACAGCTTCAAAAATACTGATTGTTTTTGATTGATAATGCTCGCCAAATATTAAGTCTGTCGGTACCAAATGCAGTCACAGCTTTTAGCCACCGACCTGCTCAATACGCCACGTGGAATATATGTCTTTTTCTCGTCACAAAATTCACTTAAAAATTCCGAAATTTCTACACGCTCATCAGAATAATTATGCCGTCACTTTACCACACTTTTGATGTAAGAAACACTGCTAGATCGGGCAACTTATCGTTTCCATCGGAACTACTACTGCACACGTCCGAACTGTTTCATGGCTAGGCTCCGACTCTTCTCTAGAATACTCTAAGTCTTCTCTACCAGCAGAGAAAGGCGAGCGAAGAATATTGCTTTACCATTGGTCAGTTTACTCAACAGCCAATAGCAAAACAACATTCTCCCGCGTCAATTCGCGCTTTTCATCAATAACCAATCGCAAAATAGTAAACCTAACGACTGCACTTTTTACCGACGTAATTATCTAATATGCTGAAGTTTTGCTTATGCATAAAGTGATTTACTATTGTTATTTATACCTGAATTAACTTTCCCTTTACCATAAACTTATTTTACAGATCTATTCTACAAAAATCCCCTTTGTCCATATTCATACTTCTTCGAAATGTTCCCACACTATATCCCACTACATAACTCGTTAAACAGTTATATTCATAATAAACCTTAAACCACACTCACGCATCATTCATACTGTTAAAACACACTTATAACATTTTACATACACAAAAAGACATAATAACACTTTATGCAAATACTAGAACAGTTTATGAAAAACATTCTTAGTGCACTCTAGTGGGCACAATCGAAACTAAATCAGTCCCCTATCCAATACTGTCCTCTATCGGCTGATATATAAGCTACGTGCGCGTCCAGTTTCGCTTCACCATCTGTCACTATCCAGCTCTGAGACAGATCTGCCACTTAACCGCCTCCAAGGCAGGATCGTTATACGGCGCTACGCCTCACCTGGATTATTTCAAAAAACTTACAGATAACTGCAATACCCAGTTCCGACTAAAGTTAGGGACTCTCAATTGTATGGCAAATGAAACTGTGAATCATCTCCCAAATATTCCCAACTGGGATCTCCCCTGTCCCACCACCAACCCACCTTGTATTTGACTCAAAAGAAGTCAGCTTTACAACGAGTCGGAACACGGGCAGCTCGCTCTAGCCCACGGAGTAGAGAATGAAACGCACTGCAGCTTATCACCATACCGTAAGCACCAAACAGGTTGATTGCCGACAGGTACCTGGTGGCGACGCGCGACCTCAAGGCGGGGGAGCTGCTGCTGAAGGAGCAGCCGGTGGCGGTGGGCCCCCGCGCCGGGGGCGGCCGCTCGCCGCTGTGCCTGGGCTGCTGGAGGCGGCTGCCCGCGCCGCCCCCCACCTGCCCCCGGTGCTCGGCCGCGCCGCTCTGCCCCGGCGGCTCCTGCCAGCACGATGAATCCGAGGTGAGCGCTCACTTAAACACTCAGTGCTCCAACATGAGGAACAAGGATACATCTTCCCCTTTGACCACTAAGGCAAACATCTGGAAATGTAGAGCCGAATTACTTCACGTCAAAAAAACAGAAACAAAATACCGTCTGTACGCACTACTGTGGACGCTTCTCGTTTGTTTCTACACAAATACACTACCTAATCAAAAGTATCCGGAGACCTAATAGCAAATATTAATATGAGGCGTGTCCAGCCTTCGCCTTTATAACGGAATGAACTCCGCTGAGGACACTTTCAATGAAGTACCTGAATGTCGATGGAGGAATGACAACCCTTTCTTCCTCGAGAGCAGCAGCCAGAGAAAGTAGTGAGGTTGGACGCTGGCGTCGGGAGCCGAGTCGACGTTCTGGCTCATCCCAAAGTCGTTGCGCTGCGTTCAGGTCGGGACTCCTGACAGACCTGCCAGGAGTGTTATTGTCCACAAACCATTGCATCCCAACATCCTGCTTTATGACAGGGCTCATCGTCATGCTGATACAATCATTGTCTCCGCACTGTTCCTCTACTGTGCGCTGTTCAGAATGCTGTAGAATGTTTCCATATCATTCCGTATTTATCTTCTCAAGCGTAGTAATGGGACCACACCCTAACCGAGAAAAAACACCCCGTACCGTAACACCACTTCCTCTGTATTTCACCGTTTGCACTACACATCATGGCAGTTAGCGTTCTGCAGGCATTTGCCAAACTGTAATACTTGAATCGGATGGCAACGGGTAATAGCGTGATTCATTCCTCCAAATCGCCCGTTTCCAGTCATCCACTGTCCAGTGGCGTCGATCTTTACAACATTTCAAGTGTCTCTTGGTAGTGAGTACAGAATTGTGTGGCTAATGAGGAGCTCCTCGACCGTTGTACCCCATTCTTTTTAACTCCACATGTTAAAAATACTACATTCAAACCGTAAATTCATCTTATTTCTCGTCATTTTTTAAATGTATCTCCACATAAAAACTTTATTTACCCCTTTCTTAGTTCATGCAAGTTCATGTAACTATTGTCATGTGAGACCTGGTACCAAGGAAGGCAGGATTGGGTTATGATTATGGACGGGGCCGTAATCAATTACTGTTGGTTAGTTTATTTCTCAATCACGTACACTTTATTTGGAAACAACAACAAATAAAAGGTGACAATAAATTAACAAGTGATCCACGGCTGAAGGCCTTAATGACAACAAATTCAAACTATTTCTCGGCTGAAGGCCACAACAGTAATAGTTTAAAAACTGTTTCACGACTGAAGGCCTGAATAGCAATCCTTTAAGAACCAGTTAAACATCTTCAAACTTGGAATTACAGTTATTAATTAAAAAAAAAATCATGAAATCTGACCAAACCAAGGGGGAGGGGGGAGGGGGGGCGCAGACGTTGCTCCAAGGATCGACCCGGGAAAGTCCCTCAAATTTCGCAACCGATGAGACAGGCAGCCAAGAGTTTAAACGCATGACCAATAATCATTTCCCTAATCTACCTAACGTCCGATGACCAATGCAACGATGAAATAACACATCCAAGCTTGAACCGGCAGTCAGCACTACGTCTTCAGACTCCGGTGTTTAGAGCATCCGGTTCAAATGGCTCTGAGCGCTATGGGACTCAACTGCTGTGGTCATCAGTCCCCTAGAACTTAGAACTACTTAAACCTAACTAACCTAAGGACATCACACACATCCATGCCCGAGGCAGGATTCGAACCTGCGACCGTAGCAGTCGCACGGTTCCGGACTGCGCGCCTAGAACCACGAGACCACCGCGGCCGGCAGAGCGTCCGGAAGGAGAAAGGAAACACTACTGCCAGTGTAGGAGAAAAAAAACACCACCTGGCCCACATATCAAGGAAGCTGTGGAACTACACGCCTTACCGGACAGCAGCGGCAAGGCGAGGAAGAGTACACTGCCGCAACATACACTAAGCTCCAGGGCACGTAACTGGGGTGTTAGCGGCCACTAGGCAGGAAAAATACCACTCGTTAAACTTCACAAATAATAACATATAGAATGCAACAATTAATAATAAGAAGTGAAGGAAGGCTAATTAGGTTCGCCTTCCCCAAACGCCCCACTCATTGTTCATTGTCTTGGCGACACTGCGAGCAGCAACCCGCAAGCAAATGGCGAGATCTCAAAATAGTGGAGGTTTCACTACTTGAATTAAGGTCCACTCACCTTAAACTTCCTGGGCCCAGTTGACAACGAGGTTGTACTCCTCGCGACTACAGCCCTTCCATCCAGCAGTGTATGGGTTCCGCCAGTGGTCCCGGCGTGTTCTCGCGCTGCGCGGATCTGGCTGCTCTTCTGTCCCCAACCGGACTGCCGACTCACACGACACGGAAACAACACAACGTCGCCCCAAAGATAGTACCACCGTTACTAGATATCGATAACCGCCGCTCCTGCCACTAGTGGACAGACAATGCTTGCAAACGGAGTGGCGCCAATGAACACAAGAAGAAGACGACAACCATAACTATACCAACTAAATGATGCCAACCTAGCAACGGCACCAACGCAAGCCGCAGCACGCCCTAGATAAACACATTGTCATTTTTGTAGCTTCTGTAGAAATAGTATCTGTGTAAGTTGCATATCATGTTTATCTTTGTTTGTGACATTCAGTTGTCACCTGAAGATAATCTGAGAAGCCGACAGCCGGTTCGTGACCGAATAAACATAATTTTGCAGAATATTAGGACGTTTGTGTTTGTCAAAGTAGTGAAAGTAAACTTCAACTCTCAGTGTAGTTCAGCACAGGGCGGTGTTCCACAACAGTGCACGGCCCAGTGCGGCTTGCGTACGTAAGGGTTCTCAGTACGGGACGTTGCTGCTGCACTGGCGTACAGCACAGTGACGTCAATTCGAACACTCAGTCGCTATTGCGAGACCTACAGCACTGCATATAGGCTTTACGACTCTCGTTAGCAGCCGACACCAGCTGATCACCGCAAGCTACAGAATATGGTTCATAGGTGCCCCGGAAAGGATGCATCTGAATCGCGTGGCACTTTTTGAAGGCAACTGGGTCGTGTTGACCAAGACAGGCATGTAGAAGTGCACCACAAACAACAGCACCGTTGTAGAGGTGGGCGAGAGGACACAGGGAGTGGAACCGGGATCACTGGAGTCGGGTTCTCTTTGTCGTCGAGTACAGGATTCATTTGACGCCTGATGATCATCATAGAAGAGTTTGGAGGTTATCAGGCACCAATGCGCGTCCCAGGCATACAGTCCTACGGACTCGGTAAGGAGGTGGCTCAGTCACTTTTTGGGTCGATATGAAGACACATCTCATCGCAATGAAGGGCTACTTGAGGTCTGAGTAATATCAGAAATGAATCCTTCAATCTCTTGACAAACCCTACAGAAACACGTGCAGATAGTATTTTAGTGGCAGTGCATCTCGTAATAAAGTCGTATAATGGCAAACGCAGTTTTATTTCAGGTCAAACTCACTACGTGCGATGGAGGTTACGACAGTGATTGAAATGTATTAGCTACTATACTATCTACTGCAGTAAGAAGAAATTATGTGCGATGACCTGAACTGGTTGAGCGTAGGGCAGGGCCGGCCGGAGTGGCCGTGCGGTTCTGGGCGCTACAGTCTGGAACCGAGCGACCGCTACGGTCGCAGGTTCGAATCCTGTCTCGGGCATGGATGTGTGTGGTGTCCTTAGGTTAGTTAGGTTTCATTAGTTCTAAGTTATAGGCGCCTGATGACCTCAGAAGTTAAGTCGCATAATGCTCAGAGCCATTTGAGCGTAGGGCAGGCTTGAGGGTTTCTAACAGAAAGTTAGTTTCTCAGCTGGACTCCCACATTGTGGCTTTAGTGTGAGTGATTGGCAGGGACCTGATTGTGGCTCCATGGATATAGCCGGTCGGAACAGCTTTTTAGAAACTGTCAGTCCCTTGATGGAAGTTGCGGCCACAGTTTAGTTTCTTACAGGACAGTGATTCGTCACTACACAGTACTTACACTACGTAATCAAAAGTATCCGGACACCTCGCAGAAAATGACTTAACAAGTTCGTGGCTTCCATCATCGGTAATGCTGGAATTCAATATGATGTTGGCCCACCCTCAGCCTTGAAGACGGCTCCCATTCTCGCAGGCATACGTTCAATTAGGTGCTGGAAGGTTTCTTGGGGAATGGCAGCCCATTCTTCACGGAGTGGTGTACTGAGGAGAGGTATCGATGTCGGTCGATGAGGCCTGGCACGAAGTCGGCGTTCCAAAACATCCCAAAGGTGTTCTATAAGATCCAGGTCAGGACTCTGTGCAGGCCAGTTCGGTACAGGGATGTTATTGTCGTGTAACGACTCCGCCACAGGCCGTGCGCTATGAACAGGTGCTCGATCGTGTTGAAAGATGCAGTCGCCATTCCCGAATTGCTCTTCAACAGTAGGAAGCAAGAAGGTGTTTAAAACATCAATGTAGGCCTGTTATGTGATAGTGCCACGCTAAACAATAAGGAGTGAAAGACCCCTCCATGAAAAACACGACCACACCATAACACCACTGCCTCCGAATTTTACTGTTGGCACTACACACGCTGGCAGATGACGTTCACTGGGCATTCGTCATACCCACACACTGCCATCGGATCGCCACACTGTGTACTGTGATTCGTCACTCCACACAACGTTTTTTCACTGTTCAGTCGTCCAATGTTTACGCTACTTACACCAAACGAGGCGTCGTTTGGCATTTACCAGTGTGGTGTGTGGCTTATGAGCAGCCGCTCGACCATGAAATCCAAGTTTTGTCATCTCCCGCCTGACTGTCTTAGTACTTGCAGCGTTTCCTGATGCAATTTGGAATTCTTGTGTGATGGTCTGGATAGATGTCTGTCTATTACACATTACGACCTCTTCAACTGTCGGCGGTCTCTGTCAGCCAACAGACGAGGTCTGCCTGTACGCTTTTGTGCTGTACGTGTCCCTTCACGTTTCACGTTTCCACTTCAGTACCACATCGGAAACGGTGGATCTAGGGATATTTAGGAGTGTTGAAATCTCAAGTACATACATATGACACAAGCGACACCCAGTCACCTGACCACGTTCGAAGTCCGTGAGTTCCGCGGAGCGCCCCATTCTGCTCTCTCACGATGTCTAATGAGTACTGAGGTCGCAGATATGGAGTACCTGGCAGTAGCTGGCAACACAATGCACCTAATGTGCCAAACGTATGTTTTTGGGGTGTCCGGATATTTTTGATCACATAGTGTACCCTCGGATATGATTACACGTAATTGCTATCAGTCACTTATGAAGTGTTTCATTATTTCTTGAAGTAGCTTTTGAGGTTTCTCAACCTCATTGTCAGAGGAGACATGTAGAAGTATAAATATTCATATTTTTAGCAATCTCCTACGTACTCGAGCCTGCTTTAGTGTGACAAGATGGAAAAAGGCTTTCATGTATAGTCTTGGGTTCTAGTTATACACTGACAAAAGTCATGGGATAGCGATATGCACAAATACAGATGGCAGTAGTATCGAGTATCGCGTACACAAGGTATAAAAGAACAGTGCATTGGCGGAGCTGTCATTTGTACTCTGGTGATTCACGTGAAAAGGTTTCCGATGTGATTATGGCAGCACGACGGATATTAACAGACCTTAAACTCGAAATGGTAGTTTGAGCCAGACGCTTGGTATATTCAGTTTCGGAAATCGTTAGGGAATTCAGTATCTCAATATCCACAGTATCAAGAATGTACCGAGAATACAAAATTTCAGGCGTTACATCTCACCCCGGTCTTCACTTAACGACCGAGAAAAGCGGCGTTTGCGTAGAGTTATCAGTGCTAACAGACAAGCAACACTGCGTGAGATAACCGGAGAAATCAGTGTAGGACGTACGACGAAAGTAACCGTTAGGACAGTATAGCGAAATGTGCCATTAACTGGCTGTGGTACCAGACGACCGCCACGAGTACCTATATTAACATCAGGATATCGCCTGCCGCTGCTTTCTTGGGTTCGTGACTATTCTGGTTGGACCTAGACGACTGAAAAACAAACAGGTGCCAAGTCCGAAGAGTCCCGATTTCAGTTGCTAAGAGCCGGTGGTCGGGTTCAAGTATGGCGCAGACCCCACGAAGCCATGGACCCAAGTTGTCAACAAGACGCAGTGCAATCTGGTGGTTACTCCATGCAATGGACTGGACCCTATGGTCCAGTTGAACCGATAATTGACTGAAAATGGCTATGTTTGGCTGCTTGGAGACCATTTGCAGCCATTCGTCGACTTGACGTTCCCAAAGAAGGAGGGCATTATTGTGGATGACAGTGCGCCATGTTACCGTCCACAATTGTTCGTGACTGGATTCAGGAATATTCTGGACATTTCGAACGAATGATTTGGCCACTGAGATCGTCCGACATGAATCCCATCGGACATTTGTGGAACATAATCGGGAGGTCAGTTCGTGCACAAAATCATGCACCGACAACACTTTAGCAATTATGGATGACTATAGAGGCGGCACGGCTCATTATTTCTGCATGGGACTTTCACGTGACGTCTAATTGCTGCACTACGCCGGCCAAGAGGAGGTCCGACACGATATTAGGAGATACCCGACGACTTTTGTCACCTCAGGGTATGGTAAGTTGTGTCGAAAAACCAATTTTTAGATTACTGCGGCAGTATGGACGCTATTGGTACTAGCATCCACCTTGCAGCTTTCATTTTCGTTGCCTGTCAGCCACAGGCTGAAGCACTTTCCTATACCTATTTTAATGGAGCATGTGGCGCAGTTCAATTAATGTAGCTGTCAAAGAATAACTGCTTGCAGCTTCTGATAAAAATTTGAAACATACCGCTTATTTTAATAGTACTTGGCAAGATTTTCTGCTAGTTCCCAGTAATTTAGCTGACTTACCGGTGCGGCCAAACATATACGCTTATGAGACCGCATCCTCATTCTGCAAAAGTAAAGAAGTAAAGTCGCACATTCTTGTCTGGGAGACCCAGAAGGACCGGTTCAAGCACGTAATTGAGAAGACATTCTATCTTTAGCGGACAATAGCACCTTTCGTTCGCGAAGTGAGAGAGTTGTATGTTTGAGTGTTATGCGCTAAGTGTAGATGACTGTATTTGGTGTGTGTAGTGTGGTGTCATGTTTATTTTGAACGATGAAAGGAGAAGCGGAGGGTGAAACCTGGTGCCGGCACATTGCCTGCTACACTCAGATAGAATCGAGGGGGCCACCGAGCTTAACGTTCCCATCCAATGGACGGATCAACATCGACAGAATCACATGCCATCACTTCGTGACACGCTGCAGAAAAGTTTGGAATATAATCCACGACATCGGCACAAAGTCTGGCGATCAGCAACCTTGCGTCACTGTCCTCTCCTCCCCTTTGCGTAAGGTGCTTACATTCGCGAGTTCAGAAATTATAGCTTAGCATCGCGCAGGGCACTGCGCCATTATTTCCTCGTGCTGCCAGGGCGCTGTATGTGGTGTGGTGTGATGGTTGCGTGCAGTGCTGCGCGCTGCGGGAGGCCGGCGAGGCGGGGGCGCGGCTGCTGCGTGCGGGGGTGGAGGCGGTGCTGCCGCTGCGCTGCCTGCTGCTGGCGGCCGCCCGACCAGACAACTGGCGCCAGCTGCTGCAGCTCGAGGCGCACGCCGAGCGGCGCGGGCCCGGCACCGCCGTCTGGAGCCACAACGACGCCACCGTCGTGCAGGTCAGCAACTACGGTCTACGTGGTCTATGTTGTGTCTGTTATTGTGGTCTTCAGTCCGATACTAATCTATTCTCTTCCTCTCTGCATAACTAGAGTTACACACACCACTGGCCATTAAAGTTGCTACACCGCGAAAATGATGTGCTACAGACGCGAAATTTAACCGACAGGAAGAACATACTGTGATACGCAAACGTTTAGCTTCTCAGAGCATTCACACAAGGTTGGCGCCGGTGATGACACCTACAACGTGCTGACACGAGGAAAGTTTCCAACCGATTTCTCATACACAAACAGCAATTGACAGGCATTGCCTGGTGAAACGTTGTTGTGATGTCTCGTGTAAGGAGGAGAAATGCGTACCATCACGTTTCCGTCTTTGATAAGGGTTGGATTGTAGCCTATCGCGATTGCGGTTTATCGTATCGAGACATTTCTGCTCGCGTTGGTCGAGATCCAATGACTGTTAGTAAAATATGGAATCGGTGGGTTCAGGAGGGTAATACGGAACGCCGTGCTGGATCCCAACGGCCTCGTATCACTAGCAGTCGAGATGACAGGCACCTTATCCGCATGGTTGTAACGAATCGTGCAGCCACGTCTCGATCCCTGAGGGGACGTTTGCAAGACAACAACCATCTGCACGAACAGTTCGACGACGTTTGCAGCAGCATGCACCATCAGCTCCGAGACCGTGGCTGCGGTTACCCTTGACGCTGCGATGGTGTACTCAACGACGAACCTGGGTGCACGAATGGCAAAATGTCGTTTTTTCGGATGAATCCAGGTTCTGTTTACAGCATCATGATGGTCGCATCCGTGTTTTTACGACATCGCGGTGAACGCACATTGGAAGCGTGTATTCGTCATCGCCATACTGGCGTATCACCAGGCGTGATGGTATGGGGTGCCATTGGTTACACGTCTCGGTCACCTCTTGTTCGCATTGACGACACTTTGAACAGTGGACGTTACATTTCAGATGTGTTGCGACACGTGGCTCTACCCTTCATTCGATCCCTGCGAAACCCTACATTTCAACAGGATAATGCACGACGGCATTTTGCGGGTCCTGTGCGGGCCTTTCCGGATACAGAGAATGTTCGACTGCTGCCCTGGCCAGTACATTCTCCAGATCTCTCACCAATTGAAACGTCTGCTCAATGGTGGCCGAGCAACTGTTTCGTCGCAATACGCCAGTCACTACTGTTAATGAACTGTGGTATCGTGTTGAAGCCGCATGGGCTGCCGTACCTGTATACGCCATCCAAGCTCTGTTTGACTCAATGCCCAGGCACATCAAGGCCGTTATTACGGTCAGAGGTGGTTGTTCTGGGTACTGATTTCTCAGGATCTATGCACCCAAATTGCGTGAAAATGTAATCACATGTCAGATCTAGTTTAATATATTTGTCCAATGAATACCCGTTTATCATCTGCATTTCTTCTTGGTGTATCAATTTTAATGGCCAGAAGTGTAGATCTATTCGAAAATGTACGTAGTGAGGCCGTGGTCTCGTGGTCAAATTTTGGTCTTCTGGCGTTGCAATTTCCTATAGATTTCAGAATTGTCTGCAAACAGTATCATGGAACTTCTGACTTTATCTGGTCTCATCACCCACCTGTTCTGCTGCTACTACTTTTCTGATGACAACGTAATGCTCCCTGCTTCCTTTTATACTGACAGATCCACCTCTCACGTCATCTAGTTTTCAGTTCTGCGTTACATACGAGTGTCCAGATATTTTGGGTCATATAGTGTATCTGGCCAGTCGCCAGTTCAGAACCGACGCCAACATACAGGAGGCTATTGTTAGGTGGCTTCTATATCTGCCCCTCGTTTCTTTTTTGCTGGTATTGCCAGATTAATTTAATGGTGCAGGAAAATGTTTAGATAACTGTGACGACTATGTGGAAATTCAGTAAGCTGCCTGATCAAAAAAGTGAAGCACTCGTAAGCGGAGGCCAAAACGAAACGAAAGTTCACAGGTTAAGAGAGTATGTGATGTCATTTCAGTGATTAAAAAATGGAATCAAATTTACAATCATCTTTGCAGTGTTCGTCACTTGTCTGTATGGTGTTGCGCACCATCTGTCTTGGATGCATCCAGTTATTCAGTTGGCAACAGTGTCACTAAGACAGTGTATCCCTTCCTGGAGCAAGCTGGCCCACAACTGCTGTAACTAGTGTCTGGTATCCTGGATACTGGGACTGGGACGGAGTTGAGACTACAGTGGTCCGACACATGTTTTATTGGAGACAGATCTGAGGATCTTGCTGGCCGTTAGAGTGCCTCAGCATCACGCAGAAAGTTTATATAGAAATGTGCCGTGTGTGAACGAGCTTTGACCTGCCGAAAAGTACCACCATAATACTGCTCATGAGACGAAAAACGTGAGGCCTCAGGATATCTGTGACGTACACTTGGGACGTCAGAGCTCCCTCAATTACTAGCAGCCATGACCAGGATTCGTGCCTAATGGCTCTGCACACATGTCGTCAGGAGTAACGCTGCTGTCCTCTCCAAAACCCTGAACACTGGATGAGCGGGACCTCTCCCTAGTTGTGAGCTTTGTTGAAACTCCATGTGCAAAGGTAGTCCTCTCAACAGGCATCATTTGTACCAATGCGTGCCACAATCTGCAGTTGGTTGCACCCTGTTTCCTCAATGGCTGCTGGAATAGCCTCTTCAACATGTTGAATGAGGCCCCCAGCCATACACACTGAGTATACTTGGTGTCCTTTCTTGTCCCTTGCTGCCATTTCCCTAAGGGGTATCACCAGTCGCCATATGTTTTAACTGTCGATGATTAATAGGCCTACCCTTTTGCGTTTGCCTCCTTCTGACAGTGGACAAAACAGGTTTCCCCAAAATAGGTAAAGTGTGTTGCACTGGCTCAGTTTCAGTTTCAGTGAAAGACAATTAAGACTCCTGAGGGTGTTGCCTCAGTTTACCCTGGCCTCCATCTGACGTTGGTCATCCAGAGTAGTGCAGAACTGCAATTCGTCGGTAAACATAGTGCGATACCATTCATCTGCAGTCTATATCTCTCCTTCACGGTAGTAGTCCAAAGGCAGCTGTTTTCGCTGTGGTCTCAATAGTAGCCTAGGCATGGGATGTAAATTCCCTAGTCCTGGTGTTGCTAGTCTCCGACGAGTTGTGTGGCGTGACACAGAATGATCCACGACGTCCGTTACTTATTCTAAGGTCTGTGGCGCAGATGAGAAGGGGTTAAAATGGACTTCGTGCACAATACGGCGAAGCTCCATTGTGGGGATGAGCCATAGTCGAGAGCGGCTTTGACAACGATTTCCCACGCAGTCTAACATCGGGCCACCGTCACACCTGAATGCCCCACAAATATGGATATCGCTATCCGGCGAAATGAACACAGAGAACTGTCCCTTTCAAACTCTGTCAGGTACTGATAACGTTGGCTAATACGAGTAAGTGTCCTTCTCAGCGAACACTCAACACCTGATGCTGCCCACGCCTCTTATGTACTCTACCAGGCCTGGTAGCAACACTAAACACGAACAATACTAATGTGCTCCGGTGGCCGTCCTACCTGTCACAGAGGAACGAACGAAGTTACATTCATATCCGACCATGTCTTCCGCGTGCTTCACTTTTTTTGTTCGGCACTGTGCGTACTAGTTTCTTATTGACTTTGTGTTCCTCTTTTATTTCCTGAATAATCGTTTTCTCGCAGAGGACTTGCGACCATACTTTTTCAACCATCTTCCTACACTGAACAGCCAAAGAAACTGGTACAAGTGCCTAATATCGTGTAGGCGTCCTGCGAGCACGCAGAACTGCCGTAACACAACACGGCATGGACTCGACTAATGTCTGAAGTAGTGCTGGAGGGAATTGACACCATGAATCCTGCAGGGCTGTCTATAAATCCGCAAGAGTACAAGCTGTTGGAGATCTGTTCTGATCAGCACTTTGCAAGGCATTCCGGATATGCTTAATATTGTTCATGTGTGGAGAGTTTGGTGGCCAGCGGAACTATTTAAACTCAGAAGAGTGTTCCTGGAGCAGATCTGTAGCAATTCTGGACATGTGGAGTGTCGCATTGTCCTGCTGGAATTACCCAAGTCCGTTGGAATGCATAACGGACATGAATGGATGCAGTGATCAGACAGTACGTTTACGTACGTGTCACCTGTCAGAGTCGCTTCTAGACGTATCAGGGGTCCCATATCACTCCAACTGCAGACGTCCCATACCATTACAAAGCCTACACAAGCTTGAGCAGTCCACCACTGACATCCAGGATCAATGGAGGTTGTCTCCATAGCCGCACGCGTCCATCCGCTACATACAATTTGAAACGAGAGTCGTCCGACCAGGCAACATGTTTCCAGTCATCAACAGTCCAATTTCGGTGTTGACTGGCCCAGGCGAAGCGTAAAGCTTTGTGTCATGCTGTCATCAAGGGTTCAGGAGTGGACCTTCGGCTCCGAAAGCCCATATCGATGATGTTTCGTCGAATGCTTCGCACGCTGACACTTGTTGATGGCCCAGCATTGAAATCTGCAGCAATCTGCGGAAGGGTTGCACGTCTGCCACGGTGAACAATTGTTTTCAATCGTCGTTGTGCCGTTTCTGTAAGATCTGTTTCCGGCCACAGCGATTTCGGAGATTTGATGTTTTACCGTGAAATGGTCGTACGGGAAAATCCCCACTTCTCCACTACCTCGGAAATGCTGCGTCCCATCGCTCGGGCAGCGACTGAAACACCACGTTCAAACTCTCTTAAATCTTGATAACCTGCCACTGTAGCAGCAGTAACCGATGAATCAACCGCGACAGACACTTCTTGTCTTATATAGGCGCTGCTGAACGCACCGCTGTTTTCTGCCTCTTCATGTATCTCTGTATTTGAATACGCATGCCTATACTAGTTTTTTGGCGCTTCAGTGTATAAATGTTCTTCCGCTGAAGTGACATACTGAGTTTGCCTGCCGTTGTTGCCTAGCGGTTCTAGGTGCTTCAGTCCAGAACGGCGCTGCTGCTACGGTCGCAGGTTCGAATCCTGCCTCGGGCATGGGTGTGTTTGATGTCCATAGATTGTATGTTGTATGTTGTGTGTTAACCGGGGACCTAGAAACGACGAAGAGGCTCCGTTCCCGCGGCAGCTGCAGTGGTCCACAACCCCACGACGACTACCGCAGTCCACTTCACCCCTCCGCCGCCCCAGCCGCCCCACACCGAAGCCAGGGTTATTTTGCCGTTCGGCCCCCGGTGGACCCCTTCAGGGAACGTCTCACACCAGACGAGTGTAACCCCTATGTTTCCCTGGTAGAGTTGTAAGGTGCCAGGACATGGGCACTTACACGTTAGCTTACCAACATTAGCCAACATCAGTATTAATAATGAAGTGACTGGCAAGGACATCAGATCATGACTCTATTGAATTATGATAAATATGAGGCACTCTCGAGCAGTATTCCCTGCATGTCTGCATGATGGAGCCACTAACTTAAAGCCTTGGTGAAAAGTGTCGGAAGTTGAGAATTGTGGAATATAAAGTCCGCAGATGGCCGTAGCTTGCCGGGCCGCCGTGGGCGGCAGGTAGCGGTCATCGCAAAAGCGGGACAATACGTCGCTTTTGGGGATAGCCCGGCATCCGGAGCCACTGTGCTGGGCAACACGTGGCGAAGACGAGAATTTCGTTTGGGGCGTTACGACCTACTCGATCATTGGGTAGATCTCAGAAATGCCGTTGGAAGGATTTCGGCGATGATAGAGCATTCGATATTGGCCGAAACTGAGTATTCTTCCGCTGCGTTTTCGTACGCGTGGAGACGGGAGAATTGTGGAGAGAGATGCCTTCGCCTTCAGCCATCGAGCGGTACGGACTTGGAGACGGCGTCTTGGCCATCGTCTCCGAAGGGAGATACATGGTCTGTATCGCAGCACTGCACCAACGCGTGTTTCGTGCAGAGTTCTGCGGTTAGAGCTCTTTGTGTGCTCAGAAGCGAGATTTTCAAAAACGCTTAACCACTTCCCACAACTTACCTAATATTCTTGATCTGGTAATTATCCTTGCGAAGTGCCGAGTATTTATCAACGTAGCTGCCGGTAATAGGGGCGCGTAATTGCAAATTGTTAATGTGCCATTCTCAGGAGTGTATGGGTGGACAAAGAAATTCACATTTTTTTTTTGTAAATTTTTTCAGTTGTGGGGAATATCAAATTAAAATGCCAGTATTACAATCGAATTATCGACTTCATTGCAGCTAGCATTTACCGTATCCCAATAAGCTTTACATGTACCTGAACTACCAGGTTTGCGGTTTTCTATGTCAGTGATGGATAAATAAGCTTACAGAGTAATGGTGGTGTACGCGTACGTGGAGAACTTGTTTGCGCAGAAATCGCCAACATAGTGTAGCTGAGGCGGAATAAGGGCAACCAGCCTGCATTCGCCGAGGCAGATGGAAAACCGCCTAAAAACCATCCACAGACTGGCCGGCTCACCGGACCTCGACACAAGTCCGCCGAGCGGATTCGAGCCGAGGACGAGGCTCACCTTCCCGCGTTAGACCGCTCGACTAACCGGGCGGGCTCGTCCTTAGGTTAGTTAAGTTGAAGTAGTTCTAAGTCTAGGGGACTGATGACCTCAGATGTTAAGTGCCATAGTACTTAGAGCCATTTGAACCATTTTGACACGCTGAGTTTCAAGGAATCGGAGCAAAGCACACGTCTGTTTGCTGGTGCCGGCAGCCGCTGAAGGAGGCGGGCCTGCTGCGCGAGAGCGAGGAGACGTGCCAGCGCGTGTGCGGCGTGCTGGACGTGAACAGCTTCGAGGTGCGCGCGCCCCACGGCGGCCACGACCAGCTGCGCGCCGTGTACGCGCGCGCCGCGCTCATGGCGCACGACTGCGTCGCCAACACGCACCTCGCCGTCGACGACAACTTCGTTATGACGGTGCACGCCGCGCTGCCCATCCCCAAGGGCGCCGCTGTGTGCTTCAACTACACCAACGTCCTGCAGGTCGGTCTCACACACTCGTCCTTGTTCTCTTCTTAGTAAAGCACTCCGGACACAAAATTAGTCACCCCTAGCAGACTACGCTTTAATATCATATGAACCCTCTACATCTACATTTACATACGTACTGCGCAAGCCACTATATACTGCACGGCGGATGGTAGCTTGTCCACTACGGCCATTCCCTTTCCTGTTCCACTCGCAGATGGAACCAGGGAAAGCCACTGTCTATTTGCCTCCGTACGAGCGCTTATTCCGCTTATTTTGTCTTCGTGGTCCCTATGCAGAATTTACGTTGGTGAATCTGAATCCGCCCGCATCTCGTGATCGTGCGGTAGCGTTCTCGCTTCCCACGCACGGGTTCCCGGGTTCGATTCCCGGCGGGGTCAGGGATTTTCTCTGCCTCGTGATGGCTGGGTGTCGTGTGCTGTCCTTAGGTTAGTTAGGTTTAAGTAGTTCTAAGTTCTAGGGGACTGATGACCATAGATGTTAAGTCCCATAGTGGTCAGAGCCATTTGAACCATTTGAAGCCAATCTGAATCTTCCTGAAATCAACTGCAAATGCCGGTTCTCTAAATTTTCTCAGTAGCATTTCGCGAGAAGAATGTCGTTTTCCCACCAGGGATTCCCATTACAGATCACGGAGCATCTACTCAATGTTCGTGTGTTGATCGAACCTACCGATAACAAATCTACCTGCACGCGTATGAATTGCTACGGCGTCTCTCTTTAAACCAATCTAGTGTGGATCCCAAACAATGGAGCAGTACTCAAGAACAGGTCACCTTAATAGAGGAACTACACTGTCCTAGAATTCTCCCAATAAACGGTTTTCTTACTATCTATCTCTCGTGTTTGTTCCATTTTGTACTGCTTTCCAACGTTCCGCCTGGATATGCAGTCGACATGAATGTGTCGAGCATCACATTACTAACACTGCATTCAAACGTTTCGGGATTAATCATCTTGTGATGGTTGCAGGTCTTCTCATGTCCGTGCTTGCTATGGAAATAGGACGAGGAATTCCGCCGTTTGCAAGACACCTTTTCAGTTTTATTTTACCCAGACATGTTTCAGCACTTTTTGTGCTATCTTCAGTGGGTTATTTTTTATTTTCTTGCTGTAAAATTATTGCTACATATTAACATTTAGCAGAACGTCTGGTACATAATATTTGCGATTGTGAATGAATAATTGTTGTAAAATTGTTGTAAATTTGTTGTAAAATTGTTCACAGTTAACAGATGAGATATGTATTAACGACCTGATGCACTATGTGTTGTTTATAACATTATGTCTAATGTTCTAGTTATAGCTTAACTGGCAAAAGCGTGGATTTTTGCATTAGTATACATACCTTACATGATGCTTTTGGATATTTATGTTGGTAGCTAGACTGCTACACAATCTACAATTTCTCATCTGTAAACAGCAAAACGTAATTTTTATTTCTCTGTTTATTATGCATTTACAAACGGAAATGAGTATATATGACGTTTTATGTGTCTAACTCACGGTTCTGATGTTGTAGTGTTTTCTCATATGTCGTTGACGAGGTGAACAGGCTGATTTCATGACCTATAGTTGGTTGACAACGCACTTTCTCCTATTTTTCAAAACATGGGCAGAGTTTTCGCCGCCATTACGTGTTGTTGTGACTGTGTGGTATTCATTTGTTTCGTAGCGTCTTTGGTTGGGCGAGGCGCGCAAATTTGAAGTGTATTTGGCGTTTGTGGTGTTTGGTTTGTGTGTGTGTGTGTGTGTGTGTGTGTGTGTGTGCGCGTGTGCGCGCGCGCATATTCAGGACTGGGGCAGATGTTATTTGTATAGTTCTTCAATTGTAGCAAAGAGGGTATTATTGCACAGTGATGTGTATTCATTTAGTACTTTCTTTCCTTGGGCTATTGATATTTTGGATGCGATAGTTTTCTTCCATAGTTAATTTTTGGTATAAGCTGCTACTAGCTTTAAGGATGTGTAAGTCAGTTTCAATGTTTGTTGGTTGGTGATTGTGTTTGTTTCAGGATTTTTTTTTCTTTCCCATCTGCATTGACTTACATTCCTCTACATCTAAAATAAGCTGTCATCTCTCACACCAAACAGAAATTCTACCTAAGTCGTTCTGTATCCTCGTATAGTCAGTCACCGACGACACCTTCGCCTACACCACGACGTCATCAGTAAACAGTCGCAGACTTCTTCTCACTCTGTCCGTCCAGCTTTGATGATAGCCTCTCTTAGCAAGGAAGAGAGACCACTTCTCCCCTTCTTCCTCCTCCCAGTTTTATCAGGTATGCCAAGTCCATCTGAAGCAACTAATTGATGATTAAATCCTGTAGGGCTACCAACTTGCGGGAATGATTATTGCTAATTTCACCCACTGTTGAAAATAGTCCCAAACGTTTTCGATGGGATTAAGGTCGGGTGTTTTAGTGGCGATGATGATTCTTTCAACAAAACTTGGCTCCACTGGCAGCATTTATTCCAACAGCGGCGTCTAGTAAACAATTTCAACTCGTGCTAACGCCTCATTGTCTCGTGTTCAAGTGTATAACATGTACGGTCTCGTGAGAGCAAAACTTGCTGGCGTCTGAACTGTGTGGAGCAAAGCAGCAGCTCACCTTGAGCTGCGGTGCCTCCCTGCTGGTCCGCCGACTGTCGCTTCACGCTGTCTACCTGTTCCAGTGTCAAAGGCTAGCATAACCTCCACGTGCGCTTCCTTTTAGTATATTCAGAAGGAATGCACGGGGCAAGAAGGCAAGAAAGGAATGGTGATGTTTTGCTTCTAAAATTACTTTGACACTATTTGCCAGAACGTTTAAATAAGCTTTTGCTAGTGACAATTCTTCCTGTACATAACACCTGGCACGAAAACAAGGAAGCCAGCGCAGTCAACAATTACATTAGAGTGGTATCCCCTTTCTGCTACACATCATTGTACCAAAATAACATACCAGAGAACGATTAGTGTAATCACTCTTGCAAACACAAGCTTGCAGTGGTACAGTATACCAGATTTTGTTACTGTTACTACTGGATTGGTGTTAGATAGATACAGCACTGAGCGGCTGCACTAATTAGATACTTTTAATGACGCAAATCACAAGGACTGAGATACACGGCTGATAACAGTCATTTGGCTCTCACCACCCTTCACAGTTAATGCGAGATGCTAGATTGGAATATAGTGTGGCTGCGGCCTCCTTTAATACATGGCAATAGTGGCACAGAAACTCGAACGACTACACCATGATCCATATACGCTCACTGCACCTGTATGGGTGCCGTAATGTCGTTCCTGAACACCGACCGAGTGATGTAATTTCGTCGTGGCGCACTGTGCTGACACTGCCCACAAGAAGACCGGAGACCAGGATGACAGTCTTGCTTATAAGTTAACCTTCTCCTTTGGCAACGCGGGTTACCTTACGTATTCATTGCTTACTTGCGTTTCAGTACTTGGTGTGCCTTCACTGATGGCAGAATTAATAGAATATTTGTAGATATAGTTCTTTTGGAATATAGTTTTAAGACACGCACTATTTCCTTACCTACCACTCCACTGCCTCTTTTGGTGGAGTCCATTCTTGCAGGAGATATGTTACCTGGTTGGTTGGTTGGTTGAGTTGGAGGAGGGGACCAAACAGCGAGGTCATCCGTCTCATCGTATTAGGGAAGGATGGGGAAGAAGTCGGCCACGCTCTTTGAAAGGAACCATCCCGGCATTTGTCTGAAGCGATTTAGGGAAATCACGGGAAATCTAATACAGGATGGCCGGACACGGGTTTGGACCGTCATCCTCCCGAATGCGAGCCCAGTGTGCTAACCACTAAGCCACTTCGCTCAGTTATGTTCCGTTACGTTTTAGAACAGTTCTTTCGTCTCCACAAAATTGGTCTAGTAGCTGCAACTTCATGGTTTCTCGTCATGCCACGAAGTCCTGCTTTGAACATCGTACTACGACCGAGTAAAGTAACACACCGGAGTCCCATTCAGGAGGTTGACAGTTCAGATCCTCATCTGTGCATCCATATTTGGGTTTTCCATGATTTCCTGTGAAAACGGCTCCTCCGATATTTTTCCCATCCTTTCATAATCTGAAGTTGTCAATGACATGTTAAACTGTAAACCTTTTTCGCTCATCTACATCTATATCTACATGGATACTTTGAAAATCACTCTTGAATGCCTGGCAGAGGACTCTTAGAACCGTCTTCACAATAATTCCCTATTATTTCATTCTCGAACAGCGCGCGAAAGAAACGAACACCTATATCTTCCCCTGCGAGCTCTGATTTTCATTATTTTATTATGACGTTCGTTTCTCCCTATGTAGGTCGGCGCCAACAAAATATTTTCGCATTGAGATGAGAAAGTTGGTGATTGAATTTTCGTGAGAAGATCCCCGTGCAACGAGAAACGATGAAATACAGCGTAAATAAATATGTGAGGTTAGTTATTTACGCTGTATTTCATCGTTTGGATGTTAGTTATTTGCACACAGGGCACTTCTAACACTGTCTTTCTATCGTAGGGTAACAACACACCAAAAATACTTCGCCACAGTGGAATAATAAAAATCGGGAACGGGCGATAATGTAAAGTGTATCTTGAAAACCATGAGAACAGCCGTCTGATGATGAACTCGCCAGTTCGAAACCGGTGACGGCGCTATTTACCTAAATAAGTAGCAGTATTAATAATAGCTGGTTGCTGTTTTCTTCTTTGTAAGAATTAACCTACATTAACTGTACGCAGCCACGGTCTCACCATGTCAGTTTTTGACAAAATAGCATCTCTCTCAAATGCTGACATCTGCATATATTGTTCAGGCGACTGTCTTTGAGGTATAATTGCTGTCCAGATAGTAATACGGAATGAAATTCGAGAAGACTTTATGCCCTGGTATCGACGTGTCCCCTGTTTACCATCATTGCCAGCTGCACAGTGAAATAGCGCTGCAGCGTCACACATTCATCCATCGACCACCAAAGTATACAATTTTGTATTTACCGTCGATAGCTGTGTAAAATCAGTTCGTGATCAATTTGCATAACTCCTAGGTGATGCATCGTTTCCTTTTGTCTTAAGGTGTATTTTGAGAGTCACAACTCAACAGATGATTGCTTACAGAAGAGTTGTTTGGGAATGTGTTTATTGTTTGCATAGCCACGTCACAAACTGTGTACCATGTCACACTTTTTTGTGGCGCGGGGCAGGGCACGGCGGAGCGGCGCGAGCACCTGCTGGAGGGCAAGTACTTCGAGTGCGGCTGCGCGCGCTGCCGAGACCCCACCGAGCTGGGCACCCACCTCAGCTCGCTGCGCTGCCCCCGCTGCCGGAAGGGACTCGTCTGCGCCCTGCAGGACCAGCCGTGAGTGCGCGCGGCGGCCGGCCGCAAGCTACTGACACTCCAGCTGCTGATTTTACAATCCTCTGCCAAATAGTACTGTCTGACAATTTCATTTCCCACTTATATTTTCATATCTTCGCTGATGTTCTCAGAGAAACACGGTCTAGGTCTTCCAACAGACAATCATC
This sequence comes from Schistocerca serialis cubense, assembly GCF_023864345.2. Classification (NCBI taxonomy): domain Eukaryota; kingdom Metazoa; phylum Arthropoda; class Insecta; order Orthoptera; family Acrididae; genus Schistocerca; species Schistocerca serialis. The sequence continues at coordinate 586,886,621 of NC_064639.1, forward strand.
CAGACAAATATTATTTATATGCTTGGTTAATTTTCCTTAATTCAGGGGCTTGACCATCACAACGATGACTCGTGGTTTTAATTTGAAATGTATATTATGGCTCTCTGAACAAACTGCAGACTGTATTTGTTAAGCCTGTTTTACACGGAATGTGTGAGCTTGCAAGATTACCCATGACGCACAGGTTCCTACGGCCTCTGCCGTGTAGTCGGGGCCACTTGCAAAAGATTCACGCGTACGGTCACTGTTCTATGGAATACGACGGGTCCTACTCTCGCGGGTATGAAAGTGCTTCGCTCATGCTCAGACGAACGAGTGAGTAACGGAACAGAAAAACAACGCGAAGTTCTTTGTGAACTGTCTCTCCTGCTGAGCGGAACATTGTAGTTCCCCAGTATCATGACCAGTTAACGGACAGAACATCTGCTTTAAGAATTCACTGCAATTTAAACGTAAGACTCTTGTATGAGACAGTGAATGTAGACCAACGATCCGGATATTATCAGGAACTGTTCTTCAAAAATATGTTCTTATTCACTCGCGCATGAGCCTTAATACACTATGTGATCAAAAGTATCCGGACACCGCCCAAAACATACGAAACGTTTTTCATACTAGGTGCTTTGTGCTGCCATCTACTGAAAGGTGCTCCATATCAGCGACCTCAGTAGTCATTGGACATAGTGAGAGAGCAGAATGGGGCACTCCGCGGAACTCACGGACTTCGAATGTGGGCAGGGACTGAGTGTCACTTGTGTCATACGTCTGTACGCGAGATTTCCACACTCCTAAACATCCATAGGCCCACTGTTTCCGATTTGATACTGAAGTGGAAACATGAAGGGGCACGTACAGCACAAAAGCGTGCAGGCCGACCTCGTCTGTTACTGACAGAGTCCGCCAACAGTTGAAGAGGATTGTAGTGTGTAATAGGCAGACATCTGTCTAGACTATCACGCAGGAATTGCAAACTGAATCAGGATCCACTGCAAGGACTATGACAGTTAGGCGGGGGGTGAGAAAACTTGGATTTCACGGTCGAGCGGCTGCTCATAAGCCACACACCACACTGGTAAATGCCAAACGCCGCCTCGCTTGGTGTAAGGAGCGCAAACATTGGACGACTGAACAGTGAAAAAACGTTGTGTGGAGTGACGAATCACAGTACACAGTGTGGCGATCCGATGGCAGTGTGTGGGTATTACGAATGCCCAGTGAACGTCATCTGCCAGCGTGTGTAGTGCCAACAGTAAAATTCGGAGGCAGTGGTGTTATGGAGTGGTCGTGTTTTTCATAGAGGGGGCTTGCACCCCTTGTTGTTTTGCGTGGCACTATCACACCGCAGGCCTACATTGATGTTTTAAGCACCTTCTTGCTTCTCACTGTTGAAGAGCAATTCGAAGATGAAGATTGCATCTTTCAACACGATCGAGCACCTGATCACAACGCACGGCCTGTGGCGGAGTGGTTACACGACAATAACATCCCTGTAATGGACTGGCCTGCACAGAGTCCTGACCTGATTCATACAGAACAGCTTCGGGATGTTTTGGAACGCCGACTTCGTGTCAGGCTTCAGCGACTGACATCGATATCTCTCGTTAGTGCAGCCATTCCCGAAGAAACCTTCCTGCACCTGACTGAGCCTATGCCTCCGAGAGTGGAAGCTCCCATTAAGGCTAAGGGAAGGCCAACGCAATACTGAATTCCAGCATTACCGATGGAGGGCGCCACAATCTTGTAAGTCATTCTCAACCAGGTCTCCGGATACTTTTGGTCACATAGTGTATGTCTTCCACGAAGGGAAAAACGTGAGTTAATGTAGTAAATTAACATTAGCAACAGAAAAGCAACATTTCCATTGGTTTGTCCATGATTTGTAGCTTTTATAGAGAGCTCGTATAAATACAGTGATGATTACAAAAGGACATACTTGATAGACACGAAAAGTGAATTTAAGCTGTCGGTTCATTGCTGGAAGTTGACAGCAAAAGCAGTAGACACCTACAGCAGACGAGTCCAAACGCGTTTTTGTAGTTGGACCGCTCTAGTTGATGACGACTTTCTTTATCGTGTCACTTGTCCCGTGTAAAACGGGCTTGAGTTTCCTCCATCGTGCCTCCCTCTGAGGGAAAGAAGCTGGCAGCGCCGCCTGTGCAGGAACGTGTGGCGCTGCTGCGACTGCGGGCGGTCGTTCTGCGGCGGCATGGCTCGCTGCGCGCTGTGGTGCGCGCGCGACGCCGTGGAGGCGGCGCTGGAGGCGGCGGAGGCGGAGGACGAGAGCGGCGGCGCGCGCGTGCTGGAGGCGGCGCTGCGCCGGCTGGGCCGCAGCCTGGCGCCGGACCACGCGCTGCTGCTGCAGCTGCGACACCACCTGGCCGGCCGCTACCGCGCCGCCGCCATCGCCGCCGCCGCCACCGGCGCTCAGCTGCCGCGCAAGCTGCTCGCCCGCCAGGTGCAGCTGTGCCGCGGGCTGCTGCCGCTGCTCGCCGTCGTCGAGCCCGGCATCTCCAGGCTCAGGGGTCAGCTACACTCTGATCGAAATAAAACAACTTTTTCTTTCACTTTTCATTCCCTTCTCTCATGGAGGAGGGAGGGCGTTCGAGGGCTTGCCTGTATACCCTATCAGCCATTGAGTTTTACATTTTATTTTTAATTTACATTTATTTATTTAATGCAATGCAGTGCACATTTCATGTTGACAATACATTTGAATCTTTCATTTTGGTATTACAATTTGTATCATTCATTGTGAAACTTGTGCATTGACACTGTTCATTCCTGACTATTTTGCATCGTACAGTAATATTACACTACCGGTCATTAAAATTGCTACACCACGAAGATGACGTGCTACAGACGCGAAATTTAACCGACAGGAAGAAGATGCTGTGATATGCAAATGATTAGCTTTTCAGAGCATTCACACAAGGTTGGCGCCGGTGGCGACACCTACAACGTGCTGACATGAGGAAAGTCTCCAGCCGATTTCTCATACACAAACAGCAGTTGACCGGCGTTGCCTGGTGAAACGTTGTTATGGTGCCTCGTGTAAGGAGGAGAAATGCCTACCATCACGTTTCCGACATTGATAAAGGTCGCATTGTAGCCTATCGCGATTGCGGTTTATCGTATCGCGACACTGCTGCTGGCGTTGGTCGAGATCCAATGACTGTTAGCAGAATATGGAATCGGTGGGTTCAGGAGGGTAATACGGAACACCGTGCTGAATCCAAACGGCCTCGTATCACTAGCAGTCGAAATGACAGGCATCTTATCACAGACAGGAGCGCCTGCGATGCTGTACTCAACGACGAACATGGGTGCATGAATGACAAAACGTCATTTTCTCGGATGAATCCAGGTTCTGTTGACAGCATCATGATGGTCGCATCCGTGTTTGGCGACATCGTGGTGAACGCACACTGGAAGCGTGTATTCGTCATCGCCATACTGGCCTATCACCCGGCGTGATGGTATGGGGTGCCATTGCTTACACGTCTCGGTCACCTCTTCTCCGCATTGACGGCACTTTCAACAGTGGACGTTACATTTCAGATGTGTTACGACCAGTGGCTCTACCCTTCATTCGATCCCTGCGAAACCCTACATTTCAGCAGGATAATGCTCGACCGCATGTTGCAGGTCCTGTACGGGCCTTTCTGGATACAGAAAATGTTCGACATTCTCCAGATCTCTCACCAATTGAAAACGTCTGGTCAATGGTGGCCGAACAACTGGTTCGTCACAATACGGCAGTCACTACTCTTGATGAACTGTGGTATCGTGTTGAAGCTGCATGGGCAGCTGTACCTGTACACGCCATCCAAGCTCTTTTCGACTCAATGCCCAGGCGTATCAAGCCCGTTATTACGGCCAGAGGTGGTTGTTCTGGGTACTGATTTCTCAGGATCTATGCAACCAAATTGCGTGAAAATGTAATCACATATCAGTTCTAGTATAATATATTTGTCCAATGAATACCCGTTTATCATCTGCATTTATTCTTGGTGTATCAATTTTATTGGTCAGTAGTGTACTTAGAAATATTTTTGGTTTTTTAATGTTATACATTTTCTATAATTTAAGTATGATAATTCACAGATAATGTATGGAAAGGGGGGAGAGCGACAGGAGCAGGGTAGTTTGGGCTAAACTTATTCCTAGTAAGGGGTGGATAGTACTGGTTGAAGTATGTTGTTGTTGTTGTTGTGGTCTTCAGTCCTGAGACTGGTTTGATGCAACTCTCCATGCTACTCTATCCTGTGCAAGCTTCTTCATCTTCCAGTACTTACTGCAACCTACATCCTTCTGAATCTGCTTAATATATTTATCTCTTGGTCTCCCTATACATTTTTACCCTCCACGCTGCCCTCCAATGCTAAATTTGTGATCCCTTGATACCTCAGAACATGCCCTACCAACCGGTCCCTTCTTCTTGTCAAGTTGTGCCACAAACTCCTCTTGTCCCCTATTCTGTTCAATACCTTCTCATTAGTTACGTGATCTACCCATCTAATCTTCATCATTCTTCTGTAGCACCACATTTCTAAAGCTTCTATTCTCTTCCTGTCCAAACTATTTATCGTCCATGTTTCACTTCCATATATGGCTCCACTCCATACAAATACTTTCAGAAACGACTTCCTGACACTTAAATCTATACTCGATGTTAACAAATTCCTATTCTTCAGAAACGCTTTCCTTGCCATTGCCAGTCTACGTTTTATATCCTCCCTACTTCGACCATCATCAGTTATTTTGCTCCCCAAATAGCAAAACTCATTTACTACTTTAAGCGTCTCATTTCCCAATCTAATTCCCTCAGCATCACCCGACTTAATTCGACTACATTCCAGGATCCTCGTTTTGCTTTTGTTGATGTTCATCTTGTTGAAGTATAGGCTGTTATATACTGTTTACAATTTTTTATTTATGATATTCAATTTGTTAGAGCTGGAAATAGCTCCTTGAGAGTTCTTGTTCGTGTGTTTGTTGTAGTGTTGCATATGTGTGTTTGTGCGTGTGCGTCCGTGTGTGTGTGTGTGTGTGTGTGTGTGTGTGTGTGTGTGTGTGGCGTGGTGCATGCATGTGCTTGTGTGTATGTGCTTCAGTTGTGTGTTCTCTCGTCTAGGTGAGGATGGGTTGTGGAGTTGGCTGTGTGTGGTTCTAGGATTGGGGCTAGGTCTGGGTATGTGTTTGCAATGTTCAGTGTTACTGAGCTGGAATGATGTATTTATTTTAGTTTTCGTCGAGTTCTATGGTTGCTGGAGATGAGGTCTTCCATGTCATGCCTTTTATTCAGTATGTGTCTGCCATACCGCGCTCGAATGTTGACCAGCCAGGTTCTATCTTGGTTATTTGGTGGACCTCATTGCTAGGTGTGATGCTGGGGAGTTCAGCGATACTGCTCAGGAGTCTCCTCTCTGTGCTGCATGGTCTGTTTGCTATTTGGGCGTGTATGCCTCCCAGGGTGCTGCCGCATACTCCAGAATCGGTGTTATGAAATTTTTGTATGTGTGGACTGCGGTTTGTGTGCTAATTCTTTAGACTAACGTAGCAAAATGGATATTTTGGAACATCGTGACTGTACCTTTATTGGGTGTAAATACAAATAACTGAGTGACTAGTTACTTATGAAACGTTTGATTATTCCCATTAACAAGTCTTAGAGCATTTTCAGACTTGTCTTCAAATGAGGCACGCAGTAGTTACACAGTATTGCCAGCTGCCTCTCTGTCACAAGAAAATAGCAAACACTTTAATGCAATGCCGGCTACGGAGTGCCAGACACGATGGCTGGGCCACGTGCGGCCGAGGCTCGGCCCGTCTCGGCTTTTCCCGGTCCTTCTCAGAAGTACCCGCTGCAAAATTATGCGATATTGCAGTGCAGCTTTTTTTCAGTTAGTACTACTCTCCATAGTCTGCCAGAATAGTGGTGTCAGGACTGTTGACCATTCATTGTTTTTTCGTGGCATAAAAGAGATTCACAGGTCCAGTGGCTGTTTGCACAAAAAGAGGCAGTGTACCGATCTTCCGTCACAAACCTTTAAAAATGAATGGAAACGACAGAAGAGAGATATGAGAAGTCTCGGTATCTATTACGCAATTACATACTGGAAATTTGTTATGAAGCGATGTTACAATACCAAGCAGAAAGACTTTGTTGCGGTTAATAAAAAAGAAAAAGAGAAGAGAAGAAAAGAAAGGATTGAAAATGTGGGAAAAAATGGTGAATAAAAAGGGGGTTTTAAAATCTTTAATGACAGTGAAAAAGGGAAAGAATGAAGTGTAAATCGGACTTCGTTTTACAGAAAAGTTATCGGACTTCGTGATTCGGAAAAGCTATTGTTGGGCTGGTCCTTGTGGCGTATCTGAGCAAAAGTCAAACTTATTTCCACTACAAAAATTATTTGAAAGAGAACAGAGAATAACAAAATGTGATTAACAGGGGGAAATGGCGTAGATAAGAGTTCATCCTTTACCATGTTAACATGTCTTCTTTCGTGCGGCGTCCAGGTCTTCAAAAATCTCCTACTTCATTTCTGCATGAAAAGTCGTAGCTGCTCCGAAATTTTGCAATAAATTTCATTGTCCAGGAATTACTAATGTATACAAAAACCATCTTGATATTAAATGCAATGTATTTTACGTTGCTGCTTCCATGCTCCAAATTTCATTCCACAATACGTCGGCACATCAATAAGTTTTTTTTTTCGTCTTAATCCGACCAAGACTAGCTAATAAGTAAGTTAAGCTTCCGCTCTCAAGAGACAAAAGACGGATAGATAACAAAAAGAGTTACAATTTTAGTACCTTCATTTTCTTATATATTTTTTCTGCCGTCGAGCGCTCATACCGCTGCGACGGTATAATTTATATCTGAGGGAACGAGTGTAGCGCGGTGAAATTCAAAGTCCCGCTACAACTTCAAAGATTTACAGTGAAGCGCCAAAGAAACTGGTATAGGTATGCGTATTTAAATACAGAGATACGCAAACAGGCAGAATACGGCGCTGCGGTCGGCAAAGCCTATATAAGAGAACAAGTGTCTGGCGCAGTTGTTAGATCGGTTACTGCTACTACAATGGCAGGCTATCAAGATTCAAGTGGGTATGAATGTGATGTTATAGTCTGCGCACGAACGATGGGACACAGCATCTCCGTGGCGGCGATGAAGTGGGGATTTTCCCGTACGACCACTTCACGAGTGTACCATGAACTAAATGGCTCTGAGCACTATGGGACTTAACTTCTGAGGTCATCAGTCCCCTAAAACTTAGGACTACTTAAACCTAACTAACCTAAGAACATCACAAACATCCATGCCCGAGGCAGGATTCGAACCTACGACCGTAGCGGTCGCGCGGCTCCAGACTGAAGCGCCTTGAACCGCTCGGCCACATCGGCTGGCCGTACCATGAACATGAGGACTCCGGTAAAACATCAAATTTCCGAAATCGCTGCGGCCGGAAAAAGATCCTGCAACAACGGGACCAACGACGACTGAAGAGAAACGTCCAGCGTGACGGATTTGAAAACCTTGGGCAAATTGCTGCAGATTTCAGTGTTGGGCAGTCAACAACTGTCAGTGTTGGAACCATTCAACGATACATCATCGATATGGGCTTTCGGAGTCGAAGGTCCACTCGTGAACCCTTGATGACAGCACGACACAAAGCTTTACGCTGCGCCTGGGCCCGTCAACACCGACATTGGACTGTTGATGACTGGAATCATGTTGCCTGATCGGACGAGTCTCGTTTCAAATTGTATCGAGCGGATAGACGAGTACGGGTATCGAGACAACCTCATGAATCCATGGGCTCTGCATGTCAGCAGGGGACTGTTAAAGCTGGTGGAGGCTTTGTAATGGCGTGGGGCGTGTGTAGTTGGCGTGATATGGGACCGCTGATACGGCTAGATACAACTCTCACACTTGAAACATACGTAAGCATCCTGCCTGATCACCTGCATCCATTCATGTGCATTGTGCATTCCCACGGACTTGGTCAATTCTAGCAGGACAATGCAACATCCCGCTCGTCCAGAATTGCTACAGGGTGGCTCCAGGAATCTCCCTTCTGAGTTTAAACGCTTCCGCTGGCCACCAGACTTCCCAGACAGGAACATTATTGAGGATATCTGTGATGTCTTGCAACGTGCTGTTCAGATCTCCACCCCCTCGTACTCTTATTGATTTATGGATATCCCTACAGGATTCATGGAGTCAATTCCCTCCAGAACTGCTTCAGACATTAGTCGAGTTCATGCCATGCCGTGTTGCGGCACTTCTCCTTGCTCGCGGAGGCCCTACACGATATTAGGCAGGTGTATCAGTTTCTCCCGGTTTGCAGTGTAGTTGGCAATAAAAGAGCAAAGTATTGCGAAGCTCAACAGACAGGATTCACTGTTCTATACATCAAGTAGCACTTTCTGCTAAAGTTTCAGGCGCTTGAAGAAATTAGTCGTACGAATAATAAAATTTCTGAAGTCGCATGCGTTGGTCCTCTGTCAGCTGCAACAATTTTCGATGAAACTGAACGAAGACTGTGGAGACTTCATACATTACTGCAACGTAAGTTGGTTAAGTCAAGGGCCATGTTTGGAACGATTTTTGTATTTAAAACCCTCCGTTGCTGAATTTATGAAGGAAAAGGAGGACACGTACGAAAATTAGAACATCCGGAATTGATTGCAGACGTCACATTTTTAGGTAGAGTTGACTGTAAACTTCCACAGTAAGACATTACAAGATAAGAAACAACTTGTTTCTGATTTGATGAGGATGCATTTAAGAAGAAAATGGCATTGTAGAAGTGACAGACTCTGACAAAAAACACAGTCCAGTTCCTTAAGCCCGCTGGCGTTAAAGAAAGTGGGAGTTTTGAAGCATGCGTTGGGGCATTGAAAGAAATACAAGGATAGTTCTCTAAACGTTTTAAGGACAATGCCAAACATCTGTTTTCTAGGATGTTTGCCGTTTCAGTTGAAAGCATATCTGTGCCTGTGCAGATGGTTCAAATGGCTCTGAGCACTATGGGACGTAACATCTGTGGTCATCGGTGCCCTAGACTTAGAACTACTTAAACCTAACTAACCTAATGACATCACACACATCCATGCCCGAGGCAGGATTCGAACCTGCGACCGTAGCGCCTGTGCAGATGGAATTGACTATTCTGTAGTGTAATTCCCGTTTTAAAGACAAATCCTTTTATGCTAGAACCGTCCAGGATGTCTACATTTTTTTTCTCAGGAAGAGTTTCCACGTTTCCATACTGAGTTTGCAATTGTGATAAAATATTTTGATCAACGTATGTTCCTAAAAGGCCGTTTCTCGATTATGAAACTAAATTATTCACGATTACGTGGCAACCTGAGTACGAAACTCTGTGAAACTGTCTGTATTTGTCTGGATGCTGACAGTTTATACCAGATAAAAGTTGTATTACGTTTTTAATGTGCCATAGATAATTAAGTACTACTGAAAATTTGTTTCGTTTGAAATCGGTGTTGTTGATAAACACGAAATATGAAACCAAGTCTTCTGCATTGCAACTGCATTGCCATCTAAATGTGGCGTGATCGCAGTTTCCTCCTCTTCCCCTTTTCACAGTCAGACAGTGTGGCGTGACGCTGGGGGAAGTATGCAGTGAGCACTATGGCTCGTGAGCCAGGGACGGCTCACGGGCCGAATTCTTGGAAGCCGCCGTTTTAAGATATCGCCTTATGTTTTTACTATATACCTTGAAAAACGAATTTCTTTTCTCGCTACGGCAGTGTGGGGTTTGTTGGTGTCAGTTTCCACATGGAAGCTTCCATTTTCATTGCCTATCAGCCAAAGAATTAACCATTATTCAATTTAAAAGCCGAGTGTTACCAGAAATCCGCCAGTATCCAGCATGTGCTGTACTTTTGGTATATACTACAAACACGAAATATATTTCGCTTGAAAGAGTTCATGGTTTTGTGTACATAAAATAATTGTTGTTTCGGTAGATATATTGATGTAGACTGGAATCCCTTCATTTCAGGATAGCAATTAAGTCCAGTTACTCAGTTATCTGTTATATTTATTCCTCTCTCTCTTCTCCTACAGTTTTCGCTTGCTGCAGCTCACTCTGTAAGCATAGAAACTATTTCCTCAAGGCTTAAAACATGCCTTGTCATCATGCCTCTTTTCCTAAGCCAATGTTTGCCATATATTTTTTTCATCCCTGTTTCTGCAGTTGTAATCAGGAGCTTACCCTACCAAAAACACTATTGACACTGAAATAAGTTCAGCGATCTTACAAAGCAATTTCAGTACCCAATAACATTCTCTACGGCATACAAGTAAGTCCGAATCCTCTCGGGAAACGATGCGTACGAATATTAGAAGGTGATGAACAAAATTCTATACTACTCCTTGCAAAGGTACAGGTGATCAATACTTCAGATGTTCTAACCATGTAACACACATGTTCAGTGCTGCAGGGAAAAACCCTTCATATCAGTTAATTTTACAGTCTAGGTTTCGACTTGAGAAATGATTTTACGTACTTGAAGAATGCTGCAAGAGACCGCCACAGAGTGGGTAAGTGAGATCATAGCAACCACTTCTGTCTACGGAAGAGGAATCCCATTGAATCAGTTCCTCTTTGGAGACAAAGAATCAAATAATGTATGGAAAATATCGTAAAACTAAGGAGGATGAGCAGTAAAGGTGATAGTTATTTCGGCATTTCTATCTAAGAATGTGCACACGGTGACTTATTCCAGGTATGTGACACTGTTCAATGGCAGCCCTGTGTTACATTACGAGGTGCATTCAAGTTCTAAAGCCTCCGATTTTTTTTCTCCAGACTGGAAAGAGATAGAAACATGCACATTGTTTTAAAATGAGGCCGCGTTCATTGCCAATACGTCCCAGAGATGGCAGCACCGTACGGCAGATGGAATTTTACCGCCAGCGGCGAGAATGAGAACTGTTTTAAATACTTAAAATGGCGACGTTTTGCTTACTTGAACAGCGTGCAATCATTCGTTTTCTGAATTTGCGTGGTGTGAAACCAATTGAAATTCATCGACAGTTGAAGGAGATATGTGGTGATGGAGTTATGGATGTGTCGAAAGTGCGTTCGTGGGTGCGACAGTTTAATGAAGGCAAAACATTGTGTGACAACAAGCCGAAACAACCTCGGGCTCGCACAAGCCAGTCTGACGACATTATTGAGAAAGTGGAGAGAATTGTTTTGGGGGATCCCCGAATGACTGTTGAACAGATCGCCTCCAGAGTTGGCATTTCTGTGGGCTCTGTGCACACAGTCTTGCATGACGACCTGAAAATGCGAAAAGTGTCATCCAGGTGGGTGCCACGAATGCTGACGGACGACCACATGGCTGCCCGTGTGGCATGTTGCCAAGCAATGTTGATGCGCAACGACAGCATGAATGGGACTTTCTTTTCGTCGGTTGTGACAATGGATGAGACGTGGATGCCATTTTTCAATCCAGAAACAAAGCGCCAGTCAGCTCAATGGAAGCACACAGATTCACCACCACCAAAAAAATTTCGGGTAACCGCCAGTGCTGAATAAATGATGGTGTCCATGTTCTGGGACAGCGAGGGCGTAATACTTACCCATTGCATTCCAAAGGGCACTACGGTAACAGGTGCATCCTACGAAAATGTTTTGAAGAACAAATTCCTTCCTGCACTGCAACAAAAACATCCGGGAAGGGCTGCGCGTGTGCTGTTTCACCAAGACAACGCACCCACACATCGAGCTAACGTTACGCAACAGTTTCTTCGTGATAACAACTTTGAAGTGATTCCTCATGCTGCCTACTCACCTGACCTGGCTCCTAGTGACTTTTGGCTTTTTCCAACAACGAAAGACACTCTCCGTGGCTGCTATTGCCACAGCGATTTTCCAGTGGTCAAAACAGACTCCTAAAGAAGCCTTCGCCGCTGCCATGGAATCATGGCGTCAGCGTTGTGAAAAATGTGTACGTCTGCAGGGCGATTACGTCGAGAAGTAACGCCAGTTTCATCGATTTCGGGTGAGTAGTTAATTAGAAAAAAAACCGGAGGCCTTAGAACTTGAATGCACCTCGTAGAGGGCTAGTTGCAAACTGAGAAACTTTTGGCCAAATGAACGTATTTCTGTCTATGGGATGTAAAGTATTTGTTTCTGTGCTATTGCTCGACTCTCTATTTTGTAACTTATTATCCCGGGATTTTTTTTCTTTCGTGATACGACCATATTGTAAGAAACAAGGCGGGAAGATGAGTAGAGATTTCTGCCGATATATATTTTGTTCCACTAGCTACATTAGGGAGTCCGAATGATAGCAGACAATTACAGAGCTCAGATCAAAGGTGTAGCAGTGACGAAGATTGTTCAAATGGCTCTAAGCACTATGGGACTTAACATCTGAGGTCATCAGTCCCCTGGACTTATAACTACTTCAACCTAACTAACCTAAAGACATCACACACATCCATGCCCGAGGCAGGATTCGAACCTGCGACAGTAGCAGCAGCGCGGTTCCGGACTGAAGCGCCTAGACCCGCTTGGCCACAGCGGCCGGCAGTGACGAATAATTAACCTTATCTTACAGTCAAACTGGAATACAATTTAATGTACAGGGTGTTACGGGCATAACTGCAGATATTTTTACTGGTGACTGAGAACAGTGTACTGAACAACACTACATAAGTATTTACTTCATTTGCAGACTAATAATTATAGCTATTAAGAGTAGTATGGTTTTAGGTTGGTTAGCACCTCAAAGTGGATGTAGCAAGAGCAAGCCATTAATGCTTATTTTCCCCAGGGCAGCAGGTCAGTGTTGAAGTGTGGATGTATGGATACAAAACTGTTAGTCTATATTGACAGGCGTAGTCCACTTAGTTGTGCAGCTACGATCATGCAGAAAACATCAGGTAGAAAATTACGTTACGTGTTTCCAGGAAGACTGTTAGACGAGGAGAAAAAAAACAAGTAACACACTGAAGTGGGTACATATTGCGGTGCCAGTGACCACAGTATCTTCACTCAGACCCGACACACTCTGTATATGGGGGTGTAGGTGGTTGATCTAGGTCAGATATTAAAATAATGCTTTTTCTCAGCATGATGTAAATGTCGTGCAGTAAATTTGTGTGCATGTAGGACAAACCATGCGTACAATAGGAGTCAACATTCTTTTAACTTTGCAGAAGGAGGAAGGAGTATGGCAACATCACATTCAACTCTAGTGAATGTGCAGCCAGGGAATACGTTTCGTATCATCCACACGCTCAGTGAACCCACATTTTATATTTCCAGTCATATAAGTGGACGTATTATGACTTACTCTCGCCTGAAAACAACGCCTATGCTACTAGATCAATATGGTCACCTAAAATGGATTTATGATCCGCACCAGTGATTTCCACATACACTGAAACACCAAAACGTAATGACCACTTGCTCTCCAGCGTTTTGGCCCACCTTTGGAATGCAACATACCGGCGGCGATTCTACGTGGCATGGGTTCGGTAAGTCGCTGGTGAATGGTAGGTTTTAGGGGCATGTGGCTCCAGGTTTCTATGCATAGGTGACACAACTCCCTTAAATTACTGCTCAGTGGTCTGTGAGAGGGCCAACGGCCTTGCTGCAGTGATAACACTAGTTCACGTCAGATCACCGAAGTTGAGCGCTGTCGGACTGGGCTAGCACTTGGATGGGTGACCATTCGGTCTGCCGAGCGCTGTTGGCAAGCGTGGTGCACTCAGGCCTTGTGAGGCAAACTGAGGAGCTACTTGACTGAGAACTAGCGGCGCCGATCGCGTAAACTGACATACGACCGGGAGAGCTGTGTGCTGACCACATGCCCCTCCATATCCGCATCCAGTGATGTCTGTGGGCTGAGTATGACACGACGGCCGATCGATAACGTAACACATTCATGGTCTGTTCGGGCTGAGTTTAGTTTCTAGCGGTCTGTGGGATGGTACTGGAGCCTGTTAACTTCCTAGATAAGTCCAATCCGGCTGATTTGGTTGCCAATGCATCAGCATGACTTCACAGTCATGTTCCTCAAATCAGTATAGCACGGTTCTGATCTTGTGATACGAACCGTTATCCTGCTGGAAGACTCTCCCCACGGGCCTGCGTCTGTGTCTGTTTCGAGCAGCCAAACACCTTGATAACAGCGTAGTTGGACACGCATTCTCTGAAAATTATTTCGAGCAGTTAGTTCATGAGCCCACGCGGATAGTAAACGGTTGTGAAAACACACTTAACTTCTTAGCAACAAATAATCCTGAGTTAATAACGAGCATCAAAACCGATACAGGGATTAGTGAACACAGGGTAGTCGTAGCGAGATCGAATATTGTAATCCCTAAATCCTCCAAAAATAAATGAAAAATGTACCTATTCAAAAAATCAGATAAAAATTCACTTGACGCCTTCCTGAGAGACAATCTCCGCTCATTTCAAATTAATAACATAAGTGTAGACCAGATGTGGATTGAATTCAACGAAATAGTATCGGCAGCAATTGAGAGATTTATACCAAATAAATTAACAAACGACGGAGCTGATCCTCCTTGGTATACAAAACGAGTTAGAACACTATTGCAGAAACAACGAAACAAATATGCCAAATTTAAACAGACACAAAATGCCCAAGATTGGCTATCTTTTACAGAAGCTCGGAATTTAGCGCGCACTTCAATGCGAGATGCTTATAACAGTTTCCACAACGAAACATTGTCTCGAAACCTGGCAGAAAATCCAAAGAGATTCTGGTCGTATGTGAAGTATGTTAGCGGCAAGAAACAATCAATGCCTTCTCTGCGCGATAGCAATGGAGTTACTATCGAAGACAGTGCTGCCAAAGCAGATTTACTAAACATAGATTTTCGAAATGGCTTCACAAAAGAAGACGAAGTAAATATTCCAGAATTCGAATCGAGAACAGCTACCAACATGAGTGACGTAGAAGTAAATATGCTCGGAGTAGTGAAGCAGCTTAAATCACTTAATAAAAGCAAGTCTTCTGGTCCAGACTGTATACCAATTAGGTTTCTTTCGAAGTATCCTGATGCATTAGCTCCATTCTTAACAATCATATACAGCCGTTCGCTCGACGAAAGATCCGTACCCAAAGACTGGAAAGTTGCACAGGTCACACCAATATTCAAGAAAGGTAGTAACACACTTAATTACAGGCCCATATCGTTAATGTCGATATGCAGCAGGATTTTGGAACATGTATTATGTTCGAACATTATGAATTGCCTCAAAGAAAACTGTCTATTGACACACAGTCAACATGGGTTTAGAAAACATCGTTCTTGTGAAACACAACTAGCTCCTTGTTCATATGAAATTTTGAGTGCTATTGACAAGGGACCTCCGATGCATTCCGTGTTTCTGGATTTCCGGAAGGCTTTCGACACTGTACCACACAAGCGGCTCGTAGTGAAATTGCGTGCTTATGGAATATCGTCTCAGTTATGTGACTGGATTTGCGATTTCCTGTCAGAGAGGGCACAGTTCGTAGTAATTGACGGAAAGTCATCGAATAAAACAGAAGTGATTTCTGGCGTTCCCCAAGGTAGTGTTATAGGCCCTTTGCTGTTCCTTATCTATGTAAACGATTTGGGAGACAATCTCAGCAGCCGTCTTGGGTTATTTGCAGATGACGCTGTCGTTTATCGACTAATAAAATCATCTGAAGATCAAAACAAATTGCAAAACGATTTAGAAAAGATATCTGAATGGTGCGAAAAGTGGCAGTTGACCCTAAATAACGAAAAGTGTGAGGTCATCCACATGAGTGCTAAAAGGAATTCGTTCAACTTCGGTTACACGGTAAATCAGTCTGATCTAAAGGACGTAAATTCAACTAAATACCTAGGTATTACAATTACGCACAACTTAAATTGGAAGGAATACATAGAAAATGTTGTGGGAAAGGCTAGCCAAAGACTCCGTTTTATTGGCAGGACACTTAGAAAATGTAAGAAGTCTACTAAGGAGACTACCTACACTATGCTTGTCCGTCCCCTTTTAGAATACTGCTGCGCTGTGTGGGATCCTTACCAGATAGGACTGATGGAGTACATCGAGAGAGCTCGAAGAAGGGCAGCAATTTTTGTATTATCGCGAAATATGGGAGAGAGTGTCACAGAAATGATACAGGATTTGGGCTGGACATCATTAAAAGAAAGGCGTTTTTCTTTGAGACGGAATCTTCTCACGAAATTCCCATCACCAGCTTTCTCCTCCGAAGGCGAAAATATTTTGTTGACACCGACCTACGTATGGAGAAACGATCACCACGATAAAATATGGGAAATCAGAACTCGTACGGAAAGATATAGGTGTTCATTCTTTCCGCGCCCTATACGAGATTGTAATAATAGAGAATTGTGAAGGTGGTTCCATGAACCCTCTGCCAGCCAATTAAATGTGATTTGCAGAGTATCCATGTAGATGTAGACCGTCGAGCTGGTGGAACAGTAAACATGGTTCTCCTGACCAGGTGACATGTTTATATTGGTCGACGGTCCAATCTAGATGATCTCGTGCCCACTGCAATCGTAATGACGAAGTCGTTGGGGCAAGACGGAAACACGTGGAGGTTGTCTGCTACGGAGCCCATGTTCAACAATCTGCGCTGAACGGCGTGCTGTGAAACAGCTGTGCGTGCACCGGTATTGTACGCTGTCGTCAAATCTGCCTACCCTGATGTACAGAGCGGGCAAACCTCCAACCTCCACGTTCTGTGAGCAGGCATGGACATCCAACACTTTGTCGGCTGCTCGTGATTTCACCGTCCTTAAAACAGTTTCTATAGTTCCTCCCGACCGGATTCACCGATTCCGAGATACTCGTTTCCAGGCACCAGACCCTAACAACCTGCCCTTTGTGAAAGTTTTTGATGTTAGTGGATTACCTCATTTGCGGCCCGTATCATCGCTAGAACGAGTGCTCATTCGTCTCTGTTTCGCTTAGACATATTCCATACCACGTCACTCCCTTGCAACGTCATCAGGTGGCATTCACTCTCGCGGTGAGCAGTGGTCATTACGTTTCGGCTCATCAGTGCATATCTGCCTACGAGATCCAACGAAAACGACTGCCAAAACCATTACAGAATCTCTAGCCTGGGTTACAGCTGCAAGCAGTCCTGCGTGTACGCTGCTTCTAGTGTTTCCAATAAACACATCCTGTGGCAATGGAGCAACTTTAAAGCAGAAGTGGGTTTAACGTACCGTAGTCGACGAGTACTTTCAAGGTGGTGTACAAGATCAGATTATGGGAGGTTGCAGGAGGAAATTGGCTCTGCGTTTCAAAGAAACCATCCTGGCATACGCCGTAAACGATTTAAAGGAAACCTAAATTTGGATTTGAATCACCATCCTCCCGAATACGAGTCCAGTGCCTTACCACTACACTACTTCACTTCATTAACACCAACGTTATAGTAGATGCAGAAGACCACATTACATCTTCCTATAAACCGATTGACTAAGTTCTAATTTCATAGCGTGGCTTTACATTCATCCAATTTAAAAGAAGCGAGCCGACAGCAGTTCTGCTACGAATGTTATCATTTGACAGTCTCCATCGGACTGTTCTCGAGACCCATATTAATATTAGTAGTCACTCTGCAGCTCTGGTCCTCTTCTTAACCGTGCGGGGTGGCGCATTGATTAGCTCTCTGCACCCAAATTCGGGAGGACTATGGCTCAAATCGCCGTCTGGCTATCCAGACTTATGTTTTCTGTGATTCCCCTGCACTGCTTAAGACAAATTGCTGGGTAGTTGGTTCAGGAGGACACGGCCGATATCCTTCCCAATCCTTCCCTAATTCGCGCTTGTGCTCTGACTCTAATTTTTCATTTAGTTCCCTCCCGCCGGAGGTTCGAGTCCTCCCTCGGGCATGGGTGTGTGTGTTGTTCTTAGCTTAAGTTAGTTCAAGTAGTGTGTAAGTCTAGGGACCGATGACCTAAGCAGTTTGGGCCCTTAGAAATTCACACACATTCGAACATTTTTCATTTAGTTAGGTGGTTAGTTACATGTTTCAGAGATGAGTTGGATGGTTCGTTTATCTAAATGATGTGGAATAGGTTGCAGAGTATGTGTATATGATTAGTCTCAACATTAATCAACACGCTATTTTTTAGTTCTTTTCACGTAACTATATTTAAAAACAATATTTTTAAAAAAATTTATATATTTTTTCATAGGCGAGTAGTTTTATTAAATAGAAAATGGTCGATGGAATAGCAGGAGTCTCCCAGAAGAAATGATATTAGGTTACATTTAAAACTTATTTTGTTACCTGTCAGACATTTTATGCTACTGGGGAAATAATAAAAAAATTGTTTGCTGCATATCGAACTCCTTTCTGAGCAACTCAGTGCTTTTATAATGGTTGATAAAGGTCATTTTTTCCTCAACGGTTGTAAGTATGGACATCACTGTTCTTCTTAAATTGTGATGGATTATTTAATACGAATGTATTAGCGGATAAATGCTTTGTGATGGTGCAATTAAAATATGTAACTCCTTGAAGAGGTACCAACATCAAGACCGCAGATGAACACCATATATTATTCTTACTGCTCTGTTTTGTGCTATCAACACCTTCTTTCTAAGTTGTGAGCTTTCCCTGAAAATTACTGCGTAAGACGCTATTGAGTGGAAATATGCAAAATATTGTTTCCAAGACTAGCAATTATACGAAGAGCAACAGAAGCTGAACTTCGTCTGAGAATACAGTAATATGTTTCTTCCAGCTCAAGTTTTCATCAGTACGTGCACCCAAAAATTTGTGGCATTCTAGTCTTCTTTCCTTCCTTCTTCTTGTTAGCAGTAAGAATCCTCTTTAATGCTCCCATTATAACGGTAGTTTTATTTTTTGTTCCACTACTTTGTTGGTCAGATGGAATTTTCGCATATGTGTATGGATTCTTATAGTAGCAGATTAACGATTATGTGAAGAAAGTACCACCCCTCTTTTGTAAGCCTTCAGTGTCTGATATGGTACTAGATAAACACAACATTATAACGATCGCGGAGGTACTGTTGCCTAAGAACACACCCAGTAATTCCAGAGTACAAGCAAAAACAAAAGACAACGCTATTGTTTTACCGGTAATTCAGAAAACAATCATCTCTACAGTAATGAGACAAGAATATCCGTTTTGATTTGTTGAACCCCCTTTTATAGGCGACACAGTCTATCGAGACATGCTGAATGTTTCCATACTTTCGAAGAAGTAAAAGGTCTGTCTTCATTTATGCATTGCCCCATTGTGTTTCTGTAGGCCCAAGTGACTGCAACTGTTTTGAGGAGAACATTTTTATCTCTTCAGCAGTTCGATGAATAAGTTTAGCAAATAAGAAATGTGATGCACTGTATTTGGCGTATCTGCTGTCTCAGCCTGTGTGGAGTTAGGAAGGTATGAAGAATAACTGGTGGCAAGTTAGAATTGTTTCGTTAGGCTGGCTCGGATAGTGTAACTGATACCGGTACTGGACTGGTTGCAGAAAGCTGGAATCCAGGTTGCAGCACACGTTTCTCACACAGTAGCAACTTGGCACAAATGTGGACTGTGTCTTCCTTTATCGTATGACAGTGAGCAACGTCTCAACTATTGATTATTGTTATTCTTTACCTTTTGCTCTGTCACGGTAGGGTCCTACAACAATGGACAGTCTTCATGCGATATTTAGCAACTATTTTCATTGTTACTCAGCGCACAGCGACCTTTCCTGTCGCCCCTGCACTAAGACAGGAATAGCATATGCACGATCTGTCTGTGAATCACGTACGAGTATATTACATTAATTTTCACCATTTGTGGAGCGTGTCTGAGGTGGGAATAGGGCACTAGCACAAATCTGCGATAACCTCCTAAAACTGCTCTCGGATTTCTCTATCTGCTGTATCATCACCCACTGATGCGTGAAGCAGAGTCGATGCATGTCTGGCTCACTATCCTGCTTTCCTAGCTGGAATACTGGGCATTAAGCTATTGTCAGCTGCTAAATACCCTGTCCATTAGTGGACGCTAATATGTGTTCTCACCCTTCGCCTGTGTTACTGCTTGCACTCTGCTGTGGACAGCTTAGTGATGTTTCTGAATATTTGTGGAAAAATTGCAGCCTCTTTCTCCCTCAAGAGTGTAAACCAGAGTAGGTAATGATGAAGGACTCTGGTGTGCGGAGGGAAATCGATTGTCTCACCCAACAGATGTGCCATTTGGTTGAGGTCAAGACTCTGAGCAGGCATTTAGCATTTTCTTGAGCACAATCAGGGTACTACACCGTACCCATGAAAAACACCCGCATACATAATACCACCTCCTCTGTATTTCACTGTAGGCTCTACACATGGTGTCAGGTAACATGCTCCAGACATTTGCCAAAGCCAAACACTTTCACTGGATTGCCACACGTTATAGCTTGATTCATGACTTCAAACCACCCGTCTCCAGCCATGGATGGCCACTGTCCTGTGGCGTCGCTCTCTACACCTACTGAACCGTCACTTAGCATTGGCGGCAGAAATATAGGAGCTGCTTGACCATTGTGCCCTTTCTTTTTAACGCCCTACACACAGTCGTTGTGCTAACTGATATGCTAGTAGCACTTTGGAACTCGTGAGTGATTCCTTCTGCTGATTTCATCCGATTCTTCATAACCACCTTCACAATACCTGACAGACCCTGTCCGTCAGCACTTGTGATCGATCTGGTATTGGTTTAGTTGTGGTTGTTACCTCACATTTCCACTTCATAGTCACATCACCAACAGTAGACTTGGGCAGATTTAGAAGGATTAAAATGAACCTAATGGACTTATTAGGCAGGTGATGTCCAACGACTAGTCCACATTTGAAGTCACTGAGCTCTTCTGGCCAGGCCATTGGGCTGTTAGTGCTTCTCTACCGCCAACTCAATACTCTCTCGTGACATCTAGTAGCCAGATTCGCATTACATATGGGTGTCCAGATATTTGTGATTGGATAATGAATTTGATGAAAAAGTCATTTCACTTACCTTCCAACATCACTTGGAGTTTCTCTGAGAAAACTGGATGGAACTAATTATTGGGTATTTATTCGTCCAGTGAAACCTGAATTGTGGCTTCGAGCAGAGGAAACAGCTGTGCTGAGTGGCATGCTCGATGTTGTAGGCATCGCACTGTACGAGCTGCAAGGATCTCTGGCGGAGCTGGCTCGGCGCGAGCACGCAGCCGGGGAGTTGACCATGCAGCAGCTGGTGGAGCGGCTGGAGGAGGCGGAGGGCGCGCTCAAGGACGCGCTGGCGGCGCTGCTGTTTGAGCCCGCCCTCTCCCCAGAGGGCCGGCTGGCGCGCGCCGCCATGCTAGAGCTGCGCGACTTGCGCGAAGAGATCCACGACCTGAGGAGGGAGGCGCAGCCGCAACCGAAACACCCGCAGCGCAAGGACAGGCGCCGCCACAAGTAGCTGCCGCTCAATGGGCAGCATCTGGCTGCGTACCGCCTCCATACTGATAAGTTTTTGCGGGGAGACTTTGTTGCTTAAATTAGGTGAATGCCAACCCCACTAGCAAACTTGCGGATTCTTGCCAAATTATAAGAGTGTACCAGAGGGGAGGGCTCAGTTCTCTATATTAGTCTTTCATTACAAAGATCATGATGAAGTTGTAACTGTCAGAAAGTTTCATTAAAATGCACACTCTGTTGAAAAGTGGAGCTGTCACTTGTACGAAGCTCTCAGAGCGTGGCAAAGCCATTATTTTCAGATAAACCTCCTTTAGGAGAATTTTAAGAGGTAACTGAAAGAGCAGTGCAGAGATACTTGCAGATTAGAGCCTCTAGATGGGCTTAGCATATTTCGATTGTTCATATGTCCCCCAAAAGGCCAAGGTACCAGATCGAATCTCCAACTGGAACTCGGTTTTATTCCACAGTAAAATTTCATTCCAGCGAATACTCCACTTCAGAGTGGAAAATTCGTTATGAACTTGTAACATGTAGTCTCAATGGTGGCGTTGACACAGTGCACCATACTCCTCAAGGCACTAATTATACTGAAGATTCAACTTGATCTGCAACTGCCAACAGCTGCCCACAACTCATGCAGACTGGTCAGAGCTGAGTCCAACAGGGTCACATATCGCTTGATGGAGCCAGTATTGTGCTCAACAAGATTCAGCTTAGATGATCCGAGGGCACCACACAAACACCCTCATGGCTGTGGAGTGTTTCTGAAACCCTTATGATACAGTTTGGGAATGAAGAGAAGATCCATTATCTTGCTGAAGATAATATCTCAGGCCAGGTTAAGAATATAAAGAAAAAGATGCATCTAACCTGACAGTATGGTATGCTGACGAGAGGCTGGCAAACATTGAATGTGGCCCATAAAATAGCTGACCTCTGTTATCAAGAAATTGATTTCTAAGGTAGTTTACTCTAGTGGCCACAGTTTTCCTTCATTCAAGCATCACAAGATACATTTTTGACAAAGTAATGGGCGAAAAGACAGTGCTTGCATAACTTTGTAGATGGAATATTCCAGGCCATTTGCGTTTAGCGTTAAATGAGTGTGATTTATTGATAGAGGCAGGGAATGGAGGATGACAGTGAAAATTTGTGTATTTGATGATGACTGAAATAGGCTGCTCCTTCCCCTTTTACTTCTGATGCCTTTTCTGTGGGGAAGATCATAATCGTCAGAATGCAGTACACATGTTTACTATACAAACAATTCGACATTTACTGCAAAGATGTTATGAACAGAAGAAATTGTGGACGATTAGGGTTCAACTATAGCAGAGCTATTAGAGTATGGGGATGAAGATCTCCATCGTTCTTCTTAGCCGGCCGGTGTGGCCGAGCGGCTCTAGGCGCTACAGTCTGGAACCGCGCGACAGCTATGGTCGCAGGTTCGAATCCTGCCTCGGGCATGGATGTGTGTGATGTCATTAGGTTAGTTAGGTTTAAGTAGTTCTAAGTTCTAGAGGACTGATCACCTCAGATGTTAAGTCCCATAGTGCTCAGAGCCATTTTGAACCGTTCTTTTTAAGTAAACAAACTGGTCAGTTGCCCTGGCTTTCTTATGTAGACAAACTGCTCACTTGAGCCCTAGTTTTGTTTATTTCGGTCTTACTTAATGGACAATAACTGTCTTTATAATTACTGTCATAACTATCATTACAATTGTCATAGTTTGTAGCCAAGATGGCAGTTGAGTAGCGTACTTGTGCTCATGCTTACCCAGGTGTCTGTATGCTTCTAGCCAAAAGTTTTAACTCTCATCATAAAGATGGTAATGCATGATTTAAAAAATGGCATCTCCCTTCCTCCACTTATGCAGTGTGCTCCTATTGGTCCAGCACCCATCGTGCCGTCCTTAGTGTCCCCAGAATCATGAGAGGGGGGCTAGGCATTCTTGGTCTGTACATTGCTCAAGCAACAGCAACACCATGAAGCTTCAGAGATCATCCTCCATCTCCAAGGAGAATAAGTGGAAGAAAACTGTTTCATTCAAATGTAATTATTAATTCTTCATCTCTCTCTCTCTCTCTCTCTCTCTCTCTCTCTCTCTCTCTCTCTCTCTCTCATTATTACATTATTATTATTGTTATTATTATTTGTCAATTGGTAATATTATAGTAATTTTTATATTTTCTGTGTTGGAGTAGACTCCCAATGATAATACATTCAACAAGCCCAGCTTATGGCAGTCATTCGATTTTCCACAGCACTTACCAGATTTGTTGACCTTCAGGCTTCCACCACCTGTTTCGTTCAACTTTGAGGCTCCAGCGCAGCAGCTGTAACAGCAGCAGTGGTCTGCAAGCGACACATTTCAGGGCGATATAAGAGAACATCTTCTCTGACCATGTGTTAATTAGCAACATCATTGATGTAGACATCACCACCTGTGCAGTTACAATGGCACACCTCATATATTAAAGTGTTTCTACTCGCAGTTATGTTTAGTCTAAATGTGAGTGGTAGTATACGTGTAGCTGCGCACGTCCTCTGTCATGAGTTCAGTACTCTAACAGTGTTCCAAAATCCTCAATTTAGTGGTTAGAATGTTAGGCCTTCATCAAATAAGTAGTGGTAATTTGTGAGAATTTCTCACAGGCAGCTTCTCTGTTCAATAATCAAACTGCATTCCCTGTCTTATTGGGCTGTCACACAGTGTTTGTCAGTGACTATCAAAAAGCAATTAAAATTTAAGATGATGAGGATAGGTTAGAGTACACCCATTTACAGCAGGTAACATTCAGAAACTCGGTGTGTGCTGGTTCTGCCATCCAGTGTTCAATGAATGATCGTGTCTGGTGGTGAGATTATGTGTACAAATTTTTTTTAGCAATGTTTGATATGCACTTTCAAAGCAGACTAATGAGAACACTTCTAGGATATGCTCACAAAAAACTTTGATACGTGTTGTGATGCTGTATGCAGCATATATGGTGCATCACTGCTACCTAACGTGGGCAAAGAATGTGTCAATGCTTACTTATCTTCACTTTCTCCACAAAGTTATCTGAAATGAAAAGAGAAAATAATTGACCTGTACTTTATTTCAAGTAAATATGCAGTGCCTTTGTATCTCAACCAATAGCTTACTTGCACTAAGACAAATAAATGGGTGCCTCAATTACCAACTGACTCTAAGCTCCATAACAGCTATGCACTTTTATGAGCATTTTGACTGCCCAGTAAATAGGATACATTTTTGTAGATAAAAAGATCGAGAGAAAATTACATATATTTGATGATTTCTACTTTATTCGATAGATATACAGCAATTCTTTTGTAAAGAGATACATAACATCGACTATAAATTACTAAGATATATTTTGTTTTATTTTATGTTTTCATGACTATACACTAACGATTAGAAAAAAAACATTACACAGTCCATTTCACAGTCTTTAATGACTAGAAACTTTCTTCTCACTACTACTACATTTCCCACGCTGGTCTAAAGTAAATGTCATTTTTTCTGATGTACTATTGGAGAAAATCTTTTTGAGATAGGTGATGCAGTATCAAGATGTTCTTTTTGGTTTACACTGAGGTGAAAAAAGTTATGGGCTATCTCCTAATATCGAGTTGAACCTTATTTTGACCAGCGTAATGCAGCATATCAACATGATATGGACTCAACAAGTCGTTGGCAATCTGCTGCAGAAATATTGAACCATGCTGCCTCTACAGCCATCCATAACTGCGAAAGTGTTGCCGGAGCAGGATTTTGTGCACGAACTGACCACCTGATTATTTTTCGTAAATGTTTGATGGGATTCATGTAGGCGACCTGGGAGGCCAAATCATTCGCTTGAAATGTCGAGAATGCACTTTAAACCAGTTGCGAACAGTTGTGGCCTGGTGACATGGCACATTGTCATCCATAACGATTCCATAGTTGTTTGGGAACATCAACTCCATTAATGGCTGCAAATGGTCTCCAAGGAGCTGAACATAACCATTTCCAGTCAATGATCGGTTCAGTGGGACCAGAGGACCCAGTCCATTTCATGTAAACACAGCCCACACAATTATGGAGCCACCACCAGCTTGCACAGTGCCTTGTTGACAACTTGGGTCCATGGCTTTATGGGGTCTACACCACACTCAAACCCTACCATCAGGCTCTTACCAACTAAAATTGGGACTAATCTGAGCAGGCCACGTTTTTCCGGCCGTCTAGGGACCAACTGGTATGGCCCCAAGCCCAGGAGAGGTGCTGCAGGCGATGTTGCACTGTTAGCACAGGCATTCGCGTCGACTTTCTGCTGCCATACCGCATTAATGCCAAATTTCGCCGTGCTGTCCTAATGGGTACATTCATTGTACATCCCACATTGATTTCTGGGATCATTGCATGCAGTGTTGCTTTTCTGTTAGCACTGATAACTCTATGCAAACGTCACTGTTCTCGGTCATTAAGTGATGTCTGTCAGTCATTGCACTGTCTGTGGTGAGAAGTAATGCCTGGAATGTGGTTCTCTCAACACACTCTTGACACTGTGGATCTCAGAATATTGAATTCTCTTAAGGTTTCTGAAATCGAATGTCCCACACGTCTAGCTCTAACTACCATTCCACATTCACAATCTGTTAATTCCTGTTGTGCAGCCATAATCACGTTGTAAACTTTTTCACATAAATCGCCTAAGTAAAAATGACAGCTCCGTCAATGCACTGTATTTTATACTTTGTGTTCACAATACTAACACTGTCTGTATAAGTGTATGTCGCTATCCCACGACTTTCCTCACCTCGGTGTATATGTTTTATTGCAGTTATCAGTTTCTTCATCTTTGACAACAGACTTGGTATTTTAAAATCGGAGATGAATAGAAAAATATATACATATCTACATTAATAATACTGGGACAGCTAGCAGGAGGGAATAAAATAAACTACACACACCAGTCACATTAATGTGACCATTGCCTATGTTCCACGTCAACGAGCAATAAGTAGTCACAGACGGCAGCTGGCAGCACTAGCAGTGGAGGGTGTATAAGGCATGTTCAGGAGATGCAGAAAACAGTGCAGTCGCTGTCATAATGTGGAAACAAGGTGATTTATCTGACGTCCAAAACAACATGGTCATTGACTTTGAGGCCAAGACTGGAAGCATTTCCGGAATCATGATTAAAATATACATGCAAGGCAAAATGGTGTTATCCAAAGCCGGCGCTGAGACAACTGTGGTGCACCAAAGGCCATAAATGACAGGGGTGAATGACGTGCAACTGACCACCCACATGAACCAAGGGACTACCAACAGTGTCTCCTCAATGACAGTTGACCGAATGTTGCCATATAAAGGGCAACAGGGCGTGCGTCTGGTTCATGAAACCATCCTGACTGCTGTTCATCACCGATGAAAGTTGTAATTTGGTTGCCAGTACCGCAACTGGACGTCCACTGAATGGTGGCAGGTGACCTTTCCAGATGAATCACATTTTATGTTCCATCGGATAGATAGCCATTGGTGTGCACAGAATGGAACTTCTGAAAGTGGACATCACGCAACAACCGTTGGAAGGATTCATGCTGGACGGCATTCCCTGGGTTATCTTGTCATTCTGGAAGGCACAATGGATCAACACAGTTATGCATCTAGCCTTTTGGACCATGTACACCCATACAAGCAGTTCGTTCTTCTTGGCATGGTGGCATCTGTCAGTAGGACAACACAGTGTGTCACACAACTCAGAGTGTATGTGCATGGTCTGAAAAGCACCAGGATGAGTTTACCCTACTCCCCTGGCCGCCAAACTTCCCAGGTTTAAACCCAATCAAGAACTGTGGGACAAACTGAGTTGGCTGTTCATGCCATGTATTCTCAACGGAGAAACATAGTGTAACTGTCCATAGCACTGAAGTTTGCATGGCTCCACATCCCTGTTGGTGCCTTCCAGAACTTCACTGACTCTATTCTTGCCCGTCTCTCAGCAGTATGTGCTGCAGAAGTTGATTACTCAGCCTTTAGACAGGTAGGTACATAAATGTGACTCAACAGTGTATATACAACACATACATAGACATATACATTCACATACTCAAACATGTACATAGTACACATATATTATATACAATTTTCATGCACACATGGTGTCCTGCCAACCCCATACATCTACATCTACATGATTGCTCTGCAATTCACATTTAAGTGCTTGGCAGAGGGTTCATCGAACCACAATGATACTATCTCCCTACCATTCCACTCCCGAACAGCGCGCGGGAAAAACGAACACCTAAACCTATCTGTTCGAGCTCTGATTTCTCTTATTTTATTTTGATGATCATTCCTACCTATGTAGGTTGGGCTCAACAAAATATTTTCGCATTCGGAAGAGAAAGTTGGTGACTGAAATTTCGTAAATAGATCTCGCCGCGACGAAAAACGTCTTTGCTTTAATGACTTCCATCCCAACTCGCGTATCATATCTGCCACACTCTCTCCCCTATTACGTGATAATACAAAACGAGCTGCCCTTTTTTGCACCCTTTCGATGTCCTCCGTCAATCCCACCTGGTAAGGATCGATCCCACACCGCGCAGCAATATTCTAACAGAGGACGAACGAGTGTAGTGTAAGCTGTCTCTTTAGTGGACCTGTTGCATCTTCTAAGTGTCCTGCCAATGAAATGCAACCTTTGGCTCGCCTTCCCCACGATATTATCTATGTGGTCTTTTCAACTGAAGTTGTTCGTAATTTTAACACCCAGGTACTTAGTTGAATTGACAGCGTTGAGAATTGTACTATTTATCGAGTAATCGAATTTCAACGGATTTCTTTTGGAACTCATGTGGATCACCTCACACTTTTCGTTACTTAGCGTCAACTGCCACCTGCCACACCATACAGCAATCTTTTCTAAATCGCTTTGCAACTGATAGTGGTCTTCGGATGACCTTACTAGACGATAAATTACAACATCATCTGCGAACAACCTAAGAGAACTGCTCAGATTGTCACCCAGGTCATTTATATAGATCAGGACCAGCAGAGGTCCCAGGACGCTTCCCTGGGGAACACCTGATACCACTTCAGTTTTACTCGATGATTTGCCGTCTATTACTACGAACTGCGACCTTCCTGACAGGAAATCACGAATCCAGTCGCACAACTGAGACGATACCCCATAGGCCCGCAGCTTGATTAGAAGTCGCTTGTAAGGAACGGTGTCAAAAGCTTTCCGGAAATCTATAAATACAGAATCAACTTGAGATCCCCTGTCGATAGCGGCCATTACTTCGTGCGAATAAAGAGCTAGCTGCGTTGCACAAGAACGATGTTTTCTGAAACCATGCTGATTACGTATCAATAGATCGTTCCCTTCGAGGTGATTCATAATGTTTGAGTACAGTATATGCTCCAAAACCCTACTGCAAACCGACGTCAATGATACAGGTCTGTAGTTCGATGGATTACTCCTACTACCCTTCTTAAACACTGGTGCGACCTGCGCAATTTTCCAATGTGTAGGTACAGATCTATCGGTGAGCGAGCGGTAGTATATGATTGCTAAGTAGGGAGCTATTGTATCAGCGTAATCTGAAAGGAACCAAATCGGTATACAATCTGGACCTGAAGACTTGCCCGTATCAAGCGATTTGAGTTGCTTCGCAACCCGTAAGGTTCTAAGAAACTCATGCTAGCAGCTGTTCGTGTTTCAAATTCTGGAATATTCCATTCGCCTTCCCTGGTGAAGGAATTTCGGAAAACTGCGTTCAATAACTCCGCTTTAGCGGCACAGTCGTCGGTAACAGTACCATCGGCACTGCGCAGCGAAGGTATTGACTGCGTCTTGCCGCTTGTGTACTTTACATACGACCAGAATTTCTTCGGATTTTCTACCAAATTTCGAGACAATGTTTCGTTGTGGAACCTATTAAAGGCATCTCGCATTGAAGTCCGTGCCAAATTTCGCGCGTCTGTAAATTTTAGCCAATCTTTGGGATTTCGCATTCTTCTGAACTTCGCATGCTTTTTCCGTTGCCTCTGCATGCAGGCATATAACATACACACCTATATACTATGACAAGTGATTGATTCAATTATTCCGCATACACTCATGCATACACACATACATTATTTACAAATAAATACCCATTCACACACTCAGGTGAATAGCGTGAGTATGGGAGAGTCTCTGTCCATGCTGCACACATTAATTTTTATCATCATGATGAGTCAGAATGATTTTAAGTTGCTAAACAGTTTACATTATATACACCTCTTGGTCTCACAATAGAAAGCTCTTTTCGTGCACCGTATGTAGAGAAGAAAAATCATCACCAGGTAGCATTCACTCCAAGTAACCATTAATTAAGGGAGCCAGTGAGGCAGTATGACACACACCCTTCACCTGCCTTTAGGTGACACCTTTTTCTGTAAGGCACACATACATTTTGGATCTAAGATACACAAACTCCACAGTCTCCAAATCATTCGCCTTGTCTTTTATCAGGCCAATAACCTGCTGGTTTTCAGGTGTAATATTGGCCACATATCAAGACGTATCAAACTCTTCCAGACTGTATCTAATTACTTCACATGGATCAATGTATTTCACCTGGTAGATGAAACACTCTGTAACCGTAAAAAGTAGATATGGACCAGAGTCATAGAGAAATCGGTGCATGTGGAGTTTGGAAAGGTCCAGTACATAAATATCAACCTAATATACTTCGTGAACTTTATCGAAACCTTAGCCATCAATATACTCCTTCTACCAGGGTGACTGCTTGAAGGAGATGCTGCAGTTGATTGTAATTAGTTGCATTTCCAAGCTGTGACACTGCTGGAGGTTCCTACAGTTCATATTGTACTTCTGTTTTCCCACAGCATCATCCTCAGCTTGGTGATGGAACCGCTGCATGGGAGTAGGAACTCCAGACGTGGCGGCAAAATCGCTGTGTACATCTTGCAGACTCTTAGGATGTGCCAGGTCTACCTCCATGAAACCTCTTCTCGAGAATCGATTTCCACACCCATGAAATCATCAAATCTGTGTATCCGTCCATTGGATAGCCGTAAAATCTCTCCAATAGGCAGATATTGTTGCATGGTGTACCTGTATAATGATGTAAGTCCCATCCCTAGATACTTTGAACTGTCACTTCTATTCATAGGTTATTCATGTTGACACACATATGGACACATTATCAAAGTCCTCTGTGAACCTCACGTTCGAAAAACAGTAGCATGTCAACAGCAGTCAATAATACAATGTCGACTCATACCCTTTTCAACACAGCATCCCATCAAAGCCCTGGCACAATGCAATAGAACGCAGTATTCAGAGTTTACGTCACTGTGCATACATTTTGGAATTTCACGAATATATCTGCATGTATTCGTACATCCATGCCCATAGATAGCTTTGTATACTCCCCTAAATCATAGATGTTGCTTTCTTGGCCAACTTTCACCACATGCTCATATTCTGCATCCGTTTCGTCAATGCCAGTAAGGTTACTGGTGAATGCAGCTATGTTGGATAATGTGGTTTTGTTGAGTCTCTCCATCGAATCCAGGTACTGATAAGGAAAGACTCCCTTCTTCATCATAAGCTGAAACTTTGCATCAGCAGGAAATGCAGCTCCAGCAAGATATGTTCTCCTGATGTACTGTCTCAGCAAGCTTCTGAAGTGGTGCTTGCATAAACCAAGATGAGTCCCGGAACCATAAGTTAATGCTTTGCGTTGTCTGATTGAAGAACGAAATGTAGTTCTCGATGGTCTTAGACAGGACGCTAAGCTGATCGTCGCACAAACCGAAATCACCCAAGTGCTCAGTGGTGAAATGATAATTATACCTATTCAAACTGTGGAAGAAGACAGCTATGTGTCATGGTACTTAGTAATTTAAGATGCATGCATTGTTTGCTGCTCTGCGGGAATTAGACATCATTCTCCCACGAACTGGTCATGAGAATATTGGTGTTGTAAATGTGATGAACATGCCATGCAAGTCTTTCGAGCTCAGTGAGCAAGCAGCTTGCAGGATATTCCCCAACGTATGATTTGAAATGATTGTGACTTGATTCATATGAGTACATTCAATATGCTGACAAATATACTATGTGTCGTTCTGTGAACGTTGTATGTGAGGCAAAGAGATCTCCCTCACAGTGCACCATATGAGCGAATAGGCATTCGAAATCGTCATATACCATGAAGGGGCAATGATGTTGCTGGTGGAAATACTTAAACTTCAAATACTTGTTTTCCAGAATCAGGATTTCCACACATACTGATTCCTGGATGGAGCAATCAGTTAGGTGCTTTTCTAGACGCTCACTCACGATGAAAGAGTTGAGGTATCTAGAGCAATAATACATTGTATCATTGTGTTTACTCTGTTGTGCGGAAAGTAAGTATGATATGTTCTTAACCTGTATGTAATACTATTTCTCACCCTTGGAGCCGGCCGGAGTGGCCGTTTTGGAAAGGTAGAGGGGACTGACAACTTAATGCTTCACTTCTTTCTTTTCCTGCACGTTGTGCTCTTCTGGCTTGCTTTCCTCTTTCCTCACGCTATGAGCATGACCTAATTAACACAAGTTCTGTCTCTCAAATTTTGCATATCCTGAATTTTAATGGGGAATGAGATGCGATCAGAGTTAACAAATGCACAAATATTTTCTGTTTGCTATGCCGCTGGATGCTCGAGATGTTCAATATAATTTCTTTCACAAGCCAGTACTGACTAAGCAGAATTCGTCTTTGCGATTATGGACAGCAATACATGCCTATTTAGCTGCGGTATCCATCAGAAGTTATATATCTAGACCTCCCCCCCCCCTCATTTAATGGACCAAAAATGGGTACAGACATCCAAGAAACATATTTGGTTGAGTGTCTTACAAGACCCTCTTCCCTATATTTGGGAAAACTGTCCCAGTATGGCACTCGAAATGGCATGACACAATCACTCCATAATTAAGTAGCCCCATAATATCACCCCAGTCCCCCCCCCCCCGCAAATATGGGTGGCGCCTTTCTCCTCCACACTGTATTCTCGTAGGGTTACGGGAGTACATTAGTTCACAGCATAGTACTGCACTGTATTTAATGGCAGAATACCATGACTCTCTTAGGTGTTAGGAAGCTGCCTTTCTAGAACACGTACACTTGTGTTAAGGGAAAAGCCATGGTCTGTGTAGCCCTCAGTAGAGTTATCTATCTGAGTATACAAGACCCTATCCCTACATGCACCTGCAGTTATAGCAAACAAAGAGTAGTGTAATGCTGTTGTGCGACTGACCTGGTCCAGTTCCAATCAGAGGGAAGAGGCTGCTGCTAGTGTAGACTGTGTCATAACAGAGGCTACAACGACGACGGTCTTGGGCGAGGTGACAGCAACCATAGATGGCGTCATAGATGGTGAGTGCACATTTATGATGCCCTAGCACACAGGAACTGCAACCATGTTGGTTCTGTACTGGGGAGTGCACCCATGACAGTCCCAGTCGAGGTGAATTTGCCCTAGATGAGCCTTCATTTTGGGAGTTCTCCATCCATAATGGACCTGGATACAGACTTCATCTATGAGGGTCATGTGGTGGTGCCATCGATTGCCATGCCTGTGGCAGAATCCATCAATGAGGGGCCTGGATAGAGTTATAGCACCAGGCACATCACCAGTGGGATAGGGGGCAGTGTTGATGCTGACTCATGTCCATCTCTGGGTGGCTACCTCAAATATTCTGCAAGAAATATGACAATGATAAGTATCTTGTATGTGCAGAGATTTCAGGAAAAAAACATAGATCAATAATAATGATTTCTAGTACTTACTCATACAGTCATCTGTGTCGAATATAGCCCTTGTATCAGCACCATGTATTTGTGAGCCACCTCATAGCAGCATCTTAAGATCATCATCATTATTACCCCTCACCCCATTATTGTTACTGAGTACCACTAGAAACAAAGAAACATCTCATAGGGATTGAATATCAGAGTGAAAATTTATTGTAGAAACAGAAGATCCATTTGTCTATGATGGGGTGGATCCATCCCTGAACTCACGGAGGACAATAAGGTCATGAACTGAGACAGAATGTTCTGCCCAGTCTCCACTGCTGCACCCTTGACCCATTCCCCCATGGCCGCATTTTTGTCAACAGCACCTAAAAAAAAAAAAAAAAAAAAAAAAAAAAAAAAAAAAAAAAAAAAAAAAAAAAAAAGAAACACCCAGTAAGCAATAAATATTAATAAAAAAGTGTGACTTATTATTATTGTAGAATTAGAATGAATTATTGCTGCATACAAATGCAATAATCTATTTCGGGCGCCCAATCCTGCGAGTCAGTGCACAAAAATGGCTTCATGGACTGGGATGGATCATTCTGAGTATGAACAGGCTCTGGACGGAAATATAAGCACTCATAAGTAATGCATGCATTTGTAGTAGTAACAATCACCACACATGTAAGTGCTCATTGATAGTCTGAGTCCAGTCCTGGGAACTCAGTGCTGGGAATGGCTCCACAGCATGATCTACATGGGGTATAAAAAAGAAAACAGGCGCTATCGTATAAGTACCATACATAAGAAAAACTCAAACACAGAAGAACAGAAAGGACTGTGTTAGCACTCACCATGTTATGGAGCCGGCAGACTGCCGACACACCAGGCATCAGCTTGTGGGGTGACCATGAGCTGGGAGTGTATAACCAGAGGAGGCCTGGGCTCAACTTCAGCTGCGTTTGCTCCAGCAATATCTCTGGAAAGATCTACAAAGAAGAAGAAGATATATGTCAGATAATCGTAGTAATATTCACATACATAAAGATAAATATAAGAACGTGCACTCACCATCGCAAAAATCTCCTGTTTGCGATTCTGGAGCTACAGGTCCAAACTAGCTTTCTCCCCTCCAAGGAGAGTCAGATAACAGGAAACTGAGCATGTCACTTGCCATTATCACATTCATCACGGCTATCTCTCGTCTTCGATTGCTTAGGTGAACTACTGATTATCTAGAAAATTTAATAAATAATTATACATTAGTCAAGTATCTTAGAAGCACACATCTAGCATCATTTCAAAGCCCATACTTTATAGATTAGGAGATATGCTTGCTTATACTGTACGTATGTTCACATCAGTACTGGTGTATTAGCGTTGCCAAAAACATGTAAAAACTCACCCCCAGAAAAAGTTTTACAATTACTTGCAAAGATTAAAAGCAAAATTCAAAACAAAAAGGTAAATTCACAAGTGCATATTTACTTCATATTTTATGACAAAAACAATTAGATGTCATTTACAGGTGATTTACTTCCAAACAGTAGTCTTGAAAACTTTGTGGAACACAAAGTTCAACATTGCAGTTCTCGTACCACCATCTGCTTCCTCCCCTTATTAATATGCCAGTCTTTTTCTTTCCTTGTCAAAGCAAGCTTTGCAATAGCATGTGGCGATATTTTGCTGGCAGTGGGTAGTATTTTAT
Organism: Schistocerca serialis cubense; assembly: GCF_023864345.2. Lineage (NCBI taxonomy): Eukaryota > Metazoa > Arthropoda > Insecta > Orthoptera > Acrididae > Schistocerca > Schistocerca serialis. The sequence continues at coordinate 586,921,620 of NC_064639.1, forward strand.
CCGGAAACGGCGACCAAAATTTCTATCTAGGCTACTGATTGGTGTTGATTCCAATGATCAAATTTCTCCTCCAACAGCTACCAAGTTCATGCAAACTTTTTTTTATAAACTAAGTTAGATATGTGTTTTGCTTATGGCATCCTTGTACAAAACAAAACCATTCATGGAATATATTAGGAAAATGTGAACGAATGTTTTTCATCTATTCATTGTTTTTCTTGCAAATGAATAGTAGCTGTAAAGCTGACTGACATGACCTACACCAGTCTTGTTCACGTTATAACCTATGGCAATGTTTGGCTTTATTGTTTTCATAAACCCTCCTTTTGAATTTATACAAACCTCTTTGGTGGTTGCCTGATGTTTTGTGGAGAGGAAATATACATAACGTTTCCCTACCTCAAAAAACATGCTCCCTGCCTCAAAAAAATTACATTTTGCTTTAACTTCCTTGTATTGAAGCTTATAGGTAGGCCCTTCCTATTCTTCATGACAGGTCCAACAGCTAATGTCTGATGTTCCTACAACTTGATCAGTAAAAACACACTTGTAAATCGACTCCTGCTGCAACTAGTGGACAAAATATCAAGTACTTCAGCCATCCTACAGCCAGTTGCCGTGTAGCATACGAAAAAACACATTTTAGTGAATCGAGAAGCTGCACTAAACGGGTTATGGGCGCTGTCCACATGCCTGATACATGTGCGCCTGTGGGGGATACAGATGTGTTAATGGCGACAGTATGCTACTGCCATCTACAACAAGAGAAAATATAGTCATAATTAGATTTCGGCTATATAGCAATGAACGAGCAAATAGACACACACAAGGTTCAAGATGCATGCCACTATCAAAGCAAGCTCGCTTGCCTGCCTCGCCATCAGAGGAAGAACAAGTAGGCTACTGACACAACATCACTCAAAGTGGTTCTGGTAGATGTCTGATCAGGACTAAAATGCGGCCCCACAATGTGGCTTGTTAATAGTCCATTGGTGGGGGAAGTTAGCATCTGTGTTGAGGTCAGATCTAAAAAACAGAATTCCCCTAACACTATAATTCTTGACCAGTCAGAGCAGAGGACGCTTTCATCATATTTTTTCAACCAGTCTGAATGGGGTATGCCAATGTTTCTGTAGGCTGAAACAGGAATTTTTGCTTCACAGACATTGAACTGCATGGTGATGTAATACAGACCAGACACATGCGCAAGTCATCTGCAAGCATGGACCTGCTTTTACAGAATAAGTCGTATGCCATATAATAAATTTATGTACCAGACAAATGTGTCAGGGAGCAGATGTATCTGGCCCAAACAACGTCCAGCACAACAGTCGCTCCTCCACAATCAAGTCACACGCACTGAATGCATGGTCCAGTCACATTAATGTGACCACCACCTACGTTCGATGTCAATGTGCAGTTACCACTCACAGGTGGCGGGTAGGAGCACTAGCAGTGTAGGATGTATAAAGCGTGTTGAGAAGCCATGCAAAACAGTGCAGTCATCATTGTATTGCAGAAATGGAGAAATTTATCTGACACCCAAAAAGACATGATCATTGGCTTCCAGACTAAGGGTGGAACCATTCCTGAAATGGCTAAATTTGTAAACTGTTCGAGTACCCCCATGGTTAAGGTATACCATGCATGGCAAAATGGTGCTATCCAAAACCAGCGCCGTGGCAACTGTGGTGCAACTTAAGCCATAGACGACAGAGCTGAATGATGACTGCAGAGATGTGCATGAGCGAACAGTCATGCAACTGTTGAGCAACTGACTGCCCAGATGAAAATATAATGTTATATATTTACACAAAATTGTTCTCAATAATCCTTCAGCAAATGTTGCTGCACATGGTCCCCTGCAGCAGGAGCCAGGCTCATGCATCCATTCTGACTGCTGTCCATCAGTGACAAAGGCTGAAATCTGCACACCAATACCACAACTGGACGTCCACTGAAAGGCGACAGGTGGGCGTTTCAACTGAATTGTATTTCATGCTCCATATGCAGTTTGCTTTTCCTTGTCACAATGGCGTCTATTGGCAGAACAATCCAATGTGCCGCAAAGCTTGCAGCGTATGTGTGTGATTTGAAGAGCACCAGGATTAGTTTACTGCACTCCCTTGACCACCAAACTCTCCGAATTTAAAGCCAATCGAGAATCTGTGCGACTACCTCTATCGGGCTGTTCTTGCCATGGATCTTCAAGCTAGAAACCCAACATATCTGGCCACAGTGCTTGAATCAGTGTGGCTCCATATTCCCATCGGTATCTTCCAGATCTGCACTGACTCTCTTCCTGCCCATCTTGCATCAGCCAGAGCTGCAAAAGGTGGTTATTCAGGCTTTCGACAGTTGGGGGTGGTCATATTAATGTGACTAGACAGTGCAATAAATTTTTGTACCAGACAAATACCAGCTGCTGGGAGCAGATGCAGCTGGCACTGATACACCCACAGTAGAATACTGTACGCTGTATGATAAACATTTGTGCCACACAACATCTACCCAAGCAGATGCAGCTCCACAGTACACCAACAGCAGAGTACTGCGCTGTATATATAAAAAAATTTGTCGCAGACGTCTACAAGAGCTCATTTATACAGACAGAGCAGGGTCCTGTGTGGTGTATAACAAATGTTTGTACCAGATACATACACAAACACCATCAACCAGAGTAGATGATGCTCCACAAAGCACACCGTTTGGGTCTCATATTTATACAAGCATGCACCTTGGCACTGTAGGATACGACAGGTTCTTAAGGCAGGTACTGTTATATTTTTACATACAACTGGCCCTTCTTTAATGCTTCGCTGAGCTAATAATCTTAACGAATACACTAGTTATATTTACACTTGGCTCTGCTAGAGGTGATAAATCCAGTGCATGTACTGATGTTACTCAGAGCGTCTCAGTATGCGTATCTCCTTTTCGAAATGCAGATGCTGTGAAACGTGAAGGCCGTACAGAGAGCAGCGCTCAGCACGCCTCAAACTGCTTGTGCCACACCAACAGTCTGTACACCTACAATAAACAGAACGCCCTAAGCTCACCGTCCTAAACACATGCACGGCTACCCAGCGCGGCGTACTGCCAACGGAAAGACAGGGGTCGCAAACGAGGCAAGGAGCAGCGCTGGTAATGGATATAGATCAACAACATGTTCCATTTGTGGATGAACGTAATACAGTTCATCAAATGATTGTTTGGTCATATGCTTGCCAGCAGGTCATGTCAGAACGTGGGACGTAATGTACTTGACCGACAATGCTTCGAAAAATGTATTCAAGAACTGTTTGATATTCTGTCTCCAGTTCTGGAACGAAACCATAGGGAGCGTATGTGGTTGAGGTTACATACTCATCGTCGAAATCTGTTAGTGTACGAGGGATAATAGGATAAATCAAACGCGTTATTTAGTTTTTAAAAAAATCATTTGTGTGTCACCTAACTCAAAAGTATTTTCACATTATTTGAAGCAGAAAAAAAGCATTGGTTTTCCTTCACCTTCTCCTTCGTACATCTTTTGAGTTGGCAGACTGCTGTGCAGCCATATGACTTGAGATCAAGGCTTGAAGTGCACTTGATTATTTCCCTCATCCAATATGTCTCAACACGCCTTTGTCGTAAACGACACTATCGATGTGAGCAAAATTTCGAAACGTCGTCAACATATGTTCGAGAGGCAAGCCAGGTGCGTCCTAGTTCTTTGAATGGTGATTTTGCGTCAGCCACAATATCCTCCAAGTTTTAGTATAGTTAATGGTTCTGAATGGTTTAGAAACCTTAAGACTCACAGAGGATGTAGTTAATAAATGTCTAGCGTCTGTAAAAGTGAGAAATATCACATACTGGAACATGAACTGTCTGAATTTGTCGTCAAAGTCTTGAGTATCAGCAATAACGCTCGCTCTCTGAGGCCCATCGCAAAATATCGTAGATGTGATGCATCAGTCATTAATCTATACTGCTCGTTACACCATTCCAGTCAGTGGACAGTATCTCACCACCCGATCATGCAGCTACAATACGTACACAGCACTTTCTTTAGGACAATTATCCGATTACTTAAATTCTATACAAATATCAATTTATGTGCTAATTCTTTAAATCTCTGTGGGTTCAGTATGCATCCAGATTCATCATCCCCCTCACGGTAGGAGGGACCAAACTTCGAATACATGTCGTATAATAAGCAGTACGGTGTATTACTCCATTTCAGCTGTAAGTTATCACTTGGGTATATTCACCATTTAAAAACACTTTAACATTTGTTACCTTACATTTGTCGAATAGGCTCGAATCTTTCTTTAAGTTTCCTTTGATTTTGGTCTGCAGTGTCAGTATAACAAACCTACTTGAACAGCTGTTTTTGCAGTTCAACTCAGTCTTAATATGGTTAGGAGAGCTGTATATTCGAACAGTTCAGATGAATGTAAGGATAATGCCAGCAGAACAGAGGAATTCAATACCTTCAGTAATCGTAATCGCAGGCACTCTGCATCCAATACTTAACCGTGCTGCATCTTCCACACGACCTACTCCAGCACTGTTTTTTTTCTCTTCAGCATGAGGTTCTCTCTGAAAGTGTGAGTTATTATCTATCGCACTTCCCACTAAAATAAATTCTTGATTTGGGTTCATGAGTACTTGTCGCATCTTGAAAGAATCCGATAGGCATCACAAGTGTTAAACATACGCTAAACTGGTCATACTGACTTTTCGACCTGTCTATGAACCATACTGCATTCTTCGTATACCCATAATTGAAACGGACGACTTGGGACGTCAGCTGGTATAATATATGTTAAAAAATGACGAAATTCCTCCAGCTGTATTAAGGTGTTACAACATTGAAACTAGTTGCCAATAAAACCAGCACCTTAATACAGCTGGAGGAATTTCGTCATTTTTTAACATATATTGCATTCTGTATAGGATTCACGTCAGAAATAGATGCGCAAATGTACGTTTTGAGGTTGATGTGGTTTCCACATTGCAAGTGCAGTTGATTTCGATGGCGTTTAGTTCATATCTTATTTCTTGAAATAGGAAGACGTTACACGTGAATCACGAAGTCAGTGTAGGGTCTCCAGACTTCTTTAAAAATGTAGGATCTCCATCCTTCTTTAAAGCTGCCCTTCTAGATTAAAAAAACTGTTACTTGGAACTGTCAGTGCATCCTCGTGTTGAATCGGAATTCAAATTTCATCGTTATTATTGAACATCGCTGAATGAACAGGCTTGTGAGAAATATCTTCATGAGAGACGATTTGTTGATCACAATGGAACTGGAGCTGTTATACTGAGCAGTGTCAGTGCGTCGCTTCAAGTCTATCGCTTCGAGAAACTTGTAAATGTCTGATGGTACTGAAGTGTGCTGGCAATGGGAAGTAGTGTACTGACGACTGTCAGTTAGCTTTATACTTCTCGCTCATATTGCTTCAGGCGGAAACATATAACTATCTACTCACCACGAAAATCGATTTAATTTCTGTCCGTATCCAGAATACTGATCTGAGATAGTCTGATGTCTGGACATCCACTGGATGATATATGGGGTTATGTTGCACCTGAACAATGTTATATCCTGGTCCTACTGTAGGGTAGAACTTGTAGATAATGTGTATTAGCTAGACATGCAGGTATGAATCCATCATAGTATTACACTCAACATGGGTTGTGCATACCGGTAATAAATCCACAGGTTTTGCCGATTCAGAAAGCAAGTAGTGGTCCTGTTGAACCTTTCCAGATAAAGTCTCTTGTCTGTTCCTTGGTTTTTATCTCTCTTTTAAGCATGGTAATGTTTGCATGTAACTGAAAACCTTTTACAAATCGTTTTACATAAGCATTTAGGTCGTCGGTCTCATACGAGCCGTGAGGTATTTCCAGAACTTTACCGCTTCCTAGATGTAGTATATTGTTTACCCCAGTGATATTCAGAAAGTTGTTGTATGTTTCAAGGTCGATCAAAGAAATCCAGTACTTAGGTCGTCGGTTGGAAGTAATTCAGATTTAATACTAAGAATCGTTGTTTCAAAGTTAAAATGTTCAACAGCACACCTACACATCAACTGAAGCACTGATGTGCATGCTGTTTCTTATTATGCGGTCGTCAGGAGAAACTTTACAAAGAAATTCCCACAGAGATATGAATCAAAGTCTTGGTTGCCTCGAAAATTGAAGAACGCATGCTTGTTGTCAGTAATGTAATGGTGCAATTCTTCTGGCGGACATAAATTACCATGTGAGTTGAAGTAGTACAATTCTTCTGGTTGACATAAATTACCATATGAGTTGAAGTCGTACACATTAATCCCGATCTTTAACATATGCAACCCAATGACTCCCAGATACTCCTGCAACATTCAGGATTCAGAATGCTACATTATTTACACCTCTCTTTCGGGACTGTAACCTCAAAGCACTCAACGGAATCTTGGAATGCAGAATTTTTTGACGAATTTAAGTAGATGGGTATTTCTAAGTGCTCTGCCGGGTAGCATGGCTATGAGTTTTTTTTCCTTGTGAACAGCTCAAGCCCTTTCCTGTGTGGTTTTAAACACAGTGCTTTCCCCATAGCAACAGATTCCATAAGTGTGTTGTCTTTTTCCTTTCTGGAGTTGCTGCAGCACACTCCGTGTTATCTTCGTCATCCATGCTGTGGACGCACTGCCTCTGGCCAAATAGCCAACAGCTGGAATTAAAATTAGGGTAATTCCACCTGATGCTTTAGGTACTGATAGAATCCTAGGTGTTTTGTTCCAAATTCTTCTTCTTATTCCTTTCTGCTTCAGAGCCTGTGTACATTGTTTCACACAAAATTTATCATGGCACCCAATTTTAGTTAGGCATGAATCGCTTTATTAACTGCAAATGTTGCAATATGTGTACCTTTTTCCACACATTTTCTTGGCTTTATCAGCTAAAATTCCATCTGTGGCATGATGTTCTGCTACACCACATATACGGAGGAACAGACACCCTGTATACCTCGCTCCTCGCTGTATGGTGGTACAACGTGCAATGTGTGGTTTCCATGAGCAGTAAAAAGGACGGAAATGATATTTATATTGATTGGATGTGTGTGATGTCCTTAGGTTAGTTAGGTTTAAGTAGCTCTAAGTTCTAGGGGACTGATGATCACAGATGTTAAGTCCCATAGTGCTCGGAGCCATTTGAACCATTTTAACCATTTGACTTTGAATCCCGCATTGCAGTCTGTCGTTTTGTACTTCAGCAGTTGCAAGGTAATCCAGTATTCCTAAGCAATATGTTGTTTACAGACGAGGCTTCATTTACAAATCATGGTAATGTGAATCCGCGGAACATGCTCTACTGGTCCGTGAAAAATCCCCACTGGATTCACCAAGTTGCTCATCAACGACAGAGGGGTGTCAATGTTTGGTGCGGTATTTTTACCGTGGAACATTGAATGAACAGCGAAATGCATCATTTCTTCAACATACACTAGCGCTCCTCATGGAAGATCTAGGATTGGAAACTCGTCAGTCAATGCGGTTTCAACATGATGGATGTCCCGCACACAATGCAAAAGTTGCCAGAGACGTTCTGGATGCGACATTTCCAAATAGGAGGATGGGGCGGGGAGGTACTGCGCGATGGCCAGCACGGTCCCCCGACTTGACGCCTTTAGACTGCTTTCTCTGGGGCGCAGTGAGAGACAGAGTGTATCAAGAACCCACAACGGCAATAGAGGATATGCAACATCGTATTACTGGGGCGTGTTCGGCAATATCTGTAGAAACTCTACAATCTGTGCAACACTCTCTCGTCAACCGTCTGCAAACGTGTATTGATGCAAACGGAGGGCACTTCGGACGTATGTTGACGTGACACAGTTTCATTGGTCAAGATGTGGGTCTATTTTCTTTGCCGGATGCAATGCACAGCAATACAGTGTCTTTGGGCGACAGGGCTACAGTAAATGTGTTCAGCAAAGTGAATTCAAGTGTGTTATCTCTAATTGTAGCCCTAGTTATCATTTCGCTAGAATAAACATAGATTTACAATTTGAAAAACGTAACTTTGCGTTGGTCGTGTTACTTGTTTATTTTTGTGGATTGTGCATAGCTTCCCATTGTGTGAGCGAGCCCCTCACACAGGCAGCGTGAGGTGCACGCTTGAGTCTCAGGACGTGCGCTAGCTGTGCGCTTCATTTATTTCAAGCGTCAACTTCGCTTTCTCAATTTCTCGGGATGTAATTGACGTATTGCGATACAACCAACGATATTATTTTTGCGATTTTTCATGCTATTGATTGCATACGAAATAATAGGGGATGTCCATTTAAAAATACACAAGTCTGTGTTGAAAATACACACATCAAAAAAAGTTTTACATCACCTTGGTTCCTAGAGTTCCAGAACCTGTACAGAAAATTGGAATAGAGATCAATATAAATATAATTTCCGTCCTTTTTACTGCTCATGGGAACCACACATTGCACGTTGTACCACCATACAGCGAGGTATACAGGGTAACTGTTCCTCCGTATATGTGGTGTAGCAGAACATCATGCCACAGATGGAATTTTAGCTGATAAAACCAAGAAAATGTGTGGAAAAAGGTACACAGGCAGAGGCCAACATATTGCAACATTTCCAGTTAATAAAGCAATTCATGTCTAACTAAAATTGGGTGCCATGATAAATTTTGTGTGGAAAAAGGTATACAGGGTCTGAAGCAGAAAGGAATAAGAAGAAGAATTTGGAACAAAACACCTAGGATTCTATCAGTACCTAAAGCATCAGGTGGAATTACCCTAATTTTAATTCCAGCTGTTGGCTATTTGGCCAGAGGCAGTGCGTCCACAGCATGGATGACGAAGATAACACGGAGTGTGCTACAGCAACTCCAGAAAGGAAAAAGACAACACACTTATGGAATATGTTGCTATGGGGAAAGCACTCTGTTTAAAACCTATAAAATAAATAAAATGAATAAAAAATGTTATTTTAAATATGTTAATTATTCTATCTGTATGATGGTGATTGTGATTGCAATTGTATTTGCTTATCTGGAACGTGGACGTTTAATTATTCGTTATCACACGCTTGACAATGGCTTTTTCGTAAAGGCAATGTTACTCGTAGTTGACCGTGAAATAAAACTGAATAATCGGACTTCGTAATTAAATCGTTTCCAAAGACTGCTGCGGTAGGTGCGGACTCATAATCTAAATCTCAATATTACAATAATTTGCCAGCCATGCCAATACGTCGTACAGAGGTGATTGTCTACTAAACATAAAAAAGTTACACAGTTAGTTAAATCAGATATATTCAATGAATAAGCCTGCAATTCATAATCCTACTTACTTTTCTAAATATTATTCTTTACAGAATCGAGTGCCTAGTGTGGTTGCAACTCGCAGTATTCTTCTATAACATGAAATATGGCGGTGTGCCAGACAATAAAAAAATACGTGCTTCTCGCACCACTTCTACCAGAGCTCTCCCTTTCTTCATCAAACATAAGAGTAACGTAATTGTGCTTTTGTTTTATCAGCGACACAGCGCTGCAGTTGTGTGCCATAGGCTTTATTTATTTGTCACTGATCATTTATTTAATTAGTATTTCGCGTTTCCGAGGAAACTCACGCTCGGCATGCAAATGTGCCTTTATATTGCCCCCTGAATTGCGAGGCGAAAGGACACACCTGCAGGCGAGCAATTCACCTAAAGGCACAAGAAAATCTAAGTTATCTACAACTATTTACATGACTTACATTACACATTATACACATTATATACAAAATATGAATGACGCGGGTGCGCCGTAAAAGTTCTAATGTTGGCAGATAGAGTGCGCGCATGCGCAGAAGCGTCTGTGTAACTGCGGCACTGCCGTTATATCGTACAGTTAGATCACGCGGCACAGTATTGCAGTTCATATTGTTCGTGTGCGCGCGTTTTTCAGTCGTTGCACAAAGAAAATATTCAACCAAGATTACATATGAAGACTACATTCTATGACAGGTAACTTAGTTTTAAATTTACAATATTTGTTATAACACAATACAACTTAGATTGTTGAATGTTCTTAGTTACATAGTATTGTTTTGAAATACTTCAAAGAAAAATGTCCGTATTTTTCAGGTGCGTTGACCTATACACATCGTGTCGTTATTACAGTTCATATTCATCCGCTGCACAATAATTTTTTACAGGTTAGTATCGTCGTGGTAAAGTTTTTTGATCACAGTAACATCGTTGTATAACAACGTGATTAATACATAAGCGTGTCCATTTCTCATTTCCATTATAGTCGTAGTGATGCAGTTGGTTGTGACTAAAAGCATTGCTTATTACAGATCAGACGTGACCCGTCGAGTAATTGTTCCACATGCAGTTCGTTTTTTACATTCCGTGGAAGCTTGGTTGCAGAACCTCGGACGGCACATAGCTGGCGTCGATCCTTGGACAGTCCAGGTAAGAGTGTCCGTCACATTTCGAGAACATTTCATTCCCTGAAGTTCCAACCAAAATTCTTCCACCCGTCGTGTTGTTTTCTGGACAGGCACTTTGTGTCCATTTAATCCAGTTAACATCTTGAAGTTGGGTACTGTAGTAATGTCACTAGACGATGCACGAATTATGCACTTCACATTTTCAGTTTTTTGCTGAATATAGCTCACCTAAATGTTCGTAGTTATTAATCAAGGAAATCGTTCATCGCGTTTACATTGATACGCTGCATAATGAATGGCATTAACAGTTTCTTTCACATAGGTTTCCGCGTAGTTGCAAAGTTAGTAATGCTCGTTAATGTCCGTGAACAGTGGTTCACTATGCAATGTCTTTTTGGCACTCGTTTTGTTCAAATTTTTACATAGTAACAGTTACACTATACATCAGTTAAAAAAATAAGTAATTATACATACACACGTCACATATTTTCTTAGCATAAACATAATATAGTTGCACATAAACATGTTTACATCATCATTACATCGCTATAGGTTATTACATTGTGTCACATTTGATTACATGAATTGCAGATATTTACATCCTCTTTAGCGGTTTTGCTGGGATATTATCGATGTTTTTTGTGATGTCATCTGAAATTAAGATAGGTTAGACACAACATTCATTACATCAGTAGGCAAGACCAGGCGTTTTCACTACTCAATAAATATTCAAAATAGTAAGAGAGAGAAAATGTTCGATTCCTCGCGTTTTGTGCGTGTGTGTAGAGTGTCTGTGTGGCCTTGACTACTGATAGATGCTTTTCGTGTTGAGAGATGTGCGTCTAATCTATTTCTCAAAGTAAAAGATCGCTTCACAGATGACGTCTGTCAGTTCGTCAGGTGTCACACCAAGTCAGTGGTACCTTCAGTAACAAATGTTCCGTGAAAAATTAATATGTCATCCACTGCTACGTAATCATAAATTTTACTTTAATATTCCGTCTTTCAGGTGGAGGCGCGCGCTGAAAGAAGAGTTCTTCTGTCTTCAACTGCGTCGCTGGAACCGCTGAAATGAAAATTTCTATACTACTTATTATCTGTGTTGTAACAACAGAGTTTTCGAGTTGCATAGCAATATTTTGATGGGTATGACCTTGACATTATTCAGCATGAAATGCTCTAAGATCTCGGTGTGCGTATAGCCCAATAATTTTGTTAGTTCTAGGATGTTGTAACAGATACGCACCAGGATGCGGTATGTTAAGAATTATATAAGGTCCTTCATATAGCAGACGCCACTTAGCGTTGCATCGTTTGAGTGCTACAGATTTATGATGAGTACGAAGTAGTACAAGCATTCCTACCTCGAATTTTTGTTTTCTTTTTATTATGTTTCTGCGATGTTTGTTTCGTATTTGTGCGTGATGTGTCAATGTAGTCAATACTTCTTTTATTTTCTGTTCAGGTGTGATTTCCTTGTCTGACAACTTAGGTAATGGTTCTATCCACTGATCGTTCTGTTTGCAATTGAACATGATCTCGTTAGGTGTGTAATTCGTATCGTCAATATTTAAGTTATTGTGAACGTCTTCGAAAAGACTTAGGTAGGACACCCAATTAGTATGTTTTGATGAAACATAGGTCCTCATGAAACGGTTTAATTCTCGGAAAAGTCTCTCAGTCGCGTTACATTGTGGACTAAACCTCGAAATAAATATACTTTTGATGTTATTGTCCTTCAAGAAATTTCTCCATTTGTACCCAGAGTAGTATGCTGCATTATCTGATAGAATTGCTTTAGGTTTTCCCACGTGCGTCAGGTAATCACTTGAGAATCTTCGTATTATAGCATTTGCAGTGGCGGATTTTAAAGCATAAAGTTTTACATGTTTAGAAAATATATCGTAAAAAGCTAAGATACGAGGGTCAGTCAAAAAGTAATGCCTCCTATTTTTTTTTCTACGTTTAATTGTCAGGAAATTTAAATGCAATTACATAGGTTGAAAACCACAACATTGAGGATCATTTTGTCATTTTTCAATGTAATCTCCGCCCATCTCTACAGTTTTGGTCCATCTTTGAAAAAGGGCATGTATCCCAGCACGGTAAAAATCACAGCTCTGCTTCCTAAGCCATTGACGCACGGATGTTTTGACAGCCTCCTCATCTTCAAAATGAATCCCACGATGAGCTTCTTTTAGTGGCCCGAACAGATGGAAGTCTGATGGTGCCAGGTCAGGGCTGTATGGGGGATGAGGCAAAACTTCCCATCCAATTTTGACAATCTCGTCAGAGGTGTGACGACTGGTGTGTGGTCTTGCATTGTCATGCAAAAGAAGAACATCTGCCATTGATTTTGTTGGGCGAACTCGCTGAAGACGTGCTTTAAGTTTGTTGAGGGTTGTGACGTATTGAACAGAATTTATTGTGCATCCCTGCTCCAAAAAATCAACCAGAATCACACCCTCTGTATCCCAGAAAACTGTTGCCATAACTTTCCCTGCCGATCGCACAGTTTTGAATTTTTTCTTCCTCGGCGAGCTTGTGTGACGCCACTCCATTGACTGCCTCTTTGATTCGGGTTCAAAAAAATGCACCCATGTTTCGTCCCCGGTCACAATTTTTTTCAGAAACTCATCTCCCTCCAAACGGAAGCGCTGCAAGTGTTGGGAGGCTATTGTTTTCCTTGCCTCTTTATTCTGATCGGTTAACATTCTTGGAACCCACCGTGCACAAACTTTTGAGTACCCCAATTGTTTAATAATCGTGATCACACTGCCTTTACTAAGAGAAATAATGCGACACACTTCATCTGCAGTCACCTGACGGTCACCACGAATGATGTCATCAACTTGCTGAATGTTGTGTGGAGTCACTGCACTCACCGGCCTGCCGCTCCGCTTTTCGTCAGTCAACGGTGTTTGCCCTTCAGCTTCCTTACAACGACGAACCCATCGTCTAACAGTGCTGACATCCACTGTCACAACACCATACACCTTCTTCAGTCTTTCATGAATGCGTATGGGCGTTTCACCTTCTGCATTCAAGAATTCAATCACACAACGCTGTCTCAAACGAACATCGATGTCGGCCATCTTACAAACTTCTGCTGTTCTGCCATCTGTTGACACAGAAAGTTACTACTGCAGTGGATTGCAGAAGAAGGTTTGAGGAATGGCGCCAAATTCAAATTTTTCACTTAACTTAATTTCTTTAAGTAGAAAAAAAATGGGAGGCATTACTTTTTGACCGACCCTCGTATATTTGACGCCTCCAGAGCTTGCTGGGTGCGGTCCACTGATGTCAGTACACAGAATTTCCAGGGGTTTACTAGGTAAAATAGAATGTAAATCTGTTTTTGTGGATAAATTCTGAGGTTTTGATTTTTGACATATGACACATGTTTTCAGTTCCCTGTAAATTTTTCTTCTCATATTGCTAAAATAACAGTATGTGCTGAGCTTTGCCAAACACTTTTTCGTCCCATAATGACCCCAAACTAAGTGTGTGTGCCAAATTAGATTACGTTCAGACTCTTTGGGAATGCATACACACCAGTTAGTAGCATTTGGATGTCGGCGGTAAAATAACACATCATTGTGTAACTTGTAATACTTAGTCAAAGGATGATTGTGTTTTTCTACCAGTAATGTTATTATCTTATACCAGTGAGGATCAGATTTTTGTAATCCAGCCATGTTTCTGCACATATCAATATAATATTGGTGATACTGCTTGTCTTGCATTAAGAGAATCCTGTAGTCATTTATATTTTCTAAGTCACTGTTGGTATCATTCATACCTTGTGGAAGTCTAGACAAAGTGTCTGCAATGGTGTTGTCCTTACCTCTTATGTACTTAATTTCAAAAGAGTAGTTCTGAAGTGTAACTGCCCATCGTGATAGTCTAGGATGTACAAGTTTACAAGTTAACAAAAATGTCAGGGCCTGGTGATCGGTGTAAATTACCGTATGTTTTCCAAATAAATAATAATTGAATTTCTTGAATGCCCATACTATGGAAAGTGTTTCTAACTCAGTAGTGGAGTATGTACGCTCACATTCAGTTAGAGTGCGACTCGCAAACCCAATAATTCTTATCTGTTCCTCCTCTTTATTCTTTACAACTTGAAATAAGCAACACCCCAAGCCAGTACGTGAAGCGTCACAAGTCATACAAAAATCTAAATTGAAATTTGGATGGCTCAATATGTTAGCATTCACTAAAGCATGTTTAATTGTATTAAAGTCATTCTGGCACTGTTCCGACCAGATCCAAACTTGATTCTTTCTGAGTAGATTTAGCAGATGTTTACTGTTCAAAAGTGGTTGTGGCAAAAAACGTCTGAAAAATGAACATAGCCCAAGGAATGATTTTAACTGCTTTTTAGTTCGAGGGCTAGGAAAGTTTCTGATAGCATCTAATTTACTGGGATCCGGACGTATGCCCTGTGAATTAATGATATGTCCTAAATACTTTATCTCTCTGCAACCAAATTTTGATTTTCTTAGGTTGGCTGTGACTCCAGCTTGTGCAAATTTTTCTAAAATTCTTTGAAGAGTGTCAACGTGTTCATTCCAAGATTGTGTAGCTATCAGTATATCATCTACATAGTGTGTGACTGTCTCAACTAAATCGTCGCCAAGCACGGTATCCAGGGCTGTAATGAATACCCCCGAGCTGACATTCAGTCCGAAGGGTAGAACACAAAACTGAAAGGTTCGCCCCCCGAACATAAATGCAGTATATTTCCGAGAATCAGGAGTGATACCCACCTGCCAAAACGAATTAGCGAGATCTATTGTGGAAAAATATTTTGCATCTAGAAATTTCTGTAATTGCTCTTCTAAATTTTCAGGTTTTGTGTGAACCGGTAAAATTACTTCATTAATAGCTCGTGCGTCTAACACTAACCTAATGCTTCCATTTGATTTTTTGACAACAAGTAGAGGACTACAATAAGGTGAAGTGGATGGTTCAATGACCTTCCAGTCTAACATTTGTTTTAATTCTTGCCACACAGCAGGTCGTTGAGATAACGGTACGTTATATGTCTTATGGTAGAAGATCTTGTGAGGCTTAACTTCAATCTTGTACACATACGTGTTGATAACACCTAATCGTTTGGTAAAAACTTGTAAATATTTGGATAACACTTCCTGTAGTTTTATACGTTCATGTACACTGAGAGCTGTAGCTTCACTTATCTTATGATCAAGCAATGTTTTCAAGTCCATTATCTCTGTGTCAGATGAGTGTGTTTGCATGTCTTGAATGTCTTTGTCAAGTACTAACTGAACCTTGTACCCTGTACAGTGTTTGTCATGCTTTAGAGTTCTCCTGTCCAAATCAATAATAATTACACTGCCTTTATCATTTAAAATACATTTACCTTTGGAGAAGTCTATAATGCAGTCCTTCTCGCTCGTAATATCTATTCCTAATATGCAATTTGTCACAAGGTTTTGTACAACCAGGAATGGCCATTGTACGGTTCCATTACCTATTTTAACGTTTACAAAAACTTGCTTCGTAACCCTACATGACTTATTACCTAGTGCAGTAGTTATTTTACAGTTTTGGGCAGGAAACTCAGGCACAGGTTCCAATTCACACATCTTTTTATAGAAATTAAAAGACAAAACGCTCACAGCTGCACCTGTATCTAGGATAATAGTAGTTGGAATCCCACCTACTACACCAGTAGTAGATGCTAAAACAATTTCATTTGTGTTTAAACGACATTGTGTACTGTCTTGTAAAAGTTCATCTGATATATTGTTATTGTGGTTGTATCTTATAAATAAAACAGGTAGTTTTTGTTTAGAATTACTCGGCATATCATTATTCTGTTGTTCAAGTGTGGTGTCAAATAACTGATTAACATTGAAGTCGCCCCGCAAGAATTCTTCAGCCACGACCTGGGGCAAAGTAGTGACTGTTTCTAGTTTGTTGGATTAGCATTTGTACTAGGTACTGACACAGATTGAGGTTGTGCATCAGGTGTCATTTCTATTATATTCACATTCGGATATTGCCTATTATGATCTCCAAACTTTTGCGGTTGTTGTTGCTGTTGCGCATTATAACTTACCTGTCGGTCGTAAGGTATGCTCCAATTTTGTCCTGGTGGCTGCTGTGGTAAAGCAGAGTTTGAATGAAAGTACTGATCGTTACGAGTCCAACCTTGATGCTGTCTTGGCTCGTAGTTATTATTATTTCCATTTCTGTTTGTGTTTTTGTTATTACCTTTGTTCAAATGGTTCAAATGGCTCTGAGCACTATGGGACTCAACTGCTGAGGTCATTAGTCCCCTAGAACTTAGAACTAGTTAAACCTAACTAACCTAAGGACATCACAAACATCCATGCCCGAGGCAGGATTCGAACCTGCGACCGTAGCGGTCTCGCGGTTTCCAGACTGCAGCGCCTTTAACCGCACGGCCACTTCGGCCGGCTATTACCTTTGTATCCGTTGTTACCGTTGTAGTTATTACCGCGGTGCCTTTTGTATGGATTGCCGCATGAAATGTTATTACTGTTGTAACTATTGTTTGTATTGGAATACGCGTGTTGATTTTGATTTCCGTACTGAGACGGCATGTGAGTTTGCTGTTTTTGTTGTACCGCGTATCCAACTGTGGGCGCGCCAGAATTGTGTTGGCAAGCCTGCATGTTTTGCATACCACTAGTGTAAACATTGTGGCTGCTGTTTTGCCGCGCGAAGCGCTGATCTTCAAGTAACATGTCAACCGAATCCTTAATGTTGAAAGGCAATTTGGCCTTCAACGCTCGGAGTATATCACGCGTTGCGACTGGTTCGTCTAAAAAGTGTCCCATGTTCAAGTATTTTTCAAAATATCTGCGTAAGTTACCATTTTTACTGTTAAAAGTTTCAGGTTCTAAAATTTGTCTTCTGAGTCGCTCCTGGACGGATTGCGACCAGAATTTGTTCAGAAAAGCACGCTCAAACTCACTGTACGTGGTACATACGTCAGCTTGACTGTATGCCCAGACAGCTGCATCGCCTTGGATGTAACCGACAATATATGAAATCTTTTTCCGGTCACTCCAAGTGCGTGGAAATGCGTTACTAAAAGATTTAAGAAAAATCACCGGATGAATGGTTCGTTTTTCTGGGATAAAAATCTGAAATTGCCTGTGTTTCATTAAGCTTTCATCTTCCTTCGCATTGTGATGTGGATTTATTCCACTGTAATTACTGGTATGTTCAGCTGGCGAGTAATTACGATAATGTTGCTGTGGTTTACCATGATAATAGCTTGTGTTTGTGTTTCCACATCGTGGTATGTGTTGTAGTCGTGGTGTGTTTTGTTCTTGTGTATTTGTCGTGTGCGGAATGTGTGTATCATACTCGAATGTATATTGGTTTCTGAACTGTACATTTTGACTGATATTTTCGTTACATTCAGACTGTAGTTGATCGGTGAATTGTCTCATGGGTGCAGTGACGGATTGTACTGCGTCACTGATCAGCTGTTTGTTATTAGTAATGTATTGCGCTACGGAGTCGTGCACAATTGTTGGTAAATTTTCACGTAAGAATCTATCAAAATGTTTGTCTTTGTTCTCAACCCAATCATGAAATTCTTTATTAATATTTTGAAAATGAGCTGTGGCATCTGATTGTAAGATGTCAGTCAGGTGTTGTTCAACATTGTCAAATTTATTCTGTACGTCAGTAATTCGTTTTTCAAGGTTGTCATGTACTGAAGGATATGTTTGAATTTGTTCAGTAAGAACTTCACACGTGACATTAAGGTTTTTTACATGTGTCTGTAAAAGTGCTACGTCAGTTGTAGTCTTTTCTTGTCTCGTATTAAGCTGGGAAAATTTAGTACTGAGTTCGGTCATCTGTTTGGTCAGTGTGGCGTCTATAAGTTCCACACGTTTACACAAAGTGTCATTACCTATCTTGATTGCTATGAGATCAGATTTGATTTCGTCATTTTGTGTTTTTAACTGTTCATTTTGTGTCTCTAATTGTGCCTTTAAGGTTGCCATGTTTTCGGCGTTCTGTTTCCTTATGGTTGCCATATTTTCTGCGTTTTGTTTCACTAGCATTTGTAACATGTCGGCAATGTTTACCGTTTGCAAGGTCTCTGCCCCCGCCGCGTCATTAGACGTGACGTCATGCATTAACATGGGCTCTGATTGAGATTTTGAAATTTTTGTAGTGGACGGCCTATTGTCAAAATTTTCGTCAACACTTGCGTCAATGTTTGATGAATCGTCACTACCGGTTGCTGTCGTAAAGTCATTTTCTAACACTTGTCTCACGTCCGAGTCGGATTGCGTCTGAATAGTACGTCCTTGCTGTTCCATTTTTGCGTATTGTTTTCTAGTTATTACCATGCCACACGTGATATATGTTTCAAGAAAATTTTTGACACTGATTTTAAAATAAAATGTAGTTGAGCATGAATCGCTCGTAGCAACAATGGCTGTCTGTTAATTTAAAAATATAAACTGAATTTGAGATTATTGGTAATGGCTGCTGGCCATGTTACATGATATCGTACAGAAGTCGGCCATATTGTACACTCGTGTATTGGTATTGTTGCATACGTTATTGTTTAGGTAAAAGTACTGAGAATGAAATTTATCACTGAAACTGTTATGCGGAAAAGAAACACTACAGAATTTACTGAAAAGCTAATACACTGAATTATACGTCTGGTCAAGCCTGCTAATGCAAAGATGCTGCGTCTTACCTTATTTTGCTGGAAGTTTCATTGCGTCTTCCCGCAAAATTTCAGAATTGGAAAATATCTTCAGATTTTGTTATCTCTCATACATTGAGGTCCAGGTCCAGAAAGTTGATTTTTTACATGAAACAAAGAGAACAATGTAACAAATGACAAAATAACAAGTCCTGTCACGGTCGCCAATATAAAATAAATAAAATGAATAAAAAATGTTATTTTAAATATGTTAATTATTCTATCTGTATGATGGTGATTGTGATTGCAATTGTATTTGCTTATCTGGAACATGGACGTTTAATTATTCGTTATCACACGCTTGACAATGGCTTTTTCGTAAAGGCAATGTTACTCGTAGTTGACCGTGAAATAAAACTGAATAATCGGACTTCGTAATTAAATCGTTTCCAAAGACTGCTGCGGTAGGTGCGGACTCATAATCTAAATCTCAATATTACAATAATTTGCCAGCCATGCCAATATGTCGTACAGAGGTGATTGTCTACTAAACATAAAAAAGTTACACAGTTAGTTAAATCAGATATATTCGATGAATAAGCCTGCAATTCATAATCCTACTTACTTTTCTAAATATTATTCTTTACAGAATCGAGTGCCTAGTGTGGTTGCAACTCGCAGTATTCTTGTATAACATGAAATATGGCGGTGTGCCAGACAATAAAAAAATACGTGCTTCTCGCACCACTTCTACCAGAGCTCTCCCTTTCTTCATCAAACATAAGAGTAACGTAATTGTGCTTTTGTTTTATCAGCGACACAGCGCTGCAGTTGTGTGCCATAGGCTTTATTTATTTGTCACTGATCATTTATTTAATTAGTATTTCGCGTTTCCGAGGAAACTCACGCTCGGCATGCAAATGTGCCTTTATAAACCATACAGGAAAGGGCTTGAGCTGTTCATAAGGGGAAAAAAAACTCATAGCCATGCTACCCGGCAGATCACTTAGAAATACCCATCTACTTAAATTCGTCAAAAAATTCTGCATTCCAAGATTCCGTTGAGTGCTTTGAGGTTACAGTCCCGAAAGAGAGGTGTAAATAATGTAGCATTCTGAATCCTGAATGTTGCAGGAGTATCTGGGAGTCATTGGGTTGCATATGTTAAAAAAATCGGGAATGTGTACTACTTCAACTCATACCGTAATTTACGTCCACCAGAAGAACTGCACCATTACATTACTGACAACAAGCATGTGTTCTTCACTTTTCGAGTCAACTAAGGCTTTGATTCTTCGGAGGTGGTGGTCCTGATTGCTGTGCACACCAGCACGTCTAATACCCAGTAGCATAACCTCTTGCACTGAAGTATGCCTGTATTCGTCGTGGCATACTATAGACAACTTCATCAAGGTATTGGTGGTCCAGATTGCTCCACTCCTCAACTGCGATTCGGCGTAGATCCCTCAGAGTGGTTGATGGGTCACGCCGTCCATAATCAGCCCTTTTCAATCTATCCCAGGCATGGCGATAGGGTTCATGTCTGAATAACATGCTGCCACTCTAGTCGAACGATATCGTTATCTTGAAGGAAATCATTCACAAAATGTGCACGATGGGGATGCGAATTTATCACTGAAACTGTTATGCGGAAAAGAAACACTACAGAATTTACTGAAAAGCTAATACACTGAATTATACGTCTGGTCAAGCCTGCTAATGCAAAGATGCTGCGTCTTACCTTATTTTGCTGGAAGTTTCATTGCGTCTTCCCGCAAAATTTCAGAATTGGAAAATATCTTCAGATTTTGTTATCTCTCATACATTGAGGTCCAGGTCCAGAAAGTTGATTTTTTACATGAAACAAAGAGAACAATGTAACAAATGACAAAATAACAAGTCCTGTCACGGTCGCCAATATAAAATAAATAAAATGAATAAAAAATGTTATTTTAAATATGTTAATTATTCTATCTGTATGATGGTGATTGTGATTGCAATTGTATTTGCTTATCTGGAACATGGACGTTTAATTATTCGTTATCACACGCTTGACAATGGCTTTTTCGTAAAGGCAATGTTACTCGTAGTTGACCGTGAAATAAAACTGAATAATCGGACTTCGTAATTAAATCGTTTCCAAAGACTGCTGCGGTAGGTGCGGACTCATAATCTAAATCTCAATATTACAATAATTTGCCAGCCATGCCAATATGTCGTACAGAGGTGATTGTCTACTAAACATAAAAAAGTTACACAGTTAGTTAAATCAGATATATTCGATGAATAAGCCTGCAATTCATAATCCTACTTACTTTTCTAAATATTATTCTTTACAGAATCGAGTGCCTAGTGTGGTTGCAACTCGCAGTATTCTTGTATAACATGAAATATGGCGGTGTGCCAGACAATAAAAAAATACGTGCTTCTCGCACCACTTCTACCAGAGCTCTCCCTTTCTTCATCAAACATAAGAGTAACGTAATTGTGCTTTTGTTTTATCAGCGACACAGCGCTGCAGTTGTGTGCCATAGGCTTTATTTATTTGTCACTGATCATTTATTTAATTAGTATTTCGCGTTTCCGAGGAAACTCACGCTCGGCATGCAAATGTGCCTTTATAAACCATACAGGAAAGGGCTTGAGCTGTTCATAAGGGGAAAAAAAACTCATAGCCATGCTACCCGGCAGATCACTTAGAAATACCCATCTACTTAAATTCGTCAAAAAATTCTGCATTCCAAGATTCCGTTGAGTGCTTTGAGGTTACAGTCCCGAAAGAGAGGTGTAAATAATGTAGCATTCTGAATCCTGAATGTTGCAGGAGTATCTGGGAGTCATTGGGTTGCATATGTTAAAAAAATCGGGAATGTGTACTACTTCAACTCATACCGTAATTTACGTCCACCAGAAGAACTGCACCATTACATTACTGACAACAAGCATGTGTTCTTCACTTTTCGAGTCAACTAAGGCTTTGATTCTTCGGAGGTGGTGGTCCTGATTGCTGTGCACACCAGCACGTCTAATACCCAGTAGCATAACCTCTTGCACTGAAGTATGCCTGTATTCGTCGTGGCATACTATAGACAACTTCATCAAGGTATTGGTGGTCCAGATTGCTCCACTCCTCAACTGCGATTCGGCGTAGATCCCTCAGAGTGGTTGATGGGTCACGCCGTCCATAATCAGCCCTTTTCAATCTATCCCAGGCATGGCGATAGGGTTCATGTCTGAATAACATGCTGCCACTCTAGTCGAACGATATCGTTATCTTGAAGGAAATCATTCACAAAATGTGCACGATGGGGATGCGAATTGTCGACCATGAAGACGAATCCCTCGCCAACATGCGGCCGATTGGTTGCACTATCAGTCGGAGGACAGCATTCCTCTTAGGGACTAGGCGTGTCTTTATCTGTAGCAGGTGGTGATCCATATATATATATATATATATATATATATATATATATATATGTGTGTGTGTGTGTGTGTGTGTGTGTGTGTGTGTGTGTGTGTGTGTGTGTGTGTGTGTGAGTGTGTGTGTGTGTGTGTGAGTGTGTGTAAGAAAAAGCACGGAGAGATCTCCACATTGAGTTCATTACATGACGCAATGCACAAGAGCACAATCCGAAAGAAAAAGGTGATGGAACTAGTCATTAATTTACACAAAAGTGACGAGTGTATACCGCAAGTTTTCGGTACCGAAGTACCAAATTAAGATGCTATTAACGGAGAACAACGATTGCAGGACATTGGTGTTTTCAGGAAATCTGTTTAGTCCAGCCAATCCAAATACTCTGAAGCAAATTATGATGATGTTGCAACTAGAGGATTATGGATTCGATATGATGATGTGTACTATCCTTTTAGAGCATTTTATTGCCTAGATCACAAGTTCTGCTACATACAAAACCAGTTTCATTCAGTTCAATGGCTATTTTCAAATTAACACTCCCAGAAATTGCAGGTTATTAGACATTATATAGAGCGCTAAGCACTCTCACACCGGCAGTTTGCCTTTTCCTGTCAGTGGGGCAACTTCAACTGCCATGCAGGATGGCATGTTATATTGCTTGTGGTTATTATCTCATAAAGTGCAAGATCATCATACATATGGGATTCTTCAGCTGTGTGGGAGTGCTTAGTACTCTATACAATGTATAATATGTTGGAAACTTTGAGATTATGAATCTGAAGATGGCCACTGAACTGGCTAAAACTGGTTATCTATGTAACAAAACTTGTTATCTAGGCAATAAAGTGCTCTAAAAGAATACTAGACTCTCAAATATAGAAGATTGCCTTCTGTTTCCACTAAAGATATCAGGTAATCATAAAACTTGTGGGTGAGTGCTATTATTTGAATGCAATCGATTACTATTTCTATCCTAAGGAATTGCTGCTTGCTTTCTGTAATATTACCCTAATTTGGCAAGCTACCAACAGTGTTCCAGAGTGATAAGTTTTTTCTGAGTATGGCTATTGTGACAAGCATTTTCAGTAGTATAGAGATGGTGAGGTTGGTAGCCCCCACCCTATTAAACTGCACTGTGGAGGTTGTAAGAAAATGGACTGAATAAAATAAATTGTTTTTGATTCGTCTTCTTTTTCCCATATAAAATGTGTGACCAGTTTAGCTCAACCAGCTGGTAATGGGAGCCATTCCCTTTTTCTGTTTTCGAGTACCATACTGACTGTGCCATACCAACACCATATCTTTAAGCACTATGGATTACATGCATATCATGCAGAGAAAGAACTGTAGCCTGCTACTGTGAGAGTGTGAGCTGATGGGTCTGTGTGTTTGCTCAGGTGTCTGAAAAGGAGGGTGGGAGTGTATGTGGAGACTGGCAGTGGTCTGCCCTGCCCACATTGGGTTCACTCCAGTAGCTGCCGCCACAAGGCTGTCCCTCTCCGCCACCCTCATGGTCCCCACCCTAGAGCAGTGCCGTTGTGTGTGAAAGACATATAATAAAGTGCATAGCTAACCTACACCAGTGTTATTTACCATAGTCTGACAGTGTCAAAGTAGCAAGAGTGTATTTTCAGTGCAGTGTGACAATAATTTGTCAAACACTCTTACGTGTGATTGCATGCTATGTGCTGTGGCATAGGTCCTGTATTCTTGTGCAGGGACATTGTTTACTTTAATATTGGAGTGACAAAGTGGTAAGTGCTTATTTTTTGTGGCGTTAAGTTCTATATTTACATCTGTAGTCCTTAAAAATATCGGTCAATAGCGTTAGAGTGCATTATTGTGCTGGAAATTGCAGATGTTTCATCGTGTTGCTATAGTAAGGTACAAACTAAGAATGGCAAGTCCCACCTCAGGAGGCTGGAAACATTGGTGTGGTTTGGAAGGCGGGCAGGGGGGGGGGGGAGGATGAGTGCTGGACCAATAGGAGCACATTGCAGAAGTGAGGGAGGGATGTTGCTGTTTTCCAGGTCATAAATTACCACCTTTATGATTTAATTATCACTTTTGGCTAAAATCAACTGAACAATTGAGTAAACATGAGCATAAATGTGCTAATTTGCCACCATATTGACTATAAATAGTAGGTAATTGGCCAGTTTGTTTACTTAAGGAGAATAATTGGGTCTTTGTTCCATACGCCATCGCTCCATTATTTTCAACCCCTGTTGATCATGAGCACATTAGGCTGAAGAACTAGTTCCTCTGCAATCAATTATATTTATTAATAATACATTTTTGAGATGCTCGTTATCTGCCTTTATTTATATTTTATATGTACAATATATTACAACTCTGAAATCGATAACATACTGTACACACAAACAGTAGAAATATAGATAGTTAAGTGGAACATGTCAAGAATATGTTGTTAAAAAGCCATATTGTTTAACAGATAAAAAAGAATTCCAAACTTGTAAATATTTGTCTGTGGCACAGAAAATATTTATATCTCAGAATAGCTCAAATATAATATGCAAGGTTTCTGAACGTTTGACCTTCGTATAAGGTACAATCTATGATTCATTCTTTCAACGTAGCCAGTTGTCACTCAATCAAGAAAACTCGTGAGCATTAGCTTACTGTTTTAAGATCTTCCAAATTGACGATTTGTTATATTATGCATTCTACTTCATGTTTTTATAGTTTTTCATGTGTATAATTCATAGAATTCTAAAGAAACTTTCTACATAAATGTAGATATTTAGTCTCAGATTTCCTTCAATGTATGTCGTTTTCGTTGTTTTCTATCAATATTTAATTATTTCCATTTTAGGAACTTTTTCTAGAAATAATGCTCCCATGAAGAAACATTTTCAACAAATTTGCTAAGTCCAGTGATTCCTCTAATACACTCCTGGAAATTGAAATAAGAACACCGTGAATTCATTGTCCCAGGAAGGGGAAACTTTATTGACACATTCCTGGGGTCAGATACATCACATGATCACACTGACAGAACCACAGGCACATAGACACAGGCAACAGAGCATGCGCAATGTCGGCACTAGTACAGTGTATATCCACCTTTCGCAGCAATGCAGGCTGCTATTCACCCATGGAGACGATCGTAGAGATGCTGGATGTAGTCCTGCGGAACGGCTTGCCATGCCATTTCCACCTGGCGCCTCAGTTGGACCAGCGTTCGTGCTGGACGTGCAGACCGCGTGAGACGACGCTTCATCCAGTCCCAAACATGCTCAATGGGGAACAGATCCGGAGATCTTGCTGGCCAGGGTAGTTGACTTACACCTTCTAGAGCACGTTGGGTGGCACGGGATACATGCGGACGTGCATTGTCCTGTTGGAACAGCAAGTTCCCTTGCCGGTCTAGGAATGGTAGAACGATGGGTTCGATGACGGTTTGGATGTACCGTGCACTATTCAGTGTCCCCTCGACGATCACCAGTGGTGTACGGCCAGTGTAGGAGATCGCTCCCCACACCACGGTGCCGGGTGTTGGCCCTGTGTGCCTCGGTCGTATGCAGTCCTGATTGTGGCGCTCACCTGCACGGCGCCAAACACGCATACGACCATCATTGGCACCAAGGCAGAAGCGACTCTCATCGCTGAAGACGACACGTCTCCATTCGTCCCTCCATTCACGCCTGTCGCGACACCACTGGAGGCGGGCTGCACGATGTTGGGGCGTGAGCGGAAGACGGCCTAACGGTGTGCGGGACCGTAGCCCAGCTTCATGGAGACGGTTGCGAATGGTCCTCGCCGATACCCCAGGAGCAACAGTGTCCCTAATTTGCTGGGAAGTGGCGGTGCGGTCCCCTAGGGCACTGCGTAGGATCCTACGGTCTTGGCGTGCATCCGTGCGTCGCTGCGGTCCGGTCCCAGGTCGACGGGCACGGGCACCTTCCGCCGACCACTGGCGACAACACCGATGTACTGTGGAGACCTCACGCCCCACGTGTTGAGCAATTCGCCGGTACGTCCACCCGGCCTCCCGCATGCCCACTATACGCCCTCGCTCAAAGTCCGTCAACTGCACATACGGTTCACGTCCACGCTGTCGCGGCATGCTACCAGTGTTAGACTGCGATGGAGCTCCGTATGCCACGGCAAACTGGCTGACACTGACGGCGGCGGTGCACAAATGCTGCGCAGCTAGCGCCATTCGACGGCCAACACCGCGGTTCCTGGTGTGTCCGCTGTGCCGTGCGTGTGATCATTGCTTGTACAGCCCTCTCGCAGTGTCCGGAGCAAGTATGGTGGGTCTGACACATCGGTGTCAATGTGTTCTTTTTTCCATTTCCAGGAGTGTATAATGTAACACTGTACCTTCTGATTTAATTTCCTCATTAACTATTCTTTTTCTTTGGTGCATTATGTAACAGAGGTTAATTCAGGTTACCATTTTGATAGAATTATTTAATTTCTAAGATGTACTACATAGTATTCCAGTGTCTGTACAAACTGGATCATGAAACTAGTATGCAAATGATATTAACGCTATATTACTCAAACCAGTATATTAATTAATTTTCAATGATGGAAATAACAGAAAGTTTTAACGTGCATCGTTGACACAAGTGTGCAGCGAATTAGATGCAAACAGCTCTGTTCTCATAATGACAGCCAAAAATTTGTAATTTTTCCAAATCTGAATATGTTGGCCCAGCTTGAACAACTTATTCCAAGCAAAAAACTTAAAAGTAATTCAGAGTTATGCATACCACAACAATAACAGGCTGCATGAGGCAACATCTTTGGAAAAGCTGTACAAAGTAACAGATACCTCTGCTCCAAGAATGTGATGAACAACACATGAATACGACGATAAATTCAAGCAGACGTTCGACGAGGGACATGTTACATACAGAAAAGAGAACACATTCAGCGTTCTATAATGACTAGAATCAGGGAAGACTCTCATGTTACAGTTGGTATATAACCTCCAAGCTAGTGCCCATTTAAATCAAAGAGCGCAGTGACGGTAATCTGTCATGCAAGATCTCGAGAATGCAAAATCGGCTATGGTGAAGTCCAACCTTGAAAAATGAGTCCTGAACGATGAGGACGGCATCCTTTTGAATGTGATCAATCCCAAGACAAGCATATTTTACAACATCATTTCTGAATGTTGTCAGGACCAAAACATGAGGAATTTGTACAACATCCTTTGTGAATGGCATAAGGTCTAATACATAAACTTTATTTTACGCCATTATTTGTGAATGTAACCAGGTCCAAGACAGAGCATATTTTATGACAGCCTCTGTCAATGTGTCAAGCTAGAAACATGAAGCATATTGTTCAACATGTGATGAGGTCCGAAACATAAAACATATCGTACAACATCTTTTGTGAATACACTCAGATCCGAAACATGACGCGTATTATATGACATTCTTTGTCAATGCGGTCACGTCAAAATTTGAAGCATATTGTACATCCTTTGTAAATGTTATCAGCTCCATGTATAAAGCATATTTTATAACATTCATTGCACGTACACCACATGAAGTATGTTTTAGAGTGCCCTGCTTCTCCCTTCGAGAGTTCACTTCAACGTCTTTCGGAGTAATTTATGTGTGCCAGTAATGTAGCTCAGTGTTGAGCCGAAAAATTGCAAAAGGCTCATGACACCCAGAGATAAAAGAGAAGAAGCCATCTACAATTCTTTAAAAACGAAATACGTGGCAACGTTTTTATTCACACAATAGAAAATACGGTATAATCCGGAACTTCATGTGATGAAACTGAGAACTTTTTACAATGCCAATTAAAAAAATTATTGCTATAATTATAACTTTTCGAAAACGGAATATTTTGCATAGGAGGAGACAGTTCTGCTGCCACGTTATTCAGTGTTTTGTCTAGCGTGGTATTCCACTGCATTACACTTTTTGCGATTAACAGCAGCTGAAACCAAGTCTCGAATTTTGCGTGTAGTAGCTGGTATGGCCTACGTGTTGGTTCATACTCTCTAGACTAAAATAGCAGAAAACTTTTTTCTAGCGCCGTCACATTCCCTGGCAATAAATCGTCGCAAAAATAATGCATTTTGAGATATCTGTAATATATTGTTTCACCAAAGCAGTCTATATTCGTAGCTCGCATGTTTAAACACTTACAACGCGGCACTTCTGCTTCTCAAAGATGTAGCCCAGCATCTGCTCAGCTTTCTTCAGTAAGCTTCGATCACAGATATGGTGAAGACAATAATCCAGTCGCAGGCTCATTATCTGTGAAATGTCTGGCCTTGTGATCTAGTGATAAAGCACGTGCCAGGAAACCGAAAGGTCGCGAGACGGAAGACCGGTCGAACCACGAAATATGCACTGTGTCTTTAACCTTGCTCTAACCTGTCAGTGCAGTGAAGACTCTCCAAGCACGACATGTGGTTCGGATTGTAGGTTAATCTGTAGGTTCCCTTTACTGAGCTAGGTTAAGGACGAGCAAGTATCCGAAGTGGCATCCAGTTAAAAGACTTGCACCAGGCCATTGAGCGACACGGAATTGTTATCATTAAAATAACTAGTATCAGAAAGAGCTGTATCTATCTCTCAATGCCACATTAGCGAGAGTAAACTGATGTGCATTCTTAGTCCAACAGTGGCCATCTTACACGCCAATAGTGCCCGGATCCGAATTTTCACGCAAAATATATGTTTTACAATTCTTGATACATCAATCCATCATTATATTTTCCATGTAGTCATTTAAAACAGCGTAAATTTCTTGCGTTACAAAATGAAGACGCTGCGTATAATTTTCAGTACATAATGTGACATAAAAATTGACATCTGAATTGATATTAAAATTCTAGGTTTGAGTTATTCGGAACATAAAAATAACTGGTTATTCGATATATACTTGCGTAAGTCAGAGATAACATGAGCATGAAAACAAAAGTGAAAAAAGGGCAAAGTAAAACCAGCTTAGGATGGAGGGATTGGAAGCAGTACTGCTTCACACGCAAAAAGTGGTTGCTACTGGAGAGAGAGTATCCACGTTAGCACCACCTACTTTTGGTGTCAGAAGATCCGTAAAACGTCAGTCTCAGCTGAATGAAGTGGAAACGTGGAAAAAAGTGACAGGTTGTCTCACTGTCATCAAACATTGGTGTATCAGTGTGTAAATGAGTTCGAAATGGGCAGTAATAAGCTGGCATAGCGTGATGTTTCGGTTCATCTAGGCTATGCTGCTATGACAGCTTAGTTTGTGAGAGACCGATGGGCTGAATACTGTGGTAAGCAGCGACAAACAGCATTCGAGTACAACATGGGATGACCGCCATCTTGTCTGCATACCTGTTCTGAAACATACAGTAATGTCTGCAGAACTGGCCGATACTTGAGCAGTGCAACGTAGACCAGTCTGCGTCGACCGTCAACGCTATGTGCTACAGGTTGGTCTTCCAACACTCTTGTCATCTCGACGACTTCATTGCATAGATTCTTGTTGATACCGTGTTGGCAGAAACCAGGTCGCCAGCACCGTTGGTTGGTATAGCGCCTTGGATGAAAGGAGATTCCCATGTAAAGAAGATTTCCATTCCTTTTCTTTTGTTTTGTTGCGATTCTCGCATAATTTTGGAAGTTCAGATCACTGTACCACGTCGGGTCTTTGATGGGTTGCAACACACTCTTTGATTCCGATACTATAAGCAGGTTCTGCAACCTCAAATGATGCCAAATCTGAGGATCTTCGGTGTCGCTAAGGCTTTAGCAGAAAAAAATTGAACTATATATAGGGAACGTAGAAGATGTACCGAATAGTGCCATACATGAATGTACAAAGCTTAATCAGTATCAGATTATATTGGGCTGGAAACCTCAGAGAAATATTAAATAAATTACGTCCTATTCTCCAAAGACAGTTATGAAGTTATAAATTAATTGGAACAGCAAGTGAAGTAAGGAATTATTCTGGTTAAGCAGTCGCCTTCTAACGAAGTACTGTACATATTCGTACTGTAAAGATAAGATCGCCCATTGCTTCAGACAGTGCCCTAATCAGTTGTATACGATTTATAGCAAATGAATCAGTAAATAGTCCTTAATCATGCACAAATTAATCGAAATCTTCTGCCTATCTAAACGTGGCAGACGAGGTAAACCATAAGAATCGTCCAGCGATATCCACATAAATTGGACGTAGAACCTCAGCTGACCAAGATCCTCGTACTTCGTTTCTCTCGTAACTATAATATTGCGACCTTGAAGAGTTACCTGAACGCAAAATACATTACTTTCCGACTCTGCGCCAACGTGAATCTATCGCATCGGATGTTCCAGTTCTCTGGTGAAGAAGAAAATTGAAGTGTATCAAAACCAGTGCCAAAAATTCCAACATTCAAATCCCAAGCATGATCCGGATACTGACAGCTGATCAAACCAAAAGAACGAAAAACCATTCCAACTTGCAAATGTTTTATTTTTCATTCGATAACTAGTTTTGAGCCGACACCCACTTCGACATCAACATAACAAAGTCGAAAATGGCATTTCCGAAGAAGTAAAAGAAAAGTTACTGTATGAGTTACCTATATGCATTGTGAATTTAGATTACACATTTTTTGACATCTTCGGAATTGCCATTTTCGACTTTGTTATGTTGATTTGAAAACGGGTCTCGTCCCGAAACTAGTCATCAAACAAAAAATAAAATATTTGCGGCTTGGACTGGTTTTTCGTTCTATTGACTGACAGTAGTTGCTGACCAAAGTCACTCCAGCATGCTGAAAGGTCGTAGACTGATAATAAGATTAAAATATTTCTGTTACTGATAAATCAGATACAAATACAGTATTTAACAATCATTTTCTGAACATTGCTGGTGAATTGAATAAAAATTTAGTTTCTACGGGGAATCAAATAACTCTCTTGGCAAATGCTTTTACGAGATTCATATCTGAAATGCTCCTCTGTGATACAGACAAGGGGGATATTGAGTCAATAATTAAATCACTCAAGACTAAGGACCCTCATGGATATGATGGAGTGCCTAGCAGAATATTAAATTACTGTGCTGAAAATGTTACCTCTGTATTTAGCCATATATGTAATTTTTCCTTTAGGAAGGGTCAGTTTCCTGAACCATTAAAGTACTCAGTAGTAAAGCCACTTTATAAAAAGGGAGAATGGGATAATGTAGACAATTTTAGTACTATTTCTATGCCATCAGTGTTCACTAAAGTTGCTGAAAAGGCTGTGGATGTAAGGATAATTGATCATTTCATATCACATGATTTGCTATCAAATTTACAATTCGGCTTTAGAAGTCGTTTAACAACTAAAAATTCTGTATTCTATTTCCTTCGTGAGGTACTGGATGAATTAAACAAAAGGTTTCGAACGCTAGGTATGTTTTTTGATTTAACTAAGGCGTATGATTGTGCTGATCACAAAATATTGCTCCAGAAGTTGGACCATTACTGAATACGGGGAGTAGCTCACAATTGGTTCGCTTCTCACTTTAGCAGCAGACAGCAAAAAGTCATTATTCGCAGTGTTGAGAATGGCAGTGATGTTGGGTCTGAGTGGAGTACAGTCAAGTGGGGGGGTGCCCCATGGATCAGTGTTGGGGCCACTCCTGTTCCTTATTTATATAAATGATATGCCCTCTAGTATTACGGTTAACTCCGAAATATTTCTGTCTGCTGATGACACTAGCTTGGTAGTCAAGGATGTTGTGTGCAACATTGGCTCGGTTTCAAATAGTGCATTTCATGACATAAGTTCATAGGCTGTAGAAAATAAACTAACAGTAAATCATAGTAAGACTCGGTTTTTACAGTTTCTAATACACAATTCAACAAAATCTGACGTTTTAATTTCACAGAATGGGCATATGATTAGTGAAACTGAACAGTTCAAATTTCTAGTTGTTCAGATAGATAGTAAACTGTCGTGAAAAGCCCATGTTCAGGATCTTGTTCAAAGACTTAATGCTGCCATTTCTACTATTCGAACGGTGTCTGAAGTGAGTGATCGTTCGACACGAAAATTAGTCTACTTTGCTTATTTTCATTCGCTTATGGCATATGGTATTATATTTTGGGGTAACTCTTCCCATTGTAAAAGGATATTTTTGACTCAGAAACGGGCGGTTCGGGCAATAAGTGGTGTAAGTTTACGAACCTCTTTTCGACCCCTGTTCACGAGTCTGGATATTTTGACATTGGCCTCTCAATATATATATTCCTTACTGTCATTTCCTGTTGATAATATTAGCTTGTTCACAAGAATAAGCAGCTTTCGCTCAGTTAATACTCGGCAGAAATCAGACCTGCATTTGGATCGGATTTCCTTAGCTCTTGTGGAGAAAGGTGTGCAGTATACTGATGCATCCATTTTCAATACGCTACCACTAGAATTAAAAAGTCTTAGCAGTTATCCACGTGTTTCAAATTGAAACTGAAAAGTTTCCTCATGGGTCACTCCTATTCTGTCGAGGAGTTCCTTGTAAAATTAAGTTGATTATTATTGTATTGCTGATAGCGTTTACTTAAACTTATGGATTGACTTTTTTGGGTTCATAAACATTTTATTTTTATCTGTTATTACTTTTACGTTGTAATTTCATGTACTGACACGTTCCATGACTTTGGAGGTTTGCTCCTCAATTTGGTCCTACGGAACTTGAAGTGTAAATAAAAAGAAAATTAATTCCACTTCACTTTATTGTACATTCGGTTGTCGTGCAATGTCAAGAGATGCAGCATAGATCGATAAATAAGGTAGGGGAGAGTGTTGTACCTTGGAACAATTTCCACAGTTTCATCTCTAGTCAGCCTTATAATAGACGTTTAATAAACTTTCCTATTGCATTTTTAAATGACGGCACACAGTTTTTGTGTGCTGCAGTCTTTTCCCAAAATTACAAAAATTAGTCCTCAAACCTCTGAATTTTCCAAACCTGGAATAAAATGTACCAAGGTACAAATTGGTCGGAGGGTAAAAATCGTAGAGGGAGACCAAGAGATGAATACAATAAGCAGATTCAGAAGGATGTGGGTTGCAGTAGGTACTGGGAGATGAAGAAGCTTGCACAGGATAGAGTAGCATGGAAAGCTGCATCAAACCAGTCTCAGGACTGAAGACCACAACAACACAACAACCTAGGAACAAATGTTCCATAGCAATTTAAAAGTGTTGCAATCGAAAAAGTCGTCTCAATACTATATTTAATAGTATATATATATTGCATAATTACTCTGCCACACATCAATAATCAGTTAGTGAAAAAAATTAAGTAAAAGCACATCAAAAACAAGTTACAAGTTAAATACATTTCGAAATAGAACCTATTGGTAACCAACCAAATTTCCATTTTCAGGACAGGTAAAATTCTTCGTACATTAAAGCAACTCAGTTCATTTGCAGATACCACACGTTCCATGGTATAAGACCTTCTGTTTCAATGTACTATCATACCCAAAAGTATCTGAACGACCCGAACTGCGTTTCGTCTGATTTGCATGCAGCCCATGTAACGTAGCTGTCTTACAGGTCCTGTGACCGCTTTGCAGTACAGTCGTTTGACAATACAAAATGGATACCACAAGAGATCACTAGAGAAAACTGTCGTTTTAGGTAATCAGTCCAGATGTAATCCGACACCACGATATTCGAAATACTAAAAAACGCACCACACAGATTTTTAACGCTTCTAAACTTAATTTTATTACGGTAAGGAACATTTCAAAATCACTATCACACTCGTTAGATTTAACATAAGTCATTCCAACAGTCTTTAAGCAAAATTAAATATGTTTTTGAACAAGAGATTTTGAGACTATATGTGAACTCCTAAAGTTTTATGACAATTGGAAGTATTTTTGCTCTTCAGAAGATTTTCCCACACCTGTGAAACGACGTTCCTGAAACGAGTGGTTTGTCATAAAATGAATTTTGAACTAACCATGACTGAGCAATTATTTGTGCATATCTTAGAACTTTAAACGACATGACGAACTTTTTTGTTTTGGATGCGTATTGAAAACAAGAACCTACAGCCATTCTAACGAAGCAAACCTTTCGTGCCTAAGAGAGACTCGAATCTCAGAAACGTTCGTCATTGGTGACTGGACATAAAGAGTCGTGAAATATCAGTCTTTTCACGAGTATCAGTTAGCAAATCTGAACTTGAAAATTTTTATGCTCTGCCCG
This sequence comes from Schistocerca serialis cubense, assembly GCF_023864345.2. Taxonomy (NCBI): domain Eukaryota; kingdom Metazoa; phylum Arthropoda; class Insecta; order Orthoptera; family Acrididae; genus Schistocerca; species Schistocerca serialis. The sequence continues at coordinate 586,956,350 of NC_064639.1, forward strand.
GAATTCTATCAAGACCCTTATCTCCCTAGTAACTAACCACGAAAAACGTTTTATATAATTTCAAGTAACAACGTTCGCAAGTGTTTAAAACAAAGCGCCATGATGTAAATTTTTGTGACGAAGCCACGAACCCAGCACGTAACCAGATTGTTAACTAAGTAAAAACAAATGTCCCACATAGAATTTTTTCACCAGCAAGGAAACGTTTAAATTGGAATAGAGGATTTAGCTTTTTGCCTGGTCGGGAATCGAACCGGGTGCTGAGCGCCGTTGTTTTTTATATACGAATTGTTTGCTCACCAGTAGTGGGATGCGTGCATGTTTGACTAGAAATAACGGCACCTATCGTTATTGTTGACAACTCATGAAGAGACATTAAAAATGAAAATTGTTTATCACTAGTAGTTCGACGTGCGTGCGCTAGGGCTTGAAACGAAACCATGAATATTTTTGTGCTGGACTATGATTCAAGCCCACATATGTGCCTTTCGTGGTGACCTAGAGGTATTTGCAGTATTGGAGAAAACAACGAAATGCTCGAACTATATCGTTCTGCGTAGGTCAGATACAGCGAAACAGGAGATCCGAATTCGAGTCCCAGTCCTGTACCAAATTCTTCATAATCTGAAGTTAAAAAAATTAAGAGCCCTGTTACCTTCTCCTTCGCTACCTTCGTGATTGTGGCATAGTGTAGGATGCGCTTAGCTTACAAGTTAGACACGATACTGCTATTAACTTCTTCATTCTGCGGCACTTATCAAGTTAACTTGCAGCAAGCTAAATCGCAGCATTCGGATAAACGCGCCTGATGTGATCAATCAAATTGTGAAATGGGTTTGATCCAAAGCGTTGCCGCCATAGAAACTCAGCCAGATATTTGGACAGCATATTGTGATCAGTTCCAAACATGCGCTTGTTTTTCTATTTTGCTCTCTACCATACGCTTTCAATATGATTAGTAGTTGCGTGAGTAATTGGATCAACGAAATGCATTGAATGATTAACAGTCAAATGCTGATAACCTAGATTCTGGACTGTGTTATAGGCTCCCCACAAATCAGAAACAATAATGGTCCTAGGACGCACATATTGTTGTAGAATCGGCAGCAAAGTTGCAGCATCTCTTCGAACTACAGGAACGAGGAAGCTTCTCTGGTCTTAGTGTCGTATCCGCCGAATACCCACTGTTCCTTAACCTTGTGACCTCTATTGTATTTTCGACGCACAAAACAGCTTTCATCGATCTCAACTGTACGCCCTTGACCGCCTAAAACAATCGGCTCTTGCACGAAATACTCGTGGCAAATGTCTCTGCAGAACTGTTTCCAATCCACAGCCGTATTAGCCGAGATTTGCAGTTCACGCATCAAAAATTCCTGTTTATCGAGTTCGAAGCTCCAGAAGTTAGTCATTTTGATAATGCATTCGATAGACAAATGACTACCCGTAAAAAAATAATCTTTGCGAATTGAAATTTTCTTTCTGCAAATGCGTCTTACAGAGCAGCGCCAAATACGACCGTCGGCAAATTACTTGCGTTCTAAGAACATTTTATTCGCACCGCCAAGGCATTGCCATCTTCACAGAATCTCACACGTTTCAGCAAACCATGACCGAAAGCCCATTCAATAGCTGAATCACTATCACGGTAAACGTCGAACAAATTTACCACACGAAATTCGGTCAAATCAAGGAAAATTCTAGACATTACGAGTTAGTTGAACAAACGCACATAACAAATACCGAATTAACACTTAACTACACTGTTATTTGACTTAAATGTAAACTGAATGAGGCGATTTTATCCGAGTGCTTTCATGTGCTACGATTTAGCTTGAATGGTGTTTGCAAATAACATATTCGTGGTCCGGTCAAAAAATGAGATAAAAACATTTTTTATTAAAAAAAATTTTTCTCTCGATGTATTAATAAGTTTTTATGGGGGATGAAAATAAATAACATCTTCGAGATCAACATAGTCTAACTGATCAAAAAGTGAGAAAAAATATTTTCGAAAATGCCCATTCCGCTGCTGCTACACGCGTGCTTGAAGGAACCATGTAATGCTACTGGTCCTTTTTCGAATCAGTTGCCAAAAAACGGGTAAATATTTAGTTCGCAGCAAATGATTGCGGTGTTCTTTGGTAATGGGACCGTAACAAGCGCTTAATTAGTTCTTTCCATTTCTAGCGCATGTTTTCCAAGTTAATATCGGACATCTCTAATTATTCGTAAATTACATTAAAATTACAGCAACTGATGAAGACGTTACTTCATAACAAAACCTGCGTTGCATTACTTCTACTTGCGCTTAGCAACGACGCTTGTAAAATGCTAAAACTGGCGGTAAACGCTACTTTCAAAGTCAGAGGATGTTAATGTCTTTTGTTAAATGTCATGATCATTCTCTCTCTAGATGACTTGGTTGACGTCACCTATTTCAAGTAGTACGAGGAAGAAAATATTGCAGAAGATCAATTGTTTTCCGTTGCAATAAACTGATTCTCAGTAGTCCAGGATTATATATATATATATATATATAAGACAACAAGTGTCTGGCACTCATGTTGGATCTCTTACTGCTGCTACAATGGCCGGTTATCAAGATTTAAGTGAGTTTGAACGTGGTGCTATAGTTGACGCACAAGCGATGGGACGCAACATCGCCGAGGTAGCGATGAAGTAGGGATTCTCCTGTACGACCATTTCACGAGTGTACCGTGAATATCAGGAATCCGGTGAAACGTCAAATCTCCGACATCGCTGCGGTCGAAAAAAGATTCTACAAGAACAGGACCATCGACGACTGAAGAGAATCGTTCAACGTGACAGAAGTGCAACCCTTCCGCAAACTGCTGCAGATTTCAATACTGGATCATCAGCAAGTGCCAGCGTGCGCATGCGCACCATTCAGCGAAACATCATCGATATAGGCTTTCGGAGCCGAAGGCCCACTCGTGTACTCTTGACAACTGCACGACACAAAGCTTTACGCCCTGCCTGGGCCCGTCAACACCGACATTGGACTGTTGATGACTGGAAACAAGTTGCCTGGTCGGAAGAATATCGTTTCAGATTGTATCTAGCGGATGGACGTGTACGGCTGTAGAGACAACCTCATGAATCCATGGACCCTGCATGTCAGCAGGGGACTGTTCAAACTGGTGGAGGCTCTGTAATGGTGTGAGGCGTGTGCAGTTGGAGTGATATGAGCCCCTGATACGTTTAGCTACGACTCTGACAGGTGACACTCAACATGTCCAGAATTGCTACAGAGTGGCTCTAGGAACACTCTGCTGAGTCTGAACACTTCCGCTAGCCACCAAACTCCCCAGACACGAACATTATTGAGCACATATGGGATGCCTTGCAACATGCTGTTGAGAAGAGAACTCCACCCCCTCGTACTGTTACGATTTATGGACAGCCCTGCAGGATTCATGGTGACAGCTCCCTCCATCACTACTTCTGACATTAGTCGAGTCCATGCCACGTCGTGTTGCGGCAATCCGGCAAACTCGCGGGGGCCCTGCACGATCTTAGGCAGGTGTACCAGTTTCTTTGGCTCTTCAGTGTAGTTTGCCTAAGAGGTATCAGGCGTTGTGTTCCTGTACTTGTGTACACTCTTGGAAATGGAAAAAAGAACACATTGACACCGGTGTGTCAGACCCACCATACTTGCTCCGGACACTGCGAGAGGGCTGTACAAGCAATGATCACACGCACGGCACAGCGGACACACCAGGAACCGCGGTGTTGGCCGTCGAATGGCGCTAGCTGCGCAGCATTTGTGCACCGCCGCCGTCAGTGTCAGCCAGTTTGCCGTGGCATACGGAGCTCCATCGCAGTCTTTAACACTGGTAGCATGCCGCGACAGCGTGGACGTGAACCGTATGTGCAGTTGACGGACTTTGAGCGAGGGCGTATAGTGGGCATGCGGGAGGCCGGGTGGACGTACCGCCGAATTGCTCAACACGTGGGGCGTGAAGTCTCCACAGTACATCGATGTTGTCGCCAGTGGTCGGCGGAAGGTGCACGTGCCCGTCGACCTGGGACCGGACCGCAGCGACGCACGGATGCACGCCAAGACCGTAGGATCCTACGCAGTGCCCTAGGGGACCGCACCGCCACTTCCCAGCAAATTAGGGACACTGTTGCTCCTGGGGTATCGGCGAGGACCATTCGCAACCGTCTCCATGAAGCTGGGCTACGGTCCCGCACACCGTTAGGCCGTCTTCCGCTCACGCCCCAACATCGTGCAGCCCGCCTCCAGTGGTGTCGCGACAGGCGTGAATGGAGGGACGAACGGAGACGTGTCGTCTTCAGCGATGAGAGTCGCTTCTGCCTTGGTGCCAATGATGGTCGTATGCGTGTTTGGCGCCGTGCAGGTGAGCGCCACAATCAGGACTGCATACGACCGAGGCACACAGGGCCAACACCCGGCATCATGGTGTGGGGAGCGATCTCCTACACTGGCCGTACACCACTGGTGATCGTCGAGGGGACACTGAATAGTGCACGGTACATCCAAACCGTCATCGAACCCATCGTTCTACCATTCCTAGACCGGCAAGGGAACTTGCTGTTCCAACAGGACAATGCACGTCCGCATGTATCCCGTGCCACCCAACGTGCTCTAGAAGGTGTAAGTCAACTACCCTGGCCAGCAAGATCTCCGGATCTGTCCCCCATTGAGCATGTTTGGGACTGGATGAAGCGTCGTCTCACGCGGTCTGCACGTCCAGCACGAACGCTGGTCCAACTGAGGCGCCAGGTGGAAATGGCATGGCAAGCCGTTCCACAGGACTACATCCAGCATCTCTATGATCGTCTCCATGGGAGAATAGCAGCCTGCATTGCTGCGAAAGGTGGATATACACTGTACTAGTGCCGACATTGTGCATGCTCTGTTGCCTGTGTCTATGTGCCTGTGGTTCTGTCAGTGTGATCATGTGATGTATCTGACCCCAGGAATGTGTCAATAAAGTTTCCCCTTCCTGGGACAATGAATTCACGGTGTTCTTATTTCAATTTCCAGGAGTGTAAATCATTAGTTGAAACCCAGTTTAACATCTGAAGGTATGATAATGCTAAAAATACATAACGGTTAACAAACGAAGGCCGAGTTCATCCTCAAACAACAATTCAACTGCTGTATGAAGACTTGTTACAGACTCCTGTACTGTATGTAATTTGTGAGGTAGCACAGTTGACTAAAATACGATTAGCTGGAACATCATGACCTGCGCCACAACGTAAATCTAAATTTTACCTTTAATCTCTGAAAACGGAGCCATTATTACTACGTATGATGTTTAGAGACAAAATACATTTACATGATGCTCTAAACTATACTCAAAAAGAACTAATTTATTAAATCTTTTTTCAAAGCACGTAATCAGGAATGAGTTTGACTTCTGAGGCGAAGGAAGTGCTCGCCACCTTGTACTTCATTTCCCCCTGACTTGTTAGTAGGTTCTTACTTGCGAAACGTCACAGCACAAGGAAGTTGATAAAGGTAGCATTCTGGCGGTTTATGAAGATGGTACTGTATCAGCGATATTCCCATACCCTAGGATACAGCAAATCTACGATACATCTCTGGATGAAGAGGGTGGCGGAGGAAAGCCACGTCAGCAGTCGTCTTCGTTCTGGCCTTCCACGGACTACCACGGAGAATCAAGGCAATAGAATACTTCATTACCGTGAAGAAGACCCTTGCAGGACCAGCACAGAAATTAGAAGCATCCTCCAGCTAAGTGTGAGTAGCTCGACCATTCGTCGTCGTCCCGACGAGAAAGGAAGGTACGGACGAAAGCAGGTGGTTAAGGAAATGTTGAAGGAGCAACAAAATGTTGCAGGGTTAAACTTCTCACAGACGTACAGAAATAATAATTAGAGATGTCCAATATTAACGTGGAAAACTTTCGCTAGAAATGGAAAGAACTAAATAACTCCTTATTACTGCCCAGTACGCTTTTGTATTGGGAGCGAACTATATTAACGGACGAGAAGGTGTTTTCTACTGCATCAAATGCTTCAGTCCATGTACATCTACCAAGTGAAGCAAAATTCGACAGCAAGTGTGTCCATCAGAGACAAAGATGTGGCCGTCACACAGCAAGTGGTTGCGGCGTTCTCTGGCAAGTGGACCATCCATTTTTTAGTCGTTACTGCTGAGAAATACTGGATAACGTAGTGCTTCCTTCTGCTTGTCAGAAATTTTCTGGAGGCAGAATAATCTTCCAGCATGGCCGTTCTACTGTCCACGCTGCGAACTGTGTAAAACACTGGTTTCAATTGAACGTACTGGCCTTTCAAAGGTGCTGACCGCAGTCCCATAGAGCACCTGTGGGCAGAGATGGAGAAAATTATTAAGTGTAGACGAGCAGTATCGACATCCAGGCCACTGCTGTCTGAAGCAGTTCATGTCGCATGGAAAGAGTTGTCACAGATAATAGATTCCTCCGGAAACTTGCTGCCTCTACTCCCCAGCGGCGAAACGCAGTTGAAGAGGAGGACAGAAACTGGTCACGGTACTCAATTATTGTGTTGTTAAGGAAAAATTTTGTTTATAACGAACGACGTTTTGTTTTGCCTCGAAAAAGAGGAAAATTTATTACTCTTATCTTTTTTTTAAAAAAAAATTAGAGGAACAGATTATACATAAAAACTAGGCTGTCATTTCACTCATTTCAGTCATTCAATAGACTATTGATTTTAAATTATTTTACGACCATTGATCAAAAAGACTAAGACAAACATGAAACTAATTTTTTTTTATAACATGGTGCATGACGTCAAAGCCGATGAAGGCATCAAAGAGAAAGTATTTAGTTTTTTTACGACAAGAAAAAGCATCATATGAATTTGAGTTCTCTTTATTTAAATGCAGGCAGGACGCCAATACCGACGCAAGCACAAAGGATATATCATTTCTGTAGGGTCTTGTTCCTCAAGGAGGCAAGGGAGAGCATGTTGTCATGGGTGGCCGGTATCCTCTTTCTACAACACGAATGCACACGTGGATTAATATCGTTCTCTATTGACATGAACTGGATACTTTACTTAGCTTGAATAGAGTGCATGTTTGTGATACAAGCTCATCAACAATTGCTATAGTCACTAATCCGGCTGCTATGTACTGTCGTAGGCTGTGATGAACTAAACCCGCTCTGCGAGTAAACTGATAGACGCCAAACTGGGTGAGTAAGTAAGTGAGTGAGTGAGTGAGTGAGAGAGCGTATGAGTGATTGAGGCCGTCTGGTCAGTGGCGGCGGCCTAAATACGTGCTGTCGAGGGGGAGTTGGCGGCATGTTGCTTGTGGGTGTGCCTCTGGCCTCTCTCGTGATAGGCACACTTGATCCAGTGTCTACTAATCGATCTTCGCCCTTCATCTTTGCCGACTCGTGTGCTGGCGACAGATTACACCAGGACAATTTCTTTTAATGCCAAACAGAAATCGCAACACGTAAAGACGAAAAGTGATGCAAGATCGACAGTGTAGCGATAGAGTCGAGAGTTTGATTCCATTACATCCTCAGTTATATACTTATGAATACTTTAAAATTGTGGATACTTGATGTTCTTCATTGTCATCCTAAACTAATAGTTGTCACCATGAATTAAAATTTATTGAAATGACAGGATTCCAGCCCCCCACCTGCAGGTTAGAAATTGACCGCCTTAACAACTATGCCATTCTACCAATTGCATATTCCGCACTTCTGAAATGGTATGATTTGATTTGTGATGTCACACCTTTTCCATGAAAAAGAAAAGATATGCCAAGTGAAAGCAGTGCAATGCTCTTCGACGGAAATGTAGACAGTCCGTGTGATTCTGAATTCCACGAACGCAGTTTCATGTGGAAATAGCTCATGTGAAAATGGCTTTACAATCTTTGAAGCATGTATTCTACCACCATGATTGAAATGCATCAGAAAATGCAGTTGAATTATATGTAGGTGGGAGTTGGGGTTACAAGGACACTTTTAAAATCAAATCGGTATGAAAATTAATTAAATTGATCAATTAATCATGCCTGCCACCACTCACACGCACTAATGCTCCCACCACTGAACACACCCACTCCCACCCCCGGATTATGTCACATGTTTTTCTCAGCCTGCACGTGTGCCCCAGACCCCTCCCCCCTCTCCACCCTCCCCTACACTATTGGTGGGCATTTCGAATTTTGGCAGGAACTTCTTCATCTCAGGGCTCTGCTCATATCCCACCCCACCTGTAAATTGATGGGAAATTAAAATTGGTGGTGCCCTTTCTGGGACTCAAACCCTGGTCCTGCTAAGCGAAAAGCCGAAGTGCACCCTCCTAACACAACTAAACCACCAGAAGCACTTGGATTTGACAGGAAATTAAAAAATTGTGGTGCTCTTTCCGAGATTCAAACCATGGTTCTATTGGATGGAAAGCCCAACACACAGAAACTATCCAGATGTGGGAGAGGAAGGTTAGGTTAGTGAACTTTATTTATTTTGGTCGGGGAATTGACACAAAGATCGATCCTAATTACGTAATTAACCACAAAGCTTGGGCCTAATTACACAACTATACACATAGCGCTACACAAGGGTGGCATGAAAGAGCAATACAACTCAAAAATTGGCGACACCGTACAACTTGTGTTATCCTGCTGGGGAAAAATTTCGCAATACCACTATAAACTAGTGACAGACACATTCAAACTCTACTCTTCACCTACATACTGGTGGAATAAAGGCAGGGGTGTAAGGTACAATCTTTATTCTTTTTGGTGGGAAATGCATTCAACTGACAAGATGCTGGTGTTGAAGAGAGGAGCAAGTTTGAATTTTGGCGGGAAAGTGGCGCCCCCCCCCCCCCCCCACCTCCAGAAAAAAATGGCGGGAAGTTCAAATTCCAACGGAATAATGCACCACACCCCAGTTATCTGTACTAGGCAAAGAATATCGTGGGAAGATAGCTCACTTGGCGTACCTCCACTAACCAAATTCCCCCGAGCGTCACCTCCTCTTATGAACTGGCGCCATGTTTGAATTCCAACATGATCATGCATCACACCCCTGTTATCTCTACTAAGCAAAGAAAATCGCGCGGAGATAGATCACTTGGCCTACCTCCACTAACCTAAGTCAACTGACCATGAAAGAAAAGGCACTTGGACTAACCTCCGTCACCCAGCTGCCACTTCCTAAGGATTCGTCGGAAATGGACTTGGATGTAAGTCTATATTTAAACAATTCCATGCAGTATGGCCATCCAGTGTGTTCACCATGAGGTCCACACTCCAACTGACATAGTACACATCTCTACCACCAGAGGGTGCACTCATCTGTAATGTAAGCCAAGAAGTTCACCAAGAGGACCAGAGCCCAATTGACTTTGTACACATCACCACCGCCAGAGGGCACTACCGTGACGTCAGGTGATGACGCAATTACCGTTATCCAAGATGGCGGCAAACACTGTGTTCACCAAGAGCTCCAGACTCGAACTGACTTAGTACACAGTATCGGCACCAGTGGACGCTGTCATCTGTAATGTCATCTGATGATACGACTACCGTTATTCAAGATGGCGGCATACATTGTGTTCACCACGAGGCCTAGTACATATTGATACCACCAGAGATTGCTACCGTGGAATTGGAATGAATTTTCACTAATGCCACGCCCACCTGGACTTGGAAGGAAATAGTTAAAGTCTCCACCATGATCCTCAACCGACCCCCACGTCCCCTTACCAAGCAATGTTGACGGTCTAACATACACTAATGTGTAGTAGAGTGCACTAAACTGCACAGTCATCCAAGATGGTGGGACAAAATGGTGGGAAAACGACTCTGCCTATGATGGACATAAGTCTTTATTATTTTTCAAGCAATGTCTCCACCATGAGATCTAGACTCCAACTGACCTAGTACACTTTACTGCCACCAGAGGGTACTGTCATCCCTCCAGTGACCAACTCCCAGATGGTGGCCTGTAGGGGGAAAATGGCGCGAAAATGACTCAACCTGCACTGGGCTGCTGTATAGAGTAAGGAAGGAGTGTACTCTATTTACTATGAAACAATTTATTTATGGAATGAGTATATTTATCACACTGACACAAAACACTAGCCCTGATGTGCTTGAGGGCACAATACACAGTCTGCAGACACGCAAACAACCCCTAGTTTTCCGAAATAATTTCAGTACAGACCTGTAAACGATTCCTAAATAATGCAGTACACTGATGTGCAGACACAAAATCAACTCGTAAACTGTCCAAATAGCGCATAGCACAGCCTACAGGCCCACTCACAAAATAATGCAACAGACACACATTCACCGCACGCCACTGCTCCCACGAAGTGACGCGGTTGTCACATGTCAAAGCACACACAGACATCCGTTCAAGACCGCACGCACCATCACAGCCGCAACATGCCGCCGGACGCAGGGAAAAGTTGTCTCTATTTCCGAGTATACAGTCACAGTTATACCGACATCACAGAACTCCAAGTGTATTCATGTCTGTCTCATACTCGAGACACCTCAAGGCATCACTTGTCTTTACCGCTGATGACAGAATAGCACAGGCTGCTTTCCCCTTAGCGTTTGAAACGGACCAAGAGTGACGTGTTCAGCTGTGCATACCCGCCCCAGCGTGGCTCACACCTTGCCTCACTGTGAAACGTCCACATGGCGACTTGCCATGTAAAATGTTCTCAGTCTTATTCTTACGTCACATGGCTTTGTAGAAAGTAACAGCCAAGACGGCCTCTCGGGAATTGTATAGTGTCCCAGAAATAGTTAACACTCGCTTTCTTGATGTCCCAGCTTGTATGCATGAAAATTCTTACCCTAACAGAACCTGTTTACGAAAATAACGCCGAATGTAGTCTTCCTCGCGGACCTAATGTGCTACCCTTCCTGCTCTCAACATACACGAATGTTCTCACCACTACGTAGAGGCTCCTACATCCTAGCACAATGGATGTGATGAATCGAGCATTATGATTGGCTCTAATCGAATTTACCCATCGAATTACTGATGCCGCCGGTATAGAAGCACTGTCCGCCTCTTCTTTCTCAGATTTTCAGTGGTAAAATTATTTCTTTCTCAGACTTTCAGCGGTAAAATTATATTGCACAGATCACTAAAGTGCATTGACAATTAAACCAGTAAAGTTGTCTATAGATCATCAAATACATACTAGACTCACAAGGATATTGGAAGCCAGGAACATATCTACCAGTGTAACTACAATTAAATATTACGATTGCTGCTACAGTCTGACGCTGATCGTTGTAGAGTTAATGTCTCCTCTTGACGGCGGTGCTTCTGGAACCAATTTCATTATCTGTAGCACACGTAATTTTCCACATTAAAAAGTCTCTCGTGGTTATCAATGTGCTGAATCTATACGTCCCTCGTGATAGGTCACACAGTCATCCTCTATAGTCATGCCACAACATAAACCATACTAACTTTACAATGCAATATATACACATTTTACACAAGATAAACCACAGTAACTTTACAATGCAATATATACACATTTTACACAAGATAAGCCACAGTAACTTTCAAATGTAATATATACACATTTTACACAAACAGTGCAGTTATCTTCTATATCCGTACGGCACCCAAAAAAATTATGGTATGCCTGCACTCACACAGGCTATACGTCACGATGCTCCCCAGTCCTAAGAAAGCACGTCAGCCTTTTCTTTCTTGCTACAGACGTGACATTCAGCGCCATACAAAATCATCCCTTTTACATCAGAGCACTCTCAGCGGACAGAAGTCGCTCTTAGAACTCCTCTACAAATTCTAGATCGTTTCCCCTCGGCACAAATGCGTTACTGTTTCTCCTCCGAACCTGCTCGCTTTTCTACAGACATCTTCAGACTCGGGGATTACAAGAACACACGTATTTTCGCCATAATATTAGACCATTTTCGTGGTACTTTTCGATATCAAGCACTAGGCAGCATCCTACCGATCGCTAGCGCAACATAATTCCCAAGATGTAGACTGGAAATTATTTCTCTACAAACCCCAAGTTTTAGGGAGGTGCAGCATTCTGTAAACCACTGAGTAACTAGAAACAGATGGAGGAAACTGATATTTCCACTCTGGAATGCCGAAGTCGGCCATGTAACATATTCCAAATCATCCCTATAATTTACAAGCCAACTAAGGTCTTTCCAATGTCTAGAGAACATGCAAACGTGTCTTCCACACAAGACACAATCGATCTTCTCTCAGCTAAATAAAGGCGCGAAATGTGCACAAGCAGTCAACCGAACAATTTGCATGGAACAAAATAATGGTCCAGCGCAAACGCCCAGTCTTCTCAAATTTCCGCTTGATCATGAAAGCCGTCCAACACATCCTAAATATCAGCTCGCTATCCAGTCGTCTAGACGAGGGCAAAGTTAACTCTGATACATTCCTACACTCCAACAGACCTCTGCATCTGGATAGCTGCTGCCGTTAATGGGAAATGTGAATCAGTACCACCATAGCAATGCATACACGGAATATCCCAGAAAACCGGTCACATATATTCTTTATCATTATACTTACAATTAAATCTTAGGATCGCGGGCTCAAGTAAATGGCATTCGACAATGACCGAAGTATCGGAAATACACCCCACTGTCGGCAGTGGTTCTGGAAATGGGAATATCTGTACCTTCCTTATGACTTGACAAACTCTTCCCTTTGTTATCACAGTACCCCAAGTCTAATCCATACCCTCCTTACGACTGTCTCGATACCATGTCAGAGGATCTGCTATATGGGGCGATTGAGGTCATATGAAATGTACACTAGCTTTTTCAGATCTCTAGTGTTACGCTATCCGCTAGAAATGATGTCCATCATTGGGAATCAGGTCTTTCCAGTCAAACACATACCTACATCGGATCACATCCACAAGTGAATCATATTTCTAGCTCTCATATCTCGAAACGAGTCACCTTCCTCGAACCTGTCTGCTACAATAAAATTGCAATGTGGTTTTAGTCACCCCTACGCATCTTGCAACTGCTCCCATTTCTGCAGCTTTCCACATGTGATCGTTTCAATTTAAATCGGAACTGAGCAGAACTCAAAGAAAACCATACCCACCACCTTCTGCAACCCGTTTAGAAACAGAACGATCCTAGTTAGTGCAATAGGACAGTGTTTTGACCATTTGGCGGAAATGCGCGCAATGTGCTACGTCCCCAAACTACATACAAGTACTACAGATCTGAGTCCATTCAAATAAATCAGCCCAACATGCTATCATCGTTATTCTCTAGCCCCCAACATAGAAAAATTACGAACTGTAAAAGCTCATCCGATTTAGAAGTCACATAGGCATCGATGCTGGTGCAATGACGCAAAGCTGCGGTGCGGTCCAGTGCAGAGAAAGAGATTTCGTAATTCTCACCCCAGAATATCGCAGTGTGCAGCTATCCAAGCATTCCTAACGGTATACCAAGTCTCTCACCGAATTTACACCTCAAACTGCTGCTGCTACTGCCACCTATTAAATATACAGGCACCACAGAGGCCGCTTTAAAGTTTGATCACCTGTACTCTAGGCGAATGATCGTATCCCACCGACTATACTAAGTCGCAAGAGACGCTCCTTATGATCCTGGTTCAAACACTGTTTTCTAACACGCTTTTGTACAATGCCAAACATTTCGTTTTTCTGCCACGACTTTGAGGCCTGTGTTAGGTTCTAAACTGACATTAAGAAGTTCTGATACACGGCCTTTCGCAGGAAACTACACGTTGCATGGTGTAAACCAATTCTTACTGCGGATAGCATAACACGCCACACGTGGATTGATTTTTAATAAAAGACAATTACAACATAAGCAATCTGGAAGAGTTTTGCCGTGTTGGCGTAGGTCTCCAAACTACAGTCCAAAGACGATTCACAAGCTCTTCATTTAGGCTCGTCTCTCCCACTGACAGAATAGCTGATGACCATGCGTTCACTTTCGACTCATTCCTCACATTGCACTCAATACGCGATCACTGTTTCGGTGCTATCCACCCCAGAAGTTGCTCTCTATCCACCAAAACTTTTTCCTCATCTCAAACAAGCAATACCAGTCAATCATTATGTGGTAGCCAGTGCACGGATGGGATGGAAAAGACTCTAATAATGAGCATCGCAGGTGATAGTGCGAACTATTTTACAGTAACTTCAACACCGGCCAGTGATGTGATAGCATGTTTCCCCAATTTCATTATCATAGCTAAACCACCCCTTCTCCACTTTGCGAGTATCAGTGCGAACATGGGTAGATGACTGTGCAGTACAGCTATTCAATGTTAATTCTCGAACACATAAATCATCAGAGACAACACTCCACATATTTCTATCACCTCGAGCATAGTTTTTAATTTACGATCTATCTCTCTGTGTATGAGAGTCACAGAGCATTCTCGCTGTCTTAGGGTAAAAGACCCTCCTCACACTGTCATTGACCAACCCGCCCTGCAGCACCATTACCGAATTAAACTGCAACCGACAAGAAGAAGACCGCTACACTCCACCTCTCGTGAGCGAATGGAGGAGCATTCCGAGTCCTCACCCATCTCGAGATGCGTCCATGTTGAGGAGCTTAGCACTCCTTATCGATGTATAGTAACAGACTTCAAAGTGCCGTGATGTAATAGCAGACAGTTAAGAAGAACAAGAAAGGAATAATTTTCATAGGCGATGGAGCTCCAGATGGATGGAGTTCGACGCATTTTTACGTAAATCAACCAAGCTATCTACTCTAAAGTACTGTCCTAGAGTCCAGGATCGGTACCTGGAAGATATTGGTAAGAGAGAACATAAACACACGCACTCCTAAGGCTACAACGTTCCGCGCTTAAAACAGGCCTATAATGTTAGATCACCTGCGTTTCCGACTTATCAGACGTATCGAATGTAGCGTTGTTAATATTCCTTTGTGAGAAATATATTTCAAGCGCATGACATACATCCTCCTTCCCGGTTTCCCTACGAAAAACTATGTTATCGAACCGTAAAACACTTGTTCTGCATGATACGAGCACAATATAGCTTTCCAGAGACGTATAGTGTCCACTGTTCACATCCGAACACCGTTCAGAAATTATACAATGCCTGAATAAGACCTATATAAAATGATCGTTAGTAGTAGAGGACACATCCTACAGGGAAGCAAATAAACTCATAGCAGCAGCGTCCGACATGTGAAAATTACAAGTGATTCCATCACTAACTCTATGAGCAGCACATCTGTTGGGCAAATGTGTACAAGGGGGATTGCAACGCCTCTAAAGCTCCTATCGCTAACTTAGTAATGACGCTGAACTCTCGATTTTACACTCAAGATGCGATAGGGGGGATGGAATAAATCACATAAATCAGAGTTCGTTTAGAGGAATGAGTCAAGTTTCATCACACATGAGATGGAAGTCCTCTGATGACCGACAGGTTTACCGTTAACGATGGCAAGTAGTCAGTGCTTTGAATAGCACACAGAACACGTCGCTGTATACGAGTAGAACGCAGGCTATGCCACGTGACTGATGCATCCGGGCAGAACACTGGAAAAAAATTGACCTCCAGCAACTTCCCCTTCTCTAAAATGACTCAGTCAACCATTAAATCGTACCTCGTTACAGCTGTATCTCAATCGATCACCCCATCCACTCTCTATTATCCTTTAACGCAGATGCAAGTAAGCTTAGAGGTGAATGGTTATCTATCCTCCTGAAAAGCATCAAATACAGTAGTCAACTCGCTTGTATCACTGGTACCTCAACAGACATACAGTGTAATACTGTTTCGATGGAAAGAAATTGACTACCTCCCCGATTCCCTTCGTTTCGAAGTCAACGTTTTCCCAGATTCCTCCTGCTGCCGCATACTTGCTCCCATGTACCTACAAATTGTTCGGCGCGAACCAGAAGATAAACAAGTACTTCCTCAATTTCACAGCATTTCGGTGTATATTTTGTCAATTTATATCTATTCTCTCGTCATTTTTGGCAATTCTATCGATTTTAGGTCAGATCTATCCATGCGGTCACGACATAATATCTCGTTCTGTGTTCTAAAATTGCCTGTAAATGTAGCACAGCTGCCAACACCTAGCCCAAATGCAGTGATCGGGAGGCGTAATATAGCGCTGTACGCGACTGTATCCAGTCACCTCCACATTCGGAGAGCGTTTGCTCTGTTTTCTGTATGTCTGTGTATATGCTTGCTCGATACCGGCAAGTACATGGTATTCGTTTTCGATATATTGGAAGAGAGAGATGCGGTAAAAATCTATCAGAAGAAGTTAGTGGAGCTTTTATAGCTCGTAATTTTTCTCTGTTGGTTGGTACAGAATACCTATAATAGAATGTTTGAGTGATAGACGTGAATGGACACTGAGGGACGCAGATCTGCTTTGGACTGCAGTACCTATATGATGTTGAGTCTTCATCATTATCCCAATAAGAAACACCACCGTAACTGTTCGTACTGTCTTCTATACTACATCGTGTTGCAGGAGAGGCATCGTTTGGCGCTGACCTTACACATTGTAAACGGGTGGCGGAGCTATGGCAACATGTTCCCATTTCCACCCAGTGGTCGAAACACTGTCCTATAGCATTAACACAACGCACTCTGTTTCTACACAGGTTGCAGAATGTGGTAGATGTATAGTAGTTCTCTTCGACTTCTGGGTAAAATTGATCTCGCTCCCAACTGCGGTGTGTGTTATACACCACATCGTTCCATATGAATGGTGTCTTTCCTGTACCGGCTGTCCACTGGGTACGCTGATGATTACTGCATAATGATTGACTAACACAACTTGGTTGGGATGGAGGGAGCCTTGGTGGAACACTGGATATCTGCTACTTGTTGCTGTGGAGCATGGGATTAAATGTAGAGGTCATCACCTCCATACAGTTGTTTGGTAGCGTTCCTCAGGGCTTAAAATAGAGTGCAGTCCTTCCTTACTTCCCCGAGCAGCACAGTGCAGTCTGCGCAATAACGGCAATATGGTCAGACTGTGAGTGAGTCGACAAATAACTGGACAAATTTATCTTTATAGGACTTACAGATCTGGATTGGAATGAATATCTTGGTGTGTTGCCAAGTGTAGTGCACTACTGGAGTTCAGAACATGGCTTAGGTCAGCCTTACATATCGAAACCTATGAGAAGCAAAAGTTTGAAAAAGATACGTCCCAAATAAATAAAATGCACTCTTTCCTCCTTCCATCAGCCTATGGACTGAAATTATTTCCGAAAATTAGCAGTTGTTTGGCTATTTGGACGTAAATGTTTTGTATTATTTACGAGCAGTTCGCATGTCTGTAGGCTGTGCTAAGAGTTATTTTTAACCGTTTACAATTAGCATTATAAATGAGTTATGTAGGAGTGTTTTGCAGGTCTGTATGGTGTGGAACATATCGGTTTGATACATATACTCCATTCCTAAATAAAGTAAATTGGATCCTCCATCCATGGGCCTAGTGCAGGGTGAGTCCTTTTACCCAAAACGTGTAGGAAGAGGTTGAGCGCTGGTGGCTTAGTTTAGTGGTGATGAGCTTCGTTTGCAACAATTTTCTTAGGTTGGTGGCGGGAGCGCAACTGAGCTTTGTTTACTGGCAGATTTCAAACTTGGCGCTGGTTCCTAGGAGGAAGTGGCGGTCGGCAGCTGAGGTTCGTACAAGTGCCCTTTCTTTCCAACAAATTTTGTTAGGTTGGTAGAGAAAGCAGAAGTGACCTTTCTTTACTGCCAGAATTCAAACTCGGCGCTGGTTCCTAGGGAGAGGTGGCTTCTGGCCCTCGAAAAGTAGTTGAAATTAGGTAGTCGAACACCTTTGCATACGTATATAAAATTCTAAATTGAACTATTTAATATGATTAAAAACGAAATGGAATTAAGTACTATGTCCGTCGCGTGTATGGAGGGTGTGTGACGAATGCGGGGCGGCGGCGCAGCGATTGTACAGTTATTACGCGCGCGCGGGAGAGATTCAATTAGCGAGCGTTCAAGTGCGGACCAAACGTGCTGTTATATAGTCATGGCGCATTCCACTGTCGAGCGAACTTTGCCGCCAAAAGTGTAGCACTGCGTTCTCGCTTGCACAAGGACACGTGGTGAACGGTGAGCGGTCGGCATCGACAGGTTTGAACGTGCTCAGGAAAACAACTTTCGCGCCAAAAGTGCGGCAGGGAATGGCCGACCGTTGTGTGATTCAGCTCCGAGGCAAACAATTTTGGCGGGAAACGTGCAGAGGCGACGAATACACGTGGTGAGCGGACAAGGGACCGCTGTGACGTCAAACTCGGCAAGTTCCAGCGTGTCCAGCGAAAACATGTTTACGACGTGGGAGCGATCGCTGGGCTCGCCCCCAGCGCGAGTGGCCGGCCGCCTCACGTGACAGGCGTCGGCAGTGTCTCCGCGTGCTGGCCAGGGGGTGGCGAGGATTTGAACTAATTCAGTTGGAGTGTGGACGTCATGGTGATTGCACTGCGATATGAAAGATGTGTGTGCTGACTGTGTTGGAGAACAAGTGATGACTGTACTGCTTGAAATAAAGTCATCAGTCCCTTCCCCCCTGCAAAATCAAAGGACGTGACTTACGTTACTATAAGTGCAGTTTATTATTTGACGTGATTATGATAGGCTACCAGTGAAAAAAAAGATAAGTGACGGAGAAAGCTCGTATGTGTGATCAATTATGGTGTTGGGATTTGAACTTGTGATAGATTTTTGTTATGGATGTAAGGAAAATGGCTTTCTCGCCGAGAAAATCGGACATCTTGAATAAATAATAAATGATAATAATAAATAGAAGTACAGTTTGCGAGACATAATCGTGATGGAATTTGAATTTGGCGCAATTTTCTAGTGGAGGTAGGCCTATAATAATAAATAATAATAATAATAATAATAAATGATAATGAATGACATTAAATGATAATAAATGACAATAAATGATAATGAATAATAATTAAAAAAAGTAAGGTTTTGCAGCCATTATCGTATTGGAATTTGAATTTGTATGGAATTTTCTAGTGGAAGCAGGTCAATAATAATAAATAATAATAAATGATAATAAATAATAATAATGGATAATAAATGTTAATAAATGATAATCAATAATAATAAAGACAAGTACAGCTTTGCATGTATTATCCTGTTGGAATTCAAACTTCCCGCCATTTTTTCTTGAGGTTAGGTTAGTGGACGCAGCACAATTAGTCTATTTTCTCGCCAAAGTTCAAACTTCCCACCATTTTTTCTTGAAGTTTGGTTAGTGGACATGCACAATTGGCCTATTTTCCCGCCAAAGTCCGCCATCTTGGATGACGCCATGCGCTGTTGCCAAGTCAACATGCCGCCATCTTGGATGACGCCATCGCCGCCATCTTGAATAAATCTGGCAACAATGGAGAGTGGGGTGATCCGAACCTTGCCCTACTACTTATGGTCACTCTACAGTACAGGTGATAAAACTTTACACCGGTCTGTGGAAGTGACTTCGATCACGAACACCTGCTCCAATGAACCAATACCTGTGTATTTAATAGGATCGCTACATATTTTAGGTGATAGACAAGAAAGCACCTTGAGAGATACAGATCTCCTTACGACTGCAATACCTGTACGTAGTTTGGAGATGTTGCAATGCAGTAGCAAAATCTTCGTCCTTCCTTCATACCATGTATGATGTGGAGTCTTCCTAATTTTCCCAACAAGAAACACCACCATAACTGCTCGTACTATCTCTTCTATTACTTTCGTTTGGCGCTTGCCTTTCACATTGTACACAGTTGGCATTGCTACAACATGTTCCCATTTCCACCGAGTGGTCAAAACGCGCTCGTGTCGCATTAACTCAGCTCGTCGTGTTTCCCCACAGGGTGCAGAAAGTCTTAGATATAGCGCTCTTCGACTTCCGTTCAAGTCCGACTTAAATTAGGACGATCACATGGACGAAGTTGCAGGGAGGGTGGGGCACAGACTTAAGAGCAGCTACAAGATGCAGTAGGGCTGCCTAAAAAACAGCGCTAGAGTTCTTGGCGTGTGGGATCCTTACCAGATAGGTTCGAATAAAGGTGACTCGTTATGAGATAGGAGAGTGGCACGAAAATTGTTCATCAGTGGCTGCAATCATTAAAAGACGTCTCTACAGGAGCCAACGTAAATATGCGAATGAATGGATAGACTTGATTCCAAATCGCAGACAGAATTTCTACCAGAAAGCGTAACACTATCAGCGACTCATGTGTGCCTGTAGACTCGAGACTGCTTTTTTATGCAGGGTGATGGTAGCACAGGTATTATGATCGTGTTTTTAATGGCACGCTCCTTTCGTGAAATGTATGTTGTGTGCTGTAGAATCCCTCTGTTGTGACCTTCAGATGTTATTTCCCAATAGGGTTCCGTGAAAAGAACATCGTTTTTCCTCCATGGATTCCCCTTTGACCTACTTGGTGAGTGTAATCTAACTTCTGAAAACAAAAATTACTCGCCATGCAATCTGACTCTTATTACTTAGCCTATCTAATTGATATCAGTGACGTGCCAGCTGGTGGGTGGAGGAGATGGCTAGGGCACAATGGAATGATTCTTGACAGGTGTTTCCTTTTTTTTCACTGCAGCAATATCTTTTAACGAAATTTCAGTCTCCCATCTACACAGGGCGAGACAGGCTCTGAAGATCTGTTTCGAAAACGCTAGTATGATATGAAATTGTACTGCTAAAAGAGGACCTGTCATGGTGTACTAAACAGCTACATCCTCTTGAATTACAAGGTGCATTCCATAAGTAACGCAACCAAATTCATAAAAAATCATTTATTGAATATATTCGTACAAATAATCAAAAATTTTCAAAATAGCACCCTCTTGCGTCGATACAGTTCTGGAGGCGGTGTTTCCATGCCTGGAAGGCATCCTGGAATGCCTTTTCCGGAATGTCCTTTAGAGGTGATGTAACGTGCGCCTGGATGCTTTCAATCGTATCCCAATGTTTTCCTTTCATGACTCCTTTTAACTGAGGAAACAAAAAAAAGTCAGCAGGAGCCAGGTCAGAACTGTAGGGAGGCTGGGGAAACAATGGGGCCTTGGTCCTGGCCAGGAAGTCGTTGACAATGAAGGCGCTGTGACTCGGCGCGTTGTCGTGGTGAACTTTCCACATGTCCTTGATGTCGCTTTGGCAGTGCGAGACCCTTCTTTTCAGTCTTTTGAGCACTTCCAAGTAGAAAGCTGAGTTCACTGTAGTCCCGGTGGGTACGAATTCGTGGTGGACAATGCCTCTGACGTCAAAGAAGACAATGAGCAAGGTTTTGATCCTGGACTTGCTTGTGTGTGCCTTCTTGGGTCGGGGCGACGGTGGGGTGTGCCACTCTGAACTGTGCCTTTTTGTCTCAGGGTCGTACTCAAAAATCCACGAATCATCACCAGTGATAACTGAGTTTAAAAAATGGGGATCATTTTCACACATTTCCAACATTTCTCGGCACCGAAGTACTCACATGTGCTTATGTTCGTTGGTCAACACTTTTAGGACGAGTTTGGCACACACCTTACTCATATTCAAATCTTCTGTCACAATGCGGAAAATGGTTGTTTTGACATGTTTAGAGTTTGTGCTATCTATTGAAGGCTCAGCCGTCTGTCAGAGTTCAAACAATCGCACACACGCGTCACGTTTTCGTCGACTCGTGCGGTTGATGGCAGTCCACTGCGAGGTTCGTCGGTGATCTTCTCCTGGCCCTCCATGAACGACTTGTGCCATCGGAAAACTTGTGATTTGGACAAGCAATCAGTCCCAAAGGCATGCTGGAGTAATGGAAACGTTTCGGTGGAGGGTTTCCCAAGTTTAACGCAAAATTTGATAGCGTACCGTTGCTCTACAGAATGATCCATTGTGCCGTGTTACATAAACTCAAAACGGGGTTGACGGAAACGCACGTCCTGAGTCTCCAGCACCTCGCAGCAGAATGAGACAAAGAGCGTTTTGAAGCTAAACACCCCCCCCCCCCGCCCCTGCAATTAGGGTCGAGTGTCAACACAACCCCGGGACAAAGAAATTCTTGCCAAAATTTCGAAACTCCCGCCAAAATTCGAAATTCCAGGCAAAATTTGAAATTCCCACCAGTAGGGAAGGTTGAGAGATGAGGAGGGTGGAGACGGGGGAGGGGTCGGGTGCACACGTACAGACTGAGAAAAACATGTGACGTCATCCAGGGGTGGGGTGGGCGTCTTCGGTGCCGGGGGGGGGGGGGGGCTTTGGTGATTATTTGACTAATTAAATTAATTTGTATATCAATTTGTTATCAAAAGTGTCCTCGTAACCCCAACTCCCTACTACTATTATACACTTATCATATCTATCTTATGACGGAAGTTTGATGTAATTAAAGTTCAAAATGGTTCAAATGGCTCTGAGCACTATGGGACTCAACATCTTAGGTCATAAGTCCCCTAGAACTTAGAACTACTTAAACCTAACTAACCTAAGGACATCACACACACACCCATGCCCGAGGCAGGATTCGAACCTGCGACCGTAGAAGTCCCGCGGTTCCGGACTGCAGCGCCAGAACCGCTCGGACACAGCGGCCGACGCTGCTACAATGGCAGGTTATCAAGCCTGAAGTGAGTTTGAATGCGGTGTTACAATCGGCACACGAGCGATAGGATACAGCATCTCCGAGGTATCGATGAAGTGGGAATTTTTTCGCCCGACCATTTCACGAGTGTACTGTGAATATCAGGAATCCGGTAAAACTTCAAATCTTTGATAGTGCTTCAGCTGGAAAAAGACCCTGCAAGAACAGGACCAACGACGACTGAAGAGAATTGTTCAAAATGACAGAAGTGCAACCCTTCTGCAAATTGTCGTAGATTTCAATTCTGGGCCATCAGCACGTGTCAGTGTGCCAACCATTAATCCAAACATCATTGATGTGGGCTTTCAGAGCTGAAGGCCCATTTGTGTACGCTTGATGACTGTACGATACAGAGGTTTACGCCTCGTCTAGGTTCAAAATAGCTCTGAGCACTATGGGGCTTAACTTCTGAGGTCATCAGTAGACAGCGGATTCTCGGTAAAAACCTATTTTGTTCCTGAGTTCCTATTTGCATAAAAATTTGTACTTATGCGTTTCATGACTATTTACACTTAATAGCGTTAATTCTATAGGACCTAAAAAAGCCTATTTCGACGTTAGTGCCTATTTTTGCCTATTTCGGCTTTAATATCCTAAAAAGGGCCTATTTCATCATATAAGACAGTGGCTCCAATTTTTTCCACACTATACGTCAGATGGAAAAAAATATTTTCTGCCCAGCGTGCAGCAAGATGGCTAGTTGATATGCACTCATGTTTCCTATTTGCCTAACACTTCGGTCCTTTTTTCTTTTTTTATATCGTTATCCCTGTTAATACCAAATACTCTTTATAGGGGTTTTATTATTCATATGTAAAAAATAGATCGCGGATCTTTAGGTTAAAACCTATTTTTTTTCCTAAGTTCCAATTTGCATATAAGTTGGTACTTATGCATTACATGACTAACTAAACTGAATACCGTTAGTTCTATAGGACCTAAAATTGCGTATTTCGACGTTGACGTCTAATTTTGCCTATTTCGGCTTCAAAATCCAAAAAAGTACTTATTTCGTTAATCTGACATAGAGTTCTTGTGTTTTCAAAGATTAGAAAAAGGAAGTAAACTTAGGGCTTTACGTCTCGTCGAAGGCGAAGGTCGTTAGAGGCTGTTTACAATTCCTTTGCTTGCCTTACTACCAACAGCACTCGGCACGGTTGAATGGTCATCCATCCAAGTACGCGCCGAGCGCGACATTGCTTAACTTCGGTGAGTGAATGGGAACCGATCAAGGATTTGAGTTACGCATTACAATCGAACGTGGGAGTACTAAATGTTATATTTGAAAATATTTCTTTCGTAGGATTCTGGCCAGCTGTGTATTTTCGCAAAGAAACGGTTTCATAGGCCTTAAGCTGAGCACGGATTAAAAAATCACAATGTTAATCGCAGACGCCCTCTGTAGCTAAATTACTGCCCTTCGCGCATTTTCTCGCTGCTGTCTACTGGCATTCCTATCAAACTACTCTTGTTTCGTGAAAGGTATTATACGTGAATTTTCCGGTTCGAAAAATAATTTGCCACTAGTGAGATGTTTTCATCTGAAGCACCGGTAGATTCCATTCGTTTGTTCAGAAGGGGCGGCCATCTGTCAGGTGCCATATGTCCAGCAACAAGTACGGTACTTCCCCTACCGCTCCCATGCACCGCAGTAAAAGGAAAAAAAAAAAACCACAGGTCATCGTTCACTTTTTCCCAGCTAAAACAAATCAGTACAGTGTGTAACGACCGACGTGTTAAGTGTTTACTGACGTTCTAAGTGCAAAATAGATTCTAGTTTCTGTGTGAGAATACTACGCCATGCCGAGAACAGCTAGTTCAAAGTCTACTCATATAAGGCAGTGGCTGCAAGATTTTCCGCATTATACAACAGATGGAAAATTATTTTCTGCCAAGCATGCAACAAGGAGGTTAGTTGATGTTTTTCTTAGACTTCTTATTTTCCTGTCACTTAGGATTCTTTTTTATCGCTTTCCTTTAGTAATACGAAATACTCTTTATATGCGATTCTAAACTGCATTTCCTTTTCTCTCGTATTAGGTTTCGAGTGTTAAGAAATCTCACTTAACTCAGCATGCAGATGGAATCGTACCTAAAGCTAATGTTGAACGAAAGTCAAAATTGAAGCAAACTCGTTTAACCAATAAATCTGGGGAACCTCCGAAAAAAAGTTCTGCAGTGATTTGTGTCATGCAGTTGTGGCGGCATACATCTGAAACGTCCCCTTTCAACAATTTTACATGACTGTGCTTAACCTGACACACAATATTTTTAGCGCAACGCAATCTGACTTTCAAAATTTCCTACTAAAGAATGGCCCTGACAAACATTAAACTATACCTTTCACAAATCACTTACCTCACAAAAATCTTCGCTGCTCAAGCTACTGCAATACAGCGAGCGCCACTACTGCCAGCTAAATAAAAGATTCAAACTACTGAAGGCACTAACTACTGATAGGGATAGTTAGCAAATGAAAGATATTAATAGAGAACAAACAATGTATTTACCTTGATATCATCATATATAAATATATCAGTTCATGAAAAATTACAAAACTCCGCCATCTCTCTCCCCACATCCACCACTGCTGGCGGCTCACCTCCAACTGCGCAACGCTACGCGCTGTTCACAGCCAGCTGCCTAACACTACAATGGCGAGTATTACAACAATGCAAAGCAGCCACAGACTGCACACAGCACAGCCAGTGATTTTCATATTGAGCGCTACGTAACGTTGCCAATAAGAAAACATAAACAGCCTACTTACTTAGCCCCCGGCTCACCTCCAACTGCGCAACGCTACGCGCTGTTCACAGCCAGCTGCCTAACACTACAATGGCGAGTATTACAACAATGCAAAGCAGCCACAGACTGCACACAGCACAGCCAGTGATTTTCATATTGAGCGCTACGTAATGTTGCCAATAAGAAAACATAAACAGCCTACTTACATAGAGAAAACATAAACAGCCTACTTACATAGCCCCCATGCTCCCCACAAAAAATTTTACAAATGTTTTTGGCCAGTGGCCAATAATGATTTGATAAAATTTTTCATAATTACACTAACAAAGATATCCAATGCACACACTTATTGATACAATGTTGGTCAAAAGCTAAAATTTTCTCACAGTCCATAAAGACAGTCCTAATCATTCATCACAATAGTAATTACAGTCTTTTTTCACATTGTCTCATTAGTAAAAAAAAATGGCACACAGAAGTAGTGGATTTCCATGCAGTCTTGAAGAAGTAGTGTTGTCCTTCCAACGGAAAGACAGTGCTGACTCTTGACATGTTGACAGGTAATGGGCCACAATGGAGCAAACCCACAGCAGAGTCATTCGAAGTTTTGAAGAATATTGGTAGGTAGGTCATCACAGAGCAGACCCACTGCAGTCCTGGTAGAGGTTACGGTATTGGTGGGCCACCAGAGGTGCAGACCCACTGTAGTCCTTGTAGAGATAATGGCAATGGTGCGCCATCAAAGATGCAGACCCACTGTAGTCCTTGTAGAGATAATGGTAATGGTGGGCCATCAAAGATGCAGACCCACTGTAGTCCTTGTAGAGATAATGGTAATGGTGGGCCATCAAAGATGCAGACCCACTGTAGTCCTTGTAGAGATGGCCAGCAGCCATCTGTTGCGATTCTGCAGGTGCACATTCACCATCAAAGAGTCTTGCGGAGAATATGGCAAGTCCATAAACCACCACTTGTGCACTCACAAAGTTTTTGGAATTGTCCTTAGAACCAGCAATGCTGTTATCCAGTCCCTTGCTGAATCATTAACACACGTGCAAACACTATCAGTCCCTACTTCTCACATATTGTCCATATACTATGACCAACAGAAACGTGTGCAGTGAAATGTAACTAACAAGTTAATAATAAGATGAACAGGTGACAATTACAATTTTATAAATTTACAACATGAAAATACAATTACAAAGGTACAAATACATCATTAAAGAACATGACAATACAGATAACATTTGTAGTAAAACAGGCTTTACAAAAGAATAGAAATAGACATATACGTCAGTGTTACAGGAATTATGACATGAGTACATACATAAAAGATCACAATAACTTTTGAAACATCAACTTCACACATTAGCATTAACACAAAAACAGAGTAAATAATGTCTAAACATCTTTACAAAGTAAATAACATATTATTAATGCCAATTATATTCGAGGATAACAGTATTCCTCACCATAGTGAATGTAGCTTAATATTAAAAGAAAAAAAATTCTATGAAACTACACAGAGACAGGAAGAAAACAAATACACAAGGGTACACACACACATAGTGGGATAACACCAATAGGAAAGGACAGGGTTCGTTTTCAGTGTAACATTTGGTACTGCAGTCCAACCCAAAACTTCATTCTATAGATCTTTCGTCTTATTTCAACCTTTGCTTCCACCAAAAAAATCTTATCCAAGCATGCTTTCTGTATTCTGTTCATATTTCTTTCAAAATAATTATTTCTGATTGTACAATACTCATTTGGGCCCAAATCCTTTTTATATAACTTCGCAATGCATTCTTTACCTATTCTCCATAGTCAGTTTCTCATATAGTCTACCCCCTCTTAAGCTAACTTAAATCTACTGAGCTCAGATGCTAAACTAAGGGACGAGGCAATGCAGCAGCACGTAAAACAATTATTATAAACAGCAATGAAAAAAATGGAAAATTGCAAAGCAAGCTAGAGTATAAATTAGCAAAAGTCAAATTCAATAACACTATGCCTGGCAAACAGCAGCAACTTATACCTAAACATGACATAGCGCAAGCAGAAAAAATATTACACTAAAATGGCCATGTCTAATACCTATGTCACATCTTAACATTAGAGTGATGCATCACAATTTATTCTACAAAAGAAATTACCAAGTACTTGAAAAGAAAATTATGTGTTACTGTTATTAGTTCCTTCTTATTGTTCTTTCCTTTCCAAGTGCTCCTTTTTTTAAAGAATGTGGATCATAAAATAATTATTTAATAGATCTGTTGACAGAAAGTGTTCACATTAGCAAATGCATTTTATTTTATAAAAGCAATGCTGCAACACAGCTGAAACCAGATATCAAGTGAAATAAGCAACTACGAAAAGCAAAGTATAAAAATATCATTCAGTAGTCATGTGACATTTCATAAGTTAGTAGAAATTCTCTCAACTCTCGTAGAAAGACGCTTGTCGTAATCAGGTGTGCAGATGTAAAAATATTTCCGAGGATAATGGCCTCCCCTTTTTTTTTGTTCTACCTGTGCCGCTGAAAAGGGCTCGCAATAATGGCTTTTTCTCCAGGCGTCTGACACAGCTGGGTGCCCGCGACGCATTACGCGCAGGTGGTCACTTAACTTTCGTACGGAAATATTTACGACAGCAGTTTCTGCTACCGTGGCAGTCATATAAAAATATTTCACAGGTCAAGAATTAGCGTTGCAAATCTGTAGAAAGAAAATCCTATGAATATAACGTTGTCCAAAAAATTTTCGCCGGCATTGTGATACATTCACGCATTTACACACATTTCATAACTCTTAAAGTACGATTCTTGGTTTCCAACATCCTTTTTCACAAGTCAAGAGTCCCTACCCACTATTCATTACTCCTTACCTTATTACACATATACGTATCCATCGACACTCATCAATATTTCGTCATTATAAATATGAAGCATAATCAAATAACTCATATAGCCTCGGCCTATTAATCGTAAACATACCTCAGCAACATAATACACATCGTCGTCGTAAAAATAACATCATAACACCTCAGTCAAATCTCAAAATCGTCGTAGCTTCCTCCAATAATTAAAAAAATTCTCTGCTCATGTCAAAAGTGTCATCTGCCTCAAACGTACTTTAAAAATCATGAATCCATACCAAATACATCATTCAAAGCTCTCATAGTATCACAATGGTTCCAAAAAAATATGAAGAGTTCACACAGTACAGACAAAATACAATTTCGTAAGTGTGAAGTTATCCAACGGTGTAATTACGTAAACATGTGTCACTGACGTAGTAAAAAACATGTTTATCTCCCAGTTAAATGATCAGATAGCTGTGTAATTTGTGTGTTAGAGAAATATGGTACCGATGTGTAAAGTTGTATAAGCAAATACCATATTAGCTAGGGTTCCTTGTGGTTGCCACACACATGGTACACAAAGTAAGCATGTACCCCCCTGAGGATTAATGTAATTATACTCCCAGGTGTTACAAATTACCGCAATGGAATGAAATGTATCACGGAAAACTTTCTTTGTAATTAAAAAATCTTTAAAAATAAGTGTTTTAAGTATAAGATTAATCACTCAAATACGTGTACTGTAGCGCTAAATGTGCGTCTTGTTGCAACATAATCTGTGTGGAGGTGTCGTAGTTATCGTCCTCCGAAAGCTAAGTTCTGCAGAAGCCAATGTACTTACCTCATGATAAACAAAAGTGAAATGCTTTGCGTATAGATATCATACTTATTACGCTTATTGCCGTGATGAAGAAAGTACTGTGCTGTAACGTATTGTTGTGCTACAGAAAAGGCTGTCTCCTTGTAGCTATACCATAAAAGTTACTACTAAAACATGTTTTACTTTCCAGAATAATACAGAAAAACTGTGCAGATATAAAACAGAAACACCGCAAAATCAACATTGTACATTGTCACTCATTAGTAGCGTCGTGATAAAATCGTGTAGCTGTCACATAAACTAACTATTGTCTCATCTGGTATCTCACAGAAAGTACTTTAAATCCGGAATGTATTTTCAAGTAAACCAAAATGTTGCATTAAAATCTCATTAGCAGTACTGGTAAATGTTCTAATCGTGCAACTAACAAGCAAGACTGTACAAATACAACACTGTGTCGTCTGTTCACTATAACAATGCATTCGTAATTTCTGTTTTAAAAATATTCCCTAGGTTCTAGACTGGATATTGAACTTCAAACATTGTTGCATGGTAACAGTTTCTAAAGCATACTAGTAACGTGAAGTGAAACGTTTTATGGCAAAGACAAAGTTAAAAGGCAGATTATCTGTCAATAAACGGTTTTACATGTGAAATGTGGTGTAAACCTTTACTCTTTCTAGTACGCAGAGTTTCAACTGAAAAGCAATTGTCATGTTTTATATGTCGGTAAGGAATGTTAAATCTTTTTTCAAGGTTAGCGTCTGTGTTATTTTTCTCTGAGCCAGCCGGCGCAGGTGGCTGCCTGCGGTGCGAGTCATTGTCTGTTCCTTTGTTGGCGCGCGTCGTTATTGGGATTTGGAGACCTAACTTCTACAAATTCACCGTGACGAGAGGGCCCTGCTCTGTTTGAATCCCGCCAGTTCTGATGCAATTCAGGTCTGTCGTTACGATCATATCGTCTGTCGTCATGTCGGTAGATTCCATAGTTTCTTTCTTGTCGGTCACATGGTGGAGAATTTCTCCCTGAATCGTAACTGCGCGCTGGTCCGTTGCGTCTAAAGTTATTCTGTCTCCCTTGATAGTATTTATTTTGGTTCCCGTATTGTCTGTTTATCTTATTGTCTCTGTGATAGTCATTACCACGGAGAGGTGATCTTTCCCTGTAGTTATTACTACTCTGCCAACGGTTGTCATACGGGTGGTGTCTGTTTTGGTCACGATTTGTGTTGTGAGAATAGCCTTGTCGTGTAAAGTTATTACTTCTTTCATCGCGGAATTGCGACGGATGTGACCTGTAATTGTTGTGTTCCTGGTTTCGCGTTCCGCGATTGTCAGTGTCAATTTCTAGTTCTTGTAACAGTCCCTGAAATGCTTCAATGTCGTCTTTGCAACGTCCTGCCAAAATAATATGTCGTAAATGTTCAGGCAATTTGAGTAGGCAAATGCGGATGAGTTCTGAGGGGCTGTATGGGTTTGAAAGATATTGATTCTTATGCAACATGTCTTCAAAATATTTCACAAGACTGGAGAATTCAGATTGTTCAAAGTGTTTCATCATCATGATGCTATGTTTTACACGGTCTTGTGTAGCTTGAGACCAATATGCTGAGAGGAAGGCATGGTAAAACTCTCCTTCACTGTGGCAATCGTGAATTACCGATCGCATTCTTACAGCTGGTTCATTCTCTAAGTAGCCACACATAAATTCTAATCTGTGTTCCAACGACCAGTTGGGAGGAAAACAATGAGAGAATTGATGGAGCCATGCTTGTGGATGAATGTCGTTGCCAGAATTCTTAAATGTTTTGAATTTACGTGTAGTAATGAACAGCTTATAGTCAAAATCATCGTGTCGGCGAGTAGCATCTCGGTCATAGTTACGTCGTTTCGGCGGTTCCATCTCAAAATTCGGCGTACCTTGCCAACTTCTTTCACAATTTCCGAAGTGCCCTGTGTTGTTATTTTGTGTCTGTTCCGTATTTGTATGTCCCTCTTCCCGTATTGGGGCGCGAGTGTCCTCTGAAATACGTAATTCTTGTACTAACTGTGTCAGCTGATCTTGTACTTCCCGGATTTCTCTTTGGTGTTGCGTATTAATCTGATTCTGATTTTGTTTGAATTTCCTAATTTGTTCGCACTCTTCAGTGTCAGTGAAGGCTACAGGTCTTGTGTCATTCAGATCATCATCTACCTTTGTAGATAAGTTAGTGACCTGATCCGAAAGTTCGGCTACTTTCTCCGATAGTGAACACATTTCCTCAGTGTGTTTTTCTGAACCAAGTTTCAGAGTGTCCATTTGTGTTGAAATCGTATCTACTGTGTCCTTTAAGTTTTCCTGAGTTATTGCAAGTTGCGTAACCGAATCGGTAGATGCAACTGAGTCAATTTTAGCCCACAAGGTCTCATGATTTTCATGAACAATGGCTTGCAGTTCTTTTATGGCTGCTTCGTGATTCTGTAATGCATTTTCATGCCGCGAAAAAATAGGTTGAAAATGCTCACAAATTTGTGTTTTTACGTCATTACAGACTTTTTGACATTTCGATTCAATGTTATGTAACTCAGTAGTTAAATCTTCACGTGTTTGTTCAAGCGTGGTGTGAAGATTTTGTTCCATTGCGTCTAACTGTTGCTGTGTTTGTCTCTGGTGTTGTTCCATTGTGTCTAACTTTTGAAGATTTTGTTCCACTGTGTCTAACTTTTGCTGTGTTTGTCTCTGATTTTGTTCCATTGTGTCTAACTTTTGAAGCTTTTGCTGTGTTTGTCCCATTTGTTGTATTAATTGTAATAACAATGCATTGGTGTCTGAAACATGTTCCTCAGTGCTTTTCGGCAGTGAATTTACACCGGAAACATTCACATTTTGACAAGTAGAAAATGTGTCTTGACTTATTTGAGAAAACGGTGAGGATCCAAAACCTGAATCTACAGTATTTGCGAGATCGTGTCGTGTCATTTCGGCTTCCTGAGGCGAGCTATTGCCGACCGATCGATCGATAATGCTTCCCTCTTCACTAATTGTTTCACTGTCCACGCCATTGTTTGACGCCCGCTCCATTTCCCTGTGCACAGTTACCAAATTACTACTTTGAACATTAGTAAATTCATTACTCGGCGGCGCTGATAAGCTACGCTCGTCATCACTATTATTTCTCAGTTTAGTTTGGAGCCTAGTGTTACGTTTTTCACACGCCATTATTGTCACAGTATTTCACACGATAACAAAGAAAAGCACAATTTGAAGATCAAAAATAAGAGAACACATTAAAATAGCACTGAAAATAATATCTAGTTAATTGCAGCTGCGAAATACTTGGTGCAAATCTACATGCATGCCAAAACTGTTTTACTGTACAACAATGAAAGACTGCAACTACAAAGGAGATTTTCTCTACAATTACGCGCTAGCAATAAACAATAGCTACACTAATTACACAAACTACAAGAAAAAAATCAGAAGATTCCAGTGAGGTATCCTAGGCTAAGGGTCGACATATGAAACGTCCCCTTTTGAACAATTCTTACATGACTGTGCTTAACCTGACACACAATATTTTTAGCGCAACGCAATCTGACTTTCAAAATTTCCTACTAAAGAATGGCCCTGACAAACATTAAACTATACCTTTCACAAATCACTTACCTCACAAAAATCTTCGCTGCTCAAGCTACTGCAATACAGCGAGCGCCACTACTGCCAGCTAAATAAAAGATTCAAACTACTGAAGGCACTAACTACTGATAGGGATAGTTAGCAAATGAAAGATATTAATAGAGAACAAACAATGTATTTACCTTGATATCATCATATATAAATATATCAGTTCATGAAAAATTACAAAACTCCGCCATCTCTCTCCCCACATCCACCACTGCTGGCGGCTCACCTCCAACTGCGCAACGCTACGCGCTGTTCACAGCCAGCTGCCTAACACTACAATGGCGAGTATTACAACAATGCAAAGCAGCCACAGACTGCACACAGCACAGCCAGTGATTTTCATATTGAGCGCTACGTAATGTTGCCAATAAGAAAACATAAACAGCCTACTTACATAGAGAAAACATAAACAGCCTACTTACACATCCCCTTTCGGAAACTAGAAAACCCTATTTTCAGAGGTTTTCTTGAGAAGTACTTCCATCAGTCTATTCCTGCAGAGTCAACTTTACGTAAGAATTATGTGGATTCAGCTTACAATGCTGCATTGCACAGAATCCGAGAAGATGTTGGAGAATCTTGTATATGGATTTCTGTGGATGAAACTATTGACAGTCTTGGCTCTTACATTGCAAACCTGATTCTTGGCAAACTAGATCCAGATGCTCCATCCACGGCTCATTTGGTTTACTCAAAGCAGCTTGCAAAAACTAACCACCAAACAATAACACAGTTTGTGAACAATGGGCTTAAGGTGCTATACCCAAACGGAGTGGATGAGAATAAGGTGCTTCTGGCCGTCTCTGATGCTGCTGCATATATGATAGCAGCGTTTCAACTATTAAAAGTATTCTACCCATTGATGCTGCACGTAACTTGTGTAGTGCATAGGATCAACCGCATAGCAGAGCAAGTAAGGCTACAATTTCCTAAAGTAAATAAAGTATGAATTAAAATTTTTGTTAAGGCACCATCAAGAATACAGGCATTCAAAGAACAGCTTCCAGATGTCCCATTGCCGCCAGAGCCTGTTGTCACCCGCTCGGGCACGTGGCTG
This sequence comes from Schistocerca serialis cubense, assembly GCF_023864345.2. Classification (NCBI taxonomy): domain Eukaryota; kingdom Metazoa; phylum Arthropoda; class Insecta; order Orthoptera; family Acrididae; genus Schistocerca; species Schistocerca serialis. The sequence goes on from NC_064639.1 coordinate 586,990,177, forward strand.
ATAGCAGCAGAATACTATAGTACGCATCTCTCAGCTGTCCTGAAGGTGGTTGAAAATATACCGGAGGATGCTGCATCCGTAACTGCAGCAATGGAGTTACTCAAAGATTCTTCTTTAAAACGGGACTTATCTTACATTAGGGCCCACTACACATTTATAGCAAGAATAATTTCACAATTAGAAGGCTCAGGGAGACCTATCTACGACAATATTTCTTTGCCTGAAGAAGTCTAAATGAAAATGAATGAAGCCCCAGGTGAAGTAAGGGAAAAAGTATGGGCAAAAATGCAAGCGGTTTTGCAGAAGAACACTGGCGTGAAGGAGTTGTGTGCAGCTGCCGACATACTTAGTGGAAAATCCAGCACTTCTGACTGCGGTATTCCTGTCCAACATGTGCCGGCCGAAGTGGCCGTGCGGTTAAAGGCGCTGCAGTCTGGAACCGCAAGACCGCTACGGTCGCAGGTTCGAATCCTGCCTCGGGCATGGATGTTTGTGATGTCCTTAGGTTAGTTAGGTTTAACTAGTTCTAAGTTCTAGGGGACTAATGACCTCAGCAGTTGAGTCCCATAGTGCTCAGAGCCATTTGAACCATTTTGTCCAACATGTGCCAAAAATGAAGTACGCCCCTGTCAAATCTGTTGATGTAGAACGTTCTTTTTCAGCGTATAAATTGATTCTGACTGACAAGCGCCACAGTTTTTCACTAGAAAACCTAGAAAAGATTCTGGTTATTTATTGTGAAGCCAACTATAGTCAGAATATGTGAAACTACGAATGTATTAATTAAACCGTTGCCACATCTTTTTTACGAAGATCTTTATCTTGCAGGAACTCAAAAATATTTGGAGTTAAGTTCAACATTAATGTTGTATATTGTTGTGCTCTTTAACTGTGTAAATATTCATTCTCCTTGCTCTAATGACTAATAAGATGTTCATACTGTCAACACTGTGTATTTTAATTTATTTTTTTCTCTGCATCATTTTTATTACAGCCTATTTTAGGTTTTATGTAGCCTACTTGAACTACTGAAGGAGCCTATTTTAGGTACCTAAAACACACTTTTTTACGACCTAAAAATCCGTGGTCTAGTCATCAGTCCCCTAGAACTTAGAACTACTTAAACCTAGCTAACCTAAGGACATCACACACATCCATGCCCGAGCAGGATTCGAACCTGCGATCGTAGCAGCAGCGCGGTTCCGGACTGAAGAGCCTAGAAGCGCTCGCCACCCCAGTCGGCCCTCGTCTAGGCCTGTCAACACAGATTTTGGACTGTCCATGACTGGAAACATGTTGCCTGGTCTGACGAGTCTTGTTTCGAATCGCATCAAGCGGATGGACGTGTATGGATATGGAGCAACCTCATTAATCCATGGACCCTACTTGTCAGAAGGGGACTGTTCGAGGTAGTGGAGGCTCTGTAATGGTGTGGGGCGCGTGCAGTTGGAGTGACATGGGACCCCTGATACGTCTAGCTACGACTCTGAGAGGTGACACGTACGTAAGCAGCCTGTCTGATCACCTCCATCCATTCATGTCCATTGTGTCCGCCCCCGGTAGCTGAGTGGTCAGAGTGACAGAATGTCAATCCTAAGGGCCCAGGTTCGATTCCCCGCTGGGTTGGATATTTTCTCCACTCAGGGACTAGGTGTTGTGTTGTCCTAATCATCATCATTTCATCCCCATCGACGCTCAAGTTGCCGAACTGGGGTCAAGCCGAAACTTGCACCCAGCGAACGGTCTGCCCTACTCACACGACATGTCCATTGTGTATTCCGACGGACTTGGGCAATACCAGCAGAACAATGCGACAGCCCACACGTCCAGAATTGCTACCGAATGGCTCCAGGAACTCTCTTCTGAGTTTAAACACTTCTGCTGGCCACCAAACTCCCCACACATGAACATTATTGTGCAGGAGAGATCTCCACCCCCTCATACTCTTACGGATTTATGGACAGCCCTGAAGGATTCATCGTGTCAGTTCCCTCCAGCTCTACTTCAGACATTAGTCGAGTCCACGCCACGCAGTGATGAGGCATTTCTGCATGCTTGCGAGAGCCCTATGCGATATTAGGCAGGTGTACCAGTTGCTTTGGCTCTTCAGTGTATATCACACAGTAATCAAAATGAATATTTACAAGGTAAACATCTGTCTTTTGAAGCAGATACAAAAAGAAAGGCGTGAAAAAGTTTGCAGTTCTACTATTCAATCCGTTTGTCACCCCCAGATTGACCTCAGTATGTTCATTGCTTCCGTCATGTTTGTAGGAGGCCGGAGTGGCCGAGCGGTTAAAGGCGCTGCAGTCTGGAACCGCACGACCGCTACGGTTGCAGGTTCGAATCCTGCCTCGGGCATGGATGTGTGTGATGTCCTTAGGTTAGTTAGGTTTAAGTAGTTCTAAGTTCTAGGGGACTTATGACCACAGCAGTTGAGTCCCATAGTGCTCAGAGCCATTTGAACCATTTTTGATGACTCCCGAAATGACAAACAATACACAAATTACTGTCATTAATGGTCCCTTGGAGCCTTTTCTGAGCGTTTCTTGTGTAGTAACTCAGTATTTCCAAGGCAGACGCTTCTGCTCACTCCTACAGTGTATTTAATAGAGGCTGAGAGATGCCTCACAATGCAGGCTGGTCTTATGATTTAGTCACTGAATTTTGCTCTGGCCGTTTGCAGATCGAATAAGGAAAACTAGAAAAGAACTTACAAACCGTAGTGTTTCTCCAGCGAGATCCGAACCGCCTTGCATATCAATTAGAGCATTGGAAATCAAGCATGTTACTGCTAAGTTAACATGAAACTGTTTCCTGATGTAGACTACTCGGAACGTGACATTAGGGAGCAGTCGTAGCTTAGGCGCCAAATGTCACATCTGTGTTCAAGCTATGATTTTTACTTACGCAGTGTCACATCTTAAATCTAAGCCATTCAGGATAGGCTGCGTTCGCACTGCCAGCCGGGCCGGGCCGGGCTGACGCATACTGGCTCGGCTCGTGCCTAGTAGCCAGCTCAGGCCGACGAGTAGTGCATTCACATTGCGCGCCGCGCCGAGCCGGGACTTCTAAATGGGGGAAAACCCACTTCTCCGATTTTCATGTTTTAAAAATTCTTAGCGGTATATAAAACTTCGCCACATCGTTTTATGAACTTATTTTTTCCTTAAAAGCTTTACTTACGTCGTGAAAAAAGAAAAAGTCTACTTTTCGTTTCGCGTGATTTCTTAGTTTCGTAACGCTTCCCAACCGATTTTGAAGAAAGTATGCGGCTAAAAAATCTGATTTTTGTACACGTGGCAGTGCAACATCTTACCTTCGTATTGAATCATTTATCTTTCCATACTTCTTAACAGTCATTGTGAAATGATACTATTTGTCAACGTTGTGCACTTGATTTACAAATCTTGTAGTGAAAAAGTTATGTAGCGGGTAGCTTACTGTTAGATCCGTTTTAGACCATACATTGTTGGGAATGAAATGTATCTAAAAGTGCCAAAAAGTTTTTGAAATGATAATGATACTGATATCTGTCCCTGGTCTCAAGTAATGCGAGCTATTCAGTGGCGTCAGTGCCGCGTCCGCAAGCCACGGAGTTCGCGCGTTTACAGCTTGGTTTAGTGTAGTCATAAAATGCAGGACAGAAAAAAACTAATTACTAGTGATCAGCGCAGACCTAGTGCCGGTCCCTCTTATTATTTTAATGGTCTCATTCTCTAGATAAATCCAAATGTATAAGAATTTTTCCCTCGGCTACTGGACAATCATCTGCTATGCTTTTATAATTGGCCACACGTCGCATCAGAAAAGACAAACAATTATTTGTCATCAACATCCTACAATTAGTATGATGTACATTTCGTATTTCGAGCTAAAAGATAACTGAAGCGCAATTCTGTAGTCTCGTTGTCTACTTTGACGGAAAAAATAATGGAGAGTTAATGAAACTACTGTAGATCGGCACAGATGTGCGTTTCATTGTTCTTCATAGTTTTTTTTTTTTTTTTCCTTCCTTGGCGGGCTGCGCTGCACTGTCAAGGTAATCCCCACTCTTTGGCTAAATGGCTGGCCGGAGGCCAAATAAATAAATTTAAAAAGATCCCCACCCTTCGACAGCTGACAAGCAAGTCAGTAGAAAACGCAGCTGCAGTCAACAGTTGCTCGCCTTTAGCTAGTCTGTGCTGTCGTGTAGAACAGTGTCTTCACTCTTTTATTGGTATTGTTTTGACTCTACAGTAACTCGTCGAGTTTTGAAGTACAGAAGAACTAGGAGGTTATGGGTTCATCCCATAAATAGCGACAGACATTTAGGAGGGTTTTTTTCTTTATATGAAGAACTTAAAAACTATCCTGAAAAATTTTATTCAAATTACAAAATGAATCATAATACATTTCAGTATATGCTGCAGAACATTCAAGACAAAATTTCTAAACAGAACACAAATTTTCGCAGAAGTATAACAGCAGAAGAAAAATTGTGTATAACGATAAGGTAAGATTCGTTAGTACACACTTTTTGGTTTGCAGTAGAACTTTGTACAGCATTCACTACATCCAATTAATTGTAGCCATGCTTTTGTATTTTAAATTTCACAAACGCTTACCTCTGAGGGGAAGAGAGTTTATGGGACTCCTGAGAATCATTAGGAAGTAATTAGCTTCGTCATTTTGGGTAATGTCTTGCTGTGCCTTCAACAAAGAATCGCAGAAATACTCCTTCATAATTTTCCAACTTTTTTCTTCATGATGCAGCGCTTGGCAGTGGTGATGGTTCATCATGTGGAGCCACTGATGACCTCACAGAATTCTTTTCATTACCTTGTAAGATAGACAGATTGATAGGCGAAGAGTTTTGAGATAATGCCCTTTGACTCAGTGGTTCTATTTCCACTGATAAGGAGCTGCCACAGCATGACTTTACAATGCATTATCATCTGGTAGGGACACATTTCCGTCCCTCAGTGACACTCATATCTGTCTCCGTTTGCAAGTAAATGCGAACTATTCAGTGGCGGCAATGCCGCGATCGCTGGCAAGCTATTGTTGTAAATGCATGTAAATACGGTAGATTAAATAAATGAAATAAAAGTAATTTCGCATGTATCATTATAATAAACGTAATTTTTCCTCACTGATTGTGAAATGTGAGGTAACATCTTAAAATAAAAGACTTGTGCAGTCACACTTGTGATGAGAGCAGAAGGGAGACGTGTGATGCGTGTACTGCAGAAGCTGTAGTGCTGCTCCACAGGCTCGCTCCTGCGGTCGGCTCGCGCCGGCAATATTAAACACTCGGGAAGTCGCCGGCTCGGCTCCGGGAGGCTCACGCCGTGTCGGCGCGGCCCGGCCGCTAGTGTGAACACCGCAATTCAAAACCATGTGTTTGATATCGAAGCGGGCGGCGGCCCGGCCAGGCTCGGCTCGGCCCGGCCGGCAGTGTGACCGCAGCCTTACGGCGGCCAGTATTCCCGGCCTCCACTATGAACTGTTAAGTCCGGTCATACGCACGATCCCGCAACACTGCCTTCTGGCAGAAGTGTACGGAGGAAAGTTTTTCAGTCTTCTCGAGCAGTTAGGCCGGTTGCACACACGGCGGATTTTTCCGCAGCGGTCAATTGACCGTCGCCGCCGTTCCCGCAGTGGTGCACAGGAGTAAGTCAGAGCTGCACATTAAGCGGAAGAAAAAACGAGGGGTAAATCTGCCGTCGGCGGTAACTGTGTGACCGCCGGCTGCCTCTAGCGCCGACGGTCATTCTACCGCCACGGCCAAATTAGTGGCGCACTAGACCAAATGCACGCTTACACACGTAGCGGTTTTTCTACCGTCGACAGCTGTTTTGTTCAGTGTGAATAGAGTCGAGTCGTGGTGTTCACAGTTGTTAACAGGTTTCTTCTTTCAGACATGAATAATCTAGACATAGATAATGAAAGTTTAATTTCATTAATTCAAGAAAGGCCTGTTCTGTGGGACAAAACCCTCGACATATACAACAACCGAGATGCTACCAGAAACGCTTGGCATGAAGTTTGCGAGGGAATTCGTAGCGACTCTGATGTGTTGGACGAAAGCGAGAGGAATGATTTGGCAAGTGCATGCTTTTTCACGTATATGTACTAGAAGAAACTCGATTTATAGATTCTAGAAGTGATAGCGCTCACTCTTTGCAGTGGAACAGGATCTTCACTTCACATTGCAGGCGTTTCCTGACTTCATTATTTATTTATTTTTTTTATTATAGTGACAACAATGGTGGGCTATTATTCACAAATGTTTTATTTTATAAAAACGAACATTATTGAAAAACAGTAACAATGTCACATTTTTAAAAAAGTATTATTATTTTTGCAACTTACTGCTAGTAATACAATTACGAAAAATAAGTCGTGTGCTGGAATACTTGTGTTCAATGTGAAGGCGGTCTATTCCACAGTTATCTGTTCTCGATATCATGCCGTTCGGAATGCCCTTATATCATGGTTTTCTGCCAGGAAACGCTTCCTACACTTGAAACAAAATATTTACACGGAACGTGTCTCACACTGTTTGCTTTGAGGCATCCTCTTACAGTATTTTCTGCCTGAATATCTTCCAGCCCTATAACTGACGTTGTATCCTCAACAATGTATCCATCTCTATCCCTAACTTAATTATGAAGAATAATCCAGGCTTTAACAATGTCATTGGCAAAATGTGGTTGGACATTTAATGGTCGATGGAGTATTCTCCATTTGTTAGTAAGAATGCCCAAAGCACAATCTATGTACCATCTTGCTCGGCGCAATCGATAGTTGAAGATTCGCGTGTCGATTGTTAAATGTGTTCCAGAATAAGGCCTTAGCAGACGTTTATGTAGCCCAAATGCTGCATCACCAACAAAAAAATGTGGCACTTTCGGACTTTCTGTGTCTGGTAGGCACTTCTCATCAGGTAGATTTTTTGAACTGCTTTCAACAGATTTCCACAGCTGAGTTTGTTTAAAAATCGTTGAGTCACAATCTTTTCCATAGCTACCAATATGCACATAAACAAATCGGTACTTCGTATCTGCAATGCTCATTAACACAACTGAGTAGTAGTCTTTATAATTAAAATACATAGATCCACTTTCTGTTGGACTCAGAATGCGGATATGTTTTCCATCTACTGCCCCAATGCAATGAGGAAAGTTTGCTACATGCTCATATCCATTTGCTACTGACTGCCACATTTCATTTGTAAGGGGAGGTATGCACTCGCTTTGCATAACATTCCACAGTGCTCGACAAACGTCTGTAACTATCACTCTTGCGGTTGAGATTCCTACTCTGAAGGAATAACGAAGGTCGGTGAAAGCACATCCACTTGCTAAATATCTGAAAAAAAAGTATTTAAAATGTGAAGAGTTAACGAATTATTATTCACATTTTTTTGTAATGTAAAGTAACTATTGTGTATTATATCGTAGCTAATGTAGGCGTTAATTATTTTCATTTTTAGGTAAGGAAGTGGCTCACAAGCTACAAAAAAAAAGAAAGTACATATTTCATGACGAACTCCAGTTTTTTAAAAAAATTGTACGAAACAACTACAGAAAGTTTAAGCGTAGAAGAAAAGAACAAGGATGAAACTGATGCCCGTTCGCAACCTCGTCTGAACACAGAACGTGAAGTAAACAATAACCATTGGAACAAAGGAAAAACCTCTTTCCGCCACTCAACATCGAAAGAAGTACAAGAAAATGGACGAAATAGATTTGAGGCTTTTAAAGGCATTGTAAAAAATATAAACTGAGAAACCAAACTCCCAAATGTCCTTCTACCACAGTCTGCTATCACATACTGAGAAGTCTGATAATAATGAATGGCTACAGTTTCAAATGGAAGTTCTTAGAGTTATTTCCAATATTAAGAATCAGAAGGTTGCGCCTCATCACTATCAAAGTAACACCACACAATCCGTTTCCCATATCCAGCAACACAGCCAATCAACGCCATACCATCTCCAACAACAGACCAATCCACTGCCACCTCAACAACATTTCACTGCTATCACTTCACAGTACTCACAACCACCACATGCCCCACATTATGCCCCACCAACTATTCCCTCAGTTTCAACTCAAAATGCCCTATGTACTCCAGTATCCCAGCCGGGGCGAACGCATTCTGCATTCAGAACTCTGCCTTTGTATCCCTCACAAGCTCTATATCTCCCAAATTACGACCCACCATCGATTCCGTCGGTGTCTACCGTAGATGAACTACCTACTCCACCTTCCCAACCCACAAAGAAAAAAAAATCTGCAGCTGAACATTATGAACATTTTCCTATGAGTGTTGAAGGAGATTTTGAAAGTAGTTCTTCAGTAAATTCGAATTCGTCCACTACAATGGACATCAATTTCTAATACTATATTGTGTACTGATGTGTGTTTATTTATTTAAAGTTTTGGTAATGTAGGTATTTTGTATCTTTCTTCGGAGTTTTATCAGTAAATACCGTTACTTTAAAACTAGTTTGAAAATGATTATTCCAAACTTACCTCAGTGTTATTGCCAGCATTTCTACAGGCTGAATACAATTCCTCATTTTGGTATTTTTCCGCTGAATAGTATCTTTCAACCGCCCATGGAGCCTGTCAAAGGAAGACACCGACATTCTGAAATAATTGAAGAATTTCGTGTCATCCTGCCTCAACTCTTCAAACAACGTGTAGAAAGCTCCAGCCTCCCTTCTTCTTTCATTAATTGGATGAACCCAAATTAATCGAGTATTTCTTCTCCTTTTCATTCGTCGACGTAATAACAATAAACTTATAATTCGCACTCTGTTCATTTCAGACGACACCGTATGCTTCAAAGCAGCAAACACTTCAAATAAAGTAGTAAACTTGTGTGAACTGGTTTGATCATGAACGAGCACTGCCAGTAAAAAACTGCCTGACTCGTTTAGATGCCCAAGCGCACCGCAAAGCGAATAGCCTGCAACACAGTAAGCTGGATGCTGACGACGGAGATTTTACCGCCGTGTGTGTAAACACTGGAGTTCTGCGAGCGGCGGCGGTCTACTGACCGCGGCGGAAAAATCCGTCGTGTGTGCAACCGGTCTTATGGAAGCGTATCTGCTGGTATGGCGTTCTGATCTCAGTGTTGACGCTTTCACCGGCATGGCAGCTCAGCGTATTCGGTCAGAGGGTTAGCTGCCCTCTGTAATAAAAAGAACTGAGTGAACGGACCAACGATGAACTTCAACGGGTGTTATGGAACGTCCGCCCTGAACAAATGGAACTAACTGAAACGAACAAAATGAGACCAACAAAAAAAAGTGTGATAAACTTTGTGCTCTGAAAACAAAACCTCATGCGTTCGAGTCCATTCCATTCTCTAGTTTCCCCAAATCGGATATCCGCTTAAGTTATCAGACTGATGGAAACTCAAACGTAGTCAGAAGTCTCCGACCAGGTGAATGTGGCGTGGCGCTCTGAATGTATTTACAAATGGAGATTTTCTTATTTGAAGTTCTTGCTATTATGATTTAGATTTTGCGTGCCTGAAACTTATGAACGTTGTTAAAATGTGATAAAATATAGCGGCAAGTGGAGGCAAGTGGAAAAACGCTTAACATTTGCGACATGTTCGCTTTAGGTTTAGTAAAGGAGTGAAGGCAGCAGAGGCAGCCCTAAACGTTTCTATTTGTGTTGGACGGGTGCTTTTGGGCAAAACATGTGAGAAAAAGATTTTTTACTTCAAGTAAGATCGTACTGGCACGAATGATTTTGCACATTCAGGAAGCCTCGCCAACACACATACGTGATGAAACGCGACCATTTGAGTGTCGTGCGACATTTGCATTCAACAGACAAGGTTCAGAAGTCGGGAGCAGTAGTACTGCATGCTCTGATTTAAAACAACAAAAATCAGTGGGATGTTGACAATTCATGCATTTCTGCATGATCGTCATCAGTTGGCTCGAAACTTCCAGTGCAGTATTCCTACTGGTGACTAGTTGTGTTGTCTCCATATTAACTTCTTAAGAAGAATTAATGACTGAGCCCTAACAAAAGATATATACTCGTGCAAAGGGCAGTGTGAACATAATGTTTTGCCTCTGGTGGCTCAAAAGGGTGTTGTACATTACAAAGACCTCCTCAGCGGAGAGTATACTGCAACTGTTAGTTTTTGCCAACAACTAAGACACGTATCGGACGCAGTGTAAGAAAAACGACCTACAAAACTTCATCACATCTTGATAATACACGATAACGCACTCTACCGATTTCACTAACAACTCTCCAGGAGTCATCCCTCACGCCCTTATCCTTCTGATCTCATGCCCTCAAATGTTTACCTTTCAAGCTCCTTGTCGAAAAACTGTCAAGAAAATAGAAAATTCATCTCTGGACGAAAATGCACTTCGGACCTGGTCTGACGACATCTTCAACTCAGATCCAGTAGGATTCTTCAGTCGTAAAATCGGTAAACTACCTGAGCGTTGTCAGGCTGTTTTACATAATGCGAGAGAATATACTCTTGATAATTCATTTCTCTCTGACGTTTACTGTTATTTTCAAAAGAACAACGGACAACACTGTTAAAATATGAAATGCACTAATTCAAATGAAATTCAGATTACCGCGATATCCTTATGACGATAGTCTATTTCAGTAAAGGATATACTAGTTGTAACAGGAATGTGCCTGTATCAGCACGAATTCGTGAGATATTACTCTTTCTGGACTTCGAAACGGCCTGTGTTTACTTGCTGTCCTGTGTCGCAATGAAGTATTACGGAAATGTGGTGTTTCATAAATAAAATTTACTTACTGGTTTTCGATCTGATTGCTTGTAGCTCTGTCATGAAACAATTAAAAATGTATCCTTTAGCGAAACTGGAACCAGGAACCAAAGCAGCCCTCATTTTACAGACAACCACATTACCTTACAGATAGCGGAAAAGAGCAGCATCATGTTCTCCTTCCTTGCTCGAGTGCTAACTCGAACAGATAAGCTCACAACGTAAAAGACGAAATTAATTGCAATTTACACGTCAAATGACTTTCCTGGATTCAAAACCATAAACTGATAACTTTATATCACACTGTGCGTGCAAATCACTCAGCTGCTTTAATGGAAATAATATGAATATACCAAGTAAACATCGTAGGCTAATTCCGTGTCATTCAGGAAGTAACTCGTCGGTCACAGGGTTACTAAACACGTCCTGCATTGGTGCCAAATTTCAGTTGCACTCGTAGCAGGAAGAATACCGGCCTTGAGCGGTCTAGGAAATAACTACAGTTCATGCCTCAAAGATGTGTCAGCCGAGCGCCGAAATACCCAAGTATATGTCAATGATTCTTATTTGCGTTTCTGTAACTGAGTTTAGGGACTAGAAAGTCATCACTAACAATACTCAGATGCGCCAACTGTGAACTAAACAAAAAAAAAACATTAACTGTCACAAATATTTGTACGTTTCTGTAATAAGAGAACTGAAATGAAAAAGCTCATCGCCAGACATGTTTCACGTTTTTAGAACATCTCCAGTACTTATAAAGTAAACGTAATGAGTAGGCAACATGTCTTTTTTATAGTAATAGATGCGGAAAATATTTTTCTTGGGGTCGATGTCAATGGCACTATCTATGAAAGATAGGCACACAAAAAAGAGACAACACAATATCGATTGCAAAACTTAAAATATACACGGAGACTTCCTAAGCTACAAACAACATGAAGTTCCAGATCAAGAACGGCTACTATGCAGGAAACATAAGAAATGACAGAAAATGCTGGCTTAAAATTCTGTTGAAAATTAAACTACCGAATGTATGCCGCGCAACTTCGATTCCAGCTTCTGCTAGCGCGAAAGAAGAAGCAATTGTTATCAGAAAATGGAACAAGGAACACAAAGCTCTAGATAACTTCTGTATGCCAAACTTTCTGAGTTGGTATGGTTCTTTCGTCTAAATATTGGTCTACACTTGAATTTCGTGATAGATGCGTAGTGGTCTGAATCTAAACCGGCGCTCTTGGCAGCTCTTAACACAGAGTGCCTCCACCGCAGAGTGTCTACTTATAGCAACGTGATCGAGTTATTTTTCACCTCAAATTGACTTTGGTGACACCTATGTAGTTTGTTTTCTAGGAAGAGTTTTGAAGAATGTACATTTTAGTACTATGTTACGCTGCCTGCATAGGCTAAAGAATCTTTTTCGTTTGCATTGGTTCATTTACGTGCAGGGAAGTTTCCTACTATTGATCTGCACTTACGTTCTTTGCCATTTTGTGCGTTAAAGTCTCGAAGTAGTAATACTGTGATGTTGGATGGAATGTGGTATAGGGTGTTTGACATATTTTGCCAAAAATTTCCTGTTCGCTCTTTCTGCGTTCTATTTTTCACATTTGTTGGTGCAAGTGTATTTAAACTAGTGCAAAATTTGTTTGATGATTTACATGTTAGTATGGAAATTCTTTCATTAATCGATTTAAATTCCATTATTGAGATTAATATATTTTTGTTTACAATTAAAAGTGTCCCGTAACTCGATTTCCTGCTTTTCGCTTAAATACCCTGAATCCTTCCCAATCGAAAGGATGTTCATCAATAGATCTTTTTTCTTGTAGTGGTGTTATAATTACACTTTTTTTCCTTTTTTGATCTTATTTTCAATAGTGAGTTTATATTAAAAGTGGCTAAGTAATTTATGTTATTATGTTTGATGTTTAAGGTAGGTTTCAGAATGCTCCGACTCATTCTTTGCATGGTCTCGTAGGCCCACAGAATCCGAAAGCCTACTTCTCATTTCGTTGGAAATGGGAGACTGGGTGCTCCCTGAGATAAAATCTCTAACAAAGTGCATCTCCATTGTTGATTGCTTGTTGAGTTAGGGAAACAAATCCCCTAAAGATTAGGCGAATAATTATATGAAATATTGAAAACAAAATATTTGTTGCTATCCTGAAGCCGTCAAATAAGCAATCTGCAACTGGGACCGAGCACCGTGATCAGTGAAACGCGTTAGTCATTTAGTAATATTTATTTTCCAAATATTTTAGTTTTTGTCCAGTAATTTGTTTCCTATTTTGTTTGCAACTTAACTATTTCACGCCACGATTCGTATTGGATAGACTACTTTTACATATGATTAACAGCTAGCATGTGCTACGATGACAACTCATAGCAAAATAAAAGTCTACTTGTTCACGAATCGATGAGAAATACAGCAGAACAGTAGCGACCCGGGAAATTGACAGTAGCCCTCCAAACGACTTCACCAATTAGCCAAAGCCTGTGCTACTGACAGTGCTGCCGCCTTCCATGTTTTCAAATTAATGCAGTTATGTATGCTTGTGTGAGAGCGAGAGAGAGAAAGAGAAAACCTACCGAAAATTCAAGCGCTTATCAATGTCCTTCGGCTTTTCAGGCTCATGCCCTATGAACACACACGTGCCCTCCACCAGAGATCACTAATACACAGATCACTGTGTGATGTGGTGTGGCCAAGAGCAATTCCAAAGATTTTATTTCAGGAAGGGAAAACAAATGACAACATCAGCACTTTTGTTATAAACCAGGAAGTAATCTCTGAAAATGGGATGTTTATACTAACGTTTTCTTATTATTAAGGCCAACAATTGTACCTCTGTCGGCAAGGACGACATGTTTGCAATTTATTGTTCTGTTCTACATAAACTGTGAGTTAAACGTATTCGTCTTTCGACAATATTTGTTTGTTGGGCCTGGATTACGTTGCCTGGAAACCTATTCTTCTGCTATTCACACACTTCTGCGAACTTAGACGTGAATGCCGGGCAGATACACGATGATTCGCGGAAATGGCGAGCCTCAGACCGTCGCTGGACGTCACGACTCCAGGTAATTCCATGTTTCAAGATTATTGTTTGCTAATCACCACCACGAGCAGAATCGAGGATGTAACGGTCGACATTATGCCCCACACAACTCCTCGTACTTTATATTGTTGATTTGTGATATATGTACGTAATATGGACGTCTTAGAACTATTTAATGCTGTCTTGTCTGTATATGAATCGGTTACTGTAAAAAGGCAGCTAGTCCGAAATTTAAAAGTTTTCGTTTCTTGACGACTACGGCTCCGAATGGATCAGTGCATTGTTTCCCTCTATAAGAAAACCTGTTTGGGTGATAACAAGTTTTGCGTTGTACAAATGAAGGTGGATTTTTTTTCGACTACAGTTCCTGGTGGCCAACAATCTGTAAAAGGACATGTCTGAGTGATTATTTGTATGGTAAAGTCTTTCCCAGACACTTGCAAGGGATTCTCATTGTTTCAAAATACCATGAGATGGCCTTCTCGGCTGAAAATCCACGTAGTGTTACGTGGAACATGAATATTGCTGGTTTGATGGTGGACAAAAATGGCTCTGAGCACTATGGGACTTAACATCTGTGGTCATCAGTGCCATAGAACTTAGAACTACTTAAACCTAACTAACCTAAGGACATCACACACATCCATGCCCGGGGTCTAGTGCAGCAGGGGATACAACCCGTCGGCTTTGAACAATGACGTCATTCCTTAGTCATAGATCGTAATGTCTTCACTTCGAGGCATAGATAATAAAGCAGTTCTGTGTTCTAATAAGCACTATCATTAAAATAATTGAATGTTAATCTAAAAGCGATCGCTTGATATTCGGTACATCATTAAACGTGTGATTTAATTAACTTAATTGTTTGTTTTTTATTCGGCCGGTACTTAATATTTTTCGTAATGATATTGAGGTAATGTGGATTGTGTTTTTTGGCTTTTTTAAAAAAAAATCTCACGAGATAGAATAAACTGATCCTACTTTATTCAGCAATCAATAAAAAAACTAAACTAAAACATAACAGCTTTTGCTGTTATCTTTCCATTTCGTTTTTTTACTGATTGCTTAATAAAGTAGGATCAGTTTATTCTATCTCGTGAGATTTTTTTTTTAAGCCAAAAAACACTTATCAGCTACTGAAGGCAGCTACAACACTACGAAGAATCGCTTCTCGGCTTCTGACAAGATATTGCTTAATAAAGTAGGATCAGTTTATTCTATCTCGTGAGATTTTTTTTAAAAGCCAAAAAACACTATTGCTTAATAAAGTAGGATCAGTTTAGTCTATCTCGTGAGATTTTTTTTTAAAAGCCAAAAAACACTTATTAGCTACTGAAGGGAGCTACAACACTAAGAAGAATCGCCTCTCGGCTTTTGACAAGATCAATGTTTATCTCTCTCGCATTCCTTTGTTTCTCAACATTCTCCTCAGCTCTTTCATCTTTGTAATACATGGTCTCTGGCGACTTGTGACGTCATTGTTCAAAGCCGACGGGTTGTATCCCCTGCTGCACTAGACCCCATGCCCGAGGCAAGATTCGAACCTGCGACCGTAGCGGTCACGCGGTTCCAAACTGAAGCGGCTAGAACCGCACAGCCACAGCGGCCGGCGATGGTGGACACTTTTAGGCTGAGAAAACTTAGTGTAGCCTTTAGAACTCCCTTCAAAGAAAGCCTACGCATCTATATTGCATTTGAATAACAACATTTAGATAACATCAAGAGCCGGGCGCGGTGGTCTCGCGGTTCTAGGCGCGCAGTCCGGAATCACGCGACTGCTGCGGTCGCAGGTTCGAATCCTGCCTCGGGCATGGATGTGTGTGATGTCCTTAGGTTTGTTAGGTATAAGTAGTTCTAAGTTCTAGGGGACTGATGACCACAGCTGTTAAGTCCCATAGTGCTCAGAGCCAGCCCATAACATCAAGAAACCTTTGATCCGAATACGTAAAGCCAAGATGCAGTTTTGAAATTAACTCACAGCATGGGTGACAACATTATCTCGTGATGTAGATGAAGATAACTGAATAATGCAACCATGCAAAACGTCAGCTGTCATTCAGAGATATCTAAGAAACATTGTTAATTACATAAAAGACGCTTGTATGTACAGCTCTATTTTAAAACAAGTAACTTAACCCTGAAATTAATTTGAAAAGCCGGCCTGTGTCGCCGTGCGGTTCTAGGGGCTTCAGTCTGGAACCGTGTGACCGCTACGGTCGCAGGTTCGAATACTGCCTCGGGCATGGATGTGTGTTGTCCTTAGGTTGGTTAGGTTTAAGTAGTTCTAAGTTCTATGGGACTGGTGACCACAGATGTTAAGTCCCATAGTGCTCAGAGTCATTTCAACCATTTAATTTGAAAATCCAGTGTACTGCAGAAAGCGAATATTACCAACACCAGCAATGTCGTCGCCTCCTTCTCTTTAAGTCTTACTTGACTTTCACATATAAGTAATAAGCAAGTATACAGACATCAAGAAACCAGAAATGCATATCACTAGATAAACTGCGTTAAGCCGGTTTTATTCAGTTTTTTGTCTCAGCTGTGAAAGTTTTGTAGGAAGCGAATCATATGTAGCTGTGGCACAACACAGACACCAGAATTGTCCGACTTCATTATATTGTTGATAACTACTTTAAACCCGTTCTGGTTCACTTGTTTTCAACGTAACGATTTTATCTCGGTCAGGAATTTAAAAGCCGCTGTAACGTTAAGTGCATAAGGTTGTGCAGCTCATAAGGAAGATCGCCATCTGATTCAGACAAGGTCGCATCTTCTTCATTTGCAAAAAGAATCTAACTAGAACACTGTCACGAAATTTAAAACGTTTAGGTAGCATAATCGGAAATTATTTAATGAAAGAGTGTTCATGCCCACGTTTGTCTCGAGTCTGCCGTTATAGGGTAACATTCTTTATAGCGCTACCTGGAATTCTGATGGCGAACATATTACACATTCCAACTTGCACACTTTGCATATCCCTTACCAAACGTAGCACGTGCGTTCGCCAAGACTTTGCTCTGATTGTCTTTTCAAAGTTCTTTCGTAACCCGTGAGAGCAATAGAATATCAAATGCATAATGTCTTTGAGAAGTTTTAACACTGCAGCGCGTCAGCATTCGAGAATAATTTAATGATTATAAAGAATCCGCCTTGACTGCAAGTAGAAACCAGATGTTGACCTAGGTTTCGGCGCGGATAACCACGCCTTCTTCGGAACAAACTAAAACTACAAACTGCCTAGTGATAGTATTTGATGACTACGCTAGGATAAGCGTGTAAAGTTACTATATTAAACTCTAAGTGCTATTGACCAAAAAATGGTCAAATTAGTATGACAGGCTTAATGTAATTGCGTGAAAGGACGTACAACGTCACTTTCACCGCCCTTAATATCTAATGACCGACAGAGGCCATTTTGAATAGTGCTCTCGGATATGTACCAAAATAGTGTAAAAAGAACCTAAAGCTGAACTAGTTCCTTAAAATCAGGTACTTGAACCATGAAGCTTAATCAAGTGAGGCCTGTGAACGCATATAGCGTGGAATGCTATCACCGACCCCAAGTAATTGAAAAATGGGTTATTCATCCCCCATATTTCTAGCATGCTTCCAGCTGATGGTATTTAGACTGTCCTGCGTGCATGCGTTTCGACCATCCGTGGAATTTGCGATCCCACATATATAGTTTCAGCCTATCCGCGTTCTATAATTCTATAAAATCGTCCTCGACCTAGGACATTATACATCACAAGCATTAACTTCCTGCGCCTTTGACCCGGTCTTCGGATCACTTTCGTAACACACTTTATGCCAGTCACATGGAAGACGACGATTTCTCAATTTGCGCATGCGCGTTCCTTTCTGACATTCTGACAGCATAGCTGCCGGCGCTACATCTGTTTACGTGTGAGCCCGCGGTCCACCGAATGTTGGATGAGGTGAGGAAGCACGCTTCCGACGTTTGAGCTAAGTACAGCTATTGACATGGTACACACGTACCGTTTATTTTACATTTTGTGCGAGTCTTTTGCACTTTTGAGCGTTGTGTATTAATGTTGGACCATGCCTCTTTAGGCAGTTTGTAGTTTTACTTTAAACCTAGGTCAACATCCGGTTTCTATTTGCAATCGGGGCGGATTCTTTATAATCAACGTAATGTCTTTCGTAGGCATATTCTTCTCAAAACAATTTATGTAATAGCCCTGCACAGACAAAGGATGCAAATGGTTTCTTCCCTCTGTTGTGTTAATTTCAAGCGGTAGACACAATATGATATAAATCTTAAGTCTTTGCAGAATTCAGCGTCTCTCAATCTTTGTAATGGATCTGCAAGATGTTAAGACTTAAACTTGCACAATATTATGGCTGACACTATCACCTTAATAATCTGTATAGAAGTAGTGCACTCTGTCTCCAATTGCTAGCAGCAAGTCTGATAAGAACAGTCCAAATATTAAGCAGTTGGCTGAAAATTTATGCAGACGTGATTACGAGTTATACAAATAACAATATCAAGACATATCAGAGATATTTTACCGATTTTATCCGTTATGAACGTGAAACACTGCGATAGGGATGAATAAAGGTTTATTAGAAATGACTGCCACAAGGCGACTTTATAGAAATAATTACTGTAATTTTTATAGCAAACTGGGGACAAATGGTTTTGTGGGTATCTTTTTGTTTATGTACTGTTGTTCCGTGTATTATAGTCTCATGCATCAACAGTGAGATCAGTTTTTTATAGGATCTGATCATGGTCACTGGTCATAAATATAAAAATTGGAAGCAGTATTGACTGTCGCTATGTAAGCGGTTAACTTGGTATCTTATGTACCTGTGCCTTCCTGTTAGTTGCGAAATGGTGAATATTCAGTCAGTCGGTGTTTCATACAACACATACTAATCGCTGTTCCTCTGTAAATAACGACTATTGATGTAGAAATGTTAGCTACTTTGCATCTGACACCGGCAGGGGCATCCCTTGAGATACAAATTATGTCACCAAAGGAAGTTGTATATTTTTTAACGCACCGTTTTGTAACAGCACAACTGTGGTTTCGACCATTCAAACACAATATTTGTAATTTTATCATCTTCCAACCCGTAGCTTGTCAGATGGAAAATGTTAGTGACGAAACGGCGTGCATTGATTAGTGTGTGTATGTGTAAGGTAGTACCATGATGTTTCCATGCGTAGTGACATATGCACATATCGTAATGGCGCCATGTATAGTAAAAATGGTTTTTTTCTAATTTTGACCATGGATAGTGTCCATAAATGTACACCTAATACATCCCTCCTACCGTTTCCAAATAAATATTTCGAATAGTCTTGATTTTATAGTTTTATTATTAAATATTTGTTGCTGACAGTACCTCGTAACCTCAGTGGCTGCATTCATAAGCCTCGTTTACATCGGAGCAAATGGAAGCGAACACAAGCGCATGTGCATTCGCAGGCATCCGCTTGTACCTACGAACAAGCGTATTCACTGGAGAGAATGGAGGACAGTACGAGATGATGATCATAGCGTGCCCGTCCTACGATCGCTGCGTTATTTTTATTTCTTTCTTTATTTATTGACGTATTGCCGAGTCAACTCACGGTGCCAGCTTTGGCACCAACAGTGTTCGTTCAATCTGTGGATCGATGAAATGGAACTGGAACCAACGTCCGCCCCAGTATGGGTAGGCACGGTTGCTTGTCGGTATTTCGAACAAACATCAAAGAATGTTGGCCCAGTATCGATACGCCGACCACACATTGGCGCCAACGCCGTTTGTTTTCTATTTTTTCCGTTTCGAAACCGAGTTTGTTTGTTCGTTCGTTCGTTCGTCGTCGTCCTATTTATTTCCAAGTAGAATTTTTTCGAAATGTCTCAGGAACCGCAAATACACCGGCCGCGATCTGTGTGTCGGACATTTACGTTGGCTCTATACGAATTCAACGGAATGTTGGCTCCAATTTGTGGACGCTGTCCCATAAATAATGGTCAATATTGGTGTCTGCATTGGCAACGAGAGCTAAAAGCACCACATAGGATCATCTTACATAACATAGCCACGAAGCATAGAATATGGCGTAGGAAAGGAAGTATGTATAGGTGTCTGAATTTATACGAAAGCATAAAGGGCGTGGAAACAGTGCATGTAACAGTGAATATAAGCTCCAGCCTTTTTTTAGCATTACTGAAAACTTTGCTCATATGCCAGTTGATGCATTTCGCTGGCTCCACATTACAATGGAAGGGGAAATTAGCATTATAACACTGATTACCGACGAGCAACATATCCCGAAAAAAGACTAGTATTTACGCTCCGGTTATTAGACATTTACTTGTTGGAGACACTTACTTTAGTAATTGGTTCGCATTTCAATAGTTACTATATCTAAGATAGTTCTAGATATCTGCAGTGACAAATGCAAAGAACTTCAAGAATTTTATCAAAGTAGCCTACACTAAGGAAGATCATTTCAGTAAAGTATGGTTTTGAACTGGGAAATTTAGATAAAACCTGTCACAGGCTGCTTGATAAAACTGCTATACAGTGGATTAGAGGGGAGATACTGATCGCGAAAAGAAATTTTTAAACATTCGGTTTTTACATCAAAAAACGCGAAAATAGCAGTGACACCTCAAAGATTAATTAAATATAACCAACAAGAATGTAAGTACGGAGGATAATAGTCTTGTGTATATTTTTCATTGTAATCGGCATAATAGATTCGTATTCGTATGTGTTTACTTTTCAAGGAAATTCATTGTGCTCTTCCTTTTCAGTAAAGTACATACGAAGTCTGGTCCCTTCAATCCCACAAACCAACCAACCAAAGTACATACAAAGTTTGTGCTTATTCACCCCGTTCCCGCCTGATGAGTTTATCTTCTCTTCCAGGTTCCCAGCTTAACTTTTGAAAGCTTCAGCTATTTTGTACCAGTCACATTTCATTTTGTTCGGAATTGCATGCAGTCCATCGCTTGCATCCAGTGGCGGACACAGAAATTCCTCAAGGAGGGGGCGCTAAAAATATCTTGAGCTACCTTTACTTTTAGCGTAATAACAAATAATCAAGTCACATCCAAAGTTTAAGAAAGTTTTATTTAAACAGATTATACACATGTACAACACAAATACCATCTTATGATATGAAAAAGTTACAGTTGTGGTTGTCTTCCTTAAATGATGAATTCTATGCGCCGATTCTTCGTGGAAAATTGGTTAATTACACATTCTACGTGTAAGACAGAAACGTATAAAATACGATGACCCGGTCGCGCATGCTACATAGGAAAGTACAACTACTCGATCCAGTCGAGTCTACTGACGAAAGAAACGAACGAAGAGCGTGCGGGCTGACTGGCGGGGGCGGTGCGGGTGGCAGTGCTGGCAACCCCGCAACGGAGGGGTGCGCGCCCCCCATATCTAACCACCACTGCTTGTATCCGACAAGCGTATCTGACAGGGTGATTCAAAATGCCTGTTACACAGTTATAGGTGTTGTAGAGGGTAATCAGCACAGCAATATTTGGTTATAAACTCATAACCAGAAATAGGGTGATTGTAAGATAAACTACTTTCAACGACGGAAGGCAGTATACAGTGACGACGATCGGTATCTCGTGTCACGTGATGTCTTGTGTAGCGTGATGTCAGATGTACTCAATGAACAATCCAATACATTGGAGTGCAAGTACATCAGTTGCCCCTGAGTGATTGAGAAAGATGATACACAAACACACACGAGCAAGATGACTCGGTCTGGCCTGTCACGGCCACAAGCGCTCACGAGCGACACAACGTGCTCTGACCCGTCTTGGGCAAACCACTCACGAGCGAGAAACTCGGTCTGGCCCATCTCAGCCACAAGTGATAACGAGCAAAAAGACTTGGTCTGGCCCGTCTCCGCCGCAAGTGCTGACGACCAAGACGACTCGGTCTGGCCCATTTCGGATACAAGACGACTCTGTCTGGATTGCCTCGGCTGCAAGCGCTCACGAGTGAGATGACGTGGTCAGGTTTGTCACGGTCACAGCTCTCACAAGCAAGACAACTCAGTCTGGCCCGTCTCAAGCCCAAACACTCATGCATGAGATGACTCGGTCTAACCCATCTTGGGCACAAGTGCTGATGAGTGAGATGACTGGTTCTGGCCCGTCTCGGCCACAAGCGAGACAACTGGCTCTGGCCCATCTTGGGTACAAGCACTCACGAGGAGACGACTCGGCCACGAGCGCTCACGAGCGAGACAACTCGGTCTGGCCCGTCTCAGACACAAGCACTCATGAGCGAGACGACTCAGTCTGGCCCATCCCTGCCACAAGCGCTCATGGGCGAGATGACAGTCTGGCCCATCTCGGCCAGAAGCGCTCAAGAGCAAGAGACTCAGTCTGGCCCGTCTTGGGAACAAGCACTCTCAAGTGAGAGGACTCGTTCTGGCCTGTCTTGGCCACAAGCACTCACGAGCGAGACACTTGGGTCTGGCCTATCTCAGGCGCAGCCGCTCACGAGCGAGATGACTCGGTCTCTCACGCCTCAGCCACCAGCGCTCACGAGCGACAGACTCGGTCTGGCCTGTCGTGGCCACAAGTGATCATGGGCGAAATGACTCGGTCTGGCCCGTCTCGGCTACAAGCGCTCACGAGCGAGAGACTCAGTCTGGCCCATCTCGGCCACAAGCATTCATGAGCGAGAGACTCGATCTGGCTCGTCTCTGACACAAGCGCTCATGAGTGAGACGACTTTTTCTGGCCTGTCTCGGTCACAAGCACTCACTAGCGAGACAACTTGGTATAGCCTGTCTCACAAACAAGCGCCCATGAGCGAGACGACTCGTCTGGCCCATCTCAGCCACAAGCACTCACAGGTGAGACGACTAGGTCATACTCACAACAGAAGGGAAATTGTCCAAGTGTGGTAATCAAAGGCATGCAATGAAAACTGCGTGTACAATATAACGCATTTGAGAATCATTACTGCACATTCGTATTATTTTGATGTCTGCGTTTTCACGCAGTGTTGTTTAGGAAAATCCTTCAAGCAGGAAATAGTCACATGATTTGTCTGTTGAGCAAGTGCCAATAAATAAAACTTTTTCGCACTATAAACTCAATTTATTAAGTCATTTCGTTGGGGAAATAACACTCTTTATACATAAATGAAAAATTAGTGTAAAATTACTAGTGTAATTGCTGATCAATGGAATCAGTTAATGAAGTAGAGGCTGAAGATAACATAACATGGTACGTGACATCTATGTGTATTCAATGCAAAAATCTGTTGGTAACAGAAACTACTGAATATAAACCTGCATACCGCATTTATATTATACAAGTGGAGGCTATTTTATCTGTGTTCCATCTCGTATGATATTATTGTCTTCATAAAACAATTTCCTTGTGCTTCTTATTGTTATAAATTACCATAATGTCACTGACACATTCTTGATCGAACAGCAGCGCTTCTCTGATACAATTAAGGATGCCCTGCTAACGTTTCTTTTGCTTGCAGCACTACTAGCGGGAATGTAGAGGGTTTTTTCGCCATTTGAAAGAGCTTAGGGAAGGCCCAGGTATTTTCCTTCGACCACTACACAACGTTCGAAAAGTATAACCTGGGATGCCCACGTTCAGATATTTCTCAAGTTCATCTTGGCATTTAGAAGTTGATGAACACGAGCCTCGGAACTTCTTTACTGGAAGTGGAATGGGATCTTCTTTCTATTCTTTCACGACTATACAGTTTAGCTTCTGACGAATAATTTGATAAATATTTTCTTTCTTTCTTCAGTCAGTACTGAGAGTTCCTTGAAATATGGATGAAGCTGCAACCATGTAATCAGAATCCTGTAGTTCGTTAACGCCTTTCTCTTTTAGGTAGCTTTCTGCACCTCCTTTCAGCGATTTAACTCCTGCGTTGCCCCTTCACTTTGGCAAGTATCTAGTAAAATAAATGCCCACGGCACCACAAAAGGCAGGGTCAGTTTTATTTCACCATCCAGGTTATTTGAGATCCCTTTAAAAGGTTAAAGGAATTTAATTACGTCTTCCATTATATCGGGTTAATACGAAGATATTTCCTGCCGTTTCCAACAGCAAATTAGCAGTTTCATTTTTTGTGAATGAAACGAATCCAAAATCATGTACACTACTGGCCATTAAAATTGCTACGCCACAAAGATGACGTTCTACAGACGCGAAATTTAACCGACAGGAAGAAGATGCTGTGATATTCAAATGATTAGCTTTTCAGAGCATTCACACAAGGTTGGCGCCGGTGGCGACACCTACAACGTGCTGACATTAGGAAAGTTTCCAACAGATTTGTCATACACAGACAGCAGTTGACCGGCGTTGCCTGGTGAAATGTTGTTGTGATGCATCGTGTAAGGAGGAGAAATGCGTAGCATCACGTTTCCGACTTTGTTAAAGGTCGGATTGTAACCTATCGCGATTGCGGTTTATCGTATCGCGACATTGCTGCTCGCGTTGGTCGAGATCCAATGACTGTTAGCAAAATATGGAGTCGTTAGGTTCAGGAGGGTAATACGGAACGCCGAGCTGGATCCCAACGGCCTCGTATCACTAGCAGTCGAGATGACAGGCATCTTATCCGCATGGCTGTAACGGATCGTGTAGCCACGTCTCGATCCCTGAGTCAACAGATGGGGACGTTTGCAAGACAAAAACCATCTCACGAACAGTTCGACGACGTTTGCTGCAGCATGGACTGTCAGCTCGGAGACCATGGCTGCGGTTACCCTTGACGCTGCATCACATACAGGAGCGCCTGCGATGGTGTACTCAACGACGAACCTGGGTGCACGAATGGCGAAACGTCATTTTTTCGGATGAATCCAGGTTCTGTTTACAGCATCATGATGGTCGCATCCGTGTTTGGCGACATTGCGATGAACGCACATTGGAAGTGCGTAATCGTCATCGCCATGCTGGCGTATCACCCGGCGTGATGGGATGGGGTGCCAATTTGTACACGTCTCGATCACCTCTTGTTCGCATTGACGGCACTTTGAACAGTGGACGTTACATTTCAGATGTGTTACGGCTCGTCGCTCTACCCTTCATTCGATCCCTGCGAAACCCTACATTTCAGCAGGATAATGCACGACTACATGTTGCAGGTCCTGTGCGGGCCTTTCTCGATGCAGAAAATGTTCGACTGCTGCTCTGGCCAGCACATTCTCCACATCTCTCACCAATTGAAAACGTCTGGTCAATGGTGGCCGAGCAACTGGCTCGTCGCAATACTGCAGTCACTACTCTTGATGAGCTGTGGTATCGTGTTGAAGCTGCATGGGCAGCTGTACCAGTACACGCTATCCAAGCTCTGTTTGACTCAATGCCCAGGCGTATCAAGGCCGTTATTACGGCCAGAGGTGGTTATTCTGGGTACTGATTTCTCAGGATCTATTCACCCAAATTGCGTGAAAATGTAATCACATGTCAGTTCTAGTATAATGTATTTGTCCAATGAATACTCGTTTATCATCTGCATTTCTTCTTGGTGTAGCAATTTCAATGGCCAGTAGTGTAGATGCTATTCCATCTCGTTCCAACTTCGTGATGTAACGTTGTTTATAAATTTTACTGCGCATGGCAGACGTTTGCGAAGAGCCTTCTTTATGTTGGGCCCTTGATCCGTCACAAATGTCACTTTGTTTAGTTCCAGAGAAGCTCTATCTATTTGAGAGAATTTTCCATGTAACACTGCAAGAATATTTTCACTCGTTTTTGTAACGTCGGGAAATTTCATTGTCAGAAGAACATTGTGCCTCAGTTCAAATCTGAGCTCAGAGTCTACAGTAATACTAAATGTGACAGTCAGATAATGTATTTTGCAATAATTGTCCGTCCAAAGATCACAAGTCACAGAAAACTCGTCCTGGTCAATAGCTTTCTTTACTTAGGCAATATCTTGTACATATCACGAGACGGTTCTCGGAGAAGGCAAGATTTCTTGAGCTCTCACTGTCCCGTACCTGACACCAACATCGATTAGTACTTGTGAAAGACTAATAATGTTGAACAGCCTTAGATCCAACAAACGTATTTCCACACACTTGCCCCTAGTCATTTCTTTATCGCTGTTCTAAACTGTTGTAGGTATCGAATGTGTGGTGCTTTTGCACGTATGTCTTTTCATGCTCGTGGCGCTTCCCTTGTATACGAGTGATGCTTTGCCTGCCTTTCTTCGGCACTGAACGTAAACCGTATGATCACAAATATGCCTTCCAGCAACTATCTGGATTTAAAAATAGAAGTAATAAACATCTGTTCTTAGAATGAAATTTTCACTCTGCAGGGGTGTGCGCTGATTTGAAACTTCGTGGCAGATTAAAACTGTGCGCCGGACCGCGACTCGAACTCCCGACCTTTGTCTTTCTCGGGGATCGTGTTCAGCCGACTGAGCTACACAAGCACGACTCTTGACTCATCCTCACAGCTTTAATTCTGCCAGTACTTCTTCTCCTACCTTCCAAACTTCACAGAACCTCTCCTCCGATCCTTGCAGAACTGGCATACTTAACATCTGTTCTGTCGAATTCAGCTTCGCTTTTTTTCTCGATCCCTTTAACATAATCAAGCAATTTTTTCGGAAACTATGTTGTTTTTGTTGTGGTCTTCAGTCCTGAGACTGGTTTGATGCAGCTCTCCATGCTACTCTATCCTGTGCAAGCTTCATCATCTCCCAGTACCTACTGCAACCTACATCCTTCTGTATCTGTTTAGTGTATTCGTCTCTTGGTCTCCCTCTACGATTTTTACCCTCCACACTGCCCTCCAATACTAAATTGGTGATCCCGTGATGCCTCAGAACATGTCCTACCAACCGATCCCTTCTTCTAGTCAAGTTGTGCCACAAACTCCTCCCCAATCCTATTCAATACCTCCTCATTAGTTATATGATCTACCCAGCTAATCTTCAGCATTCTTCTGTAGAACCACACTTCGAAAGCTTCTATTCTCTTCTTGTCCAAACTAGTTGTCGTCCATGTTTCACTTCCATACATGGCTACACTCCATACTAATACTTTCAGAAACGACTTCCTGACACTTAAATCTGTACTCGATGTTAACAAATTCCTCTTCTTCAGAAAGGCTTTCCTTGCCATTGCCAGTCTTTTATACCCTCTCTAGCTCGACCATCATCAGTTATTTTGCCCCCCAAATAGCAAAACTCCTTTACTACTTTAAGTGTCTCATTTCATAATCTAGTACCTCAGCATCACCCGATTTTATTCGACTACATTACATTATCCTCGTTTTGCTTTTGTTGATGTTCATCTTATACCCTCCTTTCAAGACACTGTCCATTCCGTTCAACTGCTCTTCCAAGTCCTTTGCCGTCTCTGACAGAATTACAATGTCATCGGCGAATCTTAAAGTTTTTATTTCATCTCCATGGATTTTAATACCTACTCCGAATTTTTCTTTTGTTTCCTTCACTGCTTGCTCAATATATAGATTGAATAACATTGGGGAGAGGCAACAACCCTGTCTCACTCCCAAGGCAACAAAAAGTAAAGCGTAAAATATTATGATTATTATTCCCACAACATCACAAGTTGAAATCTAGTGGACAGTCCCTTCCCCTTCAGTACACTATAAATATCATTCAAATCTCTATGTAGTAGAAGGAACACATTCTCTACTTCCGTTCGCAAAAGTATTGTCGATTTTATTTTATTTTTATCAGCCAACTTCGTTCGGGACTGAGCTTTTCAACTTTATGTGGAACTGAGTTATCTTAAATTGGACTATGGGCGAAAGAAATGCATCTGTTTTATAGTTTGTAATGTGCACGTAAGCCTACAACGTTCTGGCTATTTGGGGTTGATCATGTTTTCTACAGCTTTCTATTAAATGTAAATAAACTTGGCATCAGACTATTAAAACAACGGGTTCTAAATTATGACGTGTTATCGTGTTAAAAACACACCAGATAAAGAACAAAACGTTACACTAAACGCTAAAACATTATTACCCCAGTAGAGCAGAAGGCACTTAAGAAATTTAGGCTTAATAGCTAGAGACTCTTTGATAAACTTTCAGTCAGTGGAGCTGAAGGCTCTTCGCAAAACTGCGCAAACAGTGAAGTGCGTCACTAATTAATTCAACTTATGTGATGACATAATTTAAATCATGCATCCAAAATATCTGGTAGACACTCATTTATTTCTCTATTAAATACAGACATTACCTTTCTTATGAAGTCTTAAACAGACGAAGCAAACACCAGAACTACGAGATGAAATTAAATTTAGTTTTACTAGCTTTTTCGGTCAGCAAGTGGAAGCTGTTAGCAGCATGGAATACAAAAGTCTTAAGTCATCGTGGCATTCTTAGTTCACTTACTCGCAAAGCATATCTGTTAGGAGCGCGCAAAGTCTGCATTTGTAATAACATTCGCAAATAAACTGAACGTTTTAGCAATATACTACAAGCCTTAACCAGCCACTGTTCAGAAAGTAAAAGGACACGAAAGTAAATCTTGCGCACTCTTGTTTGACGTGGCTGTAAGAGAAAAACTCCAGGAAAAGCGGATAACATTGTAGTGGGCACCTCGTTCATCTAAAATGAAATGATACAAATTGACTATAAAATTGAACTAGTACCTAGAACTTATCCCAGCAGGAAGTATCCCTGCTTTCGTCATCATATCTCCGTAAGAAACGGCACTGGAGTGTCTGCGAGTCCCAAGAGTGCAGTGGAAACTCGTAGCAGGCGAACAGCAGCACCGTATCCAACGCTCTCTTCAGCAGCTGGGACGACGGTTCTCCGGTTACCTTTATGTAGGTTCCTGGACATGTCGGTATCCCCTGGGAACGAAGCTGTAGATGCCGCGGCCAAGGCTGCGGTCCTCCAGCCTCGGACAGCTTCTTGTTGTGTGCCTTCATCTGATTTTAGCAGGGTCATTTGTCAGCGCATTTTATTGCTGTGGCATGCCGATTGGGCTACACTTACTGACAACAAACTTCGGGCCTTGAAACCTCTTCCCACGGCTTGGACGACCTCTTCACGCCCTTCTCGGCGGGAGGAGGTCGTTTTGGCCCGGTTACGAATTCTCGATGTACTCCTTAATCCTATATAGTAAGGATCCCAGACCGCATAGCAGTACTACACAAGAGGACTGACAAGCGTAATGTAATCAGTCTCTTTAGTAGCTCTGTCACATCTACTGTGTGTTCTGCCAATAATACGCAGTATTTGGTTCGCCTTATCCACAACGTTTTCTTTGTGTTCTTTCCAATTTAAGTTCTTTGTAATTGTAATTCGAAGATATTTAGTTGAATTTACGGCCTATAGAGTTGACTGATTTATCGTGTAACCGAAGTTTAAGGTATTCTTTTTAGCACCCATGTGGATGACCTCACACTTTTCATTATGTTAAGTGCCAATTTTCTCTCCATACACATATCTAATCTAAGACATTTTACAGTTGGTTTTGATCTTCTGATGACTTTACTAGACGATAGCACTATCTGCAAACAACCTAAGACGGTTGCTCAGATTGTCTCCTAAACCGTTTATAAAGAGAATAACAGCAGAGGGCCGATGACGCTATCTTGAGGAACGCAAGAAATAATTTGTTTTACTCGGTGACTTTCCGTCAGTTATCACGAACTGTGGCCTCTCTGGCAGGAAATCACGAATACAGTCACATAACTGGGACGATATTCCATAAGCACGCAATTTGATTTCAAGCCGCTTGTGAGGTAAGGTGTCAAAAAGTTTCTGGAAATCTAGAAGTACGGAATCAATTTGAAATATCTTGTCGAAAGCACTCAACACTTCATGAGAGTAAAAAGATGGTTGTGTTTCACAAGAATGGTGTTTTCTATATCCGTACTGACTTTGTGTCAATAGGCCGTTCTGTTGGAGATAATTCATAATGTTCGAGCTATTGCAAAATCCTGCAGCATATCGACATTAATGATGTGAGCCTATAATTTAGTGTATCACTCCTATTGCCTTTCTTGATTATTGGTGTGACCTGTGCAACTATCTAGCCTTCGGGCACGGATCATTTGTCGAGCGAGCGGTTGTAGGTGATTGTTAAGTACGGAGCTATTGCAACAGCATACTCAGAAAGGAACCTCACTGGTATACAGTCTGGACTGGAAGGAAATTGGAAATTTGTGGTAAGGTCTTATGTGACCAAACTGCTGAGGTCATCGGTCCCTAAGCTTACACACTACTTAATGTAACTTAAACTACCTTACGCTATTGACAACACACACACACACACACACACACACACACACACACACACACACATGCCCGAGTGGACCGGAAGACTTGTTTTTATTAAGTGATGTAAGTTGCGTCACTACTCCTAGGATATCTACTTCTAAGTTGCTCACCTTGGCAGCTGTTCTTCATTCGAATCCCGTAATATTTACTTCGTCTTCTTAGGTGAAGGAATTTCGGTGGGCTGTGTTTAGTAATTCTGCTTTAGCAGCTCTGTCACAGAAAGTATTTCGATTGCTGTCGCGCACAAGAAGGTTTCGATTGTGTTTTTCCTCTAGCAACTTTTACATACGACGAAAATCTCTAAGGATTTCCTGCCAGGTTTCGAGATAAAGTTGCGTTGTGGAAGCTATTATAAGCATCTCGCATTGAAGTCCGCTCTGAATTTCGAGCTTCTGTAAAAGATGGCCAATTTTGGGGATTCTGCATTCGTTTAAATTTGGCATTCTTTTTTCGTTGTTTCTGCAACAGTGTTCTGATCTTTTCTGTGTACCATGGGCGATCAGTTCCGTCGTACGTTAATGTATTTGTCGTAAGTCTCTCAATTGCTGTCGATACTATTTCTCTGAATTCAAGCCACATGTGGTCTATACTATGTTGTTAATTGGGAAGCAGTGGAGATAGTCTCTCAGAGAGGCTTCAAGGGAATTTTTATCTGCTTTTTTGAATAGCTGTATTTTTCGTTTATTTTTGGAGGATTTTGGGGTTACAATACCCAATATCGCCATGACAACCCTGTGTTCACTAATCCCTGTATCCGTTTCGATGCTCGTTATTGTAAGACGTTATCTTACTGGTTGGCACTCACTAGAATTAGTAATCTGCAAATCCATCTTTCGCAACACCGAAATACACAGAGCTCAAAGTTTCCTTGTCGGAAACGCTCTGCAGATAGTCACTGTTCTTCCAGATTTAGACTCCTACAGAAAGTCTCTTTTCTTCCAGATTTAAACTTATACGCTTCTTCGTTTCACTTCCAGATCTCGTCTTCAAAATTCCAGCTCGTCTGGGACGAGGGGCTCTCTTCTGGATCACTTAACTTACATGCAGGCAGAGACGAGTTGTTCGTACTGATCGTAAGTCAATCACTGATTTCGCAGCCACTCCAGACACAACTCGCAAATTCTAAGCATGATGAGACGCAGTCACGGCAGCGAAGTGAAGTGTGAGGAAAGACAAAAAAGTTTTCGTAAGAGTGTTCAATAATTCAAACCATAATTTCGAAGATTTATTTGCAGGTAGAAGTTCAACATCGTTTCAACTCCGGCGGTAGATACGTACATCTTTCCATAGTATTTTCTATCTTAATGTCCTAATCTACGGCATCACAGTACGACCTCTGCAGGTTTCCCTGAGGTACGCTTTAGTTTTGAATTATCATTCCAGGTCCTTTGTTCAAGTTTGCCAGGTCATTAGTTTATTGTTTTCAGTTATTATTAAATTCGTTCCTTGTGAAATTTGTTTATTTACGAGTAATAAACTGAGCTCACTGGGACATAATTTGATTTAGCAGTCTGATGCATTTCTTAATAATCAATTTCGTGAGTAATTATTTACTTGTATCATATATTACAGGCTCAAATTAAACTCTTTAATTAAAGTATCCAATTAAAGAACTCCACCCACTCGATACACACGGCTAAGTTTACAATACGAACACCCGAAATTGATCACATTGGTGCTAAATGAGACATTTTATGCAGGTAAATCTCTACAACAAAAGTGTAAGAACCTTAGGACTAGTTTTAGTGGGGAATTAAAATATAGAGCCGGTGCTAAAAGTGGATTTGCAGCTTCCCGTAAACGCCCGTGTATATATTTCGAATAGTTACTGTTTCTTAAAGAAACTGTAGTAAACAATACAGCTAAAGCTAGCCTGGATGAAACAGGCGTTGCTGAAAGCAGCGATGGGAGCAGAATACCAATTCGTTCATCTTTTACCAAAAAGAAGCAGAAAGCTATCGAAGACAGTCTTATTGATGTACTAAAGCAGAGTGTCGTAGTGAGGGACGAGCATAGAAGGAACTAAGAATCTGACTTGGATCGACTATTTCTGCTTTCGTTACTAGAAGATATTAAACAGATTCCAGAACATCGTGGGCTTACTACAAATACGGAGGTAACTGACGTCAAAAAAGGGCTCAGATGCTTCCACTGGGAGCTCATCACCAAAGCTATTCTATTTACCTGTCAATAACATCAGTCACTGCGTGATACCGCAGTAGATATGAACTAGAAGCCTAGATGATGATGATGATGATGATGATGACGATGACGATGTTTGGCTTGCAGGGCACTGTGTAGAGTTATGACTAAAAATAGGAGAAGAACATCGGGTTCCCGTAGGAGTTCAGAAGTTGTTTGCGCATCCACGCTGAAGCTTTGTCATCAGACGTCTCGCCTGTCTAATTCTAGATATGAGTGGTGTCTGACATGTCCGTGCTACAAACATATACTGATTTGAAGCTGACCGTCTCTTCATTGCGCATTCACGAGTCCATCTTACATCCGTGTCAAAATTTATACCACGTGGTTCATTCTGGTGTAAACGTGTGAAGGAAGCAGGCGATCATGCAATGGCGATGCATTAGTTCTTCCTACAGGCTACGGAGCGAGAGAATTGCCACCCAAGTTGGACATGCTGCGTCAATTGTGCAACGATGCTGGCATCAGTGGCGACATGATCATTCCACACCCGTAGACGAGATTCTGGATGTCCACGCAGCACAGACGCCCGCCAGGATCGTCGTACTGTAAGGGCAGCAGTAGCAGATCGTACAGGTATCACAACACAGATAAGAGGGCTTGTGAGCCCAGACGTGTCAACAAGAACTGTTGCGAACCGTTTGTTAGCAGTGTGACTATGGGCATGCACACCTCTAGCCCGTCTTCCACTCACGCCACATCGTCGTGCTCGTCTCAATACTGGTGCGATTAGACGATCACCTGGAAGATGGAATGACGCGCCGTGGTCTTTAGCGATGAAAGCAGATTCTGCCTGCACGCAAATGATGGGCGTTTGCTCTTACAATGTAGACCTGGTGAGCGCTGTCTCGTAGACTGCATTCGTCCAAGTATTGGACTCCAAGACATGCTAGCCCCACCCCGGGCCTTGTGGTGAGGGATGTGATAAGCTGCAACTCTTGTTCATCTTTGGTTTTTCTGGAGGGGCCGCTAAGCAGCACACGATACGTGCACAAAATTGTTAGACCTGTTCTTTTGCCATTGTTGCAATAGAAAGATGATGTCCAACAGGATAAAAGGTGATATCCAACAGGATAATGCATTAAAGACGCCCCGCCTCATTTTTGTGTCTGTATGTGTTTTGATTCAGCTTCTAGTTGCTATATGCGTCTCATCTCTCCTATATATATTAAAATTGACGTTCCCTTCTTGCTTCTGTCTCTATGAACAGCCTAATCTCAGGAACTACTGTAGGGATTATGTGAATGAGTAGTGTCTTTTCTTTTGGGCATGTTCAAAAGAAAGCACATCACACATTCATGTAATTGCTTGGCCTAGATGGGCAATGGATCGACAATCTTCAGTGCGGAAACACATTTCGTTCGACCTCAGCGGGAACCTAAAAATTTTCGAGCATGGACGCAGGCGGGGACTGCGAATAGGTGGCGCTAGGTGGAAATGTGAGTCTGCTGGGGAGGATGCATTGGCGACAAACGCTGTGTCCGGATGGCGCAGCATTACTTCTTAGTAAGCAGGAGATCCCGGGTTAGAGTCCCGGTCTGGCAAACATTTTCGTTAGTCGGCGCTGATTCCGCATAAAGTCCCGATGCAACTGATGTCAACAGTTCCTTTCCTTCCCTTTTCTTTCCCTTGTCCCCACCACTTTCCATTTACATAATACTGTAGTGATGTTGCTCGTGGCGGACTGGCGCGACCGCCCCGACAAGTGAGTTGCCACGGAGGCGCGCCGCCTTTGATGCACGGGTCGCATTGTTATCTGGTAGCGGCCGGGGAGTCCGCTCGCACTGTTAGGCGCTGCAGTACGCCGACAAGGGGCGTTTGCTTAAGACGTTTAATTTATATGAAAGTCGTTACATTCAGTTACCCTATGTTCTTCTCCTATTTTTAGTCGTAACTCTACACAGTGCCCTGCAAACAAAACTACCGCTGTGACAGACAAAGTCTTTGGCAGTGGACATTTAATGCTACCCGTGGGAAGCGTGGGTGAGTCACTAGTGTTACTATAAAGTACGGCTGTGAACCGCGTACTGCACGAATACTTGATTCGGGCCACATGCAGCCCGCGGGCTGCAGTTTGACGACCTCTGGTCTAAGGCATCAAACTTCATTAAACAGCTGTCCTGATAAATACACTGAAGAGCCAAAGAAACTGGTACACTTGCCTAATATCGTGTAGGGAACCCGCGAGCACGCGTAAGTGTCGCAACACGACGTGGTATGGACTCGACTAATGTCCTAAGTAGTGCTGGAGGGAACTGCCATGGGTCCTGCAGGACTGTCCATAAATCCGTAAGAGCACGACGGGATGGAGATCTCTTCTGAACAGCACGTTGCAGGGCATCCCATATATGGTCAATAATGTTCATGTATGGTGAGTTTGGTGGCTTTGCTTCGGATTTTAGGGAGAGGATTTTAATGTGCTGCTGGGTGACTGGCTCACCCAGGTTTTAGGTAAGAGGTCCGCCAGTCACGATTACCTACTTGTTTCACTTCGATTTCTGATCCCTTGTGTTTCCTTTCCTTTTTAGTGCGTTTCTTTTCCTCTTGTTTTGCCTCTGTATGTGAGGTTTTGGAACAGCGTCAGGTCTGTGTCTTTTAGCCGTTCTCCTTGTTCGCTGTCCGTCTTCGTCCCTTCACCGCATGTGTTCCTGTTTCTATGCGTTTGGGCGCTGATGACCATGCTGTTTAGCGCCCGAAAACCTCAGACCACACACACACGCACACACACACACACACACACACACACACACACATGGAACTGTTTAAACTCAGAAGAGTGTTCCTTGAGCCAATCTGTAGCAATTTTGGACGTGTGGGGTGTCGCACTGTCCTGTTGAAATTGCCCAAGTCCGTCGGAATGGACAATGGACATGAATGGATGCAGTTGATTAGGCAGGATGCTTATGCACGTGTCACCTGTCAGAGAGTATCAAGACGTATCAGGGGTCCCTTATCACTCCAACTGGATACACCCCACACCATTACAGAGCCTCCACCAGCTTGAACAGTCCCCTGCTGACATGCAGGGTCCATGGATTCATGAGGTTGTTTCCATACCCATACACGTCCATCCACTCGATACAATTTCAATCGAGACTCGTTCGGCCAGGCAACATGTTTCCAGTCATCAACAGTCCAATGTCGGTGTTGACGGGCCCAGGTGAGGCGTAAAGCATTGTGTCGTGCAGTCATCAAGAGAACACAAGTGGGCCTTCGGCTCCGAAAACCCATATCGATGATGTTTCGTTGAATGGTTCGCACGCTGACACTTGATGGCCCAGCGTTGAAATCTGCAGCAATTTGCGGAAGAGTAGCACTTCAGTCACGTTGAACGATTCTCTTCAGTCGTCGTTGGTTCCGTTCTTGCAGGATCTTTTTCTGGCCGCAGCGCTGTCGGAGATTTGATGTTCTGCCGGATTCCTGATATTCACGGCACACTCGTGAAATGGTCGGGTGGGAAAATCCCCACTTCATCGGTATCTCGAAGATGCTGTATTCCATCGCTCAAGCGCTGACTGTAACACCACGTTCGAACTCATTTAAATCTTGATAACTTTCTGTTGCAGCAGAAGTAACCGATCTAAAAACTGCGCCAGACACTTGTCATATGTAGGCGTTGCCGAAGGCAGCGCCCGTTTCTGCGTGTTTACATATCTCTGTATTTGAATACGCATGCCAATACCAGTTTCTTTCTCGGTGTAAATGATAACAATGGTTGAGCTGAAAGACTACACGATTCATTAAAAAAAGCTACCACAGTGTCCCAGTTCGGAATGGATCTGATGAGGAACCACCATGTAGAGAGATTTAACCAGTGCCCTGGTGCGAAATCATGTTTATTTTAACATAATCTGCAATATGTAACTTTGAGAAATGTTTTTGAAGTTTGGTTTTGGAAAAAATTATGGAGAATGTTAGTAAACAATGGACAGGCCTTAACAAAGAAAGCGGAAGAATTGTGTTCCACATCATAGAACGGATGGGGGGGGGGGGGGGGGGGGGGGAGTAGGCGTAAGAAGCGTAGCGAAGCCTGCTTTCTGAAAGGAGAAGACACCTCGAACAGAGAAGAGCAGGTCAGGTGGCCGCAGATGGCAGTACCATCATCATACTTCAATACCAACAGGTCTTATAGCCTGTTGCAGTGGATATAACATAAGATACAAATTCCTATAAAAATATATCCATCCTAAATAAAATAAGAAATCAAACTCAAAAAACTATTGCATAAGAAATGAGGAATTTCCGTCGACATGTATACTTACACTAGAGTAAGGAATTTTCAATTTTGTACCCTACACTACTGTTCCAAAATATTGCACACCACTACAGAATTTTTAGAATTTTGGCTCAGAACGTCTTAAACCCCAATCATCGTTGAAATTTCTAATATGTATTAAAGAAGGGTAGTCTACAAGTCTGAAGGAACATAGTAATGATGGACAAGTTTGGTTCTAATATTTTATTATAATTCAACGAAATATGTCAACAGTATGTACATATCTGTACAATGACATGCCATGTCACTGATGACATCTAAGTTAAATATTTTTATGAAATTTCCATTCAATTTGGTAATAGCGCAAAATATTGTGTATCCCAAGTGCATTATTCAGCAGTACTACTTTAAATAATTTAGTATTTTGTTGGACCCCCCCCCCCCCTCTTGGTCCTTACAACAGCCTTCACTCTGAAGTCGATCATTTTTCTGATGGTACTGATGTAAATTTCACGGTGACACTTTCACAATCATCTCCGACAGCTCATGTTTTGTTGCAGGATTTTTCTTATGAACCCCTTTCCCATCCATTCGCCACAAATTCTCAGTGGATTAAGACCGGCGAATTTCCCGGCCACGGAAGTTCTCTGGTACCCAGTTCAGTCATGACAGAACGAATCTAAAATGATAGATTTGGACGATATGTAACAGTAGTAACCTTGTAAATTCTATTACAAAGATAAAATAACCAAAATTCACCTTTTTATGTTTGCCATGGAGCCAGATCCTGTTGGGAAATTCATAGCGCAACCTAGAAAGCATCATGTGCAGTGAACATCAGATGGCACCAAATCACAACATCGTATTATTTTTCATTGTTTCGTGAACAAGGCACTAAGGATCCTCCTGTCATTGGGTTCACAAATTACGAGCTGTGGTCTGTCACTCATCGTGGAGAATTAGCTTTAGTCTCAAAGTACCACAATTCTCCGCCGCTCCTTTGTCCAGTTTACGTGCAGTGTGGCTCATGCCAGGCTCTTTTTCCTCATTGCAGTAGTTAAAAATCGCTTCTTCTTGGCAACTCTTGCCTTCATACCCATTGCAGTGTGTGTTTTCCTAACAACTGGTGAGCTGGAATATACTCGTATTGCCTCTTTGCATGCTTTTGCCAGCTCAGCTTAAGTAGCATCCCTGTTTTTCCTACATCGTCGACGAATTATTCTGTCCTCCCAGGATGAAGAAATGTATAGGTGCTTGGTTTGTGGTAAATTTTCCATATTTACTTTGGCCATCAGCTTCTGCAGATTTCGACTCACAGTTGACAGCGAACACTTTAATTTCTACGCAATCTCAGTGCTGTTTAGGTCTTCGTTGTGTAAAACCTCGGAGCACTTTTCCTTTGTAGGGGCTAATTCATGAATTTTCACCGTGACAGTAAATGGACACACGAACATAGGAAGAAAATTTTTTAAAAATCCAGCAATACTTTCAGACCAGAGCTAGCGAACGCGTAAGCTCAGATAACACAGAACACTTTCTGAGACAATAATCGACAATATGAGATCACATGTTGCTAGTCATTGTCACTAGCGCCTCCTGCGCCCCCCCCCCCCCCCCCCCCGACACACACACACACACACACACAAATAAATGCGTATACATTTCAGCTTGGTGATGTGTAACTAACAAAAGGACACCATTGTAATCAAGGGCATCTAATACTTTGTAACAGTAGTGTAAATATTTTTATTTTTGAAATGAATGTAACTGACTTATCTATCAAAATGAATAAAATGCACATTTTACCTCTTTACAGTTACACTTTTGAATCTTATTTTATAATTTTAAGACTTTCATATCATATGGACAGTTTTATAATAACAGTAGAATCATTGAACTGTTGTGCAATTGATTGCTTGTGACGTCTCAAGTTCTGTGGATGAGTAACAGTAGTACTACATATTTAACACGGGGTTTACACGAACCGGAACAAACCCGGGAATTTTTTCATCCGGCAGAAAACCGGAAAAAAAAACCCGGGAATTTTTTAGAATTCTTTGAATTTTTCATTGTTTTAGTTTTCAGTTAAATTTTTGTAACTATGACTGGTAAGAACCAATATTCTAACAAAGGATATTACTGTATCTCGCTACTGCAGAATAATACTGTAGCAATAAAACATGAACGAGAGAAAAAAGACGAAAATCAAACTTAAGTTGCAAAGGAAATGCGCCCATATACAACAACAAAACACAGTGCTCATACAAGCGTCTGCCAACAGTAAAATGTTTCAAAGGCCTTGGGAAGACTATATAATGCTTCATAACAACAAATTGCCCCCGATGAGCGTGACGTCACAACTGCTTACATCAGGTTCGTTTGAGTAGGTGTGAGCGATCTCATGCGCATGCGCAGTAGAGTTATGTACGAGAAGTACATTCTCCCGCACAGAAGCTGTGTAAGCAATAGCAGCAGGCAGCCAGATGATAACCAGAAATTTTACTGGCGCGGCTAAGCTACCAGATTCACGCTTGCGCAACAGGCCCGGATCTATGGGGTGGGGGACAAACCCATTCGTATGCCCAGTTTTGGATGTAAATTTTCTTGGAGTACCAGTACTGCATTATCTCATGTTTGGTTCTTTATTATGGCATAATGCCATATGTGCTAGAAGATGAAAACGTACACTTGAAATGTAGCGAACAGTTGAAAGTAGCCAATAGTGTGGAATTAAAAACTTCGTTTCGAATAAATTGACTGCCTGAGCGGAAAAGATTAATAAAAGCCAAATTTCTTTAGCAAACCGACAAAAATAATTTCATTGTTCTGCAAGGCGATTAATGCTTGACTGTCAGAAAGGTGTATACAGAGCTTTAGCTAGCTGCTGCTCTGTACACAGAGCTTTGGCTGCTAGCCTGGAACTGTACAACTGGCCCTTACTAATGTAGCGGTCTGGCCAAAAATTTTCTGTCAACATTTCATTTTCTTGGATACACCGAGAATATAATACGTGATCTTTTTTACCTGTTTATTCCTGATATTCGTTTGTTTCCACTCTGGTAGTCTGAATCTATGGATTTCGCTAGTAAGTATAACAACGTTGATCATTCGCAAACCCAGTCAACCACATAAACAGCGATTGGCATTCACCCATTCGGCTTTATTCCGCTCAGCTCGTATAGCTTCGTCCCCTTTTGTCTGCAGGAAAGTTTATTTCTAGATGCAACGGAGATTCCCCTGCCAGAGACATCACGCACGCTATGCACGCATTCAAAAATCAACGTATGATTCATTCAGAATTCAACTTAAAATTTGTTCAAAAACCGGGCGGGAAGCGTTTCAAAATCATATGAGTAATCGATAGACCAACGTGGGCTGGATGCTAGGCGCTTTGTGAAACAAGGTTATTTTCCTTAAGAACATTAATTTGGTGCTCCCCCCCCCCCCCTCCCCCTGAAATTGCCGCCCGGGGTAGATACCCATGAGTAATGTAACAGCAGCAGACAGAGCTGCTTTACGCTCTCTCAAAGTTGATCCTAGTATTGTTATTTTACCTGCGGACAAGGGCAATGCCACCATTCTTTTAAATAAACATGATTATGTACAAAAGATGCAACGTTTACTATCTGATTCAGCGTATCGCAGAATCTATGTTGACCCCACAAAAAGTGTTGAGAGAAAGACCAACAGCGTCCTGAAGAAAAGTAGTTTGTCGCAGGCCACTATCAAGAGTCTTAACACCTATAGTGCTTTTCCTCCTAGGTTATATGGCCTTCCGAAGGTTCACAAGAAAGGGGTTCCTTTCCGTCCTATAGTGAGTAACACGGCGCTCCGACATAATCGTGTAGCCAAGCATCTTGCTTCTCTGTTGAGTCCACAAGTAGGTCGGTGTGAACATCATATCAGGAACTCAGCTGATTTTTTACGTCGTTTGGAGGGGCTGAGGTTGAATGACTGATATTTTAGTGAGTTTCGATATGGTCTCTCTCTTCACTCGTGTTCCTCTGTCTGATTCGTTGCGGTTAATTGAGGCAAGGTTTGGTGCGGAATTAACTAATCTCTTTCGGCATGTGTTGACATCCACTTACTTTTTATTTAATGACCAGTATTACGAGCAGACAGATGGAGTTGCGATGGGTAGTCCGTTGTCTCCTGTGATCGCAAATTTGTTTATGGAAGA
Organism: Schistocerca serialis cubense; assembly: GCF_023864345.2. Lineage (NCBI taxonomy): Eukaryota > Metazoa > Arthropoda > Insecta > Orthoptera > Acrididae > Schistocerca > Schistocerca serialis. Next base: position 587,030,894 of record NC_064639.1, read on the forward strand.
CTTCGACGAACGTGCATTGGAGTCAGCGCCTTTGAAACCCACCTGTTTCTTTAGATACGTTGATGTTACCTTCGTTGTTTGGCCTCATGGTAGGGAGAATTTGAATGTCTTTCTAGAACATCTGAACTCGATCCACCCGAACATTCGTTTTACGATGGAGGTGAAAGAGGATGGTTGCTTTCCCTTTCTTGACGTGTTGGTTAGGAGGAAGGATGATAGATCATTGGGACATGCAGTCTACAGGAAACGTACTCACACCGACTTGTACTTACAGGCTAATAGTTGTCACCATCCGGCTCAGCGTGAAGGCGTACTTCGTACCCTGGTACACAGGGCACATGTCGTTTCTGGCGCTGAGACTTTGCCAGCTGAGCTGTTCCATCTTGAAGTTACATTTCGTCAAAATGGTTATAGTGATAGACAAATTGAACGTGTGTTACGCTATCGACCAACTGTACATCGGGTGACTGATGATAATTCTGAGTCAACACCTAAGTCTACTGCCGTTTTGCCTTACGTAGGAAACACGTCCAACAAGATCGGTCGTATTTTATGGAAATACGATGTGAAATGTGTCTTTCAACCTCCATCTAAAATGAGAGCACTTTTGAGTTCCGTTAAGGATGATCTCGGACTGCGTAAGGCGGGTGTATATCGTATTCCTTGTAGCTGCGGCATGCAATATGTAGGTCAAACTATCAGGACTGTGGAGGACCGGTGTACTGGGCATAAACGTCACACATGATTACAGCAGCCAAGTAGATCTGCTATTGCCGAACATTGCTTGGATACTGGTCGCCTCATGTTATATAATAACACCGAGATATTGGCATACACGTCCGGCTATTGGGACAGTGTTATTAGGGAGGCAGTTGAGATTAAATTAGCGAGCAACCTCGTTAACAGGGATGGAGGTTTCCGTTTAAACTCTGTTTGGAATCGGGCTCTCTCCCTTGTCAAAAAACAGAGGGACAGAGTCAATACTACCTCACCTGCGAATTCATAGTCTCACTATCGATAGCTCTGACTTTGGTCATCTTTGGTGGCACTAGTGTTCAGTGTGTGTGTTATCTTTCCTGCTTCAGTCCGAGAGGCGAGAACCGAGGTTTTAAATTTGCATGTACGCCGCCTGTCCGTTGCAGTTTGCCTTGAAAATGGCGGGGTGTTCTCCTGCCGAAATATCGGCGGTCGCTGAAAGTGTTACGTGGCTGAATTCCCGGAAGTTATTTGAAAGTTGTATACGCCAGAAGAAACTCAGGTCTCACATTGTGGAGAGTTGTTGTTGCATAACCTTTAGTAGGCCGGTGTCATTTAATTTGAGGGTGTATTGTGAGTTATCAAGAATAGTCCTCATTAAATACATTCAGACTGTCAGTCTTCTTATGTGCTTGTCTGCCAAGCTTAGCATTTTTTTTTAGCAAAAACGTATTTCCTGCCACAAATAATAATAATTAAAGATGGGCGTGTACTTACTGACAGATATTGCAATTCATTGTGTGTGGAGGGATCAAAATTCGTTTCTATCTTTGCATATTTACACATCGTCTTGGCTTGTTGGAGCCTGCAGTGTCAATGTGTTACCTCACTCAGCAGACTGCTCAGGTAGTAGTGATGTATCAGTTCTTAACTGTCGAGGTGTTTTTGAAAATACATTATTCGTTACACATTTTAGGTGGTGTATTTACACATGTCATACACCATTTTTACGCATTTGCACATCGCCACAGTGTGTTCGCAAAATAATAATACACTGCTCAGCTAGCATTCTACAAGTATGCTACCTTATAACACTTGCATACACATACATTGTAAAAGCAAAGGTAGTACTCCAATAATGTCTTTTTTTATAAATAATTCAGAGAACATTGCCTGAGACATGAGGGTTCTCGAATGGAAGGCGACAGCGTATGACTGATGAATAATACAGGTGCTTCTAAGCACTAAATTAATTGTAGGTCTCAGCAGCACATGATGGCAATCAACGTAACAATACAGTGGAGTGACATTGCTTTAATGCTGGCATATACGCCAGTGCGATGCTGTCAGATCTTTCAGGTACTTTTGGACACAGGTCCTCTCACTAGATTTGGTGCCACTAGAATAACATTTTCCCAGACTATGCTGTGATGTCATTATTGTATACTGCGTGTTTCTCACAACATGCGCTTGTTAACTTTTCCTGATACGTGGAATGTGGTCCCATCTGAAAAAACAAATTCGGTAAAGATAATTTTTGCTGGTGCCAAACTCTCACCCACAAAAGTTACTCAAGAAGTTCTGTCATTTGAATCTTACATGTAGAATTCTTCCTACTGTGGCGCTAGGCATTCCTAATTCGTGAAATGCATGTTGGGTAGATTTGGAAGTACTTCTGTTGCGCACATCTGACACTTCGTTTACTGACTGAAGGCTTCCCTATTCACAGAACATCCAACATACTGCTGGCCTGTTTAAACTCCTGGTACCATGCAACAATAATAGTGCTTCTCTCCCTTATTGTCTTGTAATACCACAAAACACACTGTGCCTTCTCGTCGCGTGATGCCATTTTATAACAGCGATTGTAATGCACTCCACCTATCCTTAGAGCATTAGCAATTTCACAAACCTTTTTATGTCGATCTTTTAAAATCATATCATCCATTTTGTCGGTGGTTTCTGGTGTGCCTGCATTTTTTGGGCGTTGCTATATCCGTTTTGATGCTCGTTATTAACTCTAGATTATTTGTTGCTAAGAGGTCAAGTGTGTTTTCATAACAGTCTACTATTCAAGAGGACTCATGAACTAAATGCCCGAATTAATTTTCAGAGAATGCGTTTAGCACAATTTTGGAAGATGTTTTATGCATACCTCCAGATGTAAACATGTATTTTCGCCAATATATCGAGGGAAAAATGGAAGTCATCACCAACTATAATAGTGTGTGTCAGGTACGTGTTTTATTTTATTTATTTATTTATTTACACATTAAGTTCCGTAGGACCAAACTGAGGAACAAATCTCCAAGGTCATGGAACGTGTCAGTACATGAAATTACAACATGAAGTAATAACAGATGAAAATAAAATGTTTATCAAACTTTCAGAAATTCTATCATCTGAGTTGGGAGGTGAGTAAAAGGTTCGAATAGTATTTTATTCCAGCCGCCAAAAATGACCTCTACCCATATTAACTAACAGAAACTATATTCTTCAATTTCACTACAAGATAAACTACTTCTAAAAGCAGCAAACACACCTTTGCCAACTGTATCTCTGAATACCATTAGGTCCTTCTATTTCAGCTGAACTTTAGCCACCTTCCAGTGTCGATAACAGTTTGAGCATCGGTGCTTTCTATTAACTCTAGTACTTTCCCAAAACTACTATGACAATTTACAACTACAATGCTGATTGTTACCATGTGTATACGAATGGTTCCTACATCTACGTTCTTCCTGTGTTCGACCTGCCCCCTTTGATACTGAAGCCTTTTTTTGTGTTTTCTATAAGCCCTCTAATCTAAAAACCTCCCAGTCCACGCCACACAGCATGTAGTGGACTCTCGACCTATTTATCTGAACCTGAAAACCCATCACCCTATGACGCAAGTCGAGGAATCCACGGCCTACACAGTTACAGGACTGTCTGAGCCTCTGATTCAGACCCTCCACTCTGGCTCTATGCAAGAGGTCCACAGTTGGTCCTGTCGACTGCTGCAATTCGTGAGCTCTGCTTTCATCTTCCAAGCTAAACTGGCAGCCTTTACCACTTCTGATAGCCACCTGAAACAAGAGAGAATCTCTTCTGGTCCAAAGCAACATCATCATTGATACCATCATGAGCCACCAACTTGCAGTTGGCTGCACTTTGTGCTCTTAATGGCAACCGGGAAGACCCATTCCACGTCTGGAATGAATCCATCTGGTATGCACATGAAGTGACCATTGGCTTTCCTCCCCTCCTTAGCAGCCATATCCCACCCTCTGTAACTGCCTGGACCTTGCAGACTCAAGAGGTTTTCTCTGAAACAGGACAAGTGACTGAATCTGTCTGAGGGACAGTGTCAGCCATAGACAGCATCTGGAACCTGTTTGCCAGACTAAATGGAGAGCCCTTATGATCGGTCCCCAGAAAGTCTTTCATCACCTGCCACACCCCGAGACGACCTCCCACTTGACCATGGGTGAGGGGTCAACCTCAATGCAAGCAGTGACTGGACTGTCCACTGGTACAGACCAATTGGCAGACTCGTGGGTCGTGCTGGACATCCTTTGGATCACTATGGCCAGCCTGCAACAGTTTTGCCCATCCACTGCAGCCTCAAGCTGTAGTCTGGAGCTGAGAATGAAATGCCACCAATTTGGCTTGCATCTGCACACAGCAGTCTCCCGCCTACAGCCTTTGTCTCCATATAGTTTCATAGGCCTAAGCTGATTAAGGTCTACACACTGTGAATAATGGAAATAATTACAACAACGAAAGGGAACCCATCTCTTCTCAAGCAAGTCATCACTACCAGTTGGCCTGGAGATGTGAAGAGTGTACCAAAGGGTTGTGTGTGAATTTAGAATGGAGTAAGGGCCGATGCCATTTAAAAATTGCAACTGAGCAGTCACATTCTTGCCCACCTGACGAAAGTTTTAACAGCGACCTAATTTCATTTGTGGCTCCTAAATTTGTATGGCGGCCACAGTCCTTCTCCAGGAGAGTCATGTGAAATTGTTATGCAGCATGTCAGGAGTGATGCTGAGAATAGCTTCTTTTACGAAGATTTAATCACTGCACAATACTCGATTTTTTTCCATTTTCGACATCATGTGTACGGAACTGCTTCAAAGACACTCTACAGTCAACTGCTGCCTGGAATGTCTTACAATTTTACGAGGCGTCTATGCTGTCGGCACTGTACGATTGACGGGTGACAACACATCCGTTGCTGGTGTACGACTGGCGTAAATTAGCAATGGGGGAAGTTCTGGTCGGAAAACCTACGCTTCTTGGTCGCACTTCCAAAAGGATCGGTAAAACCACGGTCGATGTAGCCATCCTGGCGAGAATGATCCGCAGAGGCAGCAGTAGGCATATGTATCTACATTTGTCACTTAATATAGGTTCTTGAAAATTTGCAAGTAGGCTTTCCTGAAATAGATTGCTTCTGGCCTCAAGCCTTAGACAATTCAAGTTTTTACCACTTCCGCGAGTCAGACAAACACTCGACCGTCCATACAGCTTTTCGTCGTATAAGTCCTACAATATATGAGTATCGTATGACACGCTCGAGTTTCATCGTATGAGGTCAATATCCTACAATATATTGGTATGACACGCTTAAGCAATATAATAGAATAGGTTCCACGGGTGTTTTGTAAGCAATCCCCTTTATAGGCTGCTGTAGAGATACGACCAGAATGTTAAGTAACATCTCGCAATACTAATTAATACTTCAGATAGCTATGCACTCGAATTACCGCTTAGTTTTCTGCGGCTTTTTCTTACCGGTACTCTTCCTTCAAGATAAGACGCTTCAGTCAGTATGTCAGATGACAGTCCTCTGATGCATTTGTTTCTGAAATCTGCTGGAGAAATTTGTTACTTACAGAATCAAACACCATTTGAAAGTAAGGTACATCGTAACTCTTTGGGGCGGATCATGTCACCAATATTCACGTAGTCATTGGCGTATTTGCACTGTTCCTTCTTAAATGTCCGCTAAGTTCAGTAGCTGATTTTCCAGTAGTTGTTACCCGTTCTGCTAATATGTGGGATCGAGAGAACAGTTGTTTGTCGATCTGTTTCAGGATCAATATACACCAAAAAACTGTAGAGCTTAGGTAGAAATTTTGTGGCGCAGCGAGTCATGATAATCACTTAATCCTTCTTGAAAGATTGTTTCCACACATAAATGCACTTAAAATAGTATTTGCCGAATGTTGTACCGTGCTCTAAAGCCGCGTTTCCGCAGGCATTAAAATTAATGAGCAACAACTTTGGCACCCTTAACAGCATACACTATGGTGTACTATTCACATTACCATCTGTGCTGTAATGTTATGAGAAGTGGGGGGGAGTACACCGTGGGAGTGGCAGGTGAACATCTTTGTGTGGGGGTATTATAGACAGGCACTTACAAGTGCAGTGCCGGTTCAATTAAGTTATCGGTAATTACAATCGATTGGTTAATCGGCCTTCAGCGTTGTTTTTGCTGCCAGCCACAAGAATGCTGGCAGGTTGGAGGTCGTGCACAAATCGTAATTCCAAAATAAAATCAAGTACCTGATAAATTCGTATGTGTGACACCAGCCAAAAACCTGCTTCAGTGCCATACCTGCTGTGACTAATCTTTTTTACTGGTAAGTACATGAAAACATTAAGTAATTACAATATTCCTGTATAAGAAAGATTCTGTGGTGAGTGACACAGCAAAGAATTGCTGCTACTTCAGTCGTCACTGGTTGAAAATTAAATTCAAGTAACTCGTAATCAGTTGATTCAGTAGACCAGTGGAGTGCAGATATGTCGGTAGTAAAATGAAAATAGCTTTGGAAGTGTTAAATGAAACCGATGTGTAATCAGTTCCGTTCTAAGGCCGAAGATTTGTACATCATCAGGATTGTGTTGTGCAACAACCGTTTCACAACGTAAATAAAGTCAGGTTGAGTTAATGACCATCAGCTATATACATGGTAAATATATTGTGCTTTTAGTATTCACAGTTGGGTGCCAGCATTCGTATCAGAAGCAGTTAGTAATGTTTTTTGGAAGATCACAATGCTCCTTATTTAACGTGTGTACAACTGTATGAATTTAATTTGTGTGAATCAGGAAAGCAATTCGTATATACACAGTATTACATGTTTCCGTCATAACTGTCTGACACAGCACTTTGTTTGTATAGCCCGTTAAACAACAGATGTTTTTACAAATCGTCTATTTATACCATGATGTATCCAGTAACACTAATAAAGGGACCAACAATTGGGTAAAAATTTATAGACATCTGTATCCATCAGCTTATCGTAAAGGAATGTAATTTCTACTTCACATTTTGGTATGACATGTGCCTCTTTCATATTTTTATAGACCTACATAGCTACAGTGAAATATGATACAATATATATACATATATATATGGGTGGAAGTTTCCTAGGGACTTAGAGAATGCATTTTGGCAGAGTGATTTGTGAAGATCTACAAAGAGTATTATCTGTTAATTGAATAGCTACCAGTATTTGACCATTACCAGAAAAACACACACACACACACACACACACACACACACACACACACACACACAGAGAGAGAGAGAGAGAGAGAGAGAGAGAGAGAGAGAGAGAGAGAGAGAGAGAGAGAGATTGGGGGGGGGGGGGGAATTTAGTTTTGCTCGCAGTGAAACAAAAAATAATTTCAAAAAATTTAAAATATCATAATTAATGGAATGTCACCAATTTACAGAGCTTTATTTCATTGACTAGGTTGCTTAACTTATTTGGAATGTATAGTTAGAGTTGTTTTGGAATATTTTATATTGTTTTAATATGGGCAAGTAATTTGTTGCAAAGCATTATTCCTGCTTGCAGTGGTCATTTTTTGCGCTTTTTTTTTTTTCTCTTTCTCCATGTATCTAGTGTTGTTTGTGTGCTCATCCTGATTTATGTTAAATTAAGCAGATGTCTTCCCTCATTAATGTATGTGGTCTCTGACATATTTAAACAATCTTAACGATGATTCCATCTGCCCACAGTACACATTTTTTTATAAATTGCTGTTTTATGCATCCTGTTAGAATTTTGACACAGCAACACACAATATTCAACTCTTATTATGTTTATAGTTCACATGTTCGGTCCATTTTAGGTTACCTGGTATCCACAGTTCAAGGTATTTAATGACATTAGAAGTTTCTACTGTCTTGTTCATGTGATAACAGCTCAGTTCTTTGTTATAATACGTGCAAAACCTCTCAACCCTCACTTGGTGAATGAAGGAGTGTGTTATAAAAACCTTACTTATTTCCATTTGTATCAAAATTAATTGTATTTGTTAAATTTCGAGTTCTAATATTACTAGATTCTTAAGTGAAGTTTTCTGTAATACTTCTGTTATACTACTTTATATTTTTCGTATTTGTTTCTAGAACATATGAAGACATGGCAGAAACTGTAGGATTTGTTGCTGGGCTTGTGATCCTGCTTATAATTATTGTGAACTTCTCCCTGCATAAGCTGGAAGAAGGTCATGTTGGTGTATACTACAGAGTAAGTCTGTCTTTTATTACTGTGAAACCTGTGCTCTGTATTTACTAAACTTGGAAGCTACTTACAACTTGTTTCCACAGCATTTACTTTCATCCTAGCTTCCACTTGATGTAGATTCATTGTCATCATGGCAAATAAAGTATCCAATTCTAGTATATTTTTAGTACATTCAGGGTTGGCTTGAACATTTTTCCATACAAGCATTTTATCTTTTGACACCTTCTCCCCACTTTCCCCCTCATACACTTTCACACATGTCAGTTTTCGTTCCAATTGTGATAAATCATGTACTTTTTGCATGTAGGTGGCCCTGATGCCTCTCAGCTTGGTGGCCCTAAATATTGCCACTAATTGTGATACATACTGTAAAGCAGTTGTATAATTGTGCCACCTCTGGCACTCCTCAGTGTATGCCACTTCTAGTAGCGAGTTATGTCACTTGGGCCTTAAACTGGCCCCGGACACAATGACTCATGGTTAAATGTGAGCAGTTGTGGCAAATATAATTTATTTTACAAATATCTTGTACATGTCTTCCAAATGAGAAATCTGTATACAACTGCTGTCATTATGAAACAATCAACACAAGTTTCATACATGTAAATAAAAGCGCCATACAATACAGATAAAGTAATGGTTGAAAGAAAGTTTAGTCCTCAGTTTGTAACTGCTCTTGTGTGTCTGGAAGATGAATGGAAATGAATGCTGACGAGTGATATCAAATGATATAGAAAATTGTTGATTCTTCTACTGTCAAATGTCGGGAAAGAACAGCAACTTATAAAATGGTGTAAGTGACCTGTTCGTACCTTTCTTATTTTTTCAGATTTCCCTTTCATTTGTTTTTCATACATTGACATGTGTTCTTTCCAGCAATCAAGCTCTGTTGTATTTTATTTCCTCATTCTGTAGGTTGGCAATGTACCTGGAAAATCTAAAAAGTCTCGAGAAAATTTAGTTTACTGAAGAAGTTGGGGAAAGCTTTGAGAAATGTGAAAGACTAAAGAAATAGGAGTTTGACTTATTCATTGAAAGAATTTGCTGAGTCATTTTGTTACAAATCACTCTTTATAGTCTGCTTTGGAAACTGTTGGTGTGGAGTTGCATAAGGAAATTTGCAAAAATCTGTTCCATTATTGTATTATTTGATGTTTGATCACAACCACCTCGAGCACACTGGCGGACACGAGAATCTTCTTTATTGTAGATGGGTTATCAGGCATCCCTGTTTGCCACTGCATGTTTGATGATGGAGTGTAACATACACACAAGAATATGTCGCATAACTGTACATTTGCCAGTTGCTCAAATCAGATTTTAAGAAAGTATATAAATACCGATCCATATTTGAATATGCACGTGTTGAAGATCAGTGTTGAATATTGCAGCTTCAGTTCCTTTCTACTAATTTCAGTGTAAAGTAGTGCTTCGCTGACTTTCTCACAGTATCATGCTTGAAGTTGTTGTCAAAATGGATTAATAATTTCTGTGACAAAAATTCAAAGGTTGTTCCTATGATGATTTCTCATGTACTTAAGGTTATTGCGCTATGGCATGGAACAGTGATGGATGATGGTAATGATGGAATTTTTAAGAGTAACAATAGCTGATAAGTTACAGATTTGCTGATGAAACTGTTAGTAAACTAATGTTTACAGGAGAATTAGGAGCAGCCACTAAGTTACTTTGATAAACACACGTAACGAGGGAATGTTTGTCATTGTGGCTGCATGTTTCCGAGTGCGTATGCATAGTTTCCAGCTCTTTCCTCTGCTGTGAAAAACTGTGGGTCTGCTTTTCTCTTTGCTTCCTTTAGTATTGCAACAAGAAGCAAATTCATGTCATATTCAGTGCTGGTTTGTTATTGCTATGAGCCACACATTTATTTTGAAATTTTTAAAATTGATAGAGAATGCCGGTGCCTGATAAGCTAATGCAGATTGTATATCTAGTGTGGTATTTTCAAAAACAAATAAGATGTTTTAAATCTATGTAGAGTAACTTTGTTGTTAAAGTATTACCATTGAACATTACTTTTCAAACAAGAGTAGTAGTTAGCTTTGTACATACAGTGTGGTTGTAATTAAATTTTTGCTGCCTGAGACACATGCATGATCGTACAACAGCAAAACTTTATGGAAACATTTGTAAGAACGTGTGTAAGAGACATAATGAATAAGCCACCGAAAAAAATGCACATTAATTTCTTCATAAGAAGGTAATGCATGTTAGTTGTGTTCCGAAAGGTTTGAAACTCAGCACCCGGGCTTCAGTTTTCTAGAGCAGTGCAACACATACTCTGAGAAAAAATCAGAAGACTTCTGAACCAAGTACAAAACATTTTCACCTGATTAAAAATAATCAGCAACGGCCTGGGTAGGTATTGTAGGAATCTTGTAATTGTATAGCTGGTCATTCAAACCTCACTAGTAGCACCCTTTTTATAATTCAATATTTCTTAACAAATAGAAATTAATGTATATTGAATTTTATTTTAATAAAAGATGACATGTTTTCGTTTTTAATAACCAATTGCATGAAAACAAATTCACAATCAGTGAAAATTTGGTACAGAAATGTGAAAGATAGAAAAGGAAGTACTTTCTAAGTTTTTAGAGATTGAACTGTATTATTGATTTACATAGGCTATATATTTTTTGTCATTTGACAATGAGCCATTTCAAATGTCTGTACAAAATTTTGTCACATGACCAGTAATTAAAAATAGCTACTATTATTATTAAAAAATTGAGGAGCACCATTTGAAATTGTATTATGTCCACCATACCATTCTTTTGTGCTGTGAAGTCAGAATGTAACACATCAGAGTCACTGGCAGTGTAAATAGTCTCTGAAAACTAGCATTTATTTCAGATCATATTTAGCCTTCTATAGTGTGTGCTTCAAATGATATTGTGTCCAACATCTATTCTACATGAAGCAGCTCAGTTGGCTATACTGACAACTAGTGTACTTTTCTCAACAATGCTGTGTGTTCAGTAATGACAGTTATCTCGTGATTGTGTTGTTCACACCAGTATTCCAGCACAGAGAAAGTCATTTTCATTGCTGTAATATACTAGCATATTTTCTACTAAATGCCAAAAAATAAAGCATTCAGAATTGACAGGAAATGTATAGCAATGATCGTTAAGTATCACATTCCAGTAAATAGAGATTTGGAACGAGTGCATGCAAAAATTTTTGCGGAGCTGTTTGGATTTGTGTAGAGTAATCTAAATATTATTGCTAACTCAGTTAACGGGTGGTGAAAGATGTAAAGAATACACAGGGAGTGACCACAAGAAAGAGAAGTTTGCAGCAAAGAGAGAGAAGATTATTAGTTTCATCTCTAGCGTAAAGGTTAGAGAAAAGCAACAATTGTACTTTTTTTTTTTTTTTTTTTTCAGAACTAAATATCAGTAAGTTGTTCAAAATTGTTGTTTTGGAACACATACCTCGGATACTTGTAGCTACAGCCTTAAAATGTCTCGTAGACTTTTTACAGCTGCCCAAAATTAAGTCACAAATTCTGACTAACTTGGGTGCTTCTAGATTAAGAGCAGAGACTTTCATCGACTTATGAAGGAGTAGCCCTAGAATTCAACAACCCTATGCCCTGATATGCAGCAGATACAGGTCCTTCCAAAAAATGTTGATCAGTGAGGCATATCATTCACAACAAATAAACTATCACACTCTCTGTGTAAAAGACACAGATAATAAAAATTCACACTTCTATGTGTGGACAGAAAATAAAGTTGGCAGAAGTTCTGTTGGGATTGCTTGAGGTCCCTGTGATTTTCTGGAAAAGTTTAAAATCCCTGTTGAGAATGATAGCTTGAGGCTTTTGGCAGATGACTGTGGAGGGCAAAATAAAAATGATCATGTGGTATGTGCTTGGACTTCCTCTCTACTTAAAAAAGCTCCTCAGCAGCTTATGAACATAACACTGATCTTTTTCCAGTACGAGGCCACTCACTTTTGACTGCTGACAGAATCTTTGGAGTTTTGGAAAAACATTTTCAAAAGAAATCTGAGTTACTGACACGCAAAGATTACCATCTTCTTCTCCAGTAGTGCTACTGCCCTGGATGAACCTTGGCTTCAACAAGCTTCTTCCACATTTCTCGGTTGTTTGCTGCTCTTTTCAAACCACTGACTCCCGAGTGGTGAGATCTGCTATCACGTCATCAATCCATTCTTCTAGGTCTCGGTTTTTGCCTAGATGAATGAATCACATCTTTCATCATTGTCTTTGGAATTCGATCTTCTGCCATTCTCTCCGCGTGTCCTAGCCATTGTATTCAATGTGATTTCACAATGAAATGATCATATGGCATTTATTGGCCAGGATATCCCCTTTGGAGTTCACAAATTTCACTATATCCCTTCCATGTAATTGTATTCCTATATTCCTACCATGTAACTCGGCACTGTAGTGTATTCTCCAGCCTTCTTTCCTTATTGGGAGGGGGGGGGGGGGGGTTGTGTAGTATTTTCCACTCAGAGGTTCTTAGTACATGTTTGTCATGTTCTGTCAACGTCTATACCCCTGACATGTTATGTGATAACTGGGAAGATTAGGGAGTTATATATCAGGAGTTTTGTTTTCGTGTAACAAAGCTATTTCTCAAAAGTTGGATATTTGCAAAGTAAGCTCTCTTTCCTACTTGTATTCTATCCCGTATAGTCTTTATGATATCATTATCATTTGTTCCCAAGTAATTAAAGTAGGACAGTCCTTTGAAGCATTCTCAATTGATGTTTGTGTCTTGAGGGGTCCTTCTGGCCTCAGATTGTGACATTACCATATATTTTGTTTTGTTTTCATTTACTATGAGGCCAATTTTTAAGTCTTCTGTTTCCATTGCCCTGTATGTTTCTTGGAGTGTATTGACATTTCTTCCTGCTATAGTAATGTCATTAGTGTATGCCTGTATCTGGCTAGTTTTCGTAAGTATGGTGCCTCTTTTGTTGATTTTATTTACTACACAATGCAGGTTTATACTGAGACTATTCCGGGTTATATTGAATAGGACAGTGGAGAGACTAATCACCTTGCTTCACACCTTTTATAAAGCCAAAGCTTTCACTTGTTCTGCTAAGAACCTTTACTTTTGCTCTTGTCGTCATTCTGATTAATCTTATTAGTTTAGCGCATATACCAATTTCCTCAAGTACTCTGTATAGTTCTTGCCAGTTTATGCTGTCAAAGGCTTGTTTGAAATCAATGAATAGGAAATGCAGATCTATACCATATTCATAGAACTTTTCCCTCATTTACGTGGTATTGTTCCACTTCATCAGGTATTTTCAATTTGTCAGTATTCCATTTCATCAGCTTTCCTGTTCTTTTGCCATTTTCTCTCTCAAGATTGTGATAAAATCAAAGTGGTCTAAGTCACAGTTTGATCCTCTGCCAAAGATTACCAGAGTTTATAAATCCATAGGGACAGTTCACATTTTAGATGAGGATTGGAGTGTGAGGGACAACAAAGCAATCTGTGAATATTTTAAAAAGATGGATGGTATCAGTGGCATGAAACAAATTATTTTACACAAGTCAGTCAAAGATGAAAATGTTAAGGTCAGAATAAAAATGGGAGTCAGCTTAAAAGAAAGAAAAGTACCATGTTGCTGAACAGTGAGTAATTTCATCATGCTGTAGAACAAATGAAGCGAACAAAGCTGATGTGAAGAATTTAGTAGGTAAGCATTTTGGTGATGATTGGATAAGCATAGAAGCTTAAGATTTCTCTGCTAACATTACCGATGCACTTCCTATCGTAATTGGCAGTGAGGAAGAAGTTTGTATGGCAGCTTGTAAGGAGGCGGCCTGTAACAAATTAATATATTTATTGTGTAATAAAATGGTATTCAAAGTAAATTGGCAGCAAAAAGGAACTTACGGACACACTATACATCAGAATTTTTTTGTAAAACTTTAATTTTGTATGATCAGGTAATACTACTATATAACAGCAAAAATAAATGCTTAGTTACATATTTACCTCAGTAATTTTGTGTAATATTTGTATGTTTTACAAAATATTTGATCAAAGCATATTAAGTCCAATACGTTTTCCTGAAAATTTGGAGAGCAAAATTGCAAATACAATTCAATTTTTCATGTTCCCTGAAGTAGATCTCAAACACAACTTCACGTTTTCAAATATCTTCTGGAAAATTTAGTTATTTTGACATTATATGATTTCAAATGATGCTCCTCAATTATGATACAATATGATAATTTATATTTACGGTTAACTAATATGGAACTGAAATCAAAGTAAAAAAGTGTTTGTCGCTAGCAAGATTCGAGCCAGTGGCAAAGCAATTACTATCCTCTCCATTACTGGCTGTTGTTCTATTTATTGTGGTGTGCTTTGTAGTTAACCATAATCGGAGATTGTCAAATCTTCAAAAAAGATTTTTTCAAATCCTCCGAAAATTTTACCATTTTGCTTTAGGAAAGTGATGTCCAGGCATTGACATTCAAATGATACAAGTATGAAGAAAATCAAAGAGGGGTGCTATGTAAGGTCCCCTTCTAAGAGAACATAAAATATCCATTCTAGAGAATCATTTGAATTTTTACACACCATAATCCTGAAGCTGTAGGTTTGTTTATACCCAGGGTCTACATGAGCCATAGATAGGTCTGCACAGATCCTCAAATCTGCATTAATTGTTCCTTTAGGATAAAAACACATTTCATTGTGGATATCCTTGCATTATCTGTGGATATCCCACATAATACTTCATTTCTAACTAAAAATTAAAGGACACTATCAGTCGTATCATATGCCTTTTGTCAAACTGTTACCTATGGTCGCTGAACAAGATTCCACGAATCGGCACCGTACGACTATTGTAACGTTAGCTTGAAATGAGTGGCCATTCTCAGACAGATTGGAAGTCTGTTTCCATTCTCACTTTCTGGCTACAACTACTTCAGCTGCCCTCCCTTGTCTGCTCCCCTTCTCACCAAGAGAACTGTAGCTAGTGAAAACGTATTGCTACAGTATTATCTTTAATGTGGTTTGTGAAGCACATTCTGAGTGACAAGCCTGGCCACTGGCTACTTGTGAGGTGTTGAGTTGCCAAGTTTCTCTGCCTTCAGTTAATTCTTTGTCATTGAGTGACCACATAATGACTGTTTCAGAGTAAACATTAGTGCAAGTGCTTTAATAAAATTAACAACATGGACATAATTTCATGTAAGCTGAAACAAGGTGCATCGCTTTATTAAGAGAAACCAGATTTGAAAACTTTGACTGGGAAGAAATTTGGTTGTGTATTTGGTAACGAGGAGAAAATAAGATACAGTGGCCTGTTTTGCATGTAAACAAATGTATTCTTACACTGGAAACAAATCTCCAACTTCAGATTCACTAAAATTTGTGAGAGGCTGGACAGAAGTGTATAATTACTTTTTAAATATTAAATAAAGACGTAAAATTTCCTGATTTACCTTCGAATTTGAAGATAACTGCTGCGGAAAAAGCTCATCAATCTTATCAGCGAGGACACATTGACTTTCGAAGTTGCCTGTGGAAATGGATTTCTCAATATGGCACAGTTCCTTTTTGGTGTGAGGGCCAGTTGTGGCATGTTGAGTGCCAAGGAATTGCTACCACAACCAACCACCATTTCAAGAAATTTAAAGGAAACCAACCACTGACCATATGTGTAAAGCAGTTTCTATGGAGGTGGGGAATGTTTTCAGTCAATCTATGGAGTGATTCATAGCATAAAATAAGCTACATGGGAGTGACTGCACATTACATTACATTAACTGAATAAGGAAAGCTTGAGGTTAGTGATGTGCACCCGAAAAAATTGAGTGTGATATTTAAAAAATCTGGAGAAAACATTAAACATGAACTGATTAAGATATTAAAGTTGTTTGGTTTACTCAGCATTGTACCAAATGTCATGTTTGTTGCCAACAGAAACCCAACCTTTGTAGCAACACTTCGTCAATATGGCACACACTTGCTCAGCGAACATCCTCAATACTCCGCTAGAGTATGCGACTGGAGCAGCTATCAGTGATGATAAGAATGATGTACAATGATAATGAATTGTTGTCAAGTTGTCACAACTTTTAAAAAAATCTGTGTTCAGAACAACCTGCAGAAGTTGTTGAATGGAGATGTGGACAGGTGATGGAATAGCAAACTAGACATGTAGGAGTCAGTTAACTTGTGTGGTTCAAAGTTCTCGTAATTTTGTCCGAGAAAAATCACGACAATTTAATTGACACCATTGACAAAAAATGTTGGAAGATGTAACAAGTTTGCTGACACCATTTAAAAATGCCTCCTGTGATCTCGAAGCCTCCAAAGCACCAACACTGTATCTATGTGTATTGTGGATGGTGAAACTGCTCAAAAAGTGAGGGAGAAATTCCGTTTATAACATCTTTAAAGACTGCAGCAAAATCCTATTTAAGCAAAACGTCTGAAATAATGATGCACAAACTTTCAATGTTTTTGAATCCTAAGTGTGGGTGTTTAAAATTTCTTGGCAGTGACAAGGAAGATGAGGTTATGAAAGAAGCTAGCAATTATGTTGCAAGGAAGTGTCCACAGTTCAAAAACAGAGAGATTGTCCCTGAGGTTCCTGCAAAGAAGCAGGAACCTGTTGGACTTTTCAGTGAATTTGAGAATTCATCAGAAGATGAATCTGCAAGAGACGTCACCATTGCCCCAATGTTATTCTGAAGTATATCAGCAGTATACACCCAAGCTGCGGAAGGAGGCCATCTGAAAGCCTGGTGGCACGGATGTGAAAGCATATATCCACATCTTTCCAAACTTTCTCTGTAGGGACATCAGCTGGTTAAGTAATTGTCAGTAGCAATGAAATTCTCAGTAGTCGTGTAACTAAGGTGTTTCATTTTATTTTGACAACTACCAGTTTCAGCATTGCGCTATGCCGTCTTCAGGCCCAATGTGCATCTCTCAAAATAAACGATAATGGCGTACAGTGCCTTGTATCCCTGAATTTCGTGAACTCAAACCATTTTGCAAGTGCTTCATTCGAAGACTTGGTAAGAGTTGCTATCAAGTCTTTCAATGAAGCACTTGTGGAACAGTTTGAATTCACAAAATCCAGGGAAATCTTCAGACCCCATAAGCATCTCTCAAAATAAACTATAAAGCCATACAGTGCTTCCCTGCGTGCTCTATTGCAGGTCAAGTAATGCAGAACTGATGCAAGTCTTTGAAGCCACAGATGATTGACTGTATTATCTTCCTGAGTAGCTTCTCCTATTCTACTGTCTTTCTTTGCATTATCACAATGATTGTTAAATTTTTCATTTCTTACCTGTTTCTTACAGTGTTTGGAAGAGCATTAGATGGAAGAAATGTTTAATCTAAAATCTGAGTTTTACTTGTGGTTTGTATTTTAAAGACCTCCCTCAATATACTTTTAGTATTTTTACTATTCCCAACAAGAACATTTAACTTCAAATTTAGACATGTGAAATATTATGAAACTAAATAATGGCTATATTTAAGTGCCGACAGAAACTTTTTAACATGCTTGACAGCAATATTATTCTAGAACAGGGTGCTCCAGCTAGTACAGAATTGTTACTCTATGAACAGTCAAATGGCCATTGTTGCCTGCTATGAACAGTTAAATGTCCTGGCATGTGGAGCCTTGTGATATGTTGGCTGTGTCATATAAGATCGCCAACCACTTGTAGCATCCCCCACCACATGTTCTCAAAGTCATAGCAGTGAGTGTCATGCTCCTGCTCTATGTCGGGACTCTGTTAGAAAGCCTGTTCTGGATTATACAACAGGTCATGTAATTTAATAAGCCAAATGCTGTAACCTGCCAGAAGACATCATCAGTGAAAAACAGTACCTTGTTACTAACAAAACATGTATTTTACAGGAGAGATGAAAAACTGTCTAGAAATCCTTATACATTTCATATGGACATGAAATTTGTTTTGTTACACTACAATGATATTCCTGATCATAACAAAAAGTGAGATAAAGAAAATACTCAGCTTAATTATGGCAGATACACAAAATTGTCTTAGTATTTGTGGAACAGGAATGTTATTTAAGCAGTATTGGTTTATCAGTCTCCTGTGCAGCTTACCACTTTTATATTTTTGGTGCTGAAACAACAGTAACATCATCATTATGGAAAGACTTCATTAAAAGACTTAATGCAAAAACCTTTAAATATACACACAGTTAATGTAGGTATGATGATGTCTGTAGATTTCTTCAAGAAAAAACTGCCGAACAAAGAACTACACTGCACTGTCCCTCCTGAAACAGTAGCAATCAAGTTGGTCATTTGTAAGGAATGTTGTCATAATAGCAATGGAAATCCTTAGAACCAATGGCTGTAAATTGTTGTAAATGATCCCATATGACTTTCCTGATTTTCAGTCTTTCTTTGTGTAGTTTCAAGAAGCAAACTTTTCCAGAAATTTTTCTCAGATGTCTTGGTATTTCTTGCCACCCCTCATTGAAGTGCCCTTGCAGTGAATAATACCTTTTGGACAATACTGTATCACCCTCAGGTCCATAACTGTAGGCTCATTCTTTGCAGCTCCTTTTTTTTTTCATAGCTAGTGAAAAAGGAGTAATTTAGGTAATGGACTTCGTAAAGTCATGGCTTTCTTCTCACGTCTTTAGATATCAAGGCATATTGGGTAGGAAGAGAAGCTTCATGTCCTTTGAGCTTGCATTGGAGCCACATTCCATCTGAGTGTGACCTTTCTCCAAAAACTTTTATGTAATCAATACTCTTGAATCAATTGCTGATCTTAAGAGCTTTTGATAATATCTCATTTCTGTTCTGATTTGTGCAGCCGTCAGAATACAAAATGACTGGGACAAGATTTTCCTTAATTGTTTTGGAAAGCGTGTCCACGATAGATAAGGCAAAACTTGATGCTACCAATTTACCTTGTGTTTCATCAAACCAGTAACACACTGCATCATGACTTTCTAAATTACACATCATAAAGTTATGGAAAGTCAATTTTGTTGTATAATAAATTGCACTTGCCTGCGAAAGTGGTGCTACTCTAATGACCTGTTAGTCCATAGTGTAGATTATGCAGAGCTTGTGCTGGGACTCTTACTTAACTAGATCTTTCTGCAACCTTGCTGATCTTTCCATTGTATGTGCTGTTTTCAAATATCTTCACTCAAGTTTCTAAGCCTGTAATTACAACACAAATTGCACTGGTCTTTCTTGGGGGAGAATAAGCTAAGTTCCTGCACTAATGTGATGCCAGTTTTGGAAGGCAGTCCAGAAATTCTTTTACAAAGTTTTTCTCATCTTTCTTCTTCATTTGTTTTATTTGGGAATGTTGGCTCATCCCATGTGTGGCATTATCCAGCCAGTATCTCACTGTCCATTCTTTAATGCCAAGAGTATTGAGAAACATTTCGTGCATAAAGATGTTTTCCCTTATAATTTCTCAGATAGTAAACCATTGTGCCTTTTCTCCAGGATTCACCAACCCCCACCTTGACGGTAGGGGTCAAATCTTCTTCCGTTGCTCCCAAAGCACCTACTTCACGAGCAATGTCCCCATAACCCAGGGGACATTGGTCCCCTCCCCCCCCCCCCCCCCCCCCCAGTTGGAGAAGCAGTAGCCTCCTCCAGCTTCTCGTGTGGAAGGGGTCCCTTGGAATCCTCTCTTCCAAGGTCTCCACTAATGCCACAGCAGGTACTTGCCAGTGGCTAAAGGAGCCAAGCGCTGCTGGGTGAAGAGCTTCAGTCTTCCTCCATGCCTGAAGCTACTTCGGAGAAACCCTTCCAGCAAGACCCTAAAGAGAAGCAAGAGGGCAAGCAATCCAAGAAGAAGACTGCTAAGAAACAGGACCCTCCAGTAGACTCAACACTGCCAAGAAGAAGACTGCTAAGACATAGGACCCTCCGGTAGCCCCAACACTGCCACTGCCTACCAATTCTGTGTCTCAGGATGAGGTGGAGATCTTAGCTTCCCCTGAGGACCTGGCTCTCACTGATGCCTCATCCGCAATAGAAATGGAAACAAATACTCAGTCGGTGGCAGCAGGTGACTCTGAGGCATAACCTGCCTCCTTGCGCACTTCATACCTTCCCAGCCTCACGATAACATCGTCCTCCAGTGGAATTGCTGCAGTTTTTTCCACCACCTGGCTGAGCTGCGGCAACTGTTAAGCTTCAAACCTGCTTTCTACATTGCCTTCCAGGAAATCTGGTTCCCGGCAATGCGGACCCCCTGCCCTCCGTGGCTGTAGGGGATATTACGAGAACTGTAGAGAATATAATAGGGAGTCAGATAGAGTTTGCGTCTATGTCCTGAACTCGGCATGTAGTGAACCTGTGCCCCTTCAAACTCCTTTTGAAGCTGTTGCTGTCAGGATAAGAACAACACAGGAAAAAACAGTCTGCAACGTATATCTTCCTCCAGATGGCACAGTACCCCTGAATGTATTGGCTGCACTGATTCAACTCCCTAAGCCTTTCCTATTTTTGGGAGATTTTAACACCCATAACCCGTTGTGGGGAGGCACCATGCTTACTGGCCGAGGTAGAGAAGTCGAAATTTTACTGTCTCAGTTTGATCTCTACCTCTTAAATACTAAGGCCCCCCACACATTTCAGTGTGGCTGATGGTACTTACTTGACCATTGATTTATCAATTTTCAGCCCAGGACTTAACCCATCTGTCCAGTGGAGAGCCCACAATGACTTGTGCAGTAGTGACATTTCCCCACCTTCCTGTCACTCCCCTGGCATCATGCTCATGGACGCCTAAACAGATGGACTTTAAACAAAGCAGACTGGGAAGCTTTCATGTCTGTTGTCACTGTTGAATGTCCCCCACATGGTAACATCAATGTGGTGGTTGAGCAAGTCACCAGGACGATTGTTTCTGTGACGGAAAATGCGATCCCTTGTTCCTTAGGGTGCCCCCGGTGAAAGACAATACCTTGGTGGTTGCCTGAAATTGCTCTGGTGAAAAATAGTAGCTTAGTGGTTGCCAGAAATTGCTGAGGCCATTAAAGAGTGTAGGCAGGCTTTACAGTGACACAAGTGGCACCCTTCCCTGGAGTATCTAACAGCCTTTAAACAGATCCGTGCCCACGTTCACGAGCTTATAAAAAGACGGAAACAGGAGTATTGGGAGAGGTATGTGTTGACCATTGGGTGCCATACGTCCCCTTCCCAAGTCTGGACGAAGACGAGACGTGTTTTTGGGTGACAGACGGACAGGTGTCCCTGGCATTAACATCAATGGTGTGTTATCTACGGACACCAATGCAGTTGCCAAGCACTTTGCTGAGCTCTATGCTTGAGCCTCTGCATCAGAGAATTACTCCCCAGCCTTTCGCACCCTCAGACAGTGGAAAGTCTTCCCATTCACTGAATGTCACAGTGAACCCTATAATGCTGCGTTTATAGACTGGGAGCTCCTCAGCGCCCTTGCACATTGCCCCCAACACAGCCTCTAGTCCAGATCGGATCCACAGTTAGATGATGAAACATCTCTCATTGGACTACAAGCGACATCTCGTCATCTTCAACCGGGTCTGGTACGATGGCATCTTTCCATTGCAATGGTGGGAGAGCACCATCATTCCAGTGCTCAAACCTAGTAAAAACCCTCTTGATGTGGATAGCTATTGGCCCATCAGAGTCACCCACATTCTTTGTAAGCTGTGAGAATGTATGGTAAGGCAGCAGATGTGTTGGCTCCATGTCAGGGCAGCTTCCGTCAGGGTCATAGTTCCCCCGTATCCAGGAGAATGGAGTCCTGCAGAGCTCCATATTGAGTCTCTCTCTTATTTTTAGTGGCTATCAATGGTCTAGCAGCAGCTGTATGATCGTCAGTCTCACCTTCTCTGTATGTGGACGACTTCTGCATTCCGTACTGCTCCTTCAGTACTGGTGTTGCTGAGCAGCGCCTATAGGGAGCCATCCACAAGGCGTAGTCATGGGCTGTAGCCCACGGGTTCCAGTTTTCAGCTGCAAAGTCACGTGTCATGCACTTCTGTCGGTGTTCTAACACTCATCTGGAACCAAAACTTTACCTTAATGATGATCCACTCACGTTAGTGGAGACATATCGATTGTTAGAACTGGTTTTCAATGCTCGATTGACTTGGCTTCCTCATTTGCGTCAGCATAAGTGGAAGTACTGGCAGCATCTCAGTGCCCTCCGCTGTGTGAGCAACACCAACTGCGATGCAAATTGCTCTGCGCTGCTGCAGCTCTACAGAGCCCTTGTCAAATCCCGCCTTGACTATGGGAGTCTGGCTTATGGTTTGGCGGTACCCCTCAGCATTACGTTTACTCAATCCAGTGCACTATTATGGAGTTAGACTAGTGACAGAGCTTTTAGGACAAGTCTGGTGAGCAGCATACTGGTGGAGGCTGGAGACCCTCCATTGCAGATCAGACATGCAAAACTGCTCTCCAGCTACATTGCACACATTCATAGCTCTCACGAGCATCCAAATTACTTCTCCTTTTCCCAACCATGGCGGTTCATCTCCCACATTGGCGGCCCAGGTCAGGGCTTAAAATTGCGGTTTGCATCCAATCCCTTCTGTCTGAACTGGAGTCTTCCCTTTACCACCTCTACTCAAGATCCATTCACATACACCTTCATGGTGTAAACCTAGGCCGAAGCTCTGTCTGGACCTTCCGCATGGCCCTGAGGGCTCAGTTAATCCCGCAGCTCTCCTTTGTCACTTCCTCTCTATTCTTGATATGTCCCAGGACTCTGAAGTGGTTTACACCGATGGCTGATGGTCACGTTGGTTTCGTCTATGTTCATAGAGGACATATTGAACAGCACTCCTGGCCAGATGGCTGCAGTGTTTTCACTGCAGTGCTGGTGGTCATATTTCGTGCTCTTCAGCACATCCGTTCGTGCCCTGGCGAATCGTTCCTTTTCTGTACTGACTCCTTAAGCAGCCTACAGGCTATCGATCAGTGATACCCTCACCATCCTTTGGTAGCGACCATCCAGGAGTCCGTGCCCTGGAATGGTCCAGTCATTCAGTGGTGTTTCTCTGGACTCCAGGTCACATCGCAATCCCAGGAAATGAACTTGCTGACAGGCTGTCCAAACAGGCTACATGGAAACCGCTTCTGGAGATCGGCATCCCCGTAACTGACCTGCATTCATTATTACACCACAAGGTTCTTCGTCTTTGGGAGATGGAATGGCATAACTTTGGTATGCACGACAAACTGCATGCCATTAAGGACACTATGAATGTGTGGAAGTCCTCCATGAGGGCCTCTCACAGGGACTCTACGGTTCCCTGCCGGCTCCGCATTAGCCCTGCTTGGGTGACCCACAGCTATCTCCTGCACCGTGAAGACCCACCTCAGTGTCGGTGTGGTGCCCGGTTGAAAGTGGCCCTATTCTGTTGCGCTGTCTTACTTCGGCTGCCCTGCAATGAAATCTTTAGTTACTAGACTCTTTACCATTAATTTTAGCTGACGATGCCTCATCGGGTGCTTTAGTTTTATGTTTTATGTGTGAGAGTTGGTTTTATCATTCTATTTAAGTTTTAGCACATGTCATTTGCCCCTCTGTGTCCTCCACCCTAGTGCTTTTATTCTGGAGGCTTTAGTGTGTTGCTGAGTGACTGGCTTATCCTTTTTATTCTCATGATCTGCCAGCCATTGGCTCTCTTGTTTTAATTTCTTCTGCCTGTCTCTTGCGTCACTCTTTGGTTTTCCTGCCCCATTTTGTTCACTGTAGTGTTTGTTGCCCTTCTGCCGTTCTTGTCGTTTTTCCTGTCTCCCAGTTTTGTGCTGTGAGTGTCGTTTTTTTTAAATTCTTTCTCTTGTGGAATTCAATGATCTAGCAGTTTGGACCCTTCCCTCGCCCCCCTCTTTAAACCGACCAACCAACCATGACCAGGTAGAATACCATACGAACATTATCCTTACCTTCGCAGAACATTCCATTCCTCGCACTTCATCATTACCACACCATGTCGCAGACTCTTGATGGACTGAGGCATATCATGACACAGTTCGCACGTGGAGACGTGCTCTCCGCATTTTTAACTGTCATCCTATGATGTCGAACTGTATTCATTACAAACAGTTGCATGCATAGTGTTGTCGTGTTCTTCAGGATATCAAAAAAGCTAGCTGGATTTCATTCACTAGTTCTTTTAACAGTTCCACTCCCTCTTCTGTCGTGTGGGCCAACCTCCGATGGCTCTCTAGGACCAAGATCCATTCCCCAATTTCCGGCCTGACCGTAGCAGATGATGTCACGGTCGGCTCTGTTGCTGTCTCCAACACCTTGGGCCGCTATTTTGCAGAGATTTAGAGCTCCACCCACTATCACCCTGCCTTTCTCGATTGGAAACAAGTGGAGGAGGTGTGGGTGCTACCCTTAATCTTCTCAGAATTGTAAGTGCTGCTGCCACTTTTACTGTGAGGGAACTAAACCGTGCTCTCACTTCGTCCCGATCCTCAGCTCCAAGGAAGAACAATGTTCACATGCAGATGTTGCAGCACCTTTCTCTTGCGGGCAAGCTCTTTCTCCTTCACATATACAATTGCATCTTGGCAGAGGGCACGTTTCCCATACGTTGGTGTGAAGCCAAGGTCATACCCATACCTAAGCTGGGTAAGGACAAACACCTTCCTTCTAGGTACTGCCCCATTTCTCTCTTAAGCTGTGTTTGCAAGGTGATGGAATGTGTTATTCATGCCCGGCTGGCATGGTGGCTCGAGTCTTGCAATTTACTAACCACCGCACAATGTGAATTTGAGCACGCCGTTATGCAGTTGGCCATCTCTTCATTTTGTCAACCCATATCATGAATGGTTTTCTGCGGAAATACCAGACTGTGGCCGTGTTTTTTTATTTGGAGAAAGCCTATGACACCTGCTGGAGGACTGGTGTCCTCCGTACTCTCTACTACATGTGGGACTTTCATGGCAACCCGCCCTGTTTCCTCCAGGAATTTTTAAAAGACCGAGTTTTCATGGTCTATGTTGGTTCTGCCTTCTCAGATATCTTTATCCAGGAAAACGGTGTGCCTCATGGTTCCATCCTGAGTGTTGTCCTCCTTGCTATCGCCATTAACTCTATTATGGCCTGGCTCCCACCAGGTATGTCTCGCTCTCTTTTTGTCAACAATTTTGCGGTCTGTTGCAGTTCTCCATGGTCTTGTCTTTGTGCAGCATCTTCAGCATTGTCTCGGTCATCTTTATTCATGGAGCCTCAACAATGGTTTTCACTTTTCCACTGACAAAACTGTTTGTATGAGTTTCTGGTGACGCAATTGGTTGCTTCCATCGTCTTTACATCTTGGACATGTTGCTCTTCCGTTTGTCGAAACTACAAAATTCCTGGGGCTCATGCTTGTTAAGAAACTTTCTTGGTCCTCCCACTTCTTACCTGACTGCCTGCTGTACCTGGTCCCTTATTGTCATGTGTGTCCTCGGCAGTACTTCCTAGGAAGCAGATCAGATCAACCTCCTCCGTTTCTACCGATCTCTTGTCCATTCGAAAATAGAGTACCGATGTTTTGTTTCTGCATATGCACGTCTGTCCATATTATGCTGTCTCAATAGAACCCACCATCTTTGCCTCCGTTTGGCCACTAGCACATTTTACACTGGCCTGGTTGTGTGTGTGCATGCAGAAGCTGTGAACTACTGCCGTCATACCGATGTGATGTTCTCCTCAGTGGATAAGCATGCTGTTTCTGCCATGCCTGGCCACCCATCCTATGCTGCCTCTTTCAATGACTCCTTTGACTGCCAGTATTGTGCGCGTCCCTCTTCTGTGTTACCTCCTGGAGTTCACTTTCGGCTATTGCTCTAGCAACTTGATTTCAAGCTACCTGCCACTTTCCCAGTGGGCGTGAACCCTTCACCACCTTGGCTGTGTGCGGCAGCCCATGTTCACCTTGGATTTCATTCATTTCTAAGGACACTACTCCAGACTCACTCTATTGCCCTAAGTTTCTCGACCTTCGCACAGAATGTTGCTGTAGTACCTTTGTGTACACTGATGACTCTCGGACTGACCTTAGTGGAGGATTTGTATTTGTCATTTGCTGCTATGATTTTCAGCATTGTCTTCTGGAACACTGCTCAGTATTTGGAGCGCAGCTCTTCGCCCTGTATCGAGCCATGCTGTACATACGGTGACACAGGCTTTTCAATTGTCATTTGCTCCTACTCTCTGTGCCCTTCAGAGCCTCTGTGTGCTGTACACCACCAATCCCTTAAGTGCAACTGGTCCAGTAAAGATAGCTTCCATATGCTCACTCTTGATGGAGCCACTGTTATGTTTATGTGGGTCCGTGGTCCCCAGCAATGGGGAATGAGGCTACTGGCACTGCTGCCAAGGCTGCAGTCCTATTTTGCCAGCTAGTTGATCTATTCCCGCCGATGATTTCTGTGTTGCTGTCTGTCAGCAACTTTTTATCCTTTGTAGCAATAGGGCAAAGGACATTTAATCTTTAGTTCAGGACATCCATTGTCTGTACAGCGTGTTTTATGGACCTTTCTCCTAGTCCCTGTTTTTAGCTGTCTTTCGTTCCGTAGATTGTGCTTAAAGTGTAGTTGCTTTTAACTTGTTTCATCTTCATTTTCTGTGGTTCTGACACAGGCACGTATGACCTTAGCTGTTTTCAAACTGACTGAAAAATGCGAAATCGATAATTTGTCTGTTACGCAGTATTGTTTCTTTGCCGACAATATGCTTTGTTCACATCTGCTAGGGTGAATGACAGTGATTTACTGCTTTCTTTTTTCCAACTTGTAAATCCTGTAAGCGGCTGCTCTGCATATGAATAATCCCTTTTTTCTTTTTTACCCTGCTAATAATGTGTTGTTACGCTACCATGATGTAGGTAAATTCTTCCATAAAGAGGGCTTCATTGGTGGGGAAGTGGTATTTAGCCACTCTTTTTCTATCACCACTGAGTGTGAAAGGTCTCCAGTTGTTACCCTGCTGCCACATTCCTCACTTTTCCTGTTACTTTGCCAGGTCAGCATTTATTTATGCTTTTCTTGAGTTACTGCTAAAAACTTCTGTTCTTACTTTTATACTTTCTTCTGTATTTTTGCCTTCCCCCATCTGTAGTTTATACCACAATAATTTCATGTTTTTTATGCCTTTCATGTTCTTGTTTGTTTTGTAACTAAATTTTTATCTTCAGTGTACATTTTCTGATTCAAACCATATTTAATTGTATCTTCTGCATTACTTAGGTTGTAATATTTTGTAGTTGTTATTTTAAGCAGGTTACCCATCATTTTGCAGGGTGGTGCATTGCTGAGCAATGTAAGCCAGCCAGGATTTCATATGATGATACCATTCATAACATCGTTTCGAGCAGTACAGGTAGGCATGAAGCATCAAACAATAATTTATGAACTGTTTAATTTTTTAATTGTCCACACTTGAAATAATTATCTTCAAAACACCTACAAAAATAATTTAACAGAATATAAGTTAATCAAACATACTTTAAGTTTGTTTGCATTTGTGTATTTAATGGATTTTATCAGCTGCTAATGGCATAAATTGTGCATTAATATGTATATGTTTAGTTTTGTATTCAAAGCTGAAATGAGAGGCTTTAAAAACAAATATTAATACATTTCATTTGAAATAATAGGAATAGTCCATAATGTCCCCTTGTAAGAATGCATACACATCAATCATGTAGAATCATGTGAGGAGAGATTCAAAAGTAACAATTATTTTCTGTGGCCAGAGGGGTCTCTTACTAGGAGGCTTTTAAATGTTATAGATAATCAACTGTAATTGACAGGAAAGCGTTAGTTGCACCCCTAAAAGGTAAAATGGGCTTGGCACATCTGTTTCCCATGCATACTACAAAAAAAAAAAAATGTGTTGTGTGATTTGGTAATGATCCCTCAGTGTTGCTGCTGTTGTAGGCAGTCATGGCTTTTGGACAGTACTGGCTGCAGCTTTTTGCACCTCATGCTTGGAAATTGCAAATAGCACTGCCAGCTGTCGTGGATCACCTTTCTTCATGCAGAGTATTGGTGTAAGTGTTGTTCCACATGTTAAACAATTTGGAATTGAGGAATTCACAGAGCAGTATGCTTCTATCCAACTTGTCAAAAAATATTTGTCATGTGGATTTTTTATGAAACTTTTTTTTTCTGCAAGTAAGCACAGTGTCTCTACAGATAATTAATTATAAGAGAGACTCGAAACATTGTAACAGTACCTTAACTTGTGGGCAAACCTTGTCGCTTTTTTTTCCAACTATGTTATTTTCCACTCATTTAAAATAATTTGCAATAGAAATAGATAGGTTAAAGTTAGATATAGTGGGAATTAGTTAAGTTTGGTGGCAGGAGGAACAAGACTTTTGGTCAGGTGAATACAGGGTTATAAATACAAAATCAAATAGGGGTAATGCAGGAGTAGATTTAATAATGAATAAAAAAAATAGGAGTGCGGGTAAGCTACTATAAAACAGCATAGTGAACGCATTATTGTGGCCAAGATAGACACGAAGCCCAAACCTACTACAGTAGTAAAAGTTTATATGACAACTAGCTCTGCAGATGATGATGAAATTGATGAAATGTATGATGAGGTAAAAGAAATTATTCAGGTAGTGAAGGGAGACAAAAATTTAATAGTCATGGGTGACTGGGATTTGACAGTAGGAAAAGGAAGAGAAGGAAACATTGTGAGTGAATATGGATTAGGGCTAAGAAATGAAAGAGGAAGCTGCCTGGTAGAATTTTGCACAGAGCATAATTTAATCACAGCTAACGCTCGGTTCAAGAATCGTGAAAGAAGGTTGTATGCATGGAAGAACCCTGGAGACACTAAAAGGTTTCAGGTAGATTATATAATGGTAAGACAGAGATTTAGGAACCAGATTTTAAATTGTAAGACATTTCCAGGGGCAGATGTGGACTCTAGCCACAATCTATTGGTTATGAACTGTAGATTAAATCTGAAGAAACTGCAAAAAGGTGGTAATTTAAGGAGATGGGACCTGGATAAACTGACTAAACCAGAGGTTGTACAGAGTTTCAGGGAGAGCATAAGGGAACAATTGACAGGAATGGGAGAAAGAAATACAGTAGAAGAAGAGTGGGTAGCTTTGAGGAATGAAATAGTGAAGGCAGCAGAGGATCAAGTAGGTAAAAAGACGAGGGCTAGTAGAAATCCTTGGGTAACAGAAGGGATATTGAATTTAATTGATGAAAGGAGAAAATACAAAAATGCAGTACGTGAAGCAGGCAAAAAGGAAAACAAACGTCTCAAAAATGAGATCGACAGGAAGTGCAAAATGGCTAAGCAGGGATGGCTAGAGGACAAATGTAAGGATGTAGAGGCTTACCTCATGAGGGGTAAGATAGATACTGCCTACAGGAAAATTAAAGAGACCTTTAGAGATAAGAGAACCACTTGCATGAATATCAAGAGCTCAGATGGAAATCCAATTCTAAGCAAAGAAGGGAAAGCAGAAAGGTGGAAGGAGTATATAGAGGGTCTATACAGGTGCGATGTTCTTGAGGACAATATTATGGAAATGGAAGAGGAGGTAGATGAAGATGAAATGGAAGATATGATACTGCATGAAGAGTTTGACAGAGCACTGAAATACCTAAGTCGAAACAAGGCCCTGGGAGTAGACAACATTCCATTAGAACTACTGACAGCCTTTGGAGAGCCAGTCCTGACAAAACTCTACCATCTGGTGAGCAATATGTATGAGACTTGCGAAATTCCCTCAGACTTCAAGAAAAATATAATAATTCCAATCCCAAAGAAAGCAGGTGTTGACAGATGTGAAAATTACCGAACTATCAGTTTAATAAGTCACAGCTGCAAAGTACTAACGCGAATTCTTTACAGACGAATGGAAAGTAGAAGCCGACATCGGGGAAGATCAGTTTGGATTCCGTAGAAATGTTGGAACACGTGAGGCACAATACTGACCCTACGACTTATCTTAGAAGAAAGATTAAGGAAAGGCAAACCTACATTTCTAGCATTTGTAGACTTAGAGAAAGCTTTTGACAATGTTGACTGGAATACTCTCTTTCAAATTCTGAAGGTGGCAGGGGTAAAATACAGGGAGCGAAAGGCTATTTACAATTTGTACGGAAAACAGATGGCAGTTATAAGAGTCGAGGGGTATGAAAGGGAAGCAGTGGTTGCGAAGGGAGTGAGACAGGGTTGTAGCCTATCCCCGATGTTATTCAATCTGTATATTGAGCAAGCAATAAAGGAAACAAAAGAAAAATTCGGAGTAGGTATTAAAATCCATGGAGAAGAAATAAAAACTTTGAGGTTCGCCGATGACATTGTAATTCTGTCAGACACAGCAAAGGACTTGGAAGAGCAGTTGAACTGATTGGACAGTGTCTTGAAAGGAGGGTATAAGATCAACGTCAACAAAAGCAAAACGAGGATAATGGAATGTAGACAAATTAAGTTGGGTGATGCTGAGGGAATTAGATTAGGAAATGAGACACTTAAAGTAGTAAAGGAGTTCTGCTATTTAGGGAGTAAAATAACTGATGATGGTCGAAGTAGAGAGGATATAAAATGTAGACTGGCAATGGCAAAGAAAGCATTTCTGAAGAAGAGAAATTTGTTAACATCGAGTATAGATTTAAGTGTGAGGAAGTCGTTTCTGCAAGTATTTGTATGGAGTGTAGCCATGTATGGAAGTGAAACATGGATGATAAATAGTTTAGACAAGAAGAGAATAGAAGCTTTCGAAATGTGGTGCTACAGAAGAATGCTGAAGATTAGATGGGTAGATCACATAACTAATGATGAGGTATTGAATAGAATTGGGGAGAAGAGGAGTTTGTGGTACAACTTGACTAGAAGAAGGGATCGGTTGGTAGGACATGTTCTGGGGCATCAAGGGATCACCAATTTAGTACTGGAGGGCAGCGTGGAGGGTAAAAATCGTAGAGGGAGACCAAGAGATGAATACACTAAGCAGATTCAGAAGGATGTAGGCTGCAGTAGGTACTGGGAGATGAAGCAGCTTGCACAGGATAGAGTAGCATGGAGAGCTGCATCAAACCAGTCTCAGGACTGAAGACAACAACAACAACAACAACAATAACAACATGCAATAGATGGTTGTAGCAGGAGAATCATTCAGTACCGTGTACAAAAAAGTAATTTATGTACTTAACATTCAGGGATTAAGAGTCATCTACAAAATGCATGTTTTGAGATGAAGGCAAAAGAAATTTGGTACATTAGAAACACTATCACTACTACCACCAAATCCAAATTGCTGATAATTGTGATATCTCATGGTTCTTGGAGAGTGTTAACATTCAATCAACAGTTCCCAGCTTTAACATTAAGACAGTAGTAAAGCCGATATGTCAAAAATATAAAATTTTCTAGATATGTCATTATGACTCTTAAGCCCACACATTGTTCTTCGTATTATTTTGAAAGATTATTTTTTGCAAGTATGTTGTACTATTAGAGAGAAATAACTTGGTTGAAAACACACAACGAATTTTTATGGCTTCATAAATTACTGTATGGCAGTCAGAGGTGCAGTCTGAGCTGTGAAATTTGCATGGTAATTCATATTTAACCCTTAACATAAAAGCCTAAGTAGTCAATATTGTTTACAAAGCTGGTGTCTTCTTGCTGCCAAACACCCCCCCCCCCCCCCTTTTTCCTGCATTTCTCAACATAGAGGTGTAGAAGTTTACTCAGATTAGATTCTTTGTATTCCTAAGGTTGTATTTAAATTAAATAAGCATAATGGATGTA
Source organism: Schistocerca serialis cubense (assembly GCF_023864345.2). Lineage (NCBI taxonomy): Eukaryota > Metazoa > Arthropoda > Insecta > Orthoptera > Acrididae > Schistocerca > Schistocerca serialis. The sequence goes on from NC_064639.1 coordinate 587,062,934, forward strand.
TTGCTTTATTGTCAAACCTAATAAACTGAAGAACACGTGCAAATTGATTCCGTGCCATGGCAGCAGTAAAACTGAGAGACAAATGTTTTAAAAACTCCAAGACTAATGTTTTAATCTGTTTTTCACATTTCAGAAATTGCTTCTTTTCAGCAGCAAAGAACATAGCCATCAGTAGCACACCAAAAAGATGCTCTGTTTGATAGAATTTACATCCGTCCAAATTATCATTCTGTTGAGAGCATTATCTGCATTGTAATGCCAAACAGTACATGATTGGTGAACGTGCATCTGGCATCTACAGTTTGGCCATCAAAGAACTGTTGAAATCTTTGGACATTGTGAGAGCAAGATCACTTGCGTGTGCGATCCTGGGAAATCCTTTTACAGTGTCATATTGGAAACAGCGAATCACTGGGAAAACTGAACATGTTCATTTTCCTCCTGATTTTGCTGTAAACTCGCGTCCTTCATCAGAATTTTCATTAGCTTTATCACTTTCTTCTGAATTCACTTAAAGGTTATCTTCCAGTTCTGAAACATCTTGTTCTGAAATGAAGTCCTCATCAGGTTCACTCGAGACATCATTCAGGTCCCTGAGATCACATTCGTCCAACATCTCAAGAACGTAATGGTCTGAGATTCGCTTGTGGGGTATTTTTGAAAATTTATGACATTAACATTATGAAAAATAACAAAAAGAGAAATCAAAATATTTAATGTAGTGTACCAAGTGGGTCCTGCCAGCAATCCAAGAAGTTTTTTATCTTTTTTATATTTTTTAACAAATGAATCAGAGGTCTAATTATGTAATATACGACTTAAACCAATGTCGGACAAATATAATAAATCAAGGATAAATTGGTTCTTACAGTTGCAGCAGTATCACCAAAAATCACTCTTGGGGCCCCTAGAGTATTAAACTTTTTGTCAGAATAGACGGTAACTTAATTTTGAAGTGAACTCTACTGCTCAGTTTTTAATCTTAAGACAAAATCCCATTTTAGTTGTAGTTGGTGATGAGTCACCAGTATTGAAGGAAAAGTGACTTATAGTGTTTTAATAAGTAGTCATTGTAGTTCCATAACCCACTCAGATAGCTGCATTTGTTAGCATGTCACTTCTGGGATTCAAGGAGGTATCCCTGACCAGCTTAAATCTGTCCAGCGGATTAACAAGGGCTGGTGCGCCAGTTAGCATGGATGCAGTCTTTTGGCCGTTTTCCACGTTTGACAAAGGGAATACTGTACTAGGCTGGTACACATGGTTCACCTGTGGTACATGATACACAAACATTTCCAAAAACATTCTGACACTTCCTTCTGGGATAACACTAGTCACGGGCAGTGTTTCACAGTGTAGCACTAACATTGCCATATCCAGATTAACATGCTGACCCTGTGCAGATACGGGATGACATTTACTTTCAAAAAACGTGGATGAAAGACTTTGCATTAAATTTTGCTTAGAAAATTGAATACAGTGCAGCACCACATTCAAAATCATGACTGTGGCTATTGGTGAAACTACTGTGAATAAGACTAAGTGTTTGTGAATGGTATAAATATTTCAAAGAGTTTCGAGAAGACATTGAAGTTGACGAATGCCTTGGCCTCCCTAGCACCTCAGTTACTGATGACAATGTGGAAGAAGTAAAGAAAAGTCGTTCTGGACAATTGCTGAATCACCACCAGAGAAGTTGCTGATGACGTTGGAGTATCATTTGGCTCATGCCAAACAATTTTTTTTCCCCAAATGTTTTAAATATGAAACATGTAGCAGCAAAATATGTTCCAAAATTGTTGAATTTCGACCAAAAATGACGTTGCATCGACATTGCTTGGGAATTGCTGAACGAAATTGTCAACGATCCAGAACTTGCAAAGAAGGTTATAATAGGTGATGAAATGAGGGTATGTGGTTATGACATTGAAACCATAGCCCAATCATCCCAAAGGAAACTGCCTGATGAACCAAAAATGAAAAAAATTGGGAAAGTTCAATTATATGTGAAGGTTCTACTCACTGTTTTCTTTGATTACAATGGGACAGTGCAACATGAGTTATTGTTGTAGTCAGTGAGGAGTACTACCTGGAAGAGATGACGCTACTCGCCTGACAACCCGTGAAGACTTCATATATGAAATTCGTCGAGAAAGTCTGCACACTCATATACCTGGAAGTTGTGTGGTGTTTGCGTGAAGCAGTCTGAAGAAAACAACCAGAATTGTAGCAAGACTGCTCATGGAAATTTCATATTCAAGGGACACCATCCCTTTCATGCAGCTACTGGGCGTTTCATGTCTTGTTGTGTCACAGTTATACTGAGAGTACATTGATCCATTTAAAACAGGTCACCACCAGAGCCAGATACCACACTCAGTAACGTGTTGCTAAAAGGAGTCGGCGACTTTTGCTTATTGTGCAGTTACACATGTTTAAGTAGAGAAAATGGCTCGCCATTTCAACGTGAAGTCAACTTCCGCATACCTCTTCAGGGGAAACAATGACATTTTTAAAAAATTTTGTGTTAAATGAAATTCACTTACATAAATTACACAGGGTAATTATAAAGTCCATGGAAAATTTTGAAAAAATCAGTACAGGTAAATAGCGGAGAACAATGATACAATATGTGGAAGACAAACTCTCAGTTTTTTGAACAATGGAAAATCCAGGATAGAATGTAAAAATAAAAGATGCTACTCACCATATAGTGGAGATGTTGAGTAACAGATAGGCACAACAAAATTAGTCACAAATAAGCTTTCGTCCAAGCCTTTGTTGAAAATATATGCGCGCGCGCACACACACACACACACACACACACACACACACACACACACACACACACACACACACACAAAACTGCAGTCTCTGGCTGCTAAAGCCACACTGCGAGTGGCAGCTGGGGAGTGTGTAGGGACGAGGTGAAGAGAGGGTAGGGCAGCTAGGTGCAGTAGGGAGGTTAGACGGAGGGCAGGGTAGAGATGGGGAGGGGGGGGGGAGAAAGGAGAGAAGTAAAAAGACTGGGCACCTTGGTGGAATGAATGCCGTGTAGTGCTGGAATGAGAACATGGAAGAGGGTGTATGGGAGAGACAATGACTAACAAAGGTTGAGTCGAGGAGGGTTATGGTAAAACGTAGGATATATTGCAGGGAGAGTTCCTGTGTGCACAATTCAGGAAAGCTGGTATTGATGAGAAGGATCCAGATGGCAGAAGCTGTGAAGTAGTCATTGATGTGAAGAATGTCATGGTGGGTGACATGCTTTGCAGGTGGGTGATCCAGTTGTTTCTTGGCCACAGTTTGTCATTGGCCGTTCATGTGGACAGACAGCTTGTCCGTTGTCATGCCCATATAGAACGCAGCACAGTGTTTGCAGCTTAGCTTGTAGATCACATGACTGGTTTCACAGGTAGCCCTGCCTTTGATGGGGTAGGTGATGTTTGTGACCAAACTGGAGTAGATGGTGGTGGTGGGAGGATGTATGAGACACGTTTTCCATCTAGGTCATATTACAGGAATATGAGCCAGGAGGTAAGGGGTTGGGAGCAGGGGTTGTGTAGGGATGGACAAGTATATAACATTGTCACAGTGACCCCGTTCTAGAAATTCAGCAGGACCTCCAGTCACTCCCCAAAACCTTAGGCCCATCCCAGAACCTCTCCTCGGAGTCCATCTCTCTGCTCACCCCTACCACTTCCCACACTCCTACCTTCTACGTACTTCCTCAAGTTGATGAACCCAATCACCCACGATCCCCCATTTGGCTAGTTACTGTTCCCCTACTGAGAGAATCTCTGCTCTCAACCTATTACTCAGAACCTACTCTACTATATAAAAGACACCAACCATTTCCTCCACTGACTCTCCGCAGTTATTGTCCATTTACCACATGGTGCCCTACTTGTCACTATTTATGCCATCTCTCTTTACACTAACATCCCTAATGCCCATGGCCTTACCGTTATTCAACACTACCTTTCCCAATGCATGACAGAATCCAAACTGAAAACTCCCTTCGTAGTCACCATGACCAGCTACATCCTCACCCACAGTTACTTCTCCTTTGAAGGCATTATCTACAAACAAATCCGGGGTATGGCTGTGAGCACTCGCATGGCACTGTCCTGTGCCAAGCTATTCACAGACCATATATAGGAAGCCTTCCTGAACAACCAGAATTCTAACCCTTCACCTGGTTCAAATTCATTTATACATTTTTGCGATATGGATTGAGGGTGAGGACACCTTATCCACATCCCTCCAGAACCTCAACAACTTCTCCCCCATTTGCTTCACCTGGTCCTACTCAACCCAACAAGCCACCTTCCTCAATGATCTCGACCTCAAAGATGGCTACATTAGTACCTATGTCCATATTAACTCTACTAACCACCAGCAATATCTCCACTTCGACAGCTTCCATCTTTTCCATACCAAGAAGTCCCTTCCGTACAGCCTAGCCATCCATGGTCTTCGCATCTACAGTGACAAGCGGTCCCTTCAGAAATATACCAAGGGTCTCACTGAAGCCTTTACTGACAGTAATTATCTTCCCAACCTTGTAAAAATTAAATCTCCTGTGCCTTATCTTTTCAGTCTCCCACCACCTCCCAAAGTCTGTCTGGCCACAGAGCATTCCCCTCGTAACTCAGTACCACCCAGAACTGGAGAAACTGAATTACATTCTCCTCCAGGGTTTCAGCTTCTTGTCGCACCCTGAAATGAGAAATGTCGTGGCCACTAGCCTTCACGCCCCTCCCACAGTGGTATTCTGTAGTCCACTGAACCTACACAATATACTTGCCCATCCCTACACAACCCTTACTCCTAACCCCTTACCTCCTGGCTTATATCCCTGTAATAGACCTAGATGCAAGACCTGTCTCATACATTCTCCCACCACCACCCACTCCATTCTGGTCACAAACATCAGCTATTTCACCAAATGCAGGGCTGCCTGTGAAACTAGTCATGTGATCTAAAAGCTAAGCTGGAAACACTGTGCTGCATTCCATGTGGGCATGACAACCAACAAGCTGACTGTCTGCATTTGTGCACATGCTCCCGAGAGTGCACATGGGTGGGTGTGCTTGCACGTGGGTGTGCGTGCACCTATTTTCGACAGAGACCTCATTGTCCAAAAGCTTATTTGTGACAGTCTCTTTTTGTTCCTACCTGTGATTCAGCATCTTTGCTGTACAGTGAGTAGCAACTTTTCTTTTCATAATATTGCCTCAGTTTTTTTACACTGTTCATAAATATTCTGTGTGTTCACCCTTTGTCAGATGACACGCATTTAATCAGTGGAGCAGTTTTGCCCATACTCAACACAGCATATCAGGAATGATGCTAAGAATTGCTGTTGTTACGCAATTTCATAATTCTTGGGGTTTTTTTTGGCACAGGTGAAACATAAACAGTATCCTTGATGTAAATTGCTAGAAAATATTGGACGATGTCAAGTCCAGTGACTATAGTGCCCACTTGAGCTGCAACACGACATATCCAGAGATGTGGTAACATGTCATCCAGATAATCTCGTATGCAATAGTAGAAATATGGACGCTCACCATGGTGTTGAAACATGAAAGCCCTGCTATCAGTTCTAAGTTATGGTATAAGCCACAACTGCAGTGGTCAAGACAGATGCCACCGTTGACTATTGTCTCAGTGAAGGAGGTCCATAGACTGTATTAGTGGACATGACACAGAATACGTGAATTCTTTGTCTGCCATATGCATATGGTGTGTTGATTGCTCTTTTCCTAAAGATGAAGTGTCTTTGACATTGGAGATTAATTTGCTTGTGAAGTTATCATTTTCATGATGGTTCTGTATATAAATGTAGAAATACAGAGAGTACAGTTTGTCGTCATGCTTTATGGTTTGCAGGAGCTGTAATTTGTGATCTTAACTCAAAATCACCTCACAGGATTTTCAAGTTGTTGGTTGAGGGATGGTCAGTTTTGTGCTAGCTCAGTAGGTAGACATTGTGGGACTTCCCACACTGACGTTCCTAACACAGTCAGCTGCCGGTTCTGATGGCCAGTCAGCCCTCATGTTTTGCAACACCTGAACAACTATCCTTGAATTTTATGCACCACTTCACTGTGCTATTGTAAACTGGTAGTATCATGTGAAACTTGCTGCAGAAATCTCTTGGGACATTCACTAATGATTTACAATAGTGCTTTCTCTGCCTGGTTCACCACCATTTCAGCAATTCTGATCAGTAGCACACCTGTCTACAGTTCTCCAAGCTAACTTGCCAGCTCCACATTAAAAGAAAAACTTAAAGAGTTTGTCTTGTCTGTCATGTAATGCATTTGTTCCATTATGTTTAGCCATTTACTTATACCACATTTTAAAATGTTTCAAGGACATTATAATATCATCATAATCATCATCATCATCAGTTGAAACTAATGTTGGTATATGTGTTGCCATGCATCACATCATCCAGGATCTGAAATCTCTTCCTCTCTCACCTCCTTACATGTACACTTCTAAGACTTCTTATAAAATTATAAGCAGCTCCTTGTTTCTTAATATATGTCCAATCCAGTTTTGTTTCCTTCTTATTACACCTAGTAATTGTGTTTGCTCTCCCACTCTTCTCAGTACCTCTTCATTTTTCACTTTATCCATCCAACTTATTCTTTCTACCCTTTGCCATGTCCATATTCCAGAAGTCTCAAGCCATGCTCTATCTTCCTTCCTCAATGACAACATTTGAGCATCAGGAAGACACTCTATACAAAACATTTTATTAGCCTTTTCCTCAAAATCTTTGTCCATGTTGCTGCAGGAACTTCTCCTTTTCTTATAAAATACCTCTTTCACCATTGCTAGTTTATTTTTAATTTCTATGCTGCTCTTCCAGCTAGTTTCTTTCTTGCTTCTGAGGTGTTTAAAGCTTTGTACATGTTCTAATACTTACCCATTCAGTCTGTATATAAATTACTAATTGAGTTATAATAAGATTTGGTAACCTACCAGATACTTCAGTTTGAATTTGTTATTATCTTCATATTATGCTGTGTAGCTGTATTTGTGACAGCCAAAAAAACTATTGTTGTTTACGGTAGACAAGACACTTAAAAAAGGAATTACTTCTTAGATATTTCAGAGTTCTAATTATTTTTGAAGTTCAACACAGTGCACTTTACTTTACAGTTAGAAAATCCTGCAGCCAGTCATTAGCATTTCGTGTGAATTGTGGTATATCCGAAAACTGTACAATAGTTCAGAAATGTGGCAGGAGATGTGTACACACTTCTATGACATCCTTGTTGCTGAAGTTGCTTACCATCTATTCTAAGTCACTTGTGCTTGTCACTTGATGTATCTACAGTAGGCTGCTACACTCAAATTGTTCCTGTGTATTCCATTACCTTCAAAGTACAGTGTTTATTCAAGCATCAAATTACTGATAACGGTTGACATTTGTAAGTTGATTCTTCTGTGCATAAATGGTCAGGAACAGTTAAAGATTTCTATGCTACTCAAACATTTTAGCAATCTTGTGCCACAAGGAACGCTCCAAATCATGCAGAGGTATTCATTTGTTTCTCATGCGCAGCAGCAGTTACTTATAAGTTGATGAACACACGAAGCAAAATTTATTTCTAGTTGCATAATTCAGTTTTTCGAGCAGTTCTTTTGTATGAGAATGTATTGGTGGACAGTGAAATGAACGTTCAGTTCTTGAAACATTGTGCGTCCTACAAATAAAAATTTACGTTTGATACACAGAGGTTACAGCCATTAGAAAACTCCAATACAGTAATTCCTATTGTACATGCACACAAATGAAAAACAAAATACCATTGTTAAGTTTGTCTTAGAGCAATCTTGATTATATTAGGTATTCTCCGGAAAGACATGAGTAATGGTTATTAACAACGTAACTGAAAGATATTACAATAATGCCTCATTGGGAAAATTATAGTGACTATTTTGCTTTTAGTTACCAGCAGCATTAGTCATCCATTGCATCCCAGTGCAGAAACCTACTGACTATTTGAATCAAATACAAATGAATACAGAAAGCACATTCTTATTTTCTTACATTCTTCGTTATTATTACTGACTAGATGCTACAGATACACTGTGTACACAGTGTGTCACTCATATTTGAATCTTTAAAAAATAAATTTAATTTATGCTGTGAGGCAATAACAAATCTTTCCACAGAGAAAAAGTACTAAGGTTAAATTTATGTCTTTCTGTAATAACCCAAATGAGGCTATGGAAAGGAACCAACATAATGACATTAGTGTCTGCTTTTTAAAGGCAAATAATTATTTAAATAAAAATCGGTTTTAATACACCATGTTTTTAAATAGGTCTAAAAAGTATAAAATAATTGAGGCATTCTCTGGTATAACGACTTAAGTGAAATCCAAATCGGTCAGTAATTTTTACTTACCGCGCTATCACATCATATAGTCTGAAGCTACAGTATTTTATTTATATCTGACTGAAATTTGGTTGCTGAAGTATTTGAAGCTTCTGATGCTCCGTGGTTTGATATGAGTACATTTCAGTTGTTATTCCAGAGACCACCTCTCTTTCTCCTAGTCCAGTATAGTTTCCTAACCCCGTACTGACAGTTCTAAAAATTTGTGACTGAATTTTTAATGGCTATGAAAGTACTAGAAAGATTCAAAGCAAGAAATGTGGGGCGGGGAGATAATGAGGAGGCTAGCTATTCGTGACATCAATTGTATATTGTATGCATCCCACTTTTTATATTTTGAATATTAAGAGTATTTTCATAACTATAACAATTCAGTCACAAATTTTGAGGACTATCAGTATGGTGGTAGCGATCTGTGTGGGTCTAGGAGAAATTACTTTATAATGTTTAGTCCATTGATGTCAAACATTTTGAAGATTTTGTGACAGGTGTGGGGTGAATTTCAGATTATTTTCCCCCTTCACTTGAGGTAACCAGTATAGTGCTTTCTATTACATATATCTTTTGAAAATACTGTGAAGGTAAAAATTGGAGAGATTAAAGCGCTCACAGAGGCTTATCAAGAATCGTTCTTCTTACAAAACGTCCACCAGTGGAACAGGAAAAGGAGGAAATGGCAGTGGAACACAAAGTATCCTCTGCCACACTCCAAACGGTTTTAATATGCGTTGTCATCCAGTTCTCAGCTATGTTAAAAGTTTCTAGATCATCAGTAAGTTACCAGAATGAATATCCTTTCTTTCAGGAGTGCTAGTTCTGCAAGTTTCGCAGGAGAGCTTCTGTAAAGTTTGGAAGGTAGGAGACGAGGTACTGGCAGAAGTAAAGCTGTGAGTACCGGGCGTGAGTCGTGCTTCGGTAGCTCAGTTGGTAGAGCACTTGCCCGCGAAAGGCAAAGGTCCCGAGTTCGAGTCTCGGTCGGGCACACAGTTTTAATCTGCCAGGAAGTATCAGTAAGTTAGTTTAAAAGCAGTTGTAAGTCTGATACGGAACAGACCAGAAATGACATATTAAAAAATGCTTTAAAATTAAAATAACCAAAAGTAGATAAAAATTTTGCCAGTGTTGACTGGAATACGCTCGTCAGAATCCTGAAGGTAGTGAAGATAAAATACATGAAGTGGCAGGGGAGTTACACACAGAAGTAAATAGTCTTTGCAGAGGAAAGACTAGTGTGGCCAACCAAAGACAAGACCCTGAAACGTGAAACTCGTAACTCTTGATATAGTTTGTGTAATTGAACACTGACTTACAGATGGTAAAATTTTGCAGTGCACATTGCCAATTTTGTATATTGTTAAGTTCTGCAAGGATGTGTAAAATCTGTGGTAAAGTTCACTTTTCCATCAACTGAATACCCCAAATGTTTCTATTCTTATAGGCTACCATAAGAAAATGAACTTTATTGGAGAATTTTCCTTTAACACAAAATAAAATCTAAAAATGAATTTAAAATATCAGAATTAGTCCACTTAAAGGTCTCTACACCAGGTACAAACAGAATTACTTGCAGTAAAGAAGTCAAAGAATGAGATGAAATAGTAACTATGCTCATGCGTGAGACTAGCAATATGAAGCAGTTTGTGGAAAATCACACTATCTCTGTCGGTTGCCAACCACATATTACTAGTTTGTAGCTGCTGCTCAAACAGCTCGGAATCAGAAAGAGCTGGAAGTAATTAGATGTTTCACATTGTGCATACACATTCATATAATGGATCCAGGTTGCTGTTCAAACAAACCCACTAGGCATTGTGTTTGTGGGAATTATTTTTAACAACCATTCCTGTCATTCTTTGTTCATAAATAATAATTTTGTATTTTTTGTCTATAAGTCATATTTTTATTCCTAATTTCATTAATGATGTCTGTGGATACCTTATACCACTCTTACAATTGCCTCATCGTAGCACTTTTTCTTTCCTATTTACTATACTGATACATTTTAGTCCCACCCGCTACCTCTGGTTGTGGCTTTAGTAGAAGCTCTGCAGTTTGCCGCCTTTTTTGTGTGATGTTGTTTGGTGTATTTTGCTGACATTCTATTTTGCTATGAATGTAGGTAAACATTTCTGCTAAGAAAGAAATCCTTTATACTGGTTATGATTGTTAATTCAGTATGATGTTTTGCAGGTTACTCTTCAAACTGATGAGGTAAAAAATGTACCATGTGGTACCAGTGGTGGTGTCATGATATATTTTGATCGAATAGAAGTTGTTAATATTCTTAGTGCCTCTAGTGGTAAGTACATCCTCTGACTATGGCTATCCTTTATTTTTTATGAATTTGAATGCTGTGTTTGTGGAATGCTAACATTATTTTTCCGCTTCTCTTCAAATTTTTCAAATTATTTTCTTGCTTCTCTTCAAATTCAGTAATGACATAAATTTTCCAGACAGTTATTTGTACTGCAAAAAAAATAAACAGATAGGATAATCATGGAACAAATTTATTGACTCTTCAAATGTGCCCACTTGGCAAGTTTGTCTGCGTTCCAGTTCTTGTATGCAATTATACCTGTAAGTTAAATGTCCATCTGGGTATTTGGCCCAGAAACACTGGTGTCCCATATTGTACCTGTTCCACTATGCAGTACTAAATATCTTGATGTTTAAGATCCAGTTCCCTGTTCTAATTATTTGTCCTTTGTTTAAGCAGACTGAATAACATCTATTAAATTTGAATAGCAATGTTTAGTGCTTTTAAGATGTCATTACTCCTTTAAAAAATTTTGCATAATGAAACTAAACTGTTTTCTTCCTGTCTTTCTTTTTCAGTATATGATATTGTAAAAAATTACACTGCTGATTATGATAAGACGTTAATCTTCAATAAAGTACATCATGAACTGAATCAGTTCTGCAGTGTTCACAGTTTACAAGAGGTTTGTTTTTATTGATTGTTTGCTTTTCCTTTGTAAGCTTCAGTTTTTGTGACCTAACACAATTCTTAAACACACTTAACACTTAGCTGCAAGAAAGAAGTAACAGACTACGAAAGGATTGCACTCTTATGGATTTTCTATTTGTATATCAATCTCTACATTAAACAAGCCGTAAAGGAAAAAAAATAATGAAGGAAGTAAAGTTCAGGGAGAACATACAAAACTTTGAGGTTGTCCAATGACGATACCGTTATGTCAAAGACAGCGAAGAACTTGGAAGAGCCGTTGAATGCAGTGGACAGCGTCTAGAAAGGAGGATACAAGATGAACATCAACAAAAGCAAGGATGTAGGTTGCTGTAGGTATTCGCAGACGAAGAGGCTTGCACGGGGTAGAATAATGTGGAAAATTGCATAAAACCAGTTTTCGGATTGAAGACAATAACAGTAACACAATTTATCATATGTACTGTTGTACTTAGATTATCATGTGAGAAAACATTTTAGACACTAATACTAAATCATATGTCATTCATTTGTATTTACACTCCATGAAGCTGCTTATTGATCATTGTTAAATGACAATGTACCTAATGCACTGTCTCATGTTTGGAGAAACAGTAGCATAGGAAAGATTTTTATTAACTGACAAATGGAAGAATAAATACGAAATTCACCTTCAGTGAAGTATTTGTGTGCATTTCGTAATATGAAAGTTACTCAGCAGTATCTCTTCTGTTTTATTTTTAGGTATATATTGATCTGTTTGATCAAATTGATGAGAACTTGAAAGTTGCTCTACAGAGAGATTTGAATGAAATGGCACCTGGGTTATTTATTCAAGCTGTGCGTGTTACCAAGCCAAAAATTCCAGAAGCAATTAGGAAAAATTATGAACTCATGTACGTATGTGAAAGTAATGTAGTTTATAACTACAAGATATGTTTATGTATTAAATTATTAAATTTTCATTGTATACAAATTGCATGTGAAATGCTTAATTTGCAGGGAAGCAGAAAAGACTAAACTTTTAATTGCTGTTCAACGTCAAAAAGTAGTAGAAAAAGATGCAGAGACAGAGCGGAAGAAAGCTATCATAGATGCAGAAAAAGAAGCAGTTGTAGCAAAAATTCAGTTTGAACAGAAAATCATGGAAAAAGAATCTCTTCAAAGAATGTCGCAGATTGAAGGTTTGCTATGTTCTGTTATAAACTGTCAATTATTAGATTGTATTTCTGTTAAAAGCTCTTTCAGTAATAAATTGCATAGACTGTCCTTCATATTACTCCAAACAATAATGGAAAACCAATCATGGCACACAAAGTTTCTAATAATGAGATTATTTACTTTGTTTTTACAGATGCAAGTAGAAAAATCAAGTCTCTTAGAGTAATATCTTCTCAAACAGTAAATTTTCCTTTTTTTTCTTTTTTCCAGATGAAATGCATCTAGCAAAACAGAAGAGTATTGCAGATGCAGAATTTTACAATCTGCACAAGCAAGCAGAAGCCAATAAATTACTCTTAACAAAAGAATATCTAGAACTGAAAAAATATGACTCTATAAGTCATAACAACAAAATTTATTATGGATCAGAGATTCCTGATATGTTTGTTCATGGTGGCTGCCGGAATAGTGATGATACGGATAACATTCATAAAACGGTTCCCAACGAATGATTTGCCTTCAACACATTGTGAACAGAGAGTATAGTTCCTGATCATATCAACATGTGAGAATTTTCTAAACATTTTTGTGCCCAGTTATATCTGTGAGATTGAAATGTGTGTGAATCTCTGTGTGTGTTTGTGACTGGAGTTTGAGTACAGGAGAGGAACAAATTTTATATCACTCTTTATGGCTTCAGACTGTTAGCATTTGTTAAACCTGTTCTTAAAACAGGGTAGGTGAAAGTTCTTGTGCCTTCTGAGATTTATAGATACTCTGTTTTATATCCTTTACACATAAATTACCTTTTTTTTTAGTAAATGCAGTATTTATTGACAGAACAGCTGAGTCATTAGAAAGTTGTGAATGGCAGTTTGTATTGTTTCTTTGTCATTCTGCATTTGATTGCCCTTTCGAAATCACACAAAATACATTGTTGTTCTGTTTTTCCTCAGTTTTTGAGTAATAGACAAACTTGTTGATAAAAATAAAAATAATTTTAAATTTTGTAGCTATTTAGTATAATTTACCACCATTAATATGTATCACCAGGAACTAATTTATTTCAGCAACTTGCTCAACACCCTTCTGGGTTATACAGGCTCAGAGGGTAAGTTGTCTGAAGCATTTAGACGATGTCGGTGAACTAATTATGAAGATTTGTCACTAAAAATAGTACTGGTACATAAAAATGAGTAATGTTTTGAACAAACCTGCCCTTTTTATAGTAAACTAATAATTGGTGAAATGGAGAGACACAGAAGAATAAGAAGAGTTGCCAAAGTAATACACGTGAGGGACCTGTTTACTTTTTAGTAGTGTTTAAACTAGATAACACATAGGAATATTAGCTCTTTGAAAGTTTCCAGTCCTAAAGTGTTTGAATATTTTGGAGCCTATCTTAATCTGCAGTCTTTAATATATGCACTTTTTTTTGTAAGTCTAAACTGCTGCTGAGTAATGCCAATGCATTGTACAGTTATTCTGATGAAGCCCTACACAAAAATTATAAGATTTGGAATTTTTAACATTTAATTAGGAATAGTTGCCTTGTGACTTGGTAGCTTTATGGACAAATTTAAAAGATAAAGAATGATTTGCCTCAGCTCTTTATTGAAAGAAAACTGGTACTGAGGTAGATAAATTGGAAGATCAATGTTTCGACAAATAATTCATTATTAGGGTGGGAAGCTCTGCAACACACTCTCAACTTTGTGTTTCCATTTGTCAAGGCAGCTGTCTCAGATAAGTCTGTAGCATCAGACTTGAAATCCGTGACTGGATGTATCATAGCCCAATAAAGCATATGCTGTGTTGATATTCAATCCCAATCCAGATTCCATCATCGCAGTTTTGATGGTAGCCTCACATTTCTGAACAACATGGTTTAATAGCGCCTTCCATGTTAAATTTTTCCCAACAAGAAATCCTTTGTATTCGAAAGTTGTCTCTATAGGAAAGTGGTATAATCCAAACACAATTACATCTGGCAGAGTTGCTGTGCACCTAAAAAACATTACTGCAAATGATTATGCAGTGGAGATTTTCACTCTTCACGTACACCATTGTTGGAGTGTGAATGTCAGATGTTCCCCATTACCTCTTAAAACAGTACTCACCACAAAAATAAACATGTAATCCATAAGGCACACTATTAATATTATAATAGTGATTAATGAGATGAGGCCTTATTTTGCTGAAGGTACAGGACACTAATTGGTTGCTGTAAGAAAAAAGATACACATTATTTCACAGAATTTCCTGTATTGTTTTCCAATTAAAGACACTGGCAGAGGTACCAGGTGCCCCATTTTATCCCTTTCAAACATTCCCATATGAGGATACTTACACCACCTACCTGAATGACATCCTGTTGGCAAACAGAGGAATCACCTCATGGTTTTTGATGTTTTGTACTGTGCCATGTATCTGATGTATACCACAAATCGTCAGTCCAAGTGAGCTTTCCACATGCTTAAACTGCCCAACGGCAGTGTTCTTACACCCACACTAGTCTTTGTTCAGTGAGCATAGATACGTGGGATGGTGGTGACATATATCCCGTAACAAGGTCATTCTAGATGGATTTGCTGCTCTCCTGTTGTTGTTGTTGTTGTTGTTGTTGTAGCACAGCATTGAAGTTCAATTGATTTGCAGTAGCCTGATGCTGATGTATCTGCTATTACAATCTGCCAGCAGCAGTTCGCTGTTGCAGTGCTGGTTTTCCCTAAATTGAGGTACCCGTAATACATCCTTGTGTTGATGGCATCTAAACGACCCAATGCCTACACGTTTCATGATAGCTGGAGGTGGTCAATGGATGCATTTTGACTGGTGAGTGAGTTGTTCGTTATGACTAGTGCACTCGCTTGCAGTTCCCTTTAGAATTACCGTGGGTGGTGATGGATAGTCAGAAGCTGACTAAAGGAGATGGTCATTTTAAGAAAGCCTGTGATGGACTTTCGTAATGTATGTCCTAGCGTACTTACGGAGTCACATAGAGCAACCCTTTTTTCTTACTTATGAATCTGCAGACATTATAAGGGACATTCATTAAGTCCGTAGAAAAGATAGAAAAACATATTATTTTGGGAATTTTTCTGTTTTTTAGCATAGTTCCGTTTTAACTCGGTACACTTTTCCAAGTGTGGCTTCAACTTTTTTAAGCTGTCCAAAAAGTGGGATTTCAAGTGTACCGTATCTTTAATGATTCAGTGCACTCAACATATCTACTGCCAGGATTTGGGCAGTATGCTAGTCTTAAGCCTTTACTTCCTATCATGCTGTTCAACAACACTTAGTAAATAAAACACATCTATAGAACATAGAATGCATGACACAATAAGGGGAATTTTTCTTGAATGATCCCAATGTTTAGCCAATGGCCCAGAAAATACACTCAAAAAATGATGACAGGTGTACTTCTCCCTCTGGTTTGAACTCGCAAAATTGTTTGGAAAAACTTGTTCTATTTCCTAGTTGCAATTTCTCACCTTACAATCCACTACCACCCACTAGCTGCTGCTTATTTCTCTCTTACTTAGTTTTCTTGAGCATGTCCCAGATTTTATGGAATTTCTCCCCATGTCTGTCTGAGTGGGCAGGAGATGGGGAATAACTGTTAAATCCGATTCTTTGGTTTGTTGTAGTATAGTCAACCTCGATTTTGTGTCTGGGATTTGCTGTTTTACTATTTCAAATTACTCTTTCGTCAATTGTTAACATTTTATTTATGTCATTTATATCAAGAAATTATTCATTAACCATATTTTTACTATATTGCACTATTCATGTACCTTGTCATGTAACTCTTGAAAGTTAACATCTTGATTGCAACTCTGTAATTTTAACATTTATTTCATTTTTACTCTTGCCAAGATACCCTAATACGTGCCTGTAAACTTAATTTCATCTTTCCAAATTCGGTTCTTCAGTTAGTAATACAGAATGTTAGAGAGTTTTGATAGTTTCATTTTGTTCTTTAAATCAGCTGTACTCTTACTTCGATCCTATAACCACCCAGGGACACTTGTCGCCTTGGCTTGGTTATTGCAGGCATGCACTAACAAAATAAGTACATTTGACTGTAGGCTTTCCCGGCGTAAACTATTGATGAAGGTTTCTCGGGTCTCCAGCCGGGTGGTAGCGTTGATATCTCGCGACGTTTCGGGAAGTGTCATACTACCCATCTTCTGGCGAAGTGTCGAGATTTGCAGAGAGCGGGCTATTTATATGCGCGGTCAACCCTCTCCATTAGACCTCGGGTGGCTGTGGTGGACCAGCGGCATGTACGTGGTGGTGAGGATGGCGGTCACAATCTGGTTTTTGGTGTAAGCATTCTGTTTGCGTCAGCAGCGGAGGACATTGGCGGACGTGCTCCCGACGGATTGCCGCTATTGCCGGGTTCCGTGCTGCGCTGAGTTGGTATCCCTCGTCTCTGTTGACCAGATTCTCATGAATCCTTATTTCTGTGGATTCTTTGATCACGCTTTTCCAAAAGCCAGATGCTCGGCACAGTACCTTCGTGTTTTCGAAGTTGAAGGTGTGTTCTTCATTGATGCTGTGTTCCGCTATGGCTGATTTTTCTGTGTGCCCTAGTCGCACACATCTGATATGTTCTTTGCAGCGTTTAGATAGCAGCGCTGTGTTTGTCCAATGTATTGCTTTCCGCATTCGCGTGGTATACTGTATACTCCTGGTGTGCTAAGGTTCAGCGCGTCTTTGGCAGAATCTAAGAGCTCCCTCATCTTTGGTGGTGGTCAGAAAATGGTTTTGATCTTGTATTTTTCCAGAAGTCGTGCAATTTTGGCTGAGAGTGGACCCACGTACGGAAGGAAAGCGACTCGTTTATCTTTTTCTTCTTCTCCTTCATTATTTTCTTCTGGGGTTCTCACTGCTTCTTTCTTTATTTTAAGCGCCCTGTTAATCTGCGTTCTACTGTAGCCATTTTGTTGGAAGACTTCTCTCAGGTGTTGCAGCTCGGATGGTAGGCTGTCTTTGTCGCAGATGGCGCGCGCCCTATGTACCAGGGTGGTCAGTACTGATTGTCTTTGTGCTGGATGGTGGCAGCTTGTTGCATGAAGGTATAGATCCGTATGTGTTTTCTTCCTATGTACTGCATGGGCTAGTGATCCATCTGCCTTCCTCTTAATTAAAATATCAATGAAGGGGAGGCATCCATTTTCTTCCATTTCCATTGTAAATTTTAGGTTCGGGTGGATGCTGTTGAGGTGTTCAAGAAACTCACCTAGTGCCTGTTTGCCATGTCCCCACACGACAAAAGTGTCGTCGACATAGCGGAAGAAGTGCTTCGGTTTCCGTGTGGCAGTTTGAAGGGCCACCTCCTTGAAATGTTCCATATAGAGGTTTGCAATCGCAGGAGCCAATGGGCAGCCCACCGCCACACCATCAATCTGCTCGAAGAATTCCCCGTTGCACTGAAAGTACGTGGTTGTTAGTGCATGTTCGAAGAGGCTGACTGTTTGTGGTTCAAAGTGCTGGGTTAAAAGTGCCAAGGAGTCTTGAAGAGGTACTTTCGTGAAAAGCGACGTCACGTCGAAGCTCACGAGTAGGTCCTCCCCTTGCAGTCGCCTGTCCCTGAGTATTTTTACGAATTCGGCTGAGTTTCTCACATGGTGGCTGCAGTATCCCACAAGGGGTTTGAGCAGTGTCGCTAGGTATTTAGCATGTTAGTAACTGTGAGAGTTGATGGAGTGCACAATCGGTCTCAGAGGTACCCCTTCCTTATGGATCTTGGGGAGTCCATAGAGGCGTAGTATCGCTGGAGCTCTGAGGTGCAGTCGCTTCTTCATTTGATTTGGTAAGTCCGATTTCTTCAGCAGAGCTATCGTCTTTCTACTCATCGTCGGGGTTGGATCCTTCTTCAGCCTCTTGTAGGCCTCATCTTGTAGCAGAAGGTTTATTCTCTGTCGGTGCTCGGCAGTACTTAACAGCACTGTAGCGTTCCCTTCGTCCGCTGGTAGGATCGTTATATCAGGGTCATCTCTAAGGGACCGGAGAGCTGCTCGTTCTTCCGCGGATATGTTATTTTTAGGCAATCGAGATCTGTCGATTATTCTGCAAGTTTCCCAACAATGGGCTGCCCATTGGCTCCTGTGATTGCAAACCTCTATATGGAATATTTCGAGGAGGTGGCCCTTCAAACTGCCACACGGAAACCGAAGCACTTCTTCCGCTATGTCGACGACACTTTTGTCGTGTGGGGACATGGCTAACAGGCACTAGGTGAGTTTCTTGAACACCTCAACAGCATCCATCCGAACCTAAAATTTGCAATGGAATTGGGAGAAAATGGATGCCTCCCCTTCCTTGATATATTAAGAGGAAGGCAGATGGATCACTAGGCTATGCAGTACGTAGGAAGAAAACACATATGGATCTATACGTTCATGCAACAAGCTGCCACCATCCAGCACAAAGACAAACAGTACTGACCACGCTGGTACATAGGGCGCGCGCCATCTGCGACAAAGACAGCCTACCATCCGAGCTGCAACACCTGAGAGAAGTCTTCCAACAAAATGGCTACAGTAGAACGCAGATTAACAGGGCGCTTAAAAGAAAGAAAGAAGCAGTGAGAACCCCAGAAGAAAATAATGAAGGAGAAGAAGAAGATAAAAGACTCGCTTTCCTTCCGTACGTGGGTCCGCTCTCAACCAAAATTGCACGACTTCTGGGAAAATACAAGATGAAAACCATTCTCCGACCACCACCGAAGACGAGGGAGCTCCTAGGTTCTGCCAAAGACGCGCTGAACCTTAGCACACCAGGAGTATACAGTATACCACGCGAATGCGGAAAGCAATACATTGGACAAACACAGCGCTGCATATCTAAACGCTGCATAGAACATATCAGATGTGTGCGACTAGGCCACACAGAAAAATCAGCCATAGCGGAACACAGCATCAATGAAGAACACACCTTCAACTTCGAAAACATGAAGCTACTGTGCTGAGCATCTGGCTTTTAGGAAAGCGTGATCAAAGAATCCGTAGAAATAAGGATTCATGAGAATCTGGTCAACAGAGACAAGGGATACCAACTCAGTGCAGCACGGAACCCGGCGATAGCGGTAATCCGTCGGGAGCACGCCCGTCAAGGTCCTCCGCTGCGGACGCAAACAGAATGCTTACACCGAGAACCGAACGCGGCCGCCAGGGGCGACCGCCATCCTCACCACCACGCACATGCCGCTGGTCCACCGCAGCCACCCGAGGTCTAGTGGAGAGGGGTGACCGCGCATATAAATAGCCCGCTCTCCGCGAATCTCGACATTTCGCCAGAATATTGGTAGTATGACACTTCCCGAAACGTCGCGAGATATTCACGCTACCACCCGGCTGGAGACCCAAGAAACCTTCATCAAAATAAGTACACTACCACAGGATTCTAATTGGGTGAGTTTGATGAACACCTTCTAACATATTAGAAGGTTTGTACTGTTAGGTGTCGAACCTGATGCAGTCACTTGCATAACACGATATTTCAACAGCATAGTTTGCCAACATCTTCAGGTAATAACTGTAGAATAAGTAATTTTGCTACATCCTGCCTCCTTCAGACTCTTATCGCCCCCCTATCCTTTTCTCCACTGCTAGTTGCATACTGTCACCTCGATACATCGGAGTCTGCAACAGCGGCCGACGCTCGAGTTAGCAGCAGTGCTGACTCAGCTAAGTGAAAAAATTCACCCAATAAGCATGTTTGTTTATATATAAAAGCTGACTTAGGAATTTTCCTGTGTGTGAGGCTGCTTGTACTAGATCGTGTATCGATTTAAAGTTATATGTTCACATATTTTACTGTTTGCGTCGCTTCTTCTGCGTAATCTTTCGTTGATTGTATCTTTACACGTTTGCATTGTGATGTATTGTAACATTATAAACATTCCCAAGTGCAGTGATAAACTAGTATTTTTATTGTTAATTTTAGTCTTAAATTAAATTGAGCTCTTTTAAAATTTTCAAAGACTAGAGACTTATCCTTGTAAAAGAATCTTCCTCTAATTTCATTGTACAATTACTTGAGAAATATCTTTAAGAATTTTCGGAAGCTGCCATTGTCCATTGAATAATGTACGAGCAATTTGTAACAAATCGGTGTGCGTAATGTCATTACTGTAGCAGATTTTCCAACTGAAATTTTGTGTTACATCTAGTTTTCCCTTAAAGTGGAATAGCCCTAGATATTATCTGTATTTGTCGTAAATTACCTCCGTTTTAGAGTTTGCTAGTAAGTATAATTAACGTCAAAACACTTTAGGAAACTAGTAATTTTTACCACAGGTTTTGTGTTGCTTTAAGAAATCTTGTTTGTGTTTCTGCTTCAATTCTTGTAGGGAATTAGCAACTTTTTAGCTCAACAGATTAAAAGATATTCAGCAGGTGTAGCTTAACGTCATTTGTTCACTGCCTTGTACTACATTGCACCAGCCAAAACTCAGCATCTGGAAACAGCCAAAACGCAGCATCTGGAAATTACCCTCACTACTGTCAAGCAATTGAAAGCTGCTGTGAATCGGCGTGTTGGAAGGGCTCCTGAAAGTTGGGCCTATGCTACCTGTATCAAAGGTACCTCAAGTACTATCCTCTCCTGTGGATCCTGCCTCCTCTGCAGAAAGTACACAATCTGTCATTACCCATCCACTTGACTGTGAGTGGAGTGTTAATGGTAGATCTACACGTCTTCTAGAGGGTGGATGGGGACCAGGGAGGACTCAAGGTGTTGTACTGATCCCTCGCGCCAACAAGTTTGAGGTGCTGTCTTTCACTGAAACTGGGCCAGTGAGACACATTCACTTGTTTTGGGGAAACCTGTTTCGTCGAGTGTCAGGAGGAGACAAACGTGAAAAGGTAGGTGTCTATTAATCATCAGCAGTTCCAACGTATGGTGAATGATGGTACCTCTTAGGTAAATGGCAACAAGGGACAGGAAAGGCCACCAGGTGCACTCACAGTGTATGCGTGGGGGTTTCATTCAACTTTTTGAAGGGACTATTCCAGCAGTCATTGAGAGAACAGGGTGCAACCATCTGCAGATTGTGGCACACGTTGGAACAAATGATGCCATTTGTCTGGGCACTGAGGTCATTCTCGGATCATTCCGACGACTGGCAGAGATGGTCGAGAAGGCCGGCCTTGCACATGGAGTTTTGACGGAGCTCACAATTTGTAGTAATTTTCCCAGAAGTGATCATTGCCCTTTGTTTCTGAGTCAAGAGGAAGGATTGAACTGGAGACTTCGAAAGTTCTGTGAAAAGCTAGGCTGTGACTTGCTGGACTTGTGCCATAGGGTTGAGAACTGTAGGTTCCCCCTAAGTAGATCAGGTGTGCACTACATAGCAGAGGCTGCTACTGTGTGTGGGCTGCACACCCTTTTTTTAGGTGGTCCTCCATCCAATCCATATGACAACAGCTGTAGGAAACCCAGAAGTATCAGTGTAAGATAAAAAAAAAAAATGTCTCCCAAATGTAAGAGTATTAAAATCCTAATGGTAACAGCAGAAGCATTTGCAAGAAAGTGCCAGAGTTTGAAGCACTCATGAAAAGCAGTGACGCTCATGTAATACTATGTACAAAAAGCTGGTTGAAACCTGATGTAAGATTTTTGGAAAAAATTTAAATTTATAGTGAAAGGATAGGCAAATGGGAAATGGAGGTGGTGTATTTGTCGCAGTAGACAAAAAAACTCAAATCCGCCTAGATAGAATTTTTGAAGCTGCATGAGAGATGTTTGGGCCGGACTCAGTACTAGGGGTGAGCATAAAATGCTAACTGGGTCTTTCTATGTACCTGAAAATTTCAGAGAAAACTCAGTTCACTTGTACTAAGTTCCCCAGTCGTACTGTAATCATCGGTGGAGACTGTAATCGTCCGACAATTAACTGGGAAAATTTCAACTTTGTTAGTGGTGGGTGTGATAAGACAACCTGTAAAACTTTATTAAATGTCTCTTCCGAAAACTACCTAGAACAAATACTTAGGAACCCCACTCATGACGGAAATATATTGGATTTAATGACAACAGATAGATAAGACCTCTTTCAGGATGTCCACATCGAAACTGGTATTTGTGGCCATGATGCGATTGTGGCAACAGAGATTACCAAAATGCAAAGGACAAAACTAAAACACACAGAGCAGTCAGTAATTTCATATCTCAATGAGGAACTTGAAACTTTAAGCACAGGTCAGGAGCATAAAAGTTCAAAAAAATAAGTAACAATGGATTGGATAGATATGTACCCAGTTGAACAATTCATAATGGGAGGGAACCTCCATGGTATACAGTCCCTGTAAAGAAACCTCTAAACAAAAGGACAGATACTGAATGAAATGTGTTTGGGTGTCAAGAGAGCAATGTGTTATGCCTTCAGTGACAATCGTAGCAGAATGTTGTCAAATGCCATTTCAAAAATTCACAGAAATTCTGGTCATATGTAAAGTGGCACCAAAATTAGTGTTCAGTTGCTAGTGAGTGAGACGAACTGAAATTGAGGATAGCAAAGCAAAAGCTGAAATGCTTAATTCCATGTTCCTTTACAAAGGAAAACCAGGCAAATTGCCCCAGTTTAATCCTCGTACCACTGAAAAGATCAGTGAAATTAGTATTAGTGACAGTGGTGTTGAGAAACAGCGGACATCGCTAAAATTGAACAAAGCCCCAGGGCCTGATGGAATCCCTGTCAGATTCTATATTTCTAACTATAGTCAATCATATATCCCTTGAAAGAAAACCAAGCCCAATTATTGGAAAACAGAACAGATCACACCCATCTACAAAATCGGTAGTGGAAGTGATCCACAAAACTACTGTCAATATCCTTGACTTCAGTTTGTTGTAGAATTTGGAACACATTCTGAGCTCAAACATAATGAGGTATCTTGAACAGAATGACCTTCTTGGTGCCAACCAGCTTGGTTTTCGAAAACATCGACCATGTGAAACCCAACTCCCACTTTTCTCACATGACGTACTGAAGGCTTTGGATCCCGGCAACCAGGTAGATGTAGCAGTTCTTGATTTCCAAAAAGCATTTGACTCGGTACCGCACTTAAGCTTATTATCAATAGTACAATTGGGTGGAGGTATCAAGTGAAATTTGTGACTGGAGTGAAGTCTTTTTGGTAGGGAGCATACAGCATATTATTTTGGATGGAGATCGTCAGACGTAGAAGTAATGTCAAGTGTACCCCAGGGAAGTGTGTTGGGATCCTTGGTGTTCATGTTGTATATTAATGACCTATTGTCTATTAAAAAGTTTAAAGAACTGGCATTAAATGATTACTCTAGCAATGTACTACTTATACAATCCCCTACATATTACTCACACAGGGATTGTGAGCATAAGATTAGAATAATTATTGCATGCACCGTGGCATTAAATCAGTCATTCTTCCCATGCTCTATACGTCAATGGAACAGGAAGGAACCCCAATAACTGGTGCAATGGGAGGTACCCTATGCCATGCCCCTCATGGTGGGTTGCAGAGTGTAGATGTAGATGTAGACAGGCAGCATCATTGCTCTATTATAGCACGCACCAAATAGTCTTGTTATAAGCACAAATTACAAAGGCTAGTATTTATTGTGAACTTTGCTGTAGTCGTGTGCTAGAGTAATAATCTAAGACGGAATTATGTAATGGAGGTGAAACACATCCGCAATGATGGAAAAATAGCATGTGAATTCATTTTGCAGTGGGTGTTTGAGATTTCCAGCTGGTGTGAACTTGGCATCTTAGAAATAGGATTCTGTTGCATCCGGATATAGTGAAACATTTAATACATATTAGTTGTGGTGACCATAAAAACTTTTACACAGTCCACTTCCATATGATGCATACACAAAGGTACAGCGTTGGATTCCATTCTGGCACCATTTGAAACAGGTAGGCTGGAAGCATCTCTACCAGCGAATACGAGGATTTAAGTGAGACAAAGAAATAAGTTCGATTTAAAATCCAAATATAGCACAAAAGAATAAAACATGACATCCTCGGCCCTTGCGACTGAGGCAACAACTTGGAATAGTGGATCGTATAAACTGTCTTTTGCGCTGAAAATAAACAAATTCTGCAAAAAGTAAATTTGTTGACGGGAAATTGGTGAATCTCTCAAAAGTGGCCCCATTAAAAGGAGCAAATAAGTCCATGAGTGGGAAGAACAAAGCACATGTCGACTGTAAGGTGCTATCATCTCCTTGTCACAGTGTCAGTGCACCTCCAGAATATTACAGCTCTGTCAGCAGTGCCGCTAATTCCAGCGTCGGCCGCAGTCGCAGACTCCGTCGTCTCGAGATGACAAATGCTGCTCTCGATCTTCGGTGAGCTGTATTTGATCTGAAGCAAGACACTAGCGCGCCGAAGCAGAACACTGCAGCGTGTGTAATACCCAAACTAGCAGCTCCCAATATCATAACTTTTATTTTTTTCTCGTTATTAATGTGTATGAATGGTTTCTTTTCCTCATTAAGAATAAGAAATTTTTACATAGGTGCAGAGGATGGCAAAGGTGACCTTTTAAAATTGTCTTTGTAACAAAAGAGAAATGTTCGGGGAATATTCAATTTTCAACAATACTTTTGTTTCATTTTCGCTTGAGAGTACTTATACTTTAAATGTCACCCAAAAAGGACGTGCAATTTTTGCTTGTGCGTCAAAAATTCGTAGTAAATGATGTGTGACAAGACAAGAAAGTACATATATTGTTAGCACAGGCGCAAGAATATTTTTATTTATTACGCCAATATTCGTTCACAAGCATGACTTTTGCCTGCTATCAGGAGAAAAGGCAGTAATTTCTTCCATCTTGCAAGACATCTTAAAGTATATATGTGATAATCAAGATTTAGTTGATGGATTATATGTTCGGCAGCCACAGAAGATTAGAAGTAACAATTGACTTTTTGTTAAGCACCAAGTTTGCTGCAAAATAAGGTTTGTGTGACTTTAGTATTGGTACGCTTCATTGCATTTTTCTTACGCTGCGTGGAAGACTGTTCATGGCACCGTTTTAGTTACAACAAGAATTTATCCTTTAATTCCAGTACTGCAAGTAGTAGTTATCTCTCATTACGTAAATTTCATGCCGATTCATACTCTTTCTGTTAGCTCTTGGGCTGCCTCACAGCACGGTTATTCCAAATCGACCAACAGACCTAACACAATCGTTAAGTTCATATCGATGAAAATCTTCAAAATGTGCAGCACCAACAAAGCAAGTCTTCTGCCTGTTGAAGCCAACTTCAATAATTAAGAGACAACTATAATCTAATGATTGATAATCTCGGGAAGCGGATAATAACGGGTACTATGAAGAACAGTTATTGTTAGGAGATACGAACAGTACTCTTTATTGTGGAAAGCACAACACAGCAAATACTTTTAAACATTCACAAGTAATTAACCCGGCGGTGCACGCACCTGGAAACAGGACGGCAGTACACGCAGCTGGTCTCGCAGACCCTTGCAGTTTCTATCTTTCTGAATTTGCATTTAGATGTATATTATGGAGGGAAGCTTTATGAAATGAACTAATATCATTAAAAATCAGTTTAGTAAATATATTTAAGGGATAAATTTAATATTTTGGTCAAAAACACTTACACAGATGGAGATTCATAAAATTTAGCTGTTGTCAAAATAATGCATGTATTCAATCAGATATTTTGTCGGTACAGTCGTGGCACACAGTAACAGAATGTTCAAGGCAAATGTATTTCTTGCAGTTCTTACAAATATATCTTATTTTTAGGTTTTTGCTTCTGCAGTCCACACACCGTCCACATGAAGTTGCAGTTGATGCCACTTCTGAAATTTTCACACTGCAAAGCTCTCCAATTCTGTTATCTTCCTTGGCAATATTTTTGACATTACTCTTTGCTGAAGATAATCGTGCAGAAGCGCAAAAGAAAGCTGCCTCAAAAATTCTCCCCTTCTCAGTTGTTGTTTCTGATTTGAGTTGAAAATAATAGCAGCATTTATGACAGCTGTGTTCATGATGCTGTAAAAAGCAACCGTTGGCCATTTTCTTGTGTTTCTAGCTACATTATATGTTGCACTCATTCCGTCTAAAATGTCAACTCCACCCCCCTTAGTAAGGTGATAGAAAGTGATAATTTCTGGTTTTTTATCATTCCCTGTATTTTCGTCAATATTTCCATTGTGGTGCGTCGTTGACATAGTAATTCTTTTCGGCACATAAAAGACTAAGGTGCAATTTTTCTGAAACCCAAACACAGATGACTTTTCATGTCAGTTTTTAGTGTTAATAAATCCTCTTGGGACTTCTCTTGTTCTTCCTCAGGGTACCAACGATGGTCGTCTTCTTCGTAATCAATGTGTTTGCAAGCTCGTAACTTGTAAAATAATTGTCGCAAGTTATGGCGTGGCCTGTATTCAGGATAAGTTGGCAAAGTCTCTGAACAAGTTTAACTGGTCTGTTGTCCTGTCTGTAAGGGCCTTCAGGCTGTTGCCAACATACACCTCCATGTTGAATGTGTAAAGGCCCGTCCACACGCAACGATCTGTCTGCGCACATCACATCTGCGCAGACAGATCGTTGCGTGTGAACAGAAGATTTGCACCAACCTGAGGTGTGTGCAAACCTGGAAGTTGGAGTTGGAGGTTTGAGCGAAACCTCTCAAATCTGTCGGTTCAAACCACATCTGCGCAGACAAGTTGGAGCGTGTGGACAGGAGATCGCAGCAAATCTGGCGCGAAACAGCTGTTTGCTCAGTCTAGTGTTTGTATTTGTGTGCACTGGGCATTAAAATGGCTGATACTCGTCAGTGTTCTCGAGAGTTTGTAAGTGAATTCATTGAAATATACAGAAACCACCCATGTTTGTGGAAGATTAAAAGTAAAGAATATAGTGACCGAGACAAAAAGCAGCATACAATGCTCTAATTGAAAAATTGCGGGCAGTTGGCGCCTCGGCAAACAGAGAAACGGTAATAAAAAAATAATTTCGTTGCGAACTGGCGAAATTATTTGCGGATGGATGTCGAAACTTATAATTATCTCTTAAAGCATGTAACCCCTCATATTATGAGAAAAATACTTGTATGAGAAGGGAAATTTCTCCTCATGAACGCCTGGCAGTAACATTAAGATTCCTAGCAACAGGAAGGAGCTACAATGATTTGGAATTTTCATCTGCAATATCGAAACAAGCATTGAGTGAAATAATACCCAACACATGTGAAGCTATTTACGCTTTCCTGAAAGATGAGTTCATGAAGGCAAGTCAAGTAAATTAGTCTGTTAGCGAACTGTTTACCGAAAAGAGTTATCCAAAGTTCAGAAATCTAGAAGATCTGGTGTAGGAGCAGATCAAGTATACCAGCCAACGTTAAGGTATTTTGATCTACTTGGCTTTCTTAGTGATCAAGAAACGCCAAGACCAAGCAGGAGTACAATTGAAGATGAAATTGGAGTGCCAATGTGCGAGGAAATGGAACACGAGGTTATGTAAAACAAAACAGGTTCGCCCTGCAACTCTCGCAGTAAATTTACGTGACAAAACTGCTTTCGCTTTAGCAGCCACTGTCTGCACCATTTTGACCGCTCTCTCTCTGTTTCCTGCGGTTGGTCTGAATGTTTTTTGCAACACAAGTTGCGAGCACAGACCACAACAGAACTTCCTCCATTTCTATTTCTCAAAATAACTGAATTAAATTTTGACGTTTTCGGGGAGCGTAGTCGCTTGCCACTGATATTTCTTTTCTACACCGACAGATGGCGGGCGAGTAGTAGATTGGGGTTTGTGTCGTGTGAACACACCACATTTGCAGCGATCTTTTGCATGTACAGACATCTGCGCCGATGTCTGCGCAGACAGATCGTTGCGTGTGGACCGGGCTTTACGCCAGTGAACCAGTGGGGCGTCTCCATAGGCAAATTGGCTGGTAGGAATAGAGTTGGAGGATGGATGTGAAAATTTGTCATCTCTGGAAAAACAGCTTTAAACACTAAATTGATGCTAACAGATTACTTAAGGCCAATCTATACGCAAAGAACTGTCTGCATATACATTTGCGCAAATGTTAGTATGTAATTAATACTTCAAGATCTCATACTTTTACGCGACAGATTCAATTCACAACTGATCCACAATTTCTCGGCCTAGGAAAGAGATTTCAGCAGATACAAGCTTCGCACTAATGAAAGATATTTCAGTTCAGGGTAACAACCCGGAATGGAGGAAATATTTCTGTGACCTGTGCTAGCAACTTGAACGAAGAAACGTTCAAACAAAGTTTCAAAATCAAAACTAACGGTGTAAACGGTTAAATACTGTGGCCTCTTAAGCGATGGCAGTTTTAACATATTAATTTCCTTCGCGAGCTACTGGGCGATCTTAACGACTGGCGATCTTATTTGTAAATGGACATGAAGAGGTACAAATATATTCCTGCACGTAACTCCTCACATAGTAGGACAAAATACCTTTATGAGAAACGCACATTTACCACATGACTAGCTGACAGCGACATTACGGTTCCTAATAAAAGAATGAAGTTTTAATGATTTAGAATTTTCAACTTCACTGTCCTAGCAAACATTGAGCGAATAACACCTAATTCATTGCGAAGTTATATACACTGTTCTGAAGAAGGGTTTTATACAGACAAGTAAAGAACCTCATTTTTGTAATCTTTTTCACATTTCTATAAGTGTTTGGAACTCTAAATATTCTAACACGTTATAGGAGTGGCCAATGAGGTATATTCTCCTTCTTCAGAGTATCTGGAGATTTTCAGTTCCCTTCATGAAGTGCATTAGCAATGTGTAACAGACTTTTAGAATTATAATTAGGAGTCTTACTATTCAGATTGCTGTAGACCTTTCTCTTAACTTTCCATAAACGTTTGTGACTCCTGTATAGCCTTCAGGGTGTCCCAAAATGAACTTCACAACTTTCATCACAAATATTTCACAAAGGGGACGATTTGTGGCGTAGTGTTCACACACACACACACACACACCTAAAGTCTTTTTTTCCCTTTTTGCAGGTTTGTTATTGACGAAAATGCCCCAACTCCCTCATAGACCTGATGGTACCGTTTATGGAATTGTTGTTATAAACTAAATGTGATAACTTTGTCCAGAAAAACTTCTGCTCACATTACATAAGCACATCATCATCACGTCATATCATCCGACAGTGGTGCATGAGGTTCAAGCAACCTGGAAGTGTCATGAGGAAGCCCTTGAAACTGATAGCAGACCAGCGTGCAATGCATTTGCCATTCAGTTTCTAAATTGCATTGATGATGATCCACACTATCTGAAACAGTTATGTTCTTGGTTGAAGCTTGTTTTTATATGTCCAAGAACGTAAAACTATACAGTATGAGGATCAGAGGCTCTGGGTAATCCCCACTGTAGCATGGCAATTGTACACAATAGTCCAAAGCTAAATGTGTTGTTTGGTATGCTTCATGACTGTGTAATGGGACTGTGTTTCTTTGCAGAGGTGTCAGTAATCTGCCTGTTTGTCTTGACATGTTGAAACATTTTGCATTTCGACAGCTCGAGGAACAACAACTGACATTATGTTGCAACAAGATGGGACCCTCCTTACTGGACCTCCATCATGAGGACACACTCCCAGGCAGGGGAAGACCAATTTCCTGGTGTTTCAATTGGGCGCCACTTCGGCGATTTGCCTGTCCCTAACCTGCCCCCCTATAATCCAGCTGGGGAGAGGAGACCTACAGTTTAAGTGGAATCCAAACCACGTGTCGTTTTGTGTGACTCCTCACATCGTTGAGAGGTGAAGGATAAGTTAAAACATAGACCGAAAAATCACATGTGCAACCATGGATTCAATCCCGTGACTTCTTGGTTTCCACTCATGCACTTTACCACGAGGTCCGGCTAGGGTGTGTCTCGCCAGTATGCCACAAACTACACCTTTCTACTCATGCCCATTTCTGAAATATACATGATCAAAGCCATGAAGATAATCTTGAAACACCCTGAATTTCGACAACTTCAGCAATGAACTCTCAAGAGCACTGACACGTATCCACATGCTACTACCTTTCTGCACAGATACAATGTGCACAGACATTTTTAGACAGATCTTTGCATGTGCACCAGCCTTACATAGACAGGTGAAAATCTGTTGTTGCACCTACCTTAAGGCCAATTCACACTAGACGTCAATGGAATGGAATGTGACATCACCATAAAATGGTGGCATATTCACACTAGACATAATTTTGCATAGCCCAGTACTGAACGATTAAAATGGAGGATATTGAACACCATTTGTGATGCAAAACGTGAGAATACAGTATCCGAATTAGCAAAACAAAGTTTATTAATGGCCAAAGAAAATTTCATAACGGAAATTCTTGATGATGTTCATATGTTAAACTGACGAGAAGTGATACATCGACATTCATTTACTAGTGAAAATATAAGCAGTCTTAGACATAAAATCCAGCCGCTGGCCAGCCGCCATAGAGACTAAGATAGAGTCATTCACTTAAGGTAGTCACTTTAACAGGCCACCCCTTGGAATTCTAAGTCTGGCCATACGCACGATCTGGCAACAGCATAGAATGCGGATGTGTATGGAGGAAATGCTGTCATTCTTCATGAGACATTTTAGAGCTGTCTCTGCTGGTGGCCTAGTGATAAATATCGCGCAATGTAGATGTGAAGTCGCGAGTTCGAGAGCCCTCAAGGCCTTATATCTTTACATCATATTTCGAGTGTCTGATAAAGTTATGTCTGATGGATCTTCAAAGGTTATTCACTTCACTGTCTATCCACCAGTGATAGCGAAAACTTCCAGAAACCATACCGCCAAACAGCTCGTGACTGCGTTATTATCAAGTCACTCACGCTCGAGAGCTTCCTCGCCATACAGCGGCCAACGGCCGTCCGCTACCGGCCACACGTCACACGCCGCCTAACGGCAGGCGCTGTCCCACAATTGTGTTAACAACTGTCATCTTCTTATCTGCACTCTAGTATTTATCTTGCAGCTACGTATTAGGTTTTTCGTTTTGGAAACTTAGGAAAGTTGTTGAAAGTTGTGAAATAGAATCGCAAGTGGAAGTAGATTTAACATTTGAGACATATTAATCACTCGGGTATTAATAGATATATCGATATCCGCCCCAAGCAGACGTGCATCTTTTTTGCTCCAACATTTCACGTTCGTTTTTGCGAGATACGAGGGCTATCCATAAAGTACATTACGTTTTGGAATTAAAAATAAATAAAGTATTCAAAATTTTTTGTATTATATACAGATGAAAGCCACACTTAAATACTACTTTTCTACATAGTTGCCATTTAAATTAAGGCACTTATCGTAGCGATGGACGAGCTTGGAAATTCCTTCCTCATAAAATTCGGCCGCCTGCCCCTTCAACCACGTGGTTACCTCTTCTTGAAGCTGTGCGTCGTCATCAAAACGCTGCATAGCCAACCACTTCTTCATTGCTAAGAATAAGTGGAAGTCGCTCGGTGCCAGGTCGGGACTGTACGGCTGATTGGGAAACAACTCCCACTTAAAAGATTCGAGAACTTGACGAGTGGCATTTGCCGTGTGGACCCGGACGTTGTCGTGAATCAGCAAGATCTTTCAGCCCAACTTTCCCCTGCGATTGTTTTGTATTGCTCTTCTGAGGTTGTGCAGAGTTTGGCAATACCTTTGAGAGTTTATTGTAGTGCCTCTTTCCAGGAAATCCATAAAAATCACACCTTTTCTGTCCCAAAAGACAGTCGCCATCATCTTCCTTGCCGACATTGTCTGCATGCATTTCTTGGGTTTTTGGGGGGAATTTGTGTGCCCCCACTGCATTGACTGCAATTTTGTCTCGCAGTTCACATGCTTAACCCATGTTTCGTCACCAGTAACGATGCGATCGAGTAATGAGTCCCCATCTTTCTCGTAAGTGTCCAAAAACGTTAACGCTGCAGCCATTCGCTGATTTTTGTGAATCTCTGTCAAGATTTTTTGTTTCTATCTTGCACAAAACTTGTGGTAACCAAGCTTTTCGGTAATGATTTCGTGCAACAAACTTCGTGGAATTTGTGGAAAACTCATAGAGAGTTCCGTTATTGTGAAATTACGGTTTTCACGGACCGCGGCATCGACTTTTTCGACAAGTTCGGCAGTCACTATGCTGGGTCTTCCACTTCGCTCTTCGTCGTGAACATTAGTTCGGCCATTTTTAAATTTTATGACCCATTGATGCACTCCACCTTCAGTGACTATGTTGTCCCCATACACTCCACAAAGCTGCCAATAGATTTCCATCGGTGTACAGTTTTTTGCAGTCAGAAACCTTATTACTGCACGCACTTCACACTTCGCGGCATTTTCAATTAACGCTGACATTTCAAACTGTCACAGTAACTCAACGGAGTACAGCACGAACCTCTCACTAGCATGGCAGGATGCCGACTGAGCGGCGGAATGCCATGACACGAAGATGGCCGCGCTAGCCCCGCCCTTAACGGACACAAACGAAAACGTAATGTACTTTGTGGATAGCCCTCGTATTCTGAAGCGGCAACACTTTTCTTCGGCACGCTAGTGTAGAGTGGGACGCAAAACCAGCTAAATGGCAAACTCCATGCAGTTCACATTTTTATTTACTTATACTTATGTATACAAGCCGGCTCCCATTTGCTTTGTCTTAAAGTAAAATCAGGTGCGTTACATAAATTGACGTCGAAGACGTAGGTACAAAAACTTGACGTAAAATTGAAACGTGTTTTTCGTGCTGTTTTTATCAAAATAGCGCGGGTCTCGAGATATATTGTGCAGTATTAAACGTAGTATTAAATAGTCAATTGCAAACATAACCTATGCATTCCAGGAACATGTATTGTGAAGTGTTATATCATCAGTTGTAAGGTTGACTGTGCTTTTCAGAAGCCTAGGTCACAATATCCTCGTTCACATCTAACAGTTCACAAATTTCGTTACATATTTACATGAAGAAGGAATACTTTGAGAAGTATTGTACGCTTGTGACGATTTTCGCAGTTTATAAGTGTATTGCATAACCCATTCCGAAATAAATCGGAGTCTGTGATCCACAGTTACTGAGACTAAGGGACTTATGGTGTCATAGTAGTTCTCTCTTTTAATAGGAGTGAACATTGTCTACATTTACCGTAAAATAACGCTACTCTCGAACTCCCTTAATTACCACAACCTGAAAAACTCTCAGAGAAGTAGTGAAACTTGTGCCAAATTTTCTGATCTCGTAATAAAATATCTCGTTTTTGGCTATAAATTACATTAATTCCAAGAGAGTGCTGATAATATTCTTTGCATATGAAACACACAAATTAAAAAAGAATCAGCAAGCTTAGTGCAAAATTATTTGTTTACTATCTTGTAAAATACCACACCAGGCATAAATTGTTTAATTTTCTGCAAAATATTGCACCAGGCATAATATAATCCCAGTGTGTTTCCTGCTCTCAGGTAGAGGATGAGTTGGTTACTATTCATAGGCAGTTGAAAAACTCTCTGGCTTCTGTCATTAGACTGGAAGCTGCTGTGAATGGATGTGTTTGGGGGCCTACCAAGAGCTGTGTACGAGAGGTACCGAAGATACCTCAAGCACTATCCTCTCCTGCGGACACTCTCTCTACTGCAGGAAATATTACCAAACCAATTGACTACAAGTGACATATCAATGTTGGGTCTGGGTATCCTGTACAGAGTAGACAGGGACCAAGGAGGACTCAGGAAGTTATACAGGTTGTTCTAACAACAAGTTAAAGACGTTTTCATTAACTGAAACTGAGCCAGTGCAAACTCACTTCAACTGTTTGTGGGAAACCTAGTCTGTCCTGTGCCAAGAGAAGACAAATACAGAATGGTAGGGTACTCTTAATAGACAGCAGTTCAAACGTATGACGAATAATCCTACCTCCTGTGCAAAAGGCAGCAAGGGATGGGAAGGAACACTGGGTATACTCAGTGTGTATGGTTGGACATCTCATTCAACATGTAGATCTCGTTCTGGCAGCCATTCAAGGAACAGGATGTGACCATGTACACATTGTGGCATATATTGGAACAAATGGTGTTTGTCATCTAAGTACTGAGGTCACACTTGTATCATTCCAGTGACCAGCAGTGAGGATTGAGAAAACCAGCATTGCTGATGGAGTTTCAACCAAGCTCACAATTTGCAGCACTGGTCCCAGAGCAGATTATGGGTCCCTGGTACTTAGTTGAATGGAAGGCTAAACCAGAGACTTCTGTTCTGTGAAAAGCTAGGTTGTGACTTCCAAGACTTGTGCCTCAGGGTTGAGAGTTGTAGGGTCCCTCTAAACCACGCATCAGAGACAGCTACCCAAGTACTTGACTGTGTGTGGGGCACATACAAGAGTTTTTCGCATTAAGCGATTCTCCATACAGTCCGTATAAAGATAACAGTGGGAAACCCAAAGATATCAGTGTAAGATCCGCAGAAATGCCTCCCACTGATGCATCAAAATCCTAGTGGATATTTGCCAAAGCATTTGCAATTCAATGAAGTGCCAGGGTCTGAAGGAACAACTTTCGTTAAACTCTACTTACTTCAACCTGCTCTGCAAGCAAGCATATATTATGTACTGATGTGCGACTAGGAACACCTGACCTACTACACTGCCTCACATTTCCCTCAAGAACAAGCAGAGAATGGAACCAAATCTCCACAAAATTTGAAGGGAAATACCCGTTAATCTGCTCAGTCTAATATACAAATCACCATCTCATTAGATCCAAGCAGGCACAGAGTTCATTCTTGTGATAAATGTTAAGTAATAAGCTCACTGCAATCTCACTTCCACTGTTCTCAAACATACTGAGCATTACTTATTTAACTATGAAGGCGCTAGGCTCTGATTCACACTTATTTGATATGAGACAACTGCAAAACAATGACTAAGGAAAGAGTGCCATTATTATGTAATTTCACAGATTTCGAGACCAATGTTCGCAGTTCGCTAGTATTGTCTCAGAGAACAATTATATATGACATGCCGCCCAGAAAATGAGGGATGGCTGATGGACTTCCTGGACTGGAGCTGAATTATCCTACTACATTCACTAAATATTTATGTGTAATTTTGATACAACATTCTGAACAATCTGTGTGTAATGAAAGTAGTGAGTTGGAAAATTGCGTTTTGGACTGCAAGAATATCATTTCACAATTAAATTACAATGTCACTTATCATTTTCGTTGTGGGAAACTTGCTTCTTTCCACTTTTGCCTCTACTACAACAATGAGAGAATGATCACATTCTTAATGCCCCAAAAGCTGTGACTGGTTCGATTTTCATGGCCTTTTTGCCCACATTTTCTGTCATTGTGCATGGTTTCCTGCACAGCAGGAACTTCGTTGTTATTCATAGCTTACAAAGTCTCCATGTGGATGTTCACATTACGCAATCAATGCTGTGTTGTTGACTCATCATTCCTCACTTTTAGGGGTAGTGCAAATGACAGTGATCTCAAGAAAAATATTTTCTAAGTCTATAATTACAAAAAAGATGTATTACCTAGTCATAACGGTGACAGTATAAACACTGGTGCTGGTCCAAAAATGTGAATCACTTGTAGTAATGAGATTTTTAGTTTTCAGTATGCTTAAGACAGAAAAACACAAATAACTGTGACAATTATTGATGTATCACGTTTAGTTTGTTTTTGGTGCAATTCAGTTGCGATATAGGTGTTGTAGCCACTGCTGGGGCAGTAGTAGAGTGAAGCATACTATATCTCTTTGCTACCTCTGAGATAATGTGGTTGCCTGTGAAATGAATGCTGCTTTGGTTTGCTTTTCCAGTCCTGTGCACCACCAGATTATTATCAGTTTCGTGACAGAGCTGAAGGCAGCCAGATTGAAAGTCAATAACGAAATCATATTTATTTTGGCTATGCACTGCCACATTTCTATACTTCTTTAGAGCGACATGGGACAGTAAGTAAACATAGATCATTGTGAAGTGCACTGTGAGTAATTTCTTGCTAATTCATGACTATATAGTCTATTTTGTTTTACAGATAATTTAAGTTTTATTACAATAAACCTTTAGTGTATCGTTTTTGTGGTGATCAGTGTTTCATTTGTATTAGTACAGTGCACTGTACAATTCCACACAGGTAGAATTCTACTGGATCTGAGGTCAAGGCGTTCACAAACTAAATTTGAAGTGCATTTTTGTCAATAAACGTATTTTCTTGAGGTTTTCCGATAAGGAGCGAGGACAGTAAACATGTGGGGGTATAAGATCAGAACAAAAGTGTGTGAGAAATAACTTTTAAAACAAACTCGTGGAGAGTTTAGTTTGTGAAATCAGCAGAGTGTATTACTTTACAGTAGCAACACTTGATGCAGTTCTGTAGGTTATTTTTCTTACATTGCAACTGAAGGGTGTCTTGGTTGTTGACAACAAACACCAGCTGCAGTAGGCAGACTCCTGGTGAGGGGGTTTGTAGTGCACAACACTCTTACTGAGCCAATGGATGCAAAATATTATGTTCAGACTGCCCTTTGCTTGAGAATATGTCTTTTGTTATGGCTCAGCCCATAATTTCTTCTTAAGAAGTTAACACAAAGTCATCATAACTCATCACCAGTAACAATATTGCACAACAATTCTTAATAAGTGAACTGATATAGTTCAAGCAAAACTGCAACAACAGTCATACAGCTGACTTTTGTTGCTTTGAATCAGATCAGGCACTAGTTCTGTATGTGACTCCTGAATCTTGCCTATTGAATGCAAATGTAGTATAACGTTTAAATGGTCACAATTCATCACAAATGTCTGTAATTAAGATTTCTTGGATGCAGAAAATCACTCATGCCATAACGATCTTTCTTGAAACAAGAAAGTAGACGGAAATTGGGCCACTGCCCCACCCCTGGGGTGGGCACACAATTTTCATCTACTACTACCCGTCTTTTCCCTGCAGTAACTCAACCTGTATTAATCACCTAAAAGATAAATTTAAGCGGATTTCATGACAAAACTAAATACAAAAAACTGCTTAAATTAGAAATTTAATCAAATATAAAAATGATTTGAAAACCAAAAAATTTATAATTGAAAATAAGTTAACCATAATTTTTCATCTGAAAAAATTAAAAACCTCTTCACAAAAAATGAAAATTTCACACAAAAACTCGTAAATAAATTCATTTACATATAAATGGAGTCATTTCTTAAGAAGCTCAACAATTATGATTTTTTTCAAAAAATTTTAGAGTAAGAATCAAATTTTTTATATAATATTACTGGTTGTGGATATTTAATTACTAGATTAGATGAAAAAATTGTATGGAGCTTAATATCAGTTCAAAATTATTTTGCAAAATAGATCTAATACATTAATTAACGAATACGATTTTAATTTTTTGATGAAGGAAATATTAAAGTAAAATATAAAGTAATAAACGTATAATAGTAATGAGTTTCACAACATACAGTTCAACTTGTAGCAATGTGATGTAGAATTTTAAAACATAGAAATACATACTCTAAAAATATAAATCTTATAAAAAATATAACTTACTTTTTTCAGTTTTAAAAATTTTAATATTTGTTTAACTTTCATTTTAAAGAATATAATAAATTTTTTACCTTATAAATTAGTCCTCACAAATCTAATATTCAAATATCCACAACTCATTTTTTTCATTTTAAGAAATCTAATACAATTTTAATTTTTTAAAATCTAATGAAGTTTTTCCTTATAAATGAGTGAGCAGGTAAACAAGTTCACTGTGCTCAAACTTTGTATAAACTGTAAGTAAAATCATTTAAGAGGATATTAAAAATTAAGAAATGCAAAATTAATTGATATTATAATTGTGGTCCTTCAGTTTCTCGCAGTGTATTTCTTACTTGAGCAGTCCACGGGTGTATTGCCGGTCCATAATGTCTCAGAAATGTCGCCATCGTCAGGTGCACTGATGGCCGTCTTAAATCCCCCTCGTCTCATGAGGCATTCTCTCAGCGGTCCATGCCCGCGCGTCAGTGGTCGGTGAGGTGCTAGCGTCGGCGTCTGTGGTGGTGTCGGTGTAACTGCCTCGTCTGCCCTAGTCGCCTATTCGTTTCCTTCCCTGAGCGTCTTTTTCATTAGACTCAATGCTAGTTCCCATGCCCTGCTGAGATTGCAGCTGCAATCTCGGTTGATGAGACCTCCCTGGTACGAATTTCATAGCCTCTCTAATGAAGCTGCCCGCCCCCAAGAGCTCAGTTCGTCAGCGCACCTGACGATGACGACATGTCTGATCGCCGAAATATTATGCCCGTTGGACACTATGGACAGGCAGTACACCCATGGACTATTTAAGGATATTATGATTAATCACATTATTAATTGGAGAAGAATTAAAAGAAAATTGGATAGAATTACCTTATTCTAATATGGAAATTAGCGATGAAGCTTTAAAATATGATGAAACTAATCTGTTAAAAGAAATATTTCCTTTTTCTATTAATATATATTTGTGAAACAAAAAATACAAAAACTGTTCAAGAATATTAAATTGATAACACATTTTAAAAAAGATTACAAACTATAAATTTCGAAACTACTATCATTTCAATTGACTATATAATCATTTCTTCAGTGCACTGAACAAAAATTATGAGTGTAGTTAAAGAATATTTAAAATTACATAGTGGACTGAAAATAAATTACATATTTCATTGTCAGTACACAGTGCAGACCAAGAATAAAGTTATGAAATTTGACTTCTGCCTGAAATTTATAGGAGTCCAGAGGAAATTATATAGGGGAAAAATTTTAAAAAAGTGAAAGAATGAAAGAGGATCATCATTTACTGAAGAACGACAAAAATAAAAGAAAAACAACCTCATATTAATATTAAAAATAAATATTAAAAATATTTTCTATGATCTATAGTTTCAGCATTAAATTTGAAGATGGAAACATGTAAAAACGCAGACAGAACAAGTAATCATAAAATAAATTTGCTAAAGTACTCCAAGAAAAAATAGTCAGTATTTCGTTTCCTGTTGAAATTCGTGATATTTCAAACACTGACCGTAAAATTAATAAATCTATAAATGTTTATAACATTTGATGAAAAACATCAAGTGTACCCACTAAAAATAACAATATCTGAAACCGAAAATCGTATTAATTTACTATATTTTAGAAAAGACTATAATTCCCTCTAGTGCTGGATAAAAGATATTTCTGGACATGTTTCACCTCAGATATCAAAGCATAGAGAATCAAAATTTATTTCTGATTCATGTATATAACATTTTAATAATAAAGAACTAGTTTAATTACTAATCCACTAAAAATAGAACTACCAGAAAAAATAACACGTAAATTTTAAAATTTTCAACTACAGTCAAAAAGTTCCTCTTGTTACTTATGCAGATTTTCATACTTTTTTATTAACATTAAATACAAAGTAACCAGGACTAACAGCTGATGAAATTTCTAATGGTTTCTATATAGAAAAATTAAAAGATACAAACAAAATATACAACAAACAAACAAATCAAACTGGATGAAAATTAAAATTAAATAATCTAATTATACTATAAAATATCAAAAAATTAACCAAAAATTAAAATATCAAAAAATTAAACAAGTGGTTTTTGTTATTATACTAAACATAAGAATGGATACTATAAAGACCAAGTTCTATATAGAGTACCCAAGTGTCATAAAATATAATTGAACATATGGAAAAAGAAGTTGAATAACTTCAGGAAATTTGCTTGTATAAAACGAAATGAAACATTTAAACTCTGAGGAACAACCAAGACATAAACCTAAAATTTGTTCTTTGTGTACAAAACAATATATAAAAATAATATAGAGGTTCATCATCATGACCATTTAATAGGATAATATATATATCCTTTATGTTATAATTGTAATCTAACACTGACACACCGTAATTTTCTACCAATTTATTTGTATAATTTACCAGTTATGTTTCTTATTTATTTCTAAAAGAACTAGGCAACAATGAAAGAGAAATTGATCTAATTCTACAGGTTGAAAATAGATCTATATTTTTGATAAATAAAAAAGATGTTTAAAGTTGATATTTAATTATACCTTTAAATTTATGGATTTAAGCCCTGATAAACACCCTTGTAATTTAACTAGAATCAAATGAAAATGATTTTTAAAAAATACCCAGATCTATTTAGTAAATAACAAAGGAGTTTATCCTTATATTTACATAGGTAGTTGGGAAAAATTTGAAGGAAAAGAACTTCCACCAAAGAAGAATTTTATAATTAATTAAATGACTGTGTTACTAGTGAAGAAGATTATAAACATGTTAAACCAAAATGGGAAACATTTACTATTTAAAAGGTAGGAGAACATGACAATTTAAATTTAAAAACTGATATTTTACTATGAGCTGATACATCTGAAAACTTTAGAGAACCCTTATAAATATTTATGATTTACACCCTTCTTAGCACTTTACTGCTCCAACATGTAGAAAATGTGTAACCAAGCATATGGTTTATTATGCTATTATAAAAATGTTTTTAATGATAAAAACAGAATAAGCTGTGGTACATCACAGTGTTGTAAAAAATATCGTAAAACAAATGTTAAATATACAAAAATTGAGATAAAACTATAATATCGCATTTTTAATATATTTAGACAGAAATAATTTATACAGTTATGCTATGAGCCAGTATTTACCTTATGGAGTTTTTGAAGGCATTAAAAGAAATTAGTTTGATTCTAAAAAAAAAGTGAAGTTTGAACCAGTTCTGAAATTCCTTATATTTCTTGAAGAAGCTTTAGAATACAAAAGAATCTGCATGATGACCATAAAGAATTACTTCTTACTCCTGTGAATAAAATTGTACTGGGAACTAAGTAAAAAATTATTAATTACTTTACATAATACATGTAAATATGTTGTTCACTAGATAAATCTTAAACTATAGTAATGTCTAAGATCGAAAATAATACAAACACATAAAATCTTAAAATTTAAATCTGATTATTAAAAAGGTATATGAATTTAAATATAGAACAGAAGATTAAAGCAAAAGAGGATTTTGAAGAACATTTGTAAAAATTAATGAATAATTCAGTATTTGGGAGAACTATGGAAAATATGAGAAACAGAGCAGATATAAAATTAGTCTCAGATGCAGAAAAATGTGCTTAATTAGTAGTGAAACCAAATTTTAAAAATAGAAAAATATTTAATTAAGATTCAGTTCCTATCCATGTGAATAAAATCAAAATTCTGCTTAATAAACCGATTGATATAGGTATAAGTACACTTGATCCATCTAAAGAACTGATGTACAATTTTCACTACAATGTTATGGAACTAAAATATGGAGAAAACTCTGAATGTTATATACCTATATCCACAATACAAAACTGAAGATTTTTATCAAGTTATGAAATCAGTGACTGATTATTTTGATATTAGTGATTATTCAGAAGATAATAATTCTAGTATACCTTAAGTTAATAAAAAAGTATTAGGAAAAATGAAAGATAAATATAATGGTAAAATCATAGAATAATAGTGTGGTTCAAAAGCAAAAATGTATGCTTTCAAAGTTGATAACAAGAAAGAGAATACATCTAAAGGAGTAAAAAGATGTATTTAAAATCAACGTAAGTTTACAAAATGCAACAAGAAAGAACAATTTAGTGCAATGAATATAATTTGTCGCTTTACACGAAATTCATTCTCTTGAGAAAAACAAAAACTTTAAGTGGTTATGGTAATAAAAGATATTTTCTAGAAAATAAAATAGATTTATTACCATATCTGTATTAAAACGTAATTATTTATCTGATGGTGATAGAAGTTTCATTTCAATTTTCAATATAAAATAAAAAAATTAGAATTAAAAATTATTGTAAATCTTGTTGTTTTTATTATATTCTAGGTTCATTTTTCTATTTTCGTTAATATTTATTCTTAGATGTTGCATCCTATAAAAACAAATTAAGTCTTTGATTCTTTACAATTTATGCATTTTTTAATTCACAATTTATGTTTTCATCCTTTTGAATCATTAACAATATTTTTGAGCGTTCTTCAGTCAGAATTCATTTAAAATGTCTTTTGCGATAATATATAGTAACATATTTTCCACACACACACACACACACACACACAAACAAACAAACAAGGAATTTGATTTGTATTTTTTGTGGTTTTCGTTTAAACAAAGTCTACATATTGTTCTATTCTTTTTTTATATTTCTGTGAGGTAAAATTATCAGTAGATATCTCAACCCAAAAATTTGCACAAATCGTAGATTTGACAGCTTCCATTTATTCAGAAAATATTTTATTAGAAAAAAATGAAACTTAATAATATTAAAATCGAAGAATCTAAAAATGAAAACAGCTGATTAATTTTTTTTCTTATAAACGGATATGTTCTTACACCTCATCATCAACAAATTTAAATGTAATGATAAGCAAGTTTAAATGATTATTGATGAAAAAATAAAGTATGGTTAAAGCAAAAGGCGTTACTGAACTTCTAGATTTCCAAAAAATAATTAGTATGTATCACAATGCATTAAGTAATTTTGATATAGAAAAACTAACTAAGTGTTAAAAATTAAACATTTCATAGTTGTTTTTATGATTGATGGATTACATAACAAATCAAAAATTCTTGAATATGGTATAGTTGCTTTAGATATTTCTGATACTCATTGGATTTGTTATTATAAAGCAAAAAATATAGAGTTTGTTTTGATTCATTTAGTGCCAATATACCAAAAGAAATAATTCGTTGGTTCAGAAAGAAAGATTTATGTTATTACTTTGAAAAAATTCAAAATTTTGATGAATTAATTTGTGGTCATTTGTGTTTATTTGTTTTAAAACCATTATCAGCTAATTATAACTTTTATCATTTTTCCATCTAATAAACAGAGATTGTCCCAACAAAGATTTCGGTATCAATGCTGACTCATCAATGATAATTGAAGGGATCACTGTGTCATGCAGAAATCTATAGATACCAATCAGTGAAACCTGGCTCCTATTTTGAATGGACAAGAGGCCGAAATCTTCCTACACATCGGTAAAGGAACCTGAAGATGGCGCAATTTATTGCTATAACTGGTTGCTCAATAAAACAATAACTGGAAATTTAGACAACTGAAAAGTGTTTTTATTCGACATTCTGTCACCGTTGATTTGAGAACTGTGTGGCAGGGACACATTCTGCCTGGACTGTATGCAACTGTGTTGAAGCTGTGCTTCAGAGGTCATACCTGTGATTCTATTTTGGCATCTGAAGCATCTACAGCAGTCTTTATATCTCTTTTTAAACACTCGCAATTATGCTTCACCTTCGACTCCAAGCCTTCCGACCTCGAATCTAACGATTTGTTGTTATGCTTCACTTTCTATTTTAAAACTGCCAATCAAAATCTAAAGATTTATTATTTACATTTGCCATTGGGTCCATTAAGGTTAAACACACTCTTTTTACCAGGTTCTAGCTAAAAATGTTCAGTTAACATACTCATAGATTGTGAGTCTGTGTTGAGCTCAATGAAATGCTTGGAATGTGTTCTTATTTCGTTGGCTTCAACGACTTTTATCCACCAATTTAAAGTGAATTGCGGTGCATAATATTAAATGATTCATTGTGGAAATCCCACAAGCAATGTGAAAAGTCGATGATATTTACAGCAACACATAGTTTGTATTTTGTGTTAATGTTTATATATTTCCAAATCCACAATTCAAAGAAACTGACTTTACAGATCAAATACTCGAACTCATTGAAAAGAAGTGCCACTTTACTGCAATACTGCTGCCACTATACTGTTTGGCTCATCACTAATACATTTTCTTAACAATACATGTTCTTTGAAGGTATCGTTCAATAAAGTCACATTCATTGAGCTACAATAATTAAAATTAGTTGTTTCATAATAAACTACAGTTACAGTTTTGAAGATAATAAATGACTGATTATAACAAGTGTGAGTTCTGAAATAGCTTTCAAATTTAGTATCGAAATTCTGCTTGAGAAACCTGACTAACAATGCTTGATACAAAATCATTAATATCTCGATAATTACAACATAAATTTTGATGCTAAAATATTTTGGAGTACTTTACATAATGTGTAAATAGATTTTGAGGTTAAAATTTTACATCAAATCTCGTTTTGACC
The DNA here is from genome assembly GCF_023864345.2 of Schistocerca serialis cubense. Lineage (NCBI taxonomy): Eukaryota > Metazoa > Arthropoda > Insecta > Orthoptera > Acrididae > Schistocerca > Schistocerca serialis. The sequence continues at coordinate 587,107,695 of NC_064639.1, forward strand.
AACTGAATAATAGTTTGTTTATGTGAGAAAGTTCTAAAATCCGTTACTACAAAATTAATTAGAATGAATCTAATTTCAGTTTTTATACAAATATAATCTCTTGAGAGTAAAAGCAACTTTCAGCACATCAATTAGCCAGAAATCTATCCAAAACATTAATTTTCACATCTTATGAAATAATCCAATTTTGACAATTAATTTCCCATTCAGTGACTCAACTGATTTTAGTGTTAGCATATCTACATGATTACTGTGTGACAGTTACACCTATGAAATAACAGTTTTTCTGTAAGTTTTGTAAAATTTATGATTACAATAAGACACTTTTTCAATAATTAAAGATTCCTGTTATTTGTATTTAAATGAGCTGCGAAATGGATGTGTTACATCTTATATACCTCATGTGCAACGCTGTTTGATGCAATACAGAGCACCAAACGTTGTATGTTAAGATTTGCTGTGCTGCAAAATCTGTATCTTACAGTACATAAAAGCATGATACCAAATATTTCTTAGAAGGGTCCCCATGGCATGTCCTATCACAATGTCTATTATATGTTGGTCGCTAATACTGAATTAAATAATTGTTGCAAATCCACCTTCCCTGACAGAGTGGGGCTGTTAAGACAGGTCACCCAAAATATACCCCGAACGCGTAAATACAGGTGTGTTTTCGGCTAAATTATAGCAGACAGTGTTACATATATTACGAGTGGCGTTCAATAAGTGAAGCAACACATTTTTTTCTGCGTCAATTTCGGTTGAAAATGGGTAGAATTTTTCGAGCGACATTGTAGAATATTCCCATTTCAGCCCCCATCGTTTCATGAAGTTCCAATAGATGGCGGCAGTATACATATCCTTCAAAATGACATCTGTAATGGAGGTGCATTCAAGTAGAGAACTGTTACTGTGTTTCTTTTGGCGGAGAACCAGAGCATCGCTGATATTCATAGGTGCTTGCAGAATGCATACGGAGATCCAACAGTGAACAAAAGAATGATCAATCATTGGGCGATGAGCCTGTTATAATTAGAACTAGGTCGCACAAACGGATCTCGCGGCTTCCAACGTCAATCTGTTTGACCAAATGAAGGATTCAATCAATGGGAAGCAGTACGTGAATGATGTGGAGGTTATTGCTGCAACAAGACGATGTCTCTGGCGTCGACCAGTAGAGTGGTACCATGCGGACATACAGTCCCTTCCAGTAAGGTAGTGTAATGGAGTCACACTGAACGGAGATTATGTTGAAAATTAGGGTTTTTTAACCAAAAGCGTGGGGAATAATATGACCTATTGGAGTCCTGAATAAAAATAACCTGCTTTCAGAAAAAAATGTATTTTATTTTTTATTGAACGCCCCTTGTATGAAGTCTGTTAGAAATTTATAACGTTCATAGCTTTCGAAATATGACACCAAATTTTTTAAGAAATCAACTACGGAAAATACACTCCTGGAAATTGAAATAAGAACACCGTGAATTCATTGTCCCAGGAAGGGGAAACTTTATTGACACATTCCTGGGGTCAGATACATCACATGATCACACTGACAGAACCACAGGCACATAGACACAGGCAACAGAGCATGCACAATGTCGGCACTAGTACAGTGTATATCCACCTTTTGCAGCAATGCAGGCTGCTATTCTCCCATGGAGACGATCATAGAGATGCTGGATGTAGTCCTGTGGAACGGCTTGCCATGCCATTTCCACCTGGCGCCTCAGTTGGACCAGCGTTCGTGCTGGACGTGCAGACCGCGTGAGACGACGCTTCATCCAGTCCCAAACATGCTCAATGGGGGACAGGTCCGGAGATCTTGCTGGCCAGGGTAGTTGACTTACACCTTCTAGAGCACGTTGGGTGGCACAGGATACATGCGGACGTGCATTGTCCTGTTGGAACAGCAAGTTCCCTTGCCGGTCTAGGAATGGTAGAACGATGGGTTCGATGACGGTTTGGATGTACCGTGCACTATTCAGTGTCCCCTCGACGATCACCAGTGGTGTACGGCCAGTGTAGGAGATCGCTCCCCACACCATGATGCCGGGTGTTGGCCCTGTGTGCCTCGGTCGTATGCAGTCCTGATTGTGGCGCTCACCTGCACGGCGCCAAACACGCATACGACCATCATTGGCACCAAGGCAGAAGCGACTCTCATCGCTGAAGACGACACGTCTCCATTCGTCCCTCCATTCACGCCTGTCGCGACACCACTGGAGGCGGGCTGCACGATGTTGGGGCGTGAGCGGAAGACGGCCTAACGGTGTGCGGGACCGTAGCCCAGCTTCATGGAGACGGTTGCGAATGGTCCTCGCCGATACCCCAGGAGCAACAGTGTCCCTAATTTGCTGGGAAGTGGCGGTGCGGTCCCCTACGGCACTGCGTAGGATCCTACGGTCTTGGCGTGCATCCGTGCGTCGCTGCGGTCCGGTCCCAGGTCGACGGGCACGTGCACCTTCCGCCGATCACTGGCGACAACATCGATGTACTGTGGAGACCTCACGCCCCACGTGTTGAGCAATTCGGCGGTACGTCCACCCAGCCTCTCGCATGCCCACTATACGCCCTCGCTCAAAGTCTGTCAACTGCACATACGGTTCACGTCCACGCTGTCGCGGCACGCTACCAGTGTTAAAGACTGCGATGGAGCTCCGTATGCCACGGCAAACTGGCTGACACTGACGGCGGCGGTGCACAAATGCTGCGCAGCTAGCGCCATTCGACGGCCAACACCGCGGTTCCTGGTGTGTCCACTGTGCCTTGCGTGTGATCATTGCTTGTACAGCCCTCTCGCAGTGTCCGGAGCAAGTATGGTGGGTCTGACACACCGGTGTCAATGTGTTCTTTTTTCCATTTCCAGGAGTGTATATAAATGACCTAGTAGATAGTGTCGGAAGTTCCATGTGGCTTTTCGTGGATGATGCTGTAGTATACAGAGAAGTTGCAGCATTAGAAAATTGTAGCGAAATGCAGGAAGATCTGCAGCGGATAAGCACTTGGTGCAGGTAGTGGCAACTGACCCTTAACATAGACAAATGTAATGTATTGCGAATACATAGAAAGAAGGATCCTTTATTGTATGATTATATGATAGCAGAACAAACACTGGTAGCAGTTACTTCTGTAAAATATCTGGGAGTATGCGTGCGGAACGATTTGAAGTGGAATGGTCATATAAAATTAATTGTCGGTAAGGCGGGTACCAGGTTGAGATTCATTGGGAGAGTCCTTAGAAAATGTAGTCCATCAACAAAGGAGGTGGCTTACAAAACACTCGTTCGACCTATACTTGAGTATTGCTCATCAGTATGGGATCCGTACCAGATCGGGTTGATGGAGGAGATAGAGAAGATCCAAAGAAGAGCAGTGCGTTTCGTCACAGGGTTATTTGGTAACCGTGATAGCGTTACGGAGATGTTTAACAAACTCAAGTGGCAGACTCTGCAAGAGAGGCGCTCTGCATCGCGGTGTAGCTTGCTCCCCAGGTTTCGAGAGGGTGCGTTTCTGGATGAGGTATCGAATATATTGCTTCCCCCTACTTATACCTCCCGAGGAGATCCCGAATGTAAAATTAGAGAGATTAGAGCGCGCGCGGAGGCTTTCAGACAGTCGTTCTTCCCGCGAACCATACGTGACTGGAACAGGAAAGGGAGGTAATGACAGTGGCACGGAAAGTGCCCTCCGCCGCACACCGTTGGGTGGCTTGCGGAGTATAAATGTAGATGTAGATGAAACACGGAGTGGCCATAGTGTGGGCATCGAGTCCCATTGTTTTTCCAATCTGTTCGCGGATGCCGCCACCCACACAATGGATCGTTCCTGTCGTCCTTTCGTAATTGCGGAATCCCGTTTTACTAGCGTCTTGTGCAGACTATTTCTATCGAACCTTTGACAATGGAATCCCAGAAGCCGTTGGCGCTGCATAGTTTCTTCATTTGTTGAGAGTCGAAAGTGTGCTCCTCGCTGATACCATGCTACGACACCGCGGACTTATCTGTTACCCTAGTCGAAAGTCTCTGAGTGTTCCGTATGGCGCTGCGAGACGCATCGCAGTGCTGTCCGATGTACTGCGTCCCACATTCATACCCAGTACCGTAAACGTTCAGCGTCTGCTGTCCTAGCCTGTCTTTGGCCGCGCCAACACTGTCCGTAATTTTCCACGTTGCATGGAAAACGTTCTTTATTTGACTTTTCTCCATTATTCTCACGATTGACCGTCGGCGGCCCTGCATACGTCAGGAATGCCTTCATATTTGGCTTCTTCTTCTTCTTCTAGTTAGTCCTCCCTCTTATCTCCTTTTAAGGCATGTCTTATTTGCTTCTCGTTGTTTCACGCAGATGCTGTAACTCATTTGGCAAGATCTTCCTGCGGCAGATGGATCTGGCTCTATGCATTAAGGTGGTTAGTACCGAGTTACATTGTTCTCAATGGTAGAAACTTGGAGCATTTTAAACTCGATGTCCGTGTGCATCTTCCTGCTGCAAACGAAGCATCCCACTGTGCCCTCCAGACTTCTCTTGAACAAAGTGCCCAAGAAGGGTAGGTCTCAGTTCTTTTCTATATCCATGGTGAACTTAATGCTGTCGTGAATTCCACTGTAATTTTTCTCTGCCATGTGGCCACACTACAAATGTGTTACTTACATATTTCTAGAACACCTTTGGTTTTGAGCACGTGGTTTTCTGTGCTATATCTTCGAAGTGCTCCATGTATATACTAGCCATACACAGAGCTATGGGGGAGCCCATGGCAACATCGTCTGTTTGCTCATAGAAGTTCCTGTCACACTTTAAAATAAGTGGTGATTAGTACATGACAAAAGAGTTTGACTATACCCTCACCATAGTTTCCCTCAGGAAGAGCTAAGGAATCCTCCAGTGGCAACAAGGTGAAAAGCGACTTTATATCAAATCTGATTACTACATCCTTCTCATCCAAGGGTAATCCTTGGAGTATCTTCACAGATTCTGTGGAATTCTTGATGTGGTGTGGGCAGTGATCTACAAAAGGTTTTAGCAACTGTACTAGATGTTTGGCTATCCCATATGTCAGCAAGTTCCATTTGCTGCCTGTATGGAAGACCATGAACTCACTACCAAACAGGGTAGCCAAACATCCGACACAGCTGCTAAAACCTCTCGTGGGTCACTGCCCACACATCCGGAACTCCACACAATTTCTGAATGACTACACTTGAACGAGAAGGGCCCTGTTGTATATACTTTTTTTACTCTGGCCAGGCAGCTCATAGTCAAGTAGCTTTATCCCCACTCTACACGCTCCTCCTAGTTACTTGCAAGCACGCTGCACAGTCAACAGCTATTGCTGCTTAAGCAAGATACCAACAATGATAAACAATGCCAGTTTTTAGAATTAATTTATTACACTTTAATGAACTTTGTTTCTCACATTGCAATGTGTTTATACACGACTCTAGAGATTATTATGCTACAATAATTAATTAATAAAGAGAAAGAAAAGCAAAAGTTTAAATTTAACCCACTAAAGAGAAATGATAGTGGTCTGATATCATCTCCACTACTTGGGTCATCATCGTCGTCACTGGAACTGTCGTCTCAATCTTCACTCACATTTATTATAACATTCTGAATGCATTCATCTCGAAGTTCCTCCTTCAAGAAGTCTTCTTCCTGCAACGGATCTGCAGGGGCATTGCATTTCTGCCAGTCTTCTATTGTTACGTTTTAATGGCATCCTCCAGTTATTTTCTCACGTCTCTAATTTTAAATATAGCATTCTTGTCTGCTACATCTCGCTTTATTGGAGCCCATACCGGTTCAATGAGATTATAGTGACAATATTATGGAGGAAGCCATATTACTTCATGTTCCATTTCTGCAGCTATATCATCAAGCTCATATCGCCAATATTTGTTGCTGTATTGCCTAACAATGCAACGTTATTCGACTATCGTGTGTGTGGGATCATGAGGTATGATTTTGCTTTGCAGTTACACAAAAATGTCAAATTTCTTGGAATTTGTTTTGGGAATATCTTCTTTAAGCATGGAATAATAGCGTGTATGGTCCATGACTATCACACGTCCTTCTTCCAGGCCTCGAAAGAGATTGGAAAACCATTCCTTAAACACTACACTATTCATATTTTGATGAAAATCAACACCAATTCTGCCCCCTCTGTGAAACAGTATTTGGTCGATCTGGCATGGCAGATCCTTTATCCTTTAACTATTACGACCTTCTTGCGGCGGGTGGAATTATTGTTGTTAAATGTTCCTATTATTTACGCTGTGGTTTGCCGTTCTCAACACTGGCTCTCTAACTACAATATTGGCAACCAGAAAGTGATTAGCAAAACGTGAAGCCTGTAATTAGAATTCCTAGTGCCCACTTCATCTGAGAAATACACTTATAGCTACAGCTTATAGCTCTGAGGAATTAGGAGATTGTCTGGGATTCATAATCAAAAACGATACTCTCTAAAATTTTCACTATATTCTGAAGGTCACAGACCAAAAAGAATCCACACAATCCAACTAACAGAGCAGTTCAGAGTCTAATGCGCTGATGCAACTATAACTGTTCAAATTAACTGTTCAAGTGAATGCTCGCCATAATTTGATGATAATGTTCATCAAATGCCACGCTAAATAATTGTAGAATCTCTGTCCCGCGGCGGCACGTGAAAATACGACATACGCAAACTGAAGATGGATCATTAAAGTCATCCCAGAATTAACACTTCACTCGAAAACAATTTCATGGTTACGCGTATCCTGAGTAACTTATTACGGCATCCGAGGCTGTTTATAGCAATGATACCGACGCGACGCGACTCCCGGCACAGGTGGTGTGCTATTCAGCGTCTGGAGAGAACTGGGGCCTTTTTCTCTCGCGCAGCGTTCTTACATATAAAGCCGTGGTGCGGACGGCTAAGGGAATGCCTGATCAAATTTGCTCTCCCGACTAGCCGCTGGGCTAGTAATGCACCACTTCAAGTTACCGAATAAATCATTACTTCCTTTGTTGATGGCCGATGAAGCTCTCAATTCAAATGTGCAATCAGCACACAGGTAAGTAATCATAATAAAAGTCTGACGTGGCTAAGTCAAATATTTTGGGCGAGAGAATTAATTTAATTACACTACACGCGGTAGACGAGCTCTGAACTTGCTCTTTGGAGATACGCTATCGCTATAGTTTTATAATTATTCAGTTGAAACTTCTCACATCTTGATGATTATAGCGGATCTCCCTTCTACTTAAATTTAAACATCCTAGCCTTATTTATTAGTCTACTCAATCTATCTGCTTCCTAATTTTTAAGACAAAAACCAGAAAATCATGAATTTCAACAAAAGTTTTAATTTGTGAGATCCAGAATACTGTTTCTACTAAATTATTATGCAAAAGGAGTCTAAATACAAATTTTTAAGTTTCTAGCTCTTTTCTGTTGGGCCAATGATTTTTACAGAAAAACATCCAAATTTCGAAAATGATTAAAGTTATTGAACTGATATTCAACACATATTGATTTAGTATTACTCCTGACATGCTAGAAACGTTTCAGGTTATTTACTTGATTTTTAAAGTATTGTGCAACATTTATGATGTCAGAGCTAGTTACAGCGGACTAGGCTGGCACACAATGGAAAGACTGATGTGAATTTTATACGGCGTGAGTAGGCTGCTTCCCTACAAACAGTCTTATTATGTTGTAGCTCTACGGACGATGAAGAATGTGCCAGCGACAATGCTGGTCTGCTGCTGCTGGTTGAGAACCACGAGTCGTCTACAGAGCCATGGATAATTATGGGACAGACAGTAGTTATACTGGCAGATTCCTCCACTTGTTCACTCCTACCATGCTCTCAATACTCACGGGTTATCGTAGTAGCTGCGCCTACATAGCTGCACACCATGTCTGCGGGAGAGCCCAACAAACACTTCCACACTCTTTCGTGGCTCAAGCTGCTCTGCTTTCTCTCTGCTCGCAGTGTGACAGAGACTCTCCATACGCAAAGATAAATATCGCTATTTCGTCGTTGCTATCGATACATTTAAATGAAGTTCCCTTGGCTATGACCCAGCAATTTATAATATTTACATTATAAATACAATCAAATTATATACATTCAGAAATAAATGCACTATTACATCCCTTACATATTAATTATAGTTTCTATAATAAAGCTTACAGATTCAGAATTAGAAGTACAGTACAAGTTATCAATGAATATCAAACAGCAAAAACTTTTTTGATGGTGCAGATGGTATTGTATTTGCATTTTCTGTTTTACAAGTTCCCTAATCATACTGTAATCATTGGTGGAGACTTTTATCATCCAATAGTTAATTGGAAAAATTACTGTTTTGTTAGTGGTGGCCATGATAAGACATCCTTTGAAAGATTGTTAAATGCCTTCTCTGAAAATTACCAAGAAAAAGTACTTCCTAACTCATGATGCAAATGTGCTGGATCTAATGTCACAAATAGCCCTGACCTCTTTGAGGATGTCCACATCAAAGCTTGTATCAGTGACCATGGCGGTGTTTGTAGTAACAAAGGTTACCAAAATACAAAGGACAACTAAGACAAGCAGGAAGATGCTCAGTAAACTAGATAAGAAATCAGTCATATCATATCTCAGTGAGGAACTTGAAATTTTCAGCAGAGGGCAGGAGCATGTAGAGGAACTATGGCTCAAGTTTAAAATGATAGTTGACTATGGCCTGGATAGATACATATCCCGTAAAACAGTTCATAATGGGAGGGAATCTCCATGGTATAAAGTCACCGTAAAGAAACCTCTAAAGAAACAGATATTACTGCATAAAAGGTGAAAACGAAGCATTGGGGCAGCAGACACAGAGATGCTGAATGAAAGGCGTTTTGCTGTCAAGAGAGAAATGTGTGATGCCTTCAGCGGCTACCTTAGCAGAATATTGTCAATGATACGTCACAAAACCCAAAGAAATTGTGGCCATATGTAAAGGCTGTTAATGGCACCAAAGTTAATGTCCAGTCCCTAGTGAATGAAACAGGAACCGAAATTGAGGGTAGCAAGGCAAAAGGTGAAATGCTTAACTCCCGTTTTCAAACCCAGGAGCATTGCCTCAATTTAATCCCTGTATCACTGAAAAAATGAATGAAATAAGTATTAGTGGCAGCAGTGTTGAGAAATTGCTGAAATCGTTAAAATTGAACAAAGCTCCAGGGCCCGATGGAATCAGTGTCAGATTCTACACTAAATTTGCGGCTCATTTAGCCCCTCTCCTAATTATAATCTATCGTAGATTCCTTGAACATAAAACAGTGGCCAGTTCTTGGAAAAACTGCGGTCACACCTGTCTACAAGAAGGATAGTAGAAGTGATTCACAAAACTACCGTCCAGTATCCTTGACGTAGATTTGTTGTAGAATCCTAGAACATATTCTGAGCTCAAAAATAATGAGGTATCTTGAACAGAATGAGCTTCTCAGTACCAACCAGCATGCATTCCGGAAACATCGATCATGTGAAACCCAACTCGCAATTTTCTCACTTGCCAAACTGAAAGGTTTGGATCAAGGTAGCCATGTAAATGCAGTATTTCTTGATTTCGGAAAATCATTTGACTCAGTACCACACTTAAGCTTATTGTCACAAGTAGAACCTGAGATCCCCTGGACCATGGGGTGTCGACAAAGTACTTATCTATCAAACCAGTAAACACTATCAGCTTTTAAGTATGCTCAGGGAGATAGATTTCTCTATCCTTGCCCAACATGTAATGTGGGGATAATGCCAATTGGGCTATTTTGTTGCTTGGTTCGTCTGGACATGTTTCAGAGTATGATGGCTTATGTCAGTCAACTGACATCATCTTTGTTTACCATTTTTTCAGCTGTATACATTTTGTCACTCCTGGAATTGAGTGAATATGAGATTGCAGGGTGTTTAAAACATAACATATTCTCTAACAGACAGAGTGGAAATGGGAGAGGGTGAGAAAAAATCGCCCGTTATTTTCAGTTGCTCTCCATAGACTAATTTCGCAGAGGAACACCTAAAGTAATTAAAGAATTACTGTATGGAGTCCTAGAAGTGCTAATGGTACTGCCGTCATCCACGATTCCACTCAGTGGGTTAAGCCAGCTTTCAGAGTGCAGGGCATACACACTACCATCCAGCTGCTGGCAGGATGGTAGCTTGTAGCTCATGAGTGTTTGCACCTGTATAATCTCAACAGCTCCTGGAACAGTTGGCATTTGAACTGCCTGCCCCTGTCAATAGTAATACTTTGAGGAATGCCAAACCTGTAAAATCAAGTAGAGATCGAGCCTGCTGAAAGAAACTGCTGAAATATCTGTTACTGGCACAGCCTCGGAATACCTAGTGAATCTGTCTACCATGGTAACTAGAAAACGAAAGCTTTCTGAAGGAGGAAGACGGCCTATAACATACAGATGCAAGTGTGAGAGTCTCCCTCAAGGAGAGGGGAGTCATCCAGCGGAACATGGTTGTGGTGGGAGGTTTTAAAACCTTGACATCGTGCACAAAGTCGAACCCATCGATGGGCATCTTTCTTTATTTCTGGCCAAACAACCACATCTGATACTAACTTAGCAGTAGCTCTTATGTCTGGGTGTGCCAAGTTGTGAAAGGTTTCGAACACTGGGCGACATCACTCTGCTGGGGTAAACGGATGGAGCTTATTTCCTGAAGTGTAGCACCAAACCCCTTGTCTTGTGCTGTGCAGTGGCAGGTGCTTAAGGCAGGCCCGTCGATGCAGGATCGGCAAACACTGCTGAAGGAAGCTGTCCATACCTGTTGCCATGTCAGCCTAGTTAATGAAGGAAAATGCCGCGCAATTGCGTGACAAGCAGTCACCCACGGTGCTATCCCGTTCCGCGGTGTGTTGCAAGTCTGTGGAACACTGTCAAGTTTGTCCAGCATTTCGCAGGTCAAAATACATAGTATTGTGCTCAAAAAGACTATAGGGTGTTGCCACAGTTGTCTATTTCTCTTTCGAAGCTATAGGTATTTGTGAGAATGCCGTAGAACAAACAACATTGAAATAACAAGCACCTTCTAGGTCACTATAAAGTCAGCTACATGGGGCACTGGGTACCAGTGTGGTACTGTGTGAGTCTTTAAACCGCTGCAATCTCTGCATGATCCATTTATCTTTTCTAACATTTGCAATGGAGGTGCCACATACTATGTGATCTTGATGCAGCTCCACCAGCGATCACATTATCGAAGTCCAGTTATGCTACAGATAGCTAATTAGAAAGCAAGCGCCGAGGTCTGAAAGCGACTAGCTGACCCGGTCTTGAACTAACATAATGTTGCGTGGAATGACTCAGAGCAGGAAACTCACGCAGCAGTTGTTGGTTGAGATCATTGACCGAAATACAGCCGGTCGTGTAGAAGGAAGAGGCAGAAGAAGCTCAGCCGCTGTCTGAGACCAAAGCAGTGCAGCACTGGTGCCGTAGTTCTTCACGTGTGCTCTTCAACTTTTTTTGCGATATGGACATTTTCCTTTGCAGTTCAGCATTTTCGTCTTGAAATTCACAGGCGGTCTACCTTCCACAGAGCACAGTCCTTGTATCTCAGAACCTTGTGCTTCAAGTACCTAGGTCTGTCTCAGCTCTTAATGCTCGATTGCTTCGTGCGAACAAGTCTCCGGCGTCTTCTCGTGTAATGCACATGTGTGCACTCTGTATTGAGATTAAAGCGATCCAGATTGCTGTATAATTGATGCGGAAGACATGGCTAGCCCTGCAATCTTCGAGCGACCGCAAGCGGTGGAGTCGCGCAGTAGACGGTCTGCCACGGTAGTGACTTTGGGAGAGGAAGGTAATTGAGCCAAGGATCGGTGCACTAAATCTGACACGACAGTGAAAAATGTCAGAGAAAATCAGCTCCTAAAATTGGCCCAGTCACTTTCGCAATGACAAATGTTCATCCAGGGTGGGAGTCATCACCCGGTTCCACAGTCAGTATTTTTCTTCCATGCGCTCTGATTTCAAAATTGTTGGCAGCCATGAGAAAAGGAATGTCTTCATTTTTGTAAGATTCATTCGGCATTTTTGGAAATTTATGGTAAGATCCTATGGGACAAAACTGCTGAGATCGTCGGTCCCTACGCTTACACATCACTTAATCAAACTTAATCTGACTTACGCTAAGGACAACACATACCCCATGACCGAGGGAGGACTCGAACCTCTGACAAGGGGAGCCGCGCAGACCGTGACAAGGCGCTTCCGACCGTGCGGCTACCCCGTGCGGTCATTTTTGGATAAACGCTGATTTCTGAACTAGCGTCTTTGATAACTAATCGAGTGGAGTCCATAATAGCTGACACCACTGAACTCTTTCTGCCTTTTAGACACTGTGAAAAAAAAAAAATGGTTCAAATGGCTCTGAGCACTATGGGACTTAACTTCTGAGGTCATCAGTCCCCTAGAACTTAGAGCTACTTAAACCTAAGAACATCACACACACTCATGCCCGAGGCAGGATTCGAGCCTGCGACCGCAGCGGTCGCGCGGTTCCTGACTGTAGCGCCTAGAACAGCTCAGCCACTCCGGCCGGCAGACACTGTGAAAAATCCTGACAAGCGCACGTGCCTACTGGCACCTGTTGCTCCCATTCGGTTATGTGCAGGGGCTTCTCCACTGCGTCGCTGCATCGGCGAAATGTCTTGGTACCAACAACACTTTCCATGTCACTGGTTGTTCTTGCCTTGAACCCCATCATTGTTGGCATGCCTCTTCAACCTACCATTTAGTTCAGCTATTTCGTTCACCAACTGTTCCATAGATGACACTGTCTGGGGACTTGCGTCTATGATGTTGCATGGTGTGCATCATGCCTCTCTGCTGTAGCTGTGGTCACAATGCAGGGTCCGGTGCCTCCTGCCATAACTTCATTCTCAGTGACACAGGTTGTAGCATCCATGGATGCAATCACAGCCACATCCACTTTGCATGGCAATTCGCCAAGTAAGATATCCTTACAACCACAAAGAATAGCCCTCAAGTTTTTGGCGGTCTTTGAAGCCAGAAAATGTTACTGTTCTGATAGTAGTAGATCGTTACCCCCCCCTCCCCCCCCCTCCCATTGCAGGTAACATGCAAAGTACTTGGGATGGGTATTCACTGGCACAGGAAATAATTTTTTGTAACCTTGTTTCTGGCGGTAGCACAAGAAGCTGGAGTACAGCTTCTTTAAATACAGAATAAGATTGTCGGTGTTAAACATCATCCAGTTGTTTGATCACATTCAACTCCAACTGATATATAATCAATGTAAATTGTTCTGTCTCAGATGTGAGTCCACGTCATCAAAATATGGCCTCCACTTGGGTTAACCAAAGTTTCTCCCAAGTGGCCAGACAGGCAGAATTCTTATGTTGTCGATGTTGTTGCTGTTGCTTGAGGCTGTGCTGACTGTCGGAGCAGTCGTCTTGCGACATTGTGTTGCTGCCGGACAGTTGGTCCTGGCACTCCATCTTCACAGTTCTTGTTGTGTTGGCTTCCATTGTGTTGTGCGACCATTTGAATAGAACGCTCCATATCATTCAATATGAGGACACCACTTTAAGGGAACTCTGCATAGCCGGCCGAAGTGGCCGTGCGGTTAAAGGCGCTGCAGTCTGGAACCGCAAGACCGCTACGGTCGCAGGTTCGAATCCTGCCTCGGGCATGGATGTTTGTGGTGTCCTTAGGTTAGTTAGGTTTAACTAGTTCTAAGTTCTAGGGGACTAGTGACCTCAGCAGTTGAGTCCCGTAGTGCTCAGAGCCATTTGAACCATTTTGAACTCTGCATACACTTGTTATACACATGACTGTGATTGTAGTCCACACTTCATTGCGTTTACTCACTATACATAGAATAATGATGCAATGCACATAACATAGTCGTCACCAAAGAACATAAGAACGTAAGTCATATCTTTTTTTCTTCTTCAGGGCATAATATAGTCTGATAACGACATGATTATTAGAGTAGATGCCCAAATAGCTGCTTACAATAAGTAATATTTATTCACGACAGACTGTTTCAGCTTTATCGCCATTTTCAAGTACCTACGATTACAATTTTGGTGGGAGCATGTACGAATGTGAATGTCATTTCTATTAAAGTAGCTGCATTGTACTCACGTCTAGATTGAGGTGACGTCCATATTATGTCGTTAGTGGACTGTCTTATAACTGTCACTGTTTTAATAAGATGGTAAATGATGTCAATATGTTGAAAATAAAATGTTAATTACGACGTGACAGTAGTTCGACCGTTCCACTCTTGCGACGCTATATGTTTACAAGGATTGTGCAGTTGAACAACGATATTACTGTATTAACTGAAATTTGTTACGATTGTCTTTGTTTGTTGCACACTGCTGATACGGTCAGCCGGCCGTTGTGGAGGAGCTGTTCTAGGCGCTTCAATGTGTGTGATGTCCTTAGGTTAGTTAGGTTTAAGTAGTTTTAAGTTCTAAGGGACTGATGACCTCAGATGATAAGTCCCATAGTGCTCAGAGCCATTTTAACCATTTTGATACTGACGAAAATACACTCCAGATTTTGTACGGAATAGCGAAAGCTTTCGAATGAACATTCTTGAAGAATTATAAATCTACATGTGCACGAGAAAATACCCATAACAAATATTAGACGGACACACACACTATCTCAAAAACTTTGTTGAACTTTTAGAACACGAAAACGGATAAATCGTAAGTAACATTTGCAACAACCAAAGAGAAGCGTAATAAATTTTAGTTAATAAAACCATACCACTGTTCATCTGGACATATAGCATCGTAAGAGTGGAATTGTCAAACTACTGTCACATCGTAACTAACAATTTATTTTTAACATATTGACATCCTTTACCATCTTATTACAACAGTGACAGTTATAAGACAGTCCATTAATGTTCCTACATGTTCTCACCAAAACTGTAACCATAGGTACTTGAAAATGGTGATAAAGCCGAGACAGCTTATCGTGAACAAATATTACCTATAATAAGCAGCTATTTGGTGCATCTACTCTAATAAGTCATATCCTCCAATACAGATAATCTCGTTTTTATATCACAGATAACTCACGAATCAATGCTGGCACTGCCGGCCGTGGTGGCCGAACGGTTCTAGGCGCTTCAGTCCGGAACCGCGCGACTGCTACGGTCGCAGGTTCGAATCCTGCCTCGGGCATGGATGTGTGTGTTGTCCTTAGGTTAGTTAGGTTTAAGTAGTTCTAAGTTCTAGGGGACCTCAGATGTTAGTGCTCAGACCCATTTGACCATTTGAATGCTGGCACTCACTCCCTACGGATTGCCCATTTTTAAGTCTTCCACACAGTCAAGAATTATTAAACTCATCTGAAATAGTTACATGCTTCCCACCGGAGATAGACGCTGGCACTCGTAAGACATGCAGTGTCATGTGGTGTAATGTATACGACATGGCCTGTTTTTCTCGTGGGCCTCGAAGGTAATCAGGCAACTGTACTTGGAACGAAAAAGTGAAGGCGTTCGTAAAGAAATTAGAGCTGTGGCAAAACCGAATGGAAAGTGGCATGCTAGATGTGTTCCCCATAGGGCCGTCTCCAGGGATTTTGCCGGCCCACCTTTCAGTTTCAGATATAGTCCATAGCCGATCTTTTCCACTACGTCTCTCATCCACGAATTCGTCTTTAATATCAAAGCCAGATATGGAGCACCAATCAGTGAAAATTAAGTGAAACGTTTACAGTGTAATACATTTTGAGTTATAACTCCAAAACTAATTATGTCAATCAGAATTAAGTTACCTCACTCGGAGAGTGTATAACCACAGTATAACTAAGATCTGTTCAGTTTCTCTCGTTCCCTGGGCAGAGGGGAATGTGCGGTGCGGAAGAAGGATTTCGTGACTGTTGCGGGGAGAATAAAAAGCAGAAGTAGAGAGGTGAGTTCACACAGTACTTCCAACGCACATGGTTTGCACTTCCTATCAATTGTTTGCTATGGCGCGGGTAGCGACAGGTTTTAGAGAAAGCGCCTTTTTACATAGATGTTTATCTTCAGGTGCAGTACATATTCGTAGCATACCACAAGTCAAAGAAACAAACTCACACCTGTTCACTGCGTTCTGAATGACGTTCACTGCAGCGCTGAACAGTAGAGGCAGATTATGTGGGCAGAAGTTGCAAAAGCCACTAAGTATTCCAAACTACGGTAAAAAGTTCCCAACAGAGCTAAGGGTTTCACGGATCAAGGAAAATTAAACAGATTGTAGTATAAGAAATATCACTTTCAACAATGGGCTTGCACAGCTGAGTGACATTTGGCAACCTATTTTGCTGTTTGAAAAAACAAATGCAGGTCTACCACACTAAGTATACGAACGAAAAAACACGACATGCATAAATAAATCAAAACTAAAATTAATCATAAACAGATATTTACACACCTACTGTTTAATGCAGATATTTATCTTTCTTTGGCGCCAGTGAACTCCTGTATGACTTCGTTGAAATCTAAACATTTAGCTAGCCCACGTTCAGTCGACATTGCTACTGGTCCACACAGTTCTGTCTGGCCTATTGTTAACATCAGTTACGTTTTAATTAGCTGAAGCTTCGAAAAACTTCTTTAAAAAAAATGTTCAAATTTGTGTGAATTCTTAAGGGACCAAACTACTGAGGCCATCGGTCCCTAGACTTACACACTACTTAAACTAACTTATGCTAAGAACAACAAACACACCCATGCCCGAGAGAGGACTCGAACCTCCGGCGGGAGAGATCGCGCAAAAACTTCTTTCTCTAATTGCCAATGTCACCTGTTGTCTTAGCAAAATTCTTAAGCCCAGGCTTAGATTAGGGGCAAGTCCATGCTCTCATACGAGTTTCAAAGCACCAGAGAAAAACTGCAGCACGAGACGTATAACAACCAACACAGCTGAGTACGGTACTGCATTGTCGGTGACATTATAGTGCATCTGTTGTTCACAGTGGAAGGTAATAGGGCGGCGAGTGATCTACATACAAATGCTTTATTTGCTGAAAAAGAAGTGTGTAGATAGCCAATGACTATTTAATGTGTCGACAGTCCATAAAGGGAACAAGGCTGTGTTTGGATATCAAGAAGGCATTCTTTCTGATATCCAATGACCAAGATTCATGGCTCAAAACAATTAGTTCTGAAAGCGTTGGCATTTATTGTGCGAAAAATAACAGTTAAATCTTAAATAAAGCTGTTAGAATGCAAGGATAAACAGTTCCTGCAGTGTAGCTTAGTTGCTTCAGCTCCGAAATAAGGTTTGATAGGTTTCTTCCCTATAATCTTAATATCTACTGATGATGGCTACAATATAGAGAAAGAATAGGGAATGAGGGAAAGGTTAAAAAATTACAGAAAAAGCAGAAGAAATTAATTTAGAGAAGTCTGGCAAGAACAACAGTGTAAATGATAATTAATGGTAGCTCCATACGAGAAAAAATGGTGGGCGATGGATGCCATGAATCTTTCCACGTGCAAACGAGGGCTAACCAAGATCTCTCGATTCATAAGTCTATGAGCAGTGATGGAAAGTACATATTTCACTCATTCTTTATTTACAAACATCAAAAAAAGTTTTGCATCACCTCAGATCCGAGATTTGCGAACCAGTACAGAAAATTGGAATAGAGATCAACATAAACGTCATTTACGCCCTTTTTATTGCTCATTATAACCACACATTGCATGTTGTACTACCAAACAGCGAGATCTTCAGAGGTGGTGGTCCAGATTGCTGCACACACTGGTACCTCTAATACCAGTAGTACGTCCTCTTGCATTGATGCATGCCTGTATTCATCGTGGCATACTATCCACAAGCTCATCAAGGCACTGTTGGTCCAGACTGTCCCACTCCTCAACGGCGATTCGGCGTAGATCCCTCAGAGTGGTTGGTGGGTCACATCGTCCACAAACAGCCCTTTTCAATCCATCCCAGTCATGTTCGATAAGGTTCATGTCTAGAGAACATGCTGACATTCTAGTCGAGCGATGTCGTTATCCTAAAGGAATTAATTCACAAGATGTGCACGATGGGGGCGCGAATTGTCGTCCATCAAGACGAATGCCTCGCCAATATGCTGCTGATATGGTTGCACTATCGTCGGAGGATGGCATTCACGTATCGTATAGCCGTTACGGCGCATCCCATGACCACCAGCGGCGTACGTCGGCGTCACAAATGCCACCCCAACACTCAGGGAACCTCCACCTTGCTGCACTCGCTGGACAGTATGTCTAAGGCGTTCATCCTGGCCGGGTTGCTTCCAAACACGTCTCCGACGATTGTCTGGTTGAAGGCATATACGACACCCATCGTTGAAGAGAACGTGATGCCAATCCTGAACAGTCCATTCGGCCTGTTGTTGGGCCCACCTGTACCGCGCGCATGGTGTCGTGGTTGCGAAGATGGACCTCACCATGGACGTCTGGAGTACAGTTGCGCATCATGCAGCCTATTGCGCACAGTTTGAGTCGTAACTCGACGTGCTGTGGCTGCACGAAAAGCATTATTCAACATGGTGGCGTTGCTGTCAGGGTTCCTCCTGGCCATAATCCGTAGGTAGCGGTCATACACTGCAATAGTAGCCCTTGGGCGGCCTGGGCGAGGCTGTTCGTGTCTCTGTGTATCTCCTCCATGTCCGAACAACATCGCTTTGGTTCACTCTTAGGCGCCTGGACACTTCCCTTGTTGAGAGCCCTTCCTGGCACACAGTAACAATGCGGACGCGGTCGAATCGCGGTATTGACCGTCTGGGCATGGGTGAACTACAGACAACAAGAGCCATGTACCTCCTTCCTGGTGAAATGACTGGAACTGATTGGCTGTCGGATGCCCTCCGTCTAATAGGCGTCTAATAGATGATTGTTTACATCTTAGGACAGGTTTAGTGACATCTTTGAACAGCCAAAGGGACTGTGTTTGAGATACAATGTCCAAAGTCAATGTCTATCTTCAGGAGTTCTGGGAACCGGGGTGATGCCAAACTTTTTTTGATGTGTGTATTTATTACAAATGCCATACTCTCATTTCATTTCATTCTCCACAATATTGCTATATATATATTTAAGTTTACAAGTTTACTTTACTGGAACTATTAGGTTATCGAATGTTGACATTTATATTTATTATGAAGTTTTTCGCTCCTGTAGGGGCTTTCGAGCTGACGTAGGTACATTTCAAGTGTTACATAGGCGCATGGTAGAAATTGGGTTGACAACATTGTCACCAGCAAGCGTTGCTATTTTGTAAGGCCCACATGCAACTCTAACGGTTCATTTATCATCTGTTTCACAATACTATAGATAATTTCCAGTGAGACGCTGGATTCCATGCATGATATGTATTTCCAACTTATTCTCACTTTTTCACTACTGCAAAACTTACGCTGCCTTATTTAATTCATACTTTTCAAACCACATTAAAATTTAAAATTTTTCTGCCCCCAAAAACCTGCCACCCTGGGCAATGGCAAATTATTTCACATTTCGGATCTCCGTCAATTTCCTTCGATACTATTGCACTTCTTATCGCTATAAACACTCCTCCCCCTTCACTGTCCAGCCTGTCTCTGCGGTATACATTCCAATCTGAGCTTAGAATTTCATTACTGTTTACATCTGGTTTCAGCCAGCTCATGTTACTCAGGAGAACATGATCACAGATTTCCACATTAAAACAAAATATCCAAATAGAATCTAGTCAAAGAGATTTAGTCCAAAGAGGCGACTATCGCATGTCGATAGTTGCCACAGAGCCGGATGTGCCAGCATGATTGCAATTGTAGGTGCCGTCTTGAGGTCACAGAAAAAATGCTTCGTGTCTTCAGATCACTGAACCTTACGAGATCCGTAAGTGTTTTTTCCAGCCAAAGTGTTGGTAACAAAGACCAAAAGAGAGGTGGGGAATAGGACGTCGAAAAAAGTTCACCATCCCGAGAAACCGTCTCAGTTCTCGTTGGGATTCAGGGAGAGAGAGGTTATTAATGAAATCAGTGCGATCAGATATCGGGATGATACCTTTAGATGAGACAGAATGTCCAAGAAATGGGACTCGGGAGCATTGGAAATGTGATTTTTCATGGCTGATTTCGACATTGGGGTCAGGAAGCACTTGTAGGATCTCTTGAAGCTGACGGTCGTCTTTCTTGGCAGGGGAAGAAAAAATGAGAACATTCAAGTATGCGAAGCAAAAGGGAAGCAAAAACAGTAAATAGTGAATAAATTACTGCCAAGTTTGAGCTGCGTTTTTTTACGCCATATGCCATGAAGCAGTGTTCGAATGATCCAAAGGGGGTAGTGATCTCTGTTTTCGGAATGTCGTCCTTAAACATTCGAATCTGATGGTACACTTTGCAGCAGTCGGTCACGCTGGAAACTTGGGCACCATGAAGTTGCTGGCGGAAGGACTGATTGTGGGGAATAGGGTAACTATCCAAAGACGTACACTATGTTATCAAAAGTATCCGGACACCTGGGTGCAAATGACTTAAAAGTACATTACCGATAATGCTGGAATTCAATATGGTGTTTGCCCACCCTCAGCCTTGATGACAGCTTCCCCTCTCGCAGGCATACGTTCAGTCAGATGCTGGAAGGTTTCCTGGGGAATGGCAGCCCATTCTTCATGGAGTGCTGCACTGAGGAGAGGTATCGATGTCAGTCGGTGAGGTATGGCACGATGTCGGCGTTTCAAAACATCAAAAGGTGTTCCATAAGATTCAGGTCAGGATTCTATGCAGGCCAGTCCATTACAGGGATATTGTTGTCGAGTAACCACTCAGTCAGTAGTATACAGAGAAGTTGCAGCATTCGAAAATTGTAGCGAAATGCAGGAAGATCTGCAGCGGATAGGCACTTGGTGCAGGGAGTGGCAACTGTCCCTTAACATAGACAAATGTAATGTATTGCGAATACATAGAAAGAAGGATCCTTTATTGTATGCTTATATGATAGCGGAACAAACACTGGTAGCAGTTACTTCTGTAAAATATCTGGGAGTATGCGTGCGGAACGATTTGAAGTGGAATGATCACATAAAATTAATTGTTGGTAAGGCGGGTACCAGGTTGAGATTCATTGGGAGAGTGCTTAGAAAATGTAGTCCATCAACAAAGGAGGTGGCTTACAAAACACTCGTTCGACCTATACTTGAGTATTGCTCATCAGTGTGGGATCCGTACCAGATCGGTTTGACGGAGGAGATAGAGAAGATCCAAAGAAGAGCGGCGCGTTTCGTCACAGGCTTATTTGGTAACCGTGATAGCGTTACGGAGATGTTTAATAAACTCAAGTGGCAGACTCTGCAAGAGAGGCGCTCTGCATCGCGGTGTAGATTGCTCGCCAGGTTTCGAGAGGGTGCGTTTCTGGATGAGGTATCGAATATATTGCTTCCCCCTACTTATACCTCCCGCGGAGATCACGAATGTAAAATTAGAGAGATTAGAGCGCGCACGGAGGCTTTCAGACAGTCGTTCTTCCCGCGAACCATACGCGACTGGAACAGGAAAGGGAGGTAATGACAGTGGCACGTAAAGTGCCCTCCGCCACACGCCGTTGGGTGGCTTGCGGAGTATATATGTAGATGTAGATGTAGCCATTATGAACTGGTGCTCGATCATGTTGAAAGATGCAATCGCCATCTCCGAATTGCTCTTCAACAGTGAGAAGCAATAAGGTGCTTAAAACATCACTGTAGGCCTGTGTTGTGATAGTGCCACGCAAAACAACAAGGGGTGCAAGCCTCTTCCATGAAAAACACGACCACACCATAACACCACCGCCTCCGAATTTTCCTGTTGGCACTACTCACGCTGGCAGATGACATTCACCGAGCATTCGACATACCCACAGCCCGCCGTCGGATCGCCACATTGTGTATCATGATTCGTCACTTCACACAACGTTTTTATCTACTGTTCAATAGCCCAATGTTTACGCTCCTTACACCAAGCGAGGCGGGTTTTGGCATTTACCGGCGTGATGTGTGGATTGTGAGCAGCCGCTCGACCATGAAACCCAAATTTTCTCATCTCCCGCCCAACTGTCATAGTACTTGCAGTGTATCCTGATGCAGTTTGGAATTCCTGTGTGATGGTCTGCATAGATGTCTGCCAATTACACATTATGACCCTCTTCAACTGTCGATGGTCTCTGTCAGTCAACAGACGAGGTCAGCCTGTACGCTTTTGTGCTGTACGTGTCCGTTCACGTTTCCACTTCACTATCAAATCAGAAACAGTGGACCCAGGGACGTTTAGGAGTGTGGAAATCGTTTTCGGCACCAGGTGAATAGGGGATGACCAGGTGCTATCAGAGTGGCCCAAAAGACCTGTGTCTAGCAGTTCCTGTACTGCAGCCATAGGATGATGTAACTTGGTAGCGTTAAAGCGACGAGGTCTGTGGCGAACTGGCGGTGATATGCTATCTACAGAACGTACTGTTGGCAATCGCGACGATATGACGTGCAGAGTCACTAATCAAATGAGTGGGCGACGCTGCGGGAGAAGTCTGAGGTATGGCACACAACCAGCACAGGAAGCATTAAAGTCACTAACCTGTGAAACTAATGGTGAAGGCACCGAAGGTGAGTGTGCAGGATCCTTGATGGAGTTTACCTTCGAAATACAGAACTCTCTAATGACTCGACGAACGAGCTGCAATTTATCCGTCGTGTCGACGATACGTCGGCGTAGAGTGTCATTGCTAGAGCAAAGACAAAAGATTTCTCGTCGTTGTGATGCGACGTTGGCGAAAACAGCTGCAAGGAACGCAACCGGGTGCGAACATTCGGTAGATCCGCGAACAAGCGACTCAGACGAATAGTCCAGAAAGGAAGTACGGGGGGAAAACACTTCCGCGAAGAATAGTGCAATAACACCGCCGCGCTGAAGTCAAGGGAGAGGCCGTGGAAGCAAAGGAACTCTATGCCACATGCAAAGTCCAAGTAAGAAACAAATCGGGTGAGAACTGCAATCGGTGAGTCGCAGCACCGTAGGCAGCAATGGGAGCGTAATTGGCAGCGTGCAGATTCATCGACAACGGGAGAAGGTTCGCTGGAGCGAGTGACCTCGGTATCACGTTCGAATTGGCGCCAGTTTCAACCATACAGAAGGACTGCATTGTGAGATCCATCTTATAAAGTCGGCTGGAAGGCGCAAAATCCGGAAAGATGCCAGATTTGAGAGGAGAGGCCGAGGAGAAACAGCGCGGGATGAGGCGCCTAAATCGAACCGCACGGCGCGTTAGGGTCCCATGCGTACGGAGGGCAGTTCCACGCAGCGCCACCAAATGTGACGTGGAACAAGGACGTAGCCAAGGGGGGGGGGGGGGAGGGAGGGGGGTCCGGCGGGGCCTGGACCCCCCATTACCTAAGTGAAGCTACACACAACTTAGCTGCCGTGTAGTGAAACGGAAAGATATATGGAGACATCAAAAAGTTGCAACATGTATGTAACGCAGCGCGACTGTGATGTTTTTCTGACGTGCATGCGGTAAAGGTAAAAACGTGAACTACTGCGACTTTATTGCCAAATGCGTCCAAACATGACCAACGGTCTATTATTCTTTTCTTGGCTGCTGAAGAACAAACATTGGTAGACATTCATCAGAGAATGCAGCAGGACACGATGTTTTGCCAAACGTGTGTTTTCAACCTGGTGCATCGGTGGGATGATTTTGCCTGAGTGTCATACCAGATCTGGACTGTACAGCCTTCAAACGGAAACTTTCTGATCGCACCTTGTATTTGATTTTCGGTCATACAACGAAGAAGAGATACACACTGTTGATAGTTAACTATGTCATCGATAGAATCCAACTATCTATATATCGATAGCACAATCGGCTATCGTCTATCCCTTCTTCAGCCAAAACCAACTACTGTTCACTGTTGACCTTACTTAAGTTCATTTGTATTTTTTTTTTTTTTTTTTTACTCAGTTCACTACTTCGTACTTGCAGTTGAATTTAATGTAACTGCTGTCGTTTATTTTTTTTTTTCTATGTGGTGTTCTCATAGTTCCTAATTATGGATAAGTTTGTAGCAAGAAAGAAGAGGAATACCAATTTTGATTCGTTTACTGGTGTTATGATTACTTAAAAATATGTACACACTCCTATAATAGCTTAATTATCTATTTACAGCAGTTTAGTGTTAGCACTGATGTAGTTATTTGGAGATGAGTAGAACTTTGGGGTCGCAATATTTCAGTATCTCACAAAGCAGGGAGCGGTAAATATCATTACAAATAACATTAAATTGAAATCAGTGCATAAAAATACACTTGGATTTCCTGTGTCACCCAAACAACGTGTTGATCAACAAAAATATCGCCCCAAACGGCGATGGTTGCATTTTTTTATAAAATTTTCTCAGAATTCCATGATTATTAGCCCAAATGGCAAACTATCGCCCAATCTGGTCACACGAGGGAGAGCGAACGATGGGGGCAGGTTTGTGGAGTGCCGAAAGAGTATGTGGTGACAGCAGATTCTATAGTTGTCGGTTTCCAAATAATTTTTTTCAGTGGTCTGGTGAATTCGTCCGAGCCGACTGCGTCCTACATCGACATCCCCCTTTTGGTCCAATATCTATTGATGTTCCGGTAATACTATAACTGAAGCCACAAATTCTTTGAACAATTAAACCTTAAAATATGCATGCACTATCAGATGGCGAAACATGTACAATTAAAGGAAAAACATTCAGTATTAGAATTCTATCTTTTGTTTTATACAATTAAAGGAAAAATATTCAATATCAGAATTCTATCTTTTGTTTTCATGCCGGCCGGTGTGGCTAAGTGGTTCTAGGCGCTTCAGTCTGGAGCCGCACGACCGCTACGGTCGCAGGTTAGAATCCTGCCTCGGGCATGGATGTGAGTGATGTCCTTAGTTTAGTTAGTTTCAATTAGTTCTAAGTTCTAGGGGACTGATGACCTCAGATGTTAAGTCCCATAGTGCTCAGAGCCATTTGAACCATTTTTTTGTTTTGATGCATTTTATTTTATTCGGAAACAATGTAGAACAACCATTTTGTCGAACTTCTTCACCGAGCGGGATAGCCCTGCGCCTTGAGGCGCTAATCTAGTAGTCTTTGGATTCGGGAGGCGAGATAATTCGAATCTATTCGCCGACAAGTTTGAAAATGGTTTTCTGTGATTTCCCACTATTAAATTAGGCAAATGCCGGAGTTTGCCCCTTACTATAAGCCAAAGCTAATTCCTTCTGAATTCGTTTCTCTTCCAGTTCTCTTAAAGATGCAGCGTCTCTATTTAAATGAAAAGAGCTGCGTCGAAGGTGAGCTGAACATCTTTTCGGAGACTCCCAGCATTAAAAGCCATATTTACATTGGAGGGCTGCTAGGTCGTCATTATGTACTATGTATCTGAGGATAAAGATGGCTCACTGGTGGAATGGCGATATATCATGTCTTCAGGTTTTACTACAAGAACGATATTCTCCTGTGAAATGTCTTATTCGTAATATCCTTGGAACAATGACTCCAACTGTAACTGTTCTAACGTATTTGTAAATAAAAGTTTTTGTAATGAAAGATACTTTTAAAAAAATTTGAGACTGAACTGAGGAACTTTGGATGTTTTGATGCGCTGAAGAAATGATGATCTCGTTTTAGATAAGTCGTAAATTTAAATATAAGATTGTACTAAGAGAAAGACAGCTATTGTGAAAAGAGATTTGAAGCCATTCATAAGTTATTCAAATCAATCTTACGATTCTTCTGCTCTGCTGTAGTGTACCTTATATTAGAAGACTAAGCTGTGTTCTGTCAGCAAAAAGGCGATACATTATGTTCCACATAATGAAGTTATCACATTGTCAAATACCGCACATTGAGATATCGCCTCTGAAATAATTTGGACAGGAGTTAATGGAATTCTTGTGAGAATTCTACCTGCAGCTGACAATAGCGATATAGCATTGTAGTTCCCACATACACTATGCTCGCCTTTCTTGAAGACAGTGATGATGGTAGCATCATTAAAGTCATGAGATACTTCTCCAGTTTCCAAGTTGAAAGGATCTGTGTCAAGTCTTCAAGGGTATAAACCCTTTTTGTATCAATTCCAGGGAACGTTACCAGGACCAAGAGCCTCTCTTGGTCTTCGTTGATTGCATGCTTTGATAAAGTATATATATATATATATATATATATATATATATATATATATATATATTGTGGAGGCCTCTTGAAACCAAATTTGTACATAAAATTAATGCATACCTGCAAATGCTTTCCTCATAAAATGAAAAGCATGAGCCTTTTTAGGGTCCTCTCCAGCAAACTGGACCCCATTTTTACAAAACCCTGGCTATGTCCTTGCATGGGACCAGCACAGTGGATATACTTGGCTGTACTTGGTGCGGCATGTGGCAGGAGTCTCTCACGGCATCTGTTGAGCTGTACTGGGTAGCAGGAGATGGAGGTACCAGGCGCAGACCAGCCAGCAAGACTTGGGTCAGACTGACAGCTGGCAGTAGAGTCGCCTCATGCAGTAAGCGTGGACTCGTCCGCAAGGAGGACAGGGTGCCAGCGAGGCTGGCGAGACAACTGTGTCAAGCTAAGAGAGCTTGGTAGAGGGTAAGAGCAACCGATGGCAAGTAATGTTGTACATACTATCTGCGAAGCAGAGGAGAGCGTCAAGGGGATCTGTTACATGAGACAACAGTTGCAAATGGCCGGCCGCTGTGGTCGAGCGGTTCTAGGCACTTCAGTCCGGAACCGTGCTGCTGCTATGGTCGCAGCTTCGAATCCTGCCTCGGGCATGGGTGTGTGTGATGTCCTTAGGTTAGTTAGGTTTAAGTTGTTCTAAGTCTAGGGGACTGATGAGCTCAGATGTTAAGTCCCATAGTGCTTAGAGCCATTTGAACCATTTTTTAGTCGCAAACGAAGGTCATGAGGGTGCCTGACCACCCATAAAGTCCACTGGGCAGAATCAGGTTAGCACATCCAAATCGACAAGGGCCTGCAGACGACTCCAAAGTTGCGAAGTTTTATCTTCTAACACTTCCTCATAAACGACATAGCGCAAGGCTACTCCAGGAGAGCGAGAGAGGCGCTCGATAATGATCGCCTTGGTGTTGCCATTTCTTGGGAAAGAAAGAAAGGAGAGTGTGAGGTCACTGATTAGGTCCGTATGTTCATGTAGATGTGAAATAAGACACACGAAATTTGCGTCATCACTGTGCACATCATATAAGTCGAGAATGTTATCTACCCGCGCGAAACGAGTATTCGGGCTGTCCTCAGTGAGTGGAGGCAACTGGGGCCACCAGCCGACTTGCACTGAGGTCAACACCAGAGCACCGAGGCCTGAATAGCTGAACGGTGAGGTAGGTCTTTGGCACATCGAAAAGTCATCGATCTGCATGCCATCTTAGAATGAAACATACTGGAGAACTGATGCAGCGGGCCCAAGACAGACAAAATACAGGCGCAGACGCAGTAGAGACTGGCGCGGCACAGGAGCTGTAGCCCGAGGTTTGCGCGGAAACCATAAAGACGGCGCGCGAAAATCCCGACGCGGCAGGTGCGGGCAGATGAAACGCCAGCAGGTGTGCGGGAAATGAGGATAACACGTCGAACGACGTAGGCGGGAGAGACGCTGACCCAGAAAGTGGTACGTCTCCCGGGGGGCAGCAGAGGGTGGCGCAGAAGGCACGGCACAGTGGGCGCCGAGCCATAGAACAAGGTAGTATTGAGAACGGAGTCCGGCAAGTCGCGATCCCGTCCGGTGCAGAAGAAATGGCAGTCCTGGCCTATGTATACAACACCGGCGCTGGAGGACCAGGCGGATCGATAGACAAGCCATTACCAGCAATGGCACTGGTAAAAAAGTAGAGTCCTGTGAACTGACCAACACAGCCACGGAATCCTTTTGCTTAACTGGCGCAGAACTGGGATACTGAGACACTGATGCGATGTATTTCCCAGTCGACATAGCGTCACATTGTGGCAGTGTGGATTGGCCTTCCCGCCACAGAAGCATGCACACAGACAGGCTATGGCACTGTGTTTATGAGTCTGGAAACACGAACAGGTGAGGTGCGGCTGAAATTGTACTGCAGGCGAAAAACGCAAAACTTGCGATATATCCGGCGCACATGAACAGGAAGGAACAAGGTCTTCATCAGAATCCATTGTCGGCGACATTACGTGAAGACGACAGCATAGCACAGTGAAGGAAATATGATCACTTCACAAACTCTGGGTCACGACTGTGGATCTACGTATGAATGTTTAATAGTAGCCACAAAATACAAGCAGTAGATGTACAACACTTTATTTTGCACATATTACCCAGCAGAACATGATCACTCAGGTGTACATCAAACCAAAGCATCCAAATACAACTCTAGTCAAAGAGGTTCAGTCCAAAGATGATACTATCTATTGTATTTGCATCTTAAATACTTACTCTGATGTACTCAAGCTGTGGTGTGTGGCACACATGCAGAAATAGAATGTGGACATTGTGTATTGGAACCAGGGACCTAGAAACGACGGTGGGGCTTTGTTGCGCCATGGTCCTCAGTGGTTCATAACTCCACAACAGGCCACAGCAGTCCACCTGCCCCACCGCCGCCCCACACCGAACCCATGGTTATTGTGCGGTTCGGCCCCCAGTGGACACCCCCCCCCCCCACACCAGGAACATCTCATACCAGACGAGTGTAACTCCAAATGTTTGCATGGTAGAGTAATTATGGTGTACACGTATGTGGAGACAGTGTTTCCGACATAGTGCAACTGAGATGCAATATGGGGAACCAGCCAGCATTTGCATTTACCGTGGCAGATGGAAAACCGCCTTAAAAACCATCCACAGGCTGGCCAGCACACTGGACCCCGACACTAATCCGCCGGGCGGATTCGTGCCAGGGACCAGCATGCCTTCCCGCTCGGGAAGCAGCGCATTGGACTGCGTGGCTAGCTGGGCAGGCAGATATGGACATTAGTTTTGAGTCAATACTATAGAATATGGGCGCTAGTTTTGAGCCAATAGTATTTTTTTGTTATACGTTTTCGTAGATAGATGTATAGAATAGCCTGAAGTCTAGGTTAGGCTAAAAGGTAACAGTTCGCTGGTAAGTTCGTGAAGTCAACGAATTTGTTGTCATGAGAATAACTACAGTTACTGTTATGACTATGCGTGTTGCGTTTGATGAGTCATTTATGGCCGCTAGTTTGATGATGGTGGTATCAAATGCGTCAACTAATCTTGCGAAACTATGAGCATTTAATTCAAGCTGCATGCACAAGGTATCAGGTCACAATACAACACAGGAGTCGAAACAAATTTCTGAGGGGAAGAATATTCAACACTTCAGTATACCGCCATCACTTACCTGCGATTTTAAAGTATGTGTAGGAACTGAAAACATTAATAGAGGCGTTTGGATTAGAAGAATCTGAATTACTTTACAAATCCCTGCACAGGGATCTCGAAACAAATAAAAGCTACATTCTGAAAACATGCCCCATGTTACAAAACGCAAAATACATGAGTATTTCCATCTACATTACGTTCTTGTGCTTTAACATTTCTTATAAAGGTAAAAGCCACCACATTGTAGACATTCACCCCCTTTCATTTTTTCGTAGTTTATGTAATATGCGTCAGAATACTTGAAACATGTCCATTATTTAATATAAGTTATCTGAATTTACCCTGCAATTTTAACTGTGGTGACGAAAGGTTCGCCAAATACGGCAAAATGCGCTACATATAGTGCAAACGTAAACATATTGACAGTAATAAACTTATAGAGATACTGTGTTCCAAAAAATGGTTCAAATGCTCTAAGTACTCAACATCTGAGGCCATCAGTCTCCTAAACTTAGCACTACTTGAATCTAACTAACCTAAGGACATCACACACATCCATGCCCGAGGCAAGATTCGAACGTGCGACCGTAGCAGCCTCGCGGTTCCGTACTGAAGCGCATAGAACTGCTCGGTCACAGTGGCCGGCCGATTCTGCATTTTAATTTTTGCAAAGAAAAAGTTACAAGAAGCACAATGCAGAGAAGATATATATTGTTACGACACAAGAAGCAACAGATGTATTTATACTCCATATCACAGACCGTCAAAATCACTTAATAGCGATGAACTCAAAGGGCACAAATTATTTAATGAGCTTACACAAACTGTACAAGATTTACCAGAACAAGCATTCAGACAGACATTGCATGACTGGTTAGTGGCCAACCCATTCTACGATATAACGGAATTTTTGAACTGTTATATAAAACTGTAATGTTAATAACTAGGATGTCCTTTCTTTTAACTTACCAACTTAATTGTATTATGTGTGTGACGTTGTGTATTGCTGTAATGGCCTAATGACAATAAAATTATTTCTGCTATTAGGTAACGCAACAACCTGTTACCACAAAGTTTATTTAGCTTTCACATTCATTGGCTTCACCATCTCACAACCAAAACTATCACCTTCCACCCTATTCTATTGTTTGGCCTAGGCTACACATCAGTCTGTCTCCACAACCAAAACTTCAGTAGGAGGTCCCATATCACACGCTAGTTCCTTTTAATTCATCGCACTTTTCTTTAAATTGGGAAACATGATTTTGTGTGTATCACATTCCAACATATTCCTTTCAGCAATGGCATTCATTTCGAGTTGCGAGCTTTACGAGTGAACATTCAAACTGTATGCATATATATTCTACAGAAAAAGACACAGTGTCAAATCATGTTGGCCATCATGTCACGTCATGTTATGTCATGTCAAGTCCTGTCGGAAAGAAAGCTTTGACGACCATCATCTGTTCATTGCTGATCATGTGGCACCCAAGCTCATTTTCTCCTGATACACTGCAATGCGCAGATCTCCATATTTCGTTTCGTCGTGGTTTTTGTGGTTGATATCAGTTGTTTGTTGTTCATTATTTATTATAAATTGTTTCATTAAATTATTTCTTTCGTTAAAATTTATAAAAAAGACGAAGGATTAATTGAAGCAGTGAGGCAACAGTCAGAATTGTACAACATGAGCATGCTAAATTACTTGCTCTCTACTACTTTTTTAAAGTGGATTTTTATACATACTGGTATAATATTTCATATTTAACAATGAAATGGACTGCAATATGTTTGCAATTTAGATTGAAAAAGTACTATGGGTAGAATCAGACTGACTAGTAGGTAGAAATTATTTGTATGTTGGAAAGCATTTGTAGTGTTTCACAAAGAAATGGACTGAGACGTTCAGACACTGAAAGTTACTTGTTTATTGTTAAGTAGCTCATTTGATAGTGTGTGAAACAGTTTTGGAAGCATCAGTGGTCAATGTTTATGTGGTTTCAGTAACTAACACCAATGCAAAGAACGCCCTTGGACTATTAAAAGCCAAATCCAAGATGTAAATAAAACCTATAAATCTTAAAGGGAAAGGTACTGAGGGAGATATGACTTCACAAAAATTTACACTGGACTAGCATCTAAATTTTACCTTAAACAAACCAATTTTCCATTGGATGTGATGGCAGCTCGTAATACTGTGTTCTTTTTAGTAATTCTGCTTGCAGTTTCACATAACAAATGCAAAAACTTGCATTTGTCTCTCAAAAATATAGAAGGCAGATTCCTCTTCCTCGAGCTTCTTAAAGGTGTGTGAAATTCCCCTTCTGTACTACATAATGATACTTTTTGGACCCAAATTCTTTTTTGGTCTTTTTTTGCATGTCTGTTTTTTGGCTTAATATACAAGCTATCCCTGAATGTTGCAAACCATTTGAGCCAAATAAATGTTATCTCTGTAAACATTTGGACTCCAGCATGCACATATAAACTACTGTATTGTGTATGTACACTTTGCACATAAAAACACTTGAAAATCATCTTGTGAATATTGTAGTTCCTGCGAAAAAACTGTTTACTGCCGTAATGATTATCTTCAGTACATAAAGGTTATGAACAGTTAGTATTTTAAATTATTTAAACAAATTTCTGCAGGGCTCTCTGGCACATTTCTTTCCCATAATTCTAAGAGCCTTCTTTTGTAAGATAACTACACTTTTCATATTACCTTTACTGCTGGATCCCCATACCTCTATCCCATAGATTAGATGGGATTCAAATAGTGCAAAATATATTTGCCTCAGAGTGGAGATGTTACAAACAGGTGTCAGCTTTCTTAGGACATATATGGTAGTACATAGCTTTTTGCAAATATCATTTACATGGTAAGACCAGCTTAACTCTGCATCAAGTGTCAGGCCAAGAAATTTGGTCGAGTATTGTTTTTTAATGTATTCGTCACCCATTAAAATTTGGTTTTCATGAGCTTTTTGCCTCCCAAGATCAAATTCGATATAGACAGATTTACTTGTGTTTAATTTTAGTTTGTTTCCATTAAAATACTGCAGAATTAAGCCTGCTGCAGTATTGGAGTCCACTTTGAGCTGTGAATAGCTTGGATTGCGGCATATTAACATGGTATCATCTGCATATAAGATAGCTGTTGCATAGTTTGTTATGGACTGAATATCATTAACATAAATAATAAAAAGAAGTGGTCCTAATATTGACCCCTGTGGAATACCAAAATTTATGTCAGTGCTGTTTGATTTGTATGCTCCATCTGTAGTGCTAATAGACACAAACTGCTTCCTATTTGTCAAGTAGGACATCATCAAATTATGGGCTGTGCCTCGAATGCCATAGTTTCACAGTTTGTCCAGCGATATGGTCGTATCAACAGTCAAATGAATTTTGTAAGTCTAGAAAGATTCCACATACATGTTCTTTATCATCTATTGCTTGAGTGACACCTTTGATTAAGTTGGATGCTGCTGTAATGCTGGATGACCTCTTGACAAACCCATACTGACACTTAGAAATAATTTTTTTGCATATCAAGAAGTTCCAGATTCTTATGTATGTTACTTTCTCAACGATTTAGGATATTATTGGAAGAACAGAAATGGGTCGAAAGTTTTCTACTAGATTTCTGTTTCCTTTTTGAAAAATAGGTAAAATAGGTAATTTTCAACTCATCTGGAAATAGACCATCTTCCATATGAGAGTTGATAACTGTTGATAAAGGTGATGCAATTTTATGTATACATTTCTTAAGAGTATCCAGATTAAGACCATCATATCCTGCTACATGGGAATTCTTCAAGCTACTCACTACTTTAATTATTTCTTCTTTACTTGTTGGCATCAAAAATATATTTCTGGAC
Source organism: Schistocerca serialis cubense (assembly GCF_023864345.2). Classification (NCBI taxonomy): domain Eukaryota; kingdom Metazoa; phylum Arthropoda; class Insecta; order Orthoptera; family Acrididae; genus Schistocerca; species Schistocerca serialis. Next base: position 587,140,968 of record NC_064639.1, read on the forward strand.
ACTGGTGTTCCTCTGAATTTGCATTTATGATTTTATAAGCTGATTGTTTATAATGGAGCCAACAAAATCAAAGTAACTGTTAAATAGATCTGCTATCTTATTCTGATCAGTTTCTATTGTGCCATTTATCACAAGTGATTTTCAGTCGTAGGTTTCCCAGATTTACCTATTTCTCTATTTACTAGTGACCATCATGTTCTGCAGATATTATTTGAGTTTTGAATGACACTTTCAAAATGTTTCTGTTTTTCCAAAATTAGGAAGTGTACATAGTATTCCAGATACTTTTTGAAATCTTCTTTTAATTTTTTATGGCTCAAGTCATTTATCATAGCATACTCATACCATCTTAGTTTTTCTCTAGCCTTAGTGACTGAACTTGATATCCAGTTTTGGGTTACAGCATGTGACTGAATTCTCTTTTTTTTTTTTTTTGTTAATTGACAGGCACAGTTGAGAATGTATTATAGTTCACTTGAGAATCTGCGATAACTATGATGTGTCATTAGAATACTGTTCCAATCAACATTCTGTAGCATATTATTCAAATGAGTTATATTTTGGTCTGTATTCATCCTAATATATCTACAGCAATTGTGTGTAGGAACCTTATTTATGTGCACACTTAGTTCTACTGCATGGTGGTCTGACAAAGCATTTATAATAACAGAAGATGTAAGATCATAAAGATGAATACCAGTGATTATGTTATCTATCGCAGACTGTCATGTTTCAGTCTCCCTGGTTGCACTGGTTATCAGGTATCTTACATTATATTCAAGCACGGTATACTTGAATAGTTTAGTGCGTAACTTATCTGCTAATACATTTCTGTTGAACTCTCCTATAATTACTAAATTGTTCAGGTGTGAAATAAAAACATTTTCTATCGTGTCACAAAACTTTGCTAAGAAAATTTCGAAGTTTCCACCTGGCAGTCTATCTAAATATATAACAAATTTCATCATTTGGTACCTTTATATGTGCTGCACGTAATTCAATTGTTCCTTCTAATGAATATTTACTTACATTTACAGAATTAAAATCAAATGTGCTTTTTACATACATTGACACACCCCCACCTCCGATAGATGATCTGCAAAACTTACTAGCTAGTACCATGTTTAGAGGTTTAAAAAGTTCTTATTTGGCATCAGATAACCAGTGTTCACTAATAGCAAGCACATCAGGCATAGTTTCATTTACAAACACGTCTAATTGTTCACATTTCTTGCTCAAGCCCTGTACATTCTTGGGGATTATTTTAAAGTTGTAAACACCTTGTTGTAGATTTCTCTGCTTTTCCACCTTAAATAAGGTCATACCTCTGTTTCTCTTGTGGGCTTCCTCCTCTTTCTGGTTTCCACTAAAAAATCATTTAGATGGGATGGAGGCACTGGCTTCTATCTGCTGTCTGAAGTTTTTTTTAGTTGACAATACTGGTTCAGCTAATGTTGGAGTTGATTCTGCTGCTATTGTGGATGGTTCTGCTGTTGTTAATGATGGTTCTGTTGCTTTTGCGGTTGATTTTCCTGCTAGTATTAGGGCTGGCTCTGCATTTGTTGCTGTTTCTGTGATTGTTTCTGATGCTTTTAGCATTTTTTGTGGAATTACTTCTGCTGGTGCTTGCTTTAAAACTGAAGGAGGTAGGGTGCTCTTCACAGTTTGCCCTTCTTCACACACGATTTCTGGCTCTGCTTCTTTTGTGTCTTTAATGGAAGGAGTAGTTACTGAGAATTTGTGCTTGGAAGAATGGACTGGTGGAGCTAATGGTAATGACATGCTGTCACTATGTTTATTGAGTCTCTCTAACATTTCACTGATTTTCCCACACAAACGTTTCTTGCCTTTTTGTTCAGATGCATCTCATGTTCGTGAAGCAATCTCTCTTAAGAAAATCTGTACAAAGAAAGGTTGTATTTGGATACATTTTGCATCTTTCCTGAAACTGGGAGTTGGCTCTCCTAATTTCAGCGTTTACACACGAAGTGGGGATGAGGTCATGTCTACAAGCAATGCTAGTGACAATCACTTTCTGCTTCTTAGTACTGTCCAGAAAATTCCTTAAGTTGTGCACAGTAATCAGTAACTCATTCCTGTACACATCATTGGCACCTCCAATTAATAAAATATAACGATTTGTGCTTTTTTGTTGTCTTTGACGTCCTTTATAATTTCCTGCATTGGAGCACCTGGTTTTACACAACTGTAGGCTTTATAAGTCATGATGATTACTGAGAATTTCCGCAAGACCGAGTCCATGGCTATCAGAGTAAATACTTAGGCCTACCTCGTTTTCTGTGTTGTTGGCAGTGTACGACGTTTTTGGCGTAAATACTGATGTTTCAGGAGAGAATACATCAAGTATAAACAGCAGAGATGCTGTTATTTTTCCCCAGCTTCAAAATATAGTAAGCGCCGTATAAACCAGACTCGTGCTGATCTCCTGCAGCTCGTTAATTTGTACTGTACAAGGCACTTGAAAGAACGTACAACGATTACTTCCTTGCATGTGAATGGGATCTTACAGTTTTGCGTTTACACATGTGTCACTGTCATTGTAGCCCCATGGAATTAATTTGAGCAAAGACTTTTAAGGCTATGTGGGAGGGGAGAGAGGGAGAGAGAGAGAGAGAGAGAGAGAGAGAGAGAAACCACAACTATTTCAAGATTACATGAGGCAATGGGCAAAGACGCAACAGACAACATCTCACCTGTAGCGTGAGCAGCTGGTGTGGCATGCTGAAAAGCTTCAGAAAGAAGAATTTGACTGGGAAATGATGATGGATATGAGACTTGAACCTATCATCGTAAATCTAAAATCTGATTGTTCAGAAACAGACTCCAATAGAATGGCGATGGTATTATGATGTAGACTTTGGAACAAAGTAATAATATTTCTTAGTTTTAAAGACTCGTGGTTTAAAAAATATGTTTGTCAACATATCAGTTGCATACATAATAATGAGAATTTCCTAGCCTTTTTGATTAGGACTTTTTATCCTTCTGATTTGCAGATTATGTTCAACTTATTGCCCAAGGAGAAGTTAAGCTTCTCAAGCTCCTTGTTGTAAGCCTCTGTCATTTTCAAGCATGAACTGGATAAGGCCCTAAAATGACAGTAACTGTTACTTGTCGAGATTTCTATAGTCTTCGATGTTATCGGTCGGATTCTCCTGAGTTATTCGCAGATGATGGTGAGTTGTTTGTTTGTTTGTTCAATGGATTATAAATGCTGTCTCTCGCAGTAATGAACGTGTTAGTTAACACTCATAATGCCCATTAACAACGAAAAATATGACACCTTACTGACCATTTTTACGATAGTCTTTTACATTATTCTTTTCTACCACTAATATTTTTTACACGCAGTGATTACACTTAACTATCGTCAAAAACACACACACACACACACACACACACACACACACACACACACACACACACACACACTTTCAAAAGTTCTATTGAGCAGTTGTCAAAGAATAATGATTTCAGTTTCTGCTTGAAGTTAATTTTGTTGTGTATTATAAAAATTGTACTTTACGTCTTCACAAAGCGTGTCAGCTGTTCTCGGCTCCCGACATCACGCAGAGTACGAGGTGCAACAATAAAGTAAAGAGACTGACGTGAAAAAAATGTTACTTACCGTTTTAGTCAAGTTTAGTGTTGTCTCCTTCAAAGTAGTTCCCTTCTGACTGCGCACACTTTTTCAAGCGCTTCTGCCATTGATGGTAACATTTCTGGAACTCATCTTCTGTAATATCCTCCAAGACCCTCATCACAGCTTTTTGGACATCTTGTGTTGTTTGAAAATGGTGTCCCTTAACTGCTGTTTTGACTCTTCGAAACAGAAAAAAGTCGCACAGAGCGGTATCTGGTGAATAAGGTGGCTGTAGTAGTACTGAAATTTGTTTTGAGGTTAATATTACTGAACTGACACAGCAGTGTGGGATGGCGCATTATCGTGATGCAGCATCCAATTATAGTATCAGCAATGTTGGCATGGACACGAAGAACTCTTTTACGAAGTCTTTCCAAGACATGAAGAACTGTTTTATGAAGTCTTTTCAAAACTTCTTTGTAGTAATATTGGTTCAGTAGGCAGCCACTCTAAGAACAATACCCTTGCAATCAAAGAAACACACAAGCATGCATTTCACTTCTGGCTTTAACATGCGAGCTTTTACTGGTCTACGTGACCCCTTTGAGCACCATTGCCAACTTTGGCGTTTTGTCTATGGATCGTACTGAAAAAAACCAACTTTCATCACCAGTGATAACACGGCTCAACAATTCTGGATTGATTTCCGTTTGCTCTAACAGATCGCCTGCCACATTTTTCCGTGTTTCTCGCTGTTGTGGTGCGAGATTTTTGGGGATCATTTTTGAACAAATCTTTCTCATACCAAGATCTTCAGTTATTATTGGACGAACCGTTTCTCGATTGATGTTGTCTTCTGCAATCGTTTTCACAGATAATGTTCGATCAGATCGTACAAGTTCATGCCACCCTCGCTAAGTTGACATCTGTCCGTGAGGTTGATGGTCGTCCACTGCAGTCTTCATCTCCAACATTTGTTCTGCCTTCACTAAACATTTTATGCCAACGAAAAACTTGAGCTCTTGGCATAGCCTCCCTCCAAAGTCTTCTGAAGCTTACCATAAGTTGTCGCGTTTTCACCCAATTTAACGCAAAATGAAAAGGCATACCATTGCACAATATTATGCACTTCCATTTCCATGACAAGACACAAACACGTGTTAACTTATTACAGCACAACTCACAACTGAGCAGTTGCACTGATGTGCCGCTTGGACTAGAAGCAGCTTATAGACCAAGGTCAAAGATACTGTGCCGACGAAAGCCTGCAGGGTTGCCACATCTTGCAAAGAAAATCAGTCTTATTACTTTATTGTCGCACCTTGTAAATCTGTGGAGCAGTAGACGTGAACTTGTTTTCTCTCATGATTGATCGAAATCGGTTTTAATATTTATAATTACCCTCATACATTTGAATGTATAATACAATGTATGGTAGGCAAACGACCCTGACTTATCCGCAGCAATGCAGTTCGGCAATGTGGACTTTGTTCGCCCGCACATGCACAGTTCTCATCCTCCCCCCTCCCCCATCCACCCTAAGCTTCCTTTTCACTCCACCTCTATGCACAGAACACCGTCCTAGGTGAGGCGGGCTTGAATTTTGTTAATAAAATAGGTTGAGCAATTGGGGTGATACTGTTTTTCCTCAAGAAGGGAGGCCATGCGGAAAAACATTTGAGAACCACCATTCTAGTGAATAGCTATCTTTAGTTGTAAGTAATGGCAATAAGTTATTGGCTGAACAGTGGAGCATTTTGAACTGTGTAATGATATGGTGTTAAACTAATTTTTTTTATACTGCTGCAGGAGTTTTGTTTTGGAGTGATTCTCCCACATATTGCTGGCCAGCCAAACTACCTAATCGCACCCAAGTTAGCGGCTCATAGGATCTAACCAACATCACAGCACGTGCTGTCTATAGTTCACGAGTTTTCTAGGGGGTGGCGTGATAAGACATCCATGCTACGGTGATGGACAGCACTGCACCTAACTGTGCAGCAGTCATCTCCCATCCCCTCCCTCTCTCTCTCTCTCTCTTGTAAGCATATTTGTGAGCATTTCATTGTCAACTCTTCCATACGCGTCAGAGCAGCGACGTGAATCTTTGAATGCATGTGACTCATTTATATTGTTGCTAAGGTTTACAGAAAGCTCACCAGTGCAATGAAAGTGTGCAATACAAAGCTACAATGCAAAGATGCAGATATTTAGATATATCAAACGTCAAGAAGCACTGCATACTACCTGCCAAACGGTGCTCCCTTCTCATATTTTTTTCCAACACTTCTTTTTTATTAAATATTAACTCAAGTGTATTTTCATTGGAAATATTGACCTTTTTGTGCAGACCTATATTTGCCCATGTCAGCATTTTGTATTCTCATACGACTGTCACAAGTATGAACATTTTGGGTACTTCAGACAAAGCTAGTTCATTTTCATGAAGATTCTTTGATGAATAAGTACCAAAGTATAGTGAGATGTGCTAGTAAGTTCTGCAAAAATATTTTAATCGCAATTAATTAATACGTCATTGGTTGACATACATGTGATTGAGTAACAGTTGCTAATAAACATAAGAAGCTGAGCACTGTAAATGTGCCTGTTAATTGAGTGAAATTTACTGGTTTTGTCACACTTAAAGCGAATAATTATTTTATTTTTATCTTTATCAACCAACATTTTCATAGGTGTAATATAACGAGTTTGCTGGTAAAGTCATAGTCACTTCAACTTTAAAAATATTTTTGTGTGGCTAGAACCAACCCAAAGCGCATATTTTAAAAGTTTGTCAGTGTCCTGTTGTGTTGTATTTGCTATATGCCGGGGATGAATTGAGATCCGGGAATACATGGGGATCCTATATTAAAATATAGAGTATCATTTCCTACAGTTTAATTTTTCGATCTGTTTAATCGCAGTGGATGTGTTACAGATACTACTGGTATGCCATGGTAGAATTTTGAAGTAATCTCTGCCAGCTAACAATGTTCTTGAATACAGTGTGATTGTTGTTGCTGAGCGCCAGTGCTGGGGGGACAGTTTACAGTCTGCAAGCAGAGGTATGTCGCGCGAGACGAACGGTCGACTTGAGAATATAAACGGGCTTGCACTATTTGGTTCAAGTTGCCAATCTCTTTCGTATATGATTATTCGCACGGCTTTTATTCATGCGATAATTTGTGTGGCAAGATCGATGTTGTATAGTGGCATGGGGAATATTAACCCGTCAGTGCATGCAGGTGATCTGTTGGACCAAGGAGAATATTTTCGCATTAATGCAATGTCTGAGAGTTGTTTCCAAGAAACCATCTTCTCAATACCTTTAAGTGAGCGTAATAGGAGTCGTTTGGTATGGTGTATCTGGTATTTCAACAATAGCACTTCCGGTTAGCTCACAACAAAGAGGTCTAGGGTCTCTCAGGCCAACCGCATGCACTGGTGTCAGTTTATTGTTAGTTCCGCCAAGGTTATTCACACGCGCTCATATTTGCGGTATCTGCTTAGTTTAGTGGTAGAACAGACTTTTTCGTGCTTTGTACCTTATTTTTGTGTTTTGTAACTACATCATGGCTTATTCTTACAAGGCACAGGAGGAGAGAATTAGGAACTTCTTTGATGAAGTAACGCCTGAAAGTGACGCTGGTGATTCTGAGGATGGAGAAACCGGCTTTGAAGAAATCCAGGCCCCAGAGTGGAAAAGTGATTTCGGCACTGAACAAAAAACGTAGAGTGATGAATCAGAAGACAGTGATTGTGGTGCTGACAGTAATGTGTTTGTCGGTAAAGACGGAACAGGATACTCGTTGACTGCACTAACAGGTACATTCAAAGTATCCAGCGAAACTTTTCATGTGAAAGAGATGCACAACAAACTAATAAAGCTGAAATAAAGGCCTTATTGGGATTATTGCACTACACTGGTGTAATGCGTGCCCATTGAGTAAGTCTACAAGATTTGTATGGCACAGGAGTTGAAATATTTCATCTCACAATGGGCACAAACATTTCGTTTTCTCCTTCGATACCTCAGATTCGACGATAAACAAACCAGAATGGAAAGGGAGAAAACACATCACATGGCGGCGATAAGGAAAGTTAAATGTCGTACAATGGTAACATCTATGGATTGTTTACATCTTCACAGATGTTAGGTACGTAGTCGTCGCGTTTATTGTCATCTTTGCAGTAAAGCTGCGGTGCATCAGGAACAGCTGACTATGAACTGGGCGCTGGGAGGCTCATGACAAGTAGGTTGAAGTAGGAGGATGAGGTTGATAGATGCCCCAAGCAAGGACATGGCGGACGTAAGGGCCAACTTTTTAAACAAACAAATTCGCCGTAATGTTTGTGTGCGAACAGCGTGAATGGAGGTAAATATATCTTTTTGTTTCAGGAAATGAAGAAATACCTGCAACAAGTACTTTCCAAGTAAGTTTCAGTTCAGTGCTGAATGCAGTGCAAGTGTATATTAGCATTTATTGACGATCACGAGGCTGTCCAAAGGTAATCTGAAAAAGACTGCATAAATAATTTTTTAAATCATTATATCGACAGTGTGTGCTTGGAAGGTTTTTTTAAGATAAATTATGTGTCAGTATTTACATTTAACAAGTATATTTAGTACATACGTTAAGGAGTCCAGTGAAAAGGGAAAGCGTTACAGGCGCGGTAACGTGGGAGAGATCATTTCAAATATTAGGCAATGTCAGTCTTCTTGGCCCACATCTGTATCCTCGCATGTGGCAATGGAATGTTGCTTTCATTACGTGCTTGCTCAATAAAGTTACTGAAATTACCCTTCAGATAATTCACTGCTGATAGTTCTTATCCCTATTCAGTGAAACTAAGTGAATATTCATTCGTCCGGCCACTGTGGCCGAGCAGTTCTAGGCGCTTCAGTCTGCAACCGCACTGCTGCTACGGTTGCAGGTTCAAATCCTGCTTGGGGCATGGATGTGTGTCATTCCTTAGGTTAGTTAGGTTTAAGTAGTTTGTCTAGGGGATGGATGATCTCAGATGTTAAGCCCCGTAGTGCCTAGAGCCATTTGAACTATTTGAATATTCATTCTATTGGTCCAAAACTAATCAAAGTAATGTGACCAGAATCTCTCTCTCAAAACTGAGAGGAGACCTGTCCACTGACTCAGTCTTCCAAGTGCATGGCTTAAGGTTCATAGTTTCATGCACAAAATTTTGTAGCCTTGTGCAATATTGAAGAGTTAAGCTACTATTATTATATTCCTTGAAAAAGTATACTTCTCAAGTTGAATCTGGCTTTCAGTAAACACACAACCAAAACTATACTGTCAGTACAAAATGGTGAGGTTTTGTTCTGAGTTCATCTGTTAGCTTTCATGGATTGTAAGTGCTTTCTAATGCCTTTGATACCAAGACTTCAAAGCTACTTAAATAGTTTTCTTTGTGTTTTCACATATCAGCTTTTCATAGTCTTATTACTTAGTTTGTGAAATTATGTGATATTGGAGTTTCAAATCAATTGAAGATGCTGCCCATAATAAATTGGTAATATAACAGAAACATTGAACATCAGTAGAACTGAGGCACTGAGAACCATAAGGGTGTAAATAATTGTCATTAATTTTGAAATTGTAGCATGTATGTATATATGTATGCATGCTCCTGCCATCTGTTGATCACATGGTGGAACCATTTTTATCTATATGGAACCCCATATGGTTTATATGAAAATCCACAGAAATGCTGCCTCACTGACTTCTTGGATATTTATTTCCAGATGAGCACAAAGCATAATTCTATCCCTCTGTACTGCCTCACCTTGGGTTGACAACATAATTTAGTGTCTACATCATGTATGGAGTAAGAGTATTTTACAATTGGAGGTATGTTGGCTGTTCTATGTGAACATCAAGTGACAATGCAATGTAAGACCGTGATATGGTGGACTGGATCATAACTGTGTATGTGGTGCATTTAGTATCTGTTCTTTGTTCTGATTCTAGTTTCAAATTAATCTTTCATAAGAAATGTAGGATGTTGAGACTTCAATCATGTCACACCTAATAGACTGTGATTTGTCTACAAATTTCATTTACACACACATTTATTTTTCTAAAACTGTCACCCCTTTAGTTGTACCTAAATTACATACTTTTCTCAGTGTTGGCAGAATTACAGCCTTTCATAGCAAAGGCTTCAGCAAAGCAAGTTAATAACCTAATGAAGAAAATAGAAAAGTCATAAATCTAAAGTTAAGCAGAAATTTACCTTCACAATTGCTGTTTTTTATGAGTTTAGTAATTTCAATACTTTTACATAAAAACAACTGAAAAGTTTGCACAGGACAGTATGATGTAAAATGTTAAATTCCTTTTGTCAAATCAGTTTGTGCCTATTAAAAAGAAAACCAAAAAGAAATCCCAAACTGGAAATAATTTGGGATCCTGAATACTTTTAGACAAGTAATCAAATAAAGAAGACTGTAGACACAAGGGAGTGCATACAGTGAATCTTTCATCTTAGGAACTTTTTGTGCTTCAGGTTTTTTTGGGTTTGGGTACTTAGTGGCTGTGAGCAACAGTGGGGATGACACGTTTATGATCTTAATGTGGAGAGAGATGAGTGCTTATCACAGTCTTCCTTCAGTTGTGTAATGAATTGAACTTTTTTTACTGTAGACACACCAGATCTTGCCTGATGCATTCCAAGCATCATAACAATTTCTGTATATGCATATACAACATATTCAAACACAACAAATTACTGATTTTGTTGTGCCATTACATATCAAATTACTGACATAAATATTTACAGTATTGAAGTATGCATTTGGCCCTACACTTACTCTCTGCAAGCCAACTTGTGGTGTGTTGTGAAGGATACATTATGTATCACTGTCAGCCCCCTCCCCCACCCCTCTTGTTCCATTTATAAATGGTGCATGGGAAGAATGATTGTTAAGACTCCATGTGTGCTTGAATCTCACTAATTTTACTTAAGTGAGCTTTTCACAAGATGCACATAGGAGGAAGCAAAGTATTGGTTGATTCTTCTAGATTAGATTCCGTTTTCATTCCATAGACCCAAAAAGTGGGATGATTCTCATGTGTGTGGAACATGTCAGAAAGTATAACGTCAAGATATGAAACATTTGAATATAATACTTACTACCCTGATCATTTGCCAGGGATCAGAAGTGGGGGGCACTGCCACTCTCCATCTTGCCAAAACTCCTTGCGGTGTGTGAGGCATATTAGTTTCTCTCTGCTGCCCATTCAACAGCATACCGTACTGCTGCTTGTCCCACTGTGGAACAACTTCTCTCCAGTCCTTTAGCGAAGAGGCCATTTGAGGTCTGCGTGAACCATGTGCTGGAGACAGTTGATGTGGTGTAAGTAGTATACACACCCAAATCCAGGGCTTGAATCTACTGTCACCCTGGGTACTACAGAATCTGAGCCATTTTAGATTTAGTGTGGTGCAGGAGAGGATGCACTCTGGCATCTGTTGTAGATACCAAATTTCACAAGATTTTAAGTGAGCACCACAACTATATATATATGTATTTACAGGTGGGTCTATGCGTGGGGACTCTGTTGATTGCTCCGTTTCCCCTGATAGTCCTAAAGATCAGATTTCCTCAAGACTTCGCTATCTTTGATGTGAAATTAAGTGTAATCTTGTGAGCACTGGAGCAAATGAGATGGGTTGCACCTGATAACTTAACCTGTTTAGACTCTCTGTGCCCTTAACATACTGAAACATAGGTACCCAGCAGATAAACTTGAGCAGGATATCCAGGATACATCCCTCCACTTAAAAGTCTGGTGAATGAAGTGTCTTTCCATTGGGTGACAGCACATAGGTGTTAAGAGAAACGAAATGGCAGATGTAGCAGTTGAGGAGGCATGTTGCAGTACTCGAATAGTTCAGTGTTGTATCCCCCAAGTGCTATCACATCACTGTTGAGGTACAGTGTCATGTGTCGAAGGGAAGAAGATAGGATGGAAGTGACAGACAAAAGCTAGGTCTCCCCCAGGGGTCCACAACTCTTTTGTGGATATGTGCATGGTGAGCATAGGACCCCGAGCTAGTACAGCTCTTTGCTTTCCATGCTGCATACATTCCCTTTCCCCCATCTCTCCCTGTCCCTGATCCTCACCCTGCCCCTTTCCTTCCCCTTCTCCCTCTCTTTGGGCCCCCTGCGGGTCCGGGAATTAGAATAAGCCCGAGGTATTCCTGCCTGATGTAAGAGGTGACTAAATGGAATTTCACATGCTTCGGCCTTTATGTAATGGTCCCCTGTAGGGTTTGACCTCCATTCTTCAAAATTTTCCTGATGAGTGAGACAATTGGGAAAAGGCACCTTATGTGGTGCATTGTGTCCATCGTGCATTGAGATCTTTAGCTCATTTTCTTGTCATTGCATTTCAGTCCTACTCATTCTCCATCTCTTGGGCGAGGACACCTTCCTGAGTGTGTTTTCCACCATGCACTATGCAGTGTTGCTGTCTGCGTCGACGATAACCATGGACTTCTTTGCACCTGATAACCAGCACGATAGCCAGCCCGTTGTGGTGGGGCCGACATGTACCCTGTTGGTTGTAGCCCCCTGACCACACAGGGATCACTCTGCTGATGCGTGTGCTGTTACCTCCCCACATATGCCAAGGGATAGATGCCCATCCCCCCTGGGGTATTGGGACTCCCGGCATCGCCATCCTGCCAGATAGCCTTCGCTGTGGCTGGGTGGCACCCATGGGGAGGGACCCTGGTTGGAGTGGGTGGCATCAGGGCGGATGACACGTGATGAAGCAAAGTCCATCATCTCTTGCTGGTGGTGAAACACCAGCAGTCTCTAAGCGTTCACGAGCTCAATTCAACGCACAGAAGTAAGACACCAAATTGTTCGCCTCCCTGGCCACACCATGGGAGGAACATCAGGCGAAGGATAGCAGCGGATCTTATTCGCCCTGGTACCTTGTATGTTTGAGAGCTGGTGGGGAATCTTTCATGACGATGAAGCCTCAGTTTTTTTGTGGAGCATTGATAGGACAAGTCTGCGGAGGTGGAGTGATTGTCCAAAATGAGATTTGGGTCAGTCTTGATAAAAACAGCATCCTCTGCCCAGTCACGGCCATTACTTGCTTGTGACAAGCTGGGAAATGTTTCTGTAACCACCACACCCCGTGAGAACTTAAATATGGTCCAGGGTATCATATTTCACAGGGACCTTCTTTTGCAGTCTGACGATAGGCAGCGTGCCAATTTAGAGCGGCGAGGTGTACATTTTGTCCAGCATGTCCACCAGGATCCGAGGGATAATCAGGTTGCCACTGGTGCCTTCATCTTGTCCTTAGAGGGTGATACATTGCCCAAGAAGGTCAAGGTGATGGTCTGCTGCTGTGCTGTAAAACCCTATATCCCTCCCCCGATGTGGTGCTTTAAGTGCTGGAAGTTCGGCCATATGTCTTCCCGCTGTATTTCCAGTGTCACATGTCGAGATTGTGGACGCCCGTCACATCCCAATACTCCATATGCCCCGCCTTCCATCTGTGTCAACTGTGGAGAGCACCATTCGCCTTGCTCACCAGACTGCAGGATTCTCCAGATAGAAAGGAAAATCATGGCGTACAAGACCCTGGACCAACTGACCTACACTGAGCCTAAGAGAAAATTTGAACACCTGCATCCTGTACGTATGACATTCTTACGCTGCCCCTACAACAGTTCTGGCACCATCAGCTCCGCCAACCCCAGTCACCTCTCAGAGCCGGAAGACTACACCTGCCCCCTTGATAATGGGGGGCATTTCCCTTCCTGTTGCTCCCGAACGACCTACTACGGGAGCAACCGCCTACCCCCAACCATTGGTGAGGTCCATCCCCAATTTTAAGCCAGAGAAGCATAAGTCTTTTTCCATTTCTCTTGCTATGAAGGGGTCCCTTGTGTCACTCCCTTCCCAGGTTTCTGCTAGTGGGAAAGATGACACACGCAAGTGGCTCAAGAACCCGAAAGCAGCTGGTTGTAGGGCTTCACGCTCATCCTTAGTTCCAGAGACTGAGCCATTGAAGTCCTCCCAGCCAGTGCAACCCAAGGAGCAGCGAGAGAAATCCAAAGAGAAGACCCCCTAAGACAAAGGAAATTGCGGTGGCATCCACACCACTGCTACCTACAAGCTCTGTGTCTGAGGATGGGTTGAAGATTCTGGGGTCTGCTGAGGACCTAGATCTCACCAGACCCTCAGGCACAATAGCTGTATACTGCTCAGGCAATAAGTCGGTGGCGGCAGGTGACTCTGAGGCTTAAACTGCCTCATTGAATGCTCCTTCCTTCCCAATCTCACGATGACATCAACCTCCAGTGGAATTGTGGCGGTTTTCTCCTGGCTGAGCTGCGACAACTGTTAAGCCTTACACCTGCTATCTGCATTGCCCTCCAGGAAACCTGGTTCCCGGCAATGTGGACCCCTGCCCTTCATGGCTATAAGGGATATTACAGGAACTGTAGTGACTATAATAGTGCGTCAGGTGGAGTTTGCATTTATGTCCTAAACTCACTCTGTAGAGCCACTGTGCCCCTTCAAACCCCTCTTGAAGCTGTGGCCATCAGGATAAGGACAACACAGGAAAGAACTGTCTGCAATGTATATATTCCTCCAGATGGTGCAGTACCCCTGAATGTCTTAACTGCACTGATTGATCAACTCCCTAAACCCTTGCTACTTTTGGGAGCTTATAATGCCCATAACCCCTTGTCGTGTGGCACCGTGCTTACTGGCCAAGGTAGAGATGTCGAAACTTCACTTTCTCAGTTTGACCTCCGCCTCTGAAATACTGGGTCCACCACACATTTCATTTCAGTGTGGCTAATGGTAGTTACTTGGCCATTGATTTATCAATATGCAGCCCAGGATTTCTCCCATCTATCCACTGGAGAGCACATGATGACCTGTGTGGTAGTGACCACTTCCCCATCTTCCTGTCACTGACCTGGTGTCAGGCCCATGGACGCCTGCCCAGATGGGCTTTAAACAAGGTGCACTGGGAAACTTTCATCTCTGCTGTCACCACTGAATCTTCTCCACAAAGTAACACTGATTTGATAGTTGAGCAGGTGACTACAACAATTGTTTCTGCAGCAGAAAACGTGATCCTTTGCTCTTTAGGGTGGCTCTAGTGTAAGGCAGTCCCTTGGTGGTCGTCTGAAGTCGCTAAGGCAATTAAAGAGCGTTGGCGAGATCTACAGTGGCATAAGCAGCATGCTTCCCTGAAGTACCCATAGCCTTTAAACGGCTCCATGCCTGCTTTTGCCAACTTATCACATGACGGAAGCAGGAGTGTTGGGGAGAGATGTCTTGACCGTTGGGTGCCACGTCACCTTCTCAAGTCTGGTTAAAGATGAAACATCTTTTCAGGTACCAGACCCCACCAGGTGTTCCCGGTGTTAACGTAAATGGTGTGTTATCTACTGACGTAAACACGATTCCTGAGCGCTTTGCTCGAGCCTCTACGTTGGAGAATTACCCTCCCCTCCCTCTCCCCCCCCCCCCCCACCCCCCCCCTCCAGCCTTTCACACTCTCAAAACGGCGGCTGGAAGGGAAAGTCCTCTCATTCACTACATGCCACGGTGAATCTTATAACGCCCCATTTACGGAGTGGGAGCTCCTTAGTGCCCTGGCACATTGCCCCTACACAGCTCCTGGGCCTGATCGAATCCACAGCCAGATGATTAAACAACTCTCATCTGACTACAAGTGACATATCTTCGTCATCTTCAACCGGATATGGTGCGATGGTGCCTTTCCATCGCAATTGTGGGAGAGCATCATTCCGGTTCTTAAACCCGGTAAAAACCTGCTTGATGTGTATAGCTATTGGCCCATCAGCTTCACCGATTTGTGAGCTGCTGGAACGTATGGTGTGTCGGCGGTTGTGTTGGGTCCTGGAGTCACGTGGCCTACTCGCTCCATGTCAGGGCAGCTTCCGCCCGGGTCGCTTTACCACTGATAATCTTGTGTCCCTCGAGTCTGCCGTCAGAACAGCCATTTCCACCCCCCTGTGGGTCCGGGGTAAGAATAGGCCCGAGGTATTCCTGCCTGTCGTAAGAGGCGACTAAAAGGAGTTTCAACCGTTTCGGCCTTCTATGTGATGGTCCCCCTTGGGGTTTGACCTCCATTTTTCAAAATTCTACAGAAGTACGAGCCTTTTGGGGAAGGACACCTTACATGGTGTACCACAGGTCCTAAGTGCACTAAGACCTTGGCACTGAGCATTGCACTGGCGTTGTAACCATACCCACTATTCCTCAAATTGGGCCTCAACGCGTGATGGGTTGTCCAAGTTACGCCCATAGTGGATCTCCATCTGCACCAGCGATCATGATGGACTTTCCATGGCACCAGAAATCCAGCCCGGTAGCCAGCCCGTTGTGGTGGGGTCGTCATGTACCCTCTAGGTTGTAGCCCCCTGACAACACAGGGATCGTACTGCCGATACCTGAGCTGCACCCTCCCCACGTCGGCCAAGGAGTAGATGCCCGTCTCCTTGGGGCATCAGGACTCCCGGCAATGGTCATCCTGCCAGGTGGCCCTTGCTGCGGCTGGGTGGCGCCCGTGGGGAGAGCCCCTGGTCGGAGTGGGAGGTATCGGGGCGGACGTTTCGCAGATGAAACGTCAACACGTATCAGGTCGCTCTGCGGCCGAGTCTTTCAAAAGAAAAGGTGCCGTTTCTAGTTCTGGTTCTCCTGCCCTTTCCCCCTTGGCCACTCCATGGGAGGAGGGACAGGCCCGCCGGCTTGGGGCGAAGTACTTCCCCCGCTATTTGGTCTGTTCTCGAACCGATGGGGGGACGTTCGCCACCTCCAAGCCCACGTTCTTTGTTCAGCACATTGAGAACATCTTCGGGGAAATCGAGGCTCTCAGTAAGATGCGTTCAGGGTCCGTTCTTATAAAGACCACCTCCGCCACACAGTCGGCGGCGCTCCAGGCGTGCGACCGCCTAGGGGACATCCCAGTGTCCATTGTCCCACATCTGGCACTAAATAGGACACAGGGGGTTATTTTTCATCGTGACCTCCTGCTACAATCTGATGAGGAGCTTGGGGCCAACCTGGAGCGCCGCGGCGTGCATTTTGTCCAGCGAGTCCAGCGTGGCCCCAAAGACCGTCGCATCGACACTGGGGCCTTCATCCTCGCCTTCGAGGGGGACGTTCTCCCGGAGAAGGTGAAGGTGATGTGCTACCTGTGCGACGTGCGACCTTACGTCCCGCCTCCTATGCGCTGTTTTAGGTGTTTGCGCTTTGGGCACATGTCGTCACGGTGTGAGGCTGAGCCCCTTTGTGGCGATTGTGGACGTCCTCTTCGTGAGGAACATACATGCACCCCACCACCTCGGTGCATTAATTGTCCTGGCGTCCACTCGCCTAGATCCTCAGACTGCCCCGCCTATCAGAAGGAGAAGAAAATACAAGAAATTAAAACTTTGGATCGGCTCTCTTATTCTGAGGCCAGGAAGAAATATGACCGCCTTCATCCCGTGCCATTGACCACTTCGTTTGCCTCAGTTGTGTCCACTCCTTCCGCGGTATCCTCACCCCTATCCTGTCCCCCTTCCGCCTCCTCCACCCATCAGGGGGCTCCGCCTCCCAAATCCCTCCCTTCCAAATCCTCCTCTCCCGTGGACCCCACCCCCTCTGCCCCAGGGGCCACCCTTCCTCCTCCTCCTCCCCCCACGCCACCTGAGAAGCGATCCTCTTCTCAGGCGTCCATCGGGGAAACGTTCCGGACCCCAGCTTCCGAGGTCCGGCGTTCCAAAACGGACCCCGCGCGGGAGGACCTTCTTCGGGTCCAGCCCACCATCCCTGTGCCTCCTCGGCCTTCCAAGAAGGCCTCCAAGAAGAAGTCTCTATCCCCCTCTCCACCCCGGCGCGTTTCGTCTGACGCTTCATCCGTGAGTCGCTGCTCCCGGCCGTCCTC
This sequence comes from Schistocerca serialis cubense, assembly GCF_023864345.2. NCBI lineage: Eukaryota > Metazoa > Arthropoda > Insecta > Orthoptera > Acrididae > Schistocerca > Schistocerca serialis. Next base: position 587,158,533 of record NC_064639.1, read on the forward strand.
AGTTTCTCCGGGACGCTCTGCTGCCAGGCGCTCCGCCGGCCTTTCGTCGGCAAATGATGCGGCCCCTCCTACACAATCAGGGACAGCGGCCGCAGCTGGCGACGAGTCGATGGAACCGGATCCGCCTCCCGTCGGTTGTAGCATTGTTCCCTCGCAACCTGGCCCTCCGCGGCCGTCGCGGTGACCAGCTCTTCCCCTGTCTCGTTCCCCCAACTTTTTGACTAGCGATGGCGTTGTTTCATTGGAACATAAGAGGTATTCGATCTAATCGGGAGGAATTACATTTGCTCCTCCGCCTGCACCGTCCGCTCGTCCTTGGTCTCCAGGAAACCAAGTTGCGCCCGACTGACCGTGTTGCCTTTACCCACTATACCTCGGAGTGGTATGACCTCACCCCTGTGGACGGTATCCCAGCTCATGGTGGGGTCATGTTGCTCGTTCGGGACGATGTCTATTACCATCCCATTCCATTGACCACCCCACTCCAAGGAATAGCTGTCCGCATTACTCTTTCTGCTTTTACTTTTTCAGTTCGTACCATCTACACTCCACCGTCATCTGCTGTTAGTCGGGCTGAAATGATGCACCTGATCGTTCAGCTTCCCCCGCCGTTCTTATTGTTTGGCGACTTCAATGCCCATCATCCCCTTTGGGGCTCTCCTGCATCCTGTCAAAGAGGCTCACTCTTGGCGGATGTCTTCAACCATCTCAATCTTGTCTGCCTCAATACCGGCGCCCCGACTTTCCTCTCGGACTCTACTCATACCTACTCCCACTTGGACCTCTCGATCTGTTCTACCACTCTTGCCCGTCGGTTCGAGTGGTATGTCCTTTCTGACACCTATTCGAGCGACCACTTCCCCTGTGTCGTTCGTCTCCTGCACCACACCCCATCCCCATGTCCTTCGAACTGGAACATACTGAAAGCTGACTGGGGACTTTACTCCTCCCTGGCGACCTTTCCGGACCACGATTTTCCCAGTTGTGACAGTCAGGTCGAATACCTCACGGCTGTTATTATCAATGCTGCCGAACGTTCCATTCCTCGTACTACTTCTTCTTCACGTCGCGTTTCCGTCCCCTGGTGGAACGAGGCTTGTAGGGACGCTATCCGTGCTCGACGACGTGCTTTACGCAACTTTCGCCGCCATCCTACGTTGGCGAATTGTATTGAATACAAACGACTCCGAGCGCAATGCCGTAGAATCATCAAAGACAGCAAAAAAGCTTGTTGGGCCTCTTTCACCAGCTCCTTTAACAGTTTTACTCCCTCTTCCGTCGTTTGGGGTAGCCTGCGCCGGCTGTCGGGCATTAAGGCCCACTCCTCGGTACCTGGCCTGACCTCAGGTAATGAGGTCCTTGTTGATCCTGTGGCTGTCTCCAACGCCTTTGGCCGCTTTTTCGCGGAGGTTTCAAGCTCCGCCCATTACCACCCTGCCTTCCTTCCCAGGAAAGAGGCAGAAGAGGCTCGGCGACCTTCCTTCCACTCGCTGAATCTAGAAACTTATAATGCCCCCTTTACTATGCGGGAACTCGAACGTGCGCTTGCAGTGTCCCGATCCTCTGCTCCGGGGCCAGATGCCATTCACGTTCAGATGCTGGCACACCTTTCTCCGGCGGGCAAAAGCTTCCTTCTTCGTACCTACAATCGCGTCTGGACCGACGGTCAAGTCCCCAGGCGTTGGCGTGACGCCGTTGTTGTTCCTATACCCAAACCCGGGAAGGATAGACACCTTCCTTCTAGTTACCGCCCCATTTCTCTTACAAGCTGTGTCTGTAAGGTGATGGAGCGCATGGTTAATGCTCGGTTAGTCTGGATTCTTGAATCTCGACGACTACTTACTAATGTCCAATGCGGCTTTCATCGCCGCCGCTCCGCTGTTGACCACCTTGTGACCTTGTCGACATTCATCATGAACAACTTTTTGCGAAGGCGCCAAACGGTAGCCGTGTTCTTCGACTTGGAGAAGGCTTATGATACCTGTTGGAGAGGAGGTATCCTCCGCACTATGCACAGGTGGGGCCTATGCGGTCGCCTGCCCCTTTTTATTGATTCCTTTTTAACGGATCGAAAGTTTAGGGTACGTGTGGGTTCCGTATTGTCAGACGTCTTCCTCCAGGAGAACGGAGTGCCTCAGGGCTCCGTCTTGAGCGTAGCCCTTTTTGCCATTGCGATCAATCCAATTATGGATTGCATTCCACCTAATGTCTCAGGCTCTCTCTTTGTCGATGACTTCGCGATCTACTGCAGTGCCCAGAGAACATGCCTCCTGGAGCGCTGCCTTCAGCGTTGTCTAGACAGCCTCTACTCATGGAGCGTGGCAAATGGCTTCCGGTTCTCTGAAGAGAAGACGGTTTGTATCAACTTTTGGCGATATAAAGCGTTCCTTCCGCCATCCTTACATCTCGGTCCTGTTGTTCTCCCATTCGTGGACACAACTAAGTTTCTAGGGCTCACGTTGGACAGGAAACTGTGTTGGTCTCCACATGTCTCTTATTTGGCGGCCCGTTGTACACGTTCCCTTAATGTCCTCAGAGTTCTTAGCGGTTCATCTTGGGGAGCAGATCGCACTGTCCTGCTTCGCTTGTATCGGTCCATAGTCCGGTCGAAGCTGGATTATGGGAGCTTCGTCTACTCGTCCGCTCGGCCATCCCTCTTACGCCGGCTCAACTCCATCCACCATCGGGGGATACGTCTTGCGACCGGAGCCTTCTACACTAGTCCTGTCGAGAGTCTTTATGCTGAAGCTGCCGAATTACCATTGACCTACCGGCGCGACGTACTGCTGTGTCGGTATGCCTGCCGGCTGTTGTCTATGCCCGACCACCCCTCTTACAAGTCCTTCTTCGCCAATTCTCTCGACCGTCAGTACGGGTTGTATGTGTCTGCCCTGCTGCCCCCCGGAGTCCGCTTCTGTCGCCTGCTTCGACAATTGGATTTTGCCCTCCCTACCACCTTCAGAGAGGGTGAGAGCCCGACACCACCTTGGCTCCAGGCTCCGGTTCATATTTATCTCGACCTCAGCTCACTCCCGAAGGAAGGTACTCCGGCTGCAGTGTATTGCTCACGGTTTGTCGAACTTCGTGCTCGCCTTGCCGGTCACACCTTTATTTACACCGATGGCTGCAAAACTGACGATGGTGTCGGCTGTGCCTTTGTCGTCGGGGCCACCACCTTTAAATACCGGCTCCTCGACCAATGTTCGAGCTTTACGGCCGAGCTTTTTGCTCTCCATCAGGCCATTCAGTATGCCCGCCGCCACCGCCATTCATCGTACGTACTCTGCTCTGACTCACTCAGTGCTCTTCAGAGCCTTGGAGCTCCCTATCCGGTCCATCCCTTGATTCAACGGATACAGCAGTCCCTCCATTCTTTCGCTGATAATGGTGGTTCTGTCAGCTTTCTGTGGGTTCCCGGACATATAGGAGTGCCTGGGAATGAGGCTGCGGATGCTGCAGCCAAGGCTGCAGTCCTCCTGCCTCGGCCAGCCTCCCACTGTGTCCCGTCATCTGACGTTCGTGGGGATGTATGTAAGAGGCTTGTGTCGTTGTGGTGGGATGCTTGGTCATCCCTCCAAGGAAACAAGCTCCGGGCAGTAAAACCGCTCCCAACTGCTTGGACAACATCCTCCCGACCATCTCGGCACGAGGAGGTCCTTCTGACCAGGTTGCGGATTGGGCATTGCCGGTTTAGCCACCGCTACCTGCTCTCTGGTGACCCAGCCCCGCAGTGCCCTTGTGGTCAGGAATTAACAGTGCGCCATGTTTTATTGTCGTGTCCCCGTTTTAGTCAATTTCGTGTTGTCCTGTCCTTGCCATCTACTTTACCGGATGTTTTAGCTGATGACGCTCGAGCAGCTGCTCGTATTCTGCGTTTAACTTTAACTGGCTTGTCCAAAGACATTTAACCTTTTTACTTATTTTATCTGCATCTTTGTCAGGTCCTTCTGGTGTCCCCCCATCTCCTTGAGTTTTAACAGATTCCATGTGCTCTAACAACAGTGACAGGGCGCTAATGACCTCAGCAGTTGAGCGCCCTTAAACCCAACCAAAAAAAAAAAAGCCGTTTCCAGATGCCAACACCTGGTTGCCATCTTTTTTGACTTGCGTAAAGCATATGAAACGACCTGGCAACATCATATCTTTGCCACATTGTATGTGTGGGGTCTCCAGGGCCCGTACTGTATTTTTATCCAAAACTTCCTGTTACTCTGTACTTTTACGTCCAAGTTGGTGCCTCCCATAGTTCGCCCCCTATCCAGGAGAGTGGAGTCCAGCGGGGCACTGTATTGAGTGTCTTTCTGTTTTTAGTGGCCATTAACGGGGTAGCAACAGCTGTCGGGCTGTCCGTCTCACCTTCTCTGTATGCAGACGACTTCTGCATTTTTTACTGCTGCTCCAGTACTGGTGTTGCCGAGTGTCGCCTCCAGGGAGCCATCCACAAGGCGCAGTCATGGGCTCTAGCCCATGGCTTTCAGTTTTCTGCCATGAAGATGTGTGTTGTGCATTTGTCAGTGTTGTACTGTTCATCCAGAACCAGCACTTTACCTTAATGACGATCCACTCACTGCAGTGGGGACATATTGATTCTTAGGTCTGGTTTTTGACGCTCATTTGACTTGGCTTCCTCATCTTCGTCAGCTTAAATGGAAGTGTTGGCAGCACCTCAATGCCCTGCCTGAGCAACACCAACTGGAGTTCAGAATGGGTCACGCTGCTGCAGCTCTACAGAGCCCTTTTTCAATCCCGCCTTGACTATGGGACTGTGATTTATGGTTCAGCGGTGCCCTCAGCATTGTATTTGCTCGACCTATTGCACCATTGCAGAGTTAGATTAGCGACAGGAGCTTTTAGGACAAGTCTGGTGACAGGCATACTGTTGGAGGCTGGAGTCTCTCCATTGAAGATCAGACATGTACAACTGCTCGCCAATTACGTTGCACACATTCATAGCTTCTCCTGAACATCCTAATTATCGTCGTCTTTTCCCAGCCGCGGCGGTTCACCTCCTGCATATGTGGCCCAGGTCAGGGCTAACAATTGCTGTTCGTGTGCGATCGTTTTTGTCTGAACTGTAGTCCTTCCCTTCACCACTTCTCCTCGAGGTCCATTCACACTCACCTCTATGGTGTAGCTATTGGCTGATGTTTCACCTGGTCCTCTCATGTGGACCTAATGTCCCCGTTAACCCTGCAGCTCTCCGCTGTCACTACTTCTCAATTCTTGAAGTGTTCCAGGGCTCTGAAGTGGTTTACACAGACGGCTCGATGGCTGATGGTAATGGTGGCTTCGCCTTTGTCCACAGAGGCCATATTGAACAGCATTCCTTGCCCAATGGTTACAGTGTATTCACTGCAAAACTGGTGGCTGTATCTCGTGCACTTCATTATATCCGTTCGTGCCCCAAGGAATTGTTTCTTCTGTGTACTGACTCCTTGAGCAGCCCACAAGCTATCGACCAGTGCTACCCTTTCCAGTCTTTGGTGGCATCTGTCTAGAAGTCCATCTATGCCCTGGACCGGTCCCGTCGTACAGTGGTGTTTGTGTTGACCCCAGGATGCGTCGGCATCCCAAGCAGCGAGCTTGCTGACAGGTTGGCAAAACAGGTTATGCAGAAACTGCTTCTGGAGATGGGCATCTCTGAACCTGACCTGTGTTCTGACTTAGCCGCAGGGTTTTTCAGCTTTGGGAGATGGAATGGCATAACAGTACGCACAACAAACTGCTTGTTACTAAGGAGACTAGGAGTGGTTGGAAGTCTTCCATGTGGGCCTCTCACAGGGAACCAGTTGTCCTCTGCTAGCTCCACATTGGCCACCCTTGGGCAACCCACGGTTACCTCCTGTGCTGTGAAGACTCACCTCAGTGTTGGTGCGGTGCCCAGTTGACAGTTGCCCATATTCTGGTGCACTGTCCCGCTTTGACTGCCCAGCGGTGAAATCATGGGTTACTGGACTCGTTGCCGCTCATTTTATCTGACAACACCTCATTGGATGATTTAGTTTTACGTTTTATTCATGAGGGTGGATTTTATCGTATGATCTAAGTTTTAGTGCATTTCCTCCACCCGAGTGCTTTTAGGGTGGAGGTTATAATGTGTTGCAGAGTGACTGGCTTTACCTTTTTATTCTCGTGGTGGCCAGGCACCGTAATCTGCTTTCTTGTTTTACTCTCTTCTGTTTCTAGCATCTCTATGTTGTTTTCTTGTCCTCTTTTGTTTCTTTTACTGTTCGTTGCCTTTCCTTCTTCCTTGTGGTTTTTTCTTTCTTTCCATTTTGTGTTATGTCTTATTCTCACACTTGTGGCACTGTTTTATTAGGAACAAGGGACCGATGACCTCGTAGTTTGGTTCCCTTCCCCCCCCCCCCCCCTCCCCCCCTCCTCCCTTTTAAACCAGCCTCTTTGGGAGTATGTTTTGTGCCTGCACCTAGAGACAGACGTGTGTGACTGTAAGACGTGGTTTCTTTTCTTTTCTCCCTCTACTGGAAAATCTCTGCCCTCACTTTGTCCTTCTTTTTTCTTGGGTCTTCTCTTTACCTTTTGCTCTGCCATGGCATTTGAGACACCTTCTCTTCTTTCCTTTTCTTTGTTCCTCCCTTCTTTCCTATCTGTGCATGTCTGAAGGCCAACTCACGCATTCCTGTGTCTAGTTGGTGACGGAATAAAGCATAATTCACCATCCCGCGTAGACAAGTAGGACACGTACATACCCCTTGGTAAAGGTCAGGTGCAGGGAGGGGTGATTAACTGAGCTGGTACCTTTTGAACATGCTGATTGGTCCCTCCGTCCATTTCTCAGGAGGTGTGGACAATCACCTAAGGCGGGAGTGCCCTCAGGGAGGTCTCCCCACTAGGAAGGAGCCGGCCATCGGGGACACCGGTAATCATGGGGGATACTTTTGCATTGGTTTCCTCTACTTCAACTTCTGCCCACAACAGAAAGCTAGATGAGTCTCAGCCACAGACAATTCTTCCATCAGTGCCAAAGTTCCTAGTTGTTTCTTGATCTGACGAGGGTCAAGACTTCTCCACGGTCAACCCTTTCATTATTCAGAAAGGTATCTATGCAATTACAGGTCCTGTAAAGTCTTGTTCCCGGTTATGAGATGACACCTTATTGTTAGAAACAGACAGTGCCCTCTGGACACACAAATTGCTTCAAACTACACTGCTACACACCTTCCCTGTCCAGGTGGAAGCGCACTGTACTTTAAATTCATCATGCGGGGTGGTTTATACAAGATCACTCGATGGATTATTGAATGAGGACATTCAAAATTACCTGTCTGACCAGGGATTAATGGCTGTACATAGTCTTGAAAAGGATTGACAAGGAATTTGTACTGACCCGCACTCTTTTCTTGATGTTTGACAGAGTTCAACTTCCATTGAACATTAAAGTAGGATATGAGATCATTTCAGGTCGCCCTTACATCCCCAACCCTACACCTTGCTATTGGTGTTGGCGATTTAATCATACCAGCCAGTCATGTTCCAATACAGCAAATGCGTTGCATGTGGCAGGGATGCCGATGAGGGTGATTTTCAACTCATCCCCTCGTTGCATCAACTGGATGGGCGACCACACTGCTTCCTCTAGAGATTGCCCTATTTTTAAAGATGAACAACTTTTTCAGGAAATCCTGGTGAAGGAAAAGGTGTCTATCTTTGCTGCTTGTAAGTTATTCACCAGTAGAAAGCCCACTGTGCTCCTAGTGAGTAAATATAGAGCAATGTCCTCACCTCTCCTCGACCTACTGAGGAGGTAGCCACGCAGACTTGTGATCTCACCTTTAGCACCACGGTCATCAGATAGGCCAGCCCAAAGATCGACCATTCCACATCCTCACTATCACCCACTCACTCCAAGGCTCAACCTTCATCGGCTCCTGCTAAGTCATGGGCCCCAAAATCGGACACCTGGACTTCCAATAAAGAGCCTACTCGCGAAGACTTTCCTACGTACCCAGACCTCACAGGCATCAACTCCTCTCTGATCTCAACGTCCTGCTTCCAAACAGGCTCATAAGAAACAAAGCTCCTCTCCTTTGCCGCCACGGCATATCTCTTCTGCAGCACCACCCAGCAGTAGTCGCCCTTGGCCATCTTCTGTATCGCTGAGACACACTGCTGGCAGCCTATAAACCAGCCAATCACTGGCAGCAAGGGCTGCCCCCGAACAACCTATGGCTCAGGATCTTCCGCCTTTGGCTGAATGCCATTCCATGCCATCAGCCGCTGGTTCTCAGTGGTTGTTGAGTTGATGGCAGTCGTGGTGAGATTTTTGCCTTTTATGTCCACCCTATGTCAATTATCTGTTGGAATATCTGTGGAATTCACTCCAGTCAGGATGAATTGTCGATCCTGTCTTCAGGAAACAAAGCTACAGCTCCATGATTGCTTTGTCTTCCCGCATTCCACGGCACCTTGGCTTTGCCCCTGGACCTGCCTTCTCTGTGACCTATCTCAGCTTTCCAAGGAGTGTACCCCTCTATAGTTTATCATCGGACATTTGCTGCTTTATGTGCACAACTGGAGGATGCCACATTTATTTACACTGACAGCTCAAAGACCACCTTTGGTTTTGGGAGTGCCTATATAGTTGGCGACACCCGTATTAGATTTCGGCTTCCCGACCAGTTTTTACTGCAGAGCGTTACGCTGTTCTCCAGGCTGTCCACTACTTCAGTCGCCATACACAGATGCACTATATTATATGCTTGGATTTGCTCAGCTCTGTTCTCAACCTCCGAGCTCTTTATCCCATCCACCCTCTGGTCCACCAGATTCAGGACTTTCTCCACATGCTCCACTTGATGGGCGTCTCTGTGTCGGTCCTCTGGATCCCAGGGAATGTTGGTATCTGCGGAAACAAGGCAGCCGATATAGTGGCAAAGGCTGCAGTCTGTCTTCCTTGGTCTGCTGTTCGCATGGTTCCCTTTGCCGATCTACAGATCATTTTATGTCGTTGTGTTGCTCTTTTAGGGCACACACATTGGTCTGCACATCCCGATAATAAATTATGGAACATCAAACCTCTTCCCTGTACATGGACCTCTTCCACTTGGCCTCGTTGTCAGGAGGAGGTAATTTTATCTCCAGATTGGGTACTGTCTTTTTAGCCTTAGACATATTTTAATTGGCAGTCGTCTCCTGCTTTGTCCTCACTGCTCTCAACCGTGGACGGTGAGACACCTATTTTAATCCACTACAGGCCCATTTACTAATGTCGCCTGATATATCTTCCCTTTTAGCAAATGACATGTGCTCGGCAGATCGCGTCCTTGAGTTTATCCGTGTCAGTGAGATGACATCACACATTTGAAGCTCTTTCCGGGAAAAATCACCTCCCCTTCAATAGCAGTTTCCTAAGATATCCTTCCATTTTTAGTTTTCCTCCTCCTTGAGATTCACTCCCATTGCTGCTATTTTAAATTTTGGTTTTTTACCCTTCATTAAGCAACAGAAGGGGTGCTTATGACCATAGCAGTTTTGTGCCCTAAAACCATAATTTAAAAAAATGATGCTGGGTCTGGTAAAGTCGAAAACTTGGTCATGGCATACTCTTTCCAGCCATGCAGATGGATGAGGTCCTTGTCAGTTGTGTTTGCACAGGACACAGCCCTCTGATGCTCAGCTTCTTGCTCTGATGAGTCACGTGCAGATCATGGTACACCACATTTCAGTAGACTTTTTTTTTATCTTCATACAAAGTGCAGCAGTTAATTTGCTGACAGATTGCCATCTGTATTAACCTACAATCAAACAAATGTATGTGTTTTAAGGTTTTGTGAAATGTCTGACGTGTTCTCTAAAATTTTAGGGAGAAGTTTTTAATTAGTTATCAGGTTAGCTGGCTTACCCATGTTTTGTGTAATGAGCTGCCACCACATTTTTCTGTGCAATTACTTCAGCTTTCCTCTTATTTTAATTTACATTCAGGGATGTGAGCTAGTATGAATGTGTGGGTAATGGTAAATCACTAATTTTTTAAAGAATTTCTCATGGAGAACAGTGGTCTTTCTTAGTCTTTAAAATGGAACGTAAACAGTCTCGATTGCAAGAAACCTTTATTTTTGTGGTTACCGGTTTGTCAGTTACTGACTGGTTTTGGTCAGTTCACTGCCACCATCTACTAACATGGTATGAGATCTGAAGATGATCAGTAACTGACCAAAATCGGTAACAAGAAAAATAAGTTTCTTACAGTTGAGATTGTTTGTTCATTTTAAAATAACTGTGAACAATGAGAGTGAGTGCATGTATTTGTGTAAGACTCACTCACCCTTGTTTTGACAATAACCACATTCATTCCTCCTAATGTTTTTTTTAAGGGTGCTGATCAACTTGCTGTTAAGTGCTTATAAACCACTTTATAAATGTACACTCTTGGATTCTGAAAAGTAAATCTCACCATGATGCAGAGTGCTTCTTGTAGTGCATGACATAAGAGTTCGCTGAGCATCTCCATGCTGCTTTTGTGCTTACTAAATGAGCTTGTAATGAAATTTGTTTGTCGGTTTTCCTTTATCAGTTCTTTCTGGTATTGATCTCAGAATTAAGAGCAATATTCAAGTATTGGTTGAACAAGGGTTTTGTAAGCTATCTCCTTAATGTATTGACTAAGCTTCCTGAGGATTATTCCAATGAATGTCTGGCTTATACTTTACCTGCAGTTAGTTTTATGTGGTCATACCACTTTTAATCGCTCCATATGCAACAGTTTGTATGTGACTGCTTCCAGAGTTGTTCTGCACTCACGTAATCATACAGTAATTGGTTCGTCTGCTTATTTATTCACAACATTCCTTTTTCATGTTCAACTGCCAATTCCTGCAACAAGTGTCAATCTTCTAGTGTTGCAGTTGCATACAGAGACGTGCATCATCTTCAAAAAGCCTGATGGAAGTCTGGATGTTATCCAATAGGTCATTTATGTATATGGTGAAAAGTAATTGTCCCAGAACACTCCCTTGTGATATGCCCAGTCATTTTTCTGTTTGAATAATTCTCTATGTAAAGAATGATATGCTGTGTTATGTTTGCGAGAAACTCTTCAATCCAGTGGAGTCCAATTCCACAGCAGGTCTGATAGTCTGTACACTTGTATTTTGCTGATTAGAAAGCAGTGCAAAACTGTGTTAAACATCTTCTAGCAGCTAAGGAACACGGTATTAACAAGTGCGCCAGTATCTAGTGCTCTCTGGGTCTCGTGAGCGAACAGGATGATCTGAGTTTCGTTGTTTCCAGAACCCATGTTGAGTCTTACAGGCGAGAATTTTGGTCTTCAGAAATGTTATGATACATGGGCATGAAACATGTTTCAAAATTGTAAAACATACTGACAACAGAGACAGAGCCTTGTAGTTTTTTGCAGTGTTCTTAAATCTTCTTGAAAAATGTAATGAGCTGTGCCTATGTTACTAGGAACACTTCACTTCTTCAATGACCTACAGTATAATGCTGCTAGATGAGGAGCAAATTCTTTTGGATGCTCTTTATAGAATTGTAATGGTATCCTGTCAGATCCAGTAGTCTTTCCTCTTAGTGACTTCATTTGAATTTTTATCTCAGTCACCTACACTATCAGATAAAAAGTATCTGAAAACTGCTGTGTAATGCGAAATTGACCACTAGGTGTCACAAGAAGTGGGAATGACAGTATAAAAAGAGGTAGGGAGTACTGTGTTGTCAGTAGAAAAGCAGTAACAGCAGAATGCATTTGTAAGGCGAACTCAATGGCTTTGAAGATGGAAAAGTCATTGGATGTCACCCGAGTAACAAATCACGCACATTTCAATCCTCCTAAAGCTACCCAAGTTGACTGCTGATATGATTGTGGAATGAAAATGCAAAGCAACAACTAAATCTAAATGGAGACCAAACAGACCTCAAGTACTGATGGACAAGGCCCATTGAGCATTGTTGAGGGTTGTTGTAAAACATTGTGTGAAATCAGTGGAAGGAATCACTAGTGAGTTGCAGAGTGCCACCAGCAGTTGAACTAGCACAATGGCTGTGCGTATAGAGTTACAGAGAATGGGTATAACGGCAGAGCAGTTCCTCATAACCCGCACATTTTGGTAGTCAATGCTAAGTAATGTGTAGTGCCAACAGTGGAGTATGGAGAAAGAGGTGTTACAGAATGGGGGTCTTTCATAGCTAATGTGTGATCCCCTTACTGTACTTGAGAAAATGCAAAATACAAAGGGAATTAGCATATTTGACAGCATTGCGCATGGTGAACAGAAGTGGAAGAGTTTGGAGATGATTGTATCAGTATGATGCTGCAGCCTGCCATAAAGCAACATCTTCAAGGCAATGGTTCGTGAGCAGTAACATTCCTGGAAAAGACTGGCTTTCCTAGAGTCCTGACCTGAATCAAACAGAAAACTTTTGTGATGAGTTACAATGTAGAGTTTCTTCCAGACCTTAGTGTCTGTCACTACCTTCTCTGGTTGTGACTCTTGAAGAATGGGTTGCTGTTCTTTCAGATGGTGGTTTTTAAATCAGATTGTGTATTTCATTGTCATTTTGATATTCCTGTGACGATTTAAAGAAGGAACTGCAGTTACAGTGTTAGTGAAACAGTTACGGAAATGTGTTCAATATTTAGATTTTCTGTTATCCTCTGCTTTGATGCCATTATTGTCGCAAGACTTTCTCGACAGATGGCTAGTCCATTTACGCATTTTTTAAACCAAAACTATGTAGGGTTTTTTCCCCCTCAAGCCTTTATATTGAGTTTTACTTCCAAATTCACTGAATGCTACATGCACGGCTCTGAGCCTGAGAAAGCCTAATTTTGGTTTTGTTCAGTTTCTGTATGCCTGGAAGGCTTTGACGACCTTTAAATTTACATTATATTACTGTTCAGTGATAAGACTTCCTAATCCTATTACTCACACAATATAAATTGGCACTTTTGTGTGGAGTGTTTGATGCATAAGCAAGTGTTTGCCACTGCAGATGTTTGCTGCTGTGATGGGTGAAGATGAGAGACTAGAATAGACTGTGTTGCTTTCTTGTGGGACAAGAAATACACTGGGATCACTGTTGCATACACAGTGCCTTCTACAGTGCTGTATTATGCTCCTTTGTTTCCTAGCTAAGGTCAGCAATGGATGGAAACAATCAGTACCAGTGTGAAGTCGTCTAACCAACTGCGCTCCTCCGGGTGCTAAGTTATATTACACAGAAGTGGCAAAGAAACTGGTACACCTGCATAATATTGTGTAGGGCACCTGTGAGCACGCAGAACTACGGCAACACGACTAATGTCTGAAGTAGTGCTGGAGGGAACTGACAGAATGCATCCTGCAGGGCTGTCCATAAATCCATGAGAGTACAAGGGGGTGAAGATCTCTTCTGAATAGCACATTGCAAGGTATCCCAAATATGCTCAGTAATGTTCATGTCTGGGGAGTTTCGTGGCTAGCGGAAGGGTTTAAACTCAGAAGTGTGTTCCTGTAGTCACTCCGTAGCAATTCTGGATGTGAGGTGTGTCACATTGTCCTGCTGGAATTGCCCAAGTCTGTTGGAATGCACATGGACAGACAGACACTCTTTAATCTTGATAACCTGTCATTGTAGCTGCAGTAACCAATTTAACAAATGTGCCAGTCACTTGTTTTATAGGAGTTGCCGACTGCAGTGCCACATTGTGCCTGTTAACATATCTCAGTATTTGAATACACATGCCTGTACCAGTTTCTTTGGTGCTTCAGTGTACATATAGTAAAAGTACAATAATGGACATGTTTCACAACAATATTTTCTTGGCCCCCCATTAAAAATTCATTGTCTTCATGAAAACTCAGTTCTAATAGGGATTTTTTTTCCCTCCATTGACCACTCTTGCTATCTTGTAGATTTTTATGTCTTTGGTGTGCATCTGCAGGTGGTTTATATGCTTGCTCTGGCCTTTCCTGTTGTAGTTATGTGTTCTCTCTGACAACTGATTTCACTTCTCCTTGTTAACACCACCTTAATACTCAAATGCATTGTAACACTTTATGTATTCTCAATTTTTCTATCAATACAGAATGCCTGTTTAATGTGTGCTTCTGTATCTCTTTTGTTTCAGAGTAGATGGTCTTCTGTGTATACTGATTACAGATAGGGATGGTGTACCTGTTTTGAAAGGTAAGTTGCTACAGGAAGTGAGTTTTGTTGAAGTAAAAAAAATGGAAAGTCCAGGATAGAAAAGAAAGAATAGATTGCTACCTACCTCATTCATCCCTCTTTATTCACACAAGAATCAGCATTACAGTGATGCAGGATTTATCAAAGCAATACAGTGCAAATCAGTAAGCTAAAACACACAGTATATCTAATATGCTTTGAGGATATGACCGGTAGAGTATGGGGACAGGCTAGGTGATCAGCTGTGGGCTTAAGGAACTATCCTGCCATTTGCTTTAGTGATCTAGGAAAAAGCCAGTTCAGGCTGCCCAGACAGAACAATTCCATCTTTCTGAATATGGTGTGTGTGTGTGTGTGTGTGTGTGTGTGTGTGTGTACGTACACCCATAGGCTATAGGCAGTGTGTAAATATTGTTGGAATAGGTTATTTACGTAACTAATTGCTAATTGTGCTGGGTTGAAGTGACTCATATCTAGTGTCAAAATGATGTGTTTAGATATTGTGTACATAAAATGAGGTACTCAGTACTTTCAGTGATATTTTTCAGTATCCACAATTTATAAGAGGTAATCTAGTCGTCATGAGTGAACTCTAATTTTGCAGGAACAGTTTTAAAATCTTTGACTGTCCTTATTTAGGATGTTTAATATCTTTTAATCATGTTTGGTTAGTGGCAGGACAGTTTTGAGATATACCATTGCTGTTTCCATTCTTCCTCTTTCTCAAACTGAGCTAGAGTTTCCTCTCTGATTACCTCTGTGTCTTCAACATTTTTTGCAAAGTCTTTCAGGTTATTATGTAATTTGGCATGTTATACACTCCTGGAAATTGAAATAAGAACACCGTGAATTCATTGTCCCAGGAAGGGGAAACTTTATTGACACATTCCTGGGGTCAGATACATCACATGATCACACTGACAGAACCACAGGCACATAGACACAGGCAACAGAGCATGCACAATGTCGGCACTAGTACAGTGTATATCCACCTTTCGCAGCAATGCAGGCTGCTATTCTCCCATGGAGACGATCGTAGAGATGCTGGATGCAGTCCTGTGGAACGGCTTGCCATGCCATTTCCACCTGGCGCCTCAGTTGGACCAGCGTTCGTGCTGGACGTGCAGACCACGTGAGACGACGCTTCATCCAGTCCCAAACATGCTCAATGGGGGACAGATCCGGAGATCTTGCTGGCCAGGGTAGTTGACTTACACCTTCTAGAGCACGTTGGGTGGCACGGGATACATGCGGACGTGCATTGTCCTGTTGGAACAGCAAGTTCCCTTGCCGGTCTAGGAATGGTAGAACGATGGGTTCGATGACGGTTTGGATGTACCGTGCACTATTCAGTGTCCCCTCGACGATCACCAGTGGTGTACGGCCAGTGTAGGAGATCGCTCCCCACACCATGATGCCGGGTGTTGGCCCTGTGTGCCTCGGTCGTATGCAGTCCTGATTGTGGTGCTCACCTGCACGGCGCCAAACACGCATACGACCATCATTGGCACCAAGGCAGAAGCGACTCTCATCGCTGAAGATGACACGTCTCCATTCGTCCCTCCATTCACGCCTGTCGCGACACCACTGGAGGCGGGCTGCACGATGTTGGGGCGTGAGCGGAAGACGGCCTAACGGTGTGCGGGACCGTAGCCCAGCTTCATGGAGACGGTTGCGAATGGTCCTCGCCGATACCCCAGGAGCAACAGTGTCCCTAATTTGCTGGGAAGTGGCGGTGCGGTCCCCTACGGCACTGCGTAGGATCCTACGGTCTTGGCGTGCATCCGTGCGTCGCTGCGGTCCGGTCCCAGGTCGACGGGCACGTGCACCTTCCGCCGACCACTGGCGACAACATCGATGTACTGTGGAGACCTCACGCCCCACGTGTTGAGCAATTCGGCGGTACGTCCACCCGGCCTCCCGCATGCCCACTATACGCCCTCGCTCAAAGTCCGTCAACTGCACATACGGTTCACGTCCACACTGTCGCGGCATGCTACCAGTGTTAAAGACTGCGATGGAGCTCCGTATGCCACGGCAAACTGGCTGACACTGACGGCGGTGGTGCACAAATGCTGCGCAGCTAGTGCCATTCGACGGCCAACACCGCGGTTCCTGGTGTGTCCGCTGTGCCGTGCGTGTGATCATTGCTTGTACAGCCCTCTCGCAGTGTCCGGAGCAAGTATGGTGGGTCTGACACACCGGTGTCAATGTGTTCTTTTTTCCATTTCCAGGAGTGTATTTACAAAAAAATTGGTTGTATCGTACTTCCCAGAGGCACAGCCAGTAGATAGTCCATTACATTTTGCCCAAGCGCGTTAACTCAGTGGGAAATGGTCTGTGAAGTTTAAAAATTACAGTATTTGTGATGGTGACCATGAAAATCAAGAGTTTGGAGTTGGTCCATGTTGTGGTCTCATATAATAGATTACCGCACTGAAAAGGCAACGATCAAGAATTTATTCTTAACCATGTTAGTGGTTGCAGCACTCAAGACTGAAAGCTTCATTTGGAAGTTCTCTGTTGTGGTATCTCCACTTAACATATGCTAATATCCACTTCTCGAACATTCTCATGTAAGTCACAATCCAGAAACAGTGGCTTGCGTGTAACATGCCACTTCTAATGTCAAACGCTCACTGACACATCCAAGCACTGATATTAATCAATTTTCATAATTTTGAAAGTAGACATGTACATCTTAATAAACTTTTAACTTTACTCATTCTATGTTAGCTTCATTTTCTTCTTGTGGTATGATTGTTGTCGTGTGTTTTTTATGTAAAAAGAAATCTTGAAGCTTCCAAAGTTGTGATGGTTTAGTAGGTCACTTCATCTATTAAATGATAAAAATTCATCCCTTTTAGCTTCTGCATGTTAAACAAACTGTCCCTTATAACTAAACAACTTCCACAGAAATCTAGCTTATAACCATTTGCCATGAGTGCACAAATATATCAGACTTTAACTGGCTTCACAAGACTCAAAGAAAGATAAGAAAATTTACATTTGTAGGCAAAGAATTTAATCATTTATATTGCTTTCAAAGACAGTACTTAAATTGACTTTATGAATATTCTTTATGTAAATATAGCAAAATTTAGTGGAAATAAAATTTGTTATTTAGTTTCTTGTTAACTTCAAAATTATTCTAATCATACCAAATGTAAGTAGCAGTTTACAAAGTACAACATTACATATAATCTTTTTTATGTAAGGTGATTTTTACAATCAAGTGACGATAGTATCAGAGTTCATAATGTGCATTAGGTGTGCTTATATCACAAGCTTCATTAGGTACTAAATCAGGTGTTTTGCATAAATGGTCAAAATAAATATTCACAAAAATTCCAACATTTTTCATCATTTTAGGACATTGTAAGGATGCACAGCTCAAAATCATTAATACATGGAGCTGTTGTCTGCTAAATGGTAACCTCATCTACAGTTATTACTGGATCTATTTCTCTTAGGATTGCTGAAAATATGATACATATTCAAGAACAGCCTGAAGCATAGTGATGCCATGTTTATTTTGGGTGAAATGAAGCGTTGGCCCTTTTCTGTGCATATTTCTGGGATGGATGTAGCGATTAATGGGAAACTTGGTGCTACATTCACCTTGTGACATTTGCCTGCTTTATTTCCTCGTTGATTGTCCTCGGTGTTGGAAGTTGAACACTGACTACTTTAAATGATGTAGCTGACAGGTGCACATTTGCGTTTAACAGTTCTTTACTTTCACTGTTCACAATCCCCCAATAATACACAGTAATATGGCTAGTGCACCATTTTCAATAAGCCTCAGTAATAGTTTGCAGGCAAACACCAAATACTGCTACAATAGTTTGCTATCGAACATCTACGAGCAGTAAAAACCTAACCACACAGTTCTAGAAGAATAACAAAGTACATATGGAACAGACACTGTCATTGTTTTAACACATGGCCTAATTGTGTTACACGTATTTCATGATCTGAAACTTGACCTTGGACGGACTGTCTCGGGACCAAAAATCAGGCCCTTATATGTTCTCACAATAATAGGTGGTGAAACTACACATTGTTCGAAGTTTAATTTACAGAAATTACAATTAAAGCTTAACTCATTAAATTAATTGAATACATCGAAAAACTGCTTCTTTGTAACAGTTTCTTATACTAAGAGTTAGGCCGAATTATTTGTTTAAATGATGAAATTAAGATATCGTTACACAAACAGTACTTTTGACGAAACTGAAAATTACTTTGGAATTAATTAAGGGCTGGCTTCGCTAACGTGTTTTTGAACAGAGCCAAATAGATCCTTTAATAATACTATTAGTTTTTCCTTCAAAAGCTTATAATTAGTACAAAATTTATATTTGTTTAAAAGTCAACAATAGAATTTAAGTTGCATAACAATTGCTGATTCCACCCGATAATGAAAGATATTAACTAGTAACAGAATAAATTAGAAAATCAGTTACATACATAAAACTAAGCATAAAATTAGACCTCGTGTTATATTCTTTAAAACTGAGGGCCAATCTTTCTCTTTTACGAAAATGCAGATTATACTCACATGTTAATGGTAATTAGTCAGACATGAAAAAAATGAATTTTAAGGAGGCATATGGCAAAACAAGTGGGGAAGTAAAAATATCCCAGCTTGCTTCATCACAACGTGTGAAAAGCATAGGCTGTGGTTGTAAATTATCATGCAGTCACATTGGCATCACTCAGACGCACAATCCGTTTGAAAAAAGTGTAAACAGGTACGTCGTTGAGAGACCAGAGTTTCTCCTGGCGTATACAACTTTAAAATAACTTCCGGGAATTCAGCCAGGTAACACTTTCAGCGACCACCGATATTTTGGCGGGAGAACACCCCGCCATTTTCAAGGCAACTGCAACGGACAGGCGCCGTACATGCAAATTTAAAACCTCAGTTCTCGGACTCGTGCAGGAAAGATAACACACACTGAACACTAGCGCCACCAAAGATGACCAGTCAGAGCTATCGGTTAGTGAGACTACGAATTCGCAGGTGAGGTAGCATTGACTCTGTCCCTCTGTTTTTTGCCAAGGGAGAGAGCCGGATTCCGAACAGAGTTTAAACAAAACACTCCATCCCTGCTAATGAGGTTGCTCGCTAATTTAATCTCAACTGCCTCCTTAATAACACTGTCCCAATAGCAGGACGTGCATGCCGATATCTTGGTGTTATTTTATAACAAGGAGTGACCAGTATCCAAGCAATGTTCAGCAATAGCAGATCTACTTGGGTGCTGTAATCGTGTGTGCCGTTTATGCTCAGTACATCGGTCCTCCATGGTCCTGATAGTTTGACCAATATATGCCATGCCGCAGCTACAAGGAATGCGATATACACCCACATTACGCAGACCAAGATCATCTTTAACAGAATTCAAAAGCACTATAATTTTAGATGGAGGTTGAAAGACACATTTCACATCGTATTTCCATAAAATACAACTGATCTGGTTCGAAGTGTTTCCTATGTAAGGCAAAAAGGCAGTAGACTTAGGTGTCGACTCAGAATTGTCATCAACCACCCGATGTAATGTTGGTCAATAGCACAACGCACGTTCAATCTGTCTATCACTATAACCATTTTGACAAAACGTAACTTCAAGATGGGACAGCTTAGCTGGCAAAGTCTCAGCGTCGGAAACGACATGTGCCCTGTGTACCAAGGTATGAAGTACCCCTTCACGCTGAGCTGGATGGTGGCAACTATTAGCCTGTAAGTACAAGTCGGTGTGAGTACGTTTCCTGTAGACTGCATATCCCAATGATCCATCATCCTTTTCCTAACCAACACATCAAGAAAGGGAAGGCAACCATCCTCTTCCACCTCCATTGTTGAATGTTCAGGTGGATCGAGTTCAGATATTCTAGAAAGGCATTTAAATTCTCCCTACCATGAGGCATGTACGTCGCCTGTCTGTTGCAGTTGCCTTGATAATGGTGGGGTGCTCTCCCGCTGGAATATCAGCGGTCGCTGAAAGTGTTACTTGGCTGAATTCCTGGAAGTTATTTGAAAGTTATGTCATTGTTAATAATCCAAAGTTTCCAGGCAGGTAATTGTTAAATGTGTCCATTGTTTAGTAAGAAATCAAATTGGCATCAACAGGTGCTGTGGAGATGTTAAATACTAAACACTTCAGCTGGATACCAGAGGAATGTATAGTGTATTACTTATCAAGAAGCAAAAGTACACGTATCTGTAGTTTAAATTCAATGATACCTACATTCTCTTAAGAACTGTCATCGTTCATCATTTTGTCTCTCTTATACTTTTCGACCTCTTGTTCATCATGAAGAAAATGAACATTAATTTCACAGTCAGGTCAAATCATTAGTGTTGTTAAAATTCTTCATTGTTCATAATAATTTTTGAGGTGCATGCAAACAAAATTGGTTTAAGGTTTGCAGGTTACATGTCCTAGTACAATGAATAGGAGATTCATCTTCCATGAGTGTAAAACTCAAACATTTGACTTTTTTCTGATATCACCACCATTATTATTATTTATTATTGTTTTTACTACAGTTTCAGCAGACTCAGCCCCAGAACTTGCAATGCGACCAAGTTTCTTATCCACTTTTAGTATGGCTACTGAGCAAGGAGGAAAACTTGGACTTGGGAAAAATAAATCCCTAATCTGCATGTACTCCTCATACCAGGTAATTTTTCTTAGCCAGATGTAACATTTGACAGACTGAAGTGAATCAATTTTGTTGTCTGCTTTATCAGTTTTTATGTGTAAATAATTGGATGCCAGCAGTGCCATTGTGTGTCCTGCTTATTTACTGATCTATTCATGTATTCATTTTGAAATAAAAACTTGTTTTCATGTCAAAATATGAACAGTGAACTACAGAGTGGAAGGCAAGAGTGAGAAAAAAAAGATGGCAAGTGTTTTGTTAAAGGCTAGAGAAGGAATTTGACCTAAGAGCTCAAGACATACAAACGTCAATCTAGAGGGTTGTAGAGATGGAACAAAGGAGAACATTGATTTTGGAAATCTCAGAAAATGGGTGACTCAGTTACAACTCTGAATAACATATGCTTGTAAAAGTTCAATTTCTTGGACATTACAATGAGTTCCTTTTTGCGTATGAATAGGATTTGTTTGATTACCAACACTTACATTGTCTGTCAAATTGTCAGTCATGTATCTTATAAAACATAAGAAAAGTCATGTAATATACTTAGTTGCTGATCAGGACCTACTAATCAGTACCAAGTAACAGTGCTCCAGCAATATGTGGTGGATCATGTATCCTTCTGTGTAGTTGCGGTGCTGGAAAGACAACTCGTGTTGTCTGCCAAAACTACCAAGGAACTCAGTCTGTTGTATTAACTAGTACATTTATTAACACACTTAAACAAAACAAAAGTCTTTTTAATATTGCGTATGTAGAGCGACAGAGCATTCACATACTCAAATCTCCACTCAACATCACAGACAGTTGTAAGTCACAATTTCTCTCATAACTAACCGAACACCATTGAGTTGTTTCTTTTCCTCTTTAGATTTCCATCCTTACAGGTAGTTTACTCTGAGAGTAGCAAAGTACAGTTGAGCCACCAATCCAAAATATGGGAAGCTGCCCCAGCAGGTAGGGGCATGTATATGCTGCTTTGCCTTCTCAATGCCATGCATTTGCTTTTCTGTATCTCCATTGGTACTCCTGTTTGTCAAAAGTGTGCACAGTGGAAGGTTGACCAACTTAATAGCTAGATAAATGGCAGAATTGGGGCACACACACACACACACACACACACACACACACACACGCCTTCTGTTGGGCCAAAAGGATTGGAGTGGAACACAACATTAGCAAAATTGGTATATTACACCTGTATCACAGTCTAACATAAGTCGCGACACTTCGCCTCGATTTTGTTGCCTTCAGCGCCAGCAGCGGTCCAAGCGGCCGGTAGGTTGAACTGTGAGTTTGGCGCGATCGTGAAAGCGAATAGTGATTGTTTATTTTGATTTATACAATGGTTTTTACCGTCGGGAGCGTTTGTAGCGCAATAAATTGCAGCAGCAATAGGAATAAGACACCACAGCTGTCTTTTTTTAGGTTTCCGAAGGATCCTGAGAGGTATATACCATCATGTTACTAAACTGTATCGTCAGGATTCATTTGCAAATGTATGTGTATAAATCATGAATGTTTTGTTTTAGGAGGAAAAAAATGGCTAGTTAATAGCAGATGAGAAGACCTTATGAAGAAAGACCCGGTTTACCTGTACAATAATGAACGCAGACAATAACAAACTCGTGTGGAATGCAGTATCCACACTGTTTGACATTCCAAATAAGCCACCTCAACTGACAATGAAGAAGAAACTGCCACAAAGATTCGACAGTCAATCTAAAGCTGTAAAACAGTCCTATGACACAGAAGCAGCTAGTTCAACTCTCCATTTATTAGTGCTAGATTCGTGAGAATCAACACAAGACCTGCTTTGACGATGAAGTGGTTAGATTAAGTGCAGCTGTCCGTGTCTTACAAAAGCGTATGAAGTGTCGGAATGTGCAGATCGCTAGACTTAGAGTGAAACTATTATGGGACAAGGAAAGTGCCTACAGACAGATTGTTTGAAAATTATTCAAATATTTGGTTTTTCGTGAAATGTTATGTAATCAGCTCATTATGTTTTCAACATATTTCTCCCACTATTTGTCAGTTGCTTGTCCCACTTAGAATAATACAAAGATGAAGGTCGTGGAAACAAGTGACAATGACAAACACAGAAGGCCTACAGAAAGATAAATGAGCTGTCCATCGCGTTTGCATGTAGAGGCACATGTCTGTGCTTCTTACATGTGAATCTGTGTGTTTATATTCTTTTGATATCAACGTGGTACGCTGCAATTCTGTCCAATGTCACAAGTGTTTCTTCACGAATGTGTTGTAGCTTGCCACTCTATTCATGGTTTTTGTCCATACTTGCGCTTATTTTAGAATCATTTTTAGAAACTTATATGCCTTCTAATACTACACAAACTCTTGGAGGCAAGAAACTAACTCGAATAATTCGGAAATTACGTAGGAAATGGATGCAAACAAACATTATGCTTACGACGTGTCTGACGTTCACCTTACCTGCCGCTCTGAGCGCTAGTGTCGCTCCATCTGTCAAACGGCAGCAACTTTTACAGCAGTGAGTGTCGGACTGTTATGTTAGACTGTGCCTGTATTATGTTTGAGATTCTTGTTGGTCTTTCCCTCCTGAGGGAGAAGATTCAAAAAGGGGATGTGATTCATGTTAACTTTGTTTGGGTGGCCTTAGGACATGAAGAGGTGGGAACTCCAATGGGTTCCAATGGGACACATTTCCAGAAAGCTTTTGTGGACTACAAACCACAATAATCTCATTGTGAAAGATCCAGAGAAGCTAGATGTGATATTATTATCCAGTGTGCTCATAGTGTAAAGAACATATGGATCAAAATGGGGGAAATTTGGATCACTTTAGGATTGTTAATACCACTGTTTTTCCTCTGTAGGAAGAGGGCACATCAAACAATGCCACAGTATTCTCTAATATGTGGAATGTTAATGTAAAACAATTGTTCTGAATTTTACATGATTCTTTATTTATCCTGCTGGTCCTATCACACATTTTGTGAGTGGTGTGCTCATGTTTGTTGAGCCAGTTCAAAAGAAGTTAACTGAGTTACTCAAGCTATTTCTTCAGAGGTGATTTTTGCTGCTAGTGCATTTATGCTGTTTCATGGGAAATGATTTCGTCTATGAGTTCTAAGTCCTGACTGGTGAACTTTTACTTTTGTCAACTGGTAATATATGTATCTCTTATGTTACATTGAACTTGATTACAAACCTGTTGACAGTAGTTAAAGTGTCGTAATTTAAAAATAAGTGATGTAGACAATGCTATCAGTAAAAAATAGAAATAGCATGTTCCTACACTAGTGGTATTTTTATTCATCTTTCCACAGATGTAGTCAAATACAATGTTGGCTTTTGATTCATGGTGTAGTTACCATTAATTTGTCCAAATAGATATTGTGATCAGAATGTATAGTTATAGAAACTTACAAAGAATGAACCGAATGACATGGCACTTTTACAAGACACTGAATTGTCATTAGAGAGTGAAGTGCTTCAGATCCATGTGTGGACATTGAGTTAGGTTTTCCATGATTTCCTTAAATTGCATAAGGCAAGTGCATGGATGGTTTCCTTGAAAGGGCAATGCCGATATCCTTTCCCAATCAGAAGCCGTCATTCTCCTCAAGATCTCTTCATTGAGCCCGCTGTGGGTCAGCAGGTAAGAATAGGCCCGAGGTATCCTGCCTGTCATAAGAGGCGGCTAAAAGGAGTTCCATGTGTTTCGGCCTTCATCTGATGGTCCCCTGTGGGGTTTGACCTTCATTCTTCAAAATTTTCCTGAAGAGCGAGCCAATTGGGGAAGAGCGCCTTACATGGTGCATCGTGTCCAACGTGCATTGAGATTTTTAGCCCTCTTTCTCATCGTCACATTTCAGTCCCACTCATTCTCTGTCTCTTGGGCGAGGACACCTTCCTGGGTGCGTTTTCCACCATGCACTATGCAATGTCACTTTCTGCATTGACAATGACCTTGTACACCTTTGCATCTGATATCCAGCACGGTAACCAGTCCGTTGCGGTGTGGTCTTCATGTACTCTGTTACTTGTAGCCCCCTGACCACACAGGAATTGCTCTGTTCATGCCTGTGCTGTGAACTCCCCACGTATGCCAAGGCGTAGATGCCCATTCCCCTGGGGTATTGGGACTCCCGGCAATGGCCGTCCTGCCAGATAGCCTTTGCTGTGGCTGGGTGGCACCCATGGGGAGGGACACTGGTCGGAGTGGGTGGCATCAGGGCGGATGACACGTGATGAAGCAAAGTCCATCATCTCTTGCTGGTGGTGAAACACCAGCAGTCTCTAAGTGTTCACGAGCTCAATTCAACACACAGAAATACAACCCCAAATCATTCCCCTCTCTGGCCATACCATGGGAGGAACGTCAGGTTAAGGATGGCAGTGGATCTTATTCGCCCCAGTACCTTGTAAGTTTGAGAGCTGATTGGGATCTTTCATGACGATGAAGCCTCAGCTTTTTGTTGAGCATTTAGAGGACAAGTTTGGGGAGATGGAGGGATTGTCCAAAATGAGATCTGGGTCAGTCTTGATGAAAACAGCATCCTCTGCACATCAGACATTGCTCTCTTGTGACGATCTGGGGAATATTTCTGTAATCATCACACCCATGAGAGCTTAAATATGGTCCAGGATATCATATTTCACAGGGACCTTCTTTTGCAGTCTGACTGTAAGCTGCATGCCAATTTAGAGTGGCAAGGTGTATATTTTGTCCGGACGAGGGATAATCAGGTTGTCACTTGTACCTTCATCTTGGCCTTAGAGGGTGATAAATTACCCGAGAAGGTCAAGGTGATGGTCTGCTGCTGTGTTGTAAAGCCCTATATCCTTCCCCCGATGTGGTGCTTTAAGTGCTGGAAGTTTGGCCATATGTCTTTCCGCTGTACTTCCAGTGTCACATGTCGAGATTGTGGACGCTCGTTATATCCCAATACTCTATATGCCCCGCCTTCCATCTGTGTCAACTGTGGAGAGCACCATTTGCCTTGCTCACCAGACTGCAGGATTCTCCAGAAAGAAAGGAAAATCATGGAGTACAAGACCCTGGACTGACTGACCTACACTGAGCCTAAGAGAAAATTTGAAAGCCTGCATCCTGTATGTATGACATTCTTACGCTGCCCCTACAACAGTTCTGGCACCATCAGCTCCGCCAACCCCAGTCACCTCTCACAGCCGGAAGACTACACCTGCCCCCTAGATGATGGGGGGCATTTCCCTTCCTGTTGCTCCCGAACCACCTACTACGGGAGCAACCCCCTACCCCCAACCATTGGTGAGGTCCATCCCCAATTTTAAGCCAGAGAAGCATAAGTCGTCTTCCACTTCTCTTGCTAGGAAGGGGTCCCATGTCACTCCCTTCCCAGGTTTCTGCTAGTGGGAAAGATGATACCTGCCAGTGTCTGAAGAGCTCAAAATCAGCTGGTTGTAGGGCTTCACACTCATCTTTAGTCCCAGAGACTGAGCCAGTGAAGTCCTCCCAGACAGGGCAATGCAAGGAGCAGCAAGAGAAATCCAAAGAAAAGACCCCTAAGACAAAGGAAATTGCGGTGGCATCCACACCACTACTACTTACAAGCACTGTGTCTGAGGATGGGGTGAAGATTCTGGCGTCTGCTGAGGACCTAGATCTCGCCAGACCCTCAGACACAGTGGCTATAGACTGCCCAGTCAATAAGTCGGTGGCTGCAGGTGACTTTGAGGCTTAAACTGCCTCATTGAATGTTCCGTGCCTTCCCAGTCTCACGATGAGGTCATCCTCCAGTGTAATTGCTGTCGTTTTTTCCAGCTCCTGGCTGAACTACAACAACTGTTAAGCTTTACTCCTGCTATCTGCATTGCCCTCCAGGAAACCTCGTTCCTGGCAATGCGGACCCCTGCACTTCGTGGCTATAAGGGATATTACAGGAACTGTAGTGACTATAATAGTGCATCAGGTGGAGTTTGGATTTATGTCCTAAATTCAGTCTGTAGAGAGACTGTGATGCTTCAAACCCCTCTTGAAGCTGTGGCTATCAGAATAAGGATGACGCAGGAAAGAAGTGTCTGCAATGTATATCTTCCTCCAGATGGTGCAGTACCCCTGAATGTATTAGCTTCACTGATTGATCAACTCCCTAAACCTTTCCTACTTATGGGAGATTTTAACAGCTGGCCTCTGTGACTGAGTGGTTCTAGGCTCTTCAGTCTGGAACTGCGCTGCTGCTATGGTCACAGGTTCAAATCCTGCCTTGGGCATGGCTGCATGTGATGTCCTTAGGTTAGTTAGGTTTAGGTAGTTCTAATTCTGGGGGACAGAAGACTTCAGGTGTTAAGTCCCATAGTGCTTAGTCATTTGAACCATTTTTGTGATTTTAACTCTCATAACTCCTTGAGGGGTGGCACCATGCTTACCAGCCAAGGCAGAGATGTCAAAAATTTACTGCCTCAGTTTGACCTATTCCTCTTAAGTACTGTGGCCACCACACATTTCAGTGTGGCTCATGGTAGTTACTCGGCCATTGCTTTATCAATTTGCAGCCTAGGAGTTCTCCCTTCTATCAAATGGAGAGCACATGACAATATGTGTGGTAGTGACCACATCCCCATCTTCCTGTCACTGCCCCGGCATCAGGCACACGGACGCCTGACCAGATGGGCTTTAAACAAGATGGACTGGGAAACTTTCATCTCTGCTATCACCATTGAAACTCACCCACATAGTAACATCGATGTGGTATTGAGCAGGTAACTACAACGATCGTTTCTGTGGCAGAAAATGTCATCCCTTGTTCTTTAGGGAGCCTCCGGAGACAGTCAGTCCGATGGTGGTCACCGGAAGTTGCTGAGGCTATTAAGCTCTACACCGGCATTAGTGGCACCCTTCCCTGGAGCACCTCATAGCCTTTAAATGGCTACATGCTCGCGTTCGCCAACTTACAAAACAATGGAAGCAGGATGTTGGGAGAGATGTCTCGACCATTGGGTGCCATACCTCACCTTCTCAAGTCTGGGCAAAGATCAAACATGTTTTCAGGTACCAGTCCCCAACAGGTGCTCCTGGTGTTAACATAAATGGCATGTTATCTATCGACGCAGATGCAATTGCTGAGACTATGCTCGAGCCTCTGCATCGAATTGCCCCACAGCCTCTCGCACTCTCAAACGGTGGCTGTAAGGCAAAGTCCCCTCATTTACAAGACACTACTGTGAATCCTACAATGCCCCATTTACAGAGTGGGAGCTCCTCAGTGCCCTTGCACATTGCCCCGACACAGTTCCTGGTCCAGGTTGGCTCCACAGCCAGATGATTAAACATCTCTCATCTGACTACAAGTGACACATTCTCGTCATCTTCAACTGGATCTGGTGCGATGTCGTCTTTCCATGTCGTCTTTCCGTGCTAAAGCTCGGTAAAAACCCGCTTGATGTGGATAGGTATCGGTCTATCAGGCTCACAAACGTTCTCTGTAAGCTGCTGGAATGTACGATGTGTTGGCAGTTGGGTTGGGTTGGGTTCTGGAGTCACGTGGCCTACTGGCTCAACGTCAGGGCGGCTTCCGCCAGGGTCGCTCTACCACTGATAATCTTGTGTCCCTCGAGTCTGCCATCCAAACAGTCTTTTGCAGTCTTTTTTTATTTACGAAAAGCTTATGACACTACACAGTGACATCATATCCTTGGCACATTATACGAGTGGGGTATCCGAGGTTGCTCCAGATTTTTATCTAGAATTTCCTGTCACTCTGTACTTTCTGTATCCAAGTTGGTGCCTCATTTAGTTCCATCCATATCCAGGAGAATGGAGTCCAGCAGGGCTCTGTATTGAGTGTCTTTCTATTTTCTGTGGCCATTAACTGTCTAGCAGCAGCTGTCGGGCCCTCCGTCTCACCTTCTCTGTATGCAGATGACTTCTGCACTTTGTACTGATCTTCCAGTACCGGTGTTGCTGAGCGTCGCCTATAGGGATCCATTCGCAAGGCGCAGTCATGGGCTCTAGCCCATGGCTTCCAGT
Organism: Schistocerca serialis cubense; assembly: GCF_023864345.2. NCBI lineage: Eukaryota > Metazoa > Arthropoda > Insecta > Orthoptera > Acrididae > Schistocerca > Schistocerca serialis. Next base: position 587,187,352 of record NC_064639.1, read on the forward strand.
TTTCTGCCATGAAGACATGTGTTATGCATTTCTGTTGGCGTCATACTGTTCATCCAGAACCAGCACTTTACCTTAATGACGATCCACTCACTGTAGTGGAGACATGTCGATTCGTAGGTCTGGTTTTAAATGCTTGTTTGACTTGGCTTCCTCATCTTCGTCAGTTTAAATGGAAGTGTTCACAGCACCTCAATGCTCTCTGCTGCCTGAGCAACACCAACTAGGGTGCAGATCGCTCCACGCTGCTGCAGCTCTACAGAGCCCTTGTTCAATTCCTCCTTGACTATGGGAGTGTGATTTGTGGTTCGGTGGCACCCTCAGCGTTGTTTGCTCGACCCATCGCACCATTGCGAGTTGGGCTAGCGACAGGAGATTTTAGGATGAGTCCAGTGAAAAGCATACTGGTGGAGGCTGGAGACCATCCATTGAAGATAAGACATGTGGCACATGTCACCAATTATGTTGTACACATTCATAGCTCTCCTGAACGTCCTAATTACCATCTTTTCCCAACCAAGGCGGTTCACCTCCCACATAGGGGGCCCAGGTCAGGGCTAACGATTGCGGTTCGCACGCGATCGCTTCTGTCTGAACTGGAGTCCTTCTCTTCACCAGTTCTCCTCGAGGTCCATTAATGTACACCTCCGTGGTGTAGCTCTAGGCTGAAGTTTCACCTGGATCTTTCGCATGGCCCTAAGGACTCGGTTAACCCTGTGGCTCTCCACTGTCACTACTTCTCAATTCTTGAAGTGAAGTGTTCAAAGGCTCAGAAGTGGTTTACACTGATGGCTCGATGGCTGATGGTAATGGTGGCTTTGCCTTTGTTCACAGAGGGCATATTGAACAGCATTCCTTGCCCGATGGCTCCAGTGTATTCACTGCAGAGCTGGTGGCCATCTCTCTTGCACTTCATTATTTCAGTTCATGCCCCAAGGAATTGTTTCTTTTGTGTACTGACTCCTTTTGAGCAGCCTACAAGCTATCAACCTGTGCTACCCTTGCCAACCTTTGGTGGCATCCGCCTAGGAGTCCATCTATGCCCTGGACCGTTCCTGTCGTACAGTGGTGTTTGTGTGGAGCCCCAGGACACGTCAGCATCCCAGGCAACAAACATGCTGACAGGCTGGCCAAACAGGTTACGCAGAAACCGCTTCTGGAGCTGGGCATCTCTGAACCTGGCCTGTGTTCTGACTTAGCCGCAGGGTTTTTTGGCTTTGGGAGATGGAATGTCATTAAGGAGACTACGAATGTGTGGAAGTCTTCCATGTGGGCCCCTCACAGGGAACGACCTGTTCTCTTCCGGCTCTGCATTGGCCATGCTTGGGCGACCCACAGTTACCTTTTGTGCCATGAAGACCAGCTTCAGTGTTGGTGCGGTGCCTGGTTGACAGTTGCTCATATGCTGGTGCACTGTCCCATTTTGACTGCCCAGCGAGGAAATCTTGGGTAACCAGACTTTCTGCAACTCATTTTATCTGACAATGCCTCATTGGCGGATTTAGTTTTAAGTTTTATTTGTGAGGGTGGGTTTTAACATTTGATCTGAGATTTAGTGCTTGTCCTTTGTCCCTCTGTGTCCTCCACCCTAGTTCTTTTAGGGTGGAGGTTTTAATGTGTTGCAGAGTGGCTGGCTTTTCCTTTTTAAGCTCTTGGTTGGCCAGCCACTGCAATCTGCTTTTTTGTATTGCATTGTATTGTATGTTAACCAGGGGCCTATAAACGACAGAGAGGCTCCATCTCCGATGCCGCTGCAGTGGTCCTCAACCCCACGATGACTACTGCAGTCCACTTCACCCCTCTGCTGCCCCACACTGAACCACTCTTTCAGGGTTATTGTGCGGTTTCGGTCCCTGGTGGACCCTCCCCCCCCAGGGAATGTCTCACAGCAGATGAGTGTAACCCCTATGTTTTTGCATGGTAGAGTAATGGTGGTGTATGCGTACTTGTTTGCATAGCTATCACTGAAATAGTGTAGCTGAGGCGTAGTAAGGGGAACCAGTCCGCATTTGCCGAAGCAGATGGAAAACTGCCTAAAAACCATCCACAGACTGGCCGGCTCACTGGATCTCAACCCAAGTCCGTTGGGTGGATTCATGCCGGAGACCAGGCACTCCTTCCCAATCCGGAAAGCCATGCTTTACACCTCATGGCTAACCAGGTGGGCTTTCTTGTTTTACTCTCCTGTTTCTAGTGTCTCTGTTTTCTTGTCCTCTTTTGTTACTTTCAGTGTTCTTTGCCTTTCCTTTCTTTCCGTTTTGTGATATGTGTCTTGTCTGTTTTATTCTCACACTTGTGGCATTGTTTTATTAGGAACAAGGGACCGATGACCTTGTGATTTGGTCCGTTGCCCCCTCTTTTAAACAAACCAACCAATCTCGTCATTGACAGTATGTTGAACAGAAATTTTCCTTCCTTGATGGATGGATGGATGGATGGATGGATGAATTGCAGTGGTAGGACTGAGATAAGAAAAGCACTATTGAAAGTTGGGTTTCCAGCTATGAGTGTGACAGACTATTGCTCTGTGACTGTAAAATCCTAAGTGACTGTATCGTGTATAGTTATTAACATAATGTGTCTGTTTTTAATGTGAAACTTCAAGCTTTAGATTTCTCTTATTTGTTAGTAAAATTACCACTACAATATAAATTACAAAGATGCTCTTATCGGTTGTATATTCCAGATTCTTTATTTACATGAGTCTATCTTTTTAAGTAAGAAGTAGTAAGGGAGACTCTAGTGGACTTTAACCTTAGGGAACACCTGGTGAAGATTGCAAGTTACACTATCAAAATATCGTGCAAGTACGACGTGGCTTGCCAGCAGAAAACCCGATTTTTCAAGATGACAGCTTGAACCAATTCGGACTTCCATCAGCTGCTGCTTTTATTTTTTTTTCACTTGTGTTACACAAGCAAAACATTTTAAATGAAACTGTCATGTATAATATTATCATAAATCTTTGATTTTATTATTAATGTTTGCTAAGTATTTAACATAGTGAAAGTAGGTTAATTTTGACACTGTGAGTTGAGCACATTTTATTTATATCTTTTTTTCCCCAGGTTGTGCAGATAAATAAGTTGCCACTGGTAATCAGTTTCATTGCTACAAGCTCATGCAACACAGGGCATTTGCTTTCCTTGGAACACTCAATTGAACCACTATTGGGAGACCTGAAATGCGCAGTAGCAGACTGAGTACCATTCTGGGACTGACTGTGTGATAAATGTATGCATGTTGCATGTATTGTGTACAGCACTTTATGATACTGAAATGTTATGTTCCTTGTCCTGAAATTTATTTACACTGTTTAAAACCAAACTATGTTTTTAAAATAAATATTTCTCAATTTTCATAGTAAACGATACTTGTGCTTATCTCAGATTCAGTGCTTAACTTTTAATCTCATAAATTAACTAATGACTCTGAAAGAATCTATTTGGCTTCATGGTAAAAACATTTTCATGACTATCTAGATCAGGCTGTTCCAGCTCATCGGCTCCGTTGTGAGCTGCGGAGCGCTCCCTGCCCCAGGGAGCCGTGTCGCTCGCTGTAACCAGTCAAGTGGGCCGGCACGTGGCACGGCTGGCTGAGGCAGGCGGCAAGGCAAGCGTTTTGATGTGCCAGCTGCGTCTTAAAAGATCGACAACCTCATACTCTTAGCTGCTAAGACGTGGTGACATGCTACACCAGGAAATACGATGTTCAGGAAATAAATAAGAAACAACTGTTTTACAAGAAATTGCATACTAACTTTATTGGGTCTCTGTAGCTTGACATTTTCTTTTCATTACAAGATCGGAAATATCAGGCGTCAAAGTGTTCGCAGAGTTAATGCGGAGGATGGCCTTCATTGTTGCATCCTGAAGAAACGATCGTTCCTTACTTTTTACTCTTTTCATTACTGAGAAAAGCTGCTCACAACAATACGTAGATCCAAACATGCACATGATCTGAGCGGCATTGTTGTGAAGCTTGAGAAATGTTTTTTGCTGTAATGAATGATACCATTGTGACAAATCCAACGTGTTGTAGTACCTCTCTTTCAACAAAGTTGAATTTTGCAAATCAATTATCTCCAATTGAAGTGACGGTGACAAGTCATCGGGGGAAACTGAAAAAGGAGTGCTGAACACCTTAAGTTCCGTTTCCAAACTAGTGAGGTCTCGGAATCGTGTTTCAAACGACGTGATGAGCTGCTTTAACTTTGCTTGGTAATCGCCGAAAGTAGTACCTTCAGGTAGTTCTAAAGAAGCAAGACGACTGAAGAACGTTAAATGTCCATTACTCATGTGCCTCTCAAATAAACGTAACTTTTCAATGAACGCTTTGATCCGGTCGTGCATGTCAACGATTAGCTGCCCTTTGCCCTGCAGTGACAGATTTAAATTATTCAGATGCATAGTTATATCAGCTAGGAACGCCAGGTCTGATATCCATTTTATATATTTCAGACAACACATTTCTTCTCCTTTCATTTCGAGAAAAAGGGATATTTCCTCACGAATGGCAAAGAAAACATCAAGAACTTTTCCCCGACTCAGCCAACGAACTGTACTGTGGTAAGGTATATCCCCATACTCCGCTTCGATATCTTTCAGGAATCCTTTGAATTGGCGATGATTCATACCGTGACGCCGCACAAAATTCACACACTTCACGACATCTGTCATTACGCCACCTAGCTCTACTGTTTCAGCATACAGTGCCTCTTGGTGAATAAAACATAGGTCTTTCCCGAATTCGTCCCTGAGTTTATTTTTCAAATGAGAAGCAAAACCTTGGTGACGCCCGATCATTTGTGGTGCACCGTCTGTAGCTACAGAATGGAGCTTATCCCACAGACAAATTCATTTACACCGCAACAGGACATGACATTTTTGAAGCTGTTTGTGAATCAGTAGACAATATGAATTTGTCTGTGGGATAAGCTCCATTCTGTAGCTACAGACGGTGCACCACAAATGATCGGGCGTCACCAAGGTTTTGCTTCTCATTTGAAAAATAAACTCAGGGACGAATTCGGGAAAGACCTATGTTTTACTCACCGAGAGGCACTGTATGCTGAAACAGTAGAGCTAGGTGGCGTAATGAAAGATGTCGTGAAGTGTGTGAATTTTGTGCGGCGTCACGGTATGAATCATCGCCAATTCAAAGGATTCCTGAAAGATATCGAAGCGGAGTATGGGGATATACCTTACCACAGTACAGTTCGTTGGCTGAGTCGGGGAAAAGTTCTTGATGGTGCTTTCGTCAAGCGCTAGCGAAAATGCAACAAAGCTCTCCGCCTTTCTCCTGAGCTGTGTCTCTAAATCTGCTGCCATGTCCGGGATTCGACGAGACATTGTTTGCTTCGACAGGCAAACCCCTTCAATTGCCTGCACCTCCATTGGAAACAAACATTCTGCAACACCTACCATGCACGATTTTACGAGTGGTCCCACCGAAAATGGCTTGCCACTTGTCGCAATGATGTGAGCGACCCTGTAGCTTGCTCGAAGTGCAGATTCAGTAGTGTTTTCTCTGCTCTCATTCACCTGAAAATTATAAACGCATTACAGAACACGAACTATGTTGCATGTTTTGATACCCTCCGTATTACGAAACTGTTTTTGAAATTACGTCTCCTGCTATGTCGTTCTTAAGCCTGGCTACCAGTTCTCTGCGTGCAACGCCTTCTACCTGATCGTAGTGCGCAGCGTGAAGACGTGTATAATGTCGTTGTATATTGTACCTCTTCGCAGAATTGAATACTTTGACATACAAGACATTGCGGACGACCATCCCTCTCAATGAATAGAAAGGTATCCTCCAACAGAGGTACAGGGCTCCCGCGGCTAGTCACAACTGTCATTGAACAAGGATTATTGCGTCAGTTGCGGCTGCATGCGGCCAGGGGTCAGTGAGTTCGCTTTCCCCCTCCACGCGGGCTCCGAGCTGCCGCAGTGAGCGCTCCGGCTCCCTGGAGCTCGGTTGGAACAACCTGATCTAGATACTCTCAAATCAGCTGCAATATACAAAATACAAGCCTGGGATTTGATGGAGCTCCACTGGGTGGCTGAAGCTAGTGCTAACTCATTGTGCACTTTAGTCCAACTTAGCTGGTGGAATGTCATTTTTGCAGTGACAGTGCTTATGAGATTAGTGTACATACAGAAGTCTATGAAATTGTGTGGCATTATTGGCTGGTGCAGTCAAGCCAATATTGATGCCTCGCCTACACCATTTTTTTTTTTGTGTGTGTGTGTGTGTGTGTGTGTGTGTGTGTTTTTTTTTCTGCTTGTCACGTTCCTTCCCAGAGGTGAAACCATCCATGCAGTATGATACTGTGCAACATTTAGGACTTCAGCATTCAGCTCAAAACAAAAGGTGTGGGATGGTCAGTCAAGGCATTGTGTTGCTTCGTGACAATGCATGTCTCCATTCTGCCAGTGGAACTCAACATTATTCAGACATTCGGTTGTGAGAAGTTCGATCACCTACCATAAACCTTTTGACTACCACTTGTTCTGCTACTTGATGTGATTTGAGGAAGGTGGTTTTTATAGCGATGACAACACAAAAAATGATGCTCAGCAGTGGCTGTCTTCACTAGCAGCATCTTTCTATGAAGAGGGCATAAAAGTTGGTTTCCTGCTATGACAAATGTCTCAACAATGGTGGCAACTGTGTGGAAAAATAGTTTACAGCAAATGCATTAACATGTTCATTGTGGTACTTAAATTGTAATAATGGTACTGCACCATGCAAGCACAGTAATTGCTTTGTGTAAGTAGTATACGTTTTCAAACCTAAATTTTCTAGCAATGAACATACGAAAGTTTTTCGCAACTAATCTGCACATTGAAATGAGGGTTAAAACCAACAAGTGAGAATGGTTATCAAAAAATACACTTGGGTATGTTCTGGACACAGTAATGTCAGTTGCTAAAATTCAGCACCCTCATGCTGCAACTATTGTGTTACTGTAGTGTAGAAATTTAACAAAGTTTTCTATGACTGACTGTCAGAAACAGATAGTTGGATTGTTACCTTAAGCAGGTCTATTAATTGTACAGAGAGTAAAATTGTCAGTGTATAAAGGTAGTGCAGGGTACAATTGAGTAATAACGGAAACTCATCCCCAGACATGAGAGAATTAATAATCATGAAACAAGGTGCTTCTACAGTCAAGCACAAGCTATGCAACCTACCTCTCATTCACAAATTTTCTTTCCCTAAACCACTTGCCATCAGTTAGCAATACTGACAAGGAAACATCACCAACTCGACCTTATATTTTAAAGAGGAAAAAGACATGTGCAAGATAGCCCCAGCAATCAATCTCATGCAGAAATTTGGGCCATTATTGGGACTCACTTCACCTGCTTTGGGGAAATATATTGCAACACAATAGCTCCCTCCCCCTCCTACCGCCCTGGATTCGCCTTTGGTTTCCTAGCAAAATATCCCTTCCACATGCAGCTGAAACATCAATACCACATGCAGCAATTCCATCAACAGCAGCAGAAGTTAACAGAAGGACCACTAAAAGCAAAAAATCCATAAGCTTTAAGTAATTTTGAGATCCTGAGTCAACAAAAACTGAAATTAACACAAGAAAGAGCACAAACCAATCCCTCTTTCAACAGTAAAAAATTTGTGAGCCATCAACTGCGCATTAAAAGGACAGGAGGAATGTTGACTAGACAGTGCATCCATACAAAAAAAATTGTTTTCTTCTGGACCTGGTAAAGGATACAAAACAAAAGTTTAGACCTACAAAAATATTCTTGGAGAACCACTCATAAACTGTAGATTTGGTCTGTGTAGCTTTAATAACTTCTGCAGAACTTAAAGTGGAAGTGGCTTCCTAGTTTTTGCTGGAACAGTGTGGAGTGTAATCCCATTCTCAAAACCAAATATCTGAACTATGAAAAAAAATTTGAACATGTAGCATCAAATATTAAATCCATGAAGCTTTTAGTTATGTTTCTGTCAATAACCTGGTAGTAGAATATCAATTTTCATTTCAAAACCAGACTTGGTGCTACAGTTCTACAGCTGAAAGTATTTTATTATAGTCTTTTTAATATAATATTTCAAAGAGGGTTGAGATGATCAAGACGGTGACTGCCCTGGATGCCCTAGAACATCAGTTACTGGTGACAGTGTGGAGGAAGTAAAAATAAGTCGTTCCTTCTCACCCTGTCCCATAAGTCTACCCTGACCCTGGATTCTGGGTGACTTTTCTAAACTGTACCCCTTTCCCTAAACCTCTTCAATCCTTTTCCTCCCCTCTCTTCTGTCCCCCTTCAACTCTTCTGCCAGATGAAGGAGCCACTGGCTCTGAAAGCTTGTAAAAGTTAAATCCTTTGTGTGTGTGTGTGTGTGTGTGTGTGTGTGTGTGTGTGTGTGTGTGTGTGTGTGTGAGAGAGAGAGAGAGAGAGAGCGCGCGAGCGCGCGCACACGCACACGCGCACACACACACACACACACACACACACACACACACACACACACACACACACACAATATATATGACTGTTTCATACTGTACAAAAAAATTTTCAACAAGGTTATTTGTGAAGCCAAGGAACTGTACAACATCCAATTTATTGCAACTTAAGAACTAAATATAGTCATGTGGGAAGTTATCAATGTAGTTTTATCTCTGACCCTAAAGAAATTATGAAGTATTCAATAACCACTTCATAAGCAGGGGCAACAAGCTTTCTTCTCAGACTGGTGCTCTAGTACGCTCTCTCTGTTCATACCAAAAGTTATTCCCAAAAAAACATTGCATCTTGATGTAGATACACCAGGTAAAATCTGCAGTATTATAATACAAAAACCCGACTTCACCCCCATTTGGTTTCGATGGCTCAGCCTTCTTCGAGAAATGTGGCATCATGTGTTATGCCTGCTGTTAGATACAATAATCTGCTTCTTGTCCTTGGGCCAAGTCCCTAAAATTTTCAAGGCACAAAGGTGGCCCCTGTCATTAAAAAAAAAGTTGGAGGACTGATGTTAATAACTACAGATCCATATTGACCCCTTCAAGCATAGCTAAGGTTCTTGAGAAATCAGTATATGACCATATTATCAAGTTCCTGTAGAGAAGCTGTTTATTGAGTCCTCATCAAAAAGATCAATAAATGCCATCATATTTTGATTTATAAATGAACTTTATGGTGCACTCAGTGACAGAAAGCATACAACAGACCTTTGATATCATCAAGAATGAATTACATATGGATAAACTGCTACAGTGTGAAATTATGGGAAATTGAATTAATTTACATATATTTAGACAGGATGCAAAAAGTTGTAATCACAAAGAAGTTGAAAGTATATAGTCAAACTGCAAGACATGGCGTTTCTCAAGGTTCCACGATTGGATCCTTTCTGTTTATTTTTTATCAATGATCTGCTCCAAAGAGTTCCAAAAGGTCTACCAGTAATGTTTGCTAATGACACCAATATACTGTATTCAAATTACTGTGTTCATGAGCTCTGTAACATGATTTGTGGTACAAACTCCAAGCTGGTAAACTGAATAAACGTGAACTGTTACTGAATAAGGACAAAACTGTTTATCTAATTCTTACCGATGACATATAATTTCATCAAGAATAGACGATAGATTTGAAAAGTCTCCCTATAAAGCAAACGCTAACCACTAAATCCGTTGGAGAGCGAATGGATGATGAAAAGTTTAATATGCAGAACAGTTTTTTTACTGTGCATTTAATCTCCTGAGTAAAGTCTGACACTAGAGCAGTAAAATGTGTATACTTGCCCCCAGTACACTTCATTTTTGTACTGCCTTACAAAGAGTGATATTTATTATACAGAAGAGAAGAATGATGATAAAGAGACTAATACTGCTGACCTACAACACCAAACATCTACTGCTGGTGCTCAATATCCTGTTAGTGTCATTTATTTACATTCATGACAATGTGTTTTATCCATGAACATTACCACAGTTTTACAATAATTCACCATCAGCAGACCTGTGATTCCAGGGGTGTATCTGTAATTAGTCAAGAGCTATGTAAAGAACATATGACTGTAAGACACATGGGAGTCGTTCTATACAACAAGCCACCTTAAAGCTTAAGTAAAAACATTAGTTCAGAAGAAGAAATTATGACTGCCAGTGTAAAATAACCAAGTTAAATATTTTCATATGTATCATAAATTTATAGCTAATTAATGAATTCTACAGACATTTCTGTTAGTTTTCTTATTACGAGTCTAAAATAACTAAGTCAAATGTTTTCTTAATGACTAAGTTTTTAGCTGATTTTTTTTTTTCATTCTACAGATGCAATTTTTGTTTTCCATCATTATTAACTAATTATTATTATTATTATTATTATTATTTTACAAATTGTAACTGTAGCCTGTCCCACAATCATTTTTTTTCTTATTAAAAATTAATTATTATATTTATACATATTATAGATGTGACTTGTCCAATATCCATATCAAACAACACACAAAAGAAGTTATGGGATCAATACAAATCGAAAATTTCCCATGCTAAACATTTTTAAATTCTTGGGCTAAAATTTTGTGATTTTTTAGATACATTAGTAGATGTCTGGGATTGACCACTTATGCAAAGTAGTACTTGCATAGGCAGCTAATAAGTCTTCATTGTGGCTCTTTTAATGGGTTGTTGTTGTTGTTGTTGTCTTCAGTCCAGAAACTGGTTTGATGCAGCTCTCCAAGCTTCATCATCTCCCAGTACCTGCTCAGTATATTCATCTCTTGGTCTCCCTCTACGATTTTTACCCTCCACACTGCCCTCCAATACTAAACTGGTGATACCTTGATGCCTCAGAACATGTCTTACAACCGATCTCTTCTTCTAGTCAAGTTGTGCCACAAATTCCTCTTCTCCCGAATTCTAGTAAACCTACTCCAGCATTTCCTCTATTTGATTTTGTATTTATAACCCTGTATTCACCTGACTAGGAGTCTTGTTCCTCCTGGCACCGAACTCCACTAATTCCTACTATATTTAACTTTGACCCATCCATTTCCCTTTTTAAATTTTCTAACCTACCTGCCCGATTAAGGGATCTGACATTCCATGCTCCGATCCGTAGAATGCCAGTTTTCTTTCTCCTGATAATGATGTCCTCTTGAGTAGTCCCCGCCCAGTTTCATTAATCATGCCCAGCACTCTAATATTGCAAATACATACTCCACATCATCTCAACCTCAAAGCAGTGGCCCAAAAAGGTCCATGACTACTAAATCCCTCAAACTTAAAGAAATAATAGAATACAATTGTGTACCTAAGTGTATTGTCTCTGGTATGTCATTTTGGCAAACCTCTCAAGCGAATGCATTATTCTAAGTTATCGTTAGTGTCGCTAATGTTACCAAATAATCATACAGTTTCTTCATCATCATCATCACCTCATCATCATCGTTTATTGCATTAAAAGCCTTTAGGGCCTAAAACAGAAAATAAAAATCTATGAAAGAACATGTTACAAAAAGGTCAGCGAGTTTCAGCAGAGGAGATATACACCTATACTGAAGATGGTAGTCCATTGTTGCTGGCCTCTGGCTTCATCCTCCACTGCTGTTAGCACACTTGTTTAAGGATTGTTAATACTCAATCCTTCCATTGCATCCTTGGTTATCTCCTTTGTTATTTTCCAGCAGGTTGAGAACAGAGGACTCAGTATGGGAGGGATTTACCAGCTTGAAGGGTGTCACCAAATACTTTAAAGAAAAAAATACTACAGTGCTCAACAATAACAGAAATAATGTTAGTATCTGTATTCGAGCACTGATTTTATTACTACAGCAGCTTTGTAATATTCCTGTGAAACCAGATTAAATTATAGGATTCTTTAACTCAATACTGGTGGCATGATTGATTAGTGCTGATGGTGCAGTGTGCTGGAACTGCCTCCACAATGTCATCAGCATGATGGTCACAAATGAGCTGTATGGAAATAAGGTGGCCCGCTTCTGAGTCATGTGATTTGATTTTGTTGACACCTAAACTGTTACTGTCATCACTGCTCTCACATACTGCAGGTGAGCTGACCACTGGAAGCTCTGCTCAAGATATGAGAGAGATAACTATCAATAATCACATGCATTATCTTCCAGTTGGTAACTCTGCCCTACACATCCACCAACTATCTCCTAATGAAGTAAAGTCACAAGCATTTGTTACTCCATACACTGGAAGGCCACATGCGAAAGTAGTGAAATGAAGTGTCAGATATGTTATGCCCCTCCATATATCTGCGTATCCTCTGTTCTCACAATCCTCCCAGCCTAACCCTTTTCTAGTTATTGTTCTCTCTCTCTCTCTCTCTCTCTCTCTCTCTCTCTCTCTCTGTCTGTCTGTCTGTCTGTCTGTCTGTGTGTGTGTGTGTGTGTGTGTGTGTGTGTGTGTGTGTGTGTTCGTTCCCCCCCCCCCTCCCTGCACTGTTACAGTCCTCAGTTTGAAACTTGCACATAGAGCCACCCGTCTCCCCTGTATCACATCTCCTATTACCTCCCAACCATTCTATGCTCTGCTCAGCTTATCCCATTACAGCTCACACATTCCCTTGACTCCTATCAGCCAGAATAACCACCCACAAACAGTGTACTTACAGGTGGGTATCTTTGGGTATCAGTGAGAGAGATTATATGCCAAGTCAGTCTTTCACTGAAGCCCACCTGTCATAGAAATTTGGATGAATATTCTCTGTCCAGAGGGTATTATTTCTTTGAAAAGGATTAATAGGACAAGATTGTGCATAACATCAATTGTGTATATTGCAACAATTGTGTGACTGATACTAACTCTATTTATGAATTAATAGAGAGAAACATTCCACATGGGAAAAATATATCTAAAAACAAAGATGATGTGACTTACCAAACGAAAGCGCTGGCATGTCGATAAACACACAAACAAACACAAACATACGCACAAAATTCAAGCTTTCGCAACAAACTGTTGCCTCATCAGGAAAGAGGGAAGGAGAGGGAAAGACGAAAGGAAGTGGGTTTTAAGGGAGAGGGTAAGGAGTCATTCCAATCCCGGGAGCGGAAAGACTTACCTTAGGGGGAAAAAAGGACGGGTATACACTCTCTCTCTCTCTCTCTCTCTCTCTCTCTCTCTCTCTCTCTCACACACACACACACACACACACACACACACACACACACACACACACACACACACATACAGACAGACACAAGCAGACATATGTCTGCTTGTGTCTGGGGATTGGAATGACTCCTTTACCCTCTCCCTTAAAACCCACTTCCTTTCGTCTTTCCCTCTCCTTCCCTCTTTCCTGATGAGGCAACAGTTTGTTGCGAAAGCTTGAATTTTGTGTGTATGTTTGTGTTTGTTTGTGTGTCTATCGACGTGCCAGCGCTTTCGTTTGGTAAGTCACATTAACCCTAATTATCTATGCACGTATGTATGAATGATATCAAAACTCAGGCAAGTCGGTTCTTTTCAAACTTATTTAGCACTTGATGTGGTAACATATTACCAGCTAGTGAGCCAAGTATATTTCTGTGAGGTGGTATATAGTTAAATGTGCAACTGAATGAATTTTTTTTGAGATTACTGAGCAAGAGTATTATCACCAGAGGGAATAGCTGCAGGCATAAAGGTAGCATTCAGCATTCTTCAGCATAATCTTGACAAGATTTTGTCAGGCTTGTGACTCACACTCAGTTAGTTTAAAGAGATACGAAATATAATACTAACGACTGTTCAGTTATAGCCATAGTATTTGAAGGATTGATGCTGACAGACAGATTGATGGTAAGTGATAGCTTATCTACTAGCATGATTTGTGCAACTCTGGTATATCTTTATAGTAGATTCTGAAGAGAGGATGCTTATTTTCTTACAAAAGCCTGAAAACTGAAATCTGTAAATATTTATATAGTTTCACTCAAAGTTTAGTTTTAGGAGACCATTTAGGATTTCAAAATGAATCCAATCCATATTTCACATTCAATTTTGTTTTTATGAACTTTTCCAGAAACAGGAGATCAAAAATACAACTGAGTATGGTCCATGAATGATAAATTGACAAGGGAAATCTTAATTTTAATCACATTATTTTCAGAGATGTAGAAACAGACATTTTAGTGCCATTTACCATGTTTATTTCATTTCATTTGAATACCTCCTGTATCATGTGCTTGTAAACTCAACTGTCAATTTAGCAACAGTTGCATGACAACTGGATTAGATAGAAGAAGGCAGAGGTTCCCCATCCAAGGCAGCAAAAATATTTTTTACTGTAAGAAGTGCCATGTTTGTCCGTGTCTTCAGTGTTGCACTGCCCAGGTGTGGTAGCAGTACTGGGAAAAGGAAAGTTAAATTTCATTTCCAATTTTCTAAAAAATCTAGAAACAGCCACACACAAAAATATAACTATTAGACAAATCATAAATTATCAAAAGACATTTTAATCACTATTGTAACTGTGAGATGAAATTTAACTTTTATTTGTTTGACCTAAAATTCAAAAAGTTGCCTTTATTTGCTATTTTCATAAAGTTAATGTTCTACACTGTGTTAAGAGTTCTTGCTTATGAAAGAAGCTGCAATAATTTTTCATGTTGGTGACTGTCAGTAAATGTTGCTAAATGCACTATGTGACTCAGTCTCTGAAAATTCTGTACATTTATCATGTGACAGCCCCTAGTACTACTTCTGATAGTCAAGTGGAAATTTTCCTGAAACTTGGTGAATAGTTGCTGTTGGGGTTTTAGATCAATGACACACCTCAAAATTATATAATCGGCTTCAAATGCCATTCATTTCATAGTGTGGTCTTAGTCCAACTGCTTGCTACTATCTGAAGTGTTTACAAAAACACCTGCAATCATTATGCGATTAACCAAAACTAATTATCCGAAATCAAATCAGGACAATAAGTTATTCTCTCTCTCTCTCTCTCTCTCTCTCTCTCTCTCTCTCTCTCTCACACACACACACACACACACACACACACACCTCTACAAAACCA
Source organism: Schistocerca serialis cubense (assembly GCF_023864345.2). Classification (NCBI taxonomy): domain Eukaryota; kingdom Metazoa; phylum Arthropoda; class Insecta; order Orthoptera; family Acrididae; genus Schistocerca; species Schistocerca serialis. Next base: position 587,202,369 of record NC_064639.1, read on the forward strand.
CCTCCACTGCTTGTATAACAATGTTTACACCTCTAAGTAGCACTGCATACTTCGTCTCATTAGTCATGACACTGAGCATCTCCACAACCTTGAATAGTAGGTATTGTCTCATTTTTATAATCAGTATGTCACTGGCTTGTGTATCTGGGCTGGAATTCTTCTGCAGTAATTGACATGGATATCTGACAGCTGATTGTTACACTACACTTTAGAGTTGGGCTAACCCTATCAATTGCTTTTTGATGAGCATGATATTCAAAATTAGTGCTTTCACGATGTTTCCACTTCACACTAGCATTGAAAATAGTTACAGACTAACTACCCTTGAAGGGATCTAGAATCATAAACAATTTGAACTGACTCACTCTGGCACAATACACAACCCTGATTCTAACACATAGTGACTGCACTCATATATGTACAGCTAAATGTCACACTGAATGAGTTCTGTGGGGTGTGAAGAGACTTTTGGGTAAAAAGTTTAGCTTCTTACGAAATAAACATCCTGTTTTCCATTTCTTAAAAAGGGTGTTCTCAGATACAATTGCCACCAGAACATTTTCAAATACTGGATACATCAGTGTCACAAAGTATGCTGTTTTGGGTACATCTGTTCAGTTATGTGATTTCTGACTCTTTTTTTTATTTTTTTTGTAGAAATTTACATGAATCAGATAAAATAATCAGTTAAAAAGTGTCTGAATTATGTGCAAGTCAGCCAAAGAACCTTCTGTCCTAAACTGTTTAATAAAGGTGGCATACTTTCCAATATATTTATTCCATCCTAAGCTTCATGGTTGAATACCCTGCACACTACAAAACTGCTGACATTTACTATAAAGAAGTGATCACAAAAATTTAACTCACTGCCACATAGCATTACAAGTTTACTTGCTAACAATACATTATGTAAGAATAAATAGGTTTATTTACTTTGTAATACCAAGGAACAACTAGGCAATAACTAAGGATCCACTACATATCCTTGGGTAACACGTGAGGTATTGAATTTAACTGATGAAAGAAAAAATGTATACAAATACAGCAAGTGAAACAAGAAAAAGATAATACACAGAGCAAAATGTCACGCAAAAGAAAATTGCACAAGTCTTTGAAGAAAACAGAAGCAGCTGTATGAATACCAAGAGCTCATGTGAGAAGCCAGTGCTAAGCAAAGAAGGGTAGACTGGAATGTTGAAGGAATATACAGAACGGCTATACAAAGGAGAGAAACTTGGAGACATTGTTAAGGAAGAGGAATTAGATTACTATGAGATGGGATATGTGATAATACCAGTGCACTGAAAGAATTCAGTAAAAACAAGACATCTGGAGCAGATGACATTCCCTCAGAATTGTTAAAATTGTTTAGAGACCTGCTATGGTAAAACTATTCCAACTGGTATGCAAAGTACATGAGACTGATGAAATACTCTCAGATTTCAAGAAGATTACAATGATTCCAGTTGCAAAGAAGTTGAGTGCTGACAGGTGTGGATATTACTGAACCATCAGCTCAATAAGTCATGCTTGCAAATCGTGATAAGACGCCCTAGACCGCGTGGCTACAAATTGCACTGTGGTTTCTTTCACATGTAGCACTACCTTGGATTGAATAGGAAAGTTCTGTGGCTGGAGGTGGTAAATGGATCTTGCACCTGTGCCAGGAGCAGCAGAAATAATCCATGGGGTGCAGGATTAGGAGCAGCAGTAGCGTGTTGGTGTAGGTGATTAAAGCGTAAATTGTTGCCAAGAGGAAAGAGGATAATTTTGACAAAATTTCATCCCTCGGTATTGAAAAAGTTTCAGAAGTAACAGCCTGGGTTATGGAATCAGTTTATGCTAACCACTTCCATGACATCTGATAAGCCACCTATGCCTCCTGGCCAGTCCTTGCAAATGGAGTTAGAAAACCCAGGGTACCCAGTCTGTTAGCATCACCAGTATTCTATAACCATCATCTCCAAGAATGCTTTAGTCATAATGGTGTGCTGGGGCAGATTATACACATGACAATATGATCAGGAGAGATTGCTAGTCTCCACATAAAGGAGGCAACGAGTGACAGACAGGCACATAAAGTTACTTGTGATGACCACTTACACTATGTGATCAAAAGTATCCAGACAGCCCAACAAACATACATTTTTCGTATTAGGTGCAATGTGCTTTCACCTACTGCCAGGTACACCATATCAGTGACCTCAGTAGTCATTAGACATCATGAGAGAGCAGAATGGGGCACTCCGTGGAACTCATGGACTTCAAACATGGTCAGGTGATTGGGTGTCACTTGTGTCACATGTCTGTAAATGACATTTTTACACTCCTAAACATCCCTGGGTCCACTGTTTCTGATGTGATGGCGAAGTGGAAACGTGAAGGGACACATGCAGCACAAAGGCATACAGGCTAACCTCACCTGTTGACTGACAGAGACCACCGACAGTTGAAAAGGGACGTAACATGTAATAGGCAGACATCTATCCAGACCATCACACAGGAATTCCAGACTGCATCAGGATCTACTGAAGGTACTATGACAATTAGGCAGGAGGTAAGAACACTTGGATCTCATGGTCGAGCGGTTGCTCATAAGCCACACAATACGCCGATAACTGCCAAAATATGCCTCGCTTGGTGTAAGAAGTGTAAACATTGGACAATGAAACAGTGGAAACCCGTTGTGTGGAGTGACGAATCACGGTACAAATGTGGCAATCCAATGGCAGGGTGTGAGTATGGCAAATGCCCTGTGAACGTCATCTGTCAGCACGTGTAGTGCCAACAGTAAAATTCGGATTGGTAGTGTTACGGTGTGGTCATGCTTTTCATGGAGGGGGCTTGCACCCCTTGTTGTTTTGCATTGCACTATCACAACACAGGCCTACAATGATGTTTTGAGCACCTTCTTGCTTCCCACTGTTGTAGAGCAGTTCGGAAATGGCAATGGCATCTTTCAACACAATCGAGCACCAGTTCATAATGGCAGAGTGGTTACTTGACGATAATATCCCTGTAATGGACTGGCCTGCACAGAGTCCTGACCTGAATCCTACAGAACACCTTTGGGATGTTTTGGAACACTGAATTCATGCCAGGCCTCACTGACCAACATCGATACCTCTCCTCAGTGCAGCACTCCATGAATCATGGGCTGCCATTCCCCAAGAAACCTTCCAGCACCCGATTGAACATATGCCTGTGAGAGTGGAAGCTGTCATCAAGGCTAAGGGTGGGCCAACACCATATTGAATTCCAGCATTACCGGTGGAGGGCGCCACAAACCTTTAAGTCATTTTCAGCCAGGTGTCCGGATACTTTTGATCACATAGCGTATCTTTTAATTTCTCTTTAAGTATTTCCATGTCTCTAATTGACACAAAACTCTTTCTGTAGTTCAGGGTACATGTGCATCACTGTATTCAGCCTTTAAATAACATTTAAATACAGGGAAATTTCTAATTGTTAGTCCTTCTAAATAACACATTAGATGATGAGGATCGAACTGTAATTACAGAACTCCATCACCAATTCATCCTTAGTAGTGATTTCAATGTACGAATAGTATTCTGGGGTTCTGCCACTGGCTGCCCCAGGGCCAAAAGGTTAAGAGTCAAATGTTGTAGGGAGCTACATGTCTTGTGAACATGAGGAAGAGTATTTAATGGTACTTTAAAGACTGGTAAGAGGTCTTTCTTTACCAGGGATCTGTTGATATGCCCTCCAGGTGTTGTGGGTATCCTTGTTGGTGGCAATTTGTTTTGTGCAATACGAATTCAACTAGCAGATTAAGCCATTAAATTGGATGCTCACCCACACAGCCAAATAACTGCATTTGAACACTGTGGAAAGTGTCCTGAAACTGCTGCAGCATCCATTCCACAGTCTTCAGGTCGAACACAAAGGCAAACCCTTACTTGGGCAAATGAGGATTGTCCCTACGCAATCAGTATGAGACATATGTATCTGCAAAGTTTCAAATGTGGATTAATTGTAGAAAACCACACAGCCTTTTGAGTTATGAGGAAAAATGCATGCCACACTATTAAAGAGAGTGGTTTTAAGTGCCAGAGAATAAACTGTAGCTGGTTATATCAATTATTTAACCATGCCACATCTTTTCACTAAAAATGCTAGATAAAGCCCTCATCAATTGATCATGAATAGGAGATAATTCAATGAAGAAAAGGCTTCTTTCTTACTGCTCCACTGAGAGGACCTTCTAGTGTGCAGTGTATATGATACACCGATTTCAATAGGTAATGTGTAAGTGCTTAACCAGTTGTATTTCCATGACTACGTATTTGAGCTTTCTGTTTGCCATCCCAACAATTACAAATAAACAGTTTTTACATAAAGAGTGACATAGTGAATGGAAAGAAAGTGGGGGAAAGTAAGTATGACTGCAGCTGACACTATCTTTACTTTTTGTGCATTTTACACATTTAACCACATTTGTCTTTATAGCAACTGTAAAATCTGTGAAAAAACAGATGCATTATAACCAGTAAATAGACTTTTAAGATAAGACGTACCTTATGTCTACTCTGAATTTCACAACACCTTCAACTTCTGTGTTGTTGTAGTTGTGATCTTCAGTCCTGAGACTGGTTTGATGCAGCTCTCCATGCTACTCTATCCTGTGCAAGCTTCTTCATCTGCCAGTACCTACTGCAACCTACATACTTCTGAATCTGCTTAGTGTATTCATCTCTTGGTCTCCCTCTACGATTTTTACCCTCCACGCTGCCCTCCAATACTAAATTGGTGATTCCTTGATGCCTCAGAACATGTCCTACCAACTGATCCCTTCTTCTGGTCAAGTTGTGCCACAAACTTCTCTTCTCCCCAATCCTATTCAATACTTCCTCATTAGTTATGTGATCTACCCATCTAATCTTTAGCATTCTTCTGTAGCACCACATTTCGAAAGCTTCTATTGTCTTCTTGTCCAAACTATTTATCGTCCATGTTTCACTTCCATACATGGCTACACTCCATACAAATACTTTCAGAAATGACTTCCTGACACTTAAATCTATACTCGATGTTAACAAATTTCTCTTCTTCAGAAACGCTTTCCTTGCCATTGCCAGTCTACATTTTATATCCTCTCTACTTCGACCTTCATCAGTTATTTTACTCCCCAAATAGCAAAACTCCTTTACTACTTTAAGTGTCTCATTTCCTAATCTAATTCCCTCAGCATCACCCGACTTAATTCGACTACATTCCATTATCCTCGTTTTACTTTTGTTGATGTTCATCTTATATCCTCCTTTCAAGACACTGTCCATTCCATTCAACTGCTCTTCCAAGTCCTTTGCTGTCTCTGACAGAATTACAATGTCATCGGCGAACCTCAAAATTTTTATTTCTTCTCCATGGATTTTAATACCTACTCCAAATTTTTCTTTCGTTTCCTTTACTGCTTGCTCAATATACAGATTGAACAACATCGGGGAGAGGCTACAACCCTGTCTTACTCCCTTCCCAACCACTGCTACCCTTTCATGTCCCTCGACTCTTATAACTGCCATCTGGTTTCTGTACAAATTGTAAATAGCCTTTCGCTCCCTGTATTTTACCCCTGCCGCCTTTAGAATTTGAAAGAGAGTATTCCAGTCAACATTGTCAAAAGCTTTCTCTAAGTCTACAAATGCTAGAAACATAGGCTTGCCTTTCCTTAATCTTTCTTCTAAGATAAGTCGTAAGGTCAGTATTGCCTCACGTGTTCCATTGTTTCTACGGAATCCAAACTGATCTTCCCCGAGGTCGGCTTCTACTAGTTTTTCCATTCGTCTGTAAAGAATTCGTGTTAGTGTTTTGCAGCTGTGACTTATTAAACTAATAGTTCGGTAATTTTCACATCTGTCAACACCTGCTTTCTTTGGGATTGGAATTATTATATTCTTCTTGAAGTCTGACGGTATTTCGCCTGTTTCATACATCTTGCTCACCAGATGGTAGAGTTTTGTCAGGACTGGCTCTCCCAGGGCCGTTAGTAGTTCCAATGGAATGTTGTCTACTCCGGGGGCCTTGTTTCGACTCAGGTCTTTCAGTGCTCTGTCAAACTCTTCACGCAGTATCATATCTCCCATTTCATCTTCATCTACATCCTCTTCCATTCCCATAATATTGTCCTCAAGTACATCGCCCTTGTATAGACCCTCTATATACTCCTTCCACCTTTCTGCTTTCCCTTCTTTGCTTAGAACTGGGTTTCCATCTGAGCTCTTGATATACATGCAAGTGGTTCTCCTTTCTCCAAAGGTCTCTTTAATTTTCCTGTAGGCAGTATCTATCTTACCCCTAGTGAGATAAGCCTCTACATCCTTACATTTGTCCTCTAGCCATCCCTGCTTAGCCATTTTGCACTTTCTGTCGATCTCATTTTTGAGACGTTTGTATTCCTTTTTGCCTGCTTCATTTACTGAATTTTTATATTTTCTCCTTTCATCAATTAAATTCAATATTTCTTCTGTTACCCAAGGATTTCTAGTAGCCCTCGTCTTTTTACCTACTTGATCCTCTGCTACCTTCACTATTTTGTCCCTCAAAGCTACCCCATTCTTCTTCTACCGTATTTCTTTCCCCTATTCTTGTCAATCGTTCCCTAATGCTCTCCCTGAAGCTGTCTACAATCTCTGGTTCTTTCAGTTTATCCGGGTCCCATCTCCTTAAATTCCCACCTTTTTGCAGTTTCTTCAGTTTTAATCTACAGGTCATAACCAATAGATTGTGGTCAAGAGTCCACATCTGCCCCTGTAAATGTCTTACAATTTAAAACCTGGTTCCTAAATCTCTGTCTTACCATTATATAATCTATCTGATACCTTTTAGTATCTCCAGGGTTCTTCCATGTATACAACCTTCTTTCATGATTCTTAAACCAAGTGTTAGCTATGATTATGTTGTGCTCTGTGCAAAATTATACCAGGCGGCTTCCTCTTTCATTTCTTAGCCCCAATCCATATTCACCTACTACGTTTCCTTCTCTCCCTTTTCCTACACTCTAATTCCAGTCACCCATGACTATTAAATTTTCGTCTCCCTTCACTATCTGAATAATTTCTTTTATTTCATCATACATTTCTTCAATTTCTTCGTCATCTGCAGTGCTAGTTGGCATATAAACTTGTACTACTGTAGTAGGGTGGGCTTCGTATCTATCTTGGCCACAATAATGCGTTCAATATGCTGTTTGTAGTAGTTTACCCGCTTACCTATTTTGCTATTCATTATTAAACCTACTCCTGCTTTACCCCTATTTGATTTTGTGTTTATAACCCTGTAGTCACCTGACCAGAAGTCTTGTTCCCCCTGCCACCGAACTTCACTAATTCCCACTACATCTAACTTTAACCTATCCATTTCCCTTTTTAAATTTTCTAACCTACCTGCCCGATTAAGGGATCTGACATTCCACGCTCCGATCCGTAGAATGCCAGTTTTCTTTCTCCTGATAACGACATCCTCTTGAGTAGTCCCCGCCCGGAGATCCGAATGGGGGACTATTTTACCTCCGGAATATTTTACCCAAGAGGACGCCATCATCATTTAATCATACAGTAAAGCTGCATGCCCTCGGGAAAAATTATGGCTGTAGTTTCCCCTTGCTTTCAGCCGTTCGCAGTACCAGCACAGCAAGGCCGTTTTGGTTATTGTTACAAGGCCAGATCAGTCAATCATCCAGACTGTTGCCCTTGCAACTACTGAAAAGGCTGCTGCCCCTCTTCAGGAACCGCACGTTTGTCTGGCCTCTCAACAGATACCCCTCCGTTGTGGTTGCATCTACGGTACGGCTATCTGTATCGCTGAGGCACGCAAGCCTCCCCACCAACGGCAAGGTCCATGGTTCATGAGGGGTTTCAACTTCTATAAGGGTGTAATGTTGTGCCATGTTATAGTCAACATTGATATGAAAGAGCAATGAGGAGAATGTCAGTTGCCTGATTTTGGTGCATAACTATTCACCATTTCTTCATGTACAAATTTCTATCATGGTATCGCCCACGTTCATCTTTTTTCTTCACTCTAGGCACCATTTTTTGGCCTTCCATTTAACCTTCTACCTGGTACTTGGCACTTCCCCTTTACAATATTCTTCTTGCCCCCCCCCCCCCCCCCAAATCTCTTTGGAGTAATGAGCATTTTGATGCCAAATTTGTTCCTATTTACTTCATTTTTAATCTTGCCTTTTGTAGTATTACTTTTCTGATGAATTTATATCTTCACAATATCTAGAAGTCAATCTGTACCTTCCTACGAAATGAGTAGCAACTGTCATGCATCACTGAGTCTACATTAACCTCTTTTGCAAGACTGTCCTCTCACCTGTAATTGTATAGGGTTGCCACAAGTTTCCCCAAGTGAAATTCCCTGATTTTTCCCCAAGTTCCACACAAGTTTTAGCATTTTTCCCTGGCAAATTTTGAGATCTCAAGGGTAAGTTAAGATGTAAGTTGACAACCCATCTTTGCAGCCATGGTACAAGAAACAATAGTGCAAACAAGGAAATATCTTTAAAAACATACCTTGCAAGCAGGTGGCACTTCCTGATGTGAGCAAAAATATTAAGTTCTAACATCAACATCTTTTGTAATGAAACTTCCTGGCAGATTAAAACTGTGTGCCCGACCGAGACTCGAACTCGGGACCTTTGCCTTTCGCGGGCATGTGCTCTATCATCTGAGCTACCGAAGCACGACTCACGCCCGGTACTCACAGCTTTACTCCTGCCCGTATCTCGTCTCCTACCTTCCAAACTTTACAGAAGCTCTCCTGCGAACCTTGCAGAACTAGCACTCCTGAAAGAAAGGATACTGCGGAGACATGGCTTAGCCACAGCCTTGGTCGGGCACACAGTTTTAATCTCCCAGGAAGTTTCATATCAGCGCACTCTCTGCTGCAGAGTGAAAATCTCATTCTGGAAACATCCCCCAGGCTGTGGCTAAGCCATGTCTCCGCAGTATCCTTTCTTTCAGGAGTGCTAGTTCTGCAAGGTTCGCAGGAGAGCTTCTGTAAAGTTTGGAAGGTAGGAGACGAGATACTGGCAGAAGTAAAGCTGTGAGTACCGGGCGTGAGTCGTGCTTCGGTAGCTCAGATGGTAGAGCACTTGCCCGCGAAAGGCAAAGGTCCCGAGTTCGAGTCTCGGTCGGGCACACAGTTTTAATCTGCCAGGAAGTTTCATATCAGTGCACACTCCACTGCAGAGTGAAAATATCATTCTGGATCTTTTGCAATGGACTATTATTATATGGAAACAGCAAACCAAATGGTATGTGTCTTTCAGTAAGACCACTGATGTTATTTTGTTTCAATAAAACACAACACATTTGGTGACAAAAATACGCATTTCCTTGGAGCTGCAAGACAGTTAAAATACCTTCAATGATTTCAGAAAAAAGTAGGCCTCTTGAAAGGTGTATAAGGCAGGGAACAATTGTGTAAACCAACACTGTGGGTGACCACCAATAAAATATTGGTTTTATTATGTTCATTACTGTCGGTCATTACCCAGTGTGTTGCATCTATTATTTTACAGGTATTGTACGATTTTCATTTCGAGAAATATAAGAGTACATAGCATACAAACCGCCAGTGACTCACAATTTTCTTCTTCTTATTATCCATACAGTCTAACATATAAACTACTTTTGAAGTGCCAGAATGTACTAGAATCAATAAAATGTCTATAAAACCGCACACTGTACAAAGTGTGAGACATTTGCAATTCCTGAAATCCATCGGTCATGGCCTCTGGCCTGCTGAGGAGCACCACAGTCCTGGGTCCATGGACAAACCATGAAAATCTACTGCATTACGCCACACACAAACAGACCCAGCCTGCAGGAAGAGCAATGAGACTAGATCCAATGGGCAGGGCCTGGACATTAGTGGGAACCAAATGGCTTCAGATCAGCAAGCGCGATCCGTTACAGATACCCACAGAAATGGCCAGTGGTTTTGGCCTGTTGCGGAAATCCACTCATGTGGCCACAGACAGCATGTTGATGGAATGAGACCACAGTGATCAATCCATGCAACAGATAACTTGTTCAAATACTCTGAGACTCAATAATAATGAGAATAGGCAGCAACTGACTATAACGATGATTGCTGAGCCACAGACAGACACTTTGAAAAGACTATCTCACTCTCATAACTAAATTTTCAGCCATAGCTTTCGTCAGAAAATGAGAGCGCGCACACACACACACAATCACTCAGACATAGCTCATGCACACGACTGCCGCCTACAGTCTCCTAGAATCAGATCCAAACAAATCACTCCTCACACCTCCCTGCCTCACACTGGCAGCTGCTAGGCTAGTGGCAAGAAATGGTGATGGCACGACTGCAAGCTGAGGGAAGTGACTGAAAGGGGAGAAGCAGTAAGAATGAGGGAGTACGGAAGCAATGCATGTACTCAGCTGCACCCAGCCAGCAAAGATGCCTGATACCTCAGTAAACAAACCATTTCATCTACTGAGACAAAAATGAAATTTTTTCAGTGTTCCCCCCCCCGCCCCCCCCCCCCCCCCCCCTATTTCCGTGATTTCCCCAACGTGTTTGAAATTCCCTGATTTCCAGAACGTGTGGCAATCCTGCTGTTATTCATAGATGCTATGGGCATGTGCTTTGTTCAGTAAACTATTAGCACCAACCCCAACTAGTAAATGGCCTTCTTTGCAATGAAGTAATTATTGCTTTCTTTTCTTCCTCACTTGTCTCTCCATTAAATGTCTTGAAATATATTTGTATGAATTGTCATTGCTTGACAAACAGCACACCAGTGTCCCTCAGCAATTGATATCAATAAAAGTGGAGCCCAATTGAAAGCAACCTGACCGATTACATCACAAATGTATTTAATGAGAATATTGTGAATATCCTGAGCCAAAATTATTTTGCCTCACTGTTAAAAAATCATATATAGGAATTCTTTCATGGCACTGTAGGTTTAGAAACACTTTATTTGTGAAGTATGACAAGAAAATCTTGGTTGTACAATGGGAATTATGTTGTATTTTTTCATCCAAACATAAATACACTGTTTAACAATAATTATGTTTTATTTTAATATGCTAAAATAGCTGTGCTGCTTACCACAGTTGGGGATAGACAAAAGGCGGTGGTCACTAGGCAGTGGTTCTGGAGTCATAACATCGAGCCCCGCACCCCATATCTTGCGACTTTCAAGGGCTTCAATCAAAGCTTCTTGGTCAATGACGCCTAAAATAACGTTAAAAATTTGTTGTTATTCAAAAATGAATGGGTTGGACTAAACTGATAACCAAGAACAGGGACACCAACAACAGAATAGTGCAAAATAAAAATAAAACTGCAATACTAAAATAAAGGAACTGGCTCAGATAACATGATAGAATTGTATGGAAATATATGTGTGCTTTTTTGGCTGGTACTTGTCTTGTGGAACATAGATTTCATTGCTTTACATTCTGGCATAATCAGTGGTAGTTCTAAACTTCCAGAATCACTACAAGTACTGCAAAGTGCTCCCTTTTGACAAAGCACATAGCATTAATTCTTCAGAAACTTTGATAAAAGTGGTAGAGTAATATCAAGGCAGCAATTAGGTTATTTATAATACAGGCATCACTGGTGGTACAGATGGAAGAAAATCATTGTTACTGGAAGTATATGAGATGAGCACTGTAAAATTTTATATTAATACTGAAACATACTAAAAATAATCAAATTAAACATACCTCCACGACTAACATTCACTAGAATTGCATTTGATTTCATTTTTCCTAATGCCTCTTTATCTATAAGATTTACAGTTTCACTGTTCAGAGAACAAGCCAAAAAGACAAAATCACTCTGTTTAAGTAGTTCATCAAGAGATACAAACTCTGCATTTAATGCTTCCCCTGTAAAGAAATGAAAAATGTTAGTGTCAAGTAACAAAGTATTTACAGTATGCTAAATTTTAAAATGAGTATAAGATTGCAGTCATGCTTCAGTGTCACTGTACAAAGAGCTGTTTCTAAACTACTTGTAAAATAATACTATGAGTTTCATATCCTTATACTTAGCTAAAGATTTCTGCATAGGCAGTACTGTTCATTCCACAGTCAGTATCTCTGAAATTAATAGTATGGATGAGATCCTTTTGGCTACTGTTTCAGCATGTAATTCCAAGATTGGTTTTCCCAACACCAAGCATAATGACGCTGATGCAACAAATGTGGAATTTATTTCCTCTAATGAAGGGGTGTTGCCAGTTTTTCAAGCAAATTCATTTAGTAGTCTACTTCATCCCAAAAACTGTTAATGGGGTTCAGGACAGTAAAGCAAATACACTTGACTTTCTACACTGTACAGTGGAGTGCATCTTCATTTGTGGATAAGAGCATTATCAACCTGATACAGAAAACCAGAAGCATTTGACTCTCTCTCTCTCTCTCTCTCTCTCTCTCTCTCTCTCTCTCTCTCTCTCACACACACACACACACACACACACACACACACACACACACACACACACACACCTGTACACTTACATTTTGACAGCTGGACGTACAGTCATACAGAGAGAGAGAGAGAGAGAGAGAGAGAGAGAGAGAGAGAGAGTGTGTGTGTGTGTGTGTGTGTGTGTGTGTGTGTGTGTGTGGTTGTGTGTGTGTGTATGTATGTATGGGGGCGCGCTTGTACTCTAGCTTGTGAAAGAAAGTATTACTGTATTTTGTGTGTACGCCTGTCTACAACTCAAGCCTTCAGCTATTTGGTAACTGGGTTGTCTTTACTCCTAAACTATTTACATTCTGCCAGAACAGTCCTTGCTATATTGACACAAAAAAGGATTGACTCCAGATTTATCACTTGTAAGGGGGATGGTATTGTCCAAAATGTAACCACAAATGGTATTCCTATGCAGTGAATAATTTTGGAGGTGTTGTGCTTTCACTGTTTGTGTGTCAGCAGAATGCAAAGACAATACAATAATATAAGCACTCTGAAGTATGTGAACACTTCGGGGCCTTCATTTCAGCTTTACTGTGATCATTGCCTTATGCAAATTGTTTTCCCAGTGTGTTGATTTTCCCAGGACTTGTGTGGTTGTTTGTGGGAGGGGGAGAGGGGGGCAGGAATACAATTGCATAATTCCAACATTTCAATCCTGGATTTGCTATTCGTACTCAAGCTTAAAATGTTTACAATAGCAATACTCGATTAAAAAGTGTTGAATCTGTCTCAACACACTACTGAATTTATAAAAGTTAAGTCTCATTTAATTTATTTGTCTTTCAAACAGTTAATGAACATGAAGTTGTGGATAATGAATGTTGTCTTCTGTGGCTTACTCCTATTTTGCCATGAAACCATCCATCTGCAATTTGTTGCTTTTCACTGGTACGATCATTTTTCGCATTGATTAACTACACCCACAACAACCTCACTGGCAGCAGAGGGTAAATGCTGGCAATAAGTGGCTGTACTGTGTTCTTATCGGCACATATGAATATCAATGGCAGTTAACCAGCTTTTAACATCTGGTAGAATTTTGTGCGCAATGACCTGTTTGCATTTCACTGCTACTGATGTCTGCCCTTTTAAACTTTTTACTGAGGCTCACTGATCATGGTTGACACCTGGCTGAGAAAACAAGAATTTAATTTTGACTGATAATTGGCCTCTCTCTCTCTCTCTCTCTCTCTCTCTCTCCACCTCCTCCCTCTCCATCTTCCTCTTTCTTTTTTGTTGCTTGCCAGTTTTGATTGTGCTCATCACCCTACATGTTTAAAATTTACACGAATTATATATTTGGAACACAGGCAACTGTTTTAAAAATGTGTTGTTGTTTTTGGGACACTTATCTGATTAACATGTAAACTGACTTGGCTGTAGGACCATAGGGAGAGAGGGGGGGGGGGGGGGTGCCGAAATGATTCTCCACCAAGGACATAGGCACAACAGGGGACACAGAAACTAACTGAAAAAAATAATAAAGAAAAACTTCTTAAGAATTAACTGGGACAGGTACATGGGTTCTCCTACCTCTCGTTTCTTTGTCCTGCCTATGAGAAGAAGCCTTTCTCTCTGCCTGTGACTGTACATGTCTGTTGTCATTGCCATTTCTACAGTGTCATTTCTACATTGAGATTTTTGTCAAGTAGCAAATATAGAAATAACTACTGTTGAACAGACAGCTATCACTAACATGGTTTATGTAGAAACAATACATTTGGCTCTGGCAACTGTAGCTTATACAATTCGCTCAAGTCCAAAAATGAAGCACTTGTGGCTACTTTTCTGTGGTAGTGCTACAGGTCGATGAGTCAGTACTGAAGCGAGACTGTCTGAACTGGAGTGCATCTAAGTATTTGATAGAATAATCAGTTGGAGTATCAACAATGTAAGGAAAAGATAGATTGCTACTTACCGTAAAGAAGACATGTTAAGTTGCAGACAGACAGACAGACAGACACACACACACACACACACACACACACACACACACACACACAAGACTGGCATTTCTGACAGGCAGTTCGGACCAGCTGGAGATGGCGGTCATGTGTGCATGAAGATGAAGTGTGCTTATATATATAATAGAAAGAAACATTCCACATGGAAAAAATATATTAAAAAACAAAGATGCTGTGACTTACCAAACGAGAAAGTGCTGGTATATAGACACAATAGAAAACACACACACAAATGGCTCTGAGCACTATGGGACTTAACGGCTATGGTCATCAGTCCCCTAGAACTTAGAACTACTTAAACCTAAGTAACCTAAGGACAGCACACAACACCCAGTCATCACGAGGCAGAGAAAATCTCTGACCCCGCCGCAAACACTCACACAAATTTCAAGCTTTCTCAACCTAAGGTTGCTTCATCAGGAAAGAGGGAAGGAGAGGGAAAGACGAAAGGATGTGGGTTTTAAGGGAGAGGGTAAGGAGTCATTCCAATCCCGGGAGCGGAAAGACTTACCTTGGGGGGAAACACAATCTTCCTATCTTAAGTCCTTAGCTGTTGTACACTATGCAGGTTACAGGGATTATAGAATAAAACTGGCTACCAGACTCTAAAGGTTCTCGCAGTTCATTATGCACATA
The DNA here is from genome assembly GCF_023864345.2 of Schistocerca serialis cubense. Lineage (NCBI taxonomy): Eukaryota > Metazoa > Arthropoda > Insecta > Orthoptera > Acrididae > Schistocerca > Schistocerca serialis. The sequence continues at coordinate 587,217,467 of NC_064639.1, forward strand.
ACATCTTGTCCGTCTCAGTGTCTTGTCTGTGATTACCGAATGAGAGACTGACACGCCTCAAGGGTGTATTTTAATTGGTGCAGCATTCACAGTAATTATTATACAGTATTAAGCCTAATTCAAAATTAGCTGCTTGTTGATGACTTTGCCATATTTTACTTCTCCTACAATCTTACTAGCATAACTCATCAGCTTCAGCTGAATATTAATCTTTTAATGTTGAGGCAGCCATGTTACATTGCAATCAAGCCAAGAAACTTGCAGATGGCCTGTAATGGCTGTAATGGTGTACAATTTCATAACCAACATGTATCAGAGATTACACATTTCAAAAGTAAATCATCATGCATCCTATAATTTCTGGTTACAGATTCAAGTCACAACACGTAAGTCTTAGAAAAGGAATAACCAAAGAAAAAAAGACAGCCAATGATGCTGCAATAGTAAGTAATTATGATGACACTGTTCCATTGCCTAACTCCGTCAAATCTACAAGCATCATTTTCTTTAGCTGTTTACACATAAATTTCCAGGTACTGTTATACATCTACGCAGCCAACCTTTCTGTGAACCACTTCATCTATTATTATTGATCTTTTGTTAAAAAAAGGAAGAAAAACAAAACCAGATGTTATCAGAAGTGTCTAATTCTTCTAGGAATCAACTGAATTCCAGCATCACATTTTCCTGACCGAAGTGATGAAGAAAAGCTTGCATTTCGTTACATTTTAAAACAGTACATGCTGAGATAGTCTCCCCACCCTGTTATAGCATTAGCCCCAAACCTCATAATTTAACTATCTTGACTAGATCTGCAACCAATTTCAACAGTTTTGTTAGTTAATGAATATATATATATATAATAGAGGGAAACATTCCACGTAGGAAATATATATCTAAAAACAAAGATGATGTGACTTACCAAATGAAAGTGCTGGCAGGTCGACAGACACACAAACAAACACAAACATACACACAAAATTCAAGCTTTCGCAACAAACTGTTGCCTCATCAGGAAAGAGGGAAGGAGAGGGAAAGACGAAAGGAAGTGGGTTTTAAGGGAGAGGGTAAGGAGTCATTCCAATCCCGGGAGCGGAAAGACTTACCTTAGGGGGAAAAAAGGACGGGTATACACTCGCACACACACACATATCCATCCACACATATACAGACACAAGCAGACATATTTAAAGACAAAGAGTTTGGGCAGAGATGTCAGTCGAGGCAGAAGTGCAGAGGCAAAGATGTTGTTGAATGACAGGTGAGGTATGAGTGGCGGCAACTTGAAATTAGCGGAGATTGAGGCCTGGTGGATAACGGGAAGAGAGGATATATTGAAGAGCAAGTTCCCATCTCCGGAGTTCGGATAGGTTGGTGTTAGTGGGAAGTATCCAGATAACCCGGACGGTGTAACACTGTGCCAAGATGTGCTGGCCGTGCACCAAGGCATGTTTAGCCACAGGGTGATCCTCGTTACCAACAAACACTGCAATAAAAGTCCTCAATCTTTCCTCTCCCACATCCACACCGGCTATTCAGAGCATCCTCCTACAGGCCAACCGCAAATTAGAGCAGCATGCCACCCTTCACCTCAAAAAACTATCCAATCTCCTGGTTTCCCACCTCCGGAAAGGCAACTCACTCACCCTTCACAACCTTTCCAGCAAACCTCAACCACCTCTCATTGCACACAAACCCAGTCTCTCCCATCTACTCAGTCTCCCACTTCCAGCTCCACTCCCTCCAAAAACCTCAAAATTCCAAGCAACACAATCTGGCACCACAACACCCTAATTCAGTAGTTAACCTTTCCTCCAAACCTCTCTCCCAATCTGAAACCTCTGTCCTATCCAAAGGCCTCACCTTCAGCCCCACTCCCAGATTCAACCAAACAGCCCTCGTCAAAGATTTACTGTCCTACACTCGTACTCTCTGCTGGAAGTATCACTTTGCCACGAAGAAAAATGATCCTAATCCTACCCCTAATGATCCAACTCCCCAAGACACTATCCAAATTGAACCCTGCCTGGAACAGTTCCGTCCTCCGTCACAGCGGGACCCACCTCCTCTTCCTCAAAATCACCCTCTCCAAACCTTCCAGGAATTTCTGACTTCCAGCCTTGCCTCTCAATCCTTCTTAAAAAACCTTAATCCTACTCCCAACATCACCACTGCTGAAGCCCAGGCTATCCGTGATCTGAAGGCTGACCGGTCCATCATCATTCTTCCGGCGGACAAGGGTTCCACGACCGTGGTACTTGATCGTCGGGAGTATGTGGCTGAGGGACTGCGTCAGCTTTCAGACAACACCACATACACCAAATCCCATGCCACTTTCCTTGATGTTGACCTCCACCTGTCCAATGGCCAGCTTCACACGTCCGTCCACATCAAACCCACCAACAAGCAACAGTACCTCCATTACGACAGCTGCCACCCATTCCACATCAAACGGTCCCTTCCCTACAGCCTAGGTCTTCGTGGCAAACGAATCTGCTCCAGTCCGGAATCCCTGAAGCATTACACCAACAACCTGACAACAGCTTTCGCATCCCGCAACTACCCTCCCGACCTGGTACAGAAGCAAATAACCAGAGCAACTTCCTCATCCTCTCAAACCCAGAACCTCCCACAGAAGAACCACAAAAGTGCCCCACTTGTGACAGGATACTTTCCGGGACTGGATCAGATTCTGAATGTGGCTCTCCAGCAGGGATACGACTTCCTAAAATCCTGCCCAGAAATGAGATCCATCCTTCATGAAATCCTCCCCACTCCACCAAGAGTGTCTTTCCGCCGTCCACCTAACCTTCGTAACCTCTTAGTTCATCCCTATGAAATCCCCAAACCACCTTCCCTACCCTCTGGCTCCTACCCTTGTAACCGCCCCCGGTGTAAAACCTGTCCCATGCACCCTCCCACCACCACCTACTCCAGTCCTGTAACCCGGAAGGTGTACACGATCAAAGGCAGAGCCACGTGTGAAAGCACTCACGTGATCTACCAACTGACCTGCCTACACTGTGACGCATTCTATGTGGGAATGACCAGCAACAAACTGTCCATTCGCATGAATGGACACAAGCAGACAGTGTTTGTTGGTAATGAGGATCACCCTGTGGCTAAACATGCCTTGGTGCACGGCCAGCACATCTTGGCACAGTGTTACACCGTCCGGGTTATCTGGATACTTCCCACTAACACCAACATATCCGAACTCCGGTTGGTTGGGTTAAAGATTAAAGGGACCAAACTACAAAGGTCATCGGTCCCTTATTTCATAAAAACACAGAGCACAGGGGAACTATCCACCAGTCAAGCGAAGCACTAAAAGAAAAACTCCAGGGGAAGAAAAGCCCCATGGTCCATTGTAAGACAACATGGAAAACAGAGCACAGCAACAAAAACAACATAGAGAACAAAGGCAGATGGAATTAAAACTGCACAGCAGAGAACTGTGGCTGGCTGATCACGAAAATAATAGGATGAGCCAGCCACTCTGCAACACGTTAAAACCTCCAGCCTAAACGTTTAGGGCGGAGGCGAATCACAACACAAAACTAAGTAAAAGAGAGAGCTCAAAAGAGGGTGATGTTAAAAAAAAAAAATTTAAATGGACCTATAAAAGCCGCTTGCGCGAATAAAACTTAAAACCCGATCTGCCATAGAGACATTGTCACCTAAGAGAGATGATAAAGCACCCTGGAGATGAAAAGTTCGCCTGAGGGCGGTTAAAAGAGGACAGTCCAACAATATATGGGCCACCGTCATAAGCACACCACAGCGACAATGAGGGGGGTCCTCTCGACGCAGCAGATGACCATGCGTCAGCCAAGAGTGACCAATGCGGAGCCTACAGAGAACCACAGAGTCCCTCCGAGAGGCCCGCATGGAGGAACCCCACACAGTCGTTGTCTCCTTTACACGCCGCAGCTTGTTGGGCACAGACAGGGTGCGCCATTCGTCGGCCCACATCCCAAAGACCCGACGGCGTAACACCGATCGGAGATCAGTGGCCGGGAGGCCGATCTCCAACGGCAGTTTGCGGGTGGCTTCTTTAGCTAACTTGTCGGCGTGTTCGTTGCCCGCTATCCCAACGTGTCCCGGGGTCCATATGAACACCACTGAACGGCCACGTTGTGCAAGAGCATGAACGGACTCCTGGATGGCAACAACAATGGGATGGCGTGGGTAGCACTGGTCAAGAGCCTGGAGACTACTGAGAGAGTCACTGCAAATGACAAAAGACTCGCCAGTGCCGGTACGAACACGCTCAAGGGCACGAAAAATAGCTGTTAGCTCTGCAGTGTAAACACTGCAGCCGTCCGGCAAGGAGCGTTGGTTGACATAGTCCGCATGAACATAAGCGTACCCCACACGGCCATCAACCATCGAGCCATCGGTATAGATAACCTCCGAGTCACGGGATTCGTCGAGGAGAGCAAGAAATTGGCGGCGCAAGACTGCAGGAGGAACTGAATCCTTTTGCCATTGGGAGAGGTCCAGCTGAAGCTGCGGCCGACGGATACACCAAGGTGGTGTATGTGGGCGGACCTGAAAAGCAGATGGAAGAGGCAAAGACTCGAGTTCACTAAGCAGGGACTGAACACGGATCCCAATTGCATGGCCTGATCGCGGCCGCCGGCGTGGAGGATGGACTGCCGCATCGGTGAAAAGGAGACGGTAGTTAGGGTGACGGGGAGAACAACGGACGTGGGCAGCATAGTTGGCTAAGAGTTGGTGACGCCGAATGTAGAGCGGAGGAACCCCAGCCTCAGCAAGTAGGCTATTAACAGGACTGGTGCGGAATGCTCCTGTCGCCTGTCGAACCCCACAGTGGTGAATGGGGTCCAGCAGTTGCAACGCTGAGTGCGACGCTGAGCCATACGCCACACTCCCATAATCCAGTCGGGACAGCACAAGGGCTTTGTAGAGCTGCAGCAGCGTGTTACGGTCGGCACCCCAAGTGGTGTTGCTGAGGCAGCGGAGGGCATTCAGATGCTGCCAGCACTGACGCTTGAGCTCACGAATATGTGGAAGCCAAGTAAGCCGGGCATCGAACAGCAATCCCAGAAAACGGTAAGTGTCAACAACCCTGAGCTTAGCATCCTGAAGATAAAGCTCAGGGTGGGGATGGACAGTGCGACGCCGACAAAAGTGCATAACACAAGTCTTCGCAGGAGAAAACTGAAACCCATGGGCTAGGGCCCACGCCTGTGCCTTGCGTATGGCTCCCTGCAACCGACGTTCTGCTACGCCAATGGTGGAGGAGCTGAAAAAGATGCAGAAATCGTCAGCATATAACGTGGGCGAGACAGAGGACCCTACTGCTGCTGCAAGGCCATTAATGGCCACAAGGAAAAGGGGCACGCTCAATACAGAGCCCTGTGGAACGCCGTTCTCCTGGATATGAAGGGAACTATGGGATGTGCCAATTAAAACGCGGAATGTCCGAACAGATAAAAAATTCTGAATAAAAATGGGGAGAGAGCCCCGGAGACCCCACCCGTGCAACGTGGCGAGAATATGGTGGCGCCACGTCGTGTCATATGCTCTGGAGAGGTCAAAAAAGACGGAGACGAGGTGTTGGCGCCTGGAAAAAGCAGTGCGGATTGCAGACTCAAGGAGGACCAAAGTATCGGCGGTGGAACGGCCCTGACGGAAGCCGCTCTGGCATGGAGCCAGGAGACCCCGAGACTCGAGCAGCCAACACAGCCGTCGACTCACCATGCGTTCCAGCAGCTTGCACAGAGTATTGGTTAAGCTAATGGGCCGATAACTATCCACAGTAAGCGGGTCCTTACCAGGCTTCAGCACTGGAATGATGGTACTTTCTCGCCATTGCGACGGAAAGACACCATCACCCCATAGGCGGTTGAAGATGGCAAGAACACATCGCTGACAGTCCGGGGACAGGTGTTTTAGCATCTGATTGTGGACGCCATCAGGCCCAGAGGCTGTATCGGGGCACTGTGCCAGGGCGCTCTGGAGTTCCCACAAACTAAATGGGGCGTTATACGCCTCAGGGTGGCGAGAAGCGAAAGAAAGCCGTTTGCCTTCCTCCCGGCGTTTGAGCGCGCGAAACGCAGGCGGGTAATTCCCCGACGCAGAGGCCCGGACATAGTGCTGAGCGAAATGCTCGGCGATTGCATCGGCATCGGTGGATACTGCCCCGTTGATGGTAAGCCCTGGGACACCTGTAGAGTACTGCAATCCAAAGATGCGCCGAATCTGCAGCCACACCTGGGAGGGGGAAGTACGGGAACCGATCTTGGAAACGTACCTCTCCCAACACTCCTGTTTCCGCCGTTTGATAAGCCTCCGTACCTGAGCACGGAGACGTTTGAATAAAATGAGGTTCTCCAAAGACGGGTGCCGCTTATGTCGCTGAAGAGCCCGCCGACGTTCTTTAATGGCGGCAGCGACCTCTGGAGACCACCAAGGCACCGACTTTCGCCGGGGGCACTCGAACGAACGAGGAATGGTACGTTCCGCAGCGGAAACAATCGCTGCAGTCAGTGTCTCAACCGCCACATCGATGGTACCATGGGGGAGAGAGTCAACAGTGGCAGCAGAGCAGAACGTGTCCCAGTTCGCCTTGCTAAATGCCCATCTAGGCGAGCGCGCAAAGGAGTGACGCTGTGGTAGTGAAAGGAAGATCGGAAAATGGTCACTACCACACAAGTCCTCATGGACTCTCCAGTGGACCGATGGTACAAGCCCTGGGCTGCACAACGACAGATCGATGGCCGAGAACGTGCCATGCGCCACACTGAAATGTGTGGCGGCGCCAGAGTTTAAGAGGCAGAGGTCGAGTTGGGAGATGAGATTCTCGACCTCCCTGCCTCGGCCAGTAACCTTCGTTCCACCCCACAGGGGATTGTGGGCGTTAAAATCCCCCAGGAGAAGAAAAGGCGTGGGGAGTTGGGCGACAAGCGCAGCCATTTCGGTCAGGGAGACTGTACCACCTGGAGGGAGATAGACACTGCAGACGGTTATGTCCTGGGTAGTCCTTACACGGACAGCCACAGCTTCCAATGATGTTTGAAGGGGCACAGGAGCACTATATACAGAGGTAAGGACATACACGCAGGCTCCACCTGACACACAATTGTAAGTGCTACGGTTGCAGTAATAGCCCCTGTATCCACGAAGAACAGGGGTCCGCATTGCCGGGAACCAGGTTTCTTGGAGGGCAATGCAGAAAGCAGGTGTCAGGCTTAGGAGCTGTCGTAGCTCAGGGAGATGGCTAAAATAACCGCCACAATTCCACTGGAGGATTGTACAAAGCATGTCCGGTAGGGGCATGCAGGCACTGAAAAGGCAAATTACTTGGCAGGGTCACATGCTGCCACCGACTGAGCGACGGACGTCACTACGGCCATCGTTTCTGAGGAGACGGCGAGATCCAGGTCATCAGGGGACGCAAAGAGCTCGACCTCGTCCTCAGAGGCTGAGCTGACAGGGAGCGTTGGTGCGGGAACCACTGGGTCCTTATTCTTCTTGGAGAGCTTCCTTTTCTCTCTCTTGTCTTTGGGAGGAGGGTTGTCATGCTGGGAGGGCTTTCCTGACGCATCATCAGGAACAGAGGAAGAGCGTGAAGCCCTTCGACCAGCAGCTGGTGGCTTCTTCAACCACTGGCTAGTGTCTTGTGAGACACTGGGGAAGTCCTTGGAAGGGACGCCCCCAAGGGATCCCTTCCGAACAAGTGAGGCCGGAGGAGGCTGTTGCGTCCCCGGCTGAGCAGCCGGAGGGAGCTGTCGCTTCCCCGGCTGAGGAGCCGGAGAGGGCTGTCGCCGCTCCGGCTGAGAGGTGGGGACCAACGTCCCCGGTTGCTTGGGGCGCACTGCTCCCAAACTCGGTGTTTTGGGAGCAGTGGAAGAGAGAGCGGCCTGTCCCAGCGGTGGGGCAGACGTTACCTGATTTCTCTGTGGGCCAACAGAGAAGGGAGTCTGTGCAGGAGCTGGTGGCGGCAGTGTGACAGTAGCATAACTCCTCAACATAGGTGTGGGGTTGAGCCGTTCTAATTTCTTCTTTGCCTCTTGGTAACTTAAACGGTCCAAGGTCTTAATTTCTTGTATCTTCCGCTCTCGTTGATAGACTGCACAGTCTGGTGAGCAGGGAGAATGATGCTCCCCACAGTTAACGCAGGTGGGAGGCGGAGCACATGGAGCATTAGGATGTGGAGGTCGTCCACAATCACGACATGTGGGGCTGGAAGTGCACCTGGAGGACATGTGTCCGAATTTCCAGCACTGGAAGCATCGCATAGGGGGCGGGACATAGGGCTTGACATCGCACCGGTATATCATGACCTTGACTTTCTCAGGCAAGCAGTCGCCCTCAAAGGCCAGGATGAAAGCACCGGTAGCGACCCTATTATCCTTCGGCCCCCGAAAGACACGACGGACAAAGTGTACACCTCGTCGTGCCAGGTTCTCACGTAGCTCGTCATCAGACTGTAGCAGAAGATCTTTATGAAAAATAATCCCCTGGACCAAATTTAAGGACTTATGGGGAGTGACAGTGACGGGGATGTCACCGAGCTTCTCACAGGCGAGTAATGCCTGGGACTGCGCAGATGAAGCTGCTTGTATCAAAATGGCCCCGCTCCTCATTTTGGAAAGAGATGCCACTTCCCCAAACTTATCTTCGAGATTGTGCACGAAGAAAAGAGGCTTAGTCCCCAAAAACGAATCCCCATCAGTTCTGCTGCATACAAGGTATCGTGGCGAATACGGCTCTTGTCTGTCTGCAGCCCTACGTTCCTCCCATGGTGTGGCTAGGGAAGGGAACGACTTCGGGTTATATGTCACAGCGTTAAATTCCACCTTACCACGCTTAGAGACATTGGCGGTCGGACGACCACCAGATTGAGATTTCACCCGCTTCATTGCGGGGCATCCGCCCCGATGCCACCCACTCCGACCAGGGGCTCTCCCCACGGGCGCCACCCAGCCACAGCAAAGGCCACCTGGCAGGATGGCCGTTGCCGGGAGTCCCGATGCCCCAGAGAGACGAGCATCTACTCCTTGGCTTACGTGGGGAGGTGTCAGCTCAGGCATCGGCAGTACGATCCCTGTGTTGTCAGGGGGCTACAACCTAGAGGGTACATGACGACCCCACCACAACGGGCTGGCTACCGTGCTGGATTTTGGGTGCCATGGGTAGTCCATAGTGATCGTAGGTGCTGGTGGTGACGCACTAAGGGCGGTACTTACACAATACATCAGGTGTCTATGCCCAAAATGAGGGATGAAGGGTGCAGGTACGACGCAAAGACGATCAAGAGTGCCAAGGTCGTAGGGCACAGAGGACTGATGGTGCACCACGTAAGGTGTCCTTCCCCAAAAGGCTCGTACTTCTGTGGAATTTGGAAAAATGGAGGTCAAACCCTAATGGGGACCATCACATTAAGGCCAAAACGTTTGAGACTCCTTTTAGTCGCCTCTTACGACAGGCAGGAATACCGCGGGCCTATTCTTACCCCCGAACCCGCAGGGGGGTCCGAACTCCGGAGATGGGAACTTGCTCTTCAATATATCCTCTCTTCCCGTTATCCACCAGGCCTCAATCTCCGCTAATTTCAAGTTGCCGCCACTCATACCTCACCTGTCATTCAACAACATCTTTGCCTCTGCACTTCTGCCTCGACTGACATCTCTGCCCAAACTCTTTGTCTTTAAATATGTCTGCTTGTGTCTGTATATGTGTGGATGGATATGTGTGTGTGTGCGAGTGTATACCCGTCCTTTTTTCCCCCTAAGGTAAGTCTTTCCGCTCCCGGGATTGGAATGACTCCTTACCCTCTCCCTTAAAACCCACTTCCTTTCGTCTTTCCCTCTCCTTCCCTCTTTCCTGATGAGGCAACAGTTTGTTGCGAAAGCTTGAATTTTGTGTGTATGTTTGTGTTTGTTTGTGTGTCTGTCGACCTGCCAGCACTTTCATTTGGTAAGTCACATCATCTTTGTATTTTTTATATATATATATATATATATATATATATATATATATATATATATATATATATATATATATATATATGTGTGTGTGTGTGTGTGTGTGTGTGTGAGGGGGGAGGGGGTATCCACAGTAAAATAAAAAAAAATAAAAAACACACACACACACACACACACACACACACACACAAGATCATGAGGAGTACTTTTGAACTACATAGATAATCAAATTAGCTGAACTGCTATTCATAAATTAATATTAACTTACTTACTATAAATAATAATTTATATGCATTTGGTGCCACAATTTCCTGTAATTTTGATTGTGTAATTGCTTTTTATATTTTACATTTTGCTACTTATATTAAATCTCACCTTCAGGTTTACGTGAATGCCCAGTGTACAGTAATCGTGCAATATCAAATCCCTTAACTCTTCTAGCTATGGCTTGGCCAATGCCTCCGAGACCAACAATACCTACTGTTGATTCCTGAAAGTCTTGACCCAGCATCCATTGTGGTTCACTAGTCTCCCACTGCTTGCTGCACAAATATAACACATTTCACTTCTAATGGGTCACTGTATGCACAACTTAAAAATTGTACACAATTTTACATTATATCTGAGACTGGAGAGAAAAAATACAAACTGTACAATATATTATGCATTTTCTTTTGAAAATTTAGTATCTTTCATGGTTGAAGAAACTATTTGAATTTAAATAACAAATAATGGCCTGATCTAGAAATACCTACCATACATTCCATATTACTATGCACATTATCAACAATTTAAAACAAACATGATCCCCATAATTTCATTCTTGACTACTAGGAGGTAAAACGTCCAGAGGTTCTTCAGTGTCAGTCTTACAACAGTACTGTTAAGCTTGTTTACCAGTTCTACAGTGGGACAAGATGGAGATGTGAATAGGCTTTACCAATTAATTCTGGATGTGCTATCATTTACAACAGTGACAATTATCAATGTGGAAAATTATTATGTAGCAGAGCAGGAGGATGTTGAGCTAATCAAAATATATTCATTAGCACTGTTGTTTATTCAATAATTTTATATATGGAATTTATTGCCAAATTTCTGAGACTATAAATATTAATGTTCGTTTCAGTTCAAATCTTTCAACATGATGTTTCAGGGAGTGAAGTCTCCCTTCGCTTTTCTTATGTGGGATGCTATAAGAAACAGGCTTGAATGGAGATGTGAGCAGCCTTTTGCATTGTAGTAGTTGAATGTATCTCTTCACACTAATGGAGAAAGAGTGACTTGTTTAAAAAACATAGCTGAACTGGCAGTAGCACTTGCAGAATTAGAATGCTATATCCAAATTTTCAATACAATAATACAGCAACTGCATTGAAATTTAAAACAATTTAAATATATTGTTTATTTTTCAGTTCCAGTTGCACTTTTATTTATTTTACAATATGACTAATTTCAATCTTCCTCAATAACCTTCAGACCTATGTAGTACAGTATCCTGATATGTGATTCTGATACAGACACAATGGGTTGCTGATGCATCTATACTGATATGAAGATGATCCAGCAAGATCAAAACTAACAATAACAATAATAATGATGCAACAGGGACTGAAAAATAAATAATATTTTTATTTATTAAAACTGCCAAGAGCTGCATTTGACATCAGTAAGGTCAGGAATGGGGTAAATGACTGGACTGTGGCCAAACCTGGCAGAGGGGCAGCAGATACCAGAGATATTGCAAGTTTGCTAGCTCTAGTCTAGATTTCTTGAAAAGCATCTCTATTCCAGCTAACTAGTATTTTTAGGTTAAGAGCTGGGATTAGTGATGTCACCTGTGATTTAGGCTCTCTGAGGAAAGCTCTTGATAATGAAGATCATAAAGTGATCATTGGTGGTGTCAATAACAGTCTGGATTCTTAATGTGAAAAAAGTGGGGCATCACATGTTTTATGTGTTGACCCTCTCATGATTACACAGCATCTTGCAGGTTGTACATCTAAATGTCTCCAATAAGAGGTTACTTGTACAACTAACTTCCAGAAGCATTCAGTGCAACCAAAGCACTATCTGTCCAATCCCTATGACTTCCAATATTTTTGCTATGTTTCTCAAGGCAAATGTTCCTGAAAGAAGTTGCAGAATGATTATAGCTGCAACAATCAGCGGACAAACACAAAGGCTAACAATCATAACAAATTTAGAGTTTTCCATCACAATTTAAGAACCTTATTAAATACAAGCTTCTCATATCACTACAGAAAACTGAAAAATTTAAAAATATTTCTACAGATGTATTGTGCATAACATAACATTGTTTGGAAGTCACAGACATTGAACAGATGCAATTTGTGTGTGTGTGTGTGTGTGTGTGGGGGGGGGGGGGGGTGCTTGTAGGCGTGTGTGTGTGTGTGTGTGTGTGTGTGTGTGTGTGTGTGTGTTTTTTTAAGGGGTTAGGGGTGCTCAACATCAGGATTGTCAGCACCCACATGAATATCAACTGAAACGAACATGGTTAAAATGTGAGAAAAGAACTACAAGGCGAACTGAGATGACATCACATTCGCTCTCTCCCAATCTCATTCATAATCACCGGCTCTATCATAATAGCTCACAACATGGAAAACAGCACCACGAAAGGGGAGACATGCAAAAACTGTCAGTTAAAACACAATAAGACTAGAGGAAAACAAAGAGAGATTCACAGCAATATGTGGCTGGCTGATCACTTACCAAAAACACAGATGAGCCAGCCACCCTGTAACACATTAGGAACAGCACCCTAAGATTTCAGGGAACAAGTCAGACAATTCACAAAATTTTAAAAGTCTACAACATTTGTTTGTCAACTAAAATAGATGGCAAATCTGACAGCAAATGAGGTGCCACCCTTTGGTCCAAAAATAAATCACAGTCTAGTAAAATGTGGTGCACTGTGATCTGTATGCCACAAGCACCACACATTTGAGGCTCCTCTCACTAGAGCAAGAAGCCATGCATCATAGGGCTAGGGTCTATGCAAAGATGAGTAAGGTGGACATCATCCTGCCTGCTGGTTGGAAGATGCACCCAGATGGTTGCAAGTTATTATCCTATTGCTGAAGGCAGTATAGCAGGAATAGGGTGTGGATATATTTACAACAAGTATAACAACATTCTAGTTCACAGAGCTTTATGTGAACTGAATTGAAAAAAATGTTTCAGTGTTGTACTTCAGTAATAGACTGGCTAGCATACAAGATATCAGTTCTGACTCTATAGGCCTCTAACAGGAAATATTTTAAACTTTATTAAGATATTCTAGAGGGTACTAATAAGACTTAATAGAAATAAAAGTGAATGTAAGTGAAGGTTTCAATATTGCTTTCATCTCTGACTGTCCTGATCAAGGGCACCTAGAGTTACTGACGTCTGGCTTTGGTTTGATACTCTCAGTAACATTCACAATAAAAAAATAGGACACATTCCAATAGCAACTGATAATTTACTTTTAAATTTAACTGCCTTTCATGGACTGACCATGGTGGTCAAATGGCAGCTATAAAGCATCCACATAAATCAGGAATAACTAAGAAGTGAAATATAAAATTTCACAGAATTGTAAATGCTTACTCTTACACTACTCAGAGAAAATTCCTTAGATGAAAAATGTGAAGTAGTTACCAAAGACTCAAAGCAGTAAAGAAATTTAATTCTCCTCTAAAAAATATTATTACTGTATCTAGTTCTATGTAGAGAAAACTTTATTTAATACAGAGGACTAACTATAATCAAGATTTAAAAGTGCAGTACAAACATTATTGTACAATTCTTCTTCACATCATCATAAAGACAAAAACCACATACTATGCACAAAAGATTAAAAAATTCCAAGAACACAGCAACAACAATTTGGAGCATTAATTATGTCTTGGATATTGACTACAAAGAGTATTTAAGAGATTATAAAGTTGACTTACTGGCTAACGATGAATGAAACTACATACCATATTGTCAGGAACAAATATTATCAAAACTCTTTATTCCACAATAATTACAAGAGAGATCAAAGATGAAAACAATGAACTACTTTAAGGTGTCAGCAAAGAAAAAGAAACATAGTTGCTCCCAACACCCACACAAGTTCTCAAGATGTTACTTCGTGAACTTTGAAAGTTCTTTGGCTTGGTAGCATTACTGATGCTTCATATTTGAGAAATCTTGAAGAAGAGAAATTTGTTAACATCGAGTATAGATTCTTTGAGTGTCAGGAAGTCCTTTCTGAAAGTATTTGTATGGAGTATAGTCTTTTATGGAAGTGAAACATGGATGATAACAGTGCAGACAAGAAGAGAATAGAAGCTTTTGAAATGTGGTGCTACAGAAGAATGTTGAAGATTAGATGGGTAGATCATGTAATTAAAGAGGAAGTACTGAACAGAACTGCAGGGAAGAGAAATTTGTGGCACAACCTGAGCAGAAGAAGGGATTGGTTGGTAGGATGCATTCTGAGGCATCAAGGGATCACCAAATTAGTACTGGTGGGAAACATGCAGGGTAAAAAATCATAGAAGGAGAACAAGAGATGAATACATTAAGCAGATTCAGAAGAATGTAGGTTGCAGTAATTACTTGGAGATGAAGGGGCTTTCACAGGATAGAGTAGCATAAAGAGCTGTATCAAACCAGTCTTTGGACTGAAGACCTCAATGACAACAACCACCTTTGAGAGAGCCTTTGTCAAAAAATCAGTCTGCTGCTAGTTGCTACTGATCAAAGCGATTCTGAACTTTCTTGCAATAACAACCTCTCAGATTTAGCAGTGCCTCATTAATGGCTTTTCAATTATCACAGAATACACCTACTGGTTTTTCACAATTTGTGCAGCAAATGCTTAAGGTACATTGCCTCTTTCACTGTTGTTGATAGGGCACTGTATTCAATGTCTGTAGCTGATAGGATATCATTTGTTGCCATTTTGAACTTCATTAGATTGCTGTCCCAGTTAACTTAAAATGTAGCCTATTGTTGACTGAGATCTGGTGTATAATCACCATCATAGAAGCCTTAAATTTTTGTTGATCCACTTATTTAGAAAGTTAGTCCTACACTGAATGTTCCTTTGATATATCACATAATTTGAAGTCCTACATTGAATGTGCCTGTGATATATCACATAATTTGTTTGACTGCTGCCCAGTGAGTTTTTTTTTATAATTGAGAGTTGAACTTGCTTATAGTCCCCACAGCATATGAAATGTCTGCCCTTGTGCCTTAAGCCAAATATAGGAGTGACTCATCAGCTTGCTAATAAAGAATGTGGTGTAACACAAGTTGTTCCTCATCTGTAAGTTATTCCTTCACACAGCTGTAGCTTCAAACCAGGTTTGAGAAGATATGCAACCAGATTGCAGTCTTCCATGCCAAATTTCTTGAGTACTTTTTACAGCATATTTGCCATGATTAATGCTAATCATTCCTTGCATTCTGTCTCCTTTTGCTCTCATGCCAAGATACTTACTGCGTTCGCTAAGACCTCTTGTCTCAAACTGATTCATTAATTGTTTCTTTAGTTCTTTCTCCCGCCAATTATTTCTGTTCAAGGAGATGACCAAGTCATCTGCCTAAACAGCTAGAATGAGTATATTTTGCTTCTCAATTCTGTAATAAATGGATGGATAATATTCTAAGTTCTTTAACTTCATTTTTTCTTAATGTTGCACCTTCTGATACCAAATGTGTGATGTCTGTTTTAGACTATAAATTTCCTTCTTTATTTTGCTAACTTCTGTCTCCTTCCATTTCTGCACATAGTATTCAGGTAGATAGATGTAAATTTCTTCATCAAGCTCACCACATAGGGGCATGATTTGAACATTCATGCGTTCAGTGTCAAGATCAAATTCAGCTGTTAAAACTAACAGTTTACAAACTAAAGAATGATGAACAATAGTTGAGAATGTTTCATCAAAGTTCACCCATGGAGTCTGGCAATAACCTTTTGAAATTAAATGAGACTTATAACATTCAGTTTGACCATCTGAAATTTCTTTAACTTTGAACACCGCTTTTGAACTGATTGCCTATCTGCCTGATGGTAAATTTCTCAAAGTCCACATATTGTTTTCTAGTAATGACATGTATTTAAGTCTTCCTTCCATTTTTGAAATCATCACAACTCATTGTTTCTTTATATGAATTTGGCTCAGGAATACTCGCAAAACAAACAAATTCATTATTAAAATATCTGCTGTTCGGTTTTCTTTGACATGATGATTTTCTAGTTTCTGATTGCACAGGTTCTGCATCTGACTGATCAGTGTCCCTATTGATGTTGCCATTTCTGTCTGCCCAGTGTCAGTTCATGCCAATTCAAGATAAAGTGAATATCGATCAACTTCTGCAGGTTGTGTTGATCCTGCTGACTCAATGATGTTATGTAGTGACACTGGCAGGCACTGCCCACACCATTATGAATCAATCACATTTCCCTTTGTGATGAAGTTCTCACAGTTGCATTTTGAATTTTTGATGATCTGTGGTTCATGGACCTTCTTTGGTGAATTTGGATCAGTTAATGTTACACTTTAGACTCTTCACAATATCTAATGAAGATAAGTTCTTTGAATTTGTCTTCTAATTTCATTCAGTTTTCTTTCAATACATGCATAATGTAGCTACAGTTCGTAACTGTTGACTTCTATAACATTTTCATGATGAAACACTTCACACAATCAGCACATTTCACCTACTTCAGTTGGAGTCTCTATTAGTGTTCTGGAGAAAATTGCAACACTTTTGTTGTAAGCAACTGTATGTCATTGAACAATACACACAATCCAAGTAATCTTGTTTGAATAACTGACAGAAAATTGTATTCAAGGCCTGGAAAATGTGCAACATCATTAATAGTCATCATCTTATTTCAGTCAACAACTGCTATTTCAAGATGAACATTTACCTCTGCAATTGCCTCAAGATTGTTGTTATCTGCTACTGCAACTTTTGTATTTGTAGTCATTTCAAAATTGTTGAACAAATTTCTTTTATTCATCACGTGTCACGTACATCTGGAATCTACGTATCGGCCATCACCATGAATATTGATTCTTGAAAACTTCACTAAGTTTTTCTTTGGCCCATTATATCTTGGATATTGACTCCAATAAATCCTTTACGAAATCATAAAGTTGACTTAGTAACGAATTAAGTTCACCAAGACCTCGGCGGGCAGGAATTTCAGTATTTTAAACATAGCTGCACAACGGCAACGGTTCCACGTAATAAAATTATAAACAGCCGACCAGTTGCAAAGGATAAAGAATTCTTTACCTAGGTTTCAACAAATTTAAATTTGTCTTCTTCAGAAGGTGGCAATTTTACATTAGTATGGACTGATGTATCATCGCCGTTTTTACAAATGTCTGCATAGATCCATTTGTCAAAATTAAAATATAGCCCTAAAAATAGGGTTTGTCACGCAAATATAAATTAGTACATGGATGTTGCAGAGCTCACAACCGAGTCGGTTGTGAGTTCTGCAACATCCATGTACTAATTTATATTTATGTGACAAACCCTATTTTAGGGCTATATTTTAATTTTGACAAATGGATCTATGCAGACATTTGTAAAAACGGCGATGATACATCAGTCCATACTAATGTAAAATTGCCACCTTCTGAAGAAGACAAATTTAAATTTGTTGAAACCTAGGTAAAGAATTCTTTATCCTTTGCAACTGGTCGGCTGTTTATAATTTTATTCACCAAGACCATTTGCAAAAACAAAGATTATCAAACTATTCATTTCATTACAATTACAGGAAAGATCAAAGATGATAACAACAAATTATTAGAAAGATCAGCAAAGAGAGAGAGAGAGAGAAAAAGAAAACACAACTGTTCCCAACATTAGGCATGAAATACACAAACACAGTAACACAAATGATATTCAACTCTTTTATGGCAGTTGCAATGAAACAGGTGATATTAAGTTTAAATAGCTGACCATTAATTCAAAATTTTTCATAAGAGTAGTCAAAAATATGGGGAAAAATATCCCATCAAAGGAAAATCTACATTAGTGTCCAAAAGTTAAACCTAATCACAAAAAGAAGATGTACTGCCTTATCAGGATCTACATTTACATAGATACTCCACAAGCTACCATACAGCGTGTGGCAGAGGGTACCCTATACCATTACTGATCATCACCTTTCCTGTTCCACTCGCAAACAAAGTGAGGGAAAAATGACTATATGTCTCCATATGAGCCCTAATTTCTCTTATCTTATCTTTGTGGTCCTTTAGACACAATGTATGTTGGCGGCAGTAGCATCGTTTGGCAGTCAGCCTCAAATGCCAATTCTCTAAATTTTCTCAATTGTGTTCCTTGAAAAGAAAAACGCCTTCCCTCAAGGGATTTCCATTTGATTTCCCAAAGCATCTCTGTAACACTTACATGTTGTTGTTAAAACCTATCAGTAACAAAGCTAGCAGCCTCCCTTTGAATTGTTTTGATGTCTTCTTTCAATCCGACCTGTTATGGATCCCAAACACTCAAGCAGTACTCAAGAATAGGTCACACTAATGGCCTGTATGCAGTCTCCTTTACAGATGAATCACACTTTCCTAAAATTCTCCCAATAAACCAAAGTCGGCCATTTGCCTTCCCTACCACAGTCCTCACATGCTCATTCCATTTCATATCACTTTGCAACATTACACCCAGGTATTTTAAATGACAGGACACTACTAATGCTGTAACCAGACATTATAGGTTTGTTTTCCCTACTCATCCACATTAACTTACATTTTTCCACATTTGCAGCTAGCTGCCATTCATCATACCAACCAGAAATTTTGTCTGAGTCATCTTGAATCCTCCTACAATCACTAAACTTCGACACCTTACCACACAACACAGCATCATCATCAGTAAACAACCACAGTTTGCTGCCTGTCCCGTCAGTCAAATTATTTATATATAGATATCTAAAAACAAAGATGATGTGACTTACCAAATGAAAGTGCTGGCAGGTCGACAGACACACAAACAAACACAAACATACACACAAAATTCAAGCTTTCGCAACAAACTGTTGCCTCATCAGGAAAGAGGGAAGGAGAGGGAAAGACGAAAGGATGTGGGTTTTAAGGGAGAGGGTAAGGAGTCATTCCAATCCCGGGAGCAGAAAGACTTACCTTAGGGGGAAAAAAGGACGGGTATACACTCGCACACACACACATATCCATCCACACATATACAGACACAAGCAAAACAGCGGTCCGATCACATTTTCCTGGGGCAGTCCTGATGATATTATTGTCTCTGATGACCACTCGTCATCAATGACAACATATTTGGTTCTATTACTTAAGAAGTCTTTGAGCCACTCACATACCTGTGAGACTATTCCATATGCTTGTACCTTTGTTAACAGCCTGCAAAGGGGACCCATGTCAAATGTTTTCTGGAAATCTATAAATATGGAATTTGCCTGTTGCCCTTCTTACATAGTTCACAGTATATCATGTGAGAAGAGGGCAAGCTGAGTTTCACAAGAGCAATGCGTTCTAAAACCATGCTGACTTGTGGACAAAAGCTTCTAGGTCTGAAAAAATTTATTAAATTCGAACTGAGAATATGTTCACAGATTCTGCAGTAAACCAAGATTAGGTATATTGGTCTGTAATTTTGCAGGTCTGTTCTTTTACCCTTCTTATATACAGGATTACCTGCACTTTTTTCCAGTTGTGTGGGACTTTTTGCTGGGCAAGAGTGTCATGGTAAATGTGAGCTAAGTGGGGGACCAATGGCATAGAGTATTCTGTAAAATCGAATTAGGATTCCATATGGACCTGGTGACTTATTTGCTTTCAAATCTTTCTGTTGTTTGTCTACACCAGGGATGCTTATTACTATGTCGTGCATACGGGAGTCTGTTTGATATTCAAATGATGGTATGTTTGAATGATTCCCCTGCAAAATTTAAAACTTCAGCTTTCGTTTTGCTATTTTCAACAGCCACACCAGACTGGTTAACAACAGACTGGATGGAAGCCTTAGACCTGCTTAGTGATTTTACATAGGATCAGAATTTTCTCAGATTCCCCGCCAGATCTTTTGCTAAGGTATGATGGTGGTAGTTGTATGCTTTGCACATAGATCTTTCCACATATGCACAAATCTCTACTAACTTTTGCTTGTCATCATTTGTGCATTTTCTTTGGAACTGAGAGTGTGACAGCCTCCGACTCCTCAGCATTTTCTGAATGTTATTATTAAACTGTGATGGGTCTTTTCCATCCTTAATCCACTTACTAGGCACACGACTCTCCAGACTACTGTTTACAATTTGCTTAAACTTTGCTCCTAATTCCTCTGGAAATAAGTGGAGTCAACTCAGTGTCTTCGTGAGCTGCTAACAACTGCTTATCTGCTCTTTCTAGAAGAAACAGTTCCCTAACCTTTATTAAATTTCATAGCCATAGTTGCTATAATGACATCATGACTGTTAATCCCTGTTTCTACATTGATGTTGTTGATAAGCCTATTGGTAGCTACCAGGTCTAAGATATTTCCATCGTTTGTTGGCTGCTGAACTAGCTGCTCAAGATAGGTTTCAGAAAACGTGTTCAACAGTACTTCGCATGAATGTCTGTGTGTACTCCCCACAATGAATCCAAAGACAGCCCCATCTATACTATAGGTTAAGGTTGCCTCCGACTAGTATTGCATGATCTGGGTATTTATGCACAACTGACCATAGAATTTCTTTAAATGCCTCTAGAACTGTCACAGCAGAATCAGGTGGCTGGTAAAAACAGCCAACAATTAACATGGTTTCACCTATACATGTTATATGCAAAATAATAACTTTTTGTCAACAGGAATGAACACTCCCAGTCCTATGGCGTCTAATCTGTCTTTCCAATACACGTTCCATGACTCACTAAATATCTCAGAGGATATTGGGAGGATTACTGAACAAGCTAGAGCTTGACCACAAGGTATTTTCCACACACAAGTGCCTGAAACATAATGTTCTGATAGTTAAGATACACATTTGTAAGAAAATAACACAACTGGGAAATCTCTTCCACAACGAAAGAACCTGTTAATAGGGGGATACGGCTACCCCTAACAGCTATACAGACTGCACAGTAATGTAGTATGCTCTTTATGAGCTGATTAAAGCACTCTCTTGGCATTTGATCCCTTCCTCAGGCAGAGCAGTGTGGAGGTCTGGAACAGTCCTAATGGAGGCTGACAGGATGCAATTCACTTCCATACTGCATCCCAGGCATGTGTATAGAAATAAGATCAGGGGACCTCAATGGCCAGTTCGTGTGATGGATATCTTCACTCTAATGTTCTTGACGGCAAGAATGTGTGAAGTTGGATTGCAACCTCCTCACTTCTTTTACACACAGAGACTTACTCAGTATGCACAGCCAATCTTCTTCTCTGGATAGCCGGCTATGTCAGTCTCCAAAAACTTCTTCTCCAAAGAATGATGCAAGTTAAAGGAATATATATGACACTTTCTCTCTCTCTCTCTCTACTCGTGAAATGAGTAGGTACTCTAAGAATACTTTTAGTTCACTGTCGGTGTATTTCAACTTTCATAAAGAACAAAATTATCATTTCTCGCATAAACATTAGACTTCTGGTAAGCCGCCCATGTCATCTCACATTAGACGCAAATTAAGATACATTTACCACATAGTTGATTCAACAACCATGGAAATCATGAATAAGTCTTGCCTCTAGCACATCTGTGTTAAAAGTTACTAAAAATCTTTTTTCAACTCTACTGTTTTTTTCGTCACTGCAATAGTCAAAGTTATAAAACAGCACAGAATAACACAGAAGTTCCTTGGGGCTGCCGTGTTCTTCCATTACAACTTCCTTGGTGCCACCGACAAGTACTCGTTGATGCCGTTCGACCACCATATCTACAGTCTTCTCACTACACACTTTGGACATGCACACACAGACAGGAGACATGCAGTAAATAGGTTATCTCACACTTATATTTAAAATATCATGTCTTTGAGATGGTAGAAGGCCAAGTGGTTCTAACATTCATGCGGAAATTCTCGAAACACTACATCACCTTCAAGAAATTCATCCACAAGAGCAACTCGATGTGGACATCTGGCAAACAGTCTTGCTATCCTAAGCGTCTGATACACAGTCTGTCGGGAGACAGCATTTCCTGAGGCAGCTGCAAATTCTGCAGTCAACTGACTTGCAGATGTATTCCCATTTCATTGGGCAGTTACGGCCAGATCTCAGGCCTGCTGTGGAGTCATTATTCATGGTCAGCCTTCTACTGGCCTATGAAGACTATCTCCTGTATCTCAAGGCCATTGCTAATGCCTGGAAATGACCTTCTGTGGCTCATCCAAGGATACTGAGATTTCAGTCTGCATTTGACCTGCTTCCTGGCAGCGGAATATTTTACCCTGCACAACAGAATCCAAATGGCATCTTTATGTCATTCCGCTAACAACTTTAGCAAGGGGCTACACTCTGCTCACTGTAAATGGCCAAACCAGACTGAGATGTCAGTGGTCCATGCATTTTTTGTGGTTGCCTTTCAGTAATGCCACTATTCACAGTGTGGAGTACTTCTTTCCTACACAGAGTCAACAAATAGGGTTCATAGATAAGTATTTATGGTGATGTTTGGTGATTGCTCACCTTTTCTCTTCTCATTTTCATGATTATGCTTAACTTTTGAACACTAGTGTATTTTTTACATTTACTTAGACATGCATTGCATACTCTACTATCAGTCATTCACATTTCCAGATTCATCTACCAATGAGATCACAGAAATCATAATGTCACTGAAGAATAGTAACTCTTGTGGCTATGGCTACAATGGTATTTCAACTAAAGTACTAAAATCTTGTGCAGCCTTGGCAGTTACCCCCCCCCCCCTCCCCCCCTTTCCACTCCAGTCACAAAAGACTGATTTATTATGCTGTAGTAACATCTGTTCAGAAAAAAGGAAATACACAAGGGACCTTTACCTATAAGTCCACTTTTCCATGTTCTCAAAAACTTTTGAGAAGTTGGCTTACGACTAGCTCAGTATGCACATCAAGACCTCTTGTGCTCTATCTATTACAGACTTTTTGAGTCATACATGCAACATGGAATTAAAACAAGTGTTATAGAGAATTACAAAGCCTCAAACCCTAGAACACTTCCCCTGCAGCTCCAGAAAAAATTCTGACATTGTATGAAGAGATAGTGAGCTAAAGTTCACCCTATGAATAACAATTTGTATGTAGCAGGTTAAGAGAAAGTGAACTAGCATTAAATGTGAACTAGCAATAGACACAAATGTTGCACTATACCACTTATTTACAGTCAGATATAATACACAAAAGGGTATTTTTTAGACTCCAATGTTGTAAATTATTACGTATGGAGTAACATTATGTATTATAAAATATAAATATAAACCATTATGTATTTTATATTATTACGCATGTGTTCTGTGTACAATTTGCATAGCTATACAGAAAATAACTTGCAGGACCAATAAAAATCACAATCATGGTCACAGAACACTGAATCATCTTTCTGAGAATAACTTTTTAATAACGTCTCAGTTTGGTCTCCAGAGAGGCTTTATGGAACACAACATGTCACTGAATGAATAAATGAATGTAATTATAGCCTTGTGTCATACAGCATATTTTAATTCTGAAAATATAATTAACTAAGTATTGCACATTTTCTCCACAGTCATGAAAAAGACTTTAAGGAATACCTGTTAATTAGAAAATATTACAAATGAAATTTTAACAAAATTAAGACAGATGAAAGTTGTGACTCACTTCCTGGAAAGGGGAGAGGGGGAGGTGTTAGCAGATTATTTTGTACTCTGTAACAGTTTTTATATGAGCTGCTACATTTTTTGATATGTATGCAAACTGCCAAAAGAACTGCGTGAACTTGATCCTGAAAATGGGATTATTCTCCACTGTAACAAAACAGGAGAAATGTGTATAAAAACACCTCAAGAAAACATCTCTGCAGTTCAGGTATGTCTAAGTTCGGAAAATAAATGTATGAAAAACAGCCAAAAGTGTTCATCTTGCAAAAACAACAGCATATACGGTGAAAATGTGTGTAGGACATGCTATATTTTCAAAAAAGTAGCACACAGGAGCAGCAGTGTAGTTGGAAATGGTGATTAAAGAATATTATGAAATTCACTGACAACTTCTATGTTGTATTAAAACATAGCTACTGTTGTTTGATAATAAGAACTGCATGTAGTGTAATTTGAGGAGCCTAACAATAAAATGGAGCCCATAGTACAAAAGTCAGTCTAAAACTGATCAATTTTCATGTGTTGGAAGGTATTCAGCTGTTCAAGGAATATTTTATGTTTGTTTCCTCCACAGGTCTCGATGACTGCAATCTTCAGTGTCTTAGGTCCATACATGACAATGAAATTTGTTCAAGCTGAAATACTGCCTCTAATGAATGACAAAGTGAGTAGTTTATCAGAAACCATTCTTGTTCCCTCATTGCATCCGTAATCTGTTTTAATGTTTACCTGTCAGCTGTGGTAGTGAATATGCTGTAAATAAAGAGATATTCCACATTATGTAAGGTGGGCACTGGATGCAAAAACATTCAATAACAGACAGGTCACTGAAACAGGATGTATCAGGATATTATAAGGCTGCATAAGTGTAGTGGCAAGTGAAGTGTGAGATGAGAACAGAACGAGTACCGTCTTTGTTTGAATAGGTACCACAGTGTTACAACAGTGTGTGTGTGTGTGTGTGTGTGTGTGTGTGTGTGTGTGTGTGTGTGTACTGCATGGTATGCCCATCATCTTATTTACATTGCTGTAAAGGACCACACACCTTCACCCACAGGACTGGCTTGGTATCAGATCATCTAATGTTTTTTGAGGTACAAGAGTCCACTTTGTCCAGAATTGGTCTCTTCATTTTACATAATGCCCCAGTATCAATCAGTTATCTTGCCTTTTTTTGCATTAATTTCAATTAAATCATTGTAGTTTCACCTTTAAAGTGTCATTCATATAAATAATAATTATACATGTGATCCTGTCACATACAAAACCAGATAATAATATTTGTATCCATTTTTTAAATTGCAATATAAATTAACGATGTTTCAAATAATTATTTCATGTTATAAAATTCATTTCTATAAATTCAAATTATTGTAATGAGTTTGCAAAAACCTCAAAACAAACATTATTCTTTTATATCAACTTACACATATCTCTGTAAATAGCTGAGTCCCAGCATTGCCCAGACATGTATTTATTCCAATTCTATTAGTCCATCTCTTCCTCCTCCCCTCTGCCCACCTCTCTGTCCATCTCCGTCTCCCCCCCCCCCCCCCCCACACACTTTCTCTCCATCTCCTGCTAACCTCTATGTGTCCATCTGCTCTACCCCACTATCTCTGTCCATCTCCTCTTCCCCTTTCAGAATCCTTCTCCTCCTGTAGCATCTCTCTCCCCCCTCCCCCTCCCCTCCCTCCCATTTCTCCTTGTCCCCTTCTCTCTGTCCATTTCTTCCTCCCTTTGTCTGTGCGTCTCCTCTTTCCTTCCTCTGCCCATCTCCTCCTCTTCTCTTTACATTTCTCCCTGCCCCTCTCTCTGTCCATCTCCTCCCATACTTGTGTCCATATCCCCCTTGATCCCTCTCTGTCCCTCAGTCTCTTCCTCCCCCCTTCTCTCTCTCCATATTATCACACTCACCCCAATAGGAAGTTGCTGCTTCTTAACCGCATAGTACACTCATGTTCAGAAAAAATAGAACATCTTGAATGGCTAGAGATAGGATGTTCATATTCACAGGATATGTACATTAGTACGTTCTGCAGAAATGATTAGCATTTCAGTCACCTCGGTTCAGCACGAGTCCTGTTTCCTAGTAGGCGCAGAGTCTGCCATGAGCCCTGATAAATTGTTCCATGTGTGATGGCATCAATGCATACAAGGCACAAATGGCATCCTGTGATACTGCCATCCATGCTGCATTCACCTAGTTCCTAAGTTCATATGTGGTGGTTGGCACTGGGTCACAGCACTGCACCCATCGTTTCACCCTATCCTGCACTGTTTCAATTGACAGTAAGCCTGGTGATCTGGTGGGCCAGGGCAAAAGGCTGAAATACTGTGACACCAAGAAGGCATGTGTTCATGCAACATGTAGTTGCGCATTGTCTTGCTGAAAAATGTCATTTGGAGTGATGTGCAGAAAGGGTATGGCTACGGGTAGCAGGATGTCATTCACTTAGGTCACGCTTGTCACATTGCCATGGACACACACCAATTGTGATTTGTTGTTGTACCCAATAGCACCCACACCATAAGACCTTGAGTTGCCCTGTGTGTCTTGTGCGAATGCAGCTACTGTGATGCTGCTCCTCCTGCCTGTTGTGAACCAAAATGCAGCCATCATTTTCAAGGAAACAGAACCTGGTTATTATCTGATGCCATTTCTGTCCACAGTGATGTCATTCCATACACCATTGTGTCTAGCATGTTTCTGCACATTCATCAAAGGTAGGCAGAGAAGTGGACAATCTGCATATAACCCATGCCATAATAAATGGTGATGGACAGTCAACCCTGATAGTGTACAATGTGTTAGACAGTTCCACTGTTGCACCAGAGCTGAGGAGGGTGCAGATCCATCCTGCACTGTCATTTGGATGAGATGTCAATCTTCTCAGGGTGGTGGTCTGAGTGGTGCGACCTGACCCATCTCGTCATATTCTATTGCCTTCTGTGAACCATACTGGATACACCAATTGCACTGCCGAAACACTTTGTCCCAAAGAGCACCAGTTTCCCGCATGGATGCATCACATTCTCTCATGACAATAATGTGGCCTCTTTCAAACTCAATGACTTGATGGTACAGTTTGCACATACATAATGTGAGGCATCCTGTACATCTGCTCAAGTCACACTGATCCAATATCTTCAGTTTATAGCTACAATGGGAGCTGTAAGCACATTTTACTGGTAGCTGGCATTGCACCACAGTATCAATGTTGACATGGAACCCATGGGCTGACATGGTTCAAATGCTAAAAATTTCTGCAGAACATGCTAGTGCACATGTCCTGTGAATATGAACATCCTATCATTAGTCATTCAAGGTGTTCTGTTTCTCTGAACATGAGTGTATTTCTTTTCTGATACTAAATAATATGTGTACCAAGTTTCATTGAAATCAGTCCAGTGGTTTAGGAGCAGATGTGGAACATACTCACATACACACATTTTTATAATATGTATGGATTTACTATATCTAAATATTAATTATACAGGATGTTGCACGAAAAATTGGCCTGGAGTACAGACTGCTCGCCAGTTACACACAAATTGTTGCACAACATGAGGAGGTACAACAACAAATAGATAAACATGTACTAATTACATAATAAAGAAACAACAAATAAGTTAATGCAAGCAACAGCTTGAAAACAATAGATGACAATTGGTGGGTGACAATGAGCCTTCTAGTACTCAAGATCACTTTTTCATGCACAACCCTGTATCTCTGAATTGCATTGTGTCTACAGTTTTGGCTGGAGTCAGAGGAGCACAAGCAGAAATGGTATGAGGACAGGATGAAATATGGTGCTGTATGATTATAGGTGCAAAAAAAAAAAAAAAAAAAAAAAATCACAAGCTGGAGTTCGACTGAGTTTGTGAGTACTGCTTGGTATGACCACCGTCTTGTCCACAAGGCTGTCAAGGTGCATCATGTTCATCCACAGTATCGGTTTACCATTGGAACACTGCAGTTTCTCTGAACCTGTCTGAACAAAAAACCCAGTGCCATCTACTGGGGGCTAGACAGGTGGCAGGTATGCCATTGTGTTGGCTTCCATTATCCAGAAAGCACAAAAATTGTAAGACTTCGATGAGGATGTGATAGCTGTTACAAGCATGATGAGTGATAAAATGTAGCATTTTCAGACAAGTTTTACTTCAACCTGTCTGACGATGGTGTCTGAATATTTTTTAGAAACTATCACAATCATTATACTAGAAATAAGTATGATTTGCATAGAGAAGTAAAATGTTTTACTTTAATCCAAAATGGAGTTCTTTATTCCAGCATACAGAACAGATGCTCTTCCTGTCAGCATCAAATCTAGTATTAATAATCTAATTAAATAAAAATACATCTAAAACAGAATCTTTTTTTATTTCTTACAGGTATGATAAATAACAATGTGTGGGAATTATTGTGTATCACATTCTAAACAGATACCAAAATTCTGCATTTTCTGAGTGTGTGTATAAATACCTATATGGCTCTATGCATGTAAGATAAATGTCACTGTCATTCCTGTTTAACTTTAAAATGGAACAATTTTCTGTATGGAATAAATTGTTAAAATTTAATGTACACATTTACTGTAATTACTTCATACATTTTACATCACTGTGATTTAGTTAACTTATGGCTATGTGGAACATGAAGTACTGTAGTAACTACATTAACTGATATTTTAGAAAACTTACAGTTAATAATATTTAGTCTGACCTCTCAATTTTTTGACGTCCTTCAGGCATTCTTCTTGCCACTGCCAAAGCAAGCGCCATTGCGACATCAGCTACAGCAGCATCTAAGACCTTTGGGGTAATTCCTATTTTAATTCCACGAGACTTCACTTCCTTCACATCTATGTGGTCATACCCAGCAGACATTGTTGCCACAACTTTCAGATTAGGACCTGAGGCACAAAAAAATTGTGACAACTTTTCAGTGAGTTACAAAAACTAGAGAAACAATAGGGGGAAAAAAAAAAAAAAAAAAAAAAAAAAAAACAAAACAGAACAAACAGAGGGTTAAGACTCGGTGCTAGAAATACAGTGCATTTCAGTGATTTCACGCACACGGTATTTATAATGAAGTGTGGTGTATATATTCACTGAACTTATCATGAAATGCTATTTATTAACTGCAAAAGATTAGAAACTGAGTGGCATTAGTATTGATGATGCTAGCAGCCTATTGTTACAGAGTACAAACTGACACAATTTTCTTTCTAACTGTTTAGAAATCCCAGATTATCTACAAGAATAGTCATAACAATGGCCCATTCTTATAGTTCCAGATCATCTTCATTTCTGTTTCTCTGTCAAAAAGTGCTGTTATTGGCTCTTTCATTCAACTAAAGAAACTCCTTATTTTTCTTTAAATCATTAGCAAAATGAGTAAATAAACAAATGGATTAGGTGACTTCTGTAGAGCTAAAGGATATTTACAGCACTTGTTCCGACACACTCTCGTGAGACAAAATATATCGGTGTCAAAAATTAAAGCAACAAATGGAAATTTTGCAAGTTTGCATTTATCTTACAACAAAACAGTATAAACAGGTGATAGTTAAGTAGAAGAAAGTACAGAATACAGACTGTAAGAAATGGTATGTGCATAATGGTAGAGAAAAGTCCTTCATTTTTTCTGACTTAATGGATTTGCATACACATTCCAACAACAGGTTAATGTGCTCAGTATGGGGTGTGACCACCTCTGGCAGCAATAGGGAATGTTGGGAACAATGTCATCACTCTCATGTTGAGACAATAATGCCCATTTTCCCTGTAAAGCTGCTCGCGACTCTTGGAGAGAGGTTGGTGGACGCTGACGTGATGCAACCTGTCTTTCTAGTGCATCTCAGACATGCTCTATGGGATTCAAATTGAGAGAGTGGGCAGGTCACCTCATGTGTGCAATATCTTGCATTTCCAAGAAAACACCAACCACCTGTGCTCTATGAGATTGAGTATTATCATCCATCAGCATGATGTTTAGGCCCACAGCACCTTGCAACAACTGCACATGAGGTCCCTAAGAGTCTCGTCACGATACCTAACAGCAGTTAAACCTTGCTGATTCACCAATACAATTTCATGATGGGGCATTCGAGTGGTCAATGTAATCCATGCCTACACCATTAGGGATCCTTCTCGAAATGGTCTCTTTCCACAAAATTTTGGTCCCAAAATCGTGTTCTACATTCGCTCTAGATGTGAATATGTTGAGAATCACTCTCCAGATCAAATCATCTGTGAAAAGGTCTCTTTCCACAAAATTTTGATTCCAAAATCATGTTCTACATTCCCTCCAGATGTGAATATGTTGAGAATCACTCTCCAGATCAAATCATCTGTGAAAACAATATTGGCATACTGTTCAACCGTCCAGGTAGCATGTTGACGACTTCACTCTAGATTTTCTCTTCTTTGAAGACGCGTCAGAGGTACATGTACAGCAGGTCTCCGAGAATAAAAGTCACTCTACCGAAGCCTTCCTTGCAATGTTTGCCTCAATATGACCTGTCCAGTGGATGATGCTGCCATGTGTCGTAAGGTGGTACAATCATGCCATTACAGCCAAACAATGGTCCTCTCTTTCTGATGTCACACATGTTGGCCCTGCCCTGGTCTTCGGGATACTGTTTTAGTCTCTAAAAACTGTCGCCATATCTGAGAAACAACAGAACAATTCACATTAAGCCATCAGGCCATATCAGTTTGCGATTGTCTTGCATCCATTCTTCCTATGGCTGTCCACTGCAGAGTCTGGTAGGTGTCTTCGCTGTGCCACACTGTACTGTCTGTGACTGTGCACACAATGACTGCATGTGGGACTACCTGCAAACACTACCCCATTTGATAGGTGCCTTGACATAATCACTGGCATGGTTGCTCATTGACCAGAATGCCATCTTCCAAGCAGAACACAATCATATGGACATCTGTTGATAATTTATGCAATTATATTATTAATTAGACACAGGATGGGGAAATAGCAGTTTGTTGCTTTGATTTTGCACACCAGTGTATTGCGAGCACTGCCTGCTGCACGACGGAATGCTGTCTAGGTATGCTGCAGACTTGTGACACAGTAGGTGAAGTATGTCAGTGGAGCAGAGACAAATGGGGAACCATTCTAGTGGTAATATGGTCTGCAAAAACAAATGGCAGAATGTTATGGCTTATCACCTGGGAACAAGCATCTCATAAATGGTGAAGCTGATCAACTACTTGCTTGCTACTGTTGTGAGCATCTATCAAAAGTGGTTGAAGAATGCTGAAACCACAAATAGGCAACAAGGTGTTGGGCATCCATATCTCATCACAGTATGTGTGAATTGGAGGCTTGCCTGCTGTGTGAAGTAGGACAGGCACCAATCTGTGGCAGATCTGACAACAGAGTACTATGCTAATATAGATACAAGTGTTCGACGCACACTATTCAGCATGTACAGGGCTATTACAAATGATTGAAGCGATTTCATAAATTCACTGTAGCTCCATTCATTGACATATGGTCACGACACACTACAGATAGGTAGAAAAACTCATAAAGTTTTGTTCGGCTGAAGCCGCACTTCAGGTTTCTGCCGCCAGAGCGCTCGAGAGCGCAGTGAGACAAAATGGCGACAGGAGCCGAGAAAGCGTATGTCGTGCTTGAAATGCACTCACATCAGTCAGTCATAACAGTGCAACGACACTTCAGGACGAAGTTCAACAAAGATCCACCAACTGCTAACTCCATTCGGCGATGGTATGCGCAGTTTAAAGCTTCTGGATGCCTCTGTAAGGGGAAATCAACGGGTCGGCCTGCAGTGAGCAAAGAAACGGTTGAACGCGTGCGGGCAAGTTTCACGCGTAACCCGCGGAAGTCGACGAATAAAGCAAGCAGGGAGCTAAACGTACCACAGCCGATGGTTTGGAAAATCTTATGAAAAGGGTAAAGCAGAAGCCCTACCGTTTACAATTGCTACAAGCCCGCACATATCGAACATTTGTGAATGCCTAAAAAAACTTTTTGAGTTTTTGTATGTGTGTGCAAAGCATTGTGAAAATATCTCAAATAATAAAGATGTTGTAGAACTGTGAAATTGCTTCAATCATTTGTAATAACCCTGTATTGTTAAATATGGGGTCCTAAGCAGACAACCTCTAAGTGTTTCTGTGTTGATCCAAAAACATCATCAAGTATGTTTCTGTGGATATAGGATCATCAAACTTGGAGTGTGAATCAATGGAAACATGTCAACTGGAGGGGCAAATTGTGTTTCTTGTTACACCAGGTTGATGATCTGTCCATATACTCCATCATACAGGAAAATGGTTGCTCAAAACGTGCACCATACCATCAATGCAGGCCAGTGAGGACAGTAGTTGATGATGTTGATGTGGTCTTCAGTCCTGAGACTGGTTTGATGCAGCTCTCCATGCAGGACAGTAGTATGCTGTGGGAAACATTTACCTAGATATCCACAGGACGTGTGATAGTATTATAAGGCACCATGACAGCAATGGACTATGTGAACATTATTGCACACCACCTGCATCGCTCCATGCCTGACATATTCCATGACAGTGATGACATCGTCCAGCAGCATAACTATACATGTCAGAATGCCAGAAATGTGGTACAGTGATTTGAGAACATGATAGCAAAATCAAATTGATGTCTTGGCCACCAATTTTGCCTGATCTGAACCCAATGTAATGCATTTGGGAAGCTGTTGAGCAGCAGCTCCCACAAACCACCGGCCATTAAGTTGCTGAAATTGTGTGACCCATGCATAGACATCTGATACCACATACCCCCTTAAACCCATCGTAACACTCCTGCTTACATATATGAAGTAAATTATATCATTTCACACATTGCAGTGTACTCCAAATATAAAAGTTATCTGTAAGTGAGGTTCAGATCACTGTAACTAATTAAATGTCATACAAACATTGAGATGCACATGTACACCAACTCCTGGTGACCTGCCTTGCTTGTCGACTCCCCCACTGATTGCTGCCTGACCACCAAGGCACTTGAAGCTTTGTACTTTGCCACCTCCACGGATATATGTCGCTAGAATCCAGTTGCCTTAGCTTGTTCTGGGGCACAAACTGAAGACTTCAAGTCCCGCACCACTGGGGCCTGATGCATCCTGCTGTAACAGTCCAACTTCTCGTATGGAGTTCAGAGCAGTTGATGGCCCTGCCATCTTCTCTGTGCCAACAACAGATTCCTGTCTAGCCCAGAGCCTGAAGTAACCTGGTTACTCGCGACATCCGATGACACAGCAGCAGCAGCAGCAGCAGCGGCACTCAGTGTGTGCTACTACTGGCAAGGCCAGTGCACAGAGGTCAACACACTGGGAAACAACAAAGCAGCGTATCTGCTGTACTCGCCAGGAATCACTGCTAATAGCACAAAAACTGAATGAATGTAAATAATAAACAATAAAGGGCGTATGTATCCACAAGCTGCTTTCTTCTACTGCATCCTCATCCATTTCCAGTAGAGAATCACTCACTCAAACCATGCCACTCTGACACATATTACGGTATTTTTAACAATTAATATTACAATATGTAAGTTATCATTAAAAATAAGTTAATTTAAGTGCCTCCAATAATAGAGCCCCTGATGCTATAACTTGTAACATTTTCATTTACTACCAGTTGATAACATGAAAAACAAAAAAAAAATTTAATGTTGCTCTTTTTCACATACTCCTTTTCAAAATTTGCAAGTCTTAAGTTGAACATGATAGCAGTGAATGGTACAAATATCTCATCATAATCTTTAACTTTCATCATCAAGGAAAGCAACATTGGACTGGGAATAGTACTATGTGAAATTTATTTGGGATAATATATTTACAAATGTATTTGTTCAAATACAGACTCTTTACAGCAATACACCACCACTCTCAACTTGGCCTTCACTGGACATAACTATCCCACCAGCCAAGTTCAAAGACAGATTTCTACATCTACATCTACATTTATACTCTGCAAGCCACCCAACGGTGTGTGGCGGAGGGCACTTTACGTGCCACTGTCATTACCTCCCTTTCCTGTTCCAGTCGCGTATGGTTCGCGGGAAGAACGACTGTCTGAAAGCCTCCGTGCGTGCTCTAATCTCTCTAATTTTACATTCGTGATCTCCTCGGGAGGTATAAGTAGGGGGAAGCAATATATTCGATACCTCATCCAGAAACGCACCCTCTCGAAACCTGGCGAGCAAGCTACACCGCGATGCAGAGCGCCTCTCTTGCAGAGTCTGCCACTTGAGTTTGTTAAACATCTCCGTAATGCTATCACGATTACCAAATAACCCTGTGACGAAACGCGCCGCTCTTCTTTGGATCTTCTCTATCTCCTCCGTCAACCCGATCTGGTACGGATCCCACACTGATGAGCAATACTCAAGTATAGGTCGAACGAGTGTTTTGTAAGCCACCTCCTTTGTTGATGGACTACATTTTCTAAGGACTCTCCCAATGAATCTCAACCTGGTACCTGCCTTACCAACAATTAATTTTATACGATCATTCCACTTCAAATCGTTCCGCACGCATACTCCCAGATATTTTACAGAAGTAACTGCTACCAGTGTTTGTTCTGCTATCATATAATCATACAATAAAGGATCCTTCTTTCTATGTATTCGCCATACATTACATTTGTCTATGTTAAGGGTCAGTTGCCACTCCCTGCACCAAGTGCCTATCCGCTGCAGATCTTCCTGCATTTCGCTACAATTTTCTAATGCTGCAACTTCTCTGTATACTACAGCATCATCCGCGAAAAGCCGCATGGGACTTCTGACACTATCTACTAGGTCATTTATATATATAGTGAAAAGCAATGGTCCCATAACACTCCCCTGTGGCATGCCAGAGGTTACTTTAACGTCTGTAGACGTCTCTCCATTGATAACAGACCATTGTATCCAGTTATGGTACTGCTTATCCTTCAAAAAAAAAACTTAGGAATACGCCTCTTGAAACTTAGTACTGTCCTGGTATCGAATGTATTAATCAGCTACTTTGATAAAGCTATGGTTTTCTAAAACCATGCCCTGAAATGAGGTCCATTCTGTCTCACATTTTTCCCCACCACATTTAGAGTGCTTTTCATCCCCACTCCCAAACCGCAATCTCCCGCAATATCCTGTTCAGACTCTATGCTCCTTCTGCTCCCATTTCTCTATCCTATGGCCCCTGCCCCTGTGACCATTCCCTACAGTAAGACTTGCCCTAGGCACCCTCATACCACCATCTAAACCAGCCCTGTAACTGGCAAAATATATGCTATCAAAGGGATAGCCACATGTGAAATGACACATCATGTACCAGAAGTTACGTAGACACCGTTCACCCTTCTACATTGGTATGACTACTACCAAGTTTTCAGTTAGGATGAATGGGAATAGACAGAAGGTACATACT
Organism: Schistocerca serialis cubense; assembly: GCF_023864345.2. NCBI lineage: Eukaryota > Metazoa > Arthropoda > Insecta > Orthoptera > Acrididae > Schistocerca > Schistocerca serialis. Next base: position 587,252,722 of record NC_064639.1, read on the forward strand.
CGCAACACACAATATACCATTGCAGAACATGCTCTACAACATAAAGTCATGAACTTAGTGTCTATTTCTTGACACTGTCATCTAGATTCTCCCCCTAACAGCAGTTTCTGAGAACTATGCAGATGGGAAATGGTCTTACAACATTTCCTAGGTTCTTGTCACTTGCCTGCCCTTAATTTATGTTAATTTCTTCAGTATTATCATTTCTCCTTGGGAAATATTCCTTTCTTCACCCCCTTTTAGTTTTCTATGTCTCTTACTTTTTGACCTGTCTCACCTCTGACACATATAATTCACTTAGCTTTCTGTTCTTACTAACTCTTGCACAATGTTTTGTCATTAATCTCTGTCTTGCTTATTACCCCATCTTTCACCTTTATAGCTTCAGGTTTTCAAATCTCATCTTGATGGAGTCCACAACAATCTTTCCTTCTGATCCCATTTGGTAAGTCTCCTCTGACCCGGGATTCTTGAGGACTTTTCCATAACTTTCCCCATTTTCTAAAGCTCACCAGTCCTTTTCCTTCATCCCTCTTCTTTCCCCTTCAACCCTTCTGCCAGAAGAAAAAGCTACTGGCTCCAAAAACTTGCACCTTTCCTTTACTTTTAAAAGTGTTTCCTCCTGCCACCACTTGTCGAGTATATTTTTTATCCATCGAATTGTATTATACAACAATTACAGTTCTATATATTATTATTAACATGATTAAGAAAATAGACTTATAACAACATTTACAACTATATGAGACTCCAGATGCAGAGTTTAGCTTTACAAAATATATTGACAATCTTGACATAAACATAATATCAGCAGAAATACATTCTCAGTATGAAAATTAAAAAAAAATGTTTTTCTAAAATAATTCAGTGAGAATAATTCTAGTTAACATTTTAATTACACAATTACTTTTAGAACGAAATTTTCACAGAATATGGATCAAATGCTGCACAGTTTATTATGTTTAATATAAATTTCTAAGCTGGTCTCAGCTTATCATGTTATGCTATCAAACATATGAAACTGCAGTTTTATATAAAATAAAGATATCATGCCACCCAAAGGATGTTTTTTAAGTATAAAGACAGCTGTGTGCTATTAAAATTAAAAATGGAAAAGTTAACAGTAATTACAAAACATTTGGCCTATTTGCTATCTATGGACTGAGTTGTATCTCATTTCTGGTATTGGTCACTTCCTCATTTTATACAAAATATGCTGTTCCAATTCATACTGATGATCAGTCAATTGAAGTTTTTTTTCCGTATGAAAGAACAGTTTTGCCATTTAAAAAAATTGAGTTGTTTTCCTTTGAAGTCTGATTATTACTTTTTGTAACATCACATATATATTTATGAAATGAAATACTTGTATACCATTGATGTATATCAGTTGTGTACATCATTTTGTCAATCGGCAAATCCTGGTCTGTTATATTACATTACCAAGGACTTGTTGAACACATGCAATGCAGAAACTCTTCTGTATTGCACTCAAATGATGGACAAACATTATTAAGCAAGTGGTCATAATGTTTTGGACCATTGGTGTATATAATGGAATCATCTCGTCAGTAAAATGAATCATAACCCCTCTAATATGCCTTTAAGTAGCAAAATTAAGCTACAAATTCAAGAAGTTCCATGTTTTGTTCTGCATTACAGCATTAAGTTAATATGCCTTTATTAATGTATAATAATTTCAAATACACAATTAAACTGAAGACTGTTTATCTGAATGGTAATATTAACAATGTTCTAGGTGTATTTTCTATGAACACATGCTATCAGAGACCAATAATTCACGTTAATCTGTTAGTTACATTTTTTAAAGTTTTGTTGTCTTAAGAAACATGAAATATTAAAAATAAGTTAAAAATTTGCCCTTCCAGTATCTAACTGTTTACATTATATAATACTCTCAGTAACTACATAAATAATTAACTTTTGCCTCCAACCACCCAAGCCCATATGATAAAGTAAGTATACAGTATCTGAATTGGGTAAAGAGGAAAATAGCTTTTATGTACGTAACACCACATTTATTTTCAACCATTTAAAACCAAAAAAGGATGTCAAATGTATAGAATAATGTCATATGAATTATCATTCATGTAAGTATTTGCTTCATGTAGAATCAGGCTAATGCAGCTATTTTTAATCATTCATATATTATCATATTTATCCATTTAACATCAGCAGAAACTTAAAATGGACATAAAGATTAACTTTGGTAATTACCTGCTTTATCAAGGAGTTCCTTGTCAATTTTCACTTTGGAAAACCAAAACAAAGCATCTACGCCTTCTATTTTACTCAGTAGTTGTTCTCTACTAGGGTTTCGCACGCCAGGGCAGAAAATGGTATCACATCTGAAATGGAAAAAAAAAAAAAAATAGCAGTAGCTGTAATAAAAGAAAACAAACACAGAAAATGTCGAGACACTATGTGTGACTGAACTACAAGAAGAGCAGAAGGGAAGAGAAGGAATCTGGAACACAAATGGAGCAAATGGGATGGAAATTGATTATATATATATTTTAAGAGAGAGGGTAAGGAGTCATTCCAATCCCGGGAGCGGAAAGACTACACACACACACACACACACACACACACACACACACACACACACACACCCCTCCCTTAAAACCCAAATCCTTTCGTCTTTCCCTCTCCTTCCCTCTTTCCTGACAAAGCAACCGTTGGTTGCGAAAGCTTGAAATTTTGTGTGTGTGTTTGTATGTTTTTTATTGTGTCTATCTACCAGCACTTTCCCGTTTGGTAAGTCATGGAATCTTTGTTTTTAATATATTTTTCCCATGTGGAATGTTTCTTTCTATTTTGAAAAAAAACTAGAAGGTAAAGAAACTACCGGCAGCTGAAATAATTATGGTAAAACTATGCAAAATGAGGAGAGAGAGATAACTGTAGCAATCAATGAAAATAAATATTGAAATTTTGTTCAACACTTTTATACTTATATCATGACAATACGTATAATTTTCTGATCACACCTTTGTGCTTGTCCTGCTGGCTATTGTGTATGCATGGACCTATGTCCAGGGGAAAGAAGCTTCTTTCTGGCCAGTCTTCCCTTAATCCTGCTAAGTGGGTGGTGGTCTGAGCCGACTACGCTGTTTTCAAGAGTTTGTGTCTTTCCACTATTTCTTATAAATAAACTTGAAAAACCCTGGCTGAAAGCAACTCTTGGCAAAAGAGCTCTAGCAGTGCAAGCAGGAAATTGCCAATTGAAATTCTTGCATGTAGCTCCTGGAGGTGTTTGGCAGAAATGCCTGAATGTAAACTAATTTCTTGAGTGGCATGGAGAATATGAAATGGGCAGTCAGCCATGGGCATTCACAAAGATAGAAAAGGAGTCGTGAGCCGTGTGGGGTGAAGTTGAGGTTTTAAAAGAGTTACTTGCATGAAGTCAAGAGTGAGTGATCCTCAAGTGATCAATAAAGTTGTTATTCTGTTTCAGAAAACTGAAAGAGTTGGCAGCTACCTTGCAGGGGTCAGATGGGGCAAAGAGATTCACACTCAAGCAAGCACCCAAGTGCCTATAAAGTTAAAATATTGTAACACAGTGAAAGAATTTCTCAGTGTCCTAGTCATGGATAAGGACTACTTTCTTCAATGGAGACAACAGAACTGTATATACATATAAACATAATTAGCATACTGTAGTAATTGAATGGCTATAGGAAATCTAGTTTGTTGTCTGTTGTATGAACATTAAACAGTCCCTGCGAGGAACCAATAGCCATTCCTTGGCTCTACTGCTTTATTATGCAGATGCCACAGGGTAGTCCTAACTAAAAATTTTCTTATACAATAAACGAAACCACAAAGCTGTCATACTTTGTAAGATATCAGACTAGTTTACAACCCAATTCTTATTTTTAATGTACAACGAGATACAGAAGTTGCTTGTAGAGAATGTTGTGTAATAACTGTTAACTTCACTTATTCATAATTTGAATCTTCTACCAGTTGCCAAATGTAATTAGCCTTAAACAACACAGTGATTTGTGTCAAGTTGTTGTTATTCTATAAAATATTGCTTTTGTAGAACATTTTGGGAGATACCATGATAGCTTTAACTTCACTGAAAACTATGTATAGTCTGTTCATGAAAAATCTATCTGTAATAACTTGTTCAGTATTTGTTCAAGATTTAGTGAGAATGTTAGTATCAAAAATACATCTGGTGTGGTTGTTTGTGTAAAATATTTCATTATTTTTTGTACTGAGAACATATATTTACTGAAATTCTGTTTATGTAAAACATGTTACTACATTTTGTACAGCTAACTCTGTGCTTGGACTTTTGAAGATTCACAACTTATAATTAAAAGTTTCATTTTGGATACATTTTGACAATGCTTTGTTAAGTATCTCTGCCAGTGGACATCCTAATGGAGGCAAATGAACTGGCATGAGTACAGCGGAATAGTTCAGGAACCTGCCATGGAGGGCATATGTGTCCCGTTTTGTGGGCTGACTGCTGACATCAGTGTTTACTTGTGAGCTGCAGTAAGCAGAACAAGCCAGTGCTCCTGTGGAATTAGAGTGCAGCGGGTATTGGTCCTGCTAAGAGTTGTCATGTGCTACTTTTACGCACCCACGTGCTGAGTCATTGTCATGCACGCATCTCCATGGGTATAGGCACTTCACTTCCTGAGGTTCAATTCGCACATTGAGTTACTCCCATTCACAGGATTTTGTTTGCTGGTTGTGACCGAGTCACCTTCAGTCAGAAGCACCGTACCAACCCTGTTGAGTAGTGGTGTTGTCATGGTTTCTGGAGATACTTAACTTTGCAAATTAGTAATCATTGTAACTTATTTATGGCATGGCAGTGATGCCCACCAAGTAAGTGTGTAATAAGTATTGGTTTGGCTGAAGTTGGAGATATGTAAAAGCTAGTTTTGAACTCCTCAGTGGAGTAGTTGCAGTTTAAAAGTATTAAAAAACAAAGAGTGTATACAGTTTTATTTTTACGTGGTATTACTGGATACAATAAATGGAGGGTCTATTGTAAATAGTGTTTGGTTTATTAAATAGCCAATACAAACGCTGGGCCTCATTATTTGGCAACCAAAGGTACGTATTTCAAAATTTATTTTATTTTATTTTACTATTCAATGTTCTTGTCTCTTGGTAACGTTCATTGGCAATTTGTTCCAATTACATCACCTACAGTTTTCAAAGACAATTTACATTAATTATTATATTTCTTTCATAAATTACTGAATGGGGGCTTTTAGTCAGGATACCCCTAGTAAGTTTAACAGCTTGACACTAAAACCTTATCTGAAATTTTGCAGTACCTTTGGGTGGAAATATGAAAATTAAAATTGTGATGGTATTGATGAAAGTTTCATGAAGATGTAATTGAATGTAAAAACTGGACATGGATTTGGAACCAAAGAAAGTGGCACTACTTTCAGACCAAACTTGGCGGTCAGACCTTGAAAGAGACAGTTACGAACTTTTATTTTATTTATGAGTGGTGAAAAAAGACAGCATGTTTTTATGATTTCTATCCACTAGTAAACTTAAAAATCTAAAAAATGGATAGCAAACTGGGACTAAGAACAGTGGAAAAAGACAACAGTGGTTTAATTGAAAAGAAAATGGACATATTGTTGTGGAGATGATAAAATGGACAGACTATCTAGATAATAAAATTGAGGAAGTGCAAAATAAAGTATCAGAATTGAACAAAAAGTTACAAGATGATTTGTGTAGTACACCAGGTAATAAATATATCTAAAAAGAAAGATGATGAAACTTACCAAACAAAAGCGCTGGCAGGTCGATAGACACACAAACAAACACAAACATACACACAAAATTCTAGCTTTCGCAACCAATGGTTGCCTCGTCAGGAAAGAGGGAAGGAGAAGGAAAGACAAAAGGATATGGGTTTTAAGGGAGAGGGTAAGGAGTCATTCCAATCCCGGGAGCGGAAAGACTTACCTTAGGGGGAAAAAAGGACAGGTATACACTCACACACACACACATATCCATCCACACATACACAGACACAAGCAGACATTTGTAAAGGCAAAGAGTTTGGGCATTTTTTGGGCAGAGATGTCAGTCGTGGCGGATGTACAGTTGCCTCTGTACATCCGCCACGACTGACATCTCTGCCCAAAAAATGCCCAAAAAATGCCCAAACTCTTTGCCTTTACAAATGTCTGCTTGTGTCTGTGTATGTGTGGATGGATATGTGTGTGTGTGCGAGTGTATACCTGTCCTTTTTTCCCCCTAAGGTAAGTCTTTCCACTCCCGGGATTGGAATGACTCCTTACCCTCTCCCTTAAAACCCATATCCTTTTGTCTTTCCTTCTCCTTCCCTCTTTCCTGACGAGGCAACCATTGGTTGCGAAAGCTAGAATTTTGTGTGTATGTTTGTGTTTGTTTGTGTGTCTATCGACCTGCCAGCGCTTTTGTTTGGTAAGTTTCATCATCTTTCTTTTTAGATATATTTTTCCCACGTGGAATGTTTCCCTCTATTATATTCACACCAGGTAATAAAATTGACAAAATACGTAATAACACAGATGCATAATGTATTGGGTAAACAAGTTACAGAATCATTCTGAGAAGTAAAAGGTGGTCTATGTAATAACTTAACAGAAAACAGTTTTCAATTTGCTGAGGTCAAATCAAATATATGTGAATTGTTAGTTATCATCGAATCAGCGGCGAGCAAGTGAATTACGACTGACAAGGTGAACAAAGTGTTGTAGTGACTGCCAAAAATGCTAATGTACTTCATGTAATTAATAATGATGATAACATAACTATTGCAAGTAATGACTGTACATAAGTTGATATTTTGAGTGAAAGAGTTGATATTAACTACCATATAAAATGTTTTATGGCACCAAAGACATGTCTAAGTCTGGACGAACTTCCAACAGTAAGTGATGTTAAATTTGCACAGATTAAGTTGGAAATCTGTAAAAATAACACATACTGGTAAATCAGGGCTAAGACAATCACAGAAGGTGGATATGCTAGTCATTGAGAGTTACAATGTTAGGTGCCTAATGAAGACCCTCAGGGAAATATCAGCAAGGCAAGAAAGAAAGCCAATGTGCACATAGACAATAATCAGTAGATGTGATGTGCATGGACACACAAACAAATGCTTACACTTTCAGAAAAACTGAACAGTTTATTCAAGAGAAAGAGCTTCACAAACTGAGCAAGACAATAATGCATTGGCCCATCTCTGACCCTTATACAAGCCATTACACAGCTTGTTATTGACTGACAGAGTTGTTGGATGTCCTCCTGTGGGATACCATGCCAAATTCTGTCCAACTGGCACATTACATTGTCAAAATTCTGAGCTAGTTCGAGGGCACTGCCCACAATGTTCCAAACGTCCTCAGTTGGGGAGAGATCCGGAGACCTTGCTACCCAAGGCAGGGTTTGACAAACAGTAGAGACTCTTGCTATGTGTAGGTGGGCACTGTCTTCCTGAAATGCAAGCCCATGATGACTTGCCATGAAGGGCAACAAAATGGGGTGTAGGATGGATTAGGGTGTACACATTTTGTGTGGATGCAGGAAGAGTTAGTCACAGGTGATACAGTTCACGCAGTTCCAGTAGAGCTCCAGTCTACTAGCAGAGCAGATACCATCAGCTGCAGGAGCAGCTCATTGCCGGCTGTACAGTTTGTATACATCATTTAGTTTGGTGGCATCCTAACTTACTTCTGACCAGCTTAGTTTTTACTAATTCACTCTTAAACTTCTTGCATAAATTTTAGTGCATGAGGCAACATTTGGGTAGCTTCCTGCCGCCAGAAGTGGTACGTCATGTGAATCTGTTTAAATCTTTTGTTAGTACACAGTGTATAGTTCAGATGAGTGCTTTAGAGTTTGCATACTTATTTCCTGCAGTAACTTTTATGTAAAAAAGAAAGTTTCTAGTAAATACTAACCGTTGATACATCCATTTTCAATAGAGAAATTTATTTCTGTTTTCACTTATTATCCTCATTTATATTTTGTGTACATGCCAATCACAGCAATGCCACTGTCACTGTCAGGTAATTTTCTCTTTTGCATTGGTCTGTTTGTAATTTCTCATTACTCCTGACTGCTTTGTTTGTATTTTTCAAGATCTTATTCAGTTTTTTATACAGTACACATGGATAGGGACTGTTTCTGTTGGAGAATTGGCTGCTGTCCATGAACATCTGGAAGCTGCATTGGTTATGGTCAACAGGCTTCTGGCTACTGCTCAAAGCTTCGGTGACATTTGGATGCCAGTAATGAGACTGTTCCACTTTTTATGCCATTGAAATCCCCCGATGATCTGGTTGTCACTGTGTCTTCTAATATGCAATGCCTGCTCCTTCATATTCAATCGAGAGTGAGTAGCAGTCAGTGATGGGTTTGCACATCACTGGGTGAAAGGTGAAAGAGAGAATGTGGCACATGGTTGGCTCCTTACATTTTAGCAGCAGGTACGAGGTGCTACCAAGTGCCGATAATACTTTCGAACCGATGTGCAATGCCTCTCTTGTTGGGCCAGTGGCCGATTTTCCTGCCCAGTCCAGACAAGTGCAGAAGGTGGATATGCTAGTCATTGAGAGTTACAATGTTAGGTGCTTAATGAAGACCCTCAGGGAAATAGCAGCAGGGCAGGAAAGAAAGCCAATGTGCACTCAATGTGTCTGCCAGTGGGTCTTGTCCAAAATGTGAAGGAAGCCCTGCCAACAACTATCAAGTGGACTGTGTGCAACTGCAAATAGTGGCCCCTGTTGGCACAAATGATGCCTGCAGCTTGGGTTCTGAGGCCACCCTCAGTTCATTTCAGCAGATGGCTGATTTGGTCAAGGCAACTAGCATCACACACATGGTGCAGGCTAAGCTCAGTATTTGTGCCATCATACCCAGGCCAGGGTCCATTGCATTCCTCTGGTTTGGAGCAGAGTGGAAGGTGTAAACTAGAGGCTCAGATGATTCTGCAATGGTATCAGATGCACGTTCCTCAGCCTCTGCTTTTGGACGGAGAATTATACGTCAGGCACACACTACAAACAGGAAGTGGCTACTAGGATAGTAGAGTGTGTGTGGCATGCACACGGGGTTTATTTTGGTTAGAGGAGCATCCCCCCCCCCCCCCCACCTCCTCCCACTCTGTGATCATAGACAAATTACCTCCCAAAATCAAAGATACATCAGCCACAATGTCCTCAGATAATGCTCATCCTCACACATAGGATATAGAAAAGATTAATATGATAGTATATTCTGAGGCTTTCCCGGCATACTGAAATCTTGAAAATTTCTCAGGTATTCAGCAGGGTAGCGTCGTCCGAAAGGCACGATATTTCGGCAAGCAGACTTCTTTCCATCTTCAGGCATTCTTGGTGTCTGCTTGATCTCTGATGGATGCCGACTTTATATAGTCTCCACCCCTCTCCCGCAGCCTTCATCTTGGTGCTTCTGAGTGGTCTGCGGCTGATGGTGGGGGAAGCGCGGTGCCCCGCGACAGATCATGGCCGCAGTCCTTCCGCGTCTACAGCTGCTTGCAGAACTCTGCCATCTTGGTTACATTGCTTCTTCTTCTTCTTCTTCAGGTGTCCTGACAGGAGCGGATTTCCGTGTAGACTGCTGTTGTGTTTTAATCATACTCCAAGCTGGATCCCAGGCTTTGCTTAACTGGAAACCGCTGTATTTATTTATTAGTTCATCATGCAGCCAGATCTCCACTGCCTCTCTGAGGAGACAATCCCAGAAGGTGTTCAATTGCTGTAACACCTTTGTGCCATTGTAGTTCATGTCATGTCCATGTGAGATGCAGTGCTCTGCCACGGCGGACTTGGTCGGCTGTGCGTTGTCTGTGTGGCGTTTATGTTCACTACATCTCTCCTGTACTGTCCAGATGGTCTGGCCTATATACATTTTCCTGTACTGGCAAGGGATGCTGTAAACTCTCGGTTTCCGGAGTCCTAAGATGGAGTAGCGATGGTTGGGCTGTCCGCTATCACCAGTAGTGGCCAGTATGTTTATGGAGGTTTTCGAAGAAGCAGCTCTCGAGTTGGCAGCCTATAAGCCCTCTTGCTTTATTCTATATGTAGACAATCCATTCGTAATCTGGCCGCATGGATGACACCACATCCAAGACTTTCTGCAGCATCTGAACTCGCTGCACCAGAATATCAAGTTCACAATGGATTTCTGGATGTGCTCATCAAGCGAAGATCAGATGGCACACTAGGACACAGCGTCTACCGTAAGTCAACACATACAGATTTGTACCTGCATGCCTACAGCTGTCATGCTCCTTCACAGCGAGAGGGTTTTCTAAGCACACTGAAGCACAGAGCACGCGAAATCTCCGACTGTGACAGCCTAGTGGCTGAATTGCAGCACTTGCAGCCTGTGTTCCGCATGAACGGTTACAACAACTGGCAGATAAAACACGCCCTAAGACCGAAGAAGCTGAGGCCACAGCCTTCCAAGGACGAAGACAAACCAGTTACAACAGCGATCATACCATATGCTGGGAACACATTGGCAAAGATCAGCAGAATACTCAGAAAATATAATGTCAAGTGTGTGTTTCGCCCCCCCCCCCCCCATCCAAAACAAAAACATTATTAGGATCAGTAAAGGACGACTTAGGACTCTGGAAATCAGGAGTTTACAGCCTCCCTTGCCAGTGCGAGAAAATGTATATAGGTCAGAAATCAGGATGGTACAGGAGAGATGTAGTGAACATAAACGCCACACAGACAATGCACAGCCGACCAAGTCCGCTGTGGCAGAGCACAGCATCCCACATTGCGTCTGACATTGTGAAGCAGACAGTTATACTACTGAAAGATGCCACTGCTGGCAGGGAAGACGTCAAGCATGAAGGGATGTAGGTGGTCTGCAAAAATTTTCAAATACTGCCACAGGTCCCATGGATGCCCAGGTGACTGTACCCCATAGAATAAAGCTGCCCTCAGCTGACCTGCATCTATGGCACAGAGCATGTTTCAAACAGCTATTCACCTTGGTGATGGTATATTTGGACACGACCATTGACGTGACATAACAAGAAACATGATTTATCTGATTGTGTGATACTCTTCATTTGATCTACAAGCCAATCTCAATGATCCTGAAGATGATAATGATTGGTTTGTGGGGCGCTCAACTGCATGGTCATCGTGCCTGTACACATTCCAAATCTGAACACAGTCCAATCTCGCAACTTTTCATGAATGATGATGGAATGATGAGGACAACACAAACACCCAGTCCCCTGGCAGAGAAAATCCCTAATCTGGTGAGGAATCGAACCCGGGACCCCATGATCCAGAGGTAGCAATGCTAGCCACTAGACCACGAGCTGCGGACACAATGATCCTGTGCCCACTCATATTGTAACTGCTGATATCCTGGCTCAACATGCAAACACAAAGGAGTCATCTGCTCCTTGTTCAATAATGTGGGCTGAACAATGTGCTCTGAAACACTTGTACCTGCATCAGAAATGCACTCTGTCATATAGCTACCTACCCTGCTTTACAGTGTGGGCGAGTCTCTGACCTCCATGTTCTTTAATGAGATGTGCACAACTAACACCTTGTTGCCTACTCAGGGTTTCACAATCTTTCCACCAATTTCCATAGATGGAGATCCTTGTTCCCAGGGACCAGGCCATAACAATCCAACTTTTGTCCCACTCACTTTTGTCTGGAGATTTCCCCATTTGCAGCCTATATTGTCACTAGATGATTCCCTCTGCCTCTGCTCCACTTTTATACTTTCCTTACTGCAGCATGTGGCGGCAACATTCAGTCTCACGGTGGTCAGTGGTCATAATGTTTTGGTCACAGTATACCCCGATTCCCAAAATGACATCGCCTCCCCATCAACGTACAACTTAATCACAATAGTAGTCTACCATTTATCTGTGGACAAAGAAAACCTGACACAGATTCTGACACTACATTCAGTTTTCCACAAAAGAATGACTGTAGTTGTCTCTGCAGAATGGGGAAATGCTATACTGCAAGTGCATCCACCAGTACAATTGAGAAAATATGATTTTCTGTGGCAAATGAGCGTGGGGGCAGGGTTGGGAGGGGTAAAACACAAAATTTCAATGTTGAAAAGACGTTCACTTCAGGATTTGAGAGCTTCTCAAATTCTGATAGTTGCAACACTTTGCAGCCATAGAGCTACAAATTCTACAGTTCGCTTGACATGCCTGTGCAATAATGAGTAAAACTGTGATGAAAAGGACCATATTTTGTCAGTTCTAGGATGATAAGAGTCATTTTAATGGCTAATTTGAGGGTTGTTTTGGGAGGTTTCCCAAGTCCATCTCATCAAATGTTCACTTTGTATTACATTTTACCCACAGAATACAAACAAAAATGTAGCTTTAAAAATACACATTGTTCCATTATAATTATGATAGTTGTTGTTGTATGTGCAAAATGGTTCTTTATTACAGAAAAATCAATATTTCATGCTCTTTCATTTTTTACATAAATTTATATACCTACATCTTCATCTTTACTCAGCAAATCACTTTCTCTTCCATTCACGGATTGAATATGTGAAGAGCGAATGCTTCTACACAGCTGTAAATGATGAATGTAATGTGCATGATCTCTATGGGACAGTTACCTAGGGGGCTGAACATTCTTAGTTCCTGCACTCAGTTGGAATTTTCCAAGCATTTTATTGAGAGCTGTACGGCATCTTGCATCAAATTCTGACAGTGAAGATTTTTCAACGTATCTGTCTACTCCCTCATCAGTCATACAAGCATCTGATCATTTGTGCCACCCTTCTCCTATTGATAGTATTGCCAAAGCAGATAAAAATGCCTGACACATTTAAGAATGTAAATAATTTTTTAAATATAATAATAGCTTGGAAAGAGAATGCTCAGTTTGTGTTAGATACATCAAGATGGCTGTGAATATGTCTGGCCCGAGCTGCTGGAGATGGCTGTCATGTGTATCTGAGGTGTGCTTGCTTGTGTGAATAAATGTATGTGTGTGTGTGTGTGTTTTTTTCTCGTTCTTTTCCTTTTTCCGATGACGGCTGTGGCTGGACACTAACTTGTAAGTGTCTTTTAATTGTGCTCTCTACAACCTAATGTCTCATCATTACAGTAAGCAGCAATCTATCTTTTCCTTACATTGATATTCCAATCTGGAGTTTTGATTGTTATGCTTTTTTTATATTTGCACTTAAATAAAGGTATTAACAATATTAGATGTGCAAGAAACAGAAGAGACTTGTGATGAGAAAATGTCATTGTAAAATTTATATTCTTCATTTTTAAGATTTTTATCAAAGGCAACAGCCTTGAAATAGGTTGTATTGCTACATATGCATCTACATCATTCCTTAAAACTAGATATTTAGCTGCAAATAAATACTGTCAGTCACTGGATTAAAAGAGTTACTGTAAGTCCACTTACAGGCTCTGTTATCCTCTCTTTTTCACAAAGCTCACCAAAGTGCTTCTTTATTTCTTTAATTCACTTGTTAAGACAATTTATATTCAATGTCCCACATTCCACAGACACTGAAACTTTCAAAAAGAAGTTAGACATAATTATGACTCTTTGATTTTAGCAGTTTCTGACAGAAACCAAGAGAGTTGTTGCAGTGGTAAGACACTGGACTTACTGTCAGGAGGACAGAGATTCAAATCATTGTCTGCCCATCCAGACTGAGATTTTCCACAATTCAGACAGGCTGAGCTGAGACTGGAGAAGTAGTGTAGCCCTTGAAGTGCAAATACCCTAACTTTATTCATGCAGTATTTGAAAATGAGAACACTTAGTCACTTGCAACAAACTTTACACTTAATTTCAAACCTTTACACATTTTTTTCTCACTAACATCCCATCACAAAATGATGAAAGGAAAAAAGCTAATCACTTACTATACTTTTTAAGTTCATGCAGTAAAACTGTCACATCAGGCATGGCATTTTTAATTTATTACTTCTTAACTACTAATTCTATGACACATTTTGCAGAGTGTATACACATATACTAAATATATATATGCAAAACTATATCATTGTACAATACATAGTTCAGGAGATAAGACATCATAAACACTGAGATACACGAAAAACTGCAACATCACACATGACATTTTAATTTATTACTTCTTTGCTACTAACTTTATTCCCAACATATTTCACAGACAGTATCAACATATGCCTCAAACAAAAGATACAAAATATTTGGGTCAATAATTCCTGAAGAAATTTTGTGTAACAAAGAGCTGGTAAAGAGACTCCTATTACTCTTCAAGGGCTGGCCTTACTAGAACAACCACAATGGACTTAATTTTGGTGTGCACAACAGGGGGGTAAGACCACTGTTGTTTTGTCTCGTGATTAAATCAAATCTAAAGCAAACTAACATCCCAGATGTGTTCCAACAGCTTAAGATCAGGCAAATTTGGTGGCCTCAAGCCACTATGGCACGAGTTTGGATTTGTGACACAGGCAGTTATCCATTGTCCAAGATGCCATTGCCATCGGGGAAGACACTGAAGCACAAAGGGATGCATGTGGTCCACAATAATGTTCATGTTGTCCTCAACAGTCACAGTGCCTTCGATTACTATCACAGGCCTCACGGAAGCCCACGTGAATGTCAGTCATAGCATAATAATGCCCACTCCATCCCCTCTCCCCAGCCTGTGTATGTGGCACAGTGCATTTTGAGCAGCTGTTTTCCTGGATGATGGGGTATCTTTAGATTACCATCGATAAGGTGAAACAAGAAGAGTGATTCATACAATCAGGTGACTAATTTTCCATTGATCTATGGTTAATCTCTAAGAGCTCACGCCCACTGCAATCGTAATTGACGATGTTGTTGCAGTGTACCACGGGAATTCGAGTACTGGAAAAAATCCAAAGGTGAAACGTCTAGATCACTTTTCACACTTTCTGTATATTTCTCAGTATAAAATTACAACATAATGTAAAGCTAGGGAATGTTTACAGTGTACAAATGATTATGAGGAGCAGTATGTACAGAAACAAAATTGATTGATTACAAACTTAAAACTGTCCAAGGGCCCTGGAAGAATTGTGCATGTCATTACTCAAGGGTAAAAATAAGGAAGAGCGGGACTTAGTGCATTGTCGAGTTAATTAGAGATGAAATACACATCAAGGCTTGTCAAGGAATTACAAAAATCTTTAAGTTTTCTTCCATTTTTTTCAGTTTTTGTTTTGGGGAACTATCCTGGTATTTAGCCTAAGTGGCTTTCGAGAAACCACAGAAAATATAACTTAGGATACTAGGCAGGGATTCAAACACACCACCACCTCATTCCCCTACAACTTTAACCATAATGCGAGTTCAGATTGTCATTTTTGAACAAAAATACCTCTGAAGAACCACATGAAGTACCTGTTCACTTGATTGTAATACTCAACGAGTTGCTCTCGGGGGGCCATTGGGAAAAACTTGCAATTGGACAGATACAGGCAGGGGTGCCTGCAGGGTGTCGTGTCAATAGGGGCAAAACATTTTCTTTAAAGGCCTATACACTGATCACCCAGTATATTATGACCACCTATCTAATAGCCAGTATGTCCACCTCTGGGACAGATAACAGCAGCATATCATGTCATGGAAGCAATGAGGCTTTGGTACATTGCTGGAGGGAGTTGGCACCACATCTGCACACACAAGTCACCAAATTCTCATAAATTCTGGGGAACGGGGGCAATGGTCTCTGACACCATGTTTAAATATCCTAGATCTTCGGTCGGGTTCAGATCTGGCGAGTTGAAAGGTCCACACATCAACTGAAACTCGCCACTGTGTTCCTCAAACCACTCCATCACACTCCTGGCCTTGTGATGCGATGATTTATCTTGCTGAAAAACGCAACTGCTGTCAAGAAACATTATCGTCATGAAGGGGTGTACACGGTTTGCAACCAGTGTACAATACTCCTTGGCTGTCATGATGTCTTGCACTAGCTGCACTCGACCCAAGGATGCACACATGAATATTACCCAGAACACATGGGAGGCATCGTCAGATTGTCTCCATTGCACAGTACAGGTGTCATGGAGCTGTTCCCCTGGAAGACGACAGATTTGCACCCTGCCATTGGCATGATGAAGAAGGTACCAGGATTCATCAGACTATGTAACGTTCTGCCACTGCACTAGTGTCCAGTGCTTATGGTCACTTGCCCATTTCAGTCATAGTTGCCAATGTCGTGGTGTTAACATTCGAACAAGCATGGGTCAGCTGCAGAAGCCCATTGTTAGGGGTGTTTGGCACACTGTGTATTCAGACACGCTTCTACTCTGCCCAGCAGTAAAGTCTGATTATAGTTCTGCCACATTTCACCACCTGTCCTGTTTTACCATACTGCCCAGCCTATGACATCTGTAATAAGGGGTAGCCATCCAACCCCACAACATCTGGACATATTTTCCCTTGCCACTTGTCAAAGACACACACCATAGCACTCCTCGAACACCTGACAAGTCATGGAGTTTCCGAAATGCTCGTGCCAAACCTCCAGGCCATCACAATCTGCCCTCAGTCAAACTCGAATAGATCGCACGCCTTCCCCATTCTACACATGGACAGTGCATCAGGGATACACATGCAGCTGTGTGTGTCTGACTAGCAGTCATTCCTCCACAGGTGACACTGCTATTGCCGGGATGGGTTTATATTGATAGTAGGTCCATGGTCATAATGTTCTGACTGATCAGTGTATGTGATTTATAAATATTAAAGACATTATTACCTGCTCATCATTTTCTCCTATATGTGTCTACAGTGCACTTTTAGTACCTGCTCAGTGTAATGATGCACAAGCTGACATACACTGAGATGACAAAAGTCATGGAATACCTCCTAATATCTTGTCACACCTCCTCTTACCCAGCATAGGACAGCAACTCAATATGGCATGGACTCAACAAAAAAATGGCTCTGAGCACTATGGGACTCAACTGCTGAGGTCATTAGTCCCCTAGAACTTAGAACTAGTTAAACCTAACTAACCTAAGGACATCACAAACATCCATGCCCGAGGCAGGATTCGAACCTGCGACCGTAGCGGTCTTGCGGTTCCAGACTGCAGCGCCTTTAACCGCACGGCCACTTCGGCCGGCTCATGGACTCAACAGGTCATTGGAAGTCCCCTGTAGAAATACTGAGCCATGCTGCCACTATAGCTGTCCACAAGTACTTAAGTGTTGCCAGTGCAGGATTTTATGGACGAATTGCCCTCCTAATTATGTCCCATAAAGGTGTGATGGGTGTCAAAATCATTCACTAGAAATGCACATAAAGTTCTTCCAACAAATCATGAACAATTGTGGCCCAGTGACATGATGCACTGTCATTCATAAAAATTCCATGGTTGCTTGAGAACGTGAAGTCCATGAATGGCTGCAATTAGCTTCCAAGTAGCTGAACATAACCATTTCCAGTTAATGATTGGTTCAGTTGGACCATTCCATGTAACACAGCCCACATCATTATGGAGCAGCCACCATCAGTCTGCATAGTGCCTTTTGATAACTTGCATTTGTGGCTTCATGGGATCTGTGACACCTTTGAGGCCTACCATTAGCTCTTATCAACTGAAATTGGGACACATCTGATCAAGTCATGGTTCTCCAGTCATCTAGGGTCCAACTGACATGATCACAAGCCCAGGAGAGGGGCTGCAGTTGAGGTTGTGCTTTTAGCAAAGGCACTTATGTCTGTTGTCTGTTGTCATAGACCAACAGATATGTTCATTGCATGCCAACACTGATTTATGAGGTTACTTCATGCAATGCTGCTTGTCTGCTAGCACTGATGCAAACGCCTCTGCTCTCTGTCATTAAGTGAAGACCATCAGCCACAGTGTTGTCTGTTGCTAGAGGTAATACCTGAAATGTGGTGTTCTTGGCACATTCTTGACACTGTGGATCCCGGAAAATTGAACTGCATAACAATTTCTGAAATGGAATGTCACACGTGTCTAGCTCCAACTACCTTTCCACATTCAAAATCTGTTAATTCTCCTTATGCGGCTATATTCACTTTAGAAACCTTTACACATGAATTACCTGAGTACAAATGGCAACTCCACCAATGCGCTGCTCTTTCATACTTTGTGTACACAATACTACTGCCATCTGTAGGCCCAATATGTAAATATTGCTATCCCCTGACTTTAGTCACCTCAGTGTATATTATATAGTAGAACTTGTTTTTAAAATCCCAGATTTGATGTTTTCCCACCATTTACATCATTTTCTGATGGTCCTGCCATAAGCCATATTCTCTCAATTAGTTGGTTTCCTCCCATTAAAAGTTTTGTATGGATAATGTTTCCCATATTTAGCACTTTTGAACCACTGCCACAAACTGCAACATCGATTTTTAAATCGCTTTATGTGAGAAACTATATTGTGTTCCTGCTAACAGACAACCTGTAGGGTAAAGCATACTGAAACATACAACTATACTGTTTGTTTCAGAGTCAAAATCATTTTGGGACTATGAGAAATATAGATGCCACTTCAGAGGCATTTTTGACAGGTTTTAACAATGTTTTAATCGCATGACTGTACTCTAAACTGCAATAAATCACTAAAACCAGCATTTGAATTTGTTTTTGTCTTAGAGGCTAGTCATTTAATTCACAAAACAATATGCAAGAAACAACTGATTTCAACTTAGTACGATTAGTTTGAACTATGTAGTTCCACAAAATTCTCATTGACGAGTTCTTCTATACTCTTAGTTCTGTTTGTCATAACATTAACAAAATTACTTGACTTCTCAAATGCATCTTTATGCCATTTCGAAGTCATAAGAATTTTTGCAGACTTGTCAAACTTTCTGAAATTGCTGAATGGGTAGTTTGTAATGTGCCATGATGACTGCCATGCACTATATGTGGCCGGGAAGCACACACAACTTACAAGTGCACTTTTAATTGATTTATAATAAACCAGTCATGGTTATAATAACAGGCAGTCTAATCAAAGTGTTCTCTTTATACCATTTATGCCATTCTTGCAAATATAATTTTTGTCAGTTGTCATAAATTTAATTAACTCATATTTCAGGCATTCTTGGTCTAGGGGTAGTGTCTTTGACTAATAATCACAATGTCCTGAGTCCCAGATTCAAACGCTGCCACTGTTTAAATTGTGAATAAAAATAATCAGCGATGGCGGCCGAAGACTTCTGGCGTAAGAAGTGAACCTTGTTCTGCCAACGGCCTTGTTGAAGAAGGTGAAGGAGGGATCCAAGGCACTCTCTTGCCCTGGGGAGGGAAACTGTCGCTGAAAGGTGGAAAAATCAGCAACGATCAATGGCATGAGGGTGCAGAAGACAATGGAAATCACTGCATTAAAAACACATAATGTATATCGACAGGACATATGACCTGTAATTATCAAAATCCATATCACTTCAGGCAGGGGGGTTACCTTCACAGTCTTAGATGTTATTGAATTTAGCATATATTAAAATTCAGGAGTATGTAAGAAACATATTTTTTTTTTGTTTTCTCCCAAAAAAATTCCTGCCCTGAGATACAGGTCTTCAAAGATGACACTGAACATCATTTTGCAGGTGCTAATTTTGGAAAAAATTTTTAAATGCTGTATCTCTGTAACAGTTCTAGACATTTTGTTAGAGTTTTTTTCTATTTTAAAGAAAACTGCTTTATGATTACAATGGTATACTCTGTTTGGATGTATCTGTCAAAATTCTTTTACTGTCACCTTTTGAATTTTTTTTTATAATTTACAGAAAAAAAAATTTTTTTCAGTAGTGCCAGTCCAGAAAAGTTAAGATTTTTTCTGTCGATTAGTACCATGTAGTACTATATTCTCTGTAATGGAGAGCTTCCACTTTTAAGTTGGACAGGTTGTATTTTAATGGTAATCTATGTCTTCACTGAAGTTGTTTCATACTAATTTCTTTGTTACAATGTTTATTTTTATTGTCTTTGTTGCAGTTATTTCTTATCACTTTTTTTGTTGCAATTTTTTTTTTCACTGTCATTATTGTAGATATTTCTTACACTTTGTTGTAGTTTCTGGTTAGTTTCTTTGTTGTGGCTGTTCATTGCAGGTTTCTGTATTGTATTTGTTTGCTGAAGAGGCTTCTAAGAAATCTGAGGCCCTCCAGTGAGATCTGTGTTTTCGTGAAAAATTTGCCGGTTGACACAGCTGCAGCGTGTTTTGTGAAAAGGACTGTTTGAAATGTGTTCTGACTGGGCCACAGGAGAGCAAAATGTGCTGACTATTTGCATATCCATATATAAGACAAACAAATAAACAGACTTTGTTCAGGTTCTGAATAAGTGTTCTCATTTGAAGACTCTGCTTCAAAGTGAAGATGTTTCCAGTGACGACTTTTTGTGTTCTAAATGCTTTGACAGAATAACAACAATGATAATATCTGAACGAAGTGAAGCCTGTCATGGTGGAGATGATTCAGATTTTGCATCAATAGAGGAAGAATTAAATACCCTGACTCAGTCAACTACAGAGGTAGGTGTTAGGCCTGTTTAGAAACGGTGGTCAATGAAGTCAAGTCATAAGCTCTATGCATTAAGGAAGAGCAGAGAAATTACTAAAGCTATGGATGAATACACCACAGCAAAACTGAGCAGACTCTTCAAAGTAGAAATTCCATCTTCAGAAGAAAATGAACCAATGCACTCTTGCACCTCTTGCCAGGAATTTTTCACAAATATCAATTCAGCTGTTGAATAATGTGCATCCTACGGTGAAAAGGTGTAACTTTTAACTATTATTCCAGAGACATTTTCAAATAAAACAATTTTGAACCAAGTTCCACCAGTATCAAAGTACATGGTAGACAAATCAAGAAAGGTGAGGTCTGTAAAAGAAGTCTTTGGAAGACTAGATCCCTATTAAGGTCATCCTATAGATACAGATAAAGTTCAAATAGTGCAGTCATTTTATCTGGAAGATAAATGGGACTGTTCTTGCCGGAGTGCCAACAAAAAGGACACTATACTGTAACAGTTGAAGGTCAAAAAGTTGTGAAAGTGAAGATGTACATGACATGCAGTATTAAAGAAACTTTTGAAATTTAGAAGAGCAACTATACAACTTCGCATATTGGAAGATCAAAATTTTATGCACTATGACCCAAATGGGTAGTTAGGCACCCACCTAGAGATGTCTGTTTATGTGTGTACTACACGAATTTTGAACTTTGTGTGGTAACTTTGAAGAACTTACTGGGGCACGTGATGTATGACACCTTGGTTGGGTGTCTGAAGTCATTAGTAGTCTGTGACATAAAGCAAGAGACTTGTTTGTTTCAAAAATATGGTGACTGCTCTGGAAAGGGAGGACTGACTTTACAGACACTTGGCCTGGAAGACATAGCAGATAACTCTGGAGAAATTACATATGCAACAT
Organism: Schistocerca serialis cubense; assembly: GCF_023864345.2. Taxonomy (NCBI): domain Eukaryota; kingdom Metazoa; phylum Arthropoda; class Insecta; order Orthoptera; family Acrididae; genus Schistocerca; species Schistocerca serialis. Next base: position 587,274,191 of record NC_064639.1, read on the forward strand.
GGGAGGAAAATATACTAACTAAAAAAGGTGTTGCCTTTGACAGTTTCATTGATGAACTTGGTAAATGGTCCGTGAAAGCAGTAACACACCAGCATCTGAAGAAATTGCAACAGCACATTGCAGAAGGGAAAGGGTGTGTACAGGCTGAAGAACTATGTTTAGTGCTTCACTGTGATTTTGCTGAGAACTAATGTGTAATTCTCCAACAGGAAGCACAAAGGTTTCATTGGAGTAATGACCAGGTTTCAATTTTTACAGGAGTGACATATTTTCAAAACAAGACCACAAGCGTTGCAGTTATAAGTGATGACACAGGACATGACTCAGGACATGCTTTGCTAGCAATGCACAAAATTCTTCAACTGGAAAGAGGGGCAGAGAAGATCATCATTATTTCTGATGATGTTCCTAGTCATTTTTAAAATTGTTACCAGCTGTTTGAATTGAGTAACTTACTTGTGCCAACTGACTGGGTATACAGTGTTACTGGTCACAGGAAGGGGCCTTGTTATGGCATAGGAGGCCTACTGAAGCACCATGCTACAAAACAATCTTTCCAGACCAAATACAGCTGCGATTCAGAATGCTGAGGATTTTATGAGAGTCGTGAAATCTTACACATTCACAGCCCCCATTCTTTTGTCCAAAGAGGAAATCGAAGAATTCTGTGAGCAGAAAAAAGAAGAATCATCCAAACCAACTACTCCTGTGAAAGGAATTCAGAAGACACATTTTTGGACTCAAAGTGATGGGCAAACTCATATTGCACGCACTTTAAAGAACAAGAAAGAAGAGATTTCATTCATTCAGCCAACACCTCAGAAATAAGCAGGATAATATTTAGATTCACAACCTGAGAAGGGGGGATGCTTGTGGCATGTGTGTACGATTGTGACTGGTGAATTGCAGAGATTATAGACACCAGTTACGAGTTAAATGAAATTGTGGTGAACTTTATGCTACCACATGGACCAGCTGCTGGATATAGGTTTCCAGCTGCAGGACAGCAACAATGCCATCAGTGCTCACTTCCTGTTCACAAAGTGCTCCAGTTCCTATTGGTTCAACAGAAAGAGGCATCACTCTATATCAAAGGAAGATACTAGAGCAGTGGAAAACACTTTTGGTTCACTGACTGGCTAATTTCAGTATAAAACAGAGTGCACAGAAGTTGTATAAACTGAAACGTTTAAGTCTTCGGATCTTTCACATATATTTTGGAACCATTTAAATGCTTGAAAAATGAGTCTCTTACTCATCTTTCAAAACTAAAATTATGTTAAATAAGGCTAGGTTTTGATTTTTATGAGCCTGTTATGTGATAATGTGGTAATGAAGCAGATTTTATGTATGGCAAAAATTTCGACTGTTTACAAAAATCTATTAACCTAGAAGTGGAATCTCTCCATTTCAGGGAATGGAAAACTATATGTTATCAATCAACAGAAAAAAAATTGAAATTTTATGGATTGGCATTTTTGACAAAAAAAAAAAAAAAAAAAAAAAAAAAAAAAAAAAAAAAAAAAAAAAAAAAAAAAAAAAAAAAAAAAAATTCCATAAATTATAAAAAAAAGTTCAGAATGTTTTAATAAAAGAACTTTGACAGGTAAGTCCAAATGGAGGATTTCTCTGTAATCATAAAGCAATTATCTTTCAAATAAAAGAAAACAACAAAATATCTAGAACTGTTTCAGAGATACAGTATTTTAAAATTTTTTCCAAAATTCACATCTTCAAAATGGTATGTGCAGTGTCATTTTTGGAGGGCTGTACCGCAGAACAGATTTTTTTTGGGGGGAAAACAAAAAGAATACATGTTCCTTACTTAGTCCTTCATTTTAACATATGGTAAATTCAATAACATCCGAGACTATGGAGGTAAGATAAGATTTTTTCCTAGCTCACCTGAATTGGTATGGACTATGCCAATTGAAAAAGTGTGATGATGATTTCTCCAATGGCAAAAGATTCCAGATTGGTTCCCCATTGAATCTCCAGGAGAGGGATTGCCAAGGGGAAGTTGACTGTGAGAAAAATACGGAAAGACAAATGACGAAATAACATTCTACGAGTTGGAGCTTGGATTGTCAGAAGTTGAACATAGTAGTAAAGCAAGAAAATCTGTAAAGGGGAACACAAAGGCTCAGTCTAGATATACGGGGGGAGGGGCAGCAAAGTGAAATGCTGTTTGGCAATTAGTGAATAGTAATCTCACTAAGACAGACTTCAGATGGAAACACTCTTCTCTATTCAGTAAATCTGAAGATTTTCCATAGTGATCAAAATAAGTCAGGAAATTAAAAGTGCGAAACTGCGACTGAAAAATAAATGAGAATTGGTTTAAATATCAATACAATTGCCAATTTTCTCAGGACCAATATGGTAGCTATAGTGAAAATGGAATTAAGATAAGAATTTCTGACAAGATGAATATAGGGTAACATCAACAGCAGCAGAAAACTGTATAACTGGAGTAGAATTAGTTATGAATAGGAAAGAAGAACAGAGAGTGAACTACCGTGAACAGCTTAATAACAGTTGCTCTCATCAGATCTGACAGCTAATCAACATCGACAACGATAGTCTAGATATACATGCTAATGTTGCAAGCAGAAGATGAAGAGGTGGAGGAAGTATACGAGGACATTGGACATGTAATTCAGTATTTGAAGAGACATAAAAATCTAATAGTCATGGGGGATTGGAACACAGTTGTAGGGAAAGGAATAGAACAAAGAGTTGGGAGAATATGGACTTGGCAGTAGGAATGAGAGAGGAGAAACAGTAATTGAGTTCTGCAATAATCCTCAGTTGGTAGTAACAAATACTCTGATCAAGAATTACTAGAGGCGGAGGCATACTTGGAAACGACCTGGAGATGCAGAAAGATTCCGGCTGGAATACATCATTGTGAGACAGAGATTCTTAAATTAGATGTTGACTTGCGAGGCATACCCAGGAGCAGATATAGACTCAGATTGCAATTTAATTATGAAGAGCACACCGAAGTTTAATAGAATCATCCAAAAGAATCTGTGTGGAAAGGAGTGGGATACTGAAGTACTAAAGAATGATGAGATGTATGTGAAGTTTACTAAGGATGTAGATACCGTGATAAGAAGTACCAGAGTAGGCGGTTCAGCTGAAGATGAGTATATATCTCCAAAAATGGTAATCACAGATGTGGGACAGTCAAACATAGATTTACAGAAGGTAACTGCAAGAAAACCTTAGTTATCAGAATAAATACTTTGACTGATTGATGAAAGAAGGAAGCACAAAAACATTCAGGGAAAGACAGGAATACAGCAATATAAATTCCTCGGAAATGAAATAATTAGGAAGTGCAGGGCAACCTTGTCTGTTCACTGAAGGAGACCGCTGACGGTTGGTTGGCTGGGTGGGTTGTTTGGGGTAGGAGACCAAACAGCATGAACCATTCCAGCATTTGCCTGGAGCGATTTAGGGAAATCACAGAAAACCTAAATCAGGGTGGCCGGACACGGAATTGAACCGTCGTCCTCCTGAATGTGAGTCCAGTGTGCTAGCCACTACCGACAGTTGAAGACGGTTGTAATGTGTAATAGGCACATCATCACACAGGAATTTCAAACTGCTTCAGGATCCACTGCAAGTACTACGACAGTCAGGTGGGAGGTGAGAGAACTTAGATTTCATAGTCGAGTTTCTGCCCATAAGCCACACATAACGCTGGTGTGGGTATGGGAAAAGCCCAGTGAACGTCATCTGCCTGTGTGTGTAGTGGCAACAGTAAAATTTGGAGGCACCCCCTGTTGTCTTGCGTGGCACTATCTCAGCACAGGCCTACAATGATATTTTAAGCACCTTATTGTTTCCCACCGTTGAAGAGGAATTTGGGGATGGCGATTCCATTTTTCAACACGATCAAGCACCTGCTCGTAATGCACGGCCTGTGGTGTACTGGCTACACGACAATAACATCCCTATAATGGACTTGCCTACGCAGAGTCCTGATCTGAAGCCTACAGAACACCTTTGGGATGTTTTGGAATGCCGACTTGCATCGATACTTCTCCTCAGTGTAGCACTCCGTGAAGAATGGGCTGCCATTCCCCAAGAAAACGTCCAGCACGTGATTGAATGTATGCCTGCAGGAGTGGAAGCTGTCATCAAGACTAAGGGTGGGCCAACACCATACTGCATTCCAGCATTGCCCATGGAGGGCGCCGCGAACTTGTAAGTCATTTTCAGCCAAGTGTTCTGATACTTTTGATCACATAATGTAGATGGGAGGAGCAACTTCGCTGCACATCTAATATCAAAGTTTCCCTTGGATGGGTCTTGCATATCCTCACAATGGATTGCATGTGTTCTTTTATGACTTTTACTGAACTGTAATGAGCACACTAGCGAGTACCAGAAAACAGTTTCAAACGTTTTTCTGTTTCATCTAAAAGTATAATTCCATCCTATATGTAGAAAACAAGATGAATGAATATAACGTCTCTGTATACTTCCAAAACAGGAGACGCTAGAGGGAACACATGAGAATGCATGGACTTCACAAAGATTTAAGGAATAATTAGCACAGAAACTGAACAGAGCTTTTGGTTTGACTTCTCGATGTTTTCGTTGTACTCCTCCACATATGCCAAACAATGGCACGGCATTGTAATATCCTTCAGCCCTGAACAACTCAATATGCACCCACCTTTTTTCAGCTGCTGTTGAGTATCTTTTGGCATACACTCTAGTTCAGCTGGCTGGATTTTCATACTCATAACACATAATAATTAAGTATAAGCTGTGAAAAAGCAATTTTTAGAAAGTACTAGTAATACTTAAGTAAAACATTACAGTAATAAAGCGCTGGTAATCTCTTTACTGTTCGTGTGTGTTTTTACTTATAGTATAGTAATATGGCATTGGTACGGTATCAAAAAATGCTTCACGCAGGATAATTACGTCCAGCAGTCTATAGTTTTTCAGGTTCATGCAACATTTTACAATAATTCTAAAAATTCTGAACACATCCATTTACAATTACCATGGCCAGATATTGGGCAAGTACCTACGTATGTTTGTATTTCGCTTGAGTGTGACTGTGGAGCCTCAAAATTCAAACTGCTTTTTATTTACTGAATATATTTTGGCCATGTTTGGAATTTGATTAAAAGTGGTCTAGTCCTGTGGGCCTCCAAATCCCGAGGTTCTCGAGATTCGGAGCCGCCCCCCCCCCCTTTCCTCCCCGCAGAACAAGAAGCCCGAGGCGTACACCACCCCCCCCCCCCCCCCCCCCCTCCACGTTCCTCCTAGTCCACCACTGTTTCGGAGACAGAACTCTCACCATGGATATTCTTCCTAATGGGGCCGCTTAAACATGTATAAGTTTCGTCATTCATTCGATTGGCAACTTCATTCGATTTTATTATAGCTTATTAGGAATGACAGGAATTAATATGCAGCAGGTACCGTAATTTTTCTTTCCTACTGATCTATACACTGTCCATAATTACTGAAATCCCGAATGTTCTGGCTATAGGACTATAGATTTGATTTTACATTTATCGTCACATTTGTGCCTGTATTTTATTTATTTTTTGACGAATGGTGTCACTTTTAAGACTGTTCTTTATTTTTATATGTTTATGTTTAACGGCCGTTTATGACACAATAATTCATCCTTTCAGTGTCTGCAAGAACGAACCATATGCATGCTTTAGCAAAAACTCGGAAGTGTCCGGTCCATGGCGTCGGTTCACTCTCTGTTGAACTTATTCCAGGTATGAGTATTAAACAAAGATATCGATATTTTGTTTCAATATTGTAGCAAACGTAATGTCCATTTATGAACTATCGATTTTCGTGTGTCGAGTTTTCACCTTCATTTTTGGGAACTACTGGAAAATGTCAAAAAGCACACGCCAGTTTTCAGCTAATGCGGAAGTACCCGGTAGTTTCTAACTGCTATGTTCCTTGCTAACTGCAAGCCCACGTCGTCTGACAACACATCTTCGGTTACTTTCGAGAACCTCTGCAGGTTCACACGCTGAAATAGCTGTAAAGGCCCCTGTAAACGATCAAACAATTTGTCAGATTTCACAAGGTTGTAAAATTATTTTGCAATTTGCAGCTTTGTTTGATATGTTTGATAAACACAAACTGTGTCTGACGTCTTTGACAGAAACTTTGATTGAAGGCTGCAAAGTTGTGGAAACTACGATCAAGGATAAAAACAATAGAGCAGTGGCATTTACCAAATGCTAGAGTAGTTGTGTTTTTCCAAGCCATATATTACTAAGGAAGAACTTAAGAGAAATCAATATTCTACGTGCACATACACACGGGAGTGCAATGAAATAAAAAAATCGAAGCTCTCCGGTTCTTCCACGGCCAATGTAAATATTTCGACCTCGTACTATTTTAATGAACTGTCATCAGAGGGTCAAGCAGAAGAGAATGGATTTTTACATAACTGTCTTATTCTTTCAGTGTGAGTGAGGAATAATAGGTTCTAAGTGTAATATTTCCTTCAGCACATATTCATGGGTATATTTATCTCCCAGTTTTAGCCATTCTCATGACCAGTGTCTAGTTTTCTTTTTATTGTTTAAACACATCGTTAAAGTAACTGCAAGAAATGCTTTGGCTGCATTGGTATCTACAGTGCATTTTATAAGTTTTGGGGCAAACAGAATAGTTTTTATTTACTTTGAGAAATAACAGATAAACAATTAATTGTATTATATTTTTCATTCCAATAGACAGAATGATATTCACAGAACAGTAAACTTAACATTTTACTTCATTTAATGACTCACAAAATAAATAAAAAATTCATTTTTATGTGGAATAACATAGATTTGCCTTCGCAAACGTTTAGGAACAAAGTGCAGAAATAAACCAAAAACTAGGAAATAATGAGGACTTAGTACTTTGTACTTTTACCGCGACGTTGTAACGCTTGTGTCAGCCGTTTTGGCATACTTTGATCAAGCTTTTGTAAGTACGAACTACTTAGATATTTACATTCTTCTTGCACTCGTCTCCAGACGTCTTGTTTAGACTGTATGGGGACTTTTCGAACATTTCTTTCTAACGCATCCCGTAAATTCTCTATGGTGGTTATATCCGGACTTCGTGGAGGGGGACTGACAACTTTTGGACTGTTGTCTAGGAGCCACAACCGTACAATATAAGCGGTATATTTGGGGTCGCTGTCCTGACAAAATTTGAAACAGTCTCCAATCCCCAAATTTCCTGCGCTAATCTTCAAATTGTTCCTTAGAATCTGCAGGTATAAATTCTTATCCATTGTTTCGTCACTGAAGACCAGCTCACCCACTCCCTGGACTAACATACAACCCCAAACCATAATATTGCCCCTGCATTGTTACGCTGTAGCCCCTGCATTGTTACGCTGTAGCTTGCATTTTTTTTTCTTCCAGCTCTTTGTTGGGCTGCCGCAAGATCGTTATTCGTCCATCCAGTCCTGACATGGTAAATTTTGATTCATCTGAAAAAGTTACTTGATTCCACCACTACATGGTCCTGCTCATGTGTTCCCTTGCGAACAGTAGCCTCTTCTTTCTATTGTCAGGACTGATCTAAGTCTTCCTTCCTGCATTTCGCCCATGGTAATTTTCTCTGTAGAGTACCCGTCTGATTGTGCTAGGACTGGCCTTCTTCCGAAAGTCTTCCTCAGCCTGAACGGTCTACCCGATGGGAGGCCCCAGTCACAAGACGACAACAACAATGGCAATTCGTGTAGCTGTGTTTCGTGTATCTTTCTTGGCCTTTTGCATTATTGCCCTCTCTTCTCTCCTCACAAATATCCTTAGACTCCCTGCCTGTGGCAGATTTTTTATCCTGTCTTCACATTTATATCGATGGACGATGTTCCCAAGAATACTTCTCTTGATATTCAGTAACGTTTCTATTTTTCGGCATGTTCTTCCCCTTTCATGGTGGAATATTACTAACTGCTTCTGTTCAAAAATGCTGTTTTTACCTCTATGTACTATTGTATACAAACACACTTGTGTTTCCTTTGAGCTCTAGGCAGGTAATGACTGACATCGCAAGAAGTAACGAATAACAGAGATATGCGAATTGACACTGTTGCAAACAATTGTTCCAAATTTTTGAAGTACAGAGTTTCACATCTCGCAGTAAGAGATGGGTCTTTTTCTGTTGTATACAAGCAAACACTCTTGATTGCAATTTTCATCGCCCATAATTATATGTACAACTTGCAGACGTACATCTTTATTTCCGTATTAAGCATCATAAATTCTTTCATACCCAGACATAATGTGCACAATGTTGGTCCCAAAACTTATAAGAGGCATAGTATTCCTACCAGCATTCAGATACGTCGCGATGCAGCATGACAGAGCTGCTTCAAAGGTAAAGTTAAATTTGACCAACTTGGTTTGTAAATCTGTTCACTTGTTTGACAGATTACCGATTTGTGGTTTCAGTTTCAACTTGGTATAAAGTTTTTCATTGGTCTAGTTCATTTTATAGCTAGTTATAAATATGTTTTATATCATTTTTACTCAAATTTGTCGATATTTTCAGGTCGTTCTAGTGACAATTTTCTAGACATTTTAGGCCGTTAGATCCTGTGCCCTTTTTCATATTTGTAAACGAAATGAATTCTCGCTAGGGTAACTACACCACTGACCTCCAATGCGGGTGCCCCTGAGGAGGGATCTGTTGAGTTTCTCACCCGGTCTGAGGCGCAACTGCCTGAGAGCTGCTGAAAGGGGAGTTGCTGTCTAGTGAACCGCGTGCACCTTCATGAGGGGTGTTCAACCCGTGGCCCGAGGGCTGCCTGCATCCCAAAGCGCTTATCATGTTAAGTATATGATATGCGGCCCAAAAATACCCGTCTTCTTCCAATGTGGCCCGGGTGAGCTAAAAGGTTGGACATCGCCTGACGGGGTGGCCGAGCGGTTCTAGGCGCTACGCTCTGGAACCGCGAGACTGCTACGGTCGCAGATTCGAATCCTGCCTCGGGCATGGATGTGTGTGATGTCCTTAGGTTGGTTAGGTTTAAGTAGTTCTAAGTTCTAGGGGACTGATGACCTCAGAAGCTAAGTACCATAGTGCTCACGTCGGACCCATTTGAACCATTTTTTAATCAGTGCCCTACACTGTCTGGGAGCGGCTCGCCAAATACTTGTGTGGTGCAAGATGCCGAAACAATTGTCACGAAACAAATAATGTTCGGAATACAAAGGCAGGACAAGCTTTTGGAAGAAACGGGACTGAAGCTTTCGTTTTCGGAAGAAGCAGTTCAGAGGAAACTTCACAATTTAAGAAATCATGTATCGGTGCGAAAATTAAATCTTGACCGAAACAAATTGCAACTAAATCATGGTTGCACTTTTTAATACAATCTGGCTATACAAAATTAAATAACTGCCTGCTGGCATTGTTTATATACTCTTGACGAGCCAAAATATTATGACCACCTGCTTAATAGCTTGTTTGTCCGTCTTTGGAACGAAATACATGACTCATTCTGCATACCATGGATCCGACAGTTCGTTGGTAGGTTTGTGGAGGTATGTGGCATTAGATGTCTAAGCACAAGTCACGTAATTCGCGTAAATGACGGGCCACTGATTTGCACATACACGGTGATGGGGCACGATAGCTACCCAAATGGGTCCATAGGATTTACATCAGGCGAATTTGGTCGCCGAGACGTCAAAGTGACTATAATGTTTCTCAAACCACTGTAGCACGGTTGTGGCTCCGAGGCACACACAATTATACTGCTGAAAGATGACATCGCCGTAGCGGAAGGCATCAAGTTTGAAGGGATAAAAGTGGTTCGCAGCTGTCATTGTGTCTCCAATTACTACCACAGGTACCATACAAGCGTGCAATGTCTGCCATAGCATAAATCTGCTCCCACCGTCCGCCCCCGTAGCGTAGCAGTAGCGTTACCGCCTGCCACTTATGGAGCCCGGGTTCGATTCCCAGCACGGGAGTGGGTGTTGTGTGTTCATCATCATCATCATCATCTACCGAAGTGGCGTCAACTAAAATGGACTTGCAATATGGCGGCCGAACTCCCCCGAATGGGGCCTCCCAGCCAACAATGCCGCCACCAGCCAGTGCCCATGGCGCCCTACACCACGATGACGGCGTTTGTGCAGACGACCATCGACCTACTGTAGCAAAAATGTGATTCACCCGAAGAGCTGACATGTTTCCACAGATCGACGGTCGAATCCCGATGGTCCCGTGCCCACTGCAATCGTAACTGACGATGTCGTCAGGTCAACATGTGAACACATAGGGGTGCTCTGCTGCGGAGTTCCATGTTCAACAATGTACGATGAACGGTGTGCTCCGAAAGACATGTGCGTGCACCAGCATTGTGCTCTTTCGGCAGAGACGCCGTCATCTGTCCTACTTTACAGAGCAGATAACCCTCCGAACACCACGTTCTGGCCAGCCGGGGTGACCGAGCGGTTCTAGGCGCTACAGTCTGGAATCGCGCGACCGCTACGGTCGCAGGTTCGAATCCTGCCTCGGGCATGGATGTATGTGATGTCCTTAGGTTAGTTAGGTTTAAGTAGTTCTAAGTTCTAGGGGACTGATGACCTCAGAAGTTACGTCCCATAGTGCTCAGAGCCATTTGAACCATTTTGAACCACGTTCTGTGAAAAGTCATGGACGTCCACTCATTTATCGCCTAGTGGTAGTTGCACTGCGCTACCTCTTTCCGTAGATGCTCACGACAGTAGCACGTGAACGTTTGACCAGCTTCGCCGTTTTCGGGATACTCGTTCGCAAGCTCTGCGCAATAATAATCTGATGTTTGTCAGAGTCGCTTATCTCAATGGACTTCCCCTTTTGCAGTCCATATCTTCGCTGCAGTGATCCCCCCGTCCGTGTCTGCTCCGCTAACATACTTTAGCTACCGCGTCACATGCCCGCAACGCCACCATGCGGCATCCAATGTCTCGTTGGGCATCGTCATAATGTTTTGGCTCATCAGTATTTGATTAAGAATAAGAGTAGGAAGTTCGGGAACGAAATACTAATAGTAGTCTGTCATCGTTAAAGATATCTCAAGAGTTGAAGAAAATTACAGGGAGAAGCGGAAGTTGATCAGACGACAATTACAAAAGCAACTGGCCTTACTTCGATGCGCTGAAGTTTGTTTCTCCGAGATTGGCTGCCTGTGCTCCCACACAAAGCAGTCTGGTACACGTAACGTAAGTCTTTTCTTCAGAATTTGCAGCCAAACAGCATAGTGTCGGTACTGCCAAGAAACTCCGCCCTTAGTTGATTTAAAGTAATGTCTGAGCCTTATCTGTCACGTTTCTTATTTGTACCTTAGAAAACTTATTTCTTTTGTCTCCGCCACGGTCGGATACGACATGCCATTTGTTGTTTCTAATCCATTACACCGCTTTCAAAATATTACTGTAACGCGTCACTATTCATACATTCCACGAAGCGCGGTAATTGAAGATAAGTTTTACGTGAAGAAAAAAAAAAAAAAAGAAAGAAAGCAGTGTGATGAAGACGACAATCTGGTGGCAAGGGCAGCACTCCAAAAAAGTGTTAGCGAAAGGTGTACATGACGAGTATGACTTTCTGGACAGTGTGTTGCCTCTGAACTGCGCACACTGTTCTCTATGTTCTGGAATTAAAGATGCATCCACATGGTGCCTTTTTTTCTGTTCGACGTTGCGCATGCGCTTACATATCCGCCAGCGCAACTGTCGATGCGCATTTGTGCATGCGTAATTTCCTTTTCTGCACTTTTTCCCCACATAATCCATTACGATTCCCTTTTACCTTCTCCCAACTCATGTTCAAAATAAAAAAAATCTATTTACGACATAACATCATTTGACTTTTCTTTTCAATAAGCTTTACCAACAGTCATGTACTTTATGTTATTTTATTTCGAACGCAACCAGTTTCGGCAGTTCATTTTGTCATCTTCAGGTCCCATGCTCTTTCGAATCAACGAGCTTATCGTATAGCGCATAAAACTGGATACCGTGCATTCCAATCGTTGTGCAACAGATTCAAAGATTTATGGATAGGAAAGAAAGTTAACTATTTGTTTTTAAATCGCGTGTAAGTCGTTGCTGCAATTATTTGAATTGGTATAGAAAGACGGTAAAAGTCTGCCAGTCGTCTCTTGACACCTTCTCTATAACGAAGTTTCCAGTGTGCTGCGATACTGTGAACCCTTGCGTACGTAAACTCAGTGTCTCTTCCGGAATTTTTCAGTGTCAAAGCTATGTGTAGTGGATACACGTATGTCACATCGAAAAACTATTCCATCTCCTGATGGAAAACTTACTAACAGTTAATTCTGAAGCATTTTCAAAGTCTTTAGACATTCAGCAGCATTGCATAAACGTTTTAGGAGAGTGCAGATTAAAAGCCTGTTGACGTTAGTCGTTAGCAACCATTGTGTTCTTGTTTGATTCATTAATTTTGTAGCACTACAACAAGCACGAACGAATTGCTTAACTATATCAAGAAGATACCCATACCCGAGTGTGTTAGCAATCTAAGGAAGGGGTTGAAGATTAGAGTTTTTATGCTGTATTCTCCTGTTTGGTTACTTCAGTAGCGCTTGGCGCATGTTAGGAGAAAAAGAAAGGCGCGAGTACTGGCAGGAGCAGAGACGACTGAATCGGGCCGCATCGATACCTAGTGGCAACTGTTAGGCCATCCGCCTACAAGTATTTTTTTCCGTTTGCTAAAGCTGTAAGGCAACTAAAACCTTGCTGAACCCGAAGGTTTGTTCGAAGACTGCAGTGATTTACCACCCACTTCTGAACTGACTTATACAGACAGTTAGAAGGGGTACTCCGAAACACGGTGCAACTTTACTGGCCATTCTTGTCGTTGCAAGTGAAAGAAGCGATAAGAAGAAAAATTTAGCGGAAACGATAACGCGAAAAATAAAGCGAAACTAGCGGTTTGTGGCGAAATAACGCGAAATCGGCGGCTAGAACGAAATATTGCTAAGTTTGTCACTTTGCCATACAAAACATGTTGTAAATTGGAGGACGGCAGTTTACCATATTTGCAACTGATGGTTATTAGATGTTGAAATTGTAGTGTGACTTTTTATTTCCTCGAGGCTGACGTTCACGTATAATCTTAAAATGATACTTCGTTTCCCACATAACTATAACGTTGCGTGAAAAATAGTACCAAAGATGGCAAAAAAGCACCTAAACTGAAAAAATAATACCACCAAAATTCGAAGGAAGGTAGCCAGAAATGGAAAAAAATGATACTGGAAAAAATAATACAAAAATTGCTAGAAAATACCGAAACTGGAAAAAAACCAATCTACCAAAAAAGGTAATGGCAAAACTGGTGAAAAAGGTAACATGTAACTTGCAAAAACAGGTAATGCTGAATCTGACAAAAATGGTAACACCAGATCCTGGAAAACAACTAACACCAGAACTGGCAAAAGCCAGTGTCATCGAATATGCTAAAAAGAATGAACAATCCTGCAAAAAAAATAGGTAACGCCGAACCTAGCAAAAAACATCGAACATGGGAAAAAATAACACTGAATCCGGCAAAAACACCGAAATCGGCAAAAAATAGCACTGAAATTGGCCAAAAATGTCGCCCATTCGCGCAAAAAATTACACCGAAACTGGCAAAAAAATAGCACCTAAACTGGTGCTATTTTTGCCAGTTTAGGTGTAAAAGAAGAAACAGGGAAAGATATAACACTTCAGTTGAAAAATTAGAGCGAAATTCGCAAAATATACCGCATCAGTAAAAAAGTACAAAGCAAAAAGTGACAAAAATGGCATAGAATTTGCCAAAAATTAACACCGAAACTGGCTACAAATAACACCCAAATTGGGAAGAAATAACACAGAATTTGGCCTTTAATTAAAACGATTTTTTCCAGTCCCTAACGATAACATGAACCATGGACCTTGCCGTTGGTGGGGAGGTGCGTGCCTCAGCGATACAGATGGCAGTACAGTAGGTGCAACCACAACGGAGGGGTATCTGTTGAGAGGCCAGACCCACGTGTGGTTCATGAAGAGGGGCAGCAGTCTGGATGATTGACTGATCTGGCCTTATAACACTAACCAAAACAGCCTTGCTGTGCTGGTACTGCGAACGGCTGAAAGCAAGGGGAAACTACAGCCGTAATTTTTCCCGAGGGCATGCAGCTCTACTGTGTGGTTAAATGACAATGGCGTCCTCTTGGGTAAAATATTCCGGAGGTAAAATAGTCCCCCATTCGGATCTTCGGGCGGGGACTACTCAAGAGGACGTCGTTATCAGGAGAAAGAAAACTGGCGTTCTACGGATCGGAGCGTAGAATGTCAGATCCCTTAATCGGGCAGGTAGGTTAGACAAATTAAAAAGGGAAATGGATAGGTTAAAGTTAGATATAGTGGGAATTAGTGAAGTTCGGTGGCAGGAGGAACAAGACTTTTGGTCAGGTGAATACAGGGTTATAAATACAAAATCAAATAGGGGTAATGCAGGAGTCGGTTTAATAATGAGTAACAAAATAGGAGTGCGGGTAAGCTACTACAAACAGCATAGTGACCGCATTATTGTGGCCAAAACAGACACGAAGCCCATGCCTACTACAGTAGTACAAGTTTATATGCCAACTAGCTCTGCAGATGATGAAGAAATTGATGAAATGTATGATGGGAAAAGAAATTATTCAGGTAGTGAAGGGAGACGAAAATTTAATAGTCATGGGTGACTGGAATTCGAGAGTACGAAAAGGGAGAGAAGGAAACAAGGTAGGTGAATATGGAATCCGCCTGGTAGAATTTTGCACAGAGCATAACTTAATCATACCTAACACTTGGTTCAAGAATCATAAAAGAAAGTTGCATACATGGAAGAATCCTGGAGATACTAGAAGGTATCAGATAGATTATATAATGGTAAGACAGAGATTTAGGAACCAGGTTTCAAATTGTAAGGCATTTCCAGGGGCAGATGTGGGCTCTGACCACAGTCTATTGGTTATGAACTGTAGATTAAAACTGAAGAAACTGAAAAAAGGTGTGAATTTATGGAGATAGGACCTGGATAAACTGGAAGAACCAGAGGTTGTACAGAGTTTCAGGGAGAGCATAAGGGAACAATTGACAGGAATGGGGGAAAGAAATACAGTAGAAAAAGAATGGGTAGCTCTGAGGGATGGAGTAGTGAAGGCAGCAGAGGATCCAGTAGGTAAAAAGACGAGGGCTAGTAGAAATCATTGGGTAACAGAAGAAATATTGAATTTAAATGATGAAAGGAGACAATACAAAAATGCGGTAAATGAAGCAGGCAAAAAGGAACACAAACGTCTCAAAAATGAGATCGACAGGAAGTGCAAAATGGCTAAGGAGGGATGGCTAGAGGACAAATGTAAGGATGTAGAGGCTTATCTCACTAGGGGAAAGATAGATATTGCCTACAGGAAAATTAAAGAGACCTTTGGAGAAAAGAGAGCCACATGTATGAATATCAAGAGCTCAGATGGAAACCAAGTTCTAAGCAAAGAAGGGAAAGCAGAAAGGTGGAAGGAGTATATAGAGGGTCTATACAAGGGCGATATACTTGAGGACAAAATTATGGAAATGGAAGAGGGTGTAGATGAAGATGAAATGGGAGATACGATACTGCGTGAAGAGTTTGACAGAGCACTGAAAGACCTGAGTCGAAACAAGGCCCAGAAATAGACAACATTCTATTAGAACTACTGACGGCCTTGGGAGAGCCAGTCCTAACAAAACTCTATCTGGTGAGCAAGATGTATGTGACAGGCGAAATACCCTCAGATTTCAAGAAGAATATAATAATTCCAATCCCAAAGAAAGCAGGTGTTGACAGGTGTGAAAATTACCGAACTATCAGTTTAATAAGTCACAGCTCGAAAATAGTAACGAATACGAATTCTTTACAGACGAATGGAAAAACTAGTACAAGCCGGCCTCAGGGAAGATCAGTTTGGATTCTGTAGAAATGTTGGAACACGTGAGGCAATACTGATCTGACGACTTATCTTAAAAGAAAGATTAAGGAAAGGCAAACCTACGTTTCTAGCATTTGTAGACTTAGAGAAAGCTTTTGACCATGTTGATTGGAATACTCTCTTTCAAATTCTAAAGGTGGCAGGGGTAAAATACAGGGAGCGAAAGGCTATTTACAATTTATACACAAACCAGATGGCAGTTATTAGAGTCGAGGGACATGAAAGGGAAGCAGTGGTTGGGAAGGGAGTGAGACAGGGTTGTAGCCTCTCCCCGATGTTATTCAATCTGTATATTGAGCAAGCAGTAAAGGAAACAAAAGAAAAATTCGGAGTAGGTATGAAAATCTATGGAGAAGTAATAAAAACTTTGAGGGTCTCCGATGACATTGTAATTCTGTCAGAGACAGCAAAGGACTTGGAGTCGACAGTATCTTGAGAGGGGGATATAAGATGAACATCAACAAAAGCAAAACGAGGATAATGAAATATAGTCGAATTAAGTCGGGTGATGTTGAGGGTATTAGATTAAGAAATGAGACACTTAAAGTAGTAAAGGAGTTTTGCTATTTGGGGAGCAAAATAACTGATGATGGTCGAAGTAGAGAGGATATAAAATGTAGACTGGCAATGGCAAGGAAAGCGTTTCTGAAGAAGAGAAATTTGTTAACATCGAGTAAAGATTTAAGTGTCAGGAAGTCGTTTCTGAAAATATTTGTATGGAGTGTAGCCATGTATGGAAGTGAGACATGGAAGATAAATAGTTTGGACACGAAGAGAATAGAAGCTTTAGAAATGTGGTGCTACAGAAGAATGCTGAAGATTAGATGGGTAGATTCTGTAACTAATGAGGAGGTATTGAATCGAATTGGGGAGAAGAGGAGTTTGTGGCACAACTTGACAAGAATAAGGGACCGGTTGGTAGGACATGTTCTGAGGGATCAAGGGATCACAAGTTTGGCATTGGAGGGCAGCGTGGAGGGTAAAAATCGTAGTGGGAGACCAAGAGATGAATACACTAAGCAGATTCAGAAGGATGTAGGTTGCAGTAGGTACTGGCAGATGAAGAAGCTTGCACAGGATGAAGTAGCATGGAGAGCTGCATCAAACCAGTCTCAGGACTGAAGACCGCAACAACAACAACAACAACAACAACGATAACAGGGGGTAAGTCGTACGGCCAACTGGGAATCTAGGCTGTCAGTTTACCCACTGAGTCACCGCTCCACATTTCTATTCAAACCATTAATACGTTATTTATCAAAAATAAATTGCACTCAGTCAAGGGAACGAACACTAGCCTCTGGATTCGGTACAAGAAGTAACCAAATAAAATACAGTGGCTTACGTAAGTTTCAAATAATTTATTCGCGAATAAATTTGTTTAAATGATCGAATTATTCGAATAATTATCCAGATAGAAATTTATTCTGCTTACCAATACAACTTGCACGCCCTTCCTCTCTGCTGTCATTGCAGTTAATATTAACAACGCTAAAGAGTCCTGTTTGTTCAGTTGCTCGATTTACTCATGACAGCCTACAATGTAGCTGGATTGGAGTTTTCTGTTAATTATAAACAAAGTAAACAATCAGAATCAGCTGTCACGGTTGGCGACAAATTTTTTTCCATTTGCTCTGTTCAAAACCTGTATCAATGTCAGTGCGATTTTAGCTGGAAATTGAATGCAAGCATTATTTCATCAGCTTTTATTACGCAAATTTACAGTTCCTTCAGCTAAATCAGTGACCTCCAATAACATTCAATATTCGATTACCACTATACGTGTCATTATACATTATCATACTCTGTCACTGTGGTAATAATTGATGACTCTCAGGTATATAGTATTCACTTTCATCAAAAACATGGAAAATCGACAACTTTTTGAATTCTAATTGCACTCCAACGTTTGCTAAGACCATTAGTGCCGCTACATTGTGACGAAGCTGTATAGGGTGCGTATTATTTAGCTGTCTGGCAGGGCCATGTACCTGCTGCCCTGCACATCGTTGAGTGAGCGCCGCATGATAGAAAGAGGTACGAGGAAGACGAAGTGACGACAACGATCTGTTGGTAAATTTCTGAAGGAGGTCACACCGATATTTAGATTTTATGCTTGACGAACTACAGCTATAAGGCTGGAAATAACATTTAGTTAGCTAGTAACCGGCGACTTATATACCAGTTTCTACTATTTATTGTTCATTTCAAAACAAGGTATTTCAGTGATTATTCCTGAATCTGAGAAATACTTAAGGGAGGTTCTTAGTAGTTGTGTGAAGATAAATTAACTTTCAATGCGTCATTTGTACTTTATTTTATATAAAAAAAAGTTGTTTACACAGCTTTAACCATTAAAGATTATATGTAGATACATCCTTGGACTCGACAAATTTGGGAATTTCATAGATGCCAAAACCCACTGAAAAGGAGACTGTGTTTACCAATTTTTATTTTTTGGCACCATCAGTGTCCTTAATTTATATTTCTAGTAGTTTGTTGAGGAGCTAACATACCACATCATTTCTTTTCTTCAGATGACAGGCGCAACTCTATTTGCTTATTTGCTTGCAACATGCTCCATTACAATTTTTCTAATACTACAAGTACGTATTGTGTGTGTGTGTGTGTGTGTGTGTGTGTGTTTGTTTAGTTTCGTTAGATTATATAGTGCTTAGGCTTAGGGACTGATGGCCTCAGCAGTTTGGTCCCATAAGACCTTACCACAAATTTCCAAATTTTGTGTTTGTGTGTGTGTGTGTGTGTGTGTGTGTGTGTGTGTGTGTGTGTGTGTGGTGAGAGAGAGAGAGAGAGAGAGAGAGAGAGAGAGAGAGAGAGCAGTGTAAGCCGAGCTTGACGTCCCCATCCGACGGATGGATCACTATCAACAGTGTCATATGCCCTCACTTCATGAGTTTGGTATTAAAGTCGGACATTGGGGCAAAGCCTGGTGGTCAGGAATCTTAAGGGGAGGTTTACTATGTCTTCGTTCAAAAAATTGCATTTTTGGATCCATAAAAGTGTTTAGAATCCACCCCTGAAACGGTTTTTCCGAATACGGAACGGAAATGTTTGCTATTCGCGGTTGAACAAAAAGATGCACCTGTCTGAAATCGGCCTGTTTCACGCACCAGTGTTTTTCGGGGATTTCGACTTTATAGCCGTGAAAAATTATTCTATATGCTTGCCCAAGGATCAAGTGATCAAGGAGCTTACGACATACAACGGCTTGGCAATCCAACAGCATTCCAAATCGGTGGAACAGATGAAGAAGGCAATTTGGGCAACGTATTTCCACAAGCGTCCGACGGATCAAAATTGTCCGGGTGGGGAAACTAGTTGGTGCAAGTGGCTCATTCCAGAGGCTACCGGGCATCTGGACGAATATCAACACTAATATCCGCTCTCCTAAGAAGTTCAAAAAGCGATTCATCCGAGGACGAGTTATTTTACCGGTGCTTGGGAGGAAACACACAAAATTCAAATGAAAGTTTGAACGCGTGTGTTTGGCAGTTAGGTCCCAAGCATTTGCATTCTGGTGCGGAGACTGTGACTTTCCTGGCAGTGAGCAGCTTCAACGAAGAGTATTCAGCAATTCTGAAGACCATGACAACGATGGACGTCACCATGGGACTTCAAATGGTTCAAATGGCTCTGAGCACTATGCGACTTAAGTTCTGAGGTCATCAGTCGCCTAGAACTTAGAACTAATTAAACCTAACTAACCTAAGGACATCACACACATCCATGCCCGAGGCTCCAGACTGTAGCGCCTAGAACCGCACAGCCACCCCGCCGGCACTCTGGGACTATTCGACGCAGTTAGCCAAGATTCGGACGACCACCGGATTCAAGCGGCCGAAAACCGCTTGTCACTGGCCGTACGAGCGGCTCTGGAGCAGCGCAGGGTGGCCCAGATCAAGCAGAACGCCCTCTATGAGGCAGAGGAAGGACTAGTTTATGGATCCGGAATAGCAGATTGAACGTAAGTTGCATAATATTACATTTATATGTACTCAAAACTTCAAACGCGTTTTTCTCGAAACGACTTTTTTTTATCGCGAGGTATGGTAACTTCAAATCTACTGAACCGATTGGCATGATTCTTTGTTTCCGACGAAGCTAACTAACTTGTCTAGGAGTTGTACCACTTTTATTCTGATCCATCAACTATAAATATTTTTACTTGGCCGACGAAGTCGAAAAATCGATGAAAAAACCCTATTTTGTTTCAAATGGCCGCCATTTTGTTTCCTATGGTCCAAATAACTTTAGCGAGGTACAACTGCTAAAGAATCTTATATACAACGCTAACGTCAGCTCAATTTTGATATCAGACGAGCCGGCTGACCTGTGACATACCGCGCGTGGAGGTCTACATCGAAATTTTGTTTCGTTCCGACGGCACTTCCACCTTTGCTCTTCGACATTTCCGGTAGAAAAAATTCCAGTTTGTAGAGTAAATATCAATAAACATTTTGACCAAATTTGACATTGATATCTATAACACATACCGAGAAAAAAATCTCAAAAAACATCTCTCCTGCTCTCGGTCCCCCCCCCCCCCCCCCCCCCCCCCCCCCGCCGACACCGCATCAGGCTCCACAGGTGTTGTGGTGTAAGTCGCCATGGCATGAACACTCGCCCAGACTTTTCATAAATTTCTGGCTTATTTTTCTCTGTTTCCTACTTCGAAACTTGCTGTATCTTATTCTTTACAGTAATATGAACAGAGTGTTTATTTCCAATACTTGACGCTCAGGGCACCAAGTCTCACATTTTTATTCAAATAATCTTTAGAAGCGGCACTCCATACGACTTTACTTTGTCTGTAAGCGTTTATAAATTTAAAGGTGCTTCCTTTGGAGTCAACAAACATTACTGCACATAAATCGCTTCATAGCATAAACTCAACACACTACACAATGAAACACACACGGGCCCCAGCTGCCTGTCGTCTGCTAAAAAGCGCAAAGCTCCCTACCGAAGGCGGAAGAAAATGCGCTTTTAGCGCAGGGCTTCCTTTTCCAGGAAATTACGCATGCACAAATGCGCACGCATAGTTGCGGTGTTGGAAATTTACACGCAAGCGTAAAGTTGAACAGAAAAAAAGGCTTCGTGAGGACAAGTTTATCACTGTCACTTCGTATTTCTGGTCCCTCCGTTATCTAGGTACTTCTTCGTCGCAATAGACGCACCACAAACACCCAAGCGAAGTGGAAACTGCTTGCGCTATGTGGCAACATGACAACACGAGAACGTCCATGCTTACGTGCGTTCTTTCCACAAATTTTTGTGCATGCCCTTTTGTTCCCGTGCGTCTGTGATTGCGCATAACGGCAGAGGCTTCGTGTGGACACACATTAAAAAGAAAACTATAATTTGTGCAGCCGACGAGGAGACAAACATTCCTCTGCTTGATTCGTGGGTGTGAAATTACAAAAGATAATCGAATGTTACGATTTTAGTGACAAATGTATATGCTTACATAATGCGCGATTAATCATCTAAATTTTGTAGATACTAAAATGAGATAGGTGTCTCGAGAACAGTACTGCCGCAATTCAAAACATCTCAAGCCAGCACTTCCAATGTACAACAATATGAAGTACAGATGGATTGCATATTAATAACGAAAACAATACGAATGTTTCAACAAGCCTTGTTCATGTGGTCTGCATTATGGAAATATAGTAATGATATCCCAATAACGACAAAGAAGGAACTAGTTTTCGTTATTGTACTGTACTTCTCATTGTGAATGTATAATATAACGATATAACATCAGCTTCCTTGCACTATGAATGCACGTGACTGTAACTCAAATGAGTGTTTTTGCATGTGTTAGTCAGTTCAAAGTACGATTATATGAACCAAGGAATGTTGAAATCATGATTCCGACATGTGCCGGTTACCTCGAAAGATTAGTTATTAAATGTGCTACGACAACAGACGCAATCAACATTCTGAATAGTTACTTAACGTATTTTTATATAATTTTTTGTACGGTTATCGTTCTTGAGTTGTTCCGATTCACAGTTAAAAAAACGATTAAATAAAATTATCTCCACGTACCTTCCTTGCAACAGCTGAATTGCCTTCTTGGGAATATCCGAATGCGCCACAAGTACTCGTGGCTTAGACATGCTGACAGGAGAACTGTCACTGGTTGCAAAGCTAAACCGGCTCTAATAGCCGCAACGATCTCAGTATTTAGCTCCCGTAGATTGGCAAACGCAGTCTACTGCGTAAGTCGAGATGGTTCCTCAGTAGCAGCGTGTTGTGTTCGTGTTTGTCGCTTACTTTCAGCCTATGTGGACGAAAGTGTGTAACAGATAAGGAGATAACTGATAACGTAATCTGCAACAAAATCTGGAGTGCAAGGGTTCTAAAATTAAAACTTACAGAGCGAAACCAGCATGATGCAAAAATTGGTGTTCGATCTATCACGTTTTATATACGGTACAATAAATTTGGTTGCCTTCGATTTATCACATTTTATATGTAATAAATTTGGATGCCATTTTTTGTTGGCAGTGAGATGTTGAGTTTTCCGAAGTAATGTTCCCCTTACCGGTAATTTTATGTATGATTTAAAACATGATACGAGTCATTTTACAACACAGCGTAGTGCAGATTACAGAAATATTAATCTACTTAATAACAGATCCACAGCGGCGAGCAAATACGAATGAAAACGTTATAAGCAACCAACTGTCATAAATTGCAGTACGTTACCAATAGTAATCATTGTTTGCAAATAAGAATACACCCTTAGTATTTACAGTACGTACCGATATTTTAATGTTAGACATAATAGATAAAATGTCAAAGCACACACTAATTACGGTTAAAAAAATGAACAGCCCCCTCCTGCCCAGGATGAATGAGGCTGTTTCTAGCAAGAGCAAGAAGTGTAATGACTGCTACTCTGTTTAACACTATTCGCACTCAGTATTGTGTAGAGAATAATGCACAGAACACCTTGAATGATATTACGATAGAAGATATCCAACTGTAATGGTTAGACTACTAATCTTTGTCTAGATGTTTTACACAAAGAGTTAGAAAAGATAGGTGATACACACACTACCGTGGCATTTGCTGCATAAGAGAGAAAGATGGAGTGTTGATAATGTTGTATGTAAATTGACCCATTTGAAAATCATGAACAAGTAAAGGCAACTAGACATTGAAAAGCTGCAACACTAGATATTAATCATACGAGTAATCATCATCTTGGCATTTGTGCTGTTATGAATAGCTCAAGAAACAAAGAAAACATATCCTTATTCACCTATTCCACAGGAAAATATGCACATATTTGCTCATGATAATTCATTGTAGTTAACTCTTTTGAAGTAAGTGTTGGATGATACGACAATGTTAACATAGCTGACAGGAAGACAGAAATGGGTGAAAGCATACGGGGATACTGGAGTTCATTACCTCACTCATTGGTTGAAAATGATATATAATAGTGCTAAGGTTGAAGTAAACACAGTACATCAAAAGAAAAAAAAGATTGTAATGTATATTCAAATGGAGTTCAGAAAGAGATATTTTTCTGTAGAAATGCATCGTCAGCCAGAGGACTAGTGTACAAGCAAAAATTCTAAAGGAGGTTAATTGAATCTGTGACAAAGCACCTGAGCACCATGTCTGAAAAGCTCAACTAAGTGCATTTTCTTCAGATCTGTCTGTTTCATTACTTTCTGCAGAGTTTATGGCTATTGCACTCAAACACACAGTTTTACCATCCAGTCATCAAAGCACAATTTGAAGTAACAGGTTTCAACTGCTCACTACTCAGGGTGAATTGATAAACAGCGATATTAGGATTTTCCTTGTTGCTACCCAACAGCAAAACACACAAAATAAATCCATAAACATCTAAACTGATATAAGTAAATAAATACCAAGGAACACTTGAAGTCGTAGGCTGTGCTATTTCAAGCTGACTTACTTTCTCACTATATGTGTTGTAGCCATCAGTTAAATTACAATGATAAGTCACTAGAAAACTAAAAGGACTATAATTTGACTATGAAAGAATGCATTACAATTCAAGCAGGCTTTGGTTTCCTAACTGTGAAATGAGATACAAGAGACAGCAAATACCTAAGGATACATCTAATTTGTAACATACAAAAAAATTGAAATCTCCCATCTCCACTGATGGGAAATAGTCCAAACGTATAGCACATACACAAACAACAACAACAACAAAATTAGAATTAAGTTTGATGATAAAAGTCTCCTACAGCTGAGTTACTTTCAAAGGACTGCAGAAGAACTGCCACCAGTGAAATCTTTGCAGAGGTGTCACAATTCTTATTCAGAGCTCAGTGCATTTATTTTATTTCTTTTATTCTTCCAGGGATTGTCTCACAATTATGATGTAATTATAATGCAATGAAAACAAATAGCTCCAAAATATGCATAGTTATACACATAGGATTGGTAAGTACCGGTATGCTTTTATGTGGATAGGACAGGTTATCAGTTGGAGTCTTGATGAAGGAACCATCCTGGCATTTCCCTGAATTTGTTTAGGAAAACCTAAATCTGGATGGCCAAACAGAACGAACTCCGTCCTTCTGAATACAGTCTCCTATTGAAAAAATTGCACTAATCAGAGGATGAATTTATGAATGATGAGATGATCCTTTGAACAGTGTGTCTATTTTTATCATAATGTTTACTGTAATACTGTATTTATACAATAATGTCTGCGAAATTTATACGCTAAGCACTGGTACATCATAAGAAAAACAATTTAATAATATTATTGTGTTAAACATAGGACTGTGCTAGTAAAAATAGTGTTAGAGACTTAAATAACTGTGTACAAATATATCATAAGACAAAAACTGACATGTCTCCTGTACAATAGATCAGATGATGTATAAAATGTATGTTATGAGATGAATAAGACACAAACATGAGATCAGTGTCTTAACAACTGCACTTCCTCATTTGGTTGGTCCCTAATGTATTAAGTTCTTTGATATACACACAACCTGTTCCAAATAATGTGTATGAATATCATTTTGTTCTTCATTTATGCACCCATCCAGGACAACTGCTGTTGATTCCTGAACCATGAACACGCGGCTTTGCCTTTTGAACTAACTGCAGTCTGCCCGGAAAATGGACTCCAAGCCCATAAACATGGCAGCAGTGCAAATCACTGTTCACATGTCTCTAAACTGTTCATAGCTTTGAAGGATAAGGCAGAATTTGTAAGCTTATATTCACTGCTGCTCTCTGATAATAACACTCTTTCATTATTCTTGTTTCTGTTTTATGAAAATAGTAAAGAAGATTAATGGTTCATGAGTACATGAAATAAGAAGTAACATGATCTTGCATATGAGTAACGTCAGTTAATCTGCAGTACTTTAATACTCATCCATACAATAAAGAATTTAATTTCATGTTGTATAATACTGACTTTCTCGTTATTGGTTTTTGCTTGAAACATTGCAGTGACTTAAGACCAGGTTGCTGTTTATGCTTCATCCTGCACTTATTCTTGAAGATATGAACCTGAAAATCAGTAGTGAAGCACATTTATGTAGTTTGTTTTCTCGGTAACAATTTCTCTAGAATTTGAGTGTACTGAAGTAACGGCTGTGACTTTAGCTGTTAGAAGAAAGGCAGAAAGCTTAGAGCTCATGCACCAATTATGTATGCAAACTCTACTGATTGTTACCTGTGAAAAACCGCTTGTTGTTGAATATGTGTGGATAAGAAGACTGTAGCTCATATAAATCATTTTAAGTAAAAGGCAACCTGATGAAAATATTTCCTACATTCGTTCGCAACGGCCTTGCCACAGTGGATACACCAGTTCCCGTGCGATCATCGAAGTTAAGCACTGTCGGACGTGGTCAGCACTTGGATGGGTGACCATCCAGGCCGCCATGTGCTGTTGCCATTTTTATGGGTGCACTCAGCCTTTTGATGCCAATTGAGGAGCTACTCGACCGAATAGTAGTGGCTTCAGTCAGGAATACCATCATAACGACCAGGAGAGCGGTGTGCTGACCCCACGCCCCTCCTATCCACATCCTCCTCTGAGGATGACATGGCAGTCGGATGATCCCGGTAGGCCACTCGTGGCCTGAAGTCGGAGTGCTTTTTTCCTACATTCGTTCAGCTTGTGAAACTGTATGTTTCTTCTTGAAGGCAAGTGGGAAAGAAAAATGTGGGTAGATAGGCAATGAGAGCTGGGTACACGAAAGTGAAGATGAAGGGAATGTCATTTGTGGGATAAGATATTACAGGCAAACAAGGATAATACGAGTACAACATTGAAACTGACAGAAAATAAACAGTGTTGAAAAAAAATTAAAAGTGAAGTAGAGTAAAATAAAACTCAGTAAGGTGAGAATGGGGAATGGAGTTATGTGGGGTGGAGAGAGGAAGGGTCAAGTTGTGTTGGGAAACCAGTGATTAAGTGAGAAGAGAGTTAAGTGGAGAAGATCCAAGGGAAAAGAAGGTGGGAGGGGGAGATATACTGCATGTGGATAAAGAAGGGAGAAGGAATGTCAAGGGGTAGAGTACCAATCAAGGTAGAGTTGGGATGGGAAAAAAGGCAGAATAAGGAACGTATGGTGGCTGAAAAGCAACAGGGTGAGAAGGGGCCAGAAGACCACATGTATCTGCAGCACATCATCTTTGTGAGGTAACAGTAGTTATGCATACCTTGCAGTGAAGCAAGGTTCTCTGCAACAAAATATGTTGTGTATTACATATTTGTCTGACTGATAAGTGCAGCATGTTATGCAATCACACTATTCCACAAGCTGCATAGTCAGAAGTTTCATAGTAATGTGGACATCACTGATCAGCTAGGAACACATCAGCATGCAACATTTGGCACAGAGACCATGCAACATAATTTTTTTTATGTCAGGAAAAGAATAAAAGACCCCTATGAATCTATCTTCACCTCTTTCTGACCTAAGATCTGCTTTGTGTGTGCTGCATATATACATATAAACTTACGCCGTTATTGCCTTCTTCTACCAGACAAACATCACGGTGACACTAAGGTGATAAAGGCAAAAGTTCCCTGAATTTCTGTGGGTGCTGTCAGTATTCTCCAAGGAAGGGCCACCCCAAAAATTTCATAAGCATCACAGGACCATATCCTGTGATAGATATATTGTTTCTTAACATGACGACCATCTTCCAAGGTGACAATGCCACACTTCAGACTCCTAGATGCTCATTTGGTGCTCCATGAATGTGCAGATGAACTACAATACCTCCCCGAGCCTCACCAGTTCACAACTTCACTAAGGAAATGTGGTCAGCTTTAAAGAAGATAACGTGGCACGGTTTGTCACATGGAGATATTGGAAGGGTTCAGTTAGATTTTATCATGTTAAGACACAGTTTTAGAAACAAGATTTTAGACTGCAAAACATTTCCAGAGCAGACATGGACTGTGGCAGTAAATTATTGGTTACAGATTAACACTGATGGAATTACAGGGAGGTAGGAAATTAAGAAAATTGGACCTGGATAACTTTGAAGCTACAAGGGTGTAAAGAGTTTCAAAGGTAGCATTAAGTACCAACTGGCTGAACAAGGGAAAGAAATACTATACAAGATGAATGGGACACATCATTGGATTACAAAGGATAAATTGAATAGCTGATTAAAGAGAAAAAAATGCAGAAACTGAATTTTACAAAAGGAAATGCCCATCTAAAAACAACCTGACAGAAAGTGCAAAATAACTAAGCAGAAATGGCTAAATGCCCTATAGGACAAGTGAAAAGCTATACAAACAAACCATTAGAAAAGAGATAAGCATCAGTATGAATACCAAAAGCTCAGAGGTTATCAAGTACTGAGCACAAAAGGGAATGATGAAAGGTGGAAGGAATATATAGAAGTGCCATGCAAAAGAAACAGACTGAAAGATAGTAGTATGGAAAAGGAAGGGGAAGTAGATGAAGATGAGATGGGAGACGTCACATAGAGTGAAGAATCTGACAGAGCTCTGAAAGACTTAAGGTGAAATAAGGTACTTGGAGTAGGAATGTTCCCTCTGGGTTGCTGAGATCCTTGGGAGAACCAACCATGACAAAACTGTTCCATCTGGTGTACAAAATTATGAGGAAGACTTCAAGAATATTCTAATATGCCCAATTCCAAAGGAGGCAGGTGCTGACTGGTGTATTATCAAAAAAGTCGTAGTTGCAAAATACTAACACAAGTTACTTACAGAAGAATGGAAACTGGTAGAAGTTGATCTCAGAGGAGATCAGTTAGGATTCTGGTGAAACGTTGGAACACTTTAGGCAATGGTTTCGTATAAATGTTAGATAACATGAAGCAATGCTAATCCTACAACTTATCCTGGATTATAAAATAAAGAAAGGCAAACCTACATTTATACAATTTGTGGATTATGGGGAAACTTTTGTCAGTGTTGACATAATGTAGTCTTTGGAATTGTGAAGTTAACAGGGCTGAAATATAGAGTGAAGGGTAATCTAAAACTTTTATAGAAATTAGACTGCAGTTATGAGAGTCAGAGGACATGATGGGGAGGCATATGTTGAGAAGGGACTGTGACAGGGTTGTACTCTATTCCATATGTTATTCAGACTGTACACTGCGTAAACAGTAAAAGAAACTGAGAAGCAATTTGGTATAGGATTAAACTCCAGGTAGAAGAAATATAAAGTTAAACATTTGCAAATGACAGTGTAATTCTGCCAGAAATGGAAAAGGACTTGAAAGGGCAGTGGAACAGAATGATAGTGTGAGTTG
Organism: Schistocerca serialis cubense; assembly: GCF_023864345.2. NCBI lineage: Eukaryota > Metazoa > Arthropoda > Insecta > Orthoptera > Acrididae > Schistocerca > Schistocerca serialis. Next base: position 587,302,998 of record NC_064639.1, read on the forward strand.
AACATGAACAAAAGTAAAACAAGGGTGACAGACTAGAAAAATAAAGTCAAAATGATGATAAGGAAATTAGGTTAGGAAATCAGAGACTAAAAGTTGAAGAGTTTTGTTATTTGGACTGCAAGATAACTGATGATAGCTGAAATAGAGAGGGTATAAAATGCAGACAGGCACTTGCAAGAAAATTGTTTCTTCAAAAGAGAAAATTGTTAACATGTAATATAAATTTAAATGTTAGGAAGTATTTTCTGAAAGCATTTTTCTGGAATGTAGCTGTATTTAGAAGTGAAATGTGGATGACAAGTAGTAAAGACGATAAGATTAGCTAGCTAGATTGAGTAGCTAATGAAGAGGTACTGAACCAAATTCAGGAGGAAATAGAACCAAGCCACAACCTTACTAAAAGAAGGGATTAGTTGAGAGGGCACATCGTAATACATCAATGAATAGTCAGTTGGTTAGGGAGGGAAGTATAGGTGCAAAAATTTTAGATGCAGATCAAGGCTTGACTACTGTAAACAGGTTGAAAGGGAAGTAATTTGTAATAGTTACACAAAGGTGAAGAACCTTGCAGAAGATAAATGAATATATACATCTGACCAGTTTTTGGAGTGAAGGCTGCAACAACCCTAATGGTTACAACTATACTCGTTCATCTTTTCTTTTTACTAGTTTTGAAGTAAGTTATCAGTTGCACAAATAGGCTATAACATAGAGATTTTATAAATATATATTTTTTTCTTTAAAAGACAAAGTCATTAAGACTGGATCTCTAATGTAAGTGGTAACAAATTACAGAGACATTTTAGCATCTGTTGGAAAAACTATTATCCCCTCATAATTACAGTAACCACCATAAGAAGCTGATATATTGTGTAAATATTATTATATTACTGAAAAACATGGCATTATAATGTTTTAAAGTCCTGTATTTTTGCCAATCCAGTTTCGCAGGGATGCAACATTTGAATAAACACCAGGGATCCCTGGTCTGCCACATCCTCGCCCAAAAGAAACAAGTCCAACCAAGGTGCCGTTTACTGTCAGTGGCCCACCAGAATCTCCCTAAAATAGAAACACTCATTATTTGTTGACTAAGAACATTATTGAAAGTCAAGAGGGAAAATATGAGTTTCCTTGCATTTGTAAACAATGATTCTATTCACAATTATTAATTTGTTCCACATAGTTTAAAAATGGAACACTCTATAGAAAAAAATGTTTTTATTATAGTACACCAGACTCAGTACAGATGTATGAAAAAGAAGCCATCAAACAATTTTCATAAGAGTAAATGTCAACAACTGAAGTCTTAAACCTTTTTATTGGTGTGTATATAAATTGTAAAAGCTATTTAAAGTAATAAAAATCTATGATGAATGGTACCTGACAGGAGTCATGTCCTCCACTGCGATCTCCTGCACATAACATTGTCTTTGTGAACTGTGGATATGTTTTTAAACACTCATTTCTAGGAAGTATATACAGTTTTGCTTGCTGCAGAAATTTGGAGCCACTCCGGGAACCCTCCTGCAATATCACATAACTATTATGCATGGCACTGACATAATAAAGCACTTCTTAAAATTATGTTGGTACTTCATAGGCTCATATTTTGTTTCATCGAAGACAAAATTCCATAGCAGTGTTATATGTGACAATATAAAAAAGGAACAACTATATCCAAGTACAAAGTTATATGGTCTTTTCTAATTAAGTTAATATTGTGACATTTTGATAATGTTGGGATCTAAATCAATATAGGAGAAAAAGTCAGTTGGTTATAGAATAACTTAGAAATAGAACACTTCCTTTCAAAGAACTGTAGGCTTTGTGGACATTATGCCCTCCATCACCTTGCAGCATTCCTACCATTTAATGAGTAGATTACTAACACAACTCATTGAATCTAGTAGGTGTGTTTTCAAGGAAATTTGTAAGCCTCTTCAATTATACTACTTTCAGAGAAGCCACACTATAGCTGCTAGCTTAGATTCTTATCAGTGACATAAGCAGCTAGTCTAAATCATTTGTCAAGCAAGTGTGTGTGTGTGTGTGTGTGTGTGTGTGTGTGTGTGTGTGTGTGTGTGTGTGTGTGTGTGTGTGTTTTGCGCTGTTCAATGCGTAGTCCTTAATTAGTTAGGTTCTACCAGAAAATTACAGCATATTTAGTTCTCTACTTAAAATTATCTTAAGCAGAGTTCTTCATCAAACATGTTGTTCAACTAGCCCCAGACAACGAACCTTCTAATAAAGCCTAGAATTCGATCAATACATCTCTTAACGATACCTTAAAAATTATGTGTACATTCAAAGTCATACCTATAATTAACCAGACAAACAATAAATGGTGATAGGAGAGCTGACTCTATGCTCGCCACACTAAGGGTTTTTTTCTTCACATTTTGATGAACCGCAGTGTCATGCATTGTTGTCTGTGAAGTCTACTGGCACAGCAATGTCATGGCAGCACTTTTGCCCACCTCTTATTTCCTTTCGAGTTAGTGATTTGGAGATGGCATAGACTGGCTGTGTACACCAAGCCTCCACACAGTCAGCACAAATAGCACCTAATTCCAGCCCTTGTCATTGACAATTTTAGTGTCAGCTCCAGTAAGCTACTTCCGTAGTTACCATACTGAAACAAATGAGTTTGCACTGCTTAAACTATATGTTTACTGTGACTGCCATCATTTCAACATGCTTCATTTTGCCTGTGATAGCTGCTCACAGACTATATCTATGACTGTGCAGCACTTTGTCTTGATAGTACTTCACTGGTGTTGTATTATTTGCCATTGACACAGATTTCTCTGGTTGTCCCTCTGGAGTGATCATGTATCCACCATCCACAACTATGCAGTGACTGTATTTTGTACAGCTGTATTCACTTATATGTAATTTATGCCCAACTAAGAGAATGGAGTCACAGACACCTTAAAATCAGCCGTGCCCCATCAATGTCAGAAACACCAGAGCAAACAGCCAGTGCCACAAAAACCAAATTGGTTTATGCAAACCATATGGATTGCTGTTAGCTGTCTGCAATCACATCTACATACATATTCTGCAAACCACTGTGAAGCACCTGGCAGCATTGTACCACATATTAAGGTTCCTTCCCCTTTCCAATCATATGTGGAGTAAAGGAAGAATGGCTGCTTAATTGCCTCTGTGCATGCTGTAATTAGTCTAATCTTGTCTTTGCAGTCCCTTCAGAAGCAATACACAGAGTTCTGAAGTATATTTCTACAGTCTTCATTTAAAACTGGTTCTTGAAACTTTTTAACTAGGCTCTTGTGGGATAGTAGCTGTCCGCCTCCAGGGGACTGTCAGTTCTGGTTTTTCAGCATTTCAATGTCTCTATCTCTTGGCTCTAACAAACCTGTGACCATTCCTGCAGCAGTTCTTTGTATACATGTAATACCCCCTGTAATTCCTACTCAGTATGCGTCAAACACATTCGAGTCATAGCCTGAGGTGGGATGTGCAAGTGATTTGTAAGCAGTCTCTTTTGTAAGCTGACTGCATTTTCCCAGTATCCTGTCAATGAAAAAAAGTCTGCCACCAACATTATCCACAACTGATGTTATGTGGTCATTCCATATTATGTTCACGCTGAGGGCTGGCAATGGCATTTTCAGAAAATGCATAAAATCAATGTCTGTGAAGAGGCACATAGAAGAAATCAGGAAGATGCCAGTGAGTGGGCACAGGAATATCAGTCCAAGCTCTCTCATTTGTATCGCCCAAGAGATGTGTTTACTATTTACTGTGGATGAAGCCAGTGCTTTCTGTAATTTGATGCCTGAAAAATACTGCATGTCAAGGGCAAAATGTGTCATGCAGGAAAACAGAGAAAGGACAGACTGACAGTGATATTTTGTTGTAATTCAGATGGTTCTGAGAAGCTCAAACCATTAGTGATTGGAAAATACAAAATCCGCATTGTTTTAAAAATGTCAAGCTATTCAATCTGCTGTGCCCTATAAGAATAACAATAAAGCTTGGATGACCAAATCTATCTTCGATAACTGGTTCAACAATGAATGGCTTCAAGGAAGAGAAATATTTTGCTAACTTTCAACCACTTCTCAGCACATCAGTTCCATGATCTGGAGCTTCCAAACAAAGTTGTCTTTTTACCAGTTAACACTACAAGCCATCTGCAGCCAAGGATCGAGAACTAATTGCCTCAATGAAATTTAGTTACAGAAGCTGACTTGTTAAAGCTGCTATCAGTGCAATTGAATTACAAGGAACATTTCTATATTGGAACATACTGCAAGCTATTGACAATGTTTTGCTGTCAGCAATGAAGCTACAAAACACCCCATTACTAGCTGTTTTAAGAAGGCGTGGAGAGAAACTGACAACGACACTGAAATTAAAGAAGAAATTGACGATCCAACATATAAACATACTTGTAATGTGGATACAACTTTGGATTCTGATGCTCCTCTTCTACAGGCTTACACCAGGTTGGTGCCCTCTAATTCTGTCAATATGGAAGAATGGACACAGCCAGACAACAAAATCTGTAGTGCTGAAGAACCAGTCATCAGTTCAGCTGATGACACACAAGAGGAATAAAAAAATGCTGTACTGTCATTCTGAGGAGGAACGTGAAGATATGACACTCCCACTGCACTAATGCTTTACTGTTATCTTCTGAGGAGTGACATGAAGATATGACACCACCACATGGTCTGAAGCTGTAGCTACAGTTGCTGTTCTCAAAAGAATTGCTGCCACTTCCGATGTCTCCATGGTATTTCTGGCTGCTCCAGGTATGGTATCTTCAGAGGGCCATAAAATTATGACCAACCGTCCGACAAACAACAATTAATGTTTTTTTTTTTTTTCATGCTAGCATAAAGATGTAAAATGTGTAATTGATAAGATTTATTGTTGTAAACTAAAACATGTATGCTGATTATAACTAAATGTGTTAAAGAACAAACATTAAAGTGTTTCCTCAGATTACTGTTTGTGCATTACTTGACACACTGATACATTGGGTACAATATTGGTCCACAATATGTATGCAATGTATTATTTGAAAAATAGCATACATTTGACAATATGTACGTACTCTTTCCCAATGAAACAAATGCCAGAAGTACTATTGTACATATACATCATAGTCATTTTCATTTTCTCTTAAAGGCCATGAAACTGAGTGCTTCATTAGAGAACTCAACAGTTGTGTATTTTTACTTAAAACCCCATTAATTCAAACGTCATTAAACTGAACTGGCTATTTTTTGGTCCTTTGAAATTCAGCTAAAGAAGGGTCTCCTGTAACATGCTGCATCTTCCTTATCAATAAATTTCCAGTTCAGTCACAAATTTTGTTTGATTCCCCACACAATCGTATTTTTGTTAAAAAATGTTACGATACCTAGTCAAACACATTTCAGAAGTTAAGAAGCGCTGCACATACCTAATTGCTTTGATCCATGGCTTTCAGGATTTCACATGAGGAATTTGCAAGTTAAGTTTTGCAAAATGGCTCTGAGCACTATGGGACTCAACTGCTGTGGTCATCAGTCCCCTAGAACTTAGAACTACTTAAACCTAACTAACCTAAGGACATCACACACATCCATGCCCGAGGCAGCATTCGAACCTGTGACCGTAGCAGTCGCACGGTTCCGGACTGCGCGCCCAGAACCGCGAGACCACCGTGGCCGGCAAGTTTTGCATGATCATTGGTTTTGGAATAAATGCAGGTTTGACTGGAAGACGTCATTTTGATTCTTGTTTTGACAGGTGTTTATCTACAATTGCCCATAGAGGATGTGCACTAACAATTCCTTATTAGCAACATCACATTTGGCCCATGCCACTATGAATGATAACCATTCCAATGCCTCTCCTATATTTCAGTGATTCCTTGAGAATCTCATGGAGCTTATTCATATCTCTACAAATTAACTCAATCATATTGTCATCACAGGACCATCTTGCAAAGAAAAGTGCCAAACTCTGCATATCCTAGTCACAGTGCTGTAAAACACATGTCTACAGTACAACTTAAATGAATGCTGATTCTTCCAGGACGATGTTTTGTACTTGTGTAACAACTCACCATGTGGAACCAACTGACTGACTGCTTAACTCACTAACCTGATGTAACTTCAATCATATCTGTTACACAAATCTGGCAATATTACAGCTGTGTTATGTACTTCATAGTGGTTTTCAGAGTATAGATGTAGCTGTGTCCCCCCCATGAACCATGGACCTTGCCGTTGGTGGGGAGGCTTGCGTGCCTCAGCGATACAGATAGCCGTACCGTAGGTGCAACCACAACGGAGGGGTATCTGTTGAGAGGCCAGACAAACGTGTGGTTCCTGAAGGGGGGCAGCAGCCTTTTCAGTAGTTGCAAGGGCAACAGTCTGGATGATTGACTGATCTGGCCTTGTAACAATAACCAAAACGGCCTTGCTGTGCTGGTACTGCGAACGGCTGAAAGCAAGGGGAAACTACAGCCGTAATTTTTCCCGAGGGCATGCAGCTTTACTGTATGATTAAATGATGATGGCGTCATCTTGGGTAAAATATTCCGGAGGTAAAATAGTCCCCCATTCGGATCTCCGGGCGGGGACTACTCAAGAGGATGTCGTTATCAGGAGAAAGAAAACTGGCGTTCTACGGATCGGAGCGTGGAATGTCAGATCCCTTAATCGGGCAGGTAGGTTAGAAAATTTAAAAAGGGAAATGGATAGGTTGAAGTTAGATATAGTGGGAATTAGTGAAGTTCGGTGGCAGGAGGAACAAGACTTGTGGTCAGGTGACAACAGGGTTATAAACACAAAATCAAATAGGGGTAATGCAGGAGTAGGTTTAATAATGAATAGGAAAATAGGAGTGCGGGTAAGCTACTACAAACATCATAGTGAACGCATTATTGTTGCCAAGATAGATACGAAGCCCACACCTACTACAGTAGTACAAGTTTATATGCCAACTAGCTCTGCAGATGACGAAGAAATTGAAGAAATGTATGATGAAATAAAAGAAATTATTCAGATTGTGAAGGGAGACGAAAATTTAATAGTCATGGGTGACTGGAATTCGAGTGTAGGAAAAGGGAGAGAAGGAAACGTAGTAGGTGAATATGGATTGGGGGACAGAAATGAAAGAGGAAGCCGCCTTGTAGAATTTTGCACAGAGCACAACATAATCATAACTAACACTTGGTTTAAGAATCATGAAAGAAGGTTGTATACATGGAAGAACCCTGGAGATACTAAAAGGTATCAGATAGATTATATAATGGTAAGACAGAGATTTAGGAACCAGGTTTTAAATTGTAAGACATTTCCAGGGGCAGATGTGGACTCTGACCACAATCTATTGGCTATGACCTGTAGATTAAAACTGAAGAAACTGCAAAAAGGTGGGAATTTAAAGAGATGGGACCTGGATAAACTAAAAGAACCAGAGGTTGTACAGAGATTCAGGGAGAGCATAAGGGAGCAATTGACAGGAATGGGGGAAAGAAATACAGTAGAAGAAGAATGGGTAGCTTTGAGGGATGAAGTAGTGAAGGCAGCAGAGGATCAAGTAGGTAAAAAGACGAGGGCTAGTAGAAATCCTTGGGTAACAGAAGAAATATTGAATTTAATTGATGAAAGGAGAACATATAAAAATGCAGTAAGTGAAACAGGCAAAAAGGAATACAAACGTCTCAAAAATGAGATCGACAGGAAGTGCAAAATGGCTAAGCAGGGATGGCTAGAGGACAAATGTAAGGATGTAGAGGCCTATCTCACTAGGGGTAAGATAGATACCGCCTACAGGAAAATTAAAGAGACCTTTGGAGAGAAGAGAACCACTTGTATGAATATCAAGAGCTCAGATGGAAACCCAGTTCTAAGCAAAGAAGGGAAAGCAGAAAGGTGGAAGGAGTATATAGAGGGTCTATACAAGGGTGATGTACTTGAGAACAATATTATGGAAATGGAAGAGGATGTAGATGAAGATGAAATGGGAGATATGATACTGCGTGAAGAGTTTGACAGGGCACTGAAAGACCTGAGTCGAAACAAGGCCCCCAGAGTAGACAATATTCCATTGGAACTACTGACAGCCGTGGGAGAGCCAGTCCTGACAAAACTCTACCATCTGGTGAGCAAGATGTATGAAACAGGCGAAATACCCTCAGACTTCAAGAAGAATATAATAATTCCAATCCCAAAGAAAGCAGGTGTTGACAGATGTGAAAATTACTGAACTATCAGCTTAATAAGTCACAGCTGCAAAATACTAACACGAATTCTTTACAGACGAATGGAAAAACTGGTAGAAGCCAACCTCGGGGAAGATCAGTTTGGATTCCGTAGAAACACTGGAACACGTGAGGCAATACTGACCTTACGACTTATCTTAGAAGAAAGATTAAGGAAAGGCAAACCTACGTTTCTAGCATTTGTAGACTTAGAGAAAGCTTTTGACAATGTTGACTGGAATACTCTCTTTCAAATTCTAAAGGTGGCAGGGGTAAAATACAGGGAGCGAAAGGCTATTTACAATTTGTACAGAAACCAGATGGCAGTTATAAGAGTCGAGGGACATGAAAGGGAAGCAGTGGTTGGGAAGGGAGTAAGACAGGGTTGTAGCCTCTCCCCGATGTTGTTCAATCTGTATATTGAGCAAGCAGTAAAGGAAACAAAAGAAAAATTCGGAGTAGGTATTAAAATTCATGGAGAAGAAATAAAAAGTTTGAGGTTCGCCGATGACATTGTAATTCTGTCAGAGACAGCAAAGGACTTGGAAGAGCAGTTGAATGGAATGGACAGTGTCTTGAAAGGAGGATATAAGATGAACATCAACAAAAGCAAAACAAGGATAATGGAATGTAGTCTAATTAAGTCGGGTGATGCTGAGGGAATTAGATTAGGAAATGAGGCACTTAAAGTAGTAAAGGAGTTTTGCTATTTGGGGAGCAAAATAACTGATGATGGTCGAAGTAGAGAGGATATAAAATGTAGGCTGGCAATGGCAAGGAAAGCGTTTCTGAAGAAGAGAAATTTGTTAACATCCAGTATTGATTTAAGTGTCAGGAAGTCATTTCTGAAAGTATTCGTATGGAGTGTAGCCATGTATGGAAGTGAAACATGGACGATAAATAGTTTGGACAAGAAGAGAATAGAAGCTTTCGAAATGTGGTGCTACAGAAGAATGCTGAAGATTAGATGGGTAGATCACATAACTAATGAGGAAGTATTGAATAGGATTGGGGAGAAGAGAAGTTTGTGGCACAACTTGACCAGAAGAAGGGATCGGTTGGTAGGACATGTTCTGAGGCATCAAGGGATCACCAATTTAGTACTGGAGGGCAGCGTGGAGGGTAAAAATCGTAGAGGGAGACCAAGAGATGAATACACTAAGCAGATTCAGAAGGATGTAGGTTGCAGTAGGTACTGGGAGATGAAAAAGCTTGCACAGGATAGAGTAGCATGGAGAGCTGCATCAAACCAGTCTCAGGACTGAAGACCACAACAACAACAACAACAGATGTAGGGACCTTGACAACAGTTCAGTCAGACAGTCTGCTTGAAAGCATGGAAGCTCATTCTAGATCAGTTGGTGTTTCCTTTATGGTGATTGAGCTCAAGGTAAGGTTACCTCCTTGAACAGGCTCCTGCTGGGGAAAGTATGCTGTGATTACTGGTATCAGAGAGGTACCTTAGTAGTTTAGAATCAGGATTCAGGTACCCAGTTTTGAAAGAAATCAAAATAACAGAAGAGCTCATAAAATGCTTAAGAATGCACATAAAACTAAGGTTAGCTTCTTTCATCAAAATATTAGAGGATTGAGTAGTAAGGTAGAAAACTGCTTGCCTTTTTGGAAAATTTGGAGCACTTTGGAAAGATAGACATCCCGTGCCTCGCAACTTATGTCCTCAATTATTTGCTGGATTTATTCCAATCTGTCTCTTCGTCTATAGGTTTTACTCTCCACAGCTCCCTCTAGTACCACAAAAGTTATTCCCTGATGTCTTAATGCATGTCCTATCATCTTGTTCCTTCTTCTTGTCAGTGTTTCCCATATATTCCTTTCCTCACCAATTCTGCAGAAAACCTCCTCACACCTTACTTATCAGCCCATATAATTTTCAACATTCTACTGTAGCACCACATCTCAAATGCTTCGAGTCTCTTCCATTCCCGTTTTAACACAGTCCAGGTTCTACTATCATACAATGCTGAGCTCCAAAAGCACATTCTCAGGAATTTCGTCATCAAGTTAACATCTACATCCATACTCCGCAAGTCAGCCGACAGTGTGTGGCAGATGGTGCTTTGAGTACCTCTATTGGTTCTCCCTTCTATTCCAGTCTCGTATTGTTCGTGGAAAGAAAGATTGTCGTTATGCCTCTGTGTGGGCTCTAATCTCTCTGATTTTATCCTCGTGGTCTCTTCGCGAGATGTACATAAGAGGGAGCAATATCCCGCTTGACTCCTCAGTGAAGGTAAGTTCTCGAAACTTCAACAAAAGCCCTTACTGAGCTACTGAGCATCTCTCCTGCAGAGTCTTCCACTGGAGTTTATCCATCATCTCCGTAACACTTTCGCGATTACTAAATGATCCTATAATGAAGCGCGCTGCTCTCCATTGGATCTTCTCTATCTCTTCTATCAACCCTATCTGGTACGGATCCCACACTGGTGAGCAAGTGGGCAAACAAGTGTTTCCGGATTGCATTTCCTTAGGATTCTTCCAATGTGTCTCAGTCTGGCATCTGCTTTATCGACGATCAATTTTATATGATCATTCCATTTTAAATTATTCCTAATGCCTGCTCCCAGACAATTTATGGAATTAACTGCTATATAGTAGCTGAATGATAAAGGATCTTTCTTTCTATGTATTCGCAGCACATTAAACTTGTCAACATTGAGATTCAATTGCCATTCCCTGCACCATGCGTCAATTTGTTTCAGATCCTCCTGCACTTCAGAACAATTTTCCATTGTTACAACCTCTCGATATACTACAGCATCATCCGCAAAAAGCCTCAGTGAACTTCTGATATTATCCACAAGGTCATTTATGTATATTATGAATAGCAACGGTCCTACGACACTCCCCTGTGGCACACCCGAAATCACTCTTGCTTTGGAAGACTTCTCTTCATTGAGAATGACATGCTGTGTTCTGTCATCTAGGAACTCTTCAATCCAATCACACAATTGGTCTAATAGTCCATATGCTCTTACTTTATTCATTAAATGACTGTGGGGAACTGCATCGAACACCTTGCGGAAGTCAAGAAACAGGGCATCTACCTGGGAACCTGTGTCTATGGCCCTCTGAGTCTCGCGGATGAATAGCGTGAGCTGGGTTTCACACGATCGAATTTTTCCAACCGATGCTGATTCCTACAGAGTAGATTTCTAGTCTCCAGAAAAGTCATTATACTCAAACATAATACGTGTTCCAAAATTCTACAACTGATCAACATTAGAGGTATAGGTCTATAGTTCTGCACATCTGTTCGACATCCCTTCTTGAAAACAGGGCTGACCTGTACCCTTTTCCAATCCTTTGGAATGCTACACTCTTCTAGAGACCTAAGTTAAGGTCTATGTTTGGTACTAATACACTTCTCCTGGCCAAGAATGCCCTTTTTGCCTATGCCAGTCTGATTTTTATATCCTAATTGCTCTCTGTCAGTCATATTTTGCACTGTCCATCATATTTTGCTGCCTAGATAGCAGAATTTCCTAACTTTATCTACTTTGTTATCACCAATTTTGATGTTAAGTTTCTCATTATTCTCATTTCTGCTGCTTGTCATTACTTTTGTCTTTCTTTGATTTATTTGCAATCTACATTCTGTACTCATTAGACTGTTTATTCCATTCAATGGATCCTGCAATTCTTCTTCACTTTCACTGAAAATAGCAATACAGAACTACTGTCACAAAAGATGAGTTGTTACATATATTAAGACAGAACACAAGTTCGGAAACATTGAGACAAGTAGATTTTGTAGTGATCAGCACATGGAAGTTCGTGCTTGTGAATTAATACTAAAATAGTTCACTTTTAATTGTAACTGTATATAAATCCCTACTGGGAAATTTTGAATTCCTTACTTTGCTCTCTGTCATACAACAGCAAGCAGTTAATAGTCTGTGGTGACTTTAATGTAAATTTTCTAAAGGATTATGATAGGAAAAATGATCTGGAAACCTTATTTTTATGCTACAATTAGATCTTAGTGATTAACTTTCCAACATGGATGGATACAGACAGTAGGACCCTCACTGATATTGTTTTCTTTGGTGGAACTTAAAACAAGAAAGTAACTGTTTACCAATTAAAAAATGCTCTCTCTGATCATAATACACAGAAAGTTAGGATAAATAACATAGTGCCTTACAGTATGGATACTCTTCAGTGGAAATCAATCAGAATAATTAATGACTACAGGACAATTTTTTTAAAGAACGGTTTACAAGATATGACCTGGGACAAAATTTATAATTAACCAAATGCAAACATAAAATTTAATCTATTCCATCATAAATTCCTATCATTATTTGAAAATAGCTTGCAACATAAGCTAATCAGAAAGGACACTATACAGCCAAGTAAAAACCATGGATCATTAGAATTATGAAAGTATCTCCTGAAATGGAAAGAGAAATGTATCTGTTGGCAAGAACAAGTAGGGATCCTGCAGCAGTTGCACACTATCAAAAACTATGCATAATTCCTAAGAATGATATGCATCTCTCCCATGTGTACAGCCCAGTTGATACTTCATAGCCCCTAAACGTACAGAATGGTAGTGAATGGAGGGGAAAGTGGCGCTGATGACAGAGCCTTGGAACAGAGGCAAAGCGCTTTGGCTGGAGAGAGGTGAAATTGACAATCACAGGTGTGTGGATTTTAGCTACAATTCTAGTCTTTCCTGTGAAACACATGTTCAGATGTAATATATTGTATAACATGATGCAGAGATATGACTTTATAATACACACTGACATTTTATATTTTCTGGAAATGTACTTGCATGCCCACACTTGGTATTTTGTGAAAGAGCCACACTCAAGGGACCAAAGATGCATGCGGCTCATGAGCTATGATTTTCCGATACTAAAGTATCAAAGTAATAAATAACAAAAGCCCAAGAGTATGTGGGGTAAGATTGTTTGAACTGATAGTACTTTGTGTAATGAATCAGTTTCAGTAACAATGAACCTCTGCAGATAAGCATACCAGCCATATTTCTGGAATTATAAGTCATGGAAGGTCTAGTAATCCTGCTGGTGCCAGGTCAAGTGGCAAAAACATCCATGGCAGATTGAACAGCTGCTACAAATTGCTATAGTCACACATGTCAACCAGCCAATATTTACAGCAAGCTCTTTGGCGTATTTATTAATAATGAACTTGCACTATGTCAGTTCCTCCTGGAATCTGGTTGGCATTCTGTTTTACCTACTGCAATGGTTTTCTGTCCACCTTAGACAGGACTGTCTTCACTCATGGTTCAGCTGACCGTTTTGGTTTCAGCAAACAGACTGAAGGCATATGGGTACACCATGAGTGTGGTTCATATCCTGGTGTTTCTCAGTCGAACTTACTAACAGTGTTGTCCAGCAGTGACATGTGGTGCTATTCAATGAACATTCAGAGTACTGTATTGACCAGGAGAAGTCCTTTTTTGTGTGTTCCCAGAATAGTCAGAAACTACTACTGGATTTAATGGTGATTAAATTGTGCTTCATAAATCGGTGTTGTTGATGAAGCAGACTTACAAAGGAAGGATTAAAATTGTTGGCTTACTCTAGTCACTCCCCAGCCAGTAACAGTTGCACTGGATCCTTGGTGTGGTTCTCTTCCACTGACTGGAAGATGTGCTGGTTGGACTGTCGTGCTCAGGTTAAATGGGGGATCCACCTGAGGAAATGAACAGCAAGTTCATATGAATGCTATCATGTTTTTATTTTCCATTTGCACTGAGTACCCAAACACCATTCTCTCTCTCTCTACACACACACACACACACACACACACACACAAACACACACACACACACACACACACACACACACACAGAGATATATATATATGTGGGTACCTTTATGAGAGCAATATCATTGTCTTGTGTAACAGGAGAGTAATCTCGATGAGTGATAACCATCTGTGGATGATGTGTGGAACCACCATCACCCCTCAATGAAGTTCCAGCTCTCAGTATAAGATCAGGTCCTGATCTACTGCAAAATAAATAATCAAAGTTAATTGAACAATCCTGAATTATTTTATTTCATCAACATATACTCAAAGTCTCCAAAATTTTCTTTCCTAAATTCAATACAGTCTACAGGAGTAAGATTCAATACTTATGCATCATGCTTGTCAAATCTGTTACAGGATTATCATAGTAATGATTTTATTCAGATCATAAGGCTCAGTACCATATTATTACTACTGCCCACTTGTATTTAAAAGCAGAGTCACTTTAAAAATATTTATTTGCAAAACAAGTCACATGGAAGCAAATTTCCAAAATAGTAACACCAGTACTGAACACAGAAAATTTCAGGTAAAAATACCTTCAATGAATCCCAAGAATAACAGACCTGTTTTACTAATTTCTGGCTCCTCAAAAACTTTGAACCTTTCTTTTTGCAACATATCACACACATGAACAAACAAAACATTCTAGCTCCAGCACAGCAAAATTTCAAAAAGAAAAGAAGTCTACTGAAACAACAGTTACTTACTAACAGAAGATAATATACAGGCTGTATTAAAAAGGACGGCACAAACTTACATGGCTGAAAGTACATGATAATAGAAGTACAAATGTCCCAGTAAACATGGGTCCGAAAATGAGCTGCTTGCGAGATAATCATGACTGTGTGATTCCAAGCTACCACTGATGTCATTGTAAACATCGTCCTAGTTAGTACACATTAATTTGAAATTTAGACTTTCGAAAACCCCTGAATCATTCTGGAATTCTTGACAAGCATGTACAACTCTCTGCTCCAGTTCTTCAACCGTATTAAAGGGTGTGCTGTACACCTTGCTTTTGAGGCGACCCCAGACACAAAAATGCGAAGGATTTAGATCAGGTGATCTTGGAGGCCAAGGTACAGGCCCGCCTTTACCTATCCATCTTCGGCCGTATCTGTGTGTTAGATGCCATCTCACACTATCAGCAAAATATGTGAGCTCCATCATGCATGTACCATATATTCTGACACTGCTGAAGGGGAACAACCTCAAGCAATCCTGGAAGATGACACCACAAAAAAATAAGGTATCTCTGTCCGGTAAGTTGTGGTGGAAGAATGTGTGGCCCAATGAGCTGATCGCCTAGTACTCCACATGTCCAGTGGATGATGCAAGATCAAATGCCAGTTGCCATGCAGTACTAAGGCAGTGCTGTCATGCCCTTACAGCCAAATACCTCTCCTCTTTTTGTGATATCATGCATGGTTGGCCCTGCCCTGGTCTTTGGGATATTGTTTTGATCTCTATAAATTGTCACCACATCCGAGAAAGAACAGAATGATTCACATTAAGCCATTAGGCCACATCAGTTTGCAGCTTTCTTGCTTCCATTCTTCTTATGGCACTCCACTGCAGAGAGCCTGATAGAAATCTTCTTTGTGCCATACCACCGTGTCTGTGACACTGTTCACAGCAATTGTGAATGTGGGAGTAGCTGGCACACACTACCCCGTTTGATAGGTGCCCTGATGTCATCACTGATGTGGGTGTCCATTGACTGGAATGCCAACTTCTATGCAGAACACAATTTTATAGATGTCTGTTGACAGTCTGTATGATTATACAATGAATCAGACACAAGACAGGGAAATAGTAGTTTGTTGCTTTAATTTCGGACACCAGTGTACATGGGATGTAGTGAAGACAGACACAGGTGGGGACAGAAAAGAAAAGGAACAGATGGCTCTAAAAATAAATGAGACATTGGTAACAACTGCATGTAGTGTTGCAAACTTCTTAAACAAGCACTTTGTTTCTGTTATTGAGTGCTTGGGGTAACCAGGTTCAGTAAACAATTGCAATGGAATGTCTGAGACCAATCTCTACAAATAACTTCTGTAAAATGGAAATGTCCCTCACCTCTCACAAAGAAGTACTGGTGGAATCTGCCAAAAAAAAAAAACCTTAAAATCAAAGTATTCTACTGGTCATGATAACATATCAATGAAGTTAATCAAAGAGTATTCATGTGAGTTGAGTTCGTCTTTCAGTTTTTTCTGTAATCAGTGTCTTATCAGTGGAACATTTCCAGATTGACTAAAATATGTGGAAGTTAAGCTTCTTTACAAGAAGAGGGATAAAGAAATACCATCAAATTGTCAACCAATTTCACTTTTTCAAAAATATTTGAAAAGGTCATGTTCAAGTGTCTTCTTAAGCATCCAAC
Source organism: Schistocerca serialis cubense (assembly GCF_023864345.2). Taxonomy (NCBI): domain Eukaryota; kingdom Metazoa; phylum Arthropoda; class Insecta; order Orthoptera; family Acrididae; genus Schistocerca; species Schistocerca serialis. The sequence goes on from NC_064639.1 coordinate 587,319,437, forward strand.
TGTAAATAATATGTTGTCCAAGTTTGGGTTCCTTAAGGCTATTTACATGTACAGTGAGAATATATGTAATTCATTAGATAACAAATAGGGAACTGGCATTTTCTGTGGCCTGTCAGAAGCCTTTGACCGTGTGAATCACAGCATTCTCGTAAGTAAATTAGAATATTATGTTGTCACTGTCAGTGATGCAAAATGGTTCAAGTCTTACATAACTAACACAAAACAAAGAGTGTCACTGCAAAATACATGTGGATCAAGTGATCAGTCTTCATATCATTGGTAATAAATTATATGTGGTGGTCCTCAAGGTTTCATTTTGCATCCATTGCATTTCCTTGTGTACATTGATGACCTCTCATCTGTTGCATTGCCACATTTACAACTACAAAACACACACACACACTTGCACGCTTACGCAAAAATAACTCACATACACATGACTACAGTCTCTGTGTGTGAGGAGCATTTGTGTGTTTGTGTGTGTTTGTGTATGTTGGTATTTTCAATGAAAGCCTTGTAGGCCAAAAGCTCACTTTCTGACAGTCCTTTTTTGTGCCTACCTGTGACTCAGCATCTCTGCTATATGGTGAGTAGCAACTATTGTTTTCATAACATTGTTACAAAGCATGTAATAAGACTCATTTTTGGCATAAATTCGAGAACGTCTTGTAGATAGTTCAAGGAAGAGCTATTCTAACAACTGCTTCTCAGTACATTTATTCCTTAACAAAATTTGTTGCAAATAATATGTCTCTGTTTCCAACTAGTATCAATACAAGAACTAGGAATAAGAACAATCTACATCAAGACCTAAAATCCCCTACCCTGGTCAAAAAAGGGGTCCAACATTCAGGAACACACATTTTCAATAAACTGCCAGCAACCATTAAAAACTTGATTTCAGATAAAGCACTCCTTTTACTCTCTAGATGAATATCTTAACTGGGACTATTAAACTAGCTTAAATAAAAATGTCTGTTAGATTTCAGTTTTGAAGCACTTGCTCACAACAATCAAGATTTGGAATTTTGTGTATGATAAATTTATTAAAAGTGCATAACTGTGTTTCATTCTGACAGTATATTAATTCTGTAAATATTATCAGTTTCAGTTTGTTGTAATGTACTCACATATTTTGACAATCTCCTGACGAATGATCAGGGAAGTTCTAATGTTCTAATGTTGTATGTTCTTTATGTTATACTTTCTGACATGTTTCACACCCACAAGAATCATCTCTTTTTTGGGTCTATGCAACAAAAACTGAATCTAATCTAATATTTTTATTTATTTATTTAGTGCCTGTATTATCACATTTATGATATTGGACTTATCAAAGTACAGAACAGTATAAAATATTACATATTTACATCACATACAAAATCTTATCATTGGTATCAACACATGTTTATAACAAAAACATTATTCTGCTTATGTACATACAGATAGAGGAAAAGCTTGTGAAACCCCTTGGTTGAATTTACTTAAACTATTAATTACTAGTACTTTAATTAACTGGGCATAGTAACATACAGCACAAAAGCTAGGTGCATAATTACATACATACATGGGTGAAAGAAGTTTGGTTTTATCTAGGTATGGTTAATAATTATGAATTTTTGTTTAGAGACTTATGAAGTAGATCTACAGATCTGAGCAAAATTCCAGGTGTTTATTAATGCTGTAGAAGCTGTCGTTTATTAGTAGATTTTTTAGTTCTTTTTTGAATGTATTACTGTTTGGTATTTTTTTTATGGTATCTGGCAATGCACTGCACAGAATTTTTGGTTTGTAAATAGCACTGTCCTGATATCTAATTTAAACAAAGTTATTCAGGTGAGAAATTAGTATTTACTAGAACCAATTCTGTTTGGACTGTATGTAAACCATATAGATACTGAAGGAAATATTGTACATTTATGATATGACAGCACTAAATGAAGATACAAAATTGATACAACTTGAAATAAAAGCGTATGTATCTGTTTGAATTATAGTTCAGTACTTACATAGTCTTTTCCACCATATACTACAGGTTTCAAACCAAGTGGGAGCATTCAAATACCATGATGTTTTGATGAGTGTCATTTCTATCATTTTCTAGCAGAGTGTTGATACATTGTGATTATTGTCATACTTATATGTTGAAATGAAAAGAATAGTTATTTCTCAGCATGCAAATAAAAGAATGTCCACAATGTCTAAACAATTTGCAAGAAAATGATATGTGTGGCACTCATTAAAGGTCTGACACATGACTGGAAATGCAAGAGATTTTTTACCATTAAAACACTCTGGTGTCTATAAACATAAATCATTAAGAAGTATCATAATATGCACCAATGAGATATCATATCACAAAGACTAAAATAAGTTTTTATTGTGAAATGCTGATAAGCATATGTGAACTTAGTAATTTTTGGTGGTATTTATATAATGTATGTTAACAAAGTTAACACTATATCATTTTGACATGTTCAGTCATGCTGAGAGAACGTGAGTGAGACCACATCATGCTGTGTTGCATGTACATTCTGTCCACATAACATATTTTGCCAAGTCCAATTGATATTGTTGTTGTTGTAGTCTTCATTCCGCAGACTTGTTTGATGCAGCTCTCCATGTTACTCTGTCCTGTGCAAGTCTCTTCATCTCCAAATAACTACTGCAACCTACATGCTTTTGAGTCTGCTTACTGTATTCATCTCTTAGTCTCCTTCTATAATTTTTACTCCCAATCTTCCCTCCAATACTAAATTAGTGATCCCAAGATGCTCAGAATGAGTCATACCAGCTGATCCTTTCTTCTAGTCAGGTTGTGCCACAAATTTCTTTTCTCCCCAATTCTGTTCAGTACCTCCTCATTATCTACTCATCTAATCTTCAGTATTCTTCTGTAGCACCACATTTCAAAAGCTTCTATTTTATTCTTGTCTAAACTGTTTGTCATCCATGTTTCACTTCCATACCTGGCTGCATTTCATGTAAATACTTTCAGAAAGGGCATCCTATCACCGAGGTCTGTATTTAATGTTTATAAATTTCTCTGCTTCAGAAATGCTTTTCTTGCCATTATGATTCTACACTTTGTATCCTCCCTATTTAGGCCATCATCAGTTATTTTGATGCCCAAATAGCAAAACTCATCTACTACTTTAGGTGTCTCATTTCCTAATCTAATTCCCTCAGCTTCACCTGATTTAATTTGACTACTTTCCATTATCCTTGTTTTGCTTTTGTTGTTGTTCATCTTACATCCTCCTTTCAATACACCATCCATTCCATTCAACTGCTCTTCCAAGCTCTTTGCTGTCTGTGACAGAATTACAGTGTCATAGGCAAACCCCAAAGTCTTTATTTCTTCTCCCTGAACTTTAATTCCTACTCCAAATTTTTATTTGCTTTCCTTTACTGCTTGGTCCCTGTACAGACTGAATAAAATCAGTGATCGGCTACAACCCTGTTTCACTCCTTTATCAACCACTGTTTTCCTTTGATGCACCTTGACAGTTATAACTGTCATGTGGCTTCTGTACAAGTTACAAATAGGCTCTTGCTCCCTGTATTTTACACTGCTACCTTTAGAATGTAAAAGAGAGCATTCCAGTCAACATTGTCAAAAGCTTTCTCTAAGTCTACAAATGCTATAAATATACATTTGCCTTTCTTTAACCTGTCTTCTAAGATAAGTCATAGGATTAGTATTGCTTTGCATATTTTTACATTTCTCTGAAATCCAAGCTGGTCTTCCCTCAGGTCAGTTTCTACAAGTTTTTCCATTCTTCTATAAAGAATTTGTGTTACTATTTTGCAGCCATGACTCATTAAACTGGGTCACTGATAACCTCACCATTGAGCACCTGTAAGCACCATCTTTAAACTGGTAGTTTGGTAATTTTCACACCTGTTGGCAACTGCTTTCTTTGGAATTGGAATTATTACATTCTTCTTGAAGTCAGAAGGTACTTCCCTTGCCTCATACATCTTGCACAACAGATGGAACAGTTTTGTCATGGCTGGCTTTCCCAAGGCTATCACCAGTTCTGACAGAATGTCATCTACTCTTAGGGCCTTGTTTCAGCTTAGGTGTTTAGTGCCCTGTCAAATTCTTTTCACAGTATTGTGTCTCCTGTCTCATCTTCATCTATGCACTCTTCCGTTTCTATAATACCACCTCTAAGTTCATCTCCCTCCCACAGACTCTCAATATATTCCTTCCACCTTTCAGCTTTGCATCTCCCTCCCACAGACTCTCAATATATTCCTTCCACCTTTCAGCTTTGCATTCTTTACTTCAGACTGGTTTTTCATCTGAGCTCTTGATATTCATACAGATGCTTCTCTTTTCTCCAAAGGCCTCTTTAATTTTCCTGTAGGCAGTATCTATCTTTCCCTTAGTGAAATATGCTTCTAAATCCTTACATTTGTCCTCTAGCCACTCTTATTTAGCCATTTTGCACTTCCTGTCAGTCTCATTTTTTTTTAGACATTTGTATTCCCTTTTGCCTGCTTCATTTGCTAAATTTTTATATTTTCTCCCTTTATCAAATATATTCAATATCTCCTGCATTATCCAAGGATTTCTTCTAGCCCTTGTCTTTTACCTATTTGATCCTCTGCTGCTTTCACTATTTCATCTCTTAAAGGTACTCATTCATCTTCTACTGTACTTCTTTCTCCTGTTATACTCAATTGTTGTCCAATGCTCCCTCTGAAACTCCCAACAGCCTCTTGTTCTTTCAATTTATCCAGGTCACATATCCTCAATTTCCTACCTTTTTGCAATTTATTCAGTTTTAATCTACAGCTCATAACCAATAAGTTGTAGTCAGAATCCACTTCTGCCACTGTAAATGATTTACATTTTAAAATCTGTTTCTGAAATCTCTGTCTTACCATTATATAATCTGTCTGAAACCTCCCATTGTCTCTAGGTCTCTTACAGGTATACAATCTTCTTTCATGATTCTTAAACCAAATTTTAGTGGTGACTAAATTATGCTCTGTGCAAAATTGTACCGGGCAGCTTCCTCTTTCAGTCCTTTCCCCCAGTCCATATTCACCTGCTATCGTTCTGTAGAATTAATGATAATTATAAAATTTAAATGGGCAAGTAATATAATGTCAGTGTCTTACAAATGAACTTATGAGATCTTTTCCTCCATTACATACCTGATCCCAACTATCAAATTGTTTGTAATTAGTGATTATAAAAAATGTGGCAGTAGGTGTCAGATATGTACTGGAGGAGAAAGTCTATCAATGGAAAATACAGAATGGAATAATGACAACATCACAACAAAAAGGGGGAGAAAGTCTCTTACACTAATTTGTAAGATATTAGTATTACAGCATTTTCAGACCTTCATTTTCCAAACTTGTTAAGTAATCTTCTGTCATATTTCTGGGACATTGACAGTATACTGCCAAGAATTTGTGCGTTTATAATATTCATCCTAATAAATGTTCTAACGGATGATAATATTAAGATGCTTGTGATGAAACATAGGAGCAATTGTAAATAAAAGTATCAGTGTTTGAGCTGCTTCTAAAAAGCTCTTGGACTCTCATAACACTGTAAGCTGGTTAATCATGAAATTACATTTGGGCCATCTGCATAACAAACTCAAGTGTATGGGTTTAGATAAGCAGTTTTGTGAAGGGGCTGCAATTTTTTAAGTAGATCAAAAAATTAAATCCACTGAGGTAGAGTTGATTCTGCACATCAACTCTATTGAGAAATATTAGTTCGAGCACATGTCATGCTGTAATCTTATCACTGTACAATAACCTGGAAAATGAAACAATCATTATTAGAGTGTTAGACACAATTTCATACAAAATAGTTTTAAAAGCTTTACTGAAAATTACTTGTCATTGATAGTTTGGAAACATCCCCAGATGGAACTATATTGTATTCATTTACAAGAGACAGACTTGATCTCTTTGAGGATGCTCACATGTAAATTAGAATTAGTGATCCTGATATCACTGTAATAGCAATGATCACACAGCTATAAATGGCAACTAAAGCATGGTTTAAATATTCCATAAAATGGACAAAGAAATAGTTATATTCTCTTTAAGAAGAGACCAAATCATTTGACTAATGTAAACAGGTGAGTGAGCATCGAAAAAAAAAGTTACATATAATAGAATAAAATAGTGTTATTGGAGTAAAACAATACAAGCTGCCCATAAACTACTCAAGCCTATCTGTAAAACCCCAGAGCAGCAGATGATAACCTATGGACCTTTCGGTTAATGTATTAGTGGCATGAAAACAAAATGTTCAGACACTTATTGATGAAACTCAAACACAACAGCAAAATGTAAGTTCAAATGTGGAATTCCATTTACATATGTATCTCCACACAAATATCAAGGAATGCTGCTCATTCAGTTGTTGTACCTATGCAAATGTGGCTGAGATACATATTAGTACTAGTGATACTTAAGTGCAGCTGAAAGTACTAAAGCCAAGTACTTAACAAGACATCTATATCTACAGCTAGACTCTGCATCCCACCATGAGGTGCATGGCAGAGGGTACATTCAATTGGACCAGTTATTAGGATTTCTTCGCATTCCATTCACATATCGAACATGGGAAGAATGACTTTTTGAATGCCTCTGTGCATGCTGTAATTATGCTGATCTTATCCTCATGATCCCTATGTGAGTGATACGTAGGTGATTGTAGTATATTCCTAGTCATTTAAAGCTGGTTTTTGAAACTTTGTTAAAAGACTTTCTCAGGACAATTTCTCTTCAAGAGTCTTCCTGTTCAGTTCCTTCAATATCTCTGTGAAGCTCTCCCATGGATCAAACAAACCTGTGACCATTCATGCTGCCCTTCTCTTTACATGTTAAATATCCCCTGTTAGTCATATTTGGTACAGGTCCCACACACTTGAGCAATTTCTAGAACTGCTCGCATGAGTGATCTGTAAGCAACCTCCTTTGTAGACTGATTGCACTTGTCCAGTATTCTACCAATAAACCGAAGTCTACCACCTGCTTCACCCATGACTGAAGCTATGTGATCATTCCATTTTTTATTCCTGCATAGTGTTACACCAGGTACTTATATGAGTTGGCTGATTCCAACAATGACTCATTGATATTGTAGTCATGGGATACTATGCATTTTCGTTTTGTGATGTGCACAATTTTACATTTTTGAGCATTTAGAGCAAGTTGACAATCTTTGCACAAGTCTGAAATCCTATCAACATCTGACTGAATATTTATGCACCTTCTTTCAGATAGTTCTTCATTACAGATAACTGCACCATATGCAAAAAGTCTGAGGTTACTATTAATATTGTCTACAAGGTCATTAATATGCAACATGAAAAGCAAAGGTTCCAACACATTTCCCTGGGACACACCTGAAGTTACTTCTACATTTGACAACGACTCTCCATGCGAGATCACATGCTATGTCCTGTCTGCCAAAAAGTCCGCAATCGAGTCACAAATTTCACTCGATACCCCTGGTGATCGTACTTTTACCCATAAGTGTTGATGTGGTACTGAGTCAAATGCTTGTTGGAAATCAAGAAATACTGCATTTACCTGAATACCTTGATCCAAAGCTTTCTGTACGTCATGTGAGAAAAGTGTGAGTTGGGTTTAACATGAACAGTGTTTTCAGAATCCATGCTGCTCAGCACTGAGGATATCTTTCTATTCAAGATACCTCATTATGTTTAAGCTCAGAATATATTCTAAGATTCTAAAACTAATTGATGTCAAGGAAACTGGATGGTAGTTTGGTGGAACACTTCTACTATCCTTCTTGTAGCTAGGTGCAACCTGTCCTTTTTTCCAAGAACTGTGCATGATTTTTTGTTCAAGGGTTTGATGACAGATTATAGTTAGAAGAGGGGATAACTCACTCACCAATTCAGTCTAGAATCTGACAGTGATTTCATCAGGTCCTGGAGCTTTGTTCAATTTTAACAGTTTCTGGTGTTCTCAACACTGCTGACATTAATAATTATTTAAGTCATCTTTTCAGTGGTGCGAGGATTAAACTGGGGCCATTCTCTTAGGTTTTTCTTTGTAAAGGAACATTTGAAAATAGAGTTAAGCATTTAAGCTTTCACTCTGCTACTCTCAGTTTCAGTTCCTGTCTCATTTGCTAGGGAGTGGACACTAACTTTGGTGCCACTAAGAGCCTTTACATATGACCATAATTTCTTTGGATTTTGTGAAATTTCATTTGACAGTATTCTGCTATGGTAGTCATTGAATGTATCATGCATCGCTCTCTTGATGGCCAAATGCATTTCATTCAGCATCTCTGTATCTATAGCCCTGCACTTTGTTTTACAATTATTATGCAATAATCTGTGTTTCTTTAGAAGTTTCTTCACAGTGACTGTATACAATGGAGTTGTTAAGATGTACATAGAATTCGCAGATGTACAGATCCATTCTTGATGAGTGATAGCCAATTTCAATGCATGCATTATGACTGTGCATAAAACATTGCTACCCTCTCTCAAACAATTCTATTGTCTGTTGTACAACAAGACAAGCAGCTAGGATCCTACCAACCAGGTCCTGTTTAGTTTCTGCTCAGTTTTCATACACCAGTGATCTCGTATGATCCCACAGGGATAAAATTCACACTAGACTAGTTTCAGACAATTATGTATTAGTTTTTCAATAACAATGTAGAAACATAAGTACAATAGTATACAAACATGTGCTTTGCACATATTGCTAATTCAAGACCATTTGAAATATACGTTTTTTAAGATTAGTTTCTTATATCAAAATACTTAGTGTAGAGTCATCTATCGTCTGTATAATTTTGATCCTAGAGATTTGGGTCACACTGTGTTTATACAGCTAAATGCTGGACATTTACACATTTGTAGTTGACTACTTGTTCTATTCAAGACTTTTTGATATGCTGTTTACAAGACATTTTAGTTCCATGAATAGATTGTCAAAGCATTTTATGGCTATATGTTTCACATCTTTCAGTTACAAAGCTATATTTACTATTGGAGAATGCAAATCATATCTGCTTCCAGTGTTATATTTGCAAATGTTTCATAGTTCTCTCAAACTCCAACCGATGGTTAATAAAAAATTTCATCAATGAAATAATGGGTAAATTTTGAACTGCTTGAACAAATGCTTGCAAAATTTAAGTGAGTGATCCCTACACAAGATTATAAATATTTTCTTTTGCACAATGAATAGTTTTTATGTAAATGAGGAAGGAAAAGGAAAAAGGAAAGCACCACCATTCTGGCCACTGATGGGCCAACTGACCCCAACTGACCACTGTGTCATCCTCAGCCAATGCTGTCACTGAGGTACAGGTTGGAGGGGCATGAGGTCATCAGACTGCTCTCACAGCAATTATCGGGTCACCAGAGCTGATGTTGCTATTGCTTCTTCAAGTAGATCCTCAAATGGCATAACGAGACTTGGTGGACGCTGTTCCAATCCTCACACCAAGGAAAAATCTCTGGTATACCATAAATCGAACCTGGGTTCCTTACATGGTTGTCAGCTGCACTAGCCACTCAGCTATGGAGGCAGACATGAAAGAGTGGAGTTGCTGCAGAACATTAGTCCATGTATCGTCAATGAATGAAAATGGGTTGAAACCTTGATAATTATTTTCATGTCACAAGTAAATGAACATAAACTTAATAGGGTGTCTAATGTATGGTTTTCCCTATTTCAGTTTTCATCGGTATGTATAACTAAGAACTTAAAATTTTCTGTCATGGTTGACGCAGGATATTTTTATCAATAGAGCAGAAAATGATTTTTCTAAGTTTAAAAATAACCTATTTGTGCAAAATATGTCAATAGTGCTCACAAATACATCATTTTCTCTTTTTTCTGTTGGTATTTCTTTACTCAGTAACGGCCTTGCCCCGCAGTGGATACACTGGTTCCCGTCAGATCACCGAAGTTAAGCACTGTCAGGTGTGGCCAGCACTTGGATGGGTGACCATCCAGGCCACCATGCACTGTTGCCATTTTTCGGGGTGCACTGAGCCTTGTGACGCCAATTGAGAAGCTACTCGGCCGAATAGTAGCGGCTCCGGTCAAAGAAAACCATCATAACAACCGGGAGACCGGTGTGCTGACCACATCCCCCTCTTATCCGCATCCTCATCTGAGGATGACATGGCGGTCGGATGGTCCTGATGGGCCACTTTTGGCCTGAAGATGGAGTGCTATTTCTATACTCAGCTCAGCAATAATACTTGTATTGTAGGATACATGCTGCTTGGAGTAAAAGATTTCCTTCTCAGAAACAATTTTATTACTTTTAAAAATAAAATGGTAGACCATTAAAAAAGAATGAGAACAGTACTTGACCCTATGAATGAGCGCTATAGCACACATATTGTATGAAGTTGTCTAGAAAATAACTTCTGTTCAGCTATAAAAAAATCCTGCTGCCGTCAAAAGCAAATTTACCTGAAAAATCTTAAAACTACAACTGTTTATTACTAGCATTTTTCTACATAATCACCATTTAGATTTAAGCATTCATCATATTTCTTAATGAGTTTACAAATTCCCTCTGCATAATTATGCTGCCTGAGACTGAGACCATCCTGTTAGAGTCAAAATTTATATGCAGAAATGGAGCTCACTTAGAGTAAAACCTGGGCAGTAGGTTGAATGTTCATGAAGTCCCATTTGAACTTGTTTTTACCAAGCACAGTGTAATAGATTAAAGATGGATAACTACTTCTTTCATCATCTTTCCACTCTTAAACGAGTGATACCATTAATGCACAGTACTTTCACGTATCATATTTGATCAATATGTAGCACAAATTTTCCAATGGATGTCAATGGCTTTGAGACTTTTTGACATTAAAAAAATGTATTAGAGGATGGATTTCATATTTGGCAGGATTTTGAATTGAAACGCTCATTTTGAATGACTACCGTAGGTGAACGAAAAGCAAAGTTGCTTTGTTGCCATCACTGTTCTAAGTACACTGACTTATGGCATGAGACAATATAGTGACTCTTCTGTTCCCCCCAATGCTTCCCATGATACATGAAAATAGAGGTTACTTTTTTCTCATAATTTCTCCTCATGATGAATAGCAGAAAAAGAACAAGGAGGGGGTATAGTGCAACTTTCTGTGTCATGTTTATTAATTATTAACTAAAACAGGCATGTGCTGAACTATATATTCCTATATATTCCATAAAAAGATAACTTCCATAATTCTACATTAACAAAATGGAAAAAGTAAACAAAAATATGGAAAGGCAGCTATCCACCTTTAGCTGACTGATGTGTTATGCAGTGACACACATTACTAGCTTTCCAGATACATATCTTTTTTAGTTTAAGTAAGCACACATAGACACCATAATGCACTCAGCCACAACTGTGGGGACAATGACTGTTTATGAATGGTTGCACTGGTTGACAGGAATGATACAAGGAGCAAGTATAGCAGCTGAGTAAGATTCAAGGAGCAGTGAGGGTGTGAACTGTTAATAAAATGCAGAAGAGGTGGAGACAGGTGGCTCTTAGCATCAGTAATAAAATGATGAATGAAGAAAGTGGTAGTACCAAAATATAAGGAGAGGGGTGAGGGGGGCATTTTCTTGCTTTGAGATGAGGGACATCATATTCAAAATCCTAATCTGTTATCCCATCATAGTCTTCCATATTGAGAATAATAATGTGGGATGATGTGGAGTTGAACAAGTATGTAGGTTTAATCATACATAAAGAATATAGTTGCCTTTCATTCGTTAGTACGATACTGCAAACCACATTCCACCTATCAAAGAGATTTCCCATAACTCAACTCAACAAGTTATGTTGGAGTACTGCTTGAGTGTGTACCATCCATATTAGTTTTGATTAATAGAAGACATTGAGTGTATGGTATACAAAGAAAGGCAGCAAGTGTCACAGTTTCTCGTTCTTAAAACTTCTGAAAGAGTGTTGCTAAAACGCAAAAATGCCTTAACTGGATAACAGACTGATAAAAATGTGAAATATCTTGACACAAATCTACTTTAAAATATTTTTTAGAAATCTTTCAGGTCTCTTTATGCCACTTCTGTAGGAACCATATGAAGATAAAATCAGACTGACAAGAAGTCAGACAGAGGCATGTAATCACTCATACTTTACAAACTACATCTGGAAATGGATCAGGAAGAAAATTTATGACATTTAACAATAAAAAGTAGCCTATGTCACAAAGTTTACAATGATTTGCAAACTATAGATGTTGACTTAAGAAAAAAGTGGAAAGTAGAACTTGTAACAATGATAGAATTACAATTGTCTAGTTATTGTGTTAGTTTTCATTATATTTGTGATATTATTTTTTCCTGATGTCTGATGATTTTGGACTTACTAGAGTATTACACTGGATGACATCATCTAGGTAGTGCAATATTTTTGCAAATTGACATATTGCCATCCTCTGGCCCTACTGATGATTCTTATCTTCTGCTGGATGCTGTCTATATATCTCTTTCTTTATATATAAAAACAAAGATGAGGTGACTTACCGAACAAAAGCGCTGGCAGGTCGATAGACACACAAACAAACACAAACATACACACAAAATTCAAGCTTTCGCAACAAACTGTTGCCTCATCAGGAAAGAGGGAAGGAGAGGGGAAGACGAAAGGAAGTGGGTTTTAAGGGAGAGGGTAAGGAGTCATTCCAATCCCGGGAGCGGAAAGACTTACCTTAGGGGGAAAAAAGGACAGGTATACACTCGCACACACGCACTTAGGGGGAAAAAGGACGGGTATACACTCGCACACACACACGTACCGTAGGGTAAGTCTTAAGGTAAGTCTTTCCGCTCCCGGGATTGGAATGACTCCTTACCCTCTCCCTTAAAACCCACATCCTTTCGTCTTTCCCTCTCCTTCCCCCTTTCCTGATGAGGCAACAGTTTGTTGCGAAAGCTTGAATTTTGTGTGTATGTTTGTGTTCGTTTGTGTGTCTGTCGACCTGCCAGCACTTTCATTTGGTAAGTCCCATCATCTTTGTTTTTAGATATATTAAATGCAAGATATGTTATACTTAATGTTTCATTTTGTTTGAGACTATTATTTTCTGTTTGTTTGAAATTGCATAATATATGGGCCTTTGATTAGTATGCTTATGTCATAAGCAAACATTACAGTTTTTGAAGAGTCCTTTCAAGTAACTGGAAGGTCAGTTATGTATGTTAGAAGCAAGAGAAAACCCAATGAAAATACTGTTGGGCTCTACACTTCATATACCTTCAGTTTTATTTCTGTGATTCGGTTCATTAATATGAATCTCTGCTTTCTGTTACGACAATAAAATTCCACACATACTAAAAATATGGCATTAACATTACATTAATACTTGTTCCATAGATCGTGAATAGGACAGCAATTAATTTGTTTTTAAATGCTGGTTGACTGTCTGCCAGACTTTTGATGCTATGCGGCAAATGACCAAAGATTTTGGTCACAACATAGTTTACTCCTTTCTGTGACAAAGTCAGATTTAACCCAGAATAGTTATGATCACCCTTTTTTTCTAGTTTTGTGGCTACACACTTTGCTGAATGGGGATAAGTTATTAATAACAAATTTCATAAGTGAATGTATGTAATACAAAAGTACTATGAATATCCTGAGTTCCTTACACAAATGCCTGCAAGGTGATCTTGGGTGGGTTCCATTCTGATTACATTCTTTGTGCAATGAATGTTCTTTCTCTTAATGATGAATTACCCCAAAAAAGGATGCCATATGAAAGCAGTGAACGAAAATAGGCATAGAGGCTAATTTACTGATATGTTTATCACCAGTATTTGCAATAATCCTAATAGCACAAGTAGCTGATCCTAACCATTTTAGCAGATCATCAATGTGTTTCTTCCAATTCAATTTCTCATCAATGCGCACACTCATAAATTTTGAATATTCTGCCCTAGCAAAAGACTTCTGTTCAAAGTCTATATTTATCAATGGTGTATTGCCATTTACTGTAGAGAACTGTATATATTGTGTTTTCTAAAAATTTAGTGAGAGTCTATTTGCAGAGAACCACCTAATAATTTTTTGAAAGGCATTATTTACAATTTCCTGAACTAATTCTTATTGTTGGGTGTGATTACTATACTTGTACCATCAGCAAAAAGAACTAGCTTTACATCTTCATGAATACAGACTGGCAAGTCATTAATACATTTTACGAACAATAAGGCACCCAAGACTGGACCCTGTGGGATGCCATTCTTGATACCTCTCCAGTTAGAGGCCTCAGTTGATTTCTGCAGACTATCCATACTGTTAATTTCAAGCTTCTGCATTATTCTAATTAAATATGAATTAAAGCATTTGTGCAATGTCCCACTCATACTACAATACTTAAGCTTATCTAGAATTCACACAGTCAAAATCATTTGAGAGATCACAAAATATCCCAATGGGTGATGTTCAGTTAGTCAGAAGATTTAGTATTTGATTAGTGAAAGCATATATAGCATTATCTGTTGAAAAGCCTTTCTGAAAACCAAATTGACATTTTGTTAGTACTTCATTTTTACAATTATGTGAGGCTACTATTGAATATATTACTTTTTCAAGAATTTTGATTAATGGTGTCAGAAGTGAGATTGGGCAGTAGTTGTAAATGTCAGACTTGTTGTTGTTGTGGTCTTCAGTCCTGAGACTGGTTTGATGCAGCTCTCCATGCTACTCTATCCTGTGCAAGCTTCTTAATCTCGCAGTACCTACTGCAACCTACATCCTTCTGAATCTCCATAGTGTATTCATATCTTGGTCTCCCTCTATGATTTTTACCCTCCACACTGCCCTCCAGTACTAAATTGGTGATCCCTTGATGCCTCAGAACATGTCCTACCAATCGATCCCCCAACCTGAGGTTCTGGGTGACTTTTGTGCACAGTACCCTTTTCTCTTAATCTGTCCAGTCCTTTTCCTTCACCCCTCTTCCTTCCCCTTCAACTCTTCTGCCAGAGGAAGGAGCCACTGGCTCCAAAAACTTGTGAAAGTTGAACCCTTTTGTGTAAGTCTTCGCCTGCTGTTGCTTGGTGAGCAGATTTTTTATCTCTTCATTTACACTGTAACGTCGCTTATTTGTCTGTATGATTGCATCCGCACTCCCTCACCCTGATGGATTCATCCCTGCTCTCACATTTATAGCTTCTTCCAGCATTCCTTATCCCTCTTTGTGTTGCACTTTGTCTGTTTCAGATCTACCTTATGTGAGACCACTATTTACCCTAACCTTACTGCAGCTGTTCTGGAGATACAGTAGAATAAGGAAATTGATTTAAACAGTTTTTGTGCGGATTTTGATCTTGAATTAGCTGCACTGTTATTAACAAATATTGATTTAGTTGTTGTTGCTGTGTACCATTCACCAGATTGTAACTTTGAGAACTTTATTGGACATATGGAGAACTGTTTGTGTTACCTAATATGCCTAAAGTCAAAAATCGCACTGTGTGGAGATTTTAACATACACATAGGTGATGGAGATGCCAGAGAGGCATGAGATTAATTACCAGTTATGGGTTGTTTATTGCAAATAATCTCCCAACAAGGGGTGGTGCATGCCTGGACACCATAAGCACCAACCACAACATCTGGAATTATAAACTCAGTGTAGTTGAACCTATGATAGCAGATCACTGTGCACTAGTAATGGAAACCAGTATGAGGAGCAAACTGCAGATAAGCACATGGCATTCAAACTACACATTCAAAAGAAGATTTGTTAATGAAGAGAGACTAAATGATCTCAAAGCAGCTCTGTCTTGTGTAAACTGGTAGCAGAAAATTGCAGAGTTAGTAGGCAGTGATTCTTTCTTCTGTCTGTTCCAAACCTTAAAAGCAATATTTGATGACATGGTTCCGGTAAGACCAGTGAAGAATCCTGTGAACAAATCACAGGCAGGCAGAAAGTTATCAATATGAAACAATGGTACACACCTGAGCTCAATAAATTGAAGTGTATTGTAACAATGTGCAAGGGCCAAATGAAATCAGCTTTAGACGTTCCAGCTAAAGAATTACATCACCATAACTACCTAAAAGCCAAAAAAGCTTATAGGAAGGCAGTAAAGGAAGCAAAAAAGAAATATAATGATACATACATTAAAGAGGCCCAAAATCCTTGAAAAGCTGCCTGGAATCTTGTAAATGAGAACAGAAAGAAGACTACCTCCTGCTTAAATTCATGTAGCCCTGGTGACTTCAATGAATATTTTGTCAGAATAGTGGAAAAGACAGTGAGTGAAATTCCACACTCTGACCTAGATCTGACTGCAAACATAAGAAATGCAGACAGTTGCAGTATTCAAAACTGGAAGGAAGTACACCCTGAAGACATGATAAAAATTGTGAACTCCTACAAACACTCAGAAAGTGTAGACATCTATGGCATGTCCTGCACACTGCTAAAGCAAATTATTGCAGAATTAGCTCAGCCACTAGCCATAGCCATAAACATATGTCTGTCTTCTGGTGTCTTCCCAGACTTCCTTAAACTGGTGCGCACAGTACCAATATGTAAGAAGGGAGATCCATGCGAGGTGTCCAGCTTCAGACCAATCTCAGTGGTACTAGTACTAGCCAAAGTTACTGAGTCTGTGAAGCACTGCCAGGTACTGAATTACTTTGAGGAAAACAACTTATTCCAAAACACACAGCACGGATTCCGCAAAGGGAGATCAACAGTGACAGCCACACTGGACTTATTACAAATGGTTCGACAGAGTTTTGAAGAGAGAGAGAGTGTGGCACTGATACTCTGTGACCTCAGCAGAGCCTTTGACTGCACCTCACCCACAACACTAATAGCCAAGTTAAGATGCTATGGTGTTGGAGGTGTTGTTCTATCAACACTCCAATCTTATTTGGTAAACCGAAAGCAGGTAGTATCAGTGCACAGAGCAACTTCTCTTGAACAAAAACTGGAACATGGAGTGCCCCAAGGATCAGTCTTAGGACCTCTCCTATTCCTCATGTATGTCAATGATACGAGCTGTAATAGTCAAATGTTGCAGTTTGCATATGACACTACCCTTATTGCCAAAGGACATACAGCTGCAGAAGCTCTTGGTGCATCAAATTTGATGTTTGAAGAAATAAAAGAATGGTTCATCATAAACAAAATGAAGATCAATGAAGAAAAAACCCAACATTTGATATGCAGTCTAACCAACATTGAAGACCAAGAAAACATGGAGACTGTCAGACTATTGGGATTCAAGATTGACAGCAAACTCTCCATGAATGATCACACTGCATATGTATGCACCAAACTTTCTTGTGTGATATACCTCCTGAGGAAGCTGAAGAGGGTAATAACTGATCAGTTTCTCACAATAGTCTACCATGCACTCTTCCACAGCCACATTAGCTATGGACTTTTGTTGTGGGGACACTCCTCAGGCTGCAAAGATGTGTTGCTATTACAAAAAAAAGCCATCAGGATCATACCCTCTAGCAAAAGACTGGACCACTGTAAGCCTATTTTCACCAGGCTAGGCATAATGACTGTTTTTAGCCAGTATGTGTTTTTCTGCCTCATTTATATAAAAGAAAATCAAAGGAATTTTAGCATAAGACAAGAAATACATAATCATGACACTTGCTGTAAGAGGAACATTGAAGTGCCAAGGTGTCGCCTATCAAGTACACAAGACAGCTTTCCAACAGTCGCCCTAAAAATGTACAATCAACTGCCTCCAGAAGTGAAATCCCTGCCACCTGAATTATTTCAGAAAAAAATTGCTCAGGACTTGAAACAATACCGACTATATTCCTTGGAAGAGTTTTTCAACAGTGGTTCTAGTGAATGGACAAAATAATAAATATTGTTATGTTTATATATAATTTTGCCTAAATCTAATCTTCTTTTTATGTTCTCAGTTAATTGCACATTTAATTTTGTGTTTTACTTAAAGTACATATTTTGCCAAAACGAAACTTTATGAGTGTGATCTATATGGTTTTGTAAACGTTTTGCTTTATGGTATTTTCATTTGCTGCTATGAAGTTTTACCTTCCTGTTTAGTTATATTTCATTTTCTCTATGTTCTATGTGTTTTTGTGCACTGCATAAATATTTTCTTTTATTTGTAATATAAATTTTGTATATGGTGTTGTATAAATGTTAGTTGATAAACATTGTATGTGTGATGCAGTCTGTCCAACCATGGCTGGTAAATGATGAAGATATAGTAATAAAGTAATAAAGAAGAAAAGAGGTCAATGACTTGGTGTTGCTTCTCTCTTGTGTAACAGCTTACACTGAACTTCTTGTATGGTGCAGTTTGATGAATACAATAAACTTTAGATTTTGGATTTAGATGACATTTATCACTAGAGGAAAACTGTATTCCAGAAAAATGCCAAATTTTATAAAAATTCCACAGTTTTAATAAAATGATAAGAAAATAACTATTATTATCCACAATAAATACTACTTGTATTAAAGATACCAATAAACAATAGCTTGTTTTCTCTAGCAACTATTTATTAAAGATGGAAATGCTGATCACCAAACCTTTTTATAAGTCCAAAAATTGGGTTGTTCATTATAAGACCCAAAAAGGACATGGCTGCATTGCGTTCCTGTGAAGCTCCTTCTTTACATTGAAGAACTCTGCACCTGTACACCCAATAACAATATGCTTTAAAACAACTGAACACTTTTATTGATGACAGGAATATTTTTCCCAACAGAATACAAATACTTTCATTTTTATGTTCGTGTTGCCTACATTTGAAATCAAATGGAGGTGAGTACCAGTATGTGTATCTTTAATCTTTATTTAACAACAAAAACAAGCAATTTTTCACAAAATAAGTTAATTGGATAGATAAAAAAGATCTACTCACCAAGCAGTGGCAGAACACACACATCAAAGAATGTTGTAATCAGGCAAGCTTTTCGAGCCAGTGGCTCCTTCTTTAGGCAGAAGGATTGAAGGGGGCAGAAGAGGGGTGAAGGAAAAGGACTGGAGAGGCCTAGGAAAAGGGTTAGATTTCAGGAAAATCGTCCAAAAGCACGGGTCAAGGGAGACTTACTGCACAGGATGAGAAGGAATGACTGATTGTTGGGGACTGAAAACATGAGAGCTTAAAGGTGGAAGACAGGGTAATGTGCAAGACAGAGTTTACTGCTTAAACATCATGCATGAGATAACAAGAGTGAAAAGATAAGTGCATTGTAGGTAACAGAGGTGGGAGGGTGGTGATGAAAAAATAAATGGATGAAACAATGAAAGATGTCGAAAACTAAAACCTTTTTCACCATCTTACCAGTCTATTTTTCACTACTGCCCTCCCACCTCTTTTATGTACAATGAAATTAGCTTTTCACTCTTATTAACCCATGCATGATGTTCAAGCAGTAATGTCTGTCTTGCACATTACCCTGTCTTTCATCTTTAAGCTCTCAGGTTTTCAAATCTCGCTTGATGCAGTCCCCAACAATCGGTTATTTCTTCTCATCCTGTGTGATATGTCTCCCCTGACCCACAGTTTTGGGTGACTTTCTCAAAATCTGCCACTGTTCCTAGACCTCTCCAGTCCTTTTCCATCACCCCTCTTCTTTCCCCTTCAACCCTCTGCCTTAAGAAGGAGCCACTGGCACAAAATTACAACCTTCTTTTGTGTTGTGTACTGCTGCCACTTGGTGAGTATACTTTTTACCTATCCAGTTAAATTATTTAATCTTTATTTAGTCTTTAATCTCTATTTATTCACTGTTGATCATTTTACATGTAGCAGGCTTTGTTGGATGTAAATAACAGTCATGTAGTCGAAGAGTACAGGTGAAGTTTTAAATACTAAAATCATCAAATGAGAGACTACAGGCACAATCAAACATTAAACTCAACATTGTCCATACCATGAACTCTTTTATAATGTAACATACACTTCCTGTTAGTCAGTTACTGGTACACAATTTTACCTTGAAATTTTTAAATTGCATGGATCAAACAGAGAAAAGAAATTTATTAAAAATTTTGAGTTTGTTTACTTTGTAGAAGCTTTCTGATCTTGCTGTCCAGTGCCATTGTAATGTTAATGTTTGTCTGATTATTTTCTGTTGTCATGTCTGTGAATTGTTTCTATGGCAACATACTCTTTAATGTAGTTCCTGACAAAGACTGCAGAGACATTCACAATTGTTAGTATTTGAAATCTGGTAAAAAGAGGGAGACAGTGCTCCACCTTATATATTATACAGACAATTTCTTTTTGAACTTTTAAAATGTTGCTGATAGGGGGAAATGTTCCCCACATGAGTAGGCCATATTAAATATGTTACTGAAAGAGCCCAAAATATGTCACATGGAAACCATATGTCTTGGTTTCCACATGAGGTTGGACACTCAAGAGATACTTTTGCCAACTCGGTTAATATGCTCTTCCCAACTGAGTTTGGTGTCAATATGTATTCTTAAAAGTTTAAATAATTTATTTTCTGTACCCTTAGATGATGCTGAAATAAGCATTCTGATTTAATCTGGATCACAAATAAGCTTATTGGCTGAAAACCAATTTCAAGTTGCATCAGAAGTTTCTTACGTAATCTTATCAAGAGTTATGATGTCCTGATGTGAAATAAGTAAAGTTGTATCATCAGCATAACAGACTACAGACTGTGGGACACTATGGATTAGATCATTGACAGCTACAATGAAACAAAAGGAGCCAAGAACAGAGTCCTCTGGAACAACAGTACCAGCTAATACTAAGGAGCAATATCCATTTCTAAATGAGACAAACTACCTTTTGTTCTTCAAATGGGAGGATATTACTCCTAATACAGATTTCTGTAGGTATAGTACTCCAGTTTTGTTAGTAGTATGTTAAAAGGAATGCAGCCAAATGCTTTACTTAGATTGCATGATGTAAGTGATATAATCTCTTCTTTTTGAAAACAGCTAAAATATTATTAACAACATAACAGCAGCATTAGTATTTTTATCTCGCTGGAACAAATAGTGATGGTTGCAAAACAAGCCATGCAATGCAAAATCATAATGTAATTGATTGTACATGAGTGATCAAAATATTTTTGAGAGTTTTGGTACAACAAAGGCTGGTCAGTAGTTGTGGGGGAGTTGTTTATCACACTCTTTGAATATGGTTATAACTCCTCAGATTTTGAATAAATCCAGAAAAACTCCATACCCTAAACATTTATTAAAAATATAACTTAGTGGCCTACTTATCAAATGAAACATTCTTTTAACAGAATAATTGGACCTCTAGAAGCAGCACATACATTTTGAATTTAGAAACTATTTTGAAGATATCACTGGGTCTGATAATGTCTCAATGAAAGGTGAGCCTTTCAGACAGTTGGGAGTCAAGCAAATCCCTTGCAGATGTGTTCAAGTTCTTAACTAATTTGCTAAAGTAGTCATTGATTTCTCCTGGATAAAGCAGAGTTTGACATACAAGGAATGGACAAAATATGAAAACACCATGACAAACACATTCTTGAACAAAAGTGAAGGTTAACAGATAGCTAATCTTGTGGGTTGCGCTTTTGTATTAGACCATAAATGGCACCCGTGCAATATCCTCAATATGGTGCAAGTGTCAGTTGTCATCAGAACATTGTTCTGCAGAGCTGTAAGTGCATTATGTCAGAGCTCAATGCATTTGAAAGTTGGCAAATTGTTGGTGCTTATATGGTGGGTGCTTCCATAACCAAAGTAGCCAAAATGTTTGATGTTCCAAGAGCCACCGTAGCAAAGATTTATAGTGCATACAGGGAAAGCAGAAAAATATCATCTGCTAAGTCACAAGATAAATGTGACAAAAAATAAGAAGGCAATAGCTGAAAAAAATCTCTGCAGAACCGAATGTCCCACTTGCAAGCCCTGTCAGAACCAAAACACCACAAAGAGAGCTCAATAAGTAGAGAACTGGCATGCATGCTCACCAAACCAGAAACAGTAATTGCTTGTACCGAGATAGAATGAATAAAACTAAAACCCAAACCACTATGCTTTACCAAGGTGTCAAGATATACGATAAATTGCCAGAAGAAATCAAAAACATAAAGGAACTCGGTAAATTTAAAGAACATTTATTAAAAAATAGCTTTTATCCGATTAGAGAATTCATGCAGCATGGATTCCTCAAGATTACTATCTGTTCTACTGCTCATAAAAATTGTGGTATCATCAGCAAATAATGTAAATTCACACAGCAGGCTTGTACATGATGGTAGATCATTTATAAAAATCAGGAATAATAGTGGCCTAAGAATTAAGCCCCGAGGCACTCCACATTTAATGGAACTCCATTCAGAATGTGAGGAAATATCACATACTCCACCTAAGTATTTGGTAGAAAATCCAAAGAAATTCTGGTCGTATGTAAAGTACACAAGCGGCAAGATGCAGTCAATACCTTCGCTGCGCAGTGCCGATGGTACTGTTACCGACAACTGTGCTGCTAAAGCGGAGTTATTGAACACAGTTCTCTGAAATTCCTTCACCAGGGAAGACAAATGGAATATTCCAGAATTTGAAACATGAACAGCTGCTAGCATGAGTTTCTTAGAAGTAGATACCTTAGAGGTTGCGAAGTAACTCAAATCGCTTGATATGGGCAAGTGTTCAGGTCCAGATTGTATACCAATTAGGTTCCTTTCAGATTACGCTGATACAATAGCTCCCTACTTAGCAATCATATACAACCACTTGCTCACCGATAGATCTGTACCTACAGATTGGAAAATTGCGCAGGTCGCACCAGTGTTTAAGAAGGGTAGTAGGAGTAATCCATCGAACTACAGCCCTGTATCATTGACGTCGGTCTGCAGTAGGGTTTTGGAGCATATACTGTATTCAAACATTATGAATCACCTCGAAGGGAATGATCTATTGTTACGTAATCAGCATGGTTTCAGAAAACATTGTTCTTGTGCAACGCAGCTAGCTCTTTATTCGCACGAAGTAATGGCTGCTATCGACAGGGGATCTCAAGTTGATTCCGTATTTCTAGATTTCCGGAAAGCTTTTGACACTGTTCCTCACAAGTGACTTCTAATCAAGCTGCGGGCCTATGGGGTATTGTCTCAGTTGTGCGACTGGATTCGTGATTTCCTGTTAGGAAGGTCGCAGTTTGTAGTAATAGACGGCAAATCATCGAGTAAAACTGAAGTGATATCAGGTGCTCGCCAGGGAAGCATCTTGGGACCTCTGCTGTTCCTGATCTATATAAATAACCTGGGTGACAATCTGAGCAGTTCTCTTAGGTTGTTCGCAGATGATGCTGTAATTTACTGTCTAGTAAGGTCATCCTAAGACCAGTATCAGTTGCAAAGGGATTTAGAAAAGATTGCTGTATGGTGTGGCAGGTGGCAGCTGATGCTAAATGACGAAAAGTGTGAGGTGATCCGCATGAGTTCCAAAAGAAATCCGTTGGAATTCGATTACTCGATAAATAGTGCAATTCTCAAGGCTGTCAATTCAACTAAGTACCTGGGTGTTAAAATTACGAACAACTTCAGTTGGAAAGACCACATAGATAATATTGTGGAGAAGGTGAGCCAAAGGTTGTGTTTAATTGGCAGGACACTTAGAAGATGCAACAAGTCCACTAAATAGACAGCTTACACTACACTCGTTCGTCCTCTGTTAGAATATTACTGTGCGGTGTGGGATCTTTACCAGGTGGGATTGATGGAGGATACGGAAAGGGTGCAAAAAAGGAAAGCTTGTTTTGTACTATCACGTAATAGGGGAGAGAGTGTGGCAGATATGATACGCGAATTGGGATGGAGGTCATTAAAGCAAAGACGTTTTTCGTCGCGGCGAGATCTATTTACGAAATTTCAATCACCAACTTTCTCTTCTGAATGCGAAAATATTTTTTTGAGCCCAACCTACATAGGTAGGAATTATCATCAAAATAAAATAAGAGAAATCAGAGCTTGAACAGAAAGGTTTAGGTGTTCGTTTTTACCATGCGCTGTTTGGGAGTGGAATGGTAGAGAGATAGTATGATTGTGGTTCGATGAACCCTCTGCCAAGCACTTAAATGTGAATTGCAGAGTAGCCAAGTAGATGTAGATGTAAGCTATTCAAGACAACTTTTTGTTTCCTGTCTTGGAGATACGACTGTAGCCAATTGCCTGCAACACCACTTATTCCTACTAATTTTGCTTTTTGCAAGAGAATCTGGTGATCAACACAGTCAACCACTTTAGACAAATCAAGAAGACACCAAGTGACAGCATTTTCTCATTAAGCATTTCTTGGACTTTATTTGCAAGTGCTTAGACTGCATCTTCTGTTGAATGGCCCTTTTGAAAGCCAAATTGACTCTTTCTGAGAACTCCATTCTTCATGAGATGATCAGTAATTCTTACAGGTGTTAGCTTTTCTAGAACTTTAGAGAAAGCTGTCAGCAAATAGGTAGGTCGATAGTTAATTCAGTTTTATTGCCATTTTTGTACAGGGGCTTCACAATGGCATACTTAAGTCTGCTGGGGACAACACCATTCTGAAGGGAAGCATTGAAAATATGACAGAGAATGTCCCTTATCCACACAAAAGAATATTTCAATAAATTACTAGAAATATTATCAACCCCTGCAGAGTTCTTACTTTTTAGAGACATGATGATTTTTTTTGAATTTTATCTACAGTGACAGCATTAAGGTGCATTTCTGGCTTCATCAACATTGGGCTTGCAACCAATCTGTTGAGTTACTGATAGGAAGTGTTTATTAAAAATCTCAGCCGTACTTTTGAGGTTATCTACTAGGGTACATCCATATCTGATTTTATTTACATCTTCCTTGCTTGTTGTATCTCTTTCTGTTTCTTTTTTTTTACAATGCTCCAGATTGCCTTTATTTTATTATTAGAATTATCTATTTTCTTCTCATAATAAAGGGCTCGTGATTTCTATGTTAGTTTCTTTAAAATTATTCAGTATAATCTATAGTGTTCCCATTGTTCTACATCTTTAGATAATCTTATTGCAGCATAAGTTTCCCTTTTGGTTATACATGACTGTTTTATATCTTTTGTAATCCAGGGCTTACTTACAGAACTGGAAGCACTGTTTTTGACCCATTTCTTTGGAAATATTTCTTCAAAAAGAAAACAGAATTCGTTTATAAAACAGTTGAATTTCGTATCAATATTATCAAGGCTACATACTGAAGACCAATCCATTTGTTGCAACCTGGGGTTGACAGTTTCCTTTGCCTCTTCATTCATTAGTCTTATGAACTTCCATTGAAGAAGTTGTTTTTTGAACAGATTAACATCATAAAGAATGAGAATTTGTCCATCGTGATCTGAAAGCCGACTTATAACCTCCCTGACAGTATAATTCTGATATCCACTTACATCTAAAAAAATGTTGTCTATCATAGTTTGGGACTCAGATGTAATTCTTGTTGGAAAGTTTATTACAGATATCAAATGATACAAGGTCATTGCAATCTCAAAGCCAATTTTATTGTTATTTTTTGTCATAAAGTTTATATTGAAATCACCTAAAACTACAGTATCCTATGCTTTTGCATGTAACCCTGACAGCACGAGTTCCATTATAAGCAGAAAAGTTTTTTGTCACCTGAGGGTGGCCTGTAGACAGCCAGCACTGTTATTGTGTACAAATTAGTTATTATTTCAGTTGCACATTCCTCAAATTGTTGTTCCATACCATATTTCTTAATATCTATAGCTTTGTATGCTACACTATTCTTAACATAAATTGCTACTCCATCTTTGTCTTTACTTTCCCTACAGTAGTATGTTACTAAACTATAACTTACTATGGATGGCAAGGTACGTTTATCAGTAATATGGTGCTCAGTTAAGCACAAAATATGAGAATTATTTATACAATCCTTTTCCTTAATGTTAATAAGAAGTTGGTCTGTTTTGCTTAAGAGGCCTCTTACATTTTGATGAAAGAAAGAGATGCCTTCCTCTTGCTTTTTTATTCTATTAGTGCTGTTATTACATGACTGTGAATCCACTGGAGTCTGCCTTGAGACAGAAGGGAGGAGACACTTGACATTACCAACTGTTGTCCCTGCTTTTTCTTTAGGCCCACGCATAACAAAATGTTGTGATGTGAAGGAGGCTCGGGATTTCTTCTGCCCAACAACCTTTTATTTGGATTGCTTGATATCCTTGTGGATATTTTTATTGTTGTATCTGATGATGTAGTTGTTTCTGTAGATGGATATGTTGTCACTCATGCTGTTTCTTTGTTCTCTGGTCCTGACCATGTTGTTTTACCTGCTACCATTGTTCTTATAACTTCTTTCTCAGCACTTCCCATTATAATCGATTCTTCTTGTTCTACTACTGCTGTAGCAGGATTTATTTGTAGGGAAGATATTTTGATCACCTACGTTAAAGTTGGCAGTGAGATTTTGTCACATTTCTGACTGTGATAAAAAACAGTTTTCACTCAGGCTTTGATTTTCTGGCTGAGCTGTGATTTGCGCCATTTATTTAGATGCATTCCATGTGTTGTGAAATGCTTTCTTTCTAAATCATCAACAGGGAGAAAAAAAGCATTTGAAGTGGTCTGGATAAAGGACAAAAAAGATCCACCATGGTTTAATAATGAAATTCAGAAGATAATGAGGAAGCAGAGGCTGTTGCACTCTCAGTTCAAAAGACAATGCACAAGTGACAAAAGCAAAGGTTAGTAGAGATTCATGCATCTGTGAAAAGATCTATGCATGAAGCGTACAACAACTACCACCATCACACTTTAGCAAATGATCTGGCAGAGAACCTGAGAAAATTCTGGTCCTATGTAAAATTGCAAAGCAGGTCTAAGGCTTCCACTGAGACACTTGTTGACCAGTCTGGTGTAGAGTTGAAGATAGCAAAATGAAAGCTGAAGTTTTAAATTTTACATTCAAGAAATCATTTACACACAAGAATCATGCAAACATATCACCACTTGACCATTGGACAGATTCCCATATAGAAAACATAGCAGTAAGCATCCCTGGTATAGAGAAAAACTGAAATGAAACTTCCTGGCAGATTAAAACTGTGTGTCAGGCTGAGACGTGAACTTGGGACCTTTGCCTTTCACAGGCAAATGCTTTGCAGTAGAGCATTTGCCAATGAAAGGCAAAGGTCCTGAGTTCTAGTCATGGTCTGGCACACAGTTTTATCTTGCCAGGCAGTTTCATATCAGCGCACACTCTACTGCAGTGTGAAAATTTCTTTCTGGAAACAACTGAAAAATTTGAAAGCAAATAAATCACCAGGTCTAGATGGAATCTCAATTTAGTTTTACCTAGTCCGCATTTATTGTGAATCTCACACTCAGCACAAAGTCCCAAGTGGCCAGAAAGAAGTGCAGGTGACTACATTATATAAGAAAGGTAAAAGACTGGAACCACAAAATTACAGACCAGTATCCCTAACTTCAGTTTGCTACAGAATCCTTAAACATATTCTCAGTTTGCATATAATAAACTTCCTTGAGAGTGAAAAGCTTATGTCCACAAATCAGCATGGTTTTAGAAAGTATCACTCATGGAAAACTCAGCTTGCCCTTTTCTCATATGATGTACTGGGAACTATGGATGAAGAGCAACAGGCAGATTCCATATTTCTAGATTTTCAGAAAGCATTTGACATGGTGCCCCTTTGCAGGCTGTTAATGAAGGTATTAACATATGGAACAAGTTCACAGATGTGTGAGTGGCTAAAAGAGCTCTTAAGTAATAGAAATCAATATGTTGTTCTTGACGGCAAGTGTTCACCAGGGACAAGGGTATCATCAGGAGTGCCCCAGTGAAGTATGATAGGTCCACCGTTGTTCTCTATGTACATAAATGATTTGGTGGACAGGTTGGGCAGCAGTCTGCAGTTGTTTGCTGATGATGCTTTGGTGTATGGTAAAGTATCAAAGTTGAGTGACTATAGGAAGACACAAGATGACTTAGACAAAAGTTTTAGATGGTGTGATGAATTGCAGCTAGCTCTAAATGTAGAAAACTGAAAGTTAATGCAGTAGAGTAGGAAGAACAAGCCTGTAATGTTCAAATACAATATTACTAGTGTCCTGCTTGGCACTCAAGTTGTTTAAAAATTGTGTGTAATGTTGCAAAGTGATATGAAATTGAAAGAGCAAGCGAGAACTGTGGTAGGGAAGGTGAATGGTCAACTTTGGTTTATTGGAAGAATATTAGGAGAGAGTGATTCACCTGTAAAGGAGGCCACATATAGGACACTGGTGCAACTAATTCTTGAGTACTGCTCAAGTGTTTGGGATCCATTCCAGGTCGGTTGAAGGAGGACATAAAAAAAATTCAGATGTGGGCTGCTACATTTGTTACCGGTAGATTTGAATAATGTGTAACTGTTACTGAGATGGTTTGGGAACTCAAATGGGAATCCCTGGAGGGGAGGAAATGTTCTTTTTGGGAAACATTATTCAGAAAATTTAGAGAACCGGCATTGGAAGCTGGCTGCCACATGATTCTACTGCCTCCCTCATACATTGCGTGCAAGAACAAAAAAAAGATAAGAGATGAGAAATGGAGACTCATACAGAGGAATATAGACAGTCATTTTTTTGTCACTCTATTTGCAAATGACTAGTAGTGGTACAGGGTACCCTAGTCCATACACTGTATGGTGGCTTGCACAGATATAGATATAGACGTAGACTGCCAAGGATTATGTGATGATTTTAGCAGATCAGGTCCATCCTATGGAACAATGTTTGTCTGCAGTGATGATGTTCTGTTCCAAGATAACAGGGCCCTTGTTCACACAGCTCACATAATCAAGGACTTGTTTTGTGAGCACAAGTACGAATTGTCACACTTTACGTGGCCGCCACAGTCATCCGATCTCAATGTTATTGAATCTTTGGGATCCACTTTGGAGAAAGGGTTCATGATTGCTATTCACCTGCATCATTGTTACCTGAACTTGCCACTATTTTGCAGGAAAAGTGGTATAAGATTCCCCCAAAAACTGTACAAGACCTGTATTTCTCAATTCTGAGATGCCTGGAAGCTATTTTGAATGCCAACAGGCAACAGTTTTCCCCACACCATTTTAAGCATGATAATGTATTTTTGATGGTTCCATATTTTTGTTCACCTCCTGTACATGGCTGGAAGAATGGTTTTTCCTAAAACTTCCTATGCTGCTTTATAGTTATTTGAAGCACTTTCTAAGTATGTTTCACACGCTGCTTTTCTGTATTGTAAGAGCATACTTTCCAGTCTTTTTTACTTTCAAGATAAGTATTGTGAACTATATCCCTCAGCTCAGTTCCTCGATTAGCCTCACTTTTATATAATTGATAAAGTAAGAGCATTTTTTTTCTCTCTATTTGTGCTAATTCTTTTGTGTACTAATTAACGTTTTGGTTTCACCTTTACCTGAGGAGCTAACTTTTATTAAAGGGGAAGATGGACACCATATCATTATATTCTGTTAAAAAATTATCAAAACCATTTTTAACTCCTACTTTTCCTGTTTGACACTCATTTTCAACCAATTTGTATCGTTTGACGTAGCAGTAAAGAACATAATGCCTGACCTCTTTTCCATGCCTCCACAAAATTCGTTGGAATAAGTTGGTTCTTATATAATTTTAAAGGCAATGGATCATGGTCTGCAACCTTCCACCAGCCAGGCTAGTCACATATTCATCTCTATGTAAATTACAATAATATCATCTAGAGATGCCTCCATAAGTGCAATGCAAGTTTAAGAATCTTAAAATATTTTTTAAAAAAAGTATTAGAACCTTGTTGCTCTGAATTTTCCATTTCAGTGTTAAAATCCACATTGATAGAAACATTTCTTTTAAACTTAAATTGGTTGTTTACGACTAATTCATATTGGTAAAAAAAAAAAAAAAAAAATACAATTACATCACCATTTGGAGACCTATATAGGCTAACATGTATTATATTTTCTTCAATCAGTCTCACACAACTAAACTCTGCATCTATTTCTGAGCTTTGTGGTGCCATGTCCAGTTTTCAAAATTTTAAACTATGCTTGATGTAAATTCCAGTACCAACATTTTGCTTGTTTCCTGCACCGCAATAGATCCTTGAGGAATGAAACTGTCTACTTGATTTTCTGTTAACCAGTGTTCTGACACACACAGAACATCTACATTGTTCATGTTACATTTTAATAAATGAAAGAAAGTTCTGTGATCCAGTTTTAAATTAGTGTATGAAATCAAAGTTCTATTAAATTACAGGCTTGATTAGCAATCAGCATGGGTGAAGATATTTTTGAACACTGAAGTAAGACTGTACACTATTTCAATAAGTCACATGAAATAAGTACTACAAGAGCTACCGTAAACTGTTAAAGTAACATTTAGTTCTCCCATAATTCAACTGTTTTGCATTTATTTACTTATTTATTGATTATTTTCCTTTCCTTTCTGCACTACATTTTAAAGGTTGACTTCACTTTTCTTCCACCATTATTTCACACACACTTATCCAGTTATTCCTCACTACTGGTAACTGACCTCATTCCAGTTTTGTCTACCAACTGGTGAGCAGTTGGGAAAGTGGATGATAGAGTGATGAACAGTAACTAGAGGCAGTGTATCGCATAACAAACCAAACAGTATAGTCATTCTGCAAATTCTCTCTGTCACATATGTTTTGGATTCCACATTCAACATTTGGTGTTTGTTTTTATACTTTTTCTTGTATGGTGAAGGGCATTTTATCATTGTAGTATTCATTGTGAGTAACACATAGGAAACATAATAAATATTAGATGAATAAGTTAAAGTAATAGTGTTCTGTATGTTAAAGTTTCATGAGAAACTGTTAGCAGCAGCAACAAGAGAAAGACTAATGGAGCATGTGGTATTTGAAAGAGAGAGCAGTTGGTAGCATCCACAAAGCATTCTGTGCACTTTGTGCAGAACACACCTTGTGTTTGACACTTAGCAAGCTGATACCTGTTTTGTATTCAGTTGACTGCAGTTTCATCTTTGAGTTCATTTTCTTATACCATTGAGAAAAGACCAGTAAATTTAATGTGTTAACAGAAATCATAGTTTCAGTTATCTTAATTCTGTACCCACCTTGCTACACAGTGAGCTGCAGTAATGACCCATATGTCACTCAGTATAGCAGCACCACAGATTTGAGCACCAGAAATTTCAAGAGAAAGCTATAACAAGTTTCAACATAAGAAACATTCTGCAGTGAAAGTTAAAATATGACAATGCAAATCCATTGAGACAGGAAACTAACACATTACAAATAACACATTAACTTTCTTTAGAGAAAAAACTATCTCCAGATGTTTTAAAATAAACCAATAATGAAACAAAGATTTACTTATGTAATAAATTGTCAGTTAGGGACATATACAATCATTTTATGTGTTATATAAATTTTATGTGTTATGTGCATAAATGATCTGACACACAGGGTGAGCAGCAATATGTGGCTGTTTGCTTATCATGCTGTGGTGCATGGAAAGGTGTCATCATGGAGTGATTGTAGGAGGATACAAAGACGACTTAGACAAAATTTCTAACTGATGTGATGAATGTCAGCTAGCTCTCTAAATGTAAGTTAGTGCAGATGAGTAGGAAAAGCAGTCCCATAAAGTTCGCATACATCATTAGCAGTATGCTACTGATGCAGTCAGATTGATTAAATATAGAGAAGAAGGGAGGAGATTAGTGTTTAACATCCCATCGATAGTGAGGTCATGAGAGGTAGAGCATAAGTTCCTTCAATTCATCTACCTTGTGGTCCCCAGTTTTGGTGCTAAGTTTCTCACTAACCTCATTTCTGGTATTCCAAATTACTTTTGTCTTTCTTCTGTTTACTCTCAACCATATTCTATGCTTGGTAGACTGTTCACTGCATTAAGTATTTCTTCCTCTCTTTCACTGTAATAGAAATGCCATCAGCAAATCTTATTGTTGATATCCTATTATTCTGAATTTTAATCCCACTCTTGAACATTTTTTCATTTACAGAGCATAAAACTGATGACCACATTAACAACTATCTCAACAGAATGAAGAATAAATGCAGGATGGAAAAATATTGAATGTTATGTGCCTGGAAGTTTGGGCTTGGGCTACTTATGTTCTTGACACTTGTAAATGACCTCCCAAATACATTAAAACATGTGAAGGAGCCTCAGTGTTGTAGCTAAAAAAATTCTGATCCAGAAACACTGCGATTACCAGTAATGCCAAGGATGAAATCTATTATTTAGATTAGATTATATTTACTTTCATTCCAATTGATCTGTAGTGAGGAGGTCCTCCAGGATGTAGAACATGTCAGAAATACAACAAGACATGACAAATATTTACAACTAAAACAAATAAGCTAATGTACCATTCCACAGGTCCCAAGTGGAATGATCATCATTTTTTAATGAACACTATATGAAAGAGTCATTTTACAAATACTTGTGGAATGAAAGTAAGCATAGTATGCCAGCTTTTTCATTTTTATATTCCCTATGTCTGACACAATTCGCATTGCAATTAGAGATTTGTTAAGACACTTCAGCAGTTCTGTGGTGTGCTCCTCCCAGTTGAATTTATTATCAAGCTGTAATCCAAAGAATTTAACACTGTCCACTTCTTCTATCTTCTTGTCATCATATGTTAGACATATACTCATGGAACACCCCTTACAAGTTCTGAACTGCATGTAGTGTGTTTTCTCAAAGTTTAGTGACAAAGAATTGGCTAGGAAACAGTGATTAATGTCCACAAATATTTTATTAGCTGATCTCTCTAAGACTACACTTGATTTGCTATTTATTGCAATGTTTGTATCATCAGCAAACCAAACGAACTTGGCATCTGGTAATGTTACTGATGAAAGGTCATTGATATATACAAGAAAAAGTAAGGGCCCCAAAATGGGACCTTGCGGGACCCCACATGTAATTAGTTCCCAGTTGGATGTTGCCTCATATCTTGACACATGTCTCTTTCCTAATAACACCCTTTGTTTCCTGCCAGAGATGTAAGATTTGAACCATTTTGCAGCATTTCCTGTTACACTATAATATTCTAATTTACTTAAAAGGATATTGTGATTTACACAGTCAAATGCCTTTGACAGATCACAAAATATACCAGTCGCCTGCAATTTTTTGTCTAATGAATTAAGCACATTTTCACCGTAAGTGTAGATAGCCTTCTCAATACCAGAACCCTTTAGAAATCCAAACTGTGACTTTGACAGTTTGTTATTTGAGATAAGATGGTTATAAAGCCAACTCTACAGGGTTATTACAAATGATTGAAGCGATTTCACAGCTCTACAATAACTTTATTATTTGAGATATTTTCACAATGCTTTGCACACACATACAAAAACTCAAAAAGTTTTTTTAGGCATTCACAAATGTTTGATATGTGCCCCTTTAGTGATTCGGCAGACATCAAGCCAATAATCAAGTTCCTCCCACACTCGGCGCAGCATGTCCCTATCAATGAGTTCGAAAGCATCGTTGATGCGAGCTCGCAGTTCTAGCACGTTTCTTGGTAGAGGAGGTTTAAACACTGAATCTTTCACATAACCCCACAGAAAGAAATCGCATGGGGTTAAGTCTGGAGAGCGTGGAGGCCATGACATGAATTGCTGATCATGATCTCCACCACGACCGATCCATCGGTTTTCCAATCTCCTGTTTAAGAAATGCCGAACATCATGATGGAAGTGCGGTGGAGCACCATCCTGTTGAAAGATGAAGTCAGCACTGTTGGTCTCCAGTTGTGGCATGAGCCAATTTTCCAGCATGTCCAGATACACGTGTCCTGTAACGTTTTTTTCGCAGAAGAAAAAGGGGCTGTAAACTTTAAACCGTGAGATTGCACAAAACACGTTAACTTTTGGTGAATTGCGAATTTGCTGCACGAATGCGTGAGTATTCTCTACCGCCCAGATTCGCACATTGTGTCTGTTCACTTCACCATTAACAAAAATGTTGCTTCATCACTGAAAACAAGTTTTGCACTGAACACATCCTCTCCCATGAGCTGTTGCAACCGCGCCGAAAATTCAAAGCATTTGACTTTGTCATCGGGTGTCAGGGCTTGTAACAATTGTAAACGGTAAGGCTTCTGCTTTAGCCTTTTCCGTAAGATTTTCCAAACCGTCGGCTGTGGTATGTTTAGCTCCCTGCTTGCTTTATTCATCGACTTCCGCGGGCTACGCGTGAAACTTGCCCACACGCGTTCGACCGTTTCTTCGCTCACTGCAGGCCGACCCGTTGATTTCCCCTTACAGAGGCATCCAGAAGCTTTAAACTGCGCATACCATTGCCGAATGAAGTTAGCAGTTGGTGGATCTTTGTTGAACTTCATCCTGAAGTGTCGTTGCACTGTTATGACTGACTGATGTGAGTGCATTTCAAGCACGACACACGCTTTCTCGGCTCCTGTCGCCATTTTGTCTCACTGTGCTCTCGAGCGCTCTGGCGGCAGAAACCTGAAGTGCGGCTTCAGCCAAACAAAACTTTATGAGTTTTTCTAAGTATATGTAGTGTGTCGTGACCCTATGTCAATGAATGGAGCTACAGTGAATTTATGAAGTCGCTTCAATCATTTGTAATAGCCCTGTACATTACTTTTTCTAAAATTTTTGAGAATGCTGGCAACAGTGAAATTGGACAGAAATTTGATGCTATTTCTTTATCTCCCTTCTTAAACAGTGGCATAACTTGACCATATTTCAACCATTCAGGAAATATTCCACTGATAAACGATTGGTTACACAGATAGCTTAATATGTTGCTTAGCTCAGAATCACATTCTTTAATTAACTTAGTTGATATTTCATCATACCCACTAGATGTTTTTGATTTTAAAGATTTTATGACGGACATTATTTCTGCTGGGGTAGTGAGGGTCAAATTCATATTATGGAAGTTACTTGAAATGTCTGGTCTGAGGTATTTCATGGCAGCATCTACTGAACCTGACAACCCCATCTTTTCAGTAACAGTTATGACATGTTTGTTGAAAAGTTCTGCAACACTAAACACATCTGTCACCAATGTATCATTTAATGCTATTTGTTCCACTTCATGTCTGGTTCTACCAGTCTCCTCCTTCACTATATCCCATATTGTCTTTATTTTGTTATCTGATATGACTATCTTTTCCTTGTAATATATTTGCTTTGACATCCATGTTACAGTCTTTAATATTTTGCAGTATTTCTTGTAATGTGCTATAGCATCAACATCGGAACTGTTTTGGATTGACAGATACAGTTTTCTTTTTGTTTTGTTTGTGCTTAGAGTATATGCTGGGATGATTATTGTTTCATGTTAGAACTCTGTGCAGAACCAGGATTCAAGTTCAGATCCCTGTCTTTGATGAGCAGTATACTACCAATTAAACCATGCGAGCACATCTCATGGGCATTCAATCATGGCTCCTCTGCTGTTCTTGCTGTATCTTTATAAGCTACCATTTTATTTCAGCTATGGAGCAGCATAGCTCTTTTCCAGATGGTGCAGATATTGTCACTGAGCTGAACAGTGAAGCACCATGAGAGAAGATGTAATGTCAGATATTTTTGTCAGAGATATTAAGTGTTTTTGTACACACAGTGTTACCAGAGTTCTGAGTATTTTTAAGTAAAAAATATACAACCTTTGATTAATTTAGTGTATCAGCTTGAAATATGAACAGGATAAAAAAATTCTAACTTTTTTGTTGTTTACTGATGAAAACTTAAACTAGACTTACTACGATGTAGAGGTTCAGCTAATATTGCCATGAGTATAATTGTGATCATGGAAGACATAGATCATATGTTGATCATATTTGTAGCAAAGAAAAAAAACTAATAAATTATGAGACAAAAGTGCTGGCCAATTTTTACCTTCAGGTGGCAAGGCATGTAGTACCGCCAATAGACACATGAAAATGACAGTGATACCCTTCCTAGTTTATGGAACTAGTGTTTTCTTTCATTGGGAGGAGAGAGGAATAGGTTGGGGGAAGGTTAGAAAGGAACAGCAGGTCTCTCACACCTCTGAATGAAAGGGACTCACCCATAGGACACTCATCCTTGTTGCAGATGAGACTCTCTCGTCCTGGGGTGTGAGAGACTTGACATTCCTTTTTAACCTTCCCCCAGTGTATTCCTCTCTCCTCCCTGAGGAAGGAGTGAATAGTTCCATAAGCCAGGAGGTAAATCACTGATGTTTTTATAAGTGTCTATCAGAAGTACTACACATTTCCCCTCTCGAAAAACTGATGTTATTACATTGTTATTTTATGAAATAATATTTTGGTGCCATTTTCAACATGAGCAAAAAGTTTTCATAACACAGAAGAAAGTGTTACATTTACAACATTAGCAAGGAATGATAGTCTATCCATAAAAGTAATCAGGTTTATTAGTGGGTTTCACAAATGCACATCTTGATTTTGTCCTGTTAAGCAGCTACAAAATTACCTGTGGCTTCATAGTGCATTATTCACAGATGAAATTCGTTGTCAACAATCATTTTAATTTGAGAAAGTAATTTGAGATAGTAATAAACACAATATTATAAAAAAAACAGCCCATATTTTACCTACTGATCCTTTTGCACAAAAAGGAGTGAAATAGTGTGTTAGAACACTCTCCAAAAATTTAAATGACCCATTCCTCATCATTGTTAATCAGCCCTATGGTAAATGTAATGAATTAACTGTTACTGGAATAACAATTTCAGAAGGAGTGGTTTTGAGATGTACACTGTAGCAGCAATACTGGTTTGTAGTTTTTATGCCATGTTATATGTTGTTGTTGTTGTTGTGGTCTTCAGTCCTGAGACTGGTTTGATGCAGCTCTCCATGCTACTCTATCCTGTGCAAGCTTCTTCATCTCCTAGTATCTACTGCAACCTACATCCTTCTGAATCTGCTTAGTGTATTCATCTCTTGGTCTCCCTCTACGATTTTTACCCTCCACGCTGCCCTCCAATGCTAAATTTGTGATCCCTTGATGCCTCAAAACATGTCCTACCAACCGATCCCTTCTTCTAGTCAAGTTATGCCACAAACTTCTCTTCTCCCCAATCCTATTCAATACCTCATCATTAGTTACATGATCTACCCACCTTATCTTCAGCATTCTTCTGTAGCACCACATTTCGAAAGCTTCTATTCTCTTCTTGTCCATACTAGTTATCGTCCATGTTTCACTTCCATACATGGCTACACTCCATACAAATACTTTCAGAAACGACTTCCTGACACTTATATCTATACTCGATGTTAACAAATTTCTCTTCTTCAGAAATGATTTCCTTGCCATTGCCAGTCTACATTTTATATCCTCTCTACTTTGACCATCATCAGTTATTTTACTCCCTAAATAGCAAAACTCCTTTACTACTTTAAGTGTCTCATTTCCTAATCTAATTCCCTCAGCATCACCCGATTTAATTTGACTACATTCCATTATCCTCGTTTTGCTTTTGTTGATGTTCATCTTATATCCTCCTTTCAAGACACTGTCCATTCCGTTGAACTGCTCTTCCAAGTCCTTTGCTGTCTCTGACAGAATTACAATGTCATCGGCGAACCTCAAAGTTTTTACTTCTTCTCCATGAATTTTAATACCTACTCCAAATTTTTCTTTTGTTTCCTTTACTGCTTGCTCAATATACAGATTGAATAACATCGGGGAGAGGCTACAACCCTGTCTGACTCCTTTTCCAACCACTGCTTCCCTTTCATGCCCTTCGACTCTTATAACTGCCATCTGGTTTCTGTACAAATTGTAAATAGCCTTTCACTCCCTGTATTTTACCCCTGCCACCTTTAGAATGTGAAAGAGAGTATTCCAGTCAACATTGTCAAAAGCTTTCTCTAAGTCTACAAATGCTAGAAATGTAGGTTTGCCTTTTCTTAATCTTTCTTCTAAGATAAGTCATAAGGTTAGTATTGCCTCACGTGTTCCAACTTTTCTACGGAATCCAAACTGATCTTCCCCGAGGTACGCTTCTACCAGTTTTTCCATTCGTCTGTAAAGAATTCGCGTTAGTATTTTCGAGCTGTGACTTATTAAACTGATAGTTCGGTAATTTTCTAATCTGTCAACACCTGCTTTCTTTGGGATTGGAATTATTATATTCTTCTTGAAGTCTGAGGGTATTTCACCTGTCTCATACATCTTGCTCACTAGATGGTAGAGTTTTGTCAGGACTGGCTCTCCCAAGGCCGTCAGTAGTTCTAATGGAATGTTGTCTACTCCCGGGGCCTTGTTTCGACTCAGGTCTTTCAGTGCTCTGTCAAACTCTTCACGCAGTATCGTATCTTCCATTTCGTCTTCATCTACATCCTCTTCCATTTCCATAATATTGTCCTCAAGTACATCGCCCTTGTATAAACCCTCTATATACTCCTTCCACCTTTCTGCCTTCCCTTCTTTGCTTAGAACTGGGTTGCCATCTGAGCTCTTGATATTCATACAAGTGGTTCTCTTCTCTCCAAAGGTCTCTTTAATTTTCCTGTAGGCAGTCTCTATCTTACCCCTAGTGAGACAAGCCTCTACATCCTTACATTTTTCCTCTAGCCATCCCCGCTTAGCCATTTTGCACTTCCTGTCGATCTCATTTTTGAGACGTTTGTATTCCTTTTTGCCTGCTTCATTTACTGCATTTTTATATTTTTATGCAATTACTTAAATCTTATTGCTCGTAAGCCATTTACATATTGTGTAATCATGCCCAGTGGCACAGATGGAAGCACAAACATCTATGCGGCTTCTTTTACCTATAATCCATGATGAACTGATAGCTGAAAATGTAAGAAGGGGCAACCATCACCATGGTAGAATTTCAGTGATTGTAAGTGTGAGAGATAAGCCTTTGTAGGCCAACTACCTCATTCAGACAGACTGCTCTAAATGAAACTGAGATAAATAATGTATCACACATAAACAAAACTTATTTAATAAAGTCACTGTGATGCATTTTGTGAAAGGAGGAGAAAGTAAAGTTAATGAACTTGTTATTTGTGTATATTATTGCATACATTATATTAAATTCCAATGGAAAACTGCTATGTCTTGTGTGTCCGTATGTTAAAGACCAGTGTCTACAAAGTAGCAGTCTATATCTGTAGGGAAGATAAATAGAAAAGCAGAGTTACCATGTATGTTAAAAATATCAAGTTTAAATTGTTGAAACCAGTTGTTCATGCTTAAATCAACTATTGGACACCTGTGCTTGTGAAAAGCTACTAGGTGAAGAGTCAAATAATTACTACAGTTTATGCAGGGTGTAAATTATATTGTAAATGTATTAAATTATTTGACATGTTTGCAGGAAGTTTGAAAGAGACAGAGAGAGAGAGACAGTGAGAGAGAGATTGAACATGGTTAAATATGGATCATTGTATGTAAAAAAGTAATACCTTAAGACAATCATTTAAATAGTCAGCATGTTGGCATATTATTCACTGACACTGAATATTCACAATTATGATCTGTGGTGCATGCAAATAACAAAACTAAACTAAAATTTATTTTTTACACTGTATATAATCTCTACTATTCTCCTAAATTAATGTCTGATTCCTTTAATTTATATAAATGCCTTCAGAGAAGAGAAAGGGCTCAGATATTCACCAATTTCTTCAAGCATGTAATTTGTGTACAATTTTGATGAATACATTCATGTTACTTCTAGTGTTGTAATCATGGACATCACTGAATGTGTCTGCTCTTTGGTTTTTTGCGAAAATGTTATCAATTTATACAAGTACAAGGATTCATTCAGATTCTGTCAAGAAAAAGAACCTTCATGGATGTGAAATTATTCAAGGTACACATTAACAGAAGTCATGGATATAACAGAGGCTTAATCTCTACACTGTAATAATGGTGAACTATCACTAGACTCCTTACAGCTATTCTCACTTATGCCAGCTAAATTTAATCAAGTAAATTAGTAAGGAAGTTGCTACTTTGGAAAAGAGCTGCTGCCTTCTTAGTTTCACTGAAGCTGCTGTTTGTTTGCTGTTAGTTGCTTAATATTTAATTGATTACAATGGTATTTTCTTAAAAAAAAATGCTTTTCCTGATTCTGTAAATAGTGAGTCCTGTTCGTACTTGTCATGCAGCTGTAAAACAAACAGTGCCACTTGCTGTGTAGGTAACAGAACTTTCCAGTTCCTGAATTTAGATATCCTGATAAGTTGTAGAAAAGGAGGCTAATGAGGTACGTTTTTAATATTCTTTTGAACTAATACAGATTCTTAATTTCTTGCTTTATGTTTGATAGAAGCTCGTTGAATATATTCCATTTGTGCTGCCCTTCTTTGTATTTCATACTAATTTTTGTGCATTGTTTGCATTTTTTAAGTTCTGATTAGGTGGACAGTAGCTGTATTGATGAGTCCCTGATATTATATCTTCAATTTGTTAAGTGCAATTTTAATATTTATTTGAACCTTCGTAGAAAAATGAAAGAAATATAAGGAACTAATACCTTTTTTTATAACTGTGGTCATAATCTCAACAGATTGTTTTGCTCCTGACTTAATATTTGTTAAATGCTCGTATTAATGTTATATGAAAAAAATGTAATCAAACAATATGCTCATGTTTGTACCTGATAGGGAAAATCTTCTATATTTGCAGTGTTTCCACCAATAATCCTGTTAGCTTCATCAATTCCATGATTTCTTTCTGATCTTACACCTGAAATAAATATGAAGTCAATCCTGGCTGCATTAAAATTGTTTTAAATGCATTTCTAAAACATAAGTTCTGCAAACAGCAAACTCTCATCATCATGGTTGAATGTTTTGTATCTACAAAAATGGAGCTCAAAAATATAAATAAAACAAGACAAAGGAGGCGTCAAGATTATCATTCCACAAAACATGAACATTTGAAAAATAACACTGAGGAATGAAGATTGCACTGGAACAATGCAAGCACAAAGCACAAATGAGAAATATGAAGCATTTTTAAACACACTACTCCATCATTTTCATCCAGTCTTCCCCAAAATGAGCTGTCAGAAAAAGAAATGTCATGGTAGGCTATGAATTATCAAAGAAATGATTGGACTCAGGACCAGAGTAAAGGAATTCAGATGAACATGAGACATGGAGATATATAAATAGCATCAGAAGAAGTACAAGAAATCAATAAGAAAAGCAAAAGCCAGTCCAATAGACAGAGTCATAGTGAATTCAAGTCATAAAAGTAAAACAGTATGGCACATAATCAGCACTCAAATATGTAGTGAAATTGTGTAAATAACCAAAATTTTGTAAAGTCAATGTGTATTGAGAATAATATAGTTACATATAGAACAAAAAATGCTACTATATTCAACAACAATTTTGTGCATGTTGTGCAAAATTTGAAGGGGGAAAGAAATCGTCAGGGATCAAAGCACAATACTTGGGCAACATCCCACTCAATGTTCCTCAATTCAGAAATTAAAACCAAAGACATCTGTAGGAGATAATTGAATATCAAAAATATCTAATGAAGTTTGCAAATGAAGAAATAATTGAACCTCTTTTGGATATAGCAAATTTCTCTTTCAAAGGAGGATGATTTGCCGAAAAATTAAAAATAAGCAAATTAGAATCAACATCTAAGAAAGGTGACAAAGATGACCTGAATAACTATAGACTAGTATCTTTAATCTATGATTTTTCAGAGATGGTCATATATAGTAGGATGTCCACATTTCTCAAGAAACATAGGATTCTGATTCCAGCACAACATAGTTTAAAAAGAAAGAAGTTTACAGAAACCTCTATCTGAAGCCTAACAGAATCCATTATAGATGCATGCTGTTTTTCTTGATTTGATTAAAGCTTTTGATGCACCAAATAAAAAACTTGAGAGGTATGGTGTACATCGGCATGCAGTGCAGTCGATAAAATGATGTATCAGTAACAAAAAGTAGTATGTGATAACAGAATTTGAATACAGATCTGTAATCAGGGATCCATGCTTGGCCCATTTCTATTCAACCTGTTTATAATCAACATAAAAGTAAGTGAGAAAGATAAGTGATGACATGACAATAGTGAGTGTAGAAGAAAATCTGGACACACTGGAAAGAAATTGGTTTATGTTGACAAATAATGCAGTATGGTGACTCATACACAGTGACTTCCTTACAAATCTAAAAAAGATAATGTTCATGATTCACAAATAGGGAAAAATAGGAAGAAAAGGAAGACCACATACATATATTCATAGATTAAACAAGATTGGAAGAAGTTACCTCTACAAAATTATTGAGAATTACAGTTTACAATAAGCTCCCATGGAGACAAGATATAGACAATGTCTGTTGTAAAGTAAGCACTTTAATATTTATTATGTAACAGCTTGACATTATGTTAACAAAAAAACTTCTATGTCCAGTGTACCCTGCTTTATTTGAACCATACTTGCCATTTAATATTGGAGGGCAGTGTGGAGGGTAAAAATCGTAGAGGGAGACCAAGAGATGAATACACCAAGCAGATTCAGAAGGATGTAGGTTGCAGTAGGTACTGGGAGATGAAGAAGCTTGCACAGGATAGAGTAGCATATAGAGTTGCATCAAACCACTCTCAGGACTGAAGATCACAACAACAACAACTTGCAGTATGGAATTACTGTTTGGGGAAACTCCAGCAGCAATAATACAAAAAAATTGTTGTTTTGCAAAACCAGGTCATTAGTTCCATTTGGAATAAAAAACGAATAGACTCATGCAGAACTGCCTTCTGTAATCTAAAAATGTTGACTTTTCCATCTATGTACATATACAGAACAATAATATAATTAGTGAAAGATGGTACATTACTAGAAAAAGTGCAGATGTTAATTCACATGATACAAGAAATAAAGGCCAGCTGAGAAGTATACCACACAGACTGTGAACTGTTGAAAAGATCCTCACTATTCAGGGGTACAATTGGTAAAGCATACTCTTAAGAGTCTACATGACAGTATGAGTGAAAGGACATTCTATAAACATCTAAAGAACTGCTTAATGGAAATAAGATTATGAGTATGTGTGTAAATAATAGGAAATGCTGTTATTACTTGTATGTATATATTGTAATCAATGGAAAATATTGTAGTGTGATGTATGTAAATAGCTTATAGTATGACATTTTATATTGTAATATATAGGC
Organism: Schistocerca serialis cubense; assembly: GCF_023864345.2. Taxonomy (NCBI): domain Eukaryota; kingdom Metazoa; phylum Arthropoda; class Insecta; order Orthoptera; family Acrididae; genus Schistocerca; species Schistocerca serialis. The sequence continues at coordinate 587,362,638 of NC_064639.1, forward strand.
TAAATATTTTACAATATTAGGTTAAGTTGATCTGTCCTATATTACAAATACACACTCTTTACATAATGTAATCAAATGAGACAAAATAAAAATCAATCAATCACTGAAACTTACAATGAAACAAATAACGTTATGTTGTTGAGTTTATTGTTGTAATAATCAAATCATTTGCAGATTAACCCACAGAAAATTCTTACTCTATCTATCCAGAATAACTCTAATTAACAACAACATTTGTCTTTCAGTTCTATACATTTCACTACGTGGCCATGCTGTTCTCATTGTAAATACATAATATGCCTAAAATGATCTGTAATTGAATAAAAACTGGTTGTGTGATTAAAAAGATAACAATATTGACAGCTGGAGCATTTGATTTCAATAAACTTGCAGTCAAAGTTGTGGAAGAATGACACTGATTGAAGAACGACAACTCGGCCGCCCTCTCATTAACAAGATAATGAAGTACTCATGATAGGCATGTATAGGCAGTAAAAATTAAATCTTCTATTGTTTGCATTGTGTGTTCTAATTTCTGATATTCCAAGCATTAGTCTTCATATATGATACCTTTAAGTCAGACATATAAATACCATGTTCCAGATTGTGTTAAACCACCCTATGCCTTATATTGATAAACATTCTGCATATGATAAGGTCATATTATACTTTGCAGAATGATACTGAAGACTTCTACAACTGTCAACTAAGATGGACTAAAACAGAATTTCTGGACCAATGGATATTGTTTGAATAACTTTTGAGTTTATAGAATTTTATTTAATTTATCTGTTCAGCTAAAAGTCTTTTTAGATTGTCAAACAATGGAAAATCCAGGATGGAGTTACAACAACGTGGATAGGATAGATTTGCTGCAACTCATTACAAGTTCTTTAGTGACAAACTGGTATGGCCTCGTGACCAACTGCAGCACTGAATCGTGGCACCGCGCCATGACCAGAGTAAACAGGTGTCAACCTATGAGTCTGCTGCAAAATCATCCCCACTGTTTTTCCCCCACATATAAGACAAAATTGCCCTTCATAAAATGTGACTTGCTTTGCTAGTGGAAAGCCAGGTCATGTACAATCTGTGTGCTTGCAACAGAAAAAGAGCTCTACCCGCACTCGCTCTCTAGTACAATGCCAGTCAAACAAATGGTGAACTTAGTCATTGCTGGATGTTGTGTGCGACTTCAGTTAGACACTGGCGCTTCTATTACACTGCTTAGTCATCCCACTTATGAACAGTTGGGCTCACCACAGTTGACAAAATCTTGCACGCAAATTACTGCTTATATGGGTCAGGACATTCCAGTGTTTTGTACATGTAGTTTGCATGCCACATTCCAGTCTCATAACAGAACAGTGACATTTACATTTTTGTGATCACGAAACTGTGAAAATATTTTTGGGATAGATTCATTTGATTTGTTCGGTCTTCGTATTCAGGACAATGTACATTCTGTTTCTTCTTTCAATCCAAAAGACAGTGTTACTCAATTGATTGAGGAGTTATCTGAAGGACTTGGCAGAGCAAATAATTTTGTGGTGCTTTATAATGAAGGATGCTGCGCAACCTAAAATTTTGAGGATGTGTCTCACCCTCATGCATTTAAAGAGAAAGTTGCAGGTGAACTTTAAGAATGGAAAGACAATGGTGTTGTTGCTCCTATCTAGGCTAGTCAACGGGCTTCCCCCTCAGTCATCTTATCAAAGTCTTCTGGAACACTTCAACTTTGTGTTGATTTAAACTCACTGTGAATCCGCAAACAATAATTGATGCTTGTTTGTTTCCTCACCCTGAGGAATTAATGGACACGCTTGGCGCGGGCCACTATTTTTCAAAAATTGACTTATGCAATGTGAATTTGTAAATTCTGCTCAATGAGGAGTCTCAGAAATGGTTTGTAGTCAACTCACATTTAGGGGTGCTCAAATATTTACTCTTACCCTTTGTCAGCGTTTCCATGCCTGCCGTATTCCAATGCTATTTAGAACAGCTTACTGCAAATGTGATTTTTTTAGTTTATCCCGGCATATTTCTTGCTCGAACAGTTCACGGGTGTACTGCCGGTCCATAGTGTCCAATGGGTACAATATTTTGACGAACAGATATGTTGCCATCGTCAGGGGTGCTGACAAACTGAGTGAGCTCCTGAGGGCGGGTGGCTGCCTTAAATCCCCTGTGAGGTGTTCTCTCTGCGGTTCGCGCCCGCGATTGCTCGTCAGCGGGCACTGAGATGCTAGTGTCTGCATCTGTGATGGCACCGGTGTAATTGCCTCAGCCGCCCTGGTCTCCTGTTTTTTTTCTTTGCTCAGTTCGTTAGCACACCTGACGATGGCGACATGTCTGATTGCCGAAATATTGTGCCCGCTGGACACTATGGACCGGCAGTACACCCATGGACTGTTTGAGCTTATTGCAAAAGTTCCATTCTGTTCAAATTACTTTGATGATATTGTGGTGTCAGGACCTACACCAAAGGAACATGTAAGTAACATTCGTACTCTATTTCAAGTACTTTCAGCTGCAGGTTTGCAGTGTCACCTGGGCACGTGTGCCTTTTTTTAGTCTGAAATTCACTACCTAAGCCATGTTCTTAATAGCCAGGGTGTTCATCCTCTCCACTCACATTTGTTGACCATGCAGGAATTCCCTGTCCAGTGGAATGAGGCAGCATTGCAATAAGTTCTTGAGAAGATGACATATTATATCCCGTTTATACACAATTCAGCCCATATCGTGGCTCTGTTGCATCATTTGTGCCGGCAGAATGTGCCTTTTGTTTGGACCAAAGAGTGTCAGGATGCATTCCAGAAACTTAAAAATGCCTTATTGAGTGAGAGATGCCTTGTTCATTTCGATCCCGCTGTCTGTGGTTTTGGCAGTAGACGCTTCTTTGTAAGGAATCAGTGCTGTGCTGTCGCACATTTTGGTTCACAGGACAGGGTAATTGCTTTTGTTTCCAAGTTATTGACCGAGACGCACTGTAATTATTCCCAAATGTAGAAGGAAGCGCTCGCTGTTATATATGTTGTGACAAAGTTTCACCACTATCTGTTTGGTCGGAAGTTTTACCTAGTGACGCAACTTAAGCCACTTCAGTCTCAGTGGTAGTAGTAGCTTTATTCATCTGTAGATCTCTTTTTACAAGGATGTAGGACATGTCAAAGTATTTACAAATTTAGATCAATTTAAAATAAGCTAATTTGTATACACATATATTCACAGAGACAGTCATTAGATTTTCTCCTGGTATACAATACTTTTTTTACAAATAACTTATTAAATGATGTAATGCCACATTGTTCACTCATATCTCACTATCAGTCACTGCACACACTATACACACAATGTTTCATAACACTTCACTCACTACACACATACACACACACACACACACACACACACACACACACACACACACACACACACACACACACACACACACTGGTGATCTCTGGGGCATTTTATGTACGGCAACTTTCCATTTGCTATCCTGAAAAACTGAGTCAGCATCCCTCCATGAAGAGTGAGATGTTGAGCTCAGAAAGAGGAAAAGGTGTTAGTATTGTGCTATGCATATCTTGGGATAAGTATTTCTAGAATGGAAAAAAGAAGGAAAAAACCTAAAGTGAAGGTGTTATGTGGAATGTTGGATATTTTATAATTATAATTATTATTTATTTGTATAAAAATTTTTATCAAACCCCTACTCTGTTTCAGCTAAGTAGTCCTTCAATGTATAAAATGTATTGCATAACCAGTACTTTTTAGCTGCCTTTTTAAATAAATGTATTTTGGCAATTTCTTTAATCTCTTTTGGTAATTTATTGTACAATTTATTCCTTGGTAGAAATTGCTGTTTTGAGTTTTATGTTTATTTTTTCTTGGTAAATGTAGGTTGAGTCTATTGTCTTGTTGCATGGTCATGGAGAGAGCTGTTTGTGCATTAATTACCAATGTTATTTTTGGATGTGCACAACTGACTGGTAAATTTATTCACATGGAGCAATTAAAATCCCCAGTGTTCTGAACAGATGTTTACAATGAGCTTGACTAGTATTTTTGGTTATTATTCTTATGGTTCTTTTCTGGAATTTGAAAATTGTGTTCATAATTTGTGCATTTGTTCCCCAAAAAAGAATTCCATAGCTAAGAATTGAGTGTACATATGAATAACATGTAACTAAAAGACACTGCATGTTACACACTGATGATAGGGTTTTAAGGACACAATGTGCTGATGACATTCTCTTTGCAAGTAGCTTTGTGTGTCCACATCACTTCAGCTGAGAATCAGTATTCATTCCTAGAAATTTTGCATTTGTTACACAGTCTGTAGAGGTGCCATCTACATTTAATTTAACATTGTCATTTTTCCCCTTCAAACTGAAATACACGGCATTAGTTTTCTTTGTGTTCAATGTCACTTTATTACTTATTGACCAATCATAAACTTCCTTGAGAGTTTCATTTGCTTTCTCGGCAAGGAGTTCTCTTGTTTTCTCAGTGACTATAATATTGCTGTCATCAGCGAAGAGGATTTTTTCACCATGAGTAACACTACTGGGAAGGTCATTGATGTATATCAGGAACAGTATTGGTCCTAATATGCTACCTTGCGGAGCCTCCATATTAAAGTATTTTGGTTCTAATAAGTGTTTCACTAAATGTTTAGATCTATTTGAAGTATGTGTTATCTCTAATCTTTGTTTCATCCATCTGAACCTGTTCCACCGTGTGCGGACCAGAAGCTGAAATGTTGGGCTTTGTTATTGTCAAAGTGTCAGTATGAAATACTATAATGGCCCACATCAAGCATGCAAATGCTGAAGCCCTTTCTCACCTTCCTGTTGGTCCTGATTCTGCCTTCGATGATACTGCCGTATCTTGTTGTCAGATCGATGCACAGGACACTGAACTTTTACGGACTTTTCTATTGAACTACAGGACAGCTGCACAGACCACAGAGGCATACCTTGACCTGAACTTATTGTTACCCTACATCAATACTGCTTTGCCAGTATTTAACTGATAGCTAGTGGGATGCTCAGGTATTGGTAAAGGATTTGCAGTGAGCAGTCTTACATGTGGCTCACAGGAACCTGAGTCCAGCTCTGTAAATGCTGGATCAGATCCTGGTAGGCCTGCAGAAACTGCAGGACCAATTGCCGCCAGAATGGGAACTCATATTTAAACCACACAAGCCTAATCTATCACTGTATTACCACATAGAAGGTGCTGAGATTAGGTTGGATCTGGCACGTCTGTATAAATTAATACAATTTCCAATTAGCAACGAGCAAGTCAAGTTCACACGTTGCAACTTACATGCACGCCTCTTTAAGTGGGGAACCTTGGGGGTGTTCACCCAAGAAAGACACAGGAGGTACTGCTGATCACATAAGATGGTGGTAGTCACGTGATGATGTCACTAACTGAACTCTGACATTGTCAGAGGGGGAGGGTTACCATCTGCCTGACCTGAGTGCTGCATATGGTTCCAGCACAGGTGAGGTGTAGACAAAGCAGAAGGTTTGTATAGTCCACAGGACGTCCTGTGGCCCACAATCCTATTTCCAGCAAGCAGGGCACACTGGGTTTATTTTGTATGCATTACTGAAGTTGTAGTAGCGAAATGCTACTAGCAAGGTAGGGTCGTGCAGCTAAACGTTTGGAACTGCACAGGAGTGGAATATTTATTAACGGGACAGACTGTGACATAACAGGGCAGACCTTTCACCTGTCAGCCTGTGTTACAGGGGAAACCATGTTCAACATCATGCAACTACAGCCTTACTAGCCAAGGAAGCCACTAGCGATCCTCCCAGTGAGAAATCTGACCTACCTGAATGAAACTTTGGATCCTAAGCTAATTCTGTCCTTAAACGGGCTAATAGAGAGGCAAGAGGGACGTGTTTCAGTACACATGTACAGCAATATCGGGAGGAGCAGCACCACATGATCTAGATCACAAGCGTCACAGCCACTAGCACAGTGTTGGTATTGATCCTGTTTTGGGCAGCGTTCGTCTACTTTATGCAGTGGGCCGCTCTTGAATGCTATCCTTCATCAGATACCATTGGACTGGTTCGTACATGGGAAGCTACGAGGAGAGCAAGTAACTGTAGGAATGCTACTGGGTCATTTAACTGTGATACTATACATGTATCTCAGTGAAATGAATGGAGGAAAATATTGTTCATGTGTTAATACTAAAGATGGGATGTATTTTAGTAGATAATCCGTATTTGAATGGTTAGTTGGAGATTTGAACCGTATTCCTCTTGATTTTCTTGCATAATGAAAGAAGTGATGCAGTACTAAAACCCAATTCCAGACATGGTATTTTTAAATGCTGGTCCAGTGTGTTCTGGAAAATCTGATTTATATTCCCAGTTTTTGTCTTGACCTATGCGGCTGAAACATTCGGATAACCGCTTACCCCTCAGCAAATCTATTGTCTCTTTCAATAGAGCTTACCGTCCCCCTCAAATGACATGTAGTCAATGGACATTTTACCACATGAGGTGACAAAAGTCATGGGAGGCCTCCCAATATCTTGTTGGACCTCCTTTTACCTGGCATAGTGCAGCAACTCGACGTGGCATGGACTCAACAAGTCGTTGGAAGTCCCCTGTAGAGAGATTGAGCCGTACTGTCTCTACAGCAGTTCATAATTGCGAAAGAGTTACCGGTGCAGGATTTTGTGCACGAACTGACCTCTCGATTATGCCCTATAAATGTTCGATGTGGCTCATGTCGGGCAATCTGTGTGGCCAACCATTTGCTCTAACTGTCCAGAAAGTTCTTCAAACCAATCGCAAACAATTGTGGCCTGGTGACACAGTGCATTGTCATCCATAAAAATTCCATTGTTGTTTGGGAACATGACATCCATGAATGATTTTAAATAGTCTCCAAGTAGCCGAACATCCAGAGGATCTACTCCATTCCATATAAACACAAATTGGTTCAAATGGCTCTAAGCACTATGGGACTTAACATCTGAGATCATCAGTCCCCTAGACTTAGAGAACTACTTAAACCTAACTAACCTAAGGACATCACACACATCCATGCCCGAGGGAGGATTCGAACCTGCGACTGTAGCAGCTGCGCGGTTCCGTATTGAAGTGCCTAGAACCGCTCGGCCACAACTGCCGGCCATATTAACACAACCCACACCATTATTGAGCCACCACCAGCTGGCACAGTGCCCTGTTGACAACTTGGGTCAATAGCTTCATGAGGTCTGTGCCGCACTTGAACCCTACCATCAATTCTTACCAACTGAAATCAGGACTCATCTGACCAGGCCGTGGTTTTCCAGTCGCCTAGGATCCAGCCAGTATGGTGACGAGCCCAGGAAAGGCGCTGCAAGCGACGTCGTGCTGTTAGCAAAGGTACTCACGTCGGTCATCTGCTGCCATAGCCTATTAACGCCAAATTTCGCCACATTGTCCTAACCGATACGTTCGTCGTATGTCCCACATTGATTTCTGCAGTTATTTCACGTGTTGTTGCTTGTCTGTTAGCAGTGACAACTCTACGTAAACGCCACTATTCTCAATCGTTAAGCGAAGACCGTTGGTCACTATGTTGTCTGAGGTGAGAGGCAATGCCTGTAAGTTAACGACTTTCGAAATGCAATGTCCCATGCATCTAGCTCCAACTACCATTTCGCTTTCGAAGTTTGTTAATTCCCGTCGTGCAGCCGTAATCACATCAGAAACATTTTCACATGAATCACCTGAGTACGAATGACAGCTACGCCAATGCACTATCCTTTTATACCTTATGTACGTGATACTACCGCCATCTGTATGCGTACATATCGCTGTCCCACGACTTTTGTCACCTCATTGCACTTCAACGAAGATGAAATAAAATTAATGTGATAGCAGTATGCCTATCAGGAATATATTCCAAAACTTCGCTGACAACGATGGCGCTAAGAACGATGGTATTTTAAATCTACATCCAGATACATACTCCGCAAGCCACCATACGGTTCGTGGAGGAGGCTGCCTTTCACCACTAGTAGTCATTCATTTCCGGTGGAGGGTACCCTGTACGACTACTAGCCATTTCCTTACTTGTTTCATTCGCAAACGGAGCCAAGGGAAAACTACTGCCTATGTGCCTCCATTGGACACCTAGTTTCACTCGTCTTATATTCGTGATTCTTATGCGAAATGCAAGTCTGCGGCAGCAGAATCGTCCTGTAGTCAGTCTCAAATGACGGTTTTCTAAATTTTCTGGATTGTGTTCCTCTAAAAGAATATCGTTTTCCTTCCAAGAATTCGCATTTGAGTTCCCAAAACATACTTGCGTGTTGTTCGAATCTATCAGTAACAAATCTAGCAGCCCACCTCTGAATTGCTTCAATGTCTTCCTATAATCCGGCCTGATGTGGATCCCAAACACTCGGCCAGTACTCAAGAAAGGATCGTACTGATGTCATATATGTGGCCTTCACAGATGAACCACACTATCCTAAAATTCTCCCAGTAAACTGAAGTGGACCATTTGCCTTCCGCACTGCAGCCCCTACAATCTCGTTCCATTTCGTATCGCTGCTTATCGTTACGCCTACATACTTCATACTGTGTCAAGCAGCACACTACTACTGCTGTATTCGAACATTACAGGGCTTTTTTCCCTATTCATTTGCATTAACCTACATTTTTCTACATTTAGAACTACCTGCCATTCATTGCACCAACTATTCTCCCGCAGTCACTCAACGACGACACCTTACCGTACATCATAGCATCATCAGCTAACAACAGCAGATTGTTGCTCATCTTGTTCGCCAGATCATTTATGTATGTAGAAAATAACAGCAGTCCTACTATACTTCTCTGGGACATTCCTGGCGCTACCTTTGTCTCTGATGAACACTCGCTGTCGAGGACAACGTAGCAGGTTCTGTTACAGTGTGTTCTCTGATGAACACTCGCTGTCGAGGACAACGTAGCAGGTTCTGTTACAGTGTGTTAACTGTAAGACGGCAGAGTTGTGAGGGGAGTGCGGGGAGAGGAGGAAGCAATCATTGGCTGGCGAGGGGGAGGAGCCGTTGGGGAGGGGACAAGGCACGCCTACCGGTTGCAGTGCTGGCACTGAAAATTGCGCGTCATGCTTACACGAAAGCAGACTAAAGGCTTGGAAGTAAAACTCGCTTTAAGTGTTGTTCGTAAACGAAACTGAAATCGTCATGTACATTAAAATCTATATACAGGGTGTTTCAAAAATGACCGGTATATTTGAAATGGCAATAAAAACTAAACGAGCAGCGATAGAAATACACCGTTTGTTGCAATATGCTTGGGACAACAGTACATTTTCAGGCAGACAAACTTTCGAAATTACAGTAGTTACAATTTTCAACAACAGATGGCGCTGCGGTGTGGGAAACTCTATAGTACGATATTTTCCACATATCCACCATGCGTAGCAATAATATGGCGTATCTCTGAATGAAATTACCCGAAACCTTTGACAACGTGTCTGGCGGAATGGCTTCACATGCAGATGAGATGTACTGCTTCAGCTGTTCAATTGTTTCTGGATTCTGGTGGTACACCTGGTCTTTCAAGTGTCCCCACAGAAAGAAGTCACAGGGGTTCATGTCTGGCGAATAGGGAGGCCAATCCACGCCGCCTCCTGTATGTTTCGGATAGCCCAAAGCAATCACACAATCATCAAAATATTCATTCAGGAAATTAAAGACGTCGGCCGTGCGATGTGGCCGGGCACCAGCTTGCATAAACCACGAGGTGTTCGCAGTGTCGTCTAAGGCAGTTTGTACTGCCACAAATTCACGAAGAATGTCCAGATAGCGTGATGCAGTAATCGTTTCGGATCTGAAAAATGGGCCAATGATTCCTTTGGAAGAAATGGCGGCCCAGACCAGTACTTTTTGAGGATGCAGGGACGATGGGACTGCAACATGGGGCTTTTCGGTTCCCCATATGCGCCAGTTCTGTTTATTGACGAAGCCGTCCAGGTAAAAATAAGCTTCGTCAGTAAACCAAATGCTGCCCACATGCATATCGCCGTCATCAATCCTGTGCACTATATCGTTAGCGAGTGTCTCTCGTGCAGCAATGGTAGCGGCACTGAGGGGTTGCCGCGTTTGAATTTTGTATGGATAGAGGTGTAAACTCTGGCGCATGAGACGATACGTGGACGTTGGTGTCATTTGGACTGCAGCTGCAACACGGCGAATGGAAACCCGAGGCCGCTGTTGGATCACCTGCTGCACTAGCTGCGCGTTGCCCTCTGTGGTTGCCGTATGCGGTCGCCCTACCTTTCCAGCACGTTCATCCGTCACGTTCCCAGTCCGTTGAAATTTTTCAAACAGACGCTTTATTGTATCGCTTTTCGGTCCTTTGGTTACATTAAACCTCCATTGAAAACTTAGTCTTGTTGCAACAACACTGTGTTCTAGGCAGTGGAATTCCAACACCAGAAAAATCCTCTGTTCTAAGGAATAAACCACGTTGTCTACAGCACACTTGTACGTTGTGAACAGCACACGCTTACAGCAGAAAGACGACGTAAAGAATGGCGCACCCACAGACTGCATTGTCTTCTATATCTTTCACATCACTTGCAGCGCCATCTGTTGTTGAAAATTGTAACTACTGTAATTTCGAAAGTTTGTCCGCCTGAAAATGTACTGTTGTCCCAAGCATATTGCAACAAACGGTGTATTTCTATCGCTGCTCGTTTAGTTTTTATTGCCGTTTCAAATATACCGGTCATTTTTGAAACACCCTGTATATACACTCCTGGAAATGGAAAAAAGAACACATTGACACCGGTGTGTCAGACCCACCATACTTGCTCCGGACACTGCGAGAGGGCGGTACAAGCAATGATCACACGCACGGCACAGCGGACACACCAGGAACCGCGGTGTTGGCCGTCGAAAGGCGCTAGCTGCGCAGCATTTGTGCACCGCTGCCGTCAGTGTCAGCCAGTTTGCCGTGGCATACGGAGCTCCATCGCAGTCTTTAACACTGGTAGCATGCCGCGACAGCGTGGACGTGAACCGTATGTGCAGTTGACGGACTTTGAGTGAGGGCGTATAGTTGGCATGCGGGAGGCCGGGTGGACGTACCGCCGAATTGCTCAACACGTGGGGCGTGAGGTCTCCACAGTACATCGATGTTGTCGCCAGTGGTCGGCGGAAGGTGCACGTGCCCGTCGACCTGAGACCGGACCGCAGCGACGCGCGGATGCACGCCAAGACCGTAGGATCCTACGCAGTGCCGTAGGGGACCGCACCGCCACTTCCCAGCAAATTAGGGACACTGTTGCTCCTGGGGTATCGGCGAGGACCATTCGCAACCGTCTCCATGAAGCTGGGCTACGGTCCCGCACACCGTTAGGCCGTCTTCCGCTCACGCCCCAACATCGTGCAGCCCGTCTCCAGTGGTGTCGCGACAGGCGTGAATGGAGGGACGAATGGAGACGTGTCGTCTTCAGCGATGAGAGTCGCTTCTGCCTTGGTGCCAATGATGGTCGTATGCGTGTTTGGCGCCGTGCAGGTGAGCGCCACAATCAGGACTGCATACGACCGAGGCACACAGGGCCAACACCCGGCATCATGGTGTGGGGAGCGATCTCCTACACTGGCCGTACACCACTGGTGATCGTCGAGGGGACACTGAATAGTGCACGGTACATCCAAACCATCATCGAACCCATCGTTCTACCATTCCTAGACCGGCAAGGGAACTTGCTGTTCCAACAGGACAATGCACGTCCGCATGTATCCCGTGCCACCCAACGTGCTCTAGAAGGTGTAAGTCAACTACCCTGGCCAGCAAGATCTCCGGATCTGTCCCCCATTGAGCATGTTTGGGACTGGATGAAGCGTCGTCTCACACGGTCTGCACGTCCAGCACGAACGCTGGTCCAACTGAGGCGCCAGATGGAAATGGCATGGCAAGCCGTTCCACAGGACTACATCCAGCATCTCTACGATCGTCTCTATGGGAGAATAGCAGCCTGCATTGCTGCGAAAGGTGGATATACACTGTACTAGTGCCGACATTGTGCATGCTCTGTTGCCTGTGTCTATGTGCCTGTGGTTCTGTCAGTGTGATCATGTGATGTATCTGACCCCAGGAATGTGTCAATAAAGTTTCCCCTTGCTGGGACAATGAATTCACGGTGTTCTTATTTCAATTTCCTGGAGTGTATATATAAATGAATGTATGTATGTTTCTCTATTATGTGCTCACAAACCATTCATCCGATTACAATGAAACTTTTGTGAGTTGTTCTCCGAACGCCCGAAAACAACAATATACAATGTTTTAAGAGTCAGGTCATTGTAGCATGCGATTCCCACTGCTCGCAATTTTTTTTTTTTCATTTTATTTCATTCATATTGCCAAGCGTTTGTGGTGATACGCCAGGATGATTCTTGGAAAACTGTTTGAATCTTCCAGTGCTACGCATGCTGTGTCCTGTGTATGTAGCAGTTCTCACTGAAGATTTGTAAATGAGGTGAAGCAATTTTTTCTGCTCCCTTTCCCTTTCGCAGCATTCAATCACACGCAATATAATTTTACGAGCATCGCTACGTAATACTGGTTTCCTTCTAACCGTAGGCCTACAGGTAGGCGTTGTTGGCGACTCCCTAGATGGGCCAGCACCTGCCTCTTCACTGATTTTGATAATGTTTAGCACAACTGCACAATAAAAACACGCAGAACAGAACAGCGCAAAACAATAACACAGCAGACGACAATGGTTACCTTGTACAACACAGTCAGCTACGTAATGTTGGCAGCAGTCGAAACTGCGTGCCTACCAAAGCCTCCCGACGTTTACCGACTTCTGCCGATTCAGGACTAGGGAGAGGTCTGCCATCTAAAAGTTTACACTCTGTACTTAAGTCTTCGAGCCACTCACATATATGTTAACCTGCAATGGCGCTTCAACTCAAATACTTCTGGGAAATCTAGGAATATGGAATCTAAATGTTGAGCTTCATCCACAAGTTCGCATGATATCGTGTGAGAAAAGGACTAACTGAGTTTCGTACCAGCGATGCTTTCTAGAAACGTGCTGATTCGTGTACTGACGCTTTCCCATCTCAGGGAAATATGCAGGGTGAATTTTCAACCGTGTACAAACTCTAGGGATTGATCGATGAGAGGATGCGGAAGAAAAAAGTTCTAACGAACTTATGTCCGGAAATGCATGGTTTTCATGCTAGAGACACTTTATTCAGTCATACATTGTTACAGAGACTGCGGTCTAATACACGCTGTACCATGCAGCCACAGTTACAATATGTGTTCAAAATGTTTTCCATGTGCCTCAACGCATGCATGTACGCTCTGTAGCATGTTCTGTCTCTTACGCTCACAACTGCCAGGCTGCATCCGAACGGTGTCAAAGGCAGCATGAATACGCTGCTCCCGTGTCTTCACATCTTGAATGGACTCTGCACACACTATACTTTTGAGATGGCTCCAAAACCGGAAGCACGGGTTGAGGTCAGGTGAATGAGCAGGCCATGCAACTGGACCCCCTTGTCCGCTCCATCGACCAGGGAAGGCACGGTTGATGCGACCAGACGTTTACGGCGAAGTGGGATGGTGCACCACCATGTAGCAGCTACATAACCCTTCGAATCAACAATGGCACTTCTTCAAGCAGGAGAGGCAAAGTCACCTACAACAAACGCTGATAGTTCCGGCCTGTTAGGCGACGTGGAAGGAAGACTGGTCCGAAAATATGGTCGCCAATTATCCCCGCCCACACATTTCGGCTCATGGTTCGCTGTCACCATACCATGTGGGTTCTGTATAATATCCCACAGATGACTGTTGCATTTCCGGACATAAGTTCATTAAATCTTTCTTGTCCCACATCCTCTCATCGATCTACCCCTAGAGTTTGTATATGGTGGAAAAAAATTACCCTGTATATTATATGTTCAAAAATTCTGCAGCAAACAGATGTTAAGGATACTGGTCTGTAATTTTTCGGTTCCGTTAGTTTGCCCATCTTGCACACGTGATCACTTGCGCTTTTTTTCCAGTCGCTTGGGACTTTACTCTGGTCGACAGATTCGCGATAAATGCAAGCTAAATAAGGGGGCAATGCCGTAGAGTACTCTTTGTAAAAACGAATTGGGATTTCATCCGGACATGGCGATTTATTTGTGTTCAACTCTTCCAGTTGTTTCCCAAGGCCAGTGATGCCCATTACTACACTGAAGAGTGAAAGAGATCGGTACACTTGCCCAATATCGTATAGGGCCCCTACGAGCGCGCTGAAGTGCCGCAACACGAAAGTGGAATAGAAGTAGTGCTGGAGGCAACTGACACCATGAATCCTGCAGGGCTGCCATAAATCCGTAAGAGTACGAGGGGCTGGAGATATCTTCTGAACAGCACGTTGCAAGGCATCCCAGATTTGCTCCATTATGTTCATGTTTCGGGAGTTTGGTGGCCAACGGAAGTGTTTAAACACAGAAGAGTGTCTCTGGAGTCAGTCTGTACCAATTCTGGAAGTGTGGAGTGTCGCATTGTCCTGCTGGAATTGCTCAAGTCCATCGGAATTCACAATGGGCATTAATGGATTCAGGTGATCAGGCAAGATGCTTACGTACGTGTCACCTGTCAGAGTTGTATCTGGACGTATCAGGGGTCCCATATCACTCCAACTGCACTTGCCCCACATCATTACAGAGCCTTCACCAACTTGAACAGTCCCCTGCTGACATGCAGAGTCCATGGATTCATGAGGTTGTCTCCATACCCGTACACATCCATCCGCTCGACACAATTTGAAAAGAGACTCGTCCGAACAGGCAACATGTTTCCAGCCATCAACAGTCCAATGTCGGCCTTGACGGGCCCAGGCGAGGCATAGATTTGTGTCGTGCAGTCATCAAGGCTACACGAGTGGGTCTTCATCTCGCTAACCCATATCGTTGATGTTTCGTTGAATAGCTCGCACACTGACACTTGTTGATGGCCTAGCATTGAAACCTGCAGCGATCTGCGGAATGGTTGCAATTCTGTCACGTTGAACAACTCTCTTCAGTCGTCGTTGGTCCCTTCCTTGCAGGATCTTCTTCTGGCCGCAGCGATGTCGGAGATTTGATGTTCTACTGGATTCCTGATATTCACAGTAAACTCGTGTAATGATCGCGCGGGAAAATCCCCACTTTCTCGCAAGCTCGGAGATACTGTGTCCCATCGCTCGCGCCGGCTGTAACACTACGTTCAGACCCACGTATCTTGATAACTGCCATTGTAGCATCAGTAACCGACCTAACAACTGCGCCAGATACTTGTGTCTTATATAGGACTTGCCGACCGAAGCGCCGTATTCTACCTGTTTACATATCTCTGTATTTGAATACCCATGCCTGTGCCAGTTCCTTTGGCGCTGCGGCGTTTGTTCTCCATGTGAAAGACTGTGCTGTGGTCAAAAGGGGGTGTGTTTGTACGATCCTGGGTGCAAGATTTCTTAAACGCGAATTTTAAAACCTCAGCTTTCCTTTTGCTGTTTTCAACTGCCACATCAGATTGGTCAACGAGTGAGTGGATAGAAGCCTGAGACCCACTTAGCGATTTTACGTAGGACCAAAATTTTTCGGGGTCTCGGCATTTGCTAAGGTATGACGGTGGTGGTTGTTGTATGCTTCGCGCATCGATCTTTTAACAGATGCACGAACCTCTACTAAATTTCGCCTGTCGTCATTTGCGCATTCTCCTTTGAACCGAGAATGGAACAACCTTTGCTTCCTCAGCAGTTTCAGAATTTCGTTGTTAAACCACTGTGGGTCTTTTCCGTCCTTAATCCATTTACTTGGCACATACTTCTCCAGAGCAAGACTTTCAATCCGTTTAAACTTTGCCTATAATTCCTCGCTTTCTTTTTCGCTTTTATTCTGATATACACGAGTCAGAATGATTGTTAATGGAACTTTGCGAATATTTCTGATGGAACTCACATACCTTGAGAGACGACGCGTTGTTCATGCTCCGTATCACTGGCGCTCAGACAAGCAAGCTGAAGCACGAACATTACACAGCAGAGGACGGTACGCATGGCAGCACAGAACTGGCTCCGTTGGCGGACGTTCGGGTACATAAACCGCGGAAGTCTCATTACAGTGGCAACAATAACGCTTTTGATTAAATGACCTCCGCAATCATGATACACGGTCGTCATGTTAACTGTATGCTACATTTTGTCACATACGAGGTCAAAACTTTCCTGTGCACCATTCGTCCAGGACACGCATCCACACGCTAGCCTCAGCAAATGAAAATTATGCTAAGGAACCTAAAATTCATATTTTTTATTCTCGAATCGGCTTTTCTGGTTTTTTGATGATATCGTATCAGTTATGTTCCATGTAGTCTCGTAGAATATTACACAAATAATGTGTATAGGCACGGAAAATGATATTACCCTTCTGCGACTCGAAATGATTAGTGGGATAGGAGTAAGCCGACTTAAACATATGTGTGTTTGTGTTTTGCATCACTTCGCCCCTTTCCAGACGGTGGCACATTCCAATCAGTTTAGCTTACGCAAAGAAGGAATCGATTGTGGAACCATCATGATAACAATTTAAGTGATTGGGGTTAGATGTTCGGACGCAAAATCAGATCGATGCAGTAGAATTTGAACTGAGACTTCGTCAGCTTTTAAGTAGTTTGGTAATGTCATCACACAGCCCTTCATAGCCGCTATTCACTTCCTAACAACACTGAATATGTTTCTACTAATGTCACTGTCAGACGTACGCCCGGATAGCCGAGCACGTTAATCCGCCGCTTCCGCGATACGAGGAAGCGAGCTTGCATCCGATCGAATCCGTCTCGTGAATTAACGACTAACGCCGGTTAACCGCTAGCATGTATATGGTTTTCAGATAGTTTCCCACACACAATTAGGTAAACACCGAGCTGGTAGCGATGTCTCGTCTCAGACACCCACTTCACAAACATTTAGACACCGAAGTATGGAGTACAGAGATAGATACCTTCTAGGGGAAGTGGTAACATCAAGAAGAGCATCCGTCCATCGAGTACCACTAATATTGCATCAGCTCATGAAACAATGCAGACCCCGTGGGAAAAAAGGGAAAAGGCAAAGAAAGAGTGTCGCCGTCAGTGCTTGAAACATTTCTTGACGTCTGCTTAAGAGGCACGTTTAATTTCTCTAGTGTTTTTTTTTTTTTTTCGCGTAAACCCATAAGAATTGGTCACATTCCGCCCAGTTGATCAAGTATAATCTTCAGATACCACTTCGACGTAACACATCTCAGAAGAAAGTCTGAATTTTAGTCATGCCCACGTATGACGTGTTAATCGCCACTAAATCTTATTAATGTGCAACACGTGTCGCCAAAACATTTCATTCATATAAACGCATTCTATGCTAAGCCGAGAAATTTTCTCTCGGCGCTCGTAATTTGTCATCCCAGTCTCAGAAGTTTCTCACAAGAAATCCATCGATTGATCAATTGGGCGTTTAGTGAAGAGCGCTCTGGTGTTTCAGAGCTTCTACGTGTCCATCGTCGTTTGCACTGGGCCGCTTTTTCAGTTACAAAATCTCAACCACCCTTTAACCAGACATATCTTTTAATTGCAACTGAATGTTACTGATATTCGTCAGGTAACAGTTGAATCATACTCTCATTGGTTTGCTTGTGATGTTCTTCCACATGAATGGATACTTCATGAGGTTCGGAGTTCCACATTCGAAAACGCAGTCCTTTCTTCAGAAAAGTTATCGTCCAACGCTTGAAAAGAAACAGAATTCGTATTTTTAGCATTATCGGCATTTGTTTTATCCTGTCAATTAGTATCATAGAAGGCACCTTTCTCGTCTCCTTTATGAGGAGTAAACTTCATACTTTAACAACTGTTCGTTAGCTGTTCACTACTACCGCAATAGTGATGCGATTTACTCAATGGAATACAAACAACACTGTGAACTAAAATAACTTACTCACTAGTTAAAAACTGAACGTGTTGAACATTTTTTCACACGCTTCGCCCTGCCACACAAAGCACTGAACTACGATCCATGGTCCTTCCTCAGCGTAATGCCTCAAATGTGTATTTGTGTACGTTATTGTGGTGAGTGTTTGTACGATGCAGTGTTACGGTAGACGACTATGGAAGAGAAAGGGAGGCAGAATGCGAAATCTGTTGCCAACATAAAATCTGCTGGTCTCAAACAGCAACAGGGCTTAGCTAATTATGAAGTCGTCATTCAACGTCCTTGTTAGTGCGGTTGCTTACATTAGGGGCAGGTGTGCACTCAGGGGCAAACCTATTGTTCTCATTTGATTGACAGGTACTTAACCCACTGTTACGTCGAAGTGGTATCTGAAGATTATACTTGATCAACTGGGCGGAATGTGACCAATTCTTATGGGTTTACGCGAAAAAAAAAAGCACTAGAGAAATTAAACGTGCCTCTTAAGCAGACGTCAAGAAATGTTTCAAGCACTGACGGCGACTTCATTCAAAGTCACATGCCTTCACACCACGAGACAACTGCGGAGAGATACGCTATGTAACTCAGGGCATTGTGACGCAATCAGACGATTAGTAGCTGTTTGCCGGCACGGTAGCTCTGTAATAAAAAACTGAGTGAAAAGATCAATGAACAACCTGAACGGGTGTCATGAGATGTGTGCCCCGAACATATATAACGAACAAAATGAGATCAACAAAGGAAAAAAGTGGTAATTGTCGTGCATTCAAAACTTATAGTCGCGTGTTCGCTCCTGACCGTATCCTCTTTTATATATATATATATATATATATATATATATATATATATATATATATCACATTTCGGACCTCGGCTAAAGTTATAAGTTTGATTGAACATCGAAGATGATTCACTTCACATTCAACCCACCAGTAACAACAAATACTTCCAAAAACAATTCCGCAGGACAGCTCGTGGCTGCGTCGTGGTCAGCACAGCTTACGCTGGAGCGTCTCCTCGCGCTGCAGCGGCTACCGGCCACCGGCCACCGACCAGACGCCGCCCGCCGCCTGAAATCGGGCGCCCTCCCAAGTGCTTTTGGGAAAAATAATCAGAAAAAGATAGTCTTATTTCAATTATGATCGTTCTGGCATGAATGATTTTCCACATTAATGAAGTCTCGACTACTGATATAAGTGATGAATTACCTTTAAACCATCATGCGACATTTGTATTCAACAGGGATGGTTCAGAAGTCTGGTGTAGGGATACTGCAGGCTCTAATTCGAAACAACAAAAATCAGCGGAGTGACTATTATTGCAGTTTTGCTTTAACTTCATTAGGGCGCTCTATGAGCATTGCTATGCAATGCTGTTACTGGTGACGAGTTAATGATGTCTTTATCGTTACTTCCTAAGAAGAAACGAAAGGCTGAGCCCTACCAAAAGACTTAAACTCGAACAAAGAGTAGCGTGAACATAGTATTTTCCCTCTGATAGCTCCAGAAGTGTGTTTTCACTGTGAATTCTTCCCCAAGGGTGTGTCCATCACAGTTGGAATTTGTTGCCAACAATTTAGACACCTTTCTGTCGCAGTGTAAGAAAATCGACCGTCTAAACTACATCACGTGTCGACTGCATGATAGCGCACTCTGTTGATTTGAGAAATAAAACTATCCAGGAGATTTATAGGGAAGTCATCTCTCAGGCACTTGTATTGATAGGGAAGTCATCTCTCAGGCACGTATACTCGTAAAATTTTACCTTTCTCGCTCTTGATCGATCGACTGTCAAGGCAATTCATTTTTATACGAAAATGCTCCTCAATCTACACTGGTTTAATGACCGCTAGAATCAGTTGTTTCTACACGTGTAGAATTTGCAAACTACTTTAGCGGTTTAACGACGGCAGCAGATGAAAATTTTTGCCTGACCAGGTTCGATCCCGGATTCGTGGTGCCTTTTCTTTCGGACATGTCCGAAAGAATAGACACCACACATATATGCATACACAGGGTGTTTCATGAGGAATAGTAGATGTTTTAGCAGGTAGTAGTATAGACGAATTGCAGAAATATTTCTATATAAATGTGTCCACTATTTATTGACTACAGAGATACAGCTGTTATTATGCAGCCCTAACAAACTCGAAAAAAAGCAAATGAGGAGTTGCAAAATCTCCTGATAACACCAAGTGTAGCTCTTCTGAGGTTGTCTTTGCGTTCTTTTATGCGGGCTGCACTATTCATAATCCGAACGATCATATAGGGTCTTTGGTTTGCTTTTTCTCTGTAGACTTCACCTTTCAACCATCCCCACGGGCAAAAATCCAAAGGGATAAGGTCCAGGGACCTTGGTGGCCGAGGAAAGTGCCCATATCAATTGATCAATCTTCCGGGATATGTTAGGTTTGGATTATGTGTCACCTAACGGCTAGAATGTGCAGGAGCTCCGTCATGCAGTACAACATAGGCATTCTTGTAGCAAAAGAAACCTCATTCAGAAATACTGGAAGCTTATTTCCGAGGAAGTGTAGACAACGGGGTCCTGTAAAGACCAACAAACGAAATGAAAATACATTGAAGCCAGCTGTATGAACTCAATAAAAATTGGAAACTTGTTATATGGCATTTTTTCTGCAATTAGTCTATACTACCACCTCTGTCAATTTTCACTATTCCTCCAGAAACATTCCTGTTTAATTATTCAGGTCTCGATGGACCATCGAAAGTTTTCAGTGCTAGACGCACGTCAGCGTTCGAACTTTCGCGAGAATACAGTGGTAGTAGGGCAACAAGGACGCCAGTACATTTTGTTAGTGTGGTTGCTTACATCAGGGGCAGGTGTGCACTCAGGGGCAAACCTATTGTTCTCATTTGATTGACAGGTACTTAACCCACTGTTCTCCTTTGATTGACAGGTACTTAACCTATTGTTCTCCTTTGATTGACAAGTCCTCAACCTATTGTTCTGTTAAGTGGTTTTCCATGTTACTGCACTTAACATATTGCCCCCTCCCCAGCGCCACACACTCCTCTCCCCCCTCAGGAAACCACCCCTCACTGCTACAAGCAGATTTTCAGGTCTGGGTTGGGGTTGGGTTGTTTGGGGAAGGAGACCAGACAGCGAGGTCATCAGTCTCATCGGATTAGGGAAGGACAGGGAAGGAAGTCGGCCGTGCCCTTTGAAAGGAACCATCCTGGCATTTGCCTGGAGCGATTTAGAAAAATCACGGAATACCTAAATCAGGATGGCCAGACGCGGGATTGAACCGTTGTCCTCCCGAATGCGAGTCCTGTGTCTAACCACTGCGCCACCTTTCAGGTCTGAGTTATTGGAATATCTCCTCTCGCTCTTATCAGTTTGATAACTACTTAATTGAATTGATCAATTAATTAACCTCTCCCCCTCTGGTAAATCCCCTCCCCTCCCACCCTCTCCTCCCTCCCAGAAAATGGCGGGAAAAAGACTCAGTTGATCGGTCATTTGGAGGGAAATCAATTGCTCTGTATGGAATATTGTTTAAACAATTTAGACAATGTATGGAATATATGGAAAGGGTATATTGTTTATTTATAAAAATTCAGTTTGTGGGTGTTGGATTTCTCTTGCTCATCATTGTCTGCTGTTTGGAAACATCTAGGTCTTACAAGAAGCAAACATGTTGCATAACCTAATGTTCGGCACTGTACCCTGGGTGTCTTAAACTAATGTTTGGGCCTTTTTCAGCGCTTAACCTATTGTTCTGTTAAGTGGTTTTCCATGTCACCCCCGTTTCCTTAAACTGTTGTACCGCCATTGATACCAAATTGAGTAATAAGGTATCTCCGCCCACCATTTTCTGGTACACCTTTCGAATTTCACATGCTTTTGAACCCCATTTCTCACGCATTCTTCTGTCATCCACCCCTTAAACCGTTGTACTGCGTTTTACATAAAAATTATTCAAATTAACTTAATTTTCTGCACTTAACCTGATGTTCTGCTCCGTGTCACCCACTCACTCACAGCCTCCCCTTAACTAAAGTACTGCTAACACCACATTGATATAAAAAACTATGCAAATTAATTAAATCGATATTCTTCACATGCATAGGTTAGTCTTTTTTTTTTAATTCTTAACATCCTTTCGGTCTTAGACTATTGTTAGTCTGTATGGGGGGCCCTTGCCAGTTGAGTCTGATTCAAGTGACTGAGAAGGTCCAAAGAAGAACCGCAAGATTGGTAACTAGTACATTTAGCTATCGTGAGAGCGTTACAAATCTCATTGAAACTCGGAAGTGGGACACACTTGCAGATAAACAACATGCTAAATGGAAGGGGCTGCTCACTAAATTCCAAAATCCTATCTTTGCCGAGGATGAAGAGCATATATTATTACCACCAACTTTCATATCGCACAATGATCACCATTCAAAGATAAGGGAAATTAGAGCTCGTATTGAGGCGTTCAGACAGTCGTTTCTCCCTCGCATGATCTGTGAGTGGAACAGTGTGGGGAAATATGACTTTGATGCGAATAGTGCCCTCCACCACACATCACTTGGTGGCTAGCAGAGTATATATGTAGATGTAGATGTAGGAGGAATATAGTTTAAACAAAAGATCACTAATAAAAAACACATCTCACAACTCGACGCCCAACGTCCAATACCAACGCCGGAGTCGGGGTGCATCGGTGGCCCCCACACAGCTACGCCGTGACTGTTCAGGTCCCACAAGGATGAGGCGCCGGCATCTCTTTCGTGCTTAACACCTGAGAAATGCCTGTCGAAATACGTGTTCACCTATGTACCGTTGCTGGCGCTATGATGCATAGGATCCAGCGCGGAGAGATATATGTTGCAATACTTCCCAGAATAGCACAGGGTACATTGTTTCTCGGAATCCTAATAGAACTTCCGAGCTGTGTCTAGCGTGCATGCATACCCAGCATGGCTAACGCTTCTAGGGGAAATGTTTATCCTGCTGTCAACATACGTCTGAGAAAAGTTAAACATTCACACCGCTAAAAAGCCAGTGCACTCATGCAAAAACACAATTAATCATAAAAGCATTCCTGTTGTTTGGAAAGAGATCACTGTCTAAGCACAGACGGGGGGAAATCAGAACAGTTATGCAAATGCAATTCGAAGCACTGTCATACAGAAGAGAAAAATGTTCCAAATTTTCTGTATCCCACAGCTACAGGTCTGGAGATGTCCTAATGGCACAGCGGCGGATGAGTGATGGCATCCCTGCCAGAGATGGATGGTCTGCTTCAACTTGTCTTTGAACACTAGATTTCTCAAAACTTTCCGTACATACCTTTCCTCCATTCTTGTTTGAATCTGTTTCTAGGATGTCTTGTGAATTAATAGAGCATTATGATTCCATATTGTACAGATCACCATACTGCACTGACAATTAAGCCCTGCAAAGTGCCCCTACATATCGTAAAATATGGAAAGACACTTACTCAATTACAATGCTCTCCCACTGAGGACAGGAGCTTGAGTATTAGACGATGAAACTGATCTCCAACTGAGTTGATGTAGTAAACATACAATTCGTATAATAATGAGTGGCAGTAATTGTTTTGTAAGTATGCAATGGTACATAGATAAGAGATAAGCCTGGTAAAGGAAAAAATATATGTTTTGTAAACAACTCTTATTACTTCTCGACATAGACTTGGTCCAGCGACCATCAAGTTTTTCATTCCATGTAGGTTCTGTGAAACTTTCCAAAATATTTGTTGACTACAACTGTCTCATTTGATGAAAATTTCTTCCCAGCAAACCAAAGTCAGGGAAAAGCAAGAAGGCACCTGGGGTTCAGTCTGGTGAATAGGGTGGATGAACAACCAGTTCAAAGCCCAATTGATGCACTTTCACCATTGTTATCGCTGATCTGTGGAATGGTGCATTATCCTAATGAAATAGTGCTTTTTTGCATGCCAACCTTGGTCATATTTCAGCCAACACAAGATTCAAACTATCCAACAATGAAGAATGATAGGGTCCAGTTGTTGTTATATCCTTGGGAATCCCAAAAAGCTTACCAGCTAATATAGCGGTCTTTGCTTCTTTGGCACACTTTCGCCAGCCTTTGTCCATTGTTTTGACTGCTGTCTTGACTCTGGTGTATAATGATGGATCCAGGTTTCGTCAAAAGTCACAAATCGGTGCGAAAAGTCTTGCAGATAGCGATTAAACATCACCAGACATTATGTTAAAATGTGCCAGATGCACTTTTAGTCGACAGTGAGCAATTGTTGCATGCACTTCACATGCAGCTTCTTTCTCCATGCTGGCTCAGTTGAGATGCCTACAGTCTCAGCAATCTCACGAATTTTCATTCGATAGTCTTGCATTACCATATCTTTGATTTTGTCAATCATTTCCTGATTTCCGAACTATACGGCTGGAGCACTTAAATTGATTAACCCAAAAGTAAGTGGTCTTCAGACTGGCGTTCTATGGATCGTGGAATGTCAGATCCCTTAGTTGGGCAGATTGACCAGAAAATTTAAAAAGGGAAAAGGATATAGTGGGAATTAGTGAAGTTCAGTGGCAGGAGGAACAAGACTTCTGGTCAAGTGAATACAGGGTTATAAATACAAAATCAAATAGGGGTAATGTAGGAGTAGGTTTAATAATGAATAAAAAATAGGAATGCGGGTAAGCTACTACAAACAGCACAGTGAGTGCATTATTGTGGACAACATAGACATGAAGCCCAAGCCTACCAAGCCGACTATCTCCGCAAATGACGAAGAACTTGATGAAATGTATGATGAGATAAAAGAAATTATTCAGATGGTGGAGGGAGGCGAAAATTTAATAGTCATGGGTGACTGGAATTCGATAGTGGGAAAAGGAAGTGAAGGAAACGTAGTAGGTGAATATGGAATTGGGATAAGAAATGAAAGAGGAAGCCGCCTGGTAGAATTTTGCACAGAGTATAGCTTAATCATAACTAACACTTGGTTCAAGAATCATGAAAGAAGGTTGTGTACATAGAAGAGGCCTGGAGATACTAGAAGGTTTCAGATAGATTATAGGCTGTAACGGTAAGACAGAGATTTAGGAACCAGGTTTTAAATTGTACGACATTTCCAGGGGCAGATGCGGACTCTGACCACAATCTATTTGTTATGAAATGTAGATTAAAACTCAAGAAACTGCAAAAAGGTGGGAATTTAAGGAGATGAAACCTGGATAAACTGACAGAACCAGAGGTTGTAGAGAGTTTGAGGGAGAGAATTAGGAACGATTGACAGGAATGGGGGAAAGAAACACAGTAGAAGGAGAATGGATAGCTTTGAGGGATGAAATAGTGAAGGCAGCATAGGATCAAGTAGGTAAAAAAGACGAGGGCTAGTAGAAATCCTTGGGCAACAGAAGATATATTGAATTTAATTTATGACAGGAGAAAATATAAAAAATGCAGTAAATGAAGCAAGCAAAAAGGAATAAAATCGTCTCAAAAATGAGATCGACAGGAAGAGCAAAATGGTTAAGCAGGGATGGATAGAGGATAAACGTAAGGATGTAGAGGCATATCTCACGAGGGGTACGATAGATACTGCCTACAGAAAAATTAAAGAGACCTTAGGAAAAAAGAGAACCACTTATTTGAATATCAAGAGCTCAGATGGAAACCTAGTTCTAAGCAAAGAAGGGCAAGCAGAAAGGTGGAAGGAGTATATAGAGGGTCTATACAAGGGCGAAGTACTTAAGGAAAACATTATGGAAATGGGAGAGGATATAGGTGAAGATGAAATGGGAGATATAATACTGTGTGAAGAGTTTGACAGAGCACTGAAAGACCTAAGTCAGAACAAGGTCCCAGGAGAAGACAACATTCCACTGGAACTGCTGACAGCCTGACAAAACTCTACCATCTGGTGATCAATTATACATTCAATGTAACCAGCTACCCCTCCAACCTGCAGAGATTCAAGCTACCCCTTCCCCCTCCTCATATTTTATAGCTAGAGCAATTGTATGGGTGACATCAGTCCTGTTCTGTGCACCAGAGGGAGAAGGATCAGTTTCTTTAGGACCAGGATGTAGGTATTTTTTTATAAATAATAATTATAACCATAATAATAACAAATTGATTTTATTAGTATTCCAGTTACATGGATTTTGTCCCACTGCTTTGAATTTCACATCAATGTCATGTCACCTCCATGTCATGTCATGTCATGTCAGTGTCATATTACATCAACATCATGATGCTTTCAGCCAACCACAATGTTGCCCATACACAAAAGTATGTGAACAATCTGAAATATTTATCAGCTCACTCTGTTGATCTCCATTCAAACTATGTGCCATGTAGGGAGAGGATCAGGGTGTGTGTATTTGTTATACATAGCAAATTAATTTTATTATTATCCCACTGATGCGAAATTTGTCATTCGATGTGGCAGCAGAGAGCAAACATCCCCCCCCCCTCTCCCACCCCCCAGGGGCAATAGGAGGACATGTAAGTAATCTCATAATTAAATGGTTCAAATGGCTCTGAGCACTATGGGACTTAACTTCTGAGGTCATCAGTGCCCTAGAACATAGAACTACTTATACCTAACTAACCTAAGGACATCACACACATCCATGCCCGAGGCAGGATTTGAACCTGCGACCGTAGCGGTCGCGCGGTTCCAGACTGGAGCGCCTAGAACCGCTCGGCCACTCCGCATAATTAAATGCTACTGTGAATTATTTGTTTCAATTTTTGCAGATTTTTTCAAATACCAACATCTTTATATATAAAAAAACGTTAACCAGTTACTGCAGTGCATTATTTAACAACAAACACGCTACACTCCTGCAGATACTTTAAACGTTAAAGAAATACCACAATGCAATACATAAACACAATGCATTATTTAACAACAAATATGCTCTTGCAAAGACTGTAATGTCAAAGAATCGCCAAAGTGTGACATACAAATAAATTACCACAGTACATTATTTAACAACAAATACGACATTTCAAGACTTTAAATGTTATAAAAATGCCACAGAGCGATACATAAACAATTAAACTCTTGCTATGTCGTCCATACATTACCATCGTGTATAATGTCATAGTGTATGTCTTAAAATGAGCGCTTCCTCCTATTGGCAGAAACAATGACATCACAACATACTCCACAAAATCTCAGTAAACATCAACGAAATGAATGACATAAGATACTAGTGTGCGACGGCATAACAAAATCCTGTAAGTACTGCACTTTTCCCGATTTTCAAGATTGTCCACCAAAGCTGCCTGTAGACGTGGTATACATAAGAATTAGCACAGTGGTACAAGTCACATCAGTACTGGTGCTGCAAGTGACATGAGATGCTTGTAGGGTAGGGTACACTTATCGGACTGCCTAGAGTGTGGGGATACTGGGCACAGTGACCGAACCATTTCGGGTAGCTAACACTACATTAGCCCATCAAATATGGTTCAAATGGCTCTAAGCACTATGGGACTTAACATCTGAGGTCATCAGTGCCCTTGACTTAGAACTACTTAAACCTAACGACAACATGCACATCCTTGCCCAAGGCAGGATTCGAATCTGCGACCGTAGCAGCAGCGCGGTTCCGGACTAAAGCGCCTAGAACCGCTCGGTCACAGCGGCCGGCCTAGCCCGTCACCCCAGCAATCGTAGCGAAATCTCCATTATTTCAACAATGCATGTGTAATCAATTCTGACACGACAGACATGGTTAGAAACAAGCTCTCCTAATCCCCAACCAGTTTACTTTTAATACTTAATACTTTTTAATACTTTTTGTACTTTAATTCTTTCAATACTTACGTACTTTAATACAAATAACATATGCTTACGTGTGGGCGATTTCATTTTGATCTTCTCCGAGGTTGGCTTCTACCAGTTTTTCCAGTCGTCTGTAAAGAATTCTTGTTAGTATTTTGCAACCGTGGCTTATTAAGCTGATAGTTCGGTAATTTTCACATCTGTGAACACCTGCTTTCTTTGGGATTGGAATTATTATATTCTTCTTGAAGTCTAAGAGTATTTCGGCCGTTTCATGCATCTTGCTCACCAGATGGTAGAGTTTTGTCAGGCTTTCAGCAGTTCCAATGGACTGTTGTCTTCTCCCAGGGCCTTGTTTCGACTTAGGTCTTTCAGTGCTCTGTCAAACTCTTCACGCAGTATTATATCTCCCGTTTCATCTTCACCTACATCCTCTTTCATTTCCATAATATTTTCCTCAAGTACCTTGCCCTTGTATAGACCCTCTATATACTCCTTCCACCTTTCTGCTTTCCCTTCTTTGCTTAGAACTAGATTTCCATCTGAGCTCTTCATATTCATACAAATGGTTCTCTTTTCTCCTAAGGTCTCTTTAATTTCTCTGTAGGCAGTACCTATCTTACCTATCTTTATCCTCTATCCATCCCTGCTTAACCATTTTGCTCTTCTTGTCGATCTCATTTTTGAGACGTTTTTATTCCTTTTTGCCTGCTTCATTTGCTGCATTTTTTATATTTGTCAGGTTTCCCAGAAGACTTATCAGTGGATTAAACCTGTTATAACCAGCAATGTCTCATATGCAGGGGCAGGCCTGGGGGGGGGGGGGGGGGGGGGAATAATGGATGGGAGGAGAGGATGTCCTTAAATGTACCACATACAAGTGCATAGGCAGTGTTCCCAGAAGTCTAATCAGTGGATTTAACCGGTTATAACCATCAGTACCTCAGTGCGAGGGCAATCCGAGAGGAGGGGGAGGAGGATGACCTTAGATCTTATCGATCCATGGGGAGGGAATGACCTTGAATATATACTGCACGGTTGTTTCAAATGTGTGGGTGGGACAGGACTTCCCCTGGGAGACCTTACATGTAACTTGCTCAATTGCCTAACACCTGAAGTCCTTGTCAGGGATAAGAAAAGCTGTTATAAGTGCTTCTTGCCACTACATACCCTGTTTATCTACCCTTGTTCACACTATGAGTTCTGCACCACCAGACTTTTCTTAGTTCTTATGCCATCTAACTCTGCATTAATCTCTTCAACGTTAGCATGCTTTTCTATTGGAACGATGGGAAGTCACAACTGCTGAACCACAATCGAGAATGAGTTTCGTAAACATTTGACATTATATACCTCGAGAAACCTACCAATGGTTGTGTCATGCAAAATCACCACAGAATCGTTTCACTATATTCTTACATATTTCAATGTCCTACAACCTGGCAAGCTTGTAGAAACCAAGATGCTGTTAGATACGTGTTTCTATGTTGATATCATCTTCAGAGCAGCACTGGACTATCGCCATGCGAATAAAACACGAAATGTCAAATTAAATTTGCAATTGGGTAGGAGAGCAAATGGTGTGTTGTTCTTAACGTAGAGGAAAGTTCAGGTTTAAAAGCAGTTTCATGAGTTCCTTTAGGGAGTATGTGTTATTATACCTTGTAGCAATGGTGTTGTTAGGCAGGGTGAAAATAGTGGTGTCCTGGACGTCCATCGACACAGCAGGCTTTTGTGCAGTTCTAAAATGAGAGTAGGGTAAGACTGACACACTTTTGTCTGCATTCTGAACTGATGATGTGGAGCTGGCCAATTCAGACTTGTACTGTGGAGCTGAAAGTGGGTGGGTACAGAGGACTAAGTGGCCCCTTGGAGCATCTTACAGTCAACTGTGAATACGGCGTGTGCAATGTAACTGTCTGAGGCTTTCTCTTGGTGGGAAGTGGTATGAAGCGTCACCGACGAGGTCACAGTGGCAACAGTGTATGTGTGGACAGTGTCCGTGGCACTCCAAACACAGAACTGCAAAGTTTTAAAATAAAGACACAAGTGCACACCTGTCCCAGTCCTATCCCACTACACATGACACTGACAAGTATTTGACAACTGCAGACGTTTGACCAGTGAGCTACATAATTTTAAAGTTAGAACAAGTGATCCAGCTCTGACAACCACCGTTCTAAACTTGATTCAAGTGAATTTTGTATTTTCTCGCCATTTTAAACTTACGAGACCTAACTAATAACATAGGGTGAAGTAAATTGTTTAAACTGTCATGTTAAAGGTGTGTGGTAGATTGTTAGCTATAGTATTAGAGGAGTAGAGAGACTGTTTATCTTTTCCAAGCAGCATAAGAAACTGTGACACCAGAGGGAGAAAAACCCAGTGGCCATCTTTAATTCTTTCTGTGACTTGATTGCAATATCTAGCAGTACACATCTGAGTGAACAATAGCTTGGGGACAACATGTTCAGTGGTTTTCCTTGTCGGCTGTAAATAGCAGATAAGTTCGAACTGGTTATTTCCACTTTGTCCTAGTATGCAGAGGTAGCCACCTTGCGTTCTGATGTCATAGAACTATGCTAGTATCTCTGGTCAGCCGTCTTGGATTCTATACTTAGCGCAAGTGACCTGTTTCTACCAATGTGACAATGCACCATCTTGAATTTCCCAACAATCCTCCATCTTGAATTTCCTGTCATTTTATACTTAGGAGAGCAACCCCACTTGAGTAGTATCGTCATAATAGTGGGGGAAAACCCACTAGCACAATTGGGCTGTTTTTGAATTTCCTGCCAAAATTTGAATTTCTCGCCATTTTATACATACCACAATTAGCCTACTAGGATAGGGTGTGCATTCGTCCCGTTTTTCCCGGGACAGTCCCGTTTTTTACCAAAATGTCTCGATGTCCCGAAAGTTTTTTTGAGGATACTCAAATGTCTCGTTTCTTTTATGATTCCGCTTGGCTACAGTATTTTACGCTACTGGTTGTTTGACTCGCTATTAACTGCGCAATTATTTACGCTAGGAAACGTGTGATGACTTTCAGCATACCCCAAACATGTACCGAACTGTCAAAAATTGCAAGTAATTTTAAACGCACTGTAGGTTACGAATAACAACGAAGATTCTTCTCTTCTAAATCGATCCACTGAATCCGTCCTTTCGGTCCAGAGATACTGTACACCACTGATACTTGCTGTCTGGCTTTCATCACCACACTGTTAATGTTTTGCACTGTGCAATCACTGTTTCATTATGCCAAAACGAAAGTGTAATTTTAACAGTAATATAAAAAGCGAGTTTCCTTTTACCACTGGTAGTGGAGAAACTGTAGAATGTACGTCGTGCAGATCAAAATTTGCTATTGGTCATGGTGGAAGGTCTGACATTGTGAATCACATTAAGACGAAGAAACATCGCATGAGTGGTCAAACGAAAAGAGCAAATAAATGCGTGAGTGGCTATGTAAACTTAAAATTAGTAACAGAAATGGATAGGCAGTTGGCAGCACAAGAAGCTACGTTTGCATACCACAGTGCAATGCATAATCATAGCTTTAAGTCAATGGACTGTACTATAGCAGTTGTTAAAAAACTTTTCACTCCTAAATTCACATGTGGACACACAAAATGTAATGCAATCATTTCAAATGTTATTGCACCGTATGCAGCGCAGCAGGTTTTAAATGAACTGAAAAGTGCTCGATTCATTTCTGTAATGATTGATACATCGAATCATCTGGATTTAAAGTTGGTTCCTCTCCTTATGAGGTATTTTCACCCTGAAAATGGCATGACGGTGAAAGTGCTCGAATTGGTTAATTTAGCTGAAGAAACTTCAGATTTACTTCAGAATTATGTGCTGGAGGTTTTAAAGAAATATGATTTTGAGGGAAAGGTGATCGCAGTTTCTGCAGACAACACTAACACCAATTTTGGTGGTAAGCAGAGGAAAGGAAAAACCAATTTGTGCTATAAACTACAACAGAACACAGTGAATAATATAGTAGGTGTTGGCTGTCCAGCACATGTGGTGCACAATTCCTTACAAACTGGCTCAGATTGCCTACCCATCGACTGCCAATTAATTGTAAACAAAATCTACCAACATTTCCACATGCATACAGTAAGGGTTCAATCTCTGAAGTCATTCTGTAAGTTTACTGAAACTGAATACAAAACTGTACTTGGGCACAGCAAGACAAGGTGGCTATCTCTGCTACCAGCATTGGAAAGAACTGTGGAGATGTTTCCTGCTTTGAAATCATTTTTCATTTCCCTTGATAAGTGTCCTGTTATCCTTAAACAATTCTTTGATAACCCTGTGTCTATTGTTCTTCTACATTTTCTTGTTAGCCAGATAAAACCTTTCTCCACAACAATTAAATGTATTGAGAAACAAGAAATCACAATAGTGGAAGTTTATCAAGAAATAAACAAATTATTGGGCAAATTACAATGTAGAAAATCTGAAAG
The DNA here is from genome assembly GCF_023864345.2 of Schistocerca serialis cubense. Taxonomy (NCBI): domain Eukaryota; kingdom Metazoa; phylum Arthropoda; class Insecta; order Orthoptera; family Acrididae; genus Schistocerca; species Schistocerca serialis. Next base: position 587,394,900 of record NC_064639.1, read on the forward strand.
ATTTCTCACATCCTTCGTACATGAGACTCAAAGAAAGCTGGAAGAAGAGGGTGAAATTACTGTAGAACAATTTCATATTTATGCTGACATCTTCTACGACTCTTGCATTGAGTGTATTAAAGAATGGTGTTTACCATTTCTCACACTTTTTAAAGCATTTGACTGGGTTAATACTGAAAAGGAGCAGCTACAGTGGAAGGATATTCAGGACTGTTGTGTTTTTGTTAAAAGTATTGTACTAAATTTTCCTGTTGTTGAGGACGAACTGTTCGATGAATTTTCATGTGCAGAGAACTTCATAAAAAGTGAAGGAGACAAAGAAAGCGTTAGTGCAACGTGGTATCAAATATTTGCTTATTTCAAAAGTAAAAACATTAACATGAAAAACGTAACTCATTTGGTGGAGTTTTGTCTGGCAATTCCTGGTTCAAATGCTGCTGTGGAACGTGTATTTTCGTTAGTGAACTCTCTGTGGTCAGATGAAAAAAACAAAATGAAAGTTGAAACAGTGAGGGCCTTGCTCATTGTCAAAACACACTTGAATGGTGTATCGTGTACTGACTTTTATGATACAAACGAAAATGCACTTCTTGATAAAATACGTAAAAGTGAAAAGTACGGTGATAGTGTGGCAGAATATTTGTAAAAAGTGATTTGGGATCATCTGAGTGCACGTTGTAAAGGTAAACTTGTATGTGTATTAAATTTAGTCAATACAATATTTATGTCCCGTTTTTTTTCTTCATTGTCCCAGGTTTTTCTCTATTTTGTTTTAATTGTCCCCTTTTTCAATGAAAATAAAATGGACACCCTCTACTAGGAAAAATGTGACAACAATGCATGGCGTCATAGGGGAGGGGAAAAGGTGGGGATATCTGATGATGTCACTGATGACATCGTGAGGGGAGGGGAAGTGGCGATATCCTTTGTTCCAGAATGCACTCTATTCCATCACTATCGTCTCTAGGCAAGATACTGAAATGCCGATGTCACTGTTAGATTATACTTGTTACCAGCAAACCATGAAGTCTGATATTTTATTAAATGCCTAGGCAATATGTAAAATACCAAAAATCGTTAGAAAGGGTATGAATGTCTGTTATTTAATACTTGGCCTATGTTCAGCAGACTGCCAGTTACACTTAAGGCAACGTAGAAAAGAAATAAATTTTATATATGTTTCCAGTTGCAAGTACTACAGACATCATCGTTGTAACAGTTTCAGTCCAGTTCGGTTGGAATTTAGTTGTGTCAGAGTGTCAATTTCGCTAAGATGGGGTTGCACGTGATGATCGTGAATTGTTGTGGTTAGTGATCGTGCAAATGCAATGAAACAAAAATTTTGTAGAGAGTTACAGATAATGAGGAGCAATTCCTCAAGAAACTGCGTTTTTCTAACAGACTATCCTTATAAGGAAATAATAAGGGACGCGAAATCAGCTAAGACTGTGGAAAGAAAGCAATCTGGACATTATTTGTTAATGAAGAAGTACACTATAATGGACGTCCAGATAACAAACTATACAACTATTGAATGAAATATGTGGTGCAACCAAATTTTACTTACTAGATGGTGAGCTGTTAACTTCCATTAAATATATAAATTTCTAGTTTGACAGTGTTACTTCATTGTAATTTTACACTTTGCCGATGCCCATATCGCATTTTATAAAGTACCAAGGCTTTTTATACATTTGCTAGGAAAAGAATGAAATTAAAATTTTGTTAAACGTCTTACCAAGAAGTCCTAGCACTCTATACATTGTCTAGACATTCTACACAATCCCTTGATTTGACATATTATTCTGCCGTTGTATGAAATTTGTCGTCGGCTTCTTGTGATAACATCCGTATATCGCCTTAGCTGCTCGGAAGGTTACGAGGCTATCAGCCTACATGCATCTGAACCTTGACACTACTGTGCGCCTGTCTGATTGCAGTGCTACGTTCTTCACTACTCCATGGAACTGTTGTCTTGTAAATTAGCCTTAAGACTTGCGTTTCATTTCATCAGCAGCGCTTTGGGTCGCTCCTTTGGCGTAATCCAGCCACTCCAGTACTTTCAGTTACGATCATTTGGCTGTACCCCTCGTTGAATACCCATTTCGACGTATTTTTTGGGGACGGCTCTGTCTGTAAAGTACATTCAGAACGGTGTGAGGTCACTGGAGTGCAGGTCATTGTCCATTTCCCGCTGGGAGATTTTAAGTGCCGGAGAACTTCTCTAAACAAGGACGGAGACGTTAAGAATATCTCAACATCTCGGCAAATGGTGTGATGAGCGTAGTCAATTTGTCTACATAGTGTGCAGGCAGGTCTTTTACGAGGAGAAATAGATACAGAAACTATGCATGAATGAATGAGACAATATCGGTTCAAGATTTTTTGAGAGGCAGGTAAACGGAGTTCATAGATTTTCACAGTGATTGCTTGAAGAACGATAGGCAGGGAGAGAGGTCCAGAATGACGATAATGGCAAAGGTGGTCTCACCAACTTTAGGCCTCTCTGTTCGAGTTTGCACTTTCTGTGAGACTACATTTACTTCTAATACCACAACGTGACTCACCATGCCAACTGATGTTTTCGTGGGTTTTCTGACGCGTTCAGCAGCCCCATGTGTTTCCTCACTATCGGTTTACGGAAGGAACAGAGCATCTAAGCGATCTTGTATGTTTTACTTGGCTTTGCCATTTTATGTGGTATGCCTTTGCCTTCCCTTGCCCAGTTATAAGGAGTCGTACAATTTACGTAGACTTAGACTTTCGGCTGAACTTGGCACTTCTCCCACACACTAAACATTGCCACCATCTTTCGGGTTTCATGTTAAACTGTAGGTCCCTCTATAACTATAAGGGACAGTCAAATGAAAACGAGGGAGGTGGAAAGAAAGTAAGTAAAATGGTCATTATTTCAAAAGTAAGCGTCGTAACTGTTAATACATTTATCTACTGAGAGACAGCACGGTCAGTGCCTTGGAAAAATGTTTGCGGTTGCCTACAGAACCTGATAGTACCGAGTCGTGCATCACTTCGTCCGAAGCAAATCGACGGTCACGAATGTCTTTCTTCAGGGCTCCATAAGTATGGAAATCGGAACGGGAAAAATCGGAACTGTGTTGAAGATGTGAAACGGCTTCCCAGCTAAACTTCACCAGCGTAGTCGAAACAACAGTGGCAACATGTGGGTGGGGCATTATCGTGCAACAGAATGATGACATTGATCAACTTTCCTGGGTGTTTGGATTTTATGGCGAGTTTTCAGTTTTTGCAGTGTCCACGTACCGCTGTGCGCTAGTTGTGGCGACGTGTTCCAGAATCAGCATCGGGTCCTTGGCGTCAAAAAAGCGGGTAATCATAACTGTCCTGGAGCCGACCTACCTGTTGTTTCGACTACGCTGCAGGAATTTCGCTCGGAAGCCCTTGCACATACTCCGTGCAATCCCATTTTCTCCCTATATTTCTGAAGCCCAGAAGAACGACTTTCCTGGCAGTCGATTTGCTTCGGACGAAGAGGTGCACGACTTGGTACAATCATGGTTTCGTAGGCAACCACAAACATTTGTCCATGAGTGCACTGACCATCTTGCCTCACAGTCAGATAAATGATTTACCGTTTTGGCGATTATTTTGGAATTCCGTATTTTACGCACTATAAGACGCTTCGGACTGTAGGATGCATCTTAATTTTTAAGAAATGTTTTTTGGAGAGCGTTACTTATGCCGCTCTTCTTGAAAGGTTTAAAAATAATGTCTTCTCTCATTCTACACCACGACCATTTTATCCATTGACACACTTGTTTGATTGTAGGTCGTTTAAAAGCTCCCTTCGACGTGAATTCATGTTGAATTTCATCCATCATCCATTTGGTCCATTCCTCTTTGACATACAATTTAAATGGTATATTTATCGGCACATCAAGAGGTTGCAGTTGTTAAGTAAGTCATCCCGGAATAACAGCAAGCTCTGTGCTTCCCTGTCTCAATTTCTCTTTCGGGGAATTTTTCAAATGACTACTACACCGATCTAGCACAAGAAGAGAACTCTTATCCAATAAAGCACCTTTTCTTCTCTTCCACACTCTGTTAATCCACAATTTCATACCACCCTCATCAAAAAATGGCTTCAAATGGCTCTGAGCACTATGGGACTCAACTTCTGAGGTCATCAGTCCCCTAGAACTAAGAACTACTTAAACCTAACTAACCTAAGGACATCACACACATCCATGCCCGAGGCAGGATCCGAACCTGCGACCGTAGCAGTCGCGCGGTTCCAGACTGTAGCGCCTAGAATCGTTCGACCACCGTGGCCGGCCCACCCTCATTCATCCAACCCTTGTCAAGTACGTGGACGACACCTAGCGGTATTTCAAAAGGTTTTGGCCTGTTTTGAGCTTGAAAATGATCGTCGGATTAAGGTTAGATACTGTCAGCGCTACATGAAAGGACAACATTTTTTCATGTCCACTTGTTTTTATAGTTACAGTTTCAGCTCCTTTCATGGCAACAGTTCTGTTAACAAGCACATCAAATGTCAGAGGAGTTTCGTCCATATTCACTATTTGGTTTAGTTCCACACTGGTTCCCTTTCGATGTTGAATAATAAAGCGATGGAAAGATAATATTTTCTCTTCATAATCTTGTGGCATTTTCTGAGATATTTTGGTTTTCGTTCACATGCGAAGTTCATGACGGTTCATATACCTGTAGCACCAACAAACCCCACCCTTGAAGTCTGTTTAGTTCCACTGTAGTGCTATCTCAGAGCATGTATTTGAATCATTTTTGTATTAATTCCAGTGCCATTCTGACGGTGTCCATGAATCCATTTCAGCATGTCATCTTCTAGTTTTGACCATTTTGTATTTAATCCTGTATTTGCACATTTAATCTTCCTCATTTTTTACATTTCATCTTTACAAGCCCGCCAGTCGTGAACGGTTTTTTCTGTTCATGGGGGCCCGAAAAGCTGATCAGCTGCTCTGTTTCAGTGTTCTCCTGCATATGGTATTACTTTCAGTTTATAGCCCGCATCATATGAATACCTTTTATTTTTTTCCATTACGAAACTAGCTACTAACAAAAATATTGTACTGTTACCGATAGGCCGGCCAGAGTGGCCGTGCGGTTCTAGGCGCTACAGTCTGGAGCCGAGCGACCGCTACGGTCGCAGGTTCGAATCCTGCCTCGGGCATGGATGTGTGTGATGTCCTTAGGTTAGTTAGGTTTAATTAGTTCTAAGTTCTAGGCGACTGATGACCTCAGAAGTTAAGTCGCATAGTGCTCAGAGCCATTTGAGCCTGTTACCGATAGCACAAACCACCTTCAATTCAAATTCACTGGCACCGTAGACTGTAATGACGCATTATGGACTAGACAGTGTTCTGAGTTTGTGATGGCGGGGCGGGAAGGAGATAGCGTTAGCAAGCTGTGGATCCCAGCAACTCGTGTTCGCCGCATCGGTGCTCTGCTGGTGTCAGTTGAATCCCATGATGCCACATAGACATACGTTTCCCGTGGTATCGAATATATGGCCATTTTTAAGACTGGCGGCAATTTTAAATCAAATGCTTGACTTTTCTAAATTAATTTCGAGTATGATGCACCTGAATTATGGAGGCAATTTTTCGAAGAAAAAATGCGTCTTATACTAGGTAAAATACGATAATATACAATTTAGTTACTTTTTTCCATCCGTCTTGTTTTCATTTGATTGTCCGTTATGCACGGGCACGTTACATCACGGGGAGGGGAAGGCAGAGTTTAACACTGGCTCTGCTCCTGTTCCTGCTACATATAAGAAACCATCCACCGTACATTGCTGATAACGCAACAAAAGGACTTGTAGCATACGTCTCGAGTCTGAAGTCCGGCGGTCGAAACCAAATACTTCATTACGAAATGCCCATGTGCTTGTATAATGAAAAACACAAAAAAGGACTTTATCAATCATTTCTTAATTTACGCAATTTTTTGCGAAGAAATGGCTCTGTACACGGTAGGATGTACCATCATCAACAGAATATAGGGAAAAGTAAATACAGGGTGATCATGAAGTCCCATTACCCCCTATCGCATGTCCACATATTCGTAGATGGTCCCACTGTATTAATGTGGGACGACTTTGAGGCAGTGGTATTCTTTATTATTTATTCCAGAGTATCTGTGTGTACGCCGGCTAGAGTGGCCAAGCGGTTCTAGGCGCTACAGTCTGGAACCGCGAGACCGCTACGGTCGCAGGTTCGAATCCTGCCTCGGGCATGGATGTGTCTGATGTCCTTCGGTTAGTTAGGTTTAAGTAGTTCTATGTTCTAGGGGACTGATGACCTCAGCAGTTAAGTCCCATAGTGCTCAAAGCCATTTGAACCATTTTGTGTGTGTACACCAACGTTTTTATAAGAAAGTGTGATTTTCCGAACAGCAGCCTCAAGTTCTAAAACTGTCGCGTAACGTGGGGCAACAACCTTCTGTTTTATGAATCCCCATAATGAATTGTCGCAAAATACAACTATTAAAAAAAAAAGACGGACAAAAATTCGCTAGACTCTTTCCTAACAGACAGTCTCCATTCATTCCAATCTAACTACGAAAACATAGAAGAGATGTGATTTAAATTCAGTGTCGACGGCATTTGAGAGATATATGCCAAATAAATGAATGAGGGATGGTACTGATCCCCTATGGCACACAAAACAAGTCAAAACACTATGCAGAAGCAATTAAAAAAGCATGCCAAAATTTAAAGGACGCAAAAGCCCCAAGATTAACGAAGTTTCACAGAAGCTCGAAATCTAGCGCGAGCTTCAATGTCTCAAAATCTGGCAGAAACTCCAAAAAGATTCTGGTCATATGTTAAGCACACCAGAGGCAAGACGCAATCAATATCTTCGCTGCGCGATAACAACGGTGATTTTATTGATGGCAGTGCCACTAAAACAGAGTTATTAAACACAGTTTTCCAAAATTATTTTACAAAAGAAGATGAAGTAAATTTTCTAGAATTTGAGAGAACATCTGTCAACATGAGTATCTTAGAAGTGGATATCTTCATTGTAACGAAGCAGCTTAAAATGCTTAAGAAGGGCAAGTCTTCCAGTACATATTGTATACCACTCAGGTTACTTTCAGAGTATGCTGATACAATAGCTCTATACTTAGCAATCATATACAACCGCTCGCTCGTAGAAAGAACTGAACCCAGAGACTGGTAACTGCACAAGTCACACGAATACCCAAGAAAGAAAATAGGAGTAATTCGCTGAATTACACCTATATCACTAACGTCGATTTGCTGTAGAAATTTGGATACTATGCTCGAACAGTATGAAACATCTTCAGTTAAACGATTTATTGTTAAAGAGCCATCACAAATTCAGAAAATATCGTTTTGATGAGACGCAGCTACTGGAGTTTCACTTTTCTCTTCAAGATCATACATTAAAGCATGATTGAACAACTAATTTATTTGGTTCAAATACTCCTTACGACTGCGAGCAATAACTCTCTGACTTGTGATATAAAGACTCTGTGGATTTACTGTGGCACATCGTGTACAATGGACGGACTATTTCTGATTGAGAATTTCGAAGAACAGGATTGCAGTGGAACTGTAATTAGCGGCATTGTTGTAAGCTGTCATCTTGAACACCGAATGAAATTTTATTAATTGTGATAACATTTCATCTCATACAAGAGGATGATGCATACTGGAATTTAGCGAGGAAAATTGTTTATGGAAAATTGTAATTTCATGAAAGGAAAAGGTACGTTCAATTCTTTGGTCATTTTAACTTCTCCCTTGTTCGTGGATCGGAACATTATTTAGTGTGTCGTAATTCGTAGGGAACTTTGCACCCTGGGAAATCAGTAGAACCTGCTCCACAATCGTCTACATTTTAAGAGAGTTAATTCTGGACTTAATCGAAATTGATACACAATGTGGACACTGATTCCCTTGTTGAAGAGTGAGTACGTCATAGTACCCACTGCCTACGATTGCGCCTCAGGTACTATTAAGAATTTTCTGAATCGACGATCGCCGGAATTCTGCAGAGGCACAGTGATTTTATTCAAATGGCTCTAACCACTATGGGACTTAACATGTGAGGTCATCAGTCCCCTAGACTTAGAACTACTTAAACGTAACTAACCTAAGGACATCACACACATCCATGCCCGAGGCAGGATTCGGATCTGCGACCGTAGCAGCAGCGCGGTTCCGGACTGAAGCGCCTAGAACCGTTCGGCCACAGAGGCCGGCAGAGATTTTACTCCAGGTACTAAGTTCGACAACGAGCGTTAGACGGAGTGTGATTATGATCTGTAACTTCTAATCACTTTGTTTTATACATTTGAGAATTCATCTAATAATTAATTTATACCTGGAACTGTGGGAGACAGTCGTATAAGAATATTGGGAAGCGGCCTCTCTCGCCCAAAAGTTTCCATTCAAGTAACTAGATATTATTCAGTCACGATAATTTAATCAGGGGAAAGAACTGCACCCAGTGACTGGAAAGTTGTACAAATCGCACCAGCCGGCCGGAGTGACAGAGCGGTTCTAGGCGCTACGGTCTGGAACCGCGCGACCGCTACGGTCGAAGGTTAACATCCTGCCTCGGGCGTGGATGTGTGTGATGTCCTTAGGTTAGTTAGGTTTAAGTGGTTCTAAGTTCTAGGGGACTGATGACCTCAGCTGTTAAGTCCCATAGTGCTCAGAGCCATTTGAAATCGCACCAAAACCCAAGACAGGAAATAGGAGTAATTCGCTAAATTACAGACCCATATCACTAACGTCTATTCGCAGTAGAATTTTGAAACGTATATTGTGCTCGAACATTAAGAATCATCTCGAAGAAAACAATTTGTTGACAAATAGCCAACACAGATTCAGAAAATATTGTTCTTGTGAAACGCAATTAGCTCTTTATTCTCACAAAGTAATGGGTGGCATCGACAGGGGACGTCAAATTGATTCAATATTTTTAGATTTCCAGAAGGTTTTTGACACCGTTTTCACGGCGACTTTTGATTAAATTGTGTGCCTACAGTGTATCGTCTCATTTGTTCAAATGGTTCAAATGGCTCTGAGCACTATGGGACTTAATATCTGAGATCATCAGTCCCCTAGAACTTAGAACTACTTAAACCTAACCAACCTAAGGACATCACACATACCCATGCCCGAGGCAGGATTCGAACCTGCGTCCGTAGCAGTCGCGCGGTTCCGGACTGACGCGCCTGGAACCGCTCGGTCACCGCGGCCGGCATCTCATTTGTGTAACTGGAGTATTGATTTCCTGTCAGAAAGGTCACAGTGCGTATTAACTGAAGGAAAGTCATAAAGTAAAACAGAAGTAATATCTGACGTTCCCCAGTCCCTCTACTGTTCCTGATCTACATAAAAGATTTGGCAGACGATCCCAGCTGCCCTCTTAGAGTATTTGCAGATGCTGCTGTCGTTTACAGTCTTGTAAAATCATCAAATGATCAAAATCAATTGCAAAATGATTTAGACGCGATGTATGTAAGGTGCGAAAAGTGGCAATGGACTTTAAATAATGAAAAGTGTGAAGTCATCCACACGAGTACTAAGAGGAACCCGCCAAATTTCGGTGGCATGATAAGTTACACGAATCTAAAGTCTGTGAAATCAACTAAATATTTAAAGGTTACAGTTACGAATAATTTAACTTGGAACGATCACATGGGGAATGCTGTGGGGAAAGCAAACCTAGGACTGTGATCTATTGGCAGAACACTTAGAAAATGCATCAGGCCTACTACAGACACTGCTTACACTACGCTTGTCCGCCCTCCTCTGGATGTGCGGTGTGGAATACGCATCAGATAGGACTGACGCAGGACTTCGGAAAAGTTAAAAGAAGGGCAGGTCGTTTTGTATTTTCGCAAAAAGGGCTAGAGAGAGCCACGGATATGATAAGCAAGCTGAGGTGGCAATCGTCAAAAAAGGCGTTTCTCGTTGCGGCAGGATTTTCTCATGAAATTTCCGTCACCAAATTTGTCCTCAGAGTGTGAAAATATTTTGTTGGTGCCTACATAGGGAGAAAAGATTATCATAATAAAATAAGAGAAATCGGACCTCGCACGGAAAGATTCAAGTATTCGTTTTTCCCGCGTGTTGTTTGATAGTGGAACGATAGAGAAATAACTTGAAGGTGGTACGATGAACCCTCTGCCAGATGCATAACTGTAAATTGCAAAGTAATCATGTAAACGTAGATAGATGTAAGTAAAATACACGGAACGGAAGATTCTCTACAATTTTGAAAAAAACAGACTACATTTATAAAGAGTCGGAGGACTGCTCGGTTCAGTTAAGGTGTGTTTTAACGGCAATGTTAATTGTATATTGACAGTTACGCACAGACTATGAATAGGTTGGCCGACATACACCTCGTCTACGGCTTGACTGAAAGGAATGGAAAACCTGCAAAACGGCCCTGTCCTGGGCCATCACGCGGCATTGGCAACCAAGTCAACATCACCCTTGCATCTAAACACAGGTGTCCAGGGGCTGTTGAATTACTCTGTGTTTTCTCTTGTACGTTTTAGTGATTTAATATTACAATCCTTTTCACAGTTGTGAAGGTAATTTCACAGAAACAACTCTATATCCAGGCCGAACGTTGTTGCCAAGCGATATGAAATCGAACGAGCATGTAAGGATTGTAGAAGCGACTGTGAATGGTCGACTTCGGTTTATTGGGAGAATTTTAGGAAGTTTTGGTTCATATAGGACACAAGTACACCCATTCTTAAGTACTCCTCAAGTGTTTAGGATGCGCACCAGGTCGGATTAAATGAAGACATCGAAGGAATTCAGGGACGGTCTCCTAGATTTGGTACCAGTAGGTTCGAATAACACGCAAATATTGCGGAGATGCTTCAGGAATAGAAATCCCTGGGAGGAAGACAATGTTCTTTTCGAGGAACACGTTTGAGAAAATTTAGAGAACCGGCCTTTGGAACTGGCTGCAGAACGATTCTACTGCCGCCAACGTATTTTTTCGAGTAAGGACCATGAAGATACGGAAATTAGTGTTCGTATGGAGTACAGGTAGTCGTTTTTACTTCGCTCTATTTGCGTGTGGATCAGGAAAGGGAATAGCTAGTAGCGGTACAAGGTGCTCTCCGCTACTCACCATAAGGTGGTTTGCGGAGTATGTACATAAACGTAGAACTAGATAGAGATAATAAAACGAATGAATCGTTACCTATATTATTATGTCAGCTCTGTAACGAGGCTCAGGAAACCCCGCGTCGCTTATAGCAAGACATTCATATTCCTGATCAACATCGGAACTTTTCCGATGCAGTTCGGGTTCAGCTTACGCATATGACCATAGTTCTGTCGTCATGCTGGTACTTGTAAGAGGATCTAAAAGTAAAGCAGAACCGTTAACAGGATGAAGACATAAACTACCGTAGCACTTGCATTACTGACAGCAATCTGAACCTATGAATGAGACTTAACAGCCAAAGTCTGACAATCAAGAGGAATAAACAGCCTTCAAGCTCAATTTCGATGTTGATAATTCGTGCATACATGACATACAAGTGACCTAGGCAGGCTGTTTGCTTCCTCAATGAGGCATAGGTTTCACGACAGGTGCTACCCACTCTCGGCATTATTCTCCTTGGCCCCCCATGGCCGTTACAGGAAACACATTGAGACCTTACATTAAACAAGCGCAGTGGTGACTAAACAAATGGCAGCGTACTGTCTACACTACACTATCAGGTCACTTGCGGGCGTACTATCGAGTATACTTCCGATAAGCCTACAGAAGCGCCATCACTCCCAGGTGCAATAATATTGTGTTCGACTAATAGAAAGACTAAATAATGGGCTCGTGTTCACAAGCAGGGTTGTGAGTGTGGTAGAAACACATTCAGTGTAAATCTCTGACAATAATCGATCGTGCTAACGACCCTGTGGGCGTACAAGCACTTAAGCCCTTAAGGTATTGTACACACTCGTACATATGCTCTTCTCATCGTAACTATAACCTCAACTGCATACACAATAGTGAACCCCCACCTGTCCCCATTCCAAGACCTCCCATTTTCTCAAAAACTGCCCCAACCTCGCCTCCTTCCTGTAACACCTCCAATGGACCACATCTCACCTACTCCCACAGGTGCAAGGCAAAATCCCTTCCTGCCAACCCCGAGTTTACTGTCCCTGTCCGTCACATTCACCCTCCCCCCTCCATCCACCCCAACAATTCCCTCTGTTCACCCCCCACAGCTGAAGACATCATCTTTCTTACCCATAGTCCTCCAAAACATACACCCTTTCCATCGCCCCCACACCCTCCAACAGATATCCGTCGCCACCCACTCTGTCTTTCACCTCAACACTTCACCACTTACTTCCACAACCAAGCCCACTTCACCTTCACCCACCTCAACACCCTAGTTTAAGCCTCTCCTCTCCCCTCCCTTCACCCCCTCTCCTCCCACCATGGCGTGACACAAGTGTCGCATTCACTTCCAGAACATCCACTCCTTCAGCACCAACAAATACCTCCTCATGGACACCCTCTCCCAACACTGGGTCGTTACCTTCCTCCTGAATGTAACCTTTCTCCAGCCCCACCATACTGTCCACACTTCTCCCTATATCCTGCACCGAACTGATACTCCTGGTCTCCGAGTGCAGGGCGGAGTCGCCTTTGGCCACCTTAAGCACATCCCTGTCTGGTCACAACCCTTCCTCAACGGCACCTTATACTCAGCATCTTCTTCCCCTCCCTCACTGTCACCTGCACCATCATCTATGTCCACTCTACTGCTCCTATTCCCTATGACGTTATTTCCAGAGTTGACCGCACCTTCTCCACCTATGTGATTGCCGCTGACATAATCATCCGTAGTTGCTCCTCTGCTGCCCTTCGGCAGTGGCATCAGTTCCTCCCCACGATCCAACGTGATCTTGTTCCTCTTCCCCAGCACACCACTCCCGATGATTGCATTGCCTCTGCCAACCTCCTTGGGTGTATGACCATCGACATCCTTGACCCCACAGGTAGCAACCACCTTCCCGTCCTTCTCATCTTCATGTCTGCTCACCACCTACCTCTGGCTTCCTGCCCTGCACCCAATCCCAGCATAGTTCATGATTACTGTCGTGCCAACTGGGATGCCTACCGGGAATCCATCGCCACCCAGGTCGAACGCCACCTCGTTACATATCACCATCCCGACAACATCATCCAAGCCTCATCCTTCCTTCAGAAGGCCACTACTGGCGCCGTGGGCGCCTATGTTCCCACTAAAACCATCCACACCCACTGTCCGACTCTCCCTCCATGGGCTGTCCATCTCCTACGTGAATCCCACTGCCTCTATAGCTCCTTCCTGTGCACCCATGACAGGGATACACTCCACCTCCACCGGCAAATACAGCGACACGTTCAGAACCTCATTACAGCAAAGAAATGCCGGGACTGGCGTCAAACCTGTACAGGACTCAATGCCACCCTCCCTATAAACTCCTCCATGTACTGGTCTGCCTTCTATTGCCTTACTAGTTCCCATTACACAACCCATTACCCCATCCTCCATAACGACTGCCCCCTTCCTAACAACCTCAGTAAGGCCAACCGCTTCCCACCTTTCTGAGGTCTTCTCCTTCCCTGACGATCCCCACTTGGATTATTCCCTTTTCCCTACTGTCATGGAACACTCCTATGCCTCAGTCGCTGCAGCTACTCCCAGTGCTTGGGGCAGTTACCCCTCTCTGACATAAACATTCCAATCCCAGCACAAAACATTAAACTTATCCTCCTGTCAAAATGCAGCACGGCCCTGGTCATGACTGTGTCACCTACTGACACCTCAGAGAATGTCCCTTCTCCTTCCTGACTGTCTTTGCCGATTTATTTGTCGTCCTCTCCACTGGCTTCCACGCCAACCTGCGGAAGACTTCCCACGTCCTCTTGTTCCTCAAACCCAACAAACCCCCTTCCCTCTTCCTATAATCCCATCTGCCTCACCTCCATCTTCAATAAGGTCTTCAAATCCATCATCTCCAGTCATACCTATCACCACTCCTCCCTCTTACCCAGTGTGGTTTCCGACCATCCTTCTCCACCAAAGACCAACTCCTTAACCTCATCCACCTTCTCTCCCTCCAACTTAACTTCCGTCACTCTGCCATTTTTGTTTCCCTCAACCTTCAAAATGCTTACGACCACCTATGGCATCCCTGTCTCAAAACTCCAAACCTATTCCTGCCTATCAATTTTGTCCATCTTGTCGGTTCCTCCTTCTCACGCCATCTTTCCTATGTCACCCTCCACAATACCAACTCTCATATCTTTTATCCCACTGCTGGCATCCCCCAACAAGGCTCCATCTTCTCCGCTCTCCTCAATCTCCTATACACTGCTGATATGCCCAAGCCACCCCCACCTGTACACCTTCTCCAATATGCTGATGACACCTCCTTCTTGGCTCTCTATCCTACCCTTCAATGGTACCAATGCGACCTCCAAACCCAACTTGACTAGTTCGAAACTTGATGCAACCAGTGGTTCCTTCATATCAACCCCTCCAAGACCCAGGCAATCATCATAGGCCACACCACCAACTCCTTCCGTCTCCATGATTTCTACCTAACCATTGGTTGTCCCATCCAGCTCACACCCATCCTGAGATACCTTGGCCTCACCCACGGCCATCACCTCACCTGGACCCCTCATCTCCATCCAGCAGAAAGTCTATTTCCACCTCTGCCTCCTGAAACTCCTTTCCAGCCAGACATGGGGACTGCATCCTTCCACCACTCTCCACATCTACAAATCTCTCATATGTCCTATCCTCTGTTATGCCAGTGTTGCCTGGATCTCCGCTCAGCCCCCCCCACCCCCCACCACTTTCATAAGACCCTCAAAATCCTAGAATGTCACACGCTCCTCCTTGCCTTCCATATCTGCCTTCTGTCCCCCACATGACTATTGCATGACCTCATCCCCTTCCCCCACCACCTCCTTTTTTCCCAACATATCCACATCCTTTACACTGTCTTCAGGTTTGAGTCCCCCCACCCACTGGTGTCCTCCTTCCTCTCCACCCTCTGCTCATTTCCTAGCCTCTATCGCTGTATCCCTCCCTCTCTCCACCTCCACACCCTCCATCTCCTTCAACGGGACAATTTCCAACACCTCCCCCTCCCGGATGATGAATTTCACCATGACATCTACCCTTCCTACCAACTGTGGCCTTGCCTTGTCCACACCCCCTTCCCCAGGGCCCCCTTTTCCTCTGCTATCCTTCCCCCAGAGTGGTTTTCCCTCCTTCCCTCCCCCCTGAGTCTCTGCATCCCCTTCACGGACGTTTACCCCCCCCCCCCCCCATCCTTCTCTCCCCAGCCCCCTTCAGCGCACCCCCTGTCCCATCTCCCCTTCTCTCCCCCCTCCCCCCTCTAGCACCGCCCAGTCACCCTTTCTTCCCTTCTCTCTCGTATCTGTACCACTGGCATGTCCTCTCAGTTTGTTCTTCGTCGTCGGTGTGCTTCATCGATGCTATGTTCGGTGCTGTTGTACAGTTACGTCAAGTGTTGTGATTTTAATTGTGTGCTGGACTAGTACATAGTGTTACTGTCCGTGATTGTTCTGTGCTACACCAACCTTCACAACTTTTATGCTCTGGCCGTACTTCCCCTTCTGTTCTTTTAATAGTCACAGTGCGTTGTTTTGGTGTACACTTTTTTAGATTTTTATCTCCATTTTTCCAATCACCCCCTCTTGTATGATATCTTCGATTATGTTTCCCCTATTTTTTTCTCTGTTTCGCCATATTTTCTCCTTTATGTTGTTTTAAATGTCTCCCTGTTATGTACTGTCTCTCTGCTAAAGAGCTGCGCCTATGTTGCTCCCAGCCCCCCCCCCCCTCCAGGATGGGGAACTGAAATTCAATAGCGAAAAAAAAATAGTAAATGTACAGTAACTATAGCTGTAGAATAAATACAACAAAATCATTTCAAAATGGCTCTGAGCACTATGGGACTTAACTTCTGAGGGCATCAGTCCCCTAGAACTTAGAGCTACTTAAACCTAACTAACCTAAGGACGTCACACACATCCATGCCCGAGGCAGGATTCGAACCTGCGACCGTAGCGGTCGCGCGGTTCCAGACTGTAGCGCCTAGAACCGCTCGGCCACCCCGGCCGGCAAAATCATTTCACATGACATGAACAAGTGTATTGTTAGGCAGGTTTGAAGGTAGTTAACAAAGCTCAAATGAAACAGAAACCACGCTATCTATCGCCGGAATGATTTCCGCTGCAGAAGTTGGAAGAGACGAGAGCAGTTTGTCTGATGTGTCCGATGAAATTTTCTAACAAAAAATCACTGAATCAGTTTGTTTCATTGATACTGTGCTTATCTTTACCTAATTTTTTCGCTATGTTATTTGTTGATAGTCTTCTGCGTTTCTAATCCGCCTTCGTTACTTGTACGTTTACATTTCTTTTCTGAAAGAGACTATTAGCGAGTATGAAACACCATTTTCCATGTTAGCCAAGCACCGCAACACCTCTGTGTCTCCCAGGCCGAGGAAAAACAGGAACATTGCTTCCATCAACACTGCTTGCACGTTTCGCTTTGCTGAGGTATAGACTGGCTCTGCTGAGCAGACTCATAAATTTTAAGTTATTATTCTTTTATTCGAGAATATTATTGTGCAAATATAACTTCTGCTCTTATGGTGCATTTAAATGAGCCATTTTACGTCAATAGTTGGCCTCTATAGCCTTGCCGTCAATATTGCTGCATAGCGGCTGCAGCACATGGCAGTTTTGCGATATGGCTGAGAAATGTTGCTAATGTTGAGATACTTGTCGACGTATTGCCGAGGAGTTGTCGGTGTTGCCAGCCAGTGGTGGAGAATATTTCGTATTGCATGACAGTATCTACCTCTTTCCTTGTCTATAAACGCTTCCCTTTCGTTCTCACCTTGGTTTCCTACTTCCATCACTGATAGCGATGAAAGCCAGCCGGCCCGTGTGGCCGAGCGGTTCTAAGCGCTTCAGTCTGGAACCGCGTGACTGCTACGGTCGCAGGTTCGAATCTTGCCTAGGGCATGGATGTGTGTGATGTCCTTAGGTTAGTTAGGTTTCCGTAGATCTAAGTTCTAGAGGACTGATGACCTCAGATGTTAAGTCCCATAGTGCTCAGAGCCATTTGATGAAAGCCACATGTCTGTGTGAAAACAAGATCGTCTCGATTTTTTTTCAAAAGTTTGTTAGCGTGCATATAGCCATATGGTTTGTATGCTGTCGTGAGTTTGTTGTGTACAGTAAAGTGTAAGTCGACAAACGAGAGCACTACGAATTTTATAAATGAGATTCATGTACGACTAGAGCTATGAGACATCTAAATTAATGTGTAGGAAGATCGCAATCCGAAGAAAAAAGTTCGCAAGCTGTTGCCGATGACTTCGGAATCACAAATGATGAAGCATAGAAAAAATTCCGGTCTTCGAGCCTATGCCAAATGCGAGGCAAAAATGTAGCATAGGAAGAGTGGAAGTGCTGGTGGCTCATTACCCACATAATTTGCATATGATGCCATGAATTTCATGCTACCTCGTCAATTTTGTGGTTATAGTTATGGCCCTGTGTAAACAATTCCGCCCCGGAAAAGGTCAGTGGATATTGCTCGAGTGGCAATAGCGTCACATGGATATTTTCACTATGAGTGCGTCCTCAATTCATTACATTTAATAATTCGGAAATAATCATGGAGAAACTAAACTATTTTATGTATTCAAAAACACCAGGTGCTACATTGACTGTATAGTGTAAATGATGCGATTTTTGAAAAAGAAAAGATCGTTTATAAAACGATAATTATAAAATTATGAAAATGTGATGTTTTGCTTTGTTTCTCGCAGTCAGTTTTAATAGAAAACCTATAAATGGTAACGGTATGGATACATTGGTTTTTAGGGATGTTTTTTAGAGTTAAAGTGGTTTGCCCCTTATCACATTTAGCAAAGTATCAAACGAATACCAGAACTTTTCTACACACAACCGCTCGTAACTTGCGTGTTCAATATTGACAACATTTGTGAAATTGCTCCTTTAATTACAGATGACCATTGTTTTTAAAAGCGAGTCTCGGCTGGCTCCTTCGCGTTACGTTGGCGAGCATGGCCGGGAACCGCTTTTATGTCACTTGTTGCCCGTATGACACACATAATACAAGACGTGAATATTCCACTCGTTCTGAACGAAATGCTTTACTCAATATTGCTGTAAGACTGAGAAAAGACGTATTTGTAGAAGCAATGGTGGCCTCCGCTTCGATCCAAAATAATGGGCACTATGAAGTTTCAAGGCATTTTGTTGCGTTATTTCAGTCAAATAATTAATCTTCGGTCAAATAATTAATCTTCGGCCCAAAATAGGTAATGCACGGCTTATCGTCCGTCAGAACCGACCGACATCATAACAAAAGAATTCTGTATCTGCGAACGAGTGTTAAACCATACGCCCTGGGAACTTTTTATAGTAGACCATACCGTGATGCAGAACGGGGATGTGAGAACGGAGCCAATCCCAAAATGTGATCTTAGGCAATTATATACATTTCTATACATTACCTGTACTGTTAAGTTTGGCCTATTCTCTAAAAAAAGTCACGGGATGTGCTTTGCGTATTTGCTGTGAAAGCTCCATTTGTACGTACATAGCCAATAACATAATGTGTGTACAGCCTATGTAATACCGCGTGTTTATGAATACACAAAACAATTTAGTTCCTCTATGAACTGTTTTAGCGGAATAACTTTCAGCGAAATGACTTGCAGTTATCTTCTTTTTAATGTTGGCATCGTGGTATGCATAATGTAACAGCTGTCGGTTTTGATTCTGAACAATTATACGATGAACTGTAGTTATAGCAAGAAATTGAAATAAATGAATGAAGTTACTCGCCTCTAGACATAATTTTTGTTGTTGACGATTTTAGGTCTGAAAATTCACATCTGAAAACTTCTAAAAACCAATGTATGAAATCACTGGTAATTACATGAAAGTATAAGCAATGCCTATCTTGCTGATAATGATGTCACATTAACAATTACTAGGCTTGTTTAAATTTCTTTTTTTTATGACTCCATGTTTAAAGTGGGATAATTTGTAACTACTATAAATATTTTATATTCATTCAAAACCAGCTAAAGCCAGCAATTATTAAGACGGTCACCGTAGCGTTGATGACTGCAGTACAGTAATAATCTAGAATTGAGTTTAAAGATCACCGAGGAAAAAAAGTCAGAAAACATATTTTTTCAGAATTTCACAATCTAATTGTGAATAATTTTATTGCAGTAGTGTTCATAAAGTGTGATGAAGACTCAAAGAAGAAAGATTCAAAGTGGTTTATTGCAATAAAAAAAATATTTGATGGCTAGGGGCTTTCTTTAATCTTCAACGGTATGAAACAATTTAAAGTGCCACCGCATGTGACAGAATTACTAAAACGTGCAACTGCTACATTCTTAGATTCCTCAAACTTTTTAGTATAGTAATTAACAATTTTACTGCTAAATTATTTTTGTAGGTTTTTAGAAACGTTTCTATAGCGTTACACCTGACGTTTTACCATGTGACCTAACTTCAGAAATAGAAGTATTTCAAGAAAAGCCCTACCAAGATGTAAAGTGGAACTCGAAACCTCTAAAATGCTATGAATTCTCAAAGGACGAAGCTTCAAAGGAGACTGTTACAAGAAAAAACTTTTTGATGGCTAGAACATGTCTTTAATCCTCAACGGTATGAAGCAATTTAAAGTACCACCGCATGTGACAGATTACTGAAGTGTGCAATCGCTACATCCTTTGATACCTCAAACTTACTAGAACAGTAATTGATAATTCAGCTAAATTATTTTTGTACGACTTTAGAAACATTTCTACAGTATTATTACTAACACCTGACGTTTCTGCCATGTGATCTAATGTCAGAAACAAAAGTGTTTCAAGAAAACCCCTACCAACTTCAAACACCCACAGTTTCCTATTTTTGTAATAGGAAAAATTGACCTATAATTTTATTAGCTATTGGAAAAGTCAGATGGAAGAATCCCTCAAAGTTTGGAATGCATTTTATTGTGTTTTATTTCGCTGCTGTGACGTAGAACGGCTTCAAAGTTCAAAAATGTTTCAAGTAACCACAAAAGATGCTAGCTCTTTTCTGTACAAGGTTAAATAAGGCACCGGTTCTACGATACGTGCGCATGATCACCCACGCTCACAGGTGTACGAGAGGTTATCATACCATAATACTTTTGAAATCACGGAGTGCAAGAATTCTGGTCGAACAGCTTTTACTTCTGTCTCTACACATCAGTTTCATATTTTTTAGCACCGTGGGACTTTCTATAGTCCCCAGATCGTGCTAGTGATCATATGGTCAGCCTATGTACTCTGTGCAATATATCCATATTCTTGTCTGAGCAGTGCCTGATCCACATTCTGCTTTGGTTCTGAGAGCCGTAGTGCTCCAATTTCTGTATATTATTTATCTTGTGCTTAACAGTCGCAAATAACGACGTGAAAGGCTTCCATCGAGTATCACTAGAATCTCTCAGTAACAGAAAAATCTCTTGCCTCATGTCAGTGTCATCAGGCAGCGGGCGTGAAATCCATAAATTCATGATTAGTACTGTGTGAGGAAGCAACATGTAGCCTATAATCTTTTAAATGCCCTACCGTCCTGCTTTTGAACGTTATATGCCGGAGAAAGTGTCTAAATTTGTGCCGTTGCCGTTTAGAGGTTTTCAGTTAGCACTGACAAAGCAAAACTTCACATTTTCATTATTTTCTAATTACCTTTTTTTAATTTTTTTTAAATCACCCATATACAGCCTATGCAATACCGTGTGTTTGTGGATACGCAAAACAGTGTAGTTCCTCGATGATTATTTCTGAATTGCTGAATAAAATGAACTTGCCTCCGTGTCCGAGGATTCACACATTGGAAATATCCATTTGAACCTAATGCCACTCGAGTAGCAATATCCACTACTGCCCGGGAATGAGGTGCCAGAAACATTGCTAGGCAGTAGTGACCGGTAATGCTGTACTACATGTGGATGCAATTCGTGAGGCCATGTTGCCAGACAACACTGTCAGCTTATAATGTCAGCAACATGCAAATTTATGGTCCATGTTCCATTTTTTTCAACACCGACGCTATTCCTTTCCCCTTCGTCATTCTTTTCTTTGTATATCAGGAAGTGAACTCCGAAAATTATGTTTCACTGCCTCCACGATTAAGCGAGCAGATGAATTTTCATGCTTTTCTGCTTTGTTGATGGGTCGTTTGCGTCTCGTAGCCTTGGAAGGCGCAGTTTCCTTTCAAGATATTACGTCAATCTCTAGGAAGCCACAAGTAGGTTATCTACGCCGTTTCTGGGCAATTTCTGTCGGCGAAGGAAGCGCAGAGAAGAGAGAATTCTGACAGTACTGTTACTGGCGGGCTTCTACGTTCAAATTCCACTTATCAATAATACTTCTTCATACACCGAGAATTCCAGATGAATTAGTACACTGCGGACTGTATCTAATGTGTTACTGTCATAATTGCAGCTTTACAGTAAAATGAATCTAATGCGCTTCTGAAATAATTTCGCCTATATAATCAAATGCAAAAGGATAGTGAACAACCATTTATGTTCTGACACAGACTAGTGAGCAACAAATTTCAGAGCTAAACGTCTACTTGGACATGCACTCCTAATAAAGATATACCTGCATTATCACTGATGAACGAAGACACACTTTTCTGTCATGCGACATACAATGTCATAATCAATATTTGTTCTGTTTTTAACGTATGCCCATAGCGTATATTCGTTTGAGATGGTGCGCTGGTAAAACATGCACAGCGATATTCGATTTACACTAATACCCATTTCCAATTAAAGCTGTTACAAAATATTCCCTGCCTCGTTATTAAAGAGTGAGGTAATATCACTATAAAAACTAGGAAACCTCTAATGTATCATCGAGAGAATACAAGTTGCATAGTTTCTAACAGCAAACGTTATGCCAGATAAATACAAGAGACTTTTTGCTTCTGTACAGCTTTTACATTTGTCATGGATCCATTGTAGTTGGCGCATCGAAAGTGATGATTTGTTGTGGAATATAGAATTCTCGAATTGTCGCGTCCTTCTTCGTTCTGGGCACATTAACAGCAGTCCATTATTTGCAATAGTTAGACAAAGCATGCGAAAACGTTTTGTTGACGCCGACCTACATAGGGAGAAACGATCATCATAATAAAATAAAGGAAATCAGAGCTCACAGACAAAGATATAGGTGTTCGTCTTCTCTGGGATTGGAATAATAGAGAATTATTGTGAAGATGGTTCGATGTACTCTCCGTCAGGCACTTAACACATTGACTGCCATGGTATAGTTGGGTTACTGACCTCTTGAGACCATTTACTTTTTTTCAACATCCTGCTTTAGTTTGCTCCAAGTAAACTTGTTAAGTGCAAATAAAGTGAAAATATGGCATTTTTGTACCTTTTTTTTAAATTTTTGTGTGTGAGTTACATGTGATTCACACGACCCCAGAGTAAAGTTACCAGGTGTGTCATTTGCTATGTTGCTAATAATTTTAGGTTTGTACTCCTGTCAGTTTTTCGTTCCACAGCATTATTTGTATAAAGTTCCATTATTGCTTTCCTGCATTGTTGCTACAGTCTTTATTCAGTATTGTTTGCTCTGGAACCAAGTGATATGATGACAGAAGAAAATGTCTCCTAGAAGTTATGAAGATGAACAAAGGCTTGTACAGCAGCCTTTAGATGAAGTTATGGACATAAGTGATGAAGATTATGTGTCTTTATTTGGTGATAGCTCAGACGAATTTTTACCAGAGGAGACCGGATGTGAAACCGGAAGTTCTGATGATGGAATCACATTAGTGAAGGTAGGACGAAGAGATTTATGTCCACATCCAGTCAAAGAATCAGACTTCACAGCTGTAAAAACCAGGCAACAAAGCACCTCTAAACGTGTTAGTACCATAACTACTGCAGTTAATTCAGGTTCAATTGAAGTAAGTGCAATACCAGACAGTTGTGAAGATGAAGATGGCACACTTAGAACAAATTCTAATGAGATTTTCTGGGGGCCAGGTACAGGTAAAAATATGAAAAGCTTTACATTTATTCATTCCAGTTCTGGTGTAAATGCTTCTGTTGCACTAACTCTCAAAGGCAAGACACCATACGATTTCTTCAAATATTTTGTAACTGATGAAATTTTAGAATATGTGTCTCAACAAACTAATTTGTACGCAAAACAAGTCTTAGAAACTCATTCGGCAACTGTTAATTCATGACTGAAAAAGTGGATTGATGCCAGAAAAACTGAAATTGAATAATTTTTAGGATTTTTGTTATAGATGTCACTAAATGCAAAACCGAGGATTCCAAATTATTGGTCAAGAAATATGCTCTATCACAACAATGTAAAAAATGTTGTGTCATGCAATCGTTTTGAACTGCTTTTATGTATGTGGCATTTTCCCAATAACAACTAGTGCCCACCGAGAAACCGCTTATCCAAAATTCAACCTCTTATTGATAAATTACTGCAGAGATTTCAAAGTGCAGTTGTACCAGAGAAATAAGTTTGCATCGACGAAACACTTGTGCCATTTCGAGGAAGACTAAGTTTCATTCAGTATATAAAGAATAAGCGCCATAAATTCGGAATTAAATTGTTCAAACTTTGTCTGAAGGGTGGCTACACCTTGAATATGATACTTTACTGTGGGAAGAATGTGAATCCTGGTGTTCCTCTTGCTACTTCTGTTGTTATGAGCCTTAGGTGTGGATTACTAAATGAGGGCAGAATCTTATTTTTTTTAAAAAAAAATCTTATGGGACTTAACTGCTAAGGTCATCGTCCCTAAGCTTACAAACTACTTAACCTAAATTATCCTAAGGACAAACACACACACCCGTGCCCGAGGGAAGACTCGAACTCCGCCGGGACCAGTCGCACAGTCCACGACTGCAGCGCCTTAGACCGCTCGGCTAATCCCATCCGGCGCAGAATCTTATATACAGACAATTTTTACACAAGTGTTCATCTAGCGCACCAGCTTCTTGAACAATCAACACATTTAGTTGGTACTCTAAGATCAAACAGAAAACTGAATCCTCAAGATGTTGTACAGGCAAAACTGAAGAAGGGGAACACAAAGCAAAGGAAAATAACACAGGTGTAGTAGTGCTGAAATGGAAAGATAAGAGGGATGTTCTGATGCTGAGTACTGTTCATGGAGAAGAAGAAGCAGAAGATCAAACCAGGAAAGCCACAAAGAAAAAACCAGCAATGATAATTGACT
This sequence comes from Schistocerca serialis cubense, assembly GCF_023864345.2. Taxonomy (NCBI): domain Eukaryota; kingdom Metazoa; phylum Arthropoda; class Insecta; order Orthoptera; family Acrididae; genus Schistocerca; species Schistocerca serialis. The sequence continues at coordinate 587,419,310 of NC_064639.1, forward strand.
ATAATCAGTCAAAGTCTTTTATAGATCTTTCTGACCAAAAAAAATGGTATTCGCATTGTCTATGGCGGGGTGTGAAATGGTACATGAAGCTTGCAATTGAATTGTTGACAGGGTCAGCACTGGTAAATGCTCATGTGATTTACCGATACATCAACATCAAGAAGATCTCAATCACATAATTCAAAGAGGAAGTGATTTGAGACTACTCCATACAGCAGATGCCGACGAGCCTGAGACATCTCTCACCAAAGCCACTGTGTTACCTGCGGATTGTGCACTTGTGAACATGGGAGCAGCCAGATGTAGGTGTACAATGTGCTACGAAAAAATGAAGAATGAATTTGGACGAGAGCAAGCTGTCAAGAAATGCAAACAAACTGCATGGAAATGTAAGAATTGTGACTCATATTTTTGTGTAGTGTTTTTTCATAAAGCACAGTGCATACAGGTAGTCTTGAGTTCTTGAAAACCGTAGGCCACGAACATGACTTGTTACTGGGGCCATAACCTACTATAACACCGAGTCACAGCACACTCCTGTGAGTTACAACTGCACCACGGAGCTTTAAATGGGAAAATGTCCGTGAGTTATATTTACTTCACGTGGCCCGAAGAGAACACTTCCTGTGAGTTACATGTAACTCACGTGGCAGTCAATGTGTTAAATGTGATTTGCAGAGTATCCATGTAGATGTAGATATAGATGAACGTGCGCTGCTATCACTGATGTTCGAATACGGGGCTTTTCTGCTTGTTGTCAGCACGATGGCGTCCCTCCTCCATTATGGGCCAGCTATCAAGGCCTGTTTGGTTATCTAGTTTCCCCAGAGATATGTACGTCACAGAGAGCCGGCAGAGTGGCCGGCAGGTTCCCCAGATTTGAGGCGCTGAGAACCGTAAGGGCCTAAGGCACACAGTCATCGATTTGAGATAGTAGCATGTATGCATGCTCCTGACATCTGTTGATCTTATTGCGAACCAGCTTTATGAGTGCTATACCCGTCCACTCTATACCTGATCACTGCGATTTCTCTGATACTCACTTCCTTAATGGTCCAAAGCACAAATTTTCATTGCTGTAACCGCGCTCACTGGCTGCACTGACGCTAATTCCTTATAACAGTTGGAAGCTCTTGAAGGAATGCCGTCTCGTAACCTCACGTTCCATGGTATCAGCATTTCAGTCTGTAAAATGGATGTTAAGGGTTTCAGAACCTTTAAGAGTATTATCAACGCCTCTACCAATCCAAAAGTTGATGTTTGTGGTAACAATGTTCATTTCATCTATTGTACAAAGATGAAGTTTTCAACTGGTTGCTACGAACTGTCGTTTCAAGTTTTCAACTGGTTGCCACGAACTGTCGTTTCAAGTAAAATATGCTTCACCGAAGTCGCGGGAGACCACCTTTTTCTTCAAGTCACATCAAGGGAGACCACAATTTGTCATTTCCATATATTTTGTAGATATCTAATGCCGAAAAGATTGTATGGAAGACAAATATCAACCTTGAAACTTAAAGACTTAACAAAACGAGTTAAGGGTGTTTCAAAACGAATATACGGGTTTTCTCGCTTTTTAGCATTTATTACAATCAACTTACAATTATAAATTGTACAGCAAATGAAAGAGCAACTCAAACAGTTTTGTTTGTATATCTTTGCACAAAGGGAAGAGTACGTGATAACCAAGAGTGACTGAGGAAGGCGAGCGAGTGAGAGTTTCACGCGGAGACCCAAGAAACCCCTTCGGAAGGCTAGTCGTGAATTAGCAATTACAGTGAGACTGTGTGGAAACTTTTAATAAGACGCTTAAACTACACCCTTATCGTTTTCAGTTCTTACAAGTTCTAAAGCCTACAGACTACAGTTTACTTGCCAACTTTGCAAACGAAATGTTGCTGCATGACGATGAAGATCTCCTGGATCGTGTCGTCTTCAGCGATGAATCGGCACTTCGCCTAAGTGGAGTTGGGGAAACATAAACAAAGTGTGCAACTGGGGGTCACACAGTAACTGGGTGAGCGGTGTTCTGATTCTAATTTCACATTAATTACAAACTAAACAGTAGTCAAGAACACACTATTACCACTAGCCTGTGTATGAAAATTTTGTGCATTGTAATCCTAAATATTAACCCAAATTTGGTAATATGAAGTGGCTACTTGATTTTTATTGAAAATACAGGATGTTGAGGCTTGGTTAAAAAACAAGCCAAACCTATGAGACTGGTAGTGTGCCTACAAATTTGATTTTCACAAACACGTACTTACTCAAAACTTTGTTTCTGTGCTTTGTCCCCTTACGCTTACGGTTTTCAGGGCCTCGTTTCTATATGTAGGTACACGTGAAGGCAATTGTGAACGCGGAGAAGATCAGAAACCACACACACTTCAGCGAGCGGACTCCTGTTGCTTATGCTCCCTTTCCGATAGAGTTGTTGGTTACAATCAGTGAAGCTGATAACAACTTTACAACGTGCTGGGCAGTCCTCCGAACACATGCTATAGCCCGCTATCTCTTGCATATCTAGCATTTGCCTTGTCCTGTACAAAATGAAACGTATCTCTACAAAAAAACAAAACTATGTGGGCCGCGCGGGGTAGCCGCGTGGTCTTAAGCGCCTTGTCAAGGTCCGTGCTGCGGCTCCCCCCGTTGGGGGTTCGAGTCCTCCTTCGGACGTGGATGTGTGTGTTGTCCATAGCGTAAGTTAGATTAAGTAGTGTGTAGGCTTAGGGACCGATGACCTTAGCAGTTTGGTCCCATAATATCTTACAACAAATTTCCAAAAAAAAAAAAAAAAAAAAAAAAAGCTATGTGAAAGACATCATTGTTTTACTGGTGTAATTCTCTCTCTGTCTGACATGCTACGTGACCCTGTTTCGATTTGGAACCTACAAGCTGCATCCAAGATGGTGACTTCCAAAAGAGTGCCACATTTGTAACATAGCATTACGTTTTCCCTCTACCATTTCATACTACTTCCCTTTAAAATCCTACTTATCGACCTATTTTTGTTTTAGAAGTGCGGTTCTACACTTGTGGAATGTCCAGAAAATCATGTAGCTGTGTGGGTACCTGGCACCAGCCATTCCTTCAGTCTTGTAGTGGACAGGTAGCAGCTGAGAGTCATAAGATCCTTTGGAATAAGTTCATGTATTTTTTATATAGTTAACTAGCAGGTACAAAGTTTTAGCTGACTTCTTGAAAATGGCAGAAACTGACGAAGCCTTTCTCATGCCATAAAAGATAACACAATGGTCACACCGAGATGATGCTACAAAAGTCTTCTCGCGAGCCATTAAAAAAATTAAGATTGCAATGTCTGAAATTTTAGAAGATGGGGAAGAGTCAGGAAGATTACGTGTTGTTCTCTGAGTTTGCACAACATTATAGGAAGTGCAGAAATGGGGCACTAAACAAATGTACGTTTGCTACCACTTGCTTGCGTCGAAGTACCAGAGGTCGAGCTAAGTACATCACAAAAATTACGATAGTTTCCAGTAAATCTATGTTGCTCCAGAGACTTGAGGCATACAAACCAGCTGATTACTGTGTCGGGTTTTTCGACACGTTGCATTCGATTACAAATGAAGCGATAACTGTAGCAACTCAAAATTTCTTTGAGATATATAACAATGACTCAGACGATCAAGTAACAAATGAACTGATTCAGTTCAATGACTTATTCCAGTGCATCAAAAAGATAATGACGAAACTGATAAGTGATAGCACGTATAATACCCCCTGGATAGAAGGAAACTATCGAATGTTTTCCTAAAACTGAGATTGCTTTAAGAATGTTGCACTCACTTCTGGTCACAAACAGCGGAAGAGAAAGGTCATTTCTAACACTGGAGTAGATCAAAAACAGGCTTCAAATCTCCATGATAAATGTCCTGGTGTCACTCAGTGGTGAAAGCCACACATTAGGACAACTAAGCTGTTAAGATATTAAGTTATTGAGATGTTATAAGTAGTTTCATTAGTATGAAGGTTTGGCACAAACTAATTAGCCAATAAGATTTTTGAAACTTTCATTTTAAGACTGATGCTTCGGAAAATATTGCATTTTAATTAAATATATGTAAAATTTGTTTAGTTGTCACATTCATTTAGTTGTCTTGGATTTCCATAACAAACGTGTTTGCTTGCAGACGGTCGGAATAAAAATCACAACATCAAAAAATTATTAATGAAGAATAATAAAATTTCGGAAATGCACTTCTCTAGGTTAATGTAAGAGCGACATAAGCCATTGCAAATGTGAAATGGTGAGATAAGCCATTGTAAATGTGAAATGCTGGTACATTAGTAACCGATGTAGCCACCAGGACGTTGAAAGCAAACATGCAAACGTACATGCATTGTGTTGAACAGATACCGTATGTCAGTTTGTGGGATGGAGTTTCATGCTTGTTGCACTTCGTCGGTCAATACATGTACGGTTAATGCTGGTTTTGGACGACGCTGGAGTTGCCATCCGATAATGTTCCACAGGTATTCGATTGGAGACAGATCTGGTGATCGAGCAGCCCAGGGCAACATGTCGACACTCTGAAGAGCATGTTGGGTTACATCTGCGGTATGTGGGCGAGAGTTATCCTGTTGGAAAATGCCCCTGGAATGCCGTTTGTGAATCAGTACAACAGGTCGAATCACCAGATTGACGTACAAATGCAGTCAGAGTGCTCCTGCTGTCATACGAAATTGCGCTCTAGACGATAACTCCAGATGTAGGGACAGTGTGTCCAGCACGCAGACAGGTTGGTTGTAGGCCGTCAACTGACCTCATTCTGACACATAGTCATCACTGGCAACGAAGCAGAACCAGCTTTGATCATAAAATACAACAGACCTCCCTCCCCTCCACCAGTGAGCTCTCACTTTACAAACCGAAGTATCAAATGGCGGTGGTTTGGGGTCAGCGGAATGCACGCTACAGGGCTTCTGGCTCAGAGCTGTCCTTGAAGTAACGGAAGCGTAACAGTTCGTTGTGTCACTGTGGTGCCAACTGCTGATCAAATTGCTGCTGCAGATGCTGTACGATGCGCCAGAGTCACACGTCGAACACGATGGTCTTCTCTCTCGGTAATGTCCCGTGTCCGTTCAGAGCCCCGTCATCTTGCGACTGTGCATTCTTGTGACAACCGCTGACAGCAGTCATGTACAGTGATTATATTCCTGCCAAGTCTTTCTACAATATCATAGGAGGAACGTCCAGCTTCTCGTAGCCCTATTACACAACCTCGTTCCAAGTCAGCGAGATGTAGATGCAGTTGCAATGAAGGGGTTCCACAGTGCTCTGCACCGCGCGGCTCGGAGGGTGCGATGCGGACGCGGCTTTAGTCCTACACTATCTTTGATTTCCGTGAACAGTTTCGAACAAATTTTCATACAGACAGAGCCTCTGAACTGCAAAATTAGGTAGGGGTCCATATATGTGGATGATGTGCTGTGTTTATGGACCGGTACCACTGGACGGTTAGATGCATTACTACAATTTTTAAACTACCAACAAAAGAAAATACAGTTCACAAAGGAGCAGGTAGAGACTACTATACGTTTCTTGGACCTTAATATAGATCTTAACACAAGGGGGAGATACTTATTTAGTATTTACATATTTGACATTTAGAGAAAACCATCGCTACGGATATAGTAACCCCTGCAAGCTCCCAGCATCCACACAGCCACAAACATAGAGCTTTTATTCAAAGGTGCATCGCCTGATATCTGTTCCATTTTCTGAATCTGCCTTTCAAACAGAACTACAGAGCATCAAACATATTGCTTCCAGTGATGGCTATAGCTTTGACCTGACTGATAATATACTACGAAAAAAGAAAATGGATAAAATTATACCACCAATGTACACTGGCCAACAGGTACCAGTCAGTAGTTACAAAGACTGGTGTGTCAGCCCATATATTGGCAAAAATCTCATAAAACACCTTCTCGCAAGAAGGGACCTGGATTTTATAATGCCAATAGCGTATCAAATCTTTATTCGTGATAAAGACAAACTGCAACCCTTGGCACAGAGTGTGGAAAAGCATATACTGGTCAGTCAGACAGAACTGTGTAAGTAGTTTATCTGAACATGAGAGGAGCTGGAGACTGCGGAGGACCTATTCAACCTTTGCCGATCATCTTTTTACAGAAAATCACTCATATGATGTAGAATGCAAAGCTTTACATTCTGTTAAGAAAAGCAGAAAGACGACCCTACTGCAAATGAAACCAACGAACATATGACACAGAATGCCAACTTACTATTAAAATACCAAACTTAGTTTTCTTTTCTCCTCTGTTAAATTAAATAGTAGCTGCAAATACTAGATGAAAATTGTAAACTCAGCTTTATTTTCTTATTATTTGTTAAATACATGCCAGCCGCAGCGGCCGAGCGGTTCTAGGCGCTTCAGTCGGGAACCGCACGACTCCTACGGTCGAAGGTTCGAATCCTGCCTCGGGCATGGATGTGTGTGATGTCCTTAGGTTAGTTAGGTTTAAGTAGTTCTAAGTTATAGGGGACTGCTGACCTCAGATTTTAAGTCCCATAGTACTCAGAGCCATTTGAACCATTTTTTTGTTAAATACATCTCCATGTAAAAAACTTTGTTTCCATTTTCCAGTTAATACAACTACTCTTGTGTGACAAAAAATGTTACGCTCTCCTATGTAAGCACTCTAAATGTCGGTTTTGTATCTCCTGTACACATAATAACAGTGAAAGTCGCACGTCATTTTACCTACATTTGTAACATTTAGATGTTACCTGAAGATTGCATAAGAAACTGAAAGTCGGTTAATGACCAAATGGATATAATTTTGCAAAACATTGGGAACTGTTCCCTATTTAATGTTGCTTATCACTGAGTTACAACAGCAGTTAGTCGACATTAGTGAAACACCTATGGACCTAAAGTTCCTGCAAGTGCAGATGAATGGTATTGGATGACTACTTATTGTTCCTAAATGGAAGTCAAATTTGCACCAGGTATTACTTAGAGCAGGGACTCCGACGGGATTTTGAAGAAAAATTGTATGTAAAACAATAAAACGTCTTGAACGTTAGTGGTACATCATACATGGTAAAATTTGGTGGCGGAGTTTCTGCTGTGTCAGGACAACACAGGTTTCAGTCCACTGTGGAACCCACGAGGTTACTGTTAGTTTCTTTTTTTGTGTCGCTTAAAATAACTTCAGCTGCGTGAGATGGTACTACATAGTCTTCTTGTTTTTCTACAGAGAACTGTGTAGAATTCATAAATATGCTAACTAATGAGGCTTGGGCAGAAGTACTATCCCTAACAAATACAAATAATGCATATAACACATTTTCTTCCATTTTCATGGGATATTCTGAAATGTGTTTCCAAAAATGCTGTCAAAAATCAGGTCACATGGCAATACAAAACCAAGTTCTTGGATCACAGTTGGCATCAAAACTTCCTGTGGAACTCTAAAGAGACTAATTTCTAAAATGAAAACATCCACAGACCCACAATTCATAGAATATGTCAGGTATTACAAGAGGGTAATAGAAAAGTAATTGCTAAAGCAAAATTCATGAGTAATGATAGTTTTATAAGACAGTCTGAAAACAAATCAAAAGCCATATGGGGTATTGTGAAGTCTGAAACGGGGAAGAGTTGTGAAAACCAGGACATTAGCCTCAAAAATTTAAAAAATGTCAATATTAATAAACAAGATTTGCCAAATTATATTAACAATTATTTCATAAATGCAACAACTTCATTTAGCTTAAAATTTACAAACGAAGAAAAACCTGAATATCCAAAAACAGCTTGTAGGATGAGGGTAGAGCCAACAAATGAGGGTGAAGTGTTGAAAGTGATACAAAGCTTGAAACCCAAAATGTCGGCTGGCATAGATGAGGTGCCTGTGTCAATCATAACAAGGACAGCACCACAAATCGCAAAGCCCTTTGCCCACATAGCCAATTTATCATTCAGTGAAGGAGCTTTTCCAGAAAGGCTGAAAATTTCAAAAGTGAAGCCATTATTTAAAAACGGCGACAAGTATAAGGTAGAAAACTATCGCCCAATATCTCTCCTCCCAGCATTTTCAAAAATGTTAGAAAAACGGATGAAGCACCGAATCAACACATATCTAACTGACCATAATTTACTTGACAGAAATCAGCATGGCTTCCAAGCACATAAAAATACCGAAACAGCAGTAAAGTGCTACACTGAACAAATAATCAAAAATCTAGAAAAAGATTATAGTGTAGTAGGAGTAAATTTAGACGTCTCCAAAGCTTTTGACACTGTGAACCAGGACATTCTCTTAGAAAAATTGGAATCGTTGGGTATACATGGGATAGAAAAAAAAATGGTTTGAATCATACCTAAAAAACAGAACACAAGTTGTAGGACTGACATCAACTTATTCTAACCACAAAATAAATTCAGTATCAGAGGCAAAAAATGTAGAAATAGGAGTACCACAAGGCAGCATCCTAGGGCCCATATTGTTTCTTGTCTATATAAATGATTTTCACACCTCAGATGATGCAGCCAAAGCAATAACATTTGCAGATGATACTAGTGTGATAATAAGTGCACCAAAGCAATTGCTACCAACAACTGCTGATAAAGTACTAAATTACATCCACTCTTGGCTCAATGCAAACAGGTTGACATTGAATGTAAATAAAGCAAATTATATGCAGCTTGGGAAAAGATGTCAAAATGTAAATCTTGATCTGGTGCGGGGTGACAAAGCCTTAGAGAGAGTGACATCCACAAAATTACTGGGGATTCATGTGGATGAAAACTTAAATTTTAATGACCACGTAATAAAACTTGCACAGAAACTTAATTCAGCCTGTTTTGCTCTCAGAATTATTGCAAATTTTTGTACCTCAGAGGGTACCAGAATGGCATATTTCGGCTATTTTCAATCTCTTGCCACATACGGAATAATATTTTGGGGTTCCACAACAGGGCGCCTAAAACAAATTTTTTTGTTGCGGAAGAGGGCCATCCGGATAATAACTCACAGTCATCCACAGACACACTGCAAACCCATATTCAAAATGCTTAGAATACTTACTATACCATCATTATACATATACAAATGTGTATTGTATGTCAGGACCCACATTGCAGATTTTCAGACAAATGCCGACTTTCATAACTACAATACCCGTAATAGCCTAGCACTCCATACTCAGCGAACAAAAAGAACGAATACACAAAGGCATGTGAGCCATATCAGTGCAAAACTGTACAACGCACTGCCAGTCAACGTCAGGCAGTTAGAAGATGCTAACAAATTTAAAACAGAATTTAAAAAATTTCTAGTAGAACAATGTTTTTATTGTGTAAATGACTATGTAGGTCAATAAATTTTTTCTGATGATGTTTATAAAGGCAAAATGGAAAATACTCAATATGTACCTAATCATTCATTACCTAATCATTCATTACATTTACATACTTAAAGGACAGCTGCTGTGTGATGTAAATATATACTTAAGCAGTGTTGTGTATATAAGGACTTGCTGTTTAGGGAGGACAAAACTAAAGCCTTATGGAAAACAGACTATGCATTTAAAATAACAAGCAGGGGTATATAGGCTATATTACTTTCATTGTGTTATTATTAACCTCATTGTATTATTTTGTTTTGTACTTTTCTACGTATATATTATTTGTGTCCATTTCTTTGGAATGGCTTGACAACATCCATACAATAATTATTGTCAATGGATGGATAAATAAAATAAATAAATAAATACATATCATAGATGGTGCATAGCAATAATGACTATTTGTTCCCTGTTTCGTTAACACTATTTCCCCCAACACACATTGACCTGGGTTAGTTTTCAATATTAAGAGTGATATGTACTGTATACCAATCTTACACTTGGGTGCCCCTCCACGATTGGCACTCTAAGTGGCGGCTTGTGCGACAGGAGCCGAGACTGGCACTGTGACTCCGCTATTAACAGGATAAAACATAGTGTACCGGCGGTTAATTGAAGGTAGTAAGGTTGACTTATTAACATCGCAAGACATGAACTATGTTGTAAGGATAGTCTTGGCCTTCACGTTTGACACATTTCTTTGCTACATATTTTTGCAAAAACTTTACTGAAAACAGGAACATTTTGCACCTCTTTCCAAACGTTATCGAATGAGAAAGTGCATCATCCTATTAGGGAAAAAAAGAAAAGTTTCTAAAGACAACCAAGAAACTGTGAGAATTGACCATACAACTAAATATTCGCCTCATTGTGGTGCTATCATTTGCCTAAAATTTTCTTTCGGTAACTTGAGCCTTTTATGATATATTACGAAAATATACGTTCAGTCGGCCATTCTGTGTGTAACTAGAACCGATGTAAGACGACCACCGTCGTCATACTTCATAAAACAAATTATGCTCGCATAACTGAACTTAAAAAAGGCTCTGAGCGCTATGGGACTTAACAGCTGTGGTCATCAGTCCCCTAGAACTTAGAACTACTTAAACCTAACTAACCTAAGGACATCACACACATCCATGCCCGAGGCAGGATTCGAACCTGCGACCGTAGCAGTCGCGTGGTTACGGACTGCGCGCCTAGAACCGCGAGACCACCGCGGCCGGCAACTGAACTTAGTTAGACGTCACGTTAAATAAGTCATTGTAGTCCCTAGATTATCATTTAGGTTCAACATCACGTCAGATGGATCTTGTCATGATTCGTTCCATTGGTGAATGCATGTAAAATGTCAGCATCGGCGGTAAACTGAATAGCTTTTACAGAACTATACTTCTTTCTTTGGTTAGTCCATTCATTCAAGTTGTCTAGATTAAGGTTAGCTGTATTTATTTCTCGCTAACGTAGTTCACTACTGATACTGACTAGACGTCCATTTATCGAAGCTTGACGTGCGGTCTCCTAGCTCTTACGCAAGCGGGATTTCATGCGGCAGTGATCTGTGTGAGTTATGCCGCAGTTATTGTGCAGCTGCCCAAGTGATCAAACGTGAAACTTCCGACACTACTCGCAAAACGTGATGCAGCGCTTCGCCTTCGTCTTAATTGCAGTACTGTGTGGCATTCACAGTGCCGCGTCGTATTTCGGCGACGATTTAGTTTTACACGGAAACAATTTACATTTGGTTGGAAACCGAGGAAAAGTTTATGGTGATAACTGTAACGTTGTGGGTGATTCTTGTGACATCTATGGAAATGATGGAAAAATAGTGGGTGACAATGGTGTTATTGTTGGTGCAAGAGGAATGATCGTGGGCACCAACGGAAATATAACTGGCATTAACGGTAAAATAACAGGCTCTAACGCAGGAATTCAAGGCGATAATGCGCATGTTATTGGCGACAATGCTGTTGTGATAGGAGATAATGCTATGGTAACTGGTCACAACGCAAGAATTAAAGGGAACAATGGTACAATTATTGGAGATTATGGTTCTATTCAAGGCAATAATGGTGTTATTCGCGGGTATAGAGCTAGTATAGTTGGAGACAATGGGAAAATTTATGGTAAAGGTGGTACCATTTCTGGTAAAGGAGGACATAAATATGAGAAGGACAATGAAATTGCGAATTCCTTTGGCACCGTAGTAACAAATTATTACTGAGTGAAAATAGGCGCTACTCTGACAACGAATGACGGCAAGATAGTTGTTAAAAACCTTAATTGAGTGCATTGAAGTGGCACACATAGGCCTATGTCACATACCAATATTAATTATATGTACATGACAGTTTGTGTTGCTATTTTCTTATTATATTGCCTTGCAGAATGTGAAATATTAGAGGACAATAATTAATCATATGCAAAAAATAATCATGTCCCCTATAAACTTTTATTTTTTTCCTGTTTTTGCATGATGAGTGACATATTACTCTTATGATTTTATCCACATAATGACCAATAAATGGTTTGTGTTGGTCAACAGTTCAATGTTGACTTGTAGGCTAATGGAGTCACAATTTATTAATTTAATTTAAAAAGTTAGGCTAATATTATTAAAAGTCTAATATTGTTTCATATCTGAACTTCAATTCGAAATTGAATATTACACCGATACATGCTAACAGAATAATTTGAATGAAGCATTTTGAAAGCACTGTAATCTGCATGCTCTGTGTTATACATTACGAAATGAGTTGAAGTACTATTTAACAGCGAAAACTGAGGTAATTTTATGTAAAGAGAATTACTGATATTTTAATACTGTTTTAAACCATTTCATGAAATTTTCACAAGATGTCAATTGGAGAAAATCGTTTACAACTGAATTATAATAAAGTCTTTTCTTTGTACTCTCCTATTGCACTGATTTCATTCAGTATAGATCAACTTTAGATAAGCTATTGTTCCAGAGTAATCAGTTTGCTTCAAGTGTTGTACACAGCATGACAAGATGAATATGTCACCAATAAAATTTAGTTATGAAGCAAAATATTTCTTTTATGGATGGAAGGGGGAAGTAATCGGAATAACGTTTGGTCACAAAGAATATACCGGTGATTGGGGTTCTGATTTAAAATGGTGCCTGGAGATGACAGTGGACATGTATGTGAGTTTTCTACTTCTGATGAATGACTTTGTCTGAAAACTGAATATTAACAGCACTCTCTCCATTGTGTCTGTCTGCAACTCTTTTCTTCTGTGTTACTAGAAAAGGTCATTAGACTCTTTATACCTACATCTCTTTTCTTTTAAAGATTGATTCTTCTATACAATGCATATATTTACCAATGATTGTTTTTACTGAAGCACTCAAATTATTTGTTAAACTTTTATGATGATCCTCTCTTCATAAGAGCAGTGTACAAAAGATAGACATTTTTAACATTAAAGGAAATGACTGAACATCATAATAATGCCTCAGGAAGATCCTAGGAGTCTTTCAATCATGTTTATTCTAAGTGGTCATAGTGCAGCCAGAAACCCCAATTCACAATTGCTAACACAAGTCTCACCACTAGGTGGTATTTGCCACATACCTCTAGCACAACCTCAGACACAAATACACTCCATAAAGATGATACAAGATAGAATTACAGCTTTGTTATAACCTCTACTTAAATAATTCTTAAATGTAATATTTCCTTTTTTTCTCTCAGGCTTACTTATTTATAAACAGTTGAGAGTCTCATACACTGTTTTACCCATGCCTTAATTTGCAGATTAATTTGAAAGCAAATATACATACATCTCCTCACATTTACTGCTCCCTTTAACACAAGTAAGCATTGCAGAACTGTTATTGTTAATAAAAATAAAACTTCAATTTTACTTCACCTAGTTATAATCACTGAATGAAACCCACAGGACATAAGAGTTATTTCATCACTTAAATTCACATCATATGTATCATGATATCTTTCAAGCAATATTTATGTCTACATTTCTGTCATGAGCTATTAGCTGTACTAAATATCTGCTCATAGAACCATTACACGTGGATCACTTGAGCCATTCCCTTCTTGTCTCCCCCCCCCCCCCCCCCCCCTCCCTCCAATGCTCTGGACCTGATCTCTCATGTTTTCCCTGCATGACTGGATAATGGTGTACAAACAGGCATTCACCAAATCTCTATTTACATAATGGAAATATAAACTCACTTCAGTATCATTAATTTGCACCTGTCTTACGTCAGGCAAGAGTTTATCAAGGAGTCATTATCACACTGCCTCTTTTACCCACTGTCTGCAGGGTTGCCACAGGTTCTGTAAATTGGGGAATTTCAAACACATCAGGGGGAAAAAACCACAGGAAATATCTCATTTTTGTCTCAGTAGATGAAATGGTTTGTTTACTGATCTGTCATGCATCGTAACTGGCTGGGTGCAGCTTAGTATGTGCACTGCTTCCATAGTCTCTCATTCCTACTGCTTCTCCCCTTCCTATCAGGCCCCTCAGCTGGCTGTCAGTGCTGCCAACACTTGTCACCACTAGCGTAGCAGCTCCAGATGAGAGGCGGGGAGGTGTGAGGAGTGGTTTGCTTGCATCTAATTCCCAGAGACTGTAGACATAAAAGACGGAGGTGGCAGTCGTGTGTGCCTGAGTTGTGTCTGAGTAATTGTGTGAATGTGTGTGTGCTCTCATTTTCTGACAAAAGCTGTGGCTGAAAATTTAGATGTTGAGAGTACTGTTTTTTTTCTATATGCCTGTCTCCAGCTTAGCAATCATCTTAGCAGTGTTTATATATTTATATGTTTATTTACTAGCCATCCAGCATGTTTATCATGCAATTGGCTTCGTCAGAATACGTTTTACGTATTCGTAAATGTATAGTTGTTACTAATTTTTGCATTATAGATTATGCATTATACATTATGCATATATATGCATACATCTATTTAGTAGTTAGTAATTTTTACATTTTACATGCATCGTCATTTTACATATACACGTAAATACATGAACTTATTAGAAATCAGAAGATTTCAATAATAATCATTATGTAGAATACATTCAAGAATTACTTATACAGTTTTACACATTTAATTAATGGTTGTTACACTATTTCTTTGTTTATTCCATTCATGAATTACTTATACAATTTTACACATTTAGTTAATGATAGTTACATTATTTCATTGTTTATACTTTCCTTCCAAATTACTTTCAAGATATTCTTCAATTGAGTAGTATGCTTTACTTTTAAACCATGTGTCTAGTACCTCCTTAAATTTGAAGTGGGTGAGGGTTTTGAAGGATTGTGGCTGTTTATGATATAACTTTAGACTTGTGTGTTTGTGACTGTTGTGTGTCAGTGACAGCCTAGAATATGGTATATCAAGCATGCAGTTGTTTCTAGTGCTGTGCAAATGTGAGTTGCTACCTATCCTCATTATTATTGATTCTCTGAGTATCCGAACGAGTTATCTGTTGCATGGATTGATCACCATGGTCTAATTTCATCAACAGACTCTCTGTGGCTGGCCACATGAGTGGATTTCCATTACAGGCCTAAACTGATGGCTGTTTCTGTGGGTATCTAATGGATCGGGCCTGCCTATCTGAAGCCATTCGATTCCCATTAATGTGCAGGCGCTGGCTGTTGGATCTAGTCTCACCAATCTGCCCGCAGGCCGGGTCTGTTTGTGTGTGGCGTAATGCAGCAGATTTTCATGGTTCATCCATGGATCTGGGACTGCGGAGCTCCTCAGCAAGCCAGAGACCATGGGCGATGGATTTCGGGAATTGCAACTGCCTCAGTGCAAGTACATTGTACAGTGTGGGATTTTATAGACATTTTATTTGTTTTAGTACTTCTCACACTTCAAAAGTAGTTTATATTTTAGAAAGTATGGACGATAAGAAGAAGAAAATTGTGTTAGTCGCTGGTGGTTTGTACAATATGTACTCGTATATTTCTTGAAAGAAAAATCACACAATACCTGTAAAATAATAGATATAACACAGTGGGTTATAATCGACAATAACGAACATAGTGGAACTGACAGTTTATTCGGGCACCTATAGAGTTCTATCAAGAGGTCTACTTTTTTTTTTGAGGTTATTTCTGAAATCGGTGAAGGTATTTTAAATCTGTCTCGCGACTTCAAGGAAATGTGCATTTTTATCACCAAATGCTCTTTGTTTTATTGAAATAAAATAATATCTGTGGCCTTCATCAAACACATATACCGTTTGGCTTGCTTTCTCCATCCAAAAACAGTTCATTACAAAAGATGTTGATGTTAGTACTTAAGATTTTTGCTCACATCAGGAAATACCATCTGCTTGTAAGTTTTTTTTCTTTTTTCCTTCTTTGTAATATATATACTTCCTCGTTTGCAGTATTGTTTCTTGTACCACAGCTGCAAAGACAGATTGTCAACTTAGGTCTCAATTTACATTTGTGATCTAAAAATTTGTCAGGGAAAAATGCTAAAACTTGTCTGGAAATCAGTCATATCAGGGAATTTCACTTGGGGAAACTTGTAGCAACCCTGGTCTGACTTATGATATACTGGTTGTACACTTGATCCATCTAGGGACTCAACATTAACTCCACATATTCTAAAGACTCCTTTGCAAAAAGAGAAGATTATTATTCAGAGTGTACTTATACTGTAAGCTGGGTGCCATAGGACAAGGAGGCAGGGCTTTTGACCAACAACCAGCATGCTATGGGCCAAATGCAAACTTCTGCTCCCGACATTCTGCACTCAGGGGTGAAGTAAAAGTGTGTGCAGTCAGTAGCCATGTATGTGTGTGTATACATAAACAATATTGATTAAAATAAATAAACTGAACTTTGTATTGAAACATAAAACTATTATCTTAACCAGGACTGGGGGAATGTTCTATTAAAATTGTTGAGTCTTTTGTGACCACTTGTTGCTATATTACTTGTTGGCTAAAGTCTTGGGATCTGCAGTCAATGCTTATTTACCGATTTTTCTGAAGTTTCACCAGCACATGTGGCTGGCATTTTCAAAGATTCATCTTCCATTACCAGAGGTGGTCTGAAGATTGCAAGACAAAAACTAACAGGCAGTGGGTTAGATTGTTCGATCTCCATCAACATTTAATAAAGTCTTGCTGCTTATTAGTCCTCTCACTAATCAAAGCATTACAAAACTACAAAACTCCATTGTGGCAGCATATTAAAACAAATATTTTAAGTGGGATTTTTACAACTAAAATAAATAATACTGCGAACTCTTGCATGCAATGACAAGTGTTTTTCACCAACTAAGTTAGCTCTAAAGTAATAATACAGCTGACCAATAATATTACCCATCACTTAATTCAACACCTGATGGGGCTCGATACTTATTCCTCTCCTTACTTGGGGCCTTTCAGCTTCTATACAATCATTGTTCCTTGGTGCTTACTATTTATCTGCCACAAAAAGACTGAAGGCACTTTCCTGTGCTTGTGCTCATATATGAATCTGTGAGGTACCATGCTCTTACAGCATCTGTCCATGACTCTCAGAGTTTTTCTTGCCCTTCATTCATTTCCATTCCACTTGAGGCACCACGTCCCAAAAGTAAACCTACAATATGTAACACTCCCACCCTATTACAAATTGCCTTCCACTAAACAGTGTCCACAATTTGAAATACATCTACATTTACTTTTTATTTCCAAACCATATAGACACTTTCTCATTGCTCTGCATAGGGTGTTTATCAATCCTTGCACTATAAAATCATTATTATTAAAAATATAAGTTTTCTTTTTCCCAAAATATCATATTCCTGGTAACCCATCACACCATCACAGTGAATAATTGTGTGTGTGTGTGTGTGTGTGTGTGTGTGTGTGTGTGTGTGTGTGCGTCCACAGTTTTTTAAAAAAAATTCTCAACTACTGCTTCTGAAACAGTTTTGTGACACATGAACTATACAATCCCTTTATCTTTCCTGACTGTGATTCAGTTACTATCACAGCTTTCAGGTTGGCTACTGAAAGGACAATCTGAGGTTCTTCATATGAATGAAAACAATGTTTACATTCTTATTGACTTTGACACTCACTCTATGGGTGTTCATCAATATTACTTAGCTTATTATGTGTGTAATTGATAGCTTGTGATGTATTTTATTCTCTTTTCTCCCTGGCCTCATAAGTTTATTTTTGGATCTACATAATTTTTCTCCTCCTGCTCTATTTGTGGCCATTCAATCCGCATTATCAAAGTTTCACCTACAATGTTATTTTGCAGCATCTCTAATGGAGCCACCTCTCGCATTGAATTAAGAGCTCAGTAACACTTTTTTAAGTCTCTAACCATTTCTACCAATTTTGGTATCTTCCAGCCAAACTTTCTTCTGAAATGTAAATCTGCCATCCACTTGTACCTTTTAAATAAAGATAAACAATTCAACCTCCACTCTGGTACCAAATGGATGCCCCCACTCATGAATGGTTTCTCTTGTCTGTCTGTCCATGGAGTATATTTAGATACTAAATCATGTTTTACATTCTCACACACAAAGAATTCTCAGGCTGCTGGTTGAGCACCATAGCCTGATACTCTCCTGAGAATCTTTTTTACTAGTATGAAACATTCTCCTGGCACACACTGTTGGGTGGCTTGCGGAGTATAAATGTAGATGTAGATATAATAAAATTTCCATATATGGAGTGTACATTTGTTCTGCAAAAAAAGAGTCGTAATCCCCATCAAAACTTTCCTCAGAAATATAAAGCAGCAGTTCTTTTATACCACCCACTCCTATACTGTCATTGACATTTTGTATCCCATGGAAGGAAGGGCCACCTGTGCAAGCAGCCATGAACTGTACCAACTTACTGCAACCACTGTGTGGCATTCTATGTCAGTATGACCACTAACAAGCCATCTGCCCATTTGAATGGTCCCAGTCAAACTGGGCAAGAGACAGCTGGACCATTCAAATGCTGAGCATGCCACACAACATAATGTGCTTAGCTTTAATTGGTGCTTCACAGCCCATGCCATATGGATTCTTCCTACCACCACCAACTTTTCTGAATTGTGCCTGTTGGAATACTCTGTGCAACATATCCTTCACAAGTTAACCACCCTTGCCTTAGTCAAGGCTAGTCTCTGTCCCTTACTTACTTCTATCCCTCCTCTGCCCCCTTTCCAGACCAACTACTACATATCCCCCCCTATTCTGACGGCCTGCACAAACTTTTTCCTCCCCTATTTTCTCCCAGCACTGCACTACTGATGCTATTCTGCACCTAGCAGCCCACCATCCTGTCCTCGCCATGTCTCAGCACACTTCCACAGGCAGCCCTAAGGCATCTTCTCCTACCCTACATTGCTATCCCTCCTCATCCCCAGCTATTCTGTACCCCCGCCACCCACCCCAGCTGAGATCACTATTTATGCAGTGGTGCCACAGTACCTGGAAATGACAGTAACCATGTGTGTGTGAGTCGTACATGTACATATATGTGTGTGTGTGTGTGTGTGTGTGTGCACATCTCTTCTTCTCTACTCTTAAGTGCACCTGCCTGTCACCCAGTACCTCCTCTGCGTGCTGAGTAGCAAGCTATCCAATTGATACTGTTGTTTTATTCCATTCTGGATTTTCCACTGTTTAAATAAAATTCCATCATACATTACCATATCTCATTCTTTCTATTAGTTTCTTTGGTACAGACTCAATTCTAATTGGCAGATATATGCTGTTAACTTTTCATTTCTTTGGAGGGCTGGTAAATTTTTATACACATCCTTAACTTCCCTTTTGACACTCATTTATTTTCTTACAGGGTGTATATGCTCTGCAACAACCAGTAAATCAGAGAAAAACCCAGGAATTGTTTCATCCAGGAAAAATTTTGGAAAAACTCGGAAATATTTTAGAACTCTGGCAATTTTTCATTGTTTTAGTTTTCTGTTAAACTTATGTAGTTTTTACTTGTAAGAACTGATACTGTAACAAGGAGTTTTACTTCAGCTTGCTATTGCAGAATAATAGTGCAGCTATAAAACATAAATGACCGAGTAGCACCAAAATAAAATTTCAATTCCATTGTTTACAACAAGTGAACAGAGTGCACACACAAACATCTGCTGACAGCAAAATCTGTCAGAGGCTTTAGGATGAAGGCTGTGCAATACTTCATGACAACCAACTGCTTTCAATGAGCCAGACATCACAACTGCTTACATTTCTAACAGGTCACAGGAAAATATTGTAAATGGTGGTTTGAGAAGCATTCATTATTTTCAAAGTAAATTTCCTTTTGCACAGTATAAAACATGTTATGTGTGAGAATGTGTGATGAATTTCTTCAATCATGGAGTATTTCAATCTCATTCAGAACATAGCACTATGAGGACCAATCACTTACAACAATTTTGGGTCCAGAAGACCAAGCATTTATACATTTATTTTAGTTGTTTCATAAACTAAAAATTATGCAGCAATGATGGTAAAAAGCATCATTATCCTTCAAAACAGTACAAGGTGAGTTCTTCACCAATTTTACATGAGATTAGTTTTTCTATGGAACAGTGGAAGAGCACGACAGAACATTTATTCAGGCAGATAATTGCACAGCAGTGAAATTTATAATCCTGCTTGTTAGAAATATTCAGCTGCTGCAATTTAAGCTGTTCTGCTAGGATGCTGTCTAACCACATCCTTGGAAGAAACAGCAAAAAATTTTGACAACCAATATTGAATGTGAAAAATTGCTTTTCTTTTAGCTGTACTGTATGTATATTAATTTAAACTATTAAATTTTCCTATTTGTGTAGCTACTGGCTGACTACATCACATATCCTATGCTCTGAATATATGCTGTCATTGGCTGGCGATATAATGTGAAGTGAGCTATGATTGGCTGACGAAAACGTATTGTAGGGAGATTTCAATTCTTCATAAGCTACCATGCTGTATTTGGTGGAATTCGTATTTATACTTTGGTAATACAGAAGTATGCAGTGTACGTGATACTGCGCATCGAAGATCTTCCAAAAACATATTGTTTGTTGCTGCGTTTTTGTTTCCTACGGTACCAAGATGTTCTACGCTGGTGTATAAAACCTTTACCATTCAAAGGGTTGATGAGTTTTACAGCTCCAAGTAAAAGTATATTGTCACTTAGCACAGAAACAATGTGCCTTTCATCTGGGGCATAGTGTACTTTCAGCTGGATAAGAATGTATTTTCACCCAGCGTTTTCATACACATGTTGGATATTCTTCAAACTGTTGCTCTCCTGCATTCACACTTAGCAGGACCTTTGGTGTAGCTGTTCAAAGCACTCCTGGGAAGATCCTGATGGCATGGGTTGTGAAGCAGTCATTGAACTCTAACATATTGTCTTTTTTGCCACTGCTTCCTCAACTCTGCTCTTGGCCGCAGTCTGGTAGTGGCCATTCGTTTCTGGTGGACAGCTTGTTGTTGGTTATATCCACTCAACTTGGTGCACAGAAATTGCAGCAGAGCTGATAAATGACATAGTTTCTGCCACAGGTGGCCTTGCTCTGATAGTATAGGATAAGCATGTGTCAGGACTGAAGTAAGATGTGGTGGATGTGTGAATCAGTCAAGTCTTGCATGTGGGTCTTCCACAGGGACATGACTCTGTGGGTTCCACCCTGTGGCAAGGAGCTGGGAGTAGGAGTGGCACAGGGATGGACCAGCATTTGGTGTAGGTTGGATGTGCTGTGATGTATTGCATTTGGAGGGTAGGAAAGATTTGGCTGCCCATTTTACTTTGAGCTTCCTCATAACCAGACATTCATAAAAGCTGATTCCAGATATGTTTTCATTGTCGTATGTATGATACATTAACTTCATCACAACTGAAAGTTCGTAAAAGCATAGCTTTATGTAAATAAAAGCTAACAGCATTCAAAATTCTGCAGTTTCTGCCCTGTCTAGCTTTAATATAAAACTGTCCTGTTTTGAGAAGGCTCTCCATTATAAATGTGTAGTTATTGGTGCAAGTTATTCATTACATGCCCTATTGTCATATAACAAGGTCTCACAATCTCTGAAGTACTCAAAAGTGCTACATATAAGAGTTCATTTAAACTCATAACATACTAATTTCAACCAAAATATTGACTTCCTTTATTCCATAAAAAGTTCATATTCTTCATTCTATGCTCAGAAATGTCAACAGCTCAGTGTCATAGGTAGATTGCACAACACACTTGCAGGATAGACATTTCTGCTGCCCTGAAGTAATATTCTCATTCTTATCATGATGACACTTGTGCATATTTGGAGGCAAAAATTAAAGACAGCTACTTTTTTTAAAAAAAGAAAAAAAACAGTGTGGTATACTCACAACACTCATTAACTTTACAAAAATCACACAGATTTACACATTCATTCACTATTAAATATTAACATTTGTATATTGTGTGTAATGTGTATATGTATATAAATGCATACTAATTCATCATATACCACAATTGCACTTTTTGACTTGTAAACATTCAATACTGTAGAACATCAGTTTTAATAGAGTGCACAATTCATTCACTCAGTCTATACAAACATTGACTGATTGCAAAGACAGAGTTTTAAGGTATTCGTAGTTAGAGCAAATACACATTCATTAGGGCAAGAACATACTTATAACCCACCTATGTGGATATGCAAAGTTGTACACACACACACACACACACACACACACACACACACACATATAGTATTATATTGTGTTTTATTATATTTCTGAGACATACATAAGATAAAAAAGAGTTAATGTGGATGCTCCTTTTTTTACACATATATTAGTTGTATCATAAGAAAAATTCTGTTGTTAAACTATTAAATTTCAAGGAGGCAAAATGGCTGACCAGTGCTGATCCTCTGGAGACAAACTTTCAAGCACACACAGTAAAAGCAGAAGACACTAACCCTAGCTTTTGGAACTTGTATGTACCTTCTCAGGAAGGGAAGGATAGAGGAAAGAAGGATTAGTTGGGAAGGTTAGGATAAGGAGCAAGTCACTCAGACGCCAGATTAAGAGAGGCTCAGCTGTTACGAGGACACGAGGAGACAAATATTTGTTCACGACAGAGTAACCTATCTGTCTATCCAGCCTTCCCCAATCAAGTCCTCCTCCAAAAGCTAGGAATATTCATCTTTTAGTTAAATCAGGCCTGGCAAAGTGTGGCTTGTGGGCCAACCTCCTCCAGAGAGCAATTCCCCCCCCCCCCAATTCTACTCATACTGCATGGTCACGGCCACACCACAGCACATGATGCACTTATTTGCCTGCAGTCAAGGGAGGCACCATCTTCCTTCAACTACTTTCTCGAAGCATACATTCCCACACCTTGACAGGCATTGGTTCCTTGCAGCAATTTATTCATATTTACTCTTCTTAAGACTTGTCTACTGCTCAGCTGGTCATTTTAGTTGCTAATGTAGCTATTATTCTGGTTTCAATTCTGATCATTATGACAGCTATTACGGCTTTTGAGAATGTTGGAAAGAAACACTGAAAACCATTTTTGAATGATGAATGTAAGACTAAGATCTTTTGTACACAATTCTGATGAAAAATCTGAATTTTTAATAATAAAAAGTGCTTAAGTCAAAACAAAAGTAGTAATCTCATTCGACATAGTTGTTTTCTCTATGAATAATCACCCGTTCCATTACACTCCTGACAGACAATGTTCTTTAGTGGATAACTTAAAAATAAAATTAGAAAAGTCATCTGAACCACCAAGTCTTAGAGAAAGTTTTTAACTGCTTATATGCGGTAAGCCCTATATTCAGAAAAGATCAAAGCTTATTCGTTAATGGTGTACTCATGAAAGACTTTGCAATAGACATGGCAAAAGCATTTGTTTAAGATGATGTTGCTAATATTTAAGAATAGCTACTCTGTAAGGAAGCACTGTAAAAAATATACTGCCTGATATAGGTCATTGCAGGAAATAAATAATTTAATTGCACACTGTCAGCCATAAGTACTGATCAAATGGATCTCAGTCAACAATTAATTTTTATTCACATGATGATAGACTTCCTTTCTGCGCATGACGAATTAGTTGCTTTATAATGCATTTAAAATGAGTTGTGATTTATGACATTTGGCTCACCAGAGGGGACATGAATCCATTGCCCAGATAACACCAATGGTGAGCCAGCTTTCCCTACCAGGCCGCCAGCAGTTTAGTTGGTAAAGTACCTCTGTTGCCAGACCATGGATAAACTGTAGCATGTGGTCAGGAATTAGATACACCTATTTTCATTAGCTCTTGTTGTAAAGTCAGGGTGTATACGACCCGAGACATTTCAGACAAGCAGTGCAGTTATATCTTTTATAAGTGTACAGCACCCAAAAAAATATGTTGTGCCCACACTCACACTGGCCAGGTGCCTCGGTTCTCCTCAGTTCTAGGAAATTATTTGACGTTTAAGTCTTTCAGTCAGCTCTTCCGGAAGCTGTTGCATCCTGCCAGGACTCTCTCATATAAGTGTTGTAAAGCACAAGCATTCAGCACTGTGTGATAATCAACAGCGCTCACGTGGATGAAAAGGTTGGAAAGACATCACCGATATGGGTTGGTGTACTATAATGAGCATTGCAGTCTATAGTGCAACAAAAAAGCATGAGGGTCTGCTTAGGCCAACCAGTGAGTGACGTTCTGTGTATCCATTTTGTTACAACAATGTGTACACTATAGCAGATCCAGTTGAACCCTCACATTGCTATATTGTGCAGCTGTTTATGAAATGACTCTATCACCCCGTAAGTTTGGATATACTCCGCAGTGGGTTGGAATCAATTCACCACGTCAAATCTATCCGCCCCTTATTACTAGGCATAAGTAATTTTTTGTACATGAATAGTAGTCTGATTACTTCCACAAACGTCTGGTTATATGTAAGAAAATGAGCCACAGTACCTTTATGTTCCAGCAACAGCATAACATTTCTGACTTTAATTTATATGTGTATAAAAAAAATTACGATACATCCACAGTAGAACGAGCTGGGTGTCGTTTTCGCAATATCCAGTAGCAAAAAAGCCTCCTGCCATCGCATATTTGTCGATGAATAAAGGGTGTAATTACAATTTTAAAAAGCCGTAGCGTCTTTTTCTATTTAATTTATTTCCCCACTCCCACGGAACTTTTTCGTATTTTTTATTCTTGTAAATCCAGCCAACACACAATGACGCCTTATATGTATCCTCAGACTGCTAAATCGGGATTTGTATTAATATATTCCACGCATAGCTACCATGGACCTAACCTACCACCAGATCGTACAAATTTCCTCCGACTAAGAAAGTATTGCGAGAGTAATATATCCTAGAGTACGTACATTCAAAGTTAATTTTCAGGGGCGAAGCAGATGGCTGGAGAAACCGCAAAACTGTTCTGTATTGAGTCTACGCTCATTTTAAGTTCCTGTTGCTAAGCACTCTACCCATTTAACACTTTGGAGCAGGAGGAGGATCACCGCGAGATGGATCTATTGTTGCAGTTGGCACAATTGAGTTTATTTCGAAAAAAAAAAAAAACAGTCTGTTAGAGCGTCATACAAATATTTTGTTTGTTTCATGTGCGAGAAACGGCGAAATAATGATACATAACATGTGTATGCAGGAGCTGAATTTTGAAAAAGGAATACCATGTTACGTGGAACCTCCTATAGGCTTCAACGCAAAGAATGTTTTATTCCAAGCAACTTTAAAATCCTCAATTAGAACCCCTGCCTTTTATTGCAGATTAAGATTCTGCGGCAAAATCTACACGTGTTTTGTCTCAAGCATTTTCTTCATTTCGCCACAGATGGCGCTGTAATAGCAGGATCAGGAATGTGTACACAATCGTAATTTACGACATGTTACTCAATGGCCCTTGAATATCCAATGGCACGTGGGATCCCACCTTCATGCAGGTCAGTATTTCATAACTTCTTATTGGATACCCATTCGCAACGTTGTATTCCTCCGACATATCGAACAGTGGGCTACTCGACGCCCCACTGTGGCATAGTACTGCCAACTTCAATACACTTTTAGTGACCCGCTCTTCAAATGACCGTACACTGGACCGAAGCATATCTGCGAGAACGTCTGCATAGCCGTTTCTGATGCGATCGACCATGTCTTCACGGCCTGTTCGCGCTTCCAGGTACACCTTATCTTTTAAATATCCCCACAGAAAAATCCGGCGCCCTAGCAGGCCAGATAATAGGGTCACCTCTGCCGATCCGATGACTAGTGTAAACATGGCCTAATACCTCCCGTGCTTCAATTGCATAATGCGCTGGGCAACCGTCTTGCTGAAACCACATACGTTAAGCGACCAAGGACGTTGATGGTCAACTTGCCGGCTACCATGGTTTGTGAATATAGACTCATCGGAAAATACTATCTCGGCAAAGGACGTAGGGGGTCGTTCGCGTTTGTTGACCGCCCAGTCACAGAACACTACTCGGTTACGTAAATCGTCTCTGTGAAGTTCTTGATGCAGTGACACGTGATATGGATGATAGGTATGACGATGCAGTATTGTGACAATACTGCCTACGGACGTACCGGAATTGCGGTGAAATTGCTGGGCGCTTATCCGTGGGTTGTGGTGCACTGCCGCTAGTACATCTATTTCGTTAGGTTCTCCTGTAACACGTTTGCCTCATTTCCTTTTGCCGGTTTATTCGCCGCCATCAGACATAAAGGCATTCACAACCTTGTAAAAGAACGAACGAGAGAGAGCTTCTCTGGGGAACAATCGGCATACAGGCAACAGCAGCCCCAGCTTGTAACAAACACTGTGCAACCGGCCAGGGAGGCCGAGCGGTTCTAGGCGCTACAGTCTGGAACCGTGCGACCGCTACGGTCGCAGGTTCGACTCCTGCCTCGGGCATGGATGTGTGTGATGCCCTTAGGTTGCTTAGGTTTAAGTAGTTCTAAGTTCTAGGGGACTGATGACCTCAGAAGTTAAGTCCCATAGTGCTCAGAGCCATTTGAACCATTTGAAAGACTGTGCAACTATTGTAATGTTTAGAGCCCGCTATCTGTTCTGTCTCTGCACTATACGTGAGCTCCGGTCGCAGTGTACTGCCTGTTAACGATACGTCGTAGTTCGCTACACGGCCACTGAGGCGCGTCGAGTAGTAGTCCCCATAGAGCCCATATACCGAACGTCTTCTGTTCGATATGTCGGAGGAATACAACATTGCGAATATGGTTTTTAACTGGAAGTTATGAAATACTGACCTGTGTGTGTGTGTGAATTCCTAAGGGACCACACTGCTTAGGTCATCGGTCTCTAGACTCACACACTACTTAAACTAACTTAAACGAACCAATGCTAAGAACAACATACACAGCCATGCCCGAGGAAGGACTCGAACCTCTGGCGGGAGGGGCCGCGGAGTCCGCAATATGACAGCTCAAACCATGCGGCCACTCCGCGTGGCTTAATGGCCTGTCCTATCCTCGCAGCATAGAGTCGGGGTCCCACGTGCCACTTGATATTCAAGGGCCATTGAGCTCCATGTCGTAAATTACGATTGTGAACCCATTCCTATTCCTCCGATTACAGTGCCATTTGTGGCGAACCAAAGAAAATACTTCCGACAAAAGTGTGTAGTTTTTGCGGTAGAATCGTAATCTGTGGTTAAAAAAACGGGAGTTCCCACTGAAGATTTTAAAGTTGTCCCCCGCCATCCACGCATGGTGTGGGATGAGGGATCGACTGTGGTAGTGTTGGATGCCCCCTCCGAGACAAATAAATTAGAATTATAACTTTTTTTGATTCCATGTGTAGTTTTCCAGATAGTTTAATGTTTTCAGTTAAAATGAACAAAAAAATGGCTCTGAGCACTATGGGACTCAACTTCTGAGGTCATCAGTCCCCTAGAACTTAGAACTACTTAAACCTAACTAACCTAAGGACATCACACACATCCATGGCCGAGGCAGGATTCGAACCTGCGACCGTAGCGGTCTCGCGGTTCCAGACTGTAGCGCCTAGAACCGCACGGCCACTCCGGCCGGCTAAAATGAACATCCTGTATATGTAGACATACAGTTTGTCTACTGGGAAGTAATATGTAGTTACAATCTGAGGAGCCAGAAGTCATGGGATAGCTATGCACTTACGTTAGGCGGTAGTAACGCCTACGCAAGCTATAAAAGAGTAGCACAATGACAGAGCTGTCACTTGTACTCAGGTGGCCGGCCGGTGTGGCCGAGCGGTTCTGGGCGCTACAGTCTGGAACCGCGCGACCGCTACAGTCGCAGGTTCGAATCCTACCTCGGGCATGGATGTGTGTGATGTCCTTAGGTTAGTTAGGTTTAAGTAGTTCTACGTTCTAGGGGACTGATGACCTCAGAAGTTAAGTCCCATAGTGCTCAGAGCCATTTGAGCCATTTGTACTCAGGTGATTCATGTGGAGAAGTTTCCGATGTGATTATGGTCGCACGACGGGAACTAACAGTCTTTGAAAGCGGAATGGTAGTTGTAGCTAGATGCACGGGACATTCCATGTCGGAAATCGTTAGTGAATTCAAAATTCCGAGATCGACAGTGTCAAGGTTGTGCCGAAGTACCAAATTTCAGGCGTTACCTCTCATCATGGATAACGGAGTGGCCGACGGCCTTCACTTAACGACCGAGAGCAGTGATGTTTGCCCAGAATTGCCTGTGCTAACATACAAGAAACACTTCTTGAAAAAACCGCAGAAATCAGTGTGGGACGTACAACGAACGTACCATTGAGGACAAAGCGGCGAAATTTGCCAGCAGACGACCGGCGCGAGTGCCTTTGCAAACAGCATGACATCGCCTGCAGCGCCTCTCCTGCGCTCGTGACCACATCGATTGGATCTTAGACGACTGAAAAACCGTAGTCTGGTCAGATGAGTCCCGATTTCAGATAGTAAGAGCTGATGGTAGGATTCGAATGTGGCACAGAGCCTACGAAGCCATGGATCCAAGTTGTCAACAAGGCACTGTGCAAGCTGGTGGTAGCTCCATAATGGTGTAGACTGTGTTTACATGGAATGGACTGGGCCCTCTGTTCCAACTGAACCGATCATTGACTGGAAATGATTATGTCCGGCTACTTTGAGACCATTTGCAGCCATTCAAAAACGAAATTTTTATGGACGTCAATGCGCCATGTCATTGGGCCACGATTGTTCGCGATTGGTTTAAAGAACACTCTGGACAATTTGAGTGAACGATTTAGCCACCTACGTCGCCCGACATGAATCCCATCGAACATTTATGGTACATAATCGAGAGGTCAGTTCGTGCACAAAATACTGCATTATCAACACTTTCACAAATATCGACGGTTTATTATTATTCTCGCGTCAGAAACATACATAAAACACATTTTAAACAATTGTGAAAGATCAGCACAGTTTATATAATATTTGACCAAAATGTGGCCGCTTCCAACGCATTGTCCGTTGCCTGGTGAAGGTATCTTCTTTGCAGATGGTTGGACACAGTCCACATGAAGCATATGTTGAACAGTCTGTTCTTCCCCACGGTCACATTATGTTATGTTTTCTTCAATGTATTCCCATTTCTCCACGTTAACCGTGTTCTGCACACTCCTGACCTCATCCTATTGAAGGACTTCCGGAATGGGCATTTCTCATCATTACCAGGAGGTAAATATTCTGATAATCTTTTCCAACCAAGAGGATGAGGTGTCTTAGCCGTTCATAGTTGCAGCCTGGCTTCTTCAACGGCGGTTGTTAGTTTTTACGATGTTCTGAGGAAACTTTTCCTTGATCTTAGTCGTTGTGGATAGGGTTGGTGCCCATGCATGGGATGCGCTTTTTCTTGCTCCAGTTTCGTTCTTTGTCTGTTTGCTACTATTTCTCTTCGAACAGGAGGTGGTGCAATTCCTGCAAAGTGGTAGAGTCATTCGACTAGATTTGATTTCAAGCAGCCTGCTATAATTCTGTATGTGTCATTTAGGGCAATATCCGCCTTTTTTGCTGGTGTTGACTTATACCAAACAGGACAGGTATACTCTGCACCAGAGTAGCGTAATGTCATTACAGAAGTTCGTATGGTTTCAGCTTGACTGCCCCACTGTGATGCAGCCAATTTTCTCTGTAGGTTGTTACTGGTGGAGACTTCTGATTTGAAATTCATGCAATGTTTTTTGAACGTTAGAGATCTGTCCGCAAGTGTCATTCCTAGGTATTGTGGAGTGTCACAGTATTCCAGTTTAATCCCTGACCATTCTACCTTTAACTTTCTGATGGTTTCCCTATTTCGCACTAGCTTCTTTGATGGGTTTGGTTTAAGCTGCTTTATTCTGTAGTATTTTGACAGATATTCAAGGCACTCTTTAGGGTGATTTCTACCGAATCGGAGTTTGTGCCTTGGGTTGTCAGAGCGAGATTATCACCATACAAGAAACTCATGCAATAGGGAACTATAGGTATATGAAAGGACCCTCTCCGAGGATAGCGACTGAGAAAAGCAATCCGGCTGATCCTTTCACACCAGAAACATCCCTATACAAGCTCTTTTTAGGGCCGACCTAAGCATCATTGTTTGTGTTGTGGTCTTAAGTGCAAAGACTGATTTAATGCAGCTCTCCATGCTACTCTATCCTGTGCAAGCCTCTTCATCTCCACTGCACCCTGCATCCTTCTGAATCTGCTTAGTGTATCCATCTCCAGGTCTCCCTGTATGATTTTTACCCTCCACTCTCCCCTCCAATACTAAACTGGTGATCTCTTGATACCTTAGAACGTGTCCTACCAACCGATCTCCTCTTCTATTCAAGTTATGCCACAAATTCCTCTTCTCCAAAATTCTATTTAGTATCTCCCCATTAGTTACATAATCTACCCATATAATCTTGAGAACTCTTCTGTAGCACCACATTTCAAAAGCTTCTATTCTCTTCTTGCCTACACTGTTTATCGCCCATACAAATACTTTCAGATAAGACTTCCTGATACTTCAATCTATACTCGATCTTAACAAATTTCTCTTCTTCAGAAATGCCTTCCTTGCCATCGCCAGTCTATATTTTATATCCTCTCTATTTGAACCATCATCAGTTCTTTTGCTGCCCCAATAGCAAAACTCATCTATTACTTTAAGTGTCTCATTTCCTAACCTAATTCACTCAGCACTACCTGATGTAATTCGACTACATACCATTATCCTCGTTTTGCTTTTTTTATGTTCATTTTATATCTTCCGTTCAACTGTTCTTCCAAGTTCTTTGCTCTCTCTGACAGAATTACAATGTCAACGGCAAACCTCAAGGTTTTTATTTCTTCTCCCTGGATTTTAGTTCCTACTCAAATATTTTTGTTTCCTTACTGCTTGCTCACTGTACAGACTGAGTAACATTGGGGATAGACTACAACTCTTACTCCCTTCTCAACCACTGCTTCCCTTCCATGCCCTTCGACTCATAACTGCCATTTGGTTTCTGTACAAATTGTGAATAGCCCTTCACTCCCTTTATTTTACCCCTGCCACCTTCAGAATTTGAAATAGAGTATTCCAGTCAACATTGTAGAAGGCTTTCTCTGAGTCTACAAATGCTAAAAATGTAGGTTTGCCTTTCCTTAACCTATCTTCTAAGATAAGTCGTAAGGGCAGTACTGCCTCGCGTGTTCCTGTATTTCTACGGAATTCAAACTGCCAGAGGTCGGCTTCTAATAGTATTTCTATTCATCTGTAAAGAATTCGTGTTAGTATTTAACAACCGTGACTTATTAAACTAATAGATCGGTATTTTTCACACCTGTCAGCACCTGATTTTTTTGGAATTGGAATTATTAAGTTCTTCTTGAAGTGTGAGGGTATTTCACCTGTCTCATACGTCTTGCTCACCAGATGGAAGAGTTTTGTCATGCCTGGCTTTCCCAAGGCTATCAGTGGTTCTAATAGAATGTTGTCTATTCCCGGGCTTTCTTTTGCCTTAGGTCATTCAGTGCTACGTCAAATTCTTCACGTAGTGTCATATCTCCCATCTCATCTTCATCTACGTCCTCTTCCAGTTCCATAGTATTGCCCTCCAGTACATCAACCTTGTATAGACGCTGTATATACTACTTCTGGCTTTCACCTTAGGACTTGTTTTCCATCTGAGCTCTTGATATTCATATAGGTGGTTCTCTTTTCTACAAAGGTATCTTTAATTTTCGTGTATGCATCTTCTATCTTATCCCTAGTGATAACTGCTTCCACATCCTTACATTTTTCCTCTAGCCACTCCCGCTTAGCCACTTTGCTCTTCCTGTCGATATCATTTTTGAGACGTTTGTATTCCTTTTTGTCTGCTTCATTAACTGAATTTTTATATTTCCTCCTTTCATCAATTAAATTCAATATCTCTTGTGTTACCCAAGGATTTCTACTAGAACTCGTCTTTTTACCTACTTGGTCCTCTGCTGCCTTAACTATTTCATCTCTCATTTCTTCTTATTCTACTGTATTCGTTTCCCCTGTTCTTGTGAATTGTCCCCTAATGCTCACTCCGAAACTCTCTGCAACCTCTGGTTCTTTCAGTTTATCTATGTCCCATCTCCTTAACTTCCTATCTTTTTGCAATTTCTTCAGTTTTGATCTACAGTTCATAACCAATAAATTGTAGCCAGAGCCCACAGCTGCCGCTGGAAATGTCTTACAATTTAAAACACGTTTCGTAAAGCTCTGTCTTAACATTATATAATCTATCTGAAACCTTCCGGTGTCTCCAGGCCTCTTCCACGTATACAACCTTCTTTCATGATTCTTAAACCAAGCCTTAGCTATGATTAAGTTATGAGCTGTGCAAAAGTCTACCAGACAGCTTCCTCTTTCATGCCTTACCCCCAGTCCGTATTCACTTACTAGTTCTCCTTCTCTTCCTTTTCCTGCTGTCGAATTCCAGTTCCCCATGACTATTAAATTTTCGTCTCCCTTAAGTATCTGAACAATTTCCTTTATTTCTTCATACATGTCTGCAATCTCTTCATCATCTGTGGTGCTAGTTGGCATATAAACTTGTACTACTTTGGTAGGCGTGGGCTTCGTGTCTATCTTGGCTACAATAATGCATTCACTACGCTGTTCGTAGCAGCTTATCAACTCTCCCACTTTTTTAATCCATTATTAAACCTACTTCTGCATTACCCCTATTTGATTTTGTATTTATAGCCCTGTATTCACCTGACCAGAAGTCTTGTTCCTCCTGCCGGTGAACTTCACTAATTCCTACTACATCTAACTTTAACGTATCCATTTCCCTTTTTAAGTTTTCTAACCTACCTGCCCGATTAAGGGATCCGACATTCTACTCTCCGATCCGTAGAACGCCAGTATTGTTTCTCCCAATAACGAAGTCCCGTTGAGTTGTCCCCGCGCGGAAATCCAAATGGGGGATTATTTTACCTTCGTAATATTTTACCCGAGACTCGCCATCATCGTTTAACCATACAGTAAAGCTGCATCCCATCGGGAAAAATTATGGCTATAGTTTCTCCTTGCTTTCAGCCGTTCGCAGTACCAGCAGAGCGATGCTGTTTTGGTTGATATTACAAGACCAGTTCAGCCCATCTTCCAGACTGCTGCCCATGCAACTACTGAAAAGGCTGATGGCCCTCTTCAGGAACCACACGTTTGTGTGGCCACTCAACAGATACCCCTCCGTTGTGGTTGCACCTACGGTACGGCTATCTGTATCGCTGAGCCACCAGAGCTTCCCCACCAACGGCAATGTCCATGGTTCTTTGGGGACGGTTATAGAGGCAGCGTGGCTCAGTAGTTCTGCTGGGGACTTCCAACGACTTGTTAAGTCCATGCCACGTCGAGCTGCTGCACTACGCCAGAAAGAAGGAGGTCTGACATGATAGTAGGAGGTATCCCGTGACTTATGTCACCTCAGTGTAAAATGGCCACGTGATCATAAGGTCACGTCTTGTCATCACTCCTAAAATTAGAATGCATATTGACTTATATGGATAAAAATCTGGTAATGTTATTGGTTGCTTTGTGATGTTTTCGGTTTAGTAGTAGTAGTAGTAGTAGTAGTAGTAGTAGCTTTATTCATCGGTAGATCTCTTTTTACAAGGATATAGGACATGTCAAAGTATTTACAAATTTAGATCAATTTAAAATAAGCTGCTTCGTGTACACACATATTTACAGACTTCCAGTTATAGACAAACATTAGATTTACTCCAGGTATACAATACTTTTTTTTTACAAATAACTTATTAAATAATTTAATGCCACATTGTTCACTCATATCTCACTATCAGTCACTGCACATACTATACACTCATTGTTTCATAACACTTCACTCACTACTCACACACACACACACACACACACACACACACACACACACACACACACACACACACACACACACGCACGCACGCACACGAACACACTAGTGATCTCTGGGCCATTTTCTGTACCGCAACTTCCCATTTTCTATCCTGAAAAACCCAGTCAGCATCCCTCCATAATGAGTGAGATGTTGAGCTCAGAAAGAGGAAGAGGTGTTAGTATTGTGCTATGCGTAGCTTGAGTGTAAGTATTTCTACAAAGGAAAAAAAGAAGGAAAAAAACATAAAGTGAAGGTGTCATGTGGAATGTTGGATATTTTATAATCATTATTATTATTATTTATTTGTATAACATTTCTTATCAAACCCCTAATCTGTTTTAGCTAAGTAATCCTTCAATGTATAAAATGTATTGCACAACAGGTACTTTTTAGCTGCCTTTTTAAATAAGTGTATTTTTGCAATTTCTTTGATCTCTTTTGGTAATTTATTATACGGTTTTATTCCTTGGTAGAAAATGCTGTTTTGAGTTTCATGTTTATTTTTTCTTGGTAAATGTAAGTTGAGTCTATCTCTTGTTGCATGGTCATGGACAAAGCTGTTTGTGCAGTAATTACCAATGTCATTTTTATGAGTACAACTGACTGCTAAATGTATTCACATGGAGCAGTTAAAATCCCCAGTGTTTCGCGTTAGATGCTGCTCTAACGCTGCAATATATAATGTTACAACTGGCAATGCGTCACAGTTTCACCACGCAATACTAATGTCAATGCCGGCCGATGTGGCCGTGCGGTTCTAGGCGCGTCAGTCTGGAACCGCGAGACTGCTACGGTCGCAGGTTCGAATCCTGCCTCGGGCATGGATGTGTCTGATGTCCTCAGGTTAGTTAGGTTTATGTAGTTCTAAGTTCTAGGGGACTGATGACCTTACCTGTTAAGCCCCATAGTGCTCAGAGCCATTTGAACTAATGTCAATACGCTGTCGTAAAATACCCAAGATTATCCGTCATGTTCAGTCTGATCTGTAATTATTTACCACTTGCATAACATGCCTCGGGAAATGATTCGTATTTTCAGACGTGTATTTGTGGTGTGTTACATTAAGAAATGAATCTGATTACATGATTTGCTCGTCAGCCTGAAACCTGTACAAGGTTGAATTAATGGATATGGTATACACATATAATTGTCACGCAAGCTACCTCAAACATCTGTCTCCCTCCGCCCCCCCCCCCCCCCCCCCAAAAAAAAAAAAAAAATTACCCATCTGATTTCCACGAGAACTGTGTAGTTGAGCTCCCATGGACGCCTATTTTACTGCAAAGTTGGGAAAACCAGTTCAAGGTTTATATATTCATGTGTCCGAACAACTATCAGCGTGAATTGTGAAACAGACAGATGCATGCTAGTCCGTCACACATGTTGCAGATTCTTCGTGTTTTTTAATGTCCCTGTTAATGTATGTAATGCTGGTCTGAACTACAGATCGCTTTAAGCTTATAAGCTGGTCACGTGGACTCCTCAATTTTTAGAACGCATCTACTTCTATATTCATACAGTGCAAGTCATCATATGGTGCATGCTGGAGGGAGTCTTGTGCCACTCACAGCGAGGGACAGAAAGCGACTGTCTATATGCCTTTTTAAGAGCTCTAATTACTCTTACCTTCGCAGCCCTTACATGAAATGTGTGTTGGCTGTAGTAGATCCATTCTGTAGTCAGCTATAAATGCCAGTTCTCTAAATTTTCTCGATAGTGTTTTCACAAAAAGGACGTCATCTTCTGTACAGGGATTCCAACTGGAGTTCACGAAGCTTCTCCATAATATTCGTATGTAGATCTAACGGCCGTTAAAAAAGTCTGTCTTGTATTGCATTATGTGATTTTATTTAAAGAAAGCCCTCTAAGTCATCAATGCCTAAGGAGTGTATCATAGCATTTTCACATTTCCGCAAGCAACAAAATATTTACAGCTACCAAATATTTTTCAAAGTACAGGCTACAGATGGATGCCAGCAACATCACAATCAGCGAGGTTCAGAGGTGGTTGCAAGATTTTAGTTGGGAAGGAACTTGACCCAGCTGCCGGTAGGCTTTATCAACGTAACCATTAAACAAACAAACAATTTTATTTTCTCATTGCGTGGCAAGTGTCCTCGGATAACTTTTTGCAAATTCTTCAATGACTTCGACACGTTGTAGGCTGCTAGATATATCTCGGTGATTATAAACGGCCGCCAAACAGTTCAACCTGTCCTCAGTCACTGTCGTAAAAAGGTACGGTTTTATTAGTTTAAGCGAAGGGAAGCTGGGCTCCACACTACAAGCCGGCCGGGGTGGCCTAGCGGTTCTAGGCGCTACAGTCTGGAACCGCGCGACCGCTACGGTCGCAGGTTCGAACCCTGCCTCGGGCATGGATGTGTGTGATGTCCTTAGGTTAGTTAGGTTTTGTAGTTCTAAGTTCTCGGACACTGATGACCTCAGAAGTTAAGTCCCATAGTGCTCAGAGCCATTTGAACCATCCACACTACAAGTGGATACTGGTAGCTTAGTGAGAATTTTTGTGTGGTAAAAACTCTTTTGTCTCTCAAAATTCCTCTGCTGCTGTTTGAGGAAGATGTTCCATATTTCTCCAAAGGTTTTTCAAATGAGGTATTTATCCCGATAATGAGGGAGGATGAGCCAAGTCTCTGCTGTAAACACGTGCAGCTGCCACTGTAGAGTTCAGATTTTCTGTTTTTACGGTGGCACTTGTTATTAGGAAGAACAGGCCGAGGATTTAACCCTCGCAATACCGGGGAGGGGTACTTTATGCCTACCTTTTGAAAATATTGAAATCTACTTAGGTACTTTATTTTTTAAAATTTTGTAAAAGATAGTTATTGTCTTTAATGAAATCTTCTTCCAGATTCTATGATTGTTTTACATTTTTCGTTTAAGCTTGATCGGGAAATTTAAGTCAAGGGAGGTGGTCATACAGTCTTCCCCCCTTAGTAGTAGATGCGACTTTCCACAGCGGTCGTCTTACTCCACAAATAATAGCATTACGTTACCTTAGAGCACATGGACATCATATTTCTCTGGGTTGACAGCAACAATCGTCTCAACAATGATTTATTTCTCTTTGGTTCTTTATTGTTCCCCGTTCAGTGGCACTTGGTCCAGTGTTAGATACAACTTTGATTAAAAATGTATCGTCAGTAACTTACTGACAGAGAAATATCATAGATTTTGGAAGAATCTACAGATTATCAAATAGAATTTGATGAAACTGACGGTGTAGTGAGTGAACCTGAAGAGGAAAGTGTTGTGCGAGAAGATGTGGACAGTGATAAGAGTACTTACAGACGCTGAAGATGAATTCTGGGCACCTGAAACTGATGACGACGCAACTTGCGAGGTTAGTGAGAAGTATATTACAAGCACTGGTAAAATTTATAGCTTCAAACCTCCTCACATTAGAAAACGAGTATCACAAAACATAGTGACAGAAAGAGAAGGCATAAGAGACGAAGGTAAAGTAGAAACAATAAGAGAATCATTTGAAAAGTTTTTGTCTCCAGAAATTGTCAACATCATAATAAAGCATGTCAATGAAGAGGCATTGAGGCAGAAAATACCCAAGACAGACAAAGTTGAATTCATGGCGTATATAGGGCTACTTATTATGGGGATGATAAGTTATCTGTTACAGATTTATGGTCCTACACTTCAGGAAGGTTTGTTTATACTGCTACCATGCGCCAAACCAGATTCCAGTAGCTTTTTTGAAAACAGTTTTACAAGAAATATTCAGGTTCTGAATCCTGTTATTAATGTAATTTTTATTTATTTTTTGGTAATACACGTCACTGAAAGTGGCTTGGTATTGCGAGGGTTAAGAGTGCTACTATCTCGCAAAGCAGCTTCTCAACTGTCCCAATACAAAATCGATGAAAGGAAGGAACACGTTCAGTCTGAAACGAAACACAACGTGATATTGTTCTCGAGCTGGAAAGAACTTAACAGAAAAGAAGGAATTTCTGCATCAAGCAAAATCCGCGTTTATGTATTAAAGATTTATGTTACATTTAGTATTCCTTAGCATCAGGTGCTTCTATGTTTGAGCTATGAATTGAACGTTTGGCAATTCTGGGTGGCTGCACCGGGATGTCCAAAGGTTTTAAACGCGACACGCCTTTTGGAAAATTTCTTGATATTAAGTTTCTCTGTACGTTTCTAGTGTTCTTATTACACCGTATACCAGTTCATAGCAAAGTTAAGATCTAACGCAAAAGCCTGAAGTTGCCGTGAAAACGAAACAGTAATAGTCGGCGGTTACCGTCAAAAATAGGACACAATCGAATCGTTGAATAGGAGCCAGAAGACTAGCACTTTACCAAGACGGACAAGTTCTATCCATTTCTTCAAGGAATTACATGACAGTCAGAGAGCTCTTTGAATTGAAGGAGTGCATCAGGCCTTTCTAGCCAGGGTGTGTCACTAAGACTGTGTAACTCTTTTCGCCTCTGGGTGTTTTTCAAATATAGTTTGCTTGATAAGTTCCAATCCTTTTGCTGACTCACTCAAAAAATTTAATACTATTTACAACTCCCATCAATATTGCGAATAGTAGGTATGCTGCAGGCCTTCACAATAGCTACGTTTAGTTTATGTGCTGGAAGTCGCCAGCAGTTGGAGCTGTCTTATTCTGAATTGTAGGCCATTAAACTTTCCATACATGTTAGCATCTCCGTCATTACCATGACATCTCAAATTCTTATCTTGTACGCTCACTTGATTCAATTCTTGAACGATTTGGTCGCTTAATGCAGCACCAGTCAAGTCAGTTACTGACAGGATGCTTATAAACTCTTCGTGCACCGTACTCTTTTGTGTATCCAAATTCATGATACATGCTCTGAATAGTTCTGTATCACTGGCATCGGTTGTTTCGTCGCCACGGAGAGCATAATATTTTGCGTCTTTAACTTTGTTTGGTATCTTTCTCACTATAACAGAATGACATCAATAAATCAACTAATCCTCAGTTGTTTTGCTCAGATATCCAGCATTTTTCGGCGCTGTTTGTAAATGTTTTTGGAGTGATGAATCACCTGAGCTAATGTGCAAACTTAAAACTGCTCAAAATCTCCCTTGGCCGATTTCATCACTTAATGTACCAGCATTTCGATGGCCTCTTAACGGTATATTCTCTCGACCACATAGTGTGATCTTCTTTACTGGAAGAATAGCCGCTCTCTATTTGATTTAATCATTATAAGTTTCTCAGTTTCGATTAAAATATTTACAGCCTTTACAGGGTTTTTACATAAATTTTTTAAATGTA
This sequence comes from Schistocerca serialis cubense, assembly GCF_023864345.2. Lineage (NCBI taxonomy): Eukaryota > Metazoa > Arthropoda > Insecta > Orthoptera > Acrididae > Schistocerca > Schistocerca serialis. The sequence continues at coordinate 587,458,377 of NC_064639.1, forward strand.
TACTTTTTAACACTGTCATATTGTGATAATCGGTGGCGGAATGATTTTTGAAGATCTGTAGTGCTTTTTTATGCACTCTGAGGCAAAAAATATGACGCATCACGAGGGAGTTCCACAAATTAGTCACAAGTTGATTTTATACAGGTAACGATAGAAAATGCAAAACTGTAAAATCTGGCGGCCAATGGATGAATGTACGATGTTAGCAGGAATGGGTGAACTAGGGCGGAACACAGCGTGAAGAAGGCAGCGGTCGACCTTGTTAGACAACAGAAGGTGAGGACCGAGCAATCGTCTGAGAGGTCCTCACAGCTCCGGAATAATCATCATTATAGTCGATCCGATGTGCAACTGGCGCTTCAGTAAACACAAGGACCATTAACAGGTGCCTCAAAGAAAGGGGACTCAGCTCACAACGCCCCACCGGCGACTACATTCATCTCTGTACGCCAACAAGCCCATTTGCAGTAGTGTCGGGCACATTCGGCCTAAAATCTCATTGACTGGAGTATAATTACCTTCAGTGATGAATCCCGCCTCAAACTGAGCCCAGATGACTTGCGAAGACGTGTCTGGATATGCCCCAGACAGCGCCGAGATACAAAACTAACTGTCGTCCGCCATACGGCTCAACAACCAGGAGTGACGGTCGTGGGTGCCATTTGACTCATTCCTGGACCGCTTAAGCTGCCATTTGCGGCACCCTTACAGCACAGCGGTACGTCGACGATATTCTATGACCGATTTTGTTGCCCTTCATGGCAAGCCATCTTGCGCTTACATTTCAGCGAGATAATGCCTGTCCCCACACGGCAAGAGTTTCTACTACTTGTCGTCATGCTTGCCAAACCCCTCCTTGGTCAGCACGACCGCCGGATCTCTCGCCAATTGAGAACGTTTGCAGCGTTATGGGCAGGGTTCTCCAACGAGCTCGGGATTTTGACAATCTAAGGCGCCAATTAGACAGAATTTGGCACGATATCATTCAGGAGGACATCCGATAACTCTACCAATTAATGACAAGCCGTATAACTGCTTGCTTAAGGGCCAGAGGGGACCAAGTTATTATAGACTTGCTCAATTTGTGACGATTTCTCTAGAATAAATCGTCCAAATTTCCTAAATTTGTAATCAATTGTTTGTCTGTACATATACATCACATCTACCGATTTCTGTCATATTCGAATAATTCCTTCGTGGTGCATCGTTGGTTTGTTTCTTGGAGTGTATTTGGGAGTGGACAAGTGACTAAAGATCGTAGAGCCACAGAACACTTTTCCCCACAAACTGGACCAGAAAATAGCATGCAAGGCAGAAAGCAATATGCACCGTTCAGTTGTTGGCTATCACTAGCCAAGAGTATTCCTTCAGCCAGTCCAATCGGAGCTTTCTTTCTTGTTCGCCCTCTGTCTGCTCTGCACATACATAATTATGAGGTTGTTCTGAAGATTCTGTCAGATGCTGATTCTTTTCCTCGACACTGAGTACTTTGCCTATTACATAGGAGATATTAAAAGGACTTCCAGCGCAAGTAGGGTATGTGCTAGCCACTCCCACAACCACTGGTTCGGGCTCTGTAACAACAGCTTGTACACGAAGTACAGAATTACACATAATCAAACCAACAACTTACCAACTAAACTAACTCTTCTGAACTACGCAGTAGGGTTATTTCAAAACGCCAGTAATACTTTAAGGGGTAAAAATAATACTCATTAATCAATATGAACATATTTTCCTTTACTATGGGGGCAACATCGAATTAGAGAAAAAATCATCTATTCCGTATAAAAGTTACCTATTTGCTAACCTATTTGGCTAAAATAGTTGAAAGAGCTGATCTTTTTTACAATTTGAATTTGGTCCACAGTAAAAGTTGTTGTTATTGATGAGTACTTTAACCCTTAAGAGATTTTGGAGTCATTTTAGGAAAATAATGCGGTATAAAACTGAAATTCACGACAGAGCCGGGCTTGCGAAGAAATTTAGTTTAAAAAGAATTAAAAACGCCAAACCCGACGATTGATCTTATATTAAGTTAAATACTACTTCACGCAGTCCTTTGTGGAGCAGGCAGGGAGGATCGACTGCGCAGACTCCAGTCCACAGTCACCCACACCACACTGATCGAAAAATCTACTAACTCATCCGAATAAAAAGTCACAAAATGGACTAATCGTGTTCATCGTATTTTACAGACTATAAGATACAGACTATAAGATGCACCTTAATTTTTAAGCAATTTTTTTACAAAAAAACAACATTTTATCCACTTTTATTAATAGATTGCAAAGCCAGACTAAAAAAAGTTCTTAGTTTATAAAAACGAACTGACCTTAAAAATCCCTGAAAATCGTCATCTGAACTTTCTTCAATTTCTACTTCTACTTCTTCTATTTCTACTTCTACTTCTTCTTCTTCTTCTTCTTCTTATTATTATTATTATTATTCCTCTTCGTCGTCATCGTTGTCTTCTTCATATATAAGACGGTCTTCACTGCCATGGAGTCAGTTACTTATCCCGCACTTGTTGAAAGATTTAACAATAATGTCTTCTCTCACTCTAACCACGACTGTTTTATCCTCTGACGCACATGTTGCATTGCAGGTCGTTTAAAAGCTCCCTACGATGTGAATTCGTGTTGGGTTTCACACATCATCCATTTGTTCCATTTCCCTCTCATATACACTTTAAATGGCTTATTTATTGAGACATCAAGAGGTTGCAGTTGTGATGTAAGTTCTCCCGGAACAGTAGCATGCTCTGTATCTTCCTGTCACAGCTTGTCTTTCCAACCCCTGTCACGTACACTTGACAGCAAAAAAAGGGGCCACTGCTGAATGTAACTGTCAAAACGTAGCTGTGTCGTAGATCCTCTAAACGCTGAAACCCTGTGGGATACAGTCGTTTGACTACACACTCTGGTTACGACACGAGACTACTAGAGAACATTACTCGTTATGCCATCCAGTCCCGATGTAAACTAATACCGTGATACAACAAATATTAGAAAACATGTTATTAGAGATGGGACAGTCCCCAATGCATGGGAATTACACTTTATTACAATAAGTGACACTTCAAAAGTCTTACCACCCTCATTAAATGACATGACGAATTGCTGTTCGTGATCTGAATTTGTACCCACTTTTAACCAAACGAGGCTTTCATGTTTGATCGAGTCTCCACTAGGCATAAAGAGACGTAAAATACAGAAGTGTTCACCAGTATCAGTTTACAAGGCCGAATGTCTGAACCTGGAAATAAATGACAATACTTTTAGCACTATACAGGGAACCCCATGAAGCTTATATTGCCCCTGAGAAGTAACTATGAAAGGTATGTGATGAAGTGCAACACACAAATGTGAAACGCCATAAAGTAAAGTTGTGGTGAAGGGTGGGGAGTAGAACCCAGTACCTACATGAATTGTTAACTAAGCGCAATCAGATGTCATATATTAAATATGTTCACCAACAGCATGATACAGCAACCTGAAACGATGATACAAATGATTCTTGCCTGGCAGGGATTCCAACCTGACATTTTTTGCTATTGTCTTATAGCTATGAATAGGCGTGAAATATTTATTGTTTCTTCACCTGTAGCGATATGTGCACATGTTCCGCTGGAGATAATGCAACGAACAGATTACAACCCAACGGATGTCGTCACTGTTGACCCCACACGAAGAAATGTCAGTTATCTAATTCCCCTCCACTACTAATTGGAAATGGAAATGTCGTGTGGCTAGGGCCTCCCGTCGGGTAGACCGTTCGCCTGGTGCAGGTCTTTCGATTTGACGCCACTTCGGCGACCTGCGCGTCGATGGGGATGAAATGATGATGATTAGGACAACACAACACCCAGTCCCTGTGCGGAGAAAATCTCCGACCCAGCCGGGAATCGAACCCGGGCCCGTAGGATTGACAGTCTGTCACGCTGGCCACTCAGCTACCGGGGCGGACCACTACTAGTGCCATTCGTAGAGACCTGTTTGGCTTCATGAAGAAACAACGAAATGATGAGATAGTACCAACTCAAAAGATTAGCAGCCAGAGAAAAATTGGATTCTGAGCTCGAATCCTAGTCCAGTGCTAATATTTTCAAAATCCTATGACACTTAAAACAAGAAATGTAGGTGCTACGATCATTATGATTGTTTCATGAATTAAAATAACATTACTAATGCAAGAAAGCTTACTAGAGACAGAGTTTCTGCAAGCAGCGACTTCGGCCTCTGACAACCAAAACTAATCTAACTCTGTTCCAATCAGTAGCGAGTGGACATTTCAGTGTTGATTTGGAACCACAGCACAGTTCTGCTTTCTTTAAATGGCGTTACTGGAGGTGAAGAGGGTGTGTTTGTGGCTCTTAAAAACTGGTATCCCCAATGGGAATCGAACCTACACCTTAGCCATTACAAGCTAGCTTCAGGCCATTCAACTACCGAATTTCACAAGTGTTAGCATCATATTTTCTTCGTAGTGGGGTACCCATCACACGGCATGAGAAGTGTTGACTTCCACTTGAGCTGCTATTGTAAACAAGCTATTTGTCGTCTAGTAGTTAACGTCATGCAGTGTGAACACAAAGCCACAATATCAAACATATTCTTTTACTTTCTTTTGTAAGCCAAATTCCATCTGCCTGTTAAGAGAGTCAATCTGACAGAAGGTCAGGAGAGAGTTTCGTAGATTTTCTAACCAGCCATGAATAGAAAAATCTTGCGTAAACAAGTTTGTGAAAGGGCTTGTGGGCGTCTGTCATTGTAAGAACAATTTCTGCGCCATCAGCCGGGGGCCGCTTCATACAGCCTGGCATCCGGCCACGTGACTGCGACGCATCGGGCATGGAACCTATGATCTCCAGCAGACTTCTCTCAACTCGAATTAGCAAATGTAACATTATGTATCGTTTCGTATAATACAGAACTATGTTTTAGCTCATCCTGTGGCAATTTTGTATGGCATGTTGCTAAAAGCATATTCAACTATGGCCTTATTTTGTTCAAGTTTATAGTATAGCTCGTACCACGAGAACTTGAATATCTAAATGATTCAAATGGCTCTTAGCACTATGGCACTTAACATCCGAGGCCATCAGTCCCCTTGAACTTAGAACTACTTAAACCTAACTAACCTAAGGACATCAGACACATCCATGCCCGACGCAGGATTCGAACCTGCGACCGTAGCAGCAGCACGGTTCCGGACTGAATGGCCTAGAACCGCTCGGTCACAGCGGCCGGCACTTGAATATCTCTCATTTTTGACGTTATGAGGAGCGTCGTTTATGCATTAGAAAACTGAGTCTAAAATGGAGTAAAGTTTAACATTTGTGACATTGTGTTCCTGTCTTAACCACAGGGTAATTTTTCTGCATAAGCTGTGTGTAACGTAAGAGAGTATTGAAGGATTTCACCCTATAAATATTCAAGCCACTGAAGGTATTACTTACAGTCAGTCGTCTGGTATTTTGTTAGCTCCTTCCTTATTCGAATCCGAGAAATACATTACAGTTCTGGAAGTGTCATCTGCTACGTTGATAACGAGCCTATCAACAACAGAATCTACGAAGCCAACCAGGCGCAGCATTTTCTCTTCTTTTATGACGAGCCGTTCTATATCCCGCTAGCGTTCAGCTGTGAAGTGCGAAAAAGCTGCGTTTGTTAGTTCCAGTACGTCTGGCAGCTTAACAGTCTTGTTACTTCTCGGGCCAGATCCCGCATCTTGGCTCCAAATCAGTTCTGTTGGGTTCATATTGTAATGGTACAGTTGCAAATGTAAAAATGCAACAGTTGTATGATGTGCTCGATGCTGTGAAAATGATTGTTTTTCATGTTTCAATGATACTTATCTATCCCTGTGGTATAAAGTGATGGACATCGTTCAAATATAGAGGATTTGGTTTTTCATTTTTGCCTTAAAAATTAAATTGTTATTATTTCTTAATTCAAACAACTTCTGTGAACAGTCTTTCATAAAACATCCCTAGTTAAGAATTTGTGTTTGAAATGGAAACAGGAGCTTCGAGTCCATTATGTAATTAGAAATAAGAAGACGTGCATTATTCATAACAAATGCTGATGACTTTTACAATTACAAGTTGTAGGTATTCCAAATTGAACGAGAAAAAAAAAATGTTATCTCGGAGATTCGAACCAATGCACGAATACGCACATTTGACGGTGCTGATTTGACACAAATTCCATTGCGCTAACGACTGCGCAATACTTCCAAAAATCTTAGGGTAAGCTTTCTGGGAAACATGGTTGCCATGTCAGCAGTTAACAGCTAGCGAAATCAAGGAAGCTACAATGCTGCATTACCACAATCACAATTTTACACAACACTGTTACGCAGAGTCATAAAATCCAAACAGAAGCGCCACAGCGCATCCGCTCAGGACGGCCGCAAAAGCCGATTTTCTGGTCCCAGATAAACGAAACTTTTGTGTAATTGCTTGTCAAAAGGCTATGAACGATAATGGACACCGCTCAAAGTATAACTGTCTGTAATACAACTATATTTTTAAATTATTTCACAATGCGAACCAAACTGCGATCTCTGTTTACGTTGCTAAGCAGAGATACTACACCAGTGAGTATTTATATATTAACTGCAGTATATATAGCACTGGGAACGCAAACAGCGCGACAGTCAGAGCACAACGCTGCAGAGGCTCTGACTGTATACGATTTTTGAAATAAAAACTACGTAGCAAAAGCGTGATTAAGAAAAAACATTGATGGCTGTTAATACATTTGAATATTTTAAAGTTACATTTAACGTAACTTACTAATAAGCAAGAAGTATGACCTACTTCCAAGAGTGTAACAGCACCAGTGTACTTGTGCTACGGCTTCTGATCAATCATCATGTTTGTGTTTGTTTATGTCAGGTTTATACCTCCGCATCATCAGACAATTTTCGAAAACACGTTCGAAAATATTACGGGCAACTTTCTGATATATGTATCTACTTCATTCAGTAAACTAACGGAAAACGCTGTTAATATGCACTGCACTGATACAACAGGTGTCTCATACTAATACCGTACCACAAATGAATTTCTTAATTAAATGTGAAGTCTTTTGTCTAGTCAAGTAGCTTTACCGGGCTGCAACCTGAATAAGACCATGTGGCTGCAAGAGTAGTTGCTAAATGAAACACAGTATTCAGTGATATGATTTCATTAACAGATTTGTGTATTTTCAGTAGTAGTTCCGCAATATTTTATATTTCTTGCTTCTAGATCTACCGGTTACTGAACGTAGCTAGGTGTCTTATGATGATAAAATTTCTGAAGATGTCGTTCCAAGTTCAGTATAGCTGTCTGTAACTCTGTCACACAGGAGGTAAAATGTTACGGGCCAGGTTGGAAATGAGAGCTACTGCCTTTTACTCTTTATAGTGTGTAAACATTTTCGTGAAGCAAGCGATTAACTGCAGTGTCCAAAGGATCCTCATTACACTTATGATGGCTGATACTGATAATTCGCAATGTAGACAACGAGGTTAGTTGTACTTTCTGTATGAAAGTAATCTCTCCCGTCTGTAAACATACACACATCAAAAAAAGTTTTGCATCACCTCGGTTCCGAGAGTTCCGGAACCTGTACAGAAAATTGGAATAGAGATCAACATAAACATCATGTCTGCCCTTTTTATTGCTCATGAAAATCACACATTGCATGTTGTACAACCATACAGCGAGACTTCAGAGTGTGGTGGTCCAGATTGCTGTAGGCACCGATACCTCTAATACCCAGTAGCACGTCGTCTTGCATTGATGCATGCCTGTATTCGTCGTGGCATACTATCCACAAGTTCATCAAGGCACTGTTGGTCCACATTGTCCCACTCCTCAACAGCTTTTCAGCGTAGCAGAGTGGTTAGTGGGTCACGCGTGCCATAAACATCCTTTTTCAGTCTATCCCATGCATGTTCGATAGGGTTCATGTCTGGAGAACATGCTGGCAACTCTAGTCGAGCGATGTCGTTATCCTGACGGAAGTCATTAATAAGATGTGCACCATGGAGACGCGATTTGTCGTCCATGAAGACGAATGCCTCGCCAATGTGCTGCCGATATAGTTGCACAGTCGGTTGGAGATTGGCATTCAAGTATCGTAACAGCCGTTACGGCGCCTTCCATGACCACCAGCGGCGTACGTCGACGCCACATAATGCCATCCCACAACAGCAGGAAACCTCTGCCTTGCGACATTCGCTGCAGAGTGTGTCTAAGGCGTTCAGTCTGACCAGGTTGCCTCCAAACACGTCTGCGACTATTGTTTGGTTGAAGGCATATGAGACACTCATCGGTGAAGACAACGTGTCGCCAATCCTGAGAGGTCCATTCAGCATGTTGATGGGCCCATCTGTACTGCGCTGCATGGTGTCGTGGTTGCAAAGATGGACCTCGCCATGGACTTCGGGAGTGAAGTTGCGCATCATGCAGCCTACTGCGCACAGTTTGAGTCGTAACACGACGTCCTGTGGCTGCATGAAAAGTATTATTCAACATGTTGGCGATGCTGTCAGGTTTCGTACGAGCCATAATCCTTAGGCAGCAGTCATCCAATGCATTAGTAGCCCTTAGGCGGCCTGTGCGAGGCATGTCATCGACAGCTTCTGTCTCTCTGTATCTCCTCCATGTCCGAACAACATCTCTTTGGTTCGCTCCGAGACGCTTGGACACTTCTGTTGTTGAGAGACCTTCCTGGCACAAAGTAACAATGAGGACGCCATCGAATCTGGGTATCGACCGTCTGGGCATGGTTGAAACACAGACAACAGGAGCCGTGTACATCCTTCCCTGGTAGAATGACAGGAACTGATCGGTTGTCGGCCCCATTCCGTCTAACGGGCGCTGCTCATGCATGGTTGTTTACGTCTTTGGCGGGGTTTAGTGACATCTCTGAACAGTCAAAGGGACTGTGTCTGTGATACAGTATCCACACCCAACGTCTATCTTCAGGAGTTCTGGGAACCGGGCTGATGTGTGTATATTTCATAAGTTGATGACCCACCGAAGTGGAATTCATTCAGAATCTTTGATTGGTATACCGCAAATACATCAATGAATCTAACAAGATAATTCTCTGTCATTCCACAAAGTAATAAAAATATCACAGCATCACCAGATATGTTTCATTATGTTGTCATGACCCTATGAGAGTCGTAGCAGGACGATTGTGTTTCTACAGGCAATGTCTTTCTTCAGTGGGCTAATTACTTAGGAGTGCATCTTGTACATCAATGATGCAGCGGCTTAATTACTTTTTCTATGACGTCATGAGCAGTAGTCCAGTATTTATCGTGAGTGAGAAGAGTGGAAAGTTGCACAGACCACCGCAATGCAAACAAAACAAAATAAATGTAATCCACTGAGTTACAGATCCATTTCACTGACATCGACGTATCCCTCAATATATTAGCTATTGACATCAAATCAGCATAGATCTAGAAAGCATCACTCTTGTGAGACACAGCTGTCAATTCATTCGGATGTGACGTACTGAGTACAAGGGCTCTCAAATTAATTCCGTATTTACAGAGTTTCAAAAAGGCTTTTAATATCATTCCTCATCAGCGGCTACCAACTACATTCTTTCCTATGGACTGTCGTCTCAGTTGTATGACTGGATTCGTGATTTCCTGCCCGAGAGGTAACAGTTCGCAGTAACTGGCGGGACATCACCTAATCAAACGGAAGTGATGAGTGTGATTCCGCAAGTAAAGTGATGTAGACCTTCTGCTACATCTAATATATACAGGGTGGTCCATTGATCGTGACCGGGCCAAATATCTCACGAAATAAGCGTCAAACGAAAAAACTACAAAGAACGAAACTTGTCTAGCTTGAAGGGGGAAACCAGATGGCGCTATGGTTGGCCCGCTAGATGGCGCTGCCATAGGTCAAACGGATATCAACTGCGTTTTTTAAAAATAGGAACCCCCATTTTTTATTACATATTCGTGTAGTACGTAAAGAAATATGAATGTTTTTGTTGGACCACTTTTTTCGCTTTGTGAAAGATGGCGCTCTAATAGTCACAAACGTATGGCTCACAATTTAAACGAACAGTTGGTAACAGGTAAGTTTTTTAAAATTAAAATACAGAACGTAGGTACGTTTGAACATTTTATTTCAGTTGTTCCAATGTGATACATGTACCTTTGTGAACTTATCATTTCTGAGAATGCGTGATTACCTGTAAATAGCACATTAATGCAATAAATGCTCAAAACGATGACCGTCAACCTCAATGCATTTGGCAATACGTGTAACGACATTCCTCTCAACAGCGAGTAGTTCGCCTTCCGTAATGTTCGCACATGCATTGACAATGCGCTGACGCTTGTCACGCGTTCTCGGTAGATTACGATAGCAAATATCCTTCATCTTTCCCCACAGTAAGAAATCCGGGGACGTCAAATCCGGTGAACGTGCTTCGACGACCAATCCACCCGTCATGAAATATGCTATTCAATACCGCTTCAACCGCACGCGAGCTATGTGCCGGACATCCATCATGTTGGAAGTACATCGCCATTCTGTCATGCAGTGAAACATCTTGTAGCAACATCGGTAGAACATTACATAGGAAATCAGCATACATTGTACCATTTAGACTGCCATCGATAAAATGGGGGCCAATTATCCTTCCTCCCATAATGCCGCACCATACATTAACCTGCCAAGGTCGCTGATGTTCCACTTGTCGCAGCCATCGTGGATTTTCCGTGGCCCAGTAGTACATATTATGCCGGTTTACGTTACCGCTGTTGGTGAATGACGCTTCGTCGCTAAATTGAACGCGTGCAAAAAATCTGTCATCGTCCCGTAATTTCTCTTGTGGCCAATGGCAGAACTGTACACCACGTTCAGAGTCGTCGCCATGCAATTCCTGGTGCATAGAAATATGGTACGGGTGCAATCGATGTTGATGTAGCATTCTCAACACCGACGTTTTTGAGATTCCCGATTCTCGTTTTTGAGATTCCCGATTCTCGCGCAATTTGCCTGCTACTGAATTGCGGATTAGCCGCGACAGCAGCTAAAACATGTGCGGCTCTCCACATGAATACAAAAACAAGTCTGTTAAAGTTCGCAGACGCAATAAATCAGTTACATTTATTGGTTTTCGATTCAACTAAATACATAGGAGCTACAATCACGAACAACTAAAATTGGAAGAATCATATGACAAATATTGTGGGTGTGGAGAAGAAAACCCAAAGACTGCGTTTTATTGCTAGAATACGTATAAGATGCAACAAATCAATTACAGTGACCGCCTACAACACACTTTTCCGTTCTCTTCGTGAGTATTCCTCCGCGGTATGGGATCCCTAGGAGAAAGGACTGAAGAAGACACTGAAAAAGTTCATAGAAGGGCAGCTCGCTTTGTATTATCACGAAATAGGGGGGAGTGTGTCACACATATGGCAAAATCATTAAAACGTAAACATTCTACATTTCGTGGAGGTGTTTGCACTAAATTCCAATCACCAACCTCCTCCGCTGAGTGCCACGCTATTTTGTTGACCCCGACATACGTAGAGAACGTGACCGTTACGAAAAGAGACATCAATGCTTGCGTGGTAAGGGTTACTTCTACATTATTTCCGTGCGCTTTTTGAGAGTAGAACGGTAAAGAAAAAATGTGGCAGCGGTTCAAAGAACCACCTGCCCAGACCTTAATTGTGAATGCAGAGGTTTCACTTAGATGTGGATGCTGGTGTCAAGACAGGGGTAGCAGAAAGGAGAGAGCGATCCGATAATGTATAGCAGTGCAGAAGTGCAAAATAGAAGAGTGAAAAGCTTCCAAAGTGTTCCTTACTTAGAAGTATGGCACAGTTCGGTTTATCTTAGGATAGAGAGAAAAGGAAGGAATATTATCAGAACGAAGAATGGGTTATAGATAAGAGGGTATAAAAAAATAAGATTTTATAGGTTTTGAGAGGAATGATAGAGGACAGTAAAGAAAGCAGAAGTTAAAAGAGAACTTATAGTTTAATGGAAACCGCTAGATTTGTTTGTAACGCTTTGGAGAATGTAATAGAAGGTCAATTAAGGTGATAACGTAAGAGAGGCGAGAGAACGTGAAAGAGAGAATGAAGGAGAAAGTGACAATGAAATCGTTTGCTTAATTTTTGACGGACTGAGGGTGTATTAATGAATGAAGGGAAAGAAAGAGGTGTATTTGAAATAACACAAAATACTTTCGATGCGTCCATCCAAACTGTTTACTTTATAAGTATCTAGAAAGGGTTTAAATGAAATAAAAATAGAATATTTAACAAAGTGTATATTCAAAAGAAACTCATTTCAATTAAAAAGGCACCTCAAAGGAAAAGTAACTCAAATTTTATTTTATCTGTTGCCAAGTGATCTTCCACTGGGCCCCAGTGAGGAAAAACGAAGGAAAAGACGACATAATAAAACGTTTTAAGGACGTTAATATTTTATCCAGAATCACACATTATTTTGTACTTCTCTAATGGGTCTTGGCACAGAACATATAAGCTGTCAGACCTAACAACCTGAACAAGCAACTTCCTCCCAGGCTTCAAGAATGTAATCCCAAAGAGCGTCACCTGTAGTTGGCTGGTTTCAAGGCCAGTTCTCTGTTAACGTTATGGCGACTTCAGCCCACGTGTTTCTGATGGGGTTCGTATCAGCAGCCCGTGGCGGCCGGTCCATAACGTTGATGTCAATCGTCGAGAGCTGCTGCTGCTGAATAAATGCAAACCTGTGAACGGGAGATTGGTCCTCTTGAAATTAAAGCACCCTTTTTCGTACAGCATTCGCACTGACAGAAGCATCACATTTTCCGATACGTGGGCGTACTGCTTGCTGTCGAGAGTTCCTTCTATACTGTGAAGAATTCCTACTTCTCTTATAGGAATCCATCCCCAGCAGTAAACAGATAGCCGCCCACTTCTTCTCGTTGTGGTTACATATTTGCGTCGATGACGAGTCACTTGCGGCCTATAAACGACTCTTGGACCGTTGTTACTGGTGGAAAACACCTTCTTGTCAGTGAAAATGACTTTTTCCCATGGTGCATTTAGATGGAGCTCCTTAAATGACAGCCGGTATAAAACATTGTCTCCGCTGAGCTCTTGCTTCATGGCAGATCGTTGTGCATCCAGTCCAGCGTCACTCAGCCTTCGGCGGATCGCGTCATTGGGGCTGGGTAATTGGCTGTCCCCTGCAGCTGCTTCGTGTTCAGAAAGGTATTTTCTCTACTTTTGACACTAGCTCCCTGTCCTCCTGGTATGAGCTCGCTCTCTTCCAACCTGAGCCAGCAGCTCTGTTGTTAGGGTCTCTTTCAAGGTACTTTCTATAGCATCTCGCCACAGTGGTATGTGGCATCGTGGCATCCCATATCTTCTACCAGCTTCTTTGATGGAGCATCCACCTTCTTCAGTAAGAGCGACGACTCTATCTCGCGTTGATCTCTCCCAGTGAGCCATTGCAGCAGATGACCTGATGTATATTTCTGCTTGCCTCTCCTATGCTGATGCCGGGAGAGGAAGTAACCATACTTACGTTAAAAGGAGCGGCAGAGGCAGAGCCATGCGCTGCGGCCCTGATCTGATGGCCCATAATGGGAAAAAGGCGGGGGGGGGGGGGGGGGAGGGGGGGGGGGCTGATGGCCCACCACTGCCAGATCGCTCGCTGCAAAATAACTAAGCAAATTTTAAAAGTAAACAGTTTTGGTGGTAATCTTGACAAATAATTGAGTATACGTAGTATATCATTCACATTTTGAGCACTTATAAAGTGTACTCGGGGTATCTGAAACAATAAGTGCTGCACGACGGAAATTACGTTCTGCCGAGGTACTTCATTTACATCGAAATGATACACCAATACTCTTTAATTCACAGTTAAGCATTTCGTAAAGGCTTCACAGAATCGCTTCAATTTCTCGACAGTTCCACTCACGTACAAAGCTCGAGAACAATGAATACCAAAATATTTATGCAAGTTCTCATTTCTCTTATGCTATTACAGTAGTAATAAACCCTTTGTACGGTGTGGCAACAAAAACTGTTCGCACTCGGAGGAGAAAGATGGTGGTTGAAGGAAATAACGTCCCGCAGTGAAAAAGTGCTTGTTTCAACATTTCGTCGCCAACTCTTCCTCACAGCCCCCTGCCCCCACCAGCCACTATGAAAAAAAAAGAAAAAAAAAACAGCCGCCACTCTCTCTCCCTTAATTCCATATACTACAAAATCGGCTACCTTCTTTCGACGTTTTCGATGTCCTCCGTCAGTCCCGTCGGGTAATTATCGCACATTGCTCACCAGGATTCCAGAAAAGGTCGAACAATCGTTGTGCTGGCAGTCTCCTTAGTAGACATCTTTGGTCTTCTAAGCGTTGTGTAAATAACCCAACATGTGTTTCACCTTTGCCACAACATGTGTTGTTTTCCAGTTACACTACTTATATTTGTGACTCCTAGAACTTTTGTTAGATCTGTAACTCTCAAATTTCTTTTACTTATAGATTTCTCGAAGCTTGGCGAAACCCCGTTAGCAATCATATAGAGAACCTCACACATTTTATTGTTTAGGATCAGTTGTCACATTTTTCACCACGAAGATATATTTTCAATATTTTCAACATCATTTTGCAGTTCACTTCGCTATTTTGAGAAGTCTACTAGATGGCAGCATTACCTGCCACAAATCTAAGAGAAATATTCTGATTGTCTGCTAAGTAGTATTACAGGCGGAATCACACTCATCACTTCCATTTCATTACATGATGTCCCGTCAGTTACTGCGAACTGAGACCTTTCAAACAGGAAATCACACATCCAGTTGAACAACAACCGTTGTACGGTATTAAGGGTTGGAACTTTAATAGGATATTCCAAGCAGTGTGATGGAAGCCGCTCATGAGGAATGATATCAAAAGTGTTTTTGAAACTCTATGAATACGGAATCAGTTTGAGAACCCTTGTACACAGTATATCGTGCGAATAAAGTACCAGCTGTCGCTCACAAGAGTGATTCTTTCCAGAGTCATGCTGTTTTGATGTCAATAGCTAATATATTTTTGGGTGGTTTACAACGTAGAAACAAAGAATTTGTTCACGCCTCCTGCTACATGTCGATGTCAGTGAAATGGATCTGTAACTCAGTGGATTACATCTATTTTTCTTTCGTATGTGTTGCGGTGATCTGCGCAATTTTCCATTCTTCTCGCTCACGATAAGTACTGGAATGTATCTCATGACGTCATAGGAAGTGCAATTAAACCGCTGCATCGTCGATGCACAAGATGCACTCCTAAATAGTTGGGCCACTTAAGAAAGACATTGCCTCTAGAAACATAATCGTCCTGCTACGACAATGATAGGGACATGTCAACATAGCTAAACATGTATGGTGACGCTGGGATAGTTTTGTTACTTTGTGGAATGACAAAGAATTATATTGCTTGATTCACTTATGTATTTGCGGTATACCAATCAAAGATTCTGAATAAATTCCACTTTGGTATGTCATCGACTTATCAAAGATATGTTTACAGACAGGGAAGATTACTTTCACAGAGAAACTACAACTAATCTCGTTGTCTAGATTGCGAATTATCAGTATCAGCCATCACAAAGGCAATGAGGATCCGATGAACATTGCAGTTAATCGCTCGTGGTCGTGCGGTAGCGTTCTCGCTTCCCGCGCCCGGGTTCCCGGGTTCGATTCCCGGCGGCCCGGCGAGGTCAGGGATTTTCTCTGCCTCGTGATGACTGGGTGTTGTGTGATGTCCTTAGGTTAGTTAGGTTTAAGTAGTTCTAAGTTCTAGGGGACTGATGACCATAGATGTTAAGTCCCATAGTGCTCAGAGCCATCTGAACCATTTTTTTGCAGTCAATCGCTTCCTCCATGAAAATGTCGACGTACTGTAAAGAGTAGAGGCAGTAGCTCTCATTTCCCACCTGGCGCGAAAGTAACATTTTACCACCTTTGTGACAGAGGTGCAGACAGCTATATGGAACTCGGAACGACATCGTTAGAAATATTATCATCATAAGACGTCTCGCTAGGTTCAGTTACCGGTAGATTTAGAGGCAAGAAACATAAAATACTTCGAAACTGCTACTGAAAATAGACAATCAATTAATGAAATCATAGGCCGCGCGGGATTAGCCGAGCGGTCTAAGGCACTGCAGTAATGGACTGTGCGGCTGGTCCCGGCGGAGGTTCGAGTCCTCCCTCGGGCATGGGTGTGTGTGTTTGTCCTTAGGATAATTTAGGTTAAGTAGTGTGTAAGCTTAGGAACTGATGACCTTAGCAGTTAAGTCCCATAAGATTTCACACACATTTTGAATGAAATCATATCACTGAATATTCTTTTAACTGAGTTCCATTCAGCAACTACTCTCGCAGCCACATGGTCTCATTTAGGTTGCAGTCCGGTAAAGCTACTTGACTGTGACAAAAGACTTCACGTTTAATTCAGATAGTCATTCGTTGTACGGTATTAAGGGTTGGAACTTTAATAGTGGCTACTATTTATTTATAGCTGGTACAAAACAGATACGTGTTTCAAAGTTTTACTGACCTTCAATGTAGTCACCAGCATTGTGTATAATTCGTTGCCAGTGATGTGGAAGTCGTAGGATACTCTTAGCAGTGCCAGTTGTGTTGACAGTTCGAGCGGCACGGTCCATTGCCGGGCGAATTTGTAGCAGTGCTGAATGCCGTGAAGTGTTTCCTTCAGTTTAGAAGTAGAGTTGAACTTACGAGGGCTTAAGTCAGGTGAGTGCAGTAGGTGGTATAGCACTTAGCAGCCCCATCAGTCAAACAAATCAGTAACAGCTTGCACTCTTCGTACTTGAGCATTGTCCTGCAAAATGATGGTCAGGTCCTGCAGAAAGTGCCTTCACTTCTGTCTCTAAGCTGGTCGTAGGTTGTGTTCCAAAAATGAACAGCATAGAAGTGGTGACACTTTCTGCAGGACCTGACCTTCATTTTGCAGGACAATGCTCAAGCACGTACAGTGCAAGCTGTTACTGATTTGTTTGACTGATATGGCTGCTAAGTGCTTTACCACCTACTGCATTCCCCTGACTTAAGCCCTCGTAAGTTCAGCTCTATTTCTAAACGGAAGGAAGCACTTCACGGCATTCGCTTCAGAACTGCAGCAAATTCGTCGGCCAATAGACCGCGCCGTTCGAATTGTCAACACACCTGGCACTACTAAGAGTATTCCATGACTTTCTACATCGCTGGCAACGGGTTATACACAATGCTGGTGACTACTTTTAAGGTCAGTAAAACTTTGAAACACGTGTCTATATTGTACGAGCTGTAAATAAATAGTTGCCACTATTAAAGTTCCAACCCTCGTATTATGAGACACCTGTTGTATTAGTGCAGTGCATATTAACAGCGCTTCCTGTTAGGTTATTGAATGAAGTAGACACATATATCAGAAAATTGCCCATAATATTTTCCAACGCGTTATCAAAAACCGGCTGACGACGCGGAAGTAGTTTTTTGATCCCACACGTATAGCGACTTGCTGATTCTGTGTTAAGCGACGTTTAAAGAGCAATCGCCTGAACAAAACAAACAAAAACCAACTTTCTTGGTGGTAATCGATAAGGGGTGAGAAAGGTAAACACATGCGGGTGCCAGATTAGAAGATGGGCGGTAGACGTGTTTGCCAACCAAGCTCCTTGGTGCTGGCTTCTAGGTCGCCTTTGTTACTCTGTGACTGCAGGGCATGTCATTTGTTGGCAACAAATGTAAACTGGATGGACACATCCCTGTAAAGCAATTCTTTGTGCCGCCCGATGTGTATCAATAACAATACATTTTGTGGATGTATAAAGGCCATCTTTTGAGATAATGTTATGCTTACTTACTATATTTCCCTTAGGCCTATACAGTTTCCACGAGGTACTTCAAATCGCGATAAGGCCACAATTATTTATGTTTACAATGAACTAAAATATATTACGGTAATACTCTCGTTTTCGACGAGATCTTGTACAGTACTCTTCCTTCCTTTCTTTTAAAGTCAATATGACTACTGAGGGAAAGTGTCTCATGAAGGTTAATTGATCATCACACTTGCCAATTATGGGATACACCGTCATCAACCACAGTAATAAATAGCATAACGTCATTCAAGAACGGCTCTTTGCCCTCCTGAATGTGGTGATTAATTTATATCAAAACGATCGTACTTGAAACGATGCATCTTTACTTTCTCGATGGCACTCCCTCCATAAAGCGCGCAGGTGTTTCGAATTGCCTCCACTGCTTTCACACTTTTATTAAACACAAACAGAACGTAATGTCACAAATGTCAGACTTTACTCCGTTTTCTAATGCATAAACGACGCTCCTCATAACGCCAGAAATAAGAAATATTCCAATTGTCATTGCACAATCTGTACCACAAACGTGAACAAAATAAAAGCATAGTTAAATGTGCTTATAGCAACATGCCATACAAAATTGCCACAGGATGTGCTGAAACATAGTTTTGTATTATACACAAAGGTACATAATGTTATACTTGCTAATTCGAGCGCAGAAAAGTCTGCTGGAGATCATGGGTTCCATACCCGTTGCGTCGCAGTCACGTGACCGGATGCCAAGCTGTATGAAGCGGCCACCGGCTGATGGCGCTGAAATTGTTCTTACCATGACAGACACCCACAATCCAGTTCACAAGCTTGTTTACGCAAGATTTATCTATTCCTGGCTGTTTAGGATATCAACGAAACTCTCTCTTGACCTTCTGTCAGACTGATGCTCATATCAGACAGATGTAATGTGGTTTAAAAAAGAAACAAATAGGATGGGTTTGATATCAAGGCTTTGCGTTCGCACTGCGTGACATTGACTACTAGTCCACGAATAGATTATTCACAACAACAGGTCAAGTGGAAGTCAACACTTCTCATACTGTGTGCTGAGTAGCCCATTATGACAAAAACATGATGCCAACACATGTGAAATTCGATGTTTGGTTTGACTGAGGCTGGCTTTAATGGCTTAGGTGTGGGTTCGATTCCCACTGGAGGTACCAGTTTTTACGAGCATCCAGCAATAGCCGGCCGGTGTGGCCGTGCTGTTCTAGGCGCTTCAGTCTGGAATCGCGTGACCGCTACGGTCGCAGGTTCGAATCCTGCCTCGGGCATGGATGTGTGTGATGTCCTTAGGTTAGTTAGGTTTAATTAGTTCTTAAGTTCTAGGCGACTGCTGACCTCAGAAGTTAAGTCGCATAGTGCTCAGAGCCATTTGACCCATTTGAACCTCCAGTAATGCCAAGTATGGAACGGAGGACCGTGCCGTGGTTCCACATAAATATTAAACATGTGCGTTCGCAAACTACTGGAACAGAGTTGGATTCTTGAACCAGTAAACTTATTTTAGTTCCCGAACCAATCGTCATGTAAGGTTGTACATTTCTTTTTTTAAGTGTGTAAGTAGGCTGTTTAGGTTTTTATATTGGTAACGCCACGTAGCGCTTTCTATGAAAATCACTGGCTGTGCTGTGCGCAGTTGGAGGTGAGCTGCCAGCAGTGGTGGATGTGGGGAAGTGAGATTGCGGATTTTTGAGAGCGGATAATCTGGACGTGTGTCCATCAGAAACAGTACTTTTGTAAGAATGGATGTCATGAACTGCTATATATATTATGACTTTTGAACACTATTAAGGTATATACATTGTTTGTTCTCTATCTAAATCTTTCATTTGCTAACTATGCCTATCAGTAGTTAGTGCCTTCAGTAGTTTGAATCTTTTATTTAGCTGGCAGTAGTGGCGCTCGCTGTATTGCAGTAGTTCGAGTAACGAAGATTTTTGTGAGGTAAGTGATTTGTGAAAGGTATAGGTTAATGTTAGTCAGTGCTATTTTTTTGTAGGGATTATTGAAAGTCAGATTGTGTTACGCTAAAAATATTGTGTGTCAGTTTATTGTTGATCAGAATAGGTGAAGAGCGAAATGTGTGAGTACGTTCAGTTTTGGTCAGCTGTTTGAAAATCAAATAATGTAAGAGGTTTATCAGCACAGTAATTTAATAATTTGTCTAAGGGGACATTTCATAAGTCGAACCTTAGCCGAGGAGACCTCACTGGAATCTTCTGATTTTTTCTTGTGTAATTAGTGTAGACTTTGTTTATTGCTAGCGCGTCATTGTAGAGAGGTTCAATGGTTCAAATGGCTCTGAGCACTATGGGACTCAACTTCTGAGGTCATTAGTCCCCTAGAACTTAGAACTAGTTAAACCTAACTAATCTAAGGACATCATACACATCCATGCCCGAGGCAGGATTCGAACCTGCGACCGTAGCGGTCTCGCGGTTCCAGACTGCAGCGCCTAGAACCGCACGGCCACTTAGGCCGGCATTGTAGAGATAATTTCCTTTGTAGTTGTAGTTTTTCATTGTTGTACGGTAAAACAATTGTGGCACGCATGCAGATTTGCACCAAGTATTCCGCATCTGTGCTTGCAATTAACGAGATATTATTTTCAATGCTATGTTAATGTGTTTTCTTATTTTGCTCTTCAAATTGTGCTTTTCTGTGTTGTCGTGTGAAATATTGTGACAATAATGGCGTGTGAAAAACTTAATAGTAGGCTCCAAAGTAAACTGAGAAATGACAGTGAAGACGAAAGCAGTGTGTTAGCGCCGCCGAGTAATGAATTAACAAATGTTCAAAGTAGTAATTTGGTAATTGTGCATAGGGAAATGGAGCGGGCTGCAAATAACGGTGTAGGCAGTGAAACAATTAGTGAACAGGGAAGCATTATCGATCGATCGGTCGGCAACTGCTCGCCTCAGGAATCCGAAATGACAGGACACAATCTTGCAAATACTGTAGATTCAGGTTTTGCGTACTCACCGTTTTCTCAAATAAATCAAGACACATTTTCTGCTTGTCAAAATGTGAATGTTGCCGGTGCAAATGCACTGCCGAAAAGCATAGAGGAATAGATTCCAGACACTAATACATTATTATTGCAATTAATGCAACAAATGAAACAAAATCAGAGACAAACACAGCAACAGTTAGACACAATGGAACAAAATCAGAGACAAACACAGCAAAAGCTTCAAAAGTTAGACACAATGGAACAAAATCAGAGACAAACACAGCAAAAGCTTCAAAAGTTAGACACAATGGAACAAAATCTTCGGAAGTTAGACATAATGGAACAAAATCTTCAAAAGTTACACACCACACTTGAACAAACACGTGAAGATTTAACTACTGAGTTACATAACATTGAATCGAAATGTCAAAAAGTCTGTAATGAAGTAAAAATACAAATTTGTGAGAATTTTCAACCTATTTTTTCGCTGCATGAAAATGCGTTACAGAATCACGAAGCAGCCATAAAAGAACTGCAAACCATTGTTCATGAAAATCATGAGACCTTGCGAGCTAAAATTGACTCAGTTGCATCTACCGATTCAGTTACGCTACTTGCAAAAACTCAGGAAAACTTAAAGGACACAGTAGATACTCTGAAAATTGGTTCAGAAAGACACATGGAGGAAATTAGTTCATTATCAGAGAAAGTAGTCGAACTTACGGATCAGCTAAATAATTTATCTACGAAGGTAGATGATAATCTGAATGACGCAAGACCGGTAGTCTTTAATGACACAGAAGAGTGCGAACAAATTAGGAAATTCAAACAAAATCAGAATCAAATTAATACGCAACACCAAAGAGAAATCTGGGAAGTACAAGATCAGTTGGCACAGGTAATACAAGAATTACATATTTCAGAGGACACTCGCGCTCCAACATGGGAAGAGGGACTTAGAAATACGGAAAAGCCACAAAATAATAACACAGGGCATTTCGGAAATTATGAAAGAAATTGGCAAGGTGCACCGAATTTTGAGATGGAACCGCCGACACGACGTAACAATGACCGATATGCGACTCGCCGACACGATGATTTTCACTATAAGCTGTTCATTACCACACGTAAATTCAAAACATTTAAGAATTCTGGCAACAACATTCATCCACAAGCGTGGCTTCATCAATTCTCTCATTGTTTTCCTCCCAACTGGTCATTAGAGCGTAGATTAGAATTTATGTGTGGCTACTTAGAGAATGAACCAGCTGTGAGAATGCGATCGGTCATTCACGATTGTCATAGTGAAGGAGAATTTTATCATCCCTTCCTCTCAGCATATTGGTCTCAAGCCACACAAGACCGAGAAAAACATAGCATCATAATGATGAAACATTTCGAACAATCTGAATTTTCCGGTCTTGTGAAATATTTTGAAGACATGTTGCACAAGAATCAGCATCTGTCAAACCCTTACAGCCCCTCAGAACTCATCCGCATTTGCTTAATCAAATTGCCTGAACATTTATGACATATTATTTTGGCCAGACGTTGCAAAGAAAACATTGAAGCTTTTCAGGGACTGTTACAAAAATTGGAAATTTACACTGACAATCGCGGAACGCGAAAACAGGAACACAACAATTACAGGTCACATCCGTCACAGTTCTGCGATGACAGAAATAATAAATGTACACGACAAGCATATTCTTACAACGTAAATCGTGACCAAAACAGACACACCCGTATGACAACCGTTGGCAGAGTAGTAATAATTACAGGGAAAAATCACCTCTCCGCAGTAATGACTATCACAGAGACAATCAGAGAAACAGACAATATGGAAACCAAAATAAATATTATCAAGGGAGACAGAATAACTTCAGACGCAACGATCCAGCGCGCAGTTACGATTTAGGGAGAAATTCTCCACCACATGACCGACAAGAAAGAAACTATGGAATGAAGTTTTGGGTTGGACTGCAGTACCAAATGTTACACTGAAAACCAACCATGCCATTTCCTCTTGTGTTATTCTGCTATGTGTTTGTGTACCCTTGTGTATTTGTGTTTTTCCTGTCTTTATGTGTTTAGCTACTAAGATTTATGTTGTAGAATTTTTCTAGTACTAAGCTACATTCACTATGATGAGGAATACTGCTATCCTCAAATATAATTTGCATTTATAATATGTTATTTTCTTTGTAAAGATGTTTATAGACATTATTAATTTTGTTCTGTTTCAATGCTTATGTGTGAAATTAATGTTTAAAAAACTATTCTCATTATTTTATTTATTTACTTATATCATAATTCCTGTAATACTGATGTACATGTTTCTTTCTATTCTTTTGTAAAGCCTGTTTTACTACAAATGTTGTCTGGATTGTTATGTTCTTTCATGGTGTATTTTGTACCTTTGTTATTGTATTCTTATGTTATAAAATTGTAATTGACACCAGTTCATCAAATTAAGTAACTTGTAAGTTACATTTCACTGCACACGTTGCTGTTGGTCATAGTATATGGACAATATGTGAGAAGTTGGGACCGTTAGTGTTTGGACATGTGTTGATAATTCAACAAGGGACTTGTTAACATCATTGCTGGTTCTAAGGACAATTCCAAAAAACTTTGTGAGTGCACAAGTGGTGGTTTATGGACTTGTTATATTGTCTGCAAGACTCTTCGATGGTGATTGTGCACCTGCACAGTTGCAACAGATGGCTGCTGGTAGTCTCTACAAGGACTACAGTGGGTCTGCATCTTTGATGGCCCACCAATACCACTATTTCTACAAGGACTGCAGTGGGTCTGCACCTTTGGTGGCCCACCAATACCGTAATCTCTACCAGGACTACAGTGGGTCTGCTCTGTGATGACCTACCTACCAATATTCTTCAAAACTTCGACTGACTCTGCTCTAGGTTTGCTCTGTTGTGGACCATTACCTGTCTGCATGTCAAGAGTCAGCATTATCTTTCTGTTGGAAGGACAACACTACTTCTTCAAGACTGCATGGAAATCCATTACTTCCTTGTGCATTTTCTTTTACTGCTCAGACTTTGAGAAAAAAAACACTGCAATTTTACTGTGATGAATGATCAGGACTGTCTTTATGGACTGTAGGAAAATTTTATCTTTTGACCAACATTGTATCAATAAGTGTGTGCATTTGATATCTTTGTTATTGTAATTATGAAAAATTTTTTCAAATCTGTATTGGCCACTGCCCAAAACAATTTGTAAAATTTTTTGTGGGGAGCATGGTGGCTATGTAAGTAGGCTGTTTTGGTTTTTATATTGGTAACGCCACGTAGCGCTTTGTATGAAAATCACTGGCTGTGCTATGTGCAGTCTGTGGCTGGGTGGCATTGTTGTAATATTCGCTATTGTAGTGTTGGGCAGTTGGCTGTTAACAGCGCGTAGCGTTGCGCAGTTGGAGGTGAGTCGCCAGCAGTGGTGGATGTGGGGAAGTGAGATTGCGGATTTTTGAGAGCGGATGATCTGAACGTGTGTCCATCAGAAACAGTACTTTTGTAAGAATGGATGTCATGAACTGCTATATATATATATTATGACTTTTGAACACTATTAAGGTAAATACATTGTTTGTTCTCTATCAAAATCTTGCATTTGCTAACTATGCCTATCAGTAGTAAGTGCCTTCAGTAGTTTGAATCTTTTATTTAGCTGGCAGTAGTGGCGCTCGCTGTATTGCAGTAGTTCGAGTAACGAAGATTTTTGTGAGGTGATTTGTGAAAGGTATAGGTTAATGTTGTAGGGTTATTGAAAGTCAGACTGCGTTGCGCTAAAAATATTGTGTGTCAGTTTAGTGTTGATCAGAATAGGTAAAGAGCAAAATGTGTGAGTATGTTCAGTTTCGCTCAGCTGTTTGAAAATCAAATAATGTAAGAGGTTTATCAGCACAGTAATTCAATAGTTTTTCTAAGGGGACGTTTCAAGTGACCTTGAGATTTTGACACTATTGGCTGTGAACTACGATCGAGCTCCGATTCCAATATTTTTCTAGATTTCAAACTTTTGAGATGATACTGTCCCGTGGCTTCTTTGTTTCCTCACGAAGCCAAACTGCTCCAGGTGTAGGCACGATGCGATTCTTATTACTAGTGAAAAGGAATTCGATAATTGACAATGAATTTAGCCCTTTACCCCCCACCCCCCCCCACCCCCACCCCTTCTGTATCCGCTGCTGGCGAGGTTATTATAATCACTGAGTGTTATCGAAATAAGCAATGAAGAAACAAGCGTTTCCAGCCTCAAAGACAAGAACAGTGGCATGTTTTTTTCTTCTTCAAGAATTAGAGAGATACGTAATAAAGAATCTTAGTGTATGTGCTGCAGCAAGCCTTCGACTGCTGGCACTGTATCAAGCCCCAGCTACTGTCGATCCCAAGTGCCGGGGCGTGGCGGCGTACAGGATATTCACTCACAGAACAGTCTCTGCAAATTGCCTGTAATTAGTAATGGAGAGATGAAATCTCCATCAGTATGTGCATACAGAAGACATAATCAGAAACGTATTTCGTGTTAAATAATTCATTGCAGAATCTGGGATATTTTTTTATAATAATGAGCGACGGCAGTTATTTATAGCGATATTTTTTAGTTATACGAGGGTGGTTTGATAAGTCTGGTAAAAAAAGAAATCTTTGATTCCTAAACAATTCACCTTATTTCTTGACATAGTCTCCTTTGAGGGACATACACATGGTGCATCAATCCCCCAGCTTTTTCATCCCATGGGAAAAATAGGTCTGCAAGCTTTCCAACATACTTGTTAACGACAACTTCCTCATTTGTTGTAAATTTCTTCGCCGTAGGCCAAAATTTCATGTTCTGGAACGACAGGAAGGCACTATGTCTGGTTCAGTTGGGTGGATGAGGAACTAATTCAAGGAACATTTCATGCACTTACACCACTGTTACCACTGATGTTTGAGATGGTGTATAATCCTGGACGAAGAGTACTTTTTTGTGTGCCAGCCTTGGTCGTTTTTCAGCCAACGCAACTTTCAAACTGTTCAACAATGAAGAATGATAGGGTCCAGTTGTTATTATTTTTGGGGAACCCCAAAAAACAGAGGGAGATCACCTGACAGGTTGATACAGTGGTCTTTGCCCGCTTTGGTGCACTTTCACTAGCCTTTGTCCATTGTTTTGACTGTTGTTTTGAATCTGGTGTGTAATGATGTATCCAGGTTTCATCACCAGTCACAAATCATTGCGAAAAGTCTTGTAGATAGCGATTAAACATCATCAGACGTTGTGTTGAAATGTTGTGCCAAGTGCGCTTTTGGTCGACTGTGAACAATCGTAGCACCCACTTCACACACAGCTTCTTCACAGCCAGTTCTCCGTGAAGGATATTACGCACTCGCTCAGTTGGCGAAGC
The DNA here is from genome assembly GCF_023864345.2 of Schistocerca serialis cubense. Lineage (NCBI taxonomy): Eukaryota > Metazoa > Arthropoda > Insecta > Orthoptera > Acrididae > Schistocerca > Schistocerca serialis. Next base: position 587,484,667 of record NC_064639.1, read on the forward strand.
CTACAGTCTCAGGAACCTCATAAATTTTTTTTCGGTGGTCTTGATTAGAATATCATGAATTTTAGCAATAGTTCCTTTGTTGTAACCTCAGCTAGACAGCTGGAGCGCACTTTGTCTTCCAAGCTTGTTCAACCATGCTAAAATGCAATAATCCAAAAACAAGTGTGTCTACAATAATGGTGCAGAGTCCACGTGAACTACATACGATTCTGTTTGATCAGCACGACAGTCCAACCCTTCAAATGGAGATGTTTAATAACAGCCCAGAACTCGGTTTCCTCCATTCTTAATTGCAGTCGCCGTGCTGACCAATTCAGATGGCTATCAACAATGAACTGTATGTTGTACATTGCTGAACTTCTTTATACAATCCTGGGAATAATCAACCATGAAGGCACAGGAAAAACAGTTCACATTCTTTTGTGTAAATTTATGAGACTTATCAAACCACCCTCATACATACTCGAATTTTTCTGTATTATTTAAGAGTCTTATAGTGACGGCACACACTAATAAGTAGGAATGTAGCAGGAGTTAATTTGTTACATATTGTGCTGTGGCAGGGTAGTTGAAATTATGTGCCTTCTTACTATTTTTTATATCACCCTGGAGCACTGTTTGCCAAAAATGACGTCACCCACACATAAGCTTATATAGTATGTGTATTAAAATACATAAATATTAAAAGAATGAAAATACAGAAAGTGTTAAGTATTTAAAAGCGAAATGGTTGGGGAAGGAGGAGTGCTTGTCCCTAACCATGTTGGTTGTGTCAGAAATGATTACACGTACATTGTTTAAATAACGCAAATTTCCCTACCATTGCTGAGGCGGTGGGCTAGTGTAGTGCTAGCTACTCGATTTGGTTCAGACTCTTTGGCCAGAATGTACACACCCTAGGCAGTGTGATAGGTGTACCCTACCCTACAAGAATCTCATGTCACCTGTGGCACCAGTATTGGTGGTTACTTGTAGCACTGTGCTAATTCTTATATATACCATATCTAAAAGTGGCTTTGGTGGGCAATCTTGAAAATCGGTAAAACTATAGTACTTGCAGAATTTTACTTTGTTGTCATACACTAGTGTCTTACAACACAGATTTCGTCAATATTTACTGAGATTTTGTGGAATATGTTGTGATGTCATTATTTCTACCAATAGGAGAAAGCACTCGTTTTAACACACGCACTAGGACGTTACACATACTGGAAAAGTATGGACGACTTAGCAAGTGTTTATTGGTTTATATACCGCTCTGTGGTATTTCTTTAATATTTAAAGCCTTGCAAGGATGTATTTGTTGTTAAATAATGTACTGCAGTAATTTATTTATGTATCACACTGTGGTATTTGTTCAGTATTACAGACTTTGCAAGAGCGTATTTGTTGTTAAATGATGCAGTGTGATAATGCGTTTTTTTCTATTGCACTGTGGTGTTCCTTTAACATTTAAAGTATCTGAAAGAGTTTATTTCTTGTTAAATGGTGCACTGTGGTAATTGATTAGTCGTATTTTAATAGAGATGTTGGTATTTCAAAAAATTGTAAAATCTGCAAAAAATTAATTCACAATAGCACATAATTACAATATTACTTTCGTGTCTTCTTATTCTGGCTGGGGTGGTGGCTGGTCTCTGCTGCCAGATTCAGATTCTTTATTGGTCATTCAGCATTATTACATGCAATAGACTTCGTCAGTTCACTTAACCTATTGGGCATTTCTAAAAATTCTTCTAATGAATAGAATGGATTAGTTAACATGAAGTTATGTACATTTTCTTTAAATAATTTGACAGGCTTGATTGACGGATACTTAGACAATTTGTTATGTATTTTAATTTCCATATACTTATGACTATTGCTAGTTTCAGCTAATCCATTTTGTGGCAACAGCAGAGAAGTACAGGTTCTTGTATAGTAGTTATGCCCTTAATTTGTTACACTTAAATTAGGTAGTTCAGCAAGTATGTAGTTAACACTGTCAAGAATATATAAAGTAATAACTGTTAAAATTCTGTATTTAATGAACAATGGTTTACAATGTGCTCTATTATCTACCTTAGCCGACTCGAATGACAAAATTAGCATGACTGGAATAACAATAAAATTAATTTGTCATTTATATAACTGTGTAGTCCTAAAGCATCGACTGCATTCCAACCAACACAGTGCAGTGAAACAGCATCAAGAAGGCGCTGAACTGTGCGCCAATGGAAAAGGCAGGCAGCTCTACCTCCAGGAAGACAGAGTTCAGCAGCTCTGTCAACGCTGATTTAACCAACTGGCCATCGCTGATCGGTCCAGTTCAGTTGCAGACCTCCAGAACATCAGCACTGAGTAATAGGAGATGTTATTTAACATGCTTTCTGCGAATAATAATAGAGAGTAAAGTACTTGCACGTAGTAGGCACAGGGGACACAAGAAAATAAGTTTATTTTCTGTCTACAAATAAAGTATTTAATCTTAAAGTGTTTTGTACAGATCTTTTTGGATTCCTGCTACCGGCCAACGCAACTTCTCTCTTGTCTTGTTTATGTTATTGCTGAGTCCCACAGTATCTGACACATCTGTGATGAGAAATTCAGAACGAACACTGCCTTTGCACTACGCCACTCCGTCTCAGTGCATCAATAATACTTCTCTCTTTTCTTTCGGCGGTGCATCGTTAGTAATAGTGTATAATTACTTATTGCAGAGCTCCTCTCACTAAAATGGATTCTAACCTGCCTCCTACAACACCTGGGCCTATGTGTCCAGCTGCTGTTGGCTTTGATCTAATTCAGTTTATGCAGTTTCAAAACAAAACAAACAAATGTCGCTGTTGATGACAGCAGTCCAGCAGCTCGTTGTAATGCACACGGCGCCGCTGCATCTACTCCTCCACAACCGCCAGCCAAATCCACAGTACCACCACCGTGCATTCCACTGCTCTGAGCTTTCGATGAACAACAAAGTGGAATGAAATGATTACTTTGCTCACTTCAACGCTCATTGTGCTACACATCAAGTGCAAGGTACTGCAAAACTTTTTTATGTTTTGTCAGTGGCCGACACAGGAGTTTACAGCCTCGCTCAGAAGTTATTACCGCTAACAGAACGGAGTTATTAGTTTTGAAGATTTAGTTTCTGGCCTCACTTAGTATTACAAGGATAAGGTACAGGTTGGCCGAGCGGTTCTAGGCGCTACAGTCTGGAACCGCGCGACCCCTACGTTCGCAGGTTCGAATCGTGCCTCGGGCATGGATGTGTGTGATGGCCTTCGGTTAGTTAGGAGTAGGGGGACGACCTATGTGCCAGCGCATGTTGCATTGTTGCCAAATTTATTCAAGATGGCGGCGATGACGTCATCCAATATGGCGGCATGTAGACTTGGCAACAGCACATGATGTCATCCAAGATGGCGGATTTTGGGGGAAAATAGGCCAATTGTGCTACGTCCACTAACCTAACCTCAAGAAAAAAAAATTTTGAATTTTGGCGGGGAAAATAGGCCAATTTTGCTACGTCCACTAACCTAAGCCACCAGAAGAAAAAATGGCGGGAAGTTTGAATTCCAACAGGATAATGCATGCAAAGACCGTACTTGCCTTTATTACTATTGATTATCATTTATTAACATTCATTATCATTCATTGTCATTTATTATCATTCATTATCATTTATTATCATTTATTATTATTGACCTGCCTCCTCTAGAAAATTGCCTCCAAATTCAAATTCCAACATGATAATGGCTGCAAAACCTTACTTTTGTTTATTATTCATTATCATTCATTATCATTTATTAACATTCATTTTCATTCATTGTCATTTATTATCATTCATTATTATTTATTATTATTTATTATTATTGACCTGCCTCCACTAGAAAATTCCCCCCAAATTCAAATTCCTACACGATAATGTCTGCAAAACCTTACTTTTGTTTATTATTATTCATTATCATTATCATTGATTGTCATTTATTATCATTCATTATCATTTATTATTATAGGCCTACCTCCACTAGAAAATTGCGCCAAATTCAAATTCAAACACGATATTCTCTCGAAAACTGTACTTCTATGTATTATTATCATTTATTATTTATTCAAGATGTCCGATTTTCTCGGTGAGAAAGCCATTCTCCTTACATCCATAACAAAAATCTATCACAAGTTCAAATCCCAAACACCATAATTGATCACATGTACGAGCTTTCTCCGTCACTTATCTTTTTTCACTGGTAGCCTATCATAATTGCGTCAAATAACAAACCGCACTTATAGTAACGTAATTCACGTCCTTTGATTTTGCAGGGGGGAAGGGACTGAAGACTTTATTTCAAGCAGTACGGTCATCACTTGTTCTCCAACACAGTCAGCACAGAAATCTTTGATATTGCAGTGCAGTCACCAGGACGTCCGCGCTCCAATTGAATTAGTTCAAATCCTCGCCACCCCCTGGCCAGCACGCGGAGACACTGCTTACGCCTGTCACGTGAGGCGGCCGGCCACTAGCGGAGCCCAGCGATCGCTCCCACGTCGTAAACATGTTTTCGCTGGACACGCTGGAACTTGTCGAGTTTGACGTCACAGCGGCCCCTTGTCGGCTCACCACGTGTATTCGTCGCCTCCGCACGTTTCGCGCCAAAATTGTCTGCCTCGGGGCTGAATTACACAACGGTCGACCATTCCCTGAGCAAGTCCGAACCTGCAGATACCGACCTACACAGCCGTTCGCCACGTGTCCTTGTGCAATCGAGAACCCAGTGCTACACTTTTGGTGGAAAAGTTTACTCGACAGTAGAATCCGCCATGACTATATAACAGCTCGGCCTCCCCCAAACATGACCTCAACACAGTCGAATTCGCACCTATCACCGGAGAAATTGATATCGCCTATGCGCCTTAGATTACGCTCCAAGGCAGGCCACACGCGCGTGCGGTCGGCGGGGAAGGGGATTCCAGAGTCTCCAGCCAAGTTCATCTTCCGAGCGCTCATGACAGTCGACACATGTGAAAGCTGCATTGTTCTTCTCATGTATACCGCCGGCGTCTCAGGTCTGGACCTGCCTTCATGTCTATTTTCAGAATAGCTCATAGCTCGTTGACACACTCGAGTAACGTGGCCGGGAAAACATTTACTACTCGCATGCAACCAAGATGGTGACGGAGAAACCAAATCACTCTGATCTGCGCTGCAGGTGCGTGTAATCATTGAGAGCACTATTTATTTTTTTCAAACCACTTATTTAACCATACAGTGTATCTATTACGCTATTACAAAACACCAATCCCAGGTGTGCCCTGGACCATGTTGCACAGTCCACAGACACGCACCCAATCATAATTTCAGTACACACTATAGCAAACTGCTACTAAATAACACATCACACAGATATGTAGATACTCTCAGTACTTTTAAACTATCCTAATAACACATAGCAGAGCCTGCAGATCCACTCACAAAATAACTCAGCAGACGTGCGCAGGTACCCCCACTCTGCACCCTGCCCACTGGATCGTGAACTCACCCATCCGTCTGATGTCAGACCTCGCACAGCCCCTGCTCGGCTTCCACAAGCGTGAGTTGGCGCGGTCAACGCGCTCGTCAGTGGTCAAAGCACACACACACGTCTGTCCAGGACCGCGATCCCGAGCCACGGCCACCGAACGCGGGTGAAAGTCAACTTTATTTCAACGTAGCATAATTCCAAAGCGCAGCCTTCATACGCTAGACACATCATAGCAGTACATGTCTTTACCTCCTGTGACACTTTAGCACACTGCACATTGCTCCTTACAAGACATTACATGGCCCTTTAACTAAACATAACTACACATCCCTGCTCTCGCCTCGTCGCGTGACCAGCCATATAAAAACCTTCTCAATATTATTCCTACTTTACAAATTTTTTTAAAATAAGTTCTAATTTACACCTCCCACCGCACCTAACCTCACACCCGTCCCACCATCAACATCTGCAAACGTCCTCAACCCTATCTTGACACTCATATATTACCCCACAAACCATGCCCATCAATCAATTTACCATTCTCATCCCCTCTTTTCGAATTACAAACGTAGCCTCTATCTAAACACCAATCAACTCATCTTTCTCGCACTTTCAACAGTAAAATTAATTTTACACACACCCAGAAATACCAAACCCAATTAAAGATTCAAACTTTTATACAAAGCATCAAGCACATACAACAATATTCAAAGCCTGGTCCTTGATCTCTGCAATTTAAGTCGGAGAAAGACATATCTATTACCTTCTGCAACCTGTCTATAAACAGAACGATCTCAGTTACTACAACAGGACCTTGTTTTGACCATTCGCCGGAAATGCGCGCAATGTTGTACGCCTCAAACTAGGTACAAGTACAGCAGATCCTCAACACCCTATCATCTTTATCCTCTACCATCAAACTGTGAAAAAGTCATGAAGGCACCAATGTGATCCACCTCCAGTGCGGACAAATGGAATTCACAATACTCCCCCCCCCCCGAATAACTCAGAGTGCAACCATCCAAGAATTCCTAACAGTTCGCCAAATCCAACACCTCAAACTACAAATGCCCATTTCAACAAGATCATATTAAATATACACACACGCTGGAGAGAGCCCTTTATAGTTTGATCACCCATACTTTAAGCGAATGAGAAGCTGCCTCTGGCCCTTGTTCAAACAGTGTTTTCTAACACGCTTTTGCACACTGCCGAGCATTTCGTCTTTCTGCTGCGACTTCGAAGTCATTGTCTGATTCTAAACAGACATTTACACGGACTGATGCACGGTCTCTCACAGGAAACTATACCTTACACCTTATAAATCATATTCTTACAGTCGATATCATAACATTGAATGATTTTAAATAAAGGACACCCACAACACAAGGAAAATAGAAGAGCCTGCTGGCGTTGTAGCCACTTCCCTCGAAAGTGATTGACCACCTCTACATTGTACATATGTCGCAGTGACCGAATAGTTTATAACTCTGCATTCAATTTCTAGTGATTGGTCATTTTTGCACACAAGTACAGGATCATCGTTTTCGGTGCTAGCAACTCTGGAAGTTGCAGTCCATCAACCAAAATTTCTCCCCCAACTCAGGCAAGCATTGTCAGTCAATTATTATGTCGTACCCAATGCACAGATGCGATGGATAAGACACCACCGATCTACTGTAATATTATCCATCACAGCTGATATCGCGAAAAATTTTACAGTAAGTCCAACACTGGCCAATCATATGAAAGCTTGTTTTCTTAATTTCAGTATCATAGCTAAACCATACATCCTCAACTTTGCAAGTATCATTGCGATCATTCATAGATGACTGCTCAACACGTCCATTCACACTTAATTCTCGAACACATAAAGACGATACATATTTCTAAGAGCTCACGCGTAGTACTCGATCTATATCTGTGCGTATGGCGGTCACAGAGCTATCTAGTCCTCTTGCGTTAAAAGACCATCCTCACCTCGGCATTGACCTACCTACCCCACAACATTGCTACCCAATTATTCCTCAACCGAGCAGACGAATACAGCTACACTCCACCTCTCTTGACTGAATAGAACTTTCCTAGTCCTAATCCATCCAAGTGCACCACATTTCTCGAAATGTAACCAAGTCTTGGAGCTTAGCACACCATATCGATCTACAGTAACAGATCTCAAAGTGCCTTAATTTAATAGCATACAGTTAAGAAGAACAAGAACGGAGCGATATTTACACACCACGTAGTTCGATAGATTTTTAATCAAATCATCCATTCTATCATGTGTAAAGTATTGTTCTAGAGTCCATGATCGGTGCATCGAAGGTTCCGGTAGGAGAGAGAGAGAGAGAGACTAGAACGTTCAGCACTTAAAAACGGGCAATAACCTTAGATCGCTTACTTTTCCGTCCTGTCAGACATACATCCTTCTCCCCGGTCACCTTACGCTGAGCTATCTCTACCCCAATCGTAAAACTTTTCCTTTCTATGATACGAGCGCAATATAGCCCTGCGGACACGTCTAGTGCCCAATGATCACACCAGATCACGAGTCAGAAATAGTACTATTACTCCATCAGGTCTATATAAAAAATGATAGTTATTAGCAGCCGGTACATCCTACAAGCAAATCAGTTTTCTCGGCAGTAGCTAGATGTTTTAACTGAAATGACGAGAGGAAACATTAATTTTTTCCTTCCCAGGACACCAACCCAGCACCTATCGCTGTTATATTCTAGAGAAAACGAACGTTAAATATGGGTTTGTTACACCAGCAGCAACATGTAACCATGTTTGAACTAGAAATAATATGACGAAGAGTTCAGTGCTAGCTGGGAATCGAACCCCACACAGATCGTTGTTGACTGCACACAAAAAGACGTCAGCTACCGAATTTTTCTGTACCAGAAGCTCGCAGTAACATCCTTGAACTTACAGCGATCTCTCAAATAGTTCTGTGTCTCACTGGGAGTCAAAAACGTCAGATATCGTTAGTGTTGACAACGAATGAAAAATGCATTAAAAATAAAAATTATTATCCACCAGCAGATAGATGTTCTCATGCTAGAGCTTGATCATGTATAGTGAATACTTCAGTGCAGGGCCAGGATTCTAAACCATTCACGCGCAATATGTGGGGATGTTGAGGAATCTGCAGTTTTGAACAAACAACAAATTGTAGTCGAGCTGTATTGCCACGAAGGGATCAAATACCTCGGTAAGGGCGATATGAGTTACATTTCCAGTTCAGAACCAATTTTATCGACATGCAGAAGCTCAAATGAAAGATGGAATTAAGTGTCTTGTGATCCTTCTTAGCGTTTGTATCGTCACTAGAAATAAATAACTAGTATAAGAAAAATTCCCACATTTCGCTCTCCTGACTTTATTGTGGTTCAACCTAACGTCTACTTGGTAGAGAAGGAATATCATGTTTAATGTGAATTTCAGACCACAATGCCATTATACCTTCTTCACTGTCTCTCCCTATTTAAAAAAAACCTCGGTAGAAGTCGGAATCGAACTCAGACTATCATCATAGGAACCAATCATGAACCCAACAGACTACCAAATCGTCTTCCCTGAGACTGATTATTCTATCATAACACCGTTGTGGCACAATCGATGAGAATTCTGACACACAGGCCCCCTGCAGTGGTTTTTAGCATGTTCAGTACATTCATTTACTTGGTTGACCGAATCGCCATGAACTAGCTGCCTCGGCTACCCAGTGCATACATTCGACTCTATTTTGTAATCACCGAAATAAAATGACGTAACTGCCACCTACACAGAACTGCCAACAGTATAGGATGCAGAAATTTAAATAGGAAGTGTTCCTTTCCATTTGAGCTAATCTATTGCACTATCTGTTTGTTGAAATCGTCGTGCAGTGCAGAAGAAAAGCTGTAACTGTCTGTCTCTCAGAAGTCTAGATCCGGCCATATGCATTATCTGACAGAGATAAGGTAAATTTGTTTGTGCCTCTTAAAAGTAAATGCCTGAACCCACGCATTGCACCTGTGGCCACATTTCCCAGCCCCAGGAGTGTGCTGTAACGGATGATATGCTTAGCTTACAAAATTAGTCACGGTAGAAAAAGGCGAATCTACTGAATGGTTAAGTAGAAGCAAGCTTCTGACGCAGAGATTATGCTATTCTCACGTCAGCAGGATGTAAACACTCTTCTAGGCATCATAGCCTCGATGGGAAGCCATTTTGAAATTTTCACTAATTCATCAATTTTCTTAGTTCGAGAAAATCCACTGTGAAGTGTGACGTTACCGAATAATTCGATTATTACCATCATTATTACTATCATTTTCTTCATACCGCTGCTGGAACACATGTGCTTGAAGATCATTTAAGGCCTTTTGGTCATTATAAAAGTAGTTGCCCAAGAACAGGTTCTCTCCCTGTCTACGGAATCCTTTTCATGTTAATATCAAACATCAGCAATTACTCATAGATTACATTAAAAGTAAAGTAACTGATTAAGATGTTTCTTGATAACAAAAACGCGGTGCTTTTCTTCATTTACTTGCGCTTAGAAATGGCTGTCGAATACTGCCAAACCAAAAGCCAGGGGATCTTACTGCCTTCCAATACACGTCGCTGTCAGTTCTTCCATATGATTTGGTCGACGTGACCAGTTTCGAGTTGTGTGTGACACAGAATGTATTAGAAAATCAATTGTTTTTCTTTGCAATAAACTGAAGGTTTTCATTCTAAGCTATCCAAGTTCAAAATTTTCGCAATATTAGTTCAAATTTAATATTCGATTGTATAACGTAGGAAAGTATTTCACAGTTGCAAAACCCGCATCCGACTCATTGTTCTTACACTTAGTGGCTGACCATAAACACTAGCTCAGAGTGACACCACTTTAAGTGTCCTAATGAAGCGATGACTGTTTGCCTGTGCCCTTTCTCACCGGAGAATATGCAATTCACTCTTTGGGCTCCATAAGTACACTGTAACGGAAATTTATGTGTGTATGGAATGGATACGGATTGTAGAATTTAGTGGTGCTCTCTCTTCCACCTCTGTATACAATATGCCTGACCTAAACGGGCCCTTTATCATTACAGGCCCTGGGCGGTGCAACATTATACTGACAACAGTAATGTGCTTATACTGACAACCGCACTGTTCGTTTTACCTGATTTTGTAATCATTTAAATAAAACAACATGACGTTTCAGTGGGAGACATTTCTTCTCCCTTTTCCTTCTGCGAAATTTGTCAGTAAGCATTTTGCCTTCCAACCAGCGAAATGCGGCAGAGGAGGCCGGTTAACGATTCACAAACCACGATTTAGTGCCGTTAAGACGATTTCTTTAAACATTGGCGTATCTGAAGGAATTTAGTTATCTTCTTAAATCGTCTTATGCAGCAACGTTCACAGATATATCAAATAGTAAAAGCTCTTTCTCCAGGTACGAAGGTTGCAAAACAAACTTCCCACAGTTTGTGTCTGGTTGATCTTTTCGTCTGATAGCACTGCGTAAATATTTTGTCTAAGAGGTATCACAAGTAGTGTTCCTGTAGCTGTGGGAATCATTGGTTGAAAATGAGTTTAACAATAATGGGTACAGCACTGCTAAATATTAAAAATGATTATCAACCTAAGTCTGAGTTCATCCAGAAACTGAGGCGCATTTATAATATTGAAGTTAGACTGTGTATCCTTGTCTTCCTTGAGTGGGCATCGGATGGCGTTTACACACACGTTTACGAGGGTAATCCCAGAAGTATGGTCTCCTAAGGGACACGCAAGTGGCACCGCAGGCACAAACGAGAGATCCTCAATCTTAATGCCAAGCAGAGCCCACAGTAGCAGCTGCAAGGTGGCAAAGTGGTAAAGAACACGATTACGGATGCGAATGTCTCAGGTTCGATGCCTTGTCGGGCCCACGGTTTTTGTGTGCCATTTGCACTTATTTCCCCTCGGCCAGTGTTTGTTGATGTGAAAAATGCCGAGTTGCATTGTGGTCCGAAAGCCACGTTAAACTGTAGGTTCCCCTGTTAACTGTCTATGTAAGTCAACTCAAAGGTCGGATGAAAGCAACGGCATACCACCTTCAACAGGACCGCGCCTATTAAAGCACTGTGGTGTGCAGACCAGTCTTCCAACTGATGACTGCTTTACTTTACTATGGGTTCCAAAGTTAATGATCTTCGTGTTATTAACATTTTTGTGTATTCATGCTGTAGCTTTGATACCAGTAAACGTAAGTAATCGGCCGAGCGTTCGTGTTGTCAAGGTGGTAAACGACGATGCTGTCGACCCCAGTTACAATCTTGTTCATGGCTATGTTTCAGTCGAATACCTCTGTGCCTTTCTGTGTATTTCAAGATATACTGTTATACACTTTGTACGCATCCAAATTGATATTTGATAGAGCTGTATTTAGCAACATGAATCAAATATGTTTTCCGAGCAATATATCGGACAACACGTCAGTGCAGCGAGATTTCGATTGTGTTGCGCATGGTGCAAGAAATATTTGTGTTTCGCTTGCTTCTGTGACAGGTTTCACACTGAATGCGAGCAAGCTCACGAATAGACTGTCAATAATTGGAATTACGCAATAATACACCTCAGAGGGGTGTTTTTGCATTATGTATCCCGATGAAAATAACTGTAAATAGATTATATGCCTACTTACTTATTACTAGCGCTTCTCGATGCTTTCCTTAAAAAAGAAAAAGAATAAGAAAAAGGTAGAGAGAGACAGAGAAAGAAAACAGAAATGCATTTCAAATATAAGCTCGGTGACGCCATGTTCGTCTCGTGATGTAAAGCAAGGATAGTTGATAGGTCTGTAATGCAATAAACATCCTTGATTACTGATTTGTTACTACTCCCATTGTTATTGTTATTCGTACCCTCACAACAGCTTTCCTATCACTCATTGCTGCCGATGCACATAACGAATGTATCAAGATGAATGGAATGTGGGATGTTTCGTCACGGAGAATATACATATTTATCTCGGCGTCTTGTGTTCAGGGTAATATGAAAATCTCAGTAAGAGAAGACGACAACGGGATGCCAGTGATGCAGGTAATAATACCCAACTATTTCAGACGACCAAACACCATGGCGACAGACAAATTTTCGTCGCAGTGTATTTTGATTATAATTCGTTAGCCTTCTTGCGACCTCGTTCTAATACTTCTTGGGAGTAGGCATAATATTTTGCTTTTTGAACACTGAGCAATAACACTCAAAGATAGTAGATGGAAGGATACAAAGAAACTATCAGAGTCATGGGTGTGGACCCATTTCATAATTAGAAGAATAAATAAGAAGGAAACATTACGAAAGAAATGAATGCGCTGGTTAGTATACATTGTTCGTATAAATCTGAAGATGAAGAAGGGCAGATCTGCACAATGCCTGTATAGGCACTTTAGTTTCTGTCTTAATGGGCATAATTTTTAGTTTCTTCTCTTTTGCTTTTCAAATGAATTGATTATTACGTGGCACAGAATAATTAGTTAGCTGTGTTTCTCATAGCTTACATTCGCACCATTTTTCTACATTCTCATGCAATTCACGAAATTCTACTTCTATGATCACAAGAATTCATGTAGATGTAATCGATTTCGAGGTGCAAAGTGTTTGTTATCTTACTTTTTGTGACAGGTGGGCAAAGTTGATTTCCAAAGTCTTTTCATTGTACTTAAATAATCTTTTGTCACAAAGTAACAAGGTAAGTGTTTCATTTCGTATATATTTCGTGGGAAACTGTAATTGTGATGAAAGATTATACACCTGAATGTTTGACACAACTGGTAGGAGAAAACGCTGCATACTAACCAAACCCCACGCCGCCTCTCCATGTCCTGCTATGACATGAGCACTGGATTCTCCTCACATACCGCTACAGAGCTGTTCCTAGCACAACCGAGAACTGGCAACATCGTCACAGACATCTGGCAACACTGTGACAGTGCAGTCACTTTCGCGTATGGTAATGAATTGACTCGCTAAATTTGCTTGATATTCCCTTTCCATTTCAATGACTCATGCTATATAATCCTCATGTAATCTAAGACCTGTAGACAGAAAATTCAATTTTTTGGCTAAAGAAATGCTATTCTTCATATAAATGACAGCTTTTATTATCTTTCACGATTCATTATGAGACTGAGCGACCAACACCATGATGAGAGAGGTGTGCTGGCAGCAGTGTGTCCGTAGCCCCGTGGTACCGCCCGTGTCTCATGTTGCAACGGTTCAAGGAGTCGTCAGTTTTACCCGTGGTAGGGGCCAGCGTGTGTGAGCTTTTTTCTGATTTATTTTATGGAGCTGCGAATTTCCAGAAAAAAATCTGTAACGAAATCAGGAGAAAACCTTTACACATCAAATCCTCTTGGTAGCTCGACACAGTAAGTTAATGGTCATAGATCTCGGCTTTCTGACTGCCAAGCTGCTTCACAATACAAGCGTCTCTGAAGAAATTCGAATCGACCGTGAAGGATACGAAATTCAATATTGTTCTTCACTTAAGACTCACTTGCCAGGGTGATAAGTATGAAGGAAATGAACCTCTTGGTCACTACAGTGCCTCTATGCTAAGCTTCCACAGTAGTAATTAGGAACTCTCTGCAGACATTTGCTAACAGCGGCTCTAGCAACTCACTTTTTCTCTGGGTAGCTTCAAATATGGGCAATTTTGTCGCCTTAAATCCAATTGAATGTTTTAAATGTCACTTTTGAACAGCGTTCACTTCTCAATTATTTAATGTATAGACCTCAAAACATGCAGTTTGCCTTAGTAGCTATAGAGCAGGTTCTGAAAGGTAGTGACACAATGTTTCGCATCCATTAACCATAGGGAATCAAAGAAAGAAGCCAAACACATCACATTGCATTTACTCTCTGTGCCTTGACTAACACACATGAATCCACGACAAAAATAAATTATTTGAAGAATCTCCTGTAAAAGGAAAAAGAACTGGATGTGACGCTTTAATAATAGCGCACTGGATCAGAAACAATGAAATTAATTCCGTGCCACATTAATGTATTGCATACTAGTGTAATAAAATACTCATCAAATGAAAACAGTTTTGTGCCTCCATTGCTATCGAGTGTGAAACACAAATCGTAGACAGATTTTATGGGCCACCACTCAACAACATTAAAGCTTTTACACCGTCATGAGTGGGGAGTGAAGCAGACGTTGGCGGAAGAAGGCGAGGCAGCGCAGTGTCTCAGCCCCCGCCAGTAGGCAGCGAACGGGTCTCAAAGAACTCAGACGCATGCGGTGTTCAGAGGCAGATGGTCTCCCAAGAAATCTCTCGCTAAAATATTGTTGAACCAAACTGTTATTACCAATGTCACAGAAAGCGAAATATATTGTAGATTTGCTTGAATTATAGCATCAGCAACGAGAGAAAAGGGGCGATAAAAATGTTGTCGACATGTGCTTTTCATTACCAGACGTCGTATTAGCTAATCTCGAGTTTTACCTCAAAACCACGGTTGTAGACCAGAGTCATGTGCTCAGACTGCAGTCAAGAGCTCCCCCGGGATGTGTAGCAGTCTACAATGTTGCCAGAGAGCATATAGTCTAACATAGAATTCAGAGGGGAGCACGGCTGTATTGTCCACCTACATGAACGACTCGGCGGTTAGTTTTTTTGTCTAAGACTGTGTCTACAACGCATATTGCACGCTTAAGAACCAGAAGAATTAAAAAAAAAAATTAGTTTATGAGAACAACGTTAACTATAGCGTTCAAAGTATTCACTGTATTGCGTACGTATGTGTCAACGCCTTCCAGCGCCCACTCAAGGAAGACAAGGATACGCAGTCCAGCTTCAATATTATAAATACGCCTCAGTTTGTGGATGAACTCAGACTTAGGTTGAAAATCATTTTTAATATTTAGCAGTGCTGTACCCACTGCTGTTAAACTCGTTATCAACCAATGATTCCCACAGCTACAGGAACACTACTCGTGATACCTCTTAGACAAAATACTTGCGCAGTGCCATCAGACGAAAAGATCAACCTGACACAAACTGTGGGAAGTTTGTTTCACAACCTTCGTACCTGGATAAAGAGCATTTACTATTTGAGATATCTGTGAACGTTGCTGCATAAGACGATTTAAGAAGAAAACTAAATTCCTTCAGCTACGCCAATGTTTAAAGAAATCGTCTTAACGGCATTAAATCGTGGTTTATGAATCGTTTACCAACCTTACTGGCAAACAGTCTTCGCTACATTAGGTTACTTAAACTGGTGTCACTCTGAGCTAGTGTTTATGGTCAGCCACTAAGTGTAAGGACAATGAATCAGGTGCGAGTTTTGCAACTGTGAAATACTTGCCTACATTATACAATCGAATATTAAATTTGAACTAATATTGCGAAAATTTTGAACTTGGATAGCTTAGAATGAAAACCTTCAGTTTATTGCAAAGGAAAACAATTGATTTTCTAAAACGTTCTGTGGCACACACAACTCAAAACAGGTCACATGGAAGAACTGACAGCGACGTGTATTGGAAGGCAGTAAGATCCCCTGGCTTTTGGTTTGGCAGTATTCGACAGCCATTTCTAGGCGCAAGTGAATGAAGAAAAGCAACGCGTTTTTGTTACCAAGTAAGGTCTTCATCAGTTACTTCAGTTTTAATGTAATCTACGAGTAATTGCTGATGTTTGATATTAACATGAAAAGGATTCCCTAGACAGGGAAACAACCTGTTCTGGGGCAATTACTTCTATAATGACGAAAAGGCCTAACCACATGTGTTCCAGCAGCGGTATGAAGAAAATGATAGTAATAATGATGGTAATAATCGAATTATTCGGTAACTTCACACTTCACAGTGGATTTTCTCGCACTAAGAAAATTACTGAATTAGTGAAAATTTCAAAATGGCCTCCCATCGAGGCTATGATGCCTAGAAGATTCTTTACATCCTGCTGACGTGAGCATTATCTCCGCGTCAGGGGCTTGCTTCTAGTTAACCATTTAATAGATTCGCAATTTTCCACTGTGAATAATTTTGTAAGCTAAGCATATCATCCGTTACAGCACACTCCTGGGGCTGGGAAATGTGGCCACAATGGCCTGGTGGGACGAACTATCACAGGTGCAATGCGTCGATTCAGGCATTTACTCTTAAGAGGCCCAAAAAGATTTACTTTACCTCTGGTAAACTCAAGAGAAAGATGTTATAATCCAGAATCCGCATTAAACATCACGTTCCTTCATTACCAAATGGAGCCGGCCGCGGTGGCCGTGCGGTTCTAGGCACTTCAGTCCGGAACCACGTGACTGCTACGGTCGCAGGTTCGAATCCTGCCTCGGGCATGGATGTGTGTGATGTCCTTAGGTTAGTTAGGTTTAAGTAGTTCTAAGTTCTAGGGGACTGATGACCTCAGATATTGAGTCCCATAGTGCTCAGAGCCATTTGAGCCATTACCAAATGGGCAGAGCAGGTTTACGTTGGGAAATGACGTAGGTGGAGGTAATGTTAAACAGAAATACTGTCGCCAGGAAACTTACTTACATTAGAAAATTTTATTTCATTTTATTAACCGATAGCCATTTAAAGGAACAGAGCTCTTATTTTACTTGTACTTGATCGAACCAGAGACGTTGAAAAGTTTGGTGCTGGACTGTGATTCGAATTCGTATCTCCTCTTTCGAGGATCTGAATCTCTCGGAACAGTATAGTTCAATTATTACGTTCCTTTTTCCAAGACTACAATGTGGGTCCGAATCCTGATCCAGCACAAAAATATTCATAATTTCATACCAAGCCCTATCATGTTCACACTGGCCTGCTAGTGAAAATTAACGTGCATTTTTAATATTTGTTCATGTGTTGCTAACAATTTCTGGTCAAACACGCGCACATCTTACTGTTGGTGAGTAAACAATTGATACTTAAGTTATATTCGTGAACGATAAAGAAGAACGATAGGAGTGCGGTTCGATTGTCGCTCAGGCACAAAAATTTGTATCCTTATTGTAGATTCAAACACCTAGCAGCTGGTAAGAAAAACCGATACGCAACATTAGGTTTTACGTAATTAACAATGCGATTACATGTTGGGTTCGTATCTCCGTCACAGAACATCACATCATGCTCTTCATCTTTAAATGCATTCACACTTTGTGAATGGAGGTTTATCAGACATCTTTCGTGGTTAGTTAACAGGGATGAAAGGGTCTTGATAGGAGTCCTGGTTTATTTCAAAAACTGTCGTCTTTTATTTTCAAGTTTAGATTTGGTTACTCACATTGGCGAAAATTTCGGTAATTCATGACTCTTTACCGCTAGTCAGCAATATGATATGATTAGATTAGATTAATACTTGTTCCACAGATCATGAATGCGATGTTTCGTAATGATGTGGAACGTGTCATTTTAATGAAAGATTTTACATACCAGTATTCAGTTTCTTTGCAACAATTTTTTTTTTTTACCTTTTCTCTCATTCTTTTTTATTTTTATCTCTCTCTCTCTCTCTCTCTCTCTCTCTCTCTCTCTCTCTCTCTCTCTCCCGTCTCTCTCCCTCTCTCTCTCTCTCTCTCTCTCTCTCTCTCTCTCACACACACACACACAAACACATTCTTTTTTTTATTATTTGTTTGGTGTGCTCGACTATCAGCGAGGCATGTAAACGTCCGTGAATGAGTTTCTTAGTTTCGAGTACAGTTACGAAAGAAATATAAATACAACTATGAGAGTTAGTGATTTATGATGCTTAGTTTGCAGTCCCTAAATCTAGTTACAGAAACGCGAATCAGACGCATTACGTATTCCAGGCCGTAGCAGCCGCGTCTTTGAGACGCCCGCTGTAGGATCACGTCGGTTCGTGTTCTTCCTGCTGGTACTGTAACTGAGATTTGGCAACAAGGCAAGGTATGTTTGGCAACTCTGTGATCGACGAGTTACTTCCTGGTGTGCACGGAATTAAGCCTCAAAGTTCACTTGATTTTTCCTGTTATTTCCATCGAATAATCTGAATTATTATCGCTTGAGGTATAACAAAAGATTGTAAATTTACGTTTTTCAGCCCAGGAAAGTCGTTGCACGTGGAAATCGCAGCTAATCTCCCCCTTTAAATAGCAGTTTACGAGTTCTAGCCACTATTGGCCTTGTAAGAGAAAAGCACCAGACATACCTCTTCGCTATCTCTGTGGTGACATGCTGACACGTGAAGAAATGAGTGTTACGGTTCACGGTTCCAGCCCCGCTGACGTTAACGTTTTTTATCCCCTCGGTGAAAGAGTACAAGTAGTCAGATCAAACATCGATAAGGAAATAGCAAGAAAATACTTTCAGCCCATAGTGCAATGGTGAAAAACTTACAATGCTGCACAACAAGTAACGCCTCTTTCCGCTGCTGACAAGCAAAACTTTGGGTTTCTAGGAATACATAACTTTATTTATGAAATGCCACATTTGCATACCTGTTGAGTATGACACAGCGTACCAATTAAACACAGACACAATCGAAATCTAAGTTAGTAGTATTTTACTAATTTGTGCCGATAGAGGCACGTTTGTGTACAGATACTCAGTTTTATTAAAACAGACTCTCTTTGTAAGGTTATCATGGGTAGTTTTATTTCATTTCTTATAATACAGTGCACAAGTTTCGTAAGGTTTCCTTTAGTGTTGTTAAAACAATACTAAACATGAGAGAGAAATTAATCATGAACGATGTATGCGATTTCTCTGATTTTATCTATAACAGTCTGAAAATGCACATGCAGTTTATTGATTACATGCATGTAGAAAACTTGTTCTGAGTTAAAGCTGTCAAACAGGGTCCGAAGAAGAATAAAATGACACCACCAGACGACAGCTAATGTAGAAAATACTTTTTCTGACTGTTTTGGGACGATGCGCTCTCCCCATACATAATACAAAAGCTTCGAGATGCATCTGCTGCCTGGCCGTCTATTAAACATGAAAACATCCAAAAGTCGCAGAAGTTAGTCCTTTCTCTATATGCGGCTATTTTGGCTTGAGAAGTGAAGGGAATCATGTTCCATTAAATTGATAACTTCAGCAGACAGCAGAATTCCGTTTTAAATAATGTAACAGCGAATGTGATAGAACTCGCGACGTCGTATCTACTACCGTGCACGACGCTTACCGTTACGCTACTAGCTGTAATGTAGCTACAGCTTCTCCAGAACTTCCGAATTCCACAGTGCTGTGAGATAATGCATATGGCCGGATCTAGACTTTTGAGAGACAGATAGTTACAGCTTTTCTTTTGCACTGCACAACGGTTTCAACAAACAGATAGTGCAATAGAGTAGCTCAAATGGAAAGGAACACTTCTTATTTAAATTTCTGCATCCTACACTGTTGGCAGTTCTGTGTAGGTGGCAGTTACGTCATTTTATTTCGGTGATTACAAAATAGAGGTGAATGTATGCACTGGGTAGGCGAGGCAGCTAGTTCATGGCGATTCGGTCAACCAAGTAAATGAATGTACTGAACATGCTGCAAACCACTACAGGGGGCCTGTGTGTCAGAATTCTCATGGATTATGCCATAACGGTGTTTTGATAGAATAATCACTGTCAGGCAAGACGATTTGGTGGTCTGTTGGATTGATGCTTGGTTCCTATGATGATGGTCTGAGTTCGATTCCGACTTCTACCGATGTTTTTTTAATAGGGAGAGACAGATTCCATTCCCTTCTGGCTACGCCAAGTGAAGAACGTATAATCGCATTGTGGTCTGAAATTCACATTAAACATGATATTCTTTCTCTACCAAGTAGACGTTAGGTTGAACCACAATAAAGTCAGGAGTGGCGAAATGTGGGAACTCTATCACCAGTAACCTTCCTTATACTAGTTATTTATTTCTAGTGACGATACAAACACTATGTAGGTTCACATGACACTTATTCCATCTATTGTTTGAGCTTCTGTATGTCGATAAAATTGGTTCTGAACTGGGAATGTAACTCAGATCTCCCTTACCGCTGAATTTGATCCCTTCGTGACAATACAGCTCGACTACAATTTGTTGTTTGTTCAAAACTGTAGATTCCTCAACATCTCCACATATTGCGCACGAATGGTTTCGAATCCTGTCCCTGCGCTGAAGTATTCACTATATATTATCAAGCTCTAGCATGAGAACACCTATCTGCTGGTGGATAATAATTTTTATTTTTAATGCATTTTTCATTCGTTGTCAACACTAACGATATCTGACGTTTTTGACTCCCAGTGAGACACAGAACTATTTGAGAGATCACCCCAAGTTCAAGGATGTTACTGCGAGCTTCTGGTACAGAAAAATTCGGTAGCTGACGTCTTTTTGTGCGCAGTCAACAACGAGCTGTGTGGGGTTCGATTCCCAGCTAGCACTGAACTCTTCGTCATATTATTTCTAGTTCAAACATCCTCACATGTTGCTGCTGGTGTAACAAACCCATATTTAACGTTCGTTTTCTCTAGAATATAACAGCGATAGGTGCTGGGTTGGTGTTCTGGGAAGGAAAAAATTAATGTTTCGTCTCGTCATTTCAGTTAAAACATCTAGCTACTGCCGAGAAAATCCGATATGTCACAGTTTGGTTGTGCTTCGATAACAATCCGATTAGGTTCTGGATTCGAATCCCTGTCCAACACAAAGCTTTATCTCACGGCATTTCAAGTAAGTTACTTGTGAGGAAGCAATATTTAACATCTCCCGTAGTTCGTTAACAGGGACGATAGATGCTGGGTAGGAATTCGCGTCCGTTAAAAATGTTTACGTTGAGTAATTTAAAGTTGATATTCACTGACTGATACTGTATAAAATCGAGGTATATCACTCTCTGTATGCCTCGTCAGAAATGACTGTTAGTTTCCGTCAGTCACGAAATCTTTGCTTCGTCTGCATGACCTGGGTTTGAATCCTTATTCAAACGAGGTGGTTCGTCGTGTCATTTGAAGTTCATACATATTCTCAACTAGCTACTAGTGAATAACGTAAATTTTTAATGTCATTTTGTGTTAAATAATAAGTACGGTATGTTACTTTGAAGAGGAAATCATGAATACGACGAACTTACTACGTGCATTACCTATCTGACGCAATAATGAGAGTGGTAACATTTCGGGTATGTCATTTATTCTAATAAATGTGAGCTTACAAGTCTTAAGGACAGTCTTATCTGTGATAAGGTGTTCCCTGATATTTTGTAGTATCGTGATATTACTTTACATCTTGAGTTATTGCGATACAGAGCAGTGTTTTCTAGTAGTGACTTGTTGTAACCATTTTCAATAGTCAAACGACGGTACCAAGGACCGATTAGAGGACCTGCTAGACAGCTACGTTATGCGGGTTGCATGCGAATCAGGCGAAATGCAATTCAGGTCGTTCGGATACTTTTGAGCACGACTGGACAATCTGTTTGCTAGCAACAGAAAATAACTCTGCCCGCGCTCGCTCTCCTAAGTGCAGGACACCGTCTTACTCAGTGTGTGTAGTTTTTTCTATACCTGCTACTTGTACTAATAATGATCAAATTCATTATGTGCCTTCACCCTGCCCAAGGGCTGTACAATGACAGTCCAACAAACCGTTTGTCAACTTATTGCCAAACACTGTGTGAGATTTCTGTTAGACACTGGCGCTTCCGTTACATTGCTTAATCATGCCACTTGTGAACAGTTCGGCTCACCACAGTTGACAAAATCTTGCACAACATTTGCTGCGTGTAATGATCAAGACATTTCAGTGCTTGGTACATGTAGTTTGCCTGTCACATTCCAGTCTCACATGAGAACAGTGACATTTACAATTTTACTTTGGCAAGGCTGTTAAATATATTTTTGGTTAGATTCATTTGATTTGTTTGGTCATTGTATTCAGGACAAGGTAATTTCTATTTCTGCTTTCAACCCAAAAGACAGCGTTACTCAGTTGATTGCGGAGTTTCCTGATTTATTTTCTGGAGGACTTGATAGAGCAAATAATTTTGTGGTGCAAATTACAATGAAGTACAATGCGCAACCTAAGTTTTTTCAAGTGCATCTCATCTCTCAGGTGCTTAGAAAGTTTCAAGTGAAGTTCAAGAATGGCAAGACAATGGGGCTACCGCTCCTATGCAGGCTAGTCAACAGGCTTACCCCTTAGTAATCTTATCAAAAACTTCTGGAATACTTTGTCTTTGTGTTGATTTTAAATTCTCTGTGAATACACAAACAATAATTGATAATTACCCATTGCCCCAGCCTGAGGAGTTAATCGACAGGCTTGGTGCAGGCCGCAGTTTTTCAAAACTCGACTTACACTATGAGTATTTGCAAATTCCGCTACATGAGGAGTCTCAGAAAGTGTTTGTAGTCAACAGAGATTTATGGTTGTTCAAATTATTGCGGTTACCCTCTGGCAGCGCATCCGCGACTGTCAATACTTAATATAGACCAGCTTACTGCAGAAGTTCCATTGTGTTCAGACTACTTGGACGACACGTGGTGTCAGGATGTGCAGCAGAGGAACATGTCAGTAACCTTCGTACGCTATTTCAAGTACTTTCGGCTGAATGTGCTTTTTTCCAGTCTGAAATTCACTAATTAGGTCATGTTCTTAATAGCGAATGTGTTCATTCTCTCCACTCGCATTTGCTGACCATCTAACCACCTGGGAACTCCCTGCTCCACGGAACATGGAGGAACTGCGATCAGTTTTCGGGTAGATGACATATTATATCCAGTTTATACCCAGTGCAACCCAGATCTCGGCTCCGTTGCATCGTTGCCCCAGAGGAGCGTGTCTTTTGTGTGGAACAAAGAGAGTGAGGACGCATTCCAGTGGCAGGTGTCTTGTTCATTTCGGTCCCGCGAAGCCTATGGTTTTGGCAGTGGACGCTTGTTCATACGGAATCAGAGCTGTGCTTTCGCATAGGTTTGGTTCACAGGCCAGGCCGACTGCTTTCGCTTTCAAGTTATTGACCAAGACTCGCTGTAACTATTCCTAAAAAAAAGAAGGAGGCGCTCGCTATTATCTATTGCGTGACAAGGTTCCACCATTATCTGTTTGGTCGTAAATTTTACCTAGTGATGGACCATAAACCACTTCAGTCTTTGTTTCATCCATCCAAACATGTTCTGCCAAGCACAGCTCAGAAACTGCAACGTTGGACTTTATATTATTGTCACAGTTTCAGTACGAAGCATTGTGTCAGCCCATGTAGGAGCAAGCAAATGCTAACGGCCTTTCTCGCCTTTCTGTTGGTCCTCATTCTGAATTCGATGCTACTGCCGCATCTTGTTGTCTGGTTGATTGAGCGGAACACAACTTTTATAGACCTTTCCCCTGCACTATAGGAAAATTGCACAGGCCACAGAAGCAGACCCTGACTTGAATCTTCTGTTGCACTACATCCGTACTGCTTGGCCTCGTTCAGAGAAAAACATTCAGAATTCCTTTGTGCGCTGATATTTTGCTCGTCGGCATAGCCTCTCTGTCCAGTACATTGTGATCTTATTGCAAAATGACTCTGCACAATCGCCTGTGCTTACTTCTAAAGTGTTGCAAAACGATGTGGTTCGATTGCTCCAACAAGGACATTGGGGAATTGTAAGCACAAAAGAGTTAGTACGTCGAGACTGTACTTGGCCGGGCACGGACGCCCACACTGAACAGGTGACGTCACAGTGTCGCTTCGCGCTTGTGCTGAAAATCTATCAGCTTGGCCAAAGTCTCAGTCGCCATGGAACGAATGTATATTGCCTCTGGTGGTCCCTTTTGGAATAATCGTTGGCTTATTGATGTGGATTCTTTTAGAAAATATCCGTTTGCAGTGCCCAAGAACTCGACTACGTTGGTTAGTACTCTTCAGGCTTTGTCATCTATTTTTACCTGTAAGGTTTGCCTGAAGTGATGGTTGCCGACAAGGGACCACAGTTTACAGTTCAGGATTTTGAATAGTTTTGTACAGCCAATGGTATCACTCACCTTACCAGTGCTCCGTTTCATCCTCAGTCAAACAGAGAATCTGTTCGGGGAACAGATGAAGAAACTACGTGCCTCCCACACCCGCAAAAAAGTGCTGCTGCTCCTCCTGGCAAAATACCGCTCCGAGCCCCACGACAGTCCGTCACTGGCGGATCTTCTGCGTGGTTGGCGCCAACGTGCTGCTCCAGTTGCTGCACCCACCACAGCACAAGGCGTCTTCCACGCTCTACAAGTATCGCTTTGTACCTAATATTCTGTTATTTTCAGAGTTGTTATTCACACCATGCGCTGGGAGAGAGGCACAATTCTTCGACATTTGGGCGCCTGCATTTATTTAATTCAAGGTCTTGCTGTGTTGCTGCACCGCCATCAGAATTAGATATGTGCTCGTCGATTGCGAGATTCTTCTGCAAATTTTCTGTCTCTGAATTTGCATCCTACCGGAATCTTGTGGCCGGCGCAGGTGTCCTGGGTGCCTCTTTGGCACTGCCGGTGGAACCAATGGAGCTGGACCCATCGCGCTCATCACCACAGCAGCCCAACTTCCCAGCACTCGTCCCAGCCCCCACCATGGAACTGGCACCGTTGCCATTGTCATTACCGCCATCTCCATTTTTTGTTGGACTGGCTCAGGAAGAGGTTTGGCGCCTTTCCGCGGGTATTCCAACCAACGTTTCCCTAATTGTGCAGGACAGATGTTGGGGCATGGTCGAGGCTTTGGCATGGTACCAGCTGTGACTCCTGGCTCCTCACGTCACCGAGGTTCCTCCCCCCTCCCCCCTCCCCCCCATTGTCATAAGATGCCTCCCTAAATAACAACAGTGCGACATTTGGAGGGGGGCGGGAGGGGGATGGAATGTGCAGTCCTAAAGCATTGACTGCACACTAACCAACACAACGCCATAAATCAGCATCAAGAAGGCGCTGACCAGCATGCCAGTGGAAAGAGCAGGCTGCGCCACACCTCCAGGAAGACAGAGTTG
The DNA here is from genome assembly GCF_023864345.2 of Schistocerca serialis cubense. Lineage (NCBI taxonomy): Eukaryota > Metazoa > Arthropoda > Insecta > Orthoptera > Acrididae > Schistocerca > Schistocerca serialis. Next base: position 587,510,115 of record NC_064639.1, read on the forward strand.
AGCACTGCCTGCTCATGCTGATTTAACCAGCCGCCCACCGCTGGTCGGCTCAGAATGGTCGCAGACTTTGAGAGCATCGATACTGAGTAACAGTAAGCCTGCATTCTGCAAGTAGTAATAGAGAGTAAAGTACTTGTATATAGGAGGCATAAGAAGATAAGTTTGTTTTCCTTTTAGAAATGAAGTATTCATTTAACATTCATGTGTTTTGTAAGATTTTGGATTCCTCACAGTGGCCACTGCAACCTCTCTCCTTCCTTGTTTTAGTCCATGGTAACTCCCACAGTAGCCAACACAACAATAACAGAGACCCGCACCCTGATCCTCTCACTACATAGCACATACTTCGAATGGAGAGCAATAGAGGACAACTGATAAATATTTCACTTTGTTCAGATACTTTTGAGCACAGGCAGCGTTGTGGTTGGCTCAGAGCATCATGATGTTGATGTAATGCAACACTGTCATTACACGACATTGATGTGGCTTGACATAGATGTGAAATTCAAAGCAGTGGCACAGAACCACTGTAATTGGAATAATAATAAAATTAATTTGTTATTATTATTATTTATAACAAATATTCACATCCTTGTTCAAAACAAAACTGATTTGCTCCCTGAGGTGCATAGAACAAGACTGACATCACCCACACAATTGGTCTAGTTATAAAGGATGAAGAGGGGGGAGGGGGAGCTTGAATCTCTGGAGGTAGGAGTGGGATGTACCTCATATGTACACATGGACATTATTCCCAGAAGTCTTTTCAGTGGATTAAACCAGTTATAACCAGCAGTGTCTCAAGTGCAGGGGCAGACCTTAGGTTGAGAGGAGGGGGGATGACCTTGAATGTACCACATACAAGTGCATGGGCGGAGTTCCCAGGAGTCTTATCAGTGGATTGAACCAATTATAACATGCAGTGCCTCAGTGTGAGGGCAGCCCTGGAGGGAGGGGGAGTAGGGATGATCTTAGATCTTATTGGGCCAGGGGGAAGGAGAGGGAATGACCTCGAATATACGTCGCAAACTTGCCTCTAGTGCGTGAATGGGCCAGGGCTTCCCATGAGAGACTTTAAATGCAACTTGTCCAATTGCCTGAGCTGTAACCTGACACATGAAGCCCTTGTTACTGACCTTGGGATTGGGAACTGGTTACAACTGCTTCTGTGCCAGAATATACAGGGTTATTACAAATTATTGAAGCGATTTCACAGCTCTTCAATAACTTTATTATTTGAGATATTTTCACAATGCTTTGCACACACATACAAAAACTCAAAAAGTTTTTATAGGCATTCACAAATGTTCGATATGTGCCCCTTTAGTGATTCGGCAGACATCAAGCCGATAATCAAGTTCCTCCCACACTCGGGGCAGCATGTCCCCATCAATGAGTTCGAAAGCATCGTTGATGCGAGCTCACAGTTCTGGCACGTTTCTTGGTAGAGGAGGTTTAAACACTGAATCTTCCACATAACCCCACAGAAAGAAATCACATGGGGTTAAGTTGGGAGAGCGTGGAGGCCATGACATGAATTGCTGATCATGATCTCCACCACGACCGATCCATCGGTTTTCCAATCTCCTGTTTAAGAAATGCCGAACATCATGATGGAAGTGCGGTGGAGCACCATCCTGTTGAAAGATGAAGTCGGTGCTGTCGGTCTCCAGTTGTGGCATGAGCCAATTTTCCAGCATCTCCAGATACACATGCCATGTAACGTTTTCTTCACAGAAGAAAAAGGGGGCGTAAACTTTACACTGTGAGATTGCACAAAACACGTAAACTTTTGGTGAATTGCGAATTTGCTGCACGAATGCGTGAGGATTCTCTACCGCCCAGATTCGCACATTGTGTCTGTTCAATTCACCATTAAGAAAAAATGTTGCTTCATCACTGAAAACAAGTTTCGCACTGAACGCATCGTCTTCCATGAGCTGTTGCAACCGCGCCGAAAATTCAAAGCGTTTGACTTTGTCATCGGGTGTCAGGGCTTGTAGACAACCGTCGGCTGTGGTACGTTTAGCTCCCTGCTTGCTTTATTCGTCGACTTCCGCGGGCTACGCGTGAAACTTGCCCACACGCGTTCAACCGTTTCTTCGCTCACTGCAGGCCGACCCGTTGATTTCCCCTTACAGAGGCATCCAGAAGCTTCAAACTGCGCATACCATCGCCGAATGGAGTTAGCAGTTGGTGGATCTTGGTTGAACTTCGTCCTGAAGTGTCGTTGCACTGTTATGACTGACTGATGTGAGTGCATTTCAAGCACGACATACGCTTTCTCGGCTTCTGTCGCCATTTTGTCTCACTGCGCTCTCGAGCGCTCTGGCGGCAGAAACCTGAAGTGCGGCTTCAGCCGAACAAAACTTTATGAGTTTTTCTACGTATCTGTAGTGTGTCGTGACCATATGTCAAAGAATGGAGCTACAGTGAGACGGCCGCGGTGGTCTCGCGGTTAAGGCGTTCAGTCCGGAACCGCGCGACTGCTACGGTCGCAGGTTCGAATCCTGCCTCGGGCATGGATGTCTGTGATGTGCTTAGGTTAGTTAGGTTTAAGTAGTTCTAAGTTCTAGGGGACTGATGACCACAGAAGTTAAGTCCCATAGTGCTCAGAGCCATTTGAACCATTTTGAAGCTACAGTGAATTTATGAAATCGCTTCAATCATTTGTAATAGCCCTGTACACTGCTAATCTACTCTTGTTCAGACTTTGAGTTCTGCACCACCATACATTTCTTAGCTCGTATGCCATTTAACTCTGAATTAGTCTCTTCAAGATTAGCATGCTTTTCTAATGGAACGATAGGAAATCACAATTGCTGAACCAGAATTCGAGCATGAATTTTGTAAACGTTTGACGTTATGTTCCTCCAGAAACTACCAAGTGATTGTGTCATGTAAAATCACCACAGAACTACACTCCTGGAAATGGAAAAAAGAACACATTGACACCGGTGTGTCAGACCCACCATACTTGCTCCGAACACTGCGAGAGGGCTGTACAAGCAATGATCACACGCACGGCACAGCGGACACACCAGGAACCGCGGTGTTGGCCGTCGAATGGCGCTAGCTGCGCAGCATTTGTGCACCGCCGCCGTCAGTGTCAGCCGGTTTGCCGTGGCATACGGAGCTCCATCGCAGTCTTTAACACTGGTAGCATGCCGCGACAGCGTGGACGTGAACCGTATGTGCAGTTGACGGACTTTGAGCGAGGGCGTATAGTGGGCATGCGGGAGGCCGGGTGGACGTACCGCCGAATTGCTCAACATGTGGGGCGTGAGGTCTCCACAGTACATCGATGTTGTCGCCAGTGGTCGGCGGAAGGTGCACGTGCCCGTCGACCTGGGACCGGACCGCAGCGACGCACGGATGCACGCCAAGACCGTAGGATCCTACGCAGTGCCGTAGGGGACCGCACCGCCACTTCCCAGCAAATTAGGGACACTGTTGCTCCTGGGGTATCGGTCCTAGGGACACTGTTGCTCCTGGGGTATCGGCGAGGACCATTCGCAACCGTCTCCATGAAGCTGGGCTACGGTCCCGCACACCGTTAGGCCGTCTTCCGCTCACGCCCCAACATCGTGCAGCCCGCCTCCAGTGGTGTCGCGACAGGCGTGAATGGAGGGACGAATGGAGACGTGTCGTCTTCAGCGATGAGAGTAGCTTCTGCCTTGGTGCCAATGATGGTCGTATGCGTGTTTGGCGCCGTGCAGGTGAGCGCCACAATCAGGACTGCATACGACCGAGGCACACAGGGCCAACACCCGGCATCATGGTGTGGGGAGCGATCTCCTACACTGGCCGTACACCACTGGTGATCGTCGAGGGGACACTGAATAGTGCACGGTACATCCAAACCGTCATCGAACCCATCGTTCTACCATTCCTAGACCGGCAAGGGAACTTGCTGTTCCAACAGGACAATGCACGTCCGCATGTATCCCGTGCCACTCAACGTGCTCTAGAAGGTGTAAGTCAACTACCCTGGCCAGCAAGATCTCCGGATCTGTCCCTCATTGAGCATGTTTGGGACTGGATGAAGCGTCGTCTCACGCGGTCTGCACGTCCAGCACGAACGCTGGTCCAACTGAGGCGCCAGGTGGAAATGGCATGGCAAGCCGTTCCACAGGACTACATCCAGCATCTCTACGATCGTCTCCATGGGAGAATAGCAGCCTGCATTGCTGCGAAAGGTGGATATACACTGTACTAGTGCCGACATTGTGCATGCTCTGTTGCCTGTGTCTATGTGCCTGTGGTTCTGTCAGTGTGATCATGTGATGTATCTGACCCCAGGAATGTGTCAATAAAGTTTCCCCTTCCTGGGACAATGAATTCACGGTGTTCTTATTTCAATTTCCAGGAGTGTATTTCAACGTCCTACAACCTAGCATGCTTGTAAAACCCAAGATGTTGGTAGATACATGTGTCTATATTGATTACATGTTCAATACACTTCTGCACTGTCGCCATGTGAATAAAACACAAATGTCAAACTAGATTTGCGATTGGGTAGAAGAGTTTCTAACAAACAGTGTGTTGTTCTTAATGCAGAGGAAAGTTCAGATTTAAAAGTAGTTTCACGTGTCCCTATGGGGAGGATTATTATAACTTGAAGCAATGGTGCTATGTGGCACAGTGAACATAGTGTTGGCCTGGATGCCCATCAATGAATAATTAGTAAACCATTGTGCAGTTCTAATATTAGAGTAGGGTAAGACTGGCACACTTCTGTCCGCATTCTGAACTGATGACATGGAGCCAGCCAATTCAAACGTGTACTGTACAGCTGAAAGTGGGTGGCTACAGAGGACAAAGCGACCCACTGGAGCGTCTAGCGGTCAATTGTGACTACGGCGTGTGCAGTGTAACTGTGTGAGGCTCACAGCAGTGGACTCCTTCTCTTGGTGGGAAGCGGTGTGATGCGTCACCAGCAAGGTGACGGTGGCAGCAGTGTTGGTGTAGTCAGAGCCCACGATCCTCCAAACATAGCACTGCAAGGTATTTAAATAAAGAGACAAGTGCACCCCTGCCCCAGTCCTATACCCCTACACATGACACTGACAAGTATTTGACAACTGCAGAAGTTTGACCAGTGAGCTATATAGTTAAGGTTTGGACAAGTGATCTATTGCTGAGAACCGGAGCCTTTCTTACTTCTAAATTTGGGGCAAGTGAATTTTGAATTTTCTCACCATTTCAAAGTTAGATGAACTAACCAAAAACTTAGGGCGAGGTAAATTGTTTAAACTGTAATGTTAGAGGGGTGCAGTAGAATGCTAGCTGGAGAATTACAGGGCTAGGGAGACTGTTTATCTTTTCCCAGTAGTTGTTTAAGGGAAGTATAAGAAACTCTGCAATGAGAGATGGGAAAATCCAGTAGTCATCCCGAATTCCATAAATGACCTGACTGCTGTAATTAGCCATACATGTCTGAGTGAATGCATGCTTGGGAAAACAAGTTCAGTGGTTTTCCATGTCAGCTGTAAACAGCAGGTAAGTTCAGACTGATTACTTCCACTTTGACACAGAGGTAGTCACCATTCATTCCAGTTTCATAGAACTGTGCCAGTATCTCTGGTCAGCTATCTTGGATTCGATATGTTGCATAAGTGACCTGTTTCTACCAACGTGATAATGCACCATCTTGAATTTCCCGCCAATTCTGCATCTTAAATTTCCTGTCAATTTATACTTAGGAGAAGAAACCTACTTCAGTAGTGCCACCACAAGAGTGGGGGAAAACCCACCAGCACAATTGGGCTGCTTTTGAACATCCTGCCAAAATTTGAATTTCGCGTCATTTTATACATAGGTTAGGAAAAATCTGACAACAGTACATGACGTCATAGAAGAGGGGAAAGGGTGGGGAAATCTGGTGATGTCACTGATGACATCATGAGTGGAGGGGAACTGGCGGCATTCTCTGTTCCACAATGCACTATATTGTACTATTATCGTACAAAGACAGTATACTGAAATGCTGATGTCCATGTTAGATTATACCTGTTACCAGAAACGATGAAATTCGGCATTTTATGAAATGACTAGGCAATACGTAAAATATAAATAATCGTTAGAAAGCGTATGAAATGTCTCTTATTTAGTACTTTGCCTAGACGTTTAACAGAATGCCGGTTATGTTTAAGGCAACCCATGAAATAAAGTCAATTTAAATATTTTGACGGTTGCAAGATCGACAGACATCATCGTTGTAATAGTTTCAGTCCAGTTCGGTTGGCGTTCAGTTAGTCAGAAATAATAAGGGACATGAATACAGCTAAGACTATGGAAAGAAAGCAACATCGACGTTATTCGTTAACGAAGAAGTACACTGTAATGGATGTCCAGGTAACATAGGAGCTATACAACCGCTGAATGAAATATGTGGTGAATTTCATGTACCGGCTGGTGAGCTGTTAACTTTCATTAAATACAGAAATTTCTGGTTTGAATGTGTTATTTCATTGTAGTTTTATACTTTGCCGATGTCCATCGCATTTTATAAAGTACCTAAGCATTCTATATATTTCCTAGGAAAATTATTAAGTTAAACTTAAGTTTAACATCGTGCCAAAAATTTCTAGGTATTCTACATACTGCCTGGTCATTCTCCACAATGCCTTGATTTGGCATACTCTTTCGCTATTGTCTGAACTTTGTAGTCGGCTTCTGGTGAGACAATTTTGAGGATGGCGTACGGAGTTCTGAAGCGCCTCTCAAGATCGCACATTGCTCTCTTCAGCAAACGACCGTATTTCGCCTTAGCTAGTCGGAAGGTTACAAGGCAATCAGTCTACATGCATCTGAACTTTAGCACTACCGCACGCATGTCTCTGATTGCAGAGCTATGTTCTTCACTACTCCAGGAAACTGCTGTCTTCTAAATTAGCCAAACGACTTGCGTTTGGACTCATTAGCAACGCTGTGGATCGCTCCTTTGGCGTTATCCAGCCACTCTGGGACGATCAGATACGATCATTTGGCTGTAAGCCTCGTTGAATACCTTCTTTGACGTTATTTTTTGGGGAAGGCTCTGTTTGTAAGGTACATTCAGAATGGTGTAAGATCACTGGAGTGCCGGTCATTGCCCACTTCCCGTAGAGAGGTGTATACGATTAGAAAAGATTATAAGTGCCAGAGCACGCCCCTAAATAGCGACGGATTTTGGGAGGCCAATATCCACAGACGTTAAGAAGATCTCAGCAACTCTACCACTGGTGTGATTAGTGTAGTCAGTTTCTCCGCACTGTGTGCAACAGAGTCTCGTACGAGGAGAAACAGATGCAGAAGCTATGCAAGGGCTAATCTCTGTCCAAAGTTTTTCGTGAGGTAAGTAAAAGGAGTTCATATACTATCACAGCGATTGCTTGAAGAACGATGTTCAGATAAAGAGGTGCAGAATGACGATAGTGGCGAAGGTGACTTCTCCAACTTTAGGCCTCTCTGTTTGAGTTTACACTTTCTGTGAGACTATTACCTTCTAATACCACAGGTAACTCTTTAAGCCAACTGAAGTTTTCAGGGTTTTTCTGACATGTTCAACAGCATCGAGTTTTTGGCTCTGAGCACTATGGGACTCAACTGCTGAGGTCATTAGTCCCCTAGAACTTAGAACTAGTTAAACCTAACTAACCTAAGGACATCACAAACATCCATGCCCGAGGCAGGATTCGAACCTGCGACCGTAGCGGTCCCGCGGTTCCAGACTGCAGCGCCTTTAACCGCACGGCCACTTCGGCCGGCGCATCGAGTTTTTCCTTACTATACGTTTACAGAACGAACAGAGCATCTTAGCTAATCTGATCGAATTTGCATGTTTTACTTGCCTTGGTCAATTCTACGTCGTATGCTTTTGCCTTTCCTCGGTGTCTGAATTAACTTACATAACTGGTCATAAGGGGTCGTACGGTTTACGTAGACTTTCACCTTCAGGTTTCTCGTTAAACTGTAGGTCCTCCTGTAAGTATAAGGGACAGTCAAACGAAAACGAGGCAGATGGAAAGAAAGTAAGTGAACTGGTCATTGTTTCAAAAGTAAGCGCCATAACTGTTAATACATTTACCTCCCCAGAAAGAGTATGGTTAGTGCCTGCATGGAAAAATGTTTGCGGCTGCCTACAGAACCTGATTGTCCCCAGGTGTACACCACTTCGTCTGAAGCAAGTCGCCGGTCACGAATGTCTTTCTTCAGGGCTCCATAAATATGGAAATAGCAAAGGGAGAAATCGGAACTGTATGAAGGATGTGTAATGGCTTCCCAGCGAAACTTCTGCAACACAGTCAAAACAACCTTGGCAGCATGTGGGTGGGCATTATCCTGCAACATAATGATGCAGTTCGTCAACATTCCTACCCGTTTGGACTTCGTGGCGAGCTTCAATTTTTGTAGAGTGTCCGCGTACCGCTGTGCGTTAATTGTGGCATCGTGTTCCAGAATCAATATCGGGTCCTTGGCGGCAAAGAAAGACGTCACCGTAACTGTCCTGAAGCTGGCGTATCTGTTGTCTCGACTATGCTGCCTCGGAAGCTCTTACACATCATCCGAACAGTCCCGATCCCTCCCCATGTTTTCGGAGACCAGAAAAGGACATACGTGGCCATCAGTTTGCTTCGAGTGAAGAGATTCAAGACTGCGTACAACAATGGTTCCGCAGGCAACCGCATGAAGGCTTTACCATCTTGTCTCAAACTGGGATAAATGTATTAACAGTTATGGCGATTGTCTTTGAAATAATTTACAGTTTAGTTACTTTTTTTCCATCTGTCTTATTTTTATTTGACTGTCCCTAATAGACGGTTAAGTTACATCACAGGGCGCGGAAGGCAGAGCTGCGCGCGTCTTGAGGGAGTCAGAAGCATTTCTCAGCAGGATTGAATACCCGCACTGCTCCTGTTCCTGCTTCATATAAGATACCATCCAACATATATTGTTGACAACGCATCAGAAGCGCTTGAAGTATGTGTCTCGAGTCTGAAGTCTAGCTAGTCGAAACCAGTTACTACATTGCGAAATGCCCACGTGCTTGTATCACGAAAAATATAAAAAAGGACTTAATCAATCGATCACTTAATCTCCATGGACATTACGCAATTTTTTTTCGAATAAATGGAATAGCCAGATAAACAATTGATTGGCTCTCAGTACGTGGTGTATCATTTAACTTTGAAGAAGCTTATTTCAGTCAGTTCTGTACAAGGTAGGATCGCCCATCATGAACAACAGCGGAATATAGGGAGAAGTAAATACGGGTTAGTCACTGAGTCCCATTAACCCTTATCGCATGTCCACATATTTATAGATGGTCGCACTGTATTAATGTCGGACTGTGGTAGAGGACAACTTTGAGGCAATGTAACTATTCTTTCTAAGGGAGAGTCTCTTTCTAAGAGTGAGTCTCCACTCCTTCCAATCTAACTATGTAAACGTAGACCAGGTGTGGCACAAACTCTGAGAAATAGTGTCGACGCCATTTGAGAGATATATACCAAATAAATGAATAAGTAGTGGTACCTATCCCCCATGGTAAACAATACAAGTCAAAATACTATTGCAAAAGGAAGGAGGAAGGCATACCAAAATTAAAAGGATGCAAAATCCCCAAGGTTGGCGAGGTTTTACGGAAGCTCGAAATTTATTGCGAACTTCAATGCGAGATGCTGTTAATAGTTTCAGCAACGAAATTCTGTCTCGAAATCTGGCAGAAACTCCAAAGAGATTCTGGTCATATGCACACCAGTGGCAAGACGCAACCAATACCTTCGCTGCGCGATAAGGATGGTGAATTTATAGATGACAGTGCCACTAAAGCAGAGTTATTGAACACGGTTTTCCAAAATTCCTTCACAAAGGAAGACGAAGTAAATTTTCCGATTAAACAAATGTTTATACATAACCGAATAAGTGATTTCTACGGCTTAAAGACTCCTTATGACTGCGAGGGACAGATTAACTCTGACTCGTGATATGAAGACTCTGTGGATATAATGTGGAACATTACGTGTACAATGGATGGACTACTACTGAGTGAGAATTGCGGAGAGGAGGATCGCAGTGGATCTGTAATTAGCTGCAATGTTGTAAGCTGCCATCTTGAATACGGAATGAAATTTGATTAATTGTGATAACATTTCGTCTCTTACAAGAGGATGATGTCTATACTGGAATGTGGCTAGGAAAATCATTGATGGAAAATTATAATTTCATGAATGGAAAAGGTAGGTTCAATTCTTTGGTTATTTTAGCTTCTCCCTTGTTTGTGGCTCGGAACATTATTTGGTGTGTCGTAACTCGTAGGGAACTCTTTCGCTCTGTTTTAAGAGATTAAATTCTGGACTTCGTCAAAATTGATACACAGCTTGGACACTAATTCCCATGCTGCAGAGTGAGTACGTCAAAGTACCCAAGAAGGCTTCCCCATGACGTACGATCTCTGATCATTTTAAGATATTTCAGAGTCGACGATCGCCGGAATTTGCAAAGCCACAGAGATTTTTCTCCTGGTACTAACTTCGACAACAAGCGTCAGACAGAGTATGATTATGAACTGTAATTTGAGAATTTAACATATCTGTAGCACTCTCTCCCCGATTTTGCAAAAATACAAAACGACCTGCTCTTCTTAGAACATTTTCGAAGACCTTCGTCAATCCAATCTGATGCGTATCCCACACCCCACATCCAGAGGAGGGCGGACAAGCGTACTGTAAGCAGTCTCTATAATAAATCTGTTGCATTATGTGTTCTGCCAGTAGATCACAGTCTTTGGTTTGCTTTCCCCACAGCACTACCTGTGTGATCGTTCCAAGTTAAATCAGTTATAACAGTACTTCTTAAGTATTTAGTTGAATTAATGGCCTTTCGATTCGTGAGGTGTATCTTTTCACCGAAATCTGGCGGATTCCCTTTAGTACTCGTGTGGATGTCTTCACACTTCTCATTTTTTAAAATCAGTTGCGACTTTTTGCACCTTACATACATCTTGTCTATATCATTTTGCAATTGGTCAATCCAGTCACACAAATGGGACGATACACCACAGGCACGCAATTTAATCAAAAGTCGCTTGAGAGGAACAGTGTCAAAAACCTTCTGGAAATCTAAAAATATAGGATCAATTTGACGTCCCTAGTCGAAAGCATTCATTTGCGGCAATAAAGAGCTAGCCGCGTTTCACAAGAACGGTATTTTCTGAATACGTGTTGGCTCTTTGTCAATAAATCGTTTTCTTCAAGGTGATTCATAATGTTTGAGCACAGTATATGTTCCAAAATTCTACTGCAAATCGACGTTAGTGATATGGGTCTGTAATTCAGCAAATTACTTCTCTTTCCTTTCTTGGGTATTGGCGTGACTTGTGCAACTTTCCAACCTCTGGATGCTGTTCTTCCCTGAAATAGAAGTGAATTATCGTGACTGAATAATATCTAGTTACTTGAATGGAAACCTTTTGGCAGGAGAGGTCACTTCCCCAATATTTTTTCGTAATTATCTCCCGCACTTCCTGGTATAGAATTAATTATTAGTTGAAATCTGAAATGTGTAAAACAAAATATGATAGGGAGCTGAGGTGGCAATCGTCAAAAAAAGGCATTTCTCATTACGGCAGGATTTTCTCATGGAACTTCAATCACCAACTTTGTCCTGAGAATGTGAAAATATTTTATTGCCACTTAGATCTGAGACAAATGATCATCATAATAAAATAGGAGAAATGTGAGCTCGCACAGAAAGATTCAAGTGTTTGTTTTTCACGCGCGCTGTTCGGGAGTGGAACGGTAGAGGAAGGTGAAGGTGGTACGATGGGTCCTCTGCCAGAGACTTAATTGTGAATTGCAGAGTAATCATGAGGATGTAGGCAGATGTAAGTAAAACATGGGGAACGGAAGGTTCTCTACAATTTGTACAAAAACCGGAATATATTTATAAGGAGTCGGAGGACTGCTCGGTTCTGTTACAGGTCTGTTTGTCTCGCATTGTTAGTTGTACATTCACAGTTGCACAAAGAGTATGGATAGGCTGGCCGACACACACCACTTGTATGGGTTGACTGAATGCAATGGAAAACCTCCATAACGGCCTATGTTGGGCCATCCCGTGTCGTCGGCCTCCAAGTCAACATCACCCTTGTATCTATGCACAGGCGTCATCGGGCTGTTGCATTACTCTGTGTTTTCTATTGTACGTTTTGATGATTTAATGTTCCTGTCGTTTTCACAGTTGTGAAGGTAATTTCACAGAAACAATTGTATATCGACGCCTAACGTGCAAAGCGGTATGATATGGAACGAGCATTTAAAGATTGTAGCAGGGAACGTGAATGTTCGACTTAGGTTTATTGGAAGAATTTTAGGAAGGTCTGGTTCATCATATAGGACGCAAGTGCGTCACATCCTTAAGTACTCCTAGAGTGTTTGAGATCTAAGCCAGGTCGGATTAAGTGAAGTCATCGTAGCAATTCAGAGCCGGTCTCCTATATTTATTAACGGAATGTTCGAACAACACCGCAACTATTACTGAGATGCTACAGGAATAGAAATCCCTGGAGGGAAGACAATGTTCTTTCCGAGGAACACATTTGAGAAAATATAGAGAATCGAAATTTGGAGCTGACTGCAGAACGATTCTATTGCTGCCAACGTATTTTTCGCGTAAGGACCATAAAGGCACGAGAAATTAGTACTCGTAAGGGGGCATATAGGTAGTAGTTTTTACCTCACTCTATTTGCTAGTGGAACAGGAAGGGGAATGGCTAGTAGTTATACAAGATGCTCTCCGCCACTCACCATACGGTGGCTTGCGGAGTATGTATGCAAATGTAGAAGTAGATAAGAGCTAAGAAATCTAATGAATCGCATCTGTATTATTATGCCAACTCTGTAACGAGATACAGGAAACCACATGTCGCTTACAGCAAAACATTCATATTCCTGAACAACATCCGAATTTTTTTCGATGCAGTTCGGGTTCATCCTATGCAGATGACCATAGTTCTGTCGTCATACTGGTACTTGTAACAGGATCTAAAAGTAAAATAGAATCGTTAACAGAATGAAAACATAAACTACTGTAGCACTGACATTACTGGCTGCAATCTGAACGTATGAGTGAAAAGTACGGCCAAAATCTGACAATCGAGAGGAATAAACAGCCTTCAAGCTCAATTTCGATGTTAATAATTCGTGTATTCGTAACACACAAGTGACCGAGCCAGGCTGTTTGCTTCCACAATGAGGCATATTAGGTACTACCAACCATCGGTATTATTGTATGTAACTTCCCATGGCCGTAATTGAAACACATTGCGACGTTACATTAAACAAGCGCAGTGGTGACTAAGCAAAACACACCGCACTGTCCGGCGGGGTCAGGGATTTTCTCTGCCTCGTGATGACTGGGTGTTGTTGATGTCCTTAGGTTAGTTGGGTTTAAGTAGTTCTAAGTTCTGATGACCATAAATGTTAAGTCCCATAGTGCTCAGAGCCATTTGAACCATTTGGACCGCACTGTCAACACTTTCAAGTCACTGTCCAGCGTACTATCGAGTATACTTGAATTAAACGATAGGAACGCCCTCGCTCCCAGACGCAATAATATTGTGGTCGACTAATAGAAGGACCAAAGGATGGGCTCCAGTTCACAAGCAGGGTTGTGAGCGTTGTAAAAACATGTTCAGGTTAAATCTCTGAAATAATCGATCCTGCTAACGCCTCTGTGGGCGTACAAGCACTTAATACTACCCTTAACGTATTTACCACACTTGTACATATGTTGCGCTCATCGTAGCTATAGCTTCAACTCTATACACAATACGGAATGTACGTTAACTATAGCTGTAGAATAAATATAGCAAAATAATTTCAGATGACATGAAAAAGTGTTATATGATGTAAGAGGCAGTAGACCATACCGTGATGCAGAACGGGGATGTGAGAACAGAGCCAATCCCCAAACGTGCTATTAGACAGTTGTATACTTTTATGCATATTATACCTACTGTTAAGTTTTTCTACTTTGGCCTATTCTCTACAAAAAGTCAACGGGATGTGCTTTGCATATTTGCTGTGAAAGCTCTATCTGTAAATACGTAGCCAATAACGTTACGTGTGTGAGTAAATAATTCCCAATACATTTCATGTTTTGCAATGGGATCAAATCCTATGTTAGATTTTCCTTCATTTGAATACGATGCAAGAATCAGTACCGTGAAAGTAGGTTTTTTAATTTTTTTTTCAAAATCATATCTTGTATATCCTATGTAATACAGCGTGTTTATGAATACACAAAACAGTTTAGTTCCTCCATGAACTGATTCAGAGGCTAACTTTCAGTGAAATGACTTGCATTTATTCTGTTTTTAATGTTAGCATCGTGGTATGCATAATATAACAGCTGTTGGTTATGATTCTGAACAGTCATACGATGAACAGTAGTTACAGCAAGAAATTGAAATAAATGAAAGAAGTTACTATCCGCTAGACATCGTTTATGTTGTTAACGATTTTAGGTCTTAGAAATCACATTTGGAAACTTCTACAAACCAGCGTATGAAATCCCTGGTAATTACATGAAAACATAAGCAAAGCCTATCTTGTTGCTGATGATGTCACATTAATATTTTTTTGTTATCTTACTAGGCTTATTTAAATTTCTATTTTATGGTTCTATATCTATAATCGGGTGGTAATTTGGAATTACTATAAATATTTTATGTTCATTCAAAACCAGCTGAATCCAGCAATTATGAAGACGACCATGGTAGCGTTGATGATTACAGTGCAGCAATAATCTAGAATTGAGTTTAAAGATCACCGGGGAATAACGTCAGAAAATATATTTTTTCAGAACTTCACAGTCTAATTGTGAATTATTTTATTGTAGTAGTGTCCCTAAAATGTGATGATGGCTCAAAGAAGGAAGTTTCAAAGTGGTTTATTGCAAGAAAAAATACTCTTTTGTGTCTAGGGGCTTTCTTTAATCTGCGACGGTACGAAGCAATTCAAATGTAACCTCATGTCACGAAATTTCTGAAGTGTACAATCGTTACGTTCTTAGATTCCTCAAACTTTCTAGAACAGTAATTGATAATTCAACTAAATTATTTTTGTACGGTCTTAGAAACATTTCTACAGTGTCACTACTTACACCCGACGTTTTTGAATTTTGGTCGAACAGCTCGTAGTTCTGTCACTTTACATCAGTTTCATATTTCTTTTAGCGCCGTGGGACTTTTCTACAGTCCCCAGATCGTGCTAGTGATCTTATGCTCAGCCTATGTATTTTGTTTTTTATGATGTAAGATGGCAGTATATCTATATTCATGGTTGAACAGTGCTGATCCACATCCTGCTCTGGTTGTGTGACCTGTAATGTGTCTAATTACTGTATATTTTCCCCCTTGTGCCTATAATTCGTAAATAATGACGTGAAATGACTTCCATCGAGTATCTCTAGGATCTTGCAGTAACAGAAAATCTCTTATCTCATGTCAGTGTCAGCAGGCAGCAGACGTGAAATCAATAAATTCATAATCAGTACAGCATAAGGCAGGGGTCTCCAAACTTTTTAGTCTGCGGGCCACATTGACTCCTCCACGAAGTCATAAGGGCCAAGATCTACCTAGTGGGATTAAAGCACCGTAATGTAAGGCTAAAGGAAAGATGAAATCGCAAAAATCTAAGGTTGTGGTAATAGCTAGCACTGAAACGAACTACGATTTTTATTTTATTACGTAATTTTGATTGGTGGATGTACCTGATCGATATTCTGGCGTATTTTATTCTGGCGAATTTCACCGACAAAAAAGTATGTCACTGCACATTCTTCACGAAAGCGTCCTGCGAAGATAACGAAATCTCAAAATCATTGTTAGCAACACTATTACTGCAAGACGTAACAGAGGTAGAGTATGTCAACACATTGTTATTCCAAGCGGCGCAACAATAAGTTAAGTTATGTAGTCTTGTAGCGAGTAGCAGAGCCAGGGTCGCGGTGTATTGGTCGCGATAGGCCTCGAAACTCAGTTGTTGGCAGTATAGGTACCACCTCAAATATTGGCGGGCCGGATACCGAGGAAGTCCGGCCAGCTAACGCGGGCCGGTTTGCCGGCCGTCGCGGGCCGGTTTCGGCCCGTGGGACGTAGTTTGGAGAACCCTTGTATAAGGAAACAATCTGTAGCCTATAATGTTTTAAATGCCCTACCGTCCTGGTTTTGAACGTTATATGTCGGAGAAAGTCTCTAAATTCGTGCCATTGCTGTTTCTTTTAGAGACTTTTTTTTTAATTTCTCAAAATACAGTACATACATCCTATGTAATATCGTGTGTTTGTGGATACGCAAAGCAGTTTAGTTCTTCCATGATTATTTCTGAACAACTGAATACAATGAACTCCCCTCCGTGGCCGAGGGCGCACACAGCGGAGATATCCATGTGAACCTACTGCCACTCGAGTGAGAATACCCACTGCCGCCCGGGAATGTGTTGCCGCAAACATTGCCAGGCAATAATGGCCGGTAATGTTGTAGAACATGTGGCTGCAATTCATGAGGCCGTATGTTGCAGGCAACACTGTCAGCTTATAATGTCAGCAATATGCAAATTTATGGTCCATGTTCCATCTTCTTTAACACCGACGCTATTCGTTTCTCCTTCGTCATTCTTTTCTTTGTATTCTGAATGTATTTCTTCGTGGCTGTATCATGAAGTGGTCCCCGAAAATTGTCGTTTCACTGTCTCCTCGATTTCGCCAGCAGATGAGCGTTTATGCTTTTCTGCTTTGGCGGGGCGTCATTTGCATCTCGTAACCTTGGAAGGCGCAGTTTCCTTGTGACGACATGACGTCAACTTCGAGGAAGGCACAAGTAGGTTATCTACGCCGTTTGTGGGTAATTTCTGTTGTTGAAGGACGCATAGAAAAGAGCGAGTTCTGGCCGTACTGCTTCTGCCGGGCTTCTATGTTGAAGTTCCAATTATCAAAAATACTTCTTCACACACCAAGAATTCCAGCTGAATTAGTACATTGCAGACTGAATCAAACGTGTTTCTGTCATAATTACAACTTTACAGTAAAATGAATCTAACGCGTTCCTGAAATAATTTCGACTTTATAGTCAAATGCAAAAGGAAATTGAACAACTGTTTATGTTCTGACACAGACTCATTTCAGAACGAAACCTCTACTTGGACTTTCACTCGTAATAAACATTTACCTGCATTATCACTGAAGAACGAAGACACACTTTTCTGTCACGTGACGTACAATGTCATAATCACTTACCGAAATATCTGTTCTGTTTTTAACATACACCCATAGCGTATATTTGTTTGAGGCGGTGCGCTCGTAGAACATATACAGCGATATTCCATTTACACTAATACACATTTCCGATTAAAAGCTGTTACAAAATATTCCCTGCCTCGGTATTAAAGAGTGACGTACAAACAGTATGAAATGTTGGATACCTCTAATGTATCATCTAGAGAATACAAGTTGCATAGTTTCCAACTGAAAGCGTTATGGCAAATGAATGCAAGAGACTTTTTGTCCCTGTACAGCTTTTACATCTATCATGGATACATTGTAGTTGGCGCATCAAAAGTGATGATTTGTTGTGGAATACAGGATTCTCGAATTGTTGCGTCCTTCTTCGTTTATGGCACATTAGCAGCAGCCCATTATTTGCAATTTTTAGATGAAGAATGCGAAAATATTTTGTTGACGACGACCTGTACATAGGAAGAAACGATCACCAGAACAAAATAAGGGAAATCAGAGCTCGCACGGGAAGATATAGGCGTTCGTTTCTTTCGCGCGCTGATTCGAATAACAGAGAATTATTGTGAAGATGGTTCGATGAACCCTCGGCCAGATACTTAAATGTGATTTGCCAAGTAACCATGTAGATGTAGACGCAGATCAAAATGTGCTGTCTTCACTGCTGTTCGTATACGGGCCTTTTCTGCTTGTTGTCAGCACGATGATGTTCCTTCTCCATTCCGGGCCAGCTATCAAGGCCTATTTGGATATTTAGTTTCCCCAGGGATTGATACGTCGTAGAAAGCCTGTGGAGTGTCCGGCATGTTCCCCTGATTTGAGGTGCTGAGGACCGTAAGGGCCTAAGACACACCGTCGTCGATTTTGAGATCGTACTATGTATGCATGCTGTTGACATCTGTTGATCCGATGGTGAACCAGCTTTATGAATGCTGTACCCCTCCACTCTACATATGATCACTCCGATTTCTTTCATACTCACTTCCATAAAGGCCCTAAGCACAAATTATCATTGCTGTAGGCATGCTCTCTGGCTACACTGAATCCAATTCCTCATAACAGCTGGAAGCCCTTGAACGAATGCCGCCTTATAACTTCACATTCCATGGTTTCAGCATTCCAGTCTGTAAAATGCACATTCATGATTTCAGAACCTCTAAGACTGTTACCAAACGAAAAGTCGGTGTTCGTGGAAACAATGTACATTTCAGATGTTGTACGAAGATGAAGATTTCAACTGGTTGCCATGAACTGTTGTTTGAAGTAACATATTCTTCGCTGCATTCGCGGAAGACCACCATTTTCTTCAAGTCACATCGCGGGGGATCCCTGTTTCTCGTTTCCCCACAGTTTGTAGATGTCTCTCAAAATCTAGCTCCGAAATGCTTAGATAGAAAGCAAATATCAACCTTGATACACAAATACTTAACAAAACGAGTAGATTAAACTTGAATCACTTAGACTTAAAAAAAACTAGTAGATTTCATGCATACTACACACTTTTATCTGACTTTCAATCCAGAAATTGTGCTACATGAAAATGCTGATAACGAGGGCCATTAAGAGTTGGGATAGATCGTAACTGTGTGAGTGGTGTTCTGATTCTAATTTCACATTAATTACAAACCACACTGTAGTCAAGACCACAGTATTGCCACTAGCTTGTGTATGAAAATTTTGTGTATTATAATCCTAAATATTAACAAAAATATCGTAATATGAAATGGCTAAATGATTTTTATAGAAAATATAGGACGTTGAGGCTTGGTTAAGAAACAAGCCAAACCTATGGGACTAGTAGTCGGCCTACAAATTTGATTATCACAAACATATACTTACTCAAAACTTTGTTTCTGTGCTTTGGACCCTTACAGTTTTCAGTGCCCCATTTTTACACAGGGGTGTATGTGAAGGCAATTGTGTACGCGGAGAAGATCAGAAACCTCGCGCAACTCTAGGATTCCTAATGCTTATGCTCGCTTTCCGATGCAGGTGTTGGTTAAAATCGGTGAATCAGATAACAAGAAGCTGGGCACATGCTGTACCTGTTATGTGTTATTTCTTACATATCATTGGCATTTGCTTTCTCCTGTATAAAATGCAACATATCTCTAGAAAAAATAAAGCTATACTCAAGCGAAATACATCATTGTTTTTCTACTGTAATTTTCTCTCTGTCAGATGTGCTACGTGACCCTGTTTTCATTTGAGACCTACAAGCTGCATCCAAGATCGTGACTTCCAAAATAGCGCCATGTTTGTAACATAGGGTCACGTTTTTCCCGTCTCCCATCTCATTCCACTTCGCTTTAAATTCATGCTTATCGTCCTATTTTTGTTTTAGTAGGGTGGTTCTACGCTTGTGGAATGTACTTCAGGAAAGCATTTAGCAGTGTGGGTACCTGGTACCAGCATTCACTCAATCTTGTAGTGGACAGGTAGCAGCGGAGGGTCGTAAGATTCTTTGGAATACGTTCATGTATTTTTTACGTATTCAACTAACAGGTACAAAGTTCTTACTTACTTCTCGAAAATGGTGGAAGTTGACAATGCCTTTCTCGTGCCGACAAAGATGACAACACGTTGATCACACAGAGATGATACTACAAAATTCTTCTTGCGAGCCAATAGAAATTTTAAGATTGCACTTGCTGAAATTTCAGAAGAAGGAGAAGGGTCAGGAAGATTACGTGTTGTTCTCTGAGTTTGCACAACATGATATCAAGTGTGGAAATGGGGCAGTAAACAAATGTACGTTTGTTACCACTTGCTTGCGTCGAAGCACCAGAAATCGAGCTACGTACATAACAAAAATTACGATCCACGAGTTTCCTGTTTCCTGTCATTATCATCATCATCAGTTATCTGCTATATTAGCAGGTCCTTTGCCTCTCCATTTTCTGCGATCCATTGCTTCCTTCTTAAGGCTGCTGTATGTTGTACCGTCCATCATGTCATCCAGTATCTGGAATCTCTTCCTTCCTCGCTTCCTTTTCCCTTCTACATAACCTTCTAAAACTGTTTTTATCAGTCCATCATTCTTTCTTAATATATGCCCAATCCAATTTCTTTTTCTTCTCTTTATTACATCTAGTAACTGCCTTTTCTCTCCCACTCTTCTCAGTACCTCTTCATTT
This sequence comes from Schistocerca serialis cubense, assembly GCF_023864345.2. Taxonomy (NCBI): domain Eukaryota; kingdom Metazoa; phylum Arthropoda; class Insecta; order Orthoptera; family Acrididae; genus Schistocerca; species Schistocerca serialis. Next base: position 587,530,532 of record NC_064639.1, read on the forward strand.
TTTACTCTGTCCATCCAACTTATTCTTTCCATCTTCCGCCATGTCCAGATCTCAAAAGCCTCCAGCCTTTCTCTGTCTTTTTTCCTCATAGTCCATGTTTCAGCGCCATATAGAAGAACGCTCCATACAAGACATTTTATGAGTCTCTTTCTGAGTTCTCTGTCCAGACCGCTGCAGAAGATTCTCCTTTTCTTATAAAACGCCTCTTTTGCCATTGCTATCCTTGTTTTAATTTCTGTGGTGCACTTCCAGTCGGTGTCTATCCTGCTTCCAAGATACTTAAAATTTTGCACCTGTTCTAGTGTTTCTCCATTCAGCACAATTTTTATTTCCTTATTTCCTCCTATTGCCAATACTTTTGTTTTATTTGTGTTAATTTTCATTCCATATTTTTTTCCGTTAGTTGCAATGGTGTCCACCAAATCCTGTAATTCTTTTTCCCCTGTGGCTAGAAGGACCATGTCATCAGCAAATCTCAAGCACCCTACTCTTCTTCCTCCAATTTCTACTCCTTTGTCATCTAATGAGCATTGGTCAATCATATTTTTCAAGTACAGGTTGAAAAGAGTAGGTGATAAACAGCATCCTTGTCTTACTCCTTTCCCTAGTCTGATCCAGTTTGTACTTTCTCCTCTCACTTTAACTGAAACTTTTTGATTAAGGTACAATGAGTTTATAAGTCTTCTGGTTTTCCAGTCCACTCTCTTTTCCCTCATAATAGTCGCCAGCTTGTCCCAAACCACATTGTCAAATGCCTTTTCTAAATCGATGAAGCACATATATAGGTCTCTTCCTTTTTCAATAAACCTTTCTCCCAAGATTCGTAGGAGCCCTATTGCATCTCTGGTGCCCGTATTCCGTCTAAAGCCAAACTGCTCCTCGCCGAGATTCTCCTCTATTACTTTTTCAAGTCTTTTATTAATTATTCTTAACATCACTTTGGCTGCATGTGAGATGAGGCTGATTGTCCTGTGCTCGCTGCATTTCTTGGTTCCTTGTTTTTTCGGTAATGGAATCATTACTGTTGTCAAAAAGTCCTCAGGCCATTCACCACTGTCATATATTTTATTACATAACCTCAATATTTCTCTTATTCCATTGTGGTTCAAGCATTTTAGTATTTCTCCCGGTATTTCCTGTCATAGAGCACATTAAATCTATGTTGCGCCAGAGGCTTCACGCATACAAGCCAGCTGATTGCTGTGTCGGGTTTCTCAACACGTTGGATTCGATTACTAATGACAGCATAACGGTAGCAGTTCAAAATTTATTTGAGACGTATAACAATGACTTAGACGATCAACTAACAAATGAACTGATGCAGTTTAAGGATTTATGGCACTTGCATCAAAAAGATAACGACGATGAGAAATAAATAGTCAGGAGAGGTGCATGTATAACACCCCTGAAAAAAAGGAAACCATCGAATGTTTTCCTAAAGCTGATATCGCTTTAAGAATGTAGCAATCACTTGCGGTCACAAACAGCAGAGGAGAAAGGTCATTTCCAGCACTAGAGTAGATCAAAAATGGGCTTCGAATCTCGATGATAAAAGCCAGGCTCAATGTTTCGGTGTCACTCAGTACCAAAAGTGACACTTAAGACAACTATGCTTTTAAGATGTTAAGTTATTGAGACGAAGGGTTGGCGCAATTTAATTAGCCAATAAGATTTTTTGAAACTTTCATTTTAAGAACGATGCTTGGCAAAATATTTCATTTGAATTAAATGTAAGTAAAGTTTGTTTAGTTGTTACATTTTGCTTATACACTGTTGGAAAAAAAGCGCAACACCAAAAAGTAATAAAGAATAATGAAATTTGGGGAATGCATCTGTCTAGGTTTATGTAAGCGCGAGATAAGCCGTTGCAAATATGAAATGCCATTACGTCAATAATCAATGTAACGGCCGAATGCTTAAAGCAAACATGCAAACGTACTTGTATTGTGTTGTAAAGATGCCGATTGTCTGTTTGTGCGATGGAGTTCCATGCCTGTAGCACTTCGTCTGCCAATACAGGGACGGTTAATATTGGAACTGGATGACGCTGGAGTTGTCGACGAAGATGTTCCACAAATACTCAATTGGAGACACATCTGGTGATCGTGCAGCTCAAGGCAACATGTCGACACTCTATATAGCATATTGGGTTATAACTGTGGTATGTGGGCTTTGACAGTACAACATGTCGAATCATTAGATTGACGTACAAATGCAGTAAGAGTGCTCCTGCTGTCATACAGTATTGCGCCCTTGACGACAACTCCAGGTGTAGATCCAGTGTGTCTAGCACGCAGATAGATTGGTTGGAGGCTTTGATTAGATTAGATTAGTTTTTCATTCCATAGATCCGTGCTGAGGAGATCCTCGTGGATGTGGAACATGTCAATATTATTATTATTTTTTAAATCTGAAATAACAATACTAATAGTGTGAATACATACAATACATTATTTGTTTCTATTAAAAAGTTCGTCAGTGGAGTAGAAGGAGTAGGCCACTAGTAAGTCTTTCAGGCTCCTTTTAAACTGATCTTTATTTGTAACTAATTTTTTTTATGTTTGCTGGCAAATTATTGAAGATGAGTGTTCCTGAGTAGTGGACCCCTTTATGAACTAAAGTAAGTGCTTTTAAGTCCTTGTGCAGATCATTTTTGTTCCTGGTATTGTATGTATGAACTGAGCTGTTTGTTGGAAAAAGAGATGTACTATATAGGACAAATTTCATTGAGGAGTAAATATACTGAGGGGCAGTAGTTAGTATACCCATTTCTTTGAAGAAGTTTCTACAGGACGTCCTTGAATTTACTCCACAAGTAATAAGTATTACGCGCTTTTGGACTCTGAAAGCTTTTGTTCGACTTTAAGAGTTACCCCAAAATATTATACCATATGACATTATGGAATGAAAGTAGGCAAAGTATGCAAGCTTTTTCATTTTTATGTCGCCTACGTCAGCTAACACTCGAATTGCAAATACAGATTTGTTAAGGCGTTTCTGCAGTTCTGTGGTGTGCTCTTCCCAACTGAATTTATTATCAAGTTGTAATCCCAGGAATTTAAGACTGTCAACCTCTTCTAGCTGCTCTTCTTCGTATTTTATGCATATGCTGGGTGGAAACCTCTTACAGGTTCTGAATTGTATATAGTGAGTCTTTTCGAAGTTTAATGTCAGTGAGCTGGCTTTAAACCATTTATTAATATCCATGAAAATATCATTAGCAGATCTTTCTAGAACTACACTCTCCATACTATTTATTGCACTACTTGTGTCATCTGCAAACAAAACGAACTCTGCTTCTGGCAATATAACTGATGACAGATCATTAATGTACACAAGGAAAAGCAATGACCCTAAGATGGATCCTTGTCGGCACCACATGTAATTTCGTCCCATTCTGATGATGACTGATGACTTAATTCGCTAGTCCCTTGCACTGACACCCTTTGTTTCCTGTTAGCGAGGTATGACTTGAACCAGTTTGCAGCACTGCCCGTGACACCATAGAATTCTAATTTATTTAGAAGGATGTTGTGGTTCACACAATCAAATGCCTTTGACAAATCACAGAAAATACCTGCTGCTTGTAATTTGTTATTTAATGATGAAGCCTCCTCGATATCAGAACCCTTCAGAAATCCAAACTGTGTTCTTGATAAAATGTTATTTGTGGTCAGATGGTTGAGAAGCTGCCTGTACATTACTTTTTCTGAAATTTTTGAGAATGCTGGCAAAAGTGAAATCGGTGTCAGCTGACGTCCTTCTAATTGACACATATCCATCACTGGCACTGAGGCAGAACCAGCTTTGATCAGTCAGTGGAATGCACGCTACAGGGCTCCTGGCCCAGAGCTGCCTTTGAAGTAACCGTAGTGTAACAGTTCGTTGTGTCACGTTGGGGCCAAGGGTTACTCAGACTGCTGCTGCAGATGCAGTACGATGTGCCAGTCACACGTCGAACACGATGGTCTTCTCTCTCGTAATGTCCCATGGCCGTCCAGAGCCCAGTCGTCTTGCAACTGTACATTCTTGTGACAGCCGCTACCAGCAGTCATGTACAGTAGCTACATTCCTTCCAAGTCCTTCTGGGATATCGCAGAAGGAACGTCCAATTTCTCGTAGGCCTGTTACACAATCTCGTTCACACTCAGTAAGATGTTAATATTGATGTCTTTGTCGCCTTAAAGGCATTATAGAGTAACATCAACTCAGCACGTCCAATCTCTAAGGTAACTAACTCACACGACGTTTACAGCGTGTATTTAAAGCGAACATAATTTGCATTCCCATAGTGAGGCTACTAGCGCCATTCTTAACGAGACTGGCGCGAAATTTGAATAAACAAAGTCTTTCATTTGTAGAAACACTCCTACCAACTTTCGTTTATGTCGCACAACTCCTTCTTAGTCTCAGGATTCTTCTTCCGTCAGTATTGTTCAAATGTATTTTTAAACTGAAATACTGCGTTTTGTGTGAACATTAATCTCACTTTATATTCCTTTCTTTTATTATGGTTGTTCACAACAATGTTAGTAAATGGTGTTGAATAACTTAATGACTACATTTCCTTAAATCATACAATCTGTAGCAAATGTCATACATTTAAATAATAAGACTTAAAACCTCTGGTTGGGTTGTTTAGGGGAAGAGACCAAACTGCGAGGTCATAGGTCTCATCGGATTAGGGAAGGATGGGGAAGGAAGTCAGCCGTGCCCTTTCAAAGGAACCATCCCGGCATTTTTCCTGGAGCGATTTAGGGAAATCACGGAAAACCTAAATCAGGATGACCAGACGTGGGATTGAACCGTTGTCCTCCTGAATGCGAGTCCAGTGTACTAACCACTGCGCCACCTCACTCGGTTAAAACCTGTGTTTTACGGTTGTAATTCGAAAATTGCTTCAATATGCTGCTATGACAGGTTATTCATATATGTGGATGATGTGCTGTGTTTATGGATCGGACGATTAGATACATCACTTCAACATTTAAACTCCCAACAAAAGAAAAAAACAATTCACAAAACAGCTGGGAGATTCCACTGTACGTTTCTTGGACCTTAATATACAGGGCTATTACAAATGATTGAAGCGATTTCATAAATTCGCTGTAGCTCCATTCATTGACATATGGTCACGACACACTACACATACGTAGAAAAACTCGTAAAGTTTTGTTCGGCTGAAGCCACACTTCAGGTTTCTGCCGCCAGAGCGCTCGAGAGCGCAGTGAGACAAAATGGCGACAGGAGCCGAGAAAGTGCTTGAAATGCACTCACATCAGTCAGTCATAACAGTGCAACGACACTTCAGGACGAAGTTCAACAAAGATCCACCAACTGCTAACTCCATTCGGCGATGGTATGCGCAGTTTAAAGCTTCTGGATGCCTCTGTAAGGGGAAATCAACGGGTCGGCCTGCAGTGAGCGAAGAAACGGTTGAACGCGTGCGGGCAAGTTTCACGTGTAGCCCGCAGAAGTCGACGAATAAAGCAAGCAGGGAGCTAAACGTACCACAGCCGACGGTTTGGAAAATCTTACGGAAAAGGCTAAAGCAGAAGCCTTACCATTTACAATTGCTACAAGCCCTGACACCCGATGACAAAGTCAAATGCTTTGAATTTTCGGCGCGGTTGCAGCAGCTCATGGAAGAGGATGCGTTCAGTGCAAAACTTGTTTTCAGTGATGAAGCAACATTTTTTCTTAATGGTGAAGTGAACAGACACAATGTGCGAATCTGGGCGGTAGAGAATCCTCACGCATTCGTGCAACAAATTCGCAGTTCACCAAAAGTTTACGTGTTTTGTGCAATCTCTCGGTTTAAAGTTTACGGCCCCTTTTTCTTCTGCGAAAAAAACGTTACAGGACACGTGTATCTGGACATGCTGGAAAATTGGCTCATGCCACAACTGGAGACCGACAGCGCCGACTTCATCTTTCAACAGGAGATTGGAAAACCGATGGATCGGTCGTGGTGGAGATCATGATCAGCAATTCATGTCATGGCCTCCACACTCTCCCAACTTAACCCCATGCAATTTCTTTCTGTGGGGTTATGTGAAATATTCAGTGTTTAAACCTCCTCTACCAAGAAACGCGCCAGAACTGCGAGCTCACATCAACGATGCTTTCGAACTCATTGTGCGCCGAGTGTGGGAGGAACTTGATTATCGGCTTGATGTCTGCCGAATCACTAAAGGGGCACATATCGAATATTTGTGATTGCCTAAAAAAACTTTTTGAGTTTTGTATGTGTGTGCAAAGCATTGTGAAAATATCTCAAATAATAAAGTTATTGTAGAGCTGTGAAATCGCTTCAATCATTTGTAATAACCCTGTAGATGTTAACAAAAGTGTGAAGACACTTATTTAGCATTTACTTATTTGACATTTAGAGAAATCCATAGCTACAGATACGGTAACCCTTGCAAGCTCCCAGCATCCACACAACCACAAACATAGAGCTTTCATTCAAAGGTGCATCACCTTATGTCTGTCTCATTTTCTGAATCTACCTTTCAAACAGAACTACAGACCATCAAACACAATATTTCTTCCAGTAATGCCTACAGCTTTGCCCTGATTGATAATATACTACGAAAAAGGAAAATGGGTAAAATTAAACCACTTCTGTACACCGGCCAACAGGTACCAGTCAGTAGTTACAAAGACTGGTGCATCACTCCATACACTGGCAAAATTTCATAAACCTCAGGAACAGACTTGCTTTTTGTAATGACAATAGCATATCAAATTTTTATTCATTGTAAAGACAACTCCAACCACTGGCACAGAGTGGTATGTATACAATCACATGCTAGTACTGTGGAAAAGTATATGCTGGTCAGTCAGATAGGACTGTAGCAAGTAGATTATCTGAACTTCAGAGGCACTGGAGATTTCGAAAGACCTATTCAACCTTTGCCGATTATCTTTTAACAGAAAATATGATATAGAATGTAAAGCTTTGCGTTCTGTTAACAAAAGCAGAATTAAGTTTTAGCTGAAAATACTAGATGAAAATTGTAAACTCAACTTTATCTTTTATCATTCGTGAATGTATCTCCATGTAAAAAAAAATATTTTCCTTTTTCTAGTTAATGCAACTGCTTTTCTGTGACAAAAAATGTTATATTTTCCTATGTAAGCACCCTACATGTCATTTTTGTATGTTCTGTATACGTAATATCTGTGTAAATCACACGTCATTTTATCGATATTAATAACATTTAGATGTCAGTTGAAGGTGGCGTAAGAAATCGAAAGGTGATTAGTGACCAAATGAATATAATTTTGTAGAAAATTGGGAACTGTTTCCTATCTAATGTTCCTTTCTCTGAGGTACAACAGCAGTTAGTCGATATTATTGAAAAACCCACAATCCTAACGATCATGCAAAAATAGATGCATGGTATTGGATGACTGCTTATTGTTCTTAAATGGAAGTGAAATTCGTACTGGGTGTTACTTAGTGCGGTGTCTCAGATGAAATTGTGAAGAGAAACCGTATGTAAAATAACAAACGTCGTGAACGTTAGTGGTACATCATACATTGTAATAAGTTGGTGACGGAGTTCCTGATGTGTCAGGACAATACATGTTTCAATCACGAGGTTTTTTTTTTTTTTTTTTTTTTTTTTTTTTTTTTTTTTTTTTTTTTGAACTGTTAAAATAAGTTCAGCTCCATGAGATGGTACTAAGTAGTCTTCCTATATTCATCGAAAGCGCATAGTAATAATGACTATTTGTATCCCTTTCTTTGTTAACGCTATTTTCCACCACACACTTTCACCCGTGTTAGTTTTCGCTATTAAGTGTGTTATGCACTGTATACAAACCTTACACGTGGACCCCCATCCAAGTTTGGCACCGTAAGCGGCGGCTTGGGTTAATAGGATAAAACATAGTGTATCGGCGGTTAATTGAAGACAGCTAGGGTGACATCGTAAGAGGTAAACTCTGTTGTACGGATAGTCTTGACCTTCGCATTGGCACATTTATTTGTTATTTTGCATAAACTTTTCTGAAAACAGGAACATTGTGCATCTCTTTCCAAACGTTATCGAATGGGAAAGCACATCATCCTATAAGGGAAAAAAGCACAATTTCTAAATCCAACTTAAAAAGCCTGCTAGAACTGACCATACAGTTAAATATTCGCGTCATTGTGGAGCTGTTACTTGTCTAAAGTCTTGTTTCGGTGTCTTGAGCCTTTTATGACGTATTATGGACAGATAAGTTCAGTAGGCCACTCTGTGTGTTAACTACAACCGACGTAAGACGACCATACTCATCGCACTGCATGAAACAAATTTTTATATGGTGAGACGACACATCAAATTAGCTACGTTATTCCTAGCCTATCATTTTGGTTGAAAAGCACCTCAGATGGAGGTTGTCATGATTTTTCCGCTGTCGGCATCGGGGGTAATCTGAATGGCTTTTACAGAGTACAGTCATACCTTACAGGTCGCTTCAACACCTCAATCATAACTTTCATCATCTTCATCTATCGATCCTCAGTTTGCAGTAACATTATCTCAAACTCTGGAGTGCTGATATAAGACCTACGCGGTTTTTACATCTTCTAGCTACCAGAGGAGAAAAGTATTAATTAGTCTTGGGCAGCAGTAATATTTCCAACCTGGTAAGATTCCTATAACATTAACTATACTTCTTTCTTTGGTTAAGCCATTTGTTAGTTGTCTACATTACGGTTAGCTGTATTTATTTCTCGCTAACAAAGCTCACTACTTGGTAATTGGTACCGCCTAGGCGTCCATTTATCGAAGCTTGACGCGCAGTCTCCTAGCTCTTACGCAAGCGGGAGTTTCATGCGACAGTGAGCTGTGTGGGCTACGCCGTAGTTGTTGTTTAGCTGCTCAAGTGACCAAGCGTGAAACTTCAGACACTACTCGCTAGACGTGATGCAGCGCTTCGCCTACCTCTTAATTGCAGTCCTGTGCGGCATTGGCAGTTCCGCTTCGTATGTTGGCAACGATTTAGTTTTACACGGAAACAATATACATTTGGTTGGAAATCGAGGAAAAGTTTATGGTGATAATTGTAATGTTGTCGGCGATTCTTGTGATATCTACGGTAATGATGGAAAAATAGTGGGTGACAATGGTGTTATTGTTGGTGCGAGAGGAATGATCGTGGGCAACAATGGAAATATAACCGGCAGTAACGGTAAAATAACAGGAACTAACGCAGGAATTCAAGGCGATAATGCACATGTTAATGGCGAAAATGCTGTTGTGATAGGAGATAATGCTAAGGTAACTGGTCAAAACGCAAGAATTATAGGGAACAATGGTACAATTGTTGGAGATTATGGTACTATTCAAGGTAATAATGGTGTTATTCGCGGTTATAGTGCTAGGATAGTAGGAGACAATGGAGTAATTTACGGTAAAGGTGGTACCATTTCTGGTAAAGGAGGACATAAATATGAGAATGACAGCGTAGTCGTGAATTCCGTTGGCATCATAATTACAGATGGTAACTGGTAGTTAGCTTTTGCCAGAATTGCAATTTTTAGAAACTGTTTTGCAATATTTTAATCAGAAGATGCCATTTGCTCAGTGAAAGTAGACGTTACTCTGATAATAAAAGGTGCCATTGAAACTAATTCACTCTCTTATGACTGATTGACTGACTTGTTTGTACAGTATCTTTTGGAACTGTTAAGATGGTTGTTAACTACCTTTATTGAGCGCATTAAGGTGGTACACGTAGGCCTACATCACGTAACAATATCAGTTATATATAGATGACTGTTTGTGTTGCTATTTTCGTATCATATTGTCATAAAGAATGTAAAATATTAGAGGACAATAAGCAATTATTTGCAAAAAATAATCATGCCCTGTATAAACTGTTTTATTTTTCTTCCTTTTATGCATGTTGAGTGACATATTACTTTTCCTTTTATGATTTTATGCACATGATGACTAATAAATGGATTGTGTTGACCAACAGTTCAATGTTTAATTGGAGACTACTTGAGTCACAATTTATTGGTTTTATTAAAAGGGTGAGACTAGTATTATTAGAAGTGAAGTTAGTTTCATATCCAATCTTTATTTTTTTACTGAATGTTACGGACATACGTGCTGACAAAACAAATTAAATTAAGCATTTTGGAAGCACTGTATTCTGTGTGCTCTAAGTAATGTGTTACAAACTTAGTTAAAGTACTATGCAACAGTGAAAACTGAGGTAATTTTATGTAAAGAGAATTATTAGTACTTTAATTCTGTTTTAAGCCATTTCATGAAAGTTTGATAAGATGTCAAGTGGAGAAAATCTATTACAACTGAATTATAATGTCTTTCTTTTTTTTTACACTCACCTGTTGCACTCATTTCTACAATTATCACCAGTTTTGTTTCATGTAGATCATCTTTTTAGATCAGCCATTGTTTGAGAGTAACCATTTTGTTACAAGTGTTGTACACAGTGTGACAAGATGACTATGTCAGCAATACAATTTAGTGTTGGAAGCAAATTATTTCACTTTATGAAAGAAAGGGAGAAGTAATCAGAATAAGGTTTGGTCACAAAGAATATACTGGTGATTGGCTTCTGATTTAAAATGGTTCCTGGAGCTGACAGTGGACATGGATGTGAGTTTTCTACTCCTAATGAATGACTGTCTGAAACCCAAATATTTACAGCACTCTTTTTCATTGTGCCTGTCTGCAAACTAAATGCCTGCTCGATGTGGTGAGTATCAATCTATTGTTCCTATATAGCTCTTATGCCATTTTCAATCTTCCATTGTTTAGGTGACAAGCATTGTTTGACGTCAGTGGCTGGCGGACACTAGAAGTGTTCTCCCTATTTTATTTTCATTTTCATATTTTTTATTTCTAAATCCACCATTTCTTTCTTCTGTGTTGCTATACTCTTTAAGAAAAGGTCATTAGACTGTTCTTTTCCTTCACAGATGGATTCCTCTATACCATGTATATATTTTCCAATGATTGTTTTTATTTAAGTACTCAAATTGTTTGTTAAACTTTTACAATGATCCTCTCTCAATGAGAGCAGCATACAAAAGACATATCTTTCAGACATGAAAGGAAGTGACTGCACATCATAACAGTGCTACAGTAAGATCCTAGGAATCATTCAAGTATGTTTATTCTAAGAAGATTTATATCTGGCATCTTTCATGTGGCCATGCTGGTGCCAGAAACCCCAAGTTAAAATTGCTAACACAGCTCTTACTACTGGTTGTAAATTGCCTCATACCACTACCAGAACCTCAGACACAAATACACGCTAGATAAATGACACATGATAGAATTACAACTTTGGTGTAACCTCTACTTAAATGAATCTTAAATGTAATAGGCCTATTTCCTTTCACTCTCTCAGACTTATCATTTATAAGCAATTAAGAGTGACATACACTGTTTTACACATACCTTATTTTATAATAATTTTAAAGCAAATGTACACATATCTTCTCACATCTGCTGCCACCTTTCCAAAGTAAGCATCCCAGAACTGTTGTTCATTACTTCGCCAATTTAACTTCAAATTCTAGTTATAATCACTGAATGAAACCCATAGGACATAACAGCCATTTCATGACTTAAATTCACATTATATGTATCATGATTTCTTCAAGTAATTTGTACCTCTACATTTCTGTTATGAGCTATTAATTGTACCACATATCTGCTCATAGAATGAATCACTTGAGCTATTCCCTTCTTTTTTTACCCCAATGCACTGAACCTGATATCTCTGCTTTTACCAGCATGATTGATTAATGGTTTACTCACCAGATCTTCATCATGTTTGTATTTACATAATGGAAATATAAACTCACTGAATATCACTATCACATCACCTTTGTCACCCACTGTCTGACTTATGATTATATACTGGTTGCACACTTGGTCCTTCTAGAGAGTCAACATCAACTCCACATATTCTGAAGACTCCTTTGCAAAAAGTGAAGATTGTTATTCAAAGTGCACTTGTACTGTAAGCTGGGTGACCTGGGAGAAGGAGGCAGGGCTTTAACCTACAGCCAGTGTGCTAAGAATCGAGTGCAAACCTCTGCTCCTAACATTGTACACTCAGGGCTCAAGCAAAATCGTGCAGTCAGGGATCTGCAGCCAGTGTTTATTTAATGATTTTTATGAAGTTTCACCAGTACAAGCGGCTGGCTTTTTCAAAGATTCGTCAAATGCACTATCCCCACCGTCATTTAATAAAAATCTTGCTGATTATTAGTCCTATTGCTAATCAAATCATACAAATGTACATAACTCCCTTGTGCCAACTTATTAAAACAAATTTCAAAAGTGATATTTTTGCATCTGAACTGAAATAAATAATATTGGAAACTCATCCACCCAATGGTAAGTGTCTTTCACCAAGTAAGTTAGTTCTAAAGTAATGAGGCGGCTAACCAAGCATGCCGCAGCATGTAGTATTACTTATCACTTAATTCAACATTTCTGGCAACTAGATGTAAGAATCTCGGAAGAGGTATTTTGTCTCCAATAGTCGGTACAATGAACTCCACAATTCACCTCCACTTCATCATGAATCCCTATTCATAAATCCCTTTTCTCACATAATGGGACTAGATATTTATTCCTCTCCTTAATTGGAGCCTTCCAGCTTCTATACTTTTGAACCACACTACAATCACTGTTTCTTAGTGCTTACCGTTTACCTGCCACAAATAGGTTGAATGCACTTTCTTATGCTTCTGCTCGTATAGGGGTCTGAGAGTTGCCATGCTCTTACAGCATCTGTCCATGAGTTCCAGAATGTCCATCGCCCCATCATTCCTTTTCATTCCACTTTACGGCACCACATCCCAAATGCACACCTATGACATGTAACACCCTCACCCCATAAAAATTGCCTCCACTAACCAGTGTCCACAATTTAAAATAAATCTGCACTTACTTTTTTATTTCCAGACCATATAGGTACTTTTTCATTGCTCTGCATAGGGAATTAATTGACCCTTCTGCTATAAAATCTCTATTTTTAAAAATATAAATATTCTTTTTTCCCAAAGCATCATATCTTTGGTAACCCATCACAGTATGTGCATCGACTTGCCCGTGAAGTTGAGGACAAATTTTTTTAAAACATCTTATTATGTGTGCTGTATTTTATTCTTTTTTTCCCCTGGCTTCTTAGGTTCAGTTTCAGATCTACATAATTTTTCTCCTCTGTTTGTCGCCATTCAATCCACATTATCAAAGGTTCACCTACAATGATATTTTGCAATATCTCTAATGGAGCCACCTCTGCCATGGAATTAGGAGATCATTAATGATTTTTTAATTCTGTAACCATTTATACCAATTTAAAGTATCTCCCAGCCTAACTTTCTTCAGAAATGTCAAGCTACCACCCTCTTGTACCATTTAAATAAAGATACATGATGCAACATCCACTCTGGTGCTAAACAGATGCTCCAGTTCTTCAATGGTTTCCAATTGTGTGTTTGTCCATGGAGTATATTTAGATACTAAATCATGTTTTACACTCACACACACAAAGAATTCTCGGGCTACTGACTGAGAACCATTGCCTGATATTCTCCTGAGTATCTTTTTTACTGGTATGAAACATTCTCCTGAAATAATAAAATTTCCTTATATGGTGTATAGATTTCTTCTGCAAAAAAAGAGTTAAAATCTGCATGAATGTCAATCCATCATAACTTTTCTCAGAAATATGAAGCAGCAATCCTTTTGTTCCACACGTACTCCAATACTGTTACTGGCACCTTCTATCCCATGAGAGGAAGAGCCACCTGTGCAAGCAGCCATGTCCTGTACCAACAAAACTGCAACCACTGTGCTGCATTATATGTGGGTATGACCACTAATTAGCCATCTGTCCACTTGAATAGCCACAGTCAAACTGAGTTAGAGACAGCTGGACGACTCAGATGCTGAGTGTACCACACACACACAATGTGCTTGGCTTTAATTGCTGCTTCGCAGCCCATGCCATCTGGATTCTTCCTACCAGTGCCAACTTTTTCGAATTGTGCCTGTGGGAACCCTCTGTGCAACATATCCTTCACTAATGTAACCCTTCTTGCCTTAGCCAAACCTAGTCTCTGTCCCTCACCTGCTTCTATTCCTCCTCTGCCCCCATTTCAGACCCACTACTGTACATCCCCACCCCTCGCACCGACTACCTGCATAAACTTTTCCTCCCCCATTTTCGCCAAGCACTGTGCTACTGATGCTATGGTGCACCTAGCAGCCTACCATCCTGTCCTCGCCATGTCTCTACACACTCCCACAGGCAGAACTACAGCATCTTCTGCCACCCTACATTGCTATCCCTCCTCCCCCCAGCTAACCTGTCCCCCAGCCACCAACACCAGCTCAGATCACTATTTACGCAGTGGTGCCACAGCATCTGGAAATGACAATGACTGAATGTATGCTAGTTTTGCATGTATGTATATATGTGTGTGTGCACATCTCTTCTCTGCTCTGTCACCCAGTACTTCCCCTACATGTTGAGTAGCAATCTATCCAGTTGATATTGCTGTTGTTATTCCATTCTGCATTTTCCATTGTTTAAATAAAGTTCCACCATAGATTACCAACTCTCATTTGTTCAGTTTGTTTCTTTGGTCCAGTCTCAGTTCTAATTGGTAAATATATGCTGTTAACTTTTCATTTCTGTGGAGGATTCATAAATTTTTATACACACCCTTAACTTCACTGTTGATATTCATTTATTTTCTTTCAGGGTGTATATGCTCTGGGACAACTGGTAAATTAGAGGAAAACCCAGGAATTATTTCACCCAGGAAAAATCTGGGGAATTTTTTAGAATTACTGGGATTTTCCAACAGTTTTCAGTTAAATTCTTGTAATTTTGATTGGGAAGAACTGATACTCTAACAAAGAATTTTACTTTAGCTCACTATTATAGAATAATTCTGTGCAGCCACAAAACATAAACAACAGAGTATCACCAAAATAAAACTTCAGTTGCGCTGTTTATAACAACAGATTAGAATACACACACAAATTTCTACAGATAGCAAAATGTGTCAGAGGCTTTAGGACGAAGGCTGTGCAATAGTTTGTGACAACAAAACTGCTTTCAATGAGCCTGACATCACAACTGTTTACATTTCTAACAGGTCACAGGAAAATATTATGCATGGTGGTTTCAGAAGCAATATTTTCAATCCTTTTATGCAATATAAATTATGTTACATGTGAGCATGTGCGATGAATTTCTTAAATCATGGAGCATTTTACTCTCATTCACAACATACCGATCGATATGTGGATCAACCACCCAGAAAAATTTTGAGGCCAGAAGACCAGGCATTTATGCCATTATTATGTTTGATATGCCTAAAGGGTAACACACTAAAAAGACGAACTTTCGAGGTTAGTGTTTCATATTTATTGTAGCTGCTTCATAGATTGCAAATTATGCTGTAATGATGACAAAAAGTGTAATGATCCTTTAAAAAAAGTACAAGGTGAGTTCTTGATCAATTTTACATATAATTGGTTTTCTGTAGAAAAGTCAGAGTGCACAACAAAACATTTATTCATGCAGGTAACTGCACAGCAGTGAAATTTACAATCATGCTAGCCAGAGATATTCAGCTGCTGCAGTTTAAGCTTTGCTCTTAGGGTCCTGTGTAATCTCACCCTCGGGAGAAACAGCAAAAAATTTTTGACCACCAATATTTTATGTGAATTTCTTATTTGTGTATTCGCGCTGCTTAACAGTGATATTGCTATTGGCTGACTACATCACATGTCCTCTGCTCTGAATATATGCTGTCATTGGCTGGTGATACAATGTGACATGAACTAACAGAACTATGATTAGCTGACAAAAGCACATCACAGAGAGATTTCAGTGCTTCGGTAATTAGTGTGGTGTTTTGGGTGGAAATAGTATCTATACTTTGGTAATATGAAAATATGCCGTGTAGATGTTGCCGTGCATCGAAAATCTTCCCAAAACATGTTGTTTTTTTATTGCATTTTGTTTCCTAAAGTACCGGGATGTTCTACGTTAGTGTATAAAACCTTTACCATTCAAAGGATTGATGAGTTGTACAGCTCCAAGTGAAAGTATATTTTCACTCAGCAAGGAAACGGTGTACTTTCACCTGGGGTATAGCGTACTTTCAGCCAAGGAAAAATGTATTTTCATCCAGGAAAAAATTTGTTTTCACCTGGGGCAAAGTCTGTATTTAACTAGGGAACGGAGTTTTTTTTCTTGTCCACAAGTACACACACTCGTAGTTCCAAGGGTAATCTAGACAACACAGTGAGCACTAGATTCTTAGTACCTTTGATATATTTCACTTGAAAACCAAATTTCTGTAGAAAGCAAGACCAAAGTGCTACTTGGTAGTGTAATAGTCTACTCTTCATTAAAAAATTATTGGTCTGTGATACTATAATCAAATCCTCTAGAAAAAAGCTACTGACTGGTGAAGCTCACAATAATTTACTCATATTTTTTGAAAGTCTCGACTTCCAATATATCAGTGATTGGTCCAAAGTGACAACTGAAATCTAGATGGTATAATGGAAGAATACAGCTTCCTTCATGTTGTCAAATTTGGTTTTACCCTCAGTGGTTCATTGCCACTTTGTAAATTACTGTGATTAGAGTAAAACATTCTGTAGGCAAAATAATAACCTAATTTCTACTATACACAACTATGTTTCAGTTTCACTTCCCAAAATTTTTTAACTCGCTTTTTGAATGTACAAGTACACACTCTATTAGTATTAAAACTTAATTGTCTGTGAAATCTCAATGTTAATTTCATGTTTAACGTAGTTTTTAAATGACATTGTCCTTCTGTTGTGTTTCCAGTTGACATTTTCACTATTCTGTAATCTCAGTGATTATTTGTGTAAATTTAAAGTAGCACTACATTGCCTACATGTTTCTTAGTTCCCCATGTAAATTGTTTGTATTCTCTGTATGTGAAATTACTATATTAATCAATGAACAATTTTGTGTACATTTTTTAAATGGCAGTCCATTGCCTATTTTTTTTTCTCCAAACTACATATTTGTTAAGAAAAATGATTTGTCCTATATCATGTGTACTTTGTACAATATGTGATCCACAGGATAAATAAATAAATACAAATACAAATACAAATTGTTAGTCAGTTTTAATGCATAGCATGTGTGCAGTGTCTGCCCACTATTAGAACAGTATATATTGAATTTACCCACTGATGCTTCTAACATAGAATGCAGCATTTGTAATGTGTCAGTTACAGTTGAAAAACACTAATGGGATCGCCTTCAGCAGCATATGGAAGGGAAAAAAACACGATACAAGTAAAATGTAATTGGCCTCAAAAATTTATGATTACAGTAAGAATAAAGGATGACAATGGGGCAAATGTAGTGTGAGCCAGCAGTTTATTGATGCTGAACTGGTATCCTCAAGAAACAGGGAAGATTGTTTATATGTTATGAGATAGAAGGGCAGGTCATTTAGACGTCATTCCGCCCTCAGATCTGAGCAACGTGGTCTTCTCCACTGTATATCTCTCCCCTCCCTGAGGAAGGAACCATTAGTTCCAGAAGCTGTGTTGAGTTGGTGTAACTTGATCCATGACAGCTGCAGTGGGCTACATTGCACAGCTTCGTGTGTCTAACTCAACGTATAACGTAATGTGACTTTGTAAATGTCTCTATAGCAACGCTTCTCATGTTGTCACAGCTCTGTAAATGGCTATTGTTTTCACCTGCAGCTGTTAGTGCTTTGCAGTTGAAAGCTGCTAACAGCACTGCGAGGTGTCAGGGATCTTATTACGCCATCTCTAATATGGAAATAAATGTCTATTGGTAGTACTATACATTTAGCCTTCTGAAATAAACAATTGCCAGCAATTCTGTCTCATAATTTATTAGTTTTCTCAGCTGAATATTTCTTTGACACAGAAAAGATTATTTATACCAAACAGTATTACTGATTTCAAACTTAACAACTTAATGATTGAACTGAATGTGTCAAATCATACTAGGAAATATGTTTCTACAGGGATTATCTTTTAAAACTGTTACCTTCAGTGTATGTTTGAGGAAGGGGAGAGGAGGGGGAGATGCATGAGGCAGATGGTAAGTGTGGAAATTGAAGAGGGGTAGGCAGAGATGGAAAGAAAGAGGGGGAGGAGGATATGGTCAGGGTGTTGGGGGAGGAAGATACGGCCAGAGAGAGATGGTGGTGGAAGTTGACAGAGAGAGGAGAATAGGAGATGAAGAGATTGAGAGACTGGCGAGGAAGAGACAGGTAGAGGAGAGAGGATGAAACGAACAGAATGCGGGAGGAAGAGATGGACACAGAGGAGTGTGGGGGGAGTAAGTATTTTCAAATATACGTCAAATTTTCTTCAAACTTCTGCTCTCCTGCATTCACACTTAGCAGGACCTTTGGTGTAATTGTTGAAAGCACTCCTGGAAAGATACAGATGGCATGGGTTGTGAAGCAACCATTGAACTCTAACATATTGTGTTTTTTTGCCACTGCTTTGTCAACTCTGCTCTTGCCCGGAGTCTGGTAGTGTCATTCATTCTGGTGGACAGCTGGTTGTTGGTCATATCCACATAATGTGGTGCACAGAAATTGCAGCAGAGCTCATATATGACATGGTTTCTGCCACAGGTGGTCTTGCTCTGATAGTATAGGATACGCATGTCCCAGGACTGAAGTAAGATGTGGTGGATGTGTGAATCAGTCAAGTATTGCATGTGGGTCTTCCACAGGGATATGACTCTGTGGATATGACCCTGTAGTAAGGAGTTGGAAATAGGTGTGGCTCAGGGATGGACCAGCATGTGATGCAGGTTGGATGAGCTGTGGTATACCTCATTAGGAGGGCAGGAAGGATTTGCCCACCCATTTGCATTTGAGCTTCCTCATAACCAGACTTTGATAAAAGTTGATTCAAGATGTGTTTTCATTGTCGTATGTATGATACATTAACTTAATCATAACCAAAAGTTCATAAAATCAAAGCTTTATGTAAATAAAAGCTAACAGCATTCCAAATTCTGCAGTTTCTGTCTAGCTTTAATATAAAACTGTCCTGTCTTGAGAATAATCTCCATCATAAATATGCAATTGTGGTACAAATTATTCACTGCATGGCCTATTATATAACAAGGTCTCACAATCTCTAAAGTACTCGAAGTATTACATATGAGAGTTCACAACATTCTAATTGCAACCAAAATATTGAATTCCTTTATTCCATAAAAGTTCATGTCCTTCATTCTATGCTGAGAAATGTCAAGAGCACAGTGTTGTAGGTAGGTTGCACCACACACTTGCAGGATAGACATTTCTGCTGCCCTGAAGTAATATTTTCATTCTTATCATGATGACAATTGTGCATATTTTGAGGTAAAAGTTAAAGACAGCTCCCTTTTTTTAAAAAAACAATGTGGTATATTCACAACACTCATTAACTTTACAAAAATCACACAAATTTACACATTCATTCATTATTAAATATTAACAATTGTATATTATATATATTTATGTATATGTATATAAATGCATACTAAGTCATCATGCATATCACACTTGCACTTTTTCACTTGTAAACAGTCAGTACTGTAGAACATTGATTTTAATAGACTGCACAATTCATTCACTCACATATTGTCCAGTCTATACAAACATTGACTGATCGCAAAGACAGAGTTTAAAGCTATTTATAGTTTGAGCACATACACATTCATTAGGGCAAGAACACACTTATAACCCACTTATGTGGATACGCAAAGTTGCAAACGCACACACACACACACACACACACACACACACACACACACACACACACCACTCAGAAACACTACCCACTTGACTTCAACACAGAAGTTCAATTCACTTGTGTAAACTCAAAGGCAGGTTGGTCTGCATTTCACAATCATTAATTTGTCCTTGAGCATTTTTGTGACCAGGAGAGAGGAGTCAATTCTTTTTTTGTTTTCATTCACTGTCCTGGCCTTCACTATCACTGTCACTTTTATCTGAAAGATAAAGTAAAGAATATTATATAGTGTTTTATTATCCTTCTGAGACATGTGACTATAGCAATATTTTTAAGATTGAAAGAGAGACCATGTGTTGGAAAAAGGTCTGAAGTAACTATCCATCACAATAATACAAATAATTATCTTCCAGAAACAGAAAAGTCAGAGCAGAAAGCTAAATTCAAAAGAAAATACAAGATATGGATGTAAGGAAAATACATAGGATAAAAAAGGGATAATGTGGATGCTCCTCTTCTGACATATTCATTAGTTGTATTATATGAAAAATTCAGTTGTTTAACTGTTAAATTACAAGAAGGCAAAATGTTTGGCTAGTGCTTATTCTCTGGAGACAAACTTACAAGTACACCACACAGTAAAAGTAGAACAAACTATCCCTAGCTTTTGGAACTTGTATGAACCGTTTCTGGAAGGGACGGATTAGTTGGGAAGGTTAGGGTGAGGAGCAAGTCACTCAGATGCCAGATTAAGAGAGACTCAACTGTTATGAGGACACAATGGCCAGTAGTGTATTATGAAATACCTGTTGTCTTAGTGCAGTGCATATTAACAGCGTTTCCCGTTACCATATTGAAGAAAATAGACACATATATCAGAGAAATTGTCAACAACACATTCCAACTCGTTACCAAAAACCGTCTGATAATGCGGAGGTAGTTTTTTGATCCCACACATGTAGCGACTTGCTGATACTAAGTCACATTTAAAGAGCAATCGCCAAAGCAGAACAAACAAAAGGAAACAAAAAGTAGCTTTCTTGGTGGTAATCTATAAAGGGGGAGAAATTTAAACAAATGCAGATGACTGATTAGAAAATGGGTGGTAGGTGTGTTTCCCAACCAAGCTTCTTAGTGCTGTTTTCTAGGTCGCATCTGCGACTGCAAGGCATGTCATTTGTTGGCAACATATGCCAACTGGATGGACACATCCCTGTTAAGCAGTTCGAAACACAAAACACCTTCTCTGCGTCACCAAATGTATATCAATAACAATCATTTTTGTGGACATACAAAGGCCATCTTTTGAAATAATGTTATGCTTACCCATTACTTTTCCCTCATGAAGTTACCATACGGTACTTCAAATCGCCATCAGGCCGCACCGAGTACGTTTATAGTGACATCATTAAGCTATTACAGTAATAAACTCGTTTTCGACTAGATTTTTCTCTTCCCTTTCTTTTAACCTCGATATGGCTATTGAAGGCAGTATTGCACGAAGGTCAACTGGTCATCACACTTGCCAATTATCGGACACATTGTCATCAACCATAGTAGTAAATCGCAGAAACGTCAACGTGTTTATCTTCCTGAATGTGGTGATTAATTTACACCAAAATGATCGTACTTGAGAAGATACAACACTGACTTTCTCGATATCACTCACTCGGTACAATGCACAGGTGTGTCAAATTGCCTCCACTGCTTTCACGATTTTATTAAACACAAACAGCACACAATGTCACAAATGTCAGACTTTACTCCGTTGTAGACTCCGTTTTCTGATGCATACACTGTGCTCCTCATAACGTCAAAAATGAGAAATATTCAAGTTGTCATAGCACGATGTATTATACAAACTTGAACAAAATAAGAGCATACTTAAATATGCTTTTAGCAACATGCTATGCAAAATCAGCACGGAGTATGCTGAAACATGGTATTACACCACACACAACGATGCGTAATGTTATACTTGCTAATTCGAGCACAGAAAAGTCTGCTGGAAATCATAAGCTACATGCCCATTGCGTCGCAGTACGTGGCCGGATGCCAGGCTATACGAAGCGGCCGCTGTCTGATGGTGCTGAAATTGGTCTTACCACGACAGACACCCACAAGCCCATTCACAATCTTATTTTCGCAAGATTTTTCTTTCCTGGCTTTTTAGGAAATCAAAGAAACAGTCTCTTGACATTCTGTCAGTTGATGCTTTTAGCAGACAGACGAAACATGATGCTAACACACGTGAAATTCGGTTTTTGGTTTGACTGAGGCTAGTTTGTAATGTCTAAGGTGTTGGTTGGTTCCCACTGGGGGTACCTGTTTCTAAGAGTCACAAACATACGCTCTTTACCTCCAGTCATGCCAAGTAAAGAACTCAGGACTGTGCTGTGATTCCAAATCAACATTAAACATGTCCATTCCCTACTGACTGGAACGGAGTTGGAATAGTTCTGGCTGACAGAGGCAGAAGTTGCAGCTTGCAGAAACTCTATCTCTAGTAAGCTTTCTTACACTAATAATGTTATTTTAATTCATGCACCAGTTGTCATGTTCATAGGACCTACATTTCTTATTTTAAGTGACTTGAGATTTTAAAAAAAATAGCACTGGACTAGGAATCGAGCTCCAATTCCTTTTTCTCTGGATGTGAATTCTTCGAGATGGGACTGTTCTATCATTTCGTTGTTTCCTCACGAAGCCAAACTCTTCTAGGTCTCTACTAACGACGCTATCCTAACTACTAGTGAAAGAAAATTCGAGAAATGACACCTCTGTGTCTTGGGTCAACAACCACAATATTTGTTCAGAACAGAGTATTCTATCTGTCCTTCCAGCCTTCCCCAACAAAGTCCTCAAAGAATGCACACATTCCAAAAGCTAGGAATATCCATCCTCCAGTCAAAACAGTCCCGGCAAAGTGTGGCTTGTGGACCTTACCCCTCCAGACAGCAATTCCCCCTCCAACTCTACTCATACTGGGTGTTCATGGTCACACCACAGCGCATGATGTGCTTATTTATCTGCAGTCGAGAGGAGCAGTGTCTTCCTTAGACTACTTCCTCATAGCATGCACTCTCACAGCTTCAAAGGCATTGATTTCTCTCAGTGATTTATTCAGAGTTACTCTTCTTAATATTTGTCTACTACTCAGACTGTCAGTTTAGTTGCTAATGTGGCTATTATTCTGGTCTTATTTCTGTTTATTATGATGGCTTTTACAGCTATTGAAAATGTCGGGGGGAAAAACACTGAAAACCATTTTTCAATGATGAGTGAAAGACTAAGATCTTTTGTACACAATTCTGATGAAAAATCCAAATGTTTAATATGTAAAAAAGGGATTAAGTCAAAACAAAGGCAGTAATTTCATTGGACATGTCTGTTTTCTCCATGTACAAATGCCTGGCCATTACACTTATGACAGGCAATGTGCTTTAGTGGATAAGTTAAAAATAAAAATAGAAAAGTTACGTGAACCATCAAGTCTTAGAGAAAAGTGTTGAACTGCTCGTATGCAATATGCCCAGTATTCAGAAATGATCAAAACTTCTTCGTTAATGACATACTCATGAAAGAATGTGCAATAGATATGGCAAAAGCATTTGTTTAGGATGACGTTGCTAACATTTAAGAATAGTTGATCTGTAATATAACACTGTAAAAAATCTATTTCCTGATATGGGTCACTGCAGGAAATAAATATTGTAATTGCAAACTGTCAGCCACGAGTACTGATCAAATGGATCTCTGTCAAGAATTAATTTTTATTCACATGATAATAGACTTCTATGCACAAAGAATTAGTTGATTTATAATGCGTTTGCAATGAGTTGTGATTTTCAATGTTTGGCTCTCTGGAAGGGACATGATTCCATTGTCCAGGTAACACCAACGGTGAGCCGGCTTTTCCTACCAGGCCACCAGCAGTTTAGTTGGTGAAGCATCTCTGTTTCCAGTCCATGGATAAACTGTACCACGTGGTCAGGCATTAGATGCACCTATGTTCATTAGCTCATGTTGTAAAGTGGTATTTTGTGGTGTTGATGTATTCTGCAATAATCAGGTATTGTGAACAAATGCTTTGTGTTGGTGTTGCATTAATAATTACAGTGAAACACATCTGAGCATGAGATTCACAATAAAAGTGGTTGTCCAAGAACAAGATAATGTTCTGCTGCAAAATGTACCCTCAAATTCGACAATAGTAATGGACAATGTGCCTTACCACTCCATTGTGATGGATGAAGCTCCAACAGTGCAATGGAGGAAATCAGATATTTTGCTTTGGGTACAAAGAAATGTTCTATTGATTATAATTGAACATAGCATTGAAAATTGAACATTCTAATGCAGTTAAATTGTGACAGGATCATAGAACTGTATCACTAAACAAGCAGCTAAATGAATAACAGGTAAATAGTTATGAAAAAGCCCTTATCAATATAAAAATAAACGTGTAACCTCCTCACTTATATCACTGCAAAACTCACTGCGATTCTCATTCCATCAGCTACTGATGGTCATTAAAAGTTACATTATTTCATTTAGTGGGAGAAGCAAAGAAACAAAGGTAACAGGTTTTACCGAAAATGTGTAGCTGATGAAGCTTGAAGCTTGTTTGAGTATATCACAAGGAACTACAAGCACCAGCAGTGACAAGAAAAGTGCAGTGCCTACAACCCCCCCCCCCCCCCCTCCAGTGCTTCAAAAAGGAAAGTTGACTTAAGAGTTTATGAAGAGCTCAGTGTAGAAAAAGACATGGATACGAATATAATTGTGGAGTTCAGTATTTGGGCTTGTGTTCTAAGTGAACCAGTGAGTTATTCTCTTTGTGGTGGTGCAGTAACACTGCCTGAAGATGAATCAGATAGGAAAGGAATTGTTTGTCATTTACATATTTCCCATCAGAACTGCGAATTCTCGAAATCGTTTTGCACATCAAGCAAGTGCAAAAACAACTTGTGTACTGATAACATAAGATTAGTATATGGACTGAGGTGCATTGGGAAGGGTCGGGCAGCTGGGAAAATGTTATGCAGCATCATGAATTTGCCAGGTCCTCCTACAGAGTATGAACACTACACAAATGTCATTGGTGATTGTGTAAAGCAAGTGGCTACAGATTCCATGATATCTGCAACAAATGAAGCAGTGGAAGCAAGTGATGGTTGCACTGATATCAGTATTGCCTTTGGTGGTTCCTGGCAGAGATGAGGACACAAATCTAGGAATGGAGTCGCAACGGCAACAAGTGTCGACACAGGAAAAGTCCTGGGTCTTGAGATTTTGACAAAATATTGTCAAGGATGCACATGTGCTGGCTTGGATAGAGAGAGAGTAGAAGCACATAAGCCAAACTGTGGAAAAAATTATGAGGGAACAAGTGGAGGGATGGAAGTGGCTGCTGCAGTAAATATTTTTCAGCGATCTGAGGAAGAAAGGGGAGTTAGATACACTCAGTTCTTAGGAGATGGAGACAGCAAGTCTTTCAGAGCAGTAGTGGACAGCAAACCTTACAGTGTGCCTATAACTAGGCCACGTGAAAAAGAGAATGGGTGCACGTCTCAGACAGTTGAAAATAAAACTTGGCAACACAAAGCTATCAGATGGTAAAATAATAAAAGGTCCTGGCAGACTGACTGACAGGGTGATAGATCAGTTTCAAGATTATTATGGCAAAGCTATCAGGGACAACACCAATGATTTGCACAATATGGTGAGAGTGGTAAAATTTCAACTGATAACAACCCCGAAAATTGGTTGTGTCCTTCTCCTCCTGAAACATGATGCAAATATAGAAAATCTGAAGCTGAAGGGTCTCTGACCGATTTTAAGCATAAAAACAGTGTGCGTCAAGCAGTAATGAAGGCTCTGAAGCCCATATTTAGAGATCTGGCCCATCCAGATCAGTTGAAAAGGTGTTTGCATGGGAAAACACAAAACGTCAACGAATCTTTCAATAATCTTCTCTGGACTCGCATACCAAACAGTGTATTTGTTGAGATGAAGACCCTACAGTTAGGGACGTATGACACTGTTATCACATTTAATAATGGATATAGTGGCAGACTGAGAGTACTTGAGAAGCTGGGAGTGATTTTGGGGAAGCATACAGTGGAAGGTCGTCACAAAGTGGACATTGGAAGAGTGAAAAAAGCTGAGGTTCCAGCAAAACATGTGACCAAAGAGGCAAGGAAAAGGAGAAGGCAGCTGTTACTTGATAGAACTCATGTTGAAGATGACCTAGAATATGGAGTAGGGTGTTTTTAATAACATCATGTAACAATAAAGGTAAGAAATTTCATAGGAAAACTTTAAACGTCCTTTTCTCAGTTTATACATTTTTCACTACAAATACCCTGTTTTCTCATAACCTATTCATCCTATTACACTGAAACTTTTGCAGGGTCCTGCACAACTATCCAGTAAGCCATGGATCTACAACCAAGAATATACGTTCAGTTAAGCTATTTTTATGTATATTCATGTTAACAATGTTTTTGCACAAATGCAAGCGTTGAGTAAAAAAATTTGTAAAACCTTTTGTTTTGATGCAAAACCTTCCATCGTAGATCAGTAGAATAAAGAGTCAGTTGTTAATATATGGCAGAAATTTTAAATCCATATCTACAACAGTCTCTGAGATAATCGGTCATTAACATTGGTGAATTAACATGGGCGAGATAGGGGCCCAGGTCTCTCCTTAAAATTATAGTTGCTTGAGTATTGTGGTAGATGTGGAAGTTTCACTTATTACTCATATGGCAAAATAATCTCCTCATTGTGTGCTATAGTTTTTGCAAAATCCTGTTTTGATATCTCACGCCATTTGTGAGTTGCAAGGAATTTATGAAAATATTATTCTGGCTTATTCACCATCACGTGTTCTTGGCAGAGCTCTTTACGTACATTCCATTTTATCAACATTGGAGAAGATAGCGATATCGTTCCAAGTATAAAGAATAATTCAGTATGTTATCTAATATTTTTTAAGAAAAAGAATTATAAACGGTTGAGATAGCATAGAATATTTCTTTATTTAAGAAAACCACTTTTAGCAGTCTTTATTGCAATCTTCAGGTCTTAAAAAACTTTTTGTTGTAAAACATTTTTGTTTCATGTTGAATTTCACACGTGAGATATGAAGTCAGTCAGGTTCAGTGTAAAATGAACATGTTTTACAACAAAAAGATTTTTGAGACCTGAAGATGATGGCAAAGTCTGTTAACCAGATGTGTTAGATAAAGAAATATTTTATGGAATCTTGGCTACTGCATCGTTTTTTACATTAAAACAGATCACCTTTCAGTACTCTCAAAGTGAGAAAATTGTATCTAAATTTCATACAGAGCAAGATATGATTTAACATGCACCAAATGCAAATTCAGAGCAAACCCTATTTTTCACTGCTAACTTTAAGAATTTCTTGCAGTAGTTTACTTGATATTAAAATATTACAATAACTATGACCATTAATGAAATGATAGGCAGTTTGTCATGAAGCTATAGATGTTCAGAGAATCAGAGTTCATTACTGAATAGTTTCTGTAAAATCATTTGACAAAGATTGCAGATCGGCCACTTAGCGCTGTCAACTGAGCTTGACGAGCTCCGTGGTGAGTAGGCCTGGAATTATCATCACCTGCTGATGCATTCAGCACAAGCTGGTAACTACACTTCCCTCTGCTCACTGAACTGTTAGAAGCCACAACTTATTTTAAATGCACTATAATTCCATAGTTTGAAACAACAGGTTTGGATATTTTTAATGTTGTTAAAAAGTGTTGACAAAATAGGGGTTTTCAAAAATGGTCTGCAGTTTGTCCTGGTAGTGTACCAGCTATGATCAGTAGCGTAAATAGCTTCATTGGTCCGTTATGAAAAAAATAGAATAAATTATTTAACTTTTCACACTACACTATTCATTGGCAAACACTACATGAGAAAAGTGTGAAAATGCTGTCTGCAATGGAAAATATTAATGAAAATTATTAATATAGTATACTGAGGGAATCCATCACTATTTCATCGAAACTGCCTGTGGGCCCGGGCGTTAGAAGAGGCCCGAGGTATTCCTGCCTGTCTTAAGAGGCGACTAAAAGGAGTCTCACACCTTTCGGCCTTTATGTGATGGCCCCTGTAGGGTTTGACCTCCATTTTTCTAAATTTTCCTGAAGAGCTAGCCAATTGGGGAAGGGTGCCTTACAAGATGCATCATGTCCATTGTGCATTGAGATCATTAGACCACTTTCTCATCATGGCATTGCAGTCCCACTCATCCTCCATCTCTTGAGCAAGGACACCTTCCTGGGTGCATTTACCTCCACCCATTATGCAGTGTCGTTTTCTGCACTGATGAGGACCATGGAATTCTTTGCACCTCATATCCATCACATTAGTCAGTCCGTTGTGGTGGAGCCGCTATGTACCCTATTGGTTTAAGTCCCATGACTACACAGGGATTGCTCTGCTGATGCCTGCACCGTTAACTCCCCACGTATGCCAAGGAGTAGATGCCCGTCACTCTGGGGTATGGGACTCCTGGCAATAGTCATCCAGCCAGGTAGCCTTTACCGTGGCTGGGTGGTGACCTGGGTAGGGCTCCTAGTCAGAGTGGGTGGCATCAGGGCGGATGGTGCGTGATAGAGCACACCACATCATCACTTGCTGGTGATCAAACGCCAGCAGTCTCTAAGCATACCAAGTCTCAGTACAATGCAAAGAAGTATGATCCTAAATCAGTCCCCTCCCTGGCCTCACCATGGGAGGAATGCCAGGCTAAGGTTGGCAGTGAACCTTATTCACCCCAGTACCTCTTATGGGGACTCTTTTGTCTCAATGAAGCCTCAGTTTTTTGTAGAGCATTTAGAGGACAAGTTTGGGGAGGTGGAGGGCTTGTCCAAAATGCAGTCAGGGTCAGTCTTGATGAAAAAAGTATCCTCTGCCCTGTCACGGGCATTACTCGCTTGTGACAAGCTGGGGGATGTTTCTGTTACTGTCACACCTCGTAAGAGCTTAAATATGGTCCAGGGTATTATATCCCACAGGGACCTTCTTTTGCAGTCTGACGACGAGCTGCATGCCAACTTAGAGTGACGAGGAGTTCATTTCGTCTGGCATGTCCATCAGGCTCCGAGGGATAATCAGGTTGCCACCTGTGCCCTCATCCTGGCCTTCAAGGATGACACATGACCTGAGAAGGTCAAGATTATAGTCTACCGCTGTGATGTCAAGCCATATATCCCCCCCTCCCCCCAATGTGGTGCTGTAACTTGGGCCATATGTCTTCCTGCTGTACTTCCAGCATCACGCATTGAGATTGTGGACATCCATCCCATCCCAATACTCCTGTGCCCTGCCTCCCACCTGTGTCAACTGTGGAGAGCATCATTCCCCTTGCTCACCATACTGCAGTATTTTACAATGAGAAAGGAAAATTGTGGAATACAAGGCTCTGGACTGACTGGCCTACACGAGAACAGGAGAACAGTTGTAGCCCCATCAGTTCCAGAAGTTGCAGTCGACTCTCAGAGCCAGAAGACTACACCTGCCTCCTGAATGGTGGGCGGGGGGGGAACTCCCCTGCCTGTTTCTCCCGCAGTGCCTACTTTGGGAGCAATGTCCCCACAACCATCAGGGGCACTAGTCCCCACTTCTGAGCTGGAGCAGCATAAGTTTCAGCTCCTCTCGCTAGGAATGGGTCCTTTGGGTCACTTCCTTCCCAGGTTTCTGCTAGTGGGAAAGATGACACATGCCAGTGACTGAAGTGCCCAAAAGCAGCTGGTTGTAGGGCTTTATGATCATCCTCAGCCCCACAGACTGAATCAGTGAAGCCCTCCTAGCCAAGAAACCCAAGGATCAGCGAGAGAAATCCAGAAAGAAGACCCCCAAGACCAAGGGAATTGTGGTGGCACTCACACCACCGCTGCCTATAAGCTCTGTCTCTGAGGTTGAGGTGAAGATTCCGGCATCTGCTGTGAACCTAGCTCTCGCCAGACCCACAGACACAATGGATATAGCCTGTTCAGGAAATAAGTCGGTGGCAGCATGTGACGCTGAGGTGTAGACTACCTCATTGAGTGTTTCATGCCTTCCAAATGGTTCAAAAGTCTCTGAGCACTATGCAACTTAACTTCTGAAGTGATCAGTCGCCTAGAACTTAGAACTAATTAAACCTAACTAACCTAAGGAGAAAAGGAATACAAACGTCTCAAAAATGATATCGACAGGAAGTGCAAAACGGTTAAGCAGGGATGGCTAGAGGACAAATGTAAGGATGTAGAGGCTTATCTCACTAGGGGTAAGATAGATACTGCCTACAGGAAAATTAAAGAGACCTTTGGAGATAAGAGAACAACTTGTATGAATATCAAGAGCTTATATGGAAACCCAGTTCTAAGCAAAGAAGGGAAAGCAGAAAGGAGTATATAGAAGGTCTGTACAAGGGCAATGTACTTGAGGACAATATTATGGAAATGGAAGAGGATGTAGATGAAGATGAAATGGGAGATATGATACTGCGTGAAGAGTTTGACAGAGCACTGAAAGACCTAAGTCGAAACAAGGCCCCCGGAGTAGACAACGTTCCATTAGAACTACTGACAGCCTTGGGAGAGCCAGTCCTGACAAAACTCTACTGTCTAGTGAGCAAGATGTATGAGACAGGCAAAATACCCTCAGACTTCAAGAAGAATATAGTAATTCCAATCCCAAAGGAAGCAGGTGTTGACAGATGTGAAAATTACCGAACTATCAGTTTAATAAGTCACAGCTGCAAAATACTAATGCAAATTCTTTACAGACGAATGGAAAAACTGGTAGAAGCTGACCTCGGGGAAGATCAGTTTGGATTCCATAGAAATATTGGAACACATGAGGCAATACTGACCCTATGACTTATCTTAGAAGAAAGATTAAGGAAAGGCAAACCTACATTTCTAGCATTTGTAGACTTAGAGAAAGCTTTTGACAATGTTGACTGGAATAGTCTCTTTCAAATCCTAAAGGTGGCAGGGGTAAAATACAGGGAGCGAAAGGCTATTTACAATTTGTACAGAAACCAGATGGCAGTTGTAAGAGTTGAGAGACATGAAAGGGGAGCAGTGGTTGGGAAGGAAGTGGGACAGGGTTGTAGCCTCTCCCCGATGTTATTCAATCTGTATATTAAGCAAGCAGTAAAGGAAACAAAAGAAAAATTCGGAGTAGGTATTAAAATACATGGAGAAGAAATAAAAACTTTAAGGTTCGCTGATGACATTGTAATTCTGTCAGAAACAGTAAGGGACTTGGAAAAGCAGTTGAACGGAATGGACAGTGTCTTGAAAGGAGGGTATAAGGTGAACATCAACAAAAGCAAAACGAGGATAATGGAATGTAATCGAATTAAGTTGGGTGATGCTGAGGAAATGAGACACTTAAAGTAGTACAGCAGTATTACTATTTGGGGAGCAAAATAACTGATGATGTCGAAGTAGAGAGGATATAAAATTTAGACTGGCAATGGCAAGGAAAGCACTTCTGAAGAAGAAAAATTTGTTAACATCGAGTATAGATTTAAATGTCAGGAAGTCGTTTCTTAAAGTATTTGTATGGAGTGTAGCCATAGATGGAAGTGAAATGTGGATGATAAATAGTTTAGACAAGATGAGAATAGAAGCTTAGCCATATATGGAAGTGAAATGTGGACGATAAATAGTTTAGACAAGAAGAGAATAGAAGCTTTCTAACCTAAGGACATCACACAGATCCATGCCCGAGGCAGGATTCAAACCTGCGACCATGGCGGTCACGCGGTTCCAGACTGAAGCACCTAGAACTGCACGGCCACACTGGCCAGCCATGCCTTCCAAGTCTCACGATTACGTCATACTCCAGTGGAATTACGGCGGTTTTTTCCACCACCTGTCTGAGCCATGGCAACTGTTGAGCTTAACACCTGCTTTCTGCATTGCACCCCAGGAAACCTAGTTCCTAGCAATGTGGACCCCAGCCCTTAGTGCTTACAGGGGATATTACAAGAACTGTAACTAACATAATAGAGTGTTAGGTGGAGTTTGCGTTTATGTCCTGAGCTCAGTATGTAGTGAAACTGTGCCTCTTCAAACTCCTCTTGAAGTTGTGGCTGTCAGGATATGGACAACGCAGGAAATAACTGTCTGCAACATATATCTCCTTCCAGATGGTGCGGTACCCCTGAACGTATAGGCTGCACTGATTGATCAACTCCCTAAACCCTTCCTAATTTTGGGAGATTTTAACACCCATAACCCCTTGTGGGGTAGCACCATGCTTACTGGCCGTGGCAGAGTTGATGAAAACTTACTGTCTCAACTCGACTTTTGCCTCTTAAATGCTGGGGCCACCACATATTTCAGTATGGTTCATGGTAGTTACTCGGCCATTGATTTATCAATTTGCAGCCCAGGACTCCTCCCATCTATCCACTGGAGAGCACATGACGACCTGTGTGGTAGTGACCACTTCCCCATCTTCCTGTCACTCCCCCGGCACCATGCCCACGGGCTCCTACCCAGATGGACTTTAAACAAGGCAGACCTCTGCTGTCACCATTTAATCTCCCCCACGCGTTGCCATCGATGTTGTGATTGAGCAGGCCACTACAACATAATTTCTGCGGCAGAAAATGCGATCCCTCATTCTGTAGGATGCCCCTGGCGAAAGACTTGCTTGATGCTCGCCGGAAGTCACTGAGGCAATTAAAGAGCTTCAGCAAGCTCTACAGCGACATAAGTGGCACCCTTCCATAGAGCACCTAATAGCCTTTAAGCGGCTCTGTGCCCGCATTCGCTTGCTTATAAAACAACGGAAACAGGAATGTTGGGAGAGGTACATGTTGACCATTGGGTGCCATACGTCACCTTCCCAAGCCTGGAAGAAGATCAGACCTCCTTTTGGGTACCAGACCCCAGCAGGCGTCCCTGGCGTTAACATCAATGGCGTGCTCTCTACCGACGCAAATGCGAATGCAAAGCACTTTGCTGAGCACTACGATCGACCCTCTGCGTCGGAGAACTACTCCCCCCCCCCCCCCCCCCCCCCCCCCCAGGCTTTTGCACCCTCAAATGGCGGATGGAAAGGAAAGTCCTCTCGTTCACTACATGCCACAGTGAAACCTGTGACGCCCCATTTACAGAGCATGAGCTCTGCAGCGCCCTTGCACATTGCTCTGACACAGCTCTTCAGCTGGATCAGATCCACAGTCAGATGATTAAACATCTCTCATATGACAATAAGCGATATCTCCTCATCATCTTCTACCAGATCTGGTGCGATGGCGTCTTTCCATCGCAATGATGGGAGAGCACCATCATTCCGGTGCTAAGACCCAGTAAAAATCCGCTTGATGTGGGTAGCTACTGGCTCATCAGCCTCACCAACATTCTCCGTAAGCCGCTGGAACGTATGGTGTGTCGGCAGTTAGGTTGGTCCTGGAGTCACGTGGCCTACTGGCTCCACGTCAGGCTGGCTTCCGCCAGGCTCGGTCTACCGCTGATAATCTTGTGTCCCTCGAGTCTGCCATCCAAACAGCCTTTTCCAGACGCCAACATCTGGTTGCTGTCGTTGTTGACTTAAAGCATACAACACAACCTGGCGACACCATATCCTTGCCACATTGTTTGAGTGTGGTTTCCAGGTCCCACTCCCGATTTTTATCCAAAACTTCCTGTTGCTCCGTACTTTCTGTGTCCAAGTTGGTGCCTCCCATAGCTCCTCCAATATTCAGGAAAATGCCATTCCGCAGGGTTCCATATTGAGTGTATCTCTATTTTTAGTGGCCATCAATGGCCTAGCAGCAGCTTTAGGACTGTCAGTTTCACCTTCTCTGTATGCAGATGACTTCTGCATTTCGTATTGCTCCTCCAGTACTGGTGTTGCTGAGCGGCACCTACAGGGAGCCAGTCACAAGATGCAGTCATGTGCTCTAGCCCATGGCTTCCCATTTTCAGCTGCGAAGTCATGTGTCATGCGTTTCTGTCGGCGTCGTACCGTTCGTCTGGAACCTGAACTTTAGCTTAATGATGATCCACTGACTGTAGTGGAGACTTATCAATTCTTAGGACTGGTTTTAGATGCACGATTGAGTTGGCTACCTCACCTTCATCAGCTCAAGTGGGAGTGCTGACAGCACCTCAGTGCTCTCCGCTGCCTGGGCAACACCAACTGGGGTGCAGATTGCTCTATGCTGCTGCAGCCCTACAATCAATCCCGCCTTGACAATGGGGGTCTGGTTTACGGTTCAGTGGTGCCCTCAGCATTGCATTTCCTCGACCCAGTGCACCACTGTGGCATTTGCCTAGTGATGGGAGCTTTCAGAACGAGTCCAATGTCCTGATGGACGCCGGAGTCCCTCAAATACGGATCCCACATGCACAACTGCTCACCAGCTATGTTGCACACATTCATAGTTCTCTCGAGCATCCAAATTACCATCTCCTTTTCCCACCTGTGGCGGTTCATCTCCCTCATCGGTGGCCCAGGTCACGGCTCACGATTGCGGTTCGTGTGCGATC
The DNA here is from genome assembly GCF_023864345.2 of Schistocerca serialis cubense. Lineage (NCBI taxonomy): Eukaryota > Metazoa > Arthropoda > Insecta > Orthoptera > Acrididae > Schistocerca > Schistocerca serialis. Next base: position 587,564,874 of record NC_064639.1, read on the forward strand.
CCTTCTCTCCGAACAAGAGACCTTTGCTTTACCACCTCTACTTGGGGTCTATTCACGTACACCTCCATGGTGTACACCTTGGCCAAAGCTTCATCTGGACCTTTTGCGTGACCCTAAGGACTCTGTTAACCCCGCCGCTCTCCGCTGTCACTTCCTCTCGATTCTTGACGTGTTCTGGGTCTCTGAAGTTGCTTACATCGACTGCTTGATGGCTGATGGTAATGTTGGCCTCGCCTATGTCCACAGAGGCCATACTGAACAGCATTCCTTGCCCACTGGCTGCAGTGTATTCCTGAAGAACTTGCGGCCATATCTCATGCACTTCAGTACATCCATTCCTGTTCTGGTGAGTCGTTTCTTCTCTGTTCTGACTACCTGAGCAGCTTACAAGCTATCGACCAGTGCTACCCTTGCCATTCTTTGGTATCGAACATCCAGGAGTCCATCTCTGCCCTGGAACACTCCAGTCGTTCAGTGATGTTTGTGCTGACCCCAGGACACGTTGGAATCGCAGGCAACGAACATGCTGACAGGCTGGCCAAACAGGCTACATGGAAACCTCTCCTGGAGATGGGCATATCTGAAACTGTCCTGCATTCTGTCTTACACTGCAAGGTTTTTCAGCTTTGGGAGATGGAGTGGCATAACAGCATGCACAACAAACTGCGTGTCGTTAAGGAGACTGTGAATGTGGGGAAGTCTTCCCTGTAGGCTTCTCGCAGGGAATCAGTTGTCCTTTGTCGACTCCACATTGGTCATATGTGGCTGACACATGGTTACTTCCTCCGTCAAAAGGACCCACCTCAGTGTCGCTGTGGCTCCCAAATGACAGTCGTCCACCTCTTGCTGGACTGCCCACTTTTAGCAACTCTGCAGCGGACTTTTAACTTTCCCAGCACCCTACCTTTGGTGTTGGGTGACAATGCCTCAACAGCAGCTTTAGTTTTACGTTTTATTCGTGAGGGTGTGTTTTATCATTTGATCTGAGTTTTAGCTCATGTCCTTTATCCCTCCGTGTCTTCCACCCAAAGGCTTTTAGGGTGGACGTTATAATGTGTTCCAGAGTGGCTGGTTTCTCCATTCTTAATCTCATGGTCAGCCAGCCATAGTAATCTGCTTTCTTGTTTTTAGTATCCTCTCCCTGTTTCTTGCATCTCTCTGTGGTTTTCTTGTCCTGTTGTGTCCATTGTAATGTTTGTTACCCTTCTGCCATTCTTCTGGTTCTTCCTTTCTGCTGTTATTGTGCCGTACATCTTCTTTGTTTTCTTCCTTCTCTTGGGTAATTGTTCTACTGGGAACAAGGGACCAATGACCTCGCAGTTTGGTTCCTCCCCCCCCCCCCCCCCCCCTCCCCACCTTTTACACCAACCAATCATCTCTTTGAAAGCTTAAGCAGTTTTGGCAGAAGAAGGCATGGTATATGGAGATAGAATTCTTCATTCTGAAAAGCGTTAGTTGAGTGCAGGAACCAATTTAGTTCCTTTTTGCCCTTAGAAGTTTTCAAGTTTTTTTAATAAAAAGATAAAACTGGATACTTTACAATTTGAAAAGAAACTGAAGGGGTCACTTTTCTTTATCATAATTAGCAGTTCACTTACATCATTAGAATTTATGTTTGCTTAAAGAGAGTAGGTAGTGCATGCAGTTCAGAATGCTACAACTGGTCAGTGTGGCTGTGTCTGCAGTGAGTGAATGGTTTAAGTTGGAGGGGGAAGCATTGGAGAATAAAGCACTTACTGGAATGGAATAATCTGCGAGTCACACTTTGCCAAGCCTGAGTTAAAGTGTTTGCACTGGCAGTACTTTGAATTCCGCCTCATGAAGGTAAAAACTAGCCAGCTATTTTCTCTTTCTAATGTATCTTGTTAATATTAAGTTTGAAACAAATAAATTCTAGAACAATAGTCTGAAATGTGGGTAACTGTACAATAATGAGTAAAATAGCATCTTGAAAGCTTACAAGGTGCATCCTGGTTAATATATATATATATATATATATATATATATATATATATATATATATATATATATATATATATAATAGAAGGAAACATTCCACGTGGGAAAAATTATATATAAAAACAAAAATGAGGTGACTTACCGAACGAAAGCGCTGGCAGGTCGATAGACACACAAACAAACACAAACATACACACAAAATTCAAGCTTTCGCAACAAACTGTTGCCTCATCAGGAAAGAGGGAAGGAGAGGGGAAGACGAAAGGAAATGGGTTTTAAGGGAGAGGGTAAGGAGTCATTCCAATCCCGGGAGCGGAAAGACTTACCTTAGGGGGAAAAAAGGACAGGTATACACTCGCACACACGCACATATCCATCCACACATACAGACACAAGCAGACATATTTAAGTCTGCTTGTGTCTGTATGTGTGGATGGATATGTGCGTGTGTGCGAGTGTATACCTGTCCTTTTTTCCCCCTAAGGTAAGTCTTTCCGCTCCCGGGATTGGAATGACTCCTTACCCTCTCCCTTAAAACCCACTTCCTTTCGTCTTCCCCTCTCCTTCGCTCTTTCCTGATGAGGCAACAGTTTGTTGCGAAAGCTTGAATTTTGTGTGTATGTTTGTGTTTGTTTGTGTGTCTATCGACCTGCCAGTGCTTTCGTTCGGTAAGTCACCTCATCTTTTTATATATATATATATATATATATATATATATATATATATATATATATATATATATATATATAGAGAGAGAGAGAGAGAGAGAGAGAGAGAGAGAGAGAGAGAGAGAGAGAGAGTTCCCATCTCCGGAGTTCTGACAGGTTGATGTTAGTGGGGAGTATACAGATAACCCGGACGGTGTAACACTGTGCCAAGATGTGCTGGCCGTGCACCAAGGCATGTTTAGCCACAGGGTGATCCTCATTACCAAGAAACACTGTCTGCCTGTGTCCATTCATGCGAATGGATAGTTTGTTGCTGGTCATTCCCACATAGAAAGCTTCACAGTGTAGGCAGGTCCGTTGGTAAATGATGTGGGTGCTTTCACACGTGGCTCTGCCTTTGATCGTGTACACCTTCCGGGTTACAGGACTGGAGTAGGTGGTGGTGGTGGGAGGGTGCATGGGACAGGTTTTACACCGGGGGCGGTTACAAGGGTAGGAGCCAGAGGGTAGGGAAGGTGGTTTGGGGATTTCATAGGGATGAACTAAGAGGTTACGAAGGTTAGGTGGACGGTGGAAAGACACTCTTGGTGGAGTGGGGAGGATTTCATGAAGGATGGATCTCATTTCAGGGCAGGATTTGAGGAAGTCGTATCCCTGCTGGAGAGCTACATTCAGAGTCTGATCCAGTCCCGGAAAGTATCCTGTCACAAGTGGGGCACTTTTGGGGTTCTTCTGTGGGAGGCTCTGGGTTTGAGCACCACCACCTAGAGACAAGGCCGCGGCGCGAAATTCATAGCAGGTCGTGACGTCACTCCAAGCGGGCCACCATGTTGTGTTTCGAAGCGTTTGTTTATCTACACGTTTGTTGGATCGAGTGCTGTATTCGTGCTTTAAACTAGCGATTACAGAGTTTACGTGTAGTGAAGCTGCTGTGAACATGGTTTACAAATGTTGTGTGCCAAGGTGTCGTGGGAATTACGGAACTGGACCGAAAGTAATGTTGTTTTCCTTTCCGAAAGATGCGAATCTGCGTTGGAAATGGCTTTCAGCAATTCATCGGGACAATTTCCAACCCACTGAGCACACGAAGGTATGTAAAAACTATATTCCTAGTACAATTATTATTTTTTTCTGGTAGAATATCTTGCATTTTGGATACATTTTACTAAAATTGTGAGCAAAAGCTAGCAGTAAATAGGCCTAGTATTCGTTTTCAAGTGGCTTTATTTTGGTTTTGAAAACGAAATATAAATTTGTGGCTCGTGTTACTTTTTATTCGTGTTAAATTTCTCTGCAGTTCGTATTTTGTTACGCATTACCGATACGTTTTATTCTCTATTTGTGAGTGGGTGTTGTTTTTCACTCTCGCATTAGTTAGCATGAGTGCTAACGAATGTTGAAACTGCTGTTTTCATGTTTAAAAAGCGATCTCTCTGTATGAAGCATATATTTGTTGTTTTTCTGTGTGTTAGTTTTTCCTGTTAGACATTCGCCAACCCACGAACAAATAATTATCTTTCAACCTAACCTAACTTCAGGTTACGATGCAGAATAGGTGTCTTCACAAACAGATTTCAATGGCGTTCTGTATCACTTGAGCCGCCTCATATAACGACATTCTCGTTAATAACGCATCCAGTTACTTAATCCGTCCGGTATTTTAAATGTTTCAGATGGTTAACTGAAATGACAAGTGTCATTTAGTTCATACAGCACAGCTTGGGACGGAATGTTTAGTTGATATCGTCTTAACATACTTCCAGTTGGATGGTCATGACTGTATTACTGAGGTGTGTCATTTATGTTGGCATCTGTTCAACTTTATTTTGTGTTTGGCATGCGTTTGCTTTGGAGTTGTTGTTCTATCCCAACATGAAATTTGTGCTAGGCATATATCACGACCCTCATTCAGTGTTACCTGCAATGACACAGTTTTAATATGTGCTGGCATAAAAACACCCACAGTGAAATAGTATTCTGCAGCTGTTGATATGTCTTATACCATGACAATGAAGAAACTGTAAAGTCAAAATTATAAAATAATTGCTATGTTAACATGCAGAATCCAACAGATTACTGAAATTTGGTGCCACTTAATCCATAATAGGAACTTCACTCTTATAGTTCCATAAATATCACAGCACTGCTGTAAAACAAGCAGTTCACAGGTATATTCATCATTTACTGATGCCTTGTGAGGTATGCTCCTAGTGCTTATAGTACTAATTAAAAAAAGAATATTAAAATGGAATATGCATGTTGTTGTAGAACATGGTATATTGCTGTTAGGCCTAAATAATTTGTGTACTTCCACTAAGGTGTGACCTGTCAAGCTTATATTGGTGGAAAATGAATGAGAATCCAGTGTTTTCTACTTTCACATACAGACACACATCTCTAGATCATGCTGTATATTGTACTGACTCTCACTACTTTGTTTTAGGTTTGTGAACTTCATTTCACCGAATCTGACATCTGCCGGCATACGGAATGTTATGATGAAGTGAAAGGCACAAAGCTTACTGTCAAGCTTTCAAGACCAAGGCTTAGAGAGGGTGCTGTCCCATCAGTGTTACCAGGCTGCCCAAGCTATTTGTCTACTCCATCCACCAGCTCTCAAGAAAGTGCAGAGGAAAGGAGAGCTAGATTGGACAATGAACATCTTCTACAAGCAATTAAAGACAGTATAGTAACCAAAACAGAGTATGATTCGAGGAAGTTATTTTCTACTTTTGAAGCATTTCTGCAGTGCCTAGAAAGAGAAACCATTCCCAGTGAATGGACCATTGTTAGGAGAAGTGACTGTGTCCTATTTCTATTGCTTACTGTATTGCCTGCTCCATCTGTGTCTGTATCTGTTGTAGTGACAAATGATTTGCAGTTGTCTGCCTATCGAAGTAACACTGAGATAAGAAAGATAGGCAGTAGAAAAATACCACACAAACTTTCAAATATGAATGATTTGTTTACAGTATTAGACAAAGTGAAGGAATTAGTCAGTGCAAAAGAAAATTCATTAAAAAGCCAGTGCCTTCTTATACAGGACATTTTAAATGACATGTGCAGTTCTGTAGATGAAGAAAAACAGAAACAAATTCAATTCTTAAGTGAGCAAGTTAAGTTGCTATGTAGCTGTGAGGAAAACTATAGGTTTAATCCTCACTTTTCTGTATTTTGTTGTATCCTGCATTCTATCTCCCCTCATGCCTATAAATTTTTGAGGTCATCTGGCAATCTTATTCTTCCTCATCCAAGAACTTTACAGAAAATATGTTCCTCATATACTAATGGTCCTCATAATGAACAAAATGAAGGTGCTATGCTCCTGTATATTAAGGAAAGATTTAAATCTTTGCAGGAAAGTGATTGTACCATTTCTTTAATGATGGATGAAATTCATATTAAACCTTATTTTGATTACAAGGGAGGAAACATTGTGGGGGCAGCATTTGATAGTGACAAGGCTGCTACTACAGCATATGTCTTTATGATACAATCATTGCTGTCTTCTTTTGAAGAAGTAGTGCATGTCCTTCCAGTTAGAAACCTTATAGCTGAACAGTGATTTTTGTATGTGAAGAAAATATTATGTGGCCTTCATGACATTGGTTTCAAAGTTATTTGTGTAGTTAGTGACAACAACGCTATAAATAGGAAATCTATCGCACTTTTTAGCTCACCTCCAAAACTCAGTATAGTTTACCCACATCCAGCTAATCCAACTCAGCCACTATTTTTTATAATTGATTCTGTCCACATCCTTAAGTGTATACGTAATAATTGGGTTAATCAAAAGGACTCTCAAGTTTTGCTCAAATATCCACAATTTGATGGAAGCAGTGATGATAGTCAGGTGTTAATGGCATCTTTTGAAGCACTGAGGCAGCTTCATAAGATTGAATGTAATGGTCTACTTAAGCACTCTTATGGTCTTTCTTTGAAGTCTCTTTATCCATCTTCACTTGAGAAACAGAATGTGAGCCTTGTTTTACAGGTATTCAATGAACATACAGCTGAAGCCATTTCAACTGTAGGAGAACAGAAAAACTTGTTACATTACCAGACCACTGCAGAATTTATTAAAATTATACTTACATGGTGGAAAATTGTAAATGTTAAGACAGTTCACAAAGGTGTTCGACTAAATGATCTCTTCCAGTGCCCTCTGTCTTTAAGTAATAATGATGAAAAATTAGTTTTTTTGGAAAAGTTTCTTGTGTGGCTCGATAAGTGGAAGGACTTAGGCCTGAAAAATAATACCCTTTCAAAAGATACACATATAGCTCTGACACACACAACCTATGGTTTGATTGAGATGGCAAGGTACTGTACTAAAGAGCTCGGTTTCACGTATTTTTTGCCTGGAAAAATTCAAACTGATTCTCTGGAAGCAAGGTTTAGCAGTTACCGATCAATGGCTGGCTCTCAGTATCTCATATCTGTGAGACAGATTTTTGAAGTGGAAGCAAAGATGAGGATGCAAAACATGTTACCACTCATGTTGAATTCAAGTACTTTTGGTAAACTGCCTGTTGCAGAAGGGTTCATCTTTAATTGTAATGATGACGCAAAAGAGACTATACAAACAGACTCTGAGTTTATGGTTGACATTATGTATTTGGAGGAAGATTTCAGGCAGGCAGAAACATACCTTCCAATATTAACATATTTAGCAGGGTATTGTGTTCGCAGTGTACTGAAGAAACAGCAGTGTGAGGTGTGCAGCAAATACCTTCTCTTAGACAAAGAAATGTGTCTGCATGGTGAACAACACCTTAGTTTAATCAAAAATTTGGACAGGGGTGGTCTGTTTTTCCCTCAGCCTGATGTTGTGAATGTTGTTATTTACAATTACATTACTGTACAGAAATTAATATCTGCCTCTAATGAAAAAAATTTTTTGTCATGCAACAGTCAAAGGGTGCTTGTTCAAAATGTAACCATAAATGCTGTTCAGAAGAAAAGTTTCTTCTTAACAGACTTTATTTGCAGTAATGGTCATTCGGCAGATAAAATACTGAAATTGTTAGTCAAAGCATCCACCAACGCGTTATTAAATAATTACATTAAGAAAAAGAATGACACCTTTACTGCTTCTTTTAAGAAACGGAAGCTTAGCACATTTTAATTTGCGTACAGTTTACATGTTAGGACATTTATCATGTGTCACACGAAATTTCTATTATGTCTCACACTTTCAGTTACACTGTATTTGGTCCACTGAAAGCAGAGGCAGGTTCCATAACCCATATTGGTGTAGTACCTTCAACTGAATGCACACTAATAGTCATTTGGTCCATATAGCCTGTAAGTTTTGGAAAATTTACTTCCACCAGTTTCAAATGTCAGAAGGTCACAAATGTTTCCATGCACACTGTTCAGCTGAAGTAAATACTTTGTCCTGCACTAATGGCTAGTTTCAATCTCATCATTGTAAAATTTTATCAGTTTGTGTACACATACATGTGTGCACCTGATACTGGCCTAAGGTTGAAACTGGGCCAGTTTTTCCTAGTAAAGTTTTTATGTCTTTCAGCTATTCTGTGCAGAAATATTTACATCTTCCTTTCAATTTGTTGAGCCTGTGCTGCCCAACAAGAAGAAATCTGTTAAAGTAATTCTGTATTAAACCTCATGTTATTCATTATTACTATGTATGTAATTAGAGGCTATTATTTTGGCATGCAGACATATAAAACTTACAGTAGAATATTACAATACTACAAAAGGGAAAGCCAAAAATGGATTTCTCCCATTTTCCTGAATCAGAATGACACCAGGGTGTTTCTTATTGTAGTTACTTCTCATAACAGCTGTTTATCTAAATTTTGATACAAGCTGTCAGTATTGTTGCATATGGGTAACAGTTAGCTACTGCTTTGGATATATTATTTTACTGAGACATAATTACATTCTAGCAGTTGCTTATTCCACTCAGTTTGGAATAGTTTAATATCAGACATAGTAGTTGGTCTCCATTCCCAAATTTGCTCTCATCCAGACTGTGACCCTTAATTTGTTACTAATCTTACTGTGTTTTTTTTTTTTTTTTTTTTTTTCTTATGAAACCCCTTGGTAGTGTGACGCTGTGTGTCAGACTTGGACCGCGCATGTGTTTAATATGCTAGAAAATTTAATAACAGCACACACTTTGGTAGTGAGTGAAAAGTGTGTTCTTGAACTGTTTCTGCCAGTAGCTGTAGAATCTTGTGTTACAGAAAATCACTTCACAGCATTAAAATACAGCTTCGGTGTTCCACACAGTCAGTTTAATTGAAACAGTTTATTCTGAAAGGAATAATGTGAAAGGTGGTGTTTATATAGTAATTAACGAAAAGTTCTTCCCACCTATATAGAGGGTGGAGTGTCATGTTGCTGCATTTTATTTGAATGTGTAGGACATTATATCCTACACCATTCAGTTTAATTTGGAATCAGTGTAAAATTGTTACAGTTTTGATATATGTTGTCCTTTTTTTTGTTTACACTTAAGTTCATTACAAGGAAATTGGCCTACTTCTAGCTTATGGCAGGGTTTTCAACAAATGTTGCATAGCTGTGCAGTAACAATATAAAAGAGTTCTTTCAGTTGTGGATCAGGTATTAAACTGTAATGTGAGGTTGGTCTGATATGTTGTCGTACTCAGTATTACCATTACTTATTAGTTTCCAACGACTAGCTACATTTTCACTTCGTTGAATGTCCTTCAGCAGGGCCTCATCCCAGTACACCTTTGTATCATGGTACATACATTCCAACAAATGTTTGTTGCTCTCTTAATCTGTCCGAGTTAATACTTTTGTCAGCAACATAAGTCATTGTTAGTCACAATTATTAAATTTTATAGACAGTAAGACTGGTAATGTAACCTGTTATATGCATCTGACATGTTTTGCAACTGTCATTTTTCACAAAAACAATATATCAAATGTGTACAACTAATCAATCATTCTGAAAGTAGAAAAGGCTTGCTGCCTTTTAAGATGGAAATCGTGATCTATTTCTGTAATGGAACCATGTTGTGCCCTGGATTTTGTAACAGCATTTTCAGGAAGTAGATGTACATATGACTGACTTAAATAAATTATAGTTCATTACTTCTAGTGTTTTATAATCCTACATTAACATAAACTATTAATAATTACATTATTTTAAGCATGCTGAGTACTACCGTTCTCATGTTACATTAATCTGTCTACATATTACAAAGAATTTAACTTGCTGTAGTCACCAGCAGTGATTTCTGATCTATCCCTGGAGTTACTAAAGTGCAAATGTGAATTGTAGTATCCCTTGTTCTGGAGTTTAATACAATTCTTAGTATTGTATACAGCATTTCCCCCCCCCCCTTTTTTTAAAAATACAGTATAGCTTGATTCCCTTAATGAGTCACTGTCTCCTGCCGTCACATAGGTAGACACTTAATGAAATTCTATTACAAAATACAGCTTCAAACAATGGAACAAATTAATGTAGAAGTAGGTTAATTTATTATTGACATTTTTAGCGTGACACATTGTCTAGTTCCAACTGCTGCAAATGTCTGCTGTAGGTTTGTAGATTTTCACTGTTAACTTATATAAAGGTCCTGTTGATAAAACTACTGTTGTTTGCAGGGCTTACAGCATACATTTTGAACAGCTGACCATTATGGTCAGGAATACATCTAAAATTTCACTTAAACATATGTTGCTAATTCTTTTATCTGCAGAGTATTGTCAATCAGGCTTGTAAAGTTCTTTGCAACTTTTGTGAGAAAGTCAACACCTGCCCGCGGCTCCTTACATGCTCAAAGTCTGCCATATTTTTACAGGAAAGAAAATTTACATTACAATAACAACGCATAATTGTTTTTCTTTTTGAGGAAAGGTGAGTTAAAAGTGATTGTTTGCTTGGGGAATGTACTCAGCTTTCCTGAGGGCGCTCTATAAACAGTTACAGAATATTTATTTAGGATACTGAAGGTAGAGGAATTTAATATTATACACTGTATTAGTGCAGAATTTTTCAAGTGAGTGTAAATAATAGTCGTCTGGTCCAGAAAATCACAGTGCATTTTTCACAAATGTACCTTGTTTTATCATGTATATCGCAATATTATTTACATCCCGCACTCGTACGTTTTCACTGGCTATTGATAAGTCTTAAGCAATTACGTTACCGGTAAAAAGAATTATAAACTATAGCTTCTGCTATATCGCGATTGATAAAGTTACGTATTTTAGCCGTACGGCAAAGTACTCTCCTCTTTGCGTGGTATCATTTGCCAAGATCTCGTTTCGTTATCTCCACCGGTTTGCGAGATATGAGAGGCGTTATGAATATTTCATTCCCGCGCGTTGCGATCGGAAGTATGCTCAATTTTTTCGAGATTGGAAGCAGATATTGATACAAAGTTTTACGAAAATTTCCAAACCTCATCTGTATTTCACACACAGCAATAGAATGTATAATATGGATCAAACACAAATTCATAGCGCCCCCTATTTTTGATGGCAACATTCTCAAATTTGATACTCATCTGTGAAATACCACAATAGTTATGACCATTATCGAAATGATTGGCACTTCATCATGAAGCTGCCATATAAAGCTAGAAGTATTTCAGAAATTAGTTATTTTTTACGGAACAGGTTCTGCAAAACAGTTTGACAAAGATTTGCAGGCCGTGCGTCTCGAATCCTTACGCGCAGCGCCAAGCCAACCCTGGCCCGCTTTGCGTGACGTCACAAGAGCGCGCCGCGGCCTTCTCTTTAGGTGGTGGTGGTTTGAGGGGATGAGGAAGTGGCTCTGGTTATTTGCTTCTGTACCAGGTTGGGAGGGTAGTTGCGGGATGCGAAAGCAGTTTTCAGATTGTTGGTGTAATGGTTCAGGGATTCCGGACTGGAGCAGATTCGTTTGCCACGAAGACCTAGGCTGTAGGGAAGGGACCGTTTGATGTGGAATGGGTGGCAGCTGTCATAATGGAGGTACTGTTGCTTGTTGGTGGGTTTGATGTGGACGGACGTGTGAAGCTGGCCATTGGACAGATGGAGGTCAACGTCAATGAAAGTGGCATGGGATTTGGAGTAGGACCAGGTGAATCTGATGGAACCAAAGGAGTTGAGGCTGGAGAAGAAATTCTGGAGTTCTTCTTCACTGTGAGTCCAGATCATGAAGATATCATCAATAAATCTGTACCAAACTTTGGGTTGGCAGGCCTGGGTAACCAAGAAGGCTTCCTCTAAGCGACCCATGAATAGGTTGGCGTACGAGGGGGCCATCCTGGTACCCATGGCTGTTCCCTTTAATTTTTGGTATGTCTGGCCTACGAAAGTGAAGAAGTTGTGGGTCAGGATGAAGCTGGCGAAGGTAATGAAGAAAGAGGTTTTAGGTAGGGTGGCAGGTGATGGGCGTGAAAGGAAGTGTTCCATCGCAGCGAGGCCCTGGACGTGCGGAATATTTGTGTATAACGAAGTGGCATCAATGGTTACAAGGATGGTTTCCAGGGGTAACAGATTGGATAAGGATTCCAGGCGTTCGAGAAAGTGGTTAGTGTGTTTGATGAAGGATGGGAGACTGCATGTAATGGGTTGAAGGTGTTGATCTACGTAGGCAGAGATACGTTCTGTGGGGGCTTGGTAACCAGCTACAATGGGGTGGCCGGGATGATTGGGTTTGTGAATTTTAGGAAGAAGGTAGGGGTGCGGGGTGTCGGTGGGGTCAGGAGGTTGATGGAGTCAGGTGAAAGGTTTTGTTAGGGGCCTAAGGTTCTGAGAATTCCTTGAAGCTCCGCCTGGACATCAGGAATAGGATTACCTTGGCAAACTTTGTATGTAGTGTTGTCTGAAAGCTGTTGCAGTCCTTTAGCCACATACTCCCGACGATCAAGTACCACGGCCGTGGAACCCTTGTCTGCCGGAAGAATGACGATGGATCGGTCAGCCTTCAGATCACGGATAGCCTGGGCTTCACCAGTGGTGATGTTGGGAGTAGGATTAAGGTTTTTTAAGAAGGATTGAGAGGCAAGGCTGGAAGTCAGAAATTTCTGGAAGGTTTGGAGAGGGTGATTTTGAGGAAGAGGTGGTGGGTCCCACTGTGACGGAGGATGGAACTGTTCCAGGCAGGGTTCAATTTGGATAGTGTCTTGGGGAGTTGGATCATTAGGAGTAGGATTAGGATCATTTTTCTTCGTGGCAAAGTGATATTTCCAGCAGAGAGTACGGGTGTAGGACAGTAAATCTTTGACGAGGGCTGTTTGGTTGAATCTGGGAGTGGGGCTGAAGGTGAGGCCTTTGGATAGGACAGAGGTTTCGACACACACTCGGATTGGGACAGAGGTTTGGAGGAAACGTTAACTACTGAATTAGGGTGCTGTGGTTCCAGATTGTATTGATTGGAATTTTGAGGTTTTGGGGGGAGTGGAGCTGGAAGTGGGAGATTGAGTAGATGGGAGGGACTCGGTCTGTGTGCAATGAGAGGAGGTTGAAGTTTGCTGGAAAGGTTGTGAAGGGTGAGTGAGTTGCCTTTCTGGAGGTGGGAAACCAGGAGATTGGATAGTTTTTTGAGGTGGAGGGTGGAATGCTGTTCTAATTTGCGGTTGGCCTGTAGGAGGATGCTCTGAACAGCCAGTGTGGATGTGGGAGAGGCGAGATTGAGGACTTTCATTAAGGATAGGAGTTGACGGGTGTATTCATTGGCTGAGTTAAGGTGTAGGTGAAGGATTAGGTGGGTGAGGGCAATGGATTGTTCAGTCTGGAACTGGTATAGGGACTGATGGAAAGAAGGGTTACAGCCAGAGATGGGAACTTTAAGTGTGAGGCCTTTGGGGGTAATGCCAAATGTCAGACAAGCCTGAGAAAATAAAATATGGGAGCGTAATATGGCTAGGGCGAAGGCATGTTTGCAGAGGGAATGTAAATAAAACTTAATGGGGTCGTTGTGGGGGTGTTCTGAGGGTGACATTGTATTAGAAGGTGGAAAGTGTAACATGAGGCTGAAATGAAAATGAAAATAAAAATATATGGGGAGAGATAAAGGTGAACTAGAAAGCAACTGGAGATCTGGTGTGAAAAAAGGCGAAAAACTGTTGGTTGAAGCTGGGCTTTGTTGATCTTGTGGTGAACTTGGGTTGGTAGACAACGATGTGCACAAAGGTTAGGTGGTTTTGCTGCCGCCAAACTACGCTAATGGCAGGAGAAATTCGGGAAAATTACGAAAAAACGGCGTGTAGATGTATTAAAAGGAGTGGTTTTGTGGTGGCAGATTATGAAAGTGAAGCTAACAATTGTCTGACGAAGAAATAATGACGTTGAAACCTGTGGGAAGCGGCTAAAAATGATCAGTGATGTGGGAAAAACGGAAATGGAAATAAAGCGAAAATTATTAGAACTAGCCGAAATGGTTGTTTAAGAGGTGAAAGGAGCTGTTTGTGAACTGGAAACGGTGGATTTTATAGCAGCGGTAGTGTTGAAATCGGAAAAAAAAAATTTTTTTTGGTTGTGGTTTGGAAGTGGGTTACGTATTATTGAGTATATGTAGGCGGGATAAAATTGTATGGTAGATTACGGTAAAAAGGAGAAGGTGAATACAAAGTTAAACTACTTGCAAAAACAGAAAGAGAAAATAAGATGACCGTAACGATTTCGAAATGCAACAGTGACAATAACAAACATAATTGTTGGGTTCAAATTAATGATATGAATATAATAAAGGGAAACATTCCACGTGGGAAAAATATATCTAAAAACAAAGATGATGTGACTTACCAAACGAAAGCGCTGGCAGGTTGATAGACACACAAACAAACACAAACATACACACAAAATTCAAGCTTTCGCAACCAACGGTTGCTTCATCAGGAAAGAGGGAAGGAGAGGGAAAGACGAAAGGATCTGGGTTTTAAGGGAGAGGGTAAGGAGTCATTCCAATCCCGGGAGCGGAAAGACTTACCTTAGGGGGAAAAAAGGACAGGTATACACTCGCACACACACACATATCTATCCACACATACACAGACACAAGCAGACATTTGTAAAGGCCAATATATATGTATTGGCTGTAATATGATATGTGTCAACTAAAAGTAAATATTGACCAGCCCATCCGTCTCTAAATAATCTGACTATAAAGTACAGAGGAGTTATGCTTGTCTTATTCTATTATAGAGAATAGAACTATTTCAGCATACTGCTCTCTGTTTCTCTGACTATCTCTGTTGTCAGTAGATATGTTTGTTGTTTGACACAGACCTGACAAATTTATTTGAGGTGATTCCTTCCCTGGCATATATACCTCTATATTTTGTTCATTATCTTCTGATATCAATTAGTAGGTAGATCTACTTTACATATTTTACATCTTAATTATTGTTAAAAACACCTTCAGAATAATGGGAAATGAGGGACAAAAGCTTCTCATCAGCAGACATGTCTTTGAGGTACAAAAAGTAATATATCACAACAAAAGTGCACAATAAAGGCCAAAGGCCTGCAATTTTAGGGCTGGGAGATAATTAGCTGTATATGGAGGAGACACAGCAATGAGGTCAATTAAACAAAAGTTGAGAAAGAGTTCTAATGAAATGCCCGATGTCTGATTGAATTGCTTATTGTTCAAAGGCTTTTGGAGACATGAATTTCTGCAAACTTTCAGCTTATGTAAAATACTTGATTTCAATAGCTGATTCACAACCCAGCTCATCTGGGTAGTCCCCTTCACCACCAGCTTTTCTAAACTGCACAAATGGGAGACATCATTACAACATATTGTCCAGTCCAAAATCATCTCATCCTTAACCTATGATAACTTATTGACCCCAAATCCTCCATCCAACTGTTTCCAGCCCCCTCTGTTGTGTCGCCTCACAATTTGCCTCCCCTCACCCTCGTTATGTGCTGTTGTCTGCCATTGAATCCACTGGTCTCTTTTCTCTTCTCTGCTTCTCTCCTTTCTGCTCCCCATTTTTCCTTATCTTGTTCCTCTCTCACAGCCTCCTGGTGCTGCATCTGTCAGTCCTATCCCGCCACCTCTAGTCACAGTGTGCTCCATCAGGCAAGGCCAATTCCTGTTCCCTCACCCATGTCTCGCTGTCCCTTCTCTTTCCCCACTCTGCTCTGGATTGTTGCTCCTGTTCAGCATGTTTCTGTTGCAGTCTCGCTGGAGATAGCAGTCGTGCGACTTGCTTTTTTGAAAGGGCATTTGCTGAAAGCTTATATCTAGCAGTCTCTTTATCATGTATGCCTGCAACTCAGTGTATCTTTACAGGGAGTAGCAATCTACCCTTTTCATAATATTCTTGACTTTCCATTCTTAGGTTTTTATTTGAAACACTAACAAGGATCACGACTGAAAACTGGCCGGGAGTTCAGTGCAAGTACCTGATTATCTAGAGCAGTGCAATCACCAGTGGGGATACTTCAGTCTTCCATTAATGTTTGGAAAACAGCTGCAGAGTAAATAATTTCATATAGAGGCAAGACAATTGGAACAAAAACTGCAAGGATAGAACTACCTCAGAGAAATCAAGGTGTGAGGTGAGTGGAATCAAAAAAGTCGACTTGTCAGAGAGTATATACAAGAAAGAAACACATTTGTACAATTTTCTATAATCCAATTAAGTTACATGTAGATGACCAAAAAAAGAGCAGTCTACTTTACACAGAGAATCTGTCAACACTGAAAATTCAGCTTGCTGTCCTCTTGGTAACATATTTATATTAAAATGAGCTCTTATATTATAAACCCTCTGATGGCACAAACAAAACTTAGTGTACATTATAATGTTACACAAATGTGGAAATGTACATTTTTGTGAGAAAGAGCCTTCATGGATGCAGATTGTTACTGGTGATAATGTAATGGCTTTCTGGTTTCGTCCTCCATAAAACGCTGTAAGAGTGGAAAACGCTTTTATTTTAATCAGTGGTAAGTGGGTGGTAGCTTCTATGAAAGCAAAGGTTGATAGTCAGCTAAAATAGGCTGGCAGGGAGGGGTGGGGGGGGGGGGGGGAGGGGTGAGTTTATTTGTTTGATTTCGAGAGAATGTAGTGAACAATGGCACATTAATGGGTCATTTTTGTAAACAACACAAATGGAACACATTTTCTACTTAGATATCTCTGATTTGCTACATTCAATGACCCTTTTAAGAGATGAAAAAACCTACCAACTTGTAGAGGTACATGACAACTCAGTGGAAAGTTATGGTTTTGCAAATTCAGAAACAATGAAATCTAAATATATCTCTCAAGATAATGTACTAAATTGTGATTCTAGTTCAGATGCAGCAATATAAATTCCGTCATTAGAAAATAAATACTAGAGCTTTACATTATTAGGTAATATGACCTCACTACCTACAGCTGCTCCCTTTCCCTCCCTACTTCAGGCCGTTGCTGGGCAGCAGGCAAAGTGGACTTGGGTACAGTGAAACCTTTCTTAATATCAGTGTGCTGTCCTCTGGTGACACCCATAGAACAATATGAATATATGTATATTTGCTGCTTCCAGTTGAGCTGCACAGTACATATGACCACATGAAATAATTTTTAAATGCAGAAAACCATCCACATGGTTGCAATGTTTGATTATTTCTCCATGGGATTTGTCATTGTAATTCAATGAACCTAAGTAGTTCAAATATACTGCATATATCACACGAGGGTAGATTAGAAAATTTACACTCGTATTGTAGATGCAATACATATAAAGGTCATGCAAGAGTACAGAAGAATTTAAGGACTTACAGTTGTGAGCATTAAATAAGTTTCCTTTGCTTTTCAACAAAGTTGGGAAAAAAAATATTACAAAACCCAACTCTTGTTGACCTGACCTCAGCTGTGAGATCTACTTTTGCAGAAAATGTAGGTGGAGATGACAGCAAGTACTCCATATTTAGGTGAATAGCCTAGGAAGAAGTAGACTTCAGTGTGAGGAAAAGCAAAAGCTGAAAATCGCAATCTCAATGCTGGGGCACCTTTATGTAGCACAACCAGAAAAAGAAAACAGGAAGAACTTAGAGAAAGTGGAGCAGCATACTAGCTGAGAGGTAAGTTTCAGAATTCAGACAGTACATGTGACAAAGCACAAATTTTGGCTGTAGTTCTGCAGGGGAGAAAAATCACTGTATTGTTGCCATTGCGACCCAAACCTTCTGGGTACATGATTCACACAATTTTAAGTTTTGGGACAAAATTTTAAGGATGAGAAAGAATGCAGTAATGCATCAAGAACAATGGTTGTGGCCATAAAAAGAAACACAATGTAGTATTTCTTCCATGCCATCCTGTTCTGCTAGCATTATTATTATTATTATTATTATTATTATTATTAGATCATGTCTCTTACATCCACATTCCAATTATTAAGATTAGATTACACTCACTTTTCGTTCCATAGACCCAAAAACGAGATGATTCTCATGGGTGTAGAACAAATCAGAAGGTATAACATAAAGACAAAACATTTGACTGTATGTCAGAATGTTGTCAAATATGTGAATATATTACAGTAAGCTGGAACTGCTAGTGTTTACAGAAATAATACATTGTCAGAATGAAACATAGGTATCTACTTTTAATAAATGTATCATACACAAAATACCTAATCTTGACTGTTGTGTCCAAAAGCTGACAAAACTGAAATCTAACAGACATTAAAGTATGATAAGATGGGTTGGAATGACACTGACGAAATGATATACAAGTGTTTAACAAAAGACTATTAAAATCAACAGATCGATTTACCAAATCATTTGCAAAGACCTTACAACAGCTTCTATGACACCAGTTTATCACACAGCAGAAGCTACAAATCTTTCAATCACTAAAGACAAACTCAAAGTAAAGTAATCTCATGTCTCCAACTTGCAAGCAACCCAAGACTTCACAGCTAAAAATTCGCCCATTACAGATGGAAATACTAATGAAGTATGTCATATACAGAAATGCCTCACTGCTTTCATTAAGCATTTCTTCATTATCTCACACTTATATTGTTTAATTTTGATGAGATAACCAGAAACAAATTGAGAAAATGATTTTGGCCTGTTTATGCACAATATTGACTTTAGGCAATCGAGATAATATACTGCATCCTTGGCGATCCGACCAATAGGTATTTCCCAACATAATTCCTTACAATAAGTGAGTTGATAGAAACTGGTGCTCACAGCAGCTAACAATAAGCAGATTTGTAACATACTGCAGAAGAAAGCTCATGAAACAAAAAAGACAGTATGGATCACAATGTTATTACTGTTTTTTTTATTGAAACTGAAATTCGTATTAATTACTGATATTCCCCCCTTATTTTTGTGGCTGGCATATCTGTGATACTGAGAACTTTGATGTCAGAACTTGTGGTAAACCATGGGTGGAGGGGAGTGAATGGGTGGGACTTGTTCCGTGTCCGGGGCTGTTGCTAACGTTATGTCAGCACAAGTGACCTGTTTCTACCATAGTGATAATTTACCATCTTCAATTTCCCGCTAATTCTCCATCTTAAACTTTCAGTCAATCTATACTTAGGAGAACAAGCCTACTTCAGTACTGCCATTGTAAGTGTGTGGAAAAACTCACTAGCACACTTGTGCTGTTATTGAATTTCCATTCAAAATTTGAATTTCTCACCATTTTATACATAGGACAATTGGCCTATTACGAAAAATCTGACAACAGTACATGACGACATTGGGAAGGGGAGAGGATGGGGAAAACTGATGTTGTCACTAATGACACCATGATGGGAGGGGAGGTGGCGTCATTGTTTATTTCAGAATGCACTCTGTTATACTACTATTGTACAGATGCAAGATACTGAAAAGCTGATGTCACTGTTATTTGGTACTTGCTATCAGCAAACCATGCAATCCGGCATTTTATGAAACGCTTAGGCAATATGTAGAATACCAAAAAATCATTAGAAAGCGTATGAAATCTCTCTTATTTAATACTTTGCATGGACATTTAACAGAAATCCGGTTACATTTAAGGCAACACACGAAAAAAAGGCAGTTTAAGTATTTTGACACTTGCAAGATCGACAGACATCTTAGGTGTAACAGTTTCAGTCCAGTTTGGTTGAAGTTCAGTTTGTCAGAGTGTCAGTTTCAATAAGATGGAGGTTGATGAAAATGTTGTGGTTAATGATCGTGCAAATGCAATAAAACCATGATGTTACGGAGAGTTAATGAGGGGTGATTCTTCAAAGAAACTGCGTTTTTCTTTTAAGGAAATAATAAGGGACATAGATGCAGCTAAGACTGTGGAAACAAAGCAACATCGCCATTATTCGTTAGTGCAGAAGTACACTATAATGGAATTTTGAGGTAACATAGGAGCTATACAACCGCTGAATGAAGTATGTAGTGAATTTTTATGTACCATCTAGTGAGCTGTCAACTTAAATTTCATTCAATATATAAATTTCTGGCTTGAATATGTTATTTCATTGTACTTTTATACTTAGCCGATGTGCATCACTTTAAAAAAGTACCTAGGCATTCTACACATTTCCTAGGAAAAGTATTAAATTAAAATTAAGTTTAACATCTTGCTATTAAATTCTAGACATTCTATATATTGCCTAGGCGTTCTATACAATGACTTGGTTTGACATACTCTTTTGTCATTGTCTGAACTTTCTCGTCGGCTCCTTGTTAAGACTGTTCTGAAGTTCCTCCCACGACCGCACGTTACTCTCTTCAGTAACACAGATGAAAAGCTGGATAATTTCATGGAAATTTACAGACATTGTTTCGAAATTGCATTTCCAAAAAAGAAAATAATTTGTAGAGGCCCCAGCAAACCCAAAACTTGGATTACATCAGGGATCAAAGTATCATATAGAAGAAAAAGGGAACTTTTTGCACTATCAAAAACAGATAGCAGCCCTGAATTTGCTCACCACTTCAAAAAATACAAGTTAACTCTGAGTCGTGTAATAAGGGAAGCAAAATTAAGGGATAATGACAAACTTATTATGGAATCATCAAACAGAGCTAAGACAATGTGGAATACGGTACAGAGACTTACTGGTAAGGTGGAAACACACAAAAATATTGTATTGTCACAGGCGAGCAGCAAGATCACTGATCCAAAATTAATTGCTAACCACTTCAATTCTTACTACACCAATATTGCTCGTGAGTTAGCGAAGGAACAAATGGGAAAAACATCAAACAAAATATTACAGGAAATTTCTGGAAATAGTGTAACAAATACATCCACGTTCCTCCGTCCAATAAGTAGGGAAGAACTGTTAAACAGTATAAAGTCATTAAAAAATAAATATTCAGCCGGTGTCGACGATGTGCCAGACTATATTATAAAAGTATCAGCTGAACAGATACTCGCACCACTGCTAGATATATGCAATTCTTCACTATCAAGTGGTATTTTCCCACAACAGTTAAAAACTGCAAAAGTTGTACCCCTTTACAAAAAGGGCGATCGGCAGCAGATGGTCAACTATAGGCCCGTGTCACTCCTATCAGGTTTTTCAAAAATCATTGAAAAACTAGTTCTGCTACAACTAACTGATTTCTTTAACAAAAAAAATGTGATTTCAGGATGTCAGCATGGCTTCAGGCCTCAGTGCAGTACTGAAACAGCCACTTTTAGCCTCATAAATCGTATTTTAAATTCAGTGGATAATCACAAAAATGTTTTGGGGATTTTCCTGGATTTAACAAAAGCATTTGATCTAATAGACCATGAAATTCTCCTAAGAAAGTTAGAGTGGTATGGTGTAAGAGGCCTGCCACACGAGTGGCTGAAATCCTACCTAGAAAATCGCTCTCAGGTAACAGAGGTAAAACACATGGGAAAAAACGAACTCCAAGCTTATCAATCGAAACCTTCCACATTAACCCACGGTGTACCACAAGGCTCAATTTTAGGTCCCTTTCTCTTCCTAATTTTCATAAACGACTTCCCCCTACACGTTCAACACTCCGAACCAGTGCTATTTGCAGATGACACAAGCATATTAATTGAAGGTGAAAACGAAATGGCTCTAAGTTTAAATGCTAAAGTCACAAGTGATAATGTCTCAGAGTGGTTTATGAGGAATAAATTACTGATAAACCCTCAAAAAACAGTCGTCTTACACTTCCATACACAACAAAATAAAAACCCTTTAAAACCAAACATGTCAATAGAAAACCAGAGAATTAACAGTGTCACTGAAGCAAAATTTCTTGGCATCCACTTACAAGACAATCTTAAATGGAATTCCCACATCACTTCATTAAATTCTAAACTATCCAAAATGACTTATGCGATGAGGATTATATGGAACAACACAAGTCCTGAAACAGTTAGAGCAGTGTATTACGCTTGCATACACTCCCTATTAAGATATGGCATCATATTCTGGGGAAATTCTCCTCATTGCATAACCACATTCCGGAAACAAAAAAAGATTGTGAGGGTAATGAAAAATGCCAACAGCCGAAAATCATGCAAACCATTCTTTAATGAACTGGGGATTCTACCCCTACCATGTATCTATATACTAGAAGTTGTAATGTTCCTAAAAAAGAGCATGCTAAAAAATGGAAATGTATTTATTCAAAATAAATCTGTACACGAACACCATACAAGGGCAAACAGTGACATACACAGACATCATTGTTATACCACACTGTGCAAGAAAGGTGTATATCACTCAGGTTCACATTTGTTTAATAAGCTGCCAAGTAATCTAAAGGCCATAAACAAAATCCATAGCTTTAAAAAATCTGTAACATCATATCTCTTGGAAAACTGTTTTTACTCAGTTACACAGTATCTTGAAAAATAAGTTGGTTGTCACAGTATAAAAATGTAATGTAACAACATAGCAATATAAAAATGTAACAATTTATAAATGTAATTTATACACCAATGTAACAGTATATTAATGTAATATTTTGTCCAACATCTAAGGTATGGTATATGTACCACAAAGATTCAGGACGTAAATAAATAAAATAAATAAATAAATAAATAAAAATGTCCATATTTCGCCTTAGCTAATCGGAAGGTTATGAGGCAATCAGTCTAATGCATATGAACTTTAGCACTACCGCACGCATGTCTCTGATTGCAGAGCTACGTTCTTCACTACTCCAGGAAACTGCTGTCTTCTAAATTAGCCAAAAGACTTGCGTTTGGGCTTATTAGGAACCCTGTGGATCATTCCTTTGGCGTTATGCAGCCACTCAGGGACGATCAAATACGATCATTTGGCTGTACACCTCGTTCACTATCCTCTTTGAAGTTATTTTTTTGGGGAAGGCTGTCTATAATGTAGTTTCAGAAAGGTGTGAGATCACTGGAATGCAGGTCATTGCCCACTTCCCGTAGAGAGGAGTATATGATTACAAAAGATTTTACGTGCCAGAGAACGTCTCTAAACAGCGACGGATTCCGGGGGCCAAGTATCCACAGACACTATGAAGATCTCAAGAACTCTATCCCTGGTGTGATGAGCGTAGTCAGTTTCTCCACATTATGTACAGAAAAGTCTTGTACGAGGAGAAACAGATACAGAAGCTTTTCAAGGATTAATGAGGCCATCTCTGTCCAAGGCTTTTCGAGAGGTAGGTAAAAGGAGTTCATAGACTTCCCCGGCGATTGCTTGAAAATCGACGGTCAGGGAGAGAGGTGCTGAATGACGATAATGGCGAAGGTAGTCTCTCCAACTTTAGGCCTCTCTGTTTGAGTTTACACTCTCTGTGAGACTATTACCATCCAATACCACAGGTAACTCTCGAAGCCCACTGGAGTTTTCAGGGTTTTTCTGACACGTTCAACAGCGTCAAGTTTTTCCTTACTATACGTATACGGAACGAACCAAGAATCTTAGCTAATCTGATCGAATTTGCATGTTTTACTTGCCTTGGTCAATCCTGCGTCGTATGCTTTTGCCTTTCCTCAGTGTCTGAATTAACTTACACAACTGGTCATAAGGGGTCGTACGGTTTACGTAGACTTACACCTTCAGGTTTCTCGTTAAACTGTAGGTCCTCCTGTAAGTGTAAGGGGCAGTCAAACGATAACGAGACAGATGGAAAGAAAGTAAGTGAACTGGTCATTGTTTCAAAAGTAAGCGCCATACCTTACTGGAGACAGCGTGGTTAGTGCCTGCATCGAAAAATGTTTGTGGCTGCCTACAGAACCGATTGTGGGCATTATCCTGCAACACAATGATGCCGTTCGTCAACATCCCTACGCATTTGAACTTCATGGCGAGCTTCAATTTTTGCAGTGTCCACGTACCGCTGTGCGTTAATTGTGGCTCCCTGTTCCACAATCAGCATCGGGTCCTTGACATCAAAGAAACAGGTCACCATAACTGTCCTGGAGCTGACATTTATTGTCTCGACTACGCTGCAAAAGTTTCGTTAGGAAGCCTTTCTTTACACATCCTCCGAACAGTCGCAATTCCTCTCCGTATTTGCATTCGGGAGGACGACGGTTCAATCCCGTCTCCGGCCATCCTGATTTAGGTTTTCCGTGATTTCCCTAAATCGTTTCAGGCGAATGCCGAGATGGTTCCTTTGAAAGGGCACGGCCGATTTCCTTCCCAATCCTTCCCTAACCCGAGCTTGCGCTCCGTCTCTAATGACCTCGTTGTCGACGGGACGTTAAACACTAACCACCACCATCCTCTCCGTATTTTTTGAGCGAAGAAAAAGATGTATGTGGCCATGAATTTTCTTCGAACGAAGAGATTCAAGACTGTGTACAAGAATGGTTCCGTAGGCAATCGCAAACGTTTGTTCATGACGGCATTGAACATCTTGTCTCAAAGTGGGATAAATGTATTAACAGTTATGGCGATTGTTTTTGAAATAAATGCAATTTAGTCACTTTTTTCCATCTGTCTTATTTTCATTTGATTGTCCCTTATAGACATCATGGGGCGCGGAAGGCAGAGCTGTGTCGTGTCTTGAAGGACTCAAAAGCATTTCTCTGCAGGATTTACTACTGGCACTGTTCCAGTTCCTGCTACATATGAGAAACCATCCATCATACATTGCTGACAACGCAACAGAGGCGCTTGTAGCATGTGTCTCGAGTCTGAAGTTTGACTTGTCGAAACCAGTTACTTCACTGCGAAATGCCCATGTGCTTGTATCATGAGAAATATAAAAAAAGGCCATAATCAATCAATCACTTAATGTCCACAGACATTATGCAATTTTTTGCGAATAAATGGAATAGCCAGATAAATAATTGGTTCGCTCTCAGTACGTGGTGTATCATTTAACTTTGAAGAAGCTTATTTCAGTCAGTTCTGTGCAAGGTAGGATCGCCCATCGTGAACAACAACAGAGTATGGGGAAAAGTAAATACAGGGTAATCACGAAGTCGCATTAACCCTTATCGCATGTCCACATATTCATAGATAGTCGCACTGTATTAATGTGGGACTGTGGCAGAGGACAACTTTCAGGTATGGTAACTATTCTTTATTATTTATTCCAGAGTATCTGTGTGTACACCAACGTTTTTTATAAGAGAGCATGATTTTCCTCCACGTACGACTTGAAACTATCCTCAACATTGCTGCTGTGCCGCGCGGGATCAGCCGAGCGGTCTGAGGGGCTGCAGTCATGGACTGTGCGGCTGGTCCCGGCGGAGGTTCGAGTCCTCCCTCGGGCATGGGTGTATGTGTTTGTCCTTAGGATAATTTAGGTTAAGTAGTGTGTAAGTTTAGGGACTGATGACCTTAGCAGTTAAGGCCCATAAGATTTCACACACATTTAAACCTTTTTTGCTACTATGATGACAGTAAATGCACGTCAAACAGCAGCCCTAAGTTCCCCAACTGTCGCATAGCTTTGGGCAGCAACTTCTGTTTTATGAACCCCCATAAAGCAATGTCACGAAAGGCATCTATTTCAAAAAGCACACAAAAATTCGCTCGACTGCTTTCTAAGACACAGATTCGTATCCTACCAATCTGACTTTGTAAACGTACACCAGATGTGGATCAAATTCAGAGAAATAGTATCGACGCCATTAGAGAGATATATACGAAATAAATGAATAAGTGGTGGTATGATCCCCCATGGTAAACAAAACATGTCAAAATACTATTGCAGAAGAAACGAAAAAAGCCTGCCAAAATTAAAACGAAGCAAAATCCCCAAGATTGGTGAGGTTTTACAGAAGTTCGAAATTTAGCCACAACCTCAACGCGAGGTGCTGTTAATAGTTTCCCAAACGAAATTCTGTCTCAAAAAATGGTTCAAATGGCTCTGAGCACTATGCGACTTAACTTCTGAGGTCATCAGTCGCCTAGAACTTAGAACTAATTAAACCTAACTAACCTAAGGACATCACACACATCCATGCCCGAGGCAGGATTCGAACCTGCGACCGTAGCGGTCGCTCGGCTCCAGACTGTAGCGCCTAGAACCGCACGGCCACTCCGGCCGGCAATTCTGTCTCAGAACCTGGCAGAAACTCCAGAGACATTCTAGTCGTATTTAAAGTACACCAGCAGCAGACGCAATCAATACCTCCACTGCACGATAACCATGGTGATTTTATAGATGACAGTGCCACTAAAGCAGTTACTAAACACGGTTTTCCAAAATTCCTTCAAAAAAGAAGAGGATGTAAATTTTCAGATTAAACACGGTTTTCCAAAATTCCTTCACAAAAGAAGACGAAGGAAATTTTCTTGAATACGAGAAAGAACAACTGTCAACAAGAGTATCTTACAAGTAAATATCTTCGTTGTAACGAAGCATCTTAACACATAGACTGCCACGTGAGCCAATGTTGGCTCACAGTTACACGGATTGTGACACCACGTGAGACATATTTGGTTCACGTGTACATTGCACTGTGGGCCGCGTGAGCCATAACTGGTTCCCATGCAGAATTGTCTTTAGAGGCCTCGTGAGCCTCATACAGCTCACAGATTATGCGTTTCAACTATGGGTTTAAAAGTGGTGGCTCCATTGAAGACTATCATGTCATTTTTGCAGTTGGTAGCCACGGTAATTCCTAATTGCAACCGTCAGAGATATACTTAACGACGACTCAGCTGTAGTAGTATTTTGTTAGTTTTGCAGATTGGTCGTGTATGCTAAATCAGAATACGTTCGTATATTTGGTTAGTTTCCTAGTTTATTGTTATGACCAAAAGAAGACAAACTTTTGATGAACTTGAACAACTAGTGAATGAGGCTACACAAGATAGATTATCAAGTTGTGAAAGTGACATACTTGATAACACAGACAGCGACCCTGATTACGAGCCTGATAATGTATGTTGTGTTAGAGACCGTTAAAAATAACAGAAGTTTATTGAAAGTGATGACGAAAAGAGTGACTTTGAGGAATTGAATATCTGTGATACGCCTAATACAAATAATACTTCTCTTATCAGGTCTAGCTCTTCACAAGATACATTAGACTCACAAGACCCTTCATGCTCTACAGACCATAATTATTTAAAACACCCACTGCTGCAAAATGATGTGGTTGTGAGTGTTATACATGATGGCTATAATTCCGAGACTGACGCCGATGAAACACCAGATGGGAATATTACCAATGTCACAATCTACACTCCTGGAAATGGGAAAAAGAACACATTGACACCGGTGTGTCAGACCCACCATACTTGCTCCGGACACTGCGAGGGGGCTGTACAAGCAATGATCACACGCACGGCACAGCGAACACACCAGGAACCGCGGTGTTGGCCGTCGAATGGCGCTAGCTGTGCAGCATTTGTGCACCGCCGCCGTCAGTGTCAGCCAGTTTGCCGTGGCATACGGAGCTCCATCGCAGTCTTTAACACTGGTAGCATGCCGCGACAGCGTGGACGTGAACCGTATGTGCAGTTGACGGACTTTGAGCGAGGGCGTATAGTGGGCATGCGGGAGGCCGGGTGGACGTACCGCCGAATTGCTCAACACGTGGGGCGTGAGGTCTCCACAGTACATCGATGTTGTCGCCAGTGGTCGGCGGAAGGTGCACGTGCCCGTCGACCTGGGACCGGACCGCAGCGACGCACGGATGCACGCCAAGACCGTAGGATCCTACGCAGTGCCGTAGGGGACCGCACCGCCACTTCCCAGCAAATTAGGGACACTGTTGCTCCTGGGGTATCGGCGAGGACCATTCGCAACCGTCTCCATGAAGCTGGGCTACGGTCCCGCACACCGTTAGGCCGTCTTCCGCTCACGCCCCAACATCGTGCAGCCCGCCTCCAGTGGTGTCGCGACAGGCATGAATGGAGGGACGAATGGAGACGTGTCGTCTTCAGCGATGAGAGTCGCTTCTGCCTTGGTGCCAATGATGGTCGTATGCGTGTTTGGCGCCGTGCAGGTGAGCGCCACAATCAGGACTGCATACGACCGGGGCACACAGGGCCAACACCCGGCATCATGGTGTGGGGAGCGATCTCCTACACTGGCCGTACACCACTGGTGATCGTCGAGGGGACACTGAATAGTGCACGGTACATCCAAACCGTCATCGAACCCATCGTTCTACCATTCCTAGACCGGCAAGGGAACTTGCTGTTCCAACAGGACAATGCACGTCCGCATGTATCCCGTGCCACCCAACGTGCTCTAGAAGGTGTAAGTCAACTACCCTGGCCAGCATGATCTCCGGATCTGTCCCCCATTGAGCATGTTTGGGACTGGATGAAGCGTCGTCTCACGCGATCTGCACGTCCAGCACGAACGCTGGTCCAACTGAGCCGCCAGGTGGAAATGGCATGGCAAGCCGTTCCACAGGACTACATCCAGCATCTCTACGATCGTCTCCATGGGAGAATAGCAGCCTGCATTGCTGCGAAAGGTGGATATACACTGTACTAGTGCCGACATTGTGCATGCTCTGTTGCCTGTGTCTATGTGCCTGTGGTTCTGTCAGTGTGATCGTGTGATGTACCTGACCCCAGGAATGTGTCAATAAAGTTTCCCCTTCCTGGGACAATGAATTCACGGTGTTCTTATTTCAATTTCCAGGAGTGTAATATGGGCAGGTGCTACTGAGGAGCCAAAGATATTTCCTACGTGCTTTCCCCCTGCTTTATCAAATGATGTTTTGGATATGTTGAGCAATTTTTCACCAGAGGAAGCGTATTTTCTTTTCACTGAGAATGACGTGTTTGAGTTTCTTGTGGCTGAAACAAAACGATAAGCAGAACAAAAAATTGATTCTCAACAACTCAGTCGCAAATCCAGGCTACTGAAATGGAAAGAAATGAATATAGCAGAGATGAAACGTTTCGGTAGCATTATGATGTGGATGGACTTTGTAAAAATGCCAAATTTAGCTTTCTATTGGAGCAAGTCGACGCCTTACTCTAAAAAGGTAGCCCCATTATGTCACGCAATTGGTTTGAAATACTCCTCAGATTATTTCGTGTTTCTGTTAATGAAACCAGACTTGAAGGGGATTGACTCCACAAAGCCCAACCTCTCTTAGACCCGATAGTACCAAAATTCAAGGACAGATTTTTTCCTCAAGAGGAAATTTGTATTGTCGAGACTATTATCCCAATTAGAGGACGTCTGTCATTTCGGCATTACGTACCCAACAAAAGGTATAGGTATGCGGTAAAAGTCTTCAAACTCTGCCTTCCATCTAGCTATACATGGAACCTCAAAATCTACGCTGGCAAGGAAGCAACTACAGCTGTTTGAGTTCCACAAAAAGTAGTTATGGAGTTACTTGACCTTTTGTTGCACAATGGGAGGACACTGTATTGTGACAATAGGTACAGTAGTGTAACACTGGCTACAGAAGCAATGAATACCTTTACCC
Organism: Schistocerca serialis cubense; assembly: GCF_023864345.2. Taxonomy (NCBI): domain Eukaryota; kingdom Metazoa; phylum Arthropoda; class Insecta; order Orthoptera; family Acrididae; genus Schistocerca; species Schistocerca serialis. The sequence goes on from NC_064639.1 coordinate 587,594,275, forward strand.
GCCTTGTTGGCACTCTCAGAAGTAGCAGAAATAGTAACCCACAAACTGTAAAGTTTGCAAAACTGGAAAAAAGGCAAATAGTATGTTCACGGAGCAACACAAAAATCTCTGTGATCAAATGAAAAGATAAACGGGATGTTTTGATGATCTCTACCAAACATAACGATGATATGGTGCCAGCAAAACGTAAAAATAGCGTGGAAGTTTTGAAACCCAAAGCAGTCGTGGACTACAATGCTGCCAAGTCATTTATTGATGTATGTGATCAGATGAGATAATTCTCAGTGAAACTTCAGTGTATGGTTAAATGGTACAGAAAGATCGTTTTTGAAATCTTTTTTGCAACATCGTTTTTTTTTTTTGTTTGTTATAAATGCTCAAGTGCTGCACAACTTAGCAAACGAAGGATCCAAGTCCTTTCAGGGAGCGCTTGACTCTACTGCTACTGAATGCCAAAGATCCACAACCACGAGCAACACTACAACTGCTCCACAAAGATAACAGCTATTGCCTTGTGACAGTAGAAGTTCCAAGGCAGAGCAGTCGAAGACGATTTTTGGGCTGTTATAAGTGCCTGCGAAGAACAGAAGAAAGAAAGGATGCTGCTAAGAAAATGAAGAGGGTGTGCACTAAAAGCAATAAATGTGGTAGTCTTATGTGCAACGAGTATTTTAGAGACATTCACCATGCTGTGTTGAAGAAGTAAAATGTTCTAAGATCTTTATTCATGAACATTGTTGCCAGACCAAAAAAAATTATAAATAATATTATATGTATCTAATATAATCAAATAAACTAATTGTTTGAATCATTTGTTGAGAAACTACTTTGTATACGTATTTTAAATCACGTGAGCCACATGTGGCCACAGATTATAATTGTGTTACAATGATGTTGTTGGGCCACGTGAGCCATATATGGCTCACGCCTGTTACCAGTCCAGATCAGTCATAAATTGACATGTTATCAAGTAAATTAATTCTACATGTTCAAAAGACGGCATCTAATGCAAAAAATCAATTTGGCCTCAGAAGTAATATTCGTGATTTCAATGTGGCATAGCAACACATAGTCCAAATTTCATCATGGTGGTCAATGTGTGAAAACGCTCAAGAAAGGCAAGTATTCCAGTACAGAAAGTATACCACTCATGTTCCTTTCAGATTATGCTGATATGATAGCTCTATACTTAGCAATCATACATTATCGCTCGTCGAAAGAACTGTGTCGAGAGACAGGAAAGTTGCTTGAGTCACACCGACACCCACGAAAGTAAATAGGAGAAATTCCCTGAGATACAGACCCATATCAGTAGCGTCGAGCTGCAGTAGAATTTTGAAACATATAGGGTGCTCGAACACTATCGATGATCTCGAAGAAAGCGATTTATTGACAATTAGCCTGTGCGGATTCAGAAAATACCGTTTTTGTGAAACGCAGCTAGCGCAGCGTTCCACTTTCTCTGTAAAATAAATGTTTATGCATGATCGAACAAGTGATTTCTACAGCTTAAAGATTCCTTGTGACTGCGAGAGATAAATTATCTCTGTCTCATGATATAAAGTTAAATTATCTCTGTCTCATGATATAAAGTCTCTGTGGATACAATGTGGAACATTACGTGTACAATGGACGGACTACTTCTGATTGAGAACTGCGGAGAGCAGGACCGCAGTGGAAATGTAATTAGCGGCATTGTTGTAAGCTGCCATATAGAATACGGAATGAAATTTGCTAAATTGTTATAACCTTTGATCTCTTACAAGAGGGTGATATATACTGGAATGTAACTAGGAAAATCATTTATAGAGAATTATATATTCATGAGTGGAAAAGGTACGTTGAGTTCTTTGGTTATTTTAACTTCTCACTTGTTTGTGGTTTGGAACATTATTTGGTGTGTCGTAACTCGTAGGGAACTTTGTATCGTGGGAAATCAGTAGAGCCTGCATCATGGTCATTTTCCGCTCTATTTTAAGAGATTTAATTCTTGGCTTTATCAAAATTGATAAACAGCTTGGACACTGATCCCCATGCTCCATAGTGAGTACGTCATAGCACACAAGGCTTCCCCACGGCGTACGATTGTGCCTCTGATCATTTTAAGAATTTTCAGAGTTGACGTTCGCCGGAATTCTGCAAAGCCTCATAGATTTTATTCCAGGTACTAACTTCGACAGCAAGTGTCAGACAGAGTAAGATTGTGAACTAATCATTTTGTTTTATACATGTGAGGATTCAACTAATAATTAATTTAGTGTGGGAGATAACTGTGTAAAAATATTGGGGAAGCGACCTCTCTCGCCCAAAATTTTCCATTCAAGTAACCAGATATTATCCAGTCATGATAATTTAACTTCAATTTCAGGGGAAGAACCACACCCAGAGGCTGAAAAGTTGCTCATATCACTAACGTTTATTTGCAGTAGAATTTTGCAACATATACTGTGCTCAAACATTATCAATCATCTCAAAGAAAACGATTTATTGACAAATAGCCAAAACGGATTCATAAAATATCGTCCTCGTGAAATGCATTCTCGCAAATGAATGCTTTCGACAGGGGACGTCAAATTGATTCCATATTTTTAGATTTCCAGAAGGTTTTTGACACCGTTCCTCACAAGCGACTCTTGACTTTAGTGCGTGCCGGTGGTGTATCGTCTCATTTGTGTGACTGGATTCGTGATTTCCTGTCATAAAGGTCACAGTTCGTAGTAACTGAATCGAGGAAACCAGAAGTAGTATCTGGTGTTCCACAAGGAAGTGTTATAGGCTCTCTGTTGATCCTGATCTACGTAAACGATTTGGGAGACAATCCGAGCAGCCCTCTTAGACTATTTGCAGATGATGCTGTCGTTTACACTCTTATACAGTCATCAAATCATCAAAACCATTTGCAAAATGATTTAGACATATGTATGTAAGGTGCGAAAAGTGGCAATTGATTTTAAAAAATGAAAAGTGTGAAGACATCCACAAGGAACTCGCCAAATTTCGGTGACACGATAAATCACACTAATCTAAAGGCTGTTAATTCAACTAAATACAGTAATTAAGAATTACAGTTTCGAATAATTTAACTTGTAACGATCACATTGATTATGCTATGGGGAAAGCAAACCAACCAATGTGATTTACTGGCAGAACAGAAAATGCAACAGACTTATTATAGAGACTGCTTACAGTACGCTTGTCCGCCCTCCTCTGGATGTGGGGTGTGGGATACGCATCAGATTGGATTGACGAAGGTCATCGAAAATGTTCTAAGAAGAGTAGGTAGTTTTGTATTTTTGTAAATGGGGGAGAGGATGCCACGGATATGATAAGCGAGCTGATGCGGCAATTGTCAAAAAAAGGCGTTTCTCGTCGAGGCAGGATTTTCTCATGAAACTTCAGTCACCAACTTTGTCCTCAGAGTGTGAAAATATTTTGTTGGCGCCTATGTAGCGAAAAATTGTCATCATAATAAAATAAGGGAAATCGGAGCTCGCACCGAAAGATTCAAGTGTTTGTTTTTCCCGCGCGCTGTTCAACACACAAGCGTCCTGGGACTGTTGCATTACTTTGTGTTTCCTGTTATACGTTTCGATGATTTAATATTGCAGTCTTTTTCACAGTTGTGAAGGTAATTTCACAGAACCAACTGTGTGTTCATACCTGACGTTGCAAAGCGACATGAATGGAACGAGCATGTAAGGATGGTAGTAGAGAGTGGTTCACTTCAGTTTACTGGGAGAATTTCAGGATTTTTTGGTTCATCATATAGGACACAAGTGCGACCCCTCCTTAAGTACTCTTCAAGTGTTTGAGATCCGCACCAGTTCGAATTAACAGAACACATCGAAGCAATTCAGAGGAGGTCTCCTAGATTTGTTACCAGTAAGTTCGAACAACAAGCTGGTATATAGAGAACCGGTATTTGGAGCTGCTGCAGAACGAGTCTACTGTCGCCAACGTATTTTTCGGGTAAGGACCATGAAGGCACGAAAATTAGTGGTCGTACGGAGGCATATAGCCTCGTCTGTTTGCGAGTGGAACAGGAGAAGGAATCGTTAGTAGTGGTACAAGGTGCTCTCCGCCACTCACCGTACGTTAACTATATTATTATGCCAACTCTGTAACAAGGCTCAGGAAACCACACGTTGCTTATAGCAAGACATTAATATTCCTGAACATCCGTATTTTTTTCGATGCAGTTCGGGTTCACCCTATGCAGATGACCATAGTTCTGTCGTCATACTGGTACTTGTAAGAGAATCTAAAAGTAAAACAGAACCGTTGACAGAATGATAAGATAAACCACTGTACACTGGCATTACTGACTACAGTCTGAACGTATGAGTGAGAGTTACAGCCAAAATATGACAATCAAGAAGAGTAAACACCATTGAAGCTCAATTTCGATGTCAATAATTCTTGCACTCATTACACACAAGTGACCTAGTCAGGCAGTTTCCTTCCACAATGAGGCATCTGGCTTACGACAAGTACTACCCACTCTCGGAATAGCCGGCCGGAGTGACCGAGCGGTTCTAGGCGGTACAGTTTGGAACCGCACGACCGCTACGGTCGCAGGTTCGAATCCTGCCTTGGGCATGGATGGAGGAGGAGATTAGTGTTTAACGTCCCGTCGACAACGAGGTCATTAGAGACGGAGCGCAAGCTCGGGTGAGGGAAGGAAATCGGCCGTGCCCTTTCAAAGGAACCACCCCGGCATTTGCCTGAAGCGATTTAGGGAAATCACGGAAAACCTAAATCAGGATGGCCGGAGACGGGGCATGGATGTATGTGATGTCCTTAGGGTAGTGAAGTTTAAGTAGTTCTAAGTTCTAGGGGACTGATGACCTCAGCAGTTATTATCATAGTGCTCAGAGCCATTTGAACCACTCACGGAATTGTTCTACTTGGCCTTCCATGGCTGTTATCGGAAACACATTGCGTCGTTACAGTAAAAGTACAATGGTGACTAAGCAAATCGCATCGCACTGTCAACATTTTCAGGCACTTGAGGGCGTGCTGTCGAGTATAGTTACGATAAGCCGACTGAAACGCCATCACTCCCAGGCGCAATAATATTGTGGTCGACTAATAGAATAAGGATGGGCTCCTGTTCACAAGTGTGGTACAAACACGTTCAGTTTCGATCTCTAACAATAATCGATTGTCCTAACGCCTCTGTTGGCGTACAAGAACTTAATACTACCCTTAATGTATTGTACACACTCGCACATATGTTCTGCTCATCTTAACTGTAACCTCAACATTATACTCAATAGTGAATGTAGTTTAAATTTAGCTTTAGAATAAATACAACAAAATCGTTTCAGATGACATGAATAAGTGCATTATTAGATGGAAGAGGCAGGTATGAAGATAGTGAACAAAGCGCCAACGAAATATAAACCACACTAGCTATCGCCGGAATGATTTCCGTTGCTGAAGTCCGAAGAGGCGAGAGTCGTTTGACAGACGTGTCCGATGAAATTTCCCAACAACGATTTACTGAATCAGTTTGCTTTAGTAGTACTGGGCTTATCTTTACCTACTTTTTTCACCATATTATTTGTGGGTAGTCTTCTGTATGGCACCGATTCTACGATATTTGTGCATGATCACACATGCTCACAGGTGCACCAGGGATTATCATACCATAATACTTTTGAAGTCACGGAGCCCAAGAATTTTGGTCGAACACCTTGTACTTCAGTCTCTTCTCATCAGTTTCGTATTTTTTTTTAGCACCGAGGGACTTTTATAATCCCCAGATCGTGCTAGTGATCATATGCTCAGCCTATGTATTCTGTTTTTATGATGCAAGATGGCAGTCTGCCTATATTCTTGTCTGAGCAGTGCCTGATCCACACCCTGCTCTGGTTCTGTGACCTGTAGTGCGTCTAATTTCTCCATATTATTTGCCTTGTGCTTATCAGTCGCAAAGAACGACGCGAAAAGACTTCCATCGAGTATCACTGGAATCATGCAGTAACAGAAAATCTCTTGCCTCGTGTCAGTGTCAGCAGGCAGCGGCCATCCTGGATCTGAACGTTAGATGTCGGAGAAAGTCACTAAGTTCGCTCTGTTGCCCTTCGTAGGTTTTCAGTTAAAACTGACGGCGACAAACAAGGCAAATCTTCCCATTTTCATAATTTTGTAATTATATTTTTAAAAAAAGTTCTCAAGATCACATCATGTACAGCCTATGTAGAAACGTGTTTGTGGACACGCGAAACAGTCAAGTTCCTCCATGATTATTTCTGAATTACTGAATACAATGAACTCGGCTCTGTGGCAGCGGGTGCATACAGTGGGAATATCCCTGTGATCGTACTGCCACTCGATTGGCAACACCAACGGCTGCCCGGGAATGTGTTGCCGCAAACAATGCCAGGCAGTAGTTGCCAGTAATGTTGTAGTACATGTGGCTGCAGTTCGTGAGGCCGTATGTTGCCAGACAACACTGTCGGCTTATATAATGTCAGCAACATGCAAATTTATGGTCCATGTTCCATCTTCTTTAACACCGACGCTATTTATTTCCACTTCGTCATACTTTTCTTTGTATTCGGTATGTATTTACACTTCGTAGCTGTATCAGGAAGCGGGCTCCGAAAATTATCGTTTCACTGCCTCCTCGATTATGCGAGCAGATGAACGTCTATGGTTCCCTGCTTTGGTAGTGTGTCTTTTGCACCTCGTAACTTTGGAAGACCCAGTTTCCTTGTGATGAAATGCCGTCAACCTCTAGGAAGGCACAAATGGGTTATCTACGCCATTTCTGGGTAATTTCTGTTGCCGAAGTACGCGCAGGAAGGAGTGATTTGTGACCGTACTGCTTCTGCCGGGCTTCGATGTTCAAGGTCCACTTATCAAAAATTCTTCTTCACACACCGAGAATTTCAGTTGAATTAGTACATTGCAGACTGAATCTAATGTGTTCATGTCATAATTATAACTGTACAGTAAAATGAAGCTAACGCGTTTCTGAAATAATTTCGCCTTTATAATCAAAGGCAAAAGGAACGTGAATAATTGTTTATGTTCTGACACAGACAAGAGGACACCTCATTTCAGGGCTAAACCTCTACTTGGCGATGCACGCGTAATAAAGATATATCTGCATTATCACTGAAGAACTAAAGCCGCGTACACACTGCCACTGGAAACATGTTTCTGCCGGAAACATTGTTTTCTGCGATGTTTCGCAAATGTTTCCGACTTTGTTTCTGGTCTCTGTTTCCGTCCACACTGGCGGCAAACATTTCTCGTGTGTTCACGCCGTCTGCAGTGCCCCTTGTGTTATTGTGTTCGTATCGTCTGCTGCTGCGTTATGTCTGGTGTCGAAGAAACAATAATGATATGTGGAGCTGCATTATTAACACTAGAAGGTTTACACAAACAAAATGAAAGGCGTCCTCGTCGTTGGTGAGAAAAACATTCTATAGAAGAACTGGCGGAAATAACCTGCCACGTGAGATGAGTATGGAAGACGGCTCTGGCTTTCGCAACTTCACTCGGATCTCACCTACCGATTTTGAATATCTGGCAAATATGATATCACCGTTTGTTTCAAAAAAAGACACGAATTTCAGGAAAGCTATTTCAGTCAACCAAAGGCTTGAAGTTACTCTTCGTTTCCTGGCAACAGGAGATTCATTTCAGAGCCTTGCGTATTTATTTCGCATTTCGAAACAAGCAATATCTAAAATAGTACCCGAAGTATGTGGAGCTCTGGTGGAAGTACTGAAGGATTATGTAAAGGTAAGTAAATGAAAAACATCGTTAAATTAGCACATTTTCGAAGTGTTATTATTTCTCAATTACGTTACATAATTCGTCAAACACAACTTCTTCAACTGCGTTGTCACTGTCTACATAGCTTGTAAATGTAACAGGGGAATTGCTACTTAATGATGATGGCCCTGCTACATTCATACCCCTTTTCGACTGCTCACTTTCTAAATACGCTACATGTTGTTTCATTAGTACATTATTAAGCAAAGCCATTGTTTTTGCTCGTTGTAACTCGGGCAATTTCCTTAAAACTGAGGCCACATACTGCCCATAGCACTGCATTCATCGTCCTTGTCTTCTTGATTTTGCAGCACTTTAGTTAGCAATTGAGACGCAATCTTGAAGGGTTGCTGCATGTCTTTTTTCTCGCCCATCATCCTTCTCATTTTTGGTGGTGGAGGACTGGAAGGTCCAGCTGCAACCTCTTCATCCTCATTTGTGCCCTCTGGCGAATGCACGAAAACCTGAAAATCAAATTTCTTTCTTTCAGATACCTGCGACTGAAAACGACTGGAGTGAAACAGCATGTTTATTCTCACAGATTCTTCAGTTCCCCCATTGTGACGGAGCAATTGACCGGAAACATATCGTGCTACAGTGCCCTGTTGGTAGTGGAAGTGAATATTATAATTATAAAGGTTCATTCAGCATTGTGCTGCTTGCTGTCGTCGATGCCAGCTACAACTTTTTGTACGCAGATATCGGCTGCCAAGGCAGAATATCAGATGGTGGTGTGTTCAAAAACGCGAGCATAAATGAGTTAATTAACAAAAAGAAACTTAAACTTGCCACATGCCGAATGCTTACCAGGTGGCACCAAGGCCCTACCATATGTTTTTGTAGCAGACGATGCTTTTCCCTTACAGGAAAACATTATGAAACCCTACCCGGGAAAACATGTTAAAGGTTCAAAAGAGAGAGTTTTTAATTACAGACTTTCAAGGGCCAGAATGGTTGTTGAGAACACTTTCGGCATTATGGCTTCAGTTTTTCGTGTGTTTAGAAAACCTATGTTGCTACAACCGGAAAAGGCAAAAACTGTCACACTTACAGCTGTATGTCTCCACAATTTTTTAAGGCGAAATGCTGCGGCAAGGAACCAGTACACCCCACATGGAAGCTTCGATTCCTACGATTTACAAACAGGTGAAATGATTCCAGGCACATGGAGACGAGATGACACTGCATCAGTTTTCATTTCAGCACAGAACATACCAAGGAAAGCTGCTTCCACGAATAAACAAATTCGAGACGAATTTGCTAATTTTTTTTAAGCCCACAAGGAAGTGTACCGTGGCAAAATAATTATGGGTGAATGTGACTGTGTACTATAAAATACAAAAAAAAGACAAACAAGCATAATTTTCGTACCTCATTTTCCACAGTATCTGTTGTCTCCTTTGGCTCATGTACATCGTCCAAGACTGCAGCAGGCGATAGCCGAACCAGTTCGAGTCATATGCAGTGTCTGCATCACTACCAGATGGTCTGCTGGCAATAATTTTTCTTTTCTCGCGCCTGTACGCAACCACGAGCGATCGAATTTTCTTCTCAACACTTCCCTTGTCCGTGCCAAAAGCTGCTGCAATTTTTGCAAGTGCATCGTGTTTTTTAACGGTATTTTTGTAATCCTTGCTCCGGACATTCCATAAACAATCCTCTCCCTGGTACATTGCAATTAAATCGACAATTTGTTGCCTTGACCACTCCATTATTCTACAAAAATAAAGCGAAAACGAAAACGACAGTAAACAGAACACTGCCAAAAAGTTGACGACACACACACACATACGCTAGCGCCGTGCAGCGGTGACAAGTGGTAGCTAGCCGGAAACATTGTTTCCTTTGATCTGTACCGACACTGCTACGGATAGATTTTTCTGTGTTTCCAAACATGTTTCGAAACATGTTTCCAAATGGTGTCCACATCAAGCTACCGGAAACATGTTTTGAAAACATGTTTCAGACTCAGTGTGTACGCGGCTTAAGACACACTTTTCAGTCATGTGACCTACAGTGTGTTAATCATTTACTGAAATATACGCCCAAAGCGTATATTTGTTTGAGGTGGTGCGCACGCAAAACATACACAGCGATATTCCATTTACACTAATACACATTTCAGTTTAAAGCTGTTACAAAATATTCCCTCTCTCGGTATTAAAGAGTGATGTCCAATCGCTATAAAAAGTAGGAGACCTCCCATGTATCATCTAGAGAATACAAGTTACATGGTTTCTAACTGCAAACGTTACGCCAGATAAATACAAGAGACTTTTTGCTCCAGTACAGCTTTTACATTTGCCACTGATCCATTTTAGCTGGCGCATCTAAAGTGATGATTTGTTGTGGAATATAGGATTCTCGAATTGTTGCGTCCTGTTTCGTTCAAGGCTCATGTTAAGTCCATTATTTGGAATTGTTAGACGAATAATGCGAAAATATTTTGTTGATGCCAACCTACTTAGGGAGAAACGATCACCATTATTAAATAAGGGAAATCAGAGGTCAAACCGAAAGATATAGGTTTCCATTTTGTCCTCGCGTTGTACAAGAATTATTGTGAAGGTGGTTCGGTGAACCCTCTGCAGGGCACTTAAATGTGATTTGCAGAGTATCCATGTAGATGAAGATGTACTGCAATCACTGCTGTTCGAATATTGGACTTTCCTCGTTGTTGTCAGCACGATGGCGTTCCTCCTCCATTATGGGCCAGCTATCAAGGCCTATTTGGATATCTAGTTTCCTAAGAGATAGTTACGTCATAGACAGCTGGTGGAGTGTCTGGCAAGTTCCCCTGATTTGAGGCGCTGAGAGCCATAGGAGCCTAAGGCACCCTGTCGTCAGTTTTGTTGATCTTATGGTGAACCAGCTTTATGAGTGCTGTACCCCTCCACTCTATATATGATCATTGCGATTTCTCTGATCCTCACATCCATAATGGCACAAAGCACAAATTTTCATTGCTGTAGGCACACTCACAGGCTACACTGACGCCAGTTGCTCATAACAGCTGGAAGCTCTTGCAGGAATGCCGCATCATAACCTCACATTCCATGGTTTCAGCATTACAGCCTGTAAAATGGACGTTAATAGTTTCAGAAAATTAAAGAGTGTTACCGACGTCACTACCAGATCAATAGTTGATGTTAATGGTAACAATGTACAGTTCGGGTACTGTACAAAGATGAAATTTTCAACTGGGTGTCATGAACAATTGTTTCAAGTAAAATATTCTTCACTTCAGTCGCGGGAACCACCATTTTCTTCAAGTCTCATCGAGGGAGACGACAAATGTTGTAGATGTCTTGCAAAACATAGCACTGAAATGCTTAGATGGAAGGTAAATATCAACTTGAAACACAAAGACTTAACAAAACGAGTACATTAAACTTGAATCACTTAGACTCAACAAAACTAGTAGATTCCATGTATAAAGTGAGCAGAATTTCAATCCAGAAAATATGCTTCATGAAAATGCCTGATAACAAGGGCAATGAAGTATTGGGATAGGTCATAACTGTGTGAGTGGTGTTCTGATTTTAATTTCACAGCAAGTAGAAACTAGACAGTAGTTAAATTTCGTAACATGAAATGGCTACATCATTTTTAAAGAAAATATAGGATCCCGAGGCCTGGTTAAAAAACAAGCCAAACCTATGGGACTAGTAGCCTACAAATTTGATTCTCACAAACATCTACTTACTCAAAACTTCGTTTCTGTGCTTTGGGTCCTTACGGTTTTCAGTGCCTCATTTCTATATTTAGATGTATGTGAAATCAGTGGCGTACGCGAAGAAGATCAGAAACCTCAAGCACCTCTCGGATTCCTGATGCTTATGCTCGCTCTCCGATACTGTTGTTCGCTAAAATCGGTGAAGCAGATAACAACTTTACAACAGTTCAGTCCTCCGAGAGAATGCTATACCCATTATGTGTTATTTCTTACGTATCACTAGCATTTGCTTTCTCCTGTACAAAATGCGTCATATCTTTAGAAAAAATTAAGGTATACTCATGTAAAAGACATCGTTGTTTTCCTGGTGTGCCGGCCGCTGTGGTCGAGCTGTTCTAGGCGCTGTAGTTCGGAACCGCACTGCTGCTACGGTCGCAAATTCGAATCGTGCCGCGGGCATGGATGTGTGTGATGTCCTTAGGTTAGTTAGGTTTAAGTAGTTCTAAGTATAGGGGACTGATGACCTCAGATATTAAGTCCCATAGCGCTTAGAGCCATTTGAACCATTTTCCTGGTGTAGTTCTCTCTCTGTCAGACATGCTACGTGACCCTGTTTCCATTTGAAACCTACAAACTGCATCCAAGATGGTGACTCCCAAAATAGCGCCATGTTTTTAACGTAGCTTCACGTTTTCCCCGTCTACCATCTCCTACCACTTCGCCTTAAATTCCTGCTTATCCGCCTATTTTGGTTTTAGAAGTGTAGTTCTACGATTGTGGAATGTCCTTCAGAAAATCATTTAGCAGTGTGAGTACCTGGTTCTAGCATTCACCAAACCTTGTAGTGGACAGGTGGCAGCTGAGAGTCGTAAGATTCTTTGGAATAACTTCATGAACATTTTACTAGCAGGATATAGTTCTGAGTTCTTGAAAATGGCGGAAGGTGACAAAGCCTATCTTGTGCCAAAAAAAAGATAACAACACGATGGTCACACCGAGATGATGCTACAAAAGTCTTCTTGCGAGCCGATAAAAAAAAAATTGAGGTTGCACTTGCTGAAATTTCAGAACACGAAGAAGAATCAGGAAAATTACATGTTGTTCTTTGAGTACGCACAATTTGATTTCAAGCATGGAGTCGGGGTACTAAACAAATGAGAGGTTCGTGCTGTACTCCGTTGAGTTACTGTGACAGTTTGAAATGTCAGCGTTGATTGAAAATGCCGCGAAGTGTGAAGTGCGTGCTGTAATAAGGTTTCTGACTGCAAAAAACCGTACACCGATAGAAATATATCGGCAGCTTTGTGAAGTGTATGGGGACGACATAATCACTGAAGGTGGAGTGCGTCAATGGGTCATAAAATTTAAAAATGGCCGAACTAACGTTCACGACGAAGAGCGAAGTGGAAGACCCAGCATAGTGACTGCCGAACTTGTCGAAAAAGTCGATGCCGCGGTCCATGAAAACCGTAATTTCACAATAACGGAACTCTCTATGAGTTTTCCACAAATTTCACGAAGTTTGTTGCACGAAATCATTACCGAGAAGCTTTGTTACCACAAGTTTTGTGCAAGATGGATACCAAAAATCTTGACAGAGATTTACAAAAATCAGCGAATGGCTGCAACGTTAACGTTTTTGGACGCTTACGAGAAAGATGGCGACTCATTACTCGATCGCATCGTTACTAGTGACGAAACATGGGTTAAGCATGTGAACTGCGAGACAAAATTGCAGTCAATGCAGTGGGGGCACACAAATTCCCCCCAAAAACCTAAGAAATGCATGCAGACAATGTCGGCAAGGAAGGTGATGGCGACTGTCTTTTGGGACAGAAAAGGTGTGATTTTTGTGGATTTCCTGGAAAGAGGCACTACAATAAACTGTCAAAGGTATTGCCAAACTCTGCACAACCTCAGAAGAGCAATACAAAACAAGCGCAGGGGAAAGTTGGTCTCAAAGATCTTGCTGATTCACGGCAACGCCCGGGCCCACACGGCAAATGCCACTCGTGAAGTTCTCGAATCTTTTAAGTGGGAGTTGTTTCCTCATCCGCCGTACAGTCCCGACCTGGCACCGAGCGACTTCCCAGCAATGAAGAAGTGGTTGGCTATGCAGCGTTTTGATGACGACGCACAGCTTCAAGAAGAGGTAACCACGTGGTTGAAGGCGCAGGCGACCGAATTTTACGACGAAGGAGTTTCCAAGCTCGTCCATCGCTACGATAAGTGCCTTAATTTAAATGACAACTATGTAGAAAAGTAGTATTTAAGTGTGGCTTTCATCTGTATATAATAAAAAAATTCCAATACTTTATTTATTTTTAATTCCTAAACGTAATGTACTTTGTGGATAGCCCTTGTACTTGCTTCAAAAAGATGACGAAAATGAGAAGTAAATAGTCAGGAGAGGTGGATGTATAATAACTTCTGGAAAAAAGGAAACCATCGATTGTTTTCCTAAAGCTGAGATCGCTTTCAGAATATAGCCATCACTTCCGGTCACAAACAGAAGAGGAGAAAGGTCGTTTCCAACACTAGAGTAGATCAAAAATGGGCTTCGAATCTCCGTGATAGGATGCCAGGCTCAATGTCCTGGCGTCGGTCAATACGGAAAGTGACACATTAAGACAACTATGCTATTAAGATATTAACTTATTGAGATGAAAGGTTTGCGCAACCTAATTAGCCAATAAGTTTTTTTGAAACTTTCATTTTAAGAATGATGCTTGGGAAATTTTTCTTGTCTTTCTTTTCCGTCGCAGATGTGTTTTTTTATACACTGTCGCAAAGAAATTGCAACAGCAAAAAAAAACAACAATGAAGAATAATGAAATTTCGGGAATACATCTGTTTAGGTTAATGTAAGTGCGAGATAAGCCACTGCAAATATGAAATGCCGGTACATTAATAACCGATGTAACGGCCGAATGTTGAAAGCAAACACGGAAACGTATATGTATTGTGTTGTACAGATGCCGGACGTCGGTTTGTGGGATGGAGTTCCGTGCCTGTTGCACTTGGTCGGTTAATACAGGGGCAGTTAATGCTGGATATTGGTGATGCTGGAGTTGTTGACGAAGATGTTCCATAAATACTCGATTGGAGACAGATCTGGTGATTGAGTAACTCAAGCCAACATGTAGACACTCTGTAAAGCATGTTGGTTTACAACTGCAGTAGGTGTGCCAGCGTTGTTCTGTTAATAACTCCCCTGGAATGTCGTTCCTGAATCAGACAACAGGTCGAATCACCAGATTGATGTACAAATGCATTCAGAGTGCTGCTGCTGTCATACGAAATTGCACCACTGACGATAACTCCAGGTGTAGGTCCAGTGGGTCTAGCACATTGTTTGCAGACCCTCAGCTGACGTCCCCTTCTAACTGACACTCGGCCATCACTGACACTGAGGCAGAACCAGCTTTGATCAGAAAATGCAACAGACCTACACTCTGCTCCCCCCGCCCACCCCCCTCGTTCCCGCCAATTATCTCTCACTTGACACCGCCAAAGCAGCAAATGGCGGTGGTTTGAGGTCAGTGGAATGCTCAGAGCTGTCCTTGAAGCAACCGAACTGTAACGGTTCATTGTGTTACTGTGGTGCCAAGCGTTACTCAAATTGCTGCTGCAGATGCCGTACGATGCGCCAGAGACGCACGTCGAACACGATAATCTTCTCTCTCTGTAATGTTCCGTGGCCGTCTGGAGCCCGGTCATCTTGCGACTGTGCATTCTTGTGGCAACCGCTGCCAGCAGTCATGTACTGTGATTAAATTCCTGCCAAGACTTTCTACAATATCGCAGAAGGAACGTTCAGTTTCTCGTAGCCCTATTACACAACGTCGTTCAGTGAGATGTTGATGCACGTGCAATGAAGGGGTTCCGCAGTGCTCTGCACCACGCGGCGCGGCAAGTACGACGTTAGTCCTACACCATCTCTAATTTCCGTGGACAGTTTCGAACAAATTCTCTTACAGGAAGAGCCTCTGAACTACAAAATTAAGTATTGGTCCATATATGTGGATGATGTGATGTGTTTAAGGACCGGTACCACTGGACGGTTAGATGTATCACTACAACATTTAAACTCCCAACGAAAGAAAATACAGTTCACAAAAGAACTGGGAGACTCTACTATATGTTTCTTGGACTTTAATATAAATATTAACACAAGGGGGAGACACTTATTTAGCATTTAATTATTTGACATTTAGAGAAAACCATAGCTACGGATACGGTAACCCCTGCAAGCTCCCAGCATCCACACAACCACAAACATAGAGCTTTTATTCAAAGGTGCATCATCTGATATCTGTTTCATTTTCTGATTCTGCCTTTCAAACAGAACTACAGACCACCAAACGTATCGCTTCCAGTAATGGCTATAGCTTTGCCCTGGTTGATAATATACTACGAAAAAAGAAAATGAGTAAAATTAGACTACTTTTGTACTCTCAATAGTTACAAAGACTGGCGCATCACTCCATATATTAGCAAAATTTCATAAACCCTCATAAAAAAAAAAACTCGCAAGAACAGACCTGCATTTTATAATGCCAATAGCGTATCAAATGTTTATTCATGGTAAAAAACTGTAGCCCTTGGCACAGCGTAATATGTCTAAAATCACATGCAAGTGATGTGGAAAAGTATATACTAAGGTCAGTCAGAACTGTAGCAAGTAGGTTATCTAAACATGAGGGGAGCTGGAGATTGCAAAAGACCAATTCAACCTTTACCAATCATCTTTTAACAGAAAATCTCCCATATGATGTAGAATGTAAACCTTTACATTCTGTTAAGAAAAGCAGAAAGAAGACCCTACCGGAAACCAAATCAACAAACTTATGACACATAATGCCAGCTTATTATTAAAAGACCAGACTCAGTTTCCCGTCTCCCCCCTGTTAAATTCAGTCTTAGCTGTAAATACTGGATGAAAGCTGTAAACGCAACTTTATTTTTTATCATTCGTGAATGTATGTCAATCTAAAAAACAGCGTTTCTTTTTTCTAGTTAATACAACTGCTTTTATGTGACAAAAAATGTATTTTCCTACGTAAGCGCCCTACATGTCATTTTCGTATCTTCTGTATACACAATATCTGTTTAAGTCCCACGTCCTTTTTATCTACGCTTGAACATTTAGATGTCAGTTGAAGAAGGAGTAAGAAACCGAAAGGCAAATGAACATAATTTTTCAGAAAATTAGTAACTGTTCCCTATTTAATGTTACTTATCACAGTTACAAGAGCAGTTAGTCAAAATTATTGAAACTCTCACAGACCTAACGATCATGCAGGACAGGTGCATGATACTGGTATTGGGTGACTAATGGAAATGAAATTCATACGCGGCATTACTTAGTGTGGGGAGTCAGATGGGATTGTGAAGAAAAACTGTACGTAAAATAACAAAACGTCTTGAACGTTAGTGGTGCATCATACATTGTAATAAGCTGGTGGTGGAGCTCCTGATGTGTCAGCAAAATTCAGTTTTCAGTCCACCGTGAAACCTACGAGGTTGTTTCAAGTTTCCTTTTTATAACACTTAAAATAAGTCAGTTGCATGAGATGGTACTCAACAGTCTTCCTATATTCATAGAAGGTGCATAGCAATAATGACTATTTGTATCCCTCTCTTTGTCAACGTTATTTTCCCCCGCACGCTTTCACCCATGTTAGTTTTCGCTATTAAGTCTGATACGTACTGTATACAACTAATCTTATTTGCTGATAACACCAGCATACTAATAACAGCTGCTGGCAAAATCTCATTGGAAGTAGCAATAGATACTGTAATGTCCTAAATTATTAGCTGGTTTCAAAAAAATAAAATAATAATAAATAAAGAAAAAACTGTCTTTATGAATTTTCACTCTTCTCCACACGTGCAAAGCTTTGTTACAGCTCCATACCTTGAAAATACGTTACTAAACTCGCTTACTGACACTAAGGTTCTAGGCCTATGGGTACAAGATAATTTAAAATGGGACTGTCATATAAAAGAACTTGAGAAAAAACTTTCAAAAGCTTGTTATGCTCTGCTGTGTTAAATAAAAGTGCAAGCAAGTCAACAGTTATTTAGGCGTATTATGCATACTTCGTGCACTAGCTCGATATGGGCTAATCTTCTGGGGAAATTCAGCCACCAGCATAAAGACCTTTGGGATGCAGAAAAGAGCAATCAGGGCTATCTGCAACCTAAGAAAAATGGGAACATGTAGACCACATTTCATCCAGATGAAAATAATGAGCTACCGAGCCTTTACATATATGAGTGTATACTGTTCGCAAATGAGTATCTTTTAAACCAAACTCGACATCTTCAACAAAATAAGCATATACACAGTCACAACACAAGACACACAAATAATATCCACATGTCACAGTGTAGAACAGCACTGTACCAAAAAAGTGTATCACAGATAACAGTTCAGCTATATAACAGCCTCCCCAGTGATTTAAAATCGCAGCAACATACAAATTTTTTTGAACATAATCTTAAGTCATTTCTAGTAGAAAAATGTTTTTACTCTGTAAAAGAATTTTTAAATTACAAAAAATAGCCTTGTAAACAATGATTATGTAATAATGGTTAAATTTAAATTGCTATATTTGTCACTGGTAATTTATGATTGTTATTTGTAATTAATTTTGTCATGCTCTCTCTCTCTCTCTCTCTCTCTCTCTCTGTGTGTGTGTGTGTGTGTGTATGTGTGTGTTTCTTTCGCAATTTTGACTTGTCCTATATTCAATGTACTGTTTAAGTATGTAATGAATCAAATCGACCAATAAATGAATGAATGAATACAATTGATTCATACAAGATGGCGGCGCGTGTAGACGTACTAATAAACCGATCCGCGGAAAATTACGAGTTTTTAAATCCTGTGTGTGTAAAATGCAGTAAGAAGGTGAAATATGGTGTTAAATTATGTTCGTGGTCGCAGAAATGGATCCATCGTCAATGTTTAAATGTCTTAGAGGAAAAAAACATGACCTGTGACTGTGGAAATGTGCACTGTAACTATCGTCATATCGTGTGTTTACAAACGGAATGCGAAGAAGAATGCACGACTTCTTCATTAAAATATGATCTTATGTTAGCTAAACTATATGTAGACAAGCTTGAATCAGTGATAGATAGTGTACAGAAGCTGGAAGAAGTGATAGACCATTCAAAGGGTAGTGAAACGGTTGTAAACGAACAAAACGGTAACTTTATTAGGCCTAAAAAGTTTTGTCGTGTTAATCGTAACGCAAACAACTTTCGTCTCCCACAAGCAAATAAGTTCGAATTTTTAACGTGTGATGAATATGAAATATGTGAAAAGAGCCAAAGAAAGGAAGTACTTTCATCAAATGCAGCGACCACAAATCATTTCAGTAGACCTACGAAGTCCTGTAATAACAAGAAAGGAAATTCCATAAAATACATGGAACATACTTATCGTGCAAACAAGATATCTACCAATACAGGTAAGAAGAAAAAAGAAGATATTTTCATACTTTCAGACAGTCATGGAAAGGGCTTAGCTGACATTTTGTGTAACAGGCAAACTATATTCAAGGTTAGTGGAATAACGAAACCGGGGGCCCCTTTGCGCGAAGTTTTAAAAGACTGTGAACATTCTTTGAAGCTTGGAAGCAACTGTCTAATAATAGGAGGTGCTAGTGATGTTTATAGGAACGAGGGCAAACTCGCCACAAGAGCTCTAAGAAGTACGTTACAGAAAATTGCAGATGTTAACTTCTTTATTGCCAGTATCCCACAAAGACATGATCTTATAGAAGAATCCTGTGTCAACAAAGAAATCACAGTTACTAATAGGAAATTTGAGAAAATCTGCCGAAGCCTCCCAAATGCCACATATGTGGACGTACCATCCGCAGAGAGAAGTCATTTTACAAGGCATGGGCTTCACAGAAATAAACTCGGAAAATCATTCATTAGTCGAGAAATCCTTAATGCAGTGAAGGCAGTTAAGGACAAGAATAGCACGACCATCCCACTTCCACCACCAAACACAGCAACTGAAAATTTCCAACAAGAAAATGAAACTGAATCACTGACAACAGGTCCAGCACTAGAATCTCCACTTCCGTCAAAAACAGCTGAGATAAATGAGTCAACTAGGACAGAAGTTTCCAAAGCAGCTTCAGCAGAAGCAGCTACATACTACGCAACTGCATCATTAACAAGAAAAAAAACGCCTGATGTGCCAACAGCCAATGACCTTTCATCAGTATTGGCCGCTCCTCAGTCTTCAACAGTGAAAGACTTTTCACCAGCTTCACCATCATCATCAGTAACAGAAGCAAACAGAAGAAGCACAAGAACCAGGAAACTTTCAACTCTGCAGGATTTTTGGTACCCAGCCTCAGTTACAAGACTAACATAAGGCAGATACCCTCAGATACACCAACTTCCAAGTCAAACCGGCAACAGACTCACCTCCACTGTCATCAACAGAAGAATAACCATGCCACCAGCTCATCTGAAGGATTTTTTAGCATCAGGTCTAAAGGGAAAGGTGCCACCAAGATAAGTGAAAACAAATGCCTAACAGTGTTTCACCAAAACATTCAAGCCATAAAGAACAAAGCACAACAGCTAGAAGTAGAATTGGAAAAATTTGATAGCCAAATTTTGTGTATCACTGAACACTGGTGCAAAGGGAAGCAAATTGAACACATTGCATTAGCCTCATTTGACCTTGCATGTACTATAGCAGAATCTCAATGAATGGTGGAGGTTCATGTATCTATGTAAAAAAAGGTATGTCATTTAAAGTAAGATATGATCTTTTAGATCTAGGTGAGGACAAACATTTCGAACTTTCCGCTGTTGAAATAATAGGATCTGGCATAGCAAAAAAATTAGTCATATTTTGTGTGTACCGCTCTCCTAGTGGAGACATTGACATATTCTTCTCAAAACTGAATCAAAGCTTAGACAAGGTTTCTGGACCAAAAGCAAATGTAATTATCTGTGGTGACTTAAACATTAATATGATGAAGCCTGATAAGGCTAGCAACATATATGTGAATATTCTAAGCTGTTACGGAATATCCTCCATTATTAATTGTCCAACTAGAATAACGAAAGAATCCTCCTCATCTATAGATCATGTAGCTACAGATATTGATAGTAAAAAATGTCATATTGTTGTCCAAAACCTGGGCCTAGCAGACCACCTCTGCCAGATCTTAAAAACTAACATTCATGTAGAAACTCCTCCTAAACTTCGTACATACAAAAGAATGTTTTCCAAATCTGCCCTGCATCAGTTTAAATCCCAGCTAGAATATGAAGATTGGAGGGAAGTCTATGCAGAAACCAACGCAAATCAGAAATTTATCAAGTTCATGCCAATTTTTAAACTCAGATTTGAAGAGATGTTTCCCAAAACTCTTTATCAAATTAAAACTACAAAGAGAAATCAGTGGGTGACTACAGGTATCAAAAAATCCTCAGAAACTCTTAGATATCTCAACTCCATAAAAAATAATCAATCTAACCCAGAAGTTCTGCAATCCTACAAAAAGTACAGGAAAATTTACAGAAAGGTGTTGCTAGCCGCAAAAAAACCTTCAAACAACAAAATATTACTTGAAGCTGAAAACAAGAGCAAAGCAGCCTGGAACATCGTCAAACAGGAAACATCTAACTCTGCTAAAAAGGACCTCAATTCACATATTAAAAACAAAGATGTACCAGTAGGTAACCCTAAAAAATTAGCTGATTTTGTAAACTCATATTTCAGTAGTATTGCAAAAAAATTACAGCAGAAATTTCCAGATACGTATGATTTACCTACTCAGATCCAGCCAACAAACTCAATGGTGCTCTTGCCAACTACAGAAAGGGAAGTGGCACTAGTAGTACACCAACTAAAAAATAAAACTTCAGTAGGACTTGATGAAATCCCAGTCTGCGTAATTAAAGATTGTATAGACTCCATAAAGGGCCCATTAACAGACATAATTAATGAATCTTTCGAGTCTGGATACTTTCTGGAGTACCTAAAACAAGCAAAAGTTATACCTATCCTTAAAAACGGAGATGTGGAAAATGTAGAGAACTACAGGCCGATCTCTATACTGTCTATCATTTCTAAAATAATAGAAATACTAGTCAAAAAGAGACTGCTAAATTACCTGAATAAATATAATCTTCTTTCCAATGACCAATTTGATTTTAGGCCCGGAAAAGGCACACAATATGCTATAGCACAGTTCACTAAAGTAATTTTAGAAGCACTGGACAAAGGTGAAAATGTAAGTGGTATCTTGTTAGACTTGTCCAAGGCCTTTGATACAGTTGACCACAAAATCTTACTTCATAAATTAGGGCAAATAGGAATAAGAGGTGTGACAAAGAAGTGGTTCAAATCATACTTGGAAAACAGAGTTCAACGAGTTGAGATATCACAAGTTTCAAACAATTCCCTTATAAAACACCTGTCTGACCCAGAAAATGTGAATATAGGCGTCCCACAGGGAAGTGTATTAGGCCCAATATTGTTTCTTATATACATTAACGACTTCCCACAAAGTATCAGACATGGCGAAAAAATACTTTTTGCTGATGATAGCAACATAGTAATAACAGGTGAAAATCCAACACAACTGTCAGAAAGAGCAAACGAGGCTCTCAATGATGTCCACAACTGGTCATTAAAAAATAAAGTAACCCTAAATGTAAAGAAAACTAACTGTATTAACTTCCAATTGAACAAAAAACACAATGCCACTAGAATAAAAGTTAATAATAATGAATTAGAATGTGTAACAAGTACCAAATTCTTAGGGATGAATGTAGACAGCCAACTGAAATGGGCAAACCATGTCAACATTTTGGCAAAGAAATTATCCACAGCATGCTATGCTCTTAGAATCCTTGCACCGGTATGCAATAATACCTGTCTTAAAATAACATATTACGGATATCTACACTCAGTCCTCAGCTATGGGATCATGTTTTGGGGAACAAGTACCAGTAACATACAAACTGTGTTCAAAGTACAAAAAAGAGCCATAAGGATAATAACAAATAGCAACAACAGGGCCCACTGTCTAGAATTATTTAGAAAGCTAGGAATTCTAACTGTTTCTTGTGAGTATATCTTTCAGAACATAATGTTCATTAAGAAAAATCTTAACATGTACAACACAAACAGCCTAATACATGACCATGAAACAAGAGCTTGTCACCACATCCATCTAGATAGAAAGAACAAGGCAAAGACGCAAAAAAGTATATTTTACAATGGGATAAAACTGTACAACAAATTAACACAAGAAATTAAAGAAATAAATGAGCCCCTCACTTTCAGACAAAAGCTTAAAACATTTTTATTAAGTAAAAGTTGTTATACTGTAAAAGAATATTTAACATAGATGTAGATTATTAGCAACATATGACATTATCACCAAAATATTATGTAATTATAATTATGTGTATGACTAGTTATAAAAAATACACAAAATATGAGAAACCTGTTTAATTGTAAATGTAAATGTGTGCTCATGTGTTGTAATCTGACGACATCCATACAATATTTATTGTTCCACGGATGAATAAATAAATAAATAAATAAATCTTACACTTGGCCGCCCCTCCAAGTTTGGCACCTTAAGCGACGGCTTGTATTAACAGGATAACGCACAGTGTATTGGCGGTTAATTGAAGAGAGCAAGGATGACTTAACATCGTAAGAGATTATCTACGTTGTAGGAATAGTCTTGGCCTTCACGTTTGACACATTTCTTTGCTATTTTTCCAAAAACTTTACTGAAAACAGGAACACAATTTTTTAACGACAACTAAAAACCTGCTAGAATTGACCATACAACTAAATATTCGCCTCGTTGTGGTGGTGTCACTTGTCCAAAATCCTGTTTCGATATCTTGAGCCTTTTATGGCATATTATAGACATATACGTTCAGTAGGCCACCCTGTGTGTAACTAGAACGACGTAAGACGACCATAGTCGTCATACTCCATGAAACAAATTTTGCTCGAATAACGACACGTTAAATAAGCCACGTTATCCCTGGACCATCATTTTGGGTCAAAACCATGTCAGATGGAGGCTGCCATGATTCATTCCTGATGTCAGCATCGGGAGTAAATTGAATGGCGTTTATAGAGTACAGTCGTATCTTACACCTTAGTGATAACTTTCCCTGTCTTCATCTGTCGATCCTTAGTTTGCAGTAACATTATCTGACGCTCTGGAGTACCGATATAATACCTGCGCGAATTTTGTACCAGCGGAGTTAATCTTGGGCAACGTGTAATATTTCGGACCTGATAAGATTACTGTAACATTAACTATACTTCTTTCTTTGGTTAACTCATTTAATGAATTGTCTACATTAACGTTAGCTATAATTATTTCTCGCTAATACAGCTTACTAGTGGTAACTGGTACTGACTCGACGTCTCCTAGGTCTGACGCAAGCAGTATTTTATGCAGCATGATCTGTGTGAATTACGCCGTAGTTGTCGTTTAGCTGCTCAAGTGACCAAACGTGAAACTCCGGACACACTCTTCAGACGTGATGCAGCACTTCGCCTTCCTCTTAATTGCAATACTGTGTGGCACTAGCAGTGCCTCGTCATATATCGGCGACGATTTAGTTTTACACGAAAACAATGTACATTTGGTTGGAGACCGAGGAAAAGTTTATGGTGATAACTGTAACGTTGTCGGCGATTTTTGTGATATCTACGGAAATGATGGATACATAGTGGGTGACAATGGCGTTATTGTTGGTGAGAGAGGAATTATCGTGGGCAACGATGGAAATATAACTGGCAGTAACGGTAAAATACTTGGAAATAACGCAACAATTCAAGGTGATAACGCACATGTTATTGGCGAAAATGCTGTTGTGATAGGAGATAATGCAACAATTATAGGGAACAATGCTACAATTGTTGGAGAAAATGGTACTATCCACGGTCATGGTGAAGTTATTCGCGGGAATAGTGCTACGATAGTTGGAGACTATGGAGTAATTTACGGTAAAGGTGGCACCATTTCTGGTGCAGGAGGGCATATGTATGAGAAGGACAGCGGAGTTGTGAATTCCATTGGCATCATAATAACACATGATAATTGGTAGTGTTCTTTTGCCAGAATTACAGTTTTTGGAAAATGTTTTGTAATATTTTGATCATAAGATGCCATTTGCTTAGTGAATGTAGCCGTTACTCCGAAAATAAAAGACGCTGTTGAAATTGTTTTACTCTCTTGTGACTGACTTGTTTGCACTATTATTTTTGGAACTGTCAAGATGGTTGTTAACAGTCTTTATTGAGTGCGTTTAAGTGGCTCATGTAGGCCTACATCACTTAACAATATTAATTGTATACACACGACGGTCTTGTGATGCTATTTTCTTCACACATGTCGTGAAGAATGTAAAATATTAGAGGACAATAATTAATCATACGCAAAAAATAATCATGCCCTCTATAAACTGTTTTATTTTTCTTCTTTTATTGCATGTTGAGTGACATATTACTTTTCCTTTTACGATTTTACCCACATAATGGCCAATAAATGGATTGTGTTGATTAACGGTTCAGTGTTTAATTGGAGACTACTGATGTCACGATTTATTGCTTTTATTAAAAGGGTAAGATTAATATTATTAGAAGTCAAATAGTGTTCCATATTTAAACTTCATTTTTTAACTTAATATTATACAGATACGTGCCAACAAAACAATTTTAATGAAGCATTTTGAAAGCACCGTACCTTGCGCACTCTATGTTATGTACTACGAATTGAGTTACATTACTATGTGACAGTGAAAACTGAGATAATTTTATATAAAGAGAACAACTAGGGGTCAAGCAAATGTGTGCAGTCACTTGCTGTATATATGGTTGTATATGTAAACCCTATTGCTTTAGATGAATAAACTGAACTTTGTAAAGAAACATAAAACTCTATCTTAATCAGTACCCGGAGAATGTACTATTAAAATTGTTGAGGCTTTAGTGACCACATGTTGCCATGTTGGCTAATGTCGTGGGATCTGCAACCAGTGTTTATTTAATGATTTTTGTGAAGTTTCACCAGCACGAGTGGCTGGCATTTTCAAAGATTCATCTCCCATTGCCAGGGGGTTGTTTGAAGATTACAAGACAAAAACCAACAGGCCATGTGTTAGAATGCACTATCCCCGCTGTCATTTAATAAAATCTTGCTGATTATTAGTCATCTTGCTAATCAAATCATTACAAAGTACAAAACTCCATTGTGCCAACTTATTGAAACAAATGCCATGAGCAGTATTTTTGCAACTAAAATAAATAATATTGCAAACTCTTGCACTCAATGCTAAGTGTCTTTCGCCAACTAAGTTAGTTCTAAAGTAATAAGGCAGCTGACCAAGCATGCCACAATGTATAGTATTGCACTCCATCTTCAGGCCACGAGTGGTCTACCGGTACCATCCGTCCGCCGTGTCATCCTCGGTGGAGGATGCGGATAGGAGGGGTGTGGGGTCAGCACACAGCTCTCCCGGTCGTAAGATGGTATTCTCGACCGAAGCCGCTACTATTCGGTCGAGTAGCTACTCAATTGGCATCATGAGACTGAGTGCACCACAAAAAATGGCAACAGCGCGTGGTGGCCTGGAGGGTCACCCATACAAGTGCTGACAGCGCTTCACTTCGGTGATCTCACGGGAACCGGTGTAGCCACTGCGGCAAGGCCGTTGGCAAATGTACAGTATCCTCATCGTTTAATTAAACATATCTGGCAACTAGATGTAAGAATCTCAGTAGAGTTATTTTGTCTCCAATTGTCAGTACAATAAAATCCATAATTCACCTCCCCTTTATCACGAATCCCTATTCAGAAATTCCTTTTCTCACATGATATGGCTAGATATTTATTCCTCTCTTTAGCAAGGGCCTTCCAGCTTCTATGCTTTTAAACCACACTACAGTCACTGTTCCTTTGTGCTTACTATTTACCTGCCACAAAAAGATTGAATGCACTTTCCTGTCTTTCTGCTCATGTAGGGGTCTGAGAGTTACCATGGTCTTACAGCATCTGTCCATGACTCTCAGAGTTTCCATCACTCCATCATTCTTTTCCATTCCACTTAAATGCGCCATATCCCAAATGCACTCTTATGATATGTAACATATAAATCACCTTCCACTAACCAGTGACCCCTATTTAAAATAAATCTACACTTACATTTTTATTTCCAGACCATAGAGGCACTTTCTCATTGCTCTGCATAGAGCACTAATCAACCCTTGTACTATAAAGTCTCTATTTTTTAAAATATAAATTTTCTTTTTTCCCAAATATCATTACTTCAGTAACCAATCACAGTGTGTGTATCCACTTAACCATGAAGTTGAGGACTAAATTAAAAAAAAAGTCTCATTATGTGTGCTGTATTTTATTCTTTTTTTCCTGGCATCGTAAGTTCAGTTTCAGATCCACACGTTTTGTCTCCTCTGTTTGTGGCCATTGAATCCACATCATCAAAGGTTCACCTGCAATGTTATTTTGCGCCATCTCTCATGGAGCCACCTCTGACATGGAATTAGAAGCTCATTAATGCTTTTTTTTTTTTAATCTCTAATCATTTCTACCAATTTAAAGTATTTCCCAACCAAACTTTCTTCAGACATGTAAAGCTGCCACCCTCTTGTACCATTTAAATAAAGATACATGATGCAACACCCACTCTGATACTAAATAGATACCCTAGCTCATGAATGGCTTTCTCTTCTCTGTTTGTGCATGGAATATATTTAGATACTAAATCATGTTTTACATTCTCACACACAAAGAATTCTCGGGCTACTGACTGAACACCTAGCCTGATACTCTCCTAAGAATCCTTTCTACTAGTATGAAACATTCTCATAAAATAATAAAATTTCCTTATTTGGAGTGTACATTTCTTTTGCAAAAAAGAGTCATAATTGCATGAATGTCAATCCATGAAAACTTTCATCAGAAATATGAAGCAGCAATCCTTTTGTACCAACTACACCAATTCTGTTACTGGTATTTTGTATCCCATGAAAGGAGGGGCCACCTGTGCAAGCAGCCATGTACTGTACCAACATAACTGCAACTGCTGTGTGGCATTCTATGTGGGTATGACTACTAATGAGATATCTGTCCACTCGAATGATCGCTGTGGAACTGAGCAAGAGACATCTGGACCACTCAGATGCTGCGCATGCCACACAACACACTGTGCTTGGTTTTATTTGGTGCTTCACAGCCCATGCCATCTGGATTCATTCCCAACACCACCGAATTTTTTGAAGAGTTCCTTTGAGAACCCTCTGTGCAATATCTCTTTCACTGGGGCACCCCTACTTGCCTTAAACATCGCTAGTCTCTGTCCCTCACCTGCTTCTATACCTCCTCTGCTCCCATTCCTCACCCATAACTGTACATCTGCCTCCCCCCTCCCCCAAACACCTGCATAAATTTTCCCTCACCCATTATCCCCCAGGACTGCACTACTGATGCTATGCTAGCAGCCCACCATCCTGTCCTTGCATGTCTCTGCACTCTCCCACAGACAGCACTACAGCATCTTCTGCCACTCTACATTGCTATCCCTTGCCTCCACTCCCCCCCCCCCCCCCCCCCCCCCAGCTATTCTGTGCCACAACCACCAACACCAGTTGAGATCACTATCTACGCAGTGGTGCCACAGCATAGGGAAATGACAGTGGCGGCGTGTGTGCAAGTATATATATATGTGTTTGCTCATCTCTTCTTCACTACTCTAAAATGCGCCTGTCTGTCACCGAGTACTTCCCTACGTGCTGAGTAGCAGTCTATCCAGTTGACATTGTTGTTGTTATTCCATTCTGGATTTTCCATTGTTTAAATAAAGTTCCACCATACATTACCAACTCTCATTCATTATTTTTGTTTCTTTGGTCCAGTCTCACTTCTAATTGGCAGATATATGCTGTTAACTTTTCATTTCTTTGGGGGGTTAGTAAATTTTTATACACATCCTTACTTTCCTGTTGACACTCATTTATTTTCTTACAAGTCGTATATGCTTCAGGACAACCAGTAAATCAGAGGAAAACCCAGGAATTTTTTCATCCAGGAAAAACCTGAGAAAGACTCAATATTTTTTTTAAAATTCCTGCAATTTTTCACTGATTTAGTTTTCAGTTAGATTTTTCTAATTTTGACTGGTAAGAGCTGATACACTAAAAAAGAATTTTATTTTAGCCCACTATTGTGAAATAATACTGCAGCCATAAAACATAAATGTCAGAGTAGCACCAAGATGAAACTTTAGTTGTGCCATTTATAACAGCAGAACATATTGCACACACAAATGTCTACTGACAGCAAAATGTGTCAGAGGCTTTAGGATGAGGACTGTGCAATACTTTGTGACAACCAACTGCTTCCAATGAGCTTCACATCACAACTGTTTACATTTCTAACAGGTCACAGGAAAATGTTGTGAACAGTGGTTTGAGAAGCATTTTTTTAAAGTAAATTTCCTTTTATGCAATATAAATTATGTTACGTGTGAGAATGTGTGATGAATTTTTTATATCATGGAGCATTTGAATCTTATTCACACCATAGCACCACAAGGACTTGCCAACCAGAAAATGTTTGAGACCAGAAAACCAGGGATTTATGGCATCATTATGTTTGATATGTTTTAAAGGGTAACACACTAAAAAAGATGAACTTTCAGGGTTAGCACTTCATATTTATTTTAGTTGTTTCATAGATTAGAAATTATGCTGTAATGATGGCAAAAAGTGTAATTATCCTTTTAAAAACGTACAAGGTGAGTTCTTGATCAATTTTACACGTAATTGGTTTTCTATGGAAAAGTCAAAGTGCACAACGAAACATTTATTCGGCCAGGTAACAGCACAGCAGTGAAATTTATAATTGTGCTTGCGAGAAATTTTCAGCTCCTGCTCTTAGCATCCTGCCTAACCACACTATCAGAAGAAATGGCAAAATTTTTTTGATAATCAATAGTTTTAGTGAAAACTTGCTTTTCTTGTAGCTGTACTGCATGTATATTAATTTAAACTATTAACTTTTCTTATTTGTGTATTTGCACTGCTTAACAGTGATGTTGCTACTGGCTGACTACAACACATGTCCTCTGCTCTGCATATCTGCTGTCATTGGCTGGTGATATAATGTGACATGAACTATGATCAGCTTCTGTAGCTAATGTGCTGTATTTGGTGGAATTTGTATTTATACTTTTGCAATACAAAAATATGCAGTATACATTTTACCGCACATCGAAGATCTTCCCAAAACACATTGTTTTTTCACTGTGTTTTGTTTCATAAGGTACCGGGATCTTCTACGCTAGTGTGTAAAATCCTTACCATTCAAAGGATTGATAAGTTTTACAGTTCCAAGGGAAAGTATATTGTCATTTAACATGGAAAGAATGTACTGTCAGCTGGGGAAAAATGTATTGTAACCCAGGAAAAAGTGTATTTTCACCTGGAGAAAAGTCTATATTTAACTGGGAAACTGTGAGGTTTTTCCCCTTGGGCACATATACATACTATTCTAGTTCCAAGAGTAATTTACACAACACACTGAGTACTAGGTTCTCAGTGCCTTTAATACATTTCACTTGATAAACAAATTTCTGTAGAAACCAAGCCCAAAGTGCTACTTGGTAATGTAATAGTTTACTCTTCATTTAAAAGTTATTGCTTAATACAGTATAAACAGCTTTTTAAAGGTACCAAAACTTCTTTCTCTATTGCCTGATATTTGTGTTCATCATTTGTCAAAATTCCTCTATACAAAAGCTATTGATTGGTGAGGCTCACAACAATTTACTCATATTTTTTGAAAGTCTCAGCTTCCAATGCATCAGTGATTGGTCCAAAATGATAACTGACCCTAGATAGATAAGGGGAGAATACAGGTTTCTTGATCTTGTCAAATTTGACTTCATCCTCAGTTGTTAATTGCCACTTTGTAAATTTATTTGTCAGTTCTAACACAGAGCATGTCTGCAGTGTCTGCCCTTTACTAGAACAGTCTATGGAATTTACTCAGGGATACATCTAACATAGGATGAGGCACTTGTAGTGTGTCAGTCACAGTCGAAAAACACCAATGGGATCACATTCAGCAGCACATGGAAGAGAAAAAACTCTGTAAGAGTAAAATGTAATTGGTCCCAAAAATATATGATTACAGTAAGAACAAAGGATGACAATGCAGCAAATGTAGTGTGAGCCAGCAGTTTATTTATGGTGAACTGATATCTTCAAGAAACAGGAAAGTTTGTGTATAAGTAATGAGATAGAAGGTTAAAAAGTAAGGACATGTCATTCAGACCTAATTGCGTCCTCAGATGTGAGTGACCTGGTCTTCCCCACCGTATCACTCTCGCCTCCCTGAGGAAGGGACTATTAGTTCCATAGGCTGTAGTTGAGTTGGCGTAACTTGATCCATGACAGCTGCAATGGGCTACATGGCACAGCTTCATGCATCTACCTCAACCTATCATGTAATGTGATTTTGTAAATGTCTCTATAGCAATGCCTCCATGTTGTCACAGCTCTGTAAAACGGCTACTGTTTTCGCCTGCAGCTGGTAGCGCTTGGCAGCTAAAAGCTGGCATCAGTGCTGTGACCTGTCAGGGATCTTATTATGCCATGTCTAATACAGGAAATAAGTGTCTATCAGCAGTACTATACATTTAGCCTTCCGAAATAAATAATGGGCAGCAATTCTGTCTCATAATTTATTAGTTTTGTCAAATGAACTTTCCTTTGGCACAGAAAAGATAATTTGTACCAACTAGTATTCCTGATTTCGAGCTTAACAATTTAATGGTTGAACTGAATTTTTGCAAGTCATACTGGGAAATACGTTTCTATGGAGATTATCTATTAGAAATATTACCTTCAGTATATGTTCAAGGAAGGGGAGAGAAGCTTGAGGCAAGTGGAAGGTGTAGAGGGGTAGTGGGCAGGTGGAAAACGAAGAGGGGTAGACAGAGATGGAAAGAAAGAGGGGGAGGATGATATGGTCAGAGGGTGGGGGGAGGAAGATATGGCCAGAGTGAGAGGGTGGAGGAAATGGACAAGGATAGGGGAATAGGAGATGAAGAGACAGAGAGACGCGAGGAAGAGGCATGTAGAGGAGAGAGACTGAGGTGCACAGTGTGTGGGAGGAAGAGATGGTCTCTAACATAATGTCATGATTCACACAATAAAATGCTTTGGATAAGTCACAGAATATTCCTACTGGTGACATTTTACTATTTAAAGACTCTATTATGTGGACAGTGAAATTGTATATTGCTGTCTCAGTGGCACAGCATTTCTGAAATCCGAACTGTCATTTACTCAGTATCCCATTACTGTTGAGATGGGTAACCACTCTTGAGTACATTACTTTCTCAAAGATTTTTGAAAATGCTGTAAGCAAGGATACTGGCTGGTAATTATTGACATCTGTGGTTTCCCCCTTTTTGTAGAGAGGTCTGACAATGGCATATTTTAACCTGTCTGGGAAAATACCCTGAGTCAGTGATGCATTACATATGTGACTCAAAAAATCAGCTGTAATTGCTCCACATTGTTTTAATAACTTGTTAGAGATGTCATCTACTCCAACAGAACATTTATTTTTCAAAGATTTAATAATTTTCCTTATTTCACAAGAGGTTGTTAGATGAAACTTAATCTGACTAAAATTTTTCAACACTGCCTCAGCCATGTACTGCCTGGCTATTTCTTTTGAAGTATTCTCACCAATTTTTTCTCCTACACTTAAGAAGTGATTGTTAAATACATTGGCTACCTGTGTACTGTGGGTTAAGATGGTCTCATTCTCTTCAACAATAATATTACCTACCCTAGTGGTTACTTTTCCTGTCCCCCTTCTAACAACATTCCATATTGATTTGATTTTATTGCTGGAGTTGTTAATTTCTTCTCTAACATACATATTTCTTGATTTCATTACAACTTTTCTCGGCATGTTACAATCATTTTTATAGTGTAAAACTACTTCTGTATCTTTATTAGTTCTTGCTGTCTCATACAGTTTTCTTTTTCTTTCTGAAGACACTTTAATACCTGTAGTAATCCAAGGTTTCTTTGAAAAGTTTGTGGTGTTACATTTAGCAATTTTCTTTGAAAAACAATGTTCAAAAAGGGATATAAATTTATCAAGAACTATGCTGCATTTATCATTAGCATTCCCAGTTTACATTTCCAAAACTTTCTCTGAAGTGATCTATAGATACCGGGTGGAGCACCCTGATACTTTTACTTAATGGTTTCTGAAGTGTACGCCCTGTTAGGTTTTGTAAGTTAATCAATTGTGCATCATGGTCAGATAATCCATTTACCACAGGGAAAACATGTGTTTGTTCTACATCCTCTTGCTGTACAAATACATTATCTATTAGAGTACTACTGTCCTGAGCTATAGGTGTAGGGAAGTTGATCACTGATTCTAAGTTATATGTTGTTAACAACACTTCTAGTTCACTTTTCCTGCCAGAATTGCTTAGAAAGTTAACATTGAAATCACCACATATTAATAACTCCTTCTTTTTGTCTGACAGACAGCATAATAGGGAGTCAAACTCTTTTATAAATAGCTCCCAATTTCCTAGTGGAGACCTGTACACTGTTGTTAATATCAACACAACATTATCTAACTGAAGTTCACATGCACAAACCTCAAAGTGCTGATGAACACAAAATTTGCTTACTTCAACAGTTTTGTATTTATACCCTTGTTTTATGAAAATGGCAACTCCTTCTTTATCCATACTAGATCTACAAGTGTAAGATGCTAAATTATATCCATTTATACTGACATTTTCCATCCCCACAGTTACATGGTGCTCAGACAGACAAAGTATATCAATTCATTCTTATTTTTGAGATCATCTAAACACATTATCAGCTCATCTACTTTATTTTTTATTCCCCTGATATTTTGATGAAGTAAGTTGATACTGCCCTTAGTTTTATCCCTATTTGCTGTGCATGAAGTTTCTTTTCTTCTATTTTCCTTGGTTGTTGTCTGTCTGGAATTTGGCTTTAACCTAAAAAACCTGTCTGCCTGGTCCCAATAACCACAGGGATCACCCCTTGTGTGACTGTGGCCTCCCTTACAGTATCTGCTAA
Organism: Schistocerca serialis cubense; assembly: GCF_023864345.2. Taxonomy (NCBI): domain Eukaryota; kingdom Metazoa; phylum Arthropoda; class Insecta; order Orthoptera; family Acrididae; genus Schistocerca; species Schistocerca serialis. The sequence continues at coordinate 587,627,952 of NC_064639.1, forward strand.
TAGAGAAGCTAACTTATCTTTGCCATTCCTATTAAGGTGCAGGCCATGTGTAGTGTAACCCCACCTACCAATAGCATCAACTGGAACAACACTCATGTGATACTTTGCCAGTGTCTGGAGCATCCCGTTCAGCTAGGTGTTAAGATGCCTTACAGCTGTGATTACCCAGGGCTGATCATGGCGCTGAAAGACCACCACAAACCCCACATTCGTGTGCCCAGTTTCTGCTCCTATTTTATCCAGGTCACTCCTAATACTATATCTTGGATTCATAGCCAGGCTGTTTCCTGCTCCCCAACTATAATTACCTGATCTTCCTTCTCAAAGTCCTTGCATAGCTGACCTAAGTTTTCTGTCACCTGGCTAAGGCTAGCACTTGGTCTCACTAAACCAGATGGCATGGGTTGTGAAGCAGCCATTGAACCCTAACATATTGTGTTTTTTGCCACTGCTTGGTCAACTCTGCTCTTGGCCACAGTCTGGTAGTGGTCATTCATTCTGGTGGACAGCTGGTTGTCGGTCATATCCATATAATGTGGCGTGCAGAAATTGAAGCAGAGCTGATACATGACATGGTTTATGCCACAGGTGGCCTTGCTCTGATGGTATATAGAATGTATGTGTCAAGACTGGAGTAAAATGTGCTGGATGGGTGAATTAGTCAAGTGTTGCATGTGGGTCTTCTACAGGGATATAACACTGTGCATATGACCTTGTGGCTCAGGGATGGACCAGCATGTGATTAAGTTTGGTTGTGCTGTGCTATACCGCATTAGGAGGGTAGGTATGATTGGCCGCCTGTTTTCCTTTGAGCTTCCTCATAACCAGAATTTCATAAAAGTTGATTCTAGATATGTTTTCCAGCTTTATGTAAATAAAAGCTAACAGCATTCCAAATTCTGCAGTTTCTGTTCTGTCTAGTTTTAATATGAAACTGTCCTGCCTCAAGAAAACTCTCCATCATAAATGTGCCGTTATTGGTACAAGTTATTCATTACATGCCATACCATCATATAACAAAGTCTCACAATATCTTAAGTACTCAAGTACTACATATGAGAGTTCATTTATACTCATAACATTGTAATTTCAGCCAAAATATTGAAAAGTTCATATTCTTCATTCTATGCCCAGCAATGTCAACGGCTCAGTGTCATAGGTAGTTTGCACCACACACTTGCAGGATAGAAATTTCTGCTGCCCTGAAGTAATATTCTCATTCTTATCATGACGACACTTGTACATACTTTGAGGTAAAAATTAAAGACAGCTCTCTTCTTAAAAAAAACAAAAACAATGTGGTATATTCACAACATTCATTAACTTTACAAAAATCACACAAATTTACACATTCATTATTAAATATTAACATTTGTGTATATATATATCTATATATATATATATATATATATATATATATATATATATATATATATATATATATATATATATATATACTAAGTCTTTATGCACATCACACACACTTGCACTTTTTCACTTGTAAACTGTCAGTACTGTAGAACATCAATTTTAATAGACTCCACAATTCATTCACTCACGTATTGTCCAGTGTATACAAACATTGACTGATCGTAAAGACAGAGTTGAAAGCTATTTATAGTTTGAGCACATACACATTCATTAGGGCCAGAACCCACTTATAACCCAATTATGTGGATATGCAAACAAAGTTACACACGCATACACACACACACACAACACTCAGAAACACTACCCACTTTACTTCAGCACAGAAATTCAATTCACAAGTGTAAACTGAATGTTAGTGATCAGCCTTTATCTGTTTAAGTTCAGAAACTTGAAGCAAGGCATGTCTGTCTGCCTTTCACAAACATTAATTTGTCCTTAAGCATTTTTGTGACCAGAAGAGGGGAGACAATTCTTTTTTTGTTTTCATTCATTCATTCATTTATTGAGCATCCATTTTATCATATACAATGATACAGGAGTTGTCATGTTACATTATATGAGTTTGTAATTATACAGTAAATTAATAACATAGGCCTACAGTGGTAAAACATATATAAATATATATCTCATGCAGCGTATAGTAGATAATAACAAAACAATCAATAATTAGTTATTTATAGTGCATAGTATTTCATACATTTGTTTTCCAGATATGACTTATCATTATCATTGATGACTCTAGTAGAGAATAACAGAACAAACAATAATTAATTAATTATAGTCTGTACAGACAACCTATTTTCATACATTTGTTCAAATATGAATTATCATTATCATTGACCACTATGTTGTGAACATCCTTGTACTCTGTAACACTGTAAAAATATTCTCTTAATAACATTTTTTAGGCTCATTTTAAAAAATGTAAAACTGTTCAAATGGCTCTGAGCACTATGTGACTTAACTTCTGAGGTCATCAGTCGCCTAGAACTTAGAACTAATTAAACCTAACTAACCTAAGGACATCACACACATCCATGCCCGAGGCAGCATTCGAACCTGCGACCATAGTGGTCGCTCGGCTCCAGACTGTAGCGCGTAGAACCGCACGGCCACTCCGGCCGGCTGTAAAACTGTCACTGGCCTTTACTATCACTGTCACTTTTATCTGAAAGATAAAGTAAAGTATATTACTTTTTTTAATATATATTATATTGTGTTTTATTATCCTTTTGAGACATGTCACTGTAGCAATATTTTTGAAATTCAAAGAGAGACCACATGTAGGAAAAAGGTATGAAGTAATTATGTGCCACAAGAATACAAATAACTATCTTCCAGAAACAGAAAAGTGAGAGCTGAAAGCTGAACTCAAAAAAAATACAAGGTACAAATGTAAGCAAAGTTGTATTATAAGAAAAAATCAGTTGTTAAACTGTTATATTACAAGGAGGCAAAATGACTGGTCAGTGCTTATTTTCTGGAGACAAACTTACAAGTACACACAGTAAAAGTAGAAGACACTATCCCTAGCTTTTGGAACTTATAAGCACCTTTTCAGGAAGAGAAGGATTAGTTGGGAAGATTAGGACGAGGAGTAAGTCACTCAGATACCAGATTAAGAGAGACTCGACTGTTATGAGGAAATGATGACACAAATATTTGTTCACAACAGAGTAACCTATCTGTCCTTCCAGCCTTCTCCAACCAAGTCCTCAAAGAATTCACACATTGCAAAAGCTAGGAATATCCATTGTCTTGTTAAAGCAGACCTGGTAAAGTGCAGCTTGTTGGCCATTTGCCTCTAGAGAGCAATTCCCCCTCCAACTCTACTTTTACTGTGTGGTCACAGCCACACCACAGCACATGATGGGCTCATTTGTCTGCAGTCAAGAGGGGCACCATCTTCCGTAGACTACTTCCTCAAAGCATACATTCTCACACCTTTACAGGCATTGATTTCTCTCAGCAATTTATTCATATTTACTTCTCCTAATATTTGTCTATTGCTCAGACTGTCATTTTGGTTGCTAATGTGTCTATTATTCTGGTTTCAATTCTGTTTATTATGATGGCTGTTATGGCTTTTGAAAATGTAGGGGAAAAACACTAAAAACCATTTTTCAATGAGTGAAAGACTAAGGTCTTTTGTACACAATTCTGATGAAAAATCCAAACATTTAATATGTAAAAAGTGGTTAAGTCAAAACAAAGGTAGGAATTTCATTTGACATGTCTATTTTCTCCATGTAGATATACCCAGCCATTTCAGTAATGACAGACAATTCGCTTTAGTCATCATCATCATTTAAGACTGATTATGCCTTTCAGCACTCAGTCTGGAGCATAGCTCCCTTACAAAATTCCTCCATGATTTCCTATTCAGTGCTAACATTGGTGCCTCTTCTGATGTTAAACCTATTACTTCAAAATCATTCTTAACCGAATCCAGGTACCTTCTCCTTGGTCTGCCCCGACTCCTCCTACCCTCTACTGCTGAACCCATGAGTCTTTTGGGTAACCTTGCTTCTCCCATGCTTGTAACATGACCCCACCATCTAAGCCTGTTCGCCCTGACTGCTACATCTATAGAGTTCAGTCCCAGTTTTCCTTTGATTTCCTCATTGTGGACACCCTCCTGCCATTGTTCCCATCTACTAGTACCTGCAATCATCCTAGCTACTTTCATATCCGTAACCTCAACCTTTTTGATAAGGTAACCTGAATCCACCCAGCTTTCGCTCGCATACAACAAAGTTGGTCGAAAGATTGAACGGTGCACAGATAACTTAGTCTTGGTACTGACTTCCTTCTTGCAGAAGAGAGTAGATCGTAGCTGAGGGCTCACTGCATTAGCTTTGCTACTCCTCGCTTCCAGTTCTTTCACTATGTTGCTATCCTGTGAGAATATGCATCATAACTACTTGAAACTGTCCACCTGTTCTAACTTTGTTCTTCCTATTTGGCACTCAATCCGTTTACATCTCTTTCCCACTGACATTACTTTCGTTTTGGAGATGCTAATCTTCATACCATAGTCCTTACATTTCTGATCTGGCTCTGAAATATTACTTTGTAAACTTTCAATCAAATCTGCCATCACAACTAAGTCATCCGCATATGCAAGACTGCTTATTTTGTGTTCACATATCTTAATCTCACCCAGCCAGTCTATTGTTTTCAACATATGATCCATAAATAATATGAACAACAGTGGAGACAGGTTGCAGCCTTGTCTTACCCCTGAAACTACTCTGAACCATGAACTCAATTTACCGTCAACTCTAACTGCTGCCTGACTATCCGTGTAAAGATCTTTAATTGCTTGCAAAAGTTTGCCTCCTATTCCATAATCTCGTAGAACAGACAATAACTTCCTCCTAGGAACCCGGTCATATACCTTTTCTAGATCTATAAAACATAGATACAATTCCCTGATACACTCATAACACTTCTCCATTATTTGCCATAAGCTAAAGATCTGGTCCTGACAACCTCTAAGAGACCTAAACCCACACTGATTTTCATCCAATTGGTCCTCAACTAGTACTCGCACTTTCCTTTCGGCAATACCTGTGAGGATTTTACCAACAACACTGATTAAAGAGATACCTCTGTAGTTGTTACAATCTTTTCTGTTTCCATATTTAAAGATTGGTGTGATTACTGCTTTTGTCCAGTTTGATGGAACCTGTCCCGACTCCCGGGCCATTTCAATTATCCTGTGTAGCCATTTAAGACCTGACATTCCACATTCCACTGTATTTGATGAGTTCCGACATAATTTCATCCACCCCAGCTACTTTATTGCACTCCAATCTATTGACCATTTTCTCCAGTTCCTCAAATGTGATCCTATTTCCATTATCATTCCTACCCCATTCTACCTCAAAATCTGAAACATTACTGATCGTATTTTCACCTACATTGAGCAACTCTTCAAAATATTCCCTCCATCTGCCCAAGGCATCCACAGGATTCACCAGCAGTTTTCCTGACATGTCCAAAATACTTGTCATTTCCTTCTTACCTCCCATTCAAAGACTGCTAATTACACTCCAGAATGGTTTTCCAGCGGCTTGACCCATAGTCTCCAACCTGTTTACAAAGTCTTCCCAAGATTTCTTCTTGGATGCTGCAATTATCTGTTTGGCTTTGTTTCTTTCTTCAACATAACTTTCTCTGTCTACCTGAGTTCTAGTATGTAGCCATTTTTGATATGCCTTCTTTTTCCTTTTACAGGCTGCCTTGACTGTGTCATTCCACCATGCTGTTTGCTTCATCCTACCTTTACACACCACTGTTCCAAGACATTCTTTAGCCACTTCTAGTACTGTGGCCCTGTACCTTGTCCATTCCTTTTCCAATGACTGTAATTGACTACATTCAACTAACTGGTACCTTTCTGAGATCATTGTTATGTACTTGTGCCTGATTTCCTTATCCTGGAGTTTCTCCACTCTTATCCTCCTACATATGGACCTGACCTCCTGCACTTTCGGCCTCACAATGCCAATTTCACTGCAGATTAAATAATGATCAGTGTCATCAAAGAATCCCCTGAATACACGTGTGTCCCTCACAGCCTTCCTGAATTCCTGATCTGTTATTATATAGTCAATGACAAATCTGGTTCCCCTGCCTTCCCAGGTATGCCGGTGAATGTTCTTATGTTTAAAAAAGGAGTTTGTGATTACTAAGCCCATACTGGCACAGAAATCCAAGAGTTGTTTCCCGTTCCTGTTGGCCTCCATATCCTCTCCAAATTTACCCATAACCTTTTCATACCTTTCTGTTCGATTTCCAATCCTGGTGTTAAAATCACCCATGAGCAGAACACTGTCCTTGTCCTTTACTCTAACAACTACACCACTGAGTGCCTCATAAAAACTATCCATCTTATCTTGATCTGTCCCTTCACAATGCGAATATACTGACACAATCCTAATTTTCTTATTAGACACTGTCAAATCTATCCACATCAGTCTTTCATTTACATACCTTATTGCAACGACGCTGGGTTCCATTTCTTTCCTGATGTAAAGCCCTACACCCCATTGTGCTATTCCAGCTTTGACTCCTGACAGGTAGACCTTGTATTCTCCCACTTCCTCTTCTTTCTCACCCCTTACCCGAATGTCAGTAACAGCTAAAACGTCCAGCCCCATCTTACTTGCACCCTCTGCCAGCTCTACCTTCCTCCCAGAGTAGCCCCCATTGATATTAATAGCTCCCCATCTCATTACCATTTGTTTGCCAAGTCGTATCTTAGGAGTCCCTGGTTTGTCAGTTAGAGGTGGGACTCCGTCACCTCCAAAGGTCCGAGGCATTTTGCTCTGATTGTTGCCAGCATCATATTTAAAGTACCAGGGAAGCAGGTTGCTAGCCTTACTTGCCCCGAGTCCCATTGGGTTTTATCCCTAACGGTTGAGGGACTAACCGGTGGATTTGGTAGTCTTTGCCGTATGAGCGCAAAGGTGACCACGACTCAGAATATGTCCGAGATGCCCAGCCTTATTCCAAAGTAACTGGTATCCCGACTGTCGGGACCACTTACTTGGCCACTCATATGTTGCCCGTGGTTCATGAACTAGGACATGACTACGGGAACCCACACCATGAACCACGATGTGCTTTAGTGGAAAAGTTAAAAATAAAAGTAGAAAAGCTATGTGAACAGTCAAGTCTTAGAGAAAAGCATTTAACTGCTTATGGGACGGTTTGTTCAGTAATTGGGATATAGAAAACTTAATTCCCATATATGCTGTAGCTCGTATATGTTTACACTTGACACTGCATCCGTACAGAATGAAGTATAACAAAGAACTGACTAAAGTAAAGTTAAGATGGAGGCTCGACAGAGCACTTAGAGTTCACATATATTAAGTTTTGTGGTTGATACGAACTATCGATGCCACACAGCCCCCTCTCTGCAGTACGGAGTACTACAGATGTCCAAGGGTGAGGGCATGTAGGCGTCGATGTTGGTGGAAATCGTGCATGTAAGCAGGCGCACTACTGGTACTTCCAACAAGGTGGGTTGTGCAGGTGGAGCGGAGAGAGGCAGGTCCACTTCGTAGTCAGTCAGCCACCATGGCCAGATGAGACAGCGACTGGCCCAGGAGTAAGCGGGCGGGGCGGTTGATGGTGTGATGGAGCCGTTTGTGGCCCTTAAGTGGATCGACCCGTCCGTAGAAATGAAAGTATGTAGAGATGCTCAGTCACACTCACGTGGGAGTGTGAGATTGTGTGCAATGTTGATGTGTAAGGGACCGTCCACTGGCGGGATCTTGGTATCTGTCAAAAGAATGAGCACTCAGTCGTCGAACATCACTATAGAAATGTTGTTCACTCAGTACAGCGGCACAACGCTGCAGGACAAACTGGTAGTAGGTGTATGTGACTGCGACGTTCGAGATGAAGGAGCGAAACCTGCACAGAGTGAAACAGGGGGCGAGGTTGGGAAACCAGCGAATGATGGGAAACAGTCTTTGGCAGAAGAGATGTGCGGTGAGGTTGATGGGAGTACGTCTTCATTCTCGATCGTGGAAGGATCGTCTACAGAGTCTGACTGTGGCAGTGTGAGACCATTAGGGTCGACAAAAGCCAGTTTCAGGTGATGCAGAGAAACTGACTGTGTGCGGTCTTTAATCATGATATAAAAAGTCATGTCTCTCCGCCGCAGGACCTTGTAGGGGCGAAGATAAGGAGGTTGAAGAGGCTGCCTAACCGCCTCATCACGCAGTTTGACGTGGGACTAGTTGGAGAGTGCAGTGGGAACATGAGTCTCGGGCAGTGAGTGACTGATGGGTAGGTGCAAACGCATTTGTTGAAAATGTGTGCGCATCCAGCTAATGAAATCTGGTGAGGGGGGAAGATCCTTGTAACCTGGGGAAGAATAAGTTCCCCGGTAGGACTGGATTCTCGCTGGAAAAAAAATCGGATATTGCCCCTGTAGGTCAGGTTTATAGGTCGAGTGTAGACCAAGCAGCACCCACGAGAGCGTTTCCGACTAGAGATAATCATGACATTGAAGGGTCGTCTTGAGGGTGCGGAGCCATCTCTCCACCAACCCATTGCTTTGTGGCTGACAGGCGGTATTGTGTATTGTTATACCACAGATATTGCAGAGGATGGTGAAAAGGGATGATTTGAACTGTCGACCCTGATCGGTGGTGATGTGGTCAGGCACCCGAAATGAGTGGTCCACAAGCCAATGAAATACTTGGCTACCATCTCGGCAGTAATGTTAGGGAGAGGGACAGTCTCGACCCAATGAATCAAACGGTCGATAGTTAATAAGATATATCTATGGCCCTCTCAAGGAGGGAGAGGCCCGATCAGATCAATATGTACGTGATGGAATCATCCTATGGGAATGTCAAAGTTGCCCAGAAGTGGGGAGGTGTGGCAGCTGATCTTGTTGCACTGGCAAGCGACACAGCTGCGTGCCCAGGTTTGACAGTCCCGTTTGATATTCTTCCAAACAAAATGTTCTGACAAGAGACGTTTGGTGGCTCGAACGCCTGGGTGGGCTAGGTTATGCAGGGTGTCGAAAACCTGTCGACGCAGCCTGGGTGGGAGCAAAGGGTGTAGGGTGCTGGTTGAAGAATCACACCACACCTAGTCAGACACAGAAAATTTAGCCTTTGTGAAAACAAGTGATGTTTGTGGGTCTCGCAGGAGAGCCTGAGAATCTTCGTCAGAAGCTTGGAGGGAGGCCAGATCGGGAAGATCAACGATGTGGGAAACAGCACTGATCTGTGAGAAGAAATCTGCAACGATGTTATCTGCACCCTTGATGTAAAGGACGTCCGTTGTGAAATGAGAAACCAGGTCAAAGTGGTGGTAACGTCGAGGGGGTGGCTCCTCAGGTGGGTTGCAGAACGCTTCTGCCAGTGGTTTGTGATCAGTGAGGACGAAAAACGAACGTCCCTTGACGTTGGGGTGGAAATGTTTGATTGCCTTGTAAACAGCAAGGAGCTCTGTATCGATAGCAGAATATTTTCTTTGAGCCTTAGATAGTTTCTTGGAGAAGAAATGAATGGGAGAAACCATGTCATCCTTGTGTTGTTGCAACACTGCCCCCACCAACAACACTGGCATCCGTAGTGATGAATAACTCGGCCGAGGATTCGGAGTGGCGCATGCCACCGTGTAAGCTACAGAAGTCTTCAGATCCTTGAAGGCCTCTAGCATCGGAGTGGTCCAAGAGACGGATTTGATACCAGAAGTTTGTTTGCCTGATAGCACGTCCGTCCAGGGTGCCTGAGCAGTGGTGGTGGAAGGCAGATGGCGATGATAGCAATTGATGGTGCCGAGGAAATGGCGTGGCTCTTTGTAAGTAGTTGGGGGAGGTTGGGAGCAGCAGGCGGTTAAGCGACTGGAAACGGGGACCTCCGCAAGTGAGGGGGCGAGTGGGGGGGTTGAGAACGCCACCTGTGTGGAAACTACCTGATGCATAACATGCCTTTAGTGCATGTGGCGGGCCACTGAGGCGAGGTGAGGGGTCCATGTTATGCGAAACACTGAATTGTGCATGTAAATTAGACACAACTGGAACACCGTGTGTGGGGAATGGATCTGGCACGGTTTGTAGTAATGGCGGCATTGCACACGGTCCAACAGTAACTGATGTAGCATGACGGTGGGTGGCTAAACACATGTTCAAATGGAGAGCACTTTGTTCTTGAAACACAATTCGAAATACTGTTCAGTTCACAGTTCATTGTCAGATGGGTACAATCCGGTGACACGAAGCCTGAGTCCATTGTTCGCTCTAATAGCATAGTTGTCGACTGTTGAAAACTAATGTGGTTAGCACACGGCGTTGGTTGAGAATGTGAATCACTGCCCATAAATGATGAATATGCCATTGACAAAGAAACAACAAAACTCAGAGAGCGGAGTTGTGCTTCCACATCTTCAAACATGGCGTTGTTTGGCGTGGTCATTGCGTAGTGCATATAACCTGTTGCATGAGCACCGGCGTGGAAGACACAAAACACAAATGAACTGTGACGTCACCGGTATGGGAACGTGATCGGTAATCAGGATACAGAAAACTTAATTCTCATGTATGTCGTAGGTCATATATATTTACACTTGACACAGCGTCCATACAGAATGAAGTATAACAAAGAACTGACTAAAGTAAAGTTAAGATGGAGGCTCGACAGAGCACTTAGATTTCACAGATATTAAATTTCATGCTCGATACGAACTATCGACGGCACATGCTCGTATGCAGTATACTCAATATTCAGAAAAGATCAAAACTTATTCATTAATGACACACACATGAAAGAATGTGCAATAGATACGGCAAAAGCATTTGTTTAGGATGATGTTGCTAGTATTTAAGAATAGCTGCTCTGTAATTTAACACTGTAAAAAATCTATTTCCTGATATGGGTCATTGCACGAAATAAATATTTTAATTGCTAAATGTCGGCCGTGAGTACTGATCAAATGGATCTCAGTCAACATTATTCACATGATAATAGACTTCTTTTATGTGCACAAAGAATTAGTTGCTTTATAATGCATTTAAAATGAGTTGTGCTTTTTGATGTTTGGCTCACCGGAAGGGACATGATGCTATTGTCCAGGTAACACCAATGGTAAGCCAGCTTTCCCTACCAGGTCGCTAGCAGTTCAGTTGGTAAAGCACCTCTGTTTCCATCCATGAATAAACTGTATCATGTGGTCCGGCATTAGATGCACCTATGTTCATTAGTTCTTGTTGTAAAGTGGTATTTTCTGGCGTTGAAGTGTTCTGCATCAATCAGGTATTGTGAACAAATGATTTGTGTTGGTGGATATGTTGGTAACACTGCACATTTCTAGTGTCTGTACTGATAAAAGTATGAACAAAATAAGTTACTTTGATCGTTTAACGAGCTTAAGTTAAACATTTTATGGTGTGTATATGTGGATTAGTAATTGTTCTCGGTGAGTAACTAGAAATACGACGATCTGTTGAAAGAACAGGGACATATTGTGCTATGAAACTAACTAGTGCACAATGGCCGCGACCAGTTCGGAAAATTTGAATTCTATTTACGAAATAAGTAAGGAAGCGTGGAATAAACCGTGTTCCTGTAACAAAACAGCAAGAAAAGGCGTGTGTTGTGTAAAGTGTAACAGGAAATTCCATTACTCGTGTGTAAATTCAACGAATAGAGTGAGAAGCTGGAAATGCAGTGATTGTTTTCGTACTGACGGTGACGATATGGACGAAATCAAAACAGACCCGTTAAAAAAGTGTGTGTGCGAAAAGTTACAGAATGAACTCAGAATAGTAAGAAAGGAACTTAAGTATTCGAAAACAATTATATGTTTGCTAACAAACGAACTACAGAAGCGAGAATCAGGCAACATAGAAATGTGCAAAAACTACAGATTTGATGCACCCAACATAAATCACGATTCACAACACAGTGTGCATACCACAACACAGAACGCAGTTCAAAAAGGAAATCAATCTATGGGTGCAGCAATGAAAATGCAAACCTTTGCTCCTGAGAGTCAGTCAGTGAATAGGAGACCCAAAATATTCGTTGCCTCAGATAGCCATGGCAGAGACTGTGCAAGAAACATTTTAAACTTAGCTTCAAATAAATATTATGTTGAAGGGAAGTAGATACCAGGTGCCCCCACTAGTGTAATACTAAAAAAATGCAATGACCTCCATAAGTTGACAAGTGAAGATTTTGCAGTTATCTGGGCAGGGGCTAACGATGTAGCAAAGAATGAAACCAAGTTGGCAATTCGTTCACTACACAAAGCCTTGTCAGCATTACAAAATACAAATACAAAAGTGATTGTAGTTGGTGTACCACATAGACATGACCTGCCTGAATGGTCTTGTGTAAACCAAGAAATTCAATCTGCAAACAGAAAACTAAAAAAAAACAGTGAAAGGCTTCCATAACACTTGTTTTATTGATACTCCTAGTAACAAGGAGCTTTATACAGCACATGGACAACACCTTAATGCAACTGGTAAAGAACTAATTGCCACAAGGATTTATGAATCAGTGGAAACAAACAGGAAAGTGTACAAAACAGCAATAGAACTTAAATGGAAGGATACTGAAGTCTCAGATAAAGAATCAGTGAGAATTGTTATTGACACAACTCCAGCACAGATAACAACAGAATCCTTAAAAGTGAACTCTGTTTGTGGGGAGAGGACAATTACTCAAGCAATAAACTTACCCAAGAGGACAGTGCAAAAGTTTGAAGAAGCAGCAAATAAGGTGGCATGAAAGAAGGCACCATATAAGAAGAGAGACCTACTTGCAAGAAGAAGAACAGCAAATCAAGCTCAAGGGATGAGAATACCAACACGTGGAGTATGGCAGTCAACCCGAAAAAAGAAACCACAACCGAGGGACCAGGATTTTTGGTGGGATCAACAGTGGTTTCACAGACGAAAGCAGTTAACAAAGTGAGTCATCAAGTGGATGAACAGGTATGTGACTATCATAACACACATGATCACAGTGCATCAAGATTAAAGACATTAACGTAACCTACAACTTCAAATATAAAGTCAAATTGCTCTCAGAGGAATACAGACAGAGACAAACTACTTACTTTTCTACAAGTTAACATACGTTGTATTAGAAATAAAATTTTAGAATTAGAACATTTATGTAACGCTGAGCTTGTAGATGTTATATGTGCATCTGAGCACTGGTTAACACAAGAACAAGTAAATATGTTCATTCCCCAAGGGTATGTTGTGGGAGACATGATATGTAGAAAACAGAGAAAGAATGGTGGGGCGGGAATTTTTGTCAAAGAAGGAATAATGTTTTCCAGAATTGATGTATCTACATATTCCTCAGAGCTAGATGGGGAGTTTAGTTGTGTAAAACCAATGAATGAAAATATAGTGGTAGTTACTCTATACAGGTCGCCAGATGGTGATGTAAATTTGTTTATTGAAAAATGTGAATTAATAATTTAAAAAATATTGAAGAGTAAAACGAGAATTGCTATATGTGGTGATTTCAACATAGAAATGGTAAACACACAGAGACCAGTTGCTAGGACATTTTTGAATATGCTAAGATCATTAGACCTCTATTGTACAAATAACTGTGCCACACGTAAGAATGCCTGTATAGACAATATTATTGTGAATTTCCATAGGGAGGATTTTACAGTTAGACTTTCAGGAAGTGGACTTGCAGATCATGAGCCACTACTCCTTATCCTCTGTAAGAGGCAGCCAGTTAAAACTGAAGAATCTAAAGTAGTAGTGGTATGAAGACAGAAGGAAGAGTACATAAATATGTTTGTTGATAGATTAGGAAGTGCAGATTGGGACTTTATATATAATTGTCAATCTGGAAAAAGGGAAGCTGAAATTAGCTTTGGTAACTTCTTTAAAAAGTACACAGATTTATGGTATTCTTGCTCACCAATAAAAAAAAATTAGATATCCAAATGAAATGAGATGAAAAAGAAAAGTCTGAACTGGTTCACACAAGAGCTAGTAGAAATTAGAGGAAGCTTGCATATGCTGTACCAGATGCATAAACAAGCCTCTGACCAATGGGCAGAACAGAGTGTGAACATTCATAGGTCATATCTGAAATGCAAAAAATACTATAAAGCTAAACTACTTCTGGCAAAAAAGCAAGCAGTGGAGAACTATATAGAAAGAGCTCCCAATAAATGCAAGGCAGCCTGGCAAATAATAAAACAAGAGAATACACCGAAACACACAGAAACAGCTCTGCTTGATCCTGAAGAATTAAACGAGTACTTTTTAAACTCAGTTAAAGAAATAAGTAACAGTATCAAAGCAACAAATTCATCTGCAATGAACCTTGTTGGAACACCACTGCCTGTTAACCTGGCATTTCAATGGAGGGCTGTCACACCTGCTGATGTTATAAAAGCTGTATCCAAATTTTCAGGTTCTAAAAGTATGGACTGTTATTGGTTATCAAATAACATAATTAAAAAGACAATACACTCAATCGCCAAACCATTAGCTTATATTTTTAATAAATGTGTAGAATTTGGAGTTTTTCCGGATGCACTCAAGGTATCAAAAGTTGTCCCAGTTTTTAAAAAAGGAGACAAACATCTCCCCCAAAGCTACAGACCAGTCTCCATTGTTCCAATATTCTCAAAGGTATTTGAGGCGCTGATACACACACAAATAAGCAACTTCTTTGAAAAACACAATATCCTATGTAACAATCAGTTTGGCTTTCGAAAGGGGAAAAACACAACAGGGGCCATCTTGGAAATCATTGACCAAAACTTAACAGCTTTTGAAAATAATAACATGGTATCACTGGTATTATGTGACCTAAGCAAAGCTTTCGATTGCCTTCCTGTTGACATACTACTGGGGAAACTAGAGTTTTATGGGGTGAGAGGGAGCACTTTATCTGTGATAAATTCTTATTTAAGTAACCGAAAACAATTCGTTTCAGTCAGAAATTTAAATTCTTCCATCATGGAAATCAGCACAGGTGTACCACAAGGGTCTATCCTTGGACCCTTCTTCTTCATTGTCGCTATTAATGATTTACCTAAAAATATAGCTCACCCTTTTGTGTGTTATGCTGACGATACAACGCTACTTACCACACATCAGAACATTTCAGATCTGAATAACCTAACAAAAGAAACACTAGATAAGGCCCTGGACTGGTTTGCAGCCAATAAGCTCCTATGCAACCCTGACAAAACACAACAACTTTTAATGGGAACATCAAATGAAGTGGGCAATAAGTCGGTAAAACTATTAGGTATTCACATTGACTCAAAACTATATTGGGAGGAACATGTCAATCATGTATGTGAAAAAATATCTCAGGTGGCATACCTTCTCTTGAAACTAAGGGAGGTAGTGAGCTTGGAGTACCTCAGGGTGACATACTTTGGGCTATTCCAGTCACATATTTCATATGGTCTTATTATATGGGGGCACTCCCCTCACATCAAAAACGTATTGAAATTACAAAAAAAAGTCATACGTATAATATGTAAAAGAGGTCATAGGGAGCACTGTCGTCCTCTTTTCCCCAGACTCAGAATACTTACAATTATAAATTTATACATCTATGTGTCTGTACTCTATATTAAAAATAATATTTCAGAATTTATTCCCAGAAAGGAAATACACGAACACAACACCAGGGCGAACAGTAATTTAGACATACCGCGCCACAGATTAGCGAGAACAGGAAATTCCCACAAAGTTAACCCACTCAAAATGTTCAATAAACTGCCAATTCATGTTCAGTCTATGGATACAAATTCTTTTGAAATTAAGTGGTACAGCTGGCTGTCAGATCATCCATTCTATGACATTAAAGAATTCCTTGAGATGCCTGAGGAGAATATAAGCATTTAAAAGTTGTCTGTAGTTAAACATATTATTTTGTGCTGTGGTTAATCGTGTTCAATTACAAAGTTTATACTATAAACAATAAAATACCTTATTATATTAGATTATAAGATAGCTTGTTGCGTTAGTTTTTAAAAGCTATCCTTTGTAATTTGATACACTGCCATGCTTCAAATGTATTTATAATGTATTGACAGAAGTTTCTTTTGTTATTCTGTATGTACTAGTACATCTTGTAAGACGAAGCCAATATCATTGTAAAATGATCTATGGTGAATAAAATTCTTGAAAATTAATAATTACATTGCAACACATCTGAACATGAGATTCACAATAAAAGCGGTTGTCTAAGAACAAGATAATATTCTGCTGCAAAATGTAACCCCAAATTGACAACAGTAATGGACAATGTGTCTTACCACACCATTGTGATGGATGAAGCTCCAACAATGCAATGGAGGAAATCAGATATTTTGCTGGGTACAATAAATGTTCTATTGCTTAAAATTGAACATAGCATGTGTAAAGCATAGTTAATGGAACTTGTAGTGCATTACAAGCCGGAAACTTCACACTACCAGATTGACAAACTGGCTAATGGTAAACGGCACATAGTTTGATCAGGCTGCCTCCATATCATGCTCATTTAAATCCGACTGAGAATATATGGGCCTAGGTAAAAAGAAGTATGGCAAAAAAACAGCAAGAAATTTATGCTCAACGAGGCTGAAAAGTTGATGAAAGAAGCCATTGCAATTGTTACACTACACACTAGTCTTGAGTTGACAGCCATACCACGAAGGTAGCTGAGAAGACATGCATTTATGAGGGTCTGTGACGAGTTTTTAAACACAGCAGAGTTTACAATTATTCATCTTGATAACATTCTAATGCATTTCAAATTGTGACAGAACCATAAACGTGTATTACTAAACAAGCATCTAAAGAAATGACAGGTCAATAGTTATGAGAAACCCCTTCTCAATATAAAAATAAATGTGTAACTTCTTCACTTATATCACTGCAAAACCCACTGCGATCCTCATATCATCAGCTACTGGTGGTCATTAAAAATTACATTATTTCATTTAAAAATTATAGTTGCTTGAGTATTGTGGTAGATGTGGACGTTTCGCATATTAATCATATGGCAAAATACTGTCCTCTTTTTATGCTATAATTTGCCAAAATCCTGTTTTGATATTTCAGGCAATTTGTGAGATACAAGGAATCTATGAATATTTGATTCTGGCTTTTTCACTGGCACGTGTTCACGACAGAGCTCTTTACATACATTCGATTTTCTCCTGACATTGGAGAAGGTAGCGATATCCTTCCAAGTTTAAAGGATAATTCAGTATGGTATCTACAAAACAAAACAAAAAAACCAAGGTCGCATAAAATATTTCATTATTAAGACAATCGCTTTCAACAGATGTTGCTACCACCTTTAGGTCTTAAAAAACTTTTTGTTGTAAAACTTGTTTTATTTTATGCTGAACATCAGACACAAGATATCAACTTGGTGAGGTTCAGAGTAAAATGAACATGTTTTACAACAAACAGTTTTTTTTTAATGTGAAGATGACAACAAAGTCTGTTAACCACTTGTATTAAATAGAGAAATATTTTTCATAGCCTGTGCTGTTGAATGGTTTTTTACAGTTTAAACAGATTGCCCTTCAGTACTCTCAAAATGAGAAAATTCTACCTTAGTTTTGAACAATGGAAAATCCAGGATGGAATGTAACAATATTAGAGAAGGGCAGTTGCTACTCACCATGTAGTGGAGAATCTGAGTCACAGATAGGTACAACAAAAATTTTGTATCAAAATTTTGTACACAGCAAGATACGACCTAACATGCACCAAATGCAAATTCACAGCAAACCCTATTTTTCTCTGCTAACTTTAAGAATTGCTTGCAGTAGTTTACCTGAACAGTTTCTTTAAAATCATTTGACAAAGATTGCAGATCGGCCGCTGTGCACAACGGGCTTGACAGGTTCTGTGGCGAGTAGGCCTGGCATTATCATCACCTGCTGACACATTCAGCACATGGTGGTCACTACTCTTCCCTCTGCTCACTGAACTGTCAGAAGCCACAAATTATTTAGAATGCACTAAAATTCCATAGTTTGAAACAACCGGTTTGGATATTTTTAATTCTGTTTAAAAGTGTGTTGACAAAATTAGGGGTTTTCAAAAATGCTCTGCAGTTAGTACTGGTAGTGTACCAGCTATGATCAGTAGTATAAATGGCTTCGTTAGTCAATTATGAAAAAAACAGAATAAATTATTTAACTTTTCACACTACATTATTCATCAGTAAACACTACGTAAGGAAAGTATGAGAATGCTGTCCGCTATGAAAAACATTAACGAAAATTATGCATGTAGTATATTGAGGGAATCCATCACTATTTCATGGAAAGCTTAAGCAGTTTTTGGTGGAAGAAGACATGGTATATGGAGTATTGTGGTTGGGAGCCGCTGATGAGGAATGATATCAAAAGCCTTTTTGAAAATCTATAAATACGGAATCAATTTGAGAGCCCTTGTACTCAGTACGTCATCCGAATAAATTGCCAGCTGTGTCTCACAAGAGTGATGCTTTCCAGATCCACGTGGATTTGATGTCAATAGCTAATATATTTCGGGATATTTCATAATGTAGGAACAAAGTATTTGTTCACACCTCCTGTTACATGTCGATGACTGTGAAATGGATCAGTAACTCGTGTTTACATTTATATTCTTTCGTTTGCAGTGCGGTGGTCTGTGCAACTTTCCACTCTTCCCAGCCACGATAAATACTGGAATACTTCTCATGACGTGATAGGAAAAGTAATTAAGCCGCTGCGTCATTGATGCACAAGATGCACTCCTAAATAGTTTGCCCACTTTATGAATGGCATTGCCTGTAGAAACCTAATCGTCCTGCTACGACTACGATAGGGTAATGCAGCATACTGGAACGTGCCTGGTGACGCTGTGATAGTTTTGTTACTTCCTGTAATGACGGAGATTTATCGTGGAAGATTAACTTGATGTATTTTGGGTGTACTAATTAAAGATTCTGAATGAATTCCAATTTGATGTGTCATCGACTTATAAAATATATGTTTACAGCCAGGGGAGATTACTTTCACACAGCAACTGCAACTTATCTCGTCTACATTGCGAATTATCAGTGTAAGCCATCACAAGAGTAATGAGAAGCCGATGAACACTGCTGTTGGTCTGTTGCTTTACGGAAATGTCGACACACTGTAAAAATAAGAGGCAGTAGCTCTCATTTCCAACATGGCGCGGGAGTAACATTTTTGCACCTATGTGATTGAGCCACAAACAATTATTTCGAATTCAGAACGACATCTTTAGAAATTTTATTAGCATAAGACGTATCGCTACGTTCAGTAACTAGTGGATCTAGAGGCAAGAACCATAAAATACTGTAGAACTGCCACTGAAAATACACAAATCTGTTAATGAAATCATATAATCGAATATTCTGTTAACTGTGTTCCATCAAGCATTTACTCTCACAGCCACATCGTCTTATTTAGGTTGCAGTCTAGTAAAGCTACTTGAGTATGACAAAAGACTTCACGTTTCATTAAGACAGTCATTCGTTGTATGGTATTACACTACTAGCCATTAAAATTGCTACACCACGAAGATGACGTGCTACAGACGCGAAATTTAACTGACAGGAAGAACATGCTGTGAAATGCAAATGATTAGCTTTCCAGAGCATTCACACAAGGTTGACGCCGGTGGCGACACCTACAACGTGCTGACAGGAGGAGAGTTTCCAACCTATTTCTCATACACAAACAGCAGTTGACCGGCGTTGCCTGGTGAAACGTTGTTGTGTTGCCTCGTGTGAGGAGGGGACATGCGTACCATCACGTTTCCGACTTTGATAAAGGGCGAATTGTAGCCTATAGCGATGGCGGTTTATCGTATCGCGACATTGCTGCTCGCGTTGGTCGAGATCCAATGACTATTAGCAGAATATGGAATCGGTGGGTTCAGGAGGGTAATACGGAATGCCGAGCTGGATCCCGAAGTGCTCGTATCACTAGCAGTCGAGATGACAGGCATCTTATCCGCATGGCTGTAATGGATCGTGCAGCCACGTCTCGATCCCTGATTGAACAGATGGGGACGTTTGCAAGACAACAACCATCTGCACGAACATTTCGACGACGTTTGCAGCAGCAAGGTCTATCAGCTCGGAGACCCGAGTGGCCGTGCGGTTCTAGGCGCTACAGTCTGGAACCGAGCGACCGCTACGGTCGCAGGTCCGAATCCTGCCTCGGGCATGGATGTGTGTGATGTCCTTAGGTTAGTTAGGTTTAATTAGTTCTAAGTTCTAGGCGACAGATGACCTCAGAAGTTAAGTCGCATAGTGCTCAGAGCCATTTGAACCATTTGATGGTGTACTCAACGACGAACCTGGATGCACGAATGGCAAAACGTCATTTTTTCGGATGAATCAGGTTCTGTTTACAGCATCATGATGGTCACATCCGTGTTTGGCGACATCGCGGTGAACGCACATTGGAAGCGTGTATTCGTCATCGCCATACTGGCGTATCACCCGGCGTGATGGTATGGGGTGCCATTGGTTACACGTCTCGGTCACCTCTTGTTCGCACTGACGGCACTCTGAACGGTGGACGTTACATTTCAGATGTGTTACGACCTGTGGCTCTACCCTTCATTCGATCCCTGAAAAACCTTACATTTCAGCAGGATAATGCACGACCGCATGTTGCAGTTCCTGTACGGGCCTTTCTGGATACAGAAAATGTTCGACTGCTCCCCTGGCCAGCACATTCTCCAGATCTCTCACCAATTGAAAACATCTGGTCAATGGTGGCCGAGCAACAGGCTCGGCACAATACGCCAGTCACTACTCTTAATGAACTGTGGTATCGTGTTGAAGCTGCATGGGCAGTGTACCTGTACGCGACATCCAAGCTGTGTTTGACTCAATGCCCAGGCGTAACAAGGCCGTTATTACGGCCAGAGGTGGTTGTTCTCGGTACTGATTTCTCAGGATCTATGCACCCAAATTGCGTGAAAATGTAATCACATGTCAGTTCTACTATCGTATATTTGTCCAATGAATACCCGTTTATCATCTGCATTTATTCTTGGTGTAGCAATTTTAATGGCCAGTAGTGTATTATGAAATACCTGTTGTCTTAGTGCAGTGCATATTAACAGCGTTTCCCGTTACCATACTGAAGAAAATAGACACATATATCAGAGAAATTGTCAACAATACATTCCAACTCGTTATCGAAAACCGTCTGATAATGCGGAGGTAGTTTTTTGATCCCACACATGTAGCGACTTGCTGATACTAAGTCACATTTAAAGAGCAATCGCCAAAACAGAACAAACAAAAGGAAACAAAAACTAGCTTTCTTGGTGGTAATCTATAAAGGGGGAGAAATTTAAACAAATGCAGATGACTGATTAGAAAATGGGTGGTAGGTGTGTTTCCCAACCAAGCTCCTTAGTGCTGTTTTCCAGGTCGCATCTGCGACTGCAAGGTATGTCATTTGTTGGCAACATATGCCAACAGGATGGACACATCCCTGTTAAGCAGTTCGAAACACAAAACACCTTCTCTGCGCCACCAAATGTATATCAATAACAATCATTTTTGTGGACGTACAAAGGCCATCTTTTGAGATAGTGTTATGCTTACCCATTACTTTTCCCTCATGAAGTTACCATACGGTACTTCAAATCGCCATCAGGCCGCACCGAGTACGTTTATAGCGACATCATTAAGCTATTACAGTAATAAACTCGTTTTCGACTAGATTTTTCTCTTGCCTTTCTTTTAACCTCGATATGGCTATTGAAGGCAGTATTGCACGAAGGTCAACTGGTCATCACACTTGCCAATTATCGGATACATTGTCATCAACCATATTAGTAAATCGCAGAAACGTCAACGTGTTTATCTTCCTGAATGTGGTGACTAATTTACACCAAAATGATCGTACTTGAGAAGATACAACATTGACTTTCTCGATATCACTCACTCGGTACAATGCACAGGTGTGTCAAATTGCCTCCACTGCTTTCACGATTTTATTAAACACAAACAGCACATAATGTCACAAATGTCAGACTTTACTCCGTTGTAGACTCCGTTTTCTGATGCATACACTATGCTCCTCATAACGTCAAAAATGAGAAATATTCAAGTTGTCATAGCACGATGTATTATACAAACTTGAACAAAATAAGAGCATACTTAAATATGCTTTTAGCAACATGCTATACAAAATCGGCACGGAGTATGCTGAAACATAGTATTACACCACACACAACGATGCATAACGTTATACTTGCTAATTCGAGCACAAAAAAGTCTGCTGGAAATCATAAGCTACATGCCCATTGCGTCGCAGTACGTGGCCGGATGCCAGGATATACGAAGCGGCCGCTGTCTGATGGCGCTGAAATTGGTCTTACCACGACAGACACCCACAAGCCCATTCACAATCTTATTTTCGCAAGATTTTTCTTTCCTGGCTTTTTAGGAAATCAACGAAACAGTTCTTGACATTCTGTCAGTTGATGCTTTTAGCAGACAGACGAAACATAGCTTAGAAAAGAAAGAAAAAGGATGGGTTTGCGTTCAAACTACATGATGTTAACTACTAGGCCACAAATAGGTTACTCACAACCAGCATCTTAAGTGGAAGTCAACACTTCTCATACTGTGTGCTGGGTAGCCCATTATGACAAAAACATGATGCTAACACACGTGAAATTCGGTTTTTGGTTGGACTGAGGCTAGTTTGTAATGTCTAAGGAGTTGGTTGGTTCCCACTGGGGGTACCTGTTTCTAAGAGTCACAAACATACGCTCTGTACCTCCAGTCATGCCAAGTAAAGAACTCAGAACTGTGCTGTGGTTCCAAATCAACATTAAACATGTCCATTCCCTACTGACTGGAACAGAGTTGGAATAGTTCTGGCTGACTGAGGCAGAAGTTGCTGCTTGCTGAAACTCTGTCTCTAGTAAGCTTTCTTACACTAATAATGTTATTTTAATTCACGCACCAGTTGTCATGGTCATAGGACCTACATTTCTTATTTTAAGTGACTTGAGATTTTGAAAAAAATAGCACTGGACTAGGATTCGAGCTCCAATTCCTTTTTCTCTGGATGTGAATTCTTCGAGATGGGACTGTTCTATCATTTCGTTGTTTCCTCACGAAGCCAAAGTCTTCTAGGTCTCTACAAACGCCGCTATCCTAATTACTAGTGAAAGAAAATTCGAGAAATGCCACCTCTGTGTGTTGGGTCAACAACCACAATATGCGGGGGTTTGGAATCTCAGGCAGCACAGACCTATTTGTTGCGTTATATCTAGCCGAACATGTGCACGTATCACTGCTGATGAAGAAACAATAAATATTTCAGTCTTATTCACAGCTATAAGACAACAGCAAAGGTGTCAGGTTGGAATCCCTGCCAGGCATAAATAATTTGCATCGTCGTTTCAGGTTGTTGTAACACGCTTTGGTGAACATATTTAATATCTGAAATCTGATTGTGCTTAGTTTACAATTCATTACGTACTGGGTTCTACTCCCCACCCTTCACCACAACTTTGCTTTATGGCGTTTCACACTTGTGTGTTGCACTTTATTACATACCTTTCATTGTTACCTCTCAGGGGCAATATAAGCTTCGTGGGTTTTGCTTGTATAGTGCTAAAAGTATTGTCATTTATTTCCAGGTTCAGACATTCCGTCTTGTAAACTGATACTGGTGAACTCTTCGGTATTTTACGTCTCTTTGCGCCTAGTGGAGACTCGACTAAACACAGAAGCTTTGTTTGGATAACAGTGAGTACAAATTCAGATCACTTACAGCAACATGGAATACAAAATCCCCACAGGGCGTGCTGAAACATAGTATTATACCATACGCAACGGTACAAAATGTTGTACCGGTACTTGCTAATTCGAGTGCGGATAAGTCCGCTGGCGATCATAAGCTCCATGCTCGATGCGTCGCAATCACTGGGGCAGATGCCAGGCTGTATGAAGCGGCCGCTAGCTGATGGCGCTGAAATTGGTCTTATCATGACAGACACCCATAGGCCCATTCACAATCTTGTTTCCGCAAGATTTTTCTATTCGTGGCTGGTTAGAAAATCGACGAAACTATCTCTGACCTTACGTCAGACAGATGCTCGTAGCAGACAGTCGGAACATGGCTTAAAAAAGAAAGAAAAAGGATGGGTTTGATATCTTATCTTTGGGTTCAGACTGCGTGACGTTGACTACTGGACCACAGATAGGTTATTCACAACAATATTCACAACAACAGGTCAAGTGGAAGTATCACTTCTAGTTCCGCGTACTGGGTACCCCATTATGACGAAAGCATGATGCTAACACATGTGAAATTCGATAGTTGGTTGGACTGAGGTTAACTTGTATTGGCTAACGTGTGGGTTTGATTCCCACTGGGGGTACAGATTTTAAAAGCTACAAACATACCATCTTCATCTCCAGTAACGCCAAGTAAAGAACGCAGGACTGTGATGTGGATCCAAATCAACATTAAACATGTCCATTCACGACTGACTGGAACTTTTGGCTATCAGATGCGGAAGTCGCCGCTTGCAGAAACTCTGTCTCTAATAAGCTCTCTTAAACTAGTAAATTTATTACAACTCGCGAACCAATCGTCATGTAAGGTCATAGGACCAACATTTCGTATTTTAAGTGATCTTGTGATTTTGAAAATATTGGCAATGTACTATGATTCGAGCTCCGATGCCAACTTTTTCTGGATTTGAAACCTTCGAGATGATACTGGTACGTGGCTTCTTTGTTTCCTGACGAAGCCAAGTTGCTCCAGGTCTAGGAACGGCGCGATCCTTATTACTAGTGAAAGGGATTTCGATAACTGACAACGAATTTAGCCCCTTAGTCCCATCCCCTCTGGATTCGCTGCTGGCGAGATTATTATAATCACTGAGTATTAACGAAACAAGCATTGAAGAAATAAGCGTTTACAGGCTCAAAGACAAGAACAGTGGCATGTTTTTTTCCCAAGAATTAGAGGGATACGTATTAAATAATCTTAGAGTATGTGCTGCAGCAAGCCTTCGACTGCTGCCGCTGTAGCAAGCCCCAGCTACTGTCGATCCCAAGTGCTGGGGCGTGTGGGCGTACAGGATATTCAGTCACAGAACAGCCTCTGCATCTTGCCTATTGCGACTAGAGAGTTACATAGGCGCTTAGTATTCCGTGGACAGCTTCACAGCGCGCCATTTGTTCCCCAGCCAGCTACGAAGGTTTGCACATGGGCTTTTTTTTTATTTCAGTACAGTATATTTCTTTACCATCCTTATCCAATCGCAGGGATTTTTTTTTTTTTTTTTTTGTGCTGACAGCTAATATACAAGTCTTGTGCGTAATTTGCAGAATGTCGAGGTAGAATCGATAAAATTATCAGTAGTATTGGAGGGGTGAGATCTTTGTCAGTGTCTGCATACAGAAGGTACAGTTAGAAATGTTTTCGTGCTAAATAATTCATTGCACAAATTGGGGTATTTTGTTATAATAATGAGCGTCGGTAATTGTTTGTAGCGATATATTGTAATTATACATAGGTAGTTTTATAATTCTGGTAAAAAAAACGAGAAAAAAGCTTTGTTTCGTAGACAACTCACCTTATTTCTCGACGTAGACTCCTTTGAGGGATATACACGTGGTCCAGCAATACACTAGCTTTTTCATCCTATGGGAAAAATAGGTTCTGTCAAACTTTGCAAAATACTCGTTGACTCTAACTTCCTTATTTGATGAAAATTTCTTCCCAATATGCCAAAATTTCAAGTTATGGAACAGGAGGAAGGCACTTTGGGGTAAGTCTGGTTTAATAGGGTGGATGAGGAACCAATTCAAGGCCCATTAAATGCACTTTCGCCATCGTTATCGCTGATGTGTGGAATGGTGCATTATCCTTTTGAAATAGAACTTTTTTGCGTGCCAACCTTGTTTTTTTTTCAGCCAAGGTAAGTTTCAAACCATCCAACTATAAAGTATAATAGGGTCGAGTTATTATTATTCTTTGGGAAGCCCAAAAAACGGCCCCCATCGCCTTACTAGCTGATGTAATGGTCTTTGTCTCCTTCTGTGTACTTTCGCCAGCCTTTGTCCATAGTTTTGACTGCTGTTTTGACTCTGGCATGTAATGATGGATCCCGGTTTCATCATCAGTCACAAATAGGTGCGATAAGTATAGCGGATTGCGATTAACCATCACCAGACATTGTGTTGAAATGTTGTGTCAGATGCGCTTTTGGCCGACTGTGAACAATCGCAGCACCCACTTCACACACAACTGCTTCATAGCCGGTTCTCCGTGAAGGATATTACGCACTCGCTCAGTTCAGACGCCTACAGTCTCAGCAACCTCACGAATTTTTATTTGGTGGTCTTGATTAGCATATCATGAATTTTGTCAATGGTTTCCTTTGTGGTATCCTCAGCTGGACGGTCGGAGCGCACTTTGTCTTCCGAGCTTGTCCAACCATGTTTAAATTCAATACTCCAAAAATAAGTGGTCTTCAATGATGTGCAGAGTCCATGTGAACTACATGCAATTCTGTTTTGATCTGCACGGTAATCCAACCCTTCAAATGGAGACGTTTAATAACAGCTCGGAACTCGATTTTCTCCATTGTTGATTGCAGTCGACAGGCTTACCAATTCAGATGGCTATCAACAATGAACTGTATGCTGTACATTCTTTAAATTCTCTATACAACCCTGGGAATAATCAAGCTTACCAACCATGAAGGCGAAACAAAAAAAGGTTCCATTCCTTCCTAGAAGTTTACCAGATCTATCGATCCACTTTCACACAGACTGAGATTTTTTTGTATTATTTATGATTCTTATAGTGACATCACACAGTAATAAATAAGATTGTAGCAAGAGTTTGTTTGTTTACATATTGTGCTGTGGCGGGTTAATTGTAATTACGTTTCTTCTTACTCTTTTCTGTTCTGCCTGTGAGCACTGTCTGCCAAAATGACATCACCCGCACACAAGCATGTATTAGCATAATATGTAAGTATAAAATAATTAAAGTATTAAAAATAATATCGAATAAAATCGAAATTTTTGGGGAAGGAGGGGAGCTTATTCCTAACCATGTTGGTCGTGTCAGAAATGATACACATACATTGTTTAAATAATGTAGATTTCCCTACTATTGCTGGGATGATAGGCTAGCGTAGTGTTAGCTGCTCGATTTGGTTCAGTCACTGTGGCCAGAATCCCCATACTTTAGGCAGTGTGGAAGGTGTACCCTACTCTACAAGTATCTCATGTCACTTGCAGCACCAGTATTGGTGGTTTCTTGTAGCACTGTGCTAATTCTTATACATAACATATCTACAAGAGGCTTTGGTGGACAATCTTGAAAATCGGGAAAACTGTAGTACTTAAAGAATTTTGCTGTGTTGTCATACACAAGTGTCTTACATCATACATTATATTAATATTTACTGAGATTTTGTGGAATATGTTGTGATATCATTATTTCTAGCAACAGGAAAAAGTGCTCTTTTTAACACACACACTATGACACTACACACTCCGGAAATGTATGGACGACTTAGGAAGTGTTTATTTGCTTATATGTCGCTCTGTGGTATTTCTTTAACACTTAATGTCTTGAAAGATGTGTATTTGTTGTTAAATAATGTGCTGCAGTAATTTATTTATATATCACACTTTTGTGTATATTTAACATTACATACTTCGAAAGAGCATATTTGTTGTTACATAACGCATTGTGGTAATGTGTTTATGTATTCCACTGTGGTGTTTCTTTAACACTTAAAGAATCTGCAAGAGTATATTTGTTGTTAAATAATGTACTGTGGTAATTGGTTAATGTCGTATTTTGGTAGAGATGTCGGTATTTGAAAAAAAATCTTACATGTCTTCTTACTCACCTGGGGCTGGGGCTGGTCTCTGCTGCCAACTAAAATGACAAGATTCGCATGACTGGAATAACAATAAAATTAATTTATTACTTGCAACTGTGTAGTCCTAAAGCATCGACTGCACACCAACCAACGCAGTGCAGTGGAACAGCATCAAGAAGGCGCTGACCCTGGTGCCCATGGAAAGGGTAGGCAGCGCCACCTCCAGGAAGACAGAGTTCAACAGCTCTCTCAACGTTGATTTAACCAACTGGCCATCGCTGGGAGGCCCAGTTCGGTTGCAGACTTCTTCAGCATCAGTACTGAGTAATAGCAAGACATTAGTTAACCTGCGTTCTGCCTATAGTAATAGAGAGTAAAGTACTTGTATGTAGGAGACACGGGAGGCACAAGAAGATACGTTTGTTTTCTTTTTAGAAATAAAGTGTTCATTTAATCTTCAAGTGTTTTGTACAGATCTTTTTGGATTCCTGCCAGCAGGCTTCGCAAATTCTCTCCTTCCTTGTTTATGTCCATGCCAACTCGCACAGTAGACGACACAAAATCTGGTAACAAGGATTCCAGAACTAATGCTGCCTTTGCTCTACGCCATTCCGCCGCAGCGTGTCAATAATACTCCTCTCTATACTTTCGGAGGTGCAGTGTTACTAATTTATATAATTACATATTGCGGCGCTTCTCTCATTAAAATGACTCCTAACCCACCTCCTACACCACCTGTGCCTTTGTTTCCAGCTGCTGTTGGCTTTGATCTAATTCAATTTATTCAGTTTCAAAACAAACAAATGTCACTGTTGATGGCAGCATTCCAGTAGCCCGTTTTAATGCACATGGCACTGCTGCATCAACTCCGCCACTACAGCCAGCCAAATCCACAGCACTACTACCGTGCATTCCACAATTCTGAGTTTTCGATGAACAATAAAAAGGTATGAAACGAGTACTACACTCACTTCAGTGCTCGTTGTGCTACACATCAAGTGCAAGGTACTGTGAAACGTTCTTATTTCTTGTAATGGCCGACACAGGAGATTACAGACTCGCTCAGCAGTTATGCCCGACTATTCTACATCTACATCTACATTTATACTCCGCAAGCCACCCAACGGTGTGTGGCGGAGGGCACTTTACGTGCCACTGTCATTACCTCCCTTTCCTGTTCCAGTCGCGTATGGTTCGGGGGAAGAACGACTGTCTGAAAGCCTCCGTGCTGGAGTTATTATTTTTTAAGATTTACTTTCTACCCTCGCTATCACAATTTAACCAATAGTAATGAAAATACTCAACGGAAAAAATATTTTTGCGTTCGAGATTCTACCAAGCTTTTCATGGTCAGATTAACAAATTACAGACCAAGCAGATGTTATACACGATAATGAACCACGAATACTGCCACATTAGTTTCAGCTGTACCAGAACGATGCACATTGTGTGTAGCAGTTTCTGACATATTACATGCTATAAGTATTGCGAGGATCGGGTACATGCTGCTGAGGGTCGTTACAAGTTCTTTCGACTGCGGAAAAATCCAGAACAGACATACCATCAGTTGTTGTTGTGGTCTTCAGTCCTGAGACTGGTTTGATGCAGCTCTCCATGCTACTCTATCTTGTGCAAGCTTCTTCATCCCCCAGTACCTACTGCAGCCTACATCCTTCTGAATCTGCTTAGTGTATTCATCTCTTGGTCTCCCTCTTCGATTTTTACCCTCCACGCTGCCCTCCAGTACTAAATTGGTGGTCCCTCGATGTCTCAGAACATGTCCTACCCCCCCCCCCCCTTCTTCTAGTGAAGTTGTGGCGCAAGCTCCTCTTCTCCCCAATTCTATTCAGTACCTACTCATTAGTTACGTGATCTACCCATTTAATCTTCAGCATTCTTCTGTAGCACAACATTTCGAAAGTTTCTATTCTCTTCTTGTCTAAACAATTTATTTTCCACGTTTCACTTCCATACATGGCTACACTCCATACAAATACTTTCAGAAACGACTTCCTGACATTTAAATCTATACTCGATGTTAACAAATTTTTCTTCTTGAGAAACGCTTTCCTTGCCATTGCCAGTCCACATTTTATATCCTCTCTACTTCGCCCATCATCAGTTATTTTGCTCCCCAAATAGCAAAACTCCTTTACTACTTTAAGTGTCTCATTTCCTAATCTAATTCCCTCAGCATCACCCGACTTAATTCGACTACATTCCAGTATCCTCGTTTTGCTTTTGTTAATGTCATCTTATGCCCTCCTTTCAAGACACTATCCATTCGTTCAACTGCTCTTCCAAGTCCTTTGCTGTCTCTGACAATATACAGATTGAATAACATCGGGGATAGGCTACAACCCTGTCTCACTCCCTTCCCAACCACTGCTACCTTTTCATACCCCTCGACTCTTATAACTGCCATCTACTTTCAGTACAAATTGTAAATAGCCTTTCGCTCCCTGTATTTTACCCCTGCCACCTTTAGAATTTGAAAGAGAGTATTCCAATGAACATTGTCAAAAGCTTTTCTAAGTCTACAAATGCTAGAAACGTAGGTTTGTCTGTCCTTAATCTTTCTTCTAAGATAAGTCGTAGGGTCAGTATTGCCTCACGTATTCCAACATTTCTACGGAATCCAAACTGTTCTTCCCCGAGGTCGGCTTCTATCAGTTTTTCCATTCGTCTGTAAGGAATTCGCGTTAGTATTTTGCAGCTGTGACTTATTAAACTGATAGTTAGGTAATTTTCACATCTGTCAACACCTGCTTTCTTTGGAACTGGAATTATTATATTTTTCTTGAAGTCTGAGGGTATTTCACCTGTCTCATACATCTTGCTCAGGGTTTGGCGAGACAGTGTCGTTTTCAGTGTAGCTGTGGACAATACTATAATGACACAATGATTCGTGATGCAATTACATACAATGTGCTAGAGAATATGATTCGTGAAGAAATTCTCACACATTCTGATCCTACTTTGACACAAGTGTCACACATTATTGAATATCAGGACTCGTGTGATGGTGCCGTGGGAAATTTGTGGGAGCTCCTGTTTGCAGTGTAACGCAAAGTGACAAACAGGTATGGCCTTGCAACTGACCACTGCACACATATGAGTCGCCGCGCCATGGCCAGAGAAAACAAGTGTCAATGAATATGTCTGCTGTGAAATCATGTGCCCACTACATTTTCGTACGTGAAAGACAACATTGCCCTTATGGGAATGTGACTTGCTTTGCTTGTGCAAGACCAGGACATATACAACCTGTCTGCTTGTAACGGGGAAGAACTCCAACCACACTCACTCCCGTTAGTGTGGACCACCTTCTCACTCAGTGAGTGTAGCTTTTTCTATATCTGCTACTGGTACTAATAATGATCAAATTCATTATGTCCCTTCATCCCGCTGTGCAATAACAGTCAAACTGTTTGTGTATGCAGTCATTGCCAAACACTGAGTGCGACTTCAGTTGGAAACAAGTGCTTCCATTACATTGTTGAATCATGCCACTTATGAACAGTTGGGCTCACCACAGTTGACAAAACCTTGCACACCACAAACTGTGTATAATGATCAAGACATTCCAGTGCTTCTTGGTACATGTAGTTTGCCTGCCACATTTCAGTCTCACACCAGAATAGTGACATTTACAATTTTACGTTCGCAAGACTGTGAAAATATTTTAGTGTCAGATTCATTTGATTTGTTTGGTCTTCATATTCAGAACAATGTACGTTCTGTTTCTGCGTTTAATCCGAAAGACGGAGTTACTCACTTGATTGCGGAGTTTCCTGATTTATTTTCTGAAGGACTCGGCAGAGCAAATAATTTTGTCGCGTAGATTACAATGAAGGACAATGCGCAAGCTAAGTTTTTTCGAGGGCGTGCCATCCCTCGAGTGCTCAGAGACAAAGTTGCAAGTGAACTTGAAGAATGCCAATACAGTGGTGTTATTGCTCCTATACAGGTTAGTCAACGGGCTTCACCTTCAGTTATCTTACCAAAGACTTGTGGAATACTTTGTCTTTGTGTTAACTTTAAATTCACTGTGAATACACAAACAATAATTGATACTTACCCGTTGCCTCGCCCTCAGGAATTAACTGACAGGCTTCGCTTGTCTTACGCAATGAGTATTTGCAAATTCCGTTAGATGAGGAGTCTCAGAAAGTGTTTGTGGTCATCACACATTTAGGGTTGTTCACGTTTTTGCACTGACCCTTTAGCGGAGCTTCTATGCCTGCCATATTCCAACGCTACATAGAACAGCTTTCTATAACAGTTCTTTTCTGTTCAAATTACTTGGACGATATTGTGGTGTCAAGATATACACCACAGGCACATATCCGTAATCATTGTACGCTTTTTCAGGTACCTCCAGCAGCAGGTTTGAAGTGCCGCCTGGATAATTGTGCATTTTTTCAGACTGAAATTGAGTACTTAGGCCAAGTTCTTAATAGCCCCTTTAATCAGATCTGCTGGCCATCAGGGACCTCCCTG
The DNA here is from genome assembly GCF_023864345.2 of Schistocerca serialis cubense. NCBI lineage: Eukaryota > Metazoa > Arthropoda > Insecta > Orthoptera > Acrididae > Schistocerca > Schistocerca serialis. Next base: position 587,660,278 of record NC_064639.1, read on the forward strand.
TCTCATGGAACATGACGGAATTTGTCAGTTCTCGGGAAGATGATATATTATACCCAGTTTATACCCAACGCAGCCCAGATCTCAGCTCCATTACATCGTTTGCCCCAGAAGAATGTGCCTCTTGTTTGGACCAAAGAGAGTCAGAATGTATTCTAGAAACTAAAAAATGCCTTGTTGAGTGACAGCTGCCTTGTTCATTTCGTTCCCGCCAAACCTGTGGTTTTGGCAGTGGATGCTTCTTCATACGAAATCAAAGCTGTGCTCCCACGCAGATTTGGTTAACAGGACAGGCCGATTGCTTTTGCTTCCAAGTTATTGACCAAGACTCAGTTTAACTATTCCCAAATGGAGAAGGAAGCACTCGCTACTATCAATGGCGTGAGAAAGTTCCACAATTATCTGTTTGGTCGTACATTTTACGTAGTGATGGACCGCAAGCCCCTTCAGTCTGTGTTTCACCCATCCAAACTTGTTCTGCCACGCTCAGCTCAGAAGCTGCAACGTTGGACTTCGTTATTGTCACAGTATCAGTACGAAACATTGCACCAGCCCTTGTCGAAGCATTCAAACACTGACGGCCTTTCTCGCCTTCCTGTTAGTCCTGATTCTGAATTCGATGCTACTGCTACATCTTGTTGACAGATCGATGAGCAGGACACTGAACTTCTGCAGACATTTCCCCCGTCACTATAGAAAAAATTCATGGGCCACAGAAGCAGACCTTCACTTGAACTTGTTGTTGCACTACATCTGTAATGCTTGGCCTCATTCAGTAACAAACATAAAGAATTCTTTTGTGCACTGATATTTCGCTCGTCAGCATGTTCTACCAACATAACAATGCACCATCTTGAATTTCCCACCATTTCTCTGTCTTTAGTTTCCTGCCAGTTTATGCTTAACAGAACAAACCCACTTCAGTAGTGCAATCATAGGAGTATAGGAGTAGGGGAAAATACACTAGTACAAATTGGCATGTTTTTGAATCTCCTGCCAAAATTTGAATTTCTCGCCATTTTATACTTAGAACAATTGGCCTATTAAGAAAAATCTGACAACAGTGCACGATGCCATAGGGTAGGGGAAAGGATGGAGAAATCTGATGATGTTACTGATGACATCGTGAGGGGAGGCGAAGTGGCGACATCCTCTGTTCCAGAATGCACTTTAATATACTACTATCGTCCAAATGCAAGATAACGAAATGCTGATGTCACTGTTAGATTATACTTGTTACCAGCAAACCATGAAATCCGGCATTTTATGAATGCCTAGTTAATATGTAAAATACCAAAAATCATTCGAAGCGTACGAAATGTCATTTATTTAATACTTTGCCTGAAAATTTAATAAAATGCCGGTTACGTTTAAGGCAACGCATCAAAGAAAAGCAATTTAAATGTTTTGACAGTGAAAGATCGACAGATATCATCTTTGTAACAGTTTCAGTCCAGACGGTTGGAGTTCAAATATATCAGAGTCACTTTCGCGAATATGGAGGTTGCACGCGATGATCGTGAAAATGTTGTGGCTAATGATCGTGCAAATGCAGTGAAACATAGATTATACAGAAAGCTACAGATAATGAGGAGAAATTCTTCAAGTAACTCCGTTTTTGTTATAAGGAAATAATAAGGGACGTGAATGCAGCTAAGACTATGGAAATAAGGCGTCATTATTCGTCAGTGAAGAAGTACACTATAATGGACGTCCACGTAACGTAGGAGCTATAGAAGCGCCAAATGAAATACGTGGTGATTTTTATGTACAAACTGGTGAGCTGTTAACTTTCAATACATATGTAATTTTCTGTTTTGAATGTGTTATTTCACTGTCTATTGTATTTTATAAAGTACCTAGGCATTCTATACTCTTCCTAGAAAAAGTATTAAATTAAAATTAAGTTTAACATCTTGCTAAAAATTTCCAGACATTCTAGATACTGCCTGGGCATTCTTTACAATGCCATTATTTGACATACTCTTTCACTATTGTCTGAACTTTGTCGTCGGCTTCTGGTGAGACAATTTTGAGGATGGCGTACGGAGTTCTGAAGCGCCTCTCAAGATCGCACATTGCTCTCTTCAGTAAACGACCATATTTCGCCTTAGGTAGTAGGAAGGTTACAAGGCAATCAGTCAACATGCATCTGAACTTTAGCATTACCGCACGCCTGTCTCTGACTGCGGAGCTACGTTCTTCACTACTCCAGGGCACTGCTGTCTTCTTCATTAGCCGTATGACTAGCGTTTGGGTTAATCAGCAGCACTTTGGATCGTCCCTTTGGGGTTATCCAGCCACTCTGGGTCAACAGATACGATCATTTGACTGTAAGCCTCGTTGACAACCCTATTTGATGTTGTTTTTTTGGGAAGGTTCTGTCTGTAAGGTACATTCAGAACTGTGTGAGATCGCTGGAATGCAAAAAATGGTTCAAATGGCTCTGAGCACTATGTGATTTGACATCTGAGGTCATCAGTCCTCTAGAACTTAGAACTACTTAAACGTAACTAACCTAAGGACATCACACACATCCATGCCCGAGGCACGATTCGAACCTGCGACCGTAGCAGCAGTACGGTTCCGGACTGAAGCGCCTAGAACTGCTCGGCCACACCGGCCGGAACTGGAATGCAGGCTGTGGCTTCTTTCTGTAGAAACGTGTATTCGATTACAAAAGATTTTAAGTGCTGGAGAACATCCCTAAACAGCAACTGATTTTTGGAGGCAAATATCCACAGACATTAAGAAGATCTCAGCAACTCCACCCGTGGTGTGATAAGTGTAGTCAGTTTCTCCACACTGTAAAGTCTTGTATGAGGAGAAATAGATACAGAAGCTACGAGGGGGACAAGGGCAGCATCATCGCATATTGTTAGTGTGGGTTGCATACATCAGGGGCAGGAATGCACTCAGGGAAAAACCTATTGTTGTACTTTGATTGAAAGGTACTTAACCTATTGTTCTCCTTTGACTGACTGGCCCTTAACCTATTGTTCTGCTGAAAGGATCCTTCCTTTTAATTGACAGGTCCTTAACCTGATGGTCCCCCGCCCCCTCCCCCACACCCACCAGGAAACCTCTAACCAACCCTGTTCCCCTCGCTCCTACAGGTACACGTTTAGCTCTGAGTTACTGGAATAGAACCTCTCACTCTTATCAGTTTGATTGACTACTTGATTAAATTGATCAATTAATTAGCTTCTCCCCCTCTGCTAAATCCTCTCCCCTCCCACTCTACCTCCAGAAAATAGGCAGGAAAAAGACTCAGTCGATCGGTCATTTGAAGGGAATTCGAGTGCATGGTATGAAATATTCTATAAACAATGTAGAAAATGTGTAGAACATTATTTAATTATTTATGGCAGTGTATGGAATATATTTATTTAGATAAAGAATTTGTTCGGAAATCTAATGCAGTGTATGGAATGTTGTTTAAACAATTTAGACTATATGTGGAATATTGTTTATTCAAACAATTTATGGGATTCAAGGCAGTGTATGGAATATAGTTTATTTATTTACTTAAAGCCCGCATCTCGTGGTCGTGCGGTAGCGTTCTCGCTTCCCACGCCCGGGTTCCCGGGTTCGATTCCCGGCGGGGTCAGGGATTTTCTCTGCCTCGTGATGGCTGGGTGTTGTGTGCTGTCCTTAGGTTAGTTAGGTTTAAGTAGTTCTAAGTTCTAGGGGACTTATGACCACAGCAGTTGAGTCCCATAGTGCTCAGAGCCATTTGAACCATATTTACTTAAAGAATTTTTCAGGGTATCGATCCTCCCCCTTCCTGCCAGCCCATTACCATATCCCTCTGTCACTCCTCTCAGCCCATCCCCTTCTCTACTTGACGGCTCTGTAGTGGAGATGAAGGATATCACGAAGGGAAATTCAAGGGTACTGTTTCTTTATAGAACAAAAATTAGTTTGCAGGCATTGGATTCCTCTCGCTCATAATTCTCTGCTGTTTGGAAAGATGCAGGTTTGTAAGAAGAAATTAAATCTATCACTTTTCTTTTTATTGCAATTGCGCAAGGATACCGTCACGAAACACACATCAGTTATAAATCTTTCGATCGCGAAGCGCGCATTGCCCGCCATCCCCTGTCCACTAGGCCGCATAGAACGCCACCACACACGCTCCCAGGAGTCAGGACGCACAGGCGGCCTCCGCAAAGCGGTGACAAGGCCCTCAGATGTCGAGCCACGCGCAGGAGTCCATTCGGGACCCGCGAGCAGAGGCAATGACGCATAGCCTTTGTACCTGCAGTCCAGCGAGACGTTCGCATAGCGGCTCACCCTCGGAGGCATAGTTAAAAGGCTGTCAGTGATATACAGACGTTACATTTCTATGTAAATAAAAGCAAAGGCTACCTCTCGGAAATAGTGGTGTCGTAGAAATAGTTAATGGTCGCTTCTGTTGTTGTAGGAGCTTTCGTGATGTCTCAGCTTGTCTGCATGGAAATTCTTGGCATAACCGGACCTGTTTACGAAAATAGTCCAGAATGACACCGAATGCATTCTTCCTGGTGGTCCTAACAACGCATCCCGTGTTACCCTTCCTGAAAATAGTGGAGTCCTTCTTTTAACAGTCTCAGAAACGGCCAACGTTCTCACCGCTAAAATCCTTAATCACGTCTATGCACGCTTGCAAAAACACTGCTCACCATAAAAGCGTTCTTGTTGTTTCGAAAGAGAGCACTGTCTAAACACAGACGGGGAGAAGCAGAAGAATTACACAAACAGAATTGGAAACACTGTCCCAAGGAAGAGGAAAACGGCTAGAATTTTCGGTGTCCTACAGCTACTGGTCTGGAGATGCCCTAATGCCACTATGGTGCATGAGGGCCAGCATCCCGCCAGAGATGGATGGGCTGCTTCACCTTGTCTTGGAACACTTGAACATCACGTTACTCTCAGAACTTTACGTAGATACCTTGCCTTCATCTAGTTAAAACCAGTCTGTAGAGGCTCCTATGCCCCAGCACAAAGGATGCCTTGTGAAAGACTGGAGCATTCTGATAGGCTCTTACTGAATTTACCCGCCACACTGCTGCTGCTGCCAGTGTGGGAGCACTGTCCGCCATTTTTTCTTGCAGACGAGACTTTCAGCAGAAAAACTATTTTGTACAGATTACCATATTGTACTGACAGTTAAACCTTGCAAAAATTGTCTATGGATTGTCAAATACGGGAAGACATTTCCTCAGTTACACTGCTCTGCCACTGAGTACAGAAGCTAGAATACTTTAACGTGCAATCCGATCACCGCGTACCATTTTGATGAAGTAAACACACACAATTCGTATCCTGCGTCATACAAAATCGCCACTTCTCCATCGTGCATATAGCTGTCGACCACCAGACACTCGTACATATACTGCAAAGACAGGCAGCATAAGCATCTGCACAGTATATACTCCTCGCAGCACTAGATATTTCCCGCGAGGTCGGGTGGCCATCCACCACAGCCGCGGCCACAAGTCACCCGGCCCCCCACACACACTGACCCAATGTGTAAGCTCAGCGTCCTCAGTGGACCGAGGTCATTCTCCAAACTGTTGTACAAAGGCTGGGCCGGTTCCTGATGCACAAAGCCGTTACTATTTCTAGCCCCTACATGCTTTCTTACTTGCTTTCCACAACCACCCCCACCCTCTGAGATCATAAGAACGTATGTATATTCGCATGGTTTGCCGGAATATCACACCATTTCCGAGATACTTCTCGTTGCCAAGCACTTAGCAGTATGCTACCAATAGCTTGCACACTATAATTACGAAGATAAAGACTGGAAATTATTTCTCTAGAAACCCGAAACTTTAGCGAGGTTGAGCGTGCTGTAAACCTCCAGTAACTAAAAACTTACCTCATCTGCGGAGACATTTGCGTAAAAACGCGAAAAAAAGTAGGGGAAACTGATATTTCTACTCGCAAATACCGGTGATATAACAGATTCCAAATCATCCTTATAATTTACAAAGTCAACTAGAGAACAGCAAACGTGTCTTCCACCGGTCTTTCTCTTGCTAGATGCACATAACACACACAATAATCGATATTCTCCCAATCAAATAAAGACGGGAAATGTGCAGAAGCAGTCAACCCGACAATTTACATGGGAGGGAATAATGGTCCAGCGCAACACACACGGCTGTATTGAATCTTCTCAAATTTCCATGGAGAACACACAGGCTATCCAAGACATACTGAGAATTAGTTCGATATTCAGCCGTCTAGAGGACGACACAGTTAAGTCAGGTACATACCTGTATCCCAACAGGCCTTTCCACTTGGACAGCTACTGCCATTAGCTGGAAACGGGAATCGTTCCCGCCACAGGCCACCGTTGCTGCACGCCACACACCCCCAGACAGAATCGTCCTAAGAAACCAGCCACATACGTATTTGATAATTATACTTACAATTAAATATTACGATCCCGGTAGCAATTGGACGACATTTGTCAATGACCAAAGTATTGGAAATGCCCCCTTCTGACGGCTGTGGCTCTGGAAATACAAATATCTGTACCATTCTTATGAGTTGACATACTTTTCCAAGTAAAAGAAATCTTTCATTTCCTTTGTTGCTGTCGCAATATTCCACATCAAATCCTTACGACCCTTACGACAGGACGTAATCATTTTCTTTACACACGTCAGAACACACACACTCTGTAAGCCTGATGCTCAAGGCGAACCTATTATGCATCCCCTGCTACTAAGTATAATACTTCGCCAATAACTGATTGCTGGCAACATGAAAAAATACTGAGCGAAAATCAGCGAAGGGTGGACATGTCTCATAAGATTTTCTGGAGAGAGGTAACTCTGTGTCTTAGAAAGAGAGGCATAATCGTCTTACAAACCGCCAGATGTTAAAAAAACGATCACGACGACCATGTTGCTGTCACAATCGGTCTTAGTACCACCGGCGCACACAAGTATCCATGTTAAAATCTATACTGGCTTTATAAATTGAGGTATGGCATTAGCTCCGAATAAAGTGGTTTTTCCTGACAAATATCGTGACACTGAATATAGACAGTGACCGCCAGAGTGTATATTATTAGACCAACAGTGCGGTTACACGCCATCGATGGGTTTAAGCCCGTGATAAAATCACCGAATTTAGAAAGTGATTCAGCTAAGGAACATAGTATGAAGTAGGTATTCGCAACTCCATCATGCCGTCGTCGAATATTTATCCAGTATTTGTAACGGACTCTGTGTCGATGCTGTGTTAGAGGTTCTGTGATATACCCTCTGGGTTATAGGCAATGTTTGATTGAGAAGGATCACACAAAGTAGATGCTGTGGTGATTAATGTCATAAGAAATGTGCTCAGGTTTTCAGATCTTTAGTATTATGCTCCCCAGTAGAAATGCTGTCTGTGATTTGAAATCATGTCTTTCCATTCAATCACATACCTGCATTAGATCCTTTGGAGAACTCTTTTAATGATTACAGCCACTAGAGAATCATATTTCTGACACTCTCATATCTCGAAACCAGTCACCTTTTTCGAACTTATCTGCTACAGTAAAATTTTAGATAGTCCCTATGCATCTTGCAACTACACTTCAGACTCTGCGCCGCCACCCTGCAGCTTTCGACATGTGATCATTCCAATATAAGTCGGAACTGAGCAGGAGTCAGAGGGAGCTATATCTACCACATTTTGCAGCCCATGTAGAAACAGGATAAGCTGGGTTAGTGTGACAGGACCATTCGACAGAGATGGGAACATGTTGTCATTGTCCCATCAACAGTGCACGATGTGTAAGGTCAGTGCTAAAGGAAACCGGCTCCTGCAACACGAGGTAGTATAAAGACAGTATGAACTGTTACGGTTATGTTCCTTATTGGGAAAATTAGAAAGACTCAACATCATACAATTACTGCAGTCCAAAGTAGTTCTACGTCCCTCAGGGTCCATTTATGTACGTCACCCTAACATTCTGTCATCGTTACTTCGTACCATCTAACAGAGAAAAATTACGAACTATAAAAGCTCTGCTAACCTCATCCGTTGGAGAATTCGACAAGATTCTTACTGCATCTCTCTTTCTACATGTCAAAAATAAATACCGTCTGCATGCCAGCATCGAGCGCATGTGATGATCCTATTAAATATTCAGGTACTGATCCATTGGAGCAGGTGACCAGTGAGCAAAGTCGCTTGAACAGATCAGTGTAGAGTGTCAACACCCCCACTGTAGGAGGATGACCGTATGCCACAGACTATACTGTCAGTCACAGGACAGGCTCCCTGTGTTGTTGTTTGAAACATAGCGTATTTTCTTCTATAACACTCTTTGTACACTGCCATACCTTTTGTTTTTACCGCCACAACTTCAAGGTCTATGTCAGGTTCTAAACTGACATTAACACGTTCTGATCCATTCCCTAGGTGTCACATGATGTAAATCGTAGTGTTGCTGCTGCTACTACAACACATACACACTCACACTGGATGATTTTAAATAAAAGACAGTCACAACATAAGGAAAGTGGAAGAGTTTTGCAGTGTTATGGAGCATTTTCAAACTACTTGCTGAAGGTGATTGACAACCTCTACATTTAAATTCATCTGTCACAGTGATGGGATAGCTGCTGAGTCTGTGTTCGTTTCGATTGATTCACCATATTTCAGTCGTGTACATGATCACTGTTTCGGTGCTAGCCAACCCCAGAATGTGTTGCCCCTCCGCCAAGACTCTTTCTCCATCTCAAACAAGCGATATCAGTCAATCATTATGTGGCAATCAACATCATACCAGTGAATGGATGGGATGGAAAGATCATCGATGTACTGAAATAATAAGTATCACAGCTGATAGTATGAACAATTTTAGCCATTTTACAGTAATTTCAACACCGAACAATGATGTGACAGCGTGCTTCCCAGTTTCACTGTCATCGCTAAACCGCCCATTTTCTACTTTGCGAGTACCATTGCGAGTGTAGATAGATGACTGCGCACTACGTCCATTCATTGTTAATTCTCGAACACATACATCATCAAAGTAAATGAGACAGCGATCTACATATTTCTAACACCTCGACATAGTGCGTCATTTACGATCTGTCTGTATGTGGATGGGAGTCACAGGACATTCTTTCATTCTTAGGATAAAGTTGGAGAATGAAAGAACCCATCACACTGTCTTTGACCAACCTGTCCTGCAGAAGAAAAAAAAATGTTCAAATGTGTGTGAAATCTTATGGGACTTAACTGCTAAGGTCATCAGTCCCTAAGCTTACACACTACTTAACCTAAATTATCCTAAGGACAAACACACACACCCATGCCCGAGGGAGGACTCTAACCTCCGCCGGGACCAGCCGCACAGTCCATGACTGCAGCGCCTTCTGCCCTGCAGCACCATTACCGATTTAATCTGCAGCTGACCACGAGTAGACCGCTACACTCTGCGTCTTGTGAATGAATGAAGCTTGCCGAGTCCGCACCCATTCAAGTGCACAAAATTCCTCCAGATGCACCCAAGTTGAGGAGGTTAGCACCCCTTATCAGTGTACAGTAGTAAATTTGAATGTGTTGTGATATAATAGCAGACGGTTAAGAAGAACAAGAAACGGGTGGTTTTTATGCATGATGGAGCTCGAGATGGATGGAGTTCGAAGCATTTTACATACATCAACTACACTATCGGTTGTTAAGTATTGTTCTAGTGTCTGGGATCAGTACCAGGAGGGTACTGGTTAGAGAGAACATAAACACATGCACTCCTAAGGTTACATGGGTCTGCACTTAAAACAGGCTATAATGTTAGATCACATAAGTTTCCGACCTATTAGTCATGTGGAATGCAACACTGTTAAAATTCCAGTGTAAGAAATGTATTTCCAGCGTATGACACACATCCTTCTTGCAGGTTTCTCTACGATAAACTATGGTAACAAACTGTAAAATGAAAAAACTACTTCCTTAAAACATCGGTTCTGCATGATACTTGCACAATATAGCTTTCCAGAGATGTATAGCGCCCACTGTTCACATCCAATCACGGTTAAGAAATTATACTATTCCCACATCAGTTCTATATAAATCGATCATTAGTAACAGAGAATAACTCTTACAAGGAAACAGATAAACGCATATGAACGGCGTTTGATATATGAAATTACACGTCATGCCGCCACTAGCTTCGTAAATAGCACATCTGTCACGCAAATGTATACACGGGGATTGCAGTGCCTCAGAAACACCTATGGATAACTTACAATTATCTTAGTTATGAGACTGAAATCTCGATTTTATACTTAAGATGCGACAGCGGAATGGAGTACATTGCTTAAATCTTCATTCGTTTAGAGGAATGTGTCGAAACAGGATGGTTATGTTTCATCACACATGAGATGTAAGCCCTCTGTTGACCGAGAGGTTTGCTGTTAACGATCGCAAGTAGACAGTGCTCTAACACACACAGAACACGCGGTTGTATGAGAGTCGAATGCAGGCTATTGTACAAAGATGCATCCTGACAGAACATCTGAAAAAATGGTCAAATGACCTGCAGCAACATCTCTCTCTCTCTCTCTCTCTCTCTCTCTCTCTATCTATCTATCTATCTATCTATCTCTCTCTCTAGAATGCATCATCAGTCTACAATTGAATCGCACCTCATTACAACTCCATCTCAACCTATCACTCCATCCATTATCTGTCATCATTTAACGCAGATGTAAGTAAGTTTAGAGGCAGATGCTTCTCTGTTTTTCCAGGAAAGCATCAAAGACAGCAGTCAACTCATGTGTATCACTATTACCTCAACAGACACGGTAGAATGCTGCCTCGACGAAAAAAATGACCGTTTCCCTGGTTCCCGATGCTTCCATGTCAACATTTTCTCGTTTTCCTCTTGCTGTCGCATACTCGTTCCCAATTACAAAAATTCGTCTGCACCAACCAAAATACACGCGAGTACATCCTCAATTTCCCCCCATTTCGGTGTATTTTACCTCAATTTATACATATTTTCCGTCATTTTTCGTAACTTTACAGATTTTATGTCACTTCTATCCATGCATTCATGACATCACTTCTCGTTCCGTGTTCTGAAACTGCTTGTAAATGCAGTACACGATGATAGAATGTTGGGGTGATAGACATGAATGGACCCTTAGGGACGCGGATCTGCTTCAGACTGCAGAACCTGTATGATGTTGAGTCTTCCTCATTTTCCCGATACGAAACATCACAGTAACTGATCATACTGTCTTTATACTACATTGTGTTGCACAAGCGGGTATCCTTTAGCACTGGCCTTACACATCATAAACTATTGGTGGAGCTACAACTACAAGTTTCCATTTCCATCGCATGGTCAAAACACGGTCCTGTCCCACTAACTCAGCTTAGACTGATTCTACATAGGCTGCAGAAGCTGGTAGGTATAGCTCTCTCTGACTTCTGGTCAGTTCCGACTTAAATTGGAAAGCTGCAGGGTGGCAGCACAGAATATGAGGGGTAGTTGCATGATGCATATGGGCTATCTAAAATTTTACTGTAGCAGATAAGTTCGAAAAAGGTGACTGGTTTCGAGGTATGAGAATGCCAGAAATATGATTCTCTAGTGGCTATAATCATTAAAGGACTTCTCCATAGGACCCAACACAGGTATGTGGTTTAATGGAAAAACTTGATTCCAAATCGCAGACAGCATTTCTACCGAAGAGCATAATGTAAGAGATCTAAAAAGTCTGTGTACATTTCTTATGACCTCAATCAGCTACTATATGTGATCCTTCTCAATCAGACATTGCCTGTAACCCAGTGGATATATCGCAGAACCTCTTACTCGGCATCATGGTGGAATAAGTTACAAATTCTGGAGAAATATCTAGTGGCAGCAGGATGGAGTTGCAAATACCTACTTCATACCATGTTCCTTAGCCGAATCGCTTTCTAAATTCGGTATTTTATCACGAGCTTAAGCCCATCGGTGGCGTGTAACCACACTGTTGGTCTCCTAATATACACTCCGGCGATCACCGCCTATATTTAGTGTCACGATATTTGTCTGGAAAAACCACTTCATTTGGAGGTAATGCCATATCTCGATTTATAAAGCCAATATAGCTTTTAAAAAAATGGTTCAAATGGCTCTGAGCACTATGGGACTCAACTTCTGAGGTCATTAGTCCCCTAGAACTTAGAACTAGTTAAACCTAACTAACCTAAGGACATCACAAACATCCATGCCCGAGGCAGGATTCGAACCTGCGACCGTAGCGGTCTTGCGGTTCCAGCGCCTATAGCTTTTAACATTGATACTTTTGTGCACCAGTAGAACCAAGATATATTGTGACAGTAATATGGTCACTGCGACCGTTTTCTTAACATCTGGCGGCTTGTAAGACGATAACACCTCTCTTCCTAAGACACTATGGTAACATTCGCAAGAAAACTTATGAGACATGTCCACCCATACCTGAATTTCGCTCAGTATTATTTCGTATCGCTAGGCGATATTGGCGAAGTATTGTACTATGTAGTAGGAGATGCGTGAGTATGAGGCTTATAAATTGTGTGTGTGTGTGTGTGTGTGTGTGTGTGTGTGTGTCGTAAGGGAAGGTACGAATATGACGTGGAATATTGCTATAGCCGCAAAGGGAATGAAAGATTTTCTTTTTACTTGGAAAAGTATGCCAATTCATAAGAGTGGTACAGATATTTCTACTTCCAGTGCCACAGCCGTCAGCAGAGGGTATTTCCGATACTTTGGTCATTGACGAGTGTTGTCCAATTGAGACCGCGATCGTAATATTTAACTGTAAGTATAGCGATCAAATATGTATGTGGCTGGTTTCCTAGGACGATTCTGTCTTCGGGGGTACGTGGCATGCAGAAGCGGTGGCCTGTGAAGGGAACGATTCTCGATTCCAGCTAATGGCAGTAGCTGTCCAAGTGGAAAGGCCTGTTGGGATACAGGTATGTACCTGACCTAACCGTGTTGTCCTCTAGGCGGCTGAATATTGAACTAGTAACAGTATGTGTTGGGTAGCCTTCGTGATCATGTGTGCTCTCAATGGAAATGTAAGAAGATTCAATATGGACATGTGTTTGCGCTGGACCATTATACCCTCCTATGTAAATTGTCCGGTTGAATCCTTCTGCACATTTCCCGTCTTTATTTGGTTGGGAGAATATCGATTGTGGTATGTGTCGTGTGCATCTAGCAAGTGAAAGACGGGTGGAAGACACGTTTGCTGGTTCTCTAGACCTGAGAAACATCTTAGTTGACTTTGTAAATTATAAGGATGATTTGGAATCTGTTATATCACCGACATCAGTATTCGCGAATGGAATAATCAGGTTCCTCTATTTTTTTCTAGTTTTCACGTAAAGGTCTTAGTTTCTACGTACTTACTCAGAGGTTCACAGCACGCTCCACCTCGCTTAAGTTTCGCGTTACTAGAGAAATAATTTCCAGTCTATATCTTCGTAATTGTAGTGCGCAAACGATTGGTAACATACTGCTACGTGCTTAACATCGAGAAGTATCGCGAAAATGGTATGATATTCCGAAAAACCATGCGAAAATACATATGTTCTTGTAATCTCAGCATGTGGGAGTGGGTGTAGAAGGCAAGCAAGCAAGCATGTAAGGGTCAGAAACAGTAACGCCTTTGTGCATCAGGAACCGACCCAGCCTTTGTACAACAATCTGGAGAGTGACTTCGGTCGCTGAATGTGCTCTGATCTCGCGTTGGGTCAGTGTGTGTGTTGCGGCGAATGACTTGTGACCGTCGGCTGCGGTGGATGACCGCCCGACGTCGCAGAAAGTACCTAATGCTGTGAGAAGTATATACGGTACAGTTGCTTATGCTGCCTGTCTTTGATAGCTTTATGCACGATACAGGAGTGGTGATTTTGTATGGCGCAGGATACAAATTGTGTGTGTTTACTACATCGATGTGATACGTGGAGATTTGGTTCACGCTGAAATATTCAAGCTTCCATCGTCAGTGGCAGAGCAGTGTAACTTAGGAAGTGTCTTCCCATATTTGACTGTCCATAGACAATTTTTGCAAGGTTTAACTGTCAGTGCAATATGGCGATTTGTACAAAATAGTTTTTCTGCTGAAAGTCTCGTCTGCAGAAAAAATGGCGGACAGTGCTCCCACACTGGCGGCAGCAGCAGTTTGGCGGGTAAATTCGGTAAGAGCCAATCAGAATGCTCCAGTCGTTCACAAGGTATCCTTCGTGGTGGGACAGAGGAGCCTCTACAGACTGGTTTCAACTAGATGAGGGCAAGGTATCTACATAAATTTCTGAGAGTAACATGATGTTCACGTGTTCAAAGACATGTTGAAGCAGACCATCCATCTCTGGCGGGATGCTGCCCCTCATCCACTATTGTGGCATTAAGACATCTCCAGACCAGTAGATGTAGCACACCGAAAATTCCAGCCATTTTTCTCTTCTGTAGGACAGTGCTTCGAATTCTGTTTGTGTAATTGTTCTGATTCTCCCCGTCTGTGCTTAGACAGTGCTCTCTTTCCAAACAACAAGAATGCTTTTATGATTGACAGCGTATTCGCAAGCATGCACAGACATGATGAATGAAGGCTTTTAGCAGTGAGAATTTTTACCATTTCTGAGATGTATGATCAAAGCAGGATGTCACGATTTCCAGGAAGGGTAGCACAGAATGCCTGGTTAGGACCATCAGGACGAATGCATTCGGTGCCATTCTGGACTACTTTTGTAAACAGGTCCTGTTAGGGCAAGAATTTCCATGCAGATAAGCTGAAACAACACGAAAGTTCCTACAACAACAAGAACAACAAAAGCGACAGTTAACTATTTCTGCGACACTTTGCGATTTCTGACAGATAGACTTTGCTCTTATTTCCATAGACATGTGACGTCTGTATAGCACTGACAACCTTTAGCTGCGCCTGCGGGGATGAGGCGCTATGTGAACATCTCACTGAGGGTGATCTGCTGTGTGAACTTCTCGCTGGACCGCAGGTAAAATGGCTATGAATAATCGTGGCAACAACGGTGCCTAGGTAGACATGTGTTTCGACAGGTATTTCTCAGGTGTCAAGTGTGAAAGGGATTTCGCCACCTCATGCTCGCGGGACCCGAACAGACACTTGCGCGTGGTTCGGCATCTGAGGGCCGCGTCGTCGCTTTGCGGGGGCCGCTGGTGCATCCCGGCTCCTGGGAATGTGTGCAGTGGCGTTCTGAGCGATCCAGTGGACAGGGGATGGCGGGCGGTGCGTACTTCGCGATCGAAAGATTTTTAACTGTGTAATTTCGGGTGATATATGTTTCATGATGGTACTCCTTGCGCAATTCAAATAAAAAGAATAGCGATCGGTTTAATTACTTCTTACAAGACCTGCATCTCTCCAAACAGCAGATAATTGCGAGCAAGAAAAATTCAACCACCGCAAATTGAGTTTTTTTATATAAATAAAAAAATACCCTTGAATTTCCCTTCATCAGATCCTTCCTCTCCACTACAGAGTTGCCAATTTCCAGGTAGAGGAGGGGAGGGGCAAAGGGGTAGCAGGAATGAGGCGGTCAGTAGGAGGGTTTGTGGTGTCACCGCCAGACACCACACTTGCTAGGTGGTAGCCTTTAAATCGGCCGCGGTCCGTTAGTATACGTCGGACCCGCGTGTCGCCACTATCAGTGATTGCAGACCGAGCGCCGCCACACAGCAGGTCTAGAGAGACTTCCCAGCACTCGCCCCAGTTGTACAACCGACTTTGCTAGCGATGGTTCACTGACAAAATACGCTCTCATTTGCCGAGACGATAGTTTAGCATAGCCTTCAGCTACGTCATTTGCTACGACCTAGCAAGGCGCCATTATCAGTTACTATTGATATTGTGACTCATGTACCGTCAAGACCGACGTTCATCATTAATGGATTAAAGTTAAGTATTCCACCAGCTACGTCCGTTTTTCTAAATTCTAATTTCCTTGTCCTGTTCCAGACCTCACGCCAGCCTGCGTGAGCTAAAACGCGTGCATTTCGGCCTCCTCTAGTAACACGGTGTTGGCTCTCCTGCCAACCACAACAGGGTTCATCGATTTCCTCAATAATTCTTTAAATAAATAAATAAACTATATTTCATACACTGCCTTGAATCCCATAAGTTGTTTAAATAAACAATATTCCATATATTGTCTAAATTGTTAAAACAAAATTCCATACAGTGCACTCAATTTCCAGACAAATTCTTTAGCTAAATCAAATAACTATATTCCATACACTGCCTTAAATAATTAAATAATATTCTATACGTTGTCTAAATTGTTTTAACAATATTTCATAAACTACAATAGAATACCCACCAAATGACCAGTCAACTGAGTCTTTATCTCGCCAATTTTTGGGAAGTAGGGTGGTGGTTTATCAGAGGGTGAGAGGTTAATTATTTGACCAATTTAATTAAGTAGTCAATCAAACTGATAAGAGTGAGATGAGGTATTCCAGTAACTCAGACCTAAAAGTGTACATGTAGGAGAGAGGGGGAGGAGGTGGTATAGAGGTTTCCTGGGAGGTAGGGGGAGGGGGAGGGGGCGGGTTAAGGACATTCAAAAGGAAGGATCCTTTTAGCATAACAATAGGCTAAGTACCTGTCAATCAAAGGAGAACAACAGGTTAAGTACCTGTCAATCAAAGGAGAATAACGGGTTTGCCCCTGAGTACATACCTGCCCCTGCTGTAGGGAACCCTCACTAACAAAATACTCTGATGTCGCCCCTGTCCCCCAACTACTGAAGCTATGCAAGGATAATGAGACCATCTCTGTACAAGGCTTTTCGAGAGGTAGGTAAAAGAAGTTTATAGACTTTATGAAACGTCCCCTTAGAAAAATTTACGAATTGCTGTGCTGATAAACCTCTTACATTGTTTGCTTTTCAAACAGCTGAGCAAAACTGGACGTACTCTAACATTCACTAAAGTGACACACAATATTTTTAGTGCAACGCAATCTGACTTTCAAAAATCCCTACAAAAAAAATAGCCCTGACTAACATTAACCTATACGTTTCACAAATCGCTTACCTCACAAAAATCTTGGTTACTCGAACTACTGCAATACAGCGAGCGCCACAACTGCCAGCTAAGTAAAAGATTCAAACTACGGAAGGCACTAACTACTGATAGGGATAGTTAGCAAATGAAAGATTTTAATAGAGAACAAACAATGTATTTACCTTAATATCATCAAAAGTCATAATATATATAGCAGTTCATGACATCCAGTCTTACAAATTTCAAAACTCCGCCATTTCTTTCCCCACATCCACCACTGCTGGCGGCTCATCTCCAACTGCGCAACGCTACGCGCTGTTAACATCCAGCTGCCCAACACTACAATGGCAGGCAACAATGCAAACTAGCCACAGACTGCACACAGCACAGCCAGTGATTTTCATACAGAGCGCTACGTGACGTTACCAATATAAGAACCTAAACAGCCTACTTACAACTTTCACGGCAATTGCTAGAAGAAAGATAATCAGGTGCAGAATGACGATAAAAGCAGTGGTGATCTATCCAACTTTAGGCACCTCTGCCTGAGTTTGCACTTTCTGTGACACTTTATTTCCTTCTAATAACACAGGGAACTGCCGGCCGGGGTGGCCGAGCGGTTCTAGGCGCTACAGTTTGGAACCGCGCGACCGCTACGGTCGCAGGTTCGAATCTTGCCTCGGACATGGATGTGTGTGATGTCCTTACGTTAGTTACGTTTAAGTAGTTCTAAGTTCTAGGGGACTGATGACCTCAGAAGTTAAGTCCCATAGTGTTCAGAGCCATTTGAACCATTTTGAACACAGGGAACTCATCGAGCCAACTGAGGTTATCAGGGTCTTCCTGGAGCTTCCAACAGCCTCAGGTATTTCCTAGTACTATAGGTTACCAGAACGAACAGGTAATCTCATCGAACTTCCATGTTTTACTTGCGCTGGCCATTTATAAGTCTTCCGCTTTTGCCTTTCCTCAGTGTGTGAATTAACTTACACAACCAGTTAGAAATGGCATACAGTTTACGTAGACTTAGACCTTCGGGTTTCACGCTAAATTGCCGGTCCCTCTATAAAAATAAGGGGCCGTCAAATGGAAACGAAACACACGGAAAGAAACCAAGTACTCTAGTCATTATTTCAAAAGTAAGTGTCAAACACATTCACCTCCCAAGAGACAGTATGGTCAGCGCCTACATGGAAAAACGTTTGCGGCTGCCTACAGAACCCGATTGCATCCAGTTGTGCGCCACTTCGTCCGAAACAAATCGCCGGTCACGAATGTCCTCTTCAGGGCTCCATAAATATGGAAATCGCAAAGGGAGAAATGGGGACTGTATGAAGGATGTGTAAGGGATTCCCAGATATACTTCTGCAGCGGAGTCGAAACAATTCTGGCAGCATGTGAGTGGGCATTATCCCGCCACAGAATGATGCCGTTTGTCAATATTCCTATGCATTTGGACTTAATGGTGAGCTTCAATTTTTGCAGAGTGCCCACGTACCGTTGTGCCTTAAGTATGGCACACCGTTCCAGAATGAACAGCGGCTCCATGACGGCAAAGAAAATGGTCACCATAACTGTCCTGGAGCTGACATGTTGTCTTGACTACGCTGCAAAAGTTTCGCTCGGAAGGCCTTACTCTTTCTCCGAACAGTCCCGATCTCGCCCCATATTTTTTGAGCCCAGAAAAAGACAAACGTGGCCATCAATTTGCTTCGAATGAAGAGATTCAAGACTGTGTACAATAATAGGTCCGTAGGCAACCGCAAACGTTTGTCCATGACGGTATTGACCATCTTGTCTCAAAGTTGGATAAATGTACTAACTGTTGTGGCGATTGTTTTTGAAATAATATACAGTTTGGTTACTTTTTCCCATCTGTCTTATTTTTATTTGATTGTCCCTTATAGACGGTCACGTTACATCACGGGGCGCGGAAGGCAGAGCTGTGTCGCATCTTCAGGGACGCAAAGCCATTTCTCACCTGGGTTTAATATTTTCACTGCTCTTGTTGTTGCTAGATGTAAGAAACCACCCATCACATATTGTTGACAACGCAACAGAGGCGCTTGTAGTATGTGTCTCGAGTCTGAAGTCTGGCTTTCCGAAACCAGTTGCTTCACTGAGAAATGCCCATGGGCTTGTATCATGAAAAATATAAAAAAGGACATAATAAACAAGTCACTTAATCTCCTTGACATTACTTAATATTTTTGCGAATAAGTGGAATAGCCAGATTAATAACTAATTGGTTCTCAGTAAATAATATCATTTAACTATGAAAAAAAAAAATCGGTCAGTTGTGTACAAGGTAGGATGTACCATCATCAACAACAATAGAATACAGGGAAAAGTAAGTACAGGGTGATCATGAAGTCCAGTTATCCCCTGTCGTATGTCCACATATTTACAGATGATCGCACTCTATAAATGTGGGACTGTGGCAGAGAACAACTTTGAGATAGTGTAACTATTATTTATTCCAAAGTATCTGTGTGTATACAACGTCTTTATAAGAGAGTATGATTTTCCTCCGTGTACGATGTGAAGTTCTCCTCAACATCACTGCTGTGATAACAGTAAATGCAAGTCGAACAGCAGCCTTAAGTTCGTCAACTGTCGCGTAGCGTTGGGCAGCAACTTCTATTTTATCAATTCCCGTAATTCATTGTCGAAAAATACATGTATTTAAAAAAGCAGACAAAAATTCGCTCGACTGTTTTCTAAGAGACAGTTTCCACTCCTTCCAATCTGATTTTGGGAACGTAGACCAGATGTGGGCCGAATTCAGAGTAGTAGTATCGACGGGGGGGGGGGGGGGGGGGGGGGGAGGGGGGGGTACTGATCCCTCATGGTACACAAAATAAGTCGAAACACTATTGCAAAAACATCGAATCGAAAAAAGAATGCCAAAATTAAAAGGACGCAAAATACCCGAGACTGGCGAACTTTTAAAGAAGCTGGAAATTTAGCGCGAACTTCAATGCGAGATTCTGTTAATAGTTTCCACAACGAAATTCTGTCTCAGAATCTGGCAGAAACCCCAAACTGATTCTGATCGTATGTAAAGTGCACCAGTGGCAAGACGTAATCAATACCTTCGCTGCCTGATAACAATGCTGATTTTATTGGTGACTGTGTCACTAAGGAAGAGTTATTAAACATGGTTTGCTAAAATTCCTCCACAAAAGAAGAGGAAGCAAATTTTCCGGAATTCGACAAAAGAACAACTGTCGACATGAGTATCTCAGAAGTAGATATCTTCATTGTAACGAAGCAGCTTAAAACGTTCAAGCAAGGCAAGTCTTCCAGAACAGAAAGGATACCATTCAGGTACCTTTCAGATTATGCTGAATCGATAGCTCTATACAATCGCTCGCTCGTCCAAAGAACTGTACCGAGAGACTGGAACACCGAAACCCAAGAAAGGAAATTACACACCCACACCACTAACGTCGATTTGCAGTAGAATTTTGGAAAATATATTGTGCTTGAACATTATGAATCATCTCGGAGAAAACGATTTATTGACAAACAGCCAGCGCGGATTTACTAAACATCGTTCTTGTTAAACGCACGAAGTAATTAGATCTATCAACAGGAGACGTCAAATCGAATCCATTTTTTAGATTTCCAAAAGGTTTTTGACATTGTTCCTCGCAAGCGACTTTTGATGAAGTTGCGTGCTTATGGTATTGTCTCATTTGTATGACTGGTTTCGTGATTTCCTGTCAGAAAGGTCACAGTTCGTAGTAATTACAGGAAATCCATCGAGTAAAACTGAAGTAATATCTGGTGTTCCCCATGGAACTGTTATAGCCCCTCTGCAGTTCCTGATCAACATAAACGATTTGGGAGACAATCCGAGTAGCCATCTTAGACTATTTGCAGATGATGCTGTCGTTTACAGTCTTGTAAAGTCATTAAATGGTCAAAACCAGTTACAAAATGATTTAGACAAGATCTATAGGGTGACAATTATTGAACTATACGAAAAAAGACATAAATTAATTGCAAACTACGGCATGCACACACTTTATTCAACATGTAAACGTCACTACAGGTATTCGGAATTAGGTTATGGAATGATCGATATGCCTGCCATCATTGACGGCTGTTTTCTAGTCAGCAATTGTTTTGGGGTTAAAGCTGTACACCTTATGTTTAATATGGCCGACAAAAAGGTGTCGCATGTGTTCAGGTCCGGAGAATATGGCGCCCAATCGAGGCACTTGCCAGTGACCTGGATGTAATAGAAGCAGCAACAGATTACACTCGTGTGGGGTTTGTGGATGTTTTGCAGCGCCATGACCAGCCCTGTTTTAATACGGCTGTCAACCATGTTAACAGAGAGTTTGGGGGAGGGGGGGGGGTACTGTTGGCAGAAACTAAATCTCATATCTGTGCTGTGCCTGTTGATGCAATTGAGAGGTGGTGTTACACTAGTCATGGCCTGCACCTGAATAGGAGGGGAAGGAATAGATTAGTTGATCTTCTTGCAGAAAATGTAAGGGGGGCCACATGCACCCAAGCCAAAATATCTATGATTACTGGAGTCAGAGGGACACATTTTTTAGGCTAGAGTCAGGATACAGACAGAGAGTATTAAAAGATATTAAAACAGAACAGTGCCATAATGTCTGCATCAGTATCCAAAGAAATAAAATTTGTGCATTTCATCAGAACATAAGATAATTGAAAAATAAGATAGATGAGCTTCTTATATGCCTAGAAAATGGGGTAAATTCTGAAGGTATATATGTTTTGTCTCTCTCTGAACACCATGTAACCACATTGATGGGGAAGTAAAATTTAAGGATTACAGATTAGCATCTTATTCATGTAGAGTCAACATGGAAAAAGGAAGAGTTGCTACTTACATAAAAACTGGACACAAAGTCAAAAATATTGAATCAAATAGTTTTTGTGTAGATCAGATCCTTGAAGCATGTGCTTGTGAGTTGCTACTGCAATGTACTTCTGTAATACTTGTAACAATCTACAGATCCCCTCAAGGTAACTTTCAGCTTTTCATGAAAAATCTAGAGGCATTATTGAGCTAACTCTCAGACAAAAAGAAGCAGTTTGTGGTTTGTGGTAATTTTAATGTAGATTTCTTAAAAGATACGGATAGGAAAAATGAGCTAGAATCTTTGTTTGGTTGTTTCAATGTAGTATCTGTCGTAAATTTTCCAACTCGTGTGGAGCAGGATAGCAGGTCACTTATCGATAACATTTTCATAGACAGTACTCAGGCAGAAACAATTAATGTGTAGCAAATTGTTAATGGGCTATCTGATCATGATGTACAGTTAATGGAAATAACACATATATCACCTTACAGGCTTCAGGCAGGTTCATACAAGGCAGGGAGGCTTATTAATGCGAACAGGGTAGAGTTTTAAGAGCAGCCTAGAAGAGGTAGAATGGGATGAAGTACACACAGAAAATGATGCTGATGCCAAATTCAATTTATTCCACCGTAAATTTCTCTCAATATTTGAGAGTTGCTTTCCTGAAACGTTATCAAATACAGTCATTACAAAGTTAAGTAGGCCATGGCTTGCCAAGGGAATTAAGATATCGAGTAAGAGGAAGAGGGAAATATATGGACAGGCCAGAATAAGTCGGGATCTGACGTTACTTGCTTACTACAACAGATGCTGTAATATTTTAAGGAAAGTCATTAAGAAGTCGAGAAGCTTATATGTTCTGATAGAAATTAATAATGCTGATAATAAGATTAAAACTATATGGAATATTATCAAATGGGAGACGGGGCAGCTTGACAGTGCACAACATACCATAGCAATAAAGCTAAATGATGATGTTGTGAGTGATAATTCACAACTTGAAAGTATTTTTAACAATCATTTTCTCAATTTAGTAGCAAAAATAGGGTTAACGGGTTCAGTTGAAGAAGCAAAATAGTATGTTAAAAATGTTATTCCTCAGGACTTATAGCCTTTAGAAATAACACCAACATCCCCCACTGAAATTAAGGGAATTATATATATACTAAAAAACAAGAGCTCATGTTGTGTTGATGGAGTCTCTAACAGAATTTTGAAGTGTTATTCTAATTTAATAAGTGGAGTCCTTAGTGATATACGTAATGCTTCGCTGGCACAGGGAATTTTTCCAGACAGATTGAAATACACGATTGTCAAACTTCTTCATAAGAAAGGGGACAGGAGTGACTTAAATAGTTATAGACTAACTCCTTGCTGACTTCATTTTCTAAAATATCCGAAAAAGTTACATATTCAAGAGTAGTTTGACATTTAAGTGAAAATAATTTACTTAGCATGTCACAGTTCCGATTCTGGAAGGGTTACTTGACTGAGAATGCTATCCACACATTTGCCTATCACATTGTACAAGGCCTTGATAATACATTATTGACAGTTGGCATTTTTTGTGATCTTTCCAAGGCATTTAACTGTGTGGATCATGTCACATTCTTAGAAAAACTCAGGTTTTATGGAATTGAAGACTATACACACACTATACTTAACGAACAAAAAGCGAAAAGTTGTGCTGCATAACACAGATAATGTTGGGAGGGTGGTAAATTCTAGTAAACGGGGAGTTATCACAAAGGGAGTCCCACAGGGCTCAATTTTGGGTCCTCTGCTGTTCCTTATTCATGTGAGTGACCTCTCACTTAACGTTCAGCAAGCAGAACTAGTACTTTTTGCAGATGACAGGAGTGTTATAATAAATCTCAATCCAGAAAAAGCAGCTGAAGTTATAGTTAATGATATCTTTCAAAGAATTATTAAGTGGTTCTCAGAAAATGGACTCTCCCTTAATTTTGAAAAAAAAAATCACTGTATCCAGTTATGTACACCGAATAGCGTCATACTGAGAATTGATGTAGCATATGAACAGGGCTCAGTTAACAGGATAGATTTCTCCAAATTTGTGGGTGTTCACATTGATGACAACTTGAACTGGCAGAAGCATATTACTGAGCTTCTCAAACAATTAAGCTCAGCTTCTTTCACTCTTCGTATAATCGCTAGTCTTGGTAATAAACAGATGAGCCTCCTAACGTACTTTGCATATTTCCATTCAATAATGTCTTATGGAATAGTTTTCTGGGGTAACTCACCACATAGACATAAAGTATTGACTGCACAAAAGAGAGCAGTGAGTATAATTAGTGGTGTTCACCCAAGGACGTTATGTAGGCACCTATTCAAGGAGTTGGGTACTTAAACTGTACCATTAGAGTATATGTATTCGCTAATGAAATTCGTTATAAATAATCCATCTCAATTCGCGAAGAACAGTGATGTTCATACTTACAACACTAGAGGGAAATATGACCTTTGCTGTCTGTTATTGAAGCTGTCAGTTGCTCAAAAAGGAGTACATTATTTAGCAACAAAAATCTTTGATCATTTGCCCAACAGCATAAAGTGTCTGGCAGGTAGCAGATCAAGTTTTCAATCTAGCTTAAAATCATTTCTTTTGGACAACTCCTTCTATTCCATGGACGAGTTTCTGTTTCAGAACTGGTTAAAAAATAAAAAATAAGTTACTTCTAAATGTAGTTGAATGTGTAGAACTAAAAATTTCAGTAATATTAATATTAGCACTATTTGTGTGTGTGTATATATCTTGTAATCTGACTTGTTCCACATCATATCGATAAAATAATCGTGAAAATTATCTACGGAATATGACATAACTAAACTAAACTACACTAAACTAATTGGCGTATGGGTTCCCCGGAGCCAGAATGCGGCCCCCAAGGTGCTCCTTCAGGACATCAAATACTCTCCTGTTTTAATGTGGTCGGGCTCCATCTTCCTTGAAGCACATCTTGTCGAAATCAGGGTCACTTTGGATAAAGGGGATGAAATAATCTTCCAAAACCTTCAAGTACCGTTCGGTAGTCATCGTGCCACCAAGGAATATCGCACCGATTATTCCGTGACTGGCCATTGCAGATCATACTGTCACCTG
Organism: Schistocerca serialis cubense; assembly: GCF_023864345.2. NCBI lineage: Eukaryota > Metazoa > Arthropoda > Insecta > Orthoptera > Acrididae > Schistocerca > Schistocerca serialis. Next base: position 587,685,281 of record NC_064639.1, read on the forward strand.
TTGAGGGCGAAATGCGGATTCTCAGTCCCCCAAATGCTCCAATCTTGGTTGTTGACGAACCCATCCAAATGAAAGTGGTCTTCGTCGCATGCACGCACATACTAATTCCCATCATGCCCCACGGCTAACCATGCAGTTTGAACGTGATAACGCAAACCGTTCAGAAGTTATGACAATTTTATTTCATATAGTTGAATAATTGTCACCCTGTATGTAAGGTGCGAAAAGTGGCAATTGGCTTTAAGTAATGGGAAGTGTGAAGTCATCTGCACGAGTATTAAAAGGAATCCGCTATATTTCGGTGACACGATTAATCACACGAATCTAATGGCTGTGAATTCAACGAAATACTTGAGGATTACAATTACGAATAATTCAACCTGGAATGATCACGTAGATAATGCTGTGGAGAAAGCAAACCAAGGACTGTGTTTTATTGGCAGAGCACTTGGAAAATGCAACAAGCCTACTAGAGATTCTGCTTACACTGTGCTTATTCGCCCTCCTCTGGGTGCGTGGTGTGGCATACACGTCAGACAGGAAGGTCATCGAAAATGTTCTAAGAAGAGTAGGTCGTTTTATATTTTTTGCAAAGTGCAGGAGAGAGTGCCACAGAAATGGTAAGCGAGCTGAGGTGGCAAAGAAAGACGTCTCTCGTTGCGGCAGGATTTTCTCATGAAATTTCAATCACCAGCTTTGTCCTCAGAGTGTGAAAATATTTTTTGGCGGCTACATAGGGAGAAATAATCATCATAATAAAATAAGAGAAATTGGAGCTCGCACCGAAAGATTCAAGCGTTTGTTTTTCCCACTCGGTGTTCGAGAGTGGAAAGGTAGAGAAATAACTTACGATGAATCCTCTGCCAGACACTTAATTGTGAATTACAGATAATCATGTAGATGTAGATAGATGTAAGTAAAACACATGGAACGGAAGGTTCTCTACAATTTGTACAAAAATCGGACTGCATTTATAAAGAGCCGGAGGACTGCCCGGTTCTGTTACGGTTTTTTTTCTGGCAAAGCTAGTTGTACATCCACAGTTACGCACAGAGTATGAATAGGTTGGCCGAAACACACGTCTCGTATGGGTTCACTGAAGGCGATGGAAAACCTGCACACCGGCCTTATGCTGGGCCATCCCATGACATCGACAACCATTACAGCATTACCTTTACATCTAAACACAGGCGTCCTAAGGCTGTTGGATTACTCTGTTTTCCGTTGTACGTTTTGGTGATTTACTATTGCCGTCTTTTCCACAGTTGTGAAGGCAGTGTCGCAGAACCAACTGTATATCCAGGCCTAACGTTGCAAAGCAATATGAAATGGAACAAGCATTTAAGGATTGTAGTAGTGGACTTCGATTTATTGGGAGAACTTTAAAAAGATTTGGTTCATCATGTAGGACACAAGTGCGACCCATCCTTAAGTACTCCCTGAGTGTTTGGGATTCGAGCCAGGACAGATTAAATGAAGACTACAAAGCAATTCAGAGGTGGTGCCCTATATTTGTTACTAGGAGGTTCGAACAACAAGCAAGTATTACGGAGAAGCTTCAGGAATAGAAATCCCTGGAGCGAAGATTCAAATGGTTCAAATGGCTCTGAGCACTATGGGACTTAACATCTATGGTCATCAGTCCCCTAGAACTTAGAACTACTTAAACCTAACTAACCTAAGGACAGCACGCAACACCCAGCCATCACGAGGCAGAGAAAATCCCTGACCCCGCCGGGAATCGAACCCGGGAACCCGGGCGTGGGAAGCGAGAACGCTACCGCACGACCACGAGATGCGGGCTGGAGCGAAGACAATGTTTGAATATTTTAGCATCCTGCAACATAAAATTGAATTAACCCATGCCAGATATTAGCCTTGTGAAACTTAAAATGTTAGTACTAGAGTACATAGTCATAAGACTGCGTCACTTGTACTAATGTTTTGTCGTTAGGTCACACCAACGGGCCAGACAAGTGGGCCGCGCCGCTGAGTCGTAAATAGGCGCCGCGGGCAGCCAACACAGCGATCTCGGCTGGTGGTCGCGCGCATGCGCGTACGGAGTAATACAAACTTAAAACCAGTAAATGTTAACTGAAATTATTGTAGAAAATAGCTGATTACAATAGTTCGGACTATTAATGGCATTAAAACCATAAGCCACTGAGGTTACCGTTCCATGAAAGGCAAAAGACATAAAAAGTGTACTGTGCAAAAGTATGAATAAACATTAGTTGGTAACATTATTTGTTACAACAGCTAGAAATGTTACTGGCACATAAACCATAATAAGTGACGTGAAGACAATGTTCTATTCGAGGAACACATTTGAGAAAATTTGGAGATCTGAAATTTGGAGCTGACTGGAGCACGATTCTAATGCCGCCAACGTATTTTTCGCTTAAAGACCATAAAGATACGAGAATTTAGTGCTTGTACAGAGGCACATAGGTAGTCGTTTTTACCTCGCTCTATTTGCGAGTGGATCAGGAAAGGGAATAGCTAGTATTGGTACAGGATGCTTTCCGCCACTCGACTTATGGTGACTTGCGGAATATCTATGTAAATGTAGTAGTAGATAGGGCTAACATATCGAATGAATCGTAACTGTATTATTGTGCCAACTCTGTAACGAGGCTCAGGAAACCACACGTCGCTTATAGCAAAACATTCATATTCCTGAACAACATAATTTTTTTCGATGCAGTTCGGGTTAATCCTATGCAGATGACCGTAGTTCTGTCGTCATACTGGTACTTGTAAGAGGATCTAAAGGTACAGCAGAGCCATTAACAGAGTCAAAATATAAACTACTGTAGCACTGGCATTACTGACAGCAATCTGAACGTATGAATGAGAATTACAGCAAAAATCTGGCAATCAAGAGGAATAAACAGCCCAATTACGATGTTAATATAATTCTTGCATACATGACACACAAAGAATCTAGCAAGGCTGTTTTCTTCCATAATGAGGCATATGGCTTACGAATTTAAATTTCTCACCATTTTAAACTTAGGAGAACTAACTAAAAACTTAGTGTGAAGTAAATTATTTAAACTGTCTTGTTAGAATGGTACGGTAGATTTTTAGCTGTAGCATTAGAGGGATAGGGAGATTGTGTATCTTTCCCCAGCAGTTGTTTAATAGCAGCATAGGAAACTGTGACATCAGAGGGGGGAAGAACCCAGTGGCCATCTTTAATTCTTTGACTGAAATATGTAGCCATACACGTCTGAGTGAATAACAGCTTGGGGTAAAAATGTTCAGTGGTTTTCCATGTCAGCTGTAAATAGCAGGTAAGTTGAGACTGGTTACTTCCGCTTTGTCCCAGTATGCAGAGGTAGTCACCATGCATTACGATGTTATGTAACTGTGCCAGTATCTCTGGTCAGCCATCTTGGATTCTATACACAGCACAAGAGGCATAGAGTAAATATATTTACTCTATGACAAGAGGAAACGTTAGCGACAGCCCTAGACATGGAACAAGTCCCGCTCATTCAACCACCTCCATAATTTTCCCTAATGCTAACCAGAACAATGGAGGGTAAAGGCTTTGGTGCACGCCGTGTAGCGCATATTGTGTGGTCTCTGGTCCCACTGCGTGAGGAGCCTGTTTTTATTAAGCTACTTTTGTTGCGAAAGCATTTATTTGTTGCTCGCTTTTTGTAGTGATTTGTAGAGTGAGCGTTTGCGTGTTTCCCGTATTTTACAGCGTGAGCGTTTGTTCGTCGCCTTTTTTAGTGTGTTACAGTGAAAGAATTTGCTTTTTCCTCGCCTTTTTGTAGTTCACGTTTTTTATTGCTGTTGCCTGTACTAGCAGTGTTGTGTAGTTAAAATTATTTAAAATGAGTACATTGTAGTGTTAAATTTGTGGAAATGAATATAATTACCTGAATACTCTGAGGCGGCATACTTCCATAGTGAATCCACAGCTGTGTGATGTGTACATTTGAAGCTGAGTCTAAAAAGTGTTGGACTGATCATTACTAATCCGCTCATAAAATAGTGTGAACTCTGGACTTCTGTAGTGAAGGTGAATTTTTAAAGTGCAAAGAGGAAATGGAGCGCATTACACAATCCAGATTCCTCAAACATAGTGGCATTAAGTTTGTTGATGACTACTCAACCTGTATGTGTGTTTGCCATCGTTCAGTTCAGTTATTCTCCAGAGGTGAAGGGGTAAGACACCTATAAATGGCAGGTAGTAACAAAGTTAATGGAAAGTGCCCCGCAGGGATGAAAGTCCATAAGGAAGGAAGGTGCCTCATTAAGCTTGTGTTGAGTCATGTTGAACACGATCTATACTTAAGTCATTGGAATCTGACATCACAAGAACGTGAGAGTATAGCTACAGACATTGCTACAGGATATAACACGATGATTTGTTTTGTTTTAAAAAAAAACATCCTACTGTGTGGTACAAGTTTTTTCTTGTGACTCCTTTCTGGGCTAGTGAAAAAAAAATGCTGCTATGGGTTCTAGCAGCATCTGCTTTTGTCATCAATGATGCTACCATTTCTTGGCTAGGTTAAATTCCAGCAATACTGAAATAATCTTTTTCTTTTCATATGATAGTGTTTCTTGGGTATTGGAGTTAGCATTTACAGTTACTTGGTCTATAATTGCATCCCTCTCATTAATCACAGACAGGTCTCCAGCTTCAGTAACAAGTGCCTCTGACAGTTCATCATTTTGCAAAGGATTGTCACCTCTGCTCTTTTTTCCATTTGGCAAACAATATGAATGTGGCTACATATATTTAATATTGTAATCAAAGCACATGCAAGAATACAATTGAATACGAACTTCATGCTACTCCACACTAATCTACAGTTACAGTTGACGTTATTGTATTTCACAAGATAAACTTAAGATGATCCTGAAGCAGGTACTTCAAAACGACTGTCTACCTTGGTAAGGAAGTCGTCCATTAAAATAGAGTCCGCAGCTCGTGGTCGTGCGGTAGCGTTCTCGCTTCCCACGCCCGGGTTCCCGGGTTCGATTCCCGGCGGGGTCAGGGATTTTCTCTGCCTCGTGATGACTGGGTGTTGTGTGCTGTCCTTAGGTTAGTTAGATTTAAGTAGTTCTAAGTTCTAGGGGACTGATGATTATAGATGTTAAGTCCCATAGTGCTCAGAGCCATTTGAACCATTAAAATAGACTTGTGCCTAAAGCAAACGTCTTTTACTTTACCAGTTATCGTTCCTACCACGATCGCAATAGCATATCAAACAGCTTCACTGTAACAAACATCAATGCAGATATACCTTCGACCAGTAATTTCACTTGCTTTGGATTACCATATACGAATTTCAAAGCCTTGTGCATACTCTTCAGGTGCATGTTTGTGTTTAGTGTAGCTTGGATTCTGTGACAATATATTCAACATTTCGCGATTTAATTTCATAGTACGTCTTGGAATAATGACAAAATTCGGATGTATTTGGATAACTATAGAGCTTTTAGTGTGCTTTTTGCAGCGATTCTTCAAACATAATAACTTCTCTCACCTGCGTTAATATCTTAACAAGCTTGTACATGTCATTTCTGCATTCCTTGTGCAGAGTTTTACTCTTGGCGTTGTTCCTCCATGCTCTATCCACATGCCAGGTGCAGAAAAATCTCATTTTAGTAGCCCCTATTATTCTGTTCCAAGCAATGCTGTAGGACTCGAGAGATCTGACACGAATACCTTGGGGCAAAACTGTCCAATCTGTGACTTTATATAGTCGAAAATACAGTCAACACATCACTGACATTACTATAAGAAATGAGGAAAGTGCATGGAAATCCTTGCCTCATATCAACCAGTACTAGTTTCACGATAAACTCAAAATCATAGACTGAGAGTCTCATCAGCACAAATATATCATTTCCGTATTTTGCTAATAATTCACAATGTCCATTTTTAATTATTACCAACATGAAATCTTCACTTGTTAATTCCAGATGCAGGTAACACGAAACTTTTGCTTTGTAATTCAAAGTAAATGTTAGTATGGCTTATAAAAGCAATACATATGGATCATTGCTTTGCTTAACTTTGTGTGCCTAACCTTCGATGGTGATTGCATCATTCAATTGTGACTGACTATGAACCAAATTATAAGAAGCTGCAAAGTAACAGCCCTGCGTCGTTGAGAGATATAATCTCTCCAAATTTGAATCCTGCATTGTAGGTCAAATTTTGTCGAGAACAATGGGAAACAGGAGTCCTACAGCAACGTGTGCAGCAACGCTCTCCAGTTCTTACGGTGTGAGATTTAGATACTTAAGTCTAGATCGTGTCCAACATGAGTCGACTAAAAATTAACAAGGCACTTTCCTTCCTTATAGAGGACATTTATCTCTGCAGGACACTTTCCATTGATTTTGTTGCCTCCTACCATTTTTAGTTGTCTTATCCCTTCACCTTTGGAGATAGATTAACATCAACAAAGGCAAACATAGTTACGAGATGAGTAATTGTCATCAAATTTAGTGGCACAGTGTTTGACGAATTTGGGTTATGTAGTGCAATCCATTTTCTCTTTCAACTTATGATCAATCCAAACATTTTTAGAATCAGCTTGAAGTGTACACATCATCCAGTTCAATGTTTTCTGTCGCATTATGCCATGAGTGTTTTGTTGGTGGCGCTTTAATTTCTTTTACAAGTAAAATTCTTGCCAAATTCATAGCACTGGTAGCAACATGAAAATTCATTATTTGTAACATGAGTTATGATTTTGTTCAGCTGCTGTGGGTGCACTTTGTAACTATGCTACCCCCGAGTCTTGCAATAATTGTGCTAGTTTCCATAAATTTCACGCTTAAAAGCACTCATTTCGAATACTTTTAACTACACAAGACTGCTAAGAAGTACAGGGTGATGATTCTTCTGGAAAACCTGGAATTCTCACGGGATTACATTTTACCTGGAAAATCTCAGGGAATTTCAGGAATTTTATAAAATCCCAGAAATTCTGCGTTTTAGTTTAGCATTAAAATTGAATTTTATAAACGCAAATTTTAAAATACTTAATATTTCAAAGTGTGTTAATTAAATGAATATTATTCCATATATATTCTCTGTGTTAAAAAACTGGTTAAACTACTGATTATGGTTGGTATCTAATGCAACTGAGATAGAAGAAGAGCCATTATTGTGGTATTCTGCCTCCCCTTCCCCCCTTACCATTACTTTATCGACAGCGTACTGACAGAATCATCAGTCTTACATGTGGAATTCTCAGGGATTTTCTTTTTCAAGTTTGAGTAGCCACAATGGAAGTAGCTTCACGCTATTAAATTATTAAAATTGCTGTTGTGCATTATTTTCTGTGTATTGTAGCGCTGATACTGTCAAAGTGAAGTACATTTGCAGAACTTGCACTATTCCTCAATGTAATTTGAAATACAACCTGTTGCAATAATGTTCTTCAGATTTATTGAGGCTGTTGTCACAATCCAAATGAAATCATCCCTGTATTATATATTTGTTCTCTGCAGTAGTCTACATCTATGAGGATCTCATCACTGTATATGTGATGAAAACTCGTTCATTAATCGGTCATTTTTGTACACAACACAAAAAGAACACATTTTCTACTTAAATATCTCTGATTTGTTACGTTCAATGATCCTGGTAAGAGATGAAAAGTACCTACAAATTTGTAGAGGTACATGACAACTCGGTGAAAAGTTACAGTTTACAAATTCAGAAACAGTGAAATTTAAACATATCTCTCAAGATAAAGTACTAAATTGTGGTTCTAGTCCAGGTGCAGCAATAGAAATTCTTTCATTAGAAAATAAATTAACTAGAGCTTTACATTATTAGGTAGCATGACTTCACTTCGCACAGTTACTCCCTTTCCGTCCCTACTTCAGGCTGTTGCCGGACAGCAGGTGAGGTGGCCTCTGACACCGTAAAACGTTTGTTAACAGCAGCGTGTTGTCCCCTAGTGACTTCCATAGAATGATATGAAAATGTGTATATCTGCTGCTTCCAGTTTCAGTTGCACAGTAAATATGTCCATATGAAATTTTTTTTTTTTAAAGTGTAGAAAATCATCCATATGGTTGTACTGTTTGTTTATTCCTCCAGGAATCATCTTATAGTGATATAGGATTTGTCATTGTAATACAATGAACCTAAGTAGCTCAAATATAGAGCATACATCACATGAGGGCAGGGTAGGAAATTTGCACTTGTATTATAGACGCAATACGTATAAAGGTCATGCAGGAGTACAGAAGAATTTAAGGACTTACAGGTGTGAGCATTAAATAAGTATCCTTTGCTTTCCAACCAAGTTGGGGGACAAATATTACAAAACCCAACACTTGCTGACTTGGTCTCAGCTGTGACAGCCACTTCTACAGAAATTGTAGGTGACAGCACCTCAACTTATACCAGATTCTTTAAACACAAGCACTCGGTATTCAGGTGAATAGCTTAGGAAGAAATAGACTTCAGTGTGAGGAAAAGCCAAAGCTGAAAATTGCAACCATATTGTTGGGGCATCTTTATGTGGCACAACCAGAAAAATAATAACAGGAAGAACTTAGAGAAAATGGAGCAACACACTAACTGAGAGGTAAGTTTCAGAATTCAGACGGTATGTGTGACAAAGTACAAATTTTGGCTGTAGTTCTGCAGGGGAGCAAAATCACTGTATTGTTGCCAGTGCGACCCAAACTTTCTTTGTACATGATTCACACAATTTTAAGTTTTGCTGCAAAGCTTTAAGAACGGAAAAAGAATGTATCAGAGCATCAAGAAACAAAACACAGATTTCAGGAGGCAAGTATCCCCAGACACTATGAAGATCCGGCGAACTGTCTAGCCGACGGGAGGCCCTAGTCACACGACATTTACATGAAGATCTCAACAACTCTATCCCTGGTGTGATGAGCGTAGTCAGTTTCTCCACTCTGTGTACAGTAAAGTCCCATACGAGGAGAAATAGATACAGAAGTTTTGCAAGGATTAAGGAGACCATCTCTGTGCAAGGTTTTTCGAGAGGTAGGTAAAAGGAGTTCATAGAGTTTTACGGCGACTGCTTGAAGAACGATAGTCAGGGAGAGAGGTGTAGAATGACGATAATGGCGAAGGTGGTCTCTCCAACATTAGCACTCTCTGTTTGAGTTTGCAGTTTCTGTGCGACTCACCAAGTCAACTGACGTTTTCAGGGTTCTTTTGACATGTTGAGCATGAGCAGCCTCATGTGTTTCTTCACTACACGTTTACGGAACGAACAGAGCATCTTAGCTAATCTGATAGAACTTGAATGTTTTACTTGCCTTGGCCGTTTCTAAGTCATATGCTTTTGCCTTTCCTCAGTGTGTGAATCAACTTACACAACCAGTTATAAGGAGCCGTACGGTTTACATAGACTTAGGCCTCAGGCCCCTACGAGTATAAGGGGCGGTCAAATGAAAACGAGGCGGATGGAAAGAAAGTAAGTAAACTGGTCATTATTTCAAAAGTAAGTGTTATAACTGTTAATACAGTTACCTTCCAAGAGACAGCATCGTTACTGCCTGCATGGAAAAATGCTTGCGGTTGCCTACAGAACTTGGTAGTACTGAGATGTGCACCACTTCGTCCGAAGGAAATCGCTGGTCACGAATGTCTTTCTTCAGGGCTCCATAAATACGGAAATCGCAAAGGGAGAAATTGGGACTGTATGAAGGATGTGTAAGGGCTTCCCAGCGAAACTTCTGAAGCGGAGTCGAAACAATTCTGGCCAAGATGTGGGTGGGCATTATCCCGCCACAGAATGATGTCGTTCGTCAACATTCCAGGGCATTTGGACTTTACAGCGAGCTTCAATTTTTTCACAGTGTCACTACCGCTGTGCGTTTATTGTGGCACCGTGTTTCAGAATTACAGTGGCTCCTTGATGTCGAAGAAGGAGCTCACCATAACCGTCCTGGAGCTGACGTATGTTGCCTCGACTACGCTGCAAGGTTCGCTCGGAAGCCTTTACACATCCTCCGAACAGTCCCGATCCCTACTATGTTTATGGAGCCCAGAAAAAGACATCCGTGGCCATCAATTTGCTTCGAACGAAGAGATTCAAGACTGCGTACAACGATGGTTCCGTAGGCAACTGCAAACGTTTGTTCATGAAGGCATTGAACATCTTGTCTCAAAGTGGGATAACTGTACTAACAGTTACGGCGATTGTTTTTGAAATAATATACAGTTTGGTTACTTTTCTCCCATCTGTCTTACTTTCATTTGATTGTCCCTTTTAGACGGTCACGTTACATCATGCTGCGCAGAAGGCAGAGCTGTGACAGACTCAAAAGCATCTCTCAGCAGTGTTTAATATTCCCATTGCTCCCGTTTCTGCTACGTGTAAGAAACCATCCATCTTATATTGTTGACAACGCAACAGAGGCTCTCGTAGCATGTTTCTCAAGTCTGAAGTGTGGCTTGTCGAAACCAGTTACTTCACTGCGAAATGCCCATGTGCTTGTATCATGAAAAATACAAAAAGGACATAATCAATCAGTCACTTAATCTCCTCGAAATTACGTAATTTTTTTCGAAGAATTGGAATAGCCAGGTAAGTAATTAATTGGCTCTCGGTAAATGGGGCATCATTTAACTTTGAAGAAACTTACTTCGGTCATTTGTGTACAAGGTAGGATGTACCATCATCAACAACAATAGAATGTAGGGAAAAGCAAGTACAGGTGTTCATGAAGTCCAATTACCCCTGTCCATGTCCACATATTTACAGGTGGTCGCACTCTATAAATGTGGGACTGTGGCAGAGAACTACTTTGAGGTACTGTAACTATTCTTTATTATTTATTCCAGAGTATCTGTGTGTACACAACGTTTTTATAAGAGAGTATGATTTTCCTCCATGTACGAAGTGAAATTCTCCTTAACATCACTGCTGTGATGGCATTAAAAGCAATTTGAACAGCAGCCTTAAGTTAGCCAACAGTCGCGTAGCGTGGGATAACAACTTGTTTTATGAATCCCCATAATTCATTGTCGCAAAATACACCTATCTAAGGAAGCAGACAAAAACTCGCTCGACTTCCGACTAAGAGACAGTCTCCACTCCTTCCGATCTGACTTTGGGAACGTAGACCAGACGTGGGTCGAATTCAGAGAAATAGTATCGACGCCATTACAGAGATATATACTAACTAAATGAATAAGTCGTGGTACTGATCTCCCATAGTAAACAAAACAAGTCAAAATACTATTGCACAAGCAAAGAAAATAGCGTGCTAAAATTGAAAGGACGCAAAATCCCCAAGATTGGTGAAGTTTTACAGAAGCTCAAAACTTAGCATGATCTTCGATGCAGGATACTGTTAATAGTTTTCACAACGCAATTCTGTCTCGAAATCTGGCAGAAACTTAAGAGACATATTCGTCGTATGAAAAGTACACCAGCGGCAAGACGCAATCAGTACCTTCGCTGCGCGATAACACTGGTGATTTTATAGATGACAGTGCCACTAGTTATTAAACACGGTTTTCAAAAATTCCTTCAGAAAAGAAGACGAAGGAAATTTTCCGGAATTCGCGAGAGCAACAACTGCCAACATGAGTATCTTAGAAGTAGATATCTTCGATGTAACGAAGCATCGTAACACACTGACTGCCGCGTAAGTCAATGTTGGCTCACAGTTACACGGGCTGTGACTGCCGCCACGTGAGCCATATTTGGTTCACGTGTACATTGTACCGTGGGCCGCGTGAGCCATAGCTGGCTCACTTGCAGAGTTGTGTTTAGAGGCCTCGTGAGCCTCACAGAGCTCACAAATAATGCTTCTCAACCATGGGTTTAAAAGCGGTGGCTCCACGGGAAGACTCTCATGTTCTTAGCACGCAATATTTTAGCAGTTGGTAGCCATGGTGATTCCTAACTGCAGCCGTCAGAGATATACTTAACGACTCAGCTATAGTAGTCTTTTGTTAGTTTTGCTGATTAGTCGTGTATGCTAATTGAGGTTACGTTTGTTTATTTGAGTAGTTTCGTAGTTTATTATTATGTCCAAAAGAAGACAAACTTTTGATGAACTTGAACAGCTAATCAATGAGGCTATGCAAGATAGCTTATCAAGTTTTGAAGGTGACATTCCTGATAACACAGACAGCGACCCTGATTACGAGCCTGATAATGAACTTTATGTTAAAGACCCTACACATCATCAGAAGTTTACTGAAAGTAATGACGAAGAGAGTGACTTCCAGGAATTAAATATCTGTGATACACATAATCCAGATAATACTTTTCTTATCAGGTCTAGCTCTACACAAGGTACATTAGGCTCACAAGACCCTTCCTGCTCTACAGATCATAATTATTTAAAACATCCATTGTCGCAAAATGATATGGATTTGAGTGTTATACATGACGGCTATAACTCCGAAAATGACGCCAATAAAACACCGGATGGGAATATTATCGATATCACAGATCTAATATGGGCAGATGCTACTGAGGAGTCAAAGATATTTCCTATGTGCTTTCCCCTGCTTTATCAACTGATGTTTTGGATATGTTGGGCAAATGTTGACCAGAGGAAGCGTATTTTCTTTTCATTGATAATGACGTTTTTGAGTTTCTTGTGGCTGAAACACATCGATATTCAAAACAAAAAATTGATTCTCAACAACTCAGTCGCAATTCCAGACTAACGAAAAGGAAAGAAACAAGTACACCATAGATGAAACGTTTCTGTGGCATTGTCATGTGGATGGGCTTGGTAAAAATGCCAAATTTAGCTTGCTATTGGAGCAAGTCGACGCTTTACTCTAACAAGGTTAGCTCCAGTATGTCACGTGATCAGTTTGAAATACTCTTCAGATTATTTAATGCTTCTCATAATGAAACTAAAGGGGATAGATTCCACAAAGACCAATTTCTCTTAGACCTGATAGTACCAAAATTCAAGGACACGATTTGTCTTCAAGAGGGAACTTGCACTGACGAGACCTTTATCCCTTTAGAGGACTCTGTCATTTCGGCAATATGTACCCAACAAAAGGCATTGGTATGGGGTTGTAGTCTTCAAACTTTGCCTTCCATCTGGCTATACATGGAACGTCAAAGTCTATGCTGATAAGCTAGCAACTACAGCTGTTTGTGTTCCACAAAAAGTAGTTATGGAGTTACTTGACCCTTTGTTGCACAATGAGAGGACACTGTATTGTTAGAATCGGTACAGTGGTGTATCATTAGCTACAGAAGCAATGAATACCTTTACCCACCTTGTTGGCGCTCTTAAGAGTAACAGAAAAGGTAACCCACAAACTGTAATATCTGCAAAACTGACAAAAGGGCAAACAGTATGTTCACAGAGCAACAAAAATATCTCCGTGATCCAATGGAATGATAAATGGGATGCTTTGATGATTTCTACCAAACATAACGACGATATGGTGCCTGTAAAACGTAAAAATGGCGTGGACGTTTTGAAACCCAACACAGTCGTGGATTACAATGTCACCAAGTTATTTATTGATGTATCTGATCAGATGAGCTGATATTCAACGAAACTTCAGCGTACTATTAAATGGTACAGAAATATCGGTCTTGAATTCCTTTTTGGAACATCCGTTGTAAATGCTCAAGTGCCGTACAACTTGGCAAACAAAGGAACCAAGCCTCGCATACAAATAATTTCTTTCAGGGAGCGCTTGACTCTATTGCTATTGAATACCAAAGATCCACAACCACGAGCAACACTACAACCGTTCCACAAATATAACAGCCATCGCCTTGTGACAGCAGAGGGACAAAAGCAGAGCAAACGAAGAAGATGTTTGGGCTGATATAACTGCCTGTGAAGAACAGAAGAAAGAAAGGATGCTGCTAAGAAAATGAAAAGGGTGTGCACTAAATGCAATAAATGTGACAGTTTTATGTGCAACGATTGTTTTAGTGACATTCACAATGCTGTGCTGAATAAGTAGAATGTTCTAAAAACTTTATTCATGAATATTATTGTCAGAACAAGTTAAAAATGTTACATGTAACTAATATAGTCAAATAACTAAGTGTATGATTGTTGCTGTTGTGCTCTTCAGTCCTGAGACTGATTTGATGCAGCTCTCCACGCTACTCTATCCTGTGCTTCTTCATCTCCCAGTACTTACTGCAACTTACATCCTTCTGAATCTGCTTAGTGTATTCATCTGTTGGTCTCCCTCTACGATTTTTACCCTCCACGCTGCCCTCCAATGCTAAATTTGTGATCCCTTGATGCCTCAGCGCATGTCCTAGCAACCGGTCCCTTCTTCTTGTCAAGTTGTGCCACAAATTTCTCTTTTCCCCAATTCTATTCAATACCTCCTCATTAGTTATGTGATCTACCCATCTAATCTTCAGCATTCTTCTGTAGCACCACATTTGGAATGCTTCTATTCTCTTCTTGTCCAAACTATTTAGCGTCCATGTTTCGCTTCCATACATGGCTACACTCCATACAAATACTTTCAGAAACGACTTCCTGACACTTAAATCTATACTCGATGTTAACAAATAACTCTTCTTCAGAAACGCTTTCCTTGCCATTGCCAGCCTACATTTTATATCCTCTCTACTTCGAACATCATCAGTTACTTTGCTCCCCAAATAGCAAAACTCCTTTACTACTTTAAGTGTCTCATTCCCTAATCTAATTGCCTCAGCATCACCCGACTTAATTAGACTGCATTCCATTATCCTTGTTTTGCTTTTGTTGATGTTCATCTTATATCCTCCTTTCAAGACACTGTCCATTCCGTTCAACTGCTCTTCCAAGTCCTTTGCTGTCTCTGATAGAACTACGATGTCATCGGCGAACCTCAAAGTTTTTATTTCTTCTCCATGGATTTTAATACCTACTCCGAATTTTTCTTTTGTTTCCTTTATTTCTTGCTCAATATACAGATTGAATAACATCGGGGAGAGGCTGCAACCCTGTCTCACTCAATTCCCAACAACTGCTTCCCTTTCATGCCCCTCGACTCTTATAACTGTCATCTGGTTTCTGTACAAATTGTAAGTAGCCTTTCGCTCCCTGTATTTTACCCCTGCCACCTTTAGAATTTGAAAGAGAGTATTCCAGTCAAAATTGTCAAAAGCTTTCTCTAAATCTACAAATGCTAGAAACGTAGGTTTGCCTATCCTTAATCTTTCTTCTAAGATAAGTCGTAAGGTCAGTATTGCCTCACGTGTTCCAATATTTCTACGGAATCCAAACTGATCTTCCCCGAGGTCGGCTTCTACCAGTTTTTCTATTCGTCTGTAAAGAATTCGCGTTAGCATTTTGCAGCTGTGACTTATTAAACTGATAGTTCGGTAATTTTCACATCTGTCAATACCTGCTTTCTTTGGGATTGGAATTATTATATTCTACTTGAAGTCCGAGGGTATTTCACCTGTCTCATACATCTTAATCACCAGGTGGTAGAGTTTTGTCAGGACTGGCTCTCCCAAGGCCGGCAGTAGTTCTAATGGAATGTTGTCTACTCCCGGGGCCTTGTTTCGACTCAGGACTTTCAGTGCTCTGTCAAACTCTTCACGCAGTATCGTATCTCTCATTTCATCTTCATCTACCTCCTCTTCCATTTCCATACTAGAGCTGGGTTTCCATCTGAGCTCTTAATATTCATATAAGTGGTTCTCTTTTCTCCAAAGGTCTCTTTAATTTTCCCGTAGGCAGAATCTATTTTACCCCTAGTGATATGCGCCTCTACATCCTTACATTTGTCCTCTAGCCACCCCTGCTTAGCCATTTTGCACTTCCTGTCGATCTCATTTTTGTGACGTTTGTATTCATTTTTGTCCGCTTCGTTCACTGAATTTTTACAGTTTCTCCTTTTATCAATTAAATTCAATATTTCTTCTGTTACCCAATGATTTCTACTAGCCCTCGTCTTTTTACCTACTTGATCCTCTGCTGCCTTCACTTTTACATCCCTCAGAGCTACCCAGTCTTCTTCTACTGTATTTCTTTCCCCATTCCTGTCAATTGTTCCCTTATGCTCTCCCTGAAACTCTCTACAACCTCTGGTTTAGTCAGTTTATCCAGGTCCCATCTCCTTAAATTCCCACCTTTTTGCAGTTTCGTCAGTTTTAATCTACAGTTCATAACCAATAGATTGTGGTCAGAGTCCACATCTGCCCCTGGAAATGTCTTATAATTTAAAACCTGGTTCCTAAATCTCTGTCTTACCATTACATAATCTCTCTGATACCTTCTAGTATCTCCAGGATTCTTCCATGTATACAACCTTCTTTTATGATTCTTGAACCAAGTGTTAACTATGATTAAGTTATGCTCTGTGCAAAATTCTACCAGACGGCTTCCTCTTTCATTTCTTAGCCCCAATCCATATTCACCTACTATGTTTCCTTCTCTCCCTTTTCCTACTCTCGAATTCCACTCACGCATGACTATTAAATTTTCGTCTCCCTTCACTACCTGAATAATTTCTTTTATCTCATCACATAGTTCATCAATTTCTTCATCATCTGCGGAGCTAGTTAGCATATAAACTTGTACTACTGTAGTAGGCGTAGGCTTCGTGTCTATCTTGGCCACAATAATGCGTTCACTATGCTGTTTGTATCAGCTTACCCGCACTCCTATTTTTTATTCATTATTAAACCTACTCCTGCATTACCCCTATTTGATTTTGTATTTATAACCCTGTATTCACCTGACCAAAAGTCTTGTTCCTCCCACCACCGAACTTCACTAATATCCACTATATCTAACTTCAACCTATTAATTTCCCTTTTTAAATTTTCTAACCTACCTGCCCGATTAAGTGGTCTGACATTCCACCCTCCGATCCGTAGAACGCCACTTTTCTTTCTCCTGATAACCGCGTCCTCTTGAGTAGTCCCCGCCCGGAGATCCGAATGGGGGACTATTTTACCTCCGGAATATTTTACTCAAGAGGACGCCATCATCATTTAACCATACAGTAAAGCTGCATGCCTTCGGGATAAATTGCGGCTGTAGTTTCCCCTTGCTTTCAGCCGTTCGCAGTACCAGCACAGCAAGGCCGTTTTGGTTAGTGGTACAAGGCCGGATCAATCAATCATCCAGACTGTTGCCCCTGCAACTACTGAAAAAGCTGCTGCCCCTCTTCAGGAAGCACACGTTTGCCTGGCCTCTCAACAGATACCCCTCCGTTGTGGTTGCACCTACGTTACGGCCACCTGTATCGTTGAGGCACGCAAGCCTCCCCACCAACGGAAAGGTCCATGGTCCATGGGGGGAGAGTGTATGATTACTTTTTTAAAAAACGATAATTTTATATCTATTGTGGTTTTAAACCATGTGAGCCACATTTTATCAAGTAATTTAATTCTACATGTTCAAAAGAAGACATATGATGCAAAAATCAATGTGGCGTAGCATTGCATGGTCCAAATTTCATCATGGTAGTCAGTATGTGAAAATGCAAAAGAAAGGCAAGTGTTCCAGCACAGAGAGTATACCACTCACATTCCTTTCAGATTATGCTGATCGATAGCTCTATACGTAGCAATCATGTATTATCGCTCGCTCGTCGAAAGAACGGTATCGAGAGATTGGAAAGTTGCACAAGTCACACCGATACCCAAGAAAGGAAATTACAGACCCATATTTGCAGTAGACGTTTGGAACATATAGGGTGCTCGAACATTATCAATCATCCCCAAGAAAACGATTTATTGACAAATAGCAAACACAAATTCAGAAAACATTGTTCTTGTGAAACGCAGCTAGCTCTTTATTCTCGCAATTGAGTGCTTTCGACAGGGGACGTCAAATTAATTCCATATATTTAGATTTCCAGAAGGTTTTTGACACTGTTCCTCACAAGCGACTTTTGATTACATTGGTGTACCCTGCGGTGTATGCCTGTGGTGTATCGTTCATTTGTGTGACTGGATTCGTGATTTCCTGTCAGAAAGGTCACAGGTCTTAGTAACTGAAGGAAAGTCATCGAGTAAAACAGAAGTAATATGTGGCGTTCCGCAAGGAAGTGTTATAGGCACTCTGCTGATCCTGATCTACATAAACGATTTGGGAGACAGTCCAAGCAGCCCTCTTAGACTATTTGCAGATGATGCTGTGGTTTACAGTCTTGAAAAGTAATCAAATTATCAAAACGATTTGCAAAATGATTTAGACAGATGTATGGAAGGTGCGAAAAGTGGCAGTTGATTTTAAAAAATGAAACGTGTGAAGGCATCCACACGAATCTAAAGGCTGTTAATTCAACTAAATACGGTACTTAAGACCTACAGTTACGATTAATTTAACTTAGAACGATCACATTGATAATGCTGTGGGGAAAGAAAACCATGCGCTGTGATCTACTGGCAGAACAGAAAATGCAACAGGCTTATAGAGACTGTTTACACCACGCTTGTCCGCCCTCCTCTGGATGTGGGGTGTGGGATACCCATGAGATAGGATTGACGAAAGTCATCGAAAATATTCTAAGAAGAGCAGATAGTTTTGTATTTTTGCAAAATGAGGGAGAGAGTGCCACGGATATGATAAGCGAGGTGAGGTGGCAATCGTCAAAAAAAGGCGTTTGTCATTGAGGCATAATTTTCTCATGAAACTTCTATCACTAACATTGTCCTCAGAGTGTGGAAATATTTTGTTGGCGTCTACATAGGGAAAAATGATCATCATAATAAAATAAGAGAAATCAGAGCACCCACCGAAAGATTCAGGTGTTTGTGTTTTCCCCGCGCTGTTCGAGAGTGGAACGATAGAGACATGGCCTGAAGGTGGTACAATGAACCCTCTGCCAGACACCTAATTGTGAATTGCAGAGTAATCATGTAGATGTAGATAGATGTAAGTGAAATACAGGAGACGGAAGGTTCTCCACAATTTGTACAAAAACCAAACTACATTTATAAAGAGTCGGAGGACTGCTCAGTTCTGTTAATGGTGTGTTTTAACGGCAATGTTAATTGTATATTGACAATTACAAACAGAATATGGATAGGTTGGCCGACACGCACCTCTTGTATGGGTTCACTGAATGCAATGGAAAACCTGCACTACGGCCCCTATGCTGGGCCATCCCGCAGGATCGGCAACCAAGTCAACATTACCTTTGCATCTACACTCAGGCGTCCTGGGGATGTTAAATTACTCTGTTTCCTGTTGTACGTTTCGATGATTTAATATTGCAGTCTTTTTCACAGCTGTGAAGACAATTTCACAGAACCAACTGTCTACCCAGGCCTAACGTTGCAAAGCGACATGAAATGGAACGAGCATATAAGGATAGTAGTAGGGAAGGTGTATAGTTGACTTCGGTTTATTGGAAGAATTTTAGGGAGGTCTGGTTCATCATATAGGACACAAGTGCCACCCATCTTTAAGTACTCCTCCAGTGTTTCAGATCCGCACCAGGTTGAATTAAATGAAGACATCGAAGCAATTCAGGGGCGGTTTCCTAGATTTGTTACCAGTAAGCTCGAAAACACGCTAGTATTACGGAGATGCTTCAGGAATAGAAATCCCTGGAGAGAAGACAGTGTTCTTTTCGAGGAACACATATGAGAAAATACAGAGAACCGGCATTTGGAGCTGACTGCAGACCGATTCTACTGCCGCCAACGTATTTTTCGGGAAAGGACCACGAAGATACGAAAATTGGTGGTCGTACGGAGGCATATAGGTAGTCGTTCTTACCTCACTCTATTTGCGAGTGGAGCAGGAAGTGGAACGGCTAGTAGTTTACAAGGTGCTCTCCGCCACTCACCGTACGGCAGCTTGCGGAGTATGTATGTAGATGTAGAAGTAGATAGGGCTAAAAAATCAAATGAATCGTTAACTATATTATGCCAACTCTGTAAGGAAGCTCAGGAAACCACACGTCGCTTACAGCAAAACATTCATACTCCCGAACATCCGAATTTTTTTCGATGCAGTTCGGTTTCACCCTATGCAGATGACCATAGTTCTGTCGTCGTACTGGTACTTTTAAGAGGATCTAACAGTACAACAGAACCGTAAACAGAATGATAGCACAAACTACTGTAGTACTGGCATTACTGACTGCAATCTGAACGTATGAATGAGAATGACTGCCAAAATCTGACAATCAAGAGGAATAAACAGCCTTCAAGCTCAATTTCGATGTTAATAATTCTTGCATACATTACACACACAAGTGGATCTAGCCAGTCTGCTTCCACAACGAGGCATCTGGCTTACGTCAGGTACTACGCACTCTCGGTATTGTTATACTTGACCTTCCGTGGCTGTTATCGGAAACACATTGCGACGTTACAGTAAAAGTACAGTGGTGACTAAGCAAATCGCATCGCACTGTCACCACTTTCATGCCACTTGCGGGCGTACTGCCGAGTATAGGCACGATACGCCGACCGAAGCGCCATCACTCCCAGGTGCATTGTGGTCGACTAATAGAATGACCAAAGGATGGGCTTCTGTTCATAAGCAGGATTGTTAACGTGGTACAAACACGTTCAGTTTAAACCTCTGACAATAATCGATCGTGCAAACGCCTCTGTGGGCGTTCACATCGTACATATGTTCTGCTAGTCGTAACTGTAACGTGAACTGCATACACAATAGTTAATTTACAGTAACTATAATTGTAGAATAAATAAAACAAAATCATTTCAGATGACATGAACAAGTGCATTATTAGATGTAATAGGCAGACTTGAAGATGTGAACAAAGCTCCTACAAAACAGAAACAACAATCGCCGGAATGATTTGCGCTGCTGAAGTTCGAAGAGACGAGAGTAGTTTGATAGACGTGTCCGATGAAATTTCCCAACAAGGAATCACTGAATCTGTTTGTTTTAGTGGTACTGTGCTTATCTTTACCTACTGTTTTCACTAAATTATTTGTTGGTAGTCTTCTGTATTTCTAATCCGCCTTCGTTACTTGTGCGTTTACATTTCTTTTCTGTGAAAGAAAATATTAGCGATTATGAAAACTCCATTTTCGATGCGAACTGAGCACCGCAACACGTTTGCCTCGCCGAGTCCGAGGCAAAACAGGAACAGTGTTCCCATCAACACTTGGCTGAGGTATAGACTGGCTCTGCTGAGCAAACTCAGAAATTTTAACTTATTGTTATTTTATTCGTGAATATTGTTCTGGAAATATAAGTACTGTCCTTAAGGTGCATTAAAACGAGCCATTTTACGTCAATATTTGGCCTCTATAGCGTTGCCGTTAAAATTGCTGCAATGTGGCTGCGACAAATGGCAATTTTTGCAGTACGGCTGAGCAATATTACTGATGTTGAGGTAGTTGCCGACTTATTGCTGAGGAGTTGCCGCTGTTGCCAACCAGTGGTGGAGAATACTTCGTATTGCGTGACGGTATCTCTCTCTGTCCCTGTCTGTAAACTCTTCCGTTTCGCTCTCACCTTTGTTTGCTATTTCTTTCACAGACACTGCTGCAAGTCACGTCTCTGAGACAAAACAAGAGCGTCTCGATTTTTTTCGAAAGTTTGTCAGCGTGCATATAGCCATATGGTTTTTATGTTGTCGTCAGGTCGTTGTGTACAGCATACCGGTATGGATTTTATAAATGCGATTCATGTACGACTACAACTGTGAGATATGGAAATCGATGTTTACGAAGATCGCAATCTGAAAAAAAAGTTCGCAAGTTGTTGTCTGTAAGCTCTGAATCACACTTGATGAACCATTAAAAAAATTCTGAAGTCCTCGATCCCATGCCAAACGCGAGGCAAAAATGTAGTATAGGAAGAGTAGAAGCGCTGGTGCCTTTTTATCCACATAAGTTGCACATGATGCCATGAATTTCATCCTACCTCGAGACGTCTGATGCAGGAGTTGATTGTGTAAATAGTTATGTGCGCAGCTGAACAAAAATAAAATAAAAACTATATTCTTATTTCACACTTCGCTATATGAAATCTTTCAGTCCTGCTACTAAAGCATTGCATACTACCGGTACCGTGAGGATTACTCATGAACAGTGAACTTCTGTACCAGTCGCGAGCACCTAAAAACTATGGGAGATCGCCAATCGGGTTACAGCTGGTATACACACTCTCATATTTGTATCGATTTCAACAGTTCTCGTACAAATTGCTTGTACGAGATATTCGAAATCGTTATTCGCCATTCTGTTACAATTTGTAACAGGCAGGCCCAATGAGTCCAGCATTAGTTTAGTAGCTAAAATTTCTGAAATATTCCGGTTACTTAGAAGAGAATGTATCCATAAACCCTATTTCTCTTTATGTTCTTTGATTCGCAGTGCGACGTAGAAGAAGTAGAGCCGCACTCACTTCCACTAGCCCGCATTTATTCACTTTGTGGAAATATTGTGGCCCCATGTAAACACTTCCGTCCCGGAAACGGTCAGAGGATAGTGCCACTCGAGTGGCAATGGCGTCACATGGATATTTTCGCTCTGTGTACGTCCTCATCCGGGTAGAAAGTTTCATTATGTTTAATAATTTGGAAATAATGATGGAGAAACTAAACTATTTTGTGTATTCAAAAACACTCGATATTACATAGGCTGTACAGGGTATATGATGTGATTACGAAAAAAAAAAAACTTTTAGAAAACGTTAATTATAAAATTATGAAAGTGTGATGTTTCGCTTTGTTTCTCGCTGTCAGTTTTAACAGGAAACCTGTAGATGGTAACGGCAAGAATTTATTGGGTTTTTGCTATTTTTTTAACACCTGAAAATTAGTTCACATTTAGAAGAAGACCAGTCGAAGGGGTGACCTCCTGGCTGGAAATCAAGTTTTGAGAATCTACACCTGTCAGATTTTTTATGTTGAGCAGGGTCATCATGAGAACATTTGCGAAATTGGTCTTTTAATTAGAGGTCACAGTTTTTTTTGTTTTTTTTTTTTTTTTTGTTAAGCGAGTGGCTTCTGGACTTGTCGCGTTACGTTGACGAGTATGCCCTGGAACGGCTCTTATCTGATACTTATTGCCCGCATGATACAGATAACCTTGGTCGTGAATATTCCACTGGTTGTGAACAAAATACTTTACTCATTGTCAGTATTGCTGTAAGACTGAGCAATGCCGCATTTGTAGGTGCGATAGCGGCCTCCGCTTCGATCCAAAATAATGGGCGCTATGAAGTTTAAAGGGATTTTGTAGCAATTTCTCGGTCAAATAATTAATCTTCGGCCCAAGATAGGGTAACGCATCGCTCATCATCCTTTAGAACCGACCGACATCCTGACAAAAACTTCTGTGTCTGCTAACGAGTGTTGCCGTCTTCAAACCCAACAAGTTCGCATGTTTGCACGTGGAAAGCAGCACAGATACAAGTGCACGCACGAGATAAGAGAGGGCATATCAAAACTTGTTTGGTGGTAAGATAGGTTCAAAGAATAACAAAGCTAATATTTATGCACAAAATAAATTTTTCTGCGTTTCATGAATTGTGGAATAATCAACGCTACTTTAGCGTTACCCTACATCTACGTCTATACACCGCCAAGTCACCTTACGATGTGTGGAGGGGGCTACCTTTTCCTGTTTCAGTCACGTGTGGGTTGCGAGAAGAACGATCGCTGGTAAGCCCCCTTGTGGGCTGGAAACTCTCTAATTTTACCTTCATAGTCTTTTCGCGAGATATATGCAGGAGGCAACAGTATACTGGTCGTCTGTTCAAAGAACATACGCCCTAGGAACTTTTTAACAGTAGAAAATTTGGAAATTTGTCGTAAGGTCTTATGGGACCAAACTGCTGAGGTCATAGGTCCCTTAGCTTACGCACTACTTAAAGTAACTAGGACAACACACGCACTCATGCCCGAGGGAGGACTCGAACGTCCGACGGGGGGGGGGGGGGGGGGGGGGGGGGGTGAGCCGAGCGGACCGTGGCAAGGCGCCCATGACGGCGCGGCTACCCCGCGCAGCTTTAACAGTAGACCATACCATGATGCAGAACGACGGGGACGTGAGGGCAGAGCCAATCCCTAAATGTGCTGTTAGGCAATTGTATACATTTCTACATATTATACGTACTGTTAAGTTTTTCAGCTTTGGCCTATTCTCTAAATAAGTTTTTCAGCTTTGGCCTATTCTCTAAAAAAAGTCACGGGATGTGCTTTGCACATTTGTTGTGAAAGCTCCATCTGTACATACATACCCAATAACGTTACGTCTGTAAGTGTTTAGATAATTCACAATTCACTTTAGATTTTGCAATAAGACCAAATCGTATGTTAGGTTTTCCTTCATTTGAAAACGATGTAAAAATCAGTACCGTCAAAGTGGGTTTTTAATTTTTTTTTTTTTCAAAATCACATACAGCCTATGTAATACAGCGTGTTTATGAATGCACAAAACAGTTTAGTTCCACCTTGAATTCTTTCAATGGGTAACTTTCAGAGAAATGATTTGCAGTTATTTTATTTTTAATGTTAGCATCGTGGTATGCATAAATGTCCACCCTTCTTGGTCTCGCGGTAGCGTTCTCGCTTCCCGAGCACGGGGTCCCGGGTTCGATTCCCGGCGGGGTCAGGGATTTTCTCTGCCTCGTGACGACTGGGTGTTGTGTGACGTCCTTAGGTTAGTTAGGTTTAAGTAGTTCTAAGTTCTAGGGGACTGATAACCATAGCTGTTAAGTCTCATAGTGCTCAGAGCCACTTGAACTATTTTTTTGAACCTCTCATGTATCATATAGAGAATACAAGTTGCATTTTTCTATCTGCCAGATAAGTACAAGAGACGTTTTGCTACAGTACAGCTTTTACATTTGTCATGGATCCATTGTAGTGGGCGCATAGAAAGTGATGATTTGTTGTGGAATATGTTGTAATTGTTGTGGTCTTCAGTCCTGAGACTGGTTTGATGCAGCTCTCCATGCTACCCTATCCTAATATAGGATTCTCAAATTGTTGCGTCCTTCTTCGTTCAGGACACATTAAGAGAAGTCCATTATCTGCAACTGTTAGACGAAGAATGCGAAAAGATTCTGTTGACGCCAACCTACATAGGGAGAAACGATCACCATAATAAAACAGGGGAAATCAGAGTTTGCAGGGCAAGATATAGGTTTCCATTTTGTCCGCGCGCTGTACGAGAATTATTGTGAAGATGGTTCGATGAACCCTCTGCCAGGCACTTAAATGTGCTTTGCAGAGTATCCATGTAGATGTAGATGTGCTGCCATCACTGCTGTTCGAATATGGGACTTTTCTGCTTGTTGTCAGCACGATAGCGTCCCTCCTCCATTATGGGCCAGCTATCAAGGCCTATTTGTATATCTAGTTTCCCCAGAGATAGTTAAGTCATAGACAGCTGGTGGAGTGTCTGGCAAGTTCCCCAGATTTGAGGCGCTGAGAACCATAGGGGCCTAAGGCACCCTGTCGTCAGTTTTGAGACTGTAGCATGTATTCATGCTCCTGACGCCAGTTGATCTTATGGTGAACAAGCTTTATGAGTACTGTACTCCTCCACTCTACATGTGATCACTGCGACTTCCCTAATATTCACTTCCATAATGGCCCAAAGCAAAATTTTCATTGCTGTAGGTACACTCACTGGCTACACTGACGCCAGTTCCTCGTAACAGCTGGAAGCTCTTGAAGGAATGCCGCATCATAACATCACATTCCATGGCTTCACCATTCCAGTCTGTAAAACGGACATTCAGGGTTTCAGAACCTTTAAGAGTGTTACCAACGTCACTAGCAACTCAAAAGTTGATGTTCACGGTAACATCGTAAATTTCAGGTATTGTACAAAGATGAAGGTTTCAACTGGTTGTCATGAACAGTTGTTTCAAGTAATATATTCTTCGCTTCAGTCGCGGGACACCACCATTTTCTTCAAGTAACATCGAGGAAGACCACACTCCGGCCGGTGTGACCGTGCGGTTATAGGCGCTTCAGTCTGGAACCGCGTGACCGCTACGGTCGCAGGTTTGAATCCTGCCTCGGGCATGGATGTGTGTGATGTCCATAGGTTAGTTAGGTTTAAGTAGTTCTAAGTTCTAGGGGACTGATGACCACAGCAGTTAAGTCCCATAGTGCTCAGAGCCATTTTTTAGACTTAACGAAACTAGTAGATTCCATACGTAAAGTGACCAGACACATTTATCTGAATCTTAATCCATAAAATATGCTTCATGAAATTGCCTGATAACGAGGGCAATAAAGTGTTAGGATAGGTCGTAACTGTGTGAGCAGTGTTCTGATTGTAATTTCACATTAATTACAAGCTACACAGCAGTCAAGGACACACTATTGCCACTAACCTGCGTATGAAAATTTTGTGGATTATAATCCTAAATATTACCTAAAATTTTGTAATATGAAATGGCTACACGATTTTATAGAAAATATAGGATGTTGAGGCTTGGTTAAAAAACAAGCCAATCCTACGGGACTAGTAGTGGGCCTACAAATTTGATTTTCACAAACGTCTACTTAATCAAAACTTTGATGCTGTGGTTTAGGCCTTTACGGTTTTCAGTGCCTCATTTCTATATGTAGGGGTATGTGAAATCAGTTGTGTACGTGGAGATCAGAAACCTCGCGCACCTCTCAGATTTCTGGTACTTATGCTCGCTTTCCGATACAGTTGCCGTCAAAATCGGTGAAGCAGATAAGAACAACTTTACAACATGTTGGGCAGTTCTCTGAGCACATGCTGTACCCATTGTATGTTATTTCTTACTTATCACTAGCATTTGCTTTGTCCTGTACAAAACGCGACATATCTCTAGAAAAAATAAAGCTATACTCATGTGAAAGACATCATTGTTTTCCTGGTGTAATTCTCTCTGTGTCAGACACACTACGTGACCCCATTTTAAATCTGCAAGTTGAATCCAAGATGATGACTTCCAAAATAGCACCATGTTTGTAACATAACCTCACGTTTTCCCCGTCTTCCATCTCATACCACTTCGCTTTAAATTCCTGCTTATCCGCCAATTTTTGTTTTAGAACTGTGGTTCTATACTTGTGGAATGTCTTTCAGAAAATGTTTCAGCGGTGTGGGTACCTGGCATCAGGCATTCCTTCAGTCTTGTAGTGGACAGGTAGCAGCCGAGAGTCGTAAGATTCTTTGAAATAAGTTCATGTATTTTTTACATATTCAACAAGCAGTTATAAAGTTCTAACTGACTTCTTGAAAATGGCAGAAGCTGACAAAGCCTATCTCATGCCAAAAAAGATAACAACACGATGGTCACACCGAGATGATGCTACAAAAGTCTTCTTGCGAGCCAATAAAAAAATTTAAGACTGCACTTGCTGAAATTTCAGAAGACGCAGGAGAATCAGGAAGATTACATGTTGTTCTCTGAGTATGCACAACTAGATATCAAGTATGGAATCGGGGCACTAAACAAATTTACGTTTGTTACTACTTGCTTGTATCGAAGTACCAGATGTCGAGTTAAGTACATCACAAATGTTGCGATGCAGGAGTTTCCTGTTTCCTGTCATAGAGTACTTGAAATCTATGTTGCGCCAAAGGCCTGAGACATACAAACCAGCTGATTGCTGTGCCGGGTTTCTCAACACGATGGATTCTATTACCAATGAAAACATAACAGAAGCAGCTCAAAATTTATTTGAGACTTATAACAATGAACTGATTCAGTTCAAGGATTTGTACCATTTGCTTCAAAAAGATAATGATGAAAATTAAAAGTAAATAGTCAGGAGAGGTGCATTATAATAAGCCCTAGAAAAAAGGAAACCATCGATTGTTTTCCTGATAGTGAGATCGGTTTAAGAATGTAGCACTCACTTCTGGTCAGAAACAGCAGAGGAGGTAGGTCATTTCCAACACTGGAGTAGATCAAAAACAGGCTTAGAATCTCCATGATAAAAGCCAGGCTCAATATCTGGGAGTCGCTCAGTACCGAAAGTGACATATTTAGACAACTATGCTACTAAGATATTAAGTTATTGAGATCAAGGCATGGCGCAAACTAATTAGTCAATAAGATTTTTTGAAACTTTTATTTTGAGAATAATGCTTCGGAAATTTTTGATGTCTTTCTTTTCCGTAACAAACGTGTTTGCTTATACACAGTCGGAAAAAAGTCGCAGCACCAAAAAATAATGAATGAAGTATATTGAAATTTCGGGAATACATCTGTTTAGGTTAATGTAAGTGCGAGATAAGCCACTGCAAATATGAAATGCTGGTACATTAATAACCGATGTAACGGCCGAATGTTGAAAGCAAACACGGAAACGTATATGTATTGTGTTGTACAGATGCCGGACGTCAGTTTGTGGGATGGAGTTCCGTGCCTGTTGCACTTGGTCGGTTAATACAGGGGCAGTTAATGCTGGGTATTGGTGATGCTGGAGTTGTTGACGAAGATGTTCCACAAATACTCGATTGTAGACAGATCTGGTGATCGAGCAGCCCAAGCCACCGCGTGGACAAAAAAAATGGTTCAAATGGCTCTGAGCACTATGGGACTCAACTTCTGAGGTCAGCAGTCCCCTAGAACTTAGAACTACTTAAACCTAACTAACCTAGGGACATCACACACTTCCATGCCCGAGGCAGGATTCGAACCTGCGACCGTAGCGGTCTCGTGGCTCCAGACTGTAGCGCCTAGAATCGCGCGGCCACTCCGGCCGGCCCGTGTGGACACAATGTAGAGCATAGTGGGTTACAACTGCGGTATGTGGACGAGCGTTGTTCTGTTGAAAAACGCCCGTGGATTGCTGTTCGTGAATGACAGTACAACATGTCGAATCACCAGACTGATGTACAAATGCAGTCAGAGTGCTCCTGCTGTCATACGAAATTGCACCAGTGATGATAACTCCTTGTGTAGGTCCAGTGTGTCTAGCACACAGTTTGCAGGCCCTCAACAGACCTCCTCCTAACTGACACATAGTCATTACTGGCACCGAAGCAGAACCAGCTTTGATCTGAAAATGCAACAGACCTACACTCTGCCCCCCCCCCCCCCCCCTCCCCAATGATCACTCACTTGACACCACCGAAGTAGCAAATGGTGGTGGTTTGGGGTCAGCGGAATGCACGCTACAGGGCTTTTGACTCAGAGCTGTCCTTGAAGTGACCGAACTGTAACAGTTCGTTTTGTCATTGCGGTGCCAAGGGTTACTCGAATTGCTCCTGCAGCTGCAGTACGATGCGCGAGAGTCACACGTCGAACACGACGGTCTTTTCTCTCGGTAATGTCCCGTGGCCGTCCAGAACCCGGTCGTCTTGCGACCGTACAGTCTTGTGACAGCCGCTGCCAGCAATCATCTACAGTAGTTATATTCCTGCCACGTATTTCTACAATATCGCAGAAGGAACGTTCAGTTTCTCGTAGCCCTGTTACACAACCTCGCTCACACTCAGTGAGATGTTGATACTGATGTCTTTGTCATCTTAAAGGCATTCTTGAGTAACATCAACTCAAAGGTAACTAACGCACACGACCTTCACAGCCATGTATTTAAAGCGAACATAATTTGCATCCTCATAGGCGCGAAATTTGAATAAACATCGTCTTTCAGATGTAGAAACACTCCTACCAATCTGTTCATTTATGTCGCACAACTCCTTCTTAGTGTTGCGATTTTTCTTCCGTCAGCATAGTTAAAATGTATTTTTAAATGGAAATACTGTCTTTTGCGTCAACATAAATCTCACTTTATTTTCTTTTTTTTTTTTTTATTATGGTTGTTCACAGCGATTTTAATTAATGGTGTTGAATACCTTAATGATTTCATTTAATTTCACTTCTTAATCTCTTCAGTTCCTTCAACATACAAACGTCATACATTTACAAAATAAAACTTAAAAACTGTGTTTTATAGCTGTAATTCTAAAATTGCTTCAAGACGCCGCCACTATGACAGGTTAGTTGCACAAAATTTCCCCTGGGATGACCTGCAATGCGGAGGGCTTTTCGCGGTGCTCAGCGCTGCGCGGCGCGGTAGGTACGATGTGGACGCGGCTTTAGTCCTGCAGCATCTTTAATTTCCGTGGGCAGTTTCGGACAAATTTTCATACTGAAAGAGTCTCTGAAATGCAAAATTAAGTACTGATTCATATATGTGGATGATGTGCTGTGTTTATGGACCGGTAACCCTTGCAGGCTCCAAGCATCCACACAACCAGAGACATAGAGCTTTTATTCAAAGGTGCATCGCATGATATCTGTTCCATTTTCTGAATCTGCTTTTCAAACAGATCTACAGGCTATCAAACATATTGCTTCCAGTAATGTCTATAGCTTTGCCCTGATTGATAATATACTACGAAAACAGAAAATGGGTAAAATTACACCACTTCTGTACACTGGCCAACAGGTATCAGACAGTAGTTACAGACTGGTGCATCACCCCATACATTGGCTAAACTTCATAAAACCTCACAAAAAACGTCTCGCAAGAACAGATGTGCATTTTATAGTGCCAATGGCGTATCAAATTTTTATTCATTGTAAAGACAAACTCCAACCACCGACACAGAGTGGTATGTATAAAATCACAGCCAAGTGATGTGAAAAAGTATATACTGGTCAGTCAGATAGAACTGTAGCAAGTAGGTTATCTGAACATGAGAGGAGCTGGAGAGAGACCTATTCAACCTTTGCTTCTCATCTTTTAACAGAAAATCGCCCATTTTAATGTAGAATGTAAAGCTTTACATTCTGTTAAGAAAAGCAAATACTAGATGAAAACTGTAAACTCAACTTTATTTTTTATCATTCGTGAATGTATGTCCATGTAAAAAATTTGGTTTCCTTTTTCTATTTAATGCAACTGCTTTTCTGTGACAAAAAATGTTATATTTTCCTATGGAAGCACTCTGCAAGTCATTTTTATATCTTCTGTATACATAATATCTGTGTAAGTCGCACGTCATTTTATCTACGTTTGTAACATTTAGATGTCTGCTGTCGATGGCTTAAGAAACCGAAAGGCGGTTAATGACCAAATGAATATAATTTTGCAGAAAATTGGGAACTGTTTCCTATTTAATGTTACTTATCACTGAGTTACAACAGCAGTTAGTCGGTATTATTGAAACTCCCACAGACCTAACGATCATGCAAGAATAGATATATGGTACTGGATGACAACCTACTGTTCCTAAATATAAGTGAAGTTCTTACCTGGTATTGCTTAGTGTGGGGACTCATGTGGGATTGTGAAGAAACACTGTACGTACAATACTAAAACGTCTTGAACGTTAGTGGTACATCATACATTGTAATACGTTGGTAGTGGGGTATCTGATGTGTCAGAACAAAAATTGTGGAACCTACGAGGTTATGTTTAATTTCCTTTCTGTAACGGTGAAAATAAGTGCAGCTGCATGAGATGGTTCTAAATAGTCTTCCTGTATTCATAGAAGGTGCATAGCAATAATGACTATTTGTATCCGTCTCCTTGTTAACGTTATTTTCCCGAGCAAACTTTACCAATGTTAGTTTTCGCAATTAAGTCTGATACGTACTGTATACAAATCTTACACTTGGGCACCCCTCCAAGTTTGGCACCTTTAGTGGCAGCTTGTATTGACAAGATAAAACATAGTGTATCGGCTGTTAATTGAAGACAGCAAGGATGACTTAACATTGTAAGAGATAAGCTATGTTGTACAGATAGTCTTGGCCTTCACATTTGACACATTTCCTTGCTACTTTGGAATTCTTTACTGAAAACAGGAACATTGTGCACCTCTTCCCAAACGTAATCGGATGAGGAAGTGCATCATCCTATTAGGGGAAAAAAGTAAATTTTTGAAGACAACTAAAAACCTGCTAGAATTGACCATGCAGCTAAATATTCGCCTCATTGTGGTGCTGTCACTTGTCTAAAATCTTGTTTCGATAACTTGAGCCTTTTATGACATATTATGAACATATACGTTCAGTAGGCCACCCTGTGTGTATCTAGAACCGACTAAGACGACCGTAGTCGTCATACTTTGTCTAACAAATATTGCTCGAATAACTTTACGGGGTAAGACGACACGTTAAATAAGCCACGTTATCCCTAGGCTATCATTCTGGTTCAACACCAAGTCAGATGGAGGTTGCCATGATTCATTCCCGATGTCACAGCATCGGCGGTAAACTGAATGCCTTATGTGGAGTACAGTCATATCTTACAGGTCGCTCCAACACCTCAATGGTAACTTTCACCGGCTTCATCTGTCGATCCTCAGTTGGCAGTAACATTATCTGAAGCTCTGGAGTACTGATATAAGACCTACGCGAATTTTGCACCTTCTGGCTACCAGCGGAGTTAATCTTGGGCAACGTGTAATATTTCAGACCTAGTAAGATTACAATAACATTAACTATACTTCTTTCTTTTGTTAAGGCATTTGTTGAATTCTCTACGTTAAGGTTAGCTATATTTATTTCTCGCTAACACAGTTCACTATTGGTAACTGGTACTGACTCGACGTCCATTTATCGAACCTTGACGCGCTGTCTCCTAGCTCTTACGCAAGAGAGAATTTCATGCGGCAGTGAGCTTTGTGAATTACGCCGTAGTTCTTGTGTGGCTGCTCTAGTGTTCAAACGTGAAACTTCGCGCGCTACTCGCAAGACGTGATGCAGCGCTTCGCCTTTCTCTTAATTGCAATACTGTGTGGCACTTGCAATGCCGCGTCGTATGTCGGCGACGATTTAGTTTTACACGAAAACAATGTATATTTGGTTGGAAACAGAGGAAAAGTTTATGGTGATAGCTGTAACGTTGTCGGCAATTCTTGTAATATCTACGGAAATGATGGAAATATAACGGGTGACAATGGCGTTATTGTTGGTGCGAGAGGAATTATCGTGGGCAACAATGGAAATATAACCGGCAACAACGGTAAAATAACAGGAAATAACGCAAGAATTCAAGGCGACAACGCAGTTGTTATTGGCGAAGATGCTGTTGTGGTA
Organism: Schistocerca serialis cubense; assembly: GCF_023864345.2. Taxonomy (NCBI): domain Eukaryota; kingdom Metazoa; phylum Arthropoda; class Insecta; order Orthoptera; family Acrididae; genus Schistocerca; species Schistocerca serialis. The sequence goes on from NC_064639.1 coordinate 587,718,173, forward strand.
GGAGATAATGCTAAGGTAACTGGTGGAAACGCAAAAATTATAGGAAACAATGGTACAATTATTGGAGCAGATGGTACTATTCACGGTAATAATGGTGTTATTCGCGGGTATGGTGGTACGATAGTGGGAAAAAATGGAATAATTTACGTTTAAGGTGGCACTATTTCTGGTGGAGGAGGACATATATATGAGAAGGGCAGCGGAGTTGTGAATTCCATTGGCATCGTTATAACATATGGTAGCTGGTAGTTATATTTTGCCAGCATTGCAATTTTTAGAAAATGTTTTGTAATATTTTGATCAGAAGATGCCATTGGCTTAGTGAAAGTAGACGTTACACTGACAAAAAAAGATGTCATTGACATTATGTTATTCTCTTGTGACTGACTTGTTTGTACAATTATTTTTGGTGTTGGTACAATTATTTTTGGAACTGTGAAGATGGTTGTTAACATCCTTTATTTAGCGCATTTAATTGGCACATGTAGGCTACATCAAATAACAATAACAATTATATATATATGACAGTCTGTGTTGCTATTTTCTTATCACATTGTCATGAAGAATGTAAAATATTAGAGGACAATAATTAATCATACGTAAAAAATAATCATGCCCTCTATAAACTTTTATTTTTCCTCTTTTTTTGCGTGTTGAGTGACATATAACTTTTCCTTATATGATTTTATCCACATAATGACCAATAAATGGTTTGTGTTGATCAACAGTTCATTGTTTAATTGGAGACTCCTGGTGTCACAATTTATTGCTTTTATTAATAGGGTAAGACTAATATTATTAGAAGTCAAGTGTTGTTCCATATCTAAACTCCATTTTTTTACTGAATATTACACAGATACGGCTGACAAAACAATTTAAACGAATCATTTTGGAAGCACTGTACCCTGTGTAGTCTATGTTATGTATTACGAACTGAGTGACATTACTATGTAACAGTGAAAACTGCGGTAATTTTATGTAACGAGAATTACTAGTATTTTAATTCTGTTTTAAACCATTTCATGAAAGCTTGACAAGATGTCAAGTAGAGAAAATCTGTTACAACTGAATTATAATAATGACTTTTTTTACACTCTTCTGTTGCACTTATTTGTACAATTATCGCCGGTTTCGTTCAGTGTAGACCATCTTTAGACAATTTTTTCAAAGAAAATTCCGCACTGGCTGTATCAGTGATTTTTATTAAATTTGCGACCGGATTCGCACCACTTATCGGTGCATCCTCAGGCAATATACGCTATTTATAACATGGTAACGTTGAACATTGCTCTGTAGCAAGACCACCTACAATACATTTATTGTAGGTGGTCTTGTCTGTAGCCACTCTCCACCATTCACGTCCAATATACCGTCATCTGGTGTAAGCGGTAGTTAAAATTTAAAAATCTTTTCTAAAATTTTTTTTAAATGATGGGAGCGGCAATGACCGTGCAAGCTGAGAGGAACCGCGAGGCTGGACTTAACCTCCTTGTTAGAAATAAACACGTCTTTTTGGTTTTCAATTTTTTAAATATCAAAGAATTAGCTCTATAATTGCCAAGCATCGACATTTACGACTCTTACGTTACCTACAACTGCCAGCGTCGAAACCTTACCAAAACCTACTTTATAATATTGAGTAACTAAAGTTACTAAAATACACAGGGAAGTTCGTATATTGAGTTTGTTAAGTTTTCTGTCGATGTTAGAGGTATTTTAGGCTACAAAGTTTAAAATGAACTCGTGGGAATTTTGTAAACATTAGTAATTGAAAACGGCATTTCGGGGAAAAATTATGCGAATAAACCGGCCGAGATTTATGATTTACTTGAAAAAAAAAAAGTGATTTTATTGAACAGAACATGGTAAAATATTAATTAACAATTCTAAAAGTGGAAGTGATAGCGATAGTTCGGAAAATAAATTTATAAATCATAATTCATCGCAGGAAATGAGTCGGAATTCTGAAAGTGAAACACCTGTAGTCATTCGTTTGGAGAAAATAAAAAATACTACGGATAACGGGCGATTGAAAATTACGCCTCCATAGAAGTATTTTGTAAGTTTAGGTTTCATTTAGAGAAATGTAAGGTTTCAACTTGCCTAAAAATAGTAGGCCTAGCGAATATTTTAAATTATTTTTTACGCCAGACTTATAGTAAATGATGTTTTGTCTGGAATTTTGCACGGAAATTAATGCATGGAATGATGAATCGTGGATTAAAATGTATGAATTTACTTAGTTAACCTAGTTTTAAGGTTCTTTAATTGTCAATACGTGTTAAAACATTCAAAATCTAAAAATTTTCATAAATTCCCAATTTTTGGGAATCTTGCCGGGGCAAAGAAATATTCCCATTTTATAAGTTCCCTCTCATTGGGAATATACCCGGCCCACATCACTAGACATGTATTGTGCGAGTTTTCTGCTACTGATGAACGACTTTGCTTATAGCACTCTTTTCACTGTGCCTGTCTGCGAACTCAGTGACTGTTTGATGTGGTGAGAAGCAAGTAACGTTCCCATATAGCCCGTACTCCATCCACAACTTCCATTGTTTAGGTGACTAGCATTGTTTGTGCCGCAGTGGTTGGCTGACACTAGAAGTGTTCTCCCTATTTTATTTTTAGATTTGTTGTTTCTATATTCACCATTTTTTCCCTCTGTGTTACAATACACTTTCTGAAAAGGTCATTAGACTATCCAGTTGTACCCACACCTTTTTTCTTTCAAAGGTGTATTCCTCTATACCATGCATATATTTTCCAATGATTGTTTTTATTTGAGCACTCAAATTGTTTGTTAAACTTTTACAGTGAACCTTTTCTTAATGAGAGCAGCATATAAAAGACATTTATGTTTGACATGAATGGAAGTGACTGCACATCGTAAGAATGCTACAGTAAGATCCTAGTAATCTTTTAAGCATGTTTATTCTAAGAAGATTTACAATTGCTAACACAAGTCTTACTACTGGCTGTAAATTGTCACATGCCTCTGCCAGAACTTCAGACAAAAATACACCCTAGAAAATGACACAGGGTGGAATTACAACTTGGTTATAACCTCTACGTAAATAAATATTAAATATTATATTTCCTTTTGCCCTCTCAGGCTTACTCATTTATAAACAATGAAGAGTGACCTTTGAAAGCAAATATACACACATCTGCTGCCACCTTTTACAAAGTAAGCATTGCAGAGCTGTTATTGTTCATAAGTTTGCCAATATTACTTCAAATTCTAGTTATAATCATTGAATGAAACTCATAGGACATAATAGTCATTTCATCACTTAAATTCACATCTATGTATCATGATATCTTTTTATAGTAATTTGTATATATACTTTTCTGTTATGAGCTATTAATTGTACTAAGTATCTGCTCATGTAATGGGTCTGAGTCATTCCCTTCTATTTTTCACCAATGCTCTGGTCCTTATATCACTGGTTTTCCCAGCATGATTGATTAATGGTGTACTTACCAGATCTTCACCAAGTGTGTATTTACATAATGGAACTATAAACTCATTGAATATCGTTAATTTGCACCTGTTATGTCAGGCAAGAGTTTATCAAAGTGTCATTATCACATCACCTTTGTCACCCACTGTCTGACGTATGATTATATACTGGTTGCACACTTCGTGCTTCTAGGGACCCGACATAAACTCCACATAATCTGAAGACTCCTTTGCAAAAAGCAAAGATTGTTATTCAGAGTGTACTTCTACTGTAAGCTAGAGGACCTGGGAGAAGGAGGCATGGCTTCAACCAATATCCAGTGTGCTAAGAACCGAATGCAGACCTCTGCTCCCAACATTGTACACTCAGGGGTCAAGCAAAAGTGTGCAATCAGTTGCCATGCATGTGTGTGTATAAGTAAACCATATTGCTTCAAATGAATAAACTGAACTTTGTAAATAAACATAAAGCTCTTATGTTAATCAGTACCAAGAGAATGAACTTTTAAAGTTGACGAGGCGTTAGTGACCACTTGTTGACATATTACGTGTTGGCTAATGTCCTGGGATCTGCAACCAGTGTTTATTTAATGATTTTTGTGAAGTTCCACCAGCACAAGTGGCTGGCATTTTCAAAGATTCATCTTCCATTGCCGGGAGTTGTTTGAAGATCGCAAGACAAAAACCAACAGGCAGTTTGTTAGAATGCACTATTCCCACCGTCATTTAATAAAATCTTCCTCATTATTAGTCGACCCGCAAATCAAATCATTACAAAAGTACAAAACTCCATTGTGCCAACTTATTAAAACAAATGCCATAAGTGGTATTTTTACAACTAAAATAAATAATATTGCAAACTCTTGCACGCAATGGTAAGCATCTTTCACCAACTAAGTTGGTTCTAAAGTAATAAGGCAGCTGACCAAGCATGCCACAATGTATAGTATTGCTCATCACTTAATTCAACATTTCTAGCAATTGGATGTAAGAATCTCAGTAGAGGTATTTTGACTCCAATAGATAGTACAATAAACTCCACAATTCACCTGCTCTTTATCATGAATTCTTACTCAGAAATCCCTTTTCTCACATGATGGGGCTAGATATCCTTAATTGTGGCCTTCCAGCTTCTATACTTTTGAACCACATTACAATCGCTGTTCCTCAGTGCTTACTGTTTACCTGCCACAAATAGGCTGAAGGCGCTTTCCTATGCTCCTGCTCATATAGGGGTCTGAGAGTTACCATGCTTTTACAGCATCTTTCCATGACTCTCAGAGTTTCCATCACCCCAGCATTCCTTTCCATTCCACTTATAAAGGCACCACATCCCAAATGCACACCTATGATATGTAACACCCCTACCCCATAGACATCACCTTCCACTAACCAGTGTCACCAATTTCAAATAAATCTACGCTTACTGTTCTATTTCCAAACCATGTAGGCAGTTTCTCATTGCTCTGCATAGGGCACTAATCAACCCTTGTAATATAAACTCTCTATTTTTTAAAATATAAACTTTCTTTTTTCCCAAAATATCATGTCTTTGGTAACCCATTACAGTACATGTATCCACTTAACCATGAAGTTGAGGATCAAATTTTTAAAAAGCCTTATTATGTGTGCTGTATTTTATTCGTTTTTCCCTGGCCTTGTAAGTTCAATTTCACATCTACATAATTTTTCTCCTCTTGTTTGTTGCGATTCGGTCAAAATTATCAAAGGTTCACCTAAAATGTTATTTTGCAACATCTCTAATGGAGCCACCTCTGCTGTGGAATTTGGAACTCATTAATGCTTTTTTAATTCTGTGACCATTTCTACCAATTTAAAGTAACTCCTAGCCAAACTTTCTTCAGAAATGTAAAGCTGACATCCTCTAGCACCTTTTAAATAAAGATACAAGATGCAACATCCACTCTGATGCTAAATAGATACCCTAGCTCATGAATGGTTTTCTCTTTTTTGTTTGTCCATGGAATATATTTAGATACTAAATCATGTTTTACATTCTCATACACAAAAAATTCTCAGGCTGTTAACAGCACCATAGCCCGATATTCTCCGGAGAATCCTCTTTACTAGTATGAAACATTCTCCTGAAATAATAAAATTTCCTGGGTCGACAGTAGCGTCCGATCCCACGCGTCGGCTTTGACCCGTGACGTAAGGGTGTTGTCGTGTGTGACGTCATGCCGGCGCAGAGTGTGGTTTGTGAGTGTGGCATGTTTGTAGATGTCGTCATGTTGTAGTTTGTTGTGCTCTCTGGTGGTATGTTGAGGGTTTTCGTATGTGTGGTGTGTGTGTGGGCTCAGTTTGCTTTTGCTCAATATCCAGAATTGTTCGAGTGTCGGCTGTGTGTGTAGTGTAATTCATTTCAATGATTTAACGATTTTGTGTGAAGGTTAATTTAGTGTTGTTCGCTGTACATCATGTGGTAATTTTAGTAAAATTATTCGGTTGTTGTTTTTGTTCAGGAATGGATATGACGGATAAAATTAACAGTGCGCAGGTCAAGGGAAGTGTTCGATCCCAATGTGTGGCTGTGTATGTTGATATTGGTATTGGGAGATGTTTTTGAGCTATATAGGCCAAGGGAAGTGTTTGATCCTAACTTATGGGATCGGGAGCTGCTGTTGAGCTGTATAGGTCAAGGGAAGTGTCCGATTCCAGATGATATTGGGTTTAGTGGTATTTGGGGAGTTCTGTGATGTCGGTTTTTTTTCGTTTTGTGTGGTTTTGAATGGGGTGGGTGTCTAAATTTGTTTATATTTAGTTTGCCTCCACCCAAAAACACACTTTTTTCCGAGCTTGTCCCGTTAGTGTCAGTAGGCTTTTTGTGGAAAGTGTGTGTGCTTGTTTTTCGATGTATTTTCGTCCTCATACTGTGTATGTACCGACTTTATATGCGCCATATTTGAATCGTGGTTTATGGTTGTTTCCACCATATTTGTGACGTCATGGGTCAAAGATGACGGGCGGGATCAGACGGTTCCGTATTTCCAATTTCCTTATATGGAGTACATTTCTTCTGCAAAAAAGAGTCATAATCTGTATGTATGTCAGTCCATCAAAACTTTCCTCAGAAATATAGAGCAGCAATCCTTTTGTCCCACCCACTCCAATACTGTTAGTGCATTTTGTATCCCATGAAAGTAAGGGCCACCTGTGCAAGCAGCCATGTACTGTATCAACTTAACTGCAAACACTGTGTGGCATTCTATTTGGGTATGACCACTAATAAGCAATCTGTCCACTTGAATGGCCTTAGTGGAACTGAGTAAGAGGCAGCTGGGCCACTCAGATACTGAGCATGCCACACAACACAATGTGCTTGGCTTTATTTGCAGCTTCACAGCCCATGCCATCTGGATTTTTCCTACCACCACCAAATTTTTTTGAATTGTGCCTGTGGGAGTGTGCGTGAGTTGTGCATGTATGTATATATGTGTGTGCACTTCCATTCTTTACTACTCTAAAATGTGCCCCTCTGTCGCCCAGTACTTCCCTTATGTGCTGAGTAGCAATCTCTCTATTTCATATTGCTGTTGTTATTCCATTCTGGATTTTCCATTGTTTAAATAAAATTCCACCATACATTACCAACTCTCATTCGTTAAATTTGTTTTTTTTTTGGTCCAGTCTCACTTCTAATTTGCAGATATTTGCTGTTAACTTTTCATTTCTTTGGAGGGTTGGTAAATTTTTATACACACCCTTAACTTCACATTTATTTTCTTACAGGGTGTATTTGCTCTGGGACAAGCGGTAAATCAGAGAAAAACCCAGGAATTTTTTCATCCAGGAAAAGTCTGTGAAAAACTTGGCAATTTTTTAGAATTCCTACAATTTTTCATTGTTTCAGTTTTCAGTTAAAGTTTTGTTATTTTGACTGGTAAGAACTGATACTCTAACAAAGAATTTTACTTTAGCCTGCTATTGTAGAATAATACTACAGCCATAAGCCATAAATGACAGAGTAGCACCAAAATAAAACTTTTGTTGCGCTGTTTATAACAATAGAACAGAGTGCACACACAAATTTCTGCAGACAGCAAAATGTGTCAGAGGCTGTAGGACAAGGACTGTGCAACACTTTGGGACAACCAACTGCTTTCAATGAGCCTGACATCACAACTGTTTACATTTCTAACAGGTCACAGGAAAATATTGTGTATAGTGGTTTGAGAAGCATTATTTTCAAAGTAAATTTTCTTTTATGCAATATAAATTAGTTACATGTGAGCATGTGTGATGAATTTCTTAAATCATGGAGTGTTTGACTCTCATTCACAACATAGCAATACGAGGACCACCCACCCAGAAAAATTTTGAGACCAGAAGACCAGGTATTTATGCCATTATTATGCTTGATATGTCTTAAAGGGCAACACACTAAAAATGACAAACTTTCAAGATTAGTATTTCATATTTATTTTAGTTGTTTTGTAGATTACAAATTATGCTGAAATGATGGCAAAAAATGTAAATATTTTTTTGAAAAAAGTGCAAGGTGAGTTGTTGATCAATTTTACACACAATTGGCTGCCTATGGAAAAGTCAAAGTGCATGACGGAACATTTACACAGCCAGGTAACTCCAAAGCAGTGAAATTCATAAATGTGCTTGCCAGAAATATTCAGCAGCTGTAATTTAAGCTGTGCTCTTAGGATCCTGCCTAACCACACCCTCAGAAGAAACAGCAAAAAAATTTTGATGAGCAATATTTTACATTCTAACTTGCTTTTCTTGTAGCTGTACTGCATGTATATTAATTTAAACTATTAACTTTTCTTATTTGTGTATTAGCACTGCTTAACAGTGGCTGACTACATCACATGTCCTCTGCTCTGAATATATGCTGCCATTGGCTGGTGATATAATGTGACATGAACTACGATCGGCTGACAAAACCACATCACAAAGCGATTTCAATGCTTCAGTAGCTAGTGTGCTGTATGTGGTGGAATTTGTATTTATAGTTTGGTAATACAGAAATATGCAGTGTACATGTTACTGCGCATCGAAGAACTTCCCAAAACATGTTGTTTTTTACAGCCTTTGTTTCATAAAGTACCGGGACGTTTTATGCTAGTGTATAACATCTTTACCACTCAAAGGATTGATGAGTTTTACAGCTCCAAGCGAAAGTATATTGTACTTAACACGGAAACAATGTACTTACTTGTGTACCCAGTCAATTATAACTGGGACATTTCCCGACTGGCTAAAATATGCAGATATTAAGCCTCTATTCAAGAAAGGGGATAAAGACAGACCGATTTCACTTTTGCCAGCATTCTCAAAAATTTTAGAAAAAATAATGTACAGGCAGCTGTTCAACCATCTGACCACAAATAACATATTATCAAGAACACAGTTTGGATTTCTGAAGGGTTCTGATATCGAGAAGGCTATTGTGTTACACCTACAGTGAAAATGTACTTAATTCATTAAATAACAAATTACAAGCAGCAGGTATTTTCTGTGATTTGTCAAAGGCATTTGATTGTGTGAACCACAACATCCTTTTAAGTAAATTAGAATTCTATGGTGTCACGGGCAGTGCTGCATAATGGTTCAAGTCATACCTCACCAACAGGAAACAAAGGGTGTCAGTGCAAGGGACTAGTGAATTAAGTTATTAGTCATCATCAGAATGGGAAGAAATTACATGTGGTGTCCCACAAGGGTCCATCTCAGGGCCATTGCTTTTTCTTGTGTACATTAACGATCTCTCATCAGTTACACTGCCAGAAGCAGAGTTCGTTTTGTTTGCAGATGACACAAGTATTGCAATAAATAGTATGTCAAGTGTAGTTCTAGAAAGATCTGCTAATGATATTTTCATGGATATTAATAAATGGTTTAAAGCCAGCTCACTGACATTAAACTTCGATAAGACTCACTATATGCAATTCAGAACCTGTAAGAGGTTTCCACCCAGCATATGCATAAAATACGAAGAAGAGCAGCTAGAAGAGGTTGACAGTCTTAAATTCCTGGGATTACAACTTGATAATAAATTCAGTTGGGTAGAGCACACCACAGAACTGCAGAAACGCCTTAACAAATCTGTATTTGCAATTCGAGTGTTAGCAGACATAGGCAACATAAAAATGAAAAAGCTTGCATACTTTGCCTACTTTCATTCCATAATGTCATATGGTATAATATTTTGGGGTAACTCTTCAAGTCAAACAAAAGTTTTCAGAGTCCAAAAGCGTGTAATACGTATTATTTGTGGAGTAAATTCACGGACGTCCTGTAGAAACCTCTTCAAAGAACTGGGTATACTAACTACTGCCTCTCAGTATATTTACTCATTAATGAAATTTGTCCTAAATAATATATCTCTTTTTTCCAACAAACAGCTCAGTTCATACATACAATACCAGGAACAAAAATGATCTGCACAAGGACTTAAAAGCACTTACTTTAGTTCAAAAAGGGGTCCACTATTCAGGAACACACATCTTCAATAATTTGCCAGTAAACATAAAAAATCTAGTTGCAAATAAAGATCAGTTTAAAAGGAGCCTGAAAGACTTACTAGTGGCCAACTCCTTCTACTCCATTGACAAATTTTTTTATAGAAACAAATAATGTATTGTATATATTCATACTATTAGTATTGTTATTTCAGCTTAAAAAAAAAAAAAAAAAAAAAAAAAAAAAAAAAAAAAAAAATTACATGTTCCATATCCACGAGGATCTCCTCAGCACGGATCTATGGAACGAAAAACTAATCTAATCTAACCTGGGGTATAGTATACTTTCAGCCGGGGAAAAATGTATTTTCACCTGGGAAAAAGTGTTTTCACCTGGGGAAAAGTCTATATTTAACTGGGAAACTGGAAGTTTTTTTTCTTGTCCACATATACTAACTATCCTAGTTCCAGGGGTAATTTAGACAACACACTGAGTACAAGGTTCTCTGTGCATTAAATATATTTCACTTGAAAAACAAATTTCTGTAGAAGCCAAGCCCAAAGTTCCACTTGGTAGTATAATAGTTTAATCTTCATTAAAAAGTTATTGCTTATTGATAGTATAAACAACTGTTAAAAGGTAACAAAACTTCTTTCTCTTTTGCCTATCATTTGTCAAAATTCCTCTAGAAAAAAGCTATTAACTGGTGAAGTTCACAGTAATGTACTCATATTTTTTGAAAGTCTTGGCTTCCAATGCATCAGTGATTGGTCCAAAGTGACAGCTGAACTCTAGATGGTATAAGGGAAGAATACAGCTTCCTTGATCTTGTCAAATTTGATTGTACTGTCAGTGCTTCATTGCCACTTTGTGAATTGTTTCGTCAGTTTTAATGCAGAGCATGTGTCCAGAGTTTTACAAGAGTAAAATGTATTAGATAATTACAGTACGAACAAAGTATGTCAATGGGGCAAATGTAATGTGAGCCAGCAGTTTATTGGTGGTGAACTGGTAGCTTCAAGAAACAGGAAAGATTGCTTATAAGCTATGAGATAGAAGGTTAAAAAGTAAGGGCACGTCATTCAGACCTCACTATGTCCTCAGATCTGAGTGATCTGGTCTTCCCCCCTGTATCCCTCTCGCCGCCTGGAGGAAGGGACTATTAGTTCCATAAGCTGTAGTTGAGTCGGTGTTCGATCCATGACAGCTGCAGTGGGTTACATAGCACAGCTTCATGCGTCTACCTCAACCTATAACGTAATGTGATTTTGTAAATGTCTCTAAAGCAATGCCTCTATGTTGTCACGACTCTGTAAATGGCTACTGTTTTCACCTGCAGCTGGTAGTACTTCGCAGTTGAAAGCTGACACCAGTGTTGCGAGCTGTCAGGGATCTTATTATGCCATGTCTAATATAGGAAATAAGTGTCCTTCAGCAGTACAACACATATAGCCTTCTGAAATAAATAATGGCCAGCAATTCTGTCTCATAATTTATTAGTTTTCTCAACTGAATATTCCTTTGACACAGAAAAGATTATTTCTACCACACAGTATTCCTGATTTCGAGCTCTTAACAATTTAATGATTGAACTGAATTTGGCAAGTCATACTAGGAAATAAGTTTCTATGGAGATTATCTTTTAAAACTATTACCTTCAGTGTATGTTTGAGGAAGGGGAGAGGAGGGAGAGATATGTCAAAATTTCTTCAAACTGCTGCTGTCCTGCATTCACACTTAGCAGGATCTTTGGTGTGATTGTTCAAAACACTCCTGGAAAGATCAAATGGCATGGGTTGTGAAGCAGCCATTGAACTCCAATATATTGTGTTTTTTGCCACTGCTTGATCAACGCTGCTCGTGGCCGCAGTTTGGTAGTGGCCATTTATTCTGGTAGACAGCTGGTTGTTGGTCGTATCCACATAATGTGGTGCACAGAAATTGCAGCAGAGCTGATAAATGACATGGTTTCTGCCACAGGTAGCCTTGCTCTGATGGTATAGGATACGCATGTATCAGGACTGAAGTAAGATGTGGTGGATGTGTGAATCAGTCAAGTCTTGCATGTGGGTCTTCCACAGGGATATGACTCTGTGGATATGACCCTGTAGCAAGGAGTTGGAAATAGGTGTGGCTCAGGGATGGACCAGCATGTGATGCAGGTTGGATGAGCTGTGGTATACCTCATTAGGAGGGCAGGAAGGATTTGCCCACCCATTTTCATTTGAGCTTCCTCATAACCAGACTTTCATAAAAGTTGATTCAAGATGTGTTTTCATTGTCGTATGTGTGATACATTAGCTTAATCATAACCAAAAGTTCATAAAAGCAAAGCTTTATGTAAATAAAAGCTAACAGCATTCCAAATTCTGCAGTTTCTGTCTAGCTTTAATATAAAACTGTCCTGTCTTGAGAATACTCTGCATCGTAAATGTGCAATTGTGGTACAAATTATTCACTACAAGACCTATTATCATATAACAAGGTCTCACAATCTCTAAAGTACTCAAAATATTACATATGAGAGTTCACAACATTCTAATTGCAACCAAAATATTGAATTCCTTCATTCTATGCTGAGAAATGTCAAGAGCACAGTGTTGTAGGTAGGTTGCACCGCACACTTGCAGGATAGACATTTCTGCTGCCCTGAAGTAATATTTTCATTCTTATCATGATGACAATTGTGCATATTTTGAGGTAAAAATTAAAGACAGCTCCCTTTTTTTAAAAAAAACAATGTGGTATATTCACAACACTCATTAACTTTACAAAAATCACACAAATTTACACATTCATTCATTATTAAATATTAACAATTGTATATTATATATATTTATGTATATGTATATAAATGCATACTAAGTCATCATGCATATCACACTTGCACTTTTTCACTTGTAAACAGTCAGTACTGTAGAACATTGATTTTAATAGACTGCACAATTCATTCACTCACATATTGTCCAGTCTATACAAACATTGACTGATCGCAAAGACAGAGTTTAAAGCTATTTATAGTTTGAGCACATACACCTTCATTAGGGCAAGAACACACTTATAACCCACTTATGTGGATACGCAAAGTTGCAAACACACACACACACACACACACACACACACACACACACACACACACACACACCACTCAGAAACACTACCCACTTGACTTCAACAGAGAAGTTCAATTCACTTGTGTAAACTCAATGTTAGCGATCAGCCTTCATCTGTTTAAATACAGACACTTGAAGCAAGGCATGTCTCTCTGCCTTTCACAATCATTGAGCATTTTTGTGACCAGAAGAGGGGAGACAATTCTGTTTTTGTTTTCATTCACTGTCACTGGCCTTCACTATCACTGTCACTTTTATCTGAAAGATAAAGTAAAGAATATTATATTTTGTTTTATTATCCTTCTGAGACATGTCACTATAGCAATATTTTTAAGATTCAAAGAGAGATCATGTGTAGGAAAAAGGTCTAAAGTAATTATGTGCCATAAGAATACAAATAATTATCTTCCAGAAACAGAAAAGTCAGAGCTGAAAGCTAAACTCAAAAGAAAATACAAGGTACACATAGAAGCAAAATACATAGGATAAAAAGGGGGCTAATGTGGATGCTCCTCTTTTGACACATGTATTAATTGTATTATAAGAAAAATTCAGTTGTTAAACTTTAAATTACAAGGAGGCAAAATGGCTGTCCAGTGCTTATCCTCTGGAGACAAACTTCCAAATACACATTTAAAAGTAGAAGAAACTATCCCTAGCTTTTGGAACTTGTATGTACCTTCTCAGGAAGGGAAAGATGGAGGAAAGAAGGATTAGTTGGGAAGGTTAGGACAAGGAGCAAGTCACTCAGATGCCAGATTAAAAGAGGCTCAGCTGTTATGAGGACTCAGCTGTTATGAGGACACAAATATTTGTTCACAACAGAGTAGCCTATCTGTCCATCCAGCCTTCCCCAAACAAGTCCTCCTCCAAAAGCTAGGAATATCGATTTTCTAGTTAAAGCAGGCCTGGCAAAGTATGGCTAGTGGGCCATTCCCCTCCAGAGAGCAATTTCCCCTCCAAGTCTACTCATACTGCATGGTCATGGCCACACCACAGCACATGAAGTACTTATTTGTCTGCGGTCAAGAGGGGCAGCATCTTCCTTCGACTACTTTCTCAAAGCATACATTGTCGCGCCTTGACAGGCATTGGATCCTCTCAGCGATTTATTCATATTTACTCTTCTTAATATTTGTCTACTGCACAGACTGTCATTTTAGTTGCTAATGTGTCTATTATTCCTGTTTCAGTTCTGGTTATTATGATGGCTGTTACTGCTTTTGAGAATGTCGGGGAAAAAACACTGAAAACCATTTGTCAATGATGAGTGGGAGACTGAGATCTTTTGTACACAAGTCTGATGAAAAATCTGAATGTTTAATATGCAAAAAGTGCTTAGGTCAAAACAAAGGTAATATCTTATTCAAGATATCTGTTTACTCCATGAAGAAACACCCAGCCTTTACCCTAATGATGAACAATGTGCTTTAGTGGGTAAGTTAAAAATAAAAATTGGAAGTTACCTGAGCCATGAAGTCTTATAGAAAAGTGTTTACCTGCACGTATGCAATTTGATCAATATTCAGAAAAGATCAAAACTTCATTGTTAACGGCGTACTCAAGAAAGATCGTGCAATAGATATGGCAAAAGCATTTTGATTTCAGTCAACAATTAATTTTCATTCACATAACAATCGAATACTTTTCTGTGCATGAAGAATTAGTTGCTTTATAATGCATTTAAAAGTTGCAATTTTTGATGTGTGGTTCACCAGAGGGGACATGACGCCATTGCCCAGGTAACACCAATGAAAGCCGGCTTCCTCTACCACACCACCAGCAGTTCCGTCGGTAAAGCACCTCTTTTGCCAGGCCTTGGGTAAACAGCAACATGCAGTCATGCATTTGATGCACCTACGTTCTTTAGCTCCTGTTGTAAAGTGATATTTTCTGGTGTTGAACTGTTCTGCGATAATCATCTATTGTGAACAAGTGTTTTGTGTTGGTGTTGCATTAATAATTACAGTGCAGCTCATTGGAATCGAGATTCACAATAACAGTGGTCATCCAAGAACAAGATAATGTTCTGCTGCAAAACATACCCCCAATTTCAACAACTGTAATGGACAATGTGCCATACCACTCTGTTGCGACTGGATGAAGCTCCAACAATGCAGTGGAGGAAATCAGATATTTTGCTCTGGGTTCAAAGATGTTCTATTGATTAAAATTGAACATAGCTTGTGTAAGGCATAGTTAATGGTACAAGCCAAAAACTCCACACTACCAGGTCGACGAACTGGCTAACGGTAAAGGGCACATAGTTTGATCAGGCTTCCTCTGTATCATGCTCATTATTTCTGGCTGAGAATATACGCGCCTAGATGAAAAGTAATATGGCAAAAAAACAACAAGAAATTGACACTCGAAGAAGCCATTGCAACTGTTACACCACGGGACTAGTCTTGAGTTGTCAGCCATACCCTCAAGGTAGTTGGAGAGACTTGGATTCATGAAAGACTGTGAAAAGTTTTTAAACACAGTAGAGTTTACAAAAACTCATATCGCTAACATTCTAATGCAGTTGAAATTGTGACAGAATCATAAAACTGTATTATTGAACTAGCAGCAGCAGGTGAGACAGGTCAATAGTTATGAGAAAGCCCCTTCCCAATATAAAAATAACTGTGCAAATTCTTCACTTATATCATTGCAAAACCCACTGCAATTCTTGTTTCATCAGTTATTGATGGTCCTTAAAAGTTACATTATTTCACTTAAAGTTTATAGTTGCTTGAGTACTGTGGTAGATGTGGAAGTTTCATGTGTACCTCATATGGCAAAATACTATCCTCTTTGTGTGCCATAATTTGCCAAAATCTTGTTTTGATATCTCAGGCCATTTATGAGACAAGAGGGATTTATGAATATTTCATTCTGGCTTTTTCACTAGTGCATGTATTCGTGACAGAGCCTTTTGCATACATTCCATTTTCTCGTCACTGGAGAAGATAGCGATATCTTTCCAAGTTTAAAGAATAATTCAGTATGGTATTTAAAAAAAAAAAAGCAAAAAACAGCTAAGACTGCATAAAATATTTCTTTACTTAAGACAACAGCTTTCAACAGACCCTGCTGTCATCTTCAGATCTTAAAATACTTTTTGTTGAAAAACATGCTTATTTTATGCTCAACCTCATGCACAAGGCATCAAGTGGGTGAGGTTCAGTGCAAAATGAACACGTTTTACAACAAAAAGTTTTTTAAGCCCTGAAATGACAGCAAAGTCTGTTGACCGATTATATTAAATACAAAAATATTTTTCACAATCTAGGCTGTTGAATGGTTTTTTACAATTAAAACAGATCGCCCTTCGCCACTCTAAAAATGAAAAAAATTCTGTCTAAATTTTGTACACAGCAACATATGACCTAACATGCATCAAATGCAGATTCACAGTGAACCCTATTTTTCACTGTGAACTTTAAGAATTTCTTGCAGTAGTTTACCTAATAATGAAATATCACAATAACTATAACCATTAACGAAATGATAGGGAGTTGTCATGAGGCTGACGGATGAAGCTATAGATGTGTGAGAATCAGAGTTTATTACCAAATAGTTTCTTTAAAATCATTTGTCAAATATTGCAGACTGGCCACCTTGCACAGCTTGCTGTTCAATGCAATCAAGCGAGCGTGATGGCTTCCATGGCGAGTAGGCCTGGCATTATCATCACCTGCTGACACATTCAGCACAAGCTGGCAACTCCACTTCCCCCCGCTCACTGAACTGTCAGTAGTCACAACTTATTTTAAATGCACTATAATTCCGTCGATTGTGACAACAGGTCTGGATATTTTTAATGCAGCTAAAAAGTGTGTTGACAAAATCGGTGATTTCCAAAAATGCTCTGCAGTTTGTACTGGTAGTGTACCAGCTATGATCAGTAGCATAAATAGCTTCGTTGGTTAATTATGAAAAACAGAATAAATTATTTAACTTTTCACACTAAATTACTCATCAGCAAACGCTACGTGAGAGAAGTGTGAGAATGCTGTCTGCGATGAAAAATATTAACAAAAATTATGAATGTAGTATATTGAGGAAATCCATCACTATTTCGATAACAGCTTAAGCAGTTTTTCATAAAAGATGACATGATATATGGTGATATAACTCTTCACTCTGAAAATTGTTGGCTGAGTGCAAGAACCAGTTTAGTTCCTTTTTTCTTTAGAAGTTTTCAAGTTTTTGAATAAAAAGGTAAAATTGGATACTTCAGAATTTGAAAAGAGACTTAAGGGTTCACTTTTCTTTATCATAATTAGCATTTCTAACGAATGTTACAGTTCACTTACATCATTAGAATCTATGTTTGCTTATAGATAGTATGTAGAGCTTGCAATCCAGTATGATGTGACTGTCGTCGATGTAACTGGTCAGTGTGGCTGTGGCTGCAGTGAGTGCATGGATAGAGTTGGAGGGGAGAAGCACTGGAGAAGAAAACACTCACTGGAGGGGAATGATCTGCAAGTCACACTTTGCCAAGTTCAAGTTAAAGTGTTTGCATTGGCAGTACTTGGAATTCCACCTCCTGAAGATAAAACCTGAATACTGACTTTCTCTTTCTAATATGTCTTGTTCATATTAAGTCTGAAACAAATAAATTCTAGAAAAAGAGTGTGAAATGTGGTTAACTGTACAATCAGGAAAATTGCATCTTGAAAGCATACAACATGCATGGCTGTAACTTTGGTTTTGAGAGACCCCTTCCAAATAAATAAATAAATACATAAAAAGATATCCCACCTTTTCCAATCAATTACTCTCTCCTCCTTGAGTAACGAAGCTGTGGTTGTTATGTTTTTATATAGGCTGTACCAGGATACGTGTCAACTAAAAGCAAATATTGACCAGTCCACCTGTCTCTAAATAATCAAACAATAAACTACAGAGGAGTTATGCTTGTCTTATTCTACTGTAGTAAATAGAACTATTTCAGCATACTGTTCTCTGCTTCTCTGACTAATCTCTGTTGTTGTTTGGCTCAGATCTGACAAATTTATTGAGGTGATTCCTTCCCTGGCATAAATACATCTATGTTTTGTTCTTTAGCTCCTGATGTCAATTAGTAGATAATAAGTTATTTTACATGTTAATTATTGTTAAAAACACCTTCAGAATGATGGAAAATGAGGAACAAAAGTTTCTCAATGGCAGACACATGACTCTGAGATACAAAAAGTAATGTATCACAATAAAAGTGCACAATAACAAGGGCACTGATATAGCACCTAGAATTTTAGGGCAGGGAGATAATTGGCTCCTTATAGAAGAGACCCTGCAACAAGATCAATTAAACAAAAATTCAGAAAGAGTACTAATCAAGTGCCCTATGTCTGATTAAGTTGCTTATTGCTAAAAGGCTTTTGGAGACACAAATTTCTTCAAACTTCCAGTGAGACAATTCTCAATCTTGTGCAGGAGTGAGATGACTGAAATAGGTTCCGTCAGTCTCATCTTGCCTATTTATTTATTTGTACCGTGTCTTTCATGGTGTTCTTGATGAAGGGAAAAGTTCAGACTCTGAGAGCAAATGTAAGAAAAATGTTTGAAATCGGCAAATGCTGGTCACAAAAGGCCATCAATGAAATAAAACAATGAATGACTAGCTTTTCAGAAAGCACAAATATTCCACGAGCTCTGAGATTATCCCAGCACAACCGATACCTATATTTTCAGGTGCCCATCTGAGATGACAATTCTGTTTTAGTGCATAACATTTTGATAACTGACTCAGTAATCTTCATCTGGTTCTCTCTGTAGGTAACACAATTTAAAAAATTAGAATCTTCTTGTTCCAGTCTGTAAGTAACATTACAGCCACAGCAATGTCTTTATAGGCAGGTGGGATGCAATTTTCTGTGTTCTATCACAGATATTCATGGAAATGGAACAGGAGCCAAAAACAAAAATGCATGATCAAGGGTTATGCAAGCCAAAACTGATTATAAACAGGGGTGTACACCAATAATATCTCACAGTCTGATTGGTGTCCAGGCAGTGAGGCACACAGAAACACCCATGGCAACTGATGACGACTACTAGGTCAGTAGTCTACTAGGTCAGTTGTCAAAGTACTGTGAGTAAAAGGGAATCATCAGTTTGGGTGGACACACAAAAACATACTGCCTCTAAAGAATAGTACTTTTAAAAATTAGAGGATCTATTGTTTTAAATAAATTAATTTGTTTAAGAAGTCCTAGTAGCTTGTCTTAATAATACATAATGGGAAAAAAGTATGAAAATCCTGCTGAAGTTTCCTGTCAGGCCACCAAGTTCCTATTGCTGCCAGCAGATGACACACTCAGTGTTTCAGTCACTTGAGTTCCTGAATTTGCCAATTTTACATAAAAGAGAAAGTTATATCCCAGCAAGGCATAGGACATTATTTGCACCAGAGTAAACTTGTGTGACAACATTATGATGTGTAAACAATGAATCTCTCCTTTCTTTGAATGTGAGAAACTGCCAACTTCACAAAAATCACCTAACAGCATGGTTTTTGAGCAGTAAATTCACACCAGTCTGCATATAACATTGTGCCTTGCCTGGTTAAATGCTTTTATGCTGGAGATACAGGTTCTGTGTTTGGACCTACAAGCAGTCTTACCTTTTTTGTTCAAAAACTGCCAGCAAGTTGCACCATGGTGCTGAGTCCATGTTAACTTCAATCAGGACGAACTATAGATACCAGTCACGAAGCAATTATGTGTATAAGCGCAGTTTATGTCTAACATCCAAAACCTGTTTGGTGTCATGGTATATCTGCTTTCCACCAAAAACAGAATATTCAGTACTATGATCTTATAAACTCTACATAACATGTGTTTCATAAAAAGTGTACTTACTGCCCAACACAGCAAAATTATTGTAATGTCCAGGCTCTTTTTACTGAAAATTTGTAAAGTTTGTCCTGATGTAAGTATTGTGTTGTTTTTAAGATAGTAATCAGTATTTACTTTTAAATTACATTCAAAAGGAGGTCAAAATTTCTGTCACATTAAGCAGCACCATCCACTGTGCACTTCTGCTATGTTTTGTTATCATCACAATCCTAAAAATGTAGGCCATGTCTAATGACATGTTATGCAAGCAAAGTGTTTACTGTGGGGTAAAATAGGATGAAGATATGAAACTATTTGTAAAAATAGTCTCTACTAAAGCATGCTATGCCCTTCCTAATAGGTGTCTTATGCTTCGTGTGCTAGGACAAACTGTTTTGCATTCTGTTCCACATAAGGAAGCCACAGGGGAACCACAGTGTCACGTAATTTAGCACTAACAATGTTGTTAATTCAAAGTCATAGATATTTAGTTTATGTATTGCATCCATAAAAACAGAGTCATGTCCATATTTCTTCAAGAGTTCACTCTGTACTTCATTCAACATAATTAACACAAAATCAGAACTTTTTAGACTTGGATGAGTTTCGCTAATTATCCCTTGGGAGTTACAAAATAGCACCCAATGATTTCATGCAACCAGGCCTCTACACTAACTGCAATGCTCTGATGTCTTACTGACGAACATAGGTTGTATCAATTCAATATTTATAAGATTCTGCCTCATCAGGAGATGAATACTTTCCAGTTCAATATCTGAAAGTGAATTTCTGCTTTTGTCCAACATAGCCTCAAAAGGAGTTTTGTTCGCTATATCTGCAGCTATAGTGGGTCTTTTTCTATCAGTTAATTCAATGTAATGTAAGTCTTTGTCATGACCAACATATACTGAAACAAATATTACCTGGCCTCCAAAACAAATATCACCTGACTGATAAGGACCATCTGCGGTCTTTTCTTTTTTCTTCCCTGCAACATAAAATATCTGATACTGTTACTATTTTAAAATAAAGTGATCTGAGCAATGGCAAATGCTGCAAGAATGTCTCACAGTACAATCAGTAGCCACTCTGGCATTTTCTTTCCACTGTCCAAAACTAGAAAAGGACAAGAGCTGCAAATTTTCTATATTAATCTGAACATCATGCATCATGTTCAGATGGTCCAAATAGCACTTTCCTGACAATGGTTCAAAATTACACAGACAGTACTTTATTCTTTTCTTCCAAATTGAGTTACTTGACTTGAATTTTGTACTTCATAGCATGTGGGTTAATGATGTATTTAACTAGTCATGTAAACATAAACAAGTGCAGAGATGTGCACTGTTACGCAATTCAACACCTAACAAGTATCAGTGGAATGCTATGTGTGTGGACATCCCTAGTTAGTTTTTTAGCTGTATTGCTTTTATTGTTACACGTCTATTTTTATTTTTATTTCTAACAAAACCTGTGTAGAATGTGCTACATAATATCCACTAAAATGTCAGCATGGTATGTGTGATAACTTCACATGGAACAGGACTATAATAACAAGTTTTTAAAGATTAAAAGATGATGGTCTTAATTGTTGAAGTTAGTAATCCGGAAAAAGTAGTACTGAATGTGATCTCGGCTACTAAATTTTCTCCAAAGGTTTTATGGATCACTCCTTTGTATGTCTAATTATGAGAAATTTCAATGAGTTACTTGAGGTCTCACTATGATAATCCCACTGGTGGTGCTTTAAGTTGAATTCATAACTGAAATTTTTATCACAAGTTTTACACTGATAACCATACATTTTTTATGGTGAATCTTCAAAGCATGTTCTCTCAGATGTTTGTCAAATTTATACTGCTTCCTGCACACTGAACTTCTTACACTCATTCACGGCAACAGAGAACCAAAAGTCTGATTCATTGACACGAAACATACAAAGAATAGTTTTCCCACCTCCAAGCAAGGTGGGCTCAAAGCTGAGACTGACTCACTGAGTGTGACATCTACTGGCAACACTAGGTGCTTGGTCTGATAAACTGTGTTCTTGAAGAAGGTGTGTTCCCTGACAAGTTGAAACTATCTGTAGTGAAACCAATACACAAAAAGGGGGAAACAAAGCATGTACAGAACTACAGACCCGTTGCCCTAATCTCAGCTTTCAGCAAACTGATAGAGATAATAATACGAGGGTTGGAGCTTTAATAGTGGCCACTATTTATTTACAGCTCGTACAAAATAGATATGTGTTTCAAAGTTTTACTGACCTTCAGAGCAGTCACCAGCATTGTGTATAACCTGCTGCCAGCGATGTGGAAGTCGTAGGATACTCTTAGCAGTGCCAGTTGTGTTGACAGTTCAAGCAGTATGGTCTACTGTCCGACGAATTTGTAGCAGTTCTGAAGCGAATGCTGTGAAGTGTTTCCTTCAGTTTAGAAATCGAGATCAGTAACAGCTTGCACTGTACATGCTTGAGCATTGTCCTGCAAAATGATGGTCAGGTCCTGCAGAAAGTGTCACCACTTCTATTTCTATGCTGTTCATTTTTGGAACACAACCGATGACCAGCTTAGAAACAGAAGTGATGACACTTTCTCCAGGACCTGACCATCATTTCGCAGGACAATGCTAAAGCACGTACAGTGCAAGCTGTTACTGATTTGTTTGATTGATGGGGCAGCTGAGTGCTATACCACCTACTGCCCTCCCCTGACTTAAGCCCTCATAAGTTCATTCGATTTCTAAACTGAAGGAAACAGTTCACGGCATTTGCTTCAGAACTGCTACAAATTCGTCGGGCAATAGTCTGCACCGCTCGAACTGTCAACACAACTGGTACTGCTAAGAGTATCCTACGACTTCAATATCACCAGCAATGGATTACACACAATGCTGGTGACTACTCTGAAGGTTAGTAAAACTTTGAAACACTTATCTATTTTGTACGAGCTGTAAATAAATAGTTGCCACTATTAAAGTGCCAACCCTCATATTTAAAAAAAATCTTGGAGCATTACAACAATGCTGGCATATTAAGTGATTTCCAGATGGTTTCAGAAGAGGTCGAAGTATCACGTCAGCAGCAGTACAATTTGTCCATAATGTATTTGAAAAAATAAATGAAAAATCCCAAGCAGCAGGAGTATTCATGGACCTATCAAGGGCTTTGAATAGAGTACATCATGACGTGCTCTTATCAAAAATAGTGAAGAGTGGTGTCACTGGAATACTCATGCAATCGCTAGGAACATATTTAAAGGGCAGACGACAGTGCACGGAGTTTATGTACTCTAATGGAGAAATACTGGAGAGGAGAAGAAATATACATTTTGGTGTTTCTCAGGGCTCTATTTTAGGCCCAGTCCTATTCATATGATATGTAAATGATTTCCCAAGTTCTCTTGACAATAAGCAATTGATCACTATGTAAGCAGATGATACATCTGGTGTCTGCTATGCAGACAATGAGCCCAGCCTAGTTGAAGAGATACATAACTTCATTGAAAAGGCAAGAGCTCATTTTGAAAGAGAGAACCTAAAAGTAAAGATAGAAAAAACTAATATTATTCATTTTAAATCAAGTGATCCAAAAAGACAAAATACTGTAATTGATGAAATTCTACCAAAAACCTTTACAGATTGTAAATTCTTGGGTTTATGCATAGATGATTGACTTTCATGGAAGCAGCAAACTGATTATGTCTGTAAAAAAATAGTAACTAGTCTCCATATATTAAGAAGATTATCACCATATCTTAATTCTGAAACCCTAAGGTGTGTATATTATGGATTAGTGTATCCTCTTTTGTCTTATGGAATAGTACTGTGGGGTGGGACATGCCAAACTAATATGAAAAGAGTTTTCATACTGCAGAAGTGAGCCTTGAGGATCATAGCAAAAGTAAAATCAGGAACTTCTTGCAAACCCCTATTCATTAGACACAATTTTCTCGCAGTTTATGCCATGTACTAGAAACTATAATGCTAGTGAAAGAAGACACTAAGATCACAAAAAGAAACATGGATATTCACAAATATGAAACAAGATATAGAAAATATTTTCATCTGGTTAACAGAAGATTAACTTTAACAGTGAAAAGCCCCTATGTCAAAGGAGCTGTTTTTAATAACTTGTTAGCAAATGAAGTTAAGATATTGACAAGGGAGTGGCTTATCCAAAAATGCTCTTCTAACTTGAATTGATCATGAATTAAACTGCAGTAGGAAACAATGTAGACTAAAAAACTGTAATTGTAAAGACTTTATACTTAGTTGAAAACACACATGCATGTAAAATTACGTTTTACTAGCAATAAATTGAATTGAATTGAGTTGGTGGTCTTATGTCACAACCACTAAATACCCACGGCGTGAGTGTTGTGAGAGAGAGGGAAGGAGGGGTGGTGCTGATGTGGGTGAAGCTAAGCTAAGACAAGTATATCAAGCATGCTTACAATGAATGATTAAGGTTACATTACCTTTCTTTCCTGGATAAGCATGGCGTTTTAATCGATCATACAGATCATCTTTATTGCCATATATGCTGGCATTTGATCGTGCCAGACTGTTCATCTTTCCTCCATTATGAAGACTTTCTGTAGGGAAAAAATGGCATTTTTCAAATATCTGTCAAAACCTTAGAGTAATATATTTACATTACTGTTATTTCTTACAAGTAACAATTGAGGACAATAATATTTTTCCTAATGCAATAACTTAATACGTTTTAACTCATTCATTCTTCTAATTAATTAAGACAATATTCTCATGATGTTTCAGATCAAAAGAGAATGGGAGCATAAAGACACACAGTAGTATGTAGTGATCTGCTATCTGAAGACTGATCTGATGCAGCTCTCCATGCCGCGTGGGAGTAGCCGAGCAGTCTAAGGTGCTGCAGTCATGGACTGTGCGGCTGATCCCGGCGGACGTTTGAGCCCTCCCTCGGGCATGTGTGTGTGTGTGTGTGTTTGTCCTTAGGATAATTTAGGTTAAGTAGTGTGTAAGCTTAGGGACTGATGACCTTAGCAGTTAAGTCCCATAAGATTTCACACACATTTGAACATTTGCAGCTCTCCACACCAGTTTACCTTGTGTAAGTCTCTTCAGTTCTACATAGTTACTGGAACCAACATTTACTTTCACCAGCTTAAAGAACTCAAGCCTTGGTCATTGTCTACAATTTTTACCCTTCCATGCTTTCTTTCATAACCAAATTAACCATTCCTTAATTCCTCAGGATATGTCCTATCAACACACCTCTTCTTTTAGTTGTGCCGTAAAGATCTTTTCTCCCCAACTCAACTCGGCAACTCTTCATTAGTTGTCCATTAAACTGCACTAAATACTTTGGGAAATTATTGTGAACCACTAGTTTGATACAGTTAATGTGGCAATATCTTACACATCCTGAAAAGTACAGCACTAACAACTACAGTGCAATTATTGGAGTTTTTGAACAGAGGTAACCATAAGAGCTTTGTCATCGCACACAACATCACTGGAGTGGATACAAGTGTTTGTAACAGAGACAGTTTCTGTTCATAAATGTTGTCAAAAGCACAAGTAATCAAAAGTCAGTATTGATGAAGAAAACATACATCATTTGTGTATATTCAAAAGTAGTATCTGACAGCGGTGAGACTGTTTGCCTATGCAGCAGCCAAAATTAATCAAGGATGCTCCTGCTCCATTGTGCTTTACTACCAATATTAAAAATCTATAGAGGTGGCATGAAGATCTAAATTGAAAGTAATAAGATTAAGTCGAATCGGAAATGAAATGAGGAGAACTTTGCAAGAAGGCTCTGATGCATTCGAGGACAAATTCCATTTAGTACATTTTAAAGTGAATCAAGACAGTAAAAGCATATATTTCACTGCTTCATGACCAGACACGTGGTAATAAAATTGAAGTAAATATTCATTCTGTTTTTCAGGATTATCTGATGATACATAAATGGAAAGATTCAATTAAATGCTGAAATTTTAAACTAGTTTCCTGTCACCTAATCAGTGTTTTTCATATTTTGATTATTATTATTTACAGAAAATTCTGTGGTACAATGCAGCTCTGGAATTCACATAGTACTCTTTTAAAATGAGCTGACCCTTGCTACATTGCTCAGAAAGACACTGTAAATTAACAGTCTAAATTCTCTGTTTTCTGTTTGGCTTTTGAGAATTTATCAATTCATGGTGAGTGATAGACTGCTCTCTTAACAATAGCTTATTACCCACTGTGGACTTTTCAACATCATTACCACACTGCTGAAACATAATTAACACAGTTTAGCTTTCCATGACACAGTTGTTTTAGAACTGCAATACTGAACAGCTAATTTGTAACTATAGTCCTCTAAATGAAGATTCATATTTTGATATTAGAATAATAATTCATGCAAAATTGTAGCCTCAAGGGTATCTGAGTAATAAGTGATTAGAATCATGTATCCTGTTGCTGATGAGAGCTCATGGACATACCATTTACTAGTTTTACACCATTACCATACTTTCAGTATTAGTGTTTTATTAACTACATACACTGCTGGCATTTGAAATAACTTAATGTTTTCAACAAAAGCAAAATGCAGCTTAACTTTTCTGCAAATTGTTTAAATATTTCTAATTAGTAACACAATTAAAGAAGTAGTTATTCTAAAACACTATACCTTTCATGTATGTTTCATTGTAAAAATTTGGCATTTCCCAACCATCTTCTTCATCATCATAATAATGAGCATATGTTGAATGATGAGAAGGTGCAATGGATTCTGCATATGGTGTTGGTGCACCATAGTAGAAATTGACCTGTGATCCATTTTGGTCTGCTGCAGCTGGCAATATTTTCTTTGGTTCTTTCTTATGTGCTGACCTGAAATTACATAACAAAATTATGGCAGTCACTTTTTATGGTATATACTACAAAAAGATGTATTTATTAAAGGTGCTGTAATAATATGTAGACAACCAAAACTGGTGTTCACAAACTGCTGACAGTCAACAGTTTATGTGACAGTCCAATAAATACAATATAAAACACTGCATTATGCACCAATCTTTTAGTTCATAATGACTAGAACACATGCTTCCTGAGTAGTAAGAAATATAACACTCCTGTTGTTTTCTCCAAAATGTCCCACAAATTACCAGTGACCATGCTGCATTCCAAGAAGTGAATGACATAAGCTTTCCAATAATGAACAACTCAAAACTGATGTTAGTTTTATCACCAATCAGGTGTAGTATGACTTATAACAGTAAACTTACCTTACACATATCATCCATACCAGAAGCACAATTAGAATAACAAATATTACAGCACCAGCAATGCCTCCAGCTATGTAGGCAAATTCTGATTTTTCTCTGCAGTGTTTACCAGTAAAACTTCCACTACAATGGCATGAAGGTTGGCCTCTATTATCCTTCACACAGACACCATCATTGTCACAGTACCCCACACAAACATCTGTGGATAGAAGAGAAGTTGTAAACAGAATTTGCTTACAATAAATGATTCACTATAATTTGAGAAACAAATAACAAAGTCAGATTTTGTCATTTTACTGTTGTTTTGTTGAGAATGAAGAAAAATGCTTAAATTTTTGTGTGACAGACACATAATGATCTGCCATTTAATCCCACCTAGGTCACAAATTTAGACTGCTAGATAATAAAACCCCCACCTTGCAGGCAAAATTGGAAGGCTAATGATGTATACCAGTAATATGCACCATTCATGAAGAGGAAAAACAACCTTCATTACCTGTGCAAATTTTTCCAGTGCCATTGTAACCCTGTTTACATTCACATTCAAAATTTCCCGTTTCAGAGTCCAGCATGCATCTGGCATTTGGATCACAGTGCATTTCTGGTGCTCCCATGTCACATGGGTTGGTACATTCAGCTTTGCTTGTCTGTTTTGAAAAGAAATTGAAAATCATTTTAGTATAACTTGTAACAATAATGTGTACAGACATTTCTTGAAAGAAAAATTTACTCTAAATAGATATAAATTTAAATAAGAAGCAAACATATACATGTCAGAGTGATACAACTGCTACGTACAAGATGTTTTAATTCTCTGGCTAAAAATAATTTCAAATATAAAACCAAAATTTTTTCTGCAAAACAGTTATGTGGTATGAAACCTCAAGTTTTTTTTTTTTTTAAAAAAAAGAAATTATATACTATTGAAAAATGCAAACCAAATACGTAATTGAATTGCCAGTCTTCAAAATTAGAAAATGTGAATTACTATAATTCAAATACTGTCAAGTTTTTTGGAATGCAGTCTGTTTTTGTATGGTTCCATAGTTGACTGACAGAACTGATGACTGGAAATATTTCCTACATGAAGCCTTGCTGTGAATGAAACAAATTACTGTCACATGCTGCACTGTCTATCATATGAACTATCAGATTCAGTAGCATGTCCTTATTCCTTATCGAACACCATTTCTGAAAGTAATAGTAGCATTACTTTCAGTTGAAATGTGAAGTGCGCTAACAACTTACTGCAGCTGTTCCTTTGGTACTCGTATCTGGAGGGCACTGTATGCAGAAAGTCTTCTGTGCTTCTGGCTGATATGTGCCCTTACTGCAAGGCACGCAACTGTTGAGAGTGGTGTTAAGGTGAGTTCCAGGTGGACACACAGGCAGTGAGCATTCTTCTACTGTTGCTGCTCCTGGTTGTGGAGTGGTGCGCCCTAGTGGACATGCTGCACACGCTGCCTGCACACCTTGCGTGCGGTACGTGCCTCTTGGGCAAGCCTCGCATTTGCCCTCGACACCTAGCTGCATGCCAGAGCCACATTCATCTCGACATTCCTGCAAAAATTAGAATTGTTTATAACATTTCATGAAGATTTTCACGTTTAATCAATCTAATTAAAAGTGTAAGAATTACATTGAGCATCTTTATCCAGTAATTTAAACAAACATGTTGAAAGAAGCAAAATTTTGATTTCTGAAATTGACATAATTCATTATAAGTGAAAGTGAAGCAACAGTACATATACAATTAAGGTACCATAGTGCATGATTTCATGAAGTGGAAGATTTGGACCTCTCATAAATCAACATTTTAGGATATGCAACAAATATAGTTGTACAAAACTTTAAGACTCAGTGTTTGTAGGAGTGTACTGTTTTACTGACTAAAAACTATAATTATTATGTGGATCACTTTCCAGTGATTTCATGTGTGGAAAAAGTAACAGGATGTATAGTTTTTGGTTTTCACAGAATACTAGTTTCATGCAACGGCATTACAGATTTGCCTAACCTCTTTATATAACTGTGGTAATTAGAGAATATAGATTGTCATCTTCCATAATTTTATTCTTTGTTCCATTTATGTTTTGTAGTACCCAGCTATACATAAGAATACCCGCATTTTATGTAAAGTATATCTGATGGAAAATGAAATGAAATGATCATATGCCATTACTGGCCATGAGATACAACGTTGATTGGCTGCCTGGTACAATCCTTTCTATTTGATGTCACTTAAGCAGCTTCCACATTGATGAAGATGAGATGAAGTGATTTGGACAACACGAACATCCAGTCCCTGAGTGAAGAAAATCTCCGACTGAACCGTGATCTAGATACAGCAGTGCTAACCACTAGATCCTGTGCTGCAGACAGTATATCTGATGAGTTTTATATTCACACTTCATATCTTAGTTAATAATCCTGAATCTAGATCTCTGGACTGCATGACCCAGAATTATTTAAGACACTCACTTTCAGCTTTCCAAAGTCTTCAAAGTTCATAATTACCCCAGTAATTTCATATTTATAGACATTTTCATGTCACCTCAACTGCTCATTACAAAAAGAGGAAAAAACATAGAATGACAAGGGTTCTACCCATGTGAACAACATCTCAGAGATAAACTTGGGACTATTGACTTTGTGCTCTCCATGATATCAGCATATTCCCCAATACTCAATATTTCATAGTAGTTTGATTGCCCATTGTGCATAATCAGTTTTGAAAAGTGAAAGTGTAAGTCACTTGTAACTGGTTTGCAGTATCTAACAGCACTACGTTCTGCACAAAACCAGATGAAGACATGCAGTACACAATTTGCTGAGACAGGCAATGTATTCCATCATTAATTAAAATGAAAGGTGTATTGTACTGAAGACTATCAACAAAATACAAGTTTACTGCAGTGGAGCCAGTCATACATTCTTCACATGTACCACAACTGAATCGCTCAAAATGAGATCAAGTGACTCCATATTAACTCTCGCACTACAGTGGACACTATGATGATACTACACTGCCTGATATGTGCACTAACTAAAATGTCATCAGCACTGCAAATTCTGTGTTCATGACAATGTCAGAGTTAATTTGTCTCATATTCATGTACAGTGTTCACTGAAGCCAACATTTTTTGCTTCCATTATGAAGATTGTTCCTAATGCTTATATAATTCATCAATTAATTGTGTGTCATATTTCTCTCTATTGTATGGTACAGCATTAAAGAAGTGAAACAAAAGCAGAAAAGACTGATTTCTGAGAAAATTGCACCATTCCACAGATAGCACTATTACTGCAATTTTTTCTGCAAGACATCATGTCTATTTGAAATACTAAGCTTGCTGAGAATACCGTCTGGCTTCATCTGTAACATTTGAGTATTTACAGAATGTACTGATTTTCAGTTGGTTCTGCAGCTTCTATATTCAACAACTTTGAAGATTGAAACAATGGACACATATGTACCCGACAGAGAGCTAGCAAACGTAACAAATTACATTATATGAGGCTCCAGTTGTACAATAAAACCATGTCTTTCAAGCATTTTGCATAAATTTATTCAGCCTGCTCCCCAACTGAATATTTACATTGTATTATCATTCACTTTTAACTATTTTGGAGGCTCTGGCTGCTTAGGTCACAAAGAACAGCATGCAAGAACCTCTTATTTTAATATTAACCCTTCAAGTCAGTAGTTTCAGTGCTTGTACATAGCTTACTGACAGTTGTTTTCATGGCTGCCAGGAACAGGAATGCATCATTTTATTTAAATTATTCTAGTCCAAGAATTATTTGTTGATAGTTAACATTTTTTTTGTAATTGTCAGTATTCCAAGTTGATGCTGTTTTAGTTAGGTGCATAAAGGGAAGGAGCATGTAATTTATTGATTAAGTTGTGAAATGTGTCAAACAATTATCTGAAAACCTGTTTTTGTACTTGTCTCCCATAGGAAAGTTATGTCATTTGACATTTTAATGTAATTATTTCAAAAGAGTGTTTTGTATCCATTTTATAGTCATAGCCTTTTGTTATATTTTCATACCTCATGAGAAACAGCTTCAGCAGTACGAGTAGTTTTTCCTAAGCCACAGAGGAGACAACTGAAGCTTCCTTCATTCGGTTGGTAGAAACCATGGCCACAGCTGCGACATAGTCCTGCTTCATCATCAAAGTACTTTCCTGCAGGACATCGCTCTGCAAAGGACAACAAACATTTTAAATTCCACACCATAAAAATCTCACTCTATGTCCATAAATTCTGAGTGTAATAATTTTTGCCTGAAACAAATACATAATTGTTGCTCATTTTGGTAAATTCTTTGTTACAATTTTCTAATATTTTTTCTTGATTAGCTACTGTTTTATAACACTACTGAGAAGGGAAAAAATCATAACTCAGTGTTTAGTTTGCACATTTTCAGCTTCAGTTGATCAGTGATCCCCCAATAGTAATGATATCCTGTACCACCATTAAAATTAAATTGTAAATTGATTGCCTTTAAATTTAAGAACATCCTTGCTCACACAATTTACAGACAAGGTTCTGTGCTGGTCGCAGTTCTGATCTAACATTTCTTATTAAGTAACAATAATGGCTTACGTATGTGTAATAATTTGCTCCCTACTAAACAGATATAGGCGTGTGACTGGACATCATTTCAACATTTGGATTTCACATATGGTGCCATTTAATTATGGTTACTGCTGGAAATCTATTCATCTCTGGTTTTATTCTTGTAGTTTTCAGACAGTGTGAAATAATCAATGATTATGTTGGCTGTTTCAACACATCCTCTCATCAACCTCAATGTGCATGGGCTCAATTCTATTTGGTCCCTTTTTGTTGTTATGTCTCCTGATATTCTTGCATTTTCTACTAGCTTTAACTTGGCCATGAATTCCTTCATAGCTATCCTCTCTGTCTCGCCTTGTTCACTCTATCATTACTTCAGTCATATTAGTGAACTGGCATGAATCAACATAAGGGTGGCTAGCCATGTTGTTTGTCCTATCTGTGACTGCTTTGAGTACGCACAATGACTCTCCCACTCTTCTAAGAACTTTTTCCTTTGAAAGCATCTATCCAACACTAGGATTTCAAAGCGATGTCCTGTAAGGCATGTTGGCGGCGTTCAGTGCAGTTGCCTGTGCAGCAGCAAGACACAGACTGAGCGTAGCGCGAGAGTTCGCTCGGTTATATAGCGTGTGAAAACGTTGACCTTAGATAACGGACTTAGAGTTTTCGCAGACATAGAGTCATAAGCAGATATACCAAAGTCTTTATTAGCAATTTCAAACATATGATAAGTATGATAAGCAATTACATCTCTATCATTAAAACTTTCAAGTCCAGGAATACTCGAAACACAGCTACCGCCTCTTACTATGGCAACGGTGAACCATCCATTTCCATGTGAGAATTAAGATTACATCCAAGAAATACACAAGGTCCATCGACGAGTGCGTGGGCTGCAACACTCTTCACTGGAATGCGATTCTTCTTGTCTCCTGATGTTGTTGTTAGTTTGACGTTTTCTATATTTTTGTAAACTGTTGTGCGACGACGCTAACCGGACAAGGGTACATCTAGAACCGGAGGCTCAAGGATGCAACAGTTTGATTATGTAATCACTCTGATGCATGGTCTTGGCAGTGCGCCAGCGGAGACGCGCACACTCTAGAACACCCAGTGTGCGCGTCCGGGATTGCATTCCGCTGGCCACTGCGAAAACTCTAAGTCCGTTATCTAAGGTCAAAGTTTTCGCATGCTATATAAGCGAGCGCGCTCTCGCGCTACGCTCAGTCTGTGTTTTGCTGCTGCACAGGCAACTGCATTGAACGCCACCAACATGCCTTACAGGAGATATCTCCCTACAGGAGATATCGACTTCATCGTCGCGCAACAGTTTACAAAAATATAGAAAACGTCGAACTAACAACAACATCAGGAGACAAGAAAAATCGCATTCCAGTGAAGAGTGTTGCAGCCCACGCCCTTGTCGATGGACCTTGTGTATTTCTTGGATGTAATCTTAATTTTAGTTTGGACATAAATGACACTTTCTAACATGGAAATGAATGGTTCACTGTTGCCATAGTAAGAGGCAGTAGTGGTGTTTCGAGTGTTCCTGGACTAGAACGTTTTAATGATAAAGATGTAATTGCTTATCGTGCTTATCATATGTTTGAAATTGCTAGTAAAGACTTTGGTAAATCTGCTAGACAAGTATACAGGATTACTGAGAAGGTTGAACACAAATCGAAGGAGCTTACACAGGAATCAGAATACAAAACATTGGAATAGGAACTTACGGTATTATAAGTAATCCTAAGCCAGTCAGGAACAACAAAGATAACATACTGTTTCTGTGTATGTATGGTGGTCTAGGGTCTTTGACTAGTAATAAAAACGTTCGGAGTCCTGGGTTTGAACCCAGCCACTGATTAAATTTTGTAAAAAATCATCAGCAATGGCAGCTGAGAATTTTTGGCATTAGAAGTCACCCTCATTCTGACAATGGTCTTGTCAAAGAGGGCTGAGGAGTGGATGAGATTAAGAGCACTCTCTTGCCCTTGCATGGGAAACTGCCTCTAGAAGGATAAACAGCAGAAGGAGGAAGAAGGCAATGGAAACCATTGCATTAAATGTGTATCCACAGGACGTGTGGCTTGTAACTGGAAAGAGCCATTATTCACTCCACTGGAAAAACATTCCAGACTGGTCCCCCATTCGGATCTTCGGGATGGGACTGCCTAGGGGGAGATGGCCATGAGAAAAAGATAGGATAACCAGTGAAAGGGTAACAGTCTGTGAGTCAGAAGTCAGGATGTGGCAGGGAAGCTAGACAATCTGGAAATGGAAATGCAAAGGCTAAGTATAGATTTAGTGGGTGTCAGTGACATCAAATGGAAAGAAGAAAAGGAATTCTGTTCAGAAGAATATAGGGTAATACGAACAGCAACTTAAAATGGAATAACAGGAGTAGGATTCATTGTGAATATGAAGGAAGAGCAGAAACTGAGTAACTGTGAACAGTCCAGGGATTGGGAAATTCTCATAAGTTTGACAGCAAACACTCAGAACAGTAGTTCTGTCCTGCTGAGTATATTTTTTATCTATCCAAATACTGTGTGTTGTGCTGCCACCACTTGGTGAGCATATCTTTTATCTACCCAGTTACACTGTATTGTCAGAATGGTAGTTCAGGTATACGTGTTGATGTTACAAGCAGAAGACAAAGGGATAGAGAAAGTATATGAGGATATTTAATGGGTAAGTCAGTATGTAAAGGGAGATGATAATCTAATAGTCATGGGGGATTGGGATGCAGTTGTAGGAGAAGAAACAGTTATGAGAGAAAATAGGCCTGGTAGTAGGCATGAGAGGAGAAAGACTAATTGAGTTCTGCAACAAATTTCAGTTAGTAACAATGAATACTTTGCTTAAGAATCACAAGTGGAGGAGGTATGCTTGGAAAAGACCCAGAGACAACGCAAGATTCCAGCACAGTTACATAACCGTCCACAGAGATTCCAAAGTAAGATATTGGTTTGTAATATAATGTAATTGAATGGATAAAAGTATCTATTCACCAAGTGATGGCAGAACACACATATAGGAAAAGAGGTTTTACTTATGCAAGTTATCGGAGCCAGTGGCTCTGTCTTCTGGCAGAAGAATTGGAGGGAAAGGAGAAGGACTAGAGAGGTTTAGGTAAAGGGGTACAATTCAGAAAAGTCAGCCAGTACCACAGGAGACTTACTGTACGGGATGAGAAAGAGAGTCTTTTCTTCTCATCCTGTCTGGTAAGTCTCCCCTGACCTGGGGTTCTGGGCAATTTTTCTGAACTGTACCCCTTTTCCTAAACCTCTCCAGTCCTTTTCCTTCACCCCTCTTCCTTCCCCTTCAACTCTTCTGCTGGAAGAAGGAGCCACTGGCTTCGAAAGCTTGCACAAATACAATCTCTTTCTTTATGTGTGTGTTCCTGCTGCTGCTTGGTGAGTAGATTTTTTATCCATCCAGTTCCATTATATTGTCAAAAATTGATTATTTTCATTGTTATATTGGTTTGTAAGGCATACGAGGGAGATATAGATTTGGATCACAATTAAGTAATGATAAAGAGTAAATTGAAGTTTAGAAGAATTGCATGGAAGAATGAGTGTGGAAGGAAGTGGGATACTGATGTACTGAGGAATGCTGAAACACGTTTGACGTTCACTAAGGAAGTGGATACTCCAGTAAGAAATATCACAGTAGGCAGTTCAATTGAAAAGTAGTGGACATCTCTAAGATGGCTAATAAACATTGGTACAAGGAAGATAACTGTGAAGAACACTTTGGTAACGGGAGAAACTGATGAAAGAAGGAAGTGTGAAAATGTTCAGGGAAAGACAGGACTACAGAAATATAAATCCCATAGGGCTGAAATAAATAAAAGTGCAGGGAAGCCAAGGTGAAATATCCACAGGAAAAATATGAATAAATCGAAAAAGAAATTATTGTCAGAAGGACTGATTCAGCATACAGAACAGTCACTTTCAGTGAATTTGAAAAGCAAGTGTGGCAACATTAAGAGTGAAATGGGAATCCCACTGTTAAAGGCAAAGGAGAGAGCACATAGGTGGAAAGAGTCTGAAATTGTCTGATCAAACGACAGAAGAAGAAATTGGAGTTGGTATGAAAGAGATAGGGGATCCAGTACTAGAGCCAGAATTTAAAAGAGATGTGACAACTTCAGATCAAAATAAGATATAAGGGATAGATAACATTGCATCAGAATTTCTAAAATCACTGCGGGAACTGGCAACTAAATGACTATTCAACTTGGTGCGTAGAATCTATGAGAAAGGAAATGTACTATCAGACTTTCATCCACACAATTATGAAGATAGCTGAGGTGATAAGTGTGAGAACTATCACACAATCACCTTAGCAGCTCATGGTGACAAGACTAATATACATAAGAATGGAAAAAAATTGGGGATCTTTTAGATGATGAGTTTAGCTTTAGAAAAGGTACAGGCACCAGAGGGCAGTCCTGAAATTGCACTTGATAATGGAAGAAAGACTGAAGACAAATCAAGATGTGTCCATAGGATGTCAGATGGTGCGAGGTGGTAGAAATTCTGAATAAAATAGGAGTAAGCTACAGGGAACTATTGTTAATATACAATACACACAATAACCAAGAGCGGACAATAAGATTGGAAGACCAAGAACAAAGTTCCCTTATTAAAAAGGGTGTAAGATAGGGATATAGTCTTTTCCCCCTACTGTTACTGCTTATACATAAAAGAAGCAAAGGCGGGAATGATGGAAAGGTTCAAGAGTGGAATTAAAATTCAGTGTGGCAGGATATCAATGATAAGATTTGTTGATGACCCTGATATCCTCAGTGAAGATGAAGAACAATTACATAATCTGTTGAATGGAATGAAGAGTCATGAGCACAGGATATGGATTGAGAATAAACTGAAGAAAGATGAAAATAATGAGAAGTAGCAGAAATGAGAATTGGGAGAAGTTTAACATCAAAAGTGGTGATCACGAAGTTAATGAATTCTGCTAGCTCAGAAGTAAAATAATCCATGACGGATGAAGCGAGGAGGACATAAAAAGCAGACAAGCACAAGCAAACAGGTCATCCCTGGCCAAAAGAAGCCTATCAGCTTCAAAAATAGGTCTTAATTTAAGGAAGGAATTTCTGAGAATGTACGTTTGGAGCACAGCATTGTATGGAAGTGAATCACGGACTGTGGGAGTACTGGAACAGAAGAAATTAGAAGCATTTGAGATGTGATGCTGTAGAAGAATGTTGAAAATTAAATGGACTCATAAAATAAGGAATGAGATTCTCTGCTGGAGGGGCGAAGAAAAGAACATATTATGAAAACACAGACAAGAAGAAGGGACAAGATTATAGGAAATATGTTAAGATATCAGGGAATAACTTCCATGTACCAGAGGGAGCTATAGAGTGTAAAAACTGTGAGGAAGAAAGTGAATGGAATACATCCAACAAATAATGGAGGACACTGGCTGCAAGAGCTACACTGAAATGTAGAGGTTCAACGCCTCTTGATTTTGTTATTTACTTATTTATTTATTTTTTGGTGGGGGTATATCAAAAGCCTTATGTATGTGATCTCAGTTCTCAATCAAGAAACACTTGTTGTCAGGGTACTTGTGCGCCTGATGAGGTTCAGGTGACGACTGGTGACTTGGTAGAGAACTCCAGAATTTTCTACAAGGGTGTTATGCCTGAACTGAATTTGGTGGCCACCATTTCGAACACTGTCTGTAATGTAAAACATTGTTGAGTGAACAGTACATTAACTTTGTTAAATTAAGGTGGATGTTGTAAAAGGCCACCCTCCCCTAGCATTACTTTTCTTCAACGGAAGTTATTGATACCAAAAATACTTTCTACCTTTTAAACAGCTTAATATTGTCTCAGCTGTTTAACTAAATGAATTTAATATGATTTTGTACATGATGTATTATATTTCAGACTAAAATGTATAAGATGAAATTACTTTATTTTCTTTGTTACAATGTACAGTTAAAATTACTCTTATTTTAGAAACATTTGAAACTACAAAATGTCTGGCACACTTAAAATTCCTATTATTAATTGCACAATCAAATGATATTTATTATGGTTACTTCTAGATTCAGTTATAAAATAAGGGTATATATTAATAGAAAGTCATTTTTTAAAAAAGTTTGTAAACTCTTTGGAGTATTGTTAGTACTGCAGAATGAGTTAGTAGTGGGCATGCCTCTGATGTGATTGCTCATGTTTTTAATTTTGGCAATAACAATGTAATTTTTGATTTTGAAGTGGAATTTTTAAAGACAGTGAGATATAAAAAAAGGGATATAATAAAAATTGCAGAAACACAAATTATGAAGCAGGCTTACTTTAGCATTATCATGCCATTTGGAACCTACAATGTCAAAAATTTAAGTATTAAGAATCAACCACTAGACATGAAGAACTGGAGCCAACGATGAGAAAAGAAGATAAGTAAAAAGTTTATTGTAAATCTTACTCCTCTCAAAGCTTATTAAAAGATTTTAATACGAAGTCAGTGAAAATCAACTAGTGATGTGAAGGAGAAGAAGATTACAATGCGCACTGATTGTCTTTGTTGTTCCTGTCATTCCAAAGCTCTCACTGGCTCAGGATTATTCCCAAATCATAAGTTCCTATTCTAAAGTTGCTGTGTTTTGGCTCTTCTATCAGCTCTTTAAATTTGTGCATAAACTTTTGAATCACCCTGTATATCCATGTAGCAACAGCAGACGAAGATTACTAACAATACTGATATTAGAGACAAAGTGATGTATCAGGTGGAGAGCACAAACAAAGCAGTAGAATGGAATATAACAGATCTTCTAACTGTTGGCAACCTTATTTTATCAGTTACTTTGACTGACTTATCCTTCCCTACACATCATTGTGAACTGTGCACACTCACCTGTAGCTATTTTAATCTTACATCCCTATGAAAAACTTAAGTATTTGATGTCTAAAATTTGTCCCTAGGCATTTCAGACTCATATTCTATTTCAAACTGATAAGGAAAGGCTCTTGCAATTTCTGAAATATGGTTTATAGCTTTTGTTTTATGTTCCACATTTTAAATAAAGTACTGTGTATGGCCTATGTTATGGTCAGTTGTTTTACTGTGCTCCAGTAAGCTTGCACAACTGACGTGTCCAGCATGCATCATAGAAAATATTGCATTACTCGCTTACTTGAAAGAGGAGACAGATAGAAAGAGGGAGAGTAGAAAAAGATAAAAACAAGAAGTAAATCTATTTCCACCATGGACTGTGCTCAAGAACGTGAATCGATGATAAAGAGTGTCAGTAGCCCAATTGCAAACAGAGTTCCATTTTTAGAGAAATGTGGATATATAATCTGTCAGTAGTCTCAGGAAAATACTTCACAATTTTGAGAGATGAGGAATAGGAAGTGGGTTATTTTGAATTGATGATGTAGAATTAATTATACCACTGATAATTACAGTGCAAGTCATCATCTGAACAATAGGAGGCTGCAACTGTGTGTCATTATTTCTGTACTATATTTTGGATTTGCTTTGCAATATAATTTGCTTCATAATTGTTTTAGGCACAAGCCTTTGACCTACATGTTGCTGCAAATATCTTCAGTTTATATATTCCACATTATCTTTATTAATTTAATTTGAACCCAACGTACTTACAATATTTTTTGTAATTAAATTATATCACCGGAGTCACTTTAACTTCTTAGATATTACGACACTGTAAATGGAAGTGTAGTTTCAATACAAGTCATAAACAAAAAATTATAAAATGACATAAATATTATACTACAGATTTTTAGAATGCTATTTACCTTTGCAATCAGAAGCACTGCGAGCACCTGGACCTACTGTGACACCTTGGCGACCAGCAATTGTTGGGCAAGGTGTGCATTGTAACTGTCCTGCTTCACTCTGATATGAGCCGACAGGACAGGGCAAGCATGTACGAGTTTCCTTCACAAAGTATGTTCCAACAGCACAGGGTACTGGAACAGATTGCCACATTATTTTAATAGATATCAAGGAAAACATCACAAAAAGAAATTGTTGCAAGCAAATAAATTTTTATTACATACTATAACAACGAAAATAATCAATTTTTGATCATATAATGTAAGTGGGTACACAAAAAAATCTACTTACCAAGCGGCGGCAGGAGAACACATACATAAAAAAAAAAAAGGTTTAACATCTACAAGATTTTGGAACTGGTGGCTCCTTCTTCTTGCAGAAGGGTTAAAGGGGTAGGAAGAGGGGTGAAGGAAAAGGACTGGAGAGGTTTCAGAAAAGGGATACAGTTCGAAAAAGTCACCCAGAACCCCAAGTCAGGAAAGACTTACCAGATGGGATGAGAAGGAAAGACTCAGAAGACTCTTTCCTTCTCATCCCATCTGGTAAGTCCCTCCTGACCTGGGGTTCTGGGTGACTTTTCTGAACTGTACCCCTTTTCCTAAACCTCTAAAGTCCTTTTCCTGCACACACCTCTCCCTTTCCCTTCAACCCTTCTGTCCGAAGAAGTAACCACTGGACCGAATAGCTTGCATAAGTGAAATCTCTTCTTTTTTTATATGCCGCCATTTGGTGAGTAGATTTTTTTTTTTTATCCATCCAATTACATTACTACAAACAATGATATTCTAGAAGAACAGTTATAGTATACAAAAGAATGTTAGTGCTAGAGACAATTTCTTTGCACATTCTCTCCAGATTCAGTACTCAGCAAAATTTCTTATGAAAAAGAAATACATTATCGCTGTTAATAACCATTTGTTGATTGACTGGTAGTAATTTATTGACAATGACTTCTCTGGAATTTGTGGCTAATTTTCACAGCAACACACCACAGCACTATTGCTGGTTACTATCAATGATTATTTTATCTTATGCTCATTTATCACTCTCCAAGGAAAGTGCCCCCATAATGAATGGTAATAATTAAATGCTTACTTAGCACATTGCATTTCTGAAATAATTTCAGATTTTCACTTGATTAGGTCACATAATGTTCTGGATGAGCATTTGGAAATATTTTATCAGAAACATCTAACAACAATAACATGGTGGAGTGTGAAAGTATTTAGTATTTCTGTAACTCCACTCTGTGGACTTTCTGAAGTTTTCACAGAGCTCCACGTCACTTTTGATTTTGCCTGCATGTATCTCGGGCATAAAACTACCTCTTTCCTTCCTACTGCGTCTCTTTTTGGGCATCAGTTTTCTTACACCT
This sequence comes from Schistocerca serialis cubense, assembly GCF_023864345.2. NCBI lineage: Eukaryota > Metazoa > Arthropoda > Insecta > Orthoptera > Acrididae > Schistocerca > Schistocerca serialis. The sequence goes on from NC_064639.1 coordinate 587,759,114, forward strand.
CCAATGTAGTCAGCTGTTGCTTTTATTTCCTTGGCAGTCTACACAACTTTCTAGTTATCCATCCAAATATACTTGATTTCTCATGTGTAATGTGAGGTAGAGAAAAAGTTGCGAGGATGTCTGGATATAATTTTATTATTAGTGGATTACCCACAAATGCCTCTTTACTTGTGCCCACACACCCCGATCCCCACCCCCTCCCCACATTTCCTGTGTCTTTGAACCAGTCCAACCTTCTTTTATGAATGCTATGAATGCTGGTGTGAAAAGTAGGATGTATGAATTCTCAGTTCGTAAATGCAAGATTTCTTGTGTGTTTAAGTTTTACTCATTCTGTTCAACTAAATTTGAACTTAATATCATCAGGAATGTTACCAGTCAGACTAGTGAGCTAAGGACTATACATTTGGCGCTAATGTCAGTTGTCCATGATTATACTTACCTTTTAGTGGTTGTGCAAGTATCTTACCCTGCAGTATCTTTTTATCAGATAGTAAGTTGTATGTGTATCAAACCTGATTAAGAGTCCTTCAGATATACCATAACAACACTTATTTTTACATATTATCCCCTTCCCAGTACCACTTCTCACGTAGGGGCGCTACTGTATGTAGATGTGCACTAAATTTGGTTGGAATTACCTACATAACATCTACACGGTGTTCTCAATATTTCCTGCCACCACCCCTAAGGCTGCATCTACAAACTTCACAACACACCATAATTAAATGAAATCCAGCCCGCCCAGAAGAAATTGGACCACTGTCAGAAAGTGCATTGTCTCTATCAGCATCTGAAATATACAGCAGTTTCAGACAGTAAACAATTCACCATGAGTAGATTTTAATTTCATCAGCTGTTAACAGTGATTTATTGCCATGTGCAGTCTTATATTATAACTAACACTGAAGCTTATGCTCATTAGACAAAAGTAGCAACTGCAGCAACAAAAGTATATGCTGACACATGAAAACTAAATAGACACTCACCACAATCTGGGGCCATTACCACCTGTCCTGGTGGACAAGCATAGTCTGATTGCAGCTGCAGTGATGCTGGATCTGGAACTGTGTTTGGTAAAATGTCACGGACATCAAACTGGTCTTCCTCCAGTATGAGTTTCTCCAATAATCGCTGGACAGATGACCTCTCATTTGTGTTAGAGTTAATGACAGGGTCGCTGGAGATGAAACATATAACGACATAAGTTTTAACTTTAAAGTATTATTCCCTTCATATTACAAGTTTCACTTCTTTAAGGTTTTTTATTATTAAAGAAAAATAAAACACCGTTTGTTCCTCCGTTAAGTCTCACTTTGACAGAAGTAATGGAAATGTGTATTTACTCACACAATTTTGAAAAATGAGGTACCTTTATATCAACTCGATTTACAACATTTGCTATTGCTACAAATGAAGCAACAGTAATTAAGGTGATCATAATAGTGTCGGAGATCTCAACATTATTATTTATTGCTCCCTTTCATTAAATTATATACCCTGAATTCAGTAAGCTCTGACTGGTATTTTTTTTTTTTGGTAACACTATCCTTAAAAAAAGGTCTGCATTTGATTTGAGGATGATGTTAAAGCTATTTGAAACTGAATACACTAAAGTTCAGGACTATACAGGCAAAATGATTTTTGTATTACTGTGAATTTAGAACATTAATCTTTATTATAAAAAGGCAGCATTGTATGGCTCTTATTGCCATACTGAATCTCATCTAATGCTACTTGTTGCTAATAACACTTTACCTTTCCTACAGTATAATTGGATATTTCTCTTAATTGTATGTCCATAATGCCAACATCTGGCAAGCTTAATTTTTGTCTGTCCTTTGTCTATCAAAGACGACCTTGCATTAATAAATTAATTTGAATGCTGAGTGTTTCTATTATTACTGTCATAGTTCTCATTTTGAGAGAACAAGATACTTTATTATACCCTGACACTCAAAATTCTGTGCATGTGAAAGCAGCAGAGTGGCCATGTGTGCATGTGCTCATAAAAAAACAAAACTCCGCCCCAACAGGCCATGAAGCCCCCAAGGGTACTGACCAGCCACCGTGTCATAAGCCCACAGGCGTCACTGGGTGTGGATATGGAGGGGCATGTGATCAGCATACCGCTTTCCCGGCTGTATGTCAGTTTTTCGAGACTGGAGCCGCTACTTCTTGATCAAGTAGCTCCTCAGTTTGCCTCACAAGGGCTGAGTGCACCCTGCTTGCCAACAGTGCTGGCAGGCTGGATGATCACCTAGCCCAGCCTGACAGCACTTTGGTGGTATGATGGGAACCGGTGTTACCACTGCGGCAAAGCTGTTGACGCATGTGTTCATAAGATGACATTTTAGAGTATGCTTTCATGGCAAAGTGATTTGAAATGAGCATTAAATTTCTATACATGAAGTTTCAGTATTAATCATTTACATCTTTAGATCACTTTTGTCTCGCAGAATGCAACAATTACACTCTCTCCACAAAACATTACAACAAATAAACAGTACAACCAGAAAGGAATTTATTAATGTTATAGTTGTAGGTCCTGAAAATACTTTCACTGCTATCACTTGTCATCCAAATACTAAAACTACCAAACACTTGATGAATGAGCCTCACTTCCACACACCCAGTGATCAACAGTTTCAATTTATTGACAAATTTTTGGAGCTTCTATATTATTTTCTGTCCTAATTTTTTCTGCCATTCTTATGATCCATCAAGCGGAAAAGTAGTAGAAATGTGGAATAGAAGAAATAGATTTTCTCTTCATCTAGTATAACGTAAATAATTTAGGAGTAAAGGAGACTACTCACCAAATAGCAGAAGCATTGCGTCATTGACAGTCACACAAAATCTGTGGGTTCAGCCAGCACACTGTAGCTGCAAAGGTGTGCTCCCACCCCCAACTCATTAGAAGATTTTTTGAAAGCTAGTGAGTTTCCTTATGTTTTGTGTGCCTGTCGATAAATTAGTGCTTCTACTATTTGGTGAGTGCTCTCCTTTACTCCTAAATTATCTATTTTCTCTTCATCTTACAGGCATAATTCTTATCATAAAGCTGTTGTGACTGACAGAATCTCTATAAACTTGCTATTAATATATTGGCGTGCATAAAAGTTCATATTCTTGTTCATGTAAGGTACATAGAAGGTCAATATTTTGTATAGAAGAAATAAAATAAATTTACTTGAACTACAAGCATGCAATACTTGTGCTTACTTGATAGCTGGGAAGGATATCTCGATGTTGTAAGTGTCGCTGGCCTGGCGAGACTGCCTGCCCAGTCTGAGGGAAACAACATGCACTATAGATGTGTGATTCAATCATGGAGATAACAAAACACTTTAACTAAGTCAGCTACTGTGACTAAAGTACAGCATTCATAAACAAACATACCATGCTTTTCTACTTTAAATGAAAGAGGATGGTGTTCTAAAACTACTAAAGAAACATTTCCTTTGGCAGCTATTATGTGCAACTGAAATAATACTGTTCATGGGAAAAACAGACACAATCCAGTAAAACAACAACTGAATTACAAGCTACAGAAAGAGTCAACTTTATGAAGAGTATAAAAAACAGCAACAAAAGATTGTGATTTCATTTACAGATGCGCCATGAAGTACTCCAGACTAAGAAATTACTGCAAGGAAAACAGGACAATAACTATACTCACGGCTCAACTGGAACCTCAGCACCCAGGACATATGAGCCACTGCCATCATTAACATCCCTTGCTGGTCGGGAACGGTGGTCGCATTTCACATCAATATTTAGGTCTTTGCACTCCCTTGTTCCTGAAAAAAATTATGTTGCTTTGAATATACCTGTCTTATCAATTCTTACACAAATTATAGAAAATAAAACAATACGTGAGTGACATAACTGCAAGGGACTTACCTTCCACAGAATACGAGCAGAAGTTCCAGTCTCTGTTGAGAGAATTCACCGCACTGCGAACCTTCTGTCTCAGGACTCCTTGTCCAGCAGAATTACACAGTACAGAACTAGGGAACTGCATTTTTATTTTGAAGACACGTTGCGCTGGTTTTGAAGCTATTAACAAGTTTTAAAAAAAGCTTACAGAGTGGTCAGAACCAACAAGTACTTACAGAAGCATGCAAAGAACCCACTCACACAACACCTCCACCTCCCTGCCTCCCCATTTACACACAAATGTTACTTGAAACTTCCTGGCAGGCTTTAACTTTGTGCCAGTTCAAGACTCTTATCTCTTACAGGCAATGCTCTACTGACTTAACTATCCAGGTATGACTCATAACCTACTTTCCTATCTTCAGTTCTGTTGGTACCTTTTCTTTTTTTTTTTTTTTCAAACTTTACATGAGCTTACTTTGTATCTCTTGCTGGTTTGTGAATCACACCTGGACATGTCAATCAGTAGATCATTACCTGCAAAAGGTTCGAGACCCAGTCCAGTGCAAGTTTTTATCTGTCAGGTAATGCTCAACAACTCACACTTCACATAAGAGGTGAAAGACTAAAGATTAGTTCTTGAGAAGATGGTGAATTATGACTTGCAATAATATAAACATTGATATCATGATGGCATGATTCACATGAACTCATTCTCTTGTACATCCTCAATAGATTAATTCAACTATGTGGTATAATCACATCTATTCCTAACAAAATAACTGGTTTCGGCAGGCATCAGTTTCTGCAGTGGTGGACTGAACTATGGCCCGTATTTTATGATCTGAGGATGCCCAAAATTGGTAATTTTGTTAGAAATAATTGTGATTGTGCCAGATAATTAAATTATTCTCAAAGCAATCTCTGTCATCTACAGCTTCACAGAACTGTAGTTCTTTCAAAAAAGAAGTTCTTTATACTTTCAACTCTAAGCAGACAATGACACACTAAAAATATTCGAAAATTTTATGCTGAGTGCTTCCTTCATTAGATACACATATACGCAGAAGTAAAAAGTACAATATGCTCTTCGCAAAGGTAAAATGCAAACATAGAGGTAAAAAATGAAGCCTACAAAGAACATGAAAGACATACAAATGACTTGACATACAATAACTTGAGTAAATTCCTTGGATGTTTGCTAAGAAAGTGTGTAATGCTGTGAAGCTTTTACAAAAGTATCTGAAAAATCATAATGAGGGAGAATAACACAATAATAGAAAGCAATACAGCACAAAATATATTTGTAAAAGATTGGTGTACCAATGAAGGAGAAGATTAAACAGTTCTTGATGAATACAGCTCATATCATTCAGTAACATCTGTGTTTAAGGGGGAAAAATCCTTGTATAAATAAATGACTGCCAAAGAGAAACTACTAATCAAGCACAGATAAAATAAGAGTATTGCTTATCAAGAAACATACAAGCACAAGTAGAAACAAAAGGTCATGCAGATGTTATTACTCAAAATCAAATGTTCCTTCAAAACACAGAACAGAGGAGAAAACAAGATCAATCACAAATTAAGTAGGGAAATCACATAAGTTTTTCGCCAAATAGAGAGATAGTGAGAGAGAGCATGATGCAGTCAATGCTGCATGGATAAAATTTATTACTACAATGATGGCATATGGATTTATCCAGTAATTACTGTCAACATAGTGAAAACTTGGACTGGCCCTATTCGTTGTATCATCTTTGAGGTTCTGACATTTCACTATATGTATGACAGTTGGCTGTCAAGAACCATGGTTGAGTATAAGGAACCGAAATGTTGGTGAACTTCATTTTTAAATTATCATACTGATAAAGTAATTTTTTTTCCACGAACTGTGTCATGAATTGCAACTCAGGTTCGCCATTACCATAAGGAATCCAACATGTATCTGAAGTGTGGTGACATACATTCCACTTAGGAACAAATTTAAACATCACTTTCATCTGAAACACTTATCTGGACAGTGTTATGAGCTAGAAATGAAATTCTTTATAAATATTGGAAAACACAATGTGCATTCTAAGGTATTGCACCATGCCAGGAATGAAATTTTAGACTTGTAACAACCAATTCTTATTTCAGACTTCTGTCTAATGGTGCCTTACTCCTTATAATAATGTGAACCACACTATTGAATTAATGGCTGCAACTTAAAAACTAAAGTTTTAGACCTTAAATTATCAACATTTTAGCCCCCATATTACTGATTGTGATACATACTTGAGCAAGCTGGGTAGACCATTGGCAGTGCTGGATTAGTGGTTGGTCTCCAAAAACCTTCAGCTCCACATGTGTAGAACTTTGGTATTTCCTGTGAAAACTGTAGACCATTGTTGCACGAAATCTCACAAACTTTGAACTGTCCTCCAGTTCCCCAGTCTTTGCACAATTGTGTGCCACCAACAGGGTCAGGAAGTTCAGGGCAGAAGTCAGCTGCAAAGAAGAAAGAACAATGTGCTGAGAATTAACACAATGAGATTTTTTCATATGTGCAAAGTTTAATAGATAGAAATGAAATATAATTATACAGTCTGAGACTATCTTCATAGTTAATACAAAATTGTGAAAGAAATAGGCATTTCACTTCCCCCCTTATTCACCACAATCTACAGTTCACAAATGAGACTGAAAGATCAGAACTAAAAATAGACTTTCCCACTCAGGATGAAACTGGTTTTACAACAGTGTGGATTTGTCACATTTGGAATCCATCAATATGTATGCAGTTTCTGAGCCAGAAGATTTTGTGCCAATTGAGTTGTTTTATGTAGCTCAAATGCTTTGTGATATGTTAAAAACAAAGGCTTTTGTAAATGGAGTTAACAAAGTACTGTAAAAAGAAAATCATATTGTTTACAAGAAGTGCCTAATGATATGTTTATCAATAAATACCTCCAAAGAGCCCATGCTGCTTTAAAATGAAGTATTGCACAAACCATTTTATCTCACACACTGAAATTGCAATAATAAATTTAGCATATACTAAAATCAGAATCCATCCATGAACCATGAATCTCACTGAAGTGGGGGGCTTATGTGCCATAACCATATAGAGATCGTACCATACGTACAACCTTAATGGAGGGGTTTCTGTTCTGGGTTCTGACTAATCCGGTGTTCCTGAAGAGGGACAGCATCCTTTTCAGTAGTTGCAGTAGCAAACGTCTGGATTACTAACTGTTCTGTCCTTGCGACACTAGCCAACATGGTCATGCTGTGCTAGTACTGTGAACAATTGAAAGCATGATGAAATCACTGCCATTACTGTGGGTCAGGAATGAAAGAGGAAGCCACCTGGTAGAATTTTGCACAGAGCATAATTTAAGCACTGCCAACATGGTTTAAGAACCATGTAAGAAAGCTGTGTACATGGAAGAGACCTGGGGACACTAGAAGGTTTAAGACTGGTTATATAACAGTAAGACAGAGATTTTGAAACCAGATTTTAAACTGTGAGACATTTCCAAGAGCAGATGTGGATTCAGACCATAATTTGTCAGTTATGAACTGCAGACCAAAACAGAAAATACTGCAGAATGACAGAAAATTAAGGAAATGGGAGTTGGATAAACCGAAGGAAATAGAGATTGCTGAGAGTTTCAGAGGGAGCACTAGGCAACAGCTGACAGAAATGGGGGAAGAAATACAACAGAAGATGAATGGATAGCTTTCAGAGATGAAATTGGGCAGGCAGAAGAGGATCACATAGGTAAAAAAGACAAGGCCAAATAGAAAACCCTGGGTAATGCAGAAGATACTGAATTTAACCGACAAGTGGAGAAAACATAAAAATGAAACTGGCGAGAGAGAATATAAGATTGACAGAAAATGCAAAATTGCTAGAGGACCAATGTAAGGCAATAGAAGCATGCACAACTAGTGGAAAGCTAGCTGCCACTTACAGGAAAATTAAAGCTATCTTTGCAGAAAAAAGAAGCAGCTGTATGAATATCAAGAGTTCAGATGGCAAGCCAGTACTAAGCAAAGAAGAGAAAGCTGAAGGATGGAAGGAATATATAGAGGAACTACATAAGGGAAACAAACTTGACAGTAATATTACAGAAAGAGAAGGGGCAATAGGTGGTGATGAGATCAAAGATACTATGCCGCAAGAAGAATTTGACAGAGCACCGTTTAAAGACCTGTGTGGAAACAAGTGCCCTGGAGTAGATTGGAGAGCCAGCAATGACAAAATTGTGCAAGATATACAATACAGGTGAAATACCATTAGGCTTCAAGAAGAATGTATTAATTCTAATTCTAAAGACAGCAGGTGTGAATACAACTGAACTGTCGGTTAAATAAGTCATTGTTGTAAAATATCGACACAAATTTTTCACAGTAGAGTGGAAATACTTGTATAACCAGACCTCAGGAGAGACCAGTTCGGGTTCCGGAGAAGTGTATGAACACTTGAGGCAACATTGACTCTATGACTTATGCCAGAAGGTAGGCTGAAGGAAGATGAACCTATATTTATAGCATTTGTAAATTTAGAGAAAGCGTATGACAATGTTGACTGGACAACACTTTGAAATTCTCAAACTACCAGGGATAAAAAATACAGTGAGTTAAAGCTTATTTGCATCTTGAACAGAAACTAGACTGCAGTTGTAAGAACTGAAAGACATGAAAAGGAAGCCATAGTTGGCGGAGGAACTAGACAGAACAGTAGCCTAACCAATTATCATCAAACTGCTCAGTTTATTTGAGCATAACTTGAGCTGACAAGTTATTGAAACTGAGATGATGAATGAAAGAGTAAGAGGGCTGTGACTGGCATGAAAAAAGTGTGTCTCTAACTGGGCCTGGGCTAAAATGAACTACGTGCCACTTGAGTCTCACTGCTAGGAAATGTGTTATCAGTTTTCAGCTCCACTTGGTCATCAGCCTCTGTCGGCAAGAAATGGACTTTGGGATGTTCAGCAATGCTTTTATGTCATTCTCATGAAACAAAATTTTCTCAAGCACAAGAATAAAATGCAGATTCATTATTACTTGATAAAGTGACTCAGAGAAAGGGCTAAATGATTACGGCAACAATTTTCAATTACAATAAAAAATGATCGCAATGGCTCCTTGCAAAATATGTTGCTAACAATTGGTAGCTAGGGAGAAAGCATGGGTATCCACAGAAATTTATACAAGAGGAGGCAAGATTCCAAAAGTGCCACTTTTGATTTACTGAGTTTAAGAATGTGCCATGCCCCAATTAATAAATTTGACTGGAAGAACACAAAGCTTACAGTATCTTAAATGCTTGATAGTTCTCGATCCAATATTTTTTTGAAGATTATTATTATATCTTGAAAGTACGCAAATTTCATTCATACATCCCTTTTTTTATTATTAATATGAACATATATGTGGAAACCTTTTTAAACAGTTATCATATTGGTTGGTATAACCAACTTGTTAAAGCCAAAATACACCACATATCCCTAGTTTGGCACATTATTTTGTAGCCATGTCAGTTGTACTACAGTACTTACAACTCTCTGGGTTAATGTCAGATTGGGTTGCATTGTTTAAGAAGAATATAGTTTAAGAAGGTCCAAACATCTGTTATATCTTGATTTTTAACCTTTTCTTCCTCTCTTCCATGCAGAAATTGGTATATCTTTTGTAACTGGATCCAAAGATGAAGTACGGGTGAAGACACCAATAATATGGCCTTATTCTCCATACTCTACTACAATCGCTCCACCATGTTAAACTGAATGAAGTCTCAGCTCACCTTGCCAGATCAAATGCAAACTGACTGTTGAGATTAAGATGTGCATGAGGTGAAGGGCAGGTGCCGGGCAGGTATCCCGTAGAAATGTTTATAATGTGCTGGGTGTTGGAACCGTCCCTATCTGTAGCTTGTTATGGGCTGTACAAGCGAACAACAGAGAAAATATCAGGTGCTCTATTTTGGCAATGGCCTGTAAGTGTTCATATCCCCAAAAACTGCAAAACAACACCAAAACCAGTGTGATGACAAACTGCTATAATTTCCCTTGAAGAACATCACAACCAAACAATGTAGTGTTTACCAAAGCCACAGTGTTTTCCTTTGCATTCAGCAATGCTAGATCTGTGATTCCACTGAATCATTTCTAGAAATATGTGCGAATCCTGTAAGTGCCTCCTCTTGCTCTCCCCCGTCCTCCCTACAGGATGACTATGGGACAGTGTAATGTGGTCTGGAATTTCATGAAGATATTGTCACACAAAAGAATGTGGTTTGTTTCAGGCACTGGAATGTACAAGTAGCGTTTTACTTCTGGGCTTCTATGGTCAAAGTATGTAGAATAGAATCATTTGGCAGTGCAACATATAGCAGTCACATTGTCATTGTTCACTGCCTGTGATGTCACATTGTGGGCAGCGGTATCAGCAATGTTTAACTGTATTGTCTTGCATGCACACTTTTTTTATAATTTTTGTGTGGAAGTCATAGTCTACTTGGCAGAACAGTAATTTTGACTTCTGAGAGTCTTTCCTCTTCCTTGGAGTCTCTGTCTGTCTTTGCTCTGGCATTTCCTCATTTCTTTTACAGGGTCAGCTTGTTATTTGTTATACAGCTTGGGCATTGTTGATACACTTGTTAGCCGGTTGCCTTTCCTCGTGCCACTATCCTCCCCTCACCTCTACTAAGAAAGAAAGTTGTGCACTCTTTCTCTCTGTGATCAGTGTAATTTCTCGTTAATTTGGGACAGAATTTTAGTTTTTGTGTATTATGTAACTGAGTTCAAAGTGCGGAACAAGCCCATTGTTTACCTAGGTGGATATGGGAAACTGCCTACAAGCCACATTCAAGCTGACCTGCTCCCCAGTCCTGTTCATCACACCACGAGTTGGGCTCAAACCTAGGCTGCATTGCCTTCCTGGTAGAGAAAGCAAGCACTGTGTGCACTCGAACATCCTGCTGGGATGCTCAGTTGCTCTGGATTTTATTTACAAATAATGACATGTTTTCACTCTGAATTTTATTCATCATCAGATTTAAATGTCAACAAGTTTGACAGGATTCAGTATATTTTTTAAAGTGGAAGATCATTAAATAATCACAGTGAAAATGAAATCATGACTCTACTCTGTCTTTTTACCTTTTGACAAAGTTTTTATTGTTACAGTTTATAACCACAAGGTATACTGAGTGCCCCACGTAACTTTGTGATTGCATGATCTATCAGAAAAAGCATGCTAAACTAGAAAACATTGTGGAACAAACTGCTGAAGCCTATATGAGAAACCATGTGCCATTTAACTGTTAAGAAGTTATTTCCAATAATGTTAAAAGTTAATGTTAAATGCCAAATCAAAAAAATGTTTCTCAAATTACAATTTTTGTTACTAAAAATGATGTTTTTTTTTTAGTTTTCCAGCCTTAAATTTGGTTATTGGTAATAAAAAGCACCATTATAGTTTAATTAAGTAGTAATACGCAGCAGCTCCAGATCATTGACAAATTCTCTCACCCCTGGGGTCTACCTTGGAGCCAGTCCCGTGTTGAACGATATGTGAAGGAAACCAAAGTGAAATTTGGAAAGGGATTTATGAGTTCAGGGAAAAGAATGAAAAACTTTTAAGGTTTTCTGAGGACATTGTAATTCTGTGAAAGATTGTAAACAAAGGTAATAAATTGTAGCCAAATTAAGTCGGACAATACTGAGGGAATGAGATTAGGAAATGAGATATTAAAAGTAGTAGATGTGTTTTGCTATTTGGGCAACAAAATAACTGATGATGGATGAAATACAGAGGATATAAAAAGCTGACTGGCAATATTATGAACAATATTTCTGAAAAAGAGGAATAGGTGAACATCTAATATCAATTTAAGTATTAGGAAATCTTTTCTGAAGGTAGTTGTCTGTAGTGTAGGTAGCCTTGTGTGGAAATGAACCATGGACAATAAGCAGGTCAGTCAATAAGAGACTTACAGATTTTGGAATGCGGCACTATAGAACAATGGTCAAGATTAGATGCGTAGATCACCTAATTAATGAGGCAGTACTGAACTGATTTGGGAAAAAGAGAAATTTACAGCACATCTTGACTAAATGAAGGGACTGGGTGATAGGGCACATCATGAGACATCCAGGAACTGTCAATTTGGTAATGGAAGTGCAGTTGATAAAAATTATAGACAGAGACCAAGGTTTGCATACAGTAAGCAGAGTGAGAAGGATGTAGGTTGCAGTAGTTATGAAAAAAGAAAGAGGCTTGCACAAGAGAGACCAGCATTGAGAGCTGTATTAAACCAGTCATCCAACTGAAGATATCAACAACAACAAAATGAAAAGGGGCACAAACATTTTTGGTGAAAATACACATAAATTTAAGAATGCAGAGGGTCATAAGAGAGTGTATATGGGTGTCATAAATGACTTTCAGTTCGAACTATGCTGTCTGATATAAGAGGAAGTGCAATTTGTTGATGATCTGTCTAATGGTGCCTTACTCCTGTAACAAAACCAATTACCAACTTTTAAGTGATGAATCTAGGCACGTACTACAACCTGCTCCATATCTCTCCCATAGGAATCAAGATGACAAGACTAGACAAAGTACAGTGGACATGGAGGCTAAGCAATCATTCTTCCCGCACTCCATACATGAATGGAACAGCAAGAAGCCCTAATAACTGTTATAACGGAAAGTACCCTCTGCCATACACTTCATAGAAGTGCATGTAGTCTTATAAACAGCCAAATTTGTTGGCAGATGCTGCCTCTATTAAAAAAAAAAAAAAAAAAAACTGTATAATAGAGCTACAGCAAACAATTACTTCAGTATATTCACTGCATGTATGGAAACTTAAGAAGTTTCTTCTTAAGAAAAATGTTTTTGGTGTCTCATTCTTCCTTCTGTTTAGGTGAATAGTATACAGTAAAACTGAATCAGAAATGATGTCATTTAGTGGCATAAGGAATTACTGCACAGTGCCATAAACCAGCAAACTTTTATAATGTACTGTTCAACAATAAGAAATTAATCTACAAACATAGTGTGAGTGTGTTCAATCACAACATTTTACACAACTCTCTATCAATGATTACGCAGCTGGAATTATTTAATTCTATGGCTGATGTTCCCCAACTGATACTTCTTGAACTCAGTAGATGATATTGTTTCTAGTTTGAATTTTCTTTAGGTGTTATTGACAAATTATAGCCGTATATTATTTCAGTGGAAGAAACTATATCAATGTTGTAGGACTATCACACATGTACAGCTGCCTACAAGTCTGTATTCTGTCATAACAGTTGCTTTGTCAACATATATATAGCCTGCACCTAATTTCATTTACTATATTAGGTGATGGCAATGAGAATTGTTTTTTGGATTTAAAATGGCAAGTGTGAGACTTGTATGTGAACTTTTGGAAGTTGAACTAAGTTTCTTTGGATAAAATACATATTACTCAGGATTTAAATCCATAAATGTATATCAAATTAATTGCTCGATCAGTCATTACTCAGAAACTTCAGTTTTTTTTCCTTCAGTGTAACTTACCCAACAAATACACTTTAAAGGAACAAGTTGCAGTATTTCCAGCTTGGTCGTAAGCAACATAGGCAATAGTGTAGGTGCCCCACAGGAGAGTTTGGCCTGGACGATGCCCATTCTTTTCTTCAACACGAACCACACCCACATTATCACTGAAGTGCGGTTCGTCCCATGTCACAATGGCAGATCCATTTTTGGCAAGCACCCACAAATCTCCAGGGCAATGTTCCACTCGAGGTGGCACCTTTATTAAGAGAAAATCTACATAATTAATCAGAAAAATTATAAACAAAAGTACAGAAAAACTAGAGAATCATCTGAATACTAAGTATCTGTGTTATTAGAAACACTTATACAAAAGACATGAGAAAGCTGCCACTATGTTCCACATAGTTTACCTGTAATAGGCAAACACAGTTTATGCACATGTCTGCCTTTTGTATTGAATGCAAAATAATGAAGCAAAAAATAAGATTGTTACTGATAGTACTATTAAAATCACTATGGTAAAACTACAAGAAACTGCTCCATACCTTGTCCACCTGCAGCTGCTCGCAATGAGCTCCTGAATACCCTGGAGCACAGAGTCTTTGTCCGCAGTGTGAAGGCACAACACGTTCTACACCTCCCACAGTAATGTCATATCCAGCCCATGTCAATGCTAGCCCACGGTACAAGACAGGTTCAGTTCGACAGTCGCGCACCTGTGGGATGTACAAGACAGGGGAAAGAAAAATTTAACTCAGATATAATGTCACAGCAACTTCTACATAGTTTTCATGTCTACTAGTGCATGAAATTGTTCCTTAATGAATATCTAAGCAACAGTGCACAGAAGTTAATCCAGATCAAATATTTACTCGATTATTTCTACACTGCATTTGGCCACATCTACATCTACAAAAAATGACTACAAGCGGTACACTTAAAAAAGTAACTTACTTGTTTCTGAATTTCATTTGTGACATCAAGAGCCCTGTTCCACACCTGCACCTTTGTCAAATGACCCTGGAAGCCTGATTCAATGTATCCCCTTGGGTTGCTGGCACTCGGTTTTCCCAATGTCACCCAGGCACTAAAACACATTTTTCCTTGTAAAAATCTGATGCATCAGACTGCACTTAAGAATGCACTGAATTGCCAATCAAATTGTGAACTTACTGTTGAGGTAATTTCCGACCACCGCCATAGCCTTCTACTTTGCTTGCAATAAGTCCTTCTGTAATGAGTGTCAGCTCTCCACCTTTCTCTCCATCCCAGACAATCGCTACATGATGCCATTGACCATCATTAATTGTGGCATATTCTCGGAATCCGAGGTATGCATCCTGAAGGTCCTCAAATAATGACACTTGAACCCCATTGCTGTGGGCTTGCAGCATAACTCGTTTGCCAGTAACAACATGAGGAGAGCTGTAAATTATCATTAAATAAGTTACTGAGTTACATAAATCACAGAACAAATTTATTGTTAATTCTGTTATATTTTCATGGGCAGATTTATCCTGATTCACTCACTGAAACTTTGATTCTTTTTAGCACGGGAACTTGTACACCTGTTACTGGAACAATCTGTCTTTCAGACACAGAATACCAGGTTTATCCCAATGAATACATTCTAATGGACTACAATTACATTACATAAGTGGAAAAAGAAAACAACTCAAAGTTTGTTTCTGTTCACCAACTTTCTATATTTTTTGACCACTTGTGGAGTAACATTTTTCAAATATTTAGTGTTACTTCTCACAATTTATATAGTAAAGATCACTCATTATACACATTGCTTTGAAATTATGATAATGATTATGCACATTTTATCCTGTGTAATAAATAAGACATGTTTAGTGAAACACAATAGTAATCATCAATTCGTTCATTCAGCACATTCTTACTTCAATAAATTAGTGTGAGGTATGACTTATTTTCAGAAATGATATGTATAAATGCTTTTTTCATTTGCAGATTGTTCTCTGTATAAACATGCAACTTCGTCAAAGCTAGCAAAATGTTTTTGGGAATTACTTATCAAAGAGTAAAAGAACGGCATTTTGTGGTTCCCTTAATTTAAAAATCAAATATATCATACAGATGCAATCTGTTATTCTGGGCATGCAGCGTAAGACACAAAAATGATGAACTTTTGGGTAAGTACCACAGTAAGGAACTGTTGAAAAGTCATGTAAAAAATATCTTATAAATACCAATATGAATGAGACCTCAAAAATATTTTGAATTCCAGTGTGCTTTTAAAGCAGCTGTTGTGTTGATTAGCCCTCTTTTTGGGACTGGTTTCACTGTCATTTGATATTATGCGTAATTGTTGTTCTTTTCATGGCACATGCACACAGGTCTCTGCCATTTGCATAGAACTTGCCAGTGCCGCAAGCAGCCATCAAAAGCACTTATTTCGTTTTTAATCATCCTCATACTGAGAATCTGTTTGAGTTTGATGCTTTTGAATTTACTGTTATTGTAACATACTCTTTGTCTTTCTTCCCTACGTGGTGGCACACTAATATGGCAACACTGTCTCAACTGCCGACAGGGCCCAATCCTTTTTGCTCAGGATGAATCATTGCCATGGAAGCTTGACAGGCTACTGATGCTTAACCCATTGCAAACTCCAGAATTACATACCCAGTAGCTGCAGACCCAGTGCTAAACACATTGATCAGGAGGTGGAACGCTTGATCACGCCCTGTCACAAGTGTTCAACTCGACAAACAACACCGTGCACTGTTCTTCTCCTCTGGCCAGCACATTTGCTACCTTGAGACAGAATCCATATAAATTTTGCTGGGCTTTTTTAGGCATTTGCAATTGCTGGCTGTTTTACACATTTCCTTATGTTGTTCACTGCCTTTCTACTGCAGAAGATGTCACGACCACGGAATTATCAAAACATTTTTCCCGTCAATGACCTATCTTGTACAGTGGTGTCAGACAAAGGTCCTCTGTATTCGGATCCCTACTTTAAAGATTTTTGCTCACTCAATGGCATCCATCAGCAGTTCGCTGTGGGCAGCACACTACTACTCAAGCTGTGCCCGCCAACCCTCCTGCTGGTGGACAGCCCCGACGTGGATGGCGCAGTTCAGTCCCTCGACGTCTCTGTGGTGCCTTTCTCTCATAGGAGTGGACACCAGGTATCCCCAGTGCACCCATAGGGGCCTCATGCAGTGATGCCTCGCACAGTGTTCTGGGTGCCTCTTACCTTGATGCAGTTGCCTCCTGCCTTGATGCAGGTGCCTCCTGCCTTGATGCAGGTGCCTCCTGCACCAACACAGGCACCTCCACCATGATGCAGGTGCCAGTGCCTGCCGTCCTCCTGCTGGTGCTGCCTGTCTTCCCTCTGGAACTGGGTTCCTCATCTCATTGCACTAGGACTCAAGACCAATATTGACTTAACCTCTGCCTAAGGTGTGCTGGGGTTGTCCTCTTGCTTTCCTGGGAGGGGAGGAAGGAGCAGGTTCACTTCCACCTCTACTCACTTGACCGCATGGGTCTGGAACTATTCATGCCAATGACAACTGCTTCAGTCATTATGGATCTGTCACCTGTCAGCATGTTGTGCAGGAGCAGGCATCTGGTCGCTCTTTCCCCCAAGGAAAAGAGGAAAATGTACTAACATTTCCACTACTATGCCTTTGCCATCACTACTGCGGTGTGCGTCACACAGTCTGAGTAGTGCATCATTCAGCTATTCCAGGCCCCCACCAGAGACTGCCAGTGAAGGTCCGGTGCCCCAATTGCCTGCAGCTGATTGCTATTGGCCTGTGGTGGGCAAATGCCATTTATACTGTCATGCACCAGCTCTGGCTCCGGCCAGCAGTCTGTACCTGTGACTTGTACATGTCACTAAACTGTATTGATGTGTATGCTGTCACGTCATGAACTAATAAACAGTGGATTTCTTATAACCATGTCTTTTATTGTGTTTGGAGTTTGAACATGTTACGTAAATTGATTGACAGATGGTTCACTTAATTAAGGGCAATATTGTTTGTCCTACCCAGAATATCACGAAAATTCATCAGATATGGGATAGGGTCTGACACCAAAATTTATCATCCATTTTCAAGAAGGACACATCAAAAGCACCTGCTGTAATTTTACAGTAATTTGACATTACCTTGCATTTTCTATTCTGCATTCTACCAGGGAGGATTATTTTATTAATTTCTAACCAGTAATGAAAAATAACTGCACAGAGAAAGCTACTTTTACACTTACCTAACACTATACATAGTGAAAAATGTTCCAGCCTCATCCTTTTGTGTGAACTGTACCCACATTGCTACGGTCATACTCGTTTTAGCACCCAGGTAGAATGGTACAACCAAGGAAGCACTGCTGCGAGATGGATCACTGAAGTATAAATCATAATCCACTTGGATAGCTGAAAAAAATTAAAATAAGTTACACATTGGTTTTAAATTCTATTATTTAATGGAGGATTTAATATTTTCTTAACTGATAAGACGCATTATATTAAAGCAGATAAACAAAATCAGTTATGTTTGAAGAACAGGCATCTTCGTTCCACTTAAATTTACATCTAAAGAAATACACTTGAAAATATTCCCACTTAAACTTAATATTTTTGCAGCAGTGAAATCCTGAAGAGATTAATACAGACATTAAAAAATATTACTTACTTTTTCTACAGTCCTCTCCCGTTAAATTGAATGGACATTGGCAGTAAAACTTTCCTGTCAAATCTATACATGTTGCAGAAGGAGGACA
The DNA here is from genome assembly GCF_023864345.2 of Schistocerca serialis cubense. Taxonomy (NCBI): domain Eukaryota; kingdom Metazoa; phylum Arthropoda; class Insecta; order Orthoptera; family Acrididae; genus Schistocerca; species Schistocerca serialis. The sequence continues at coordinate 587,777,306 of NC_064639.1, forward strand.
GGAATTTTCTTTACAGTCAACAATATCTTCTTCACAATTCTTTCCTGCAAAAAGATAAGGGAATTTATCATACTAGGATTAAGTGTAGATGACAAAAAGATAGTATAAGAAATGACTGTTCTTTCCAAATTATAATCTGTTGCATTAATGGAAAAGGTATGGACAAGGTACAGGGACACAGTACTAGAAGTGGCCAAAGAATGTCTTGGAACAGTAGTGTGTAAAGGTAGGATGATGCAATCAGCTTTGTGAAATGACACAATCAAGGCAGCCTGTAAAAGGAAAAAGAAGGCATATCAAAAATGGCTACATACTAGAACTCAGGTAGACAGAGAAAGTTATGTTGAAGAAAGAAACAAAGCCAAACAGATAATTACAGCATCCAAGAAGAAATTTTGGGAAGACTTTGGAAACAGGTTGGAGACTTTGGGTCAAGCTGCTGGAAAACCATTCTGGAGTATAATTAGCAGTCTTCGAAAGGGAGGTAAGAAGGAAATGACAAGTATTTTGGACATGTCAGGAAAACTGCTGGTGAATCCTGTTGATGCCTTGGGCAGATGGAGGGAATATTTTGAAGAGTTGCTCAATGTAGGTGAAAATACGATCAGTAATGTTTCAGATTTCGATGTACAATGGGACAGGAATGATGATGGAAATAGGATCACATTTGAGGAAGTGGAGAAAATGGTCAATAGATTGCAGTGCAATAAAGCGGCTGGGGTGGATGAAATTAAGTCCGAACTCATCAAATACAGTGGAATGTCAGGTCTTAAATGGCTACACAGGATAACTGAAATGGCGTGGGGGTCGGGACAGGTTCCATCAGACTGGACGAAAGCAGTAATCACACCAATCTTTAAACATGGAAACAGAAAAGATTGTAACAACTACAGAGGTATCTCTTTGATCAGCATTGTGGGTAAAATCTTCTCAGGTATTGTTGAAAGGAAAGTATTAGTTGAGGACAAATTGGATGAAAATCAGTGTGGGTTTAGGCCTCTTAGAAGTTGTCAGGACCAGATCTTTAGCTTACGGCAAATAATGGAGAAGTGTTACGAGTGGAACAGGGAATTGTATCTATGTTTTATAGATCTAGAAAAGGCATATGACTGGGTTCCTAGGAGGAAGTTATTGTCTGTTCTACGTGATTATGGAATAGGAGGCAAACTTTTGCCAGCAATTAAAGGTCTTTACATAGATAGTCAGGCAGCAGTTAGAGTTGACGGTAAATTGAGTTCATGGTTCAGAGTAGTTTCAGGGGTAAGACAAGGCTGCAACCTGTCTCCACTGTTGTTCATATTATTTATGGATCATATGTTGAAAACAATGGACTGGCTGGGTGAGATTAAGATAGGTGAACACAAAATAAGCAGTCTTGCATATGCGGATGACTTAGTTGTGATGGCAGATTCTATTGAAAGTTTGCAAAGTAATATTTCAGAGCTAGATCAGAAATGTAAGGACTATGGTATGAAGATTAGCATCTCCAAAACAAAAGTAATGTCAGTGGGAAAGAGATATAAACGGATTGAGTGCCAAATAGGAGGAACAAAGTTAGAACAGGTGGATGGTTTCAAGTACTTAGGATGCGTATTCTCACAGGATGGCAACATAGTGAAAGAACTGGAAGCGAGGTGTAGCAAAGCTAATGCAGTGAGTGCTCAGCTACGATCTACTCTCTTCTGCAAGAAGGAAGTCAGTACGAAGACTAAGTTATCTGTGCACCTTTCAATCTTTCGACCAACATTGTTGTATGGGAGCGAAAGCTGGGTGGATTCAGGTTACCTTATCAATAAGGTTGAGGTTACGGATCTGGAAGTAGCTAGGATGATTGCAGGTACTAGTAGATGGGAACAATGGCAGGAGGGTGTGCACAATGAGGAAATCAAAGAAAAACTGGGAATGAACTCGATAGATGTAGCAGTCAGGGCGAACAGGCTTAGATGGTGGGGTCATGTTACACACATGGGAGAAGCAAGGTTACCCAAGAGACTCATGGGTTCAGAAGTAGAGGGTAGGAGGAGTCGGGGTAGACCAAGGAGAAGGTACCTGGATTCGGTTAAGAATGATTTTGAAGTAATAGGCTTAACATCAGAAGAGGCACCAATGTTAGCACTGAATAGGGGATCATGGAGGAATTTTATAAGGGGGACTATGCTCCAGACTGAACGCTGAAAGGCATAATCAGTCTTAAATGATGATGATGATAATGATGATTAATGTTATCTTATTTGCAATGTTAATTTATAAAACAGTGGCTGATACTATTTTTGCATTAATGTTTATCAGCCTGGGTGTGGGGGATTCAGTATAAGGAAAATAATGACAATATTATTACCTCCAAATTCACCTCATTGCTAGCTTTGTAGTGGCTTTCCCTTTTCCTTTGGATATGTGCACTTTTCCTTGTTTCCTACCTTCACCCTGATGAATGGGTTATAAAATTCCAGCTATATATTCAACCGTATTTTTAAATTTGTGTATCTCTTAACCATGCTGCTGCTTTTTAATCCCCAATGCAAACAAATGGGTGTTATAAGTTTAACATGTGTACTCGTGCATCTGTCTGTGGCATCGTAGCTCACAAACAAAAGGTCTGAGTTTAAAACAACTTCTTTTGTTTGAAAGCTGTTTCAGTCGGGAAGGTTCTTTGCTATGTTCCATGAAAGTCTGTTCAGCCATCTAAATATCAGCTGCTAAATTAAGTGTAAAAGTGTTTTCCACCAGCACACTCTCTTGATATATGCCACGTAATGCATAAGAGCTACATCAAGTTACACAGTACTAGAATACAGAGGTCAAAAATATCAAAATAAAAGCCTGAGGGAACATATGTTTGTCGTATATAATTGACCAACAATGAAGATTTTTGGATATAGAAATCACACGTTGCAGCACCTGCAAAGCAAAGAAAGGGTGACTGTGACTCAACTGTAAAAAAATAAACATATGCTCTCTCAGACTTTTTTGTAGTTCCTTTTGAGGCCTACAATTCAGTGTTGTTGTTGTTGTTGTTGTTGTTGTGGTCTTCGGTCCTGAGACTGGTTTGATGCAGCTCTCCATGCTACTCTATCCTGTGCAAGCTTCTTCATCACCCAGTACTTACTGCAACCTACATCCTTCTGAATCTGCTTAGTGTATTCATCTCTTTGTCTCCCTCTACGATTTTTACCCTCCACACTGCCCTCCAATGCTAAATTTGTAATCCCCTTATGCCTCAGCACATGTTCTACCAACCGGTCCCTTCTTCTTGTCAAGTTGAGCCACAAACTCCTCTTTTCCCCAATTCTATTCAATACCTCCTCATTAGTTATGTGATCTACACATCTAATCTTCAGCATTCTTCTGTAACACCACATTTTGAAAGCTTCTATTCTTTTCTTGTCCAAACTATTTATCGTCCACGTTTCACTTCCATACAAATACTTTCAGAAACGAGTTCCTGACACTTAAATCTATACTCGATGTTAACAAATTTCTCTTCTTCAGAAATGCTTTCCTTGCCATTGCCAGTCTACATTTTATATCCTCTCTACTTCGACCATCATCAGTTATTTTGTTCCCCAAATAGCAAAACTCCTTTACTACTTCAAGCGTCTCATTTCCTAATCTAATTCCCTCAGCATCACCAGACTTAATTAGACTACAGTCCATTATCCTCATTTTGCTTTTGTTGATGTTCATCTTATATCCTCCTTTCAAGACACTATCCATTCTGTTCAACTGCTCTTCCAAATCCTTTGCTGTCTCTGACAGAATTACAATGTCATCGGCGAACCTCAAAGTTTTTATTTCTTCTCCATGGATTTTAATACCTACACCAAATTTTTCTTTTGTTTCATTTACTGCTTGCTCAATATACAGATTGAATAACATTAGGGATAATCTACAACCCTGTCTCACTCCCTTCCCAACCACTGCTTCCCTTTCGGGCCCCTTGACTCTTATAACTGCCGTCTGGTTTCTGTACAAATTGTAAATAGCCTTTCACTCCCTGTATTTTACCACTGCCACCTTTAGAATTTTAAAGAGAGTATTCCAGCCAACATTGTCAAAAGCTTCCTCTAAGTCTACAAATGCTAGAAACATAGGTTTGCCTTTCCTTAATCTTTCTTCTAAGATAAGGTGTAAGGTCAGTATTGCCTCACGTGTTCCAATATTTCTATGGAATCCAAACTGATCTTCCCTAAGGTCGGCTTCTACTAGCTTTTCCATTCGTCTGTAAAGAATTCGCGTCAGTATTTTGCCGCTGTGGCTTATTAAACTGATTGTTCGGTAATTTTCACATCTTTCAACACCTGCTTTCTTTGGGATTGGAATTATTATATTCTTCTTGAAGTCTGAGGGTATTTCACCTGTGTCATACATCTTGCTCACCAGATGGTAGAGTTTTGTCAGGACTGGCTCTCCCAAGGCCGTCAGTAGTTCTAATGGAATGTTGTCTACTCCCGCGGCCTTGTTTTGACTCAGGTCTTTCAGCGCCCTGTCAAACTCTTCACGCAGTATCATATCTCCCATTTCATCTTCATCTACATCCACTTCCATTTCTATAATATTGTCCTCAAGTACATCGCCCTTGTATAGACCCTCTATATACTCCTTCCACCTTTCTGCTTTCCCTTCTTTGCTTAGAACTGGGTTTCCATCTGAGCTCTTGATATTCATACAAGTGGCTCTTTTTTCTCCAAAGGTCTCTTTAATTTTCCTGTAGGCAATATCTATCTTTCCCCTAGTGAGATAAGCCTCTACATCCCTACATTTGTCCTCTAGCCATCTCTGCTTTGGCATTTTGCACTTCCTGTCGATCTCATTTTTGAGACGTTTGTATTCCTTTTTGCCTGTTTCATTTACTGCATTTTTATATTTTCTCCTTTCATCAATTAAATTCAATATTTCTTCTGTTACCCAAGGATTTCTACTAGCCCTTGTCTTTTTACCTACTTGATCCTCTGCTGCCTTCACTACGTCATCCCTCAGAGCTACCCATTCTTCTTGTACTGTATTTCTTTCCCCCTTTCCTGTCAATTGTTCCCTTATGCTCTCCCTGAAACTCTGTACAACCTCTGGTTTAGTCAGTTTATCCAGGTCCCATCTCCTTAAATTCCTACCTTTTTGCAGTTTCTTCAGTTTTGATCTACAGTTCATAACCAATAGATTGTGGTCAGAGTCCACATCTGCCCCTGGAAATGTCTTACAATTTAAAACCTGGTTCCTAAAGCTCTGTCTTACCATTATATAATCTATCTGATACCTACTAGTATCTCCAGGATTCTTCCATTTATACAACCTTCTTTTATGATTCTTGAAGCAAGTGTTAGCTATGATTAAGTTATGCTCTGTGCAAAATTCTACCAGGCAGCTTCCTCTTTCATTCCTTAACCCCAATCCATATTCACCTACTATGTTTCCTTCTCTCCCTTTTCCTACTCTCGAATTCCAGTCACCCATGACTATTAAATTTTCGTCTCCCTTCACTACCTGAATAATTTCTTTTATCTCATCATACATTTCATCAATTTCTTCATCCTCTGCAGAGCTAGTTGGCATATAAACTTGTACTACTGTAGTAGGCACAGGCATCGTGTCTATCTTAGCCACAATAATGTGTTCACTATACTGTTTGTAGTAGCTTACCCCCATTTCTATTTTTTTATTCATTATTAAACCTACTCCTGCATTACCTCTATTTGATTTTGTATTTATAACCCTGTATTCACCTGACCGAAAGTCTTGTTCCTCCTGCCACCGAATTTCACTAATTCGCACTATATCTAACTTTAACCTATCCATTTCCCTTTTTAAATTTTCTAACCTACCTGCCCGATTAAGGGATCTGACATTCCACGCTCCGATCCGTAGAACGACATTCAGTACTAAATCAAATTTTGTCTTAATAGTTTAGGCAGCCTATTGCAAGTGAGCGCAGTGGCAGCCCACTTTCTTCCGACCTGATTTTGAATTATCACCACTGCTTATTGTTTATGTTACCTGAATTAGCTAAATATATACTAAAACATAGTCAATGAATATATGTGTGAATTAAAAAAAAGACATAAATCATGTAAGTGAAAAATATCTCATGTCACAATTTTGTATTTTGTCCTGGAAAGCATTTGCGGGAGTGCGGTGTCCCAGAAAGCATTTGTGTGAGTGCGGAGATAGAGTGTCGATCATACTGTGTCCACTAGCAAAATATGAAGTTTAAAAAGCATGAAATAAAACTTAAATTTAAAAAAAACCTGACACAAAAGACCTCTAAAAAATAAAAAAAATAATATGCATTGTCCCTTTAAGTTTAATGTAAGTAGTAATATTTTGATCCAAGCATTGTTACGCCAGGGACCACTAAGTAAATAACGTAAAAACAGAATACATCTAAAAATGACAAAACTGTGAAATTTAAATGTAAGTCAGCTACCAAGGTAACATAGGTAAATATCGAATCTTTGAGTCTGAGTTTTAATTAATTTACTCCAAAAAATTCGCAAAGACACAATCGTCAACAATGCCTGCCCTCACGTGACTGCCCATTTGGGTTGCTGCACTTGGTCACACCCTGTATTCTGCATACTATGCACTGCGTGACTCGTACTTTAATGAAGTTGGAGTTAGTACACTATCATAAAGCCAATGCAGTACACAGGCTTCGTAAGATAGGTTAATGCATGAAACAAAATCGTACATTATTACGAATAAATACAATATAAAATAAATAGGTAACTATATTCATTAAAATTGTTCAGCTAATTAAAGACAGATTAGTTTTCATATTTTATATAATAAGTAATCATAACTTCACTAGCTATTTTGAGGAGTGGATGTGGGGCTTGCAGGCCTGGATGAGATGACACCAAACAGAATAGGCATATAACCAGCAATAATGAAAGTATGCTGCTCTGGGAAGGATAGCTACAGTTCTGTTTTTTTATTTACTTAGTGGTCACCCAACATGATGACTCTTGGATCAAAATATTACTACTTATATTAAACTTAAAGGGGCAATATGATTATTATTTTTTACTTCTTAGAGGTTTTTTCTGTCTTTATTTAATTTTTAATTTAAGTTTTTCCTGTTATAGAATCAGCTAACTGCAGGATACTCTTATATCAGAAATATTATAAAAACTGGAATCAGCAGCATATGGTTCTGGTTGCATAAATAATAACAGTATCAACTATTCAATATGACATATCATGTTGAGACAGAAAACATATGTGTTTTTTAGAATATGTCAATGAATTGTTCTACATCTCTGAAGCTTATTTTCTTACGGAACATATGTCATAATTATACACAAAACCTTCTACAGTGAGAAAGTGAAACAGGTGGATGTAAAACACGTGCAATGCATAATTTTTCACAACACAGATGTTCATTGGGAATAACATTTGAAAAACACACAGGAACATACCACAGCACAGCAGTAACAATGTATCATTAGCATAATAAATGCTGATGTGTACCATTGTTCTTCAATTGACTGTATAGTTGTAACTGCAGTACTATCAACTTTGATCTGAAACTTGGAAAACAATTTATGTATGCATGTTGTATCTTTCTATTCATTTTAGCATACAGCAGTGTGGTTTCAGTTGCCTGAGACCGCAGTCGCGTGTGTGAGTTGCGCTTGTGTGTGTGTGTGTGTGTGTGTGTGTGTGTGTGTGTGTCTGTTGTTGACGAAGGCCAATTGCTGAAAGCTTTAATTGTGAGAGTCTTTAGTTGTGCCTATCTGTGACTCAGCATCTATGTTATATGGTGAGTGGCAACTTTCCTTCTCATAATATTGTTACATTCCATCCAGAATTTTCCATTGTTTGTTTTCTTACGTATGCTACATAATAGCTACAATGTGAATCTTGAGTCAGATAGCTTACATGTGATTTTTGATGAAACTTCTCTAGATGCATCTGGTTGCATCGTCTTGCGCTTCTTTCCTTTTATCATTCTCACAACCAAGTTATTTAGTCTTTTCCTCTAAGCAGCTCACTGCATAACATAATCAATGATGGTTCACAGTTACCACTATCTTTTTACAGTCACATTCCTCTGTGCTGAGTGCTATATAATGTGATGACTTGATTTTTCAGAATCTCTGTTATTTACATATTCTATTCTTTTCGTACCACATGTGTTTTCCACCTCAGTATGAGTACATAAATTTTCTACATCTGTATATTCCTTCTTCTAGATTTCCATTAACACAGTAACACAATCTGTTTATCTCAATTATTTGGTATAACCATTAAAAGGTCCACCATATTTTTAGTCTTTTTCTAAATATTCTTTTGTGTACATACTGTGCTCTGTATTTAATAGTGCCAAATTGCTGCTCCAATTATATGTAAATTCACAAACATCTGGTATATTCTGCTTTCCTAAAAGCATATTTGGCTCCATTTGTCATATTTCAGTTGTCTCCCTCCCATGTTACTGCCTCATCTGTTTCTCTTCATCCATCTATGACTTACTATTCTTGAAAATATCCATTCAACTTCTTCTATGCCATGTTATGTTGTGAGTGAGGACTAATGATAAAACACCCTAAAATACTGCACTGCTGAAATGTTGTCTAGAAAACACAAGCACTATCACTCTCTCTAAGTAGATAAATTGTCTTCTTTAGCCTAGCCTGTTGGCTACAGATATTTATCTAAATACAAAAACAGCTCATTACATATGTGCAACACAGGACTAGCTGCCTTACACTTACCAGTGTATCCTGCAGGACAAATGCATGTGTATCCAGGACCATGATCAATACAAGTTGCTCCATTTTGGCAAGCTCCAGCTGCACATGCATCATATTCATACTGACAGCCGATCCCTGTGTAATCAGCAGGACAGGTACAGTTGAGACCTGACCCAAAGTCTTGGCAGCGACCACCGTGCATGCAAGGATTACCTATACACCTCTCTGGTGCAGTTTCACAGTGTTTTCCATCAGTACCAGAAGGACATCTGAAGAAAAAAATAGTTAGTCACATGATTTCATGTTCCAAAACAGCATGCAATGCAAGCAAAAATAATCAAATATTTATCTAGTTCTGTATTATAATTTCTGCAGAAGCATGATCCCAGCACCATTTAAGAAATTAGTTTCATTTTAGTTCACCAATGCTCTTCCTTCATGTACAAGGTGAGCACTGAATGCTATGCTTTCTCTCTCTCTCTCTCTCTCCCTCTCTCTCTCTCTAAATGTTACACTCCGATGATTATAGGCACCTCAGTAGGGAGAAAATGGTAGAAGGTAAGAGAGAAACAATGAAAAATTGTAGAAGAGGTGTGAGAATAGAGGACTTGCTATTGACAGTCACTGGGTAGGAATGACTCCTATTGCTGAAAACAACAGACAAGTATTATTGTTACTGATATTACTTTACTAGACTTTTCACCATGGCTTTGCTTGTGTATGCGTTCAACACATGTACTGCACGCATCTCCTCCACACCCTCTTTCTGTCTGTCTCCATCTCTCTATCCAACTCATCCTTCAATCTCTGTCATCTGTCCACCTCCTACTTTCCTCTCACTCTGTCTCTCAATCTCCTCTCTCACCCTCTCTGCGTCCATCTCCTCCTCCCCCTGTCTCTCTCCATCTCCTTCCCCCCACTCGCTGTACCTCTCCTCCTACCCCTCTCTCTGTCTGACTCCTCCCCTACCTCCTCTGTCTGTCTATCTCATACTACTCTACAAGCTCTCTTCCCATACAATCCTTCCCCTCTCTCACTGTCCGTTCCCTCCTCCCCCTCTCTCAGTCGATCAGCTCCTCCTCCCTCTGTGTCTACCTTCTGCCTCCCCTCTCTCACTATTCATCTCTTCCCCTCCCCCCTCTCTACTCAACTGCACCCATCTGCGCATGTAGTTCATGCAAGGTTTGCTAATACTACCTGCACAACATGTCTGTTGTACACAGGAGCCTAAGTGTCAGGGTGGTGACAAACAATTTTTTGTCCGTATATCTGCTACTACGGGAGCTAGGAGGTCCTAATTTCCATAGTACCGACTCTCGTACACAAACAGTATGTGTACTAAATTTGATTGAAATCAATACAGTAGTTTAGGAAGAGATGCTAGACATACACACATACATACATACACCCATCCTGTTTTTGTATATACAAGGATGTTTATTATTATTACTACTATTAGTATCATCCATTACCCTTTTGACTGGTTTAAAGCTATTTGACATTTCTTTCTATCTTGAGGCAATCTTTGAAGCTCACCATATCTGTTACATTAAGATCCTAATAACTTATGCAAGATGTATGTATTGAAATCTTTTTCTATATTCATCAATGGGGAGATGACATGATTGCAATGTGCAGTGAGGATAATATGTAGTAAAAAGTAAACAAATAAGTAATTTACTTCAAAAGCATCAACTTACACGCAGAAAAAGTCTTGGAATAAGTTGATGCAATGAGCATCATTTTGGCAAGGCTGAGCTTGACAGGTTCCAATGTCTGACTCACAACGGGCCCCTGTCCACCCTGGAAGACATGAGCAATGGAATCCACCAACTTCGTCCTTACAAGTTGCTCCATTCAGGCAAGGAGAGGAGGCACAATCATCAATATTCACCTGAAATTTTATTTAATTTGATATTAACTCCATAGTATCATGATTAATATGGTTATTGTTCTGTATAAAGTTAATATTTCTGGATTTTACCTGTGATACACAAGAGAACTTTCTTTCCTATGTCACTACACACAGATATTTCTTTTATGTAACATAAGAAATAAGAGTATTCATTTTCCTAAATTATATCATCACAAGTATAAATACGAAAATACTGCTATATTCTTATTGCTATAATACTACTTTATCACATATTTTAGTTACTGTAGATAACTTTTAAAAATATTTCCTGCCTACCTCACAGAAGTGACCAGTAAATCCTTCACGACACTGACATAAAAATTTATTGTCAAGGTCAACACACTTTTCAGTACCTTCGGGGCTGCATGGTTCACTGAGACATTCATTAATTTCTGTCTCACATTGTAGGCCTGCAGAGGAAGAAATAATAAATATCATGTATGGAATTATAGAAAACTATCAGTATCATTAAATCCACAAATTTACAACCATAAATGACACTCACATTGATCATCATAATGAGGAAACATACAAGTAGTACTTACCAACAAATCCTGGTCTGCATCTGCACAAAAAGCCTTCTAGTGTGTCCTGACAGGTAGCTCCATTCTGACATGGCTCTGAAGCACAATCATCCACTGTATGCTGACATCTTTTACCAGTGTAACCCGGTTCACAGTTACAACTGAAGCCATTTACTTCATCCAGGCACTGTCCATCATTCTCACAAGGAGCACTTGCACAGTCATTTATATTGATGTCACATGCAGGACCTATATAAAAATGAACAAAATACTAACCTGTCCATATAATTCAAAAACAATTTTTTCATTTTCATAATTTTATTCTCCTGATGAAACATGTCATTTTCCTCAGAAAATGTCGACTTTGACAGAAATAGTCACTTGGGTAGCAAAGTATGTATGCAAAACGTGTGTAATTTTTTGTCCAATATGGGTGATATTAGTGAGCATATTAAATTAATAACAGTTAACTGGCAAAGCATTTGCAGTGAAGTTAAAGACGACACCTTTTTTCAAGATTGCACCCCCTCCCCCACATAACACCAGCAAGTGAGAGTTGGTTGAATCTTGAGTGGAAAGCAGGTAATTTTCAACAACACACAGGATATCATCTGCTGGAGAGATACTGTCTACCTGACTCCTCATGAGGTGGAGTGCTTAAAACAACAGGTGGAAACATTAGGTCTGACCAGGTTCAACTTATCACCAGTGTGATCTGCATCCTTTTTAAGGAAGAAGATGTGACACTATTTATACTCTTGGCACAGTGTTGTAAGATATTACAATACTTCCTTAAGCTCACATTGGACAGCTTGAATATGTTGCGAGGTTTTGACAGGAAAATTTATTCATCATTGAGCCCATGATAAATCTTTACTGGGCATCACTCCTTGCATGGTGACATTAGTTGGTAATTTGATGTCCTATACTTTTTTATTTTTATGTATATTAGAGTCATTACTGGCATCCTATAACTACTAAATAATTTAAGAGGATGATGTAACAAGAAGTTGGCATCATTCTGCCCCTTATGATTCAAAGAATGGAAGAATGCTTCAGTGAATGGGTTCAATAACAGTTCCCAATAGAAAGATTTCATTACCACGAGTGATAAAATACATTGCTTTATATCTCCTGTTTATAAATCAATAATTTCTTGATTCTTTGGCTAATTTAATTTTTATTACCACTCAAAATACGAAAGTTATTTTTAAACCATTTAATTAGATATAAAAAACAAATTTCAGAACAATCAATGGAATCACTTTTTATTTTACATCGTGTAGTGGCATCATAATTTTTGGAATGTGAGTGAACTCTTTATCTGTAATGGGTTATACCTCTCATTACATTTATTGAGATTTTAACATGTAATATTGAATTCTGCACTACTTAATTACGCAAAAAATCAAATCACGAAGAAAATCCCTGCACATTTGCCATAGATCTTTATAAACATATCTGGATGGTAATTCTTCTTTATTGTTATGAATATGTGGCAAACATGATGAAAAATCATGTAAGAAAAAAATTAGAAATTATGTATATTTAAATGTGAGCCAGATGACTGCAATTTTGTATGATTTTTATCTTGAGGTATCAATAGACTATTACTTCCCTTTTTATATAAAGGCCTATATAAAACAACAACATATATTTGGTTAGAAACTAATGTGACCTTACCTGTCCATCCAGGATGGCAAATGCATTGGTGTGAAAACAGCCTGTCAACACACAGTCCATGCTGACAAGGATTTGAACTACACAGATCAATTTTAACATGGCAACGTTTTCCTGTGAATCCAGGAGGGCAGGAGCAGCTGAAATCTGCTATGAGATCAGTGCAGTTAGCACCCAAAAGGCAAGGCCGCTCAGCACAGTCATCTGAAATAAACAGTGTTAACTGCATTTTTCTTCTTTGAAAAATATGTGCCTCATTTACAACATCACCATATCTCCTGTTACTTATTGGGAAAAATATTGCACAAAACAACTTGTTCTATAATCCTTAAATATTAAGTTCATTCTTAGAGTAAAAGTATTTGTCCGTTATTAACATGTTGCACATCATACTCATTTTCTTTGCTAAGTTTAGATCTTTGCTCAATACGAAATGAATGATATCTTTGCTTAGTGGATGGTCTTTGCAGTGTAAACAAAAATATTGAATCTAAAGTGCATGTGTGAAGCTCAGACTGATATAACGAATATTATGAAGTGTACATTGTGTGTGCTATTTGCATGGCAACAGCTTACACAGTGTCCTGGAAAAAGCATAACACCATGGCAGTACAATCAGAACTTATGTAAATGTATACAACTATTATACATATGCAAGCTTTCAGAGCCATTAGCTCCTTCTTCCGGCAGAAGGGCTTGAGGAGAAGGAAAAGGGGTGAAGGAAAAGGACTGGAGAGGTTTAGGAAAAGGGGTAGGTTTCGGAAAAGTCTCCCAGAACCACAGGCAGGGGAGACTTACCGGATGGGATGAGAATGGCAGACTGATTATTGAGGTCTGCACCGGATGAGATTTGAAAACCTGAGAGTTTAAACGTGGAAGATAGGGGTAATATGGAAGACAGAGATTACTGCAAAAACATTCTGTATGAGTTAATAAGAGTGAAAAGATAAGTGCACTGTAAGTAACAGAGGTGAGAGTGGGGACGGTGAAAAATAATTAGGTCAGAAAATGAAAGATGTAGGAAACTAAAACAGAGTGAAGAAAGGAGTAGTTACTGTGAAGAATTGTTGAGATGGAAGAAATTAATATCAATTAAGGCCAGGTGGGTGGCGAGAACCAAGGACATGTAGTAGCACAAGTTTCCACCTGTGGAGTTCTAAGAAACGGGGTTTTCTGGGGGAAGAATCCAGATGGCATGTGTAGTGAAACAGGCACCAAGGTCACGACTGTCATGTTGTAGAGCATGCTCTACAACAGGATATTGTGTGTTGCCGGTATACACCCTCTGCCTATACCTGTTCATCCTAACCAATAACTTGGTGGTAGTCATGCCGATGTAAGAGGTCGAACCGTGTTTACATAACAGCTGGTATGTGATGTGTCGTTTCACAGGTTGCTGTCCCTTTGATAGTATATGTTTCGCCAGTTACAGGGCTGGTGTAGGTGGTGGTAGGAGGCTGCATAGGGCAAGTCTTGCAGCAGGGACAGTCACAGGGGTAGGAACCATAGGGTAGGGAGATAGGTGCAGAAGGAGCATAGGTTCTGACATGGATATAGCAGAGACTGGGAGGGCAACATAAAGCTATTCTAGGTGTGGTGGGCAAAATCTCAGACAGACTGGATCTCATTACAGGGCATCATTTTAGGAAGTCATGGCCTTATCAAAGTAGCTGATCAATAGATACAAGACCAGGATAATACTGAGTGACAAAGTGGTGTGCTTCAAAGTTGTTTTTAGGAGGGATGAGGAGTACCAGGAATGGATGTGATGGTCCAGGAAATCTGCTTTTGAACTAGGCTGGTGGGGTAATTATGTCCAGTGGACGCTGAGGTGAGGATGGTGGGGTAGTGCTGTAAGGGTCTGCATCTGAACAAATACATTTGCCTCGAATGCCAAGGCTGTATGGGAGGGAACATTTGATGTGGAAAGGATGGCAACTGTTGAAATGTAAATACTATTGTTTGTTATTAGGTTTAATGTGGATAGAAGTGTGTAGCTGGCCTTTGGTAAGGACGAGATGAACATCAGAGAAAGTGGCATGGGATTCGAATAGAACCATGTGAAATTTAATTGGAAGAAGGTATTTAAAGATTTCAGGAATTTTAATACATCAGTCTCATCATGAGACCATATGACAAAGATGTCATCAATGTACCTAAACCAAACCAGGGAATGAAGGCTTATGGATCTCAGGAAAGACCCCTCCAAGCAACCCATGAAAAGGAAGGCATAGGAAGGAGCCATCCTGGTTCCCAGGCCATACCCCTGATCTGTTCATACGCTTGTCCTTCTCCTGCCACTGCTTGGCGAGTAGATTTTTTTTTTTATCTATACAGTCACATTATATTTTTAAAATTGATTATTTTCATTGTTATGTATAAGACTATTTCAACTTATACACAAATAAATGCAGGCACAGTAGCATGCTTTTACTAGCGAAACAACAAGTGCTACTAAATATTCAATATTACTGTGCAGTGATATGCCAGTGATAAATCATCTATCTAATGAGAAACTTTAGTCATTTCAAGATGAGCATGAATGCCCAAAACTGGTTATGGCACTGAAATAAAGCATCTTAAAAGTATATGTGTCTGGCTGCGTTACTCCTCAACAATCACTGACAGCCACAGAGACCACAAGATAACATTTCTATGAGTTTACTTGATATATTGAAACATGATTTGTATAATTTCATGTTCATTTCATTGCAAAAGAACAATGATCAATGGCTACATTCACTACCTTATGAACATATTTAGTGTCACCAGTGATGTGACATTACTAAGAACACGTCTACATTCGACCCATTGATAACATGTTTATTTCATGGAATACAGTGAAAAGTTTCAGCAAATTATCAGGCAAAAAGACATTATTATGTTATTTTGAAACCTTTGGACTGATGTTAGTTGACAGAGGCTAAATTATGTCAGAAAAATTTATAAAGAAAGAGACTGCAGAATTTTACATGTGTGTTACATATTAATTATGACCATTAAATTAAGAATTTATTAAAAATACTGCAGCAATTTATATTAAGAGTTGTAGCTGTAAGCTCTCTTTCTGCTATAATACTCATCAAAATTAAATTATTCTTGTATATTATAATGCAACATCTGGTTCCATCAGTCAAACAAGCATTATTACCTGTGTTAATTTCACATTGCTGCCCTTCCCAACCTGGCAAGCACTCACAGCGATATCGCCCTTGTTGCAAAGCAACACAGGAACCGCCATTTGCACAAGGGTTTCCGCTAGCTGTGCAGGGATTTATCTAGAAGAGATAATGGATATTTCACTTACATTAACGAAGATACTGTATTAAAAAAACTGCTATAAAATGAAGTAAATTTATTTGCTTGAAATTATCCACCGAATGAATTAACTAGTTACTAGTAGTATCCATACAAAACAGTAAAGAAAACAAAATAGTTACTGTTATATCACAATCCAAGCCAGTGTAGCCAGAGCGACACAAACAAGTGTAATTATTGATTCCAGGTTCATCTTTGCACATTGCCCTCTCAGGACAGGTATCATTCCTACAGTCAGATTTTTCTTCTTGACAGTTTATACCACTGTAGCCTAGAAAGGGTGAACAACAATTGCAATTAAAACATCTCTCACACTGAACACTTTAATAGCCTATGTAAATTTAGTGTATTAAAATGTGTATATACACATATAAATATGCATGTGAATTTAAAAGTTCCTGATTGCAAAAAAGAAAGATAAAATATACATCTAAATAGCATAAATCAAATCATGAATGTCTAAACTGTTCTTATTTCTATGAAAGTAAGATGGACACATTACATGGCTTATATCTTTTTTAACCCGTGTAGATCAGAAAACTAAAATTTTGCATGCATAGCATTATCAATTAAGTAATGTGCTCGTTTTGTAATAATAAGTGCAGAGCAATGACAGATTTATCTCTGTGCTTCTCACTTTTTTTTTAACTCCAAGCCCCTGACACAGGTTGTAGTTATGATAAAGAAAAGATAAACATTTAAAGGTGCTGTATTCAAATTAAAGAGTTTAGTTTCTAGGAAAAATAATCACAATGACAGTTCAGTATAAATACAAACAACAAAAAGTATGTCACGCATTAACAACAAGTCATCTTCCTTACCTGGTGCACACTGACAGCGATAGCCTTGAGGTAAATCAATGCAGCTACCGCCATTATAGCAGGGCTGTGATGAACATTCATCAATGTCAATTTCACAACGGCGTCCAGAGAAACCAGCTGGGCAGAAACACTGAATTCCATGGCCTGTTAAAAAGATTTCAACTTTAGATTCCATCTGCTCTTCAGAGATCAGTCAACTGGATTAAAATGAAATGGTAGTACAGTCTGCACCAAATTCAAAAACGCTCTGAATCTGGGAGATGTGCCATTGTATCAGAGAATCCAAGAGATTGGATGGTGAAATTCAAGTTTATAGAAAAACATTTGCTTATTTGCTACATTGTAGGACTGTAATTCTACTAAAATATTGGCAAATAAAGAGTAATAAGGGTTGGCTTCGCCTTTTTAACTTTGTGCAGAAGTTCAATTCTGACACTATAAGAGGTGTATTGGCCCATCTAGAGGTGTTTACTATAATTTACTTTTAATAAATCACAAATATTGTGAGAATAGCTCATTGAGTGTCAGTCCTATCCCAGATGTTTTTGTTACAATAAAATTATTGAGGTCCCATTTTAACACAAATTATATTCGTCACGCTGGAACCTGAAGCCCAACAAACACTTACCCATAGGTATACAGAGGCCTCCATGTTGGCAGGCATTCTCAGTGCACTGCACAGGTTCACATTCTTCTCTTCCAACTGCCCCTGGTCCACCAGTTCGCATGTTCCCAGGGCATTCAATACATGTCGTTTGGCCAGCCTGTGATTGGTAGAAATCTCGAGGACATGGTGCACATGGAGCTAGCCCAGTGTCTGAGTAGGTGCCAGGAGAGCACTTAGCTGCAGATAACACAATACAGGTATCAGCAAAGCAAAAACTGCTTAACAAGGGAGATATAACAAACAGTTATTGTGCACAAGAACACAAAATAATCCACCCTTAAAAACTGCAAAACTATAAGAACAAGATGGCTGTAAACTAATATTAAGCAACCCAAAAACTGTGGTAGCTTCAACTGAAAATATTATCAACTGTGCAGAAGATTCTTTGATGAGAGCACCCACCTCTGCAAAAAGACTTCCCTGGAGCTGCAGGTTGGTATGTAAAAGTGCTTGCAGGACATGCCTGACAATCTTTGAAACCTCCCGTTGGTGGCTCTCCGGTGTAACTGTTTCGTGGACATTCAAGGCAAGGTACCAAGCCAGTTGGAGAGTATGTACCATAACCACAAACTGGGACACAGTCTGTAATACTCTTAGAACCTGTTGAACATTTGTTTATTGTCACTAAAACTTTTAAAAATTATTCCAATTCTATGTTATCTCATGAAATACGTGTTCCTTAAGTGGTATATCACTGGTAATACAACATACTAATCTCTTTCCATAATATTAAACAACAGTCAGTGTAGTAAAAAAGGGAAGAAAATTAATTCTTAACAAGAAGAGAAAGCGATGGTACTGATACAGCAATAACAATACATGACAAGGCTTTGATCATCAAAACATTAAACAGAATTAACGAGAACCCTATTCCCACAATTCTCTCACAGCAGAAACTAATATATAAAGGAAAAAGGGGAGGGGTAAGATATAAGCTACTGCGACACCACAATCAGAAAAAACATTTAAGTGCTCTCATTTAAAACTTTTTTTGTAAATATCTATTGATAGGCTATTGAATTGATTAGGCAACTGACTTGTCCCCTTCTCAGTTCCCTATGCTGAATGTTACATTGCAGCAGAGTTCTGCTCAGTGAACTGGGGATACTAACTACTGCTTTCCAATATATTTGTTTCTTAATGACATTTGTCATAAATAAACTATATCTTTTTCAAATAAACAGCTCAGCCCATACAATCAATACTTTAAAAAAGATTAATCTTCATAAAGAAAGAAAATCATTACTTTATTCTATAAATGTGTTAATTATTCAGAAATACGTACATTCAATAACTTGCTAGCAGCCATAAAAAGTTTAGCTACTACTAAAATATCAGTTCAAGAGGAATCTAAAGGACTTAGTGGTGGCCACTTTCTCTTACTCCATTGACAGATTACTTAGCAGAACCAACTGATGCCTGTACTATTAATAGAGAGCTGAAAATTTGTATTTGCGAATACGGACTACAATACTGCCTCAAAATGCAGAAATGCAAAATTATTTAATATTTTTTTCCCATAGCTTATTGTATCTGGTTGAACTATTTTATCAAAGATAGTTTGAAATAGTCTTATTTTCTGCAGACAAATATCAAAAATGTAACTGATTTCTGGCTTCTAATATTGCACATCATCTTGGAGAGCCCAATTTCTAAAGACAATGTGCATAAGAATGAGTTTGCAAAATAGAAAGTTCATGAATGCAATGATACATCAGTGCACTCAATGCCGAGGTGCCCTGTCAATTGTGGGCAATAGAATGGTCTCTACCATGGGATTTAGCATCTCTGACTAAAGAAACTTGTATATTTGTTTGCCAACTGAAGTTCAAAAATACAATGTGGACATTTTAACATGGTAGTTTTAAGTGGCTGGTGTTTTAGGCATTGGTTCCATCAAACAATGCTAGAGATCAGGTCTACCTCATTTACGACATTGCCAACCTCAGCACACAATTGCATCATAGCCATTACTGAATGAATGGTTTATGTTGTGCATTGCTCATGGTTTTCCTACATTATTTTGAAATGGTCTATCACAGAGTATAATTATGACCCTCACAATTTAAGAAGGGGTTGGCAATCCCTATGACAATGTGCCAGTTCTGCTTTCACAGAAACATAGAATGCAGGTGCAGGCTAGTTGATCAGCAAGAAGGAGGTGAAGCTTGTCTCCCCACACTACTCCTCTCACCTCTGGCAATTTTCATTCAAGTTTGTTTACACTTATGCCTGACTGCTAGTTTACAGTGTCTGTATTGTGCACTATAGTGACCAGAACATAAAACCTGTCAATGTACTTCAGCCATGCTGAAAGTTATCCCCTAACATGCAAATAAAGTTGTTTTCGATTCTACTTTATACTAAGCATTTTGTCAACCCTATCTGTAGTACTTTCAAGTATAGTTCAGAAGGCTGTAAAGGCCCATGAGGTTGAAATCAATATTCGGCTCAACTGAGCTTGGAAAGAAAAATAATGTGAGTAATATCTCAAATCAGAGTGGGGAAATACTCCTGCTTCTCAACAGAAACAGTTATTTGGTGGATGCTTAAATAAAGCCAAAAGAAAAAAAAAAGAAAAAAAGGAAATAGCATAATAAATAAATAAATGCTGACTTCAAAATCGTATTTCTAACTAATAAAGAAGGCTGCAGAATGATATCGTCAGCATTAGACAGGAAGACAAGATTAGTGATCAATGCATTAATCTAAATCAGATACTTCTATTAGCTGTTATACAGAAAGAGTTTCTAATATGCAACTCTTTCTTTTCCTCAATGTAGTGTACTTGCCTTCTTCCCTCGTGTATGTTCCAAGTGGACAGCGAATGCAGGAACCTTGTCGATCTCTGTTCTGGAAAAATCCTTTTGGGCAAGGTGTGCATGTTTTCTGTTTCTCTCCAGCAAATGTACCCGCAGGACAATGCACTGTAATTTAAGTTCTACTGTAAGTAAGAAATTATAAGCACAAACATTTCATAAATAGCAATACAGTACTTACAGCAACGTGGTACATCATTAGTGTCCATGTTGAGCACTTCTCCCACATTACAATCAAAACCTCTTGAAATATTTGACTTCAAAGCACGCAGAGGTGGACATTGGTTTCCAATGGCAGATACATTGAGCAGTGGTTCTATCACAGCACTTGCGTATGGTACTGATAAATCAAATATAAGGTTCAGTGTTGATCCACAAAGGTCATATAACTGCGGCTGGCGTACAGCAGGTACTATCACAAGTATGTAATCCATCTGTTGAAAGCATAAAGAAAATGTTTCTGTGTTCAGTATACATCACTAAGGAAATTTATGAGATTCGCCTCAAACTTATTTTAAGTTCAGTATAACACTTTGAAGAAGAACATCAAACTGAAATTTAAAAACACTCTTCCAATCTTTGGGATTGGAAAAAACTTAAAATAAGCAAGATAAAAAGAGGTATTACAGAATCAAATAAGCCTGATGGAGATTGAAGATGAATGAATGAAGTTCTATTAGATGAATGGAAACTGTTCAAGTATTAACTTGCAGAATTAACAAGTTTTCTGTTCAAGACTAGTATCTCTGTGTGGTCCAAGGATGAAAAATACTCTCTAAATTAAATGAAAGTCTAAAGAAAAATATATACCCGAACAACATTTTCCTCCAGCAGTTTCGGTTTCACATCAATAAATGAAACATTCATATTCACATTAACAGCTGAGCATCGTTGAGTGAGTACATTGTTTAAACTTGGATAGTACTGTGACACAAGGTCTTCGTATTGCGACAGGCATAGTGATGCTACAGCTCCATTAGCTCTGTATGTAATTGTAGATACAACATGGTAGTCAGCCTGCTGAGTATCTGCACACACGAACAAGATTACTCAATATTTGTATTGAAACAAAAATAAAATAAAAAAGGAGTAACTGAATTTTATAAAACATTGCAGTGAATGACAATTTAGTAAACATACCTTCTGACACACAATCTGGGACAACGGAAGTTGGTGTCCAGGGCCTCTTGAGTTCACAACTAAATGTTTTTACAGGTTCTCCATCTGTGAACCTACAAGAAATGAAATAATTTAGTTGTAGATGTAATTAATAAAGCCTGAAATAATCAGTGTTTCATTTATTTTCTATTGTCTTAATAACAGTACTGTTTTGCACTCTGTGAATGTTAAACTCCCACAACTGGAAACACTAAATTATCCTACTGGAATCTAAGCAGGTGACATGAATAAAATCTCGAATTTATGTGTTGTTAGGAATCCTTAGAATTTTAATTTTTACCTTCGCTAACCTAATTCCTAGGTCATTATTCAAATGATTACTGGGCATACAAATTACACAAGGCAAAACACGACATAATTCCTTGCAGCCTGTTTTCTGTTTATTTACTTGTTTTTTCTTCTCTAAAAATGTAAAAAGTTAACCATTCCATTTTAATTAAAATATTTATTGGTTCAAGAATATAGTCTGTGTTTCTTTTCCACTTCCCTTCAGCAAGTGATTTTTTTTTCTATCACAGAGAAGGAACCCAATACTGGAATGTTAAATGACAAGAAAGTCATCATAATTGTATCAAAAGAAAATTATGCATGCCCATATTAACTATGTTAACTTTATTGTTATGTATATACAAATTGCAATGCATGCCTATGATAAATAAATAAATAAAATTATACAAAGAGAGAAAGCTAACAAATTATTGGACAAAACTGCTGTCCGGTACTTACTTTCCAGAGGTGAATGTATAGTACTGCCATTAGACAGACATAAATACATGTAAAGTGAAATGTATTGACTCACAGACAGATGCAACAAAAATACTACTAAACACATAAGCTTTTCGCCAGAAGGCCTCTTTATTAAATAGACAAAATATACACACACTTCACGTATACATGTCTCACACTCACATGACTGGTCTCTGCTTACTGAGGCCTAACTCCAAGCAACTACATGTGATGGGAGAAGCAATCTAGGTGGTGGGGGCATTGGCTAGGGTGAGAAGGAGGAGGGAGAGCAAGGTACAGGTAGGAAATGGTAAAGTATTATTTGTAGGAGCATACAGGGATAAGGTGGAGAGGGGATAGGGCAGCTAGGTGAAGTCAGGAGGTTAGATGGAGATTTGGGTGGGGACAGAAAAGGAGAGAAGTAAAAAGACTATGGGTGCACTTGTGAAACAGAAGGCTGTGGAGTGGGAACAGGAAAAGGATAGGTAGGTGAAGGATAACAACTAACGGAGGTTGAGGCCAGGAGGGTTACGGGAATGTAGGATAAACTGCGGGGAGAGTTCCCATCTGTGCAACTCAGAAAAACTGGTGTTGGTAGGAAGTATCCAGATGGTGCAGTCTGTGAAGTAGTCATTAAAAATGAAGAACTTTGTGATGGGCAGTGTGCTCAGCTACTGGGTGATCCAGTTGTTTCTGGCCACAGTTTGTCAGTGGCCATTCATGCAGAGAGACAGCTTCTTGGTTGTCATGCCCATGCCTTTAATGGGATAGATGGGTAGCCCTGTCTTTGATGGGATAGTTACTGGATTGTGATCAGACTGGAGTAGGTGGTGGCGGAAAGATGTATGGCACAGGCCTTGCATCTAGGTCTATGACAGGGATAGGAGTCATGAGGCAAGGAGTTGGGAGCAGGGATTGTATAGGGGTGGACGAAGATATTGTGAAAGTTTGGTGGGTGGCAGAATACCACTATGGGAGGGGTGAGGAGGACAGTGGGCAGGACCTAAGACCAAAGTTGAACCTATACCAATTAGACTCAACCTAAGGCCAATGTTGAACCCTAGGAATGGAATGGCAGCCAGAGACTGTGGTCATGTGTGTGTTAGCTGCATTTCTGAAAATGTTTGTGTATGTCTGTGTAATCTTTTTGTTGTGCCTGTCTGCAACTCAACATCTCTGTTATATGGTGAGTAGCAATCTATCTTTTTTATAACATTGTCAGTATTCTTACTGTAATATTTTATTCCACAATGTATTATACAACACAAGCAACTTTCTTGAGGAATTACTTACCGGAATCCTGGATTGCAAGTTGCAATGCACTGGAGCCCCTTTTCTCCAGGAAGACAATTTAGTGCACCGTTTGCTGGTGGATGAAGTTCCCAATCCACACAAGGAGTTGCTTGCACCGCGACCTATAACAGTGGAGCAAAACATAAGCATGTCAGCAAGGCAAACTAACAGCAAGTATTATCATGCTAATGGATATTTAATCAAGAAGTCGTTGTCTCTATGATTAACAAGGAGATATATTACTGGACTGTTACACAAGCATTCACTGCACACCAGGTAATAGATAATATATCATTTTCTGACACACCTAAAAAGGACATTTTAGAGTTTACTGATACTTTTATTATGAAATAATTAAAATTTTGTCAAATACTGCTGAAAACTTGTAATTAGCATTCTGAACTGAATGAGCAGAGAGAAAGCCGAGACAACTAATGCAGTGAGTACTTGTGATCACCAACAAGGAGCAGCAGCCGTAAAATCTTTCAGTAAAAATCTTCTGCTGCTTTTCTTAAATACATAAATAAAATGACAGACAATGAAGTAATATGAAAATAAATGGCCATTCTACAGTATCCACATTAAGACTACTTCACAGAAAGGTCTTTCTTGCATTTAGTAATGGTCAAACTTGGCATAGTACTATAAAGAAATAGTAACAATATTTAGGATCTCACCTAATCTCCATTTATTTTGAAAACAGTAAAATCTCATTAAGACACTCTTGTGTATAGCATTTTAGCATGTAAAATGCTCTTTCATTCCTGTCACACAAGAAGCTCCTAAAAGATTTTTAATAGGTAGCAGACAACTTAACAGGCAGCACAATGGAAAATGCAGTCTATTGTTGTTATAATTTGAAACCTTACTGACTATTAATTGACCGTGACAGTTTCAAAAATGTAAAAAGGTTTTCAAATGCCACTACCAGTCACAAAATTTGTTGACAACTAAATTATTTATTTAGTGACATGTTTTAAGGTGATACCTTATCATCAGGCTATACTGGCAATATAAAAACATTTAACACATTTATATAAAGATATGAGGCCTGTTCAAAAAATTCCAGAACTTTGTCCACAAAATTTTTCAACACGTACAATTTACTTACTGTACAGAGTCTCCTTCAATATTCTCCTCCACAATTGATACACCACTCGGAAGGCTGTTTCCTCTTTTGGAAGCAGTCTTCGTACGTCTGTTGCTGGATCACGTGAAGCCCCATATGCAAATTTTCTTTTATCTCATCTATCATTGCAAATCTTCAACTTTTCCGTGGGATTTTCAACTTTGGAAATAAAAAGAAGTCCACAGAGACCAGGTCTGGAGAGTACGGAGGATGAGGCAGGACAGTGATTTCGTTTTTTGTGCAATAGTCATGCACCAATAGGGATGAATGTGCATGTGCATTATCATGACGCAAGAGCCATGAATTGTCTCACCACATTTCAGGCCATTTCCTTCTCAGATTTTCTCGTAGGCATCACAAAACGTCCCGATAGTACTATCGATTAACAGTTTGCCCCTGTGGCACGAATTCATGATGAACTAATCCTTCAAAGTCAGAGAAAACTATCAGCACAGCTTTGATATTTGACCCGCCTCGACGAGTGTTTTTTAGTGTTGGAGAACCTTTCTCGAGCGACTGTGAAGACTGAACTTCGTTTTCAACATCACATCAGTAGACCCACGTCTCATCACCAGTTATGAGTCTCTTAAGGAACATGGTGTTCCCATTTGTGCAATCCAAAAGCTCTTTGCAGATTGCAAGGTGAAGGTCTTTCTGGTCTTGACTCATGCGTATTGGGATGAACTTGGCGGCAACACGATGCATTCAGTATTTCATGACACGATCCAACTGAAGTGTTACATTGTTTTGCAATCTCTCGGACAGTCTTCGATTGGCATGCACAATTTTGTTCACGGCCCTCACATGAGCATCATCAGTACACATCAAAGGGCATCCTGAATGAGGGTCATCTTTAACTTCCATCAGGACATTTTCAAACCATGCGAACCATTCGTAACACCGAGTATGCCTTAAGCACTCATCACGATAGGCTTCCTGCAGGGATGGCAATCATATTTCACTACAACACACCATTGGTGCGAAAATATGACTTCTCCAGAACTTTTTAGACAGACCTCATATTAAAGCTTCTTTGCATGACTGCTGTGGGAACCCTATGGAAAGAGAGAAAGATAACCTTTTAGGAGATTATAATTCTCTCTCTCCACAGGATAATCACGGCAGTCATGTAAAGAAGCTTTGATATCTGTATAAACATGTTTTTGCAATACCAATATAGCCTGATGACAAGGTATCACCTCGAAACATGTTGCTAATAAATAATTTAGTTGTCAACAAATTTTGTGACTGGTAGCGTATTTGAAAACCTTATGATACTACTATTAACAATTAGAGCTGGAGCCTCCCTCCTAAACACATTCATAACTTCTAACTGGTGACCACATTCCTACTATATGTAATGTGAAAGTTAGCAAAGAGAGAATGACAATATTTGCTTGTGGCAATGCTGATGGGGTGGAAAACTAAAGTATCTCATAATTGGTGAAGCTGCAAATTGCTCATGCAATAAAAACATTCACAAACAAATCAGCATTAAGACTGTGCTTTTTGTAGATAATTTTGCACCTCACACAAAAGGCAGTTTGCTGTAAAATATTGAACTGTCTTTCCTTCCTCTTAGTAGGGCCAGTAAACTTCAACCCATAGATAAGGACTTGTAAAACTGATAAAACAATATTATGGAAAATGACATATTACTTTCAACACACTATTTGTTGGAATCTAATACAGATAAAAATTCACTCGACACCTTTCTATGAGGCAGTCTCCATGCCTTCCGAATTAACTATGTAACTGTAGACCAGATGTGGCTTAAATTCAAAGAAATGGCATCAGCAGCAATTGAGAGATTTATATCAAATAAATTAATAAGAGACGGCACTGATCCCATATGATACACAAAGCAGGTCAGAACACTGTTGCGGAATGAATGAAAAATGCATGCCATATTTAAAAGAACACTAAAACCCCAAGGTTGGTGAAGTTCTACAGAAGCTCAAAATTTAGCACAATATCAATGTGAGATGCTTGTAACAGTTTACACAATGAAACTCTGCCTGAAAATCTGACAGTAAGTCCAGAGAGATTCTGTAAGGTACACCAGCAGTAAGACGCAATCAGTATCTTCACTTTGCGATAACGGTTGTAATGTTACCAATGACAGTGCACCAAAACGGAGTAACTAAATACAGTTTTCCAAAGAGGATAAATATTCCAGAATTCAAATCAAGAACTGCTGCCAACATCTGAAACTTAGAGGCAGATATCCTCATTGTAGAAAAGCAACTCAAATCACTTAATAAAGGGAAGTCTTTCAGTCATTATTCTATACCAATTAGATTCCTTTCAGAGTACATGATGACACAATATCTCCATATGTAGCAATCATATGCATCCATTCTATTGGCAAAAGATCAATACTCAAGAAAGGAAATACGAGTAATCCACTGAAATACAAGTCCTTGTCACTAACATCTAGCTGCAGTAGGATTTTGGAACATATACTGTGGCTGAATATGGGGGACTGATGACCTTAGCTGTTTAGTCCCCCTTAAACATCCCAACAACCACCACCACCTGTGGCTGAATATTACAAATTATCTCAAGGTAAACAATCTATTGACACGTAGTCAGCATGGTTTCAGAAAATATCATCTTCCTGCAACACAACTAGGTCCTTATTCTCTTAAAGTAATGAGTGCTATCGACAGGGATCTCAAATTTATTCCGTATTTCTGGATTTCCAGAAGGCTTTTGATACCGACTGAACTGTGGAGGACTTGCAATCAATTTCACGTGCCTTGATTTCGGCCATTATTTACTGGCGCTTCTACTGGCAGCACAAATCAATTGTAGATTGTTGCTGATTATCTCTGGCAGAAGGAGTCCTAAAGTAGGCCTTGAGCAGCACTGATGTGGTCAGTAAGAGCGAGGCAGCGAGTGACAGCAGACAAGAGGGCTTCCACGGGTCAGTTCCAGTTATAGTTGGTCAGTTGGCCATTAGCTCTGTTTATGACAAGACTTGGTGTAACTGGTGAAGTCAGAGTTACGACACTGAGCTGAGTACAGCGTCTTTCTGTCCAATCCCGCTGATATGTCAAGCTTTGATATTCCATGCTGTGCAGGAGCCGCACTGAATATTTCCAGGATTATGAAATATCTGCAACATTGTGCATTTGTCCGTATTTCTCACACTAAGACACACCCACCTCTATTGTCTCTGCTTGGTGGCTTACTGAAATATTTGTTTGAGCATAACTATCTGAGCAAAGGCTCTGTTGCTTCAGATTATTTATATTTCTGATCAGTCGAATATTTGGTTGTGTACGTACCTGTGCCTGTATTGGAGATTTCTACGTACAGCTGAGAGATTCATTGCAGTACATTTTGTGTTAGATATATGCAGTGTCAAAGGCCAATTTCAGTGGTAAACCTTAATGTTAGATTTTTCTATTGATGTGGTCATCACCTTTCTTGTGCAATATTATTCTGAGAAGTGGTTTGGCATAAGCCACAGCAACAATTTTTCATGTTAAATTGTGATCTGAAGTGTTTTTAAAGATTTTGTATTTAATCTTTTATTTTATATTTTGTTTGCTTTAACAGAAATTTCCTGTATTCAATATATGTGTTAAAATTGTGTTATGGATTCCAGTTCTAAATACCACGAAAGAAAGCACTGCTTGTAAGATCTAATTATTAAGTACCGCCTCATATAGGCATTTATTAAGAGGCATTTATTAAGTTTTCCTGTTTCATATTTTATTCAGCTAAATGGTTTAAGAGACACCTTTATCACTACTATGCATTCTTGATATTTTGTAAATTTGGTTAAAGATCAATTTTTGGAATTTGGTTGCATATTAAGAGGCCATATGCTGATCATTTCTTGAGAAGGCAGCCATTAACATTTGTTTAACTTGTTTGTTTGGCCTATGTTTCACCTAAGTGATGTCTGTTAACAGCCCTATTTAGTCTTCTGAGCTTCGCTACTGGTTGTTTAGCAGCTG
Source organism: Schistocerca serialis cubense (assembly GCF_023864345.2). Taxonomy (NCBI): domain Eukaryota; kingdom Metazoa; phylum Arthropoda; class Insecta; order Orthoptera; family Acrididae; genus Schistocerca; species Schistocerca serialis. Next base: position 587,806,038 of record NC_064639.1, read on the forward strand.
GCGGCTGTGGGGGCTTGTTGCTGTTACGCACTGCCTTGGCATTTATTGGCTGCCTTTGAGACATGTATTGCCTTAACATGCTGGTTCGTGCTGCCTGTTAATAAATTTTAAATTATGTTGTGGCTATATTACTTATTGTTCTGATCTATGGAACCTTTGGAATATGCTTGTATTGCCCATGTTATGAATTTTGGGTGGCTAAGTTTTTTCTTAACTTGCTTAAGCACGTTTTTTCTTAACTTGCTTAAGCACTATTCTTGGATATTGTGTTAGGTGAATATTTCAAAATCATTAAACCATAATTACTGGTTTGAGCCTAAATTGGGATTGTACTTGCCTCACGTGTGGTCAACCTTAATCTATTTTGCCATTTTGGTGCCTGATAAAATTTTCCGTAGATTTTATGATTTTATGCTGATTTCAACAGTGTGTTTGTTCTCTTGTGTTTTGATGGCATGCATGATTAAAAAAATTAATTACTTTTCCAAAAATTCCTTGAAGGCCTTAAGTGATGTTTTCTTAATTGATCTCATTTTATAAGGAAAGAAGTTCCTGTTCTATATTTATTCTGGCACTGTGTTTTGTGGCTTGTTGAGGCAAAATCATTCCTTAAAGCTGTAAGTAACTAATTAGCCTTACCCTGTCACTCATAATTATTTTTGATTATTGTATTTATTTATTCATGCTCTTATGTGGTGGTTAAATAAATGTAACCATTCAAATGACAAACGACACTGCTATTCTGGGTTTGCCCTCTCATGCTTTCCTTGTCCAGCCAATCCTACTCACAAACAGCTTTTAATCAAATTACATGCCTATGGAGTATTGTCTCAGTTGTGGGACTGGATTCCTGAAATTCTGTCACCAAGGTCACAGTTTGTAGCAACTGACAGAAATTCATCAAGTAAAACCAAAGTGATATTTGGCATTACCCAAGGAAGTGATATAGAGCCTCTGCTGTTCCTAATCTACATAAATGACTTAGGAGACAGTCTGAGCAGCCCTCTTAAATTGTTTGGAGGTGATTCTGTCATTTACTGTATAGTAAAGTCACCAAAAGGTCAAAACCAATTGCAAAATGATTTAGACATGATACCCACATAGTGCAAAAAGTGGCAATTGACTCTAAACAATGAAAAGTATGGAAAAGAGGAATCCATAAAATTTCAGTTACTCAATAAATCACAAAAATCTAAAGGCTGTCAATTCAACTAAATAGCTAGGGATCACAATAATGGACAACATACATTGGACAATTCACATAGATTAATGTTGTGGGGAAGGAGAACCAAATACTGTTTTATTCGCAGAACACTTAGAAGATGCAACAAATCCACTAAACAGATTGCCTATGTGACAACTGTCCATTCTCCGCTAGAGTATTGCTGTGCAGTATAAAATCCTTACCAGGCAGGTTTGACGGGGCACATCAAACAAGTTCAAATAAGGGCAGCTAGTTTTGTACTTTCGTTAAACAGGGGAAATAGTGTTATGGATTTAATAAACAAGTTTGGGTGGGAATCATCAAAACAAAAGCATTTTTCGATGCAGTGGGATCTTTTCATGAGATTTCAATTTCTAGCTTTCTCCTCAAAATGCGAAAATATTTTGTTGATGCCCATCTACAGAGGGAGGAATGATCACCATAATAAAATAGATAAATCAGAACATCTACACACACTTTTCAAGAGTGGAACAGTAGAGAAATAGTGTGAAAGACATTTGATTAACTCTCTGCCAGGCACTTAAGTGTGATTTGCAGAGTAGTCATGAAGATGTAGATGTACATGCAATGAGTTTTATTTCAATAGCCTAGGATGCCACAAACCCTCATCATCAAAAATTATTTTCAGAAAGCTGATTTTTTTTAGGTGAGTCTCTTGGATTTGATGGGTAATTTCTTTTTATGTTCAAGATTTGTGGGATTTTTTTTCTCCGCCTTATAGGAAACTGGAAGCACAAAAATGTTGAAAGTAATGGTTCTGATGATGGCAGTCAGTCTGTGAAAAGTGCAGAAATGTTTAACATTTTGTTCCAGATGATGAAAATGTTACAATGTCTCATATACTGAGATAGATTAAATAACAGATGATGTTGGAGTAGAAAATGATATTGAAGGTGAGACATAGTTAGGATGTGAATCAGAATCTATTCCCCTGAAATCTCCAACCCTGAACAAGATTAGTCTCATTTGCAGATATATCTATGTCAGCAGGAAACTTAGAGAAGTCTGTTAACCGTATTCTTAACTACACTCCTGGAAATGGAAAAAAGAACACATTGACACCGGTGTGTCAGACCCACCATACTTGCTCCGGACACTGCGAGAGGGCAGTACAAGCAATGATCACACGCACGGCACAGCGGACACACCAGGAACCGCGGTGTTGGCCGTCGAATGGCGCTAACTGCGCAGCATTTGTGCACCGCCGCCGTCAGTGTCAGCCAGTTTGCCGTGGCATACGGAGCTCCATCGCAGTCTTTAACACTGGTAGCATGCCGCGACAGCGTGGACGTGAACCGTATGTGCAGTTGACGGACTTTGAGCGAGGGCGTATAGTGGGCATGCGGGAGGCCGGGTGGACGTACCGCCGAATTGCTCAACACGTGGGGCGTGAGGTCTCCACAGTACATCGATGTTGTCGCCAGTGGTCGGCGGAAGGTGCACGTACCCGTCGACTTGGGACCGGACCGCAGCGACGCACGGATGCACGCCAAGACCGTAGGATCCTACGCAGTGCCGTAGGGGACCGCACCGCCACTTCCCAGCAAATTAGGGACACTGTTGCTCCTGGGGTATCGGCGAGGACCATTCGCAACCATCTCCATGAAACTGGGCTACGGTCCCGCACACCGTTAGGCCGTCTTCCGCTCACGCCCCAACATCGTGCAGCCCGCCTCCAGTGGTGTCGCGACAGGCGTGAATGGAGGGACGAATGGAGACGTGTCGTCTTCAGCGATGAGAGTCGCTTCTGCCTTGGTGCGAATGATGGTCGTATGCGTGTTTGGCGCCGTGCAGGTGAGCGCCACAATCAGGACTGCATACGACCGAGGCACACAGGGCCAACACCCGGCATCATGGTGTGGGGAGCGATCTCCTACACTGGCCGTATACCACTGGTGATCGTCGAGGGGACACTGAATAGTGCACGGTACATCCAAACCGTCAACGAACCCATCGTTCTACCATTCCTAGACCGGCAAGGGAACTTGCTGTGCCAACAGGACAATGCACGTCCGCATGTATCCCGTGCCACCCAACGTGCTCTAGAAGGTGTAAGTCAACTACCCTGGCCAGCAAGATCTCCGGATCTGTCCCCCATTGAGCATGTTTGGGACTGGATGAAGCGTCGTCTCACGCGGTCCGCACGTCCAGCACGAACGCTGGTCCAACTGAGGCGCCAGGTGGAAATGGCATGGCAAGCCGTTCCACAGGACTACATCCAGCATCTCTACGATCGTCTCCATGGGAGAATAGCAGCCTGCATTGCTGCGAAAGGTGGATATACACTGTACTAGTGCCGACATTGTGCATGCTCTGTTGCCTGTGTCTGTGTGCCTGTGGTTCTGTCAGTGTGATCATGTGATGTATCGGACCCCAGGAATGTGTCAATAAAGTTTCCCCTTCCTGGGACAATGAATTCTCGGTGTTCTTATTTCAATTTCCAGGAGTGTATATAAAGATTAAGTGCTTATATACTATTTTAGATGGAAGTAACAGGCACTTCACAAATTTTTAGTTGGGATGTCTTATATACAGGGGGAATTACAGCCCATTATTTATCACTCACAAAGGGACTGTGAAGAAAAAAGATCAGGTTCATTACAGCACACTCAGAGGCATATAAACAGTTGTTCTTCTCTCACTCTGTACATGAATGTGAAAAAATCCTAAGAACTGGTACAATGCGACGTACTCTCTGCCATGCACTACACAGAGGTTTGCAGAGTAGGTAATTCAACATTTACATTATTTTGTACTAAGGACTGAAAACTGAAACATCTATTTTTGGCAAAAGTCTCACCTATTTTTATCAAAATTTGCATCTATTTTTGGCCAAATTTGCAACTTTTTTGTTTTTAACTGATTATATACATCAATTTAAAAGGTTGTTACCCTATTTGCATGAAGATGAAGCCTGAGCATTTTGAAATTAACTGTTAACTGAAAGTGGCGATAGAGAAACTTTTTGAGTTGCTTTTGCTGAAAATTCAACAGGTTGTTTTCTGAAATGGCCTATGTTTTCTTATAGTAGCTAGTAAAAAAATATATGCATTGCTACACATATTTCTAGTATGTTATTTCTGTGGCATTCATTGTGGAAAACAGGTATGTTAAAGGCAAAACGAAAATAATTAGTTCATTCACTGACGATAAAGTAAAATGAAAATGTCAATGTTTATACACACATACCTGAAAATGGCACTTAGCTTCATTTCCAAACTTATCAGTTGCCACAACAGTAACATTTTCGAAGCCTCCGATAGGAATAGTTGCCCTTTCAGGTATAAATCTCACAGTAACTTCCCCAGATGCATCAGACACATTTACACGACGTCGTGTATCATTGAAATTGACGGCATAACTATCTTGTCGGTCAACAAGCTCAATGACATAACTCTGAGGACAGCTAAGTAGTGGTGGTGTGTCATCTAGGAGGGAGAAAGGTCAGTTATTACACATCTAAAATATGAATCCTAAACACATGTCAAAAATAAATACAATTATTTTGGTTAAAATGTAATTAATACAACTGCTGGCATTCGTGAGGTCAAAAATTTCACAAAATTCATCATTCTAAATGATGTACCCCAGCCTACAATACAGCATGTATTTATGAAGACATGTAGTCTCACGTATTTTAGAACATAAAATAAAGTTGATGAAAGACATTTCTGCCAATAGTATTCCAGTGATCTTCAAGCAGTAGGATTAAAATATCTGACTGTTGTGACAGGAAAAAAGATCGAAATAAAAACTTTGCTTGGATACAAGGATAAAATGACCAGGCCACACAATTTGGTTGAAGAACTCAAGTTGTCAGTGATTTCGCCCAACATCACTGCCAGAAGCAAAAGACAGACTCAAATGAATTTGCTGAATACTAGAATTTTTCCTCACAACTTTTGTCATTTAGTTACTGAGACTGCTTTATCCAATATACATCAAAAATATCACGGAACAACCACCTATGAGAGGAGCATAATTAACATTGTTGTAATATTACACAATAAGATAGCAGAGGAAATAAAAAATGCTACTCATCCAATATTTAAAGCTAAACTAAAGGCATTCCTAATAAAGCACTGTTTCTATTCTGTCAGAGAATTTCTGAATATGTAACAAAATTAATTGTAATAGGTACCTATTTTTAATTTGCCTACTATTTTGCTAATATTATGTATTATTGTAACTTATCTTTGACCTGTCCAATACCAGTAGTACAATTTGTGCTGTATGATTAAACTGGTCAATAAAAAATCAAATCAAATAAGTTTGCTCTGTTTCTATCCTTTGAACTGCATATGACAACAAAAATCAAGAATACTTCACACTTTTGTGAAAAGCCTGTTGCATTTTCTCTGTGAATGACTTCCTTCTTGTTCATGAAGTGCATGCAATATGAAAAAGAATTATGAATATGGATTACGTGCAATGCTTAATTTTTGTATCCCTCCAGTTTCACCTTTACATTAAAAAATACTTTCTTCAGGAAAGTGAATGTTCTACAGTATGTAGACAATACAAGAATCAATCTGAGGGTATGTCTGCACAGGAACAAAAAGGCACAACTGACTACCACAATGTTTTGACTCAAGTAATGGCTTACAAGAAATGGGTTGGAAATATCCACAGCAAAATTATCTCCAATAATGTTTTCTAGTACAGAATGATGTCGCCTGAGGTAAATGTGTTTGGCCACACAACTTTCCTGTGATGGGAACTCCTTATCTATGAAGAATTAACCTGGCAGTCTTAAACAAAGCACATATCTCATAAATGTGGGATGGCTACTGACAGAAACAGAGCTATGAAGGGGTAGTTCAATGTTCCCATAATTCTCACTCTTGACCAGACAATGCACAACAGATGCCCACGTTTAATGCCATCACAATAGAGCCCATGAGTGCAAAAAATGTATAGTAACATATTATTGTGTGGTTCAGTAGTTCATATATATTACCTGTACAAATAAGGTGGCTGTTCGTCACAAGTTAGGGGCCAGTCACAAGCTAAGAGCCATTGAATAACAAACATTTTATTCTAAAAATGATTTTCTCATATCTGTCACTTCTATGACTACATACACTGAAGCACCAAAGAAATTGGTATAGGCATGCGTATTCAAATACAGAGATCTGCAAACAGTCAGAATATGATGCTGCGGCCAGCAATGCCTATTTAAGGCAACAAGTGTCTGGCGCAGTTGTTAGACTGGTTACTGCTGCTACAATGGCAGTTTATCAAAATTTGAGTGAGTTTGAACATGGTGTTACAATCAGCGCATGAGTGATGGGACACAGCATCTCTGAGGTAGTGATAAAATGGGGATTTTCGTGTACAACCATTTCACGAGTGTACAATGAATACCAAGAATCTGGTAAAACATCAAATCTCTGATATTTCTGCAGCTGGAAGAAGATCCTGCAAGAATGGGACCAACAATGAATGAAGAGAATTGTTCCTCGTGAAAGAAGTGTAACCCTTCTTCAGATTGCTGCAGATTTCTATGCTGGGTCATAACAAGTGTCACAGTGCAAACCATTCAATGAAACATTATCAATATGGCCTTTCAGAGCTGAAGGCCCACTCGCGTACCCTTGATGACTACATGATACAAAGCTTTACACCTTGTCTGGGCCCGCCAACACCGACATTGGACTGTTGATGACTGGAAACAAGTTGCCTCGTTGGACAAGTCTCATTACAAATTGTATTGAGCAGTTGGATGTGTACGGTTATGGAGACAACCTCATGAATCCATGGAACCTGCATGTCAGAAGAGGATTGTTACATGTCAGCAGGGTATTGTTAAAGTTGGCAGAGGCTCCGTAATGGAGTGGGGCATGTGCAGTTGCAATGATATGGGACCCGTGAACATCTACATACCACTCTGACAGGTGACACATACGTAAGCATCCTTCTGATCACCTGCATCCATTGGGCAATTCCAGCAGGGCAATGCGACACCCCACATGTCCAGAATTGTTACAGAGTGGCTCCAGGAACACTCTTCTGAGTTTAAACACTTCTGCTGGCTACCAAACGGCCCAGACATGAACATTATTGAGCATGTATGGGATGCCTTGCACAGTGCTGTTCAGAAAAGATCTCCATCCCCTCGTACTCTTACACATTTATGGTCAGCCCTGCAGGATTCATGATGTCAATTCTCTCCAGCACTACTTCAGAGATAAGTCAAGTTCAATTCACGTCGTGTTGCAGCACTTCCGTGGATTGGTGGTGGTAGTGATGGTGGTGGTGGTGGAGGGGGGCTACATGATATGAGGCTGGTGTACCAGTTTCTTTCGCTCTTCAGTGTATATTGGTGTGTTACAAAAATATATTCAATTGCACGTATGTTATTTATAGAGGTAAGGTTACAGTTAACATCTTAAATGATAACAACTGCATTTTGTTAGCATTTAAATTTATATCTTGTTCATGAAAATATGTAATTATATTTATTACTCCACCTGTTGCAGAAGACAAGTATTTTTGCCAAAAAACAACAGAGATGTGTCATTTCCATAACTCACTATTTTGGAGTTTGTTGGCTAGGTGGCATCATTCACACAGACTAAGAAAGAAGGGAGCTAAGAATTGACCCATAGGGGACTCCTCATTTCACTAGAAGACTGGAAGATTACAGCTTTGATAGGTTACCTTTGGGCACTGCTTCCAGTTTGACAGGTAGTTGGTTAGCAGTAGTACTGCTGAATCTTTCAAAGTATATGTCTCAAGTTTCTTTATTAAAAGGTCATGTTTAACTCAGTCAAATGTCTCAGCAAGATCATGGAATATGCCTGTTGCCACATTTCCTTCGTCTAGTACACTATACAGGGTGTCCCATTCATCTTGACCACCCCAAATAACTGTTTGTCCAGATGCAAATTACAAAATGTTTCAATCAAATGTTCTTTAGCCATCAGGGGGACATCAGTCAGCATGATTGCCTTCGTTGTAGCTTTGTTTTTTACAAAGATATTAACAGCGGTATGACTTTTTTTAAATGGCACCCTGGATTTTTTATTCGGCAATTCATTTCCTCTCCTAAAGACCTATTCAAAAATGTATCATAGAGTACCATTCACTGAAACACAACATTAATAATGACATAACACAACAATGACTCCGAGCCCAGGATCACAAACTCGTCCACTTGCTGGACTTGTCAGAAAACAAATGAAAACCAAGTAAAAACATAACATAAAATTGACTTTGACTCTCCTGACCCATTGCCCAGGAGTAGAACATTCAAAGGTGCTCAAAGTGGTGACCCTGGACGCCAATGCACTGGTGTACTCGTTGAATGAAAGAATTATTTACTGTTTCCATTGTTGCCTGCTGGAGAGAATTACAAGCAAGCACGATACGTTCCTGCATGTCCTCTGGAGTTGTTGGAATATCGCGATAGACAACGTCTTTAATGTGTCCCAAAAGAAAAAAGTCCAGAGGATTTAAACAGGAGACCTGGCAGGTCAACTAACTGTTCCTCCTCGACCAATCCATCTGGCAGGATACCTTCAGTTCAGAACACGACGTGCACGCAAGGCATTATGTGCTGGACATCCATTGCGTTGATACCACATAAGGATTCTGGTACCTAATGGCACTTCATCCAGAAGAGGAGGAAGAATTCATCTGAGGAAGTTGCCATACACTGTGCTGTTTAGGCTACCATTGATGAAATATGGGTCAATAATTGTAGTACCAAGCATCCCACACTTGACGTTAACTCTCCATTGATGCAACTGTTCCACCTGTCTAAGCCATCGTGAGTTGTTGCTGGACCAATAATGCATGTTCCTTGTATTTACCTGTCCTTTGTTTGAGAACAAACATTCATGGGTAAATAGAACATTGGAGAAGAAGTTCAGGATGGTGAGGATATGGTGCTGTGCCCACTGACAGAACTGTACACAATTCTAAAAATCATTCCCATGCAATTCTTGATGTAGGTGTACATGGTAAGGATGGAACTGGTGATGTGTAAGAAAAAGATGTATACTGGTTTTAGGAATGCCAATCTCATGTTCCAGCTGTCGTGTACTCACATGTGGATTCATAGCAACAGAAACAAGAACAGTAACTTTGGCAGCTTCGTCTGTGTGAGTGCTACGATGATTGTGTTGTCGTGGGTTGAAACTTCCTGTTTCCTGAAGCGTTGCAATGAGACTAGAAAACATCCGTCAGGAAGGTGGATTTTTGTCAGGATATCGCTCTCTGTACAGCTCCGCTGCCTGCATAGCATTTTGCCTACCCTCAACAACAACAACAACAACAACAACAACAACAATCAAAGAAATGTTATGTTGAAGCAGTTTGTAGGAAGGACAGCCTTTACTGTATACCTACTCTACACAGCAGTATTTAAAAGGACTAAACTACTGGACTAAATGTACCCATACATAAGAAAAGAATATTGCAATTACTGTTCTGCTAAGTTACATTCCCCATAGATGAGAAGTATTTGTAACTTCTCTTAGTTGGTGTACATTCTACTCACACAACTCTTCAACTGATGATGGTTGACAGAATGACGGGTGTGCATTCTACTTATGTTTACATTTGTCCTCTGTCAACATCAGCATGTGGATGTGTTCCATTACCCCGAGTACAGGCACCAAGTTCTGGGAGCGTCAACGTCTATGTTGTGTTATATAATTAATAATGTTGTGTTTCAGTGAATGGTATGCTGTGATACATTTTTGAATAGGTCTTTAGGAGAGGAAATGAATACCAAATAAAAAATACAGGGTGCTATTTAAAAAACTCATACCACTGTTCATATCTTTGTAAAAAACAAAGCTACAGTGAAGGCAATCATGTTGATTGATGTTCCCCCTGACGGCTAGAGAACATTTGCTTGAAATATTTTGTGATTTGCATCTGGCCAAACATTTATTTAGGGTGGTCAAGATAAATGGGACACCCTGTATATATATGTAAAAAGTCAGAGATTGCTTTGATGATGCCATGGTCTTTCCTGAAACCATGTTGTGTTTCAGTGAGTAGATTACTTTTCATGATACAGTCATGAAGTTATGAAAGTAAAACATATTCAAAGACTTTGCTAAATGTGGGGTTAATGAAACTGGCCTAAAGTTTTCAATGCAGTTTTTGGATCCTTTATTATATACAGATTTAACTAAGCATATTTTTAATGAATCCAGGTAGGTGTTTCCTCTTATACAGCTGATAATGAGATAGGTGATATATGTTTAACTAATTCTTTGTGACACTTCTTAACTGGGGCACTAGATATTTTATCCCAGTCAGCTTGATCTTTAATGTGTTGATTATTTGACTTAATTCATGTTCACTTACAGTTCTGAATTCAATGTTTGTACCTTGGGGTGAGCAAATGTTTGTCTAACTATTTTGGCCAACAGGTTGATCTGGGATACCACATGAAGTGATGAAATATTTATTAAATCTGTTACAAATTGTTCTTCTATCTTCTACTAATTTTGCCTCATGCAATATGCTCATTTCTTCCATATTCACGTTTGATGGTGGTTTAAGGTATTGATTAATGAGCTTCCAAGATGCTTTACTCTAACTATCAGATTTAATGACTGAATCTCTGTGAACCTTTCTCCTGTAATTCAAAAGCTCTGCCTTACACAATTGCATAGCTTTGCAATACTGAGAAAGATACCCTTTTTAGATTTATGAAGTAAGAAGAGGTTATGAACATTCTGCATGAGTTTAATCAGACTACTGGGTAGTTCGAACTTTGGATTCTTTCTGTTTATTGTTGTTGTTATGGTCTTCCGCAGTCCAGACACTGGTTTGATGCAGCTCTCCATGCTACTCTATCCTGTGCAAGCTTCTTCACCTACTGCAACCTACATCCTTCTGAATCTGCTTAGTGTATTCATCTCTTGGTCTGCCTCTATGATTTTTACCCTCCACACTGCCCTACAATACTAAATTGGTGATCCCTTGATGCCTCAGAACATGTCCTACCAACCAATCTCTTCCTCTAGTCAAGTTGTGCCACAAAGTTCTCTCCTCCCCAATTCTATTCAATATCTCCTCATTAGTTGTGTGTTCTACCCATCTAATCTTTGGCATTCTTCTGTAACACCACATTTTGAAAGCTTCTATTCTCTTCTTGTCTAAAATATTTATCGTCCATGTTTCACTTCCATACATGGCTACACTCCTCACAAATACTTTCAGAAACGACTTCCTGACATTTAAATATATACTCGATGTTAACAAATTTCTCTTCTTAAGAAATGCTTTCCTTGCCATCACCAGTCTGCATTTTATATCCTCTCTACTTCAACCATCATCAGTTATTTTGCTCCCCAAATAGCAAAACTCCTTTACTACTTTAAGTGTCTCATTTCCTAATCTAATTCCCTCAGCATCATCTGATTTAATTACATTCCATTATCCTCATTTTGCTTTTGTTGATGTTCTTCTTGTTTCCTCCTTTCAAGACTCTGTCCATTCCATTCAACTGCTCATCCAGGTCCTATCTCTGACAGAATTTCAATGTCATCGGTGAACCTCAAAGTTTTTATTTCTTCTCCATGGATTTCAATTCCCACTCCAAATTTTTCTTATGTTTCCTATACTGCTTACTCAATATACAGACTGAATAACATTAGGGATAAGCTACAACCCTGTGTCACTCCTTTCCCAACCAGTGCTTCCCTTTCATACCCCTTGACTCTTATAACTGCCATCTGGTTTCTGTACAAATTGTAAATAGCCTTTTGCTCCCTGTGTTTTACCTCTGCCACCTTCTGTGTATTATGGCCCTTTTAAGATCTTTAACTGGACAACAAAGATTATAATGTATCAAAACTGTTTCATAGAATTAATACCATTTATTGTTTGATCCTTCATCTTATACAAACTGTTCCATTCCACCTGGGTTCGTTTACATTTGAGGTGGTACCTAATGTTTCACATTAGATACTATTATTCAAAATCCACATCTTAATAGATTGAAGCAAGACATTTTCATTTCAGATAGTTCACCACACCCTCTCAAAAGATGAAAATGGAAAGTACACACTGTGTTACTATACATCCTTTTTAAAAAAAATAAAGTGAAACACCTCTTATTGGAATGGATTAAATAATGGTCTGCACAATTCTTAGAACAAATTGCTGAAAATTTTATTTTCAAGAAAAAATAAACTAAATCTGCAACAAATACTGTATACAATTTAATAACAAACTTTTAAAATTTAATCTACTGGAAAGTACTGCAATAAAAGTCTGAAATGAAAATAAATTGTTACTAGGAATGAATTTTTGTTACCTGGAACTGTAATGTTTATTTCACAAATGGCAACATTGCCATCATAATCAAATGCCACATATTTCACCACCATATCCTGAAATACTTGTATGGGTGTTCGGAAACTCTGTGGTTTTACTTCCAGACGAGCTATGCTGCCACTATTGTCAACAGCCAGAGGTTCAGTAAAATTGACAGGCTCAAGACCATTTGGTCCCTTCTGAACAATTATAGGCTGTTGTGGGCAGTTCTGGAATACTGGAGGTTCATTATCTGAAAACAAGAAAAAATCACATTAAAAAGAAATGTTCTTACACATAACAGTCAGTACTGGGTATATGTGAAATGTGAAAGATAATAATTAGTCATCATATGCTCACTTTGCTACCACAGAGGTATAATGGAATATACAGCTATTACTTCATCATACAAACACACACACACACACACACACACACACACACACACACACACACACACACACACACACACAGTCATTAACAAGATGTTTTAGCCATGAATAAGGACAGCAATTGACGGACATGAGGGAAAGAAGCAATGAAACCAAGTTCAAAATTTTTAACAACAGAAACTGGGCAAACAGATAGGATGAAAATTTTTGGTACATTTATGCAGAATGAAAGACAACAGGCTAACAAAATATATGTTTAAATAACCACAAAGTCTTTAATCATGGATTTATTGTATTAAATGTTCACAGTGTACACGTCACACTGATTCGCTATAAAAATATGAGCTTTTAGCAAAGCCCACTTTTGTCTTCTTCAGGAAAGCAAAGTACTGTCAAAGAAGTAACAGAATTATAAATATGTAAAAGATGTAGTTGTGCCCACCGGAACCAGAGATTACATTGATTCAAAGATAAAATTTCATCCATGGTGTCTTTGAGTTGACATTCTCCAATGGAGTGTCTCAGCATTAAGTGCCGATTTCCATCCACTACCCATATCTCCATTACAGGCTACACACTCGGCAGTGCACAGAATGGGCCTGTATCTCCATTAAAGCTATTGACATACATTCTAATTCCCTCAGTGATGAGTGAGTCCTCGTAGTTTGATTATCTTCAAGTTCCACTGGGAAAGGAAACCTACATGCTGCTTCTGAGAAGTTACTACATAAAAGAAGAACAGCAGCATCAGAAATATATGTTATTGTGGCGAAAGTGTTAAATCTACAAGGATTTCAAAGTACAAACAGTAAGAGAATAGTTGTCTAAAGAAATAAAACAATACATTGTGAAGAGAAGAGAAGCAGTGGATGAAAAAAAAAAAGCAACAAATGACACAGTATTAAAAGGGGTGCATGGCTCTTTGATAGATGTTGTAATGAAAAGAAGAAAAAGGTCAAAAAGTGATGAACGAATGACAATGAGCTCATTGTAATCAAAATTGGAGGTAACTTGACAATGTAGGAGGATATCAAAAACACAAACTGAAAGAGACAGAAAGAGTGGAAAAAGAAGGAATACAGTTGAAGTTCTCAGTAAGACTGTATATTGCATGAATCCTGTCTGTTGCATCTGCTCTGACTTAAGAGATGGCAATAATGTTCCAAATAACACCGAGTTTCTGATTGTCCACTGAGAGAGAAACGATGTGGCTGTTTTCAAATCTAACTTTTTCATTCATGAACCATTCTTTGCTTCTAGTAAACTGACAAATCAAGTGCATGTGGATGCAGAAGGAATTATACAATCTAATAATACATATGGGGAACAAGCAGACAAATCATGCAGAGAGGATCTATGGGAAGTGGGGATACTCTGATATATATGTTTGTCAATGAACTTTGAATGAGAACTACAGTGCTGTCAGACACAAGATGCTCTTGTCATACATGTTGGGCCTAATTTAAGTTAGGAGGAGTCAGTAAGGGATTTCAGGTAAACTTTTATTATTATATGCCAAGTCCATGTTAATTTATCTTTCTACATATCTGACGTTCCAAAGTTATCGATAATTTCAGTATGTACATGATGTCTTACTAGGCCATACTTCTAAATTCTGATGCTTCCCCTTTCCTATGGACAACTCTGCACAAATCTTGTTTTTCTTCAGTATTGAACTGTCTACATATCTTCCTGGCAGATTAAAACTGTGTGCCCGACCGAAACTCGAACTCGAGTCTCAGTCGGGCACGCAGTTTTAATGTGCCAGGAAGTGAAAATCTCATTCTGTCTACATATCCATAACTACAAGTCTGCTCATTTATTTTTGTAAAAAATTGAATACTATTTCATTTCTAAGTACTTGATGACATATACTACTATTCTCTGAAAATTTGCTTGATCATTATCTTCAACAATTATATCTCTACAAATGTGAAAATGTGACTGTCATCTCACTGACATTACTTAAAAGGGTGTAGGAAAGATAGAAGCACTTACTGATCATACCACTAGTCCATGAAATTTTGCTAGTTTATCTTTTTGTACAGTTATGTCTACTCATGCAAAAATGTGATTTTCATCTCACTGACTGTACATAGAAGAAGAGTAGAGGAAGGAAGGGGAACAGAGGGGATGGAGAGGAAGAGAGGGGAGGGGGAAGGAAAGAGAAGGAGGGAGAAGAAGGGGGAGAGGAAGAGGTAGAGATGGAGAGAGAGAGTTAGCAATATTCTGTGATATCTTCTACAACAAACACTTACCAACACATGGGGAGTAGCCATAATTGTATCCCAACAAAGGTTCCACAACGGGCTCCTCGCAACCCATCAACTCAAACTTCAAACAGGCATTGTCCATATAACTTACAATTCCTGCAAATATAACATACATTTAAAACTTTTTTAAACACTGTATATACTACTTGTGTTTACATTATAATTATTTGACAATATGAAAATTTAACATTTCATAGCAAACTGGCTAGATGATTAGTGCTCCACACGCAATAAATGCTTTCGTATTTCATTGTAGCCCTATATGCTGCTACAACTTTGAAAACCAAGGTTCTTGGTTTTTCAGAGTAAGTATAATTTATTTGTTGTTTCATTTTGGTACTCAAAACAAATAAAAAGGAAAACTATACATACATTCATAGACAAAATTAAGACAATCTCATTTATTTACTAAAAGAACTGACATAATTGGAATACTTTTTCATGATAAGTGTTTAAAAGATCTTTTCACAGAATTTCAACAAATACATACTACATGCTTACCTAAAATAACAAACCGGGCTTGAACATATTTTGGAAGTGTAATCATAGCCAGTTCTCCATAGTTCCCTGGATCTCTCATTGTCAGGTTGAAATTAGGGAAGTAAACAACATAATTTTCATTTTCAGCTTGTTTGTAGAAGAAACGTATTTCAGTTGGGCGACCAACAATGTCATTTGTCACAACACCTTTTACAAGGATAGCCTTCACACGATACACCTGGCCAAGATCTACACTCACATATGTGAAAGCTTCCTGTTTTCCACACCATCCAGTGACAGAATTCAGACGTACATTTCTTGCTTCGTAGTTTGGTCTGAAAACATGATGCAAGCTCACTTTATTTAATTTTGCTAAATATAATAAGTAATTACATTCTCAATAATGAACAGCACCCTACTTATTCTAATTTCAAAATTATTCAAATAAGTTACCAAAGAAAATAAAATCTCTCAGTACACTATTTGAAAGAACAATACTTGTTAAGATCTTCATAGAGCATTATGTTTATTTTTGCCTTACCGTTCTGATGTTGCATTGATAGCCGAGTCTGGTATCTTCCCAGAAGCCAAACCCAGTGGCCTCACAACTCGACACTCTGGTTCACGTAAGCAAGTGATAGGTCTGGGGTTTATCAGAATATAACCAGGACGACTGCAGCCAAATGTTACTTCAGATCCTTGCTCATAACTGCGAGCTACTTGGAAACCATCTGGAGGTCTACCAGGATCTTCACATACTGGGCCTTCACACCTTAGGTCACCAAAGTCCCAAACACCAGTTTCCTGGCACCTAAAAATAATGAAAACTTACTTTACACTGTTCTATTTGCACTCAGAGCAGCTTTCTTATGGCACAACAACATAGTTGTCTTTATTATTCTCTCCACTTAAGTAATAATTTATGCCTGGGGGGGGAGAAGGGGGAAGGGAGAAAATAATGATTCCAGTTGGGACAAGAGTGTATAAGAAATGTGTAAAATAGTCATAATGCTAGACATAATACCTTATCCACTGTGAAAAAAATGGGCCCCTGTCTGTTGTAAGGTACTATAATTAATAACAGTATCAGGAAAAAAATCAAACTGAAAAGACTGAATTATGAAAGTCATAAAGAAGATGGCCTGATACCAACACCCATAAATCCTATCCACACCCCATCCTCTTCTCAGTGAATGCACTATTATACACAACCATTAAGTACACAAAACTTTAGGTTAAGATTAATACGTGAACACTACATGCTATAAACCAGACAATGAGTGTAACCCGCCCAAAATGGAACAAAGTTCATTATGACCTAACATCAAAACCCACGTAAAACACAATGTTAATCTGACTTAATGTTGTCATTAGCAATACAGTATTAATAAAGACTTATTAAACTGATACAGTTCGATGACAGTGCTGGCATTCAATGAACAACGCCAAACATCACATGGTTCTCTTACCGTACGACATTGTCATGATGATTTGTCTGTCCTGCCAATTTAAATGTATCTTGGCAACCAAAGAAAAATGATGATTGATATTTTGTATCAAGGTAGTTTCCATATTCAGCCCCAGGGGTTGGCTCAGGTTCACCACAATCTACTCTTGGACATGCAGGTGGCAAGCCAGAAAGCCAGTAGTCTGGGAGACCCTAAACATACAACCATTCTTCAAAAAATGTAATTAACCAGATACAAGTTCTTGTAGTACAACTAGCATTTTTCTACATCTTAAAACATGATAATGAATAAGAATGAATGTGAAAGCTGTAGCCATGAGAAAGAGTTGAATGCTATTATATAACCTAAAATCTCACCTCCTCACCTGTATTTGTGTTTTCGTATCTTCATTTCTTCCTCATGTCATTTTTATGCTAAAAGTTCATTATGCCACTTATTTTTTATTGAAAACATTGATTTCACTTAAAAAGGAGGAAATTTAGAAACTTTCATTCAGTGTAATGCAATAATCCCCACACAACAAAACCATAAAACAGTGTACAAAATTCATGTCTGGAATAGTGATCTCAATATTGTACTTTAATTAGTGGTATCTGGAAACTGAGTGTACAAGCAGAAAAACATTTGTGTTGTCACATTCTTTGGTGCTTTTGTTTGTGACTGAATACAGTCATAGGTATCAAAACAGAATGTGTGCCTTGCTGCCAAGTACCAGTATTAAACAGTGGCAGACTAATGAAATTGTTGTGGGTGGGGGTTGTTGCCTGGAATAAAAAGGGGATCAGGGCAAACTTTTTGGACAGGCAACTGAATTCTGAGCAAAATGTAGGTCCCACCACACATATTAATGGCGACATGAACAACATGTTGTTTTCTTTTGGTCATTATAGATAATAAAGGAATTATAATGTGAATGAATCTTTATTAATGAGCTTATTATTTAGTTGGCTTGTTACAGAGACTTCAACACAAAGGAAAAACACTGCTGAAAGGTGACATAGAACTACTACTTCACTTGTCTGCAGTCAGAACACTAACACAGAGACTGAGGATACAGCCTTGTACTGGATGATTCAAAAAGAAAGAACAAATATCAATTGTTTATTACAGGCAAACTACAAAAGGTAAAAAAACACAACGTACACGTCACTAGATGTTAGGAAGGTTCAAAGTTTTGACAACAGCTGTACTGTTTTTTATTTGTAGCAACATGGTAACTAAACCATATGGGAAGTCATTTTGTGTGTCAGAATTTGCACGAAGTCAACCCACTGTTCAAGTGAAATGTGCATTCCTCACACTTTGCAGTTTTTTTTTTTTTTTTTTTTCTGTAGGGGTACATAAGCGAGAGTCTTGGAGCCACCTATGGCAGTGTCTGTGGAAACAAAAAATTTGAACCTTCCCCTATCCAGTAATGTGTGCAATGTGTTTCTGTCTTTCATATTTTGTCTGTAATAAGCACTTGAAATCTGTTCTTTCTTTTCGAATCAACCTGTATATGTGTCAGCTTAATAATATGCAGTGTTTTACAGAGGATCACTTATCTGTGGGGATAGTTTAATATTCACACTAGCTATGGGGAAGTCACTTCCTTTATTTACAGTTCTTAAGCAAGAAATTATATACAATTACACCATTTAGTAACAACTTCAGACTTACAGGTTGAGGATCATAGACACACTGCCGAAAGCCAGATGTGGCCGTTCTCCTCAGAGTGCGGCCTGGACTACCACATGTAAGTGTGACATTCTCTCTGAATGGAACTAACACACTAGACTGGTCTTGTCTCACTACTGTGAGTCCTTCTGACTTGTCATCTGGCAGGGACACACACTGGGCATCTGTATTAACAATTAATTTACATTATACTTTCACTTTGATTAAGCTACATTATCACAATCTTATTAACAGTTTAAAAGTATACTAGAGACAAAGGAATCAACAGAAAATGAGAAAATCAGTGACTTTTTTTTTCTTTCTGGGTTAAAGAGATGAAAGGAAAACATGTTTAAAATATCTAATTGAAGTATTCGACATGGGAACAATATCTCACCACACATTTCGTATAAACACTTTCTGTGGTAGAAGACTCTAGTACAAACTATAGAATGCACACTATTATGGCAAAGATGAAATAAAAACAGAAAAATAGAGGACAAGTATGATCATAATACTGTAATAAGTGTTTAAAATATTAATAAAGTGACCAATGTCTTTAGTAATAATCTAGGTTAGATCGGAAATAAAATACATATTGAGCTGCACCATTTATCTGACTTCACATGCATTCTTAAATTTGCATTAATTCACCATGTACTACTTTCATCTGAAGTAGTGACAAATAGACTCTTACATTGGCATTCTGGTACAGAGCCATTCCATAGACCCGCTGATGTGCACAGCAATGATGAAGAACCAGACATAACGTAGCCAAAGTTGCACTGGAAGCTGACGAGATCTCCGAAATGATACATATCCTATGAAAAAATTGCTGATAAGTATAAGATCTCAGAGTATCAATGAAATGTTTCACTATCTGACATATGAAACTCAGAAATTAAAATACTTTACCTTTGTTGATAAAATCAAGCCATTCTCTGGTGCCTGTAATGCAGGACACATCACGGGTACACAACTCTTGTTACGTTGGAAAATGTCCCCATCCCTCTCCCCCGTTTCAGAAACCGCAACAGTAAATCCAGCAGTTCCATTCTCAGTAAAAAGCTCATACCCAATGTTGCACACACAGCTAAAGTTTCCTGGGCTGTCAAAGAAACATTGAAGAACAATATAAATGTCATGAGTGTGTTTCCAAAATCTATGTTCAGCATTACTTTTGTGAACTGTGTTGCAAATTACCTGTTAATACACTTTTGATCACAGCCACCATTATTGTCCAAACATTCGTTTATGTCAGCACACTCCAGCCTAGTGCATCCCATGACTTCAAGTCTCAAGCAAGGGGCACCGACATAATCCTTAGAAAATAACAATTATAATTTCAGTGATTCTTATGACATTTAACACATTACTTCAGATTCTGGTCTATACTGTATAATAAAATGACTTTCATTCACTATCTTCCTTAATACATGTATCTTATGGTACCTGAATATATTATTAAGGAAACTAGAAGCAAAGAAACAATAATAAAGAGTGCATCAAAATGGACTTCGAAACTTTGAAAATTCATACAACTTACAGGCTTAGTCTTGATGTCCTCTTAAAAGAAAATAGATCAAGTTTTGACTCATATGGTATGCTAGTACAGAATCACACCGGCTGAACTGCTAGTGGCAGTTGCAGCAAAAATGAGTGCCTTTACTGGTACCGAGTGTGCTTGCTGTGTGTTTTGGTTTGAAGAGTCGAAGTCTGTGACAGCTGTACAACTTGACTTTTGCACAGAGCATGGTAAAGATACTCCCAGCAGGCCTACTATTTATGAATGGCGTAAGTGTTTTCCTCAGGTCATCCCTGTGCATCTAACGACCTCACAGAACACATGAAATGATACTTTGTGAATTGTCCTACAAAATCAATCTCATGTGCTTCTTGAGCACTCAGCATCCCATGTATGACTGTTTGGTGTGTGTTAAGAAAATGGTTATATCTCAAACCATACAAATTTAAAATGGTGCAAGAACTGAAACGCACTGATAGGATTGCTCATATGGGCTTTTGTGTTCAAATGTTTCATTGGTTGGATGAAGACTTCATTGGAAATATTACCTTCAGTGACGAGCTGAATTTTCACTTAAGTGGTAAAATAAATAAATGCAACTGTAGGATTTGTGTTAGTGAAAATCCCAGAAAATTTCTGGAACATGGATGTGAGAGCCCAAAATTGACTGTAGATGGGATGTGTGCTACATAACCAACAGAAGACACAATTAACCTGTTTAGGTGTAAGGTACAAAACTTGTATTTTGCTATAAAATGACACCAAAACCATGTCCATAAGTTAAATGAATAAATCAATATGATTTTCAAAGTTGTAAAGTCCTTTTTTATACACCTGTTGTTGTGTCATACAATAGAAGTCAAAATCAACATACATTTAAGGATTAAAAATATCAACTGTGAATGTTACACAATTGATGAATAATTAAAATTAATTTTCATAGATGTATGTGAATGGTTCCATCTTGAAGCAAACAAAAAAATCCTCAATATGAGCAGTTTTTCATATTTTCAGAATAAGATAATGAACAATACTAACATTAAGTAGGAACAAACACTATAAGCTGCTATGAGCAATGTTACAAAATGGACCATTAAATTGAATTTTCACTTCTGAAACACTATTTTAAAGGAGTAAAAAACTATGCAGTTTCTAACCTGGATTCTGAAGCGTACGTACTGAGCCTCAATAGGCACCGGCAAGTTAAGTACTGACAGTGTGGGTTCCAAAACTCGGAACTCCACTGGTGTACCATCTGGATTTGTGTAGTCACGGAAAATGTCTGTTAAATTGTCAGTGTACTGAAACAAAAGATGAATATAATTGTAATAAAAGTTATTAAATTCTCTCATTCAATATATAAATTGAGAATATATGGGAACATCAGTACAAATTATATTGAAGTACAATGAAATACTAAAATAAGACTCAGCCATGTGCAATAGTTAAAAATGTGCATGAACAGGGTTGCTTTTTCAGATTACTTCCTTTTACTTTTTGCCAATTGTGTTTACAGCTCTTTTGAAAGATATGATTTTCCCACTTTGAATCATTTTGAATGTTTACTCAGGTGTAGTCGGTGTACCTCCCCACTACTACAATATATTCTGTGAGTATTGTTGGGAGTTATTTGTGGCAAACTGTGAGAGTTGCACACATGCAATGAAGAAAAGGAAAGAAAAAAAGACTGCTGTTATATAATAATTCATTTAGTGACAATTATTTTACATTACTTTTTTCATCTTTCTTATAGTCACCATTGTTACTGGCAGAACTTGTAGCTTGCTGCTCCATGTTCTTCTGCTACTATTTTTTGCATTCACTGTGTCAGTGTTATATAATCAGTATTATATGTGAAGGCTTTCCTTCCAAGCATTGTTTACAGTCAGTTCCAAGCTTTAGGTAGAAAGATCTGATTTGAAAGAAGGTGGCAAAGAGTGTTGCCATTGAGGAGCTGACGACAAAATGTTTTGCACACACTGCTTAAACTGCTTATAATCTGTAGCTAGAAGGCACAGTGCTATTACCAGAGTTGTACATCTTGATCTGCTTTGCAAAAGAGTTGTAAAAGTAATCATCCATCTTTCATCCCCATACCAATGAGTTCAAGTCATTCATCATCCGTTTCCTCAGCAATATACATTCGAGTATTCACTATGATTAGTAAGGTGACTGAGTGACTTTAAGTGTAATAAGGAAAATGTAATTCAACCAAGATGTTTCAAAATTTTAATATGCCTCATTCTATTTTTTTTTTCTTCAGCAGCTGTTTACTATTTCACATACATTTCAGAACATATCTAATTCCTACTCCGTAGTCTTATCACACTCAAATGTAATGTTATAACAAACTACTAAAAAGTTCAACTTCAATATTACAATATCAACAACACTTTTTTGTGATTTTTAAATAACTCTGTCAATTATTTTTATTAAATTCTTCACATATTCATTCCTTTTTTCAAGCCATCATATTTTTCTGCCAATTGGGTGACATGTTTCTCATATGCAACCAACACCACTGTTTTGACAGAAAAAAGGAATTTACTTTCTAGGAAGAGTATGTAAAGAGTATAATTTAAAGTTACTACTAGGAAAAACTAAAGACATGTCTTTCAAGGATAAAGACCTCATAAGCACAAAACATTTAGGTGATAATGAAATATCAGTGAAAAATTTTAATTATTTAGGCTGTGATATTATGAATGAATATGACAAAGGATGTGGTAACGCACTAATAAAATTCAAAACCAGGGCCTGAAAAATTAAATATAGGAAGAGCATTACTGTTCTTGTTTTACAGAATGGAAATAATAAGGGAATGGAATTAATTTCGCATTAATGTGATTTCTTAATACTTGGGAAATGATGTAGTAGACTTAACAGAAATTGAAACAACAACATTAGGAATGCTTTAAACACATGTCCAAGTTGTATACATTGATATTATGAATAGTCTGTTATTAACAATCACAATCAGAATAAATCTGAAGGGAGAAGAAGTCAAGGAAGACTATGGAGAAGATGGATATGGCAACTGGAAAATGCTTAATGTTTGATATGTAGAAGAAGAAGAAGATGATGAAATGTAGTTGATTACAATATTAAACAAGTTGTAGAACCAAAAATGATACTTTTAGTTAATCTGAAGCTTTATTATCTTTCGTAACATGTATCCATCACACTTGTTACAGAAGTAACTTACTGCTTTCTGAGTAACCTTTGAGATGCATTAGTCAACACATTCCACACCACTAAAATGTAAACTGGGACTTCAGAAAGTAAGTTACACAGGTCATCTCATGCTAAGACAATTGCGCAGCACAAGTGGTACAAGGATAGAAGAGAGTATGTGTTCTGGGTTTCCTGCAGACACAGTTCTACTGTGGTGTACATAACAGGTGCATTACATTGTGGGAGTGAAATGGCATGGTAACTGGAAATGTACCCCAAACATTAAGTACACAGAGCACTATGATCCTTGTGCACAAAACATCAAAATGCACAAGTATTAACCATGAACAACTGACAGTATATGGACCTAATGCAATGTTGCATCCTTTCATAGTGAAATAGTGTCAACAATTTGATGAAGGCCTCACACAGGTGGTAATGTTGAATGATAAGGACAGCCATTCACATCACAGATAACAATGTCCAGGCAATCAAGGAACTCATGCACAGCAATCACAGATTTTCCGACTATGACATTTGCATAGTGGTACTTGAATGGCTTAGTGACCAAGAAATTAAACGACTGGTAGAACATACTGGTCATTGTTTACTGACACTTGGTGACTGTGTTGAAAAATAGTGTCATGGATCTGTGTGACTATGAAGTGTAGTGTAGCATTCAAAAAAATTACCTGGGGTGCCATAATAATGCGTAATTCACTTTTTGAAGTCCTCTCATAAATACATTGAGTCACAAAATAACAGCTGAATGCACTGATGGTGGAATACCAACCTGTATTCTCAAACCTGAAGTAAAAGCAAGATTGCCGTCAGCACGAGGCACAGTCTGAGTGCGGAAGCCTCTGATAATAGTAGGAGCTCGAAGATCAAGAAGAACCCAGTTGTTGTCTGGTTCTACACTGTTCCCACACCATCCATCAGGATTATTCAAGCGGATCATCTGAAATGACAGGATAACATTAAATCATTATATTTTCCCATAACTTTTTGCTTTCATCACAAAAAGGACATCCACCCAGTGAAAAAATATTTTCTGTAATTTAATTGCAACTGGAAGTATTTGATAAGCTTATTTGCTGACATAATTTTTTATACATTACAGGTAAATAATGCTGCTAAATTCACAGAGCCAGTTAGATGTCTTGTATCTAGAAACATTTATTTCTGAAATGTAAGGTTAGTCCTAAAACCCAAAATTACTATGTTAGTTTCATGTCGATACAAATTCTTAACAACTTACAGCCAATATATGAGATGTGGAAATGGAATCTGCTTAGGTGTAGTCAAACAGAACAACGATAAAACAAATAGAAAAATATGTCAGGCATTTAACTTTTTGAAGTAATGGTTCCTTTATCAGGAATAATATGTAAGATGGGTAACAAAGCCAACAAAAAAATCAAAGAAAAGGAGTGCAGGTAGTTTAGGATCTGGTTTATGAGTCAAGTGAGAAACAGATGGAGCTGACAAGAAACCAGATTTACTTCCATCTTCTAACAAGTAGGTGACTAGGTTATCATTGCATGAATAGTTGTATAAAAAGACATTAAGCACAGACTCCTGTTACATAAATCATGGGCAATAACAGTACAAGAACAAAAGGTAATATAAATATGTGTTCATTACTTCCACAATGCAAGACCTTCTGGTCTTATGATTATTTGATACTGAACGATCAATTTAATTTCTTACATTCTTATTATATCCTGGTTCGCTGCCTGATACAGTAATAGCTTCATCGGGGATTCCTCCAGTGGTAAGTCCCAAATCAGTGACAGGTCGGCATTCCAAGTTTGGTGAAAATCCTTTGCGACAGCGGCAATGGAATGATCCCGGAGTGTTGATACATTCACTTGATGCTAAATCACACTGACTGTTGGAGCATTCATTAACATCTGTAAAATGAAAAAATAAATAAATAAATAAATTAAAAAAAAAAAAAATTAAGAAATGTTCATTAACTACCCCAACTATTTTCATAATTCTCTCCATGTATTAACTGTTCTTTCCAAATAATCAATATTTTTTTAATATTTCCCATGTCATGTTTCCCCATGCAAAGATACAAGGGAAATCCCAAAAGTAAGCTCTCATATTTTTTGGGACGAAGAGAAACTGTTAATATGGTTTACATGTGCATGTAGGCTTTCCTGGTGTGTACTGCTAAAGATATCTTCTCAGGCTTCCATGTAGATGGCTGTCTTCAAATTCTGCCATTTTTTGATGAGTGTCATCTTCTTTACTAGAAGACGATGAGAATGATACTCACTGAAACACCAGAATGAGAATGTCTCTTATTGAAGCAACGCAGAATTTGAACGCAACCATCTGGAAGGAAGCCCAAGAAGATTTTGTCTGTTAATATGGTAGTTGGGCACACTGTTGTGAGTGGCACAGCCTCCACTCCCAAATAAGCATCATCCTGCTTTGTTCAGACGTTCAGTATTGTCTTGGCAGCTATTCAAAATGAAGTTCCTATTGAACGCTACTACCAAGTGTGAAGTTAACATAGATATTTGATTTTTGGATGCAAAAGAGTTTAAATTGGTTGAAATCCATTAGCAATTGATGTAAGTGTGTGGACAGTCATGCACAGATGTGGCATAGAAAGTTTACAGCTGGTTGTATTGAAACTCATGATGAAGCACGAAGTGGTAGGCTATCAATTTCCAATGAGACAATCGCGAAGGTTGAGGAAACTGTGTAAAAATTGGAGGATCACTCTGGATGCTCTCTGCATTTTGGTTCCTGAAGTTTTCCGAAGCACCAGCCACAGGATTTTAACTGAAAAACTGCAATATTGGAAGGTGTGTGCAAGCTGGGTACCACATACACAGGCAGAAGACCACAAAAGGCAACAAGTTGATTCTTCCTGCAAATTTATTTGCCCCCATGCAGATGAAAACAACGACTTCTCAGAGTCGACCGTCAAGGGTGACAAAACCAGGGCTGTGGGTGGTGGCATCCCTCTTTGGCCAAGATGCGGAAATTCAAACAAGCACAGTTTGCCAGTAAAGTCATGGACTGTGTTTTGGGACCGGAAAAGGGTACTGTTGATTGAATTTCTGCCTGCTGAGACAACAGTGAGCACTGACAGGTACTGTGAAACACTGAAAAAACCCAGAAGGGCTAATCAAAATCACAGTAGAGGAAAGTTGAGCAAGGGCATAAGCATTCTCTACAATAACAATGACCCACACATTGCCTGTGAAACTAATGATCTCTTGTAAAAATTTGGTTGGAACATCATCACCCACCCACCATACAGTCCGAACTTGGTACCGAGAAACTGCCACCTGTTTTTTGCGTTGAAGGAACATTTGTCTCCACAGTGGCTCTGCTCCAAAGACGAGGTGAGAACTGAGGTTCAACACTTCCTGAAGGATATGGCAGCGAGCCATTGTAAAATTGCCGCAGTGTTTACAAAACTGCATTGACCAAATTGGTGATTGTGTAGAAAAATAAATTATTTGTCATCCTTTACAATGATGTAACTGTTAAAGAAACATTTGTCTCCACAGTGGCTCTGCTCCAATGACGAGGTGAAAACTGAGGGTCAACACTACCTGAACGACATGGCAGCGAGCTGGTATCACCAGGCCATTGTAAAATTGCCACAGTGTTCACAAAAATGCATTGACCGAACTGGTGATTGTGTAGAAAAATAAATCATTTGTCATCCTTTAAAATGATGTAACTATTAGAGAAAATAAATGGTTGTTTGCATATCTAAAAATACAGGAGACCTTATTTTTGGGATTGAACTCATCAATAAGGTCACATACAGTATAGAACTCTTACCTTCACAGGTTGGGGGATTCAAAAACTCCTGATTACTGCTGCATTGCATTATATTTGAACCTATCAACTTGTAGCCCTTGTGACACTGTACTCGAGCCTCATCTCCATAGTAATACTCCCTGGAGATGTCAGTTATAAATCCATTCTTTATAGAAGGAAAGTTATAACATCGAACACCTGCAACAAGTAGCATGTAGAATTGGAAGTGTTTTGCCTACAGTAAGAAGTCAGAAATATATTTAAAAAAGAATTGTAATTCAGATGTGTAAAATAAGAATCAATTTGACTGAGATGCATGATATTTAAACTGTATCTTACGTGAACATGTTGGTACATTTCCAGACCATGTTCCATTGCTCATACACAAAATAACAGGATGACCACTACGTGTGTAGCCAGGTTCACATTCATATCTAACAATAGTACCATAACTTCTACCGCCTCCATTTAGTATTGTTGTATTAGCGTGAGGAGACTCTGGCAAAGGTGCACACTGAGATGCTGTGAAGGGAAAAAAAATACAATTTTCAAAAGCTTCAGAATAGAGCGATTAACTTCATTTTAACCAGTTAATAATAATTTTGTGACTAGTTTGAAGGTAAATTTAGCATTTAAGCACATAATCCAATCATAGATATGAATATTACCTAAGCAAGTTGGCAATCGTTCCCATCGACCATCTGCCAAACAAGATATACGTTCTAGTGGCTGTCCTGAAGGAAATGCAAAGCCCGCATAACACTGATATGTTGCCTCTCCACGATAGGTAACATTTGTGGCACCAATAGAAAATCCATTATCTATCTGTGGCACAGGACCACAATAAACCTCTGAAAATCAAGATAAAAATATACTGAGAATCATGACAAGATTCTAAAACACTATACGTTTCTTATATACACTTTATCAGTTCACAAAATGTAAAATGAAATCATCCTATAAAAACGTCCAATTCCTTTGAGCAAAACAAAAATACATTGGTACAAAGTGAATACAATATTCTTGTGTTTGCTTTCCTATTACCTGCAAAAAAATCCTGCTGAGGCATTAATTACTCAATTACAGAACTTAATTTTAAGTTAATTTATAATAATGTTTTCCATCTCTAATATAACTTATTTCATTTTTACCCTAATTTCCAGGCTCCATTAGATAATCCCTTTGTTACTTAGATCCATGTGATCCCTTGCAAAACTTGAACTTAAATTTTTTTGCAATATTTGATTTTTTTTTAAATTTTCATTTTCAAAATTACCTTGACATGGTGGGATGTAGTCAACAGACCAGTTTCCACCAAGCATACACTGTGTTGTGATACGTGAACGTCCAGTGGCAAATTCCTGACCCACAGGACAGGTGAATGTCACCTGTGTGCCAAATGCTGTATCTCTGCTCGAAGCTAAGGCACCTAAACCTGGCTGAAGAATTGGGCAATCTGCAAAAGAATACATACATTAGAAATTTTTATTCTCCTATCACTGCAATTTCAATAATTCTGAATTCTAATTCTAATAAATTATTGTTCACTACACATTGACAGCAATGCGTGATTAAAAACACAAAGAAAAACTGCAATGACTTACTGGTAATCAGGAGCCAAGAGATATGAAATTAGTGTTATATCCTAACTTTCATCAATTTGATTCTTGCATCAGAGCAGACATTTAACAAAAATACCACAGAATAATTTCTGTGCTTTCTTTACCTGCAGAAAATGTAGCTTTCCAACCCAAACTGTTATGCAAAGCATCAGTCACAAATCTAACCAACATTTCTCCGCTGGATGCAGTTAGTGTAATGCGAGGTACAGCATTTGCTGTGAAACCATTGCCAGGATGCAATCGCAGGCCACTAATGCTTGAACCATCAAACACCTGGTTGAAGCAAATGTAACACATTAGTATCTCACAAATATACTACCTCTGACACAATTTCACAAATAAGTTAATCGAGAAAGTAAAACAGTACAATCACTATATTAACAAGTTTTTATTTTCCATGTAAGTGACACAGCCTCAAATTAGCTCACATATGTAACTGAAATCTGTTTTCTGAAGAGAATCAGAGGGCATATGATGTGTGCTGCTACCATCTGTACTTCGTGTGTAAATAAAACATACCTCTGCAAGAACTCTTTTTTATATTTGGCAGTAAGCTTCCATTATTATTAAAAGGTATGGACAGGTTTATGTCAAAAGAACTTTTATCAAACTTTGCATACCAGTAGCAGCGAAGAATTTACTTATTCACCAATCCCTTCTAATATTTTTCATTTGATTCCTGGTAATGTGCTTAACCAAAAAGTTACCAGTTTTACAGCTGAATGATACATCCTTGTCAAAGACAAAAATTCTTATCAAAAGAAAAACAATTAAAGATGGGCCATGAATGTTATTTTAACATTGGCTGTGGAATTCAATAACAGTGCATCATTCATATTTAAGAACATTTGCAAGGAGAGCATAACAGTCAAGTTTCACTGGTTTTTGAGCACTGACCTTTTAAAGCAGATCAAGGTCAGTATAGAACAGGTATCTGTATTTAAAATATTCAACCTATTTGTGCCAACTAGATGAAGAATGTGAAATATTCTATGCCTAGAACAATTTATGTGTCTCACAAAGAAGAATTCACAGCTTTTCTCTATGCCGTCTCTTCAAAACTCTTTCCAGTCTGTATTCATGCTGGTTTTTATTAAAGTAAAACAAAGGGAAATGTTCAAAGTTCTGCACTAAATGATTTTAGTTTTCTACGTTGAAATATTCATTGGCTACATTGGAAAGAAAGCTACTCATGTAGCAAAACAGAACTTAAAGCATTTACTTCTTTTCCTCGAGAACTTATTTCATTTCAGTTGTGCAGGTCATTACAATTTGATGTTCATGAAAAAGCATGTTTTTTGTTCTATTTTTTGTTCGTAGATTTGTTTTGTAGATTTTGTATTAGTGTATGTCTGATCAAATCATCTTTTCTGTTGATAGTTGAATTATTTTTCTCACTTTCAAATACATTTTTGTAATTTTTCTGACATCCGCAAAATCCCTGTACTGAAGGAAACATTCTGAAGCACTAAAGCAACAGTTATTAGAGGTTCACTGGAAAATATTTTATGCAATGTAATTACAGAACAATAATTTATCTGAGAAAAACAGTCCCTTTTTATTTTCAGGGAAAAGTGAGATGAAATTTAAGCTTCAATAAAATAAAATATAATAAATAACAGCGTAACTAACCTGCACAAAATCAGACTGATGCACAGTAAAATTCTCAAATTTTAGAGAAAGTGGGCCACCACCCGGTTTTTTCAATTTGAACAAGCATTCTTGATTGCTAGGATAATTTGTAATTCCAAATGCAGGCGAAGATATTGTGCCATTTTCAGCTATAAGTGTTGCTTTGCATCCTAAAAATGATTAATAAAATTAGTGATTCCAAGAAAAAACTAAGACTTCTGACACATACAATGTTACACCATACTATTCACAGAAACACTAATCCAGCCAGTTACTGGAGAAAGTACAGTTCAACATGGACTTGAAACCACCAACAGCTTTACATTTTTAGTGCACATGAGAGTTTGGTGTAGAGGTGAGAGCTCTATTAAATGGACCATGGGATGTAGTGGGTGAAGGAGAGGGTAACCTTATATGTGCAAGCTAATGCATACCCAAAATTACATCACGTGATACTGCCTTATGAATAATGCTTTTTATAGAGCTCAGAAATAGTTATGTCTAGAACAAAGAAGAAGAAAGAAAATTACCTTGTGAGTAATTAATTTTAAACCCTCTCCTGGAGTCTCCAAGACTTGTTTTAAAGTACAGATATAACTTGTTTTCTGTTGATACTATGACTGGTGGATTGTCTTCTTTGGAACCAGTTAGCCTCTCTATAAGCTGACTTTTAGGACTGTCACCATTTCTAATTAGAATATAATCACGTTCAACTTCCAAGTCCAAATCTTCTATCTGAAAAGGTATAACAAATGTTGTATGTTAAGTACTAACAAATGATTATCCAAGTTCACTTTGGAATTTGAAGAAAACAAGTACATAAAAATATTTCTGAAATGGTTACGTAATGACAATTGAAAATTCATGTTTACTGGAACTTGAACCTGAATTTCTTGATTATCACGGGCAGTCAGGTCAGTTAATAGGCCATCTGAGCCCACTTCCAGCCCTCACTCTAAACTTTCATTGCCTGTGATGTTTCCTCCTATGTTTTTCAATCATTACTGCCACAGGCTCTCACATGGAATGTCTGGGAAGAGCACCTCAGTGCATTTAATTGATTTCAAAGATATTTTGATCTACTTTGCACTTTGTAATGATGCATTTTGTTTGTTTATTAAAACAGTATACTCATGATTAGCTAAAATATTATGACATTTGCACATGTTTACATGCAAATATGTTAACCTCAATGTAAGAAGTGTTTTTTTTATTTGTCCTATTCTTCAAATATCTTTCTTTTTCAGTGTTTGATTGTTAAAAGTTCCTTTATGTACATAGACTGAAGCGACAAGTGAAAATTTGTAGCAAGGCCAGGAATCACTGCCGGGTCTCCAGCTTACTAGGCAGATGCGTTAAGTCACTAAGCCACTTTGGCACAGCGGTTCACACAACTGCACGTATTAGCCTGGTGATACTCCCTCTTCAGTCCAAATTCTCACTGTTGCCCCAGTCCACTTTAAATTCCCCCTTACGCACAAACAGAAATGCCAGGGCTCTCCATGTTCTGAAACAGCACCTCAGCATCGAATGTAAATGGGAGAGCCAGCCTGAAACTGTGGTGTAGCTACTTACACAAATGAAATGACACAATTTCAGAGACTTTGCTGGTCTCGTACAGATATGAATTTGGATTGAGGAGGGAGACATGCCAGGGTAATCCACGCAGTTGTGTGAACCACTGTGCTGAGGTGGTTAATGCACCTGCCAAGTAAGCAGGAGAACTGGGTTTAATTCCCGACCTTGGTACAAATTTTCACTTGCCGCTTCAGTCCATATACGTAAAATCATATCTGTGTGAGACCAGTAAAGTCTCTGAAATTGTCATTTCATTTGTAAAAGTTACTTTTTCATAAATAAGATTTATTAATCATACCTTCATTTCAGCTTTATTTATGAGAGCGTACTCAAAACTAACATAAAAAAAACTTCCATCATCAATTTTATAAGCATTAAGAATAAGCGTAAGCCTAGCAGTATTTCCAAATATGTTATTCCCATATAGTTACAATGAAGTAATGGTATAGCAAAGATAGTCCATCTATCCACGGGAATAGGTATAATAATATGCTTTGACAAAGTTATGTATTTATTGTGAATATATGGGAATCATATACACAAAATGATGTTTTGCTATTTCCTATGCTAATGCTTATCTAATTTATGATGTTGTCTTTTGCAGGAATAAGCAGTAATGAATTAATTTAAAACTAAGATGCATTTAATAAAGCTCAGGAAAACTATAGAAATAGACCAGATTTTAAGAATTTACATGTTACTATTAGTGTTAGTTTAAAGTTTGCATACAAACTAATGAATTCGAAGTTTTAGCATGATAATAAATACTGTTAACTTAATTCCATTTTGTGTTCTAAACAGGTATTCAAGCCTCAGTATTAAAAATACAACCAACAACTGCTGAAGCATGGATTTTTTTAATTTTTTTATTGGTATTACATTTTGCTTGCCTTCAAAATACAGTATGTGGCTGTCTTTTTAAATACTGTATTGAACAGCATTAATTTTCAAAATACATACTGACAAACATTTTTTGTATCTTATTAGGTCATGTTTCACAATTAAAAATTTTACTTCATCAAGAATGAAATAAGTTACCTCAAGTGTTATAACACGTCCCATCTGTGTTGTAATAATGTATAGGCATTCAAGGCCACCAGGATAATCTTGAGGATAACCAGGAGATGTCAGAGCTTGCGGTTGATTTGTTGCACGTACTGTTCCCCCACATGTTTGCGGTTCAGTCTTCCATGACGCCCTGCAAACAGTTGCCACAGTTTTTTAAATGGCAGTTCAAATTAATGGTTCAGAGATGATTATGCTGTAGTATTTGTAAATACTACCTGAATCCTTTTTTCTCCACTGAAGCATCAGTGCTGAACTTAATTATCATGAAATTTGATGCAGACACAAACAATTTGCTACTGAGCTCCATTTTTCCAGACAATGTTGCAAGATTGACAGCATTATCTTCTGTGCGTCCACCAACAAGTATTTGTACTGTATCAAATGATTTCTCTGTCTCAAAATCTTGAAACTACAGAAACATAAAAAGGAAACAATTTTAACTTCCACAATAATTTCCAAACCAAAAAACAATACAATAATTTATGTTTGTGCTGAAATATATTCCACTACCTTTAACAATTTCAATTAATACTCAAATGTTATACTTATTTAAATAATGGTTGTTACTCTCACAGCAGAAACTAAAACAATGACACAGGCTGAAAATGTGCTGCTTATAGAAAAATAACACATACACGAATTTGTCCACAGTAGAATATTTATTGATTGTCAAACAAATCACCTGCAGTAGGATATTGTGTCCTTGTGGACCTTCCAGAGTCCACTTGCAGTCAGAAAGGGGCTCATATTTCTGTGGGTAATTGGGACTCTCAACAACATCCCCACTGCTTGCCATATAGAAATGACAGTTTGATGGACAATCAAGCTCATCTGACCAGTCCCCACAGTCATTTTGCTTGTCACAACGGAAAGCAGAATTAATGCATCGTCCATTTGAGCAATGATATGAACCTGTGATCAGAAATTTGTGCTTAGCTCATTACGCATTTCGGCATAATCTATTAGGCACTACAAGATTAAGTCTTCATATTACTGTTAATATAATGTTTTTAATGGGTTACAATACACCACCCCTATAAATATATTTCTTATTTTATAATTCCTAATAAATTGAAGTACTTGTGTTTGAAGTGTTGAAAACAATGATAACTATTTTAGTTTTTGACCAATGCTTTCAGAAGGAAGCACACTAATAGCATCAGCGGTTTATCTCATAAAACAAATATCCAAATAAATTACTTACAAAGAAAAAATAATATACAGTTGAAAGTGGTACCTTACTGTACTTTATAGTTAGATTATTACGACCATCAACTGAACTCTTAAACTGAAAATCTCATACCTGCAGGGCAAGCTGTTGCTCTGCACAGGAAAGGGAGGAGTGATCCACATGTTGTCAATTCCCATGACTGATATTCATCATTTATCTTCACAGCTACACATTCACCATCCTCAGGAGATGGTTGATTTAATGCCCAAAATCCTACAATTAATAATTGCCATTTAGTTGTAATAGCTCAACAGGGTAAAACAAACCAGAAATTATATTGAAAGATATAAATTCACTTTTAATGTTATCCACACATAATTCCACATATTTGATACTGTGATTGATAGTGTCTGTTGCCCAACAACACCACTAATCTACTTGCAGTGCATCACCTTCCTAACCAGAGAAACTGTCATACGTCTCTGATCAAGCAGAATTATCTGAACCTCAAATCAACTGCACTTATGAAAAACTGACCTGCATATTGTGAGACCAGCAACCCTGCAGCAGACTCAAGTGTATTTGTACGGAGATCATCAAGGGCAGCAAGTCCCAGCCAGTATTGATGACTACTGTGATCTCCTGGCTGAAGGCTCCGCAATGCTACACTTGCTGTATAGTTATTTTCAGCGTAAGATTCCACCAGCACGAGGTCACTGCCGTACCTGTTCCACAAGAAAAAGGAAAATTTAATATCTTGAACACTTCTAAGTAAAAATTTGTAGACTTACATGAAACAAGGAAATGCAGAATTAGGACCATGTAGCTTCTTTGTCTGTTGATCTTAAATTATTTAATTATTACATAAAAACACTAGAACAAAATAGATGTCGCACAAAATATGTGGTACATAATTATTATTACCATGACTACTGTGATATACAGTGAGTGGAAAAAATACGGACACACTGAGAAAACACTACATTACCATGTCTAATAAAGTGTAGGAAACCTGTTGGCATCCAAAACAGCTTCCAGTCACCTTGAAACATTTAAATGCAGATCCTATATGGTATAGCACTTTATGTCCTAAGTGGTTTATACCATCATTCCTGCAAAACAGTGGCATACTCAGGTAACTATAATGTTGGTGAATAGCAATCACACACACTTTTCTCAAAGGTAGAAGACAAACATTCAATAATATTGAGATCTGGTGACTCTGGTGGCCAGGGGATATTCGACAATTCAACCTTGTGCTCACAAAACCAGTCTTGCATGACACAAGCTTTATATAAAGTGGCTCTGCCATCTTGAAGTAGAGCATCACTACTGGGGAACAAACACTGTATTGTAGGACAGACCTGATCAGCCAAAATGGTCACATAATCCTAATTCTTGGCAGTAATGTGACCTTGCAGAGTAACCATGGGGCCCATGGAAACCATGATATGGCTGCCCATATCATCACTGAACCCACTCTTTGAACATAAACTCTGTCAGAAGTTTGAAACAGTATGCAACAAAACTCGTCCGACCAAATGACTTTCTTCCGTTGCTCTAAGTCCAGGTTTAATGGCTTTGGCACCACATTTCACAGGCATCTGCATCACTAATGAGTGGTTTTGGAATTCCAGCTTGCCTTGCAATGCGTGCTGCTTATGGAGCTCCCTTCATGTTGTCTTGGTGCTGACTAGGTTTGCGAGTGAAACACTCAGTTCTGAAGTGACTTTTGCAGCTGTTGTTCTCTTATTTTTCATTACAATCCTCTTCAATGACCATCTGTCATGACCACTAAACAAACACTTTCATCCACAGTTTGACTTAGAGCAGCTGATATTTTTCCTCTTTCCCTGTATGTGGTATCAATCTTTAATACTGTGCCTCTTGAAACACCAAACAATTTGTTAACCTTGGTTATGGAACCACCTGCCATATGAGCACCAGCAATTTGCCCATGTTCAGATTCACTTAGCTCTGACATAAGGTGCTCACCCATAGCTACACAGACACTGTTCTGATCATGACTGACACTTGCAATGTATTGAATACACTACACAAGCGGCGTTCGTTCCTGGTGAAATACGGCAGCCCATCCTGCAGACCTCACCTACATCTACATGGATACTCTGCAAATCACATTTAAGTGCCTGGCAGAGGGTTAATAAAACTTGGCTAGCATCATGTTCAAGCATGTATGTGTCGCAATGTTTCCATATTTTTGTCCTGTCCCCTGTATCATTGCCGCAAAATAAAAGTACAAGTGGTATGAAAACTGTAACCGATATATTTAAAATGGATCACAATGGCTCAGTTGTGTATTGCTTCACATTGTAATTCTCCAATGAAAATTAATCTTCATTGAACCACTTCTAAAAATAATTTAACATGTCTTAAAAATTGTTATAAATAACATAATGTTGCAAATACTTTTAATATGACCTCCTGTTGATATGAAAATTTGTGAGTCATGTGACCAAGAGTTAAACCAGTGCTTTTTTCAAAGCAGACAGGTTGTTGCAACAACAGATACCATTTGTCGATACCACATACAGAAATGCATATTTCAATAAAGGTATTGTAAACGATAAATAAAGATAATATGTATGATAACTGGTGTGCCGATGTACAAAAATCGCATGAAAAAACTATCTGTGATAAGTGCATTTGTAATTACAAACTTCCTCTATTATCAATAAAAGAGAATCTACTTTTAATAGATATGTTGATATTATTATAATTTTGGTTGTTATATTTAATATTCTTCCTACTATTATCATTAAACAAATTCTAATTTGGATGTGTTCATAGCAAAGCAACTCAGGTAATCATACGCAACTTTAGCATTTAGTGTTTATAAAGCTGATCAAAGCATCTAACAGTTAGTTTATTCATAACATAATTTAACTATTTTGATAAACATGTGCATCCCAAAAATTCATTCAGCATAATTACATTTCATTCCATCAGTGTGTGCATAATATAGATAAAGTCCTAATGATGTAGTTGAAAATTACATTGGAATGTATTGTGCCATATGTATAAATTGAAAGATCATATCGATAGTCCTTTCCGTGGGTGTGGCAATGGTATTTGATAATTAGAAAAACATCTTTCACAAGACATTTTGCATTTACAGTTTTGCTAGTCCTGAAATTTACACATTAGGCAAATCAAAACATGATAATAATCTTATTTACCTCCTGCAGAGCTCAACAGCTTTCTCCCAAGAATGTGGAATACTAAAGAATTTGTAACAATGCAGACCTCGCAGTTCCCATCCTGAAATATAAAATCAAGAAACATTTGTAGAGATGTAAATTACCATAAAAGAAACAATGAAATAATGCTTGCTCTCTGAATAGCTCTTCCTGATAATGATAACAATGATTCATATATAATATTCTGGGTTAATTAAATGTGGATACAATTTTTTTGAAAAAAAAAAAAACAGTTTTAGATTTGTGATGTACTGCTAAAAACTTCATGCAAATGACTATAATGCTGACTGAACATGGAAAATTCCCATCAATTACATACTGATAGGTCAAAAGACAATTTTTAAAAAATCACACATTACATCTTGTGAAAACTGGGACCATGGGAAGGTCACAAAAACATTATTGCATAATATATATACATATATATAAAAGTAAATCCTTCTGTGAAATAAAATATTTTCTCATAACTTCCACTGTCAACAAGAAACAGGGTATAAATCTTCTGACTTTATGGCTAAGCTTATCAACAAACCACAACTGACTTGTAATGTGACCTGCTGACTATGGATGGATGGATAAAACTTGGGATTAAAGTATATTGTGCAAAGAAGAGAGCTCCTAATTCAGGACAAAATGTAGTCAATGAGTTGAAACTCCATTACCACCAGTACTGTAAAATACCTCAGCATGTTGTTATAAAAGTGAAACACATACACTATGTTCCAGAATAAAACACTCTAAGAGTAAACCAACAACAATGTGGAACATCTTTAAACAGGAAAAAATAAAAATAAGAATCCAAATGAAATTTAGCTCCCAGAAAGCAGCCCTCGCAGAAATTGTGGCACATTCAAACTATTCACCACCAACTTCAATATCACTTCCTTTTATTAACAGCAACACTGCACACAATAATAAACAACAAAATAAAAACACACTAGATTTAGTTGTGTAGACACTGCAGACACTGACAGACATTAGTTTAAAAAATATGCAACCCCTCAGAACATCATAACATGCATCAGCTCATTGAAAACTAGTAATTCTGTAAGCTGTGATAGCGTTTTGAGCTGAATAATAAAATTTTATGTCAACTTTAAAGAAACTACCCCTAATCTATCTTTTTAATTATAAAAAAAAACCTGAAGACTTAATTATACTGTAGCAACATCTACATATAAAACTGGTGACAAAAAACTGTTTTCTAGACACATTTCACTCCATTTATTTTTTTGAGAAAGCTATCTATGATACAATACCTACTCATTTTTCTGGACATAACTTATTAACTGCCCTTTAGTTTGGACTTCATACAGGAATCTCCACATAGAAAGGAATACAAGACCTTTCAAATGAAGACCTGGCGGAGATAGACAAGAAAACTTATTGTGTTTGTATATACCACAGATGTAGCCTTTGACTGTGTATACAACATAAACTTGGCAAATGTAAGTGTAATTGCATTAATGACACCCTTTTTGCTTCAGTTAGTCATGTCCTTTGACCGGGTAGCTCTCAAAATTCTACCTGGCAGACTTACTTGTTATGGCATTGATGGCACTCCTGTTGCATGAATGAGTCTTATCTTCGTAAAAGAAAGCACGCAGTCTCACTGACAGAGGGTGTCAGCCTCATGAAACTACCCTCAGAATAGGAAGGCATTACATGAGGGATACTGGCCCACTCTTACTCTTAATCTACATACCATAAATCATTCTTCAGTGACTTGTATGAGTACAAAGCCTCATAGGCAATTTTCTAAACAAATGAGTACACATACATTCAGTTTACAGTCCAGGAAATCTGATTATTATTGGTGATATGGGTATTTTTATGAGTTTGTAACTTGTGCAAAGTATGGTGTGGTGATGTGCCTCCAGTGTTGTCCACCTAGCAAGACAGGACAACAAATGCCAAAACATGGGTCCTAGCCACTATGAGCCAAGCTGGTAGAAGCCTTGCTATACACACTTCAGCATAATGACATTACAACATAAATAGTTTAGTGGACTTACTGGAAAAATGAAAATGTAGCTTTCATGTTAATACTGGTGGGAGCTCTTGGTAAATTAATAATCCAGTGGAATATTAAAAATTTGCAGAGCTGGGAAGAAGAAGACTAAAGTTTCACATCTGAGTCAGAATAAGGAATCACATTCATTAAAAAACTGCAGATGCACAGTGTTGTTAATTCTATCTTAAAAATGGAGGATTACCTTCAGAGAATGGTACAATAAACCTTAATCCTCACAATACTTAAAGAATGGTTCAAATAAAGAAATTTTTGCTGAAGACACAAGCATATTAATCAAGGGTCCAAATCAGCCTTACATGACAAAGCTCAGATGATAAATGAGTAGTCCTACAGATAGTTCACAGCAAGTGTGTAAGTCTCAGCATCACTACGATTTTTATTATAAAACTTCAAACAAGCAAGTCTGTTAGGATCAGAATTAGATATAAGTAATCGGTCCCTAAATGAAACACTGTGTATAAAATTTCTGGTGAATCAACAAACAGATAAATCAGTCAAGAAGGTAAGAATAATTTCAGTGTATTTTGCCCTCAGATGTATATTTCACAATATTGACCTAAAGATAAGAATATTGACTATTTTCACTATCTGTTTTCTTACAGAATTATGTGATAGGGCAGTGTACCTAAAGTAAACAGAGTGTTTATGCAGCAGTAATGAACAGTTAAGAATATTGTCCAAAGTAGTTAACCATAAACCCTTCAGGATCTTGGCATTCTTACAATCACTTCCCCTTACATTTACTCCTTAATGGTTCTTGCTAAAATGTTATCTACACAATCACAATGAAAGACACAAAAATAATTTTCAATTTCTGTCAGTAAACCTTGAAAAAATATAATATATGCTGTTCAGAACTTGTAAAAGGTTTCTTGCTAGTAGATGCCTAAAACAAGATGACAAGCTGAAAGAAGATGTTGACAGTGTTAAATTCTTGGGATTACAGCTTGATAGTAAATTTAACTGGCAGGAGAATACCACAGAACTATTGAAGCTCCTACATAAATCTCTGTCTGCTACGCAAATGTTGTCAGACATAGGTGACATAAAAATGAAAGAGCTAGTGTACTATGCTTACTTTCATTCCACAATATCATGTGCGATTATTTTCTGGGGTAACTCACTGAGCCAAACTAAAGTTTCCCGAGCTCAAAAATGTGCAATATGAATTATTTGTGGTGTGAACTCAAGAACGAGCTGCTGAAGGCTGTTTAAGGGACTTAGCGTATTAACTACTGCTTTCCAATACATTTTTTCATTAATGAAAATTATCATCAAAAATATATATCCTTTTTTTTCAAACCAACAGCTCAGTTAGTGGAATTAATACTAGCAATAAGAATAAAATCCATAATGATCTAAAGCCACTTACTCTGTTTCAGAAATACAATTTTCAATACCATGCCAGCTTGAGAAGAGTCTAAAGAACTTATTGGTGGCCAACTCCTCCTACTCCACTGATGAATTTCTTAGCAGATCTGATTTATGTATTTTATTAATAGTATCATTACAATGTGAATATTGCATACAATTTGACTTCTGTATGAAGTTTTTGGAGTAATGCTATCATTGTAAATAAGCACTATATATACACCTAAGTGTATTGACAATTTAATATTTGGTGACAAGTTCTATGCCCTTTTAAATATAAATATGCTCAAGTTGTTGTTGTTGCTTTCTTTTCTTTTCGTCCCCCCCCCCCCCCCCCCCCCCCACACACACACACACCTGCAATTCAATTTCACATCCACAAGGGCAATTTCATTTGCGATCTGTGAAAGGTTCATTATGATAACTGTTGATATTTTGTACATATTTGTTGTGTATTCTTTTTTTCTGGCATATTCCGCATCTCAGAGGATCTCTTCACTATGGGACAATTGGAATGAAAAGAAGACCTAATTTAATCTAATCTAGTCTAATCTTCAGGTAGACATTGCCTACATGTCTAGGGTTGTGAGTGGTGTCAGTACACTGGCGCACATCTCCCAAGATATTCAACAAAATTCCGTATAACATAGAACAAAAATTTGAAAGCCGAACCATATCACAAGCAAATTAAAAGAATTCTTCATTATTAAATGTATGATCAACTATTTTCTTTGAAAAATACCTACGTAATCACACACAGAGCAACCAACAGGAGAGAAACAACAGCTATTTAATAGAACTCACGAAACATTAGCTTTTTTTTTAAAAAAAAATAGCTGCTTTCTTTCTAATTTCTTAATTTGGGTCAACAGAAGCGTCCGATCTTACCCGTCGGCTTTGACCCGTGACGTAAGCGTGTTGTGGTGTGTGACGTCATTACGGCGCGGAGTTTGATTTGCGATTGTGGCGTGTTTGTAGATGTCTTGTTTTTGTTTGTCGTGCTCTCTGGTGGTGTGTTCATGGTTTTCGTTTGTTTCGTTTGTTTCGTGTGGTGGGGTCAGTTTTCTGTTGCTCAGGTGTTGGATTTGAAGCGGAATTTCTATTAGTGAGTTAATGGTTAATTTAATGCTCATTGCTGTACGTCGGGTGAGTTTGTTATTGAGTGTATTTGGTTGTGGTTTTTTGTTCAGGAATGGATATGAAAGACCGCCTTAACAGTGTTTGGTTGAGGGCAATGATGGGGGAGACAGCTTTAGAGCTGATTAAATTTCTTCAGCTATTTGGCTTAATTGCCGAGGTCGTGAAGTGCGGTGTGTGCGGTGAACCTATGAAATTGGTTAAAGTTCCGGACTCTCGGACCAGGGACGGATACATGTGGTGTTGCCGGAAAGATGGCGTATGGCGTTCTGTAAGGCGTGGTACCTGGTTCGAGAAGTCTAGATTGGCCATGCGTGAGATTGTGCTTATTACGTATTATTTTTGTTATAGTTGCGGGCAGAGTTTTT
Organism: Schistocerca serialis cubense; assembly: GCF_023864345.2. NCBI lineage: Eukaryota > Metazoa > Arthropoda > Insecta > Orthoptera > Acrididae > Schistocerca > Schistocerca serialis. Next base: position 587,848,522 of record NC_064639.1, read on the forward strand.
GCGCGTTTGAGACTGGTGTGAGTGAGAGGACTGTTTTAGACTGGTATTCCTTTTGTCGTGAGGTGTGTTCCGAATTTATTAAGTACAGGGGTAAGTTGGGTGGGCATGGGGTGCTTGTGGAGGTGGATGAGTCGCAGTTTGGTAAAAGGAAGTATGGGAGGGGGAAGTCTGTGGCTGGTCTTTGGGTGTGGGGGGCTGTTGTTCAGGGGGGTGGGGGTACTGAATGTGTTTTTAGGGTTGTGGAGGGGAGTTCGAAGCCTGAATTAGTGGGGTTAATTGAGGAGTATGTAGAGCCGGGGTCCACAGTAGTTTCAGATGCGTTTTCTTCATATAGGGGGTTGGATGAGAGGGGATTTAATCATTTAGTAGTGAACCACAGTCTAGAGTTTAAGAATTATGATACTGGGGCTTGCACTAACACAATTGAGGGGATGTGGGGAGCGGTTAAGTCAGTTCTTGGGAGGGGGAAGAGGCGCTCTTCCAACCTTCAGTCTCATTTAGATGAGTACTGTTGGCGGAAGAGTGTCCCAGAGGGCTATTGCATTCTTCGGGTTTTTTTAAGGGCTGTGGGTAAAATGTATAGACCGAAAGTGGTTAGTTAGGGTGGGCTGGGTAGGTGGGTGGGTGGTTTATTTTGTTGTATAGTGTTTGTGTGTTGTATTTTGGAGTTGTGGGGGAGGGGGTTGACGTTTGGGTGGGTTGGGTTTTTATTTTAGTTCAGTATTTTTTCGTTGGTGTGTGTGTGTGTGTGTTTTTGTATGTGTGTGTGTGTGTGTGTGTGTGTGTGTGTGTGTGTGTGTGTGTGTGTGCGTGCGTGCGTGTGTGCATTTGTGTGTGATTGTGGTGGCCAATCTAGTTTGTGGAGCTGGAACTTTTTTGAGGTAAGTTCCGTTTTTTTTTTTTTTTTTTGGTTATTTATGTATGTTTTGTGTATTGGGTATAGGTTGGAAACATCCGATCTCACGCGTCGGCTTTCACCCGTGACGTAAGGGACCTACACATTGATCTGTAGCGTAGCCCTGAATACGAGGTTAGGTTGGGAGTTTTTTTTTGGAATGCGGCCGCGGCAGCGGCCGCCTATGATTCGAAAATATTGATTTGACACTAATGAACATGTATACGTAATATGAAGCAATTTGATGAACATATTGATCTGTAGCGTAGCCCACTTGAGGTTAGGTTGGGAGTTTTTTTTTTGGAATGCGGCCGCGGCAGCGGCCGCCTATGATTCGAAAATATTGATTTGACACTAATGAACATGTATACGTAATATGAAGCAATTTGATGAACATATTGATCTGTAGCGTAGCCCACTTGAGGTTAGGTTGGGAGTTTTTTTTTTGGAATGCGGCCGCGGCAGCGGCCGCCTATGATTCGAAAATATTGATTTGACACTAATGAAGCCTGTGGGGGGATGGGGGGGCACTGCAGACTCCCCCCACCGCATAACGACACATGATGATCAAATTTTGAAAAAAAATGAAAAATTTTTTCCGTACCTGCTAAACTGCATAAGTGCCGATGTATGTAGGTGTAAGGGAAGCTTTCGTTTCTTAGTTTTCTATTGGGGGATGTGATCGGTAGGTTCTGTTGAGCTATATAGGTTAAGGGAAGTGTCCGATTATGGATAGGAATGTGTTTTTTGGTATTTGGTCAGTTTTGTGATGTTGATTTATTTCGTTGTTTTGCGTGGTTTTGAATGGCGGTCGGTGGCTACATTTCTGTATATTTAGTTTCTCCGCACCCAAAAACCCCTAATTTCCCACGCTTGTCCCGTTACAGTCATTAGGCTTTTTGTGAAACTTGTGTATTTCAGTGTTTACAATACGTATGCGATGTTTTTATATCCGCCATATTGGAATTGTTTATAGTCGTTTCCGCGGTATTTGTGACGTCATGGGTCAAAGCCGACGGGTAAGATCGGACGCTTCTGTATTTCCCTTAATTTAAATTTAGCTGACAAGCTGCACTAAGCATTGACGTTATAGTTTCGGGGAGAACAGGGATAGTTGAGCCACATTTTCATTCAGACACCTTTCTGCTACATGCTAAAATAAAACTAAAACTGTGATGATAAATCTTGCATTTTCCCATTAAATTATATATTTCAAAACATGAATTCGGAAATACGTAGTTGCAAAGAAATTGCTTACAGAAAGGCTTTACATGCTATTTTGTCTAAAACTGACACGGTGAGACCTTGGCTGTATACAATTAATGTAGGTTAATTCTTACTTTGTAAGATACTCAATCCAGGTACGGTAGTAAAAATACTTGAGCTGGAAAGAAAGACATTTAATCTTATAATGCTAAAACTTAAGCTCAAGAAAAAAGGAAATCTTTCATAACCAATTACGAAAGTGAAACTAATCACACAATCATTTAAGGTACTGATGATAGGAAGTTGAAGAATCATCTCTATTTGATCTTCATCAACAACAGTGGCTTCTTCAATTGGACGCTATTTATTTAGTTTGCAGTTCTTTTTCGTCTTTTCTCGCCTATATAACAACTTTTCCAACAAACTGCTTAACACTTTTTTCCCCTCTAATTTTACAAACAACCAATTATCCTTCCTGTCCACAAGTACATCATCCCTGTCACTCTGATTATTAAGCGCCATGGATGTGCTCATGCTTTTTTTTAAATAATTGTCAGATAATATGTTAGTGAAGTGTTAAATTACGCACGTAACATTTTCCGACACGTCGAACTTCGTGCGTTGTGACAGCTTTTGTTTACGAGTATGTGGAGGCGCTGAACACATTGTTGTCTGCTAATTACGGTTGGCTATAGTATGGTTGGCTGCGCCGAAAAAGCTGTCACTACCGACCTATACGTTCGAAGGAGTTACTTCCGTCAGAAAAAGTAATTAGAGATTTGAATAGCAAAGTTTCACACAGATGTGAAATGTTTGCAACCAGTGAAGATGAAACATAACATTTTCATGATAAAATGAAAGGCAGCATGAACGCCGACAGGGCAACAGTCCTACAGAACAACTGCAATACGCTACAGTACTTGTGCATTAATTCATTTTGTATAGGGCATCTTTGGGCCACGTTATTTCAACTGTCTTGCTTTACGCGTTCTGTTGTTTGCCCAGTGCTCCGGCATTCGTTCTTGCTGTTGCTCCCTCCTCTCCTGGGTCCAAGGCTTTCCTGTTTTTAGTTTTGGTTATCAAGGGTGACCCCCATTTCTTTACGATCTTTGTCCACCTGTGTGATCCAGGCCCATTTTGTTTTCTTCTCCTGAAAGTAGGTGATCATACGATTGCTAAGTCTTCCAGGGCTCATTCGGGTCATATGTCCATAAAACATAATCCTTCTTTTCCGGATGGTATAGGTTCAAAAAATGGTTCAAATGGCTCTGAGCACTATGGGACTCAACTGCTGAGGTCATTAGTCCCCTAGAACTTAGAACTAGTTAAACCTAACTAACCTAAGGACATCACAAACATCCATGGCCGAGGCAGGATTCGAACCTGCGACCGTAGCGGTCTTGCGGTTCCAGACTGCAGCGCCTTTAACCGCACGGCCACTTCGGCCGGCGATGGTATAGGTTATCTTCTCTATGTGGGAATACAGTTCATGATTGTGACGTCTTCTACATTCCCCATTCTCTTTGACGGGACCCATGATCTTTCTCAAAACTTTCCTTTCTCGATTAGGCCTTTTTTTTTTTCATTACTAGGCATTCAGAAGTGTACAAGACCTCCGGACGGATAACACTGCAGTAATGCCTTAACTTTGCCTTGAACGATACTGATCTTTTGTTGCAGACGTTTTTGGTTAAATGGATTACTTGTGCATAATACACTCCTGGAAATGGAAAAAAGAACACATTGACACCGGTGTGTCAGACCCACCATACTTGCTCCGGACACTGCGAGAGGGCTGTACAAGCAATGATCACACGCACGGCACAGCGGACACACCAGGAACCGCGGTGTTGGCCGTCGAATGGCGCTAGCTGCGCAGCATTTGTGCACCGCCGCCGTCAGTGTCAGCCAGTTTGCCGTGGCATACGGAGCTCCATCGCAGTCTTTAACACTGGTAGCATGCCGCGACAGCGTGGACGTGAACCGTATGTGCAGTTGACGGACTTTGAGCGAGGGCGTATAGTGGGCATGCGGGAGGCCGGGTGGACGTACCGCCGAATTGCTCAACACGTGGGGCGTGAGGTCTCCACAGTACATCGATGTTGTCGCCAGTGGTCGGCGGAAGGTGCACGTGCCCGTCGACCTGGGACCGGACCGCAGCGACGCACGGATGCACGCCAAGACCGTAGGATCCTACGCAGTGCCGTAGGGGACCGCACCGCCACTTCCCAGCAAATTAGGGACACTGTTGCTCCTGGGGTATCGGCGAGGACCATTCGCAACCGTCTCCATGAAGCTGGGCTACAGTCCCGCACACCGTTAGGCCGTCTTCCGCTCACGCCCCAACATCGTGCAGCCCGCCTCCAGTGGTGTCGCGACAGGCGTGAATGGAGGGACGAATGGAGACGTGTCGTCTTCAGCGATGAGAGTCGCTTCTGCCTTGGTGCCAATGATGGTCGTATGCGTGTTTGGCGCCGTGCAGGTGAGCGCCACAATCAGGACTGCATACGACCGAGGCACACAGGGCCAACACCCGGCATCATGGTGTGGGGAGCGATCTCCTACACAGGCCGTACACCACTGGTGATCGTCGAGGGGACACTGAATAGTGCACGGTACATCCAAACCGTCATCGAACCCATCGTTCTACCATTCCTAGACTGGCAAGGGAACTTGCTGTTCCAACAGGACAATGCACGTCCGCATGTATCCCGTGCCACCCAACGTGCTCTAGAAGGTGTAAGTCAACTACCCTGGCCAGCAAGATCTCCGGATCTGTCCCCCATTGAGCATGTTTGGGACTGGATGAAGCGTCGTCTCACGCGGTCTGCACGTCCAGCACGAAAGCTGGTCCAACTGAGGCGCCAGGTGGAAATGGCATGGCAAGCCGTTCCACAGGACTACATCCAGCATCTCTACGATCGTCTCCATGGGAGAATAGCAGCCTGCATTGCTGCGAAAGGTGGATATACACTGTACTAGTGCCGACATTGTGCATGCTCTGTTGCCTGTGTCTATGTGCCTGTGGTTCTGTCAGTGTGATCATGTGATGTATCTGACCCCAGGAATGTGTCAATAAAGTTTCCCCTTCCTGGGACAATGAATTCACGGTGTTCTTATTTCAATTTCCAGGAGTGTATAATTGTCGGTATGAGTGTAACAAAAAAAAGAAAACCTTCTCTAGTTTTCATTGCCACTGATAATCTGTTCGCTCCAGTTCGAACAAAGTAACAACAACAGTCCAGTCGACTTTGCTTCTTTTGATCACAACCTGTCGAGTGCCGATTCCAATAATTAAGACTGTCGCGCAAACACAGTGTTAGATGTTCATTCTTCACAAATACCTCTCCTCCATAAACACCGTTCAGCAGTTGCATAATGGATAGCTCATTGTCATGCTTCTCTTAACTTGCTTTAAAGGAAGGTTATTTTCGCCTCCTGAACACTCCAGTAAATAAATTACGGCCAAAACGAGCTTTTTTAGCCAGTAGGTAACAGATTTTTCAGCAAATTCAAAACAGACGTGTATTCATTCATTCCGTTTAATTTACTTCAAAAGTTAATACTTTGGGAACTCATGGTTTACATTATGCTGCAATTCTTCTGCGTATAGCAGTCATTAATGCATCCTTCGAGTGCAAAAATGTTACACGTTTTTAACGTTTCCTAAAGGAGCCAATGGAAAGAGGAAAAATCCCCGAAACAATAAGAAATGGATGTTTGGATTCGAACAAATGAAGGAATCGTTGGGAACACTCGTTTCTCAAGCGGTCATAATCTGGTCATTGGGAACTAAGAGTCAACTAAATCCGTCCATGACACGCACATTAATGAGTTGTTTCCAGTCAGTTCTTTGTCACTAAACTTAAAAAAAAGAAAACACACTCTACGCAGCTCAGAACTTTTAAGAGATTATCGGGCAGAAGTCGGTAGATGTAATGTACATGTAGAGACAAACAAATGATTATAATTTCAGAAAAATTAGATGATTTATTCAGGAGGACATGAGAAAGAGCTTCACAAATGAAGCAAGTCAATAACGCGTTGGTCCACCTCTGCACCTTGTGAAAGCAGTTATTCGGCTTGGCACTGACTCAGTTGTTGGCTGTAGTCCAGAGAGATATCACACCAAATTCCGTCCAATTGGCGCGTCAGAATCCCTAGATGATTGGAGAGCCCTGCCCATAATGCACCAAACGTTCTCAGTTGGGGAGAGATCCGGCGACCCTGCTGGCCAAGGTAGGGTTTGATGACGATGATGAAGTCCCATACTCTTTGACAGAGCCTAGGGGACGATGCGGGAGACCCGCATCGCTGTACTAGGCAAGGTTCTAGCGGAGGTAGTTTGCCATTGCCTTCCTCCGACCGTAATGGTGATGAATGATGATGATGAAGACGACACAACAACAGCCAGTCATCTCGAGGCAGGCGAAAATCCCTGACCCTGCCGGGAATCGAAACCGCAAGAACGAAGACAAGCAGTAGAAGCTCTCACCGTGTGTAGGCGTGCATTATCCTGCTGAAATTGAAGTCCGGGCTGGCTTGCCTTGAAGAGCAACAAAACGGCGCGTAGAATATCATCGGCATACCGCTGTGCTGTAAATATGCCGCGGATGACGACCAAAGAGGTACTGCTATGAAAAGAAATGTCACCCCAGACCATGACTACTGGTTGTCGGGCCGTATGGAGGGCGACGGTCAGGTTGATATCCCACCACCGGCCGTGTCGTCTCCAGATACGTCTTCGGCCTGGAATGTCATTCACTGGAGTAGAATTTTCTTGAGTGAGTAGTTGACAGATGTGAAAATTACCAAACTATCAGTTTAATAAGTCACAGCTGCAAAATACCAACGCGAATTCTTTGCAGATGAATTGAAAAACAGGTAGAAGCTGACCTCAGGAAAGATCAGTTTGGATTCCGTAGAAATGTTGGAACACGTGAGGCAATACTGACCTTACGACTTATCTTAGAAGAAAGATTAAGGAAAGGCAAACCTACGTTTCTAGCATTTGTAGACTTGGAGAAAGCTTTAGACAATGTTGACTGGAATACTCTCTTTCAAATTCTGAAGGTGGCAGGGGTGAAATACAGGGAGCGAAAGGCTATTTACAATTTGTACAGAAACCAGATGGCAGCTATAAGAGTCGAGGGGCATGAAAGGGAAGCAGTGGTTGGGAAGGGAGTGAGACAGGGTTGTAGCCTCTCCCCGATGTTATTCAATCTGTATATTGAGTAAGCAGTAAAGGAAACAATTCGGAGTAGGTATTAAAATCCATGGAGAAGAAATAAAAACTTTGAGGTTCGCCAGTGACATTGTAATTCTGTCAGGGACAGCAAAGGACTTGGAAGAGCAGTTGAACGGAATGGACAGTGTCTTGAAAGGAGGATATAAGATGAACATCAACAAAAGCAAAACGAGGATAATGGAATGTAGTCGAATTAAGTCGGGTGATGGTGAGGGAATTAGATTAGGAAATGAGACACTTAAAGCAGTAAAGGAGTTTTGCTATTTAGGGAGCAAAGTAACTGATGATGGTCGAAGCAGAGAGGATATAAAATGTAGACTGGCAATGGCAAAGAAAGCGTTTCTGAAGAGGAGAAATTTGTTAATATCGAGTATAGATTTAAGTGTCAGGAAGTCGTTTCTGAAAGTATTTGTATGGAGTGTAGCCATGTATGGAAGTGAAACATGGACGATAAATAGTTTGGACAAGAAGAGAATATAAGCTTTCGAAATGTGGTGCTACAGAAGAATGCTGAAGATTAGATGGGTAGGTCACATAACTAATGAGGAGGTATTGAACAGAATTGGGGAGAAGAGGAGTTTGTAGCACAACTTAACAAGAAGAAGAGACCGGTTGGTAGGACATGTTCTGAGGCATCAAGGGATCACAAATTTAGCATTGGAGGGCAGCGTGGAGGGTAAAAATCGTAGAGGGAGACCAAGAGATGAATACACTAAGCAGATTCAGAAGGATGTAGGCTGCAGTAAGTACTGAGAGATCAAGAAGCTTGCACAGGATAGAGTAGCATGGAGACCTGCATCAAATCAGTCTCAGGACTGAAGACCACAACAACAACAACAACGAGTAGTGCTGATTCGAGCTGAGCCCCGATGATCAGTGAAGACTCAGTGCATTGAATATTTACATGTTTTGCGACAAGTCTGCTATTACCTTTTAAAATGAAAATACGATTGTTTGAGTTATTCCACAATCATGAATACCATTTCACTTGAGGCCTGTGGAAGGTACATTAGCATATCTGTTTTTCTTTGTAAAAACGTACTGTATAGTCTTGTTTCCTGAAATGTTCTATTTCATGGATGATCTCACTATGGATCTATTGGAACGAAAAGTACATCTAATTTAATCACCTGAGAACATGCCCCGCGCGAGGCAGTGTAATGGACCAAACGAACAGATCACTTGCATTCGCATACCCATCGAGTGCAGAACTTCATCAACCCCCACCCTTCTCTCATTACACAAAAAAAAGTCTACAAAATCAGAATTCTGATCCTGCCCCGCCACACAGAAAAGGGAATCAGTTCAGCATCAGTTTGAAGAAAGGACGCACATGTAGCGGATACAGTCTAGTTTAGAGTGTAACCAAAACCATTGGCCGCGAAATTTTAAAAGTTTTCCATCGTTCATCCTGAAACTAATACGAGACGCCTCCCGCCAACACCGACTCAAAGGAAGGCCTCAGCGCTTGTTGGTGACGTCACGTCAGCTAGGCACGGCGAACGCCAGGTCGGTTGCAGGCAGAAACGCCTGAGCGTGCTTATCACTATAAATCTCTTATTTTTGGACAAAATTTTTCATATTGTTTTGGATTCTGCAGTTTTATTTAGATGAAAGATTTTCTTACTATCGTAAAGCTACAAATGAAGATCATAGTTCTGTATTACTGAATCCTGTCGAAACAAATGTAGATCATTATGAGAAGATGCTTTGCCCCATTGCAAGCTTCGGAAATTTTACATTCAAATAACTATATTTACTTGATCCATTTTGTTATCGAAACTTACCCCAACCCCCTTACAATGAACTCGTTTCTTTTATTTATTTATTTATTTTCGTTTGACATCGTCACTGGAAATGTGAACTAATTTACATGTGTAAATGTCCAACTGTTGCCAGTCATTAGATTACAGTTCTTTTCAACGAAAGGAATTCTAAACAGGAAACAAAATAGCTTCATATATCTAAAATACTGCCGAGCTTAAACTTTTTTAAACATGCACATTAGAAAAGATAAATATTCCCCTTTTGCAACTAAAAGGAGAAACTTTATAAGATAAAAAAATTATTTGCTAAAACAAGTAACATTCTTTTTCCTCTTCTTCTGTCCCCCATCCCCTCCCCCAACGTGTACAATCGCAAGATATTTCATTAACATTCAGTGCTTCTCACCGCATAGTCAACCAAGATACCCAAAGAAGAGCACCAATACGTTCACAGTTTCTTGTAAAAGCAACCCAGTACAAACGTAACTTCCTCAGATTTACAAATAAGGTAAAGAAGCACGAATTCTGTTGCTGCTGGACCATGAAATTGTTTTTGTGTGTCAATCCTTAATACAGGTGGAAATATAAGTTCAGGAGTACACTATTTGTTAAGAAGTGTAATGAACTGCACAATTAGTTGATGGCAGAAATCTCTGAGAACAATGTGTGTTGGTCAACTACCGCCAATAGTTAAACATTTTCGTGTGTCAGAGAAGGAGACACCACCATTATGAGTATGCCTGCAACAGACCTGGCGTTGGCCGTGCCTAGCTGACGTGACGTCACCAACAAGCGCCGAGGCCTTCCTTTGAGTCGGTGTTGCTCCCGCCCGCCATTTCTCCACCGCCCCTCTCCCTCACCTCTCGATGCTCAGATCCCGGCCAGGCGTATGATCTTCATCAATGATGGTGAGTATTGTCTTGAGGGAGACCCAGGCGCAAATTCTAGAAGTGTAATATATGACGAAAGGAACTATAGAAGAACTTATTTTTATCCAGATGCTCGGTTTCGAAAGATTACCTCCTACACAGTACGTCAGCATTAAAGGCGTTAATAAGTAGTTCTACACCAAATAAAATGATTGTGAACGTGTTTTTACGGTATGTGCATAAGCGTATATTAATTCTATTTATTTCGTGTTCCGTAGATCCAAACAGCGAGTGATTCGCAGGCATACGAAACGTGTCCGACTGCCCGAATATAGCTTACGTGGCAATAAAAGATACAATGTAAAAATAGTATCAACTAATTTCAATAGTGCACCTCTGCGTGAAGCACAACGCCTCTCTTGTAACGTCTGACAACGGAGTTCGTTGAGCGCCTCTGTAACGCCCTCGTATCTACTGAACGATTCCGTGTCGAAACGCGTCGCCCTTCGTTTGATCTTTTCTATCTCTTCTATCAGTCCTGCCTGGTAAGGACGATGAACAACACTCAAGAATAGGTGGAAACAGCGCCTTATAAGCCACTTCCTTCGTGGATGAGTTACGCTTCCTTCAGATTCTCCCTATGAATCTCAATCTGGCTTTTCCTACTATTTGTTGCATGTGGTCATTCCACTGAAGGTCTTCCAACAGTTTCTCATCAATAATGTAGTTGTGCCAGGGTCGACTGCTAGAGCTTACACCATTCATCAATCCTCGGCAGATCATTCTGCAAATCGATACCGTCTTCTGGCGTTGCTACTTCGTTACAGACAGCCGCATCATCTGTGAACAGTCTTGAGCATCCGACGCATTCTACTAGATCATTTATGTACATTGCAAACAATAAAGGTCCTGTCACACTCCCTGGGATACAACTGAAACTACATTTACATCTGTCGATTTTATTCCATTAGGAGCGACGTTCTGAGTTCTACCTGCAACCCAGTAGCAAATCTGGTCCGTACCTGCAATCCAGTAGCAAATCTGGTCTGTTACTCCGTAAGCTCGTTTTTTTTTCACTAAACGGCAGCGCGGGACGGTGTCGAATGGCTTCCTGAAATCAAGGAGCTTGCCATCAACCTAAACGCCGTTGTCTACAGCGCTATGGATCTCACGAAGGAACGCAGCGAGTTGAGTTTCGCAGTATCTCTGTTTACCGAATCAGTGTTGATTTTTTATATATTTTCCTTCACCAAAAACGTCATAACGCTTGAGCATAAAACATGTTCCATAATTCTACAACAGATTGACGTGAATGATATACGTCTGTAATCGTGTGTCCTGCGTCTCTTCTTGAAAACAGTAAAGACCTGCGCTCTTTTCCAGTTGCTATGTACCATTCGTTGCTCCAGTGATCTACGATAAGCTGCTAGAAAGGGAACGAGTTCTTTCGCGTAATCTTTGTAGAATCTGATAGGTATCTCATCTGGTCCTGATGGCTTTCCACTACTAAGCGATTGAAATTGCGTTTCTGTTCCGCGATCGGTTGTCTCGATATCTGCCATATAGAACATTCTTACGATGACTGAAAGGAGGGACTTTGTTATGATCTTCCGGGATGAAACAATTCAGTATTTCGACATTTTATCTGTTATATTCCGTTTCGGTGCCAGTATGGTCTCTGAATGAATGAATAGATGATTTCGAACCGCTTACTGGTTTTACATAATATCAAAACCTCTAGCGTTTTGTCAGTTGACAAAATTTTATTTTCAAAATCTCTCATTGCTCTCTTTACGCGTATTTTCATATGCATTGATAGACGTTCCCTCTAGTGTCAACGTACTTTGCGACACCAACAATATCTGCTTGACAGACTTTGTTTGTACGTTTGTACGCTTGTTTGACAAACCCGTAAATAGAAAAGACTTCCTTCTTATTTTTCTTTAGCGTTCGTTCCGCCTGGTGGCTGGGTCCGCTGAGTGGACTCGCTATCTCCATTTCGGTCGGTCGTGGGCCGTGTATTGAACGAAGATTTACAGCCTCTGGGTCGCTCTGCAGTGTCGGCTCATCGCTGTCTGTCGTCCCTTGGGTCTCTTTCCCATGTCTTCCACTGTGTAGGCTGTCTTTGCAGCAGTATCGCCCTCTGCACGTAGCCCATGTGCAAACCATCACAGACGGCTTTGTTGCATTTTCTTCTGAAACCACAAAACGTGTCCTGACTGTCGTTCGAAACGTGATCCAGACGAGTGATGCCACAAGCCCATCTAAGCATCTTAGTCTCCATAACCCTTAGTCGTCGTTCTAACTCTTTTGTAGCTGGCCAACATTCGGTGTTGTGGAGAGCAAGGGAACATATGACAGTCTGGTAGGTCTTTTAACTTCAGATTATCCTTAATCCGACGATCCTAGGTGATTCCTGTTGTCATTCGCTTCTTCTTTCAGGCTGCCTGCGTCCTTGGGTTGACCTCGTCTGTAAGTTGGCCATCGCTAGAGATTGAAGAGCAGAGATCCTTAAAATTTGTTACTCGTGGTAGATCTTTCCGTTAAAGTTGTTGTCCCCAACTTCTCGTGGTTCTGATGTCATGTACTCAGTTTTCTTGTTGTTGAGGCGCAGCCCATACCGCGCAAGTTGGTCGTTCCACTCTTGTGTCTGGCACTGGAGATTAAACTCGCCCTCCGCAGCCAACGTGAAAAGAGTGAATTTGACAAATTAGTTTGTTAGTTTACGGGGGTCTTTACACTCTAGGTCTGTATATAATTCCCACCATAAAAAAATACGATAATTGTTGGTAGCGGTCGTAAGTTGTTGTTGACTGTTCCCGAATACTGTGACCATAGTCTTTAAAAACGGATGACGAGCTTCGAGAGCTCGAGTGCTGTAATACGGACTTAATGGAAAAATATGTAATGAAGATTAGGTTTTTATTGTTAGGGTTTTAACTTTCCATTGATGGCACTGTCCACATCCTTTACGAAGTGATCATCTCCTTGGTGAAGACTGGTTTACTTTCGCTCTTTATGCTGATCTATACTGTGCAAGCTTCTTTCATCCCTGCATGACTGCCGGCCTAGTGGCCGAGTGGTTCTAGGCGCTACAGTCTGGAACCGCGCGACCGCTACGGTCGCAGGTTCGAATCCTGCCTCGGACATGGATGTGTATGATGTCCTTAGGTTAGTTAGGTTTAAGTAGTTGTTCTAGGGGACTGATGACCTCAGAAGTTAAGTCCGATAGTGCTCAGAGCCATTTGAGCCCTGCATGACTATACTTGAACTTCCTTACTGTCCTTAATCTAACCTTAGTCTCTCTCTGCAATTTTTACAATCTGTTCCTTTCATCGTTATCAAATTGATGATTCCTTGATTCCTAAGGACGTATCCTATCAACCGATTCCATTTATGACTTTTCTCCCCAATTCCATTCAGTATCTCCTCGTTAGTTAACTCAGTCTACCTATCTAATCTTCAGCATTCTTTAGCAAAGTTTTTCAAAAGCTTCTACTCTCTTCTCGTCTGACCTGTCTATCGTTCACATTTCTCTTCCTGATCTTTAATTCTCTTTCCAAATTTCTCCTTAGTTGCGTTTACCACTTGCTCATGTACAGATTGAATAGACAAAGGATATACTGCGACCGGGTCTCACTTCATTCTCAACCACTGTTTATCTTTCACGTCGTTCGTTTCTTATAACTGCAGTCTGAATTCTGGACAGATTGAAGACAACCAGTCATTCCATTTATTTTATCCCTGCTACCTACAGATTTCAAAGACATTCAACGTTGCCAAAATCTTTTGTTAAATCTAAAAGTTTTATAAACGTATGTTTGTCTTTTTTCAGTCTATCTTTAAAATACGTCGTAGGAAATATGTTGTCCCACATCTTCCTACATTTCTTCGGAACCCAAACTGATCTTCCCGAAGGTAACAGCTTTGAATTCTTCCATATATTATTGGCGTCTGAATTTTGCAACCATATGTTATTAAACTCATGGTTTAGTAGTATGCAGACCTCTCAGCACTTTCCTTCTTTAGAACTGGAATTACTATGACCTTCGTGGAGTCTGCGGATATTTCGCCTGTCTCATACATCTTGCGAACCAGGTGAGATAGTTTTGTTATAGGATCTTCTCCAAAGGATCTCAACAATTTGAGGTAATTCTCTCATCTACTACAGGTCCCTTGTTTCGACTCAGTGTTCCATCAAATTCGTCTCGCATTACTACCTTTCCCATCTCATCTTCCTCGTTGCTTCTAACAATATTATCTCAAAGTTCGTTTCATTTATTTAGCCCTTCTATACTCCTTTCCACATTTAGGATTTCACTTTTCTGATTTCCATTTAAGTTCGTAATATTCAATGCAGCACTCAACACAACCAAAGCAGTGCTGCTCAGTGGCCATGTATGCAGAGAGCTGTTGTCTTTTATATAATTTTCTGGCGACCTGCCTGTCGTGCGTACTGACTGCACAGAGCTAAGACTCCCCGTAGCTTGAGCAATCGCCGGACGCCTCACTGCCTCCTTATCCCGAGCGGCTGGACCTTCCGCCCCGGCTCTCTCCAGCATCTCTGCAAGTAGGTCGGCTAAGAGCGCTACAGGTATGCCAGACGTAGTAGAAAGCGACCCTCCGACGAGTACACCTGGCGCAGCCTCCGGGTAGCCTCACCCAGCACACCTGCGTCTGCGTCCATTCTTCAAAAGTCTACGCATGATGGAGTGGGGTGTCTGTGAGGTCGGCAATGGGGAGGCGTCCCTAGGTAGCGTGTGGTCGATCAGGTCGATCACACTTGTGAACTCTTTGTGTGTCTCGAGACCTTGTTCGCAGTACGTAGACCCTGTATCTCACGCATAAAGGTACATCCCCAGGTTAAATGAACTATCTTGATGAAACTTTCAAGTGTATCTGAAGGAGTCAAAACAAAGCAATATGTATTTTTTCGTTTTTGCCCAATTTCGCTTTTAAGGGGTGAACACACCATTTGGCATACTAGGTTTAGAGTAGGGAAGGGAAAAATCGACCGGTTAAAACCGATACCGGTGTTTTACTTCTGAATAACCGTTTTTTCAGTATTTCTTTGGTCTTGGTTATAAAAGGTGTTTTACCACCCCAAAAAGCTGACAATTATGCATTTTTTCTCCCGCATAGGGAAAGAAAACTTCTGTCTTCTGACGTGGTCAGACGCTAGTTCATCAGATTCTCATTCGTCACAAGAACATTTGGAACTTCATAAAGAGAGTCTTGAGTTCTTGTTCCAAACTCCCTATTAGTCTCTTTTAAAACTATGAAAGAGAGGCGGGTGTAGTCTGTGAGGAAAAACCGTTTCTTCTGTCGTACCTGAGGACAAGGAACATGTTAATTTGGTGATCCCAAAAGACTCGACGGGACGGGTACAGCCTTTGGACGTATACAGCGTTCGATGTTGGAAGAATTTTGTGCGAAAATTTTCAGATCTATTTATGCTGGATTATTATGACGTCAACTCTGCTTGCGAAACAATATAATCAATCTGCAGTCGCTAATACATAATCAATTCTCTTCGGCAAGGTTTTCCAGAGTACTGGAATATGCCTGGTACTTATCAGGATATTCAGAGAATCGCCCGCCACGATTTGGAAATCCTGCTGGATTTGGTTTTTATTGTGTTGTGCATCGTATGCATTATGTGAAGAAACTTCGTTCTTTTTAATTACGTAGTGTAGGACTGTTTGAACCATTTCTTCACAGATAATCATTACTATAATGATTTTGTATTATAATAATGCGCTTTTTTATTTTAAATTAACAAAATACAAGTGTGAAACGTTAAGTTAAAAATCATGAATTTTCAAAATAACAATTTAGAACATAAACAAAAATAAGAAAAGCAAATAATTAGAATAAGAATGAACGTTTAGATATTTTAATCAGGTATGTTGAAAATACTCTGACAGCACATTGTGTACAACTTATTTTCCAAAGCACATTGTGTACAACCTATATTCCAGAAATAGTATTTCAGAAACCAACTTTATGACATTTGAATGGATGTGGCGTGAAAGCTTCTTTAATTTATGTTGCAACAAAATATTTCGTTGGATTATTTTGGCCCCGCTACACACCAGCAGAGTTTCATCAAGATTGTTTATTTCCCCCTAGGAATGTTCCTTGTCAGATATTCTCAGAGGGACACTGAATGATTTAGCAGACATTGCACAGTGTTACGGTCTGCAGAATAGAGGTGGGAAAACTGACAACCCGCAAAGCCCTTCAACATGTCAGCAAACAGCCTGATGCTTAATTTCTGTAAGTTTTATGGCTGCATAGTGTCTCTAAACCTTCGTGTTTACATCTAACAACATGGACGAAGTATTTTACGCCGCACCATCGTATGACAAGCCATTCTCGGTTATCTTTCCGTCTCAAATTTCAATTAAATCTCAGACTTTGAGCGTTTGCTCCAAGCACAACTCTTTGCAGCAAGCATATAGTGCTGGAAACAGTAAATAATAACAATTACAGTGAAATGCGTTTTGACGCGAAAAGTCGTATATGCTTTTCACTGTGCACCTAATTATACAATGATATTTAAGAGACGCCTCCCACTTAATGATGGCGGTTTAACCGTCAGTCCGTCACTTATTGCTGTATCCATCGAATTTTGACGTTGTGGGAAAAACTCGAACGCCAATCAAAATGGGAAAAAGGTGTAATTCGGCTTCAGCAACAAAGTTTTTATTTCATCGACCACGCGTTCGACGGCGAGGGTGAGCGTAAGATAATCAGTTAGTAAGTACGGCGACAGGGGATGATAAGAGCTACAAGGTGTCATCTGTACGGCATTACTGGCTGCTCTTTGGAATATCATATTCAGTAATAGCGTGAGAGATCAACAGCGCTGTCAGCAAGGTATTGCTCTATTACGGGAAACTGCACTCTTCGATTATTTTTTTATTCTGTCCTTACTGTACTAGTGCAAATATTTTTTCTGATGACAGTAGCCCTCTTTTACCGGGTAGAGTCGTGTTCTATCAGCGTGCTGAAGAACGTGACAACGGACGACACGGTAGTGGACCTTCTCCAGTTTCATTTAAGTGTATGACGTATGTCGAAAAGGCTAACCAAAGTACCATTTGAGTTGTGAGTAACCACCAGAAGGCGAACGATGTTGATATTGTTTCGCAGAGAGTACATTAGTGTAATTTGTCATTTTCGAACGTCTTCATGGATAAATTAAGAAGTAAATGCAAACGATACACCGTGTGATTTCTGAAAAAGAGTAGTTTATCGACAAACAACGCTACATCTTTCTCATATAACCTATTTTTCATTCACTGTTCTTGAGCATTGCTCTTCTTATATCGAAATAGTCAGCAACCAGTTGCATAAAAATAATTTAATCTCTTAACCGGTTTCAGGCGCTTCGAGCCCTTCTTCAGAAGGTCAAAGCAATCGCATTATTTACTAGTGCCAACGATTAAGTGCTTGCAGCTTATTGTTGTGGTCAAGTGGTTCATAGTGCCTGTACAACAATGATATTAAGAAGCGAAACAACTTGTTGCAGTCAAACAACTTGCTGCATCTTAATGATAACACTCGCAAATAATGAGATAATTATAACCTTCTGAAGAAGGGCACTAAGAGAGTTTCAGCAGAAAATTTAAGGTGGATACGGAAAACGTAACAGCAAAGTGCAACTACCAAAATTTTGAAAATAAGCACATAGTGAACTTGAACAGATTCTTGTCGATGGCTATAAACGGTTTATAAACCTAAAAAGTTCTCAATTCCCGTCCCATTCTCCTCAGTTTGTAACTATGAAAACTCGTTAGATGTTTGTGTACTTACCGTTTGGACAGGAGAACAGACTACTACTGGGACTCTGAAATGGAAGAAGGACCAAAATTAGTGTCATCAAAACACGAAACACACTTGTACACAGAAATATTAATTTAATGTATCCGTGCAAAAGAAAAAGACCTAAAAATTACCCATGACGATATTCTAATTTTAGTTGTGGACCGTTCTCCACTTTCAACACCTGATTTCTAAAACAAAATAAAAAATATTGTTACAAGAGAAGAAATTTATCCAACCGTCAGTATTCCTGGGCGTTTGGACAACGTCGCAGAAGTTTCGCTGAGAAGCCCTTACACATCCTCCATGCAGTCCCGATGGCTCCCCCTGTGATTTCCGTATATCTGGAGCTCTGAAGGAAGACGTTCGTGACCGTTGATTTGCTTCGGTCGAAGAGGTGCACGCCTGTGTTCGATCATGGTTCAGTAGTCAACCGCAAACATCTACATCTACATCTGCGTCTACACACATACTCCGCAATCCACCATACGGTGCGTGGCGGAGGGTGCCTCGTACCACAACTAGCATCTTCTCTCCCTGTTCCACTCCCAAACAGAACGAGGGGAAAATGACTGCCTATATGCCTCTGTACGAGCCCTAATCTCTCTTATTTTATCTTTGTGGTCTTTCCGCGAAATGTAAGTTGGCGGCAGTAAAATTGTACTGCAGTCAGCCTCAAATGCTGGTTCTCTAAATTTCCTCAGTAGCGATTCACGAAAAGAACGCCTCCTTTCCTCTAAAGACTCCAACCCGAGTTCCTGAACCATTTCCGTAACACTCACGTGATGATCAAACCTACCACTAACAAATCTAGCAGCCCGCCTCTGAATTGCTTCTATGTCCTCCCTTAATCCGACCTGATAGGGATCCCAAACGCTCGAGCAGTATTCAAGAATAGGTCGTATTATTGTTTTACAAGCGGTCTCCTTTACAGATGAACCACATCGTCCCAAAATTCTGCCAATGAACCGAAGACGACTATCCACCGTCCCCCACAACTGCCATTACATGCTTGTCCCACTTCATATCGCTCTGCAATGTTACGCCCAAATATTTAATCGACGTGACTGTGTCAAGCGCTACACTACTAATGGAGTATTAAAACATTACGGGATTCTTTTTCCTATTCATCTGCATTAATTTACATTTATCTATATTTAGAGTTAGCTGCCAATCTTAACACCAATCACAAATCCTGTCCAAGTCATCTTGTATCCTCCTACAGTCACTCAACGGCAACACCTTCCCGTACACCACAGCATCATCAGCAAACAGCTGCACATTGCTATCCACCCTATCCAAAAGATCATTTATGTAGATAGAAAACAACAGCGGACCTACCACACTTCCCTGGGGCACTCCAGATGATACCCTCACCTCCCATGAACACTCAACATCGAGGACACTTGTCCGTGAAGGCGTTGATCGTCTTGTCTCTCAGTGAAATAAATTTTCTTAACAGCTGTGGCGATTCCTTTCGACATAGCTAACGTCATACTTACTTTTTTTCGCATCTGTCTCCCTTTTATTCGACTGTCGCTTGTCTATAGCTGCTGCGACAAATGATCACCGCAAAGTTGCTCAGGTGTCCGAGAACCCGTAAAGTAAGATCTCAGCTCACAGCGAACATAACGTATTATGCCCGATGAGTTTAGTACTGGGAGTTAATAAAATGAAATGCGCATTTGACACACTTGGCCAGGAGTTTCCTTTTGGTCAATTCGGCCGCTTACTGCAAGTCTTTTTATTTGACGCCATTTCGGCGATCTGCGTGTCTATAATGATGAAATGATGATGAGGACCACACACACACACACACACACACACACACACACACACACACACACACACTCCCGAGCGGAGGAAACACCTTCCTGGTCGGGCGTTGAACCTGTAGTCCCGTGATCACGGGTCAGCAACGCTAACCAACAGACCACGAGCGGGCGCCTGGGGGTATGGAGTATTTTTAATATTTTGGAAGACGAATCGTGACTTGCAAGTAGCAAAAAAAACGTTCCAGTTCCGACCCTGTTTAAAAGCTGCGTGATACCGATTTTTAAATCGTTTTCTTGAAAGAAAACACACCTGACTGTACTATGTTTTCTCATTTCCCCGATAACTAGGTAGAGAGGGCGAGGAAGAGTCCGCGGCCACCCCTTGCACCCTTGTATGGGCGCTCTTGAAGCTGATGAAACTCGGAGATGCGTCTCTGTGACCAACCACAGAATGGTATTTTTAGGTGAACACTTCATTGCACGTAAAATGTCTGTCGCGATTGTAGTCACCTAGAGCTATAATTTTTTGCTTGGAGCGGTTGTGGAGAACGGATGACTGTATTATTAACTTTGACCGTCTGTTATAACTCCCTCCGTCATGAGACGATATGCCTTACTTATCGTGTGGCACTACTGTAAGGCCGTAGCATTGTTGAGGGGAGAAATTCGAAAATGAGCTATGGGCCTTTTTTCAAGAAGTGCTCAACAGTGTGCCACAAGTAACTTGTAGATCAATTCATTTCTTCAGTAATGGTAACATCGACAAACTCGCACTTAGCTATGCCAAAGAAACCACTCGCACTTGCAAATGACAATGATGGCATGCTCTTCACCTGATGCGGAAACTATTTAGTTGCCGGCCGCGGTGGTCTAGCGGTTCTGGCGCTGCAGTCCGGAACCGCGGGACTGCTACGGTCGCAGGTTCGAATCCTGCCTCAGGCATGGGTGTGTGTGATGTCCTTAGGTTAGTTAGATTTAAGTAGTTCTAAGTTCTAGGGGACTTATGACCTAAGATGTTGAGTCCCATAGTGCTCAGAGCCATTTGAACCTATTTAGTTGGTTATTGTAAGGTACGATCAAAAAGTTCCGGTTCGAAGGCCGTACAATCCAGAATCGGTACATCAATCAGGCAAAATCGCAGTGAGCATTGGGACAATCATCCCACCAAGGCACTAGGTTGAAGATATCCGTTTTTTAAAACACCGCTTGCTGTTGTGTGAGAAAGTCCGTAGTTGCCTGTTGCACATCCTCGCCCGACAGCTTGTACTTTTTTCACATGATATATTACGAGCTATGGATGAAGGGCAAGTGTGATAGGACCACTATTGTCCTCTACGAGGGGCGTTTGAAAAGTCCGTGCAAAGTCCGAGAGATGGCACCACCGGCGCGTATCGAGGTCATGTCTAGTTAGTAGCATCTTTGGAAAGAACGTACACCAAGTTTCAGCCATATTGGTCTATTTCTTTGTGTTTGGCATTCGTGTGAATCAAAGAAGTCGAGTGATTATCAAAAAATGGACGAAAAAGAATTTCGTGTGGTGATTAAACATTACTTTATGAAAGGCAAAACGACTCAGGAACCTAAAGAGAAGCTTGATAAGCGACAACCCAAACAGTGGAATACCAAGGGAGAATCTGCACCAAAAAAGCCGAAGACCATTCCTTCGGCCGGAAAGGTTATGGCGACTGTCTTTTGGTATTTGCAAGTGATAATCCTCTTCGACTATCTGGAAAAGGGTAAAACTATTACAGTTGCATATTATTCAATGTTATTGGATCGTTTGAAAACCGAGCTGCAAGACAAACTCCGGTTGTGGTCGCAAAATTAATGGAGATAGGATTCCAACTCGTTTCACATCCCCCCTATTCTTCAGACTTGGCTCCCTCGGACTACTCTTTGTTCCCCAATTTGAAAAAATGGATGGCGGGACAAAGATTTTATTCAAACGAGGAGGTGATTGCAACAACTAATAGCTACTTTGCAGACTTGGACAATTCCTATTATTCGGAAGGGACCAACAAATTAGAACAGCGTTGGACGAAGTGTGTAAGTCTAAAAGGAGACATGTCGCAAAATAAAAAAAGGTTTACCCCAAACACATAAGTAGTTTTTATTTTTTCATGGACTGTTCGAACGCCCCTCATATATACAAAAATGATATGGCAGATAGGGCGGGCAGCAATCCGTGATTATTTGCTGCTGATGCTGTGGTGTACGATGAGGTGTCGAAGTTGAGTGACTGTAGGAGGATACAAGATGACTTAAACAAAATTTCTAGCTGGTGCGATGAATGGCAGGTGGATGAGTAGGAAGAATAAACCTCTAATGTTCAGATATGTTATTACTAGTGTCCTGCTGGATGCAGTCAAGCTGTTTAAACATCTAAACGTAACATTGCAAAGCAGTATGAAATGGAACGAGCATGTGCGAACTGTCGTAGGGAAGGCGAATGATCGACTACGGTTTATTGGGAGAATTTTAGGAAAGAGTGGTTCACCTGTAGAGGAAACGGCATACAGAATGCTGATACGACCTGTCCTTGAGTACTGCTCGAATGTTTGGGATTCGTACCAGGACAGATCGAAGGAAGGCATCGAAGCAATACAGAGGCGGACTGCTAGATTTGTTACCGGTAGGTTCGAACAACACGTAAGTGTTACGGTGATGCTTCAGGAACTGAATGGGAATCCCTGGAGGGGAGGCGATGTTCTTTCCGAGATACGAGGTGCATTCAAGTTGTAAGGCCTCCGATTTTTTTTCTCCGGACTGGAAAGAGATGGAAACATGCGCATTGTTTTAAAATGAGGCCGCGTTCATTGTCAATACGTCCCAGAGATGGCAGCACCGTACAGCAGATGGAATTTTACCGCCAGCGGCGAGAATGAGAACTGTTTTAAATACTTAAAATGGCGACGTTTTCCTTACTTGAATAGCGTACAATCATTCGTTTTCTGAATTTGCGTGGTGTGAAACCAATTGAAATTCATCAACAGTGAAGGAGACATGTGGTGATGGAGTTATGGATGTGTCAAAAGTGCGTTCGTGGGTGCGACAGTTTAATGAAGGCAGAACATCGCATGACAACAAACCAAAACAACCTCGGGCTCGCACAAGCCGGTCTGACGACATGATCGAGAAAGTGGAGAGAATTGTTTTGGGGGATCGCCGAATGACTGTTGAACAGATCGCCTCCAGAGTTGGCA
This sequence comes from Schistocerca serialis cubense, assembly GCF_023864345.2. NCBI lineage: Eukaryota > Metazoa > Arthropoda > Insecta > Orthoptera > Acrididae > Schistocerca > Schistocerca serialis. Next base: position 587,871,314 of record NC_064639.1, read on the forward strand.
TTTCTGTGGGTTCTGAGCACACAATCCTGCATGACGACCTGAATATGCGAAAAGTGTCATCCAGGTGGGTGCCACGAATGCTGACGGACGACCACATGGCTGCCCGTGTGGCATGTTGCCAAGCTATGTTGACACGCAACGACAGCATGAATGGGACTTCCTTTCCATCAGTTGTGACAATGGATGAGACGTCGATGCCATTTTTCAATCCAGAAACAAAGCGTCAGTCAGCTCAATGGAAGCACACAGATTCACCGCCACCAAAAAAATTTCGGGTAACCGCCAGTGCTGAATAAATGATGGTTTCCATGTTCTGGGACAGTGAGGGCGTAATCCTTACCCATTGCGTTCCAAAGGGCACTACGGTAACAGGTGCATCCTACGAAAATGTTTTGAAGAACAAATTCTTTTCTGCACTGCAACAAATACGTCCGGGAAGGGCTGCGCGTGTGCTGTTTCACCAAGACAACGCACCCGCACATCGAGCTAGCGTTACGCAACAGTTTCTTCGTGATAACAACTTTGAAGTGATTCCTCATGCTCCCTACTCACCTGACCTGGCTCCTAGTGACTTTTGGCTTTTTCCAACAATGAAAGACACTCTCCGTGGCTGCACATTCACCAGCCGTGCTGCTATTGTCTCAGCGATTTTCCAGTGGTCAAAACAGACTCCTAAAGAAGCCTTCGCCGCTGCCATGGAATCATGGCGTCAGCGTTGTGAAAAATGTGTACGTCTGCAGGGCGATTACGTCGAGAAGTAACGCCAGTTTCATCGATTTCGGGTGAGCAGTTAATTAGAAAAAAAATCGGAGGCCTTAGAACTTGAATGCACCTCGTACACTACTGAGGAAATTTAGGGAACCGGCATCTGAAGCTGACTGCCAAACGATTCTACTACCGCCAACATACATTGCGCTTAAGGACTACAAAGATAAGATACTTGAAGTTAGGGCTGATACGGAGGCATATAGACAGTCGTTTTTCCCATGCTCTATTTTGGAGTGGAACAGGGAAGGAAAGACCTGTTGTGGTACAGGGTGCCTTTGGCCACCCAACAGTACGGTGACTTGCAGAGTATCTATGTCGATGTAAATGTAGACAGGAATTGTCGACCGTTCAATGGCTTTTTTTAAGGAACCGAAGGCGTGATAATCGCATGGTGTGAGATAAAGAGTATAGTGGAGGTGCACATTTGTCTCCCACTTGTGTTGGCGTAACTTCTATGTTACGACATTTGCGATATGAAGACGTGCGAGCAGTACGGAACTTGGCGCACCATTCCACAACGGTGGTTTTCGAGAGACATGCTGTCCCATATAAATTCTCCATTTCCTGATGAATGTCTTCCGATGTTTGTCCATCGGCAGCCAAGAAATAACAATAGCACTTTGGTCCTGTTTAGAATCATGTGGTAATAGCGTCGTCATAGTTCACGTATCCGCATTTACCGCACGCACGACGGGAAGACTGAATGCCACACTAATGCGCTCCCTACATGTCGGTGCTTATACACCCCCATCGGAATCGCACTATGTCGCGTATACATTGCCGCAATGTCCGCCCTCAAACGGAAACTTTTTGATCGCCCCATACGTAACAGACACGTCTGGTTGTCCGTTCACTGATTGCATATACACTCTTCAGGCCACCTAAAAACTCCAATCAAAAATTTTGAATGCTCGTAAGTGACGTAATATTGCTTCACCCAGTGACTTAGATTAGAGCAAGTGCAGATTAGGGAATCTTCGGCTGTTATTTCCAAGACTTTCAATTCAGGATTGAACGATTTACAGTAGAAGTACGGAATTGTGCAAAAGATTTACCTATAAGAACAAAATATCTCAAGCAACCTTTTTGTCAGCAGTTTTCAAGACGAGACTTTTCGAAATGAAATAATGTATTCACGTGGAATCCTTCCAATTACTGCGTGAATAAATTTATTGTTTTTCCAGTACCGGTATGCACTCTCTATTTCGAAGATTCGTCTGATGCACTCTTGTTGAGCCAGTCTTTCATCTCCGCCAAGCTGCTGCAACATCCAGTCATTTGAATACCTTCGCTATAGTCAAGCCTTGGCTTCTCTGCCAAAATGACTATACACTGATGTCTCGAGATGTGTCCTATCAATCTCTTCCGTCACTAGGTCAACATGTCCCATAGAGTTCTTTTCTTCCCGATTCGATTCAATATTTCTTCGCTACTTATCCAACGTACCCATCTAATCCTCGGAATTCTTCTGGAGAACTACGTTTCAAAAGATTCTGATTTCTTCCTGTCCGTACTGTTTATCATCCACGTTTCATTTCCATACAAGGCTACCCGCCAGACAAATACTTTCAGAAAAAGACTTGTCAAACTTAAAATTATATTCGGCGTTAGAAAATTTCTTTTTCCTAGAAAAGATTTCTTGACAATGCCAGTGTGCATGTGATATGTTTTTTGTGTGTCCCATTGCCAATAGTTTCCCTGCTGAACCGTAAAACGTTTCAACTAACCTAGTTCCCCAAAAAATCGCCTGAGTTAATTCCACTACACAACATTACAGTTGTCTTACTTCTACTTATGTTCAGCTTATAACTTCTTTTCAAGTCACCATATATTCATTTCAAACATCTTCCAAGTCCTTCGCTGCCCTTGACTGAATAACTATTCGTCGACAAACGCTAAAATTACTGTTTCTTCTCTTTGAACTTTAATTCTCTTGCCTAACCTCTCATTAGTTTCCATTACTGTTTTTTCATGTATCGATTGAACTGGAGAGGGGATAAATTACAACCCTGCCTCACTTCCTTCTACCGACACCCCTTCATGTTCTTCGACTCTTATGCCTTCATTTTATCCATTATAAATTCTGAATTTAAAATTTACAAAAAAATAAATGTTTATCGGAAGATAAAGATAAAAGCGATGAACATGGGATAACTAATGCTTGGGATACAACACATCGCATATACGGGAGCTTGTACGATAACTTGTTCAAGGCACACTGTGGGTTCGCAACGATTATTAAAAGTGTAGATAGTAATAATGTTGCGCAGACCCAAGCTTTTTCTTGAAGGAACAGTAATTGCAAATGTCTTTTATTGCTTGCACCGAGCAACACGGGTAGTTAGCTGTGGTGATCCGTACAGGTCGCCTTCAGGTGATTCACGGGTTCAAATTCTGCACGCTGACATCACGCGGCAAAACACTCCTCTTAGTTCTCTCAGTGCCTGAAGGCAGGCTCGTAACCGTGTCTTTCCGTTCTGGATGGGATTCGCAATCTGCTCCCCAGTAATAGCTTCTACTGTGAGAAGCTCGATTACCAGGTTTAAGAGCCCATAATTTCATCTCATTGCTTGTCTGCTTCATCAGCGCAGGACTTTTGCGGGGCAGCTCCGCATTACGGCGTTCTCAAAAGTTAACGATTCGCCGTGCGATGTCGAAAGGCCCGAACGTTGTTGTGTCACTGTATTCCGTCTGCAGCGTGACTAGTTGGAGTATTGTGTAAGAAAGTTTTCGACACGCAGTTAGAGTAATCTACACGCTAACTTGAAAAATTGTTAACTATTCCGGGCCTACGACTTCATCAACGTTCAACGACATACTTTCTAATGACGTGATATAGTACACTCGTTGTTATACAATGACTATACAGTCGTACTGGATGTATCCTATACCCTTCCTACACGAACGTCTGGAGCTATAAGAAAAGTGTCCTTTGCGCACCTGTGCACGCCCCTTACTAAGATCTCTGAAACTGCAACAGCCAGATATCGGGAGATGGCGAAACGAAATTAACATGAATAACACTGATAGAACGTCTCCAGATCTAAAATTCAGTCACGTGCAATAAAAACAGTCTACTTGCGGTATAGCTTTATCTGAAGAGAGCCTGAGTGTCAAATTCGCGGAGGAACGTCTGGGTTTGTTTCAACCTTCACGCCATCCGACATTCGCTGACTTGCAGAGATGCACTATCACCTGCTGTGCGTAGCTTTTCTGTATATCTTGCAGTTTTCGAGTAGTCGTCATCTGAAAACCCAAACGTAGGCTACGAATAATCCTGTACGTAAACGGGTGTGCAAAACTTAGTGATGTAAGTAGCTTTCGTATGTTGCGTCACTGACAAGTAACACAGCTGGATCAAACTTGGACCGCATATAGAAAGAACTCCTAACAGAACGTTACAGAAGGTAACTGAAAGAAATATGCAACGAGATGGGCAGAAATGACACTTCTATTGAAAGACAATAACTACATTGACGTGTCCGCCTCCGTAGTTGTGTGGTCAGAGCGGCTGCGTGCCATGCAGGGGGTCCGTGTTTGATTCCCAGCCGGGTCGGAGATATTATCCGTTAGAGGGCTGGATATTGTGTTATCTCCTTCATCATTTCATCATCATCGATACGCAAGCCGCCAAATTGGTGTCGAATACACTCTAGAGCCAAAGAAACTGGTACATCTAACTAAAATCGTGTAGGGGCCCTGCAAGCTCGCAAAAGTGCGGCAAAACGACGTGGCGTTGACTCGATTAATGTCTGAAGTAGTGCTGAGGGAATTGACACTATGAATCCTACAGGGCTGTCCATAAATCCGTATGAGTACGAGAGGGGTGGAGATCTCTTCCGAACAGCACGTTGCAAGGCATCCCAGATATGCTTAATAATGTTCATGTCTGGGGTGTTTGTTGGCCAGCGGAAGTGTTTAAGCTCAGGAGTGTGTTCCTGGGGCCGCTCTGTAGCAATTCTGGACGTGTGGCGTGTCACTCTGTCCTGCTGGAATTGCCCAAGTCCGTCTGAATGCACAATGGACATGAATGGATGCAGGTGATCAGACAGGATGCTTACGTACGTATCACCTGTCAGAGTCGTAGCTAGATGTATCAGGGACCCCATATCACTCCAACTGCCCACTCCCCACACTATTACAGAGCCTCCAGCAGCTTGAACAGTCCCCTGCTGACATGCAGGGTCCATGGATTCATGAGGTTGTCTCCAGACCCGTACACGTCCATCCGCTCGATACAATTTGAAACGAGACTCTTCCGACGAGACAACATGTTTCCAGTCATCAACAGTCCAATGTCGGTGTTGACGAGCCCAGGCGATGCGTAAAGCTTTGTGTCGTGCAGTCATCAAGAGTACACGAGTGGGCCTCCGGCTTCGGAAACCCATATCGATGACGTTTCGTTGAATAGTTCGCACGCTGACACTTTGTGATGGCCCAGCATTGAAATCTGCAGCTATTTTGCGGAAGGCTTGAACTTACGTGACGTTGAAGGATTCTCTTCGGTCGTCATTGGTCTCGTTCTTGCAGGATCTTTTTCTAGCCGCAGCGATGTCAGAGATTTGAGGTTTTATCGGATTCCTGATATTCACGGTACACTTGTGAAATGGTCGTACGGGAAAATCCCCACTTCATAGCTATCTCCGAGATGCTGTGTCCCATCGGTCGTGCGCCGACTGTAACACTGTGTCCGGACTCACTCAGATCTTCATAACCTGCCATTATAGCAGCAGTAACCGATCTAACAACTACGCCAGACATTTCTTGATGTATACAGGCGTTGTCGACCGCAGTGCCATATTCTGTTTGTTTACATATCTCTGTATTTTAATACGGTTGTCTGTATCATTTTCTTTGGCGCTTCAGTGTAAAAAGACTTACAGTAGGTGGCCGAACAACCCCAAATGGGATCTCCCGGCCAATAATTCCACACGATCATTTCACATTTTACACTGAAGTCACCGTGAATTGACGGTCCGCTGGACATTACAGGTGTCGGGACATTGTTCGTAATAGTGTATGTGACCAGGTAAGAATTTCATGTGGTAGCACATTCCATACCTCCCCCAGTGCGTTTAACAACTTCTGGATGGGTGTTGGTGCAGGTCAGCCCATTCGCCGAATATCGTCTCGTACCGAGAGCTCCTTCACTCGGGCTGTTCAATTCAGTCTCAAGTTGTAATCCATAAAAATGAAGCCAGGACCGAATGCAACCTTGAAAAGACGCACATAGGATAGGAGTACAGTGTCAGAATAACGATGACCCGTGTGTGTCAGTACGCCCGTGCAACATTATGCCTCCGCACACAATAACACCGGAACCACGAAAATGATCATTTCTACAATGCTAGAGGTAGGAACACGTAATGCACCCAGGATCATTATTCAACATGCCCGTTTTGGTGCAGCTTCATTACAACGCTGTCGCAGCACAACGACGCTGTGTTCGGCCGACTAAAAAATCGTTGATGCGCGGCCAGCCTAAATGCGCCTCTGTGGGCGCTCGCCACAGTTCACTGTCGTTGGCCGCCAGCTCGGGTCCAGCGCTCCGCGAGAGCTGCCACAGCCCACGCCTTTATAATGAAGGGCGTGTCCCGCGCAAGTATTGTCTGTCGCGCCTGCGGCCTTACGTAAGGACGGCCCGTGCTTTCCGTATCGCTTTACGTCAGGGGTTCGGGTGGCGTGGCTCTCCATCATGTCGACGGGTGAAACGCTTCCTACTGCACTACCCTGGATTCGTACCGAGAGCTGAACAGGTCTGCCAACCGCTGACTCCCCAAAGCACTGCTAAAAGATCTGTAGCAGAGTGTGATTTGTTAGGATGTTGCACAAGTTCATGGCGTTTTTGTTTTGCATGTTGGTATTCACGCTGCTTTGGGTTTATTTATCGATCGTCATTATTTATTTCTAGATCACTCTTCCTGTTTGAGTTTACATATGACCATTTTGTCGTTTGCAGATAGCGAGAGGACATGTGGACGCTGGACAATGGAGTGCCAAGAGGAGAAAACGGACCATTTCCGACATATTCTTCTGTTCAAGTTGAGTAATGGGGTGACAGCACCGGAGGCAGCGAGAATCATTTGTGCCGTGTATGGGGATAATGACACTGAACAGACTCTCTACGTTCACAAAGACCTACTGTGTTTGATTAAGATCGTTTAATCGCATTAATCCACAACGATCCACGTCAGTGTACAACAGAACTGTGATAATCCCACCATCCTGCGACATTTACACGCAACGGGGAAGGTTAAAATATCGAGCGTACAGGTACCTCATGCTTTAAGCCACAATCACAGAAATCAGCGGGTGGTTCTATGTGCATCTCTGATTGTTCGTAATCAACTGGCTCATAGACAACACCGACCATTCCTATTCCACATTGTTACTGGTAGCGAGAAATGGTGTTTTTGTGCTGACTTAAGGAAAAGAAAGGAATGGTTGATCCCAGACAAATCAGAAATTCCCCGTAAAAACACCTGCGCGCATCCACAAAAGATAATGTTATGCATGTGGTCGAACAGGTGTAGTGTACGACGAATTGCTCCCCCGGCGTGTAAGCATCATTGCTGACAGTTATTGTTAACAACTGAGACGTCCTGCTGATGCAATCCAAGAACAACGACCAGGAACGTGTGAAGTGACACTACTTCACGATAACGCCCGCACGCATTCTGCCAGAGTAACGAAAAACAGCGTATAGGAGTCGAGTTGGGAGCTCATTCCGCACTCACCTTATTCACCTGATCTTGCGCCCTCAGATTTTCACCTTTTCCGCTTTCTATCGAACCGCTTTCAAGGGATTCCTTTCCGGATGAAAATGCGCTGTGAACATGGGCTCGACGAGTTCTTCGCCTCAATATTATGTGATTTCTACAATCACGGAATCGAAAAGGTGCCCAAGCGTTGGCAGATAAATAGTGCAGGAAAATACGGTACACTATTGACGACTTAAGTCGAAACTGAGATGGAAAGACAAGGTAGCAGGGGACCTACGGGAGGAAGGATGGTTCAGAGAAGAAGCACTGGATAGGCATTTATGTAAGAGAAGGATCCAGCAAAGCAACGCCGACCGCACATGTCGTGGGAAAAGGCTGAGATGATGATGATGATGATGATGACTTGACGACTTAAGTCTCTGTTATGTGTATCTGTTGTGTTTATTAAACTTATGGAAAAACAAACTTATGCTTCAACCCAATAATCCTAGCGAATAATCCGCGGTTTTTGTCAGTCTACAATCGATTGTAAGCTCTCGAACTAGATCTTGTCGATTGCTTCAGATGAAAACTCCTTAGTGAAGCCTAACTTAAAATTTCATGTAATAAAAGTCGGTTCGGATGTAAAATAAGACACTTTTGGCCACTACATAAAATTGCTTCTAATTATCCATCCCTTTCCAAACCAATAACTTGAATCGTATTTATTTTATCATCTTTCTTAGTGTGAATCAAGTTTTCGTACTTGCTTCGTCTTTTAGAAATCATCGTCAGCCTTACTAGGACGTATTGGGAGACTAATAACCCATTATTCGCTGTTTCGCTGTGACAGAATAAGTTCTGTTAGGCACAACTCCCATGAACTAATTGCGCCATGTCTGATACGTGAAAGTTTCTTACGCTATCTAACAAAAGTATCCGAACACCCCCATGTAATGCGGAACTGGCCACTAGATGTCACGAGAGGCGACTTGCTTGTATAAAAGGAGGTGGGAAGTATTGCGTTGTAGGTAGAGAAGATGTAAGAGCATAAAGGTTCGGACAGGAGAGCTCAATGACTTCGAACGTGGACTACTCAGTGGGTGTTACCAAAGCAACGAATCCACGAGGGACATTTCAGCCCACGTGAAAGTGACCAGTTTGACTGTTGGTGACCTGAGAGTGAAGTGAAACCCGAACGAAGACCAGGCAAATTGTAATGGCGTGCATGGACCGGGAGGATGGCTGAAAAAAAAAAAAAAAAAAGCACATGAAATCAGCGGAGGGAATCACTCGTGATTTCCATAGTTCTACCACCAGTCCAGGTAACGCAATGTTCATGGGGAGTTAAAAATAATGGGGCACCAAAGTCGAGCAGCTGCTCATAACTAATACATTTCTGTCGTTAACGTTATGCAAATCTTGAGGTACTGCAAAGAGCCGACGCCACTGGGCAATGAGAAAGCAGTGGAAAGGTGTGAATCTGGCGAATGCCTGGAGAACCTCAGCTGTCTTCATGTGTAGTGCAGACAGAGAAGTACGGAGTTGGTGGTTAGGGTGCAGTCCCCATACTGCTCTTACGGAAACGCCAAATGCCGAAGCATATTAACACATTTTGCAACATGTTGTACTACGTTCATAGAAGAACAGTTCGGAGACGACGATTGTATCAGCATGACAGCACAACTGTCATAAAGCAGCATCTGCGAGAAAATAGTTTGTGGACAATAATATTCCTGAAGTGGACGGGTGTGCCCAGAGTCCCGGCGTGAAACCAGTGGAACACCTTTGGGATGAGTCAGAACGTCGACTTCTTCTCCAAACTCCAGCGCCTGACGCTACCTTCTCTGGTTCCAGCCCTTGAGGAACAATGGCTGTAATTCCTCCACAGACATACAGGCACCTCATTGAAAGTGTCGTTAGCAGAGTTCAAGTCGTCATAAAGGCGAAGGAAGTGTGGCCACGCCCCATATTAATGTCCACGAACATATGACCGAGCTCTTTGATCAAACAGACAACGCTGATACACGCTTGATACACACCGCTGAGGAAAAAAGAGGAACTCTGTGTCAGTATTTCGGTGTATCTCAAATTCACCCATGAGAATGGGATACTGCAATAGTGCTGTGACTAATCACAACAGAAAACGGACAAAAATCTGAGCTCTTGTGATAAAAACGATGCTTTCGAGCGATTCAAGAAAATTGTCTCTGACACAAATGATATTGTTTCGAAATAAATACAACTATTTTTGATTTCCCTGCCTCTCTTAAGAATACCAGTAGGATTTCCTGCACCATTTAAAATACTTCCAGGATATTTGGACCGATCAGGTTAAATGGATGCGGGGGAGTACTTGCAGAGGATATTAAGCTAAGGACTAATAAGAAAGACGTTTGCGTAGGATATGGTGACGATAACGCTTTGTTGTGCTCACGGCAGAGATATCTTTAGTGCGCGTAAAATGTTATGAAACGTGGCCGGTTGAATCTGATAAAGTTAGACGGTTTCCGACACACACACACACACACACACACACACACACACACACACACACACACAGAGAGAGAGAGAGAGAGAGAGAGAGAGAGAGAGAGAGAGAGAGGCCGGGGGCGGGAGAGCAGTGGTGAAACATCTCATTTTCGATTTGCTGTCAAGAAGAGGGGGAGTTGAATTTCCATCCTGCAAACGAGTTTTAGGGTCTATATAGACTATATAGAACTCATTCAAGTGGATTGTTGAAGATGCAATTGCAACGTCGCTGAATAACTGCAATGTATAACAGATCCCTTCGAATATGAACTAATACAAGACAAGGCACACGTAGGAGAGGAAAAAACCCACTAGATTTTGAATGGCGTATTAACAGAATGGTGGTGGGCACAGCCATTTAAATTAAACATGTAGGGACCACTAAATTAAATAATCTTGCGGAGGGAGCAAATGGGTGACTCTGATGTTATGGGAGAGAGCTAAAATTACTTAGAGCAGCTGCAAAAGGTGACTGTGCAAGACAACATGGGACCTATTCTCGGATACACTACACTACACAAAGGAAGCGGCTACTCGGGTAGCAGAGTACTTGTGGCGTGCACATGGGGTTTTTTTTAGGCTAGGCAGTAGTGCGAGGTGTCCTGATGAACACTCACCAGTCGACGTGCAGGCAGGGAAATCAGGACGCGCTCAGTATAAAGACACTTCAGCTATCAAGATATCAGCAGTAAATTTTCAGAGTGTTCGAAATAAAGTTCCTGAATTTACTGCCCTCCAGGAAGCGTGCGGCGCGCAAATTATTCTCGGGACTGAGACCTGGCTAAACCCTGAGATAGGAAGTTCTAAAATATTTAGTGAGGGTTGGAACGTGTATCGGAAAGACAGATTAGACACCGTAGGAGGTGGTGTCTTCATTGCAGTTGACAAAAATATTGTGTCTACTGAGGTCGAAGTAGAGTGTGATTGTGAAGTTATCTGGACACGTTTAACAGGGCTAGGGGAAATAAAGTTAATTGTGGGGTGTTATTACCGGCCACCAGGTTCCACCGTGACAGTTCTAGAATCATTCAAAGGGAGTCTACATTCTGTATCGCAGAAGTATCCGGATCATGCTATATTAGTCGGAGGCGACTTCAGCCTACCTAGTATAGTATAGACTGGGATGTCTATGGATTCATTACAGATGGTACAGACAAGCCGTCGTGTGAATTACTTTTGAACGCATTATCGGAAAACTTTCTTGAGCAGCTAAATCGACAGCCAACGCGTAATAGAAATATTTTAGATCTGGTAGCCACGAACAGACCAGATCTCATCGACGGTGTCAGTGTTGAGACAGGGATTAGTGATCATGATGTTGTCATTACACCTACGGTTACGAAAGTTAAGAAGTCGGTCAAGAAGGCTAGGAGAGTATTCTTACTAGAAAGAGCAGATAAGCAGTTGTTAGCATCCCACTTAGTAAATGAATCGACTTCATTTACTTCCAGTACGATGGACGTGGAAGAATTATGAGCAAATTTTAAACACATTGTAAATCACGCATTTGACAAGTATGTGCCGAAAAAGTGGGTTACGGACGGAAAAGACCCACCATGGTTTAACGGCGCAATTCGGTGAATGCTCAGGAAACAAAGGCAGCTGTACTCGCGGTACAAGAAAGATCAGGAGAATGAGGACAGGCAAAAGTTAGTAGAGATTCGTGCTGCTGTAAAAAGAGCGATGCGCGAAGCATTCATCGACTACCACCCTCATACCTTAGCAAAAGATCTTGCTGAAAACCCAAGGAAATTCTGGTCTTACGTAAAATCGGTAAGCGGGTCGAAGGCTTCCATCCAGTCACTCACTGATCAATCTGGCCTGGCAACGGAAGACAGCAAAACGAAAGCTGAAATTTTAAATTTAGCATTTGAGAAATCTTTCACGCAGGAGGATCGTACAAACATACCGCCGTTTGAGTCTCGTACAGATTCCCGTATGGAGGACATAGTGATAGACATCTCTGGGGTTGTGAAGCAGCTGAATGGGTCGAAAATAAATAAATCGCCAGGTCCTGATGGGATTCCAATTCGGTTTTACAGAGAGTACTCTACTGCATTGGCTCCTTACTTAGCTTGCATTTATCGTGAATCTCTTGCCAAACGTAAAGTCCCGAGTGACTGGAAAAAAAGCGCAGGTGACGCCTGTGTATAAGAAGGTTAGAAGGATGGATCCTCAAAATTACAGACCAATATCCTTAACATCGGTTTGTTGCACGATTCTCGAACATATTCCCAGTTCGAATATAATGAATTTCCCTGAGACAGAGAAGTTGCTGTCCATGCATCAGCACGGCTTTAGAAAGCATCGCTCCTGCGAAACGCAACTCGCCCTTTTTTCACATGATATCTTGCGAACCATGGATGAAGGGTATCAGACGGATGCCATATCTCTTGACTACCGGAATGCGTTTGACTCTGTGCCCCACTGCAGACTCCCAACTAAGGTAGGAGCATATGGGATTGGTTCCCAAGTATGTGAGTAGCTCGAATACTTTTTAAGTAATAGAACCCAGTACGTTGTCCTCGATGGTGAGTGTTCATCGGAGGTGAGGGTATCATCTGGAGTGCCCCAGGGAAGTGTGGTAGGTCCGCTGTTGTTTTCTATCTACATAAATGATCTTGTGGATAGGGTGGATAGCCATGTACGGCTGTTTGCTGATGATGCTGTGGTGTACAGGAAGGCGTCATCGTTGAGTGACTGTAGGAGGATACAAGATGACTTGGACAGGACTTGTGATTGTTGTAAAGAATGGCAGCTAACTCTAAATATAGATAAATGTAAATTAATGCAGATGAATAGGAAAAAAAATCCTGTAATGTTTGAATATTCTATTAGTAGTGTAGCGCTTGACTCAGTCACGTCGGTTAAATATTTGGGCGTAACATTGCAGAGCGATATGAAGTGGGACAAGCATGTAATGGCAGTTGTGGGGAAGGCGGATAGTCGTCTTCGGTTCATTGGCAGAATTTTGGGAAGATGTGGTTCATCTGTAAAGGAGACCGCTTATAAAACAATAATACGACCTATTCTTGAGTACTGCTCGAGCGTTTGGGATCCCTATCAGGTCGTATTGAGGGAGGACATAGAAGCAATTCAGAGGCGGGCTGCTAGATTTGTTACTGGTAGATTTGATCATCACGCGAGTGTTACGGAAATGGTTCAGGAACTCGGGTTGGAGTCTCTAGAGGAAAGGAGGCGTTATTTTCGTGAATCGCTACAGAGGAAATTTAGAGAACCAGCATTTGAGGCTGACTGCAGTACAATTTTACTGCCGCCAACTTACATTTCGTGAAAAGACCGCAAAGATAAGATAAGAGAGATTAGGGCTCGTACAGAGGCATATAGGCGGACATCTTTCCCTCGTTCTGTTTGGGAGTGGAACAGGGAGAGAAGATGCTAGTTGTGGCACGAGGTACCCTCCGCCAAGCACCGTACGGTGGATTGCGGAGTATGTGTGTAGATGTAGATACAGCTCTAGTGTTCAGGGCAGGTTAAATTAAAACCTAACTGGGTATGCTGAGAGAATCTTCGGAAGATGGACGAGGTGTTTCAAGCGAAACGTTGTTTTGCAAGTATGAATACCGAATATCTGAGACAAAAAGTAGAATGATTCTGTTTGCCCCATTGTATATCTCGCGGAAGGCCCATTAGAAAAATGCGAACTCTGTTAGCGCGAGCACAGAGAAGCAAAGAGTCGTTTTCTCATGCTCCATCCATGATTGGACTGTCACATAGACAAAGATGGGTGCCACGTATCCTCCATAGTGCACCCTAAATTATCTTCCAGCGTATCTGTAGATGGAGGGTGTAGTGTTACAGACGCGGACTGACGATTAGATGGGCATATCGCGTAACTAATGAAGAGATAGAAAAAAGGTACATCTGTCATCAACCCGAAGGTTAATTTTGACCACCACAGTACTTTACTAGGCATGGCCCTACTGGTGGTGGTTTGTCGTTGCCTTCCTCTGTCCCAGGAACTGACTTACTCAGCTAGTGACCGGGAGACCTACAACTTAAAGTGGGCGCTGATACGCAGTGCTACAGTCCATTTTTCACGCTGACAAATATTTTCAGAAGTGAAAAGTGACAGAAATCCTGCGACTGACTGGGGATTCAAACCCGAGATCTTCGGATCCACAGTCTGGTCCTTTACGCCTGAGCCACATAGAAATCGAATTTGGAAGAAAAGTCTTTCATGGCACAACTTGAGTAAAATACTGATACAGAACATCTTGAGGAATCAAGGAGTAGTTAATTTGGCAATTGAAGGAAATGTGCAAGCCAAACTTCGAGAGGGAGACCAGGACTTGACTACTGTAAGCACATTCAAATGAATGTAAAATTTAGTAGTTTTACAGAGATGAAGAGAGTTTTACAGCACAGACTAGCGTCGAGTGTTTCATCAGACTTCAGGCTGAAGACTGCAGCAGCAGCGCTATGGTATATTTCCGTGTATATAAATCTCAAGATATTTGTATTTTCTTTTTTTTTTTCAAAATAAAAGTAATGATTTGTTTTGGCGGAAGAAATCAACTGTACTAAATCTCTGTATCAGTGTTTAGTTATTCTATAAAACGCTATGAGTTTCGAATCTGACTGCTACAGTTTCTTTGCTGCAGTTTGTATTTATTTGGATGTACGAATGAATCCAGAATTTTCCTCATTTTCATATTCGTGTGTGATGATAACAGAGAACCACATTTTCCTCTGAGCGTGAACCTGTACTCGACATGATAAGTGCAACCAAAAGCCGCTCGGGTGCGACAAACAAAACTCCCTCTTCCCCACGCTCACTCTCGCCCATTTCAATGTTCCTCGTGTGCGGAACTGCGTTACCAGCTAGCTGGCAACCAGTTGTCGAGGTAGATCGCTTGCCCGTTGCGTTCCTTTTCAGTCGCTCAGTGTGTGGCCGGCTTTAGAATCGTGCTTCGACTAGAACCTTCGTTATTGTGTCGGTAGCTCACCTGCGCTGCAGCGGACGGTGGGCGCAGTCCCAGAGCGGCGGTCAGCAAGACGGCCGCCAACCGGAGCAGCATGGCGGCGTCTCTCGTCAGCTGTCAACAAAACAAAGCACAACGCTGTTTACTCTGACAGATAGAAGCAAAAGTTAAAAATGGTTCAAATGTCTCTGAGCACTATGGGACTTAACATCTGAGGTCATCAGTCCCCTAGAACTTAGAACTACTTAAACCTAGCTAACCGAACGACATCACACACATCCATGCCCGAGGCAGGATTCGAACCTGCGACCGTAGCGGTCGCGCGGTTCCAGACTGAAGCAAAAGTTATCTTGTCAAAATAACGACATTGTTGGATAATCAGAGCTGTTACATCATACTGAATGTTTATAGCGTACAGCAGAAAAAAATTACAACTGTGGTACCGTGTGAACGTTATAGATGAATCCTTGGTGATTTATGTTATACAGGCTTAAGATATGTATCTGCCTCTAACGTTTCGGCTCCTATAGCTGGAGACATCATCACAAGCTGTAAATAAGCAGGAACTATTTTAAAACTCAAACAAGCTCAGGAAGTAGAGCTTTTTGTAAGTAGCCGCTGGAAATCACTGAGTCTCACTGACGTCTCTTATGGAACAGTCTGTTGACGTCACGAACAGACCGCTGCAAGGTCCTACACAAACAATTCGTCTTTTATACAGGAAGCGAACGGCTATTTACAATTTGTACAGAAACCAGATGGCAGTTATAAGAGTCAAGGGGAATGAAAGAGAAGCAGTGGTTGGGAAGGGAGTGAGACAGGGTTGTAGCCTCTCCCCAATATTATTCAATCTGTATATTGAGCAAGCAGTAAAGGAAACAAAAGAAAAATTCGGAGTAGGTATTAAAATCCAGGGAGAAGAAATAAAAACTTTGAGGTTCGCCGATGATATTGTAATTCTGTCAGAGACAGCAAAGGACTTGGAAGAGCAGTGGAACGGAATGGACAGTGTCTTGAAAGGGGGATATAAGATGAACATCAACAAAAGCAAAACGAGGATAATGGAATGTAGTCGAATTAAGTCGGGGGATACTGAGGGATTTAGATTAGGAAATGAGACAGTTAAAGAAGTAAAGGAGTTTTGCTATTTGGGGAGCAAAATAACTGATGATGGTCGAAGTAGGGGGGATATAAAATGTAGACTGGCAATGGCAAGGAAAACGTTCCCGAAGAATAGAAATTTGTTAACATCGAGTATAGATTTAAGTGTCAGGAAGTCATTTCTGAAAGTATTTGTATGGAGTGTAGCCATGTATGGAAGCGAAACATGGACGATAACCAGTTAGGACAAGAAGAGAATAGAAGCTTTCGAAATGTGGTGCTACAGAAGAATGCTGAAGATTAGATGGGTAGATCACATAACTAATGAGGAGGTATTGAATAGAATTGGGGAGAAGAGGAGTTTGTGGCACAACTTGACTAGAAGAAGGGATCGGTTGGTAGGACATGTTCTGAGGCATCAAGCGATGACCAATTTAGTATTGGAGGGCAGCGTGGAGGGTAAAAATCGTAGAGGGAGACCAAGAGATGAACACACTAAGCAAATTCAGAAGGATGTAGGCTGCAGTACGTACTGGGAGATGAAGAAGCTTGCACAGGATAGAGTAGCATGGAGAGTTGCATCAAACCAGTGTCAGGACTGAAGACCACAACAAAAACAACAAGTGCGTTTAGGTCTTAATCTACGTACCACGTCATTATAGCCTCTGATGACGCCTCTAGCATTAACAAACGAAACGTTATGTACAATAACATGCCTTAAATCAGAGTCCAATACGCACGACAAGAATCATCAAAGGTGTGAATAGCAGTCCGATAAAGCTGCACTGCATGATTCTAAAAACAATTCTAACGTGTCAATTGTGTGGCAATTGAGGACAATAGAGAATGAAACTCGGAATTTGCGACGGCAAAAATCAATATTTAAGGTGGACGTCGGCAATCAGAACAGCCGCCATTAAAAGTAAATCTACATGGTTTCCTATCGCACGTTGTTAGTGTCAGATCACGAATTACGTTGGTATTGTGGAAAGCTAATTTTTTAAATTCTTGTATTGACCAACAAGCCTGGTCTCGAGTAGATTACTTCCATATGGTCCAGTCAAATTTAGTTAATCAGTGTTAAAGAGCACACGAGGACCCCCGCTTGCTTCCATGGCACGGTCCTATCGAAAGTGATTTGCATTTCTTTGCTCCGAGCTGTGAATCAAGATCCTCGATGGGCATTTATAGGGCATGAGTGATGCGTCTGTTTTCTTCTGGGCGAATAGCACACCCCCTAATGGGCACACGCTATATCTTCTGATCAAACTACGTAATTCCTTCAGTCCAATGAATACATAATTCTCTGCAATCATCATCGAAGTATTATTCGTATTTGCCACGTTGACCAACAACCATAATGAATGAAGAGTTAAACTCGTACCTTCCTATAGTAAATAGTAACTGAAAAAGAAGACAGAAAATACGATAAAGTTTCCTTTTAACACGCTAAACTGACAACGTCTAATAGCGCGTAAGGGATATTCATAAAAAAAAGAAGAAAATCAATATGTGTAGCAGTCTTGATGCCCCATTAGTGAAGGCGTCGGTAAATTACAACTGTTGATGCACACGGATTTCGAGTGTTGTATTTATTTGAAACTGAAGACATCTTTTCATGAGGCAACTATCTTACTGTCATAGGTGCGCGAAACAGCCAATAGGTATGACACTACCTGACAGATTAAAACTGTTTGCTTGGCCGGGTGTCAACCTGGGCCTTTGCGTTTGCTCTCACAGCTTTAATTGGACCTGCACCTCAACTCCTACCTTCCAAACTTCATAGTTCTCCCTTGTATCTTGCCGGACTAGCACTTCTGAAAGAACATATAATGCGAAGACGTGACTGAGCCACAAGAGGAGTCATTACTGACTTTTACTGTTTAACACTTTCTTATAGATAACTGAATCAACTATTGGATTACAACTAACACTATCATAACCACTGAGCCACCTCGCTCTATCCAATTGAGCTCTTCTGGCGGACATACGACCGAAAGCAAGGAAGGAAGATTAGGTTTAATGTCCCGTCAACTTCGAGGTCGTTAGAGACAGAGCAGAAGCTCGGAGGTGTGTCAACGATAGGGAAGAAAATCGGCTGTGTCCTTTCAAAGCAACCATCCTGGCATTTCCCTGGAGCGATTTAGGGAAATCACGGAAAACCTAAATCTGGATGGCTGGACGCGGGTTGTTCCCGTCGTCCTTCCGAATGCGAGTCCAGTGTGCTAACCACTACTCCACCCCGCTCGGTGAAGTACGACCGATCAATGTCAGCCAGTTTCCGCTGTAATCCAATCTGGCACGGTTTATTTCTCTGGGCTGTGTGACCTGGATGCAGGGGGTCAGTGAACAAGAACTGGCTGCTGGCGGCGCAGACGTACTGCGGCAGTACGGGGACAGGTGCGTGGCGTGTGTGTGTCCGTGTGTGTGTGTGTGTGTGTGTGTCGGACGAGACATCCGGGTCCCGCAGCGTAAGGGGAATAGAATAGCAAGCAGGGGAAACGCCACGGCCCAGCAGAGTCGCACGACTGCGCCAAAGCGTGTCTCTACGCTTGGCTACAGCAGACAGTCGTGCTAACCTCTTCCCAAGTCTACGGCAAACCGGAAATCCTTTCTTGCGTTGATTAACCTAGACCACTGGAAATTTAAGACTGACTCGCTTAGTCTTACAAGCTAGTGCAACTCTGCAACAATTTGAATGGCACAGATACTCAAAGACGCGACGAGACAAATAAGTTTTTACTAAGTACGTCTGTATCCGTTACCTGATAGCCATCTACAAGCCTTACCAAGTGTTCCATTGTGTGACTAAAGGCCGTTCTATACTGGCCCACACGACGCGAGGAATGCCGCTGTTGGAACAGCAGGCTGTCATTCTGTCCTACGACGAAAAATTTATGTTTTAAAAGTATAAATTTTTTCTGTATCAGTTGAGTGTGACGTAGTAATGTGAACCCTGAGAGGTTAGTGCACCTTCTCCGCTAGGAATAAATGAAATGTGCCACAGGTCGGCCAGTAGAGGGATGGTCACCTACGTTCCTACTAATTCTTCTGTTTAGCTGCAAGGTCATTGTGATGAGTTACCGCAAAGGTGGAAAGGGGATGCTCATCTATATTTAAAGGTGAAATACACGTAGTTGACATAAGTCTCCTTCTTTGTATAGCTGAGGCTCGAGTAGATGAATTTTAGCTGGGCCCGGTTCAGTTTATATGAAAATAAGTAGTCAGGCGTAAGAGATGCTAGAGACTGTAGAAAGTGGAAGTGCAGCGTACTATGCGAGGTGGCACAGTGTTTAAAAGAACGGCTCGTGTTCTAGAAATGGGATTTTAAAGCCCGATTCTGATATCCCGTTTTACGCGGTTTTCCAGGTTCTCTTCGGGCCAATGCTGTGACAGTTTCTTCTACAAAGTTCTGTTCAATCTGTGCCCAATATTAGCTTGTATTTCTTCTGTGTGGCCCCGAGGATGACGGAGGGTTAAAATCAGACGCGGCGGGAGTTTTACATACTGGGGAAGGCTGCGATTTATCGATGGGACCATATTCTTAAGTAACGAAGTCCTGTCGATCTTTCTGGCCTATTTAATTAGGTCTCAAAATACGGGTTTTTCGCAGTTCTATCTAACGCAGTTATTGCGGAAACCTTCAAAATGTACCCTAAGCAGTGGGAGTATTTTTTTTTTAATAACACACTTTATCAAGCAGATGCTGTTATCGTGGAAAGCAGTTGCTAGAAACTGAAAGTAACGACACATTTTTGCATCCTTGTTTCATCGAATCGTTCGTGAAACTCTTGCTATGTGGTATTACTGTATTCTAATGCACCCTAGCGTGACATTTACAGTTTTAGCATGCCTTAGCTACAGTGGATAAAATTGCCAAAGCCAGAAACAAAATAAGTATCGTCAACATTATCAAACGTCGATAAACGACGCATCAGAATACAGGAGATACAGGAGCACGGATTCAGCAGTGAAGGTTCAGCCATTCTTTTGATCCGTCTTCATAAAAAGCAGCGGAAAAGAAAAATCAATTTGAGGCTGGTAAGACTCTCTTTGGCTCACCTAGGTGAGACTTCTAAGTATCCATAAGAGCTGTACTCTGCAGAAGCCATGTCCTCAAAGGTCTGCGGCATGGAGCTAATCGGCATTTCAGCCGGCCGAAGTGGCCGTGCGGTTAAAGGCGCTGCAGTCTGGAACCGCAAGACCGCTACGGTCGCAGGTTCGAATCCTGCCTCGGGCATGGATGTTTGTGATGTCCTTAGGTTAGTTAGGTTTAACTAGTTCTAAGTTCTAGGGGACTAATGACCTCAGCAGTTGAGTCCCATAGTGCTCAGAGCCATTTGAACCATTTTTTAATCGGCATTTCAAGGCGCAGCCGTAAGTCCACTACTGCCTGTTTGAAAAACATCAATCGATATTATACGCCTCAGAATTTTTAACTACGTGCCGACCCTGATTAAACCATCATCTCCTTTTCTTCTTTCTGTCACTCTTGACAGCCACTTGGAAAAAAGAGACTACACAGACGCAAATGAGCTAGCATGGGTTTTGATTTCGTCTCACAGAGGATATACTGCTACAGTCTCCGCCATTTAGCAGTAGACAGTGAAGGGTGATGTAAATTAAGCGGACTTCGTACGTCATCAGCATAAAAGGCAGGCAAGGCTAAGGTAAACCAGTGGAAAATGCTTCTATTGGAGCACAAATAGGCTAATATGCTCTTGTCGTAAAAGACTCTGCAAAGTGATGTACCGGCTGCCTCATTATATCTTCCTCAACACCTTTAAAAATTTCCTAGAAATTTTGGCATGCGAAAATATTCGAGCTTTTTTTTTTTTTTTAACATGCAGCTCACCTCTCCCTCCCACAAGCTCCCCTAGACGTATCTCGCTCACACAGCCAATTGTCACTCACTAATTCAAGCCAACTCATTGCTCATTGTCACTATCTCTTTGTGTCTCCCTATCTGACACTGTCTCCTGTCTCTCAACCACAGTCTCCTTCGTTCCGTTCGTCTCCCTCTTGTTCTCTCTTACCGCTGCTATCACATTCATTCCTTCGCAATGCTGCTGTCTCTCTTCACCGTCACACTGTCTCTCTTTTTCATTATCATAGACTCTGTCTCTCATTATCGCTGACACTCACCCACTTCCACTTTCTCCTTCTCTTTTTTCCTCTCCCACTGGCACTGTCTCCTTCACTCTTCTGTCGCTGTTAACTATGTTCTACTGCTACTGTGTCCCTCTATCTCTCTCATGTTGCCATTGTCGCCTTCGCTGTATCTATACCACAACCACTGTCTACTATGTTCCAGTATTTATCACTTTTCCCTCTCATTCCCACTGCCACTGTCTCCTTTCCTCTTAGCATAAAAAAGCGTCGATATATTCATTCGCACGCTAAAATTTTTGGGAAAATTTTTAAAGGTGCTGAGGAAGATAAAATGAGACGGCTGGTACCCCACTTTTCAGTCAGAGTCTTCTAGAAACAGGAGCATATTAGGCTTTCTTGTGCTCCGATAGGAGCATTTCTCCTCTGGTTCCCTTCTTTTCCCTGCTACAGTAGGGCATGTCACTTACGAATAGAACTTTATGGGTCAGTAATGTTTCGACAATTTTAGAATAACGAAAAACTAATTTATAACTCAAATCGCATTTTACGTGCCCAAAACTTTTGCATATGCTTCAGTACTACGACATGGGTGTCCCAGGACCCTTCTAATGATAACCGCGACACTTTACAGCATATTTCTCCGTGGTACGTGATTTTATAAACTATGTTTGCGCTTCATACCAGATATTACGAGCGTATTTTACATGTACAAGTAGGGTAACTTCGAAACTTTGTACCGCTGAAATGAGTGAAGGTAAGAAGAAAATTTTCAGGGATGTTCGAGGTCGGGGTTTTGGGAATATGCGTAAAAATTTGATGCGTATAGCCGTGTTGGGAACTGCGGCTTGGTTTTGGTAGCCAAAATCCATATTTGTCGGGCTTTCTCAGGAATCGACCTTGAACTACTTGGTACCTCCACAAGGCCCTTAAGGGTCACCATAGGCCACATTAATGCTAAAGGAACCAACCGATTTGCTCCATTTGCCTAAGCTCGAGGAAGAGTGTAATATTTGGAGTTTGTACTGTAGGATAGCTGCAGTTCGACGATCCTTCTGGTGGGTATACAAAAGTTCCTTAGCCCGAGGGCTATCCATAACACTTAACACTACATTTCTACCACCATCAGAAACCAAGGTATGAGAAGCGGAAAAGTCCCGTTTATATGCGCGGCGTTTTGGAACATATGTAGCGCATGCTGTCGCGTGCGTACCGATTATCAGGGGCAGTTTCAAGGTGTTTGTCCTCTCGTGCATTAGAAGAGCCGTTTGCTTTCTCTCTGGCAGAGCGCTCTTTACGGCCGTGCCGACGATTTACCCACAGTGATCGATGCGCGATTCGTAAGCGTAATGAGTGTCGACCGGCCGGACACCGGAGCTGGGCTGCTGCCGTCGGAAAAAGAGGAGCGCCGGCCGAGGCACGTACCGACGCGACCGGTCCGCGGTGTCCCAGTTGCGCGCAAGCTCACAATACCTACCGAGAGCCACTTATCTACTTCTCCGTGAGCGGCATCCAGTCGCCGAGCTGCTGCAAAAACTAGACCGCCCCACGACGCGTGCGCGGCTCCCCAGACCCACGCCGTCTTCTCCGGATCACCCCTTACGCCGTCCTCACACGGGACGAGGCAGCTAACATTATCGTGGACGCGGACGCGACATCCGACCTCACTAGAGACGGCATCGTCAGCACGCGGTACGAGCTGGTTAACGTGATTTGTGCTCTCAACGCTCTCCGGCGGCCGTTGTCAGCTTTATTTGGCTCGCAAACCACAGAAGTTAATTTTAAGAAATTGGACGTGCGTAAAACAGCCGCGTAAACTCTGTTAACGATTGTTGAAGAAGAGCGGAGAAAATCACGAAAAAAATTCTAGATTCGTCCATGGCTTGATCAGCGACGTGGTGCTAGAGGAACACTGTATAATGCTGTAAACGATTTGAGATAACATACTAGTAGAAGTTATTCGTTAACTCAATGGAATTTCCATCCCATTTTCGGTTTTAAATTAAATATAGTTACGGTATAGTGTCTAACGTCAGTCTGCGTGTGCATAGTATCCATATTCTCGATATTCTGTTTACTACCAACATTCTGAATAACTTACTTCATCACATAGATTCCAAGCTCCAGAATCATTATGAGAAAGACCCAGAATCTATTAGAAAACAAAAGGTAGTGCAAGGCGGATACGTAATGCTAACTTTTTGCTCACATCGCAAGATCTCACAACGCTGTCGGCTACGGTATAGCTTCAGCGCAACGTGTGGCGAACACTATCTAAGGACTGTATCTACAAATGTCATTATTTGACAGTTAACATGCAGATTGTACCAGAAAGATGCACTTTTGATAATCACCATTGTGCCATAGTACTGACGTAGCACACAGTTTAAAACACTAAATACAACTACAGGAAGCCTTTACATACCAATATGTGCAGTAGTTTCCTGTCGTTTTATTATAACAAACCGTAACTACAACGACGCGTTTTCGTGAGGTCGTCAGTTTGCTGATACTTTGTAACAGCTATTGTTGATATTACATACTGCCAAAAAAAAAGCCACGCCTAATGTGAAATTTAACGCCATACAATATGGCAGCTCCTATGGTCTGCTTGTGATGTAAAACAATGGCGCGTCTCATTGGTCAAGTTCCTCTCCACGAGGAAAATATCTGACATGCCAGCTTCATCGTTTGTGGTTCCTCAATAGGCAATAGTGGAATGTGGAATCCCACTCTGTGACGTCACCGGCTCCTCGTCCACGTGGGTTTTTACGTGAGAGGACAGCTTTAGGTCTCTTGGCGCAGGTAACTGAGGCCTCGAATAGATATTGGGGATATTTACGGCAGAAACTGGGCTTCATGCTGTATGTCTCATAAACTAATCGTCTAGGACACGGGCTGAAACCCATCAGAATACTTTGGCCCCTAAAGCGATAGTGTCAGCAACCACATTTTTACCTGGATCCGTCGGCCTATTCATCGTGCCAACAAAGGTGTTCCCGGCCAGCGCAGGTTTTTGTGCGGCGCCTGTACCACCTGCCTCTAGGGGGGCAGCGCCGGCCCCACTGCCTGCGTGAGGGTCACGTGACCTCTGACCCTGAGGCCGCGGGAAACAGAGGCCCAGGCTGAAGCAGCGTTCCTGCACTATACCAGCGGCAGCCGGATCGGTTTGCACGTGTAAAACGTCGTGTGTCTTACGACTGAGCGGCATATCGCCTTTCGCCCTCAACGCGTCACATCCGTCAGTGCATTTACGGCAAGATGGCTTTGATTGATGGGTGTTTTTACGCAGTCGTCATAGCCAAAAGTAGTCTTCTAATAACAGTTCCTTTGTCTTTGCATAATGTGTGAGACTTCTGAGACGCTGGAGGTGTCACTGCTATCTTTATTGAAATGAGTTTTACTGAGCTGTATTTGGTTCGAGGCCCACGAGAAAGACAGGCCGCGCCGCATACGTCACAGCACGTGACACTGCAGCTCTTACGAGTGCCAGCTGCCGTCTCCGGTGGGGAGCGAGAACTGTTTCAGAAGAGTTTAATAATTCTTGACGTCGTGTTTAAACGTATTCAAGCTCTCGACAGCTCACGACGAAGCTGAGACCGTTAGTGCATTGACATATTGATTTCCCATGGGCCCCGCACGGAGCAGAGCGTTCGCGAAGTATGGCGGACAAGGCAACCCATGTTATGTCACATGTTCGTTGCGGGGCCCGTATTTCTCGCGGGCCCCGTTTCGGCCAGGTTGAATGTATTCCGTTTCGGGCTTGCAACCAAGTGGCATCGATATCGTGGCGGAATGTTTCGGCTGTCCACCAGGCAGTTTTCGAAATATCGTGGCAAGATATAGATGTCATCCGGCTGCAGTCCTGAAACTTCACAGAATACTTACTACGCCGCTAAAACCTCCAAGATTCACATGGACAGAACGTGATAGAAATGCACGCTGCACGAGTACGATCAAAATATCAGGTACGTGCGAGTATATATCGAGTATCCTTTACAGCGTATCGGAAGCAATTCCTCCGTTTTCTGTAAAAATGCTTTCTATTTTGTTTTTGAGACGTGTCGATGAATTCGAACAAGGACTGCTAATGGCTGACGACCAGTGACAGCGACATATATATTCGATGTTTTCAGAAGCCATGCTAGTTAGCAGGGAAGAGGTCGTTCTGTGCGAGATACTTTATTACATTTGATCTCAGAATGTGTTCTCAGGCTCTACAACAAATGGATGTCAAGGATATTGAACGGTAGCTTTATGGGTCATTTTTCCCGTGCTTCTTGAGTCGAGTGTGACCTATGCTTTCTTCCAGCCAATGGGTATAGTTCTTTGGTCGAAAGATCTGAGGTATATTGTGGTTAAAAGGGGGGTAACTCAGCTCGGTATAGAATCTGATACAGATTCCTTCGGGCCTTTGAGGTTTGCTCAATTTTAACGACTTTGGGCCTTTGAGGTTTGCTCAATTTTAACGACTTCCGCTGTCTCTACGCGCCACTGAAATTAATATACATTTCAATCTTCTTCGCAGTTGTACGAGAATTACGCCGGCGCAATACTCTCGATTTTTCTTTTGTAAAGGAAAATTTTGAAAACGGAGTCCAACATTTCTGCTTTTGGTTTACTATCTCAGTTTCTGTTCCTGTCTCGTCCTTGAGTGTCTGGAGAAAAGAGACCTTCCTATAATATTCTGCTCCGGTAGTCGTTGAAAGCTTCATGCACTGCCATCTTAACACCCAAATGAGTTTCGTTCAGCATTTCTCTATATATAGTCCTATGCTTTGTTTTACACCTGCCATACTGCTTACTATTCGTTCTTGAAAACGTCCGAAATAATAAATGCATAAATATCGTGCGTTTGCTTGTTGGGAGAACTACAGTGAATTTCTTCCGCAATCATGATACTCAAAAAGTGTCTGGCCGGATGACCACTGTTAAACGTTTTAAAAGCATTTTGGACCATTGTTTTGCTGTCCGTCAATCGTCCCTTCGAGAAACCTTCCAACATCGGTAATTTCAGTTTCATAGTCATATTTTTAAAATATCCGTTCGCTGGAAAGTGCAGTGGTGTGGATGTAACGCCCGCGTAGTAGTTTTGTCGGAGAACAGATTTCATTGAGTTCAGTCAAAGGCCAACTGCTTAGCACTTTTGTACAACGGGTTTTAATTCGCTGCCTGTGGCTTTGGTCGCAGAGAGCAGGCTGGTTAAGGAGGATCGTTTGCATCAAGACCGTGACGTGCTGTGCAAGAAGATACGTGGTGTTGCAGTAATTACCGGCTACGCTCTAGATCCTTGTGACGAAGCGAAAACTCAAGTCATTCTCACCTTCTCAACAAGCAATGAAACTCTGCACAGACAATATAGTGCGGAGCATAAACTTCGTTGGACAGAATGAAGGAAGGAGTCTTGTGTGGCTTTATCAAAGCTACATTCTGTCATTCACGTTTAAGTGATATAAGGAAAGCTTTGTCAGCCTAAATCAAGTTAGTGTGACGGGGATGATAATTCTTTCAAAGAGCGAATATATCCAAGTGTCTGGTCCTTTGCGTTTTTATTAACCAAGCTGCACTAAACTTTTACGCTAGGGTCACGTATTGGCCGAAAATCACTATGACATTCTGAATTTTTATCGAAGAGAGTCAAAGAACAGTTGATAATACTTGTCAGTCGCTTCTAAATGCAACATTCATTACCCATTACAGGACGTCCGTGTTAATCTCACAGTTATTTAAACGACTGACTAATGGCACATAATTCTTAAGCAAATTTATCGAGACTGTCTTCAGTCACTTCCACGGCCCTATTACACTGAAAAAGAGCTTTGCCAAATATCTTTTACAAAGATGTTATATAAAATCTTGTGATATGTACTAGGTTGCTTTTATCACATATGTTATAAAAGTTAGAGCTTTTGTGAAAGATTTCTAAAAGAACGGTGACTGTAACACGGACCTGCTTACCGCACTAAAAGCTGGAGAATTGCGCAGCACTTTCACTTTGGTTCACCAAACGATTTTTGCAAAGAAAGCTGCCATCATGTTTTATCGATAGTACGTCTTGTGCCAAATTACTCTATTGTGAAACTTTCCCTAAATCGTAAATTTGATAAGAGTCAAATTTTCAGAATACCGTAAGCTATCTGTCTTAACAAAGAACAAGACACCTAGTGAAGTGGCACAATGTTTAGCACACTGGACTCGCATTCGGGAGGGCGATGGTTCATACCCTCGGCCTGTCATCCAGATCTACGATTTCCGTGATTTTTCTAAATCGCTTAGGGAAAATGACGGGAAGGCTCCTTTGAAAGGGCGCGGCCCATTTGCTTCACTATCCTTCCCCCGTCTGAGATTGTGGTCCGTCTCTGATAATCTCGTTGCTGCGGGATGTAAAACTCTTAATCTTCCTTCAACAAAGACAGAAAATTTTCAGTTTAAGAATTATTAATTAATTACGCCATCCGTATCTGTCAGTCGCAATAATATAATTAATAATTATTGAAGTGATAGGCCTACCACACAGCAGTGGTGTTAACATTTAGTTACCTAGGCCAACCGTCATAGAAAAATACATATGTACAGCACAGTATTCTGTGAGTCTACTGAACTCAGTGTGTTAATATCTGCTTTGTTTTGGTTAGCTTGCTTCTGCCACCGTTCAGTGTCAATAATAAAAGGTCAGCATGTGACTGTAGTTAAATAAGAGTTGATTTTACTATTGTCATGCAAATTACCCATGGTCTCAGACAGTGATATATAAAGTACAACAGGTATTCGTGAAGATATTTTTATATGTCGTACCAGAAAGGATATAAAGTGTACAAGAAGTATGCGTGAAGATACTTTTTTATGTTGTACCTTAATATATACACACATCAGTGTGATGTCCTTAGGTTAGTTAGGTTGAAGTAGTTCTAAGTTCTAGGGGACTGATGACCACAGCTGTTAAGTCCCGTAGTGCTCAGAGCCATTTGAACCATTTAAACACATCAGTGTGTTGGCTGTTTTTTCTCTGCCTCGAACAGTCTACCCACAAACACGTCAAAAACTTGACTTTCTGGATGATCGTGAAGTGGAAATGAAGTCCCCTACTTCTTTACCGAGCGTAGGGGAACGATGCGGGAGACCCACACCGCTTTACTAGGCAAGGTGCTAGTGGAGGTGGTTTGCCATTGCCTTCCCCCGACCGTGATGGGGATGAATGATGATGATGAAGACGACATAACAGCACCCAGTCATCTCGAAGCAAGAAAAATCCCTGACGCCGCCAGGAATCGAACCCGGAACCCCGCGCTCGGGAAGCGAGAACACTACCGCGAGACCACGAGCAGTGACCACTAAGTGGACTGCGGCTCGCTTCAACAGCTGACCTGCAGCCCAGGGGAAAATGTGCATTAATAGCTTGATATTGCCACACATAGTTAGGGGTACTAACCAACCTAAGAATATACCATTTGTAATGGCTAAATTTATTAGTCTGCCAATGTCGTAAATACTGATGTAATGTCGTTCAGCAGCGCGACAGAACGTCAATCCTAAGGGCCTGAGTTCGATTCCCACCTGGGTCGGAGCTTTTCTCCGCTCAAGGACTGGGTGCTATGTTGTATCCTAATCATCATCATTTCATCCCCATTGGCCCGCAAGTCGCCGAAGTGGCTTCAAATCGAAAGACTTGCACCCGGCGAACGGTCTCCCCGATGGGAGGCCCTAGTCACACGACATTTACATTTTTTAGCAGCCATCGTCAGTCACCAACAGGAATATCTGCACTTTGTACCTGTTACACTCTGTATGTTACTTTGTGCCACAGAGCACCTATATAAGTTGATTCCATCGACAACAGACTTGCCGTGATGGACACCGCAAGTAAAGGAGAAAACATTTAGACTTCTTAGAACTACTTGCAGTAATTTTAGAAACATGTTGAACAACACTCATTCAACAGTCAAATGTACTTTAACAACTTTACAGAGTTAAAAGGGAGAAAAAGTGCTCGAGCCCCATAACTGTAGCCAACTACAGCAATCGAATAACGACAACCTACCACAGGTTTTAAAATAAGTAATGACATGCGATTACTAGCCGAACTGGAACTCGTCTACATCTACATGATTACTCTGCAATTCACATTTCAGTGCTTGGCAGAGGGTTCATCGAACCACAATCATACTATCTCTCTACCATTCCACTACCGAACAGCGCGCGGGAAAAACGAACACCTAAACCTTTCTGTTCGAGCTCTGATTTCTCTTATTTTATTTTGATGATCATTCCTGCCTATGTAGGTTGGGCTCAACAAAATATTTTCGCATTCGGAAGAGAAAGTTGGTGACTATTTTGTAAATAGATCTCGCCACGACGAAAAACGTCTTTGCTTTAATGACTTCCATCCCAACTCGCATATCATATCTTTCACACTCTCTCCCCTATTACGTGATAATACAAAACGAGCTGCCCTTTTTTGCACCCTTTCGATGTCCTCTGTCAATCCCACCTGGTAAGGATCCCACACCGCGCAGCAATATTCTAACAGAGGACGAACGAGTGTAGAGTAAGCTGTCTCTTTAGTGGACCTGTTACATCTTCTAAGTGTCCTGCCAATGAAACGCAACCTTTGGCTCGCCTTCCCCACAACATTATCTATGTGGTCTTTCCAACTGAAGTTGTTCGTAATTTTCACACCCAGGTACTTAGTTGAATTGGCAGCCTTGAGAATTGTACTATTTATCGAGTAATCGAATTCCAACGGATTTCTTTTGGAACTCATGTGGATCACCTCACAATTTTCGTTATTTAGCGTCAACTGTCACCTGCCACACCATACAGCAATCTTTTCTAAATCGCTTTGCAACTGATATTGGTCTTCGGATGACCTTACTAGACGGTAAATTACAGCATCATCTGCGAACAACCTAAGAGAACTGCTCAGATTGTCACCCAGGTCATTTATATAGATCAGGAACAGCAGAGGTCCCAGGACGCTTCCCTGGGGACACCTGATATCACTTCAGTTTTACTCGATGATTTGCCGTCTATTACTACGAATTGCGACCTTACTGACAGGAAATCACGAATCCAGGTGCACAACTGAGACGATACCCCATAGGCCCGCAGCTTAATTAGAAGTCGCTTGTGAGGAACGGTGTCAAAAGCTTTCCGGAAATCTAGAAATACAGAATCAACTTGAGATCCCCTGTCGATAGCGGCCATTACTTCGTGCGAATAAAGAGCTAGCTGCGTTGCACAAGAACGATGTTTTCTGAAACCATGCTGATTCCGTATCAACAGATCGTTCCCTTCGAGGTGATTCATAATGTTTGAATATAGTATATGCTGCAAAATCCTACTGCAAACCGACGTCAATGATATAGGTCTGTAGTTCAATGCATTACTCCTACGACCCTTCTTAAACACTGGTACGACCTGCACAATTTTCAAATCTGTAGGTACAGATCAATCGGTGAACGAGCGGTTGTATATGATTGCTAAGTAGGGAGCTATTGTATCAGCGTAATCTGAAAGGAACCTAATCGGTATATAATCTGGACCTGAAGACTTGTCCGTATCAAGCGATATGAGTTGCTTCGCAACCCCTAAGGTATCTACTTCTAAGAAACTCATGCTAGCAGCTGTTCGTGTTTCAAATTCTGGAATATTCCATTCGTCTTCCCTGGTGACGGAATTTCGGAAAACTGCGTTCATAACTCCGCTTTAGCGGCACAGTCGTCGGTAACAGTACCATCGGCACTGCGCAGCGAAGGTATTGACTGCGTCTTGCCGCTTGTATACTTTACATACGACCAGAATTTCTTCGGATTTTCTACCAAATTTCGAGACAATGTTTCGTTGTGGAACCTATTAAAGGTGTGTGTGTGTGTGTGTGTGTGTGTGTGTGTGTGAGTGAGTGTGCTGGTGAGCACAGCAGCCCGCTTTGAGTGTCCAGACCCGATCAGCCAAGTCGAAGGCTTCCGGCCGGCGGCCTGCCGGAAGGAAGCGCACAGTTAGTGTGCGGTGTCGGCTCGCTTATCGACGCCGTTAGGCGGCGGCGGAACCTTATCTGTCGGCACGGTGACCCCCGCCCGCCTGGCTGCTGTACGGAAGCGCGCACCGCTACTGCCCTCGTCTTTTTCAGGCGGTCGAGCGTTTCTGTGACGCCAGCTACCGGCTAGGTCACCCCCTGCTCCACATTTTCTTAGAGCACATTTTTACGGTGCAACATCAACACTCCGCATGCTACCTTACGGTGTGTAGTGGAGCATAGCCCCACTCGCTCCCCCTTCCCCCTCTCCCCCCCCCCCCCCACCATTCCTCTTTTTTCGCGGTATGTCCGCGGGAAGAACGACAGATGACGAGAATCCGCATGAACACCAGTTCCTCTGATACTACCTTTACCGTCATTTCGCGTGATGCAGTCTAGAGTTGTTTGCTGAAGATACTGTGATGTACGGGAAGGTATCGTCGTTGAGTGTCTGAAGGAGGATACAAGATGACTTAAATAAAATTTCTAGTCGGTTTGATCAATGGCGTCTAACCTTAAATTAGAAAAAAATAAGTTAATGCACATGAGTAGGAAAAACAAATTCGTAATGCTGGAATACAGAATTGGTTGTATCCTGGTTGACACAGTCATATCGTTGAAATATCTGGGAGAAACGTTGCAAAGCGATGTGAAATGGAAAGAGAGTGTGAGGATTGTGGTATGGGAGACGAATAGTCTACTTCCGATCATTGGGAGAATTTTAGGAAAGTGTGGTTCATCTGTAATGGAGACCGCATATAGGACGCTCGTGTGTTTGGAATCCGCACCAGGTCGGATTAAAGCAATTTAGAAGCAGCCGGTTACCGGTAGGATCGAGCAACGCTCAGTAATTACAGAGATACTTCGGGAACGCAGGGGGACTTCCTGGAGAGGAGCAGTGTTCTTTTCGAGTCACACTAAGGAGAAAATTTAGACAACCGGCATTTGAAGCTGACTCCAGAAAGATTCTGCTGCCGCCAACATACATGTCACGCAAGAACTACGAAGACAAGATACGAGAAATTAGGCCTGATACGGAGCCATATAATTGTAACAGCAAACCTCTCCATCTGCCACTGTAGATTGAAGAAAAAAAAGAAAATGTGCGTATGGCATATTTGACCTGCAATCCTCATCTCGGAAGTAGGGCGGCGTGGTGCAAGTATATTTACTTAACGCCACTCCGACGACTTGCGCGTCGATGATAATGATGATGAGGACATAACATACACAAACACACAGACGCACACACACACACACACACACACACACACACACATACATACATACATACAGACACACACAGAGTGACATAGAGAGTCGCGGGCGGAAAAAAAACCCACTACCCGGCCGGGAATCAAACCCGCGGTTCAACAATCGAGAGTCTCAGCAATGCCAATAACAAGACCACGAGCTGCTAATTGCAGACTGATTCGCCCTAGCGATTACTGAAAGAATACGGGACGAAACGTGCGGCTGTTCTTTGAAACTTTTCCATGTCCCCTTTTACCCTGTCTGACTCCAGGCTGGCGAGCAATACTCAGTAATAGGCCGAATGTGGGCTCCGAAAGCTCCTTGTTTCATGTGTGAATTACTCAAACACTACCTCAGGATTTTCCCCCTGAATTTCACTCTGGCATCTCCCTTTCTTATCTACATCTACCTCTACATCTACATACAAATTGAATTTAAATTGAATCTGACTGGCATCCTCTCGCTGTAACTGTAACCAGAATAAGAAGAGTAAATACTTTTTGTTTTGTTTTCACTGTTCCGTTGGTAACAATGAAAACGACTCTGCAGCAGAAATATAAGGTGGCCCAGACTCAATGAGGCAATACAGCCCGGTCGACAACAACCTTGAAAAGCGGTGACTGTGTCATAACAATTACTAGCATGTATAATTTATCTCATTTTTGTAAACCTTACCAGCTTTTAAAAATTAAAATAACATATAATCAGAAACTGCCTAATTGAGTGTGCTCACCCTGTATGTTTGGTCAAATGAGCGCCGTACGGATATCAGAAGACACAGGATCGCAAAGAATAAAGAAGCAAACGCTACATATAATTTCGGAAATAAGCGGACTGCTTTGGCTCTGAGCACTATGCGACTTAACTTCTGAGGTCATCAGTCGCCTAGAACTTAGAACTAATTAAACCTAACTAACCTAAGGACATCACACACATCCATGCCCGAGGCAGGATTCGAACCTGCGACCGCAGCGGTCACGCGGTTCCAGACTGAAGCGCCTTTAACCGCACGGCCACACCGGCCGGCGCGGACTGTTTTATGCTGCTCTTTGTTGAGGTACGAGACGTCACTAGTGGCAAAATTGTTTGACGCGTTAGGGTCAGTGACGTGTTGGAATTGTATTGTAGGCTGTCATGTGTTAGGTGGTATAGAGAGGACGTGCGTGCAGCAGTCCCAGGATGGAGCTGGCTAGCTGCGACACACATGCTGCGCCGCTCCCGGAAACCGCGTGTGACAGAAGGCGGTGTGTGTGGCGACATATGGCGCTCGCCACGCCCTCCATACCCGCTGCCCTCCATCCACCGCCAGCGTGCGCGCCACAATCAGAGAAAAGCAGCAGCACTGGTCTACCAGGCAGTTCCTGTCCAGGAGCATTACTTCAACTACTTGGAGAACGCCAGGTATAAGCTAAGCTGTCAGCATTCTGAGAGCCGTTTCGATGTGAAACTACCACAATCTATATATATATATATATATATAAGCTAAGCTGTCAGCATTCTGAGAGCCGTTTCGATGTGAAACTACCACAATCTACTTATATATATATATATATATATATATATATATATATATATATATATATATATATCTTCAACTATTTTGTACATTAAAGTCATCGTCTGGCAGGCCTGGGCATAATACTAATAAACTATACGCAGTATTATTAAGAAAGAAGCATAATGTAACCAGAATGAAAAATGCTCCCAGACATAGCACAAAAAAGGCAAATACGTCCTGCAAAGGACGGCTTTCTGGCTGCCACAAAGGCATTTAAATCAAAATATTTTGACGCATCCGCGAAAAACCGTTTTCGCGTTCTTTCAGCAACAAATCCACCCCCAGAAATTTTATCCCCCCCCCCCCCCCCCGAGAAAAACGTTTTTAGCTATTACATATACATACATACACTTAAAGTAGTAAAGGAGTTTTGCTATTTGGGGGGCAAAATAACTGATGATGGTCGAAGTAGAGAGGATATAAAATGTAGACTGGCAATGGCAAGGAAAGCGTTTCTGAAAAAGAAAAATTTGTTAACATCGAGTATAGATTTAAGTGTCAGGAAGCCGTTTCTGAAAGTATTTGTATGGAGTGTAGCCATGTATGGAAGTGAAACGTGGAAGATAAATAGCTAAGACAAGAAGAGAATAGAAGCTTTCGAAATGTGGTGCTACAGAACAATGCTGAAGATTAGATGGGTAGACCACATAACTAATGAGGAGGTATTGAATAGAATTGGGGAGAAGAGGAGTTTGTGGCACAACTTGACAAGAAGAAGGAATCAGTTGGTAGGACATGTTCTGAGACATCGAGGGATCACCAATTTAGTATTGGAGGGCAGCGTGGAGGGTAAAAATCGTAGAGGGAGACCAAGAGATGAATACACTAAGTAGATTCAGAAGGATGTAGGCTGCAGTAAGTTCTGGGAGATGAAGAATTTTGCACAGGATAGAGTAGCATGGAGAGCTGCAGCAAACCAGTCTCAGAACTGAAGACAACAACAACATATATGCTCTTCAGCCGTATGATATTACACATTGTTTACTATGGCTGGCGAATCATCTTGATTTTGGGCACAGCATCAGAGAGCTGACTGCGCTGGGGAAGTAGGGTTAACTAGTAAAAAAGTGCGAATGTGTCGACACGTTTTCATTTAAATAAATGTATTTGAAGCTGGCAGATAATTCGAAAAGCTATTTCCCTTCTTTTACGTCCCTAACTCTGCCCAGGACATATTCGTTTTTTTGTGCTGTGATAGGAGCATTTTTCATTCTGGTTCCCAACTTTTTACTCTGTCATAATTTCAACATTAGACCGCCATCGTTTGGCAATCGATGCAGATCTTTGTTGACATGGGCAATGACTGATCAGGTTGCTTATATCATGGGCAACGGCTAAGACTTTCACAAAATAACAAGACGGCCATTAATTACACGTATTTGTCTACCTTTTTACAAAATTTGTGCCCATGCACACAGGTTGAAACATAGAAGTGGACGTAAAATCCGAATGAAGCTAGATTTTTGAAAGCGAGTTTTCAATTTATCGAAAGAATGCATTTTTAATTTATTTGATTCACATTAAACCGTTCCTGTGCATTGAGTTCACATTAGAACGAATTTTACATGCCGCATTTAGCTCTTACAGAATTGGTGCGTTTCAAAGCCTCCCAGAAAAACGTGTTTTTTTTCATGCACAATTTAAACGAAGTAAGATTTTAAATTTTTTCTATGGTCAAGGGTCGGCAAACCGGTGGACCAAATTTGAACCATCAGCAGCTCTCAAGTTCGGATTTATTTAAGAGTGATTGTTTTGCACGTAAAAGACGAAAGAGTGTGACTGCTTTTGCGCGTACAATTCGAACAGTGCACATGAGAATGGTGCCATTACCTGAGCATTAATTTCAGTCTAATAAAAATCTTTTGGAAAAGGAATTATTCGATTCTCGCTGTTTGCCTGGGCGCCAGGTCCGGTTCGTCGTTCAAACCTTGCTTCTCCTCTTAACACCTGAATACTTTTGTAGATGAAAGGCGCTTTGGAGGTTTCCGAAATACTCAGGAGAATGCAGCACTTGTCAGAAGCGTTCGTAACTTCATACAGAATCAGCACCTAATGGTAATGGCGCTCGGAAACAAGTAACATTCCAATTATTAGCACAGTATTGGTATGATGCGTATTCGCGACATTCGGCATTAAGGGATTAATATACTGTAAGGCAGATGTTCGAATGGCTATACAAATTGCCACTGGTCCCGGTCAACCGAAAAACATTTTACCCCATGTTTCTTGCTCAAATAGAACAGAGCAGCAGGATCCCCCCCCCCCCCCCCTTCCAAACCGCGATTCCGCGAGGCATTTTCATACAAATTTGTTACAGCGCGGGGGCGGTTTTTAGCCGGTTTTCAACGTCCGAAATGGTGAATAACAGGTTGGTATCCGCGCCCCGTGTCAGTTACACGAACCGCAAACGTTTAACAATCGTTCGCGCACTTTCACATGTGATAACACTAGACGCAGACAGCTGGAGAACGCAAGTTCCGTCCCGAGGAGAAAACGGACGGCGACAGCAGGGGTCTTCAGCCCCCTCTACGACTAACGACGCAAAATCCAAAAAACAACATGCCGAATTCTTAAAGGTACGGGTTAAAGTCCATGAAAAAGAGTCAGTTACATCACTTCCCACTTACTTTAAAATAACTGTGGGGTATAACGCACAGCCGGCCGCGGTGGTCTAGCGGTTCTAGGCGCGCAGTCCGGAACCGCGCGACTGCTACGGTCGCAGGTTCGAATCCTGCCTCGGGCATGGATTCCATAGTGCTCAGAGCCATTTGAACCATATAACGCACATCTACAGTTTTCAAATATATTAGATAACGATTTAGCACTGTGAACGTAGGTGGCCCTGTAAGCACTACACTTCATGGTTAAGTTGTATGTCATACTTGTGCTTACAGGGCCACGTATGTACACAGTGCTAAATACTTATTTAATGTACACTACTAGCCATTAAAATTGCTAAACCACAAAGATGACGTGCTACAGAACCGAAATTTAACCGACAGGAAGAATATGCTGTCATATGCAAATGATTAGCTTTTCAGAGCATTCACACAAGGTTGCCGCCGGTGGCGACACCTACAACTGCTGACATGAGGAAAGTTTCCAGCCGATTTCTCATACACAAACAGCAGTTGACCGGCTTTGCCTGGTGAAACGTTGTGATGTCTCGTGTAAGGAGGAGAAATGCGTACCATCACGTTTCCGACTTTGATAAAGGTCGGATTGTAGCCTATCGCGATTGCGGTTTATCCTATCGCGACACTGCTGCTCGCGTTGGTCGAGATCCAATGACTGTTAGCAGAATATGGAATCGATGGGTTCAGGAGGGTAATACGGAACGCCGTGCTGCATCCCAACCGCATCGTATCACTAGCAGTCGAGATGACAGGCATCTTATCCGCATGGCTGTAACGGATCGTGCAGCCACGTCTCGATCCCTGAGTCAACAGATGGGGACGTTTGCAAGACAACAACCATCTGCACGAACAGTTGGACGACGTTTGCAGCAGCACGGACTATCAGCTCGGAGACCAAGGCTGCGGTTACCCTTGACGCTGCATCACAGACAGGAGCCCCTGAGATGGTGTATTCAACGATGAACCTGAGTGCACGAATGGCAAAACGTCATTTTTTCGGATGAATCCAGGTTCTGTTTACAGCATCATGACGGTCGCATCCGTGTTTGTCGACATCGCGGTGAACGCACATTGGAAGCGTGTATACGTCATCGCGATACTGGCGCATCACCCGGCGTGATGGTATGGGGTGCCATTGGTTACACGTCTCGGTCACCTCTTGTTCGCATTGACGGCACTTTAAACAGTGGACGTTACATTTCAGAAGTGTTTAGTAGTGATACAACTTACCTCCGCCACGCACCATACCGTGGCTTGTACAGTATATATGGAGAGGCAGATGTAGCAGACAGGTCAGATGCAGGTCTTCGCACTAGACACTCCTTTTGTAGTACGATGAATGCTTTCACGATCGCATGTCTTAGCTGCTGTTGATCCTTCCGCCTTGTACGGCTGTGGACGAAACGCTGGGAACGGAAAAGATTCGTGGACCACGATCATATAACACCAAAGAATCAACAGCAGATATATTCTCTTGTAACCCTTTTCATATTGCACAACTACTACACCCCACATCCATTTCCCTGAATCGCGTAAGGTAAATAATGAGATGGTTGTTTTGAAAGGACGCAGCCCATTTATTTGCCCATGATCTCGCTGTCGATGTTGTGTTAGAAACTAGTCTTTCTCAAATGTAAAGACGTACAGCAGTCAGTCGCAGAATCCGTAACTTGTTGAAGGTCTTCATTTCGACTATAACATAGTAATCATCGGTGCATTACCAGAAGACTTACACAGGCATACACATGCCAACCACAGACATGTGGCAACTGACGCGAGCATCTGCATGACAGAAACAAAAGTCAAACGCGCTCTAACATGTATGCCTATATGCCGATTCTGCTAAGCGCTGATGATGACTATGTTACAGTCGAAACTTAGGTCTGCAATAAATTACGAATTCTGCGACTGACAGCTTCCTTCTTTACATTTGAATATTCACCGGTCGCTATGCCCCACTGATATCCACTGGCTTCCAATTTATTGCTACTCTTTCTTCTGTTTAGGGGCCACATTCCATATTTGCCATATACATTTTAATTTTCTGTCACTTTTCCGAAAGCACTTCACAAGATTGTGAAAATGATTATTTCAACAAGACAATGGATTACAGTCTATGTCAGCGTTGATTGACAGAACTGAAATCTGATATTCCTGGCTTCAGCATACTGCGGCAACAGTTCAGACGAAAGGTATAATGAAAGTTACTAATCAAACGTATCCAGGATCAGCTGAAAATATTTGTCACCAAATTTAACGGTTTAATTGTAGAGAACGGGACGAAACAGTGCAAACTGGCATCTTATAGATTCAATTCACACCCCGTAATGGTACAACAGAATGTCGATTCAGTGCCAGCCGGTGTGGCCGAGCGGTTCTAGGCGCTTCAGTCTGGAACCTCGCGACCGCTACGGTCGCAGATTCGAATCCTGCCTCGGGCATGGATGTGTGTGATGTCCTTGGATTAGTTAGGTTTAAGTAGTTGTAAGTTCTAGGGGACTGATGACCTCAGATGTTAAGTTCCATAGTGCTCAGAGCCATTTGAACCATTTTTTGTCGATTCTGTTGACGCGTTACTCGTGTCGTAATAGCAACGTTGCAATCGGCCCTGATTTTCAGGTTAATGCTCGCTTAACTATGCGAC
The DNA here is from genome assembly GCF_023864345.2 of Schistocerca serialis cubense. Taxonomy (NCBI): domain Eukaryota; kingdom Metazoa; phylum Arthropoda; class Insecta; order Orthoptera; family Acrididae; genus Schistocerca; species Schistocerca serialis. The sequence goes on from NC_064639.1 coordinate 587,910,575, forward strand.
AGAAGTCTTTTTATAAGCCGAGAAAAAATCCAGAACTGTACGGTCGTCGCGGATGTGGCTAACACGTCTTGGAAGGCACGAGCCGATGGAGGCCAGCTACAGGTAAAGTCATTTCCGTCCTTGGCGGCCCCGGCTTTGCGGACGGTGAAAGCGTTTGCGTGTCGCGAACAGCGGCCCGTGTCTTAGTCCGTTGAGTTGCGCACGAACTTGTTCGTCGGAATGTCTGATAGTGCAGTGCAGGAATGCATGACGCAATAAGATTTGTCTTGCGAAAAGCCCTTCGGTCTACTCCGCCTCTGTATTATTTTGCGAAACGGAATAATTAGAGACCATGATCAGATATGAAAAATTCGATTATTTGACTCACAAATGTGAAAGTCCGTTACAGTTATTCTTCCTACACGTTACGTGTACATTTAACTTGTAGCAGCCTGTCAGAATCTCCGTTAAAACTACGTGTGCGGTGCACAATTACCGGATTTCATACGCCCCGCGCAGTACGCAGCTCCGGCGTTCTACCACAGCGCGCTTTTCATATCGTATGAGTCACGCAGGCAACAGATCACGCCTAACTTACCGGGCCCATCATCGTGCACGTAAAAAAGAGTCGCAGTTGAAACTGCAAGAATTCCTACGACATACACTAGTACCTACATTTATACTCCGCAAGCCACCCAACGGTGTGTGGCGGGGCGGAGGGCACTTTAAGTGCCACTGTCATTACCTCCCTTTCCTGTTCCAGTCGCATATGGTTCGCGGGAAGAACGACTGCCGGAAAGCCTCCGTGCGCGCTCGAATCTCTCTAATTTTACATTCGTAATCTCCTCGGGAGGTATAAGTAGGGGGAAGCAATATGTTCGATACCTCATCCAGAAACGCACCCTCTAGAAACCTGGAAGCAAGCTACACCGCGATGCAGAGCGCCTCTCTTGCAGAGTCTGTCACTTGAGTTTGCTAAACATCTCTGTAACGCTATCACGCTTACCACATAACCCTGTGACGAAACGCGCCGCTCTTCTTTGGCTCTTCTCTATCTCCTCCGTCAACCCGATCTGGTACGGATCCCACACTGATGAGCAATACTCAAGTGTAGGTCGAACGAGTGTTTTGTAAGACACTTCCTTTGTTGATGGACTACATTTTCTAAGGACTCCCCCAATGAATCTCAACCTGGTACCCGCCTTACCAACAATTAATTTTATATGATCATTCCACTTCAAATCGTTCCGTAGTGATAAGAGAATAAAGATTTTCTCTTAGCGTTTCATTTTCACGTACTTTACGCTTCTATATTCACGAAATTTGTCGTGTTTAGCACAGCAGATGAGTTACTAGAGAGTGACTGGTTGCAGAAATCTTTAACAGTTTTAATGAGAAATACCGCTGTATTCATACAGTCACAGGAATTCTCGCAACCATTACATAGAGAATAAAAAACGAAATTAGAAATCCAAATTATTTACCGTTTCATCAGGAACTAGTTAGCAATAGTCATTCTTAGACAGTGTAAACATCTACCGACATATTGCTAACCGGTTTACCCGGGGTACGGACAACCACTCCTAGTTGCAGGCTGCCTATCTGTTTCCGGGAGCAACAAAAATTGGTTTTCAGTATTTCATATAACTGTTGACTGAATTAAAAATTTAAACTACTTTTATAACCTTATGGTAGAGGTTTAACTTAGACAAGTATTAAACTTAGAAAATGTATGTATTTCTTGAGGCAACACAACTAGTGACGTGCAAATTATCCAAACTTTATTCATCCAGTATTCGAGAATGAAAGCACTTGGCGACTTTTAACCAACTTCATGTAAAATTTCGAACCATCACGAAAATTTTTCTCGTTGTCGTCGCCCACAGAACTTATCGTTCCCCTTTTATCAAGGGGAAAACATTATCGCTTACTACGTTTTCGCTATTCATGCAGTGAAAGTTCAGCATCAGGTATGCTGTTTTAATGATTCACTATTAACTCTATCTCTCCATCCGCATGCATTTTGCAGATAGTATCCACACAGTTTTCTGATTGCACCTGCAAAATTATATCATTTTGCGGCACACGGTTCAGGAGATAACATCTTCGTCATGAATACTGAGATGCGTGAAAAACTACCTTTTGTTTAAAACGGAGCGCAAAAATACTCAGTGTACTCATACAGTTTTTGATAATAAGAGCTCTTAGCGACTTCCAACAGATTTTTTTTAAACCTGACCTTTTCCCTCTTACGTGATTTATAGGCCAACGGCGTTACCGCAGTGGTAACACTGGTTCCCGTCAGATCACCGAAGTTAAGCGCTCTCAGGCCTGGATGGGTCACCGTCCATGTCTGCCGAGTGCTGTTGTCAAGCGGGGTGCACTCAGCCCTTGTGAGGCCTATTGAGGAGCTACTTGATTGAGAAGTTGCCGCTCCCGTCACGAAAACTGACAACGGCTGGGAAAGCGGTGTGCTGACCACACGCCCCTTTCTACCCGCATTCGGTGACGGTTAAAGGCTGAAGATGACATGGTGGTCGGTCGGTACCACTGTGTCTTTAAGGTGTGTTCGGACGGTGTTTGCTCGTATGTGAGCGACAGAACACACTGAAAACATTGCCTCGTTTGTAATGTACAAACGTTTGAACCTGTTTTATACAAGCGGGTTCAATTCTTTACAAATCGGTTTTTGCTGGTTGTCTCTGAAACAACACACGGAACAGAAAAGGATAAGATGAGGCTTTTGTGTATTTCATTGACTGATTTTGTTCGAATTTGCTTGCGCTAAACTTAAAAAACAATTCAATGTATTGCTATAAAAGTACATCACTGACTGAAATACACTACTGGGAAAATAAGAAACAGCATAGGAGTTCCTAAGTCTAGTTTGGGAGCTACAGATTGACGAGAACTCACTCCGACAACATCACAACAGATCTTCTAAAACGTCACATTTAGTTAATTTTGTCACAAGAATAATTATTCGGAAGATTGAAATCAGTAACTTAAAGTATTTTTCTTTACAACATAAATTTGAGGTAACTATTCTCTAAGGTAACAAAGTAATTGCAATTGTGTATGGTCCACAATCATAGATGTGGGCATCTACTCAAGGCATTGGGAATACTAACGCCGGCCGCGGTGGCCGAGCGGTTCTAGGCGCTTCAGACCGGAACCGCGTGACTGCTACGGTCGCAGGTTCGAATCCTGCCCCGGGCATGGTTGTGTGTGATGTCCTCAGGTTAGTTAGGTTTAATTAGTTCTAAGTTCTAGGGGACTAACGACCTCGATGTTGTCCCACAACGCTCAGACCTATTTGAACCATTTTTTTGGAATACTAACAATAGCCTCGTAGTGCATTTATTCTTCATTGAAAGTTATTGTCAATTACAGTTTCAGAATAATTGTGAAATACAGCATGCGATCTAAACATGATATGCACAGTCAAATGGTTCAAATGGCTCTGAGCACTATGGGACTTAACATCTGTGGTCATCAGTCCCCTAGAACTTAGAACTACTTAAACCTAACTAACCTAAGGACATCACACACACCCATGCCCGAGGCAGGATTCGAACCTGCGACCGTAGCAATATGCACAGTCCTCTCTAGTGGATGCAAATAAATGCTCATAGTGAAGTGTGTACGTAACTACAAACGCCTCTGTCTACGCACAAAAATAAAATATCTGGCATTTAGCAGACATGAGTTCAATGCAAAAAATTTTCAGTTATTTTGACAACTTCAATATCAAAGACAAGTTCTTTACTTGAATACGTATACAGCCAGCATAAAGCCCCAAATACATTACAAATAGTTACAGACATCGATGCAAGAATTTCGGCGCAAAAGGGAGAGTATTTTCCTGTTTTCTTAATACTCGTAACTTTTTTCAGAGACCGAGATGCTGAATCAACTGCAGTTATTTTTTTAAAATAGCTGTAACAATACATCCGTGTGACTCAACTACATGGTATAAGTCTTTCAATTGGACGTCACTTCTGCAACTTGCGTGTCCCTAACCTACGCCAGTAACCCTACCGAGGAAAAGGGACCTACAGTTTAACGTGTAATCCGCACCCCGTGTCGTTCCTGGCGAATGTAGACATTGTGGAGAAGTGAGAGATAAATTAAAAGCAGAATAAAATATTTCGTGGCCCGATCGGTATTCGATGTCGTGACATTTCGGTTTTGCAGGCACACGTTTTACCGCTACACCATCAGGCCCCCATCGATCCATTGATACCTCTGTAGAAATCATATCAGCCGATTCGTTCTGGGCAAGTATTGTTATGAATTTCTTTTTCCCTCGGTTCGTTTACGTACTTGTCCACTATTTATTCGATCTACCAATCTAATATGCAGCAGTCTTCTGTGACAGCACAAAAGCTTTGAGTGAGCTGTTTATTATCCACATTTCATTTCTGTGCAAAATTACACTACATTTATTTTTTAACGTGTGTAAGCTCTGGAAAAGAGGATTATAACTATGACTTGCAGAGCCAAGTTTAGCACAAGTTGCTCAGGGGAATTACGTCTGCTTCTTATTGGGTAACAGGGTAGCACGTATACTGCGCACGGGTATGTTTCACCTCCCATTTTAGCACAACCTCCTTTTCTAATGACACCACCGATTATTTGGGAGTGGCAGAGTACAACTCTTTTTCCGGTCATTGAAATTTATATTTTCCGTGGTTTCCCTAAATAGGTTAATTTGTATGCCAGGGTGGTTCCTTTGAAAAGGACGCGGCTAATTTACTTCCCCATCCTTGTCCCACATGAGTTTGTGCTACGTCTCTGGTTCCATCGACGTCAACGGGTCTTTATCCTATCATTTTCCTGTTTATCCTTCGAATACCGCTGAAAAATGTGCAGTTCCATTAAAATATATCGCAGCTGTTTCACGTACTCAGCTAAAAAAGAGTTTCGAGTATTAAGCTGTATTACTTGTCGAATCTAAAATTTTAAGAAATAAGAACTTTGAGCTTTGCCCGATGATACTGTAACACGGTCAGAGACGGCGGAGGACATGCAAAATCACGTGAACGGAATGGATAATATTTCGAAAGGAGGTTACGAGATGAACACCAATAAAAGTATAACAGAGGGACGCAGTAGAACTACATCAGGCGATGCTGAGGGAGTTAGATTAGTAACTGTGACATTGAAATATTAGAGGAGTTTTGCTATTTGGGTAGCAAAATAACTGACCGTGTCCAAACTACAGGGGATATAAAACGATGACTCAATATAGTAAGAAAAGGGTTTTCTGAAAAAGAGAAATTTGTTAACATTAAATTTAAACTTGGAACATTAAGAAGACTTTTTTTGAAGGCATTTGTCTGTAGTGTAATTTTGCACAGAAATGAAATGTGGATAATAAACAGCTCACTCAAAGCTTTTGTGCTGTCACAGAAGACTGCTGCATATTACATTGGTAGATCGAATAAATAGTGGACAAGTACGTAAACGAACCGAGGGAAAAAGAAATTCCTAACAATGCTTGCTCAGAACGAATCGGCTGATATGATTTCTACAGAGGTATCAATGGATCGATGGGGGTAAAATATATAGAGGCCTGTCTGCAGTAAGAAAGTGCAAATGGACGTAGGTTGCAGCAGTTATACAAAGATTAAGAGGCTTGCATGTAATAGACTACCGTGGAGAGCTGCAACAAACGAGTTTTCGGACTGAAGACCACAACAATAACAAAATTCTTTTTACGTATGTGGGATACACAAGATACTCTGGCTACCTTGTGTGTACCATTTTAATCAGTATGTGCCATCATTATACAAATGACACGTTCAGGCCATAAAGTATTTCGGAATGTGAACTGTGGCGTAAATACTTAGCTAATTTGAGACCCAAGTCATTGCCATATTATTAGTTTTCGAAGTAAAAGCGTAATAAAATTTGGATTCTGCTGGATAACCACTGATGTGTTGTTCTCGCTGTGCACATCTGGTCAAGCGGCTACGATAGACGTTCCCAGTCCATTGTTCTGAACTGCAGGGGGCGTTGCCCAGCAACATGCCAGTCGGCAGTCGGAGACATTCCCGGCAAGCGGATAGACCAAGCAAGGCGCGTGCGGTCGCCTCTGGGTGCAGAAGGGGCGGGGCCACTCCAAGCCCATGCGGTGTGGCGCTGTCTGGCTGGAGTGAAACGCCGGTAGTGTGCTGGGATAAAGGTATGGTTGACTCGTAAAACTTTCATGAAGTAACAGCTGACTTAGTGAGCAGCGACGGTTATTGGTTAACGCGATGTTCAGTTGTATTACTGGAGACACGGTAGCATAATCTCCGTTATTTCAACAGTATTACGCAACAAATTCTGTGGTAAAATAGCTGTAAATATCGAAATAGCGAATTAAAAACACTATTGGCAAACGGTCCACTTTCAAGAAGAATCGTCGAACAGAATCGCATAACTGCCTAAACTTTAGAATTAGTATGGTCGGAAGGAAAGGCGGCTGCGTTAACTGCGATCTGTGGTAGCGTCTCTTACGGATTTTGTGTGAACTACTTACGATGCGCTTTTGTCCCACTGCGAGCGAGTATTCGAAAACGAACAGCGATGGAACCTAAAGCTAATTACGTTCATTTTGCTTCGATCTTCTTTTTTCGTTTTTGGGTTTTTGTTGGGTATTAGTTGGATTTAATTTTACTTTTTATTTGAGCCTTTTCCGAAATGACTGGCAGGTTTTACGCAATTGGAAATATTTTACGCAATTACAAAGAGCGTTTCTTCCCCCTTTCCAAAGATAATGGTGTGATGTAGCCTAATTTTATGATTATTTCCGAGGCTCTCAGTGCGTTGTTTCTTCCTGGAAAGAGACCAACTTTTTTATTTTATCTAATTTCGATCAGTTTGGAGCAACCTATAGTTGATTTAAAGTTTTTATACACACATGAGTATGAAGAGATAGTTGCTAAATGATGCATCAAGAAACGATTGGCCACTGTCACATACGTTTGACGCTGCTTTCGGAATGTACCGTGTTTTCCCAGGCGTTGGATAGGATGGGACCTAACGGCACAACTTAAATTAATTTACATATTCCGTTCTGTATGATGCAGTAATTATCTATATTTAATTGTGCCACACTGTATGTTCCTAAAGGTAGTATCATGTTGACGTCAGTCACTGATTGCGCCATCTTATGTAACTGCTCAACATCCCTCGTTGCCAACAGCTGTAACATGTTTGACATATTTATCTTAAAATAGCATTTCCAACATACGGTTCCAATTTTGTGATGTATGGTATCAGACATACTTCTTATCTTCATTTCGGTGTCACATATACGTATGAAATATATCTCCATATCTTTTAGTCTGTACTGGCTGTATGCTGAAGATTTTACCCACATAACTGTTGGGCTTTACTGCGGATGTCTATCTGCTGTAGAACTATAGGACACGTTTCACGCTCATGCATATAGCCCTATTAGCAGAACGGAAACATCCGCTATAAAAATCAGCAAGGAATCCGCAGAGACCTTGCGAAACTCAGCTCGATCTGTTCGTCCTTGACGACCAGAAGGCAGCAGATGAAGTTACGCACTCTGAGGCCGTAACCTTGGCATCGGGACGTCGTTCGATTAAGTTTCGCACTCTCGCGTAGTGAATAAAATACGAACTTATTTTAATTGGGTTCAGGATTTACAATCAGGCAGAACTCCACACGTCATTATTAACATTTTGAAATCATCGAATGTAAAAGTACCTACGAGACTGATAGATTGATGCTAGATTTGTTACCGGTTGATTCGATCGACACACGAGTGTTACGGAAATTTTCCGTGAACTCAAATAGGAATTTCTGGTGGGAAATAGACATTCGTTTTGTGAAACACTACAGGTAAAGTTTAGCGGTCTAGCATTTGCGACAGACTGCGTGCCGTGAGCGTAATACAGAGATAGGGGAATGTCGTGATTGTAAATTACCGTAATAGCTTACTTTCTGTCTTTTGGGTTTCTTCTACATGTCAATTTCATTTGCAGAGCAAATTCTCTCCTTACTTAAGATTTCATGTTATATCATGGAAAAAAGTTCTCTCATCACCTAAGCACCTTTGTAGTCGAATTTCTGATAGTCTCTGCAAACGAAATTCTAGGTTAGGATGAAGAAATCTAGATAAAAGAGGTATTTTACTATCAACTGGTTGAAGTAACGTTACTGATGCTTAATGGACGTTTAAGTAATTAAACAGTGAAAGTATTACTCTGTTGGACAAACATCCATTTATCCATATTTTATAGGAGACGATCAAAAAGTTTCGTTTGAGGCCATTGCTGCAGCGTTGATCCATCCATCGTGACTCCGATGCGGGTTTATAAACACCGATATGGAGGCAAGGGGATAGTGTGGCCTTCCAACGGAAACTTTTTTATCGCCCTTTATATAGCAGCAAAAGACGCTGGCGTGAATATGAACTTGAAAGATTAAATTGTCATTCGCACTGAATGATTTACCCAGCCCAGCAGGTAAGATCAATTCGGAACTCTCGAGATCTCGTTAGCACGTGACTCTACTGAACTTTTACGCTACTGATCACGCCAGACTCACAAAGCAGTTCATTCAATATTTCTGTACTGTCATCGGAACAGTGTTGAATTCGTTTCACATGAACATAAACGTTAATTTTTATTACTCCAATTTGCTTCCTCAAAATAATTTGGTTTACTAATAGAGCGTCGAACTTTTTGCATAAAAGTTACGTTGAATATTTATGGTATCTCTACGATCCGTAAAAAAACCCTTGAGAATTTGTGCTCCACGTGATCGGTTAGGACCACACATTGGATAATCGTGCAGAGAAATGTCAGGATATATTTTGACGCTTAACTAACACAGCTCATCTGATAGAGGGTTGCGCTGGAGACAGAGTAAACAAGTCTGGGCTGTGTGTGTGTCTGGTCTGCGCGCACAGAGCGTTCAGTACGTGACGGAACAGACAACTTGTAACGCGCCGGGTTATCTGTAACGCACGCCTTCCCGCCTTTCTCGGTAGCACGGCCTTCGCCGCTGACAAAGAGAGCGGCTTGAATAGTTGGCTCCTGCGTCTGCGGCTCCCAGTACGAAACGCGGAAGAGCAGTTCTGTTAGCTACTGGAGTGCTAATGAAGTAACGGCTTGACATCGATGCTACGGAAACTAACGAGCGCGCTACGTTTACACGCACGCAGGCTACTGGATTTGTTAGAATTGAGCTGCACCATATAACTCAACTTGGCAGGATTCGAACCCGTGTCCACCTACACCGATTTCGATTTCACGCAGTTCCCGCAACTCACTTCAGGCGAATACTGTCGTGGTTCCTTCATTAAGACTGCATGCTATTTCCTGCGACATCCTTGCCCAGTCCGAACTGATCTCCACCTCTAACGATATCTACAAATAGTGAAAGTTCTCAACAAGGCATACTTCTTGTGACACTGTTTGACAATCAGATATTCACATGGGGCTCGAAAACCGTTGTTCGTAATCGAATTTCCCGGTATCGCTTTTAGTTGGTTGTGTAAACATTCGAATGTTGATTCTGGGAATGTGGTTCCAGCTGCCGCATTTACTCTTCCATAGTTGATGACCACTTCCAAGTGAAAACTGTGCCGTATCTGAAACTTGCTTGGGTTGTCAGACTGCTCCTTGCTTTTAAAAATGCAGCCACCTGGATGGAGTGAGTACACTACCCGATCAAAAGTACCTGGATAGCTATTGTTGGAGATTAATATGTGGGGTGTGCGCATATCGCCATTGTGAGGGCTTGAACTCTGCTGGGGACACTATCATCAAGGTATCTGAATGTCTGCGGAGGATTGGCAGCCTGTACTTCCTCAAGAACTTAAACTAGAGATGTTGGATGTTGGGGCCTGGAGCGAAGTCGACGTTCCAACAGTGGTGGCAGAGGCTGGCACCAGCACACCATGTGGTATAAAGGTTATAAGACAATCGACAGAGGCCAACGAAAGACTCGCTGGAAACGCGCCGCCAACGCCCTCTCGGCCGCCACTGTTTAGATAGTCGGCGCGGACCGGAGGGCAGGTCCGTTCAGTTAGTTTGAGCCTATTGCGCCGAGTTAGTCCGTGTCTATCACCGAGCGTGTCACTGAGTCAGAGCTGCAGTCTTAGCCTCTAACACAGAGACAGGTAGCACGTAGCAGCCTTATAGTGTTCATAGTGGACTTTGTATTTCATCAGGAGTGAGGCTAAAATGGACTATAGAGGAGAGGTTGTACTACAGCACATGGAAGCCTAAGTTCAGTAGTTTTTTGTTTATGTAATAAAGAACGCAGTTAATAATTGCGTGCAGTTTGTGTCATAGAACGAGGATACCAGCCACCAACCAACGTCCTCTGCTTGCTTCCCATGGTACAGCTCTGCAGAGACAACGAGACGACATAAAAGCGGCTAACGAGGATTCAACTCTAACTCATCCTAAAGGTGTTAAATTAGAGTCAGGTCGGGACTCTGAGCAGACCAGTCCATTTCAGGAACGCTATTGTACACAAAGCATTGACTCATAGACGGCGCTTTATGACAGGGTGCAGAGTGCGGATACAAACAATCATTTTCTCCGAAGTGTTCCTGTACTATACGCAGTAAACAATACTGTAAAATGTGTTCATGTCCTTACTCCTTTAGCGTTTTCTTAAGCGCAATTAGGGGATTACAATCTAAGGGCGAAAAACACCCCCGTACCGTAACACCATCTGCTATGCACTTCACTGCTGGCACTACGCATGATGGCTGGTAGGCTAACGTTCTCCAGGCATTCGTCAAACCCAAGCCCTTCCATGGTATTGCCATGGGTACAGCGTTTCGAGTCACCCAGCGTCCACTGGCGTCGCTCTTACACCACCTCAAGCGTCGCCCAGCGTCGACTGCAGGCATGTGTGGCTTATGAGGAGCAGCTCCAACATTCTATCCCATTTCTGTAAAAACTCCCTACGCACAGTGACTGTGCTAGCTAGACTGCCGGTAGCACTTAGGGACTCACGCGTGATTCAAATGGTTCAAATGGCTCTGAGCCCTATGGGACTTAACATCTGAGGTCATCAATCCACTAGAACTTAGAACTACTTAAACCTAACTAATCTAAGGACAACACACACATCCATGCTCGAGGCAGGATTCGAACCTGCGACCGAAGCAGTCGCGCGGTTCCGGACTGAAGCGCCGAGAACCGCTCGGCCACCGCAGCCGACTCGCGTGATTCCTTCCGCTGTTTGCATGCGAGTTTTTTTTTTCAACCACTTTCCGTAATGCTCGACGGTCCCTGTCCGTAAGTACATAAGGAGCACAGCGGTCGACGTTGGCGGCTTTAGAAGGGCCGAAATGTGCCTGATGGCTTTATCACACAGGTGACATCCAATGACTTGTCCACGTCCGAATTCACTGAGCCTCCTAACGGAGGGGAAGCATGAGGAGGAGATTAGTGTTTAACTTTCCGTCGACAACGAGGTCATAAGAGACGGAACACAAGCTCGGATTAGTGAAGGATGGAGAAGGAAATTGGGCGTGTCCTTTCAAAGGAACCGTCCCGGCATTTGCCTGAGACGATTTAGTGAAATGACGGGAAACCTAAATCAAGACGGCCGGACGCTGGTTTGAACAGTCGTCCTCACGAATTACCGAATGCGAGTCCACTGTGCTAACCGCTGCACCACCTGGCTCGGTCCCTCCTAACGGATCCATTCCGCCGTTAGTGGTTCTCTACTGACAACACGATACTCCTTTTATACTGGCGGATCCGCTTCTTATGAATTCTAGTGTTAAATTCTGCAATAGATAGGGGCGTCGGGATATAAAATATTTGTGGAACGAAGGAGAAGAGGAAATAGTAGACCGAGCAAGAAGTTATCCACCTCCCACATTTAAATAAAGAGATTAGCCATCATACTGACTAAATCAGAAATCGGAACAGCTGATATCCAGAAGCAACTCGTGTAAAATAACTGGCAGTAAGGAAATCGATATTTGACAGGGCTAGCAAAATCGATTCACGCGTTACCATGCAAACTCGTCAAATTTCTAGGGAACACCGAGACTTACCGTTTCACTGGCTACGTGAGATTAATGCTGCAGGACAATGACAAGCCGTTGTTTCCAATGATTTATGCCACGTCACCGTCGGAGTTCACGTATCTGCGACTATCTCCTACATTTACCTTGCAAGTCACAACTCCAGGAGACTGGAGAAAGATGAGACAATAGTCTACAGTGTGATATGGAAACGGAAATGATCGTTTGGCGCAATTGGCCGGGAGGCCCCTTACGTGGCAGGTCTGGCCGCCTTGGTGCGGGTCTTATTACATTCGACGCCGCATTGGGAGACCTGCGCGCCGGATGGGGATGAAATTATGATGAAGAAAACACAACACCCAGTCCCTGAGCGGAGAAAATCCCCGACCAAGCCGGGAATCGAACCCGGGCCCATAGGGCGGCAATCCGTCACGCTGACTACTTTTTCATTTTTTTTTTTCGGTATAGTTCGTTGCGTTTGGTCTGGGCGGACGTCATAAGACATTCGTTTAAGTTCATCGTTGATTCTTTGACTTAGTTTTTTATTACAGAGAGCACGCAGCCCTCTGACCGAATACGCAGCTATCGGGGCGGACTGCAGTGTGATATGGCTGCACGTAATGAATAATTGTAATTCATCATTCCACGTTTAGGAACTCGAGGAGCATTTATCAGCTGTAATAGTGGAGGATGCGCTAACGTCGTCGATGTTATCGTTGTTGGACTCTTTCTCAAGGCGGCAGAAAGGAAAGAGCAGTCGGAGGCGCCCCCTGCTGGGAGCTTCCACTAGCTGGAGCAGCGCGACTGGCGGCGCACCTCGCCGGTTAAGTAAGTAGGCCGCTTGGGCAAGCGCGGCCGCAGCGCTGTAACGGGCTGGGCCGCCTCTCCTGGCGCTGCCTTCTGCCGCCTCCTCGTGGCGCTGATATGCTCCCGACGCTCACTGTCCATTGTGTACTTTTACTAACGCAGTTCATATATCACAAGGGAAATAAAGTTCAAGGGGAAGAAGTAAAGAATTTGGGACATGACGAGGACATCGTAATACCATCAGAGACGACTAAGGAGTTAAGAAGATCAGTTGAACGAATTTCTAGATTTCCAGGAGGCTTTTGACACTGCACCACACAAGCGGCTTTCAGTGAAATTGTGCGCTTATGGAATATGGATTAAGTTATGTGACTGGGTTCGTGATTTCCTGTCAAGAGGGGTCGCAGTTAGTAGTAATTGACGGAAAGTCATTAGGTAAAACAGATGTGATTTCTGCCGTTCTCCAAGGTAGTGTTATTGGCCCTCTGCTGTTCCTCATCTATATAAACGATTTAGGAGACAGCAGTCTTAGGTTGTTTAGAGATGATGCTGCCGTTTAAAGACTAGTAAAGTCATCTGCAGATGAAAACAAATTGCAAAAAGATTTAGAAAATATATCTGTATGGTGCGAGCCGGCCGGTGTGGCCGAGCGGTTCTAGGCGCTTCAGTCTGGAACCGCGCGACCGCTACGGTCGGAGGTTCGAATCCGGCCTCGGGCGTGGACGTGTGTGATGTCCTTAGGTTAGTTAGGTTTAAGTAGTTCTAAGTTCTAGGCGACTGATGACCTCAGATGTTTAAGTCCCATAGTGCTCAGAGTCATTTGAACAATTTTTTTTGTATGGTGCGAAAATTGGCAATTGACCAGAAATAACGAAAAGTGTGAGGTCATCCACATAAGTGCTACAAGGAATCCGTTAAACTACGGTTATGCGATAAATTAGTCAAATATGAACGCTGTAAATTCAACTAAATACGTGGGAATTACAATTACGAACAACTTAAATTGGAAGGAACACTTAGAAAACGTTGTGGCGAAGGCTAATCAAAGACTGCGTTTTAATGGCAGGTCACTTAGAAAATGTAATAGATCTGCTAAAGAGACTGCCTGCACTACGGTTCTCCGTTCTCTTTTAGAATACTGCTGCGCGGTGTGGGATCCTTACTAGACAGGGTTGACCGAGTACATCGAAAATGTTCAAAGAAGGGCAGCACGTTTTGTACTATCCCGAAACAGAGGAGAGCCCCATGGAGTGGCAGCTCGATTTGAGGCGCCTTGTCACAGACTGCGCGGCCCCTCCCGCCGGAGATCGAGACCTCCCATGGGAATGGGTGTGTGTATTGTTCTTAGCATAAGTTAGTTTAAGTAGTATATAAGTCTAGGGTCCGATCACCTTAGCAGTTTGGTGCCTTAAGAATTCACACACATTTTTGAAATAGGCGAGGTAGTGTCACTGAAATGATACAAGATTTGGGATGGACATCATTAAAACAAAGGCGTTTCTCGTTGCGGAAGAATCTTCTCACTAAATTTCAATCACCAATTTTCTCCTCCGAATGCGAAAATATTTTGTTGACGCGGCCTACATAGAGAGAAACGACCATCATAATAAAATAAGGGAAATAGGAGCTTGCACAGAAAGATATAGGTGTTCGTTTTTTCCGCGCGCTATACGAGAAAGGAATGATAGAGAATTATTGTGAAGGTGGTTCGATGAACTCTCTGCCAGGCACTTAAATGTGATTTGCAGAGTACCCATGTAGAATGGGCAGAATCTTGAAAAACGGTTGTGATATAAACATCAATAGGGGTTCAAAATGGTTCAAATGGCTCTGAGCACTATGGGACTTAACATCTGAGGTCATCAGTCCCCTAGAACTTAGAACTACTTAAACCTAACCAACCTAAGGACATCACACACATCCATGCCCGAGGCAGGATTCGAACCTGCGACCGTAGCGGTCGCGCGGTTCCAGACTGAAGCGCCTAGAACCGCTCGGCCACACCGGCCGGCGCGGATGTTCGAGTCCTTATGATAATTTAGGTTAAGTAGTGTGTAAGCTTAGGGACTGATGACCTTAGCAGTTAAGTCCCATAAGATTTCACACACATTTGACCATTTTTGTAGTGTAATTTTGTTTCTTTCAAACGCGGACAGTTATGATTTCAGACAAGAAGAGAATAGAATCTTTTGAAACATGATGCTGCAGAAGAATGAGTAGATCCTTTTTCTCTTAATGAGAAGGTACTGAATATAAGTGGTAACAAAAGAAATTTATTGTACAATTTGACTGAAAGAAAGGATCGGTTAATAAGACGTAGCCTGGGACATGAAGGAATCGTCAGTGTGGTAATGGAAAAAGAAGTGCGTGTGTGTGGGAATGGGGGGGGGGGGGGGGAGAGAGAGAGAGAGAGAGAGAGAGAGAGAGAGAGAGAGAGAGGGAAGGAGGTAGAAATTGTACAGCGATACCAAGGCTTGACGGCAGTAAGCAGTTTCAGAGTAGATACACCTTGCAGTAGTTAATGCAAAGATGAAGGGGTTTGCACAGTGTGAACTAGCATGGGGAGCTGCATCAGACCAGTCTGCGTACTGAAGAGCACAACACTTCTCTTAGAAATCGAGACCATTAGAGAATGACCAGCTGTGATACAGTGGATTATAAACTCCTGGAAATGGAAAAAAGAACACATTGACACCGGTGTGTCAGACCCACCATACTTGCTCCGGACACTGCGAGAGGGCTGTACAAGCAATGATCACACGCACGGCACAGCGGACACACCAGGAACAGCGGTGTTGGCCGTCGAATGGCGCTAGTTGCGCAGCATTTGTGCACCGCCGCCGTCAGTGTCAGCCAGTTTGCCGTGCCATACGGAGCTCCATCGCAGTCTTTAACACTGGTAGCATGCCGCGACAGCGTGGACGTGAACCGTATGTGCAGTTGACGGACTTTGAGCGAGGGCGTATAGTGGGCATGCGGGAGGCCGGGTGGACGTACCGCCGAATTGCTCAACACGTGGGGCGTGAGGTCTCCACAGTACATCGATGTTGTCGCCAGTGGTCGGCGGAAGGTGCACGTGCCCGTCGACCTGGGACCGGACCGCAGCGACGCACGGATGCACGCCAAGACCGTAGGATCCTACGCAGTGCCGTAGGGGACCGCACCGCCACTTCCCAGCAAATTAGGGACACTGTTGCTCCTGGGGTATCGGCGAGGACCATTCGCAACTGTCTCCATGAAGCTGGGCTACGGTCCCGCACACCGTTAGGCCGTCTTCCGCTCACGCCCCAACATCGTGCAGCCCGCCTCCAGTGGTGTCGCGACAGGCGTGAATGGAGGGACGAATGGAGACGTGTCGTCTTCAGCGATGAGAGTCGCTTCTGCCTTGGTGCCAATGATGGTCGTATGCGTGTTTGGCGCCGTGCAGGTGAGCGCCACAATCAGGACTGCATACGACCGAGGCACACAGGGCCAACACCCGGCATCATGGTGTGGGGAGCGATCTCCTACACAGGCCGTACACCACTGGTGATCGTCGAGGGGACACTGAATAGTGCACGGTACATCCAAACCGTCATCGAACCCATCGTTCTACCATTCCTAGACCGGCAAGGGAACTTGCTGTTCCAACAGGACAATGCACGTCCGCATGTATCCCGTGCCATCCAACGTGCTCTAGAAGGTGTAAGTAAACTACCCTGGCCAGCAAGATCTCCGGATCTGTCCCCCATTGAGCATGTTTGGGACTGGATGAAGCGTCGTCTCACGCGGTCTGCACGTCCAGCACGAACGCTGGTCCAACTGAGGCGCCAGGTGGAAATGGCATGGCAAGCCGTTCCACAGGACTACATCCAGCATCTCTACGATCGTCTCCATGGGAGAATAGCAGCCTGCATTGCTGCGAAAGGTGGATATACACTGTACTAGTGCCGACATTGTGCATGCTCTGTTGCCTGTGTCTATGTGCCTGTGGTTCTGTCAGTGTGATCATGTGATGTATCTGAGCCCAGGAATGTGTCAATAAAGTTTCCCCTTCCTGGGACAATGAATTCACGGTGTTCTTATTTCAGTTTCCAGGAGTGTAGAATAATTCGAATATTATCGGGTTTCAAGACAAATGAGTTAAAAAACCATGAAAGAGTCAAAGGAACCTAAGAAAATAAGACATGGTTGTGCGGCTGCGGAAACGTAGTAGAACTGCTGCTCTTCTGAATAAACGTACACATTTTATCACACATGATTAACAGCGCTACTGAATTGTTCGCTAACAATGTTGTTTATAAAAAAATCACATCTTTTAAAAACTTGGGCTTAGCACTATGAAGTAGAAAGAATTCTAATTTGTATCCGCAAAGTGGAATGCAATTGATAAAGACACAGCATATAAAATTCTTGTGCAATCAGTCCTAGAGTTGTATTTCACTATTTGAGGTTTGTATCTAGAAACCTTGGCGAAAGATATCGAAAATGCTGTTAAGATCATGTCAGAGTGAGATAGTCCGTTCAAAACTACGCCAGAAACGATCGGAATGGAATACAGCGTTATCCTCGTGAAACGGGTTGTGTGTCAATGTAAAAGACCAAAGATCCTATGCGCAACGTTCACCACAGCGAGGTTTGCTTTTCTTCACAGGCACACGAAACTTTGAAGAAGTGAAGCGGCACTTCAAGAATCTACAGAGAGCTTCAATAGTTCTAGTAAGGTGAGGGAAGGACGTTCACAACCCAGTCCTAAACGTTAGGAAGCAAAAGTAGCAATTGTGAGGAGCTCCCGGCCGTTGTGGCCGAGCGGTTCTAGGCGCTTCAGTCCGGAACCGCGCTGCTGCTACGGTCGCAGGTTCGAATCCTGCCTCGAGCATGGATGTGTGTGATGTTCTTAGATTAACTAGGTTTAAATACACTCCTGGAAATTGAAATAAGAATACCGTGAATTTATTGTCCCAGGAAGGGGAAACTTTATTGACACATTCCTGGGGTCAGATACATCACATGATCACACTGACAGAACCACAGGCACATAGACACAGGCAACAGAGCATGCACAATGTCGGCACTAGTACAGTGTATATCCACCTTTCGCAGCAATGCAGGCTGCTATTCTCCCATGGAGACGATCGTAGAGATGCTGGATGTAGTCCTGTGGAACGGCTTGCCATGCCATTTCCACCTGGCGCCTCAGTTGGACCAGCGTTCGTGCTGGACGTGCAGACCGCGTGAGACGACGCTTCATCCAGTCCCAAACATGCTCAATGGGGGACAGATCCGGAGATCTTGCTGGTCAGGGTAGTTGACTTAAACCTTCTAGAGCACGTTGGGTGGCACGGGATACATGCGGACGTGCATTGTCCTGTTGGAACAGCAAGTTCCCTTGCCGGTCTAGGAATGGTAGAACGATGGGTTCGATGACGGTTTGGATGTACGGTGCACTATTCAGTGTCCCCTCGACGATCACCAGTGGTGTACGGCCAGTGTAGGAGATCGCTCCCCACACCATGATGCCGGGTGTTGGCCCTGTGTGCCTCGGTCGTATGCAGTCCTGATTGTGGCGCTCACCTGCATGGCACCAAACACGCATATGACCATCATTGGCACCAAGGCAGAAGCGACTCTCATCGCTGAAGACGACACGTCTCCATTCGTCCCTCCATTCACGCCTGTCGCGACACCACTGGAGGCGGGCTGCACGATGTTGGGGCGTGAGCGGAAGACGGCGTAACGGTGTGCGGGACCGTAGCCCAGCTTCATGGAGACGGTTGCGAATGGTCCTCGCCGATACCCCAGGAGCAACAGTGTCCCTAATTTGCTGTGAAGTGGCGGTGCGGTCCCCTACGGCACTGCGTAGGATCCTACGGTCTTGGCGTGCATCCGCGCGTCGCTGCGGTCCGGTCCCAGGTCGACGGGCACGTGCACCTTCCGCCGACCACTGGCGACAACATCGATGTACTGTGGAGACCTCACGCCCCACGTGTTGAGCAATTCGGCGGTACGTCCACCCGGCCTCCCGCATGCCCACTATACGCCCTCGCTCAAAGTCCGTCAACTGCACATACGGTTCACGTCCACGCTGTCGCGGCATGCTACCAGTGTTAAAGACTGCGATGGAGCTCCGTATGGCACGGCAAACTGGCTGACACTGACGGCGGCGGTGCACAAATGCTGCGCAGCTAGCGCCATTCGACGGCCAACACCGCGGTTCCTGGTGTGTCCGCTGTGCCGTGGGTGTGATCATTGCTTGTACAGCCCTCTCGCAGTGTCCGGAGCAAGTATGGTGGGTCTGACACACCGGTGTCAATGTGTTCTTTTTTCCATTTCCAGGAGTGTAGTTCTAAGTCTAGGGACTGATGACCTCAGATGTTAAGTTCCATAGTGCTTAGAGCCATTTGAACCATTTGTGAGGAGCTGTGTCTACAGTATCGATCCATTGCCACAAGGGCGAGATTGCTGGATACTTATTTAGATGGATTGGGTCTAAATCACCCTACGGCCCCCCCAGATTTAATTTTTCCATAGTTTCCCTAAAGCAGCTAAGGCAGCTGCTGAGATCGCTCCATTGTAAGGGCTACAGCCGATTTTCATACCTATCCTTGTCCTATTCAAGTTTGTATTCCATTTCCAGTCACCTTGTCTCCGGCGGGACGTTAATCCCAGTCTTATTTTGTGAACACCTGTTACAGACTGTCTCTATTTTTCTTTGTGTGACGTATCGACTGTGTGCGAATATCGTGATACTGACCGCTAAGAGTTCCTGTGCCTTGCAGCGTAGTGTCCTACTCTTATTGTTGTCTAAAAGCGCGGAAATGAAAATTATACGCAAAATTATGACACACAGCTTACTTCTCTCTAACGGCATCAATGCAACAGCCAAGGTCACTACCCCTATCTGACGCTGGAATCACTAGAAACAATGTTTGATGCTTTCTGTCAACGAGATACTGACTTTAATCCCTCGCAGTGTGTCGCCGTGGACTTATACATCCAGAGTTTCCTTTCTTCTTTCCAGCCAAAAGAATGTTTCTTTCTACTGAGGTTTCGAATCGATTACATGTGGAGCGAAGACCACTGCACCGCCGACCATGGATTCGAAGGTCTGTTATACGGCGTTGGCGTGACCGTAAATAGCAAACCAAGTACACTGAAGGACCTGCCAGCTGTCACAGGCAGCCGATACTTACCGACAATTAAGTACAACTAACGCCGCCAAGCTGGCCGTGTACATCTGATGTATACCTAATGCCTAATTTTAAGTCTTGAAGTTCGTTGCTATACGCGCAACTTGCCGACCATCTATGTATTACGTTCCAGCACACTTAGTTGGAAACCAAAGGCGGCCGCATACGTAAATGCAAGCTAAACGGGCGTGTACACGGTCGTCAACGTGCAATAACCACTCACACAGACGGCAGGTGGCAGTACGAGTAGTGGAGTGTATATAAAATGTGTCTCGGGGATGCGGAAGAAAGAGCAGCCGTCGTCGTAATACGGAAATGGAGCGATCTATAGGGCGTCCAAAAGGGCGTGATCATTGGCTTTCATGCCAAGGGTGGAAGCATTCCCGAAACAGCTAAGTTTGTAAACTGTTCGCATGCCGCCGTGGTTAAAGTATACCGTGCATGGCATTTGAGGTGCAGATGACAGGAGCCATAGATGACAGGGGTGAACGACGGCTGCGGAGGCGTGAACGGGCGTATATACGTGCAACTGATGAGCAGCTGGCCGCCCGGATGATCCAAGGGGCTACCGACAGTGTCTTCTCAACGTACATCCTGTGAACATTGCAGCGTATCACCCTCTGCATCAGGCGCTTGGTTCATGCAACCAAGCCGACTGCAGTTCATAGGCGACGAAGGGTGGAATTTGCACGCGAATGCCATGCAGTAAGTGAAGCAGGCAAAAAGGAATACAAACGTCTCAAAAATGAGATCGTCAGGAAGTGCAAAATGGCTAAGCAGGGATGGCTAGAGGATAAATGTAAGGATGTAGAGGCTTGTCTCACCAGGGGTAAGATAGGTACTGCCTACAGGAAAATTAAAGAGACCTTTGGAGATAAGAGAACCGCTTGTATGGATATCAAGAGCTCAGATGGAAACCCAGTTCTAAGCAAAGAAGGGAAAGCAGAAAGATGGAAGGAGTATATAGAGGGTCTATACAAGGGCGATGTACTTCAGGACAATATTATGGAAATGGAGGGGGATGTAGATGAAGATGAAATGGGTGATATGATACTGCGTGAAGAGTTTGACAGAGCACTGAAAGACCTGAGTCGAAACAAGGCCCCGGGAGTAGACAACATTCCATTAGAACTACTGACAGCCTGGGGAGAGCCAGTCCTGACAAAACTCTACCATCTGGTGAGCAAGATGTATGAGACAGGCGAAGTACCCTCAGACGTCAAGAAGAATATAATAATTCCAATCCCAAAGAAAGCAGGTGTTGACAGATGTGAAAATTACCGAACTATCAGTTTAATAAGTCACGGCTGCAAAATATTAACGCGAATTCTTTACAGACGAATGGAAAAACTAGTAGAAGCCGACCTTGGGGAAGATTAGTTTGGATTCCGAAGAAATATTAGAACACGTGAGGCAATACTGACCCTACGACTTATCTTAGAAGCTAGATTAAGGAAAGGCAAACCTACGTTTCTAGCATTTGTAGACTCGGAGAAAGCTTTTGACAATGTTGATAAGAATACTCTCTTTCAAATTCTGAAGGTGGCAGGGGTAAAATACAGGGAGCGAATGGCTATTTGCAATTTGTACGGAAACCAGATGGCAGTTATAAGAGTCGAGGGACACGAAAGGGAAGCAGTGGTTGGGAAGGGAGTGAGACAGGGTTGTAGCCTCTCCCCGATGTTATTCAATCTGTATATTGAGCAAGCAGTGAAGGAAACAAAAGAAAAATTCGGAGTAGGTATTAAAATCCATGGAGAAGAAATAAAAACTTTGAGGTTTGCCGATGACATTGTAATTCTGTCAGAGACAGCAAAGGACTTGGAAGAGCAGTTGAACGGAATGGATAGTGTCTTGAAAGGAGGATATAAGATGAACATCAACAAAAGCAAAACGAGGATCATGGAATGTAGTCGAATTAAGTCGGGTAATGCTGAGGAAATTAGATTAGGAAATGAGACACTTAAAGTAGTAAAAGAGTTTTGCTATATGGGGAGCAAAATAACTGATGATGGTCGAAGTAGAGAGGATATAAAATGTAGACTGGCAATGGCAAGGAAAGCGTTTCTGAAGAATAGAAATTTGTTAACATCGAGTATAGATTTAAATGTCAGGAAGTCGTTTCTAAAAGTATTTGTATGGAAGTGAAACATGGACGATAAATAGTTTGGACAAGAAGAGAATAGAAGCTTTTGAAATGTGGTGCTACAGAAGAATGCTGAAGATTAGATGCGTAGATCACATAACTAATGAGGAGGTATTGAATAGGATTGAGGAGAAGAGAAAATTGTGGCACAACTTGACTAGAAGAAGGGATCGGTTGGTAGGACATGTTCTGAGACATCAAGGGATCACCAATTTAGTATTGGAGGGCAGCGTGGAGGGTAAAAATCGTAGAGGGAGACCAAGAGATGAATACACTAAGCAGATTTAGAAGGATGTAGGTTGCAGTAGTTACTGGGAGATGAAGAAGCTTGCACAGGATAGAGTAGCATGGAGAGCTGCATCAAACCAGTCTCAGGACTA
This sequence comes from Schistocerca serialis cubense, assembly GCF_023864345.2. Taxonomy (NCBI): domain Eukaryota; kingdom Metazoa; phylum Arthropoda; class Insecta; order Orthoptera; family Acrididae; genus Schistocerca; species Schistocerca serialis. Next base: position 587,933,081 of record NC_064639.1, read on the forward strand.
AAGACCACAACAACAACCGCACCTGGATGTCCACTGAGTGGCGACAGGTAACCGTTTCAGAATGAATCACGTTTTGTGCTACATCGGACAGATGGCCGTTGGCGTGTACATCGTGAAACGTTCGAAAGTAGACACCCTGCAACAGTCGCTGGAAGGATCCAGGCCGGAGGAGGGAGTGTTGTGGTCTGGGGAATGTTTTCGTGGTACTCCTTGGGTGAGTTCATTATTCTGGAAGGCACAATTGATCAACACAAGGATGCATTCATCTTTGGGGGCCATGTCCATCCCTACATGCATTTTGTTTTTCCTCGGCACTGCACAGCTCGCAGTGTACGTGCGTGGCGCGTGGCTCGAACAGCACCAGGATGAGTTTACCGTACTCCGCTGCCCGCCGTACTCCCCTGACTTAGACCCAGTCGAGAAACCCCCTCGATCGGTCTGTTCGCGCCGTTGGTCCTCAACCGAGAAACCTTGGGCAACTAACCACGGCACTGGTGTCGACATGCTTCCACATCCCTTTCGGTACGTACCAGAACCTCACTGACTCCCCTCCTGCACGCCCTACAGAGGTCCACGCTGCAAAAGGTTGTTGTTCAGGCTTTTGCCAGGTAGTCACATTAATATGACTGGATGGTGTATAATCTGCAGTCCAGGAAGACACAATCCTGTTGCAGTGGAATCTTGACACGTTCTGGTAGACGATTCTCCTTCTTAGTCGAGACATAAAACGACCACCTCGCAAGCAACGAACATTCAAATGTGATTTACGAATGAGAAACCCGTTGCGTAATATTTGCTTACATAGGCTATGTATGTGGCGTTACTTCTAGCTGCTTTGTGCGGTTGTATTGAAATGCTAAGCAGTTGCATTTACAATTATGAAGGAAGCCTACTATTTGATCAGCCAACCGCCTTGCCGCAGTGGTAACGCCGGTTCCCGTCAGATCACCGAAGTTAAGCGCTGTCGGGCTGGGCTAACACTTGGATGGGTGACCATCCGGTCTGCCGAGTGCTGTTCGCAAGCGGGGTGCACTCAGCCCTTGTGAGGCAAACTGAGGAGCTACTTGATTGAGAAGTAGCGGCTCCGGTCTCGGAAAGTGACGTACGGCCGGGAGAGCGGTGTGCTGACCACATGCCCGTCCACGGCCGCAGCCAGTGAGGCCTGTGGTCTGAGGATGACACGGCGGCCAGTCGGTACCTTTGGGCCTTCATGGCCTGTGCGGGAGGAGAGAGTTCTACTATTTGATCAAGGTCGAATCGGTCGCGAAACTAAAACGAAGGTGAAAATACGATGGAGCTTCACGGAGATACGTTGTAGTACGCCCGTCGATCACGTCACGTCGCACCTTACAGTTAGGTGCGCACAGTGAACACGTAAAGATGCCCAGAACAACAGAGTCTCCCTCCAGGTGTGAAGTGCGTGCTGTCATTTAGTTCCTTCATGGTGAAAGGTTCCGTCTTATTCCCATGCAGCCCACATACCGTAACTGTCACGAGTGACAGCAAAGTATGGCAGTGGTGCAAGAACTTTGAAGTAGGACGTACGAACGTTCATGATGCAGACGGTCAGGCAGGGAAGCGAGCGTCAACCGATGATCTTCTTCAACGAGTGGATCAGAACGTTTACGAAGGGTAATTCGGAACAAACGAAGAAGAATGTTGTGTTCAGGCATTGTTGTTCATCGTGGCAATGCTCGGCCGAACACTGTAGCCGCAACAAACAGGCTCCTGCAGCGTTTTCGATGATCACCTACCATACAGCCCGGACGTGGCTCTTTCTGATTTTCATCTCTTTGCTGACATAAACCGCTATGAGGACAGCACTTTGGCGCAGACAACGGTCTGTACACCAGCGTAGACAGTTGGCGGAGAATACAGGTGGGTGCCTTCTATGACGAGGTTATCGGAAAGTTGGCACGCACTGTAACAAACATGAATGAAAACGAGCGAAGTTCGCTGCTTGGAAGGTCTTAGTGCTGGGTTCCTATTTGGGCTGGAACAGTTTCTTGTTTAGCCCGCACCAGCCATTTATATAGCCATTCGAACATATGTTTTACTGTAGCTATGTTACAGTGCATTAAACAAAGTCTGAACGACGAACCGGAGCTTGCGCCCAGGTGAATTGTGCGAATCGATTAAATCCTTTTGCAAAAGATTTTAATTGAGTTGGCACCATTTGCATGCGCACCATAGTCAGCCTAGATCGGATTTTACGTAGAAAAACAGTTACCCTTAAATAACTTCGAACTTGGACCGAGACTAATGGCTCAGATTTGGTCCACCGGTTTGCCGGCCCTTGGTCTAAGATAAGTTTTAACCGTTTGAAAAAATCTTACTTCGTTTTAACTGCACGTGGGAAACAATCACGTTTTTCTGGCAGGATTTTGGAGCGCGGGTTCTTACGTGAACTGAATGCGTGTAAACGGTTTACAGTGAATCAATCAAAACTAAAAATGCATTCTTTCGATAAAACTGAAAACCTGATTTCAAAAATCTAGCTTCAGTCGAATTTTACGTGCAAAAACACGTTTATTGGGGCTTTTTTAGCTGGGCCACTTCTATGCTTCAGACTTGCGTGAATGGTTTCAAATTTTGTAAGAAGGTAGACAAATACATATAATTAATGATCGTCCTGATACTTTGTGAAAGCCTTTTCCTTTGCATATACGCAACATGGTTCGAAACACAGTAAAAAACCTACACCTCATCAGTCGCCGCCCGAGTCAACAAAAATCCGAAGATGTATTGGTCTTATTGTGCTATGGTTCAAATGGCTCTGAGCACTATGGGACTTAACATCTGAGGTAATCAGTCCCCTAGAACTCAGAACTACTTAAACCTAACTAACCTAATGACATCACATACATCCATGCCCGAGGCAGATTACGAACCTGCGACCGTAGCAGTCGCGCGGTTCCGAACTGAAGCGTCTAGAACCGCTCGGCCACCGCGGCCGGCTTTTGTGCTAAGGTAAGAGCATTTTCCATTCTGATAAAACACTTCTGATATTCACTGTGGTTTCCATTTCGCGACCGACTGGATGTTGGAAATACATTTAACCGCCAAAGAAAGTGGTATAGGCATGCGTATTCAAACACAGAGACATGTAAACAGGCAGAATACGGCCTGGCATAGTTGTTAGGTCGGTTACTGTTGCTACAGTGGCAGGTCATCAACATTTTAAGTGAGTTTTGATCGTGGTGTTAATAGTCGGCGCAGGAGCGATGGGACACAGCATCTCCGAGGTAGCTATGACGTGGGGATTTTCCCGTACGACCATTTTACGAGAGTATCATGATATCAGGAATCCGGTAAAACATCAAATATCCGACATCGCAGCGGTCGAAAAAAGATCCTGCAAGAACGGGACCAAAAACGACTGATGAGAATCGTTCAACGTGACAGAAGTGCAACCATTCCATTATTTGTCGCAGATTTCAATGCTGGGCCATCAACAAGTGTCAACGTGCGAGCCATTCTCCGAAACATCATCGATATGGGCTTTCGAAGGCGAAGGCCCATTCGTGTACCCTTGATGACTGCACGACGCAATGCTTTACGCCTCGCCTGGGCCGTCAACACTGACATTGGACTGTTGATGACTGGAAACATGTTGCCTAGCCGGACAAGTCTCGTTTCAAATTTTATGGAGCGGATGGACGTGTACGGCTATGGAGACAACCTCATGAATCCATGAACCCTGCATGTCAGAAGGGGATTGTTCAAGCTGGTGGAGGCTCTGTAATGGTGTGGGGATTGTACAGATGGGGTCCCTGATACGTCTAGCTACGACTCTGACAGGCGACACGTATGTAAGCATCCCTTCTGATCACCTGCCTCCATTCATGTGCATTCCGACGGACTAGGGCAATTCCAACAGGACAATGCGACATCCCACACGTCCAGAATTGCTACAGAGCGGCCTCATGAACACTCTTCTGAGTTTAAACACTTGCACTGGCCACCAAACACCCCAAACATGAACATCATTGAGCATATCTGGGATACCTTGCCACGTGCTGTTCAGAAGAGATCTTCACCCCCTCGTAATCTTACGGATTTATGGACAGCCCTGCAGGATTCATGGCGTCAGTTGCCTCCAACACTACTTCTAACGTTAGTCGGGTCCATGCCACGTCGGGTTGCGGCACTTCTGCGTGCTCTGGGGGGCGCTACGTGGTATTAGGCAATTGCACCAGTTTCTTTGGCTCAGTACATTTCATACCAATTTGACGTTGTTTAACGCACAGTGTTGCAGTTTTATTGCTTGGGAATGTAGTTTTCAGCATAGCGATTACATTAGTGAGTTTATTACGCTTTCTTAATGCTCTGCCAAAGTCAGAGAGAGAGATTCCCCTTGGGACTAACATGTTTCTGTGTAGAGTTTCTCAATGTTGCTTGATGAGAGTGTTGTTTAGACCTTCACTACCAATATTTCGAGCTGTATCCTTCTTCCGAGGAAATGTTATTTCCGTAATGAAGGCGTAAGGGGTCTACGATGGGCGGCAGTGGGGTGTTATCACTTCGAGGGCAGACCGAGACGACTACCGCGGTAGTGGTGGCGGCGGGTAGAGAGCGTGTCGCCCGGCCACCCCGCACCGCAGCCGGCATTCCTAACGGCCGCGACGCGATGTGGGCCGCGGGTCAAGGCCAGCTGCGGGCGGGCAGCCCCGCTAACGGGACGCAGATAGGCCGGGACCGACCGGCGCGGCGGCCGCCGCATCCGGGATACGGGATGGCCCGCAGCCGGCCGGCTTTCACGCTCGCTGCCGCTGCTGCTCCCGCTGACCCCATTCCTGGCTCCGCTCTGCCCCCATTCCTGCCGTTCCTGTCCCTCCCTCACACTGCCTCACGGTGTACCTCTTGGTACAGCTGTCCGCTCCGCTGCCACAACACCGCGCTTTACTTTCACGTTTCCCGGCTACAGCGACATACGACGCGAATCTCTTCCAATTCGCAGCCCGCTCAGTTACGGGTGCCGACTAAGAAGTGGGACTTGGCGTTTTTTTATCCTCATCGTCTCCTGATGAGGAAGTGAAGCAAAGATCTGTTTTACCAAATGGCTCTAAGCACTATGGGAACATCTGAGGTCATCCGTCCCCTAGAACTTACAACTACTTAAACCTAACTTACCTAAGGACATCACACACATCCATGCCCGAAGCAGGATTCGAACCTGCGACAGTAGCAACAGCGCGGTTCCGGACTGAAGCGCCTAGAACCGCTCGGCCACAGCGGCCGGCTCTGTTTTACCGATCTGTACGTAGAGCAAGCAACAAAGAAAATCAGGCAACATTTGAGAACGGAATTGAGGGTGACAGAGATGAAATAAAAACTACAATTGACGAAATCATTTCGGGTGTTCAGGAAATTCGTGGCGTCGTGTTCCCGTAGACAGCTCGAGAAGATTTCATCAACGAAATACGCCGAGAAAGCTTGCATACCCATACATAACTTTGAGTTTCAGCTTATCACAATGGAATTTTCACTTCCTGGCGCAGTGTGCCGTGATATGGAACTTCGTGTGAAGTGCCGGACCGAGACCCGAACTCGGGACCTTCGGCTTTCGCAGGCAAGTGCTCTACCGTTGAGCTACCCTGGCAAGATTCACGAACCATCCTCACAGCTTTACGTTCGCTAACACCTCGTCTCCTACTACCTTCCAGACTTCACATAAGTTCTTCTACGAAACATAGGTAGCTTAGTCGGTGGAGCACTTGCCAGCAAAATGCAGACTCCTCGAGTCCGAGTCTTGGTCCGACACACAGTTTTTATCTGCCAGAAAATTTGAACTTTACCGTCTATTTGCTGTCTCAGCTGCAAATTTATTTTTATGATGTTACTAGGTCCAGAAATATTTGATCATCTTCAGACCGTTGTGCTTGCGTAAGCAACCCGTCGTTTCCGTATGGAACTGCACATCAAAATATGATATGAATACGAACGGGTTGCTTATGCAACTACAAAGATCAAAAGGTGATCAAATGTTGATTGAAATTAGTAATATCATAAAAATAAATGTGCAACTGAGACGGCAAAATAAACGATAAATTTTAAATACCAAAACAGTTGTAGATCTCGCGCGACGAATAAGTCGTCGACCTACCAATAGCATTGCAATCCTACCGGAGACGACGCCAAAGTGCTTGGAGCATCAGCTGAATTGTATGGATAGCCTCTTGAAATGTGGTTATAAGTTCAACATCAATAAAAGTGAAGCTAGGTTAGTGTAGTACTCTTGAGTTGAATCAATTTATTAACTTAGGAAATGAGACACCAAAAGTAGCAGACGAGTTTTCCGCTTGTTCAAAAAATAAACGTAAACAGAAATAAAGACGATATAAATTGCAGACTGACAAATAGCAAGAAAAGCTTTTCTGAATAATGGAAATATCTTAAGCGCCACATTTCAAATGCATCCAGGCATCTCCTGTCGCAAGTGCCAATGGCCTGCGTCTCCGAACGCTATGAGGCCGCGCTGCAGACGCAGCTCTTAATAAATCTCTTTTATGGTTACGTTCCTTGATGTAAGCAACATCTTTTTCTTATAATCGGCTGCGTTTGGCTGTGCATTTCTCCTCTTTTATGTCGCCTCAACTTTTCTCATCTGAAGTGTAAGTAGCTAAACGTGTTTACTTGTCTGAATGGTATGTCAGTAACTGTGTTGGCTACTGCGGTTGCAACCCATAATATCCGTCTTCTTTGTACTAATTTTCATATTATATTTCTCTTTCAAGACTATGTTTTTTATTACTAACATATTTTTGCAGTTACTCTTCGATTTCCTCAATGACAGCTATGTCCTCAGCAAATATTCTCAGTTTGATTTCTGCTCCTTTAATTTTTATTCCTTCCACATTATCTTTACATTCCTCAATGCCTTTCTCAATCTACAGATTGAACTACACTGGTGACAAGTTACATCAGTGACGTATTCATTTCTGTTAAAAACCTCTTGTAATCGTACTTCACCATTTACGTGTATGATGCCATTTTAGTTTATATTCGATTCATATGCAAATAATTTGATAGGGATGAAAGGAAGGGTGGAAGTTAAGCTGTCCCTGGCTGCACTGGGTAAAGTATCGCGGTATTTGATGGAAGTGTTGCGAGGGCTCGTAAGTGGAAATAAAGATGCCAGGTTTCGAACCCAGCTCTTCCTAAAATCTAGTCTACTGTTACCTCTAAGACGTCACACGTGTAGGTGACTCTTCTTGCTTAATGTCAGAAGAGCGATGTAAAAGCAAGGAAGTGTTCGTACTAACGACAGCGTAAAATCTTAGCAAATTCAGCGTGAGATCTTCGCTAATTAGCGCTCTGGGAACACTTTAATGCAACCATGTTCACGTAATCACAGAGACGTGTTCCCATTCCAGTTTCTCTGACTGTTACACAAGCTGCATGGAGCAAACACACTGCATTATATGCGTAGTTCTTTTAGAGGCAAACGTTGCGACACAGTAATCTTACGTCCGTGACTCCTCAATTGTTCTCTGTGCTCCACTAGCGATTTGTATCGCCGAAAGTTCTATTTATGTATAACATGACTACTTCACTTGCCGCTGTTTCATCGTCGGCGCCGCACCTGTGATTTTTTTTAATGTTTAAAAGTTTAATTTGCGTTCGTTATCAAAGATGTTCGAAGAGTCTGTTGACACACAGTCAACATGGGTTTAGAAAACATCGTTCCTATGAAACACACCTATCTCTTTATTCACATGAAGTGTTGAGTGCTATTGACAAGGGATTTCAAATCGATTCCGTATTTCTGGATTTCCGGAAGGCTTTTGACACTGTACCACACAAGCGGCTCGTAGTGAAATTGCGTGCTTATGGAATTTCGTCTCAGTTATGTGACTAGATTTGTGATTTCCTGTCAGAGAGGTCACAGTTAGTAGTAACTGACTGAAAGACATCGAGTAAAACAGAAGTAATTTCTGCCGTTCCCCAAGGTAGTGTTATAGGCCTTTTACTGTTCCTTATCTATATTAACGATTTTGGAGACAATCTGTGCAGCCGTCTTCGGCTGTTTGCACATGACGCTGTCGTTTATCGACTAATAAAGTCATCAGAAATCAAAACAAACTGCAAAACGATTTAGAAAAGATATCTGAATGGTGCGAAAAGTGGCAGTTGACCCTATATAACGAGAAGTGTGAGGTCATCCACATGAGTGCTAAAAGGAACTCGTTAAACTTCGGTTACACGATAAATCTGTCTAATCTAAAAGCCGTAAATTCAACTAAATACCTAGGTATTAAAATTACGAACAACTTAAATTGGAAGGAACACATAGAAAATGTTGTGGGGAAGGCTAACCAAAGACTGCGTTTTATTGGCAGGACAGTTAGATAATGTAACAGGTCTACTAAGGAGACTGCCTACAATACGCACGCTTGTCCGTCCTCTTTTAGAATACTGCTGCGCGGTGTGGGATCCTTACCAGATAGGACTGACGGAGTGCATCGAAAAAGTTCAAGGAAAGGCAGCACGTTTTGTATTATCGCGAAATGTGGGAGAGAGCGTCACAGAAATGATACAGGATTTGGGCTGGACATCATTAAAAGAAAGGCGTTTTTTGTTGCGACGGAATCTTCTCACGAAATCCCAATCACCAACTTTCTTCTCCGAATGCGAAAATATTCTGTTGACACCGACCTACATAGGGAGGAACGATCACCAAGATAAAATAAGGGAAATCAGAGCTCGTATGGAAAGATAGAGGTGTTCATTGTTTCCGCACGCTGTACGAGATTGGAATAATAGAGAATTGCGAAGGTGGTTCGATGAACCCTCTGCCAGGCACTTAAATGTGATTTGCAGAGTATCCATGTAGACGTAGATGTAGATGAAGGGATCGAAAATTACATTCATCAATATGTCTATAGCAACTGAGTGGCTTTCATTTCAGATATATCACCATTAGTTGCTACAGGTTACTAGTTGTTCAAACAAAATGAATCTCACAGTCGTAAATAAATATGTTGGCGTTAGAACCTCGGGGTACCGATAATGCGAACAGCGGCGCTGCTGCGGGCAGTCCCCCCGTACAAAAAGCCCGGCGACCGGCTTAGCGGCTGCGGCTGCTGGCCTTGGTCGGTCAACCATCTGGAGCGACGTCCAGCTCCAGTACCTCAAGGCTGCCTGCCTTCCCCCACAGCTCCGCTGCTCGTAGCACCACGCCTTGCCTCTTCCAGGAATTGAGGACTTGGGTGCGGTCTGGGAGCAGTGAAAATAGCGCTAATACACTGAGGTGACAAAAAGTCGTGGGACAGCGATATGCAATTATACAGAGGGCGGCAGTATTGTGTTCACAAGGTATTAAAGGCCAGCGTATTGGCGGATCTGTCATTTGTACGCAGGTGATTCATGTGAAAGGTTTCCGACGTGATTATAGCCACACGACGGGAATTAGCAGACTTTGGACGCAGAATGGAAGTTGTAGCTAGACGCATGAGACATTCCATTTCTGAAATCGTCAGGGAATCCAGTATTCCGAGATCTACAGCGTACAAAATGTGCCGAGAACAGCACATTTCAGTCATTGCCTCTCACCACGGACAACGCAATGGTTGACGGTCTTTAATTAACGACCGAGAGCAGCGGCGTTTGCGTAGAGTTGTCAGTGCTAACAGACAAGCAACACTGCGTGAGATAACTGCAGAAATTTATGTGGACGTACGACGAACGTATCCGTTAGGACAGTGCGGCGAAATTTAGTGTTAATGGGCTATGGCAGCAGACGACAGAAGCGAGAGCCTTTGCTGACAGCACATCTCCTGCAGCTGCCTCTCCTCGGCTCGTGACCATTTCAGTTGGATCCTAGACGACTGAAAAACCGTGACCTGGTCAGATGAGTCCCGATTTCATTTGATAAGAGCTGATGGCAAGGTACGAGTATGGCGCAGACTCAACGAAGCCATGGATCCAAGTTGTCAACAAGGCACTGTGCGAGCTAATGGTGGCTCCATAGTTGTAGGGGCTGTGTTTACATGGAGTGGATTCGCTCCTCTGGTCCAAGTGAACCGATCGTTGACTGGAAATGGTTATGTTTGGCTACTTAGAGACCAACTGCAACCATTTGAGTACTTCATGTTCCCAAATAACGATGGAATTTTTATGAATGACAATGCGCCATGTCACTGGGCCTCAAATGCTCGCCATTGGCTTGAAGAACATTCTGGACAGTTCGAGCGAATGATATGGGCACTCAGATCGCCCGACATGAATCCCATCGAACATATGTGGGACATAAGCGAGAGGTGAGGTCGTGCAGAAAATCCTGCACTGGCAACACTTTCCCAGTTATGGATAGCTATAGAGGCAGCATAGCCCAGTATTTCTGCAGGGGCTTCCAACGACTTGTTGAGTCCATGCCAGGTCCAGTTGCTGCACTACACTGTGCAAAAGGAGGTCCGACATGACATTATGAGGTATCCAATGACTTTCGTCACCTCAATTATAACTAACGCGAGATTAGCGAGTTTCACTATAAGCTTTATTTTGGTAATATATGAGTAGATATAAATTAACGTCAGAATAAGATGAAGTAGAAGAACTTATGCGAAGTTTAGCACACTCCTACAACCTAACGCAACCGAATTCTTGCCTCCAGTTGTTTAACCCCTCTACGGAAATCCTGACGACAAGCGCCCCACACCGCGCGGGGTATCCGGGCGGTCTTGGGCGTCTTGCCACGGTTCGCGCGGCTGTTCCCATCGGAGATTCAAGTCCTCTCTCGGGCATGGGTGTGTGTGTTGTCCTTAGCTTAAGTTAGTTTAAGTTAGATTAAGTTGTGTGTAAGCCTAGGGACAGATGACCTCAGCAGTTTGGTCCCACTGGAACTTAATACAAAGTTCCAATTTCCAAGCGACCAACATCTAAGAAATATTATATAGAGCCACTTGGGGTGTCAGTGAAATAATTCATGGCTCTCGTTCTGTCTTCAGTCATTAAATCGATAAAAACCGATATATTCCTGCTTTACCAAGCCTTTCTTTGATAATAATGATTCTGTTGGTGGTTGAAGCGGATTGGAGGCTGTTTGACTTTAACGAAACTTGGATTTTAGAAATGCAATATTTTCCTTGTACTCAGAAGAATAATCGTCGTGGAAACTTAAGATGTTCTAGTCATCCTCGTGCATTACATATTTGTGAACGTTAAGTTTATGACAGCAATCAATTTTTTTTGGACAGTTTTTCCTCTACTCTGAGCTTGATTGTTGAATAATTTGTTGACTCTTGGTGGAAAAAGTTGAATGGAATTTTATTGTTTGACGATCAGACGAATGTGACATGGTAAATTCAAAGTAAAAGCATAGTTCTTGTACTTCAGTAGCGTAAATTTTGCTAATGTCTTCCGTGTTTATTGTTGTAACTTATCCTTCATTTTCTTTCCAGAAATTCTAAGACTATGCGAAGTTCTCCGACATATGCAGCATTCATTATCATACGCCTCTTCTTCACTGGTATTTAATAGTATTCAAAGCTGTACATGTACCATGGAGTCTGTACCAAAGTGTCACTTGACATTTCAAGAGGTGTAAGATCAAATGTCAGAAAAAAGTTCTTGGATGACCTGGAAACGAATTCAGGATTTTTTGACCATCTTTACAATAATGTAGTTAAATACGGTATCGTTAAATAAAACTGCTCCTAACACGCTGACAGATTCACAGCGGGTACGTCATGGAGAAAGTAATGCTTTGGAGTATGTCTATAAAATGGTTTGCGTAGAATCCAGACAGCAGACCGGATACTCATTTGGAATCAGTGTCACCGACGGACCTGAATTGGACCACATATGTTTGTTCTTCCTTACTAGTATATATAAAAAAGTAGATCAGTTTTTATCTTCCATCAAACTGAACTGTGTCTCTGTAATTTGGAACTAAAACGTCGCCTATTTTGTCTCTCATAATCTCTGTTCCGATGAAATGGTATAGTGGGTCGATGATGTAAGTAAATATTTATGTGCCAGATTCAGATAGTTTTTATTAGTAATCCAGCAGATGCGTTTTGGGAAGGAATCAACTATAGCGTTGTTTCAAGACCGGGACTGATAAATGCTTAACGTGTTCAGACTGTTCCTGAGCCAGACGACGATTGGCGAAACTAAATTCCATCCATTTTCCCTCAAACACAAAAGGTTCGCTTCGTGGCCGGCACCACCTCACATCTCTAGTTTGTGTCCGAGACATCTCAGGTTACGCAGGAGTAATCTTCAAGTACCCCCTGGCCCGCCTCCGGTGTATTATATTCGGCCCGGGGAGTAATAACCAGGCGCATCACGCCCGGACGCTGAGCTCACGTGGCGTGACGTCAGCACAGGCGGAAGCTCGGAAGCCCGCACCGTGCCCTTTCCCAGCCAGGCACGACCCATCTCCGGTTACCTGCAGCAGTCCTCAGCGACTGCAGCAGGCTGATGAACCTCAGGTTTGTGCAACTGGTAGCTGAATAACACTTCTCGCTTTGCAGTCTTGCCGATAAGAGATAGTTCGTTGATTTCGCTGTATTTTTAATTATGTAGCCGTCTCCGTAGCCGACGTCGCTAATCCCCGCCTCTGTGGTGGCGCTCTACTTGGAGGTAAGTGGTTCGAATCCCGGAGGTGGAAAATTTTCACTGCCAGTATTTGGACGGCGGGAGGTGGGGAAGTTATGGCGTAATGTTCCGGATCATCAGTCTTTGCGCCAGTGTCCTGGACTAAATTCCAAACATCTCTGCAGTGTCTCGTGAAGTGAGGGCGTATGACATTGTTGATGGTGATTCATCCGTCGGATGGGGACCTCAAGCTCGGCGGCGCCCCTGTTGATGTTCGAAAGAAGTAGGTTACGTGCCGGCACCGGGTTTCACCCTCTCTCTTCCCTTCATCCATAACAACACAAACACAACACTACACACGACAAGTACTCATAACAGCCTTTCAAGCGACACAGATACACAGTTGACACTTCATAACAGGTCGGAGGAAGGCAATGCCAAACCACCTCCACCAGGACCTTGTCTAGAACGGCAGCGCAGGATTCCTGCATCTGCTCGCCTATGCTAATTCCCCGAGTATGGTAATACTTTGACTTAATTTGTGAACACATTTCCAAGGTTCACATAAATCTGAGTTTTATTCCATATATCTTCTTCAATGCATTTTTATTCCATATATCTTCTTCAATGCATTTTTATTCCATATATCTTCTTCAATGCATTTTTCCGTCGCTGTATCTCCATTATCCAGCCTTCTGTACTGTTTCTTTTTTTTTTTTTTTCATGTGCCTCAACAATTTCATCTCACCGTACAAAAGCAAGGTTAGGATTTATTCTCCCACCAGCCACGACATCATTAGAGACCGAGCAGGAGCTCTGATGGAATTGGGCAGGAAAAGAAATCGAAGGTACAAAACCTATATCGGGACGACTGGATCGGTGCACCCTGCTCCTCAAACCCGCTGTCCACTGCTCGGCGTCCGGCCATCCTGATTTAGGTTTTCCGTGATTTCCCTAAATCGCTCCAGGCAAATGCCGGGATGGTTCCTTTGAAAGGGCACGGCCGACTTCCTTCCCTAATCCGATGAGACCGATGACCTCGCCGTCTGGTCTCCTTCACCAAACAACCCAACCCCCCAACAACCCCAACCCCAATCCACTGCTCGTCTTTAGAGTCTGCTTTTCTTTCCCGCACGACATTACAGAGTAGGACAGCGCCTGCCGCCAGCGCCTACATGTGCTATGCTACACTGAAGAGCCAAAGAAACTGGTACACCTGCCTAATATCGTGTAGGGTCCCCGAGAGCACGCAGAAGTGCCGCAACACAACATGGCATGGACTCGACTAATGTCTGAAGTAGTGCTGGAGGGAACTGACACCATGAGTCCTGAGCGGCTGGCCACGAATCCGTCAGAGTACGAGGGGGTGGAGATCTCTTCTGAACAGCGCGTTGCAAGACATCCCAGACATGCTCAATAATGTTCATGTCTGGGCGTTTGGTGGCCAGCGTAAGTGTTTAAACTCAGAAGAGTGTTCCTGGAGTCACTCTGTAGCAATTCTGGACGTGTGAGGTGTCGCACTATTCTCCTGGAATTGCCAAAATCCGTCGGAATGCGCAGTGTACATGAATGGAGGCTGATGATCAGACAGGGTGTCTATGTACGTGTCACCTGTCAGAGTGGTATCTAGACGTATCAGGGATCCCATATCACTCCAACTGCACGCGCCCCACACCATTACTGCGCCTCCACGAGCTTGAACAGTCCACTCCTGACATGCAGCGCCCATGGATTCATGAGTTTGTTTCCTTACCCGAGCACGTCCATCCGCTCGATACAATTTGAAACAAGATTCGTCCGACCAGGCAACTAGTTTCCAGTCACCAACATGTCGGTGTTGATGCGCCTAGGCGAGGCGTAAAGCTTTGTGTCGTGCAGTACTCAAAGAAACAGGAGTGGACCTTCTGCTCCGAAAGCCCATATCGATGAGGTTTCGTTGAGTGGTTCGCACGCTGACACTTGTTGATGGCCCAGCATTGAAATCTGCAGCAATTTGCGGAAACGTTGGACTTCTGTCACGGTGAACGATCCTCTTCAGTCGTCGTTGGCCCCGTTGTTGCACGATCTTTTTCCGGCCGCAGCGATGTCGGAGATTTGATGTTTTACCGGATTTCTGATATTCACGGTTCAATGGTGAAGTGGTCGTACGGGAAAATCCCCAATTCATCGCTACCTCGGTGATGCTGTGTGCCGTCGCTCGTGCGCCTACTATAACACCACGATCAAATTCACTTAAACTTTGATAACCAGATTGTAGAAGCAGTAAACGATCTCACAACTGCGCCAGACACTTGTTGTTTTATATAGGTGTTGCCGACCGGAGCGCCGTATTCTGCCTGTTTACATATCTCTTTATTTGAATACGCACGCCTATACCAGGCTTCAGTGTAGCTCTGCTCACGTCTTAAGTGGGAATTTTCCGCTGGGGCTTGTGCACTTTTCTGAGTCTTATTCTGCGGAAAAATCCGGGAAAAAATGCAGACGTCGCATCCACTCTAAACCTGGTTTGCTACTTCTTTGCCGCGCTACACCACACAAAAACGCCACGATGGTGATGAGTCCCACTGCAAATGAAGGCTCGTAAAACGCTTTATACGTTTACAAAAAGTCCAGTGTTTCACCTAATATTTACCTCTACTCACCGACAAAGGACAATGTAACAGTAAGGGGTCACATCGGTAGCTAACAATTTGTGAATTCCGGTCATGGGCTATCTAGATTATTGGCTTCACTGAAGGAGGATTCAAACCGAGAGAGGCAAAGCAGTGGCTGGACACTCGATCGATTCCCATCTGGAGGACGAGTTTCAACTCCGCCTCCTATCACCTCGTCGTCGACGGGTCGTTAAACAAGAAGCAAGAGTTTTTACATGATTCGAGCTGCTTTATAAAACATAAAAACAAAATGCATACGCAGCTGATGGGTAGCGTTTACTAACGTTAATTTATCTTCCTATAAGTGCTATGAATATTAAACAGTGTACCATCTACCTGCAGCGTGTTCTGCAGTGACCTTCTCTCATAGGGCAATGGTTCCCCATCACTGTCAACTGTTACAAGGATCTTCTTTATTTTTATTGCTATAAGGAGAAGTACTCATTCACTCCAGAGATTTGACTTGCAGCCGTTCGCTTTCAGCACTGGCATTCAAGACCGAATAATCTGAAATACTAACCTATTCCATACAGAGATGCTGAATAATGCTATGAAAGCCATAGTCAGGGAACGTCTGTGGCGACAGGCGGTGTGGCATGTCATTGTTGGGAACGTAATGTGTTTACTGAAACGGAGAATTTTGAGTGCAAAGTCGTGGGCGGACGTCACCATTTTCTAAAATTCGTTCCTAGTTTATCGTATGCCGTTGTACGGAGTTGTCTTATTTACAGTTTATTTCATTTGCTGTGAATGTTGGATCCTTATTCGCAACTGATGTAGCGTGATTAGACCAAAATTCATTGGTTGCTACTTTATTTATTGCTTTCTAACATACCAGATGTTTCTCCCAAAAATTATGTAACTATAATAGCAGTTGAACGGATTCAATGTACGCATTTGGAGCAGACAAAGCCAGAGAGAAATTCGCTGCATTTCTGAGTACATTTACTTTCATCGATAGGAAGTACAGTGATATCTTCACAGTGTTAATGTCATAAACAATTGGAAATAGTAAGTGTAGATCAATTTGCACCAGCTAAAGAAGGTGGTCTACCGCTGGATCTTCCAGTCCCTATACTTTTATTTTTTTATATTTTTCTACTTGGAATTGGCACTGTTCTCAACAAATATTTAATAACGGATGTGTTTGTTACTATGAAATCCTGTTTTATTATCATCGAATAAGATATGCTGTTATAAAAGAAAAAAAAAACGATGATCTGAAATGCACAATCCATCTTTCTTTTGCATATGAAAAGTCGTAGGATAAATCCGGGCTCGAACACCGGAACTTGAGATTTATTGTTTGACACGTACGAAGGCACCGAACCACACATCACGGAAGTCTGAAAAATTCAGTCTCATTTTCACATTTTTTAACTCCGTTTGTGATGTAAGAGTGCGTGACTCATCGATATAACAAATATGAGTTAGTGACTGTATTCTAATTTGTTAATGCAGTCGCCCCGCGCAGACCATACCAATATTGTACAACACAGAGCGGAGCTTGCTCTTGGCATGCATGTTTTACATAAACCTGTACCTCCAGTTACACTCGTGTTTTAGCGAAGTCTGCAATTTTTCGTGACACATGTCACCATAAATATTACTCGTTCACTATACATTGGGAATATTGAGTACGGATGAAGAAAACAAGAAAACCTGCTCCTACGACTTAACGCACTGCGCGCTTGTTTACTAAACTGTGAGGTGAGACAAACAAGGATCGCATTTGATTAACGACAGTAGTTCTGCTGCATCTACGAGGCTAAGTGTACTTTCAAGGCAATCTTACGTACTCGCCTAGGAAATTGTCGGACCGGTTCCCAGTAAGAAACACACACACACACACACACACACACACACACACACACACACAGAGGTAAAATGCAAATACACACAGAATGAGATACACACGACGTCTCACATACTTTGTATACATTTCGCCTTCCATCATGGGCAGGAATTGTATTCGTAAAATTTTTAATCAAATGTCAAGTAATAATTCACGATTAACCGCAGCCATAGATAAGACACAGTGCCCAATGTTGTCCTCTTTGTTGTGTTTCTCCTTCCTGTAGAGGAAAACGAAGCTCATTGTCAGTCTTGAGTTGCCTGTCTTGATTAAGCGTCTGTTAATGTATGTGTGTATCGAGAATACTGATCCGCCATTAGCAAAAGTGTGCGTGAATGTATGGAGGAAGCCATTATAATAATCCATTTAAAGAGCTGTTCTAATAGCCATAATTAATTTTATACGAAGGGCTCTGTATAAGGAATGAGAAGTTTTACACACCACATACTCGGACATATCGTGCAAGATTAAAGGAAGATAACAACTGTGGGGGAATATTTAATAATTTATTAATATTTCTAATCATACAATAATGTCATTTAAAGTTTTGTTCCCAGATCCTGCGTGCTAGCTCCGAAGTCATACAACTTTTATAAGTCCTTCTTTGTAGTTAACAGCCTATCCATTCAATGGTATAGGAACCATAATTAAAGGCTGTTAGAGCGGAAGTAGGATATTATAACGAAAGTCACAGACAGGTAGTATACACGACTTTCTTTTCACATGGCAACTACTGACTACGGCGAAAGGAGGCATTCAGCCACGAAACTGAAAGAGCGTAACTCCCAGTTTATGGACACCTTGCCACGGAGAGACATATCAAAACGCTGAGAAAACAGAGTACAGAAAATGTCACATGGTAAAGCTGTTTGGTTTGAGCACCACAGCCTTTTACTAGCCATGGTCCATTGGAGGTGATGCGCAGTTGCCTTCCTTCAACCTCTGACCTGATTTACTCTGACAGTTATAGGGGGGCGTAGTTTTAACTTTGACTACCAAACACAATGCAGCTTGCCGTTTTGGCATTAACAAACAATGCCCGAGGTGAAAGAAGTGATAAGTGACAGATATCAATCCCGAGGACTGACTGGGAATCGAACCCCAGACCTCTGTACCTGCAGTCTGTCACTTCATCACAACATAAAGAATGGAGATTGAACAGACGAGGCCTGAGAGGACGCGACTGTGACGATGCTATTCCACAGAACCAATGGCAGATGCTGAAATCAGAGTGAGATGAGGCATTTTATATGAAAAACTGAGTAGTGCGCCTGTAGATTAAAATAGTCAGAGTAAAGTCTGTAGACGACCAGTCGAGGCAGACTTCATTCGGAATTACTGTAAAGCCTGGGCGCTCGTATGATTCTCGGCCCTACAAACTGGCGCTGAGTGTTTAATATTCTAGAAATGTCACATCAAACGAACTGTGTGTAAACGTCACGGTTGCGTTTGTCAACCTAACGTTTTTGCAGATATCTTACTGGTCAGTTCTGTGGCAGGAGATAAATATACGCGATTTGTCCAGCCTGACAGAAGAGTCGTTGCGGCAGGTTTGAACACGCCTCAAGTGAATCGACAATTAACATTATAGTCACTCACTTTCACAGATAAAACCAGACTGTTTCTGTAAGATTATTCTCAACAAATACAATGGGCACTTTGCAGCAGAGACCAATACAGTTGTGTGCATGTGCGAGTCCTTGCTTTAGGTGACATCTCTCCGTGTCCTTGCTTTAGGTGACATCTCTCCTGGGCTGTAACAAGCAGAGTCCTGTATGCTTCCTCGTGAGACCGTGACCTACCAGGGATGTAAGGATTACATCTCGGATATACGACAGATATTACTTAGATGGCGAAGTTATTTTTTTCCGGCGACAACGCCGGTTTACAGATAGAAGGTCTCGCCAGCCATTTTCTCTCTCTTGGCGATATCCCCCCTTTCGAGAACTAAACGCTACAGGCACTCGCTCATCTTCGAGTTGAAGTTTTGTTATTTCTCTGCTGGCTGCCTTGTCTGTCGCCAAATCATCACGTTAGCGTAAGATGAGAGGGAAAACCGAGTTACTCATGTCTAATTTTTTTATGTGTCTTGTGTGTTTTCGAATCTCAAACTGTAAGCGTGTTGTGTTCCTGAATGCAGACGTTTGTTTCTTGTTCACATGGACGTGACAAAGCGTCTAAAACTACACTCAAACTATCTGGCGTAGGACTCCAGTTGTTAATACAACCCATAGACTCGAACCGAGTAAAGCTGAGCCACCTCCTTCTCTCGTAGGCCAGCACGTTACATACTATGAGCAAAACGTTTCTTCATCTTTCACCAGTTGGAGAAGCATTACACTCCAACAGTGAAACAGCGAGATGGCCTCCAGACTTCCCTTGTAAAGAGCACGTGTGGGATGCTGTAAATCACCACCTGTCTAGCCTTGGGCTTCATACAAGAACCCACAAGATTTAATTTTATGCATTATGTCTTAAATGACCATTAGTAGTTGACGTACAAATGCCACCTTAATCCACAGATATCTTTCGTTTGAATCGTACATATCGGTTCTGTAGGTAAACCTTCAGGTTTGCCCAATGCAAACGTGTGGAAAATATGTATGAATCGTATTAAATTAATCCTGTATTACGTGTAAGTAAGCTGTTTAGGTTTTTATGTTGGTAACGCCACGTAGCGCTCTGTATGAAAATCACTGGCTGTGTTGTGTGCAGTCTGAGGCTGGTCGGCATTGTTGCAATAGTCGCTATTGTAGTGTTGGGCAGTTGGCTGTTAACAGCGCGCAGCGTTGCGCAGTTGTAGGTGAGCCGCCAGCAGTGGTGGATGCGGGGAGAGAGAAGGCGGAGTTTTGAGAGCGGATGATCTGGACGTGTGCCCATGAGAGACAGTAAATTTGTAAGACTGGATGTCATGAACTGATTTTATATATATATATATATATATATATATATATATATATATATCATCACACTGTGATCTAATCAAGGTCGCTACCATACAAAAGAACAGTACTTGCTTGTGAATGGTCACTAAGTTAATTCTGAAGGATCTAGACAGAGAACAGTCTATCACCACTATTCTTACCCAAAGACCGAGCGAGGTCGCGCAGTGTTTAGCACACTGGACTCGCTTTCGGGGACGACGTTTCAAATCACCGTCACGCCATCCAGATTTCGGTTTTTGCGTAATTTTCCTAAATAGCTTAACGCAAATGGCTGGATTGTTCCTTTGGAAGGGCACAGCCGATTTTCTGCCATTTTCCGAGTTTGAGCTCTGTCTCTAATGACTTCGTTATCGACGGGACGATGACTCTAGTCTTCCTTCCTTGCCCACTGAACTATCCAGGCACCCTTCGATCCCGGTTCAAAGCCTGCGTCTGTTAGTATATTTCTGCTGCGCTTCAGACTGACACAAGGTATTAGCTCAGCAAGGTAGGGCGGAGAGCCTCTGCGAATTTTGGAAACTAGTGTAGGTACTGAAAGACTAGACGCTTCTGCAAAGCCTCAAAACAGCTTTGCATAAAAATCAGTAGGTAAATGCCCGCGAGAGGCAAGTGTTCGAGTTTGAATCACGATATGCCACACAGTTTTGATGTGAATGAAACTGCCATGACAGCGAGCACTTGGTGCAAAACTAAATATTTATTCTGTCATATTGAGACAACTATCCAAGATATATTTACTAACACTCAACGCACAACTTCAAGAGCCCTGTTCCAGGCAGTACCAGCTTCTGGGAGTGTCAGTGTTGTAACCAAAGTTCTTAAGGTAAAAATGTATGCACTTCATACCGAATATAATGATGTTGCTGTATACATCTACATCTACATGTACATTTATACTCCGTAAGCCACCCAACGGTGTGTGGCGGAGGGCACTTTACGTGCCACTGTCATTACCTCCCTTTCCTGTTCCAGTCGCGTATGGTTCGCGGGAAGAACGACTGCCGGAAAGCCTCCGTGCGCGCTCGAATCTCTCTAATTTTACATTCGTGATCTCCTCGGGAGGTATAAGTAGGGGAAGCAATATATTCGATACCTCTTCCAGAAACACACCCTCTCGAAACCTGGACAGCAAGCTACACCGCGATACAGAGCGCCTCTCTTGCAGAGTCTGCCACTCGAATTTGCTAACCGTCTCCGTAACGCTATCACGGTTACCAAATAACCCTGTGACGAAACGCGCCGCTCTTCTTTGGATCTTCTCTATCTCCTATGTCAACCCGACCTGGTACGGATCCCAGACTGATGAGCAATACTCAAGTATAGGTCGAACGAGTGTTTTGTAAGCCACCTCCTTTGTTGGTGGACTACATTTTCTAAGAACTCCCCCAATGAATCTCAACCTGGCACCCGCCTTACCAACAACTAATTTCATAAGATCATTCCACTTCAAATCGTTTCATACGCACACTCCCAGATATTTTACAGAAGTAACTGCTACCAGTGTTTTTTCTGCTATCATATAATCATACAATAAAGGATCCTTCTTTCTATGTATTCGCAATACATTACATTTGTCTATGTTAAGGGTAAGTTCCCACTCCCGCACCAAGTGCCTATCCGCTGCAGATCTTCCTGCATTTCGCTGCAATTTTCTAATGTTGCAACTTCTCTGTATACTACAGCATCATCCGCGAAAAGCCGCAAGGAACTTCCGACACTATCTACTAGGTCATTTATATATATTGTGAAAAGCAATGGTCCCATAACACGTCATCGTAACGGTAATAAGGCTGCCCCTTTAGATCGCTGCTACAAGCATTGTGCTGCTGTTCACGACACAGAATTCACTGCGAGCCTCGGGAAATAACCACTTGGGTCGAAACTTATATGGCTTAGTACGCAGGTGTGCTGAAAAGTAACGCCACCGAATTTTTAACGTGAAAACTCTTACAGCCTTTTAAATAAAACAAACGTTATTAACATTTCAAATATTTATTCTTCACGTCTACGTATTTGCAGCCTCTGCCGCTAGATGGCTCCGGATTGTAGCTTGAAACATGGCATTGTGTAACGTAACTATATCGGTGTGTGAGAAGCAGCTTGTTGTAATCGACTTTCGAATACGAGAATTTCGAGCATCTTCTCCTTCAGCATGACAATGCCTGACCAGACACGAGCGGTGCAACATCTGCAACAACCCGACGCCTTGGTTTCTCTGTCATCGATCGTCCTCTATACAATCCCGACTGGACACCAACCGATTTTCATATGCTTCCAATATTTAAAGAACACCGTCGAGGACTTCACTTTGATAGTGATGAAGCGGCGCAAGCCGATATGAGCCTGTGGCTTCGTTAAAAGTGTCAAACATTCTCCAATGATTGTATCAACGAACTAGTCTCTCGTTGGGAGAAACGTGTTCGTCGGCAGGGTGACTATGTTGAGAAATAAACTTGTAGACATGAAGTATAAAGATACAATAACTTTTGTTTTATTTAAAAAACTTTAACTGTTTTCACATAAAAATATCGATGACTTTCCTTTCTACCGCGCCCACGTAAATTAATGAAAATTAGTACGGTTACTGAATAAAAAAATCTAATCCGGGAGACTCCATTGTGTAACGGCGATAGTCTTGATGTAAAGCATGCGGTGGGCATCTCGCAAAGAACAAGATGTCGACAAGGTCTCGGATAAACCAGCGCACGCAGGAAAATAGAGTTCCCGTGAGTCAGTATCCTAGCCGTTTCGCAAGAGGTGTTCATTAATTGGCGGATACCGTGTCGCAAGGACTGCGGTGTCCTTCATACAGCGCAGCCTGGGGGCTGGATGGTAGCAGGTGTTTGTCGGCCAGAGGAAGGCGCCTGCGGGGTGGGTGGTCTCCGTGTGACGGTGTCGCAAACTTCCTCTTACGGCGGACGACGCTTGCAAACACGGCTGCCGCAGCCACCGTGACGTCACGTTTTCCTCTGTTAGCTCGCTGGTGTTAGTAGCCATGTTCTCTGTTGTACCGATAGATTGTGTGCTCGATAGGAGCACACTCAAATACATGCTGGTAAAGCATAACAAGCAGAGCGCTAGCTTGCGTAACAGGAAGGTGATCCAGACCAGGATCGAATCCGAGCGGCGGATTAGCGACCGTGGCTGATACCATCGGCCAGCCTGTGGTCTTTAAGCTGTTTATTCCACGCCCGTTTGGGTAAATCCTGGGCTGGTCCCCAACTTCCGCCTCAGCAAGTACGATACACAGCTGGAATACGGTAACATACAGAACAAAGTTTACACAGTTCAGAGACAGGCGGCGCACGCGACTTCCCTCCCTCATGTAACAGCCGACTGCGCCGACGCGAAGAGTATCCGGCAGCAAACATACACGTAAATAAAATCCATTTGCCAAATCCCGAGTACAGCGGACGCCATACAAGACGAATTTAACGCTAACTAAAAAAAGAAGAGCACACTTAAATATCTTTCCTAATTCAGATTCCACGATTTTCCTAAATCATTTCAGAATTCCTGTTTTATCACTTCGGGCCACAACAGAACAACTAGGGGATAACCAATTACTTCGTTACTAAGGACCTTGTGAACCATAACACGTTAAATTCGAGCCCCCTTTTTATATGGTAATAAATATATATACACCGCAAACAGAATAACAGAGAAGAACTATTGGATAAACTGCCCTGTTTACCCTACCTGGCGCCTTTTCCTGTCCGACCGGTATTAACTGTTTGTGATTCAGAACTCTATACAAGACGATTCAGATGCCCTGTGGTAGCCGAGCTGTTCTAGGCGCTTCAGTCCGGAACCGGGCGACTGCTATGGCCGAAGGTTCGAATCCTGCCTCGGGCATGGATGTATGTGATGTCCTTAGGTTAGTTAGGTTTAAGTAGTTCTAAATTCTAGGGGACTGATGACCTCAGATGTTAAGTCCCATAGTGCTCAGAGCTATTTGAACCATCAGGTGCCCTTACCTACATCGTTTATGCAACCCGCGAAGCTTTCAAAAACCACAATGAAGTTTTCATACTCTCTCGCTCGCTATGTGCAGGCTATTACTCCTATGGAAAATAAAAAGCATCTTTTTGTAAGCAATTTAATTTCTTTGAGTTTTCGCCGAAGGCCACAGTTTTCGAGTTATTCAAGAAAGTGCGTTTGACGGTTACTTTTGCACGTTTTTTTTTCGAATAATTTGAAAGCTAGTGAAAATGTGTCCCAGCAGAAAATTTAACTACATTAAATTTCCTACAAAAGGGTCTTGTTCATTTTTTATCTAGAACTAATAGTTTGCTTACAGAAAATAAGAGAATATGAAAATCATGCATGCAACAATTCAAGGCATTGAAGGTTGCATAAAACACATAGCTAGGGGCAGCTGAATCCTCCAGTATAGCTACGCAACACAAACTCAGTCTCTACCTTTGGATGTAAATGCATTCCAATATGTGAGAGGTGTGTAAGACCAAAATTTTTTCGCAGTTGACGCAGATGTGTCATCCACTTGGGACAGACTGACAATAGCGCTGGGACTATGACAAACGCAACTGCCTCAAGTAAGTAGACATCAGTCGATAGTTATGTCCTCAGTTGAAGCCGGCAGCATGCAGTGTGTTTTACTGAGTCCTTATCACTCAACTTTTTGATAGTAGTGTAATTTTGCCGAAGTTATACTAAAAGCAACCATCAAGGGAATAATGATAAACATTACCTGAGTTAGATAGTTTGTTTCCGATCAGTCGTCGCCCACAAATTCACTCTCAGTGTCCTTTTGCATGTCTTCATTAGAGATTGAGATTACAATTAGGCAAAAAATAGCTTGCAACCCGTTTTGTGTCATTATTAGAAACGAACTTACCACGGTGGAAGTACGAGTGTATTGTTACATGCTTTCTTAATGACAATGATCCTGTATCGACTTTACTGTCAACACATAGGTACAATATTGGATCGATAGAGTCACCTTCCATTGGCCTTAGTGCCTGTGGATTTGCTCATAATATGAAACAAAAAGACATGGCATTCTGACATGGCAACAGGAAGAGATAGAGCCGATAATCGCTACTTCATAAAACTTCTTCTTTTCTTTATCATAACGATTTCAGGCAGCAATGCTGGCTACATTTACACGTGGCACAGTATGCAGAACGTTAGCAATGTCTCGTGTGATGGATGTTCTTCTTTGCTGTGGGATACATGTGACTACACACACACACACACACACACACACACACACACACACACACACAGAGAGAGAGAGAGAGAGAGAGAGAGAGAGAGAGAGAGAGAGAGAGAGAGAGAGAGAGAGAGATAGATAGAGAGAATGTACGCACTGTAGAGGGACGGAGCCGCACGAAACTGGCCATTGTTTGAATAGAGAAATGGTTTTACTGAACAGTAACTGCTGGCTCTTTATCTCATCATGAAACGTGTTAATAATTACACCGAGTTCAACAAAATGACTAAAACTATATTATTTGTATTCATACATGTTAATACTGCCACTGAGTTCCTCAGAATGACTCAACAATTTAGGTAGCATATTACCTCCACGCATATAGCTGTCGTAGCATACATCCTGACAGAAAACGCAACTCCTTATTGCTAGTGAGGCACAGCAGTTTACAAAACAGTCATGAGCCACCATTGTGATCTCAGCTGCATACGTGAAGGAAAAGGAAGAATGAGTTGAAGATTACAAGTTGTCAACATCGGTTCGTTATAGACGAACTGCTAGCTCAGCTGGAAAAAAAGTGTGGAGAGAAAATGGACGTCATCCTGTTAGGGTACCATCTCGGATTTCGCCTCACAAGTGATATATGGAAAACACAAAAAAAGGTTCATTGAAGTTAGAAAGTCTTTAAATCCCATGTATCTAAATAATTGTCCAGTATCTTAACAATTGTGCATCTTGTTCAGCAATATGTTGAAGGGATACAACTTCGGGGGTACAGGAGGAAAGTCATATTACCACGGGGGAATAATCGTGCCTCGTTTCGTCTGTTGAAGTCTCACGTCAAAGTAAAATTGCACAGTGTGCAGAAGTAACTTAATTTAACGCAACTCGTACTACTGAGCTACTGACTGTATGTCGTACAGCTCATCTACAATTGCCGGCCGCGGTGGTCTCGCGGTTCTAGGCGCGCAGTCCGGAACCGCGCGACTGCTACGGTCGCAGGTTCGAATCCCGCCTCGGGCATGGATGTGTGTGTTGTCCTTAGGTTAGTTAGGCTTAAGTCGTTCTAAGTTCTAGGGGACTGATGACCACAGCTGTTAAGTCCCATAGTGCTCAGAACCAACCATCTACAATTATTCAGATATTGATCTGTAAACAGCAGGAGGAACGTCTTTTCCTCGGGCTGGCCGTCTGTCAGACGTGTAAACGCCCTAATCACGCCCACCGTGTTCGTGTCTTGCCTGTTGAGGCGAGAGCCAGCAGCTCCGTACAGCTGGCAGAAGGTGGCAGCGGCTCTCTCGCCCACAGCCTTCGGCTACAGCGCTCGCTGAGTCAGGCGGCAGCTTCACCTTTGACATCTGGAGGTAGCTCTCTGCTGGCGCTGCGCCACGGCTCGCCCTAGGAACTGGCCTGGCAGCTGAGCACTAATCTGTTGTTGTAGTCTTCAATCCGATCACTGGTCTGACGCAGCTAGAGTTGTAAAACTACCGTAGCCTACCGTATACTGTCACAGACTACGGTAGTTTTCCTTGTAGCCTTGGTCAGCTAAGATCGTAGCCGCGTTACCTGTACATTAGGTGTGTTACATACCTATCGGTCGTTACCTCATGTCGATCGATATCTTTACATATGCGACCAGAATCTTACAAGATTACCTAGAAACCGGAACTGCTGAACGATCTTGAAACTTAGTAACGATATACACTCTGAGTCACTAACTAATGCAACCTAGGATAACTCCGAAAGTATGGTAGTAGCTGAAAAGTTTGTGGGACAAATGTTGCATGGCACAACGGGGGCCATAATATGACGTTGGTTTTCTGTTGCTAGGTGGGGTCGCGTCAGAGATATGAAGGTCAACTTTGTTTTGTTAAATGGGCTGCTATAGTCTGGTACTTATTTTCTGTTAGCGGCTATCGAGACGAATCAAATGATGTGTAACAGTAAGGTCTTTGAAGGTCAAAAAGGTGGCATGAACGTCTATTTACAGAATGGAGGCGAGTTGTTCCATTGTGTTATGTAGGATGACATTCAGATAGCTTCGTTTCTGTTCAATAAGATCGCAACATTTCTTTCGTACAGAAAAATTGCTAACTCTAACAAGAATGTGTATTACTGTGAGAGAGACTGTTATTTTTGGTACGTTGCAGTCGGCAACAGACGGCCAAGAAGTACACTTTATCAACTCTTGGCTTTGTGCAAATAAAATAACTAAAGTTACTGTTTCAAAACTTTGACGCCACTTCTTTGTGTTCGACAGGTTCGAACGAATGGGAAGAGTATTTGCTATCGACGGTGAGGAACCACAAGCTTGGGGCATACTGTTAGTGAGTCTTAAACAGTGCTTCCGTTTTTCATGTTAAATTAAGCTCTCCGCAACTTGTTGCCCGAGGGACAAAAGATGCAGCTAATCCACTATCGTTGGCTTGAATTTGAATGGTGTAAGACTAGAGGTACGTTGATATTACGGACGAAGAGTCATGCAGTAAGGTATCAGTGTACAAGACACGGAAGATGAGTAATGCTTCGTTTAGCTGACTTTCACGGACATTCCCCAAGCATTATTCACTGCGTTTTTCATCACTAGGGATTCGTCGGTTTACGATTTGCTACGTTCTCATGCCTGCAGCGTTGTGTTGACGGCCTGTTATACGTGTCCGCTCACTGCTCTACCGCTTCCCGGAAAACGTGGATTGCCGTTAAGGCCAGTGGCGTTAAAAAAGTTAGTAAAAGCCAAGTACCGGCGGCCACTTTGCTGGCGGCTGGTTACGTCAGAGGTTCATTGTGAGGAGTGCGCCATCCCAGCGCGTCTGTCAGCCTATTCAGTCGCGAACTACAATGCGCTGCTTATCGTCTCCGTAAATGCTAGTTTGAAAAAGAAGAAATCACAGCAGGCGCAATTTCGTGAATAGGAGCCGTGAGATAGCGGGAAAGACGCAATCTTTAAAGGCGGTCGCTCAGCCGGCAACACCTACAGTTATTTCAGAGCTATGACAAGGAAAAAAGATCGACAGCGTGGCTGTGTACTTGTCCGTGCTAGTACCGTTACGTTAGACCATCGTATAGAAATGACACCAGATTCTGAATCGAACAGGCAGCAATTGATTCACAGCAGGTCGCCAAAGAGAAGCACCCGATATTTGTTTGACTGTGGCCCACTCATCCGGACAATTCTGAAAATGAAGGAAAGAAGATTTAGGTTTAAAGTCACGTCTTCGACCGCGTCATTGCAGACGAAGCAAAAGGTAGGACTGGCCTACGGTGAGGCAGGAAATCGGTCGCGACCTAACAAAAGAACCTTCAGGGCATTCACTTTAAATGATTTACTGAAAACCAAAGGAAAAACAGAAATACGGATGACCGGAAACGGATCTGAGCTCCGTTCTTTCGTGTCCAGTATCGTAACCATAACGCCTTCTCTGTCGATGATAACGGTGAACAGGTCCACATATCTCTCTTCGTGTTCCACGAACAGAAGCACATAGCATGTCTCACTCAGCATAGGTAGAGAAACAAAGGAAGGTAAATTCACACTGCATACAGTAACTCCACCCTACCTTAAATGAAATATAAAATGCGGCAATCGAACACATGAAATATGGTTAGACTGGAACCACAGGTGGGAAATTATTCTTACCGGGTACCTATCATTCACCCAATTCTCTACTTCCTGCAGCAGGGAATTGTGGCGAGCAATTGTCAGTAAAGTGGCGAGACAGAGTGTGCAACTTTACTTTCGTTTACTGCAGTACACGAAATGACGCGAGTAAATAGCATTATTTCACCCTCATACAGTTCAAACAATAGTCCTCGCTAGGATTAACCTCTTAGATAAATTTTTACAATGTTTGGTATGTTTTTTCAGTAACAAATAAACCTTCACGAAGTAACCCCCCCCCCCCAAAAAAATTAGTACACATCACTTCGAGTCCTCGACTAAATAGTTAATTGAAACCACTTACCACAGAAAATTAATGTCGCGGGTCGTGCAGACGATACGTCTGTTCTCGAGAAGGTCCCCTGTCACAGACTCCTCTTCATGTTGTCAGAAACCGGTACCAAGCCCCCAACACTTTGTCGACGACACCCAACAAAGGCTGCCATGCCGCTAAGTGCAACCGTCCAGAACGTTCTAGAAAATCAGTGATATTCACGGCTTCACAGCCCGGAAGTGAACCGCTGTGTCGATCGCTGTAAAGGTATCGATAACGTTTCCCTTACAATGTGTCTATGTACAGCCCGGTCAAGCGAAGTTTTTTCCTGGCGGTTGTTACTGGATTGTGTCGTGTTCTGCTTCAGATGCAACCCTTTGCGCACGGACGTCAGAAAGAATGAAAAAGTGTAAGGGACATGGACGACCTGGCCATACGGCATATCAAATACTTCCAAAATGCACTGCAGTAATTCCAGGCTTGCACTTTGCTTGCGTGTGCTGTGACTTTCTTTAACGGACCCAGATGTTGTTCCGTTGACAATGAATTCCATACTACCGCGCATAAATAAGGATGACAAATATTTATCGAGATTATATCATTCAACTTCCGGCTTGACAACTACTTTAATTCATTTGTTTGCTTCACGCAATGCAACTCAGTAACACACTGCTGTGCTGCTTCAGTCAGTTACCCACGTGCGTGGGAAACATGTCTCCTAAGCTGAAAATGTTGCTATTAAGCTGCAGCAATTATTAGAGAAGTCTCAAATAATTGCTCGATAGTTTCTAAGGCGCTTGTTTCTCTGATTTTGACCTCCCACAAAATAAATTGTGCCGTTGCTACATCAGCTTGACGAAAAGACGTTTCTTGTGGTTCACGTTTTCTCACGCAGCTTGACGCAGAGATCCACAGGAGAAGTGTTTCGGAAACAGAGCCTCATGTGTGGGAGCTTCCTGGGAAGAGAGATGACATTACGCAACGCGAGGCCCATGTTTTGTCCGTGGTTGCTCACTGCGGGGGAAAGTGTGATACCCACGGCTGCACGACTAGGCAGCTGAGAAGCGTTGCGGGCACCTCGCGACCGACGCGGGATTTACTGCTCACCCTGCAGTGGTACTCCTCCCTGAGAGCATATTTCTCGTGGCGCAATCACTTATTAGTTGCTACACAATCGTGCTCCGTGCTGTATCATCTCGTCAGAAAATAATTTCATTGGCAATGAACTTAGTTTCAACTGTAAGTAGAGGAAATTTCTATGGTTTCGTACGTGGAGTGTGACCACGACATACGCAAAAAGATTTTTTGGTCCAAGTAAAAAATTGGTCTGTATTTATGCGGTCCAGCGACAGTAACGTGCTTATGTTCGACGCCAACGTGTAACAACCACTCACAGACTGCAGGTGGCAGCACTAACAGTGGAGGGGGATGCCAAAAACAATGCGGAAACGGAGCGATTTATTTGACGTCCAAATGGGCATAACCATTGGCTTTCAGGCGAAGGTTGGAAGCACGAGGGTCGTCCACAAAGTGAGTTCCGTTTCTATTTCTATCCGTGGCAGCGCTACGATCGCAGCTCCGAGCATGGGCGGCAGTTACTCTGACTCAAGGAGAAGACATGTGAGCCTTTTGCAGATCGCTGCTGCCGACGTGTGCTTTGTAGTGCTTCTTTATAACGTCAGCCGTAATTGAAATGCCGCCGCGTGTGAAATCAGATCTGTGATTCGTTTTCTAAATGCAAAGAAAGTTAAACCAAACGAAATTCGAAATTCTTCGGCAAATCTGCGAGGTTTAAGGACAAAATGCCAGGAGTGATTCAATGGTTAGAAGATGGGTCAGACCGTTCAGTGAAGGACGTGATCAAGTGCACGATGAAGAACGAAGTGGACACCAGTCTGTGGTTACTGACGAACTGGTTCACACAATTGAAGAGAAGATTAAGCACAACCGTAAGTTTACACTTAGTGCCCTTGCTATGGAAGTTCCGAAAATCTCACGATCGCTAACTCATGAAGTTGTTACTGAAAAAACTGCAATTTCGAAAACTTTGCTCACGTTGGGTACCCAAAATTCTTACTGAACAACACAAAAACCAACGGATGGGCAGTGCACTTCAGTTTTTGACACGCTGCAATGAAGAAGGCTATGGTTTTCTTTCTCGGATAGTCACGGGGGATGAAACTTGGGTATCGTACGACACCTCTGCAACAAAACAACCTCGAAAAGCCATGTGCACCGTTTTTTTTGGACAGAAAAGGCATTTTGCTGCCCGATTTCTTACCACGAGGCCATACAATCAATGCACATGGTTATTGCCAGACCATTTAGAAATTGCGCCGCCCAATACGGAACAAGCACCGAGGATTACTGTCAAAAGGTGTTGTTTTTTTCCACGATACTGCCCGACCTCACAGGGCGAATGTGGCCAAAAAACTCTTACGGGAATTTCACTGGGACGCTTTTGATCATCCTCCGTACAGCCCGGACCTCGCTCCTAGCTACTTTCATCTTTTCTTACACCTAAAATCTGTCCTTGATGGTCAACACTTTAACGAGGATGACGAGCTGAAAGAACATGTTACCACATGGTTGAATATACAAGCGGCAACCTTCTGTGAAAAAGGCATACAAAAACTTGTGCCACGCTGTGACAAGTGCCTACAAAATTTCGGAAGCTATGTAGAAAAGGGGCTTAACGGTTGTAGATTTTTGTACAATACATATTTTTTTCTGTATCTGTACACGTTTGTTTTATATAACCAAAAGGAACTTACTTTGTGGACATACCTCGTACTTCATAAACTGCCAAGTTTGTGAAGCGTTCGCGTGATGCTGAGGTTAAACTATACCTTGGATGGCAAAATGGCGCTATCCAAAACAGGCTCCGAGGCATCTGTGGTGCATTATGGTACATAGATGGCAGGGGTGGCCGACGCTTGTGGAGATGTGTACGGGTGAATAGATGTGCAGCTGTTGAGCAGCTGGCCACTTAGATAAACCAAGGGGCTACCAACAGTGTCTTCTCAACGACGACTCAGCAAACGTTACTGCGTATGGGCCTCCGCAAGCAGGGGCCTGGTTCATGCCCCCATGCTAACTGCTATTCATCGCCGACGGAGGCTGGAATTTACACGCCAGCACCGCAATTGCACGTCCACTGAGTGTTGACAGGCGGCATTTTCAGATGAATCACGTTTTATGCTCCATCGGACAGGTGGAAAACACCCTTCAACAGTCGTCGGAAGGGTTCAGGCCGGAGCAGGGAGCGTTATGGGATTCTGTGGCTGATTTCATGATTCTGGAAGGCACAATTGATCAACACAAGTATACATCTATCTTGGCGACCATGTCCACCCCTACATGCAGTGTGTTTTTCCGCTGTGTGGTGGCATCTACCAGCAAGAGAATGCAACGTGTGATACAGTTCGTAGTATATATCCATGGTTCTAAGAACACCAGGATAAATTTAGCGTATTATCCTGGTGACCAAACTCCACAGATTTAAACCCAGTCAAGAATCTGTGCGACCACGTCGATAGGGCTGTTCGCGGCATCGATCCTCAACCGAGGAAAATGGCACAGCTGGCCACGGCTTTGGAGTTTGCAGGCCTCCACATTTCTATCGGTACCTTCCAAAACCTGACTGACTCTCGTCCTGCACGTCCCACAGCGATCCGCGGTGAAAAAGATAGTTATTCACACTTTTGAGAGGTGGTCACTATATGTGACTGGACAGTGTTCAAAATGTTCTAATGTGTGTGAAATCTTATGGGACTTAACTGTTAAGGTCATCAGTCCTTAAGCTTACACACTACTTAACCTAAATTATCCTAAGGACAGACATACACACCCATGCCCGAGGGAGGACTCGAACCTCCGACGGGACCAGCCGCACAGTCCATCACTGCAGGGCCTTAGACCACTTTTTTGTGCAATAATCTTTATTGAACAACAGTTCTTCAAGGTACCATTTAGACATATACAAATGATTGTTAGTTAAACAAAAATATTATAATAACATTAAATACAACAAAATATAACATATTCTGTCTTCCTCATCTCGGCTAATCCCGCGCGGCACTGGACAGTGTAATAGCCGTGTTCATAGGGCAGCACGCATGCTTTCCCGATGTATCGAACAATCCAACAGCGCATAGATTTTCCAGCTAACTCTTCCGATCTTAATCGCATAGACAGTGCCTGGGGTTCTTTGAAGAAGAGAGTGAAAAGTTGCAATGAACATCCCCATTATTTAGCAGCTCTACAGAATCCGATCCTCAATGAGTGGCTTCAGCTGGATACGACATTCCTCAAGAAACTTGTAGATCCTCTTCCTTGGAGAACTCAGGCCATTAATAAAGGCTAGTGGCAGTGTTACAGGGTATGAGCGTGATGTCTCCTGGGAGGGGAGGGTGGGGTAATTTCTTGCGTGCTTGTGTCGACCCCGGTTACGATATGCGACAGGAAACGCAAGTGTATTTGACTCAGATTAACAAGAAAATGACGGAACCTAAGGCGCATCAATTTCGACGAGCTTAAACGTAGGCTTACATTCGAATGCAATTCCAAAGTCATTACGATTCGCTTTTACACATAGCCAGACATGCAGCACACGTACCATGTCCTATGATCTCGATCTTCGTTTCTCAAAAACGGAGTAGTAGTGACCTCAGCTCTAGCTGGGTCTCTGTTAAGTGTGCACAAGCCCCCCCCCCTTCCCCCTACCTCCACAGCCCCCTATTACTACATCGAAAACTTGTAAGTCGGTGACAGTCATGGTTGGTCCCGCCCCCCAACCCCTTGTGAGACGTCAGGTATATCGAACTGTGCAGTTATTCGACCCGAGATGCTGACAACGACGGAGCGGATAGGATGACGGAACGCCGACGCGCCTCCGCGAATCAGCGGCGCGTGGGACGGTCCCACGGGCGGCGCGTCCGCTAAACGGCCCCCTTGTGCAACGGAAGCCGCAGGTCCGGGGAAGGGGACGGGCCAACCTTACGCAAGCGCTCCAGCGAAAGCTTTGTCCTACAGTGGCGCATTATGAGGCGTGGGGCCTCCACAGTTCAGCACTGCCGCCCTCCCCACGCCGCCTCTTGTCTTCCGCCTGTTCCCGCTGACAAGCACGGACGTGTGCGCGCTGGCAGGTATCATATGACATCACAGACATAATCGCAGACATCCCTACCACACACCCTCATACAATGTGACGGCTCAAAATCCTGACTGTAGAAGGTTTATAGCACTACTAGATGAGAAACCCGGCGTTGTTCAGGTATTTATTTACTCCAGTCTTCTATTAATCCATCTCCTCCTCTTGTCTTTGTCCATCTCCTCCTTACCCTCTGTCCGTCCATCGCCTCTTGCCCCTTCTCTCTGTCCATCTCCTCCCTCCTCCTCTCTTCCCCCCTTCTCCCACTCTCTTTACTCACCCCCTCTTTCCTTGCCCATCTCTCCTCTCTCTATCCACTCCCCCAACCCCACACCATTCCTTGTCCATCACCTCCTCGACCACTCCTTCTCTCTGTCCACTTCCTTCACATACACTCCTCCTCCCCTCTCCTAGTTCATCTCCTCCTCTTTCCTTTCTCTGTATATCTCCTTATCTCCCCTTTCTCCGCCCATTTCCCTCTCTACTATCTCTGTCCATATCTTCCTTCTTCTCCTTTTATCTCCCCATTCCCCCTCGCTCTCTGTCCAGCTCCTCGTCTTCCCTTCTTTCTCCATGTTACCACACTTACCTCAATAGGAGGCTGGTGATTCTTACCCCTACAGTATCAAATTTGACTGAAATCGTGCCAGAGTTTTAGGAGAAGCTTTACACCCGTGGCTCTGCTCGCATACGCACATGTCAAATACATTTTACACACATTTCAAGTGTATTTGTACACATATTTCACCTATATGTCTAGCGAATTTCGCCATTCAATTTCGTTTTCATGCAGCTTAATGTTTATGACGTCGTATCTCCTGAACTATTTGCTGTACCGTGACATAATTTTACAATTGCGTCCAGTGGTATATGTGCAGACTGTCTGTTGTGAGTAAAGAGTTAGTAGTAAAGAAGTAATAAATTAAGACGATGTGCATGACGCGGAAATATCTCACGCATATCAGTATTATGACGTCAAATCTCCTGAACTGAGTGTCGCACAATGATCCAATGTAATTTTTCTGGTACATTCAGTGGTATATGTGAATACTGTTTGCAAAATGTATCCTGAATACCGTTAGTAGCAAGTAGATACTATTGTAAGCGTCAAACCTTTTTCCTTTCGTCATTTGGTGGGGGTCGTCAGCGAGAAAATTTTTCGTAGTGGTTTAAAATTATGTGTAAAGTTTGTTGCAAGTCTCTAAGCACTCTCATTCAGCCGACCGGGGTGGCCGAGCGGTTCTAGGCACTACAGTCTGGAACCGCGTGACCCCTACGGTCGCAGGTTTGAATCGTGCCCCGGGCGCATTCACAAAATCTGGATAACAGAAGTATGGAGATTCTCATGTCGTGGTCTCCGCTGATTTTTCACCCCCACCTCATCCTTTTGATGTGTGGATGGTACTTAAGCTAACAGTGGTTCTTTCCGGGCGGTAATTGACATGTGCACCAAGTTTGGTTGAAATGTGTCTTGTGGTTTAGGAGGAGATGTGGAACATTCATATGTAAGTACATCCATTTTTACAATTTGTATGGATTTATCCAACCCTTAAGTAAAATTCTCAGGGATTAAGTAACTTAACTCCTCGCGAATAGGCCAAGAAGGCCAAATGGTACCTCAGCCCATAGGCGTCACAGCACACCGCCCTCCCGGTCCTATGTGAATTTCCGAGACCGGAGCCGCTACTTCTGAATCAAGTAGCTCCTCAGTTTGCCTCACAGGGGCTGAGTGCACCCCGCTTGCCAACAGTGTTCGGCAGACCGGATGGTCACTCAGGGATTAACAGCAGGGCGTTTTGAGTTATTTTATGTTAAATGCTTGGTTACACTAAAATACAATAACACAAGTAGGGTACGAGGCGTCGTTAGGGAACGGCGCTAACCGTCGCAGCACGAGGGCAGTGCTTCGATTGCTGTGGTGACTGGTAACGTCTTTGGATAGTGACAAGACCTGTGACCGGACGTGGCACCATAACTGGGTCTCGCTCTGTGGCTGGTGTGCAACAGCTGCTGAAGGTCAGCGAGCGACACCAGCGCTGGCGGTTACGGGGAGTCTGGACAGCACGATCGACGAGTGTGCGGCCCATGTCTTCACTGTGGACAGAGAGCCGTGCGGCAGTGCGAGTCACAGGGTGCACGCGTAGGTCAAGGCAGCGGCAGATCTGTCTGGAGCCTGCGTTCTGCTGCCAGTGGCCGTCCGTTCAAGTACAAATTTATCTGAACAAAAGAAATCAATATAACACGATTTAAAATCGGGCTAAAAAAGCATAAAATAATTTCCCCTAGCCCTATGCAGATTCCCAACCACATACAGACAATCCTGAAATTTTAATAATTATGCCAATATTTGTAACTTTTATTATGAAGAACGTGGGGCATTTGCAATAGGTAATTGTCTGGAGTTGAACTATTCACGCATCAATTATGTATTTCATGCGCCCAACGTTTTTCGTTACAAATCTTACAACAGTTGTCATAAATACTAAAAATTCACAAACACAAATTTTCAGGATTATCTGATGGCGTTAGGAATCTTTATGGAGCTAGGAGAAATTATTTTATACTTTTTTTAGCCCGATTTAAAATCGTGTTGTATTAATAACTTGTGTTGTGGCCTTGAAGAGCGAATTTAGACTAAACTTCATGTCCATTTCCCTGTTGTTTTATCTTTACGTTCTGCCCAAACATCTCTCATTCGTGTGCTTCCGTTCTTCGGTCCACTTTAGGTCCTGTGCTCCCTTCGGCTTCTGTTTTTTTCTGTTCGTCCAGTGTTCCTTCATCTTCTATGGCGAAATCGACGTTCTAACTCATCCCAAAGGTTTTCCCGTTGGGTTCATGTCGGGACTCTGAGTCGACTAGCCGACCTCAGGAATGTTACTGTCCGCCTGCCATCGCCTAACAGATGCCCTCTTGTAG
This sequence comes from Schistocerca serialis cubense, assembly GCF_023864345.2. Classification (NCBI taxonomy): domain Eukaryota; kingdom Metazoa; phylum Arthropoda; class Insecta; order Orthoptera; family Acrididae; genus Schistocerca; species Schistocerca serialis. The sequence continues at coordinate 587,970,254 of NC_064639.1, forward strand.
CAGGATGCATTGTCATGTTGATACAAGCAGTCATCATCTCCGAACTCTTGCTTTACTGTACGCGGTACACAGTGCTGTCAAATGTTTCCTGTCCCGCATTTCCCGTTTCCTTAAACGCAGTAAGGGGACCACTCCGCAACCAGTTCCTCCGTACTTCACTGTTGGCTTCTCCGTGTTTCACTTTTGGTGCTACAGCTGATGGCAGGTAACGTTCTCAGGCATTCACCAAACCAAAACCATTCCATCGGATTGCCACAGAGTATAGCGTAATTCATCATTCAGAATTACTTGTTTCCAGTCGTCCACTATTTGTTGGCGTCGCTCTTTTCACCACCTCAAGCATGGCTCAGTATTGACTACAGAAATGTGTGGAGTATGTCGATCTGCTCGACCATTGTACCCAATTCTTTTTATCTCCTTACGCAGTGCCATTGCGCTAGCTGGCTGGACTGCTGGTAGCAGTTTGGAACTCACGAGTGATTCATTTTGTCGATTTCAGGTGATTTTGGCACAGACACAAACATCCTCTGCAATGCTCGATGATCCCTGTCCTTCAGTTGAGGGGGTGATTTAGCTGCGGTAATTGTTTCGCGTTTCCTCTTGAAAATCACATCATGAACATCGACTTGGACAGCTTCAGACAGGTTGAAATGTTGCTGATGGATTTGTTACTCAGGTGACACGCAATGATATAGTCTACGGTGGAGGTAACTGAGCTCTCCTGATCGGTCCATTCAGCTGTCACTGCTTCTCTACTAATAACACAATCCCCCCCACCTTTGACACTGGCAGGTCCATCACTCGTGACATCTAGTGGCCAATTCGCATCACACAACGGTGTCCCGCTACTTTTGGGCAGACAGTGTACATGGGGAGGAGGGGGGAGGGCGAGTCTCAGGTACACTACTGGCCATTAAAATTGCTACACCAAGAAGAAATGCAGATGATAAACGAGTATTCATTGGACAAATATGTTATACTAGAACTGACATGTGATTACATTTTCACGCAATTTGGGTGCATAGATACTGAGAAATCAGTACCCAGAACAACCACCTCTGGCCGTAATAACGGCCTTGATACGCCTAGCTATTGAGTCAAACAGAGCTTGGATGGCGTGTACAGGTACAGCTGCCCATGCAGCTTCAACACGATACCACAGTTCATCGAGAGTAGTGACTGGCGTATTGTGACGAGCCAGACGTTTTCAATTGGTGAGAGATCTGGAGAATGTGCTGGCCATGGCAGCGGTCGAACATTTTCTGTATCCAGAAAGGCCCGTACGGGAACTGCAACATGCGGTCGTTCATTATTCTGCTGAACTGTAGGGTTTCGCAGGTATCGAATGAAGGGCAGAGCCAGGGGTCGTAACGCATCTGAAATGTAACGTCCACTGTTCAAAGCGCCGTCAATGCGAACAAGAGGTGACCGAGACGTGTAACCAGTGGCACCCCATACCATCACGCCGGGTGATACGCCAGTATGGCGATGACGAATACACGCTTCCAATGTGCGTTCACCGCGATGTCGCCAAAAACGGATGCGACTATCATGATGCTGTAAACAGAACCTGGATTCATCCGAAAAAATGACGTTTTGCCATTCGTGCACCCAGATTCGTCGTTGAGTACACCATCGCAGGCGCTCCTGTTTGTGATGCAGCGTCAAGGGTAACCCCAGCCATAGTCTCCGAGCTGATAGTGCATGCTGCTGCAAACGTCGTCGAACTGTTCGTGCAGATGGTTGTTGTCTTGCAAACGTCCCCATCTGTTGACTCAGGGATCGAGACGTGGCTGCACGATCTGTTACAGCCATGAGGATAAGATGCCTGTCATCTCGACTGCTAGTGATACGAGGCCGTTGGGATCCAGCACGGCGTTCCGTATTACCCTCCTGAACCCACCGATTCCATATTCTGCTAACAGTCATTGGATCTCGACCAACGCGAGCAGCATTGTCGTGATACGATAAACCGCAATCGCGATAGGCTACAATTCGACGTTTATCAAAGTCGGAAACGTGATGGTACGCATTTCCCCTCCTTACACGAGGCATCACAACTACGTTTCACCAGGCAACGCCGGACAACTGCTGTTTGTGTATGAGAAATCGGTTGGAAACTTTCCTCATGTCAGCACGTTGTAGGTGTCGCCACCGGCGCCAACCTTGTGTGAATGCTCTGAAAAGCTAATCATTTGCATATGACAGCATACTCTTCCTGTCGGTTAAATTTCGCGTCAGTAGCAATTTTAATGGCCAGTAGTGTATTTTCAAGCGTTTAGAGGGAAGTCCGGGCTGCAGAAGCACACGTCATAAACAGAGCATCAGCCGGCCGGCCAGAGCCTGCGACAGGGCGGGATGTGTCCGTGTGCCGGCGGTTCGCCTCGCCTCCGCAGCCAGCCACATACCTACCGGCAGGCGGCGAGGCTTCTCCGTTAGCCGGCCTTGGGACGCCTTTTGAGGCCGCGCCGCGGCTCGCTCTGCGCTGGACTGCGTGCCGCACTCCCGTGTTTTTGCTGCTTTCTCTCTGTCCCCTTCTGCTCGCCATTCCAGGCCCACACACAATGGATTAGCGAGAAAAACGGTGACAGGAAGCCGTCCCCCAGCCTCGTGGCACTCCTTTGCCACCATTCAAGTAACGCCAGGTCGTCGCAAATGATTTTCAGCGATGTGGAAACTCTATTGTGTCAGAGGTAACTACGCGCCTGTTCTGTGAGTGATCTGGAGGAATGAGGCAACCTCCGCTGTTAACAGTTGTTAAATGTTGAATCCGAGTCTCATGTACGCTAGTGAACGGAAGTACTGTTAGGTTCATGTCTAATCTCGTAGTGTTTTTGTTTTGCATGTTGTCATTCCGGTTGCTATCATTCCATTTTTAATTTGTAGCTCACTGTTGCTGTTTGAGTTTACATATCGTCTTTTGGCATTTAGCGATAGTGATTGGAGCTGTGGATGCTTTAAAATGGAGTGCCAAATGCAGAAATTGGAACATTTCTGACATATTCTTCCGTTTGAGTTCAATAGAGGGGTGACAGCAACGTAAGCAGCCAGAAACATTTGAGCTTTCTATGAGGATAATGGCACTGGATAGAGCACGGCAAGAAAATGGTTTTTTTCGTTTTAAGGAGAATCGTTTTGACGTTAGTGACTCTCCACTTTCGGAGAGAGCTTCGTAGTTTGATGAAGATCATTGAAATGCATTAATCCACGATGACCCACGTTACTGTATTAGAGAACTGGCAAATGTCATCAACTATGATCATTCCACTTGGCACTCCATTTTAAAGCATGCAATGGGGAAGATTCAAAACTCGGGCGTACGGATAGCGAGAGCTCTAAGCCAAAGTCACAAAAATCAGGGGTCATCCATATGTGCATCTCTGCTTGTACGTCATCAATTGGCTCGTGAACAACGACCATTCCTATCCTGTATCGTTACTGGTTACGAGAAATGGTGTCTTTATCCTTACATTAGGAGAAGAAAGGAACGGTTGAGCCCAAACAAAGCAGCAACTCCCCCTACATAGATCCGCATACATCCACAAAACATAATGTTATGCTTCTGGTGGAACAGTGACGGCGTGGAGTACTGCGAATTGTTTCCCCGAGATGTAACCATCACTGTTGACATGTATTCTCAACAACTGAGACGTCTTGCAGGCGCAGTCCAAGAACAACGACCAGGAAGATTGCGTAAAGTTACTGCTAGACAGACAAAAGGCACTATACAGGAGTTGGGTTGGGAAGTCATCCCGCACCCACCTGATTCCCTAATCTTGCGCCCTCAATTTTCACCTTTCTCATACTCTACCTAACAACCTTCAAGCAACTTGCTTTCAGAACGTAAAAGCGCTCCGAACATGGCTCGACAAGTTCTTCGCCTCATAACCACGTGATTTCTACAGTCGTGGAATCGAAAAATCACCCCAGCGTTGGCAGACTGTTGTAAATAGTGAAGGAGAATATAGTATTGATGAGCAAATTCTCTGTTATGTGTATCTGTCGTGTTTATTAAGCTTACGGAGAAACGCTACGAACTTATGCACCAACCCTATGTGTTGTCAACTGGAAAGCAGGGGAGCTACATTTTTTTTACATATTTTAATAGCATTTAGGCATCACCCATACAGCCAGACTCACACCCTAAAGAACAATTACCTGTTACATCCATTTAAACTGATCTTAAGTTAATGATCTACGCGAATTAACACATTTACGAGAGAAAACATTGTAGTACGCTGCACAGATACAGTATATCGTTTATTTGTTGTGAGCTATTGGCCAATTTCGACTACAATTGTAAATCAGTTTCAACCACTCATAGATAAGTATTACACAATATGCCCAAAGTGTTGTGGGATGCAGTTGAAAAAAACCATTTCATATTTTCATCCGTACATGACTAACACATCTGTATTGAAATCCGAGATCGAAAACATCGTCTTAGAAACAAATAACCACCTCACCTCATCCGTAAATCATGAGACTTTCACATACAGACTGAGGCTGAAATTAGCCCCATATTAAAATTAGCCTCATATTACACAATACTGTGTAATGCTTGGGTATAAGTGCTTGAAAGTGACTCACAATTTGAGTCGAAAGTGGCCACTCGCTCAGCGAATAAAGAATACTATTCCACAGCCTAAATAAAATGAGCAATGTTTTCTTTCACAAAATTGTTGGAGAATGTGGACCTACATAGGGAGAAATATTCATAACATATTTATGTGATAATACAAGAAGTTCCTTCTTCCTACATTGTTGTTTAACCCTCTGTTATAAAGTCTTACATGAGATTATACACTATTAGGGTCTTCTGGCGCTAAAAGAGTTTTAGTATTTGTTGGTAAAGCATTTCCAGAGGTCATCAGAAGCTGTATTAGTTTCGTAGTGTCTTGATACTGATAATGTCATTAACATCTTCCCCACTGCCGCATTCACGCGGAGAAGATGTGATCATGTTGAAGCTGTAGAGATGTTGCCGGAATCTCCCGTGATTAATTCAAATTCATGTCATTGCCACAGTAAAGTTTCTGGTGTATCTGCAATTTTGGTACCAAAGACGTAATGGAAGATTAGGTACCACTGTGGCGTAGTGCCTCCTTTTAATTTCGCAAGCTTGTTGGAGGTTTTCATTCCATTGGACCATGATTATAATCATTAAGGTTTGAAGAAGAACTTTATCATATTTCACTGAACCAGTGTACACAGCTTTCTTGCCCAGAGTATCCACTTTTTCATGTCCCTTTATTCTGCTAGCGCTTTCACACGTGACATGACGGCCGTCTTATTTAAGCGGGAAAGCTCCTGCAGTGCTTGTGTAATGCGATGTACTAGATCGGGATTTAACGTCCCGTCGCCAACGGGGTGATTGGAGACGGAGCTGAAGGTCGGATTGGACACGGATGGAGAAGGAAATTGGCCTTCGCAGTAGCTCCTTTTTTCGATTTAAGGACCTTTTTACTTTATCCATTAGTAACACCTGGTGGAATCTTGCGACTGTGAATACAGTGTGTTTATTCATAAAATACCTTTTTCTTACAGTAGTCACGATTTTTCTTTTGCTTGAAATTTGCTTGACGTGTTTCCGGAACAGATCCTCATTTTCAAGTGCATTTTTCTTGTGCTGTGTCCCATCGAAAACATCACGAACATACGACACAGCACACGAAAAATCTACTTGAAAATGGGAACCATTTCCCGAAACGTCGTGCAAAATATGAACAAAAAGAAATTCGTGACTGGTAGCAGAAAAAGTTATTTTATGAACATAACAGTTGATTTAATGACACCAAATTTAGAGTACAAGTCCAGTGACTTGGTCCCCTGCGTAATATCAGAACTCGTGGATGCTTTATGTGAACAGCTACAACACATGAACTTTAGATGCGGCGCTACTTTTGTTAGCGAGATTGTCGGTCAAGAACAGTGGTCGAAACACGAAGTGGTAACCTAAAGCTGATCAACATGCCATCCAGTTTCGTTTACTGAAGTGCTGAATTACGGGGCGTCATTGTTGGGTGGGTTAGATTTTGCTAAATACTATTGTGCTTGTGTTATTAGCTATGATGAAGAAAACCCAAACGAAGGCAGATGGTGAAACTTGGTACGTGCGGAGCTTCCAGCTTCGATCCGAAAGGCGTATCAATTTCAACAGTGTCACATTCCGTCACTTAGTAAGACGCGCCTTGAGTTTTCGGAATGAACACACGACAATGGTTCAAAGTCTTGATAAGAACTGTACGCCTCCATCTGTCTTCCTCTTGCTAAATTTGTTTCCCTAAAACAACGGTTCAAATCGGCTTCTTCAAGGGTAAAAAAAAAGGAATGAAGGTTACAGTCAAATATCTACTCTAGATTTATTTCGTCTAGAGTGTGCATTAGTGGGGTCAGCTATGGAGGCGCGCAAACTATGAACAATTACTAACTCACAATCTTGCTGTCCTGTCTCAAATTGAGAAATGTGTTTCGCTACTGTTGAAAGTACTGCAGGCTCGAACTCCTTCAGTCACTGGGATTCTAAGTTTGCAACGTACGGCAGGTTGTCAGAGCTGACTAGAACAATGGCTCCCACAAGCCAAGCAGAAATTTTCTGTCGTCGTTCAAAGCCCTTTTGAAAACTGTTAGATCTATTGATGAGAGCAACGGAGATTTCGTTTCCGACCAGCACTCTTCTCAGTTATGAGTGTGTGTTCGCGACTATTAAGACGGTGGAAAGGGTCGAAAGCTTGAGACATAAATCTAATGAGGCAAATTAAAAAATAAATAAATACACGAAAAAACGAAAAGGTGAGAATTTCATTCAGGCACTAGAATCATCTGATATATGGTGTCGCTGTGAAAAGTAAGCAATCAGACCACGGAAGATATCTTCGCAGGTATCCATGTAAGATGACGTTTACTGCTAACAGGTAGAGCGATCGGTGGTATATGTGCTCGAAGCCCGGTCAGAGTATTTTACTTTACAGAGGAGCGCATCCACACACAGCGTCATTCGAACTACCCCTGGGTTTTCAGAAGACAACTGTGCGAAAACGGCAAGACATATATGAAACTGACACATATCAGAGCATTTCTCCAAGTATCGATTGCAAATAGCGAAGTGGCCCAGTTGCACAAGAGACCAGGCGTGTCAGAACACTCACGAGGGCTACTCGGAAAGTAAGATCTGAGAAATCACAGTGAAAATCAAAAATGTTTTATTTGCAACAGTTTACTACATCTTCCAGGTACTTCTCTACATAGTCGCCGCTCCGACTTAGACAGTTATCGTTGCGTTGTACCAACTTTCTAACACCCTCGTCATAGAATGCAGCCGCCTGTGCTTTCCACCACTTCTCTACTCTGATCTGCAGTTCGTGTCTGTGCTAGAATGTTATCCTCATAGCTATCAGTTCATGTGAGCAGAGATGAATTTCAGAGGGAGCAAAATCCGGGATGCGTACGGTGGGTGAAAAAACACTTTTCAATCGAAAATGCGGCAGAGCGTTCTCATTGACCTGCAGTGTGCGGCCGAGAATTGCATTGAAGAAGAAAATGCATGACAGGTAAGTTATGTTGGGTTGCATGGAATCAGGCGAAACCCCGCAGCGGGCACCCATACGTTGTGGGAGACACTATCATTTTAAGCATCTTTACGTGCTCATTGTTTGCTCAGACCGAAAAGAGCGACGTGACGCGACCGACAGGCGAAGTAGAGACACTGCCCAACACATATGTGCAAGGCTTCATCGGATTATCAACGTCGTTTCCACTCTGCGACCTATCTGGTCTTACTTTCCGAGTTACCGTCGTAGATGACTCATCTGTTCCACAATGCCGCGTCAAATTTCTTCGCGCCTGCAGGTAGGCAACAGAGTGAAAAAATTTTCAAAGCTGGTTGTTGTCGCGTCTTTCCGGGCAGTTGGCATCAGCGAATGCGATAATTTCTCACATACATCGTCGTACACCGCGTTACAAATGCTGACCATATCTCTAACGTGAGTTAAAAACTTGGAGAAGTGCAGTGTCCAGTGATATGTGTCTATTTTCTTTACATTTTGTAATTTTCGCTCAGTCATCTTCTGAAACACATAAGCTACTTATGAGTAACCATGCTTGTGTTGCCAGAACTGTTGTATGTCACTCAAGATGGACTAGGCTACAGCAGACAATAAAAGTTCCTGTCATAAACCCAAAAACGAAAGCAAGCGCACAGTGAATCGGTGGCGCAGAACGAGAAGATGGTGGAGGACGGAGAGTGGACAGCCTAGCACTGAGGTGAGGTCTGTGTTTGCTCAGGCAGTCAGCAGCCGTGAGTGGCTGGCAGGCCGTTTCTCTTTTTGCGCCGCTCCCAGCTGGTGGGGCCAGTTCCGGAACGCAGTGGCGGCTCACAGCCGTGACTCACGGGGCGTGACGGCAAGGCATACCGCGCATGATTCTGACCGGCTACCACACCGTCACTCACTTCCGAGAGGGTAACCTACTGACGAGTTTTAGACTTCCCTGCAAAAACTCTGTGTGAATTTTGTAGGACGTTAGTGACACGTAGCCCGCGCACACTCGACGAACTGGCGAACCCTTGTCACATATTCTACTGGAGACAGTAGAGAGATTGCTCAGACACGCTGCGCCAGCGAAAGCGAATCCGGTGTGTTTTGTGGAGAACATTTTTTTCCACATAGTATTATAATTCCGCTAGGCTACATGCGATACTGACAAGTCAAAATTTGGCCAATGCTTCTAATCTACGAACGACGCGTCTGAAAACGCCCTAACTCGAGGAACCGCTAGTATCTACAGGGTGTTGCATGCGGCTTTTTGCGGATGATGCTGTAGTATACAGAGAAGTTGCATCATTAGAAAATTGCAGCGAAATGTAGGAAGATCTGCAGCGGATAGGCACTTGGTGCGGGAGTGGCAACTGACCCTTAACATAGACAAATGTAATGTATTGCGAATACATAGAAAGAAGGATCCTTTATTGTATGATTATATGATAGCGGAACAAACACTGGTAGCAGTTACTTCTGTAAAATATCTGGGAGTATGCGTACGGAACGATTTGAAGTGGAATGATCATATAAAATTAATTGTTGGTAAGGCGGGTGCCAGGTTGAGATTCATTGGGAGAGTCCTTAGAAAATGTAGTCCATCAACAAAGGAGGTGGCTTACAAAACACTCGTTCGACCTATACTTGAGTATTGCTCATCAGTGTGGGATCTGTACCAGGTCGGGTTGACATAGGAGATAGAGAAGATCCAAATAAGAGCAGCGCGTTTCGTCACAGGGTTATTTGGTAACCGTGATGGCGTTACGGAGACGTTTAGCAAACTCGAGTGGCAGACTCTGCAAGAGAGGCGCTCTGCATCTCGGTGTAGCTTGCTGTCCAGGTTTCGAGAGGGTGCGTTTTTGGATGAGGTATCGAATATATTGCTTCCCGCTACTTATACCTCCCGAGGAGATAACGAATGTAAAATGAGAGAGATTCGAGCGCGCACGGAGGCTTTCCGGCAGTCATTCTTCCCGCGGACCATACGCGACTGAACAGGAAAGGGAGGTAATGACAGTGGCACGTAAAGTGCCCTCCGCCGCACACCGTTGGGTGGCTTGCGGAGTATATATGTGGATGTAGATGTAGAAATGTGCGACAAACTTCGACGGTTTGTAGGGGTTTCTTGTGAACAAATCGAGGATAGGAACCTGTGTCCGGAAACGTCATCTAACGACGCTACAGTGTGTCGAAGTTATAGGCGCAATCATACCACCCTTCGGCGGCACAAGTCACTTTGTACGCTGACAGATCGTAGACGGAAAGTCTCGCACTGATGTCTGTTATTCAGTGATCACGACTGATTGCCGCGATCGCCAGTGGAGAAGATGGAGGAGCCGGCCGCGGTGGTCATGCGGTTCTAGGCGCTGCAGTCCGGAACCGCGGGACTGCTACGGTCGCAGGTTCGAATCCTGCCTCGGGCATGGATGTGTGTGATGTCCTTCAGTTAGTTAAGTTTAAGTAGTTCTAAGTTCTAGGGGACTGATGACCTAAGATGTTAAGTCCCATAGTGCTCAGAGCCATTTGAACCTTTTTTTTTTTTTTTTTTGAAGATGGAGGAAGGTGCTGCGTAGAAATGCCTTGTCTCCTACGAATCCGATGCCCTGCTGGCTCGGTGGATGACGATTTTCGACGCGAGTTTCCATCTACTGTTTATTTTTCTCCCGGGAACCTTTACATCTCCAATGGTTTTCGGTACACAGAAGAAAATAAGCTGCAAGTGGACGCCCGTGTCCGAAACTGTCATCCACCAAGGAAACAGGCCAATCCATTCACAGGAGACAAGGTCTTTCTACGAAGCAGCTACCACCATTTTCCTCATAGGCGATTGTGGCAGTCAGTCGCCATCACTAAGTAACAAACAACATTGCGAGAAGTTCCTCCTACAGTCCTTCAGCGTGCAAAGTCACAATTGCTGTCGAAGGTGTTGCCTAATGGCAGGCGCCGCCGCCTGTAGCTTCGACGGTCTGTAGCGTCGTTGGATGAAGTTTCCGGCTTGTTGTTCAAGATATCCTCTACAACCCCTGGAAGTTTGACGCAACGTTTCTGGGACACCCTGTACATCGCGAGGCGCAATGCTACTGCACGTGGTTGGTTGATTCGGGAGAAGAGGCCAAACGGCGAGGTCATCAGTCCCATCGGATTAGGGCAGGATGAGGATGGAAGCCGGCCGTGCCCTTTCAAAGGAACCATCCCGGCATTTGATTGACGCGATTTAGGGAAATCACAGAAAACCTAAATCAGGATGGCCGGACGCGGGATTTAACCGTCGTCCTCCCGAATGCGGGTCCAGTGTGCTAACCACTGCGCCACCTCGCTCGGTCGCTACTGCCCATGTTTAGCGTCCTCTGTAGGCCTTTATATGTATTCTGAAGGTCAAAATGAAACTGTTTCTGCATCGACATACAGCTACATCTATACTCCATAAGCCACCTTACGGAAGGTAGCGGAGGGTATTTAGTGGATCACTGTCATTTCGACAATTTTTTGTTACAGTCGCTAATGATTTGTGATAAAAGCGATCTTAGGTAAGCCTCTGTGTGTACTCGAAACTACCTTATTTTACTTTCACGGTCTTTTATTAAAAATACGTAGGAGGAGGCAACACTGGTTGACTCTGCTAGGAGCTTACGCTATCGGAACTTCAACAGTAAACCGTACCAGGATTCAGAACGCTTGTATTGCAGCATTTGCTACGGGAATTGGCTGAGCATTTTCGCGACGCTTTCGTACCTATTAAATCAACCTGCAACGAAACCCGTCCGTCTTCTCTCGATCTTTTCTATCTTCCCTATTAATTCTATCGTGTATCAATCCAAGGCTGACGAGCAGTATTCGACTGTTGGTCGAACGAACGCCCTTTGTTGGTGGTCTACATTTATTGCGGTTCCTTCCGATGAATCTTAGTGTGGCATCTCCCTTACGTGCTATTAATTTTATGTGGTTGTTCTAGTTTAAATCCCTCCATACCTGTACTCCTAGATAATTTAATGGATGCGAATACTTCCAGTGATCTTTCTACAATCGTGCAGTTGTTCAATAATGGATCTTCCTGTCTATGTACTTACAATACGTTACATTTGTTTGTGTTGAAGATCAGTTGCCAATTTCTGCACCAAACGTCGATCCTGTGCTGGTCTTCCTGCTTTTCGCTACAATTTCCTAGCTCTGCGACTTCTCTGTAGACAACAGCATAATCCGCGAAAAGCAACATGGAACTTCGGACGTTATCCACTAGGTCAATTTTTATATTTTGTGAAAAGTAATGGCCCAATAACACTCCCTTGGGGTACGCTCGACGTTACTTTTACGTCTGAAGATTTCTCTACGTTGAGAATGACCTGTGCTATGTTTGCTAGAAACTGTCGAGTTTTGTACGTCCCGGAATCTGTTTAATCCGTTTGTGGATAAACTGACGACTGTATGAACATTTTAAGTGAGATGGAGCAACACCACACGCCTTCACCTATTGTCTCTCCCTGCGGGCCAAATTCAAGTGTCGGGTGTACACGGCGGATACTCGCACACTGGAGCAGCTGTCTCACACACCGATAAACTGCGTATAGCCCTGCCTGATGTCATCGGTGGCCATGTTCAGTGAACAGCAGTTATCCTGTTCACTAGCCAGGGTAGCTTATTTCGTGTCACAACTATTACTCTTTCCCGGACGGATTTTATTCTGACCACAGGATCTTTATTTGCGATTGTTGCAGGGGCAAATTGTTATAGTTGCACATCTGCCTACAGTGCTGAACGGCCCGACAACAGTTGCGGCTGTATTCGAGGTTTTACCTCCATCCACACCCCTGCTCTCTCACAGTGCTTTTTGTTTCTAGAACGAGTGAACGGAAATTGAAACAAAGCGACGTGACGACCCCAAGGTCTCGCTGGCTGATAGCCATTAACGAGGAAAGTCTCTTTCACAACCGTCACCGCAGCCTGTTATTGAAGAAGACGCTTGTGTAAACGCTCTCCGTGACGCGAAGATTTCATGGCATTCCTCATTCTTCCTTTCTTAGTGTTCCTTGCTGCTGGACAAACGACGCCGAAGCCTTAGCTGGTGGTGGTAGTTGTGAAGTCAAGAGAACAGAACCAGTGCTGCTCAATGGATGCTGATGCACTTGACACTCCGGTAATAGTTTCATAATCCCGGTGGTCTCTTTCTTCAACTGTCTCATAACTTATTCACAGAACAAAGAGAACTGAACATCGCACACAGAAAAGTTACGAAATGCAACTGGTTATAGTACCACAAAAAAGTTGTTGTAAGTGAGGTTATGTTATTTTCTGAGTTCCATTCCTGCGTGACAAGTTTGCTTTTCCCTCACATATATCTCTGCAATAGAACAGTATCGGTTTCGGTGAAGTAAATGACTGTGATTGTTCTCGTTTTCAAAGAGATACGAGCTATATGGTTTCTGTCTTTAAGGGTGTTATCTGTATTAAGGTCTCAATTTACCCGGTATTTCTCGAACTAAATGCATCTGTGACTAATATTGCTGACTTTTTCGCTACTACCTTACAGGAATTATGAATATTACAACAGAAATTGTTTTGCCTTTCAAAGTGACTTTTCGCCAAATTTGAAGACGATAATCTTAATTTCTCTATATGTAATAACTAAGTCAATAACTTCTAATTTTGATAAGTCATTTTTCTGTGGCTTTAAACGGTTGAAAATGAGAAATTGGTAACAAATTCCCTCTATAGGAGTAGTACACGTAAGAAATTCAATTAACGGCGAAGTAAGAGAAAAGAAAACTTACTGATGTTAAACAACATCCCGGAATCAATATTAAATCTTCATTTGTAGAAGCAGTTGATTAACATGAACAATTCGTGTCAGAGACAGTAATTTGAGTCGAGGTAGCTGTAGGACACCGTTAAGAAAGCCCAGCGTCCTCCAAAGCTTGCTCTCTGCTCCCCTTCCTCAGTTTCAGACGCCTTGCTTCTAGGAAACTTCTCTCTCATGGCGGGTCGGCGATTACCAAAGAGAAAACCACCGAGGTGGCGCAGCGTTTAAGCACTCGACTCACTGGACAGTATTTACGACTTATGTGAGACGACATGTTTCATTATTTCGTAATTTTCAATATAATATCGATTCTCACGTATATTCGAGTTAGTAGTTTTGTCTCACTTTGGGTCCTAGTAGTGCGTGCTTCGCAAGCTCTTCACAATGATACCAGAATCGATGCCCTAGCTGAACGTGTTCCCACGCTACACCAAAAGAATGACCGTCAGTCGGAGAAGAAGTAAGCAAGAGGCATCTTTCCAGAATGAGATTTTGACTCTGGAGCGGAGTGTGTGCTGATATGAAACTTCCTCCTTTCTTTCAGGAGTGCTAGTTCTGCAAGGTTCGCAGGAGAGCTTCTGTAAAGTTTGGAAGGTAGGAGACGAGGTACTGGCAGAAGTGAAGCTGTGAGGACGTGGCGTGAGTCGTGCTTGGTTAGCTCAGATGGTAGAGCACTTGCCAGCGAAAGGCAAAGGTCCCGAATTCGAGTCTCCGTCCGGCACACAGTTTTAATCTGCCACGAAGTTTCAAGAGGCATATTGACGTGTATATATATAGCCTCACGTGTTGCAATATAATATATATATATATATATATATATATATATATATAATGTTGGAACACGTGAGGCAATACTGACCTTACGACTTATCTTAGAAGAAAGATTAAGGAAAGGCAAACCTACGTTTCTAGCATTTGTAGACTTAGAGGAAGCTTTTGACAATGTTGGCTGGAATACTCTCTTTAAAATTCTAAAGGTGGCAGTGGTAAAATACAGGAAGCGAAAGGCTATTTACACTTTGTACAGAAACCAGATGGCAGTTATAAGAGTCGAAGGGCACGAAAGGGAAGCAGTGGTTGCGAAGGGAGTGAGACAGGGCTGTAGTCTCTCCCCGATGTTATTCAATCTGTATATTGAGCAGGCAGTAAAGGAAACAAAAGAAAAATTCGGAGTAGGTATTAAAATCCATGGAGAAGAAATAAAAAACTTTGAGGTTCGCCGATGACATTGTAATACTGTCAGAGACAGCAAAGGACTTGGAAGAGCACTTGAACGGAATGGACAGTATCTTGAAAGGAGGATATAAGATAAACATCAACAAAAGCAAAACGAGGATAATGGAAAGTAGTCGCATTAAGTGGGGTGATGCTGAGGGAATTAGATTAGGAAATGAGACACTTAAAGTAGTAAAGGAGTTTTGGTATTTGGGGAGCAAAATAACTGATGATGGTCGAAGTAGAGAGGATATAAAATGTAGACTGGGAATGGCAAGGAAAGCGTTTCTGAGGAGGAGAAATTTGTTAACATCGAGTATAGATTTAAGTGTCAGGAAGTCGTTTCTGAAAATATTTGTATGGAGTGTAGCCATGTATGGAAGTGAAACATGGACGATAAATAGTTTGGACAAGAAGAGAATAGAAGCTTTCGAAATGTGGTGCTACAGAAGAATGCTGATGATTAGATGGGTAGATCACATAACTAATGAGGAGGTATTGAATAGAACTGGTGAGAAGTTTATGGCACAACTTGACAAGAAGAAGGGATCGGTTGGTAGGACATGTTCTGAGGCATCAGGGGATCACAAATTTAGCATTGGAGGGCAGCGTGGAGGGTAAAAATCGTAGAGGGAGACCAAGAGATGAAGACACTAAGCAGATTCAGGAGGATGTAGGACGCAGTAAGTACTGGGAGATGAAGAAGCTTGCACAGGATAGAGTAGCATGGAGAGCTGCAGCAAACCAGTCTCAGGACTGAAGACCACAACAACAACAACATATATATACACGGACAATAAGACCCTTGCACGTGTGCACGTAGCTTCGGTATTCATGGCTCCAGCAGGCACTGTACGCGACTCGTGGAGCCGACGGACTGGGCGGGCTTAGCTGTTTCTCGGGACGGCGTGGCGTGCTGTATCCTTGCCGGCGAGGGTCAGGCGCCAAGCAAGGCGACACTGGGCGGCCTCGAGACATCTAGAAGGCGTTGCTCCAGAGCGCCGACAAAGCGCAGCGACAGCTGCTGCCGCCGTCCCCACAACGCTGCACTGCTTCCGTTAAACCCCGTCGCTCAGTACGCACGTACAACCAGCTCGACAAATGGAACATAACGTAGCGTTATTGATGCGTGTGTGGAATCACAGCTGTAGAGGGGTGCCCGTAGCGCTATCATTCCTTTCACACGGATTTACAAATTACCTCTCAATCACCTGCGGAATGAACTTTTCTCTTCCTGAATCATTTTAAACAAGTGACAAGGTAACTGTGTAAATATAGACTGGATATGTTGGTTCCTTTAGCAACTCTTGACAAGAGCAAGAATCCTTGAACTGTGCCAACCTGATGTGGTGCAAAGAATGTGAAAAATCTCAGTCAGAATGACTGATGGGATCGTGAACTAAATCTAAAGCACTGCGTACTGGTGCTGTCCGTTTCTATTAGTTAACTAACTGACGGATAAGGTTATATTTTACGAAACTATTATTCGAATTAACTGTCAGGTAAAATTAACTGGGATTACTGTAGTACTAATCCACTGAGCCACTCTTTTATGTGCGCTCGTTGGTGACTAGGTTAGCGTAGAAAGCAGGTTACAAAATCCATTTCAATTGCGCCTCTGATAAGTCTCGTCAGGTATCTTTCGAGTCCAGGCACTCCATAGCGACGTAGCTGTGATATTCCTCCAGTGATGTGGGCTCAGAGCCTTCTAATATTCTTTAACGCAGAGTTTCCACCAGCGCATTACTCCCTCAGCGCGTCGCGAGCAGGGTCGCTATTCGTTCGAATGTGTATTGCGGTACGTCATTTTTAAACGGCATCCTGAATTTTTGGTCGGTTATCCACTTCCTCTCCTCAAGGTCTTTTCACAAAAGTATCACTGCGTACCATTTACAGGGTGAAAATTATTGAACTATATGAAATAAAATCGTCATAACTTCTGAACTGTTTGTATTAGGGCGTTCAAACTGCACTGTTGGCCGCGAGGCATGTTGGGAATTAGTACGCGCAAGCGCATGGTCTGGTTCAGCGACGAAGCCCACTTCATTTGGATGGGTCTGTCAATAAGCATAATTGGGGCAGTTGGGGTACTGAGAATGTGCATTTCACGAGCTAGAAATCTCTTCACCCTCAACGGCTGGCTGTGTTGTGTGCAAAGTCCAGTCATGGAATAATCTGTGTGATATTCCTTGACGGGGTCGGTGACTACCGAACTGCACGTAAAGTTTTTGGAAGATGATTTCATCCCCATTATCCTAAGTGACCCTGATTTTGACAAGATGTGGTTCATGGAAAACGTAGGTCGACCCTATTGAAGCACGAGAGTAGTTAATGTCCTGGAGGACCACTTTGTGGACAGCATTCAGGCTCTGGGCTACCATGAGGCCACTGGCATAGACCTCGATTCGCCGCCATATTCTCCGGATAAGAACACATGTGACTCCTTTTTGTGGGGCTATATTAAAGACAATGTGTACAGCAGTAACCTCAAAATCATCGCTGAGCTTAAAACAGCCATTCTGGAGGTCATCGACAGTATCGATGTTCCGACATTTCTGCGGGTCATGCAGAATTCTGTTATTCGTCTGCGCCACATCATCGCCAATAATGGCAGGCATATCGAATACGTCCTAACCTAAACCCCAATGTCTGTAGTGACGTTTACATGCTGAATAAAGTGTGTGCAGGCCGCAGTTTGTAACAAATTTACGATTTTTTCATGCAGTTCAATAATTGTCACCTTGTACGTAAGCATGACGTTGCAAAAAACGTAACCAAAACTGACCTCCCTTTTTTTTTTTTTTTTCTGCTAGCACGTAGTGTAGGTACTTGGGGGGACTTACTGATGTTGGCATTACACGAATTTTCGTATTGTAAATAAAAACATATTATTGCAATTACTGTTCCGCTAACTTGTAATCTCCATAGATGAGTTGCATTTCTTCTACCTTCTCTTCGTTGGTGTATATCGTAAGGCGTTCCTCCACCTTCCAGGGAAGTTAACTTTCTGGACCAAGTCGCCACCGGAGGTTTAAAACGGTAGATGTGTATTAAATCGGCAAATAACTATAATTTGCTACTACGCCGGCACTAGTGAGCGTGACGATGGATGACCAACGTGAAGCGGCGGGCAGAGGCGTGGGGCGAGGATTGTGTGTGTGTGTGTGTGTGTGTGTGTGTGTGTGTGTGTGTGTGTGTGTGGTGTGTGTGTGTACTGTGTACAAGAGGTAAGATGAGCTTCGATCCAAAGTTGTGATCGGCACATAACGCGTTTTGTTTATGACTGCCAGCAACCTCAGGGATCTAGTAGTATGCCGACGTCTCGTTTTATGTGTCTCAAGGAGAAATAAAGAATGTTGTCTGAACTGTTTGAAGGTTGTGACTGGTAGCAGCAGTTGAAAACGTGACATCATAATCACGAAGACTGCCGACTTAAGCAGATACGTATCGAACAGAACCAAGGAGCAAAGTGACACTGCCATGGGGACTGCGGATAGCAGCTTTTGCTTTTGTTAACTCTTGTGGTTTTATTGTTTTGATTGTAAGAAATTACGTTTTAAGAACGTGAATTTCAGGACAATATTTTATAAAAAAAATGACTTCTCATCGTAAATTTTATCGCACGTTTCCAAAAATCGAAACTTATTAATGTTTATGGCCGGGTGTCGGTAGTGCAGGGTGCGTACCGGCACCTAAAATTTTGGAATTGAAGCACTGGTACAGTGTACTCACAGAAGCCATCAGCTGGAGACAGTTGATTGATTGACCGGTGTGCACTGTCCTCGCGTTTCTGTTTCTTTGCCAAGTCCAATAAATGGACTAGTCCGTGCGCCGTGCCCACATCTCGTGGTCGTGCGGTAGCGTTCTCGCTTCCCACGCCCGGGTTCCCGGGTTCGATTCCCGGCGGGGTTAGGGATTTTCTCTGCCTCGTGATGGCTGGGTGTTGTGTGATGTCCTTAGGTTAGTTAGGTTTAAGTAGTTCTAAGTTCTAGGGGACTGATGACCGTAGATGTTAAGTCCCATAGTGCTCAGAGCCATTTGAACCATTTTTGAACCGTGCGCCGTGTATAAGTAGAGAAGAGCCAAATTTTTTATTACGCTTTTAATAACATTAAGTTTACGTAAATGGTATGCTGTGATTCGTTTTTGAACACCTTTTGAGGAGAAGAAGTAGATACGAAGATTACCGAGTAAAAAAAAGGTGCTATTTAAAAAGAATGTACTGCTGTTCATATCTTCGCATCGAAGTTACAAGAAAGATACTCATGCTGGTTTACATTTTGCTTCTGGACAAAAAGTTATTTGTGATAGTCAAGATAAATAGGACGTACTGTGAAGCACTGAGATAATATGTAATTTATTAATCCAAAGATAGAGCGAGAAGGAGTGTTCAACACTTTGCGTTCCACAGTACTTGCGCCATACATATTTGGAGTATGAGTCACGGAACGGGACTGAAAATGACAGCCTCCGCAAATCAGAAGGCGGGGATTGGTGGCTGGAGCTCACGTATGCGCAGATGAGATGTGGGTATGGCCGCCGGTGAGTCACGGCAGTCGGACAGGACGACTATTTTGCTGGCTTCCTGCGAAGTGCGGACCGCTTTACGCTTTACGTAACGCTCCAGAGGCGGCGGCGAGTACGACTCCGCGGTCCGGGGAAACCAGCGATCGGTTACCAGCTTTCTCTCCGGCGGCGGCCGCAGGGTGGATGGAGTTACTGATCAGCAGCCGAGCCACTGCAGAGGTCACAGCTTACCGAGACCAGCGCTGTAGCTGCAGACGCCGACTAAATAACAGCAAGTGGCTAAATGCGTGATTCGTACCTCCTTAAAGTGACAATCATCGACTGGTATAACGCTTAAGTGAAAAGTGTGCTAGACTCAGAACCACAGCCGTAAGATATACGGGGAAAATCTAACGGCCCCGCTGCCAACCTCTTTTATCGCATCCCCTTCGTATGTCTGGAAACTGTTTTCAGCCGGCCGTGCGGTTCTAGGCGCTGCAGTCTGGAACCGCGAGACTGCTACGGTCGCAGGTTCGAATCCTGCCTCGGGCATGGATGTGTGTGATGTCCTTAGGTTAGTTAGGTTTAAGTAGTTCTTAGTTCTAGGGGACTGATGACCTAAGATGTTAAGTCCCATAGTGCTCAGAGCCATTTGAAACTGTTTTCAAAGGAGGAATTTGATGTTGGAGAAGGAGGAAAATAGGAATGTTTTGCTGGCGCCGAGGTCATCTGAGACAGTGCAATGAATCGGCGGAAAATAATGGGGGTAATAACTGCCGATGATTACGTCGAGAGTACTGTGTGAGGTCGCAGTAGAGGTAAGGAACGATACGGCTTAGAAACTGCAAGAAGTTAGTCGCAAACTATGCACACACTATTAACGACAAGAGTGTTTTCTGCACGGCATCTGCCTTCGAAAAGAGCTGCCAGACTTCGTGCTCAAGTAAAAATAAAGTTTTATGTTAAACACTGTGAAATGTCGGCTATAAAATAACATTTCCTACTGCCAGTAGCGAGTTTCATTTGTTTATGTTCTGCACAACAATTTTCGGCAAACGATTCCTGTTAGCAAGTGCGAACTCCGTCTCCTCTGACACGAGCTGCTGTATTATTCTCGTGCTTTACCCTGATATAAACGCGTGCAATTTTGTAGTTTCTGGTGCGTATTCTCTACAGATAATGACAGTTTCGGAACACACTTCTACTTACGGACTTCTCGTTGTCCTCTTCTGTAGAAACTCATACGTATTACACACCACTTGCACGGCTGATAGTTCACAGCATATCTTAACAAAAAATGGCTCAAATGGCTCTGAGCACTATGGGACCGTAGCGGTCGCGCGGTTCCAGACTGTAGCGCCTAGAACCGCTCGGCCACCTCGGCCGGCGCACACCTTAACTACTGTACTGTGGACTGTGAAGTGTGTATAACACCTGTAAGTTTCTTCATAAGAGGAAAACAAGAAGTCTGGACGCAGAAATAGCTTCCGAACCCGCCATTAACTGTAGGAAAAGAGCCTTCGGTAATTACAAACTGCTCGTGTTTATTTCACAGAAACGGCAACACGATTATAGAGCAGCTCACAATTTAGTAGACAAAAATGCATTTTGTGACGTCATAATTTTTTCGTTTTATTTATATTTTATATCATTTTGTTATCCAAATATGATAGGAAATGGAATATTAACACTAAGTAATATTTTCAAAAACCTTTTTTTTCTCAATTTTGCATGACGACCGACAATCATCACCAAGTATGACTCAGCAAATCCTTTGATTTAATTCTGCTGACAGGTGAGATTAACTATCCAATACCTGCATCACAACAACATCAGCCGTCCTTAAATTATTATCTCTACACCACAAAAGCGACTTACGTGTATAGTTTACTTCGACAATGGGTGTCGGTGATAATCTGGAAATAGTAGTAAGTTACTCTTTCAGCTAATAGTAGTAAGTTACTCTTTCAGCTTTTTGTTTTATTTATAATGACATCGCGTTGTGTTTTCCATACGTATAAATGTACCTCAAAGCTCAATTCCTGAATCAACAATCCAACCTTTTTTTTTTTTTTTTGTACAATAAGAGCAATCACAAGAGCAGGAAGAATTCAGAGCACAATCTAGCTCCTCCTCACCTAGAAAAGAAACGACAAAACTCAGAAGAACTCCTAAAACAAGCGCTGTGAGATGGACTCGAACCAGCGATATACTATCTTGAACGACGAGACGAGGAATCGTATGCAGAAACACAAAAATTCATTAATAAGAACAAAAATAACTTTTCACTTAAAAGTCTATAAACTGGTGGAAAACAGAATGGATAAGACTCCTTGATAATGGGTATTATTTCCGGATAGGCGTCGTCCAGAAAATGAATAAAGAAAAGTTGTGACTGGCAGCAGCAAATGTTATCTTATAACGAACGAAAATAAAAGTAAACAGACTCTGCTGATACACCGACAGCGCAACACGGCGTACCACATTTTGGAATTTTCCTGCTACATAGCTCGGTAGGGGGAAACCTGCCTGTTTTCGACGCTGCTGCCGCGGCACGGGCACACGGCTACCTGCGGCGTCTGGCGTCCAGGGTCAAGCGACCCTCTCTTTTGTGGAAATAAATGTTCTTCTGGCCAACAAAGCGGCGGGCTGTGACTTACGTGGACCGCCCCCTTCCTTCCTCCTTTGTGTTATAGAATTTTAGCCGAGCACCTTCCGTATTGTGAGAATCCGCAGCACAGGGGTTCGCTGGTCCTCAGGGACACTGTGAGAAATCTTGGCAAGACCCACGTGGCCCTGAGTGGCTGGGCAGGTAAAGCGAAGGACGGATGTTGGGCAGTTTGCGCTGTAACGTAGTGCAAAATACTACCTTCCTGAATGACGAAAGAACCAGTAATGGTACTGGTACTTTTCCGTGCCAAGACCTAGCGCTCACTGAGTAATGGGGACCTTTTGGACATAGCAAGATGAAATTATATATAAGCGAGGGTTGGAACTTTAATAGTGGCAAATATTTATTTACAGCTCATACAAAATACGAGGGTTGTCCAGAAAGTAAGTTCCGATCGGTCGCTAAATAGAAACCACAGTGAAAATCAGAAACATTTTATTTGCAAGAATTAGCTACACTTTCCAGATACTTCTCTAGATAGTCGCCGCTCCGACTTTGACATTTGTCGAAGCGTTATACCAAATTTCAAACACCATCGTCATAGAAGGCAGCCGCCTGGTACATATTCTGTTTTATACGATTTAACGGAAACGGCGTCGATAGATTACTAGGTCGGCATTGTACAGTAAGAAAAAATTTCATTGTCATCATTCCATTATACAGATGATGGTTGTCCACAGTCGCAACTGCGAATATATTTAATATATTTCATGACGGCTGTAGTCGCCGCAGTGCCTGCATGCATGTCAGAAGGGGTATTGCATTGCGATTTGAAATAACACAGGTCCTGCAATATCGTATCTATCCGCTGGCACCGAGCAAGCGACTTTCAAGTAAAATGTCTCCCTTGTAAGGGAAGCCGTGCAGAGTGGCCGCGCGGTTTGAGGCGCCACGTCACGGATTGCGGCATGGGTGTATGTGTTTTTCTTAGTTTAAATAGTGTGTAAGTCTAGGGACCGATGACCTGGCAGTTTGGTCCCTTGGGAATTCACAGACATTTGAACATTTTTCTATACGCAAAATTTTGAACTAAGGATTAGCAGCAAAAAAGCGAGCTTCTTCAATTGAACGAGTTTTTAGCACCTCTTCAGCTTTTACTCCTTTAAGGTACTGAACCTTAAACGACCAGGAACTCCAGCTGAACCTGCGTGCTTGACCCCATTGGGTACCGCTCGCAAATTTCCGTGTCGGCCGGAAGTAGGCGGATGTTTACGGCGAACGAGGTGCCACACTGTACAGGCGTACCGTTAGGGGGCTCCGTGTCGCCCCGCCTGCAGTGCTGCAGGCGCCCACCCTGTAACTGCGCGCCGCGCTCCGATTCCCGTAAGCTCGCGGGCAGCGCTGGCTGGCTGGCTGGCTGGGCGGGCGCCGCCGTTTGTAGGCCGCCGTCGCCGCTGATCCCGCAAACCGGACACGCGTCTCCCCGTGTCGTACGTGCGTGGGCGGTCCTCGTCTTCCTACCGGCATGACTCACCGCACAGCAGTGCCCATTGTTCCGGTGGCTATTCTTACAGCCAACGTAGTTTATACTGACTTCTCCAATGAATGACTCATCTAGTCGCTGCTAAAAAAGAAAATGCCCACTAGTCTTCCTTCGTATTCCCTCCCTTCTCTCCCATTCGGTGAAGTCTTCTCTGCCTGCCATGTTCCCCCCTAATAACAGTGCCTGCAAATGAGTGTGTTTTGGAAAAGAGTTCTGCCTGGAGCAAGCATTATTTTTCTGCTCTTTCACTCACACTAGTTTCAGGGAAGTTTCACCGTCATCAGTGGTTTTATTTACTTTCTAAATAGCACATACTGGTGTTCATGTAGGTTTCTGCCGCCTACATTACAGCTAATAATCTGGTGCCGTCTGTCATCTGCAACTTTTGTGGTTTGGACTTTGTCATAACTCTGTGAAAAGTGTACTCTCAAGCGCATTGCCACTGCAAACGAAATATTCAGCTGCGAGACTGAACCTCGGCATGAATACCTGGAAATAAGACTTTTCATCACCAGCTTTATATAATTTCCGGCTGTATTTTGCAAACACAAGAGAATTTATTCAATGGTCATTTAACGATAAATATGGAGTGTTTTAAACTCTTTCTGTGAAACGTTTAGGGTGATAAACCAGTCATCTGGAACAAATTTTGTAAGAGAGGAACTGTTCACAGACGCTTCCTAGCGACACTGCGTGTTCCTTAGTACTCGCCGGCCCTGGTAGGACGAGATTTCACCAAACTAGCAGCGTCTACTAACCAGGTGTGCTGTGTACTACCTATCCCAGTGAACTGACATAGTCGTTTTCAACAAGACAATCTTAAGAATTTCTCTTAAGTGACGAACGATATATTAGAAGTCAATCAGTAACTTCAATTTTGCTCGACCTACCTCTTTCCACTTAGAGCAGATGACCAGATTGTAGGCAACACCCACTGCATAAACATGCCACAGAATGCCTACGCCATGCCGCCTCACAGGGGCATAACCCGTACAAAAGGATGCTCGGAGTAGCCGGGAAGCGTAAGCATACATTTTTTCTTTCACTAGATGTGCTCCTCTTGACGTGATCTCTTACCCCGAGATGTTGGATCAAACACTTTCAATACACTGTACACATGTCTCATACTTAAACCAACGGCATTATTTTATCCGTGACAGTATAAAAATTCCGTGGTTGGATGAGAACAGAACAATGAGAAAACTATGGTTGCTATCCGCAATTTCTCTGAATGAACTATTATTTTATTCGGAACTTCATTGACATTTAGCCTCACAAGCAATCACGGCCAGCAAAACGTTTCGTCTTATCTCAATTAAATTGTGTTAAGTTGCCTCCTCAAGAAAGCCTTAGCCCCTCAACTAGTTTTCGGCGACGAAACTGTGACTGTCTCCACTGTTTTCGCATTGTAACATTTGATGTTTAAATCGCGTTTTACTAACGATCATGACGATGCAAATTAAATTGTGTGTCTGTCCGTAACTGCCAGAGTAAACGGGTTTTCTGGTCGGAAGACAAAGTCCTTCAATCTCCAGTCGGCCCATTGCTAGTACTAGTTAACTATTACTGTGTTCAAACAGACATAAAGGTACTTTACACGTTTACAAGTGTGGGAAGAAAAAGAAATTTATAATAAAATGTAGCATCGACATTTAGTGCCTGCAGGAAATTGACAACCTCATCCAACGAGATTAATCCGCAGATTCTATGAATTCGAAGATCAGCCTTAGCAAAGGAATATGATGGTTGGCGAAACTCATGGCAAGTATCTCAGGAGAAACTAACTTAGTTCTGTGTTTTTCGGCAAATCTATCTGTATTTCGGTCGGACCAGCTTATCAGTTCTCGATTCAGAAAGTTGCCGAGCGTACACAGATTTCGACAAATTCCCGTCCGATGGACAGGAACCAACCAGACTGCCGCTGTACACGTTCTTATTTCGCGGTTTCCTCCCCGTCTTCCTGTTCTGTCGGTGGTGCCTCACGTAGTTGTGCTTCTTGTAGAAACCGTCCCAGTATTAATATGCAGCTAACAGCGTAAAAGTTAAATCAAGACGGTGGGACGGACAATACCAGTGTAATATCTTAGCGACTGCATCGATTATCGCAATCAGCGATCGTTAAGTTTATTGTCTGAGTTCGAAAATGATGAAGTGATGCTCATAACAAGACTCAATTATAACATTACAACCAGACTATTTGTACTTCACGAACGAACAATAGCGACGCATTCCTTTTCGTAACTTTCCTCTATCCGTTCCATTACTTAATTTTCGTATTTTGTAGCCTCACTGACCGGCGAAGCGGATTATAAGATGACGTGATTCTGTAGTGTTGCTGGTCGTACAAATAAATCGTACAAATAATTATTTTACGAGAACTTTGGGTTTTAAATATCTTACCAGTATTCTTCAGGAAGCTGTTAGAGCCGACGGCATGCGCTGAAAAAAAAAAGAACACACCAATAAGCACTTGAATAATACAATGTAAAAAATGGTTCAAATGGCTCTGAGCACTCCCCTACAACTTAGGACTACTTAAACCTAACTATCCTAAGGATATCACAAACATCCATGCCCGAGGCAGGATTCGAACCTGCGACCGTAGCGGTCGCGCGGTTCCAGACTGAAACGCCTAGAACCGCTCGGCCACAACGGCCGGCAATACAATGTAAGTAAAAGTGAAAATTTAAATTTTTAGAACATAGTGTCGGTTAAAGTACTTAAGCTCCATTACATGTCGTTTTTAATTATTAAATGTCGTCGACAGGTATGGTTTCCAAATTATTTTTCGTGAAAAAGGCGAATCACTCATTTCTGTTCTAGCCATCTTCTTTCAGGCCTCACAACACAATATTCAAGAGGACAGAACGTCCATCCAGTTAACAGAAACGTTCCGTAGTCTCACTGGTTCTGTAATGTTTGCAGAGAAGTACGCCATTCAAAATCTATGTTACCAGAAATCCATATACGCTATGTGATCAGAAGTATCCATATACACATTAGTGGCCATTAACATAGGCTATAGCCAGCCTTCGGCTTTATGATGTCTTATACTCTGCAAGGAGCACTTTCAGTGAGGTGTCTGAATGCGAATTTCTGAAGAGCCAGAATCAGAGAAGTTAGAAGAGTTGGACGCAGGCGTCTGGAGCGAGGTACATGTTCTAACACATCCCAAATGTTTTCCATAGAGCTCAGATAAGAGCTCTTGGGAGCTCAGCCCGTTTCAGAAATCTTGTCAATAAACTATTGCCTCACAAAGCATTCCACCGGGACCATCCGACTGCCGTGTCATCCTCAGCTGAGGATGCGGATATGAGGGGCGTATGGTCAGCACACCGCTCTCCCGTCTTACGATGGTTTTCTTTGACTGGAGCTGCTACTATTCGGTCGAGTAGCTCCTCAATTGGCATCACGAGTCTGAGTGCACCCCTTCTGCCACACAGAAACTACTTTGCGATTGGGTGCATTGCCACTGTGACACAATCATTGTCTCTGAACTGTTTCCCCTATCGCACGCTGTGCACTATGCTGTAAAATGTGTTCATACCCTTCCGCGCTTAGCGTTTTCTTAATCGCAGTAAGGGGATAGCACCATAACCACGAAAGAAAACCCATATCGTAACACTACCTCCTCCGCCCTTTGGTGTTGGAACTACAAATGACGACAGGTAACTTAGTCCATGCATTCCCCGAACTCAGACCCTTCCATTGTATTGCCGCAGGCTATATATAGCCTGATTAATCACACCAAATCACTCGTTTTCAGTCATTCACTGCCCAGTGCCGTCGCTTTTTACACAGCCTCGAGCTTCGCTTAGCTCTGGCTACAGAAATGCATGGTTTGTGAGGACTGTTCAACCACTGTACGCCATTCTTTTTAACTCCCTCCTGTGCCAGCTGGACTGGTGGTAGCATTTTGGAATTCACTAGTGGATCTTTGTGCTGATGTAATGCGATTCTATACGGGCACCGTCAGCAATGCTCGACGGTCGCTGTCCACCATAATATGCGGTCAGCCTGGCCTCGGTTTTGCCATGGTTGTTCCCTCCCGTTTACAGTTCATAGTCACATCAGCGATAGTCGACTTGGTCAGCTTTGACAGGATTGAAATATCCGTGACGGATTTGTTACTCTGGTGACATCTAACGACTGGTTCACGTTCGAAGGCCGGCCGGTGTGGCCGAGCGGTTCTAGGCGCTTCAGTCCGGAACCGCGCGACCGCTACGGTCGCAGGGTCGAATCCTGCCTCGGGCATGGATGTGTGTGATGTTCTTAGGTTAGTTAGGTTTAAGTAGTTCTAAGTTCTAGGGGACTGATGACCTCAGCAGTTAAGTCCCATAGTACTCAGAGCCATTTAGCCCCACGTTCGAAGTTACTGACTCTGCTGACCGACCAATCCTGTTATTACTGCTTCTGTGCTGACAACGTAACTCTCCCCGCCCCCTTTCTAGAGGCGGGTCAGCCTCTCATGACATCTAGTGGTCGATTCCGTATTAGATAGGGGGGGTGTCCCCAGATGCTTTTGATTAGACAGTGCATCATTCCCCTACCGTCTAGCAACTTTTGCCTACGCCCTACACGATCCTAAAGCTTCGTACTCATCTCACGAGGCATCGCTACAAGCTGCCTTTCGAATGAGGCGCGCGTTGGTAGCCGCTGAGCGTGGCAAGCGGACGTGAGCGGTGTGTGTATGGAGGCATCGCGGCTGCACGGCGGCTGCACAAGGCGGATGCGCCAGCCCGCAAGTGGCCGGCAGCCGCAGCGTGGCTCGGCTCCTCTGCCAGTCGCCTTGACCTCCGGCGCTGAGCCTCTGCGGGTGACGTAAGCAATGCATGCACACGGCGGCAGCGCGCACCTGTGAAAAACTTCCCTGCTGTACACTGTACGGGGACAGGTTTTGCGATGCTGAGGGCTACGTCGCTCTGCAATTAGTGTAGTGCATAAGGCCTTCGAAGAAACAGGGCCTCTCACTCGCTAAAACTAAATATGCAGAGTAACAAAATCATTTTGAACAGAAAATTTTCTTCAGTAGTTACTTTTTGACTTTATTTACACAGCTCAATCGGTTTCGGCCTCAGTGAGCCATTGTAATAGTAATTTCTGCTGTTAATTCGTTAAGAAATATGCGCCGAAAGTGAAGAAGAGATTTTGTTTAAAAATTGTTTAGTCACTAAATATGTTTCATGACTATTAAATTTGTAGCTGCGGAGAACATGGACTTGTCCCACCCATTGGCATTTGTTTTGCAATAATCTTGTTTCTTAAACAAATGTTTTCTGCGAAGTCAGTATCTGGCTATTTGCAAACAGTTTTTTTTTTTTTTTTTTTTTTTTTTTTAAGAAAGCGCTACTCACTTTTCTAGCCATGCTGCTTTGACCGTTTAAATCCTGTAAATATTCTTGACAATAATATAATCGTTTTCCTGTTTAATGAAAGAAATAATTTCCTTCCACCAGCAGTTTAGTAACGGCTGGGGGAATTGAAGTTTCAGAAATATGCAGGAAACAATCGTGCATTATGTTTCAGTGTGCTATACACATAAAATTCAGTACGTTCGCCCACCCCCTCTCATGGCTAACAAGCTAAACTATATTTACTCGTTTAGCGTCAAGGCTAGATAGCTTAGCGTGTCCATAACGATCTAGAGAAGCAAACAAAGTGATTATCTATCCTACGAAGAAGCTCTGTCACCAGTCTACAAGTAACGATCTAATAAATATACACGAATTTCTTAGCTTGAATGGCATCTCTGCCATTTCTCTGATTTTCAGTAAGAGCTCCAGCGAATAATAGAGAAGGCTTTGAAACGGTAAACAGTAAACGTGGAAAGTAAGATAGTAGTAAAGTAACAAGGGCTGAAACCTTCTGACAGACTGAAACTGCGTGCCGGCACGGGATTGGGAATCGAATTCTTGCATTTCACGTGTAATGCCCTTTTTGTCAGATCTCAAGCTGTGACGGTGGGGGTCCCACTCGATAACAAGACTAACCGAGAAAAGAAAGGCACCGAGTTCGAATCTCAGTTAAAATAATGTGGTGTATCTTAAAGATGTAGTTATGCAGTGACGATCGCCACTCTCTTTAGGTCTATCTGTGATTAAAAACAAAGAACATGGCAAATGTGTCACACAAACCTCTAAGATGAGACAGTGTAGATTGAAAGAGTACGGTAATTTCTAAACTTCATTTTTCGTCGATTGTTTACCTTGCAGATAATAAACTAATGCAAATCATTTATTTCCTAGCCGGCCGAAGTGGCCGTGCGGTTAAAGGCGCTGCAGTCTGGAACCGCAAGACCGCTACGGTCGCAGGTTCGAATCCTGCCTCTGGCATGGATGTTTGTGATGTCCTTAGGTTAGTTAGGTTTAACTAGTTCTAAGTTCTAGGGGACTAATGACCTCAGCAGTTGAGTCCCATAGTGCTCAGAGCCATTTGAACCATTTATTTACTATGCCACAAATTAGTTAACTTCATTATTTAGGAATAACATCACAGAACTCTCAGGCTTATATCCGATCCATGTAATCTGTTTCTTCTTTTCCTATGCAATAACACTAAATAAATAAATGAAAACAGAATGAATTTGGTTTGCTGATGAACGTATTGAAACATACGAAAAGACCACAGTGGGTTGAAGGACCGTCATTAATTCACGACAAGGGAGTTACAAAAGTAGAATTGTTCCTCGATGGCCGGACTCCATGACTTCCAATCACTGTATAATCATTTCACTTATAATATTGTATTTATGGGGACCCACGGCCTCCAGATGCTTCATAAACGTAAACATGGTCCATAGTAGGCTGTAATGCGATATTTACTTAATCGTGCGATTAGCTAATTTCGACTAAGAATCATTGTAAGGCACCTTTGAAACAAGCATGGCAAAGCACTACCATGTTTACGTTTATTGACCTTTCATTTATGGCCACACCCATCCGTGTTGTGCCTACTCCTGCACATCTGAAACTATCCATTGCATCAAAATAAAACACAGTAGTAAGACAATAAAAAACACTTTCCTCGATGAATGCGTAGAAAATAGACACATCCTACAACAACAAGAATTTTTGTTATGTACAGCTTCCAGCTACTATAAGGAAAAAAATAATGAGATTGATGTGTTCGTCAGAAAATGTTTCTTTTGAAAGCGTGGTTTTGCTAGAAAATTTTTCATCAAGACGTACTAAGAACCGTTACTGCAATACGCTTGGTTTGAAATAGTCTTGCCTCACCCAGCATTAGTACAGTACAGTGACACAGACCGGTCGGTGAGCGTAGCATCGTAATGGGTCTCGAGTTCGAAACTTCGTTACTTCATCTGCGTAAGTTGTTAACCACCCAAATAAGATCGAAACTTCGAAAGTGGCTCCCTCATTGACGTCCTAGAGCTCCACATGACACACATTCTTAACATTTATTGCGAAGCTACACTTAATATTGTGCTCGAGGATATGATAAAAGTGCACTTTGGAGCAGCTGAATGAGAGACAGCTTCTGTGTAGGGGGGAGCAGTAGTTTGGCGTGTCACGTACTTTGGGATGTAGCCAAGCAACGTACTGGCGGTCAGTGTGATAACTGAACGGGGTGAGATGCATCATATCGACGTATTGGGTCGCTTCCATGTCGTCGGTGCCCGACATGTGGGACATCTATCTCTAATAAGGTCGGGGAGGGACTGTTCTTTTCACGTGGAACCGTGTCAAGGGTGTTTCGTGAGAACCTTGATTCACGGGAAATCACCGCCTCCAGAGTCATCTGCTATTGCCAAAACGTCTTGTTGATGCTGACTGCGATTTTAAAGAGTCCTGATTATGTCGTTATGAATCCTTCAAGCCTCTCGCGCCGATCGAAGACGTTTGTTTCAATCGTGATAATGCTACGATACGTGTTGCACTTGGAACACGAATGGTTAACCAAACTAACAAAATTTAGCATAAATTAAGATAAAACAAATATGATGGTGTAAAAAAAGTTAAAATTGCAAAATAGTATCTGTAGCTGCTGTCCATTTTTTTAGTACAGAAAGGTACTGCGTTGTTTAAGTCTGAGCCAGTAGCGAAGAGCGGATTAAGTGGAGTTTCGGGGTCCCCATCCCTTGAGTCGACATCTAACGGTGCTTTGTATCTATCTTGTGGTGAAATCCACTCCTTTGTAGGAAGTAAAGCACACGGCTTACTGATACTACGTCATGCAGTAGAAACTGTGGTAGGTAGCGACTTGTTGACAGGTGTCGCCGCAGACTGTGAGTGCACTGAAAACAGCAAGATAGACGGGCCACAGTGGAGAAATCATTCACCAGTTCAACGCTGGACGACACGACGATTGCCCGTGATCAGCCGTATCTACATCTACATCACTCAAAACAAACTCGTGACTATGGGGTTCAGAAGCGACCATTCCAGGCTCGTACCTCTCCTCACCCAGCCTCACACAAAGTTAAGCGTGGGTGCAGGAATGCTGCCATTGAACGCTCATGGCATGGAAACTCGTCACTTGGACGGATCACTCGAGAAAGGTACGCGTCGGTACAAACCAACAGAATGGTATATAAACGCCAGACAGCATATTACACACCATAGAAATAGCACCGTTCAGGTTGCTCAGGTATTCTCGTGCAGTTTTAGCGCGATGGGAAGGGACCTCACCTGACACGTCTACAATCGTCGCTCACCAGCGATCGATCATGCGCCATTTTGTTGTTCGACTACGGCACCCGGCACGTGACCGTCACCATCAGGCAGGCGGTGTACCACACCATCCGGACTGTCAGTATTCAGTGAGGAATACTACACGGATATGAGAATCCTTTTTGGTCGCCAGGTCACGTGAACTCATTTTTATTAAGCACAACTGGGGTGCGAGTCGTGCGCTGCTTGGACACAGTTCCGACCAACCGCGGTGAGTTAGGGGCACGACTGAGCACTCATGCATCAGGGTGGTACCCCAGCGTTTTCGGTGTGATGGAAGAGACCACGCTGTGGCGCGCCGTCGCTGGCATAGTGCGAAAGAAACTGCTACACGTACGGGTTCAGTGTGCTAGTTTAGTTGTTTATGAGCGCACATTCTGCACGTTCGAAGTTTCAGCTCTGAGATCCGCCGCTTCTTTGCCTCTGTCAATCTTATTCCGAACTATCGTAGTTTCGACTAACGTGGAAGTGATATTACACTATAATTCTGAAACAACACAACGATCATAGAGTTCGCAGACTAGTTCCAAATTACAGACATGACCTGTGTCCTTGCGAGAGAATTTACGTTCCTACTATCGTTAATATGCGTCGAGATTTCGTTTTCCTTTTCTCAAATGACGCACAGCCTCATGTGTGTGACGCATGAAATGGATCCGGTTCCGAGTATCTCCAGTGAAGAAACCGCCGCTTTCTCTCACAGATCATATCCGCGTACCGGTGACTGCTCAACGCTTTCGTCATTAGGCATTTTGTCGACGTGTCGATAGCTTTAGTCAGCGCAAAGAAACAGGACTTATGTTGTGAACTAGACTGAAGAGGTGATTCAAATGCAAATTTGACCTGTTTGAATAAATAAAGGAGTAAAGAGTTTTCAGTAGAGCACAACATTACTGTTCCATCCTCTCTGACAAAAAGATGATGTATTTTTTTTTTCAACTGGAAACTATTTATGGTTACTTAAAAATGGTGTGATGAAACTGATTCGTAAAAACGACTTTTTTTTGTAGATTGAGTCGATAAATTAAATAACCTGCAATCACATCACAAAAATTTTGTGCGTGTACAGCTGCATTATTTTGTAAAAAATATAACTATTATTGGAATTTTGGTCGCCGTTGCAGAGCGTTCCTCTGTATCGACTGGTGGCCGAAACGTCGGGAACAGCTATATTTTTTAAAACGTGATGCGGCTCTACGCTCAGAAAATTTTCATGATAACTGATTGTGGACACGTAAGCCTAGGCATTAGATCTGCATCCTATTACCGAAACTCATGCTCTGTGCATGTGATGAGTCTGGAAACAAACACTGGCCGATCGAATGAATACTTTAAACTGACAAAAACTAGATATCGAATTAATGCTCCTCTTCAGCCAATAAAAGATAATCATGTGTTACTGTATGAAGAACATAACAAAGAGAAACTGTTGTCAATCGCATTAATCGCTGAATTCACTAAATAATGCATGGTACCAGAGAATCAGGGAGTCAGGGATATGCTGGTTTGTTGACTTGTACTATTAGATGTAAAATAAAAGAGTCATTAAACATACGCTCTCGACAGAATGATAAGCGTCCAGGGAAAATAAAAAAAGTTCGATAGTTCCCAACAGCTGAAATCTGGAATTTCACCTGAAAGGGATAAAAAATCTCCATTGCCAGCGCTAGGTGTGCGATGATTTGTACGTATGTATCACTTCCGATCTCTTCTGCAACGAGGGAAGAGAAACACGTTTGGTTGTGAGACAGCGCTCCTGCAAGCACACGGCCAGTAACGCAGTTATGCCCACACTCAGTCTTGGGGCTTTACCTGATAACTGATAATCTGATAATTAGTGTATGTCGGCTGAACAAGACTAGGAATTCGAACTTGATTTTTAATTTGTGAAGGCTCAGCTCCAACAGCAATTGATAGTAAGTAAGTAGCACTGCAGCAAAAGCTCCAAACTGGAAACAAACTATTTTGTTCTTTTTTCTCGAAAAATGGAAATAGCTGGACGAGAACTGGAAGGCTATGGAAGCATGTATGGTTGGGAGAAAGATAGATGCTGCCAGCAGGGAAATTAAGGAGCCGTTTGGAGAAAAGAGGCTGTATGAATGTTGAGCGTTCAGATAACAAGCCATTACTAAGCAAAGAAGGCAAAGCTGAAAGGAGGAATGAATATATGAAGGATCTATATAAGGGAAGAGACGAGGGTGTAGATGAAGATGAGATGGGAGATACACTACGAGAAGAATTTAACACCTAACTGGAAGACCTAAGCCGAAAGAAGGCCCATTCCCTTAGAATCAGTCAGTTGGTTGAGCCAGCCCCGAAGAAACTATTCCAACTACTAGCCAAAGTATGAGGCAGGCGAAGTACTCTTGGACTTCAAAAGGAATGTAATAAACCCTAATACAATAAAGACAGATTCTGACAGTCGTGAAGTGAATTCTACCGAACCAGCAGTTTAGTAAGTCATGGTTGCATAATATTGACACCTCGGGGAAAATCAATTTGGGTTTCGTAGAAATGTAGAAACACGCGAGGTAATACTGACTCTGCGGTTGTTCTTAAAAGATAGCTTAAAGAAAGGCAAACTTAACGTTTATAGCCTCTGTACGCTGAGGGAAAGCTTGTGACAATGTTGACTGGAATATATTCTTTGAAATTATGACGGTAACAGGGATAAAATACAAGGTACGATAACTTATTTACAATTTTTATCGTCACACGATGCTATTATAAGAGTTGAGGCATATGAAAGGAAGGCAGTGGTCGAGAAGGGAGTGACGTGAGGTTCTAGCCTCTCCCCGATGTTACTGAATTTGTATACAGTGAGCAAGCAATAATGACAGACAAGAAGATATTTGGAAAGGGAATTAAGGTTGAGGAAGAAGAAATAAAATTTTTAAGGTTTGCTGATGGCAATTATAATTCTGTCAGATACAGCAAAAGACTTGGAAGATTAATAGAAATGGAATGGATAGCAAATCAGGCGATGCTGAGGGAATTAGATTAGGAAATAAAGACACTAAAAGGAGTAGATGTGTTTTGCTATTTGGGCAACAAAATAACTGAAGATGGCCCATGTCGAGAGAATACAAAATAAAAACTGACAATAGTAGAAAAAGCGTTTCTGAAAAAACAGATTTCTTAACATTAAATATAAATTCAAGCTCGAAATTTATTCGCTGAATGCTTTATTAGGTATGGACGTTCTAACCACTAGCGACATATGAAAATTTTTGCCAGACCGGGACTCTGTCTCGAATATCCTGCTCATCGTATGTATGCTTAATACAGTTGATTTCAAAGAATTCGCAGTAAGCGAATAAATTGTTTCATACAGCTGTCGATCGTCAGTAGCATCTGTTCCTTCAGACACGCAAGTAAAATAATTTTAAGTGTTAGGAGGTACTTCCTGAACGTGTTTGTGTGGAATGCAGCCTTGTAGGAAAATGAAGCGTGGACGATAAGCATTTCAGACGAGAATGCCATCTACATTCTGTGCATAAAGAATGATTACACAGAGGGTTTCTAATTCACATATGCCAACTGTTTTTGAGAAGATTGTGTTATGCCTCGTGAACGAAGAAGACGCGGCTATCAGCACGTGCTAGAATTCAACAGCGCCAGTAAAGAGACTGTGGTTTATTGTTCGCTGACATTTCAGTTTACATTAGTCGGAATAGACTTTCACGCGAACGTGGAATCGATGCGCTCAGTTGTACCCCACTCAACACCACGCAGGATCCCAGCGGGCCACGCGACTAGCGCCGGAGAGAACAGATTATACCGTTCACTCACCTCAGAAGGATATTACAGCTGTATCTCGTACCTTGAGTCAGGAAATAGGCTTGTGAGAAGCGAGATAAGAATGTACACGGACGCGACGATGTCTTGAGCACCGTGGGATGTCGGCAGTGCGACTGTTGACCAGTGTTGCGGCTTTCCATGCTCCTGCAGCATGGGTGTCATAGGTGTGTCATAGTTGTGCCGACGTAAACAGGAACACATGAGTGGCACCACGTCGACTTTTCAGTCTTATCCAGGTTCTGCGCACTGCATCAAGATGGGTGTTTCTTTGTGTGCAGGCTCCAAGATGAACGAACGTTCCCAGTTCGCGTAGGTCCAGCACGTTGCGTAACGGTATTGGGTGCCATTTGGTACACAGCACGATCACGTCTGATTCACATAGCCCGTAATTTGCACAGCAGCCGTTACATTTTTGAAATTTTAGGGGTGGTATTTTTTCCGTATCTTCGAGGTCTTCGTGACGTCTTTCAACAAGATTGCGGAGAAGCGCATGTTGCCTCTGCTGTCGTGGCTTACCTCGATGCAGAGGGTTTCGGACCGCTGCTCTGTCCAACTCGTTCTCTTTTGGAGACATTTCTACATCTATATAGATACTCTGCAAGTCAATGCATAGCACGTGGTGGGGGGTACCCTGTACTGGCACGAGTCACTTCCTTTCCTATGGCGCTCGCTAATGGAGCGACGAAAAATGACTGGGTATATACCTCTGTACAAGCCCTACCCTCTCTACTCGTAATGTACGTCGTCGGCAGTAGAATCGTTCTCCAGCCTCAAAGCCGGTTCTCTAAATTTTCCCAATGGCCCTCGTCGAAAAGAACGTCATCTTTCTGCGGTAATTCTCACATGAGTTCCCGAAGCATCACTGTAATACTTACATGTTGTTCGAACCTATCGGTAACAAATCTTGCAACCTACCTCTGAATTTCTTCGGTTTCTTCCTATAATCCGACATGGTGCTGATCCCAAACACTCGAACATTATGCAACAATGGATCGCACTTTGCCTTCCATACTAGAATCCTTACATGCTCATTCCATTCCAGATGGTTTTGCAACGTTACGCTTATACAGGGTGTAAATTTTAAGTTGACAAACCAGTATAATTCGAAAAATAAGCTTCACACGAAAAAATGTGTATTTATTTTCAAGGGGGACATCTGCTGGTGCCAAAATGAGCCCGCCACCCCAGCCCCCTTGGGGTGGGGTGGGAGGCAACTTTAAAATTTCGAACGGGAACCCCCATTTTTTATTGCAGAATCAGATCTTACATAAAAAACTACGTACAGTTTGTCTGAAACATTTGTTTTTATTCTTGGTAGTTGACGCTGTAATTCAAGAAAATCCATGTTCTCATTTTGCGTGGAAAATGGTTACGGATAAATAAAATACTTGTTATTTCGTAAATTTTGATTCGGTACAACTCAAACTCTCCCTCTCTCCCCATAGTGTAGGATCTAAGAGAGAGGAATTAGAGTTTTAAAAATTTTGACAGAAAATATTAATTTTTTCCGCAGATTCGGGTAAGTTTTGTTTGTTTCGTGGTCATGGGGCCACACAACCTTTAATTATCAAACGAACTGACTAGCTAACTAACCAAACATCCTACTTACTAATACGTGAACTCATTAACTCACAGAGTAAACAAAGTAAAAGACTAACCCAAATATTTGGGTCATCATCTGTAAAACTCTAATTCCTCTATCTCAGACCCCACACTATGGGGAGAGAGGGAGAGTTTGAGTTTTAGCGAATCAAAATTTACGAAGTAAATAAGTACTTTTCATTTATCCGTAACCATATTCCACGCAAAAATGAGAACGTGGATTTCCTTGAATTACAGCGCCAACTACCAAGAATCAAAACAAATGTTTAAGGCAAACTGTACGTGGTTTTTTTCATCTAGAATGTGATTCTGCAATAAAAAATGGGGTTCCCATTGGAAATTGTGAAGTTCCCTCCCGCCCCACCCCTAAGGGGGCTGGGGTGGCGGGAAAATTTTAGCACCAGTAGATGTCCTCCTCGAAAATAAATACACATTTTTTCGTGTGAAGCTTAGTTTTCGAGTTATTCTGGTTTGTCAACTTAAAATTTACACACTGTATATTTAATCGGCGTGATTGTATCAAGCAGCACACAACTAATGCTGTATTCGAACTTTATCGGTTTGTTTTTCCCACTCATCTGCACTGACGTACATTTTACACTTCTTCACACCAACTAGAAACTTTATTTAAGTCACATTATATGCCGCTACAGTTAGGCAACAACATCTTCCGTACAACACGGCACCATCAGCAAACAAACGCAGACTGCGGCCGCCCTGACCGCCAGATCATTTATGTATATAGAAAATAACAGCGGTCATATCATACTCCTGATGAGACCCTCGTCTCTGATGAACACTAGCCGTCGAGGACAACACAGTGAGTTCTGTTATTTAAGAGGTCTTTTAGCCACTCACATATCTGGGAACCTATTCCGAATGCTTGTACCTTCGTAGACAGTCAGCAGTGTGGCACGATGTCAAATGCTTTACGGACATCTAGGAATATGGAATCCGCCTTTTGCCACTCATCCGTAGTTGTCAGGATATCACGTGAGGAATGGACAAGCTGGGTTTCGGTGAGCGATGCTTTCTAAGACTGTGCTGATTTGTGGCCAGAAGCTTCTCGGTCTTAAGGAAATTTATTATGATAGGTCTCCGAGAAACTTGAACGCCTTAACCCAACAGTCGCTAAGATTGGAACTATGGCACAAAGTTGAAGTAGTATTAATGACGCACCTTATTTGTCATCCAAGCCCAGTTCGACTCGATGCCAAGTAGGATTAGAACAGTTACTCTTGTCTAGTGTGGCAGCCCTGCGCCTGAAATTTCGCATCCCATATAGCCCAAAATCGCTTACAAAGTTCACCATACACTACTGGCCATTAAAATTGCTACACCAAGAAGAAATGCAGATGATAAACGGGTATTCATTGGACAAATATACTATACTAGAACTGACATGTGATTACATTTTCACGCAATTTGGGTGCATAGATCCTGAGAAATCAGTACCCAGAACAACCACCTCTGGCCGTAATAACGACCCTGATACGCCTGGGCATTGAGTTAAACAGAGCTTGGATGGCGTGTACAGGTACAGCTGCCCATGCAGCTTCAACACGATACCACAGTTCAACAAGAGTAGTGACTGGTGTATTGTGACGAGCCAGTTTCTCGGCCACTATTGATCAGACGTTTTCATTTGGTGAGAGATTTGGAGAATGTGCTGGCCAGGACAAAATCGAACATTTTCTGTATCCAGAAAGACCCGTCCAGGACCCACAACACGCGGTCGTGCATTATCCTGCTGACATGTAGGGTTTCGGAGGGATCGAATGAAGGGTAGAGCCACGGGTCGTAACACATCTGAAATGTAACGTCCGCTGTTCAGAGTGCCGTCAATGCGAATAAGAGGTGACCGAGACGTGTAACCAATTGCACCCCATAGCATGTCGCTGGGTGATACGGCAGTATGGCGATGACGAATACACGCTTCCAATGTGCAATGTCGCCAAACACGGATGCGACCATCATGATGCTGTAATCAGAACCTGGATTCATCCGAAAAAATGATGTTTTGCCATTCGTGCACCCAGGTTCGTCGTTGAGTACACCATCGCAGGCGCTCCTGTCTGTGATGCAGCTTCAAGGGTAACCACAGCCATGGTCTCCGAGCTAATAGTCCGTGCTGCTGCAAACGTCGTCCAACTGTTCGTGCAGATGGTTGTTGTCTTGCAAACGTCCCCATCTACTCACTCAGGGATCGAGACGTGACTGCACGATCCGTTACAGCCATGCGGATAAGATGCCTGTCATCTCGACTGCTAGTGATACGAGGCCGTTGGGATCCAGCATGGCGTTCCGTATTACCCTCCTGAACCCACCGATTCCATATTCTGCTAACAGTCATTGGATCTCGACCAACGCGAGCAGCAATGTCGCGATACGATAAACCGCAATCGCGATAGGCTACAATCCGACCTTTATCAAAGTTGGAATCGTGATGGTACGCATTTCTCCTCCTTACACGAGGCATTATACCAATGTTTCACCAGGCAACGCCGGTCAACTGCTGTTTGTTATGAGAAATCGGTTGGAAACTTCCCTCATGTCAGCACGTTGTAGGTGTCGCCACCGGCGTCAACCTTGTGTGAATGCTCTGAAAAACTAATCATTTGCATATCACAACATCTTCTTCCTGTCGGTTAAATTTCGCGTCCGTTGCACGTCATCTTCGTGGTGTAGCAATTTTAATGGCCAGTAGTGTATATATTTTCTACAATGCTCTACACCACAGACAGTGACATTTTGTTACTTTCTATCCTGCTCGGCGCAGCAGTTTTTGTGTCCAGCAGTCTAAAACGCTGCAGATGTGAACACTAGGGATGGAGAAGCAGGTGGGAAGTCGCCAAATGGAGGCGGGCTGTGGGCCGGCGGCTGGCGGCCGTCCAGCAGACGAGGCTGCGGTCCTGTTAGCGGTAGCGGGCCGTGCTATAGCTGGTGGCTCGCCGCTACTGCTGCTGGCCCTGCTCCCACGCTGCGACCCACTGCGCTCTCAGGAGCCCGCTACTCCGCCGGTCGCAGGCGACGCGCCCGAGGTGCGAGCGAGCAGCGCTCGGCTACCCGTCTTGTGCGGGTCGAGATCCAATGTTAAGAGCAGCCACGTGTCTCAATTGGGTTTGTCATGCGGCTTAGGTGAACTAACGGACGGGCAAGCAGGGACGTCCACATCGAAGGGCAACCAATGCGAATGGCAAAGAACATTTTGGTAAAAGCGTTTACTAATTTACACTAGCTTATACTGAAGATCCAAAGAAACTAGTACACCTGCCTAATATCGCGTAGGGTCCCCGCGAGCACGCAGAAGCTCCGCAACACGACTTGGCATGTACTCGACTAATGTCTGAAGTAGTGCTGGAGGGAACTGACACCATGAATGCTACAGGGCTGTCCATAAATCTGTAAGAGTACGAGGGGGTGGAGATCTCTTCTCAACAGCACGTTGCAAGGCACCACAAATATGCTCAACAATGTTCGTGTCTGGGAAGTCTGGTAGTCCGTTGAAGTGTTTAAACTCAGAAGAGTGTTCCTGGAGCCACTCTGTAGCAAATCTGGACGTGTGGGGTGTCGTATTGTCCTGCTGGAAATTCCCAAGTCCGTGGGAATGTACAATGGATATGATTGGATACACGTGATGAAACAGCATCTAACTATGGTATGGGAACTCATAGAAGACGAATAAAGAAATATTCTTTCTCATCCATTAGGTTAGATACATCAATCTGCATATTTATGAGCTAACTTCCTGGGAATGAAACAGCATGAAGGCTATGACGACCATGGCACGGAGCGCTACAAATCACAAGCTATATTTAGCGCGGGATACTTCTGAGTTGTTTGACCCTGCACAAAATAATCTAGCCAGGTAAAGGAGCCTTTTAAAAAAAAAAAAAAAAAAAAAAGACACGGGTCTCGAGTCCACGGATAGAAGCAACATATCACAGGATGTTGAGTAAGTCAAGACGGGAAAGGGAAAGATCCTACAGTAAGAATAAAAATGACAGACGGACTTCTTGAGTATAGGCAGAAGCGACAGAAAGAAACGGGATTGGCCCCATTTACACGTTGGTACAGCAGTAGTTTGTGTTCACAACAGCAGTACGAAGTTAAATACTAATTATAGTGAGTGCACACTTCGATTTTATGTTACGTAAATTGTGACGATACCAAAATTCAGAAAATTTGTTGCTATTATGGCTCTTAAATCAACTGGATGACATGAGTAACTTTCGAATTTTTGTAGGACGAATGCTTTTCAGATGCTGTATTTCGTGAACTGTAATTTCTTGGTAGTTATACTATAGCGGCGTAATAACAACTGACGTAGACGTATTATTAAAAATTTGTTATTATATTAAAACACTTTATATATTTTACTCTCATTATTATTACTAATTCTAGACATCTGTGGAATATCAGAAGTGGCAGGCTACATTTGGAGTGTGTGTGTGTATGTGTGTGTGTGTGTGTGTGTGTGTGTGTGTGTGTGTGTGTGGGAGGGAGTGGCGGATACTCCCCCCCCCCCTCCCCCCCACCCAGCAAAGAGCAAAGAACAAAGAAGTCAACCCTCCACGTGCAGAATCGTCTTCGTCAGTTCAACTGGTCTGAGCATGACGCTTGCCTTGAGGCCCTATCTCCCGTGTTACGATACTCGCTTTTCTTATACGCACTTAGTGACCCAAAATACTGGAATCATATTTCAGTGCCTCAAAACTTGCATGAATTTACGTTGATATTCTGTTCCAGCGATGCGACATTTCCTAAATAGAGACGTGTGCTGTATAATAATTTACTTTTTTAATCTTATAACAGCTTCAAAATTAGTAGCAAACTTGGACTGGTCAAGATGCATTCTAAATCTGTCCAAAACACTGTGTTCTGTAACTTTTGTTTCACATATTGTTTGACCTTGTGTAAATATGAGTATCAATTATTCAGCATATTATAATTACCATCACTTCATTGTGGCAAATCTGGGGGAATCAATCACTGACTAGAAAAATGCTGTATGCATGTGAACGAGTCATATAAATCGTAAGTGGAACTCACCCTAGATCCACATGCAGAAAATTTTTTAGGGAACTCTAAATACTCACAACTATTTGAAGAGTTTTACGGAGGAAAAAAATTTCTCTTCAAATTCATTTGTGTCATCAAAGACGAACTATAACAAAATAAGACACCACGCACGTTTAACTTGAAACCTTGGCATAGCTTAGAAGGGGTACAAGATTTAGAATGTCATTTCTTCACTAATTAAGTTTCACTGTATTATATGGTCTATTTCAAAAGAATTATTTACGATTTTCCTGTCACATGGTTCAGTTCTCACTATTGCAGAGTTCCTGAACCGTAATATTTTGTATCCATATACTTGCAACACTTAGATTCTCCCTCAGATTGTTGTTTGTGCGTAAGTGCTTTGATCATCGTCAGTATATTTAAAGATTTAACTTTTTGGGTAAGAAGAACTGCCTAACATTCCATTGATTTGTACTATTTACTCAATCTCATAAAATAAGCACAGTATGGTAGCACTGACTCGCTCAATATCATGATATCTATTTCTCCAACTTAATTTTGGGTACGACGCAGGTAAAGGTGGGAGGACCATTACTGTTTTTTATGAGTTGTGATCTTCAGCCCGAAGACTGGTTTCGTGCAGCTCTCCACCATAGTCTGTCTTGTTCAAGCTTCATTTATGTGAAATTGCTGCAGTCTGCACCCACTTGATCCCGAGTACTGTCATCAAA
Source organism: Schistocerca serialis cubense (assembly GCF_023864345.2). Classification (NCBI taxonomy): domain Eukaryota; kingdom Metazoa; phylum Arthropoda; class Insecta; order Orthoptera; family Acrididae; genus Schistocerca; species Schistocerca serialis. Next base: position 588,013,307 of record NC_064639.1, read on the forward strand.
CCTTTGTCTCCTCATACAGTTTATACCCCTAGAATCAAGCCCATTACCAAACAGGTTATTGCAATGGAGTTGTGAAATATAACGGCTGCCGTTTGCCCTTGGTTTCAGCCGTGCACAGCACCAGCACTGCAAGGTCATGTTGGCTAATGTTACAAGGTCAGATCAGTCTGCTGTATCCCTGTCATCCGACAGCGAGATTGATACTCTGCATTGTCTGCTATCTACGACTCCTTCGGCTACCGGTCAGAGGCGTCAGTGGACCGTCATGGATCTGGCCGCTGACGTTATGCCACGGATAAAATCACGTTGCCGCGTTCGCTGCAACATTCTCCTACTGTACTGTACTAAAAGCTCTACCTCCCTTACACTGTACTTTAGTGACCTGACTGTTTACTGGATTTCGTCTGGACTAAGTTTGGGATTGCTGTACAACGGATTATTCACGGATTTGGTGGACCCTTGGCTATCTGGAATATTCTCTTGGTGTGTTCTACCATTTACAACGGCCCGATACACACAGGAATTTTGAACTACCAAGTGATCAAAGTGCAGTCATATTTTCTGTGTAAGGAAGTGTTGCACTGCAGTGGGCCGCGTGGGATTAGCCGAGCGGTCTAGGCGCTGCAGTCATGGACTGTGCGGCTGGTCCCGGCGGAGGTTCGAGTCCTCCCTCGGGCATGGGTGTGTGTGTTTGTCCTTAGGATAATTTAGGTTAAGTAGTGTGTAAGCTTAGGGACTGATGACCTTAGCAGTTAAGTCCCATAAGATTTCACACACATTTGAACATTTGCACTGCAGTGGCTGTAATGCAGTCAGTCATTCAGATTGTCTACCCTGCAACTACTGAAAAGATGAAAAGACTACGTCCTCTATTCAGAAACCATATGTTAGCATTGCCTCTACATCGATAGCCCTGCGATGTGGTTGGACCTCCAGTACAGCTGCATGTATCATTCAAGCACGCAAAGCACGTCATTGTGGAAGGGTTCATGATACGTTTTCAAATAAACAGGGATTTGATATAACAGCCTCTCATTGGCAATCGTATTATTTTGTGTGAAATACAAACACTAAATTCACGAATGTCGTGTGATGTGTTTAAAATGCATAAAATCATAGAACAGAATTAATAAGCGTGTTCTTTCTTGAGAACATAATTTTCTCTGAGACTTTGTAAAGAGAATAAGCAATAAGTGCACGACATAAGATGTCTCATAGATAAATGCATAAGTCTATCTTATTCGAAGATATGTGGCAAGTTTGCGAAACAGTTTGCTAACATGACCACTGTTATCTGTTAAATTACATGCAATTAGCGTCCAGTGATCCAGGATATATAGTTTATGCACACTTTACCACCATCTACAGTGTCTGAAACGCCGTCTGTAATGACGCACCTGGAAGAAAACCACATGGAACGCCGGCATAGCTATGAACCCAACCAATGTTCACATTTATATAATTTCGTTTGGTTTTTCTTCACCTTCAGCAGCATTTTCTAAAAATTTTTGTAACGAATATGACGTGCAAATTTCGTTTCGTATATTTTACGCCATATGTTTCTATTCACAAGGCCAAGAGGTGTGTAACGTGTATTTCAACACCGTTAATCTGAGGAGCAGCCTGATCAGCTAGCAACTGTTAATAGGGGTGTAAATAAAGTAATAAATGACCGTACTTTTCTTTAAGGACGATTCACAACGAACGTCAACGGAATGTTAACACAGCGTCACTTCGCTTATTCACTTACCAAACAGTGAAAGTGATGTTAAGAGATACTATCGGCGATACAGAAAGTCGCAATATGCTATCAGAATTAAAGAACTAGTGGTGATACAGTTTGTTAATGGCTAAAGGAAAATTCATAACTTGTCTCCTTGGCGAAAGTTGGATGGTAAAAAATAGGGTAAGCGTCATTCGAACGTTTCAGAACGTCGTTATTTATTTGCTAGAGAATGTACATAGATATAAAGAGATCAAACAACATTTAGAAGACTTTGCACACTAAACATTATGCTTGTTTTCGTTCCTTCTAAGGCCCTCAAAACAGTTTAGACCCTTCACTGCCAATTTTTGTTTTTGCAGTGAAAACATTAATGTAATGTTATTTTAATTAATATCGTAGTCAGGAGCAGCAAAATTAAGCAAACATTTCTAGAAATTTCCTTTTCCCACGCAGGGAAGCTTGTGACATACACGGTTATTCACTCATGAGTTCTGGGGTTTCAGAATATGACTGCGCAAAAGCTGCAAGACATCCAGAAAGCAGATAGGGCATCTCTGCGAGTTTTTTAACTCACATTATAGGTGCTCAGTATGGAGACCGTTCGTGACGCGAAAAACATCCACATGTGAGTGCAATTCACTGACACAAATTGTCCGGGAAGGCGAGACAGGCGGGCCGGGGTGGCCGTGCGGTTCTAGGCGCTACAGTCTGGAACCGAGCGACCGCTACGGTCGCAGGTTCGAATCCTGCCTCGGGCATGGATGTGTGTGATGTACTTAGGTTAGTTAGGTTTAATTAGTTCTAAGTTGTAGGCGACTGATGACCTCAGAAGTTAAGTCGCATAGTGCTCAAAGCCATTTTGAAGGCGAAACAGCAGCCCGCATTAAAAATCTGTTAACTGGGCTGCCTATATTCAGGCATGACCTAATTCGATGCGACGATAATGAAGCAGAGATTTAACAAAAAAACTTGAAGATAGCACAAGTGCAGTTTGTCATCGTAAGAATTCTGCAACCATTAGCAGGCTTCTCTTTACCAGTGCGACATTGCTACATAGCAATAACAAGCAGCTAATTCTCACTGTTTCTCTGATTACCTATCGTGGGACTCATATTTCCCACTGGTAGTGAAAGGATTAAAACAACTTTATTACTCTCCTTCAACAGAGCTGACGTTTTCACTCTTAGAAGAATGTTACTTAATAAAACCTTTTTCCATCAATTTATGTTGCTACTAGCGCACAGTGTAGGCTTCTCACGTTTTGTACAACCTATATCGTTTTTCGCTTACAGAGCAGGCCTCTTTTGTGAAGAAACATTCATTGGGAAAATAATGAAGTCCTCACGGAACATTTGCGATGTGTCACTAAATGAAAGCAAAGAATAAAATGAAGCCTAAGGAGCCACAATAATCTCAAAATCAACTTCTGTAACGTAAGTGAGCACTTTGAAAATAGGCTAACTTCCCATGTTGGGCGACAACTCTATCATCCCCCACCGACGCCATCGTCAAACTTTTCATCCCGGCGTTGTCTTACCGTTACGGCATGTATAAGGAGTGTTCAAACGGAAAGGTACGAAAGGTCTATAACAACCATACCGATTGAAATTTGTACATCCCGCTTAGGGATAACTTAATGAGACATCAGGGTAATGGAGGCAGGCGTCGTTACCTCTCCGAAGGAAATTCAAAGCTGTGCCCTCGGCGGGTTAGGTGATGCTCACCGTCTTTTCCGACGACCGAGCTCCGATACTCATCGAATTCCTCGAGCACGGAAAAACCATTAACAGTGACGTGTACTGGGAGACACTATGCAGGTTTGCCAAGAGTAAACGGCCTGGGCTGCTCACGGAGAGAGTGATTCTGCTCCACGATACTGCGCATCCAAACTTCTCCAAGGTCACTCAGAGTTCAAGTGGAAGCAGCTTGAGCATCCGCCCTACAACACAGACATGTGGTACTGCGACTTTCATGTGTTTACTCCGCTAAAAAAACATCTCAAAGGGAAGCGCTTCAGCTGCGACGAAGAGCCGAAGGACACCGAGGAGGACTGGCTCCTGTCACAGCCACGGGAGTTCTGGGAACAGGAAAATCTTTGGCTTGTGAACAGTGGGATAGTTGTGCTCGGGCCTCTGGTGAATAAAGACTTCAGCCATATCCACAGTGTTGTTTCGTACCTTTTATTTTCAACACCCATGATGTGAGTGCCGCCATTTAAGTGCATTGTGGAATGCTTTGATGTTCCGTTTGAAAGACTACAACCATTTATATTCTAAATTCATCTGCCACTTATCACGACTGGCGATAGGCAGGACACTTTTGTTTCATCATGCTAAAAGTGTTCTGGAGTTATTTAATTATGGGGTATGTATTTTATAAATCTGCTGTGGTTATCGTTCGAGGCTTGTAGAACCGCTCAGTTTGCACAGGACTCTGAAAGCCGAGGAGGAAACAACACGGCATTCAGAGGCTTTGTTCCGGCTGGAGAACAAATGAAGCCTTGAGCGCTAAACACTTGTACTGTTTTTCTTAAGTAAGACGGACGCACATTTGTGGCAGTCTGATCCAATTTTTTACTAAATAAATAAAAACGTGTTCTGTCTAAGTTTGAGTGAAGTGTGAAAAGAAGAACTGTTAAAACTTATCGTGACGACGTACGAGCGACTCAAGAGGACAATGGCTATATAAAAGAGCGCTCAATGGACATGAAAGGGACATAAAAATCTACCGTCATTGTAGTACTAAGCATAAGGTACGATATATGTGTTAGTTATAATAAATATTTGTTCTGGAAATATTGAATCATTTAGCAGTGCTCATTCCTATCATCTCCTTAGTATTATTTTCATTTTAATTATGCATTTTGCTAAGATTACAGACACCAAGATCAGCAGTCCAATGTGCGTGTTACATTGACAAAAAGAAAACCGTTTTATCGTCTTCTTGCATCAGCTTTAATATTGAATTTCCCTTTTGTGTGATGTTACAGTTGTTTTTGCGCCCTTAAGAACTTTCTGGTCCCTTAGGAAATTGTTTTGTCATAACAATAACTTCACGAGCGGGTATGATCGTATCTACGATCATGAAGTAATTAGAAAGACGATAATGCAATTTCTTAATCAATAGCACGCTAGCTGTGACTGCTTCAAGCCACGCGAAACTGCAAGTAAAGACTATTCACATTTCATAATGCAATATTTCATGACAGTGGTCAATCTATGATTATTTCGCCAATTGTGATTGATAAAACAGTAAGCGAAATCTCAAATTCCAACTTTTCCATTGAATAACAACATCACTTTTATTTTGTTACATCACAGAGTGTATAAACAACCCTCTGACGGCTATTGACGTCAGACGGGAATTTCTAGAGCAATCTGGCGAGGAAGATATGCCCTGATTGGCCCACGTTTGGGGACAAGCTGTGGTGGGAATTTATTAAACGTGGCAGTTTTAATGCTATTGGCGGAAACAGTAACTTTTTCCCGATTCGAGGTTACGGCCGGAACGGCGCTAACAGCAGAGTCGTGAGCAAGGACACGTGAAAATGGACACCCTTGGTTTGGATATGGAAGGTGAAAGATCGGTGGTTTTAGACGTCGAGGACTCTTGAGTCCAGACGGTTGGCGGGACTTCACTGTGTCCGAGTCCTGACGAGCAAGATTCCTGGTCTTCACATACGACCACGCACGGACTGCTTACCGCCAGAACATATTGGTGAGAGTACGCATCAGCACCGGCTATAGTTGGGTGTTGAGACAGTACCGTTACTCGCCGTTCCAGTGATAGTAAAGTTTTCATTGTTATTAAATTAACCATTGGAGTGGTTGCATTCGTATTAGTGACGGAATGTGCCGCTAGGATACGGTAGGGCGCTCCCAATTGCTTCGTACCTTTATTTCATTAATTTTGTAACAAACATGTCACTGAGTCTTTTGCTGTCAGTGCTTTAACGTAATAAAACATCAATTTCAATTTTTATATGTTTTGCATTTGAAGTAACTTGTAGTTTTCTTCAATTATTATTATTATTATTATTTAGCGGCTGAGTAAAAATAGTCACGCAGTAGGATTTGATGGCCATTCCCCACCTGAGGATTCCATGTCAGATTGACTTTTTAGATAACAATTACATCGGATCTTAACGGGTGTGTGAGAGGGTCTGGCCAGTTCCATCATTTCCTTGCGATTTCACATCCACACACCGTGCAGTTGTGCACGTTTCGTTCCGTCAAATGTGAATTGACCTATAAGTTCATACATCGAACATCATCTATTTGATAGCGAGTAACGAATGCCACTCGTACGTCCTGCGTTCGACCAGTACGGGGAACAACAGGTAGTGAAATACAGCCTCGCCTTTGCGTCAGGATGCGAAGTGACGTCGTGCGCTGGAGGCAGGTGGCGGTGGCAGTATGCGGCTGTGATTAGCGTGCGCGGAGCGGCCGCCGCTGGCTGCGGCTCTTCTGGCAACAGTGGCGGCTGGGGCTGTGTCTGCGTGTAACGGGAGGCAGGCAGGGCCGCGCCGAGGTTAGGACACGGACCAGGCCGAAGCCGGGCCCAGGGCAGCGGGCGGGGCAAAAAACACGGCACAAGGGGCCGTCTGTTCCCTCCATGATACCTGCCCAGCCAGCGAGCCGGCAGATAAGGGCCATGCCGCATTAACAACTCTGTACTGAACAGGGATCTGCGCTGTGTACAAAGTGTGGGAAGTACCATTACAAAATACGAAAAATAATAATCATTCTTTAATCGTACAATGTACATATTAGCGGTATTTACACTACTGGCCATTAAAATTGCTACACCAAGAAGAAATGCAGATGATAAACGCGTATTCATTGGACAAATATATTATACTAGAACTGACATGTGATTACATTTTCACGCAATTTGGGTGCACAGATCCTGAGAAATCGTTACCCAGAACAACCACCTCTGACCGTAATAACGACCTTGATACGCCTGGGCATTGAGTCATTTTCTGTATAAAGAAAGGTACGTACAGGACCTGCAACATGCGGTCGTACATTATCCTGCTGAAATGTAGTGTTTCGCAGTGATCGAATGAAGGGTAGAGCCACGGGTCGTAACACATCTGAAATGTAACGTCCACTGTTCAAAGTGCCGTCAATGCTAACAAGAGGTGACCGAGACGTGTAACCAATGGCACCCCGTACCATCACGCCGGGTGATACGCCAGTATGGCGATGACGGATACACGCTTCCAATGTGCGTTCACCGCGATGTCGCCAAACACGGATGCGACCATCATGATGCTACAAACAGAACCTGGATTCGTCCGAAAAAATGACGTTCTGCCGTTCGTGCACCCAGGTTCGTCGTTGAGTACACCATCGCAGGCGCTCCTGTCTGTAATGCAGCGTCAAGGGTAGCCGCAGCCATGGTCTCCGAGCTGATAGTCCATGTTGCTGCAAACGCCGTCGAACTGTTCGTGCAGATGGTTGTTGTCTTGCAAACATCCCCATCTGCTGACTCAGGGATCGAGACGTCGCTGCACGATCCGTTACAGCCATGCGGATAAGATGCCTGTCATCTCGACTGCTAGTGATACGAGGCCGTTGGGATCCGGCACGGCGTTCCGTATTACCCACCTGAACCTACTGATTCCATATTCTGCTAACAGTAATTGGATCTCGACCAACGCGAGCAGCAATGTCGCGGTACGATAAACCGCAATCGCGATAGGCTACAATCCGATCTTTATCTAAGTAGGAAACGTGATGGTACGCATTTCTCCTCGTTGCACGAGGCATCACAACAACGTTTCACCAGGCAACGCCGGTCAACTGCTGTTTGTGTATGAGAAATCGGTTGGAAACTACCGTCATGTCAGCACGTTGTAGGTGTGGCCACCGGCGCCGAGCTTGTGTGAATGCTCTGAAAAGCTAATCATTTGCATACCACAGCATCTTCTTCCTGTCGGTTAAATTTGGCGTCTGTAGCACGTCATCTTCGTGGTGTAGCAATTTTAATGGCCAGTAGTGTACATTCTTGTTGATTTTAGTTGTACTGGCATTAAGTCGTCCTCACACGGGGCGTGTTTCTCATCGCGAATCATGCCAGACGTGGTGTCCGTCGATGTTGCTCCACGCTGTGAAAAGACTTGTTACATCTCACGGAACGTACTCCTCGACGTGACTTGCGGCCGCAACGCTCTGCAGCGGCAGTTCTTGGGTGCACTTGGCTCGCAAATCACGCACTTTCTTGGCGACAATGTATGCGCATAAACTAGCTTCGTTAACTCTTTTAAGCCGGCTGAAGTGGCCGTGCGGTTCTAGGCGCTGCAGTCTGGAACCGCGAGACCACTACGGTCGCAGGTTCGAATCCTGCCTCGGGCATGGATGTGTGTGATGTCCTTAGGTTAGTTAGGTTTAACTAGTTCTAAGTTCTAGGGGACTAATGACCTCAGAAGTTGAGTCCCATAGTGCTCAGAGCCATTAACTCTTTTAGCGAAGGACGAAGAAGAGCGGAGAAAATAGCGACGAAGGTTCTGGACTCGTCGATGGCTTGAACTGCGAATTGCTGGTAGAGGATCGCTACATAATGCTGTGCACCTATTTGCGACACCTACTAGCAGAAGTCACTCATTAACTCAATTGAATTTCCTGTGTCTTATTTTCGGTTTTACATTGAAAATAGTAAAAGTATTGTGTCTAATATCATTTTGCGCAAACATAATATCCTTATTCTTGATTTGACCGTAAGAGGAGATTTTTCCGAATCTGCTCGCCATCATGGAAAAATAGATTTACCTACAAAATACAGACATGAGGCAGTCCACAAAACCAAGAGACAGGTATATTTATTTTACACAGTTCCACAATTTAAAAAAACTCCTAGTGCGTAACTTGTGTTTACTTTCTGATACAGACTGGCAATAACGTTTAGATTTCTGGCCAATATGGAAACATTCCAGTCGCCCAACAATAATTGCAACAAATGCATTATTTATGATACAGAACATCGACTATTGCACATAATACTTCTATTATATTAGTAAGGAAGACCCAGGATCTTTTAGAAAATGAAAAATGAAAAAATAAAATAAAATTTGGAAGTAGCTAGACGTGAACCTGCTAGCGTTCACATTAAACCTTGACGTTAACAACTATGCTCCGACTTCGACACAGCTGCTGCCTCTCAGTTGTATGATGTACAATGTGTAACGACATATTGTATAAATGCCATTATTTGACATTTAACTATAACGAGTGGTAGCCAAGACGACGGGCTTTTGATAAATCATCGTCGTGCAGTAGCATTGTAAAGATATACTTCCATAGTATACAAGTTATAATACTAAAAGCATCAAATAAGGGAAGCTTTTGACTACTGATATGTAGTTTCCTGTCATTTTATTATAACAAAACTCACCTAAAACGTAGCGTTTTAGAGAGATCCTCAATGTGCTGATGCTTTGGGACAGCTTATATTCATGCTGCATACAGTAAAATAAAAAAATAACCACCTAATACAGAGTTTAGCTTCGCATAATACAGCGTCTCCTAAGTACTGCTTGTGACGTAAACCCGGTGCCACATCTCATTGGTCACGTCCCCTCTCCACGAGGTAAAAATATGACATGCCAGACTGTTCATTTCACGCTTCGCAGTGTAGTGGAATGTGGAATTCCACGCTGTGACATCACCAGCTCTTGGTCCACGTACTTTTCTACGTCCCGTGAGAAGATGGCTTTATGTTGTAGTGCTAGCCCTGTTTCTGTGCCCAACGTTTCGCTTGTTAACGCTGGAGACATCCTCAGAGGTTGTAAATACTCCGCCAAGTACTTTGCCAAAATCAGTTTCATGTGACCCATCAGAAATGGTTGGTGAAAGCCGCGACTGTAAAAGCAATGTGTTTTTTTACGAAATAACTTTTCCGCGACAGTCACGGTTTTCTTTTTATTTATGTTTTGCACGACGCGTTTCGGGAAATGATCCCAAATTTAAAGTGCATTTTCTGTGTGCTAAACCATTTATTCGTGATGTTTTAGATATGGGAGACGCTGCATAGATCTGTTGCCTTTACTGTAATACATGAAAACAAGCGCAGTTTTTAATCACTGCTCTTACTTTACATAGTTAGTGGCGAAATTGCGAAAGAACTTCTAGTGATGGTTTTCTTGCGGTCCGTTTGTCCAGAAACTCAAAACGTATTCACACAATACGCAATGAAAATTGCAAACGTACATGAACAAACAGTCACAAATATGTTTTTACATTTAGTCAATGCAGATAATGTTATAGGACACCTAACTGGGAAAGCAGAACATAATGTGTAAGTACTCCATCAACTAAATAAAGGTTATAAAATAGATACACTGGAATAACTGGAGATATATTCACACTATAAAAAAAGAAAAGAAAATATTAAATGAAAACTGGAAAGTAAATTACTGAATTTCCACAGATACTTTGACAGCATAATTAAATAAAAATGACACATACAAATAAGTATTTTTCTAAAACTGTATAGGCAAATAATGATGAGAATATTAAGATAAATACCTTTTGTACGAAATTACACATACTTCGTGAACGATCTATAGCGCTGTATCTGTTGACAACATGTAAAAACATGTTTGTAATTGTTTATTAATGTAAGTCTGCTATTTAAACTATTTACTGTGCGCAAGTAATTTTGTGTGACGTTTAGTATGGGTACATTACTGCGCAAGTGGACCAGAAGAAAACTGCAAGTAGAAGTTCTTTCCAAATTTCGCTACTAACTCTATGTAAAGATCGATCAGTAATTGAAAATTTCTCGTATTTTTGTATATTACTACAGTAAAGACAACAGAATAACGTAACATATAACAGATTGAAAACATCACGAATAAATGGCATAAACCACAAAAAACGCACTTGAAAATGGGTATCATTTCTCGAAAAGCGTCTTGCACAATATAAGTTAAAAGAAAATCGAGACTGGCAGCAGAAAAGTTACTTCACAAATAAAGCCAAAATCAAAAATGCTCAGCAAACCGAACTGTTTTACGTAACCGTGCAACGGACGAGTAGTTACGTCATCATAGAGTCTTGCTTTCTTGTGTTAAGGAGCTTGTGCTGCTGAAGAGCTGGTGCGGATTGCATTGGTTAGCACTAAAGCCTATAACGTGCTTAATTTTAGTTCTTCTTCTTTTGTGTAACTACGTAACAATGAACACAGACGTCACAGAAATTAAAAAACGCGGAAACGACGTCACCAGAACAGTAGAAGGTCTGAAATTGAATATCTCGAGTTGTTAGATCGTTGATTTAATTCTTTACAAGACCATAAGATAAACACCTGAGATGTATCACAAGTCAAAATCCAGTGGGGGTTGAGATCGATTGTAACGATCACACCATCCAAATCACGCCTGGCGGTCATAAGAACCATTTACCCACTGACGAATGAATTACTCGGCTTATTCTGTCTCACTTTGGTACAACGATAATGACCTAATTGTGTATATCGATTTAACCGTTAGTGTTTCTAAATAATGTTCCATAGCAGTCTTTTGTAGTCCAGTGTCATGCGTGTCGGTATATGCAGCTTTATATCCTTCGTACTGAGCGAATCTGTTAAGATGGTATTGACCACGAACGATGGATAGATCAAGGTACGGCCTGCAGCATGTGATTCCTAGTCACATTTTACTTATTTTTATGACAACTCCTCACACATCTCTTTATCAGATTATCGTTCTACACGTAAAGCGACTATAATCGCGAAATAGCTTTTTAGGAGATATGTTTATTTAGACTTTCCGTCTTCTCTTGTTCTCAGGGAAAAAACACCCTCCATCAGCACCATTATTTATCAGACATTTTGTATAGTTAAGTTTTAATTCTGCAGTCTAATAAAGCAGACGAAAATATCCGTATTATAGCATAAAGAACCGTAGGGAACATTTCATTTTGGCAGATTTGCTGCTTCAACTACCAGCGTTGCTGAAGACAGCCGCAGATTTCGTGATTGGTCAACCTGCGAACGTCTAACACCAACCGAACAGCATTAGTCGAGGCTCCAGCTTTGGGGGGGGGGGGGGGGGGGGAAGGGGGGAGGGAGGAAGTGGGACGTCACGAAGCACTACGGTTTGCGGTCGGCGAGCACCACAGCTGCTGAGCCATCTGTCTTCGTCGAAAGTGCAAGAGGGGCTGAGCTGCGTTGCACCGCCTGTATACCGCCGCCACATAAAGTGTACCGTCGTCAGCGTCTGTACTTGCGTTGGGAAGCAGCCGTGTTGTAAGAGTCGCCACGGACACGGTTAGGACGCAATAATGACACGTTCCACATTGCGCGCTGCTACAACCGTGGAAACCTTAATTTGAACTGCAACCGCCTGAAATTGCGCGAGGAGATGCATCAGATCTTGATGTCTCTGAATACGGTAGTTGAAATGTCAGACTTAATGAAAGCACGCTGCTTTCTCTCTTGCTGTTTCATTTAAAAGATTCCCGCTAATCGGACATTGTCATGGGGCTTCTTTAGTATTCATAAGATGCCAACGCAGTATTTATTAACTTCTTCGATATGTGCAGAGATTCTGTACATGAACACAAAGCATGTTTAAATAAATTACAAGTGGAATAATTCGCAAAATTAAAGACAAATCGAGAAAGTGGCACTTCTCAAGGTACTAGTATTATAATACGGGCTGTGATAACCACAATACGAGCCCTAAGGCTCAGTGTTGTGGTCTTTAATTTAAAAAAATATGCTTATAATTTAAATTAATCTGAACAACCAATAAAAATGAATAAATATTTGAACGGTATGGATTAGGACTAAATTTCTCTTTCGACTTCATCTACTTTACTATACATGCAGGTCCGTAATCTATGTCCGCTCATTGCGGGGCAGAACGATAATTAACTCAATAAAATACCCAGTACCTCTGTTGCAGCAGCTATGGCCGCTAAATAAGTACACATCACAAACTTTTACACATACAACAGGATTAACTGAACAATCGGTCTTGGTCAAACCATGAAATGAATACAGGATTAATCCTTTTGACTCTTTTTTTTCATCGTAACCTGACGTTGGCGTTTAAATATGTTTGAAAGCTAAAATACTTGGGCAAAGACCCGATATCTTATGTTCTTCGGTGTAATAAAGTATCAGTTTCAGGACTAGCAGCCGGAATTTCGTACCACGCTCACTATATTATCCAGACGACTGAAAACTGAATAATGAATGAAACACAAGCGCCGGAACATGGGATGGCACTTGCGTTATCTTTGTCGACACTATTCGCGATGGTCGCAGGTTCGAATCCTGCCTCAGGCATGGATGTGTATGATGTCCTTAGGTTAGTTTGGTTTAACTAGTTCTAAGTTCTAGGGGACTGATGACCTCAGAAGTTAAGTCTCATAGTGCTCAGAGCCATTTGAACCATTTAAAAAAAAAACTATTCGCGATGATAATTACACAAATCTAATTTCGCACTGACAATAATCTCATAATAGCAATTCAATTAATCGACACATCGAACTGGATAATACAGTGGCTGTACTGGACGAATAGCATTTTGAACAGGATGCTAAGTCTGCAGACGTTCTCTTTCCCTTCTGAACATTAGAAAAAATTATATTTTTATCTTCAGTCTGCAAGAAAGGGCAGTGTTGTCTTGTCTTTCGTGTCTAACATGGATTGTTTCCTTCTTATAATGTATACAGGTTTATCAAGTGGAAATGCAAGTGATCCAAGTAAATAATCGCTGTAACATTTTTCACGTAAGAAAATTTACTTGCTTCGATAGCTAATGTTTTGATTGAGTCCTTATGATAGGATAGTATCTGGCTAGCAGTGACTGTCAAGGAGAGGGGATCAACAGCCCGTGAGATCATGTCCTGGGCTAGACCGGAAACATCTCATCCCAATGCACACATCATACTGTCATTGTGATCCGTCCATCTGTACCCCCCCTAGTGCAACACGGGAGGGGCCATGTGTATGACGGCAACAGGTTTGTCTCCGCTTTCATGTTCATGATTATCCTACGGAATAGTCAAAACACTAGACTGCAGAAGCATTCACCACACTCGTCCAAGAGATTGAAAAACACGCATGAAACGTCACGTTTAGAAAAGAGAGAAAATTTGCTTCAGTAATTAAGTATATCACATGACAGCGCATGAAAATGGATCACAGTAGCGGTAAAAGTGTAATTTTCGTTACCAGTTTCTTTGCTGACCCACTCCATGTTCAGATGATGATTGATCTGAATGATGACCTTCGCTTCATAATGCATAAAACTGTCGATAATAAACTACCGAAATGTGAAACTGTTCATCATGGGAACCTTTAAGACCTTTATTCATTATAGTGTTATTTGCAATGTGTAATAAATCAGCTGCCAAGGACGTTTCAACATTGTTGCATAAGAAACCAGTCTCTAACTTTGAATATGTTTGGTATTATTTATTTGTGTTTTATCGCAAACAGTGATTACCAAGCATGTGCTTCATTATTAAATGCGTAACTGCAACTAACATCAGATAGTGAAGAACAGCTGGGACTTTTTCTTTTCCCTCAGTCAAGTTACGATGCTAACCGCTGATCGCTTTCTCTGCCGGCGAAGTTCATCGCTGTTTTCTTCCTTCTGCGGCAGAAGCCGAATGATAGATTCTTGTGTGACCATTCGCGTCGCCAAGTCTGTAGCCATTAATCGTTCGCCGAGGTTAACCGCGCGCTAGAAGCGCACGAACCACTCCTTTTGCGTGCAGCTGTCCTTCAGTTTTTAGTCGTGTGTCTGCACGAATGCTAGTTCACGCATTCACATTCTGTTTACATGTGATACAATGTGCGAGGTGTATTTCTTTAGGGTTTCCTCTTGCTGCTCCACTCTGTATCTGCGATTCTGTTCACCATGTAACTGCCAAAGGAAGTTCCTGAAGACGTGAAAGCCTATAGCTATTTTAAAAGTATGCCTGAAACGAATGAAGCGATGAAGCTGCTGCAACAATCGGGATAAATGATGTTTAGATTACCGTTAGGCACACCGTATGTAGATATTCCATAAAATATCTCCAAGACTACTTAGTAATTCACACTTTCCACTCTTGTTTAGCGTGCGGGAAAAACGAACACTTAAATGTTTTCCATGCGAGTTCTGATTTCTCCTATTTTATTACGATGATCATTTTTCGCTATGTAGGTGGGTATCGACAGATTAATTCCGCATTCGGAGGCGAAAGCTCGCCGGAACGAAAAACGCTTTTTTTTTAATGACTGCCGCTCAACTCGCGTGTCATATATGTGACACGCTCTCCTCTGTTTCGCCAGAGTGCGAAACCAGCTGCCCTTCTCTGAATTTTTTCGATGTCCTCCGTCAGTGCTATCTTGTAACGATCCGGTACTGCGCAGCAATTCTCCAAAAGGAGACGCACAAGAGTCATGTACAGTTTCTTTATTAGATTTATTGCGTCTTCTGCCACCAAAACGCAGTCTAATTAAACATGTTAGTAATTGTAATCCCTAGGTATTCAGCTGCGTTAACAGCCTTTATATTTGTTTAATTTATCGTGTAACAGTATTATGGAATAATTTTCTTGGGTTGTTCATCGCTTAGAATGAAAATAATGATTGCACAAAAGTGAGCAGTAAGGATAATATGTGGTGTTCATTCTCGGTCGTCATGTAGGTACCTCTTCAAGGAGTTGGACATTTAACTGCACCTCACAATACACATATTCGCTAATGAACTTCCTCATAAATGATTCACAATTTGAGAAGAATAGTGATATCCACACCTACAACACTAGAGGAAAAAATGACCATTGTTACTCATTATTAAAGCTGTCCGTGGGTCAGAATGGAGTTCAATATGCAGTAACAAAAATCTGCAATATTTGCCCACTACCATAAAGCATCTGACAGGTAGTAAAGCAAGTTCTAAATCCGACCTAAACTCATTTCTCCTGGACAACTCCCACTCCATGGACGAATTTCTACTTTAAAACTGATAATCTGTTAAAAAATCTGTGAAACATATAACTAAACAACTAACTAACCAAAATTAAACATATTTCTTTTAGTATTAATGTGGATGACTCCAAACTTTTATTGTTTATAGTGAATTGCCACTTCTTGCATCATACAGATATCTTCTCTAAATGATTTTCAGTTAGTTTTGATCTTATGATGACTTACTAGACGGTAAACGACAGCATAATGTGCAAACAATCTAAGAGGGTTGCTTAGGTTGTCTCCAAAATCGTTTATATAGATTAGGAGTAGTGTAGGGCCTATAACACTTCTATTTTACTCAATGACTTCTCGTCAGTTACTAAGAACTGTGACCTTTCTGACTGGAAATCACGAATCCATTCGCACAACTGAGACGATACTCCATAGGGATGTAGTTTCATTGGAAGCCACTTGTGAGGAATTATGTCAAAACTGTTCTGAAAATCTAGAAATATGGAATTAACTTGAGAGCTCCTGTCGACAGCACTCATTACTTCATATGAATAAACAGCCAGTTGTTTTCACAAGGACAATATTTTCAGAATCCGTGTTGACTGTGTGTCAATACATCATTTCTCCGAGGTAATTCATAAAGTTCGAACACATATATGTTCCAAAATCCTACTGCAAATCGACGTCAGTTCTGTGGGTCTGTAATACTGCGGATTACTTCTATTTCCTTTCTCGTGTATTGGTGGGACCTTTTCAACTTTCTAGTCTTTAGGTACGGATCTTTCGTCGAACGAGGAATGCATATGACTGCTAAGTATGGAGCTGTTACACCAACATCCATTGAAAGGAACCTAACTGGTACGAAACCTGGACCGGAAGACTTGCCTTTATTAAGTGATTGAAGCTATTGCGCTACACCGAGGATATTTACTTCTAAATTAGTCATTTTGGCGGCTGTTCTTGATTCTCATTCTAGAATATTTAATTCGTCTTCCTTGGTAAAGGAAATTCGGGAAGCCGTATTTAGTAACTACGCTTTAGTGTCACTGTAATCGGTAACATTGCCAGTGCTACCGTGTAGTGAAGTTATTGACTTTAAGGCGAAAGCCGTTAGTGTTCCTTTGTAAACGACACGTTTGATTTACTTCCTCAATATGATATAAACCAAGTCCGTTACTTCCTCTCACATATAGCGACGTGAAGGTAAAATGACAGAAATTGTAGGTGATGCGGCAGCTTGCCTACAGTCATTCTTCTACATCTACATCTACATTGATACTCCGCAAGCCACCCAACAGTGTGTGGCGGAGGGCACTTTACGTGCCACTGTCATTACCTCCCTTTCCTGTTCCAGTCGCGTATGGTTCGCGGGAAGAACGACTGTCTGAGAGCCTCCGTGCGCGCTCTAATCTCTAATTTTACATTCGTGATCTCCTCGGGAAGTATAAGTAGGGGGAAGCAATATATTCGATACCTCATCCAGAAACGCACCCTCTCGAAACCTGGCGAGCAAGCTACACCGCGATGCAGAGCGCCTCTCTTGCAGAGTCTGCCACTTGAGTTTATTAAACATCTCCGTAACGCTATCACGGTTACCAAATAACCCTGTGACGAAACGCGCCGCTCTTCTTTGGATCTTCTCTATCTCCTCCGTCAACCCGACCTGGTACGGATCCCACACTGATGAGCAATACTCAAGTATAGGTCGAACGAGTGTTTTGTAAGCCACCTCCTTTGTTGATGGACTACATTTTCTAAGCACTCTCCCAATGAATCTCAACCTGGTACCCGCCTTACCAACAATTAGTTTTATATGATCATTCCACTTCAAATCGTTCCGTACGCATACTCCCAGATATTTTACAGAAGTAACTGCTACCAGTGTTTGTTCCGCTATCATATAATCATACAATAAAGGATCCTTCTTTCTATGTATTCGCAATACATTACATTTGTCTATGTTAAGGGTCAGTTGCCACTCCCTGCACCAAGTGCCTATCCGCTGCAGATCTTCCTGTATTTCGCTACAATTTTCTAATGCAGCAACTTCTCTGTATACTACAGCATCATCCGCGAAAAGCCGCATGGAACTTCCGACACTATCTACTAAGTCATTTATATGTATTGTGAAAAGCAATGGTCCCATAACACTCCCCTGTGGCACGCCAGAGGTTACTTTAACGTCTGTAGACGTCTCTCCATTGATAACAACATGCTGTGTTCTGTTTGCTAAAAACTCTTCAATCCAGCCACACAGCTGGTCTGATATTCCGTAGGCTCTTACTTTGTTTATCAGGCGACAGTGCGGAACTGTATCGAACGCCTTCCGGAAGTCAAGAAAAATAGCATCTACCTGGGAGCCTGTATCTAATATTTTCTGGGTCTCATGAACAAATAAGGCGAGTTGGGTCTCACACGATCGCTGTTTCCGGAATCCATGTTGATTCCTACATAGTAGATTCTGGGTTTCCAGAAATGACATGATACGCGAGCAAAAAACATGTTCTAAAATTCTACAAGAGATCGACGTAAGAGATATTGGTCTATAGTTTTGCGCATCTGCTCGACGACCCTTCTTGAAGACTGGGACTATCTGTGCTCTTTTCCAATCATTTGGAACCCTCCGTTCCTCTAGAGACTTGCGGTACACGGCTGTTAGAAGGGGGGCAAGTTCTTTCGCGTACTCTGTGTAGAATCGAATTGGTATCCCGTCAGGTCCAGTGGACTTTCCTCTATTGAGTGATTCCAGTTGCTTTTCTATTCCTTGGACACTTATTTCGGTGTCAGCCATTTTTTCGTTTGTGCGAGGATTTAGAGAAGGAACTGCAGTGCGGTCTTCCTCTGTGAAACAGCTTTGGAAAAAGGTGTTTAGTATTTCAGCTTTACGCGTGTCATCCTCTGTTTCAATGCCATCATCATCCCGTAGTGTCTGGATATGCTGTTTCGAGCCACTTACTGATTTAACGTAAGACCAGAACTTCCTAGGATTTTCTGTCAAGTCGGTACATAGAATTTTACTTTCGAATTCAATGAACGCTTCACGCATAGCCCTCCTTACGCTAACTTTGACATCGTTTAGCTTCTGTTTGTCTGAGAGGTTTTGGCAGCGTTTAAACTTGGAGTGGAGCTCTCTTTGCTTTCGCAGTAGTTTCCTGTGGACAGTTCGAGAATGGAACAGCAAACGATGGATATCATGATGGTATTCGAAGTACCCTGCCACATGTAGTTGAGACGGTTTGCGGAAAATAGCTGGAGATATAGATACACTGCCTTTGAACACTTCATCAGCAACGCTCTGTTAAATCCCAATTTTTCTTCCTTTTGGGTAATACTGTTTTTGCACTTGGAAACTGAACTTCAGTAATCTCATACTCCTATAGTGAATTTTCACCTATCGGTATGGCGAAGAGACGCTTCCCTCGTATAAGATACCCAAAGCGGCCTCCTGCACTCGTACTTTCGCGTACTAGATGCAGTATGCAGCCATCAAGATATTTAAAGCGGTAAAAATTGTGTTTCTCCTCACATTTTGCACTACAACGCCTTGACGTGTTGGGATATGCCGCCTCATGTTCAGTAATGGACCAGTGTGAGTCGCCAGTATACATTAAAATCTCTGACAAACAGGTTATTCCTACAATGCGTACCGCAAGCAGAAACGGTAACGAACTGCGACGGTAGAAAATAATTGCGCACTTCCGCGGTAGCATTTCTGCTGCGGAACTGGTGAGAAATGTCACGGCCAAGCAACAGCTACGTTCAGAAAAGTAAGGAACTATCGATTCCGATTGCATGTAGTAAATATCAAATACAGACTTCGAGAAACGCTCACTCTGCTGAAAAACGTCTATGTGAAGTTCATCCCAACACTTAAGACTTCACCTGCTCGTAGTTAACATCCTATTGCCTCGCATACTGCGTCTGTTAAAATCTCCAATAATGTGGCATTTTATGCGTAAACGATTGTCTTGAGGCTGTACTGGAGATTAGATGGAATAAAAGCGATAGTACAACAAACACTGTCACATATTCTCGTGTGCATTGTGACTTTCGAGGAGTAAGAGCTCAGCTGTACGGTATGGAAGGCCGTTTTCAATGTGGTTACAAGTTCCTGGACTTCTAACTATGTCAGTCATTTACTCATAAGAGAGTACAAAATATTGATAGCTCCCATTGTGAAAATGGAACTGCGCAACTTTTAGAATCGAATTTTTTCAGTAGCAATCGTCTTTATTCAAGAATCTGCCCGTTGAGATTTTCCAATATTTCTGTAACTATCCCGTGAGAAACCATACTTATAAACATCTGCACTACCCTCCTTCGCAGGTCCTCTACGTCCTTCATTAATTCGACTTGATGCTGGTCTGTCGCAATTGAGCAGTATTTCACTATAAACAGGGCAAATGTCATCTACGTAATCCTTTGTACACAAACTGCAGTTTCCCAGTATTCGACCAAACAACTGTAGCCTGCTGTTTGCTTTCGCTTCAACAGAATCTATGTGATCAATCCACATAATATATCTACCGATTGTTACTCTTAGGTATCTTTGTAACGTGGTGAGTCGTTAATCGACTATCATAGGTGACTGCAAAATATTACTTGGGTGAAGTGCACAACTTTACATTTCTTTTGACGTTAACGGCTAGTAGCCAATATTGCCATCAGGCAGGTACTTTATCCACAATTTTATATTATGATATAAAGGGGATAAGTGCAGATATTTCTATTCGTGACTGAGGGCAGTGTAGTGAACAACATTACATCAGTATTTACGTCATTTGCAGGCCATTAATTATAACTATTACAATTCGTATGTTTTTAGAATGGTTAGTACCTCCAAGTACATGTGGATTACTGCTTATTTTCCCGTAGGTAGCAGGTCAGATGTTCAAATGTTGATGCATGGACGCAAAACGGTTAGTCTTTACTGACAGGCATAGTCCGCTTCGTAGTGCAGTTATGACCGCGTAGAAAACATCAGGTAGTAAGTTGTGCGATGTGTTTGCGGAAGACTGTTCGATGCAGAGAAAAGACGACCAACACACTGATGTACGTACATATTAAAGCACCAAATATAAAAAAATATCTGCACTTATATCTGTTACACCCTGCATAACGAACAGTGTTTCCGTATCACATATCCCGGTATCACGCTCGATGTCAGTTTTTGATAAGTATTGAACCAGGAAAATTTCAGGCAAACTTAAGGGAATTTCTTCTGACTGTAAGCTTGCAGGGCGGAAACTACCTATATTCTGCGGTCTCTTATGTCTAAACCGATGGCATTTAAGTAGAGTTCTGGACAGAGAAAAGAAAATGCATCTTCATGGGCAACTCCAGCCCTTTATCAGCAAAATTTTGTCCTCATCTGCACATTTTAAAATTCCTAAACGTCTTCAACCGACTCAATACGCCGAAGCTTTTACGGTCTGTTCCGAATATTTAACTGCTGAAGCATGACTCCGTAGTTTACATTACATAAAATTTAGAGGGTGATCCTGACCAGTTTTTAACATAACATAGCCTGTCGCATTTTTTATAGAATATGTAAGTTACTACGCCCTGTCGCCATTACTGTAACGGATTTTGTGAAATTTTCTTAGACGTTTCTGTAATTTTTGGAAGTCAAATACAGTCATGTTACAAGTTGTCCTTACATCTGGGATATTGTTAAATCTTAGTCATAGCAGGCTTCTACACGGGCGGTAGCAAAAATTACTTGAATTTGAGAACATGTGGGGCCCCAAGAAATAAAAATGAATGACAATGGGCGAAACGTTTGATAGTTACAGTGTCAATAGTTTTATGGCTATTACACCCTAAATGTATGCAAATTTCATTAGTATTTTCAAATTAGATCTTTTTAAATTATTAATATGGCTATGGGTGTAGGAAACCTTCGAAAAAACCATCACATTGTTAAGTAGAATGAGCTCTTTAACACCGTAGGTCCCTTGTCTCTCTGGTTTGGCACGGTACTGTGCAACCATGGCAACTGGACACAGACATCTTTTCGATCTTGGTATTTCAGCATTTTTACCTCTCTCACAGCACAGAAATTGGCAATTCTTCTGTGTTTGGATCCACAGATGAAGTATAGGTGAATACACCTACGGCATAGCATGACGCGTTTTTCGCACTCTACTACAGTCGCTACACTGTGTAGAACTGAATGAAGTCCCAGCAAGACTTGACGGGTCAAATGCAAATCTACTGTTGAGATTAAGACGTGCAGTAGGCGAAAGGGTTATTCTTGTGGGAACTGGGGATGCGTGTCTGGTAGGTATAATGCAGCTGTGTCTGTACAGGGCTAGGTGTTGGAACTGTTCCTTTCTGTAACTCATAATGGCCATACAAGGAAACAAAAGAGAAAAGATCGGGCACTCTGTTTCGGATATGTTCTGTAAAGGTTCTCACACGTCACCCTCCCCCAACAATGCCGAAATCGCCGCCATAACAAGAAACCAGTTTAATTTTCCGTGAGCAACATAACAACAATTGATTGTATTCGGCAATGGTAACTCTGCGGTTCAGTAGAATCACAGACAATCATTTCTAGAAATATCTGAGAATTCTGAAATAAATAAAAAGTCTGTAACATAGTCCATGAGGAGTCAAATGCTCCTCTCCGCCTCCCACCCTCCCTCCCGCTTGCGGATGCCTATGGGCCTGTATCACCGTCGAAGAGAGGCAGCTGGCCAGCGGGCGACGCAAGAAGGTTAGTGTGTTTCCGGCTGGAACGTCGTCGCCCTCAACGGGTGGTTTTTCGCGGAACGGCAGGCGCGTATGTAGGCCGTTGCACCGGCTGAGGCAGCCCAGGCGGCTCAGGGGTGTAGCGCAGGGAAGCCTACCTCCCAGTGGTTGGGCCTCACGTCGCAAGTGGAATGCACACGTCAACAGCTGTGTCTATTCCACATGTATAGCTATGGTGTGGCTGGGTAAACTTTAATTACTTACAATATTTTAAATCTGTCTAGTGACAACTTGAAATGAGATTAAAATGCGGATATATACACGTTTAAATCCATTGGTTTAAAACATTGTCAGTGGTTGGATTTTCGTGTTTTGTACTTACATTAAAAGAATCGTCTGCATGCGCATTTGACAGGTACTCATGTCTGTGACACTGGTGTTTTCGGCCTATTTTCATTCCAAATTGCAGCATTACATATTTTTGGTATACAGTACTACTAAACATGATATTAAAAGTTTATTTATGCTTTCTGACAAATTAGGTGTCCCAACAGATAAATTCCGCAAGCCACCTTACGGTGTGCAGCGGAGGTTACTTAGTTTACCAGTCTCACTTCCTCTTTCCTGTTCCAGTCGCGAATGGTCCACTGGAAGAACGATTGTTGGGATCGATTGTTGGGATGCCCCGTGTAAACTCGAATCCCTCCCCAATTTTACCTTTACGATGTCTTCGCGAGATACAGTTAGCAGAAAGCAATACATTGGTTGACTTTTGTGCGAACGTACGCTCTCGAAATTTTGTCAGTAAACCGCACCGTGCTGCAGAACGCTTCTCTTGTAGCGTCTACCACTGGAGTTGGATGAGCATTTACGTGACGCCGCCACGCATACTGGACGATACTGTGACGAAATATTCAACTCTTCTTTGTATCGTTCGTATTTTCTATATCAACCATACCTTGTAACGGCCCCATACTGATGAATAATACCCGAGTATCGTACTTAGAAGTAGGTAATTATGTCAGTAAAAATTAAAATAAAAATGTTCATTTAATGTGAGACATCCTGGCACAATTCACATGGGAACAGTGGATCAATTAACGAAGACACTCAAAGAATTATCAATGTCAGACACTTTTTCTTATCGTTTATGACACAGGTAATTGTTTCAATTTGCTGAGTCAAAAGTGGCCGCAACAAGGTAGGGATAGAGGACAACGGATATAGCTTCCACACGTAGATTTCTTGTATGGAGTAAGGGATGGACGTAACCATTAAATAACCAGACAGTAGGACGTACATGAATACTGGAGAGGAAGACTCTGTTCTGAGAGTCAACGTAATGTACCTAGACGATCTTGGTAGAATTGCCCAGATCTTACAATGGTTAATTCAAACACCATCAGCATGATTAGATTAAGTCAAGCATCAGCGTTCAGTTAAAGTCTTAGAATCGCACAACTGCTTCCGTTAAATGAAAGAAGAACCAGGGGTAAATCACAGTTTTCGGATGTACATAGTTCACCACCCATCACGCGGAACTAACTACGATAGTAACGAGACTGAGCGACTGTTAACCTACCCTTGTGGCCAAATTGCTGCACGTATCCTAACCAGAAGTCCATCGATAGCTAATTAAACGAAATACGCTAATGTTTATTTGATACATTTAAACTATACTGCTGCAAAAATTGTATTTTGAATGACTGTAAAGAGAAATTTTGCATTTAGGTATAATGTAATTTCATCTTCAGGTACAGCTATCAGTTTGGTATTTGTGGTTTTATATTCTGAACAAGGAAGAAGAAATAGAACTTTGTTTGAATGCAGAATGAATACATATGTATATATGGGCACAAAATTTTTCATTATGTTATTCTACACGACATAGGAATGGTTTAGTTGGAACTTGTTTTCATTTCTGAGTAAATTGTAAACCCACAGAAGCCCACTAACAGAACAAGAATTGTCATAGCAAATGTCATGCTCCGAAATAGTGCACGACTGAGAAACTCCAGAAACATGTTCGTAACAATGCAGGGAGGGTCCGTCCACATGGTATACATAAATGCAAATGATAGTTCGCTAACCCAGGCGAATACGACAATACCCCACCTTGTATAAAGACTATAGACTATCTGTAAAGCTGTACAGTTTGATAAGGTTAAGGACAGATCCTTGATAGGACAAGTTAGAAAGAGCGTGCTAGTCTCACTGAACAAGAAACTGAAGGAAAGTTGGAAATTTTTCCCGTCCACTCTGAACGTTGTTGAATACTGAGACTGCAGTACAAATTGAGTATGATCTGAGTAGAAAAATAAACCGTTTCCGTTTTTTCTTGAAATACATATTCTGTCGTGAGATAGCTTTCTTAAAGCCACTTGCGATCTCGTCAACAGACGTCTTGGCCAAACCTGAGGCTACATTGTGACAAAATTGCGAATTATTTGATGTCGTTTATTTTAAGGAACAATGGTGATATTCCCATGCGGAAGTTACAGGGAAACCGTGGAAAAGGTAGATCCAAAAACCGAAAGAGGATTTGAGGCTGTCTTCCCCAATAATAGTGTGGTGCCCAATAATGCGTCCTGGGATAGTTCACCTGCAAGGAGTGATACAGCGAAAAACTTATAATGCCAGATAAATACGCAAACGTGTAAAACAGTCTATTGAAGAAGCTGGATGCGGCAAATATGTAAGGAGAAAAGGATTAGTAGATGAGATTAAGAGATGAAGGCTGACATCAAACAGAAAAACAGACTAATTGCTGTTCTATTATTAATAGGAATATTTATGTAGAATATGTTTTGGAAAATCATGGGTGTGCCTTGCTGACTCAGCTGATTAAATGCCATGCGAGTAATCCCTACCTTCTCCGTTCAAGCTTATCAGAGATCTCAGGTTTGTTCCAATAGCTGATGTATCTTTTTGCCCCAAAATGTGTGTTTCAAATCTGCCAGGTCCAATCCGGATTCCACATTATATTGTATACCTTCCAATAAGAGGTTCTTAAGCTGACTCAGATGTCGGGGTTAGTATCAGAAATACCACTGTGATCAAAGCAGTCTGTGAGTTGATGAATGGTTCGAAGGTTAATTCCGTATTGAATTTTGACGCAACGTAAAAGGCCTCTCGGTGAAAATTAGACTACACACCTTATGTAAAAGTCTCATACAGATTAACAAGACAGTCATACATGACGTTAAATGCATGTCAATTCTTAGTACCATAAATTCATCGAACACGTATTGGTCACGACTGGGAAGTAATTTGTTTTTGTAACTCACCTTTCTGTCACAAATAGATCCTGTAGGCTACAGACATCAATGTCAATCGTTCGTCGGCCGCACAAACACACAGCGCTACACCGCAGGTCACAAAGAAAACGCACAACTACCACCCACCGTGACGTGTCGCTCGCAACTGGCTTGGAGACTTCGACGCACAGCGAGACGGCGAACCGAGCCTCCGCGGAGGTGCCGGTCCCTACCCCCACCACCGGGCTGCGGCAGCCGGCGGCTGTTTTCTCTGCCAATCAGATGGCCGCTGCCGCCTCTACCTGCCCGCGGTACGACCACTTGCGATGCTGCGGCGCAAGGAGTAGCGCGGGAAAGAGGTGCCTCACCAGCTGCGTTCCTTAGTCAAGGATGTTTGTGCGTAACCTTTCGCGTCGCGGGAGGCGTAATCGGGATGGAATGCGGCCTCCCGTTTTCTGTCCCAGCGACGCGGTGTGTGGGTGGGTGGATGCCGAAGATATTGTCGGTCCCCCTCCCGTTACTACCTGGAAGCTCAGCTGCTTCACAAAACTCTGTCTAACCTTTTCTCTGCTTCTCCTGACCTGCGTATGGGGGTCGATCACTTTCAATCTGGCTTCCCAAGTATGTCAGTCTACTGCTCGTTAATAAAAGACTAGTACAGAAGTACTCTAAGGAAGAACACCATTTCAAATATCTGAATGTTTCATTATTTTGGTAAATAGGCCCATGAAACTGAAATATTCAACATGAAAATCATCCAAGGACATTTGCCGTTCTTACTCAATGCGTAGCACTCAGAGCTATACCGTGTGACGTAACATAGTACCTTGCGACTTCCTTTAATAAAAAAAAAGTAGTTCTTCACTTGTATAAGAAGAGCTACAATAATAAAGATGAAATATGGTATGGCCGTGACCAAACACAGGCCTCTTCACACACACAGAGACAACTGTGGACTTCTGCACTTTCTGGAATGTCTCTACGGGCTAGATTATCTTGCATTTAAATCGTAAAGCAACAGGTAGTTCATGATAATTGGTACGAGTGAATGGCAAGAATGCGTGAGTTTCTAAGACAATGACTAAATAGTAAAGCTCTCATCAACTCAGAAGCTACCATAAGATGGCTTGCAGAGAATAGTTGTGGATGAAGATGTAGAAAATTAAAACTACGTATGAAGCATTATTATATTGGAGAAGGTAAACTGTATCGTTCTCCATACGTTATGAATAGTACATTATGCAGAGACGTGGCCTACCAATTTCGATACAATATATAGTTTAATCACACAGACCGACCTAAGCCCAACTCTCTAGTTGCCTGGACGCTGTCCAACAAACAACCTATCTGACAACGGCAACAGGGTAACATACATTTTAAAATTTTGTGACTTATCAGCCCTCCTATCTGAAGTTTTGGACAGAGTCGATGATTCAGCCACTGTTTATTTTATTTAAAGCAGCCAGTCATTCATGCAAGAGGCAGTATGTCACAAAGAAGTTTTTAAAACTATTGTTGTATTGTAATACATATAATGAAACCCCTGTGTGAGCCCAATAAATACAAACCCATATGTTTGTTTCGACATAATCAGAAGTTCTGAAGAAATATCTGTTAATATGTTGCAGCAATTTCGCTTATGAGAACAGACGTCGCCCAAACGACGAAATGTATATGCTGATATCCACTAAGGGCACTAGCGCCCATGCTGTTGGGCACCTAGCCGGCCGGTGTGGCCGAGCGTTTCTAGGCGCTTCGGTCTGGAACCGCGCGACCGCTACGGTCGCAGGTTCGAATCCTGCCTCGGGCATGGATGTGTGTGATGTCCCTAGGTTAGTTAGGTTTAAGTAGTTCTAAGTTCTAGGGGACTGATGACCTCAGATGTTAAGTCCCATAGTGCTCAGAGCCATTTGAACCATTTTTGTTGAGCACCTAAATTCATCAGCATCATTATCGCGTGTCCCGTAGTTGAGCTTCGATTGTGCAGGGTTATAGAGATATCTTAAATGCTTGTGTGCTTCCTCGTGCCAATGCGACACACTCTAATATACAGGGTGTATCAAAAAGAATCAGACCCGCCAGGTTAGCTGTGAGCGCTAATGCGCTGCATCCTGGACTTGGGTAGGCGTGCCGGATCAAATCCGACTGGCGGATTAACGACGAGGGCCAGTGTGCCGGCCAGCCTGGATGTGGTTTTTAGGCTGTTTTCTACATCCCACTAGGTGAATGCCGGGCTGGTCCCCATGTCCCGCCTCAGTTACACGACTCGCAGATATTTGACAACGATCGCACTATTTCATGGCTTACACTAGACGCAGACATCTGAGGTACAGTAATTCCATCCTGGGGGGTATGGGGTGGCGACAGGGACGGCATCCAGCCACCCTCTGACATTGACATCGCCAAATCCACAGTAACAGGGCCGACCCCGCATTGAAGTGGGACAAAGGCCCAAGAAAATGATGATGTATAAAAAAGAATCATCCAGTTTGACACATCTATAATTCTGAAACCAATAAACATACATAATGATCTTTGTTTTTTGATTGTGGGAAACTCAAAAAGTTTTTTTCATGCCTTTTCACAGGTGTTCAATATGCCTCCTTGAGATGCACAGCATATGTCAATGTAATATTCAAATTGTTCCCACACTGCAGCGAGCATGTATTGAGTTACAGCTTCCACAGCCGCTGTTATGCGATGTCTCAGTTCATTCGTTGCTGATGGCAGCGGAGGCACGTAAACAGAGTCTTTTATAAGCCCCCACAAGAAATAATCACATACAGTCAGGTCTGGTGACCATGGGTGCCAGTAATGTAAGGCTGAATCATTTGGTGCAGTGCGACCGATCCATCGTTCAGTAATCCTTTGATTTAAAAATTCCCGCTTGCAGTAGTTGAATTTTGTATGATGTCACGTGTAAGCATCGACGCAACACACGTGAAATGGACATCGGGGGCATGTTGAGCTGTCAAGCTGCATGTCGAACGGTTTTCTGCGGACTCCTTGTGTAACTATGGTGGATGCGTTCGATGCCTTTGTCAGGCACTCGGAGACAGCCCCGCACTGCGCAAAAAGCAGAACACAAAACGCTTTCTGTTCTCCCAACACCATATTTACTAGAACTGAAGTGGGCGCTAACTGCTGCTACCTGGCAGGAACCACATAAAACTCGAGAATTTGCTCTTTCCAACAGTACGTTGTACACGCACATATCTCAAATAACATAATAGTTATTATTTTTTAAAAATCGGATGATTCTTTTTGATACACCGTGTATAAAAGATAATGTGGTTTGTGTGTACTATCAATCCGGCTGCTCAATCACGCAATAAATACTGGATTCAATTAAAGTTCTGCATGAACATAGCTGCATAATAGCCATTTTGCCATCTTGTAAATTTTCCTTATTTCATTTATATGACATCACTGCACGCTCGTTCGGTCTTCATTCTGATAACACATTGTAAATTCCTAATGGAATTTGCTACAAAAAAGTTAAATATATTTTCTATATGCTCTATTACGAGTATTTAGTTGAAAATAAATAAACTGTCCTCACTTAAATTTGCTTTTGCACCGTCGTCGAAATACGATATATGGCCAGTCAAAATGTAACGTTAACTGACTTGTACTTCATAGAAATCACAGAGCAAGTGTCTTCATGCCAGAGTATGTAGCCGCGCCGCACTGCAGCATCCCACTCCTCAGCCAAACGCTGGAGGGTGACAGCCGGCGCGTAAGCTTGCCATCCAGAGCCACTTCGTCGCTACGCGGTGCAGAAGCCGCCGTCCCAGACGCGACTGATTCTATGCAGCCCATTTGTCAACAGGAAAAAAATTTAAGCCGGCGGAAGAGGTATAACAGCGTGAGGAATGAAACTGGGCGTGCTGTCGTCTCTCACGGATAAGCCTTCAAGGCCCTGCAGAAAGTGCGATACACCACCACTACCACCAAATTCTGTCAGAATGGTTGAGAAGTGCGATGGAGCTATCTTGCTTCTTCAGTTATTCTGACCTCAGTTCTACTGAAAATGTCTGGGTCGTTGTGGACGGCGGTTGAAGGGTCAGGGACCAAGGTGGCGCTTCAGTCCGGAACCACGTGACTGCTACGGTCGGAGGTTCGAATCCTGCCCTGGGCATGGATGAGTGTGATGTCCTTAGGTTAGTTAGGTTTAAGTTGTTCTAAGTTCTAGGGGACTGATGACCTAAGATGTCAAGTCCCATAGTGCTCAGAGCCATTTGAACCAAGGTGGCGGCCAGGAAATGGGGAGCTGCACGCAAGTAGGCAGCTATCTATTGCAATTATTAATGACAAGTGTGTGACAAGTAGGCAATAGAAGCTAAAAGACCTTTTTTATGACAAAGGGAAAGCACAAGGGAAATCATAATCGTCGTCAAAAATGTAGATAAGTGCTAACTGACTCACAATAAAAATAGCAGTTACAACAATAGACGACCTAACATACATATTCCAGTGCAAATGACAATTCAAAAGTGCAATACGTTATCTGTTACCATTATAATTTCAAATGGTTCAAATGGCTCTGAGCACTATGGGACTCAGCTGCTGAGGTCATTAGTCCCCTAGAACTTAGAACTAGTTAAACCTAACTAACCTAAGGACATCACAAACATCCATGCCCGAGGCAGGATTCGAACCTGCGACCGTAGCGATCTTGCGGTTCCAGACTGCAGCGCCTTTAACCGCACGGCCACTTCGGCCGGCCATTATAATTTCATATTAAACCTAATGAATTAATTTACATCGTAGAATGCGTGAGGAACTAACCAGTCATGCAGCTTTTGTTTGAAAGCTGGTTCAGGTAGATCTGGTACAGTTTGTGAAATCTTATTTAATAATTTGTGCCCCACGAAGTTATAAAAGTTAACTGATTTTGTCAGCCTACGGTGTAGAGTAGAAATACATCTATTGCTTCTGGTGTTAAAGCAAATGTACATTTTCTCTATGTTTTGCTTCTAGTAGCTTATAAATTAAAATATAGTACATGCATAAGTTTATTAACATCATGGTTTTTTGTTCATAAGCGTTTTAAGTGTGCTTTATATGAAGAAACGTAATAGTTTTCGTCAGAAGCCATGCCTAGAACAAGAGTTTCCCCTCTAAATAATATTACACGATATAATGCTTTGGAAAAATGAAAAATGCTATGTTCAAATATACATTTCAGGCATACAGCTCATAAGCAGCCTCAAAATGTACTCTAAACAACTTATTGCTAACATCAAGGCGTGCTGGAAAGTAATGCCTTCGAATTTTTTATGTGAAAACTCGTAAGGTTCTTTAAATAGAACAGATATTATTAACATTCTACATCTTTAGTTTTTATGTCTACGTATTTGCAGTCCTCTGTGACTAGAGGGATCCTAATTGTTGGGATGTAACATGGTTGTCTGTAACGTAACTATGTCGGTGCGTGAGAACTAGCGTTCTGTAATCGAGTTTCGAATTCGAAGAGTTTGTTCTCGAATGGAGCACCCTCTCCTCCAACATGAAAATTCCAGGCAACATACGAGCGCTACGCGGCAACAAGCTACCGCATTGGGTTCACTGTAATAGATGATTCTCTATATGGTCCCGAATTCACCCCATCCGATTTTCATCTGTTTCCGAAATTTAAAGAACACCTTCCAGGACTTCACTTTAACAGTGATGAAGCAGTGCAAGCAGAGGTGAGGTTGGCGCTTCGTCAACAAAGTCAAATACTCTACACTGACGGTATCAACAATCGGGTCTCTCGTTGTAAGAAATGTATCCGTCGCTGAAATGACTATTGATAAATAAGTATGTAGACATGAAGAATAGATATGTAGAATGTTAATAACGTTTGATCTATTTTAAAATTGGAAGAGTTTCCACATAAAAAACTCGGGTACATTACTTTTCAGCACGCCTTCGTACCTTTAACATGTTGACGCCAATATATTTTACCATTTAATATATCCCCAAAAACGTAACTTGAATTGTATCACCTGAGGGAAGTTTCACCTAGAATCAATTCGCTCTAAACGAATAATATGCTAGGCGAGTGTTTGTTCAGCACAGGTTTAAGGCTACTAAGACCATACTATCGTTACGAAAATTTGTGTTGTCTTCATACGTTATTTTACTGGCTCTAAAAAATGAGGGCGGGTCACTGATCACGATTAAGAACAAGAAAGGACCTAGCACAGCGCCATATGGAACGTTCCATACAATAGCCTACAGGGGCATTGTTTTCAGACGGGTGCCGGATGCAGTGGAAAGAAATACAAAGAATATGTCGTCGTTAGATAGACCCACTCATTTAAGCAAGTAGTGACAAAATGGGAAGTAGTAAGCAATTTTAAAAGTCGGGAACTGTGGTGGTAGGTAAGGTAGAAAGATTGTAAGGAAGCGTGAGTGCAGCAGGCCGAACCTAACAAAGTGTAAGCAAAGAGGCGGAACCATGACGAGGCAGTGCCTGTGTTCCCGCCGACGCTGACTCATCCTGTTGCGATCATCTTCCTTTTTATTCGGCGTTCTTCTCACTCTTGTGTTAGCTTTAGTTCATTGTCTTAGTACAGATCAGCAATGGGCGCAACTTACTCAATCTGGCAGAAAGTAATAGAGGTTACAGATGTGATGACGTCTCAGTTCTATCTGAGCCTTAACATTAAAAAGGAGAACACTTCCTAATGTTCTGCAAAATTGTATTTATTTGGTGACGAACCTTCTTTCGGCTTCTAAAGCCATCTTCAGGTAACAACTGAATGTTGCAAACATAGATAAATATGATGTGAAGTTTACATGGACAATTTCGAACAAAATTTTTTTCTAGAAACAGCCACTGAATTGCAAAATTAAGTACTGGTTCAGATACATAAAAAAATTGTTTGCCCCCCTTTTTAATTAATGTAATTAATTCCATGTGACAAAAAATGATAGTTTTCTCATGTGAACACTCTGTAATTTCTGCATAGATAATATCTGTCTAAATCACCCGTCATTTTTATCTATGTTTGGACATTCAGTTGACGCCTGAAGACGGCCTGAGAAGCCGAAAGCTGGTTAATGACCAAATAAATATAAATTTGTAGAAATTTAGGAGCTGTTTTCCTTTTTAACATTATTATCATGATCTGTCAAGCACTGACGGACAATTCATTTAATCTCAGCTTTGTTTTTATGTACGTTTTACTTGTTTGTTTTAATATCATTTGGTGACACGTCTTTTTATAATGATGTATAAACTAACGACGTAACCAAATTTATACGATATTGCAGTGCCTGTGTTATTCTGATGGCAAATTTTCATTGTCGTCATTCAGTTCTACAGCAGGTGGTAGTCCTTACTCGCAATTGCGAATTCATCTGATGTGTAACCAAATTTATGTTTTATAGGAGAATGATGTAATTATTACCACCAGAGTTTTAATTTCTAGTGAAGCCTGACATTGTCAGGTAGGAGACGGCGAGCTTAATGTAATTTATTAAATAAAATTTTTTAATTTAAAAACTTTTTAGTGCCTGGACCGACTTTTTTTCTTATAGAATTAAACCACGGCAACTAGTTTTTGCTTTTTACAACCATCTTCAGAGCTTCCAAACCGTAAAATAACGGAGAATATGCAGTAAAAACTATCATCATTAACTATAGTCATGCAGTTACATACACACGTATTGTGGGTCATCAAGACTATGACATTATGTAGTTAAAAATGTCGTCGTGAGTGAGCTAGGTTGTAAACAACAATCTCGCAGGATGACGTTAATAAAGAAGGCGAATGGTCAGTTGCATTAATAAAAATTGCATCAAAAGGCAATTATATGTAACTGTACAGCAGATATTACAGTAAAAACAATATATGTTGCATAGCCTGAGTTACAAAGGAGTGACCTAGATTTCTGTATAAAATAGTCAGCTTTATAAAATTTGCACAAGGTGAAGAATAAAAGTGAAATTCCATAATCCCAACAAGAGTGGCACGACACGTCAAAACTAACTGAACTATGTTAACTTCTCCATTGGCTCATGATTCAACTAGTTTTGACGTGTCGTGCAGGGCTGGTTGGTTCTAGTATTTCACTTTCATTTTTAACGTGTGGAAATTTTAAAAAGATTAGTGTTTTATACGCCAAGCTAGGTCACTCCTTTATAAGGCTGGCTATGAAACAGCTGAGAATTTTTGTAGCCGTTGCATATACTGTTCTCACTATAATATTTGCTATACAGCTGAAAATAATGGGTTTTATTGCAATTATTACTAATGTAGCTGGCCACTCGCCTTCTTTATTATCGTCATCGTGCCAGATTATGGTTTACAACCTGGCTCGCTCACTATGAAGTTTGTAACTACATAATGTCATAGTCTTGTTGGCCTACAAAACGAATGCATGCAGCTGTATGACTACAGATAATGACGACAGTTTTAACTGCATATTCACCTCTTTTTTAGGGCGACCTGAAGATGGTTGTTGAAAGCAATCGGAACTATTTATCGTGCGTTAATTGTATAAGGAAAAAGATTTAGGTCTAGGCATTAAATTTTATTTTCATAAATTAGTTAATTTCCTCGGCCGCTTTCAGCTATAAGCCAGTCTCAAGGTGAGCTCATGCAATTACTGTGTTATCACAATTTAAAACCGCCCAAAGGAATTCAACTGAAGGGTGTACAGTAGGCAGCTGATACCGGGATAACCAGTTTAAGTAGATGCAGTTGCCAAAGCATTAGAGATGTTGATTGCTACGTTTCACCCGCTGTTCCAAATAGCCCCATGCATTTTCAGTGGGATTAAGATCGGGTAAATTAGTGTGCCACTTGAAGTGCAATAGGGTTCGTGAGTTTTTGTCGGACCACTAACGTATGTCCGGGTTCTGTGGACACGGCTGATGCCATCTTGGAAGATTGGAGTATCCACAGCATACTCATCTTGAAGGACAACACTTATTCACCTGTAATGCTGAAATGAACAACCTGGTTCACGTTAAAGGTAATCTGAATAAGTGGGTCCAGGTCAAGGTATGTAAAAACCCCCTCCAAAAATCAAAGAAAGACCTCTGGCCTGAATTATACTCTCCACACGCTATGGGTTAAAGGCAACATTTGGCAGTAGGTGCACTACACGGACAACACTGCACGCTCCCAGTCAGCAATTGTCCAGTTTCTGTTGTTTGGGCCACGGAAGACGTGAAGTTATGTGTGTCGCTGTGTGCAATGGCCATTTGCTAATTAATCAAGTAGAAATCTCTAATACATACAACTCCCTTCGCAATTTTTTGCTCAAAAACTGGTCGAGATGGACGTGTTTTCACTGGCAGCAGCAATTACTGTCGCGTCTGAAACCAGTTGGCACAACAAAACATGACATTCTGTCACGCATCGATGCCAACCCGTTTTACAGTGATGATTCCAATGCAACATGCAAACCGTATCAGTGCCATGATTTACGTTAGCAATGGAGAGTCACACGGCCACGTGGCACCAATGTTACACCATCTACAGTTCTCTAAAGCAACGAGTGTGCTCTTGTAAGGGGGTGAACAATATTTTGTCCAGTGAGTTTAGTATTACGAGGGTCGGCCAGAAATTATCGCAACATTTTTTCCTCAGTCAACAACAATAGTAAGAATATGAAACTTTAGGTAACCATTACCTGAAGTTTCCAGAGTGAGCGCGCAAATTTTCCGTTTCCTCCGACATATAGCGTGGCTGCAGCAAAGTTTCAAAATGGTGTATGTAAGTGATGTAGGTTACAAGCAGCGTATCGCCATTGAATTTCCCACTGCGAAGAAAGAAACTGTTGGGAACATTCACAAACGTTTGTGTGCAATTTATGGAGCATCTGTGTCGCCAGAAGTACGGTTAGTCACTGGGCAAAGAGGGCGAGGCCGTTACGTGGAGTCGGTTAGCAGAGTTTCGAGATTTGCAGCATTTGTGAAGGCCACCAACGGCTGTTACACCTGACTAAGATGCAACATGATAATGTGCTCATTCGCGAGGATCAGCGCATAACGACTCGGCAGTTGGTGGTGAATCAAATTCGAGAAGCGTTACCAGTGACTTCGGCGCCACGGCAACCCAGGATATGTTTGATTCAACATGATAACGCGCTATCTTACAGAACATCTTACACATCAGTAAGCAGGTTTGGACAGTGTTACCCCATCCATCCTACAGTCCTGACCTAGCTCCCTGAGACTTTCATTGTCTGGGCCGTAAAAGGGTGCCATATGTGGAAGATATTTAAAAGTATGACGAAGAGGTGATACACACAGTGGGAAAATGGCTTAGTGACCTGCACAAGATGTGGTACCGACAGGGCATACACGCCCTCGTGTATCACTGGAGGAAGGCCATAGAACGGGAAGGAGATTACGTGGAAAAAGTGGGAAATGTAGAAGAAACTTCATTCTTTCTTGTATGTATGTTTCATTTGCTCAATTCCTTTACTGTTGAAGAAAAAAATTATGATGTGATTCTTGAGTTTCTCCCGGCGTATTTGATAGTCAAAATATCCACGGGTGTGCTGCCGGTCTATAGTGTCCAACGGCGGACAGAGCCATCACTCCGACGTCATCTCAGACGCCGTCGCAATCTGTTCCACCGCGCGACCGTGGCGCGGGGCGCGGACGGCGGAGGGAGCGCGCCGCGGGCGGAGGGTATTTAAATCGGCCGCCGCCGCGACCGAACCCAGTTCCCTCTGAGCAGCCCTAGCGTACGGATCTCCGTGCCGGCACGTTCACAGGAGCTCAGTCCGTCAGTTCACCTGATGATGGCGACATGTATGATCGCCGAAATATTGTGCCCGTTGGACACTATAGACCGGCAGCACACCCGTGGATATTTTGACTAAAAAAATTATGGTCTGTTATTTTCTGGACGACCCTCGGAAGTGTTAAAGCAAATTAACAGTGGTAGAATGGAGAAAAATGACTCTTTGATGACTTTTTCAGTGAGCTGTACCGCGTCTTGATGCCACTACTGGCTGTGAACGCGGTTTTGCTGCGTACATACGGCTCACTCCTGTCCCCGTCAAGACACACAGTCGCCATCTGAGGCGCACACCTGAGACGCGCGGTCTGGAGCTCAGGTCGTCGTTACGCAACGCTGCCGCGCGACGGCCTGGTGGCCTCAGCTGATCGCCGTGGGATTGGCTGCCGCCATGCGGGATCATTTTTTGTCGTTGTTTGGTTGGTTACTTGGGTTCATCGTCCTGTCGAAAGCACAATCTTTAGAAGCGGTATAAGAGAGCACGCAGAAGCACAAAATGCTGTCGACCAGCAAGCAAAGCTCAGCGAGCTGATTCATTATGTTTTGTTGTTCTCGGTGGCTTATAACTGACTGTATCTCTTTTTCAGCAGAGTTTTCTGGAGTATTTAAAAGCTAACAGTCAGGTACTACGTGTATGTTAATTAGTATAAGTGAAGGAGACATGCATGTGCATAGTCGTATTCAGGGCTTAAAGACCCTCATATCCAAGTGTCACCAGTTATTTTGAACCCATTTAGCACTTGTTGTAAGTGCCGTATTCTGCGTTTTGGAACTTGTTTCTTCAGACTTTTGGTCAGCATTTGCATTTGTTAATGATTTTCTACTTGTGCGTTGAAATGTTCCGACAGGCATCTTTCTTATGCATAATGTTTCTTCACATTTTGTGGTTCCTGACGTCGCCACAGAGGCCTACTGTTCAAATTGTGTGATCTCTATATGCAAAGGGAAAATCCTTACTGACTCATCATCGCCCACCCCAAAAAGATTAGGACAGAAACTTGAAGTTTGTAGGCATCGTTTAAGAAGGGATTTTCCGAAATTCCACGCCTAAGAGAGTGAAATATGGAAAGAAATTAAAAAAAAAAGTCTGCTGTTAAGACAACTTTTAAGCTAGAAGTACGAAAACTGATATCTGGTTTCTCGGTTACAAATAAAAAAAAAAAAAACGTAAATACGTGATTCGGAAATTCAACGCCAAATTAAATAGTGAATGAAAAATTTGATGGACATATTTAATTATGAAAGCATTTTTGAAGCTAAATCCGAGAAAATTTGCATTTGTCTTTTCGATTGGAAATAAAAGATATTTCTGAAATTTGGAAATTTAGGTCCTAAAGGGATGAAATAGAGGATGGAAATTTTTATGAAAATGTTTCACTATATTAAAACATTTTAAAGCTAAATGTGTGAGAATTGATATTTGACTTCTCGGTTGAAAATAGAGAAATGTGTGATAGAGGATGAAAGTTTCTATGAAAGAACTCAAAAGCCGGAATTAACTAAAACTTCAGAATACAGCTAGCAGAATCACTTTTTGGCTTAAACTACATTCGGAAAATACCGTACTTGTATGGTATTAATTAGCGTGAAAAGTTTAGAAGGAGTCACAGTTTGTGAGCTAAAGCTAAGAAAGCTAGTTAACAGTCACCACGACAAATAGAATTTCTCAGAACTATATAGAAAAAAACGGCTTTTTAATACGTCAGTTATTAATCGGACCCAATATATGTTTATAAAATTATTTTTGTTGTAATTAAGACTCAAACGCGAGCAAAGCAGCGGGCGATAAGTTAGTAAATTTATGTGTCGAGTATTTGGTATTAAGTTTTGCAACCATCTGATACGCTACCAGAGTCCTCCAGCTATCCACTGCATACGTAATACTATTCCAATGCAGCGTCCCATCTTACCCGCGTGGAATAAGAATCGGATAGCGAAGGCAAATCAAATGTAACATAACAACTGAAACGTTCCTTTCGCCCATCCCTCGGATCTCCCGTAACGTCGCACCAAGTCCCAGCCAAAATGAACGCTCTCTCAGCAATGTGCGGCGCGACAGGCAAATATCGCGACGCATTGCTCCACAGATTGAATCGCACGTCTTTACTGGCGGACCCAGATGCATTCTTTGCACAGCCACAGTATTCAGTCAGACTAAATAAAGATCACTAACCTCGCATTGACGCGCGAGGTAGGTTAGACTTCTCACTATTCCAAAATCAATAATTAAAAGCTCCGTAGCTATCTAAATACTTTCAGAAATGATTCCGAGAGCTGATCACTGAACTGGGATTCGCACTCAGCTAATGGCTCACAGACCGCCTGCAGCTGTCTCTTAGCTATCTCCACAACAGCAGAACAGGAACACAGTTCAAGGTCAGCAGGAAAAGAGTGATAGAAAGAGTGACATGCGTCATCAAACTCAATTTCCACGGAAACAAATATGATACACTGGCTTCAAACAAACCTCGTGAAGTCGTTCTCGTTCACTAATACATTTACCGCCCAACTAGCTACTTGGCTCCACAACTTAGTTTGAGGACTCTGCCTGCATGGCGCGTACACACTTGCTAAATGGCAACACCCTCCTACGAAAACCATTGACGACTCCACAGCCATCGATGGGAAACGCCCTTTCCTGTTCTCTCAGCTTTCCATACTGGAAGAAATACTTCGTTCATCACTAACCCTCCAAACACAGAAATCAGTAATACTCCCCTATCAGCACCTCGACTTCTAAGACCCAATCTAAATCTATGACTCCAATACCCTAACGCGCGCTACAGGCAGCCCAGCTAAACTTTCTTCATCTTCAGGCGCTTCGGTCAATCATACTCACTAGCCACATGCAAAATACTGCTTCGTGCCAGACCTTTCCAAAGTTTATTTTCAACACGTGGTCGGAAACACCTGCCCTCGCCCTTGAGCCAGCCTCGTAGCTTCCAATACTATCCATTTACGAAAGTTAGGAAGAGACCGGAGAACCATCTCTGGGCTGGAAAAAGCCTCATTCCCCACAGTACTAGCTCTAACCTACACAACAGACACAGGAAGAATACAGCACGTGCGTCCAGGAAATGGTATGTTGTACAATCTAGTAAAATTGTTCTTCAGAATACTTCGAACAAAATTTTGATCATTTGGTTCTGTCACTTTTAATAATATCGGGTGGTTAGAGTTAAACTTTCCCTATTTAACACGTTATGGCACGGAAACTAATTACCGTACTAGTACCAAACTTGGTAGCATTAATGTCCAAAGAATGTGGCACATTATTTCCATGCGTCACAGTTCCAACTATGGCCACCAGATGCCGTAATCAGTTAACGCGATTCATGGTCTCACACACTTGGCCAGTCGCAGTGCACTTATTGACGTGTCAACTTGAGCTTGGACGAAAGGAGCAGAGCATTATTGATGAAACGACAGTAATGCTGCAGCTGCACTTCGAGAATATCGCTGGCTGAAAGGATAACGGAAGGGCCCTTTTACTCCACCTGCTGTGAAAAGCAATATGAAAAAGTTCTAAGTCGCTCCGGGAAGAGGCCGACGACCGGTTGTACCACAGGTGGTTGATAAAATCGCCGTTGCTATGGCAGACAACGCTAGTCACAATTCCCGATCGTCAGGCAGTGCCCGTGCTTTTTTTATTTATTTATTTATTTATTTATTGTTCCGTGGGACCACATTTAGGAGAAGTCTCCATGGTCATGGAACGAGTCAATACATGAAATTATAACACGATTGTAGAAACAGATAAAATGAAATATAAGAAACAGATTCAGGCGACAAGTCGTTAGTTTAAATAAAGAAAATCAAGAATGTAACACTGGAATTTGCTTAATTTTTTAGCTCTTCCAGGAGCTCCTCGACAGAATAGAAGGAGTGAGCCATGAGGAAACTCTTCAGTTTAGACCTAAAAGTGTTTGGGCTACTGCTAAGATTTTTGAGTTCTTGTGGTAGCTTATTGAAAATGGATGCAGCAGAATACTGCACTCCTTTCTGCACAAGAGTCAAGGAAGTGCATTCCACATGCAGATTTGATTTCTGCCTAGTATTAACTGAGTGAAAGCTGCTAACTCTTGGGAATAAGCTAATATTGCTAACAACAAACGACATTAAAGAAAATACATACTGTGAGGGCAATGTCAAAATTCCCAGACAATTGAATAGGGGTCGACAAGAGGTTTTCGAACTTACACCATACATAGCTCGAACAGCCCGTTTTTGAGCCAAAAATACCCTTTTTGAATCAGAAGAATTACCCCAAAAAATAATACCATATGACATAAGCGTATGAAAATATGCGAAGTATACTACTTTTCGCATTGAAATGTCACTTATTTCAGATACTGTTCTAATGGTAAATAAAGCGGCATTTAGTTTCTCAACAAGATCCTGAACATGGGCTTTCCACAACAGCTTACTATCTATCCGTACGCCTAGGAACTTGAACTGTTCCGTCTCGCTTATAACATGCCCATTCTGTCTGATTAAAATGTCAGTTCTTGTTGAATTGTGGGTTAGAAACTGTAAAAACTGAGTCTTACTGTGATTTAGCATCAAATTATTTTCCACAAGCCACGAACTTATATCATGAACTACATTATTTGATAATGTTTCAATATTACACACAAGATGCAATTGAACATCCCGTGGTCCACTGTGCGGAAGGTGCTTCGAACCATTCTCATATGGTATCCGTACAAGTTCCATATCGTACAGCAGCTTCCACCACAGGGAGCACAACAACGTGTTGATTTCTCTCTTCACTTTCTCGCAAGGATTGAAGTTGGCGAGGGCTGACCCTGGACCATCCTATGATCAGAAAAAGCTCATTTTTCTCTGAGGGTTGAGATGAACACACAGAATTGTCACGTGTGGGGATCTTCACCTCCAGTCACTGTGCGCGAAGTTCCTCTGTATGGTGAACGTGCCACCTTATGGTGTGGGTTCACGGCTACGTTCATCATTGGCCCATTCTTTTTTGAACAGGTTGGCGCTCAAGGACCAAAGACGTGCAGTGTGACTGGCCAGCGTTACTGCTATATGCTTCGCCAGCATGTCATACCCGCCGTACAGGAGAGAGACGCATTGAACTCGACAGTTTTCATGCAAGATGGGGCCCCATACCTCATCGCCCGTGAAGTGCACCTGCTTCTTTGAAACACATTTGGAAACGATCAAATCAACAGCCGATCGTTTCCAAATGCTTGGCCGGCACGATCACCTAACCTCACTCCCTGTGATTTCTGGTTGTGAGACTACCTGAAGAACAGGGTTTACCAGGGGAACATTCACACATGTGCTGATCTGAAGCGCAGCATATCAAGAGAAGTAATAGCATATCTACGGACACGCTTCGTTCTGCAATGCTGAATGCAATCTGCGCTTTCATACTCTTCTGGACACTGATGGACGCCACATTGAGTCCCTTTTGTAGCAGTAATGGTACCGGTATGTAATGGTATGATGTACCGTAGCAGCACATTAAAAGTGTCTTAATTGAATTGATTCTGCATTATTTCTCTTCCCCAAGTCCTTGACATTAATGCTACCAAGTTTGGTACTTGTACGGTAATTAGTTTCCGTGGTTTAACGTGTTAAACAGGGAAAGCTTAATTATAACCACCCGGTATATAAAAAAAACAGCAAGTTATCTTTTTGCATTCAACTTCCAGAGTAATCTGGCTATTATTCGTTCAGGCGGAGATCTTTTGCCAAGTTCTTGGTAGGAATGATAGAGTCAATTGGTACAAATCTCATGGAAGCTCGTGAGGCAGTTCTCGGACGATGCTGTTCCCTAAAAGAACGCGCAAGGTTAGAAATCATTAATGATACGCAGGTTGGTCTGCAGACGATCGACGAATGCTGCGTCGCCTGACAATTGAGACTCAACGTAAACAAATGCAACGTACTGCGCACGCATACGTGGTTGGGCCAGTTACTGCTCGATTACCTGTAGTAAATCGCTGGAAACCGGTACAGCTGAAATGTATTCTACCTAACGAAAAAAGTGAAGCATCCAGAAGACATGGACAGAGGTCAATGCAAGTGCTTACATATACACAGTGTGTTCAATTTCCGTTAGGATGGTAGTGTGAAATTCCGAACTGCAATTCTATCTCGTGACCAGCTGCGGAGTTATGATCCTCGTAATTGTAGTAACAACCGTGTACGAGGGTACAGTACTAGCTTCACTACAGTAGGTCTCATGACCGCGGAAGTAACAGCATGAGTCCGACAATTGTCGGAAAACGGTGGTGGAGCAATTATACAACAACAAGTTTTTTGAGTCCCCCGTCGTATGTGAGCGAGAATTCATTGAATTCGACGTGAATACCCAGAGGCAGGTTCATAGTCTCTCCTTCATGGCACTGACTCATCCCACAAAGTGAAGACTACAAGTTTTTGGCCAGTAAATGGATCACAGACCTCGATCACCCGCCTTATTCGCCAGGTTTGGCCTCAGCCAACTTCTAGTTGTTTCCCGGATTGAAATTGGCAATAAATGACACAGTTACGAAGCAGCTGAGGACATCTAATAAAACTGTTCTGCCGTACTAAATGCAGTTTCAAAAGAGAGCTATAGGGTCTGTTTCAAAATACTTTTTAAGATTTTCTCTGTGTATCGATTCAGGGAGAGACTATTTAGAATAAATAAAGTGATTTTGTTAACATAATACACGATTTTTATATTTTATAGTCACAATCCTAACGGAACTGGGACACATTACGCGCATGGGTATGTGTTTGTGAACGATTGGAGTTGCAAAAGTGTGTGACAAGTAGAACAGCAACGGAGTGCATCAGCACTGTTCGTATCTAGTGTTCTAGTGTCGCTACCAGATCTGTTAGTGCATATAAGGGGCGTGGACGGTGTTAGATATCGAGCAGTGGTTGTGAAGGATACGGAGGTGCTGTGTGCTCGTATGAGGTAGCGTTACTGGCGACTGTGTAGTTGAAAAGGGGCCTTATTGTGGGTCCCCAAACGACCTGCTGATTGAATCGTGCAATATCCAGGTTTATAAGGGATTCTAATGCGATTTTGAACTACTTGGGAAAGAGTGAGCCAACGGCCGTGCCGCAGTGGTGGCACTGGTTCCAGTCAGATCACCGAAGTTAAGCGCTATGGGGCTGGACTAGCACTTGGATGGGTGACCATCCGGTGTGCCGAGTTCTGTTGGCAAGCGGGGTGCACTCAGCCCTTGTGAGGAAAACTGAGAAGCTACTTGATTGAGAAGTAGCGGCTCCGGTCTCGTAAACTGACATACAGCCGGGAGAGCGGAGTTGAGGGTGACACGGCGGCCGGTCGGTACCCTTGGGCCTTCATGGCCTGTTCGGGCAGAGTTTAGTTTACATTTGGGAACGTGTGAGAAGGCACCACAACAAACATGGTTGCGTTTGGAGTGGTCTTCTGACAGGGAAATACGGACTGCTGATGAATGATGTCGCATAGTGTTCAGCAATGAGCCACGGTTCTGCATTACATGGATGACCATCGTCGGCGAGTATGGCAGCTCTCTCGGGAGATGTCCCATTCTTTCAGTATTTTGGAGAGGCGTAGCGGTGTTAGTCATGGTGTCATGGTGTGTGGCGCCATCCATTATAAGTTCAAGTCAAGGCTGACAGTGACTGAGGGAGTTCTGACAGTACAACGGTACGACACAGATATCCTGCGTCCTCATGTGTTACATCTCATGTGACAGACCCATGGTGGTAGTATTCAACAGGACAATGCCCGTCCACATACGACACGTATCTCCGTGAGCAGTCTGCATGATGCTGAGGTACTCCCAGATCTGTCGCCGACAGAACGTTTGTGGTACCAGCTCGGACTTCAGTTCACCCCAGTACCAGTATCCAAGATATTACAGACCACGCCAACTTGCCTCAGGAGAGGATACAACGGCTGTAGAGATCCTTCCCAATTAAATCAGTGAATGCATCTAGCTCAGAGGGCGTGAAAAGTCATATTATAAGCGGGCTCACACTGCCATGTTCTTTGTAAAACTGACTCGATTTTGTAATCACCGAAATAACATCACACACCTCTCAGTCCGTGAGGTTTCATTTCGTTTTCTCCTCCCTTTTCGAGTGCGCCACTTTTTTGTGACCGGCAGTAAAAAATGAAATGGGCGTATGGCCTCGTTGGCCGGGAGGCCCCTATTCAGGAAAGTTCGGCCCCCAATTGCATGTCTTATTTCATTCGACGCCAAATTGGGCGACTTGCGCGTCGGTGATGTGGATGAA
Source organism: Schistocerca serialis cubense (assembly GCF_023864345.2). NCBI lineage: Eukaryota > Metazoa > Arthropoda > Insecta > Orthoptera > Acrididae > Schistocerca > Schistocerca serialis. Next base: position 588,057,928 of record NC_064639.1, read on the forward strand.
ATGATGATGAGGACAGCACAACACCCAGTCCCCGAGCGGAGAAAATCTCCAACCCGGCCCGCTTGCATGGGAGGCGAGCACGTTACCACCCAGCTAAGCAGGCGGACTGTGACCGGCAGTATATATGTAGCAGTAGCCCTGCATAATAGCCTGAAACTGATCGACCATATTAAAGTAAATGCTGATCTGAGATTCTCTGGAAGAACCCTAAGAGAATGTAATTCATTCACGGAAGAAGTGAAAACACACCGATCCTTGAGTGTGGTTCGTCAGTCTGAGTGCAGTGCTCTGCCAGGTAGAAGTAATGGAGGCGGTGGAGAACGACCAAACACAAGCGGCGCATTTCGTCAAGGACTGATTTAGTAAGAACGATAGTATTACGTCAAACCCAGTGCAAGAAAGGCTTTATGCATCAATTGAGAGTTTGTTGTTGAAATTTCGAGAGCATGTATTCCAAGAAGAGTCAGGCAATATGGGATTTCTCCCACACATATCTCCCGTAGTGGCCGTAACAGCAAAATCAGCCAAATTTGAACTCATGCAGTGGCTTACCGACGGTGTTCAATCCCTCACTATTTGCGTGCGGAACTGAATAGAACTGATAGTGTTATTGGAAGTCCCTCCGCGACCCATCATACCGTGGCTTTTAGAGAATGGACGAGAAACTAGGTTAAATAATGACAGATTTTCTATTAAATGGAACGAAACAACTCTAACATGAAATGAATATGTTGGATTTACTGCATAGTTACAATCATAAAATAATGCATTCTTCACAAATAGCATGTTTACAATTATAGATCAGAAAGAAAGAAATCCTGCACCTGTAGCTTTTTTGATCAAATCACAACACATTTAAGTAATTTCCTCCATTCTGAAGTACTGTTTGGTCTGCATTTATATGTAATCTGCATTGTAACACAAGGAAAACTGGAAATTTTAAAATCGTTACTTTATTTGAAAGTGAATTCTCACACATTTTAGGTCTACTTAAGGATCATGTTATTCGTTTTGCGATCAGAAATTCACACTCACATATCACACTATTGAAAGTTCGTCGCAACCACGAGATGAAGAAGTTCCATTTCTAAGCAACGGGCACCGTTGAAACTGTTTCAGTATAAAATCTAAATTTATGTATTTAAATGAAGCTCTTGCTTAGATATAATGCTTTTACACAAATTTCTTTTGTTATACTTGTGATTTTTGGGTAGAAGAAAAACATTTCAAGCAGTGAACTTACACCCATGTTTTTCATTGTGTTACGATAATGCTCTGAGTTTCTTGTGCTGCACACAAATTTTTAGTTACTCAAATGGATAGAGTACATACATGTAATAAAAATGTCAGAATATCTTAATACCTTCGTCTATCCGTATGAACGAGAGCTTTTACTATGCGGTTTGCAAACTCTTCAAAATATCTCGTGTGTGAACATCTGACAGTCCGTCTCTTGTAGTAGCTTGAACGCACTTTATATATAATTTTGTCTGCTCCTGAATCCGAAAAAAAACTGATCTAATTAATTCCTTAGGCTGTGAGTTAATGTCTGTTGTAATGCGTTGACTCTCGAAAAAGCTATTCTCACTTTATATGCCGCGTGTAGGTTTGCTGTATATCGGGAGGTGCTGACTTACCTATTCATGTTGGTTACAGACCTAATAGTGTTCTCTGCAAGGTCTCTACATCCAGAACATTCCCTCTCTATTTTTTGTGCATTTTTCAGATCACTAATGTTATTTTGTTCTGAATATATGTAATTACGAGCGAAAAATTATTGTTTTCACATATACTGGGGAAACAATGTAATGCCAGTTTTGAACCGGAAAAGACGCTTTGCAAGGCTATGACAATGACACACATCTTTCTGCCATTGTGTAACTTCCGTGGACACTTATTATACAATGAACAAACTTGTCGTGACTCAGCACTCAATGTCTCAACTCCCAGTACACACTTACTCGTTCTGCAGAAAATTAACTCAAGGTGAAACATGACGATCGTTAGGAATCATGCTTGCAGAAAAAAATGTTCCGAGTTGTCTGAGCTAGATGAATAAGACTATATATAACATGAGAAATGTACTGTGCGGTACATGATATGTGTCTAGAAAGCAGTACAAAACGGCTGGCATGCAAGATCAAATTGTTGAATACAGCTTTATAGCATAGATTTTGCATGCGGTTGTAAAAGCAAAGCACAGTGAATTGCGGTGAACAAGATCTATTTCTGTAATGAAAGTAGCAACGAGTTCATAATTAAGTTTTTGCATCAGAAAAGGCACTCTCAGCTTTGTAAGTCAGCCTTTCGTGTATCAATAGCTCAATGAAATAAAATCACTCGTAATTCATATGGTGACGACAGGAGTACTTTTTTATTTACGGAGGTCGTTTGTCTTTAAATTACAGTGAGCCCACCGGCTTTATAAAGTAATGTCTCTGCTTGAGGTCATATAACGCGCTAAGACAACTACCCAAGAAGAGTGTTAATCAAAAGAAAATGAAATGTGCTAGTGGCTAGGGTCTCCTGTCAGGTAGACTGATCGCATGGTGCAAATCTTTCTAGTTGGCATCACTTTGGCAACTTATGTGTTGACGAATTTGAAATGAAGATGAAGACAACACAACACCCAGTCTCCGAGCAGAGCAAATCTCCGACTTGGACGGGAATCGAACGCAGGCGCCTGGTATGGCAGTCTGCTACGCTGACCACTCAGGTATAGAGGTGGTTTACCAAAATTAAGAAAGATTAGGGTTGAATGTCACATCTCTGGCGAGGTCAGTGAAGAAGGAGCACAAACGTGAGTCAGATGAGAAGGGGGAAAATGGTTCATGAGTAGTAGGGTAACAGCAGCATCTTCCCACTCTGTATTGATGCCAGATTTATTCAAGATGGTGGATCCACGATGGCGGCCATAGATGTGGCAACATCGCAGTGACGTCATGGCGGGAATTTCAAATTTTGGCCTGAAAATAGGTCAGTTGGGCTACCTCCACAACCTAGTGCCACCCCACCCCCTTCCCCCTCCACACCCCTTCCCTTCTCCCCTCCCCCCATCTGGAAATTGGTGGTAAAAGGATTCAGTCTGCAATGGGTTGCTGGACTGGAAGGATGGGCGTAATTGTTTACTGTGTGCACTATGTGTTCAGTGTATGAGATGTCTGTGTTGGAGAAGGAGGAGTTTAACGGATATATTAGGTGCAGTTATGTAGCTGAGGACTGTGTCCTGCATGATGCTCGGAAAGGAATGATATTTGGTGAACATATGAAGAAGACAAATATGCTTCGTCAGTGATAATGAAGATCCAGCAAGATGGGGCTAAGCTACATTTTGCAACTGATGCTGATAAATGTGTGTGCTGTGAATGTAGAGCATTCGATAAAAGTCCACCAGTCTGCCGAAACACAAGGGGCAAGACAGTCACCCCGTCACCCCAACATCTCTGCATCCACTGGAAGAGAGGCTACGCTCTGGACTCATGGCAGCACAACGCAGTAGCCACATGAGCTGCCGCACTCTAAGTTCTTTCTGCTGCATTGGAAATACCTGCAAGCTTCCTCCTTCCCATCATCAGCACTCAGATACACTATGTCATTGAACATGAACCGCTTCAGGAGTTATTATATCTGATGTTTAAGCAATGTGCAGAATACTATCACATACACAACTTGAAGATGTCAGAGGAACTAAATGTACCACAGCACAAAGAGAGAGAGAGAGAGAGCTTTGCAGATGAAGCAAGAATATTTAACAATTTGCAATGTAAATACACGCTTCTGTGGGAAACACCATAGCCTTCCTAGGTATTTGAGAGTGAGCTGCTTCAGGAGTTACTTCATCCAATTGAATATGTTTCTGGCGATGTGTTGGCATTGGCCTTACACATCGTACACAATTGGTGGAGCTATGACAACATGCTCTCATTTCCACTGGGTGGTCAAAAGAGACGATTCTGTTGCATTAATGCAGCTCACCCTGTTTCTCCATAGGTTGCAGAAGACCTTAAATATAGTGTTGTCCAACTTTGCTCAGTTTCGACTTAAAATGGGACGATCACGTGGACAAAGCTGCAGAGAGGGCGGGGCAGAGACTGAGGAGTAGTTACAAGATGCATAGGGGCTGTCTAAAACCACTATGGAATTTTACTGTAGCAGATGGATTCGAAAAGGGTGACTCATTTAGAGATATGAGAGTACCACGAATATAACTAACCACTGGCTGTAATCATTAAAAGACCTCTCAAATGTTCAAATGTGTGTGAAATCTTATGGGACTTAACTGCTAAGGTCATCAGTCCCTAAGCTTACACACTACTTAACCTAAATTATCTTATGGACAAACACACACACCCACGCCAGAGGGAGGACTCGAACCTCCGCTGGGACCAGCCGCACAGTCCATGACTGCAGCGCCTAGACCGCTCGGCTAATCCCGCGCGGCTAAAAGACCTCTCCATAGGATTAAACACAGGTATGTGATTGAATGGAAAGGCTTAATTCTAAATGGCAGACGGCATTTCTACCAGTAACACTGTAGATATGAAAAACCAGTGTATTGATCATAGGATTTTGTACATTTCTTATGACCTCAGTCAAGCATCTTATTTTTTTTAAGTATTTCGTTGCATAGCACACCATATACTGTATGTGATCATTCTCAGTCAACCATCATCCTCCCTCACCAATAACCCAGTGCATATATCGTAGAACCTGTGACGTGGCAGTGGGATAGAATGCGTTACGAACACTGATTGCTAACATCAGAAATCTCTAGCGGCGGCATGAGGGAGTTGCAAATACCGACTTAATACCATGTTTTTTAGCCAAATCAATTTCTAAATTCGCAGATTTTATTACGAGCTTATACCAATGGCGACGTGCACCCGCACTTTCAGTCTGTTAATACACACCTCGTGATCACCGTTATATTCATTGTCGCGATATTTGTGTGGAAGACCACTTCATTTGAAAGCAATACCATACCTCGATTTATAAAGCTTGTTAGCTTTTAAATTTGATATCGTTAGCGATTCTTGTGTGTCCCTGTAGAACCAAGACTGCAGGGCGGCAGTAACAGAGCAGTTGCGATCATGTTTTTAACATCTGATCGCATGTAAGACGATTACATCTCTTTTTCTAAGACACAGTTATACCACTGATGAGAAAGACAAATGAGGCATATCTATCCATCGCTGATTTTCGCTCAGTATTGTTTGGTATCGCTAACATTGAGTCATCGGCCAAGTATTATACTTAGTAAGGGATGCGTGATAGACTCGCTGTGGTCAGCGAGCTTATAAAGTACGTGTACTGTGGTCAGTGTTCCGACAAATTCAGAGAAAATGACTATGTCCTGTCGTAAGGGGAGGTATGGATTTGACGTGGGAAATAGCGATAGCCATTAGGAGAATGAAAGATTTTTTCACGTGGAAACTTAGGTCGTAAGATGGATACAGATTTTCATGTTCCCAGAGCCACAGCCATCAGGAAGGGGTATTTCTTATTTTCATTGTGAAAGTGTTGAGAAAATGACTGAGACCTTTATTTCTGTGCTCCCATATGATGAATACTTTCTTCAGTCATATTGCTTAAAAGCGAAGTTTCTTTTTTTTCTTTTTTGATTTCTGCACTTAGACTTCTCGCTGTCCACCTTCCAAGTGCCCATAATCTTTTACATGAAATCTGTTGAAATGCTGTTGCAAACTGACTTTTTTCGTTGAGTTCGAAGCTTTGAAGCACATTAATACAACGAAGGCTTCCCTCACCGGATGACATTGCAGCTGGTAAAACTTTCGAGGTATAAGGTAGTAGTCTACGAAACTCTTCTGTTCCTAACGTTTTGCCCAGAAGTGCGTTGGACGTCTTCAGAGGCAAAAATGAACTTAGGAGCAACGCTTCTGAAGATGTTCAGCGCAGTTCTATACGAAACGTTAGGAACGGAAGAGTTTCGTGGACTACGACCTTATAACCAGAAAGGTTTACCAGCAGCACGTAAATAGAACTCTTAAGTGTTTCAAGACACCATCGCATACAATAAACATACAGACTAGGCATCCTGTACTGATACATAAATGTTGATGTGTCTGACCACTTTGAAGTTCCTAACCCGACCACCATTCTACTTTCCATCTCTTTAAGAACTGATACTCACCATTTTACGGGCACATTCCGCTCAAAAACTTCAGTTTCTTCAAAAAGAAATTTAATGGCTATTTCACACCTTGAAGTGTTTCCTTTTACATCTCAAAACGGTGTGGTGTATTCGAATTACAAGAAATTTGAAATATTGACTACGTAAGGGGCCACGGCATACCGAAAGATGCCAAAGATAATTTCTGATTTCTGTCATCGTGGAACAGAACCGTCTTTACCCTGACCTTGGCATATCAAACTGGGAAAAATAAGTTGCAAGAGTTTCAAGAAAACTGAGGGGTACAATTGGGAACCAGTCGCTGGAAATCAATTACTTTGCTTGTTGACTGTGTAAATACACTCCTGGAAATGGAAAAAAGAACACATTGACACCGGTGTGTCAGACCCACCATACTTGCTCCGGACACTGCGAGAGGGCTGTACAAGCAATGATCACACGCACGGCACAGCGGACACACCAGGAACCGCGGTGTTGGCCGTCGAATGGCGCTAGCTGCGCAGCATTTGTGCACCGCCGCCGTCAGTGTCAGCCAGTTTGCCGTGGCATACGGAGCTCCATCGCAGTCTTTAACACTGGTAGCATGCCGCGACAGCGTGGACGTGAACCGTATGTGCAGTTGACGGACTTTGAGCGAGGGCGTATAGTGGGCATGCGGGAGGCCGGGTGGACGTACCGCCGAATTGCTCAGCACGTGGGGCGTGAGGTCTCCACAGTACATCGATGTTGTCGCCAGTGGCCGGCGGAAGGTGCACGTGCCCGTCGACCTGGGACCGGACCGCAGCGACGCACGGATGCACGCCAAGACCGTAGGATCCTATGCAGTGCCGTAGGGGACCGCACCGCCACTTCCCAGCAAATTAGGGACACTGTTGCTCCTGGGGTATCGGCGAGGACCATTCGCAACCGTCTCCATGAAGCTGGGCTACGGTCCCGCACACCGTTAGGCCGTCTTCCGCTCACGCCCCAACATCGTGCAGCCCGCCTCCAGTGGTGTCGCGACAGGCGTGAATGGAGGGACGAATGGAGACGTGTCGTCTTCAGCGATGAGAGTCGCTTCTGCCTTGGTGCCAATGATGGTCGTATGCGTGTTTGGCGCCGTGCAGGTGAGCGCCACAATCAGGACTGCATACGACCGAGGCACACAGGGCCAACACCCGGCATCATGGTGTGGGGAGCGATCTCCTACACTGGCCGTACACCACTGGTGATCGTCGAGGGGACACTGAATAGTGCACGGTACATCCAAACCGTCATCGAACCCATCGTTCTACCATTCCTAGACCGGCAAGGGAACTTGCTGTTCCAACAGGACAATGCACGTCCGCATGTATCCCGTGCCACCCAACGTGCTCTAGAAGGTGTAAGTCAACTACCCTGGCCAGCAAGATCTCCGGATCTGTCCCCCATTGAGCATGTTTGGGACTGGATGAAGCGTCGTCTCACGCGGTCTGCACGTCCAGCACGAACGCTGGTCCAACTGAGGCGCCAGGTGGAAATGGCATGGCAAGCCGTTCCACAGGACTACATCCAGCATCTCTACGATCGTCTCCATGGGAGAATAGCAGCCTGCATTGCTGCGAAAGGTGGATATACACTGTACTAGTGCCGACATTGTGCATGCTCTGTTGCCTGTGTCTATGTGCCTGTGGTTCTGTCAGTGTGATCATGTGATGTATCTGACCCCAGGAATGTGTCAATAAAGTTTCCCCTTCCTGGGACAATGAATTCACGGTGTTCTTATTTCAATTTCCAGGAGTGTATAAATTTGGGTAATACACTGAAGTCCTGTTCAGTACAATCAACAACCTACAAGGAAACAGTCACTGACTTACAATCAGATATTTCTACCACTAAAACTAAACTAACCTCTGTCCGAACTGGCCTCGGAAGACCCTAAGGTACTGACCAACCGCTGAGTCAGCCTCAGCCTATAGGCGTCATTGGATGCGGATATAGAGGGGCATGTGGTCAGCACACCGCTCTCCCGACCGTTGTCAGTTTTCGTAACCGGAGCCGCTACTTCTCAATCAAGTAGCACCTATATTGGCCTCACAAGGGCTGAGTGCACCCCACTAGCCAACAGCGATTGGCAGACCGGACGGTGACCCAACCAAGTGCTAGCCAAGCCCCACTGCGCTTAACTTCGGTGATCTGACGGGAACCGGTGTTACCACTACGGCAGGGCCGTTGGCTATCTCTACCACTGTACCACCTTAAGAAGACTGTGAGTAGAGTTTTATTCAGAAATTCCAGAAAAGCGATACCCCGAATTTTTATGGGTATGTTCAAAATGGTTCAAATGGCTCTGAGCGCTATGGGACTTAACTTCTAAGGTCATCAGTCCCCTAGAACTTAGAACTACTTAAACCTAACTAACCTAAGGACATCACACACATCCATGCCCGAGGCAGGATTCGAACCTGCGACCGTTGCGGTCGCGCGATTCCAGACTGTAGCGCCTAGAACTGCTCGGCCACCCCGGCCGGCTATGGGTATGTGCCTTGTAGCAACATTAATTTTCTGATAAAATATTAAAAATCCATTTTACTATAAGCTTGTTTTTCTAAGCTGAGTGCCAACTTTATCGTAAATATTTACCAACCTGAATGAAATTTTTGAAGGAAGTAGTCTTGATGTTTTCACATCTGTGCGTTAATATTATAGAAAATGTAATTTGTTTATTCTGTCATCACATTTATATATCGATAATTAAAGAAAATTAAGGCTGAAATTTGAAACTGACACTAAAAACAAAGTATTAATATTTCTCATAAACTCAATGCACAGAACCGTTGGACTAAGTCTTGTGAAAATACCTAGAAAATCGGGCATGTGAAAATTGTGGTGTGAGTACCAAAAACTGAGTACAAGAGAAGTTAAATTTTTGGGTGGAGCCTCCCCTTAAGCACTGTGCCGTATAAACTGTATGTTCGTATGTAAGGCTGCGTCGAACCTAATTATGGTCATTCCTCTGAAGGCAGCATATTGGTTGTGCTTCTCCTGCGCTACCAGTCGGCCGTGCTGCGCTACGTAACGACTTCTGACTGTTCCATTTCACAGCGAGTGCTCACAACCCAGGCGACGAGTTTGCCTGAGCGCTCTTGCTTGTCTAGCTGCACCCTCAACAGGCCTGATATAGTTATTTGTTACTAGCAATTAGTTTTAACATATGTTTTAAGGTTGAAAAACTGCGACCAATCACTTCTTTAAAATAATTTATTTTGTCTTTACCAGTGTCATGCTGGTTTGCTCATCTTCTAACGGAGGGAGAAATATGGATTTACCTGCTTGTCATTTGCCTGCATTACCCCAGCAACGATTCTGTATTCGGTGTCCGTCCATAAAGATTCTGGTTCTAAAAACCTCTGAAGGCGAATTCTTCGATTATTCCTTAGAAAAGCTTTGGCCTTTGAGGTAGTCTTGGCAGTCTTCACTAGAGAATATTTTACGAATTTCAAAAGACATTTAACCCACTTTGAGTCGTTCCCAGGGAACACAACGACAAGATAATCTCTTTACGTGCCCCATTAAGTTTATTTACAGTATTTATAATATTCACAAGATGCCACTGATTGTATTAAACTACTTTTTAATATTTAAAATTATTCAAAGATTCTGACATTTTAGTCGTCTTGCAGCTTCTGATTGTAGGCCACTCAAGTTAGACATGATTTTAATTTTCCATCAGTTCTAAGTTTCTTTAAATCCTTTTCAAACGTTTCGACAGTCTTTATTGCTGACTTTTTTCTTCTTTTCCCATCAAAGTTTAAAATTAGTGGGTCAGACTGGTGTCCATGTTACTTCGCATCTTCTCGAAGATTTTTCACTAAAGAGTAAACATTGGCATTAACTTTTGATATTAATTTACACATTCCTCAGTTCCATTCCTCTGAAACGTTATCATTGCGATGGCACATTCCACTGCGTTTCAATACCCCTCCCGTCATTTGTTCGTCATTCCATCCACTGGCCTACTAAATAGTCATAAAAGTCCTGCAGCTTTTGGTTTTCACGCGTGCTGTCCTGAATATACAGCCAAACATTAACCAACATATCCAGGGGAAGATGTGCTAGAGCAGGATACATTGTTACGTGACAGCGAATTTCCTCGTTTTCTTTGTAGTCTAGAACAAGACCGCAACATTGAACTTGTTTCAACAAACATTGATTAAAATGTTAACAGCAACTAGGAACCCCGGTTTCAGAAAACAAACTTTTAGCTGCTTGGACGATGGCGATTTCGATGTCCACCATCAGAGATGCGGAATTCCGCCCAGGAACGTTAGTTTTAATAGCTTTAAAAAAAAAGGTTCATATGTTTTTCACTTTTTATTTGGCAGTAAAGGATTAAAACTGGAATGGTTTTTGTCCCCCCTCCCCCCAGAATTATTAAGCTCGGCGAGGAGCATAATCAACTGTCCAAACTGCTTTCTCAAACTCTTGAACGTTCCATCCACAAAGAATGATTCGTAGTTTGATAAACACGCTTTCCCTTTTTGCTGGAAAACACCAGTATTCTGTCATTCGGTCCCCTGTTATCATCTGCAAGTAAAAATTGTTGCCATCATTCATCAGGAAATTATTTTCGTGGAAGAATATTCCTCCAGAACAGGTGACATCTTGTGTGGTTCCCATACACAAGGGCTATTCGGAATGTAAGGAACGATCGATCGCGAAATGGAAACCACTGTGAAAATCCGATGAAGTTTTGCACAGGTGTGTTGGGCAGTGTCTCTAGTATGCCCGTCGATCGCGTTACGTCGTTCTTTTTAGTTCTGACCACACAGGGAGCAATAAAGATACCTAGAACAATAGTGTCTCCCGCCAAGTACGAGGGCCTGGTGAGAAATATCGCCTGAAGCTATGCAGCCAAGAATACGTAACTGTCGTGCGTCTTCTTCTTCTTCAAGACAATTCTCAGCCGCATTCTGCAGGGGCAATGAAGATGCTCCTGCATCGTTTCCAATTGGAAATGCTTGATTACCCACAATACAGCCCGTAATTGTATCCCTCTGAGTTTCATCTCTGCTCACATGAACAACATTTTGGCACAGACAAGGTGCTGTAGGCCAGCGTAGGGAATTGGCGGAAAGCACTGGGTGCCTTCTATAGCGAGGGTATTGGAAAGTTCGTACAGCGCTACGACAAACGTCTAAGTCGGATAGGCGACTATGGAGATAAGTAGCTGGAAGTTGTAGCTAACTGTTGCAAATAAAACAGTTTTGATTTTCACTGTGGTTTCCATTTCCCGACCTATCGTTCCTTACTTTCCGAATAGCTCTCATATTTTCGCCTAAGGCTATGTAACGATTGTTCCGCACTTCTGTGTGATTGCAATGATGTTACTGAGTCGTAGTCTCGATTGAAGGGCTGTCCTACTTCTTCAACGTTAACTGATGAAACTATAGCGTCTGTTTCTTTTGCCTGCCTCTTGGCCCTAACAAAATGTTTTCCCACTTCATTTGCTGCTTCGTCTGGAATAGAAACACGGCTACCCTCCCCTAAAACTGTATACTTTTTGTCGATAATCGTCCTTTGCATTTATTGTTTTTAAAGTTTACACAACGCCAATAAGTCATATTCTTGTTTATTTGTATAGCCCGCTGTATACGGATGCCCGTTGTAAATCAGTAAAGGCATCCTTTGGTGGTCTCGGCGAATTCCATTATCTCAGCACTAAGACACGGAACACTACTTACCAGAGGTCAGCTGCGGTACTGAACTCTGTGAGAAAGCCACGCACACTACGAACTGGTGCAGGAAATGGGCTTTGGCCTTCCCCAGAATGCGTCGCAGGTAGCGGCGGCCAGGCCGCTGCGTCCTACTTCTGGAGCGCCCTGCCCACGACCTACAGTGTCCTCACAGTCGGCTGCCGGCACGGAAGCTCAGGGTGTTTGGTCTCTGTAATAAAAAAACTGAGTGAACGGATCAACGAAGAACGTCAACGGGTGTAATCGGACATCCGCCCCGAACAAATTCAGCGAACAATGTAGAACAAAATGACATTAAAAAAGTTGGTAGAGCACTTGCCCGCGAAACGCAAAGGTCCCGAATTCGAGTCTCGATCCGGCACACAGTTTTAATCTGCCAGGAAGTTTCACGTTTAAGAAATGTTTGAAATACGGATTGCGTAATGGGCTGTGGCACACCAAAAAATGCCAAAAATAATTTTTGATTTCTATCACCATTAAATGTTTGAAATACGGATTGCGTAATGGGCTGTGGCACACCAAAAAATGCCAAAAATAATTTTTGATTTCTATCACCATCAAACGGAACCATCTTTACTTCGACATTGGTATGAACTTAAGCAGAGAAAAACAAGTTGCAAGGTTTCCAGGAAAAGTGAGGCGAAACAATTGGCATCAAGTCGTTGGAAATCAATTACTTTGCCTATTGACTATGTAAATATAAATTTAGGGAATACACTGAAGTCCTGTTCAATCAACAAGCGCAGGGGCTATAGGCACACAAATATCCCTTTCACTGCACCTCCTCAAGAAGACTGTGAGTAGATTTTTATTCAGGAAATTCGAGAGTGGCGCGGGGACAGGGAACTTCGTGCAGGAAATGGGCTTTGGCCTCCCCCAGAATACATCGCAGGTAGCGGCGGACCGGCCAGGGTATCATACTTTTGGACTTTTGGAACACCCTGTACACTACCTACAGTGTCCTGGGCTCCGTGCAAATGTCAACACACTCCCTCTCCGTACAAATGTGCAAGTGTCACAAACTCGGAACAAAGTAGCTATCCCCTCGGACCAGGTGAATCCTTTCATGAACTGGTTGTGTCTGTGCATCTACTTTGTTCGCAATGTCCACGTCCGCATATCTATCACCACCGCAGCAGGGAGAGGCGGGCCAATGACGGTGCGTCCAACGCTGGACACTCCAGTGGCTTAGGTCGCCTTTGCAGATGTGTCCCTAATCTGCGAAAAGCTTCACGAACGACATAACCGCGGATGCAGGCTCTGATGAGAAGGGAAGTTGCAAGATTGCGTTCGTCAACGTCATATAGGACCATCACCTTGCGTGATCTTACGCGATACAATTGGGTACGCAATACAAACTGCTCTTGTGCGCATAGCCAATTATCTCGACAGTAGCAGTTACCTTTGTACATCTGTTAATGCTAGTGGTTGGGCCCTACATTTGAGGTCTGTGTGATCAAACCTTCGATATTTAGGTTATGTTATTTTTCAGCAAGACAGCGCAAGATGGTTCAAATGGCTCTGAGCACTATGGGACTCAACTGCTGAGGTCATTAGTCCCCTAGAACTTAGAACTAGTTAAACCTAACTAACCTAAGGACATCACAAACATCCATGCCCGAGGCGGGATTCGAACCTGCGGCCGTAGCGGTTTTGCGGTTCCATACTGCAGCGCCTTTAACCGCACGGCCACTTCGGCCGGCGACAGCGCAAGACCGCATGTTGGTTGGTTGGTTGATTTAGGGGCGAGGGGACCCAACAGCGGGGTCATCGGCCCCACCGGATGAGAGAAGGATGGGGAAGGAAGTCGATCATGCCATTTCAAAGGAACCATATCGGCATTTGCCTGAAGCAATTTAGGGAAATCAAGAAAACCTAAATCAGGATGCCCGGACGCTGGTTTTAACCGTCATCCTCCCGAATGCGAGTCCAGCGTGCTAACCATTGTGCACCTCGCTCGGTATCGCATGTTGTCTGTACTATCGTGACCTGCCTCGATATAGAGGGTGTTCAAGTGCTGGCACGGCTAGTATAGCCTCCAGTCCTCTCACCCACTGAAAACATCTGGCCGTGGGTTGCGGACAGACTGACACGGCAACTCTCGCCATCCAGTGGAGCTGATGAACTCTGGGACAGAGTTGAAGCAGAATGGAATGACTTTTCGGTAACTGTCATCCGAGTTCAATTCGATTCGATGCTCAGCGAGGTTCAGAGATATTGTTGCTGCTAGAAGCGGCAGTTCTGTGTTCTAAAGTTCTCACCCTTTATTCTATCAAATTACCTATAAATTCAGTCACATATTCTTCGTGCTATACGGAACACCCAGTAAGTAAAATTTCATTGTTTCCTAAAGTATCTGGTGTTGAATTTTAGCGGTCAGTAGTGTATTTGCGGAGCGTATGCAGAGCATCCATCAGTATTTAACTTGGAAGTGTGGGAACACAAGAAAAGAAAAACTTTGTACGCGCAGGTAAAAGTAATGCATATTCCTGCGAAATGTTGCAGTAATAGCAATAACTGAGAAAATAATACAGGGTTACTATAAATGACTCATTTGTTTTCAGAGCTCTTTATTTTCCAAAGTATCACATGTACAAATATTACTGATGCCTGAATAAAACAGTAAACTCACCAAATTTGCATTTTGCTGTCTGCAAATGAGTGTCCCTCCGATCACACGACATACTTCCAAGTGTCAGTCGAGTTCGTTCCATACCTTTTGTAACAACATCCTGTCAGCGGTCATCGCAGCAGCACTGACGCATTCCCTGAGGTGTTCCAACGTTCTTGGCAACAGGCGGTACGTCAATAAGATCCTTAATGTACCCCCAACGAAAAAAGTCGCAAGGCGTTAGGCCAGGCGACCTGAGGGGTCAAGGGAACAGAGCCCTCATCTCCACCACTAAGTTCAATTCCACGGTGAGGAAGTTCGTCGTGTACGTAGCGACGAACATCGATTCTCCAATGAGAGGGTGACCCGTATTGTTCGAAGATGCAGTTCTCGGACTCCGCTGTCACTTGTGGAAACAGCCTCAGCAGAAGATGTCCAGATAAGAGGCACCCGTCACAGTCAGGTCACAGAAGAGAAACGGCCCATACAGACGTCTATGACATTGCACAAAAACATAAACCTTCAGTGAATCTCGTTCATGCACTGCAGTTACATGAGTATTATCGGTGCCCCAAACTCTCATCTTGTGGCGATTAACCTTTTCCAGATTGCTTCGTCGCTGAACATCAAGTTGGAGGCGAAAAACCCTTTTCTTGCCTTGTCATCATTTCGTCAAGACACTGCCCATGTAACTCCAACTTGTGGACACAATGAAAATGCTCTCAAAAAAATGGTTCAAATGGCTCTGAGCACTATGGGACTTAACATCTGTGGTCATCAGTCCCCTAGAACTTAGAACTTATTAAACCTAACTAACCTAAGGACATCACACACATCCATGCCCCGTGTCAGGATTCGAACCTGCGACCGTAGCAGTCCCGCGGTTCCGGACTGAGCGCCTAGAACTGCTAGACCACCGCGGCCGGCGAAAATGCTCTCATTTTACTGTTCTATCCATGAGTCATTCATATTTTTACCTATCATACTTTGAAAAATATGGAACTTTGAAAACTCATCAAGTCAAGCGGCTATAAGAACCTGTCGAAAAGATGGCAAACAACTGTATGGGCAACGTTACAGTTCTACCATTATTGAGTTGTGAGAGATGGAGTTATGGCGCAGCGGATGTTCTCGTTTCTGGACACCACAAAAAACTTTTCCTTTTTGCACCACGAGCAGTTTCAAGTCTCTTGCCGTTACCGAAAGAAATGTCAAAAGAATTTATCCCTTTTGCATGATCGTGCACAGAAATTTATCCAAGATAAGGGAGCTGGGTGGAGGCTCTAAAATTGACGTTTCCGACAAATGAGTTGGCCAATTTCGAGACGTGTCATGCCATTAGAACGAAATTTTATAGATGACCCAAAAAGCTTGTATCACAGAGAATTGATGGTTATCCTTTAATATATGGATAATAAATCTGCACTCCCGATTTAGAGGGGGAGGCGGTGAGGGCAGGTGCGCCCTTATGGCCCCCTTTACGGACGCCCATGTCAGAAGTATCTTCACAACCTTCAGAAACCTTGGCTTCAATGTACAGTGCATTCGGCCAAAGTTACCAGCATAGCTGCGAACTGTGCGTTGTGAAGTGAAGTGGACTGCATGCAGAAAGGCGAGGCTCAAGGTCGAAACTGAAGTGTCTGCGTGCCACACGGTTGTCGGTGCCAAAATACCCGGCCGCACCTACTCACATTACTGTATCTTGGGCTAACGCACGAGTGAGGAATCTGTAAGTGTAACAGAGTAGTCGAGTTCATTGTCCCCACATAACGACCTCCCTACGCACTTCATAATCACGAAATGTCTGCGATAAAGTTATCAGCTCCGCGCTGTGTCTGTACGATAAATGTGGGTGTGTATACTGTAGATTGTGACGCTTTGTTTCCATCTTGCGTGAGACCGAAAAGATCTCTTCGATCAGTGACTGAATGGTGTTTTATCAATAATTATCAGAAGGGATTGTGCTGCATACACGACACAAGGTCACGTAGTTTAAGGTGATGTATAGATTTTTGCGTGTTCATGAAATTCATCTTGCCCTCCACTAATAGTGGGACTCTTGACTCTGGCCTCGCGGAGGAGCTATTCTTTCTGTTAAATTCCTAACCATACCAAGTTTTGTTTTATTCGTCGTATCCAAAACAAATAAATAGCATACGCAAGCAAAATATATCTTTAATTGATGTCAGTTTTTACTACCCACTAATAAAAGTCAGATGGCGTCAGACAGTACTTATAAACGTTCAAGGCCAACTGAAAACAATCGTGAGAAGCAGTAAAAAAATGGTTCAAATGTCTCTAAGCACTATGGGACTTAACGTCTGAGGTCATCAGTTCCCTAGACTTAGAACTACTTAAACCTAACTAACCTAAGGACACCACACACATCCATGCCCGAGGCAGCATTCGAACCTGCGACCGTAGCAGCAGCGCGGTTCCAGACTGAATCGCCTAGAATCACGCGGCCACAACGGCCGGCAGAGGCAGTCACTTCTGCACTATAGCTCAATACACGTCGTGTTTCGACATCCGCCACATGACAGTCACTACTGGCCAGTGGCCGTCTCTAGACTTTTCCAAGCATTACTGTCGTCCAGATCCACATCCATGTTGTTCCAACATGTTTTTTAATATCATTCACTCATCTTTCATTAGGTTGTCCTCTCGATATCGTCTTGTCTCTGGAATTCAACAAAGAACTTCCAGAGGCCATTACCAGCCATTCACCTACTAACATGTACCGCCTACCTCCATAATTACGTAAGTCAACGGCCTTGCCGCAATTGTCACACTTGTTCCCGTCAGATAACCGGAGTTAATCTCTGTCGGACTTGGCTAACGTTGAATGGGTGGCCGTCCGACTGTACCGAGCGCTGTTGGCTAGCAGGGTGCACTCTGCCCTTGTGAGGACAATTGAGGAGCTACTTGTTGAAAAGTGGCAGCTGCGGTCACGAAAACTGATAACGGCTGTGAGAACGGTGTCCTGACCACGTGTTCCTCCATATACGCATCCAGTGACGCCTCTCGGCAGAGGATGACACGGCGGTCGGTCGGAACCGTATGGGCCTTCCGAGATCTGTTCTGACGGAGCCCACTACAGTCAGTACACAAACCTCTTTTTCAATCTGTACCAGTTATTCCTGATATACATTTCTTGGTTGCTCCTTGAACTTCGAACTGTTTTCACATTTGTAGTAACTGTCTCAGAGCCATAGCGACAATGCACGCTTTTCATAAATTTACCTTCTGAAGCAGATCGAAATGGAAAACCAGTACAGTAATATCGTATTTGGATACGATATTTATCGCAGCCACTGATGAGTACATTATGGCTACAACCGTGCTGTTGAAACGTCCCCTTGGAAAAATTATAAATGACTGTGCTGGTAAACCCCTTACGTTATTTGATTTTCAAACAGCTGAGCAAAACTCAACGTACTCAAACAGTTTTCTCTTTACTTATTCTGATCATCACTAAACTGACACAATATTTTTAGCGCAACGCAGTCTGACTTTCCATAATCTCTAGAAAAGAATGGCCCTGACTAATAATAACCTATCTTTCATGAATCACTTACCTCACAAAAATCTTCGTTACTCGAACTACTGCAATACAGCGAGCGCCAATACTGTCAGGTAAATAAAAGATTCTAACTACTGCAGGCACTAACTACTGATAGGCATAGCTAGCAAATGAAAGATTTTGATAGAGAACAAACAATGTGTTTACCTTAATAGTGTTCAAAAGTCCAGATCGTCCGCTCTCAAAACTCTGCCATCTCTCTTCCCACATCCACCACTGTTGGCGGCTCACCTCCAACTGCGCAACGCTACATGCTGTTCACATCCAACTGCCCAACACTACAATAGCAAATATTCCAACTATGCAAACCAGCCTCAGACTGCACACGGCACAGTCAGTGATTTTCATATAGAGCGCTACGTGACGTTACCAACATAAAAACCTAAACAGCCTACTTACACTGTGGCCGCTATCAGAGCGAGCGAGGTAGCACAGTGGTTATTACATTCGTCTCGCATGCGTGAGGACGATGGTTCAAACCTCGTCCTAATTTACTTTTTCCGTGAGTTCCCTAAATCACTTTAGACAAATGCCGGGATGATTCCTTTGAAAGGGCACGGTCGATTCCCTTATCGATTTTTCCTTATTCCGAACTTGTGCTGCGTGTCTAATTACCTTGTTTTCGATGAGATATTAAACTCTAATTTCCTTCCTTTCGCCGCCAGATACGCTGTATGGGTTTACAGTTGCATATACAGGGTGAGTCACCTAACGTTACCGCTGGATATATTTCGTAAACCACATCAAATACTGACGAACCGATTCTACAGACCGAACGTGAGGAGAGGGGCTAGTGTAATTGTTTAATACAAACCATACAAAAATGCACGGAAGTATGTTTTTTAACACAAACCTACGTTTTTTTTAAAATGGAACCACGTTAGTTTTGTTACCACATCTGAACATATAAACAAATACGTAATCAGTGCCGTTTGTTGCATTGTAAAATGTTAATTACATCCGGAAATATTGTAACCTAAAGTTGACGCTTGAGTACCACTCCTCCGCTGTTCGATCGTGTGTATTGGAGAGCACCGAATTACGTAGGGATCCAAAGGGAACGGTGATGGACCTTGGGTACAGAAGATCCTGGAACAGCACATTACGTCCACATGTTAACACCTTTTTCACTGACGCACATGTACATTACCATTAGGGGTGAGGTACACGTACACACGTGGTTTCCGTTTTCAATTACGGAGTGGAATAGAGTGTGTCCCGACATGTCAGGCCAATAGATGTTCAATGTGGTGGCCATCATTTGCTGCACACAATTGCAATCCCTGGCGTAATTAATGTCGTACACGCCGCAGTACATCTGGTGTAATGTCGCCGCAGGCTGCCACAATACGTTGTTTCATATCCTCTGGGGTTGTAGGCACATCACGGTACACATTCTCCTTTAACGTACCCCACAGAAAGAAGTCCAGAGGTGTAAGATCAGGAGAACGGGCCGCTGACTGCCGCTTACCCTATCCGCCAGATCATTTGTTATATATAGAAAATAATGGTGGTCACATTTCCCTGGGACACTGTTGACGATACCCTTGTCTCTGGTAAAGACTCGCCGTCGAGGACAACGTACTGGGTTCTGTTACTTAAGAAGTCTTCGAGCCACTCACATATTTGAGAGCCGATTCAGTGTGCTTGTACCTTTGTTAACGGCTCGTAGTGTGCCACCATGTCAAATGCTTTACGGAAAACTAGGAAATCTGTTGCCCCTCACCATAGTTCGCAGGATATCATATGAGAAAAGGGCAACTAGCAATGCTTTCTCAAATAGTGCTGTTTTGTGGACAGAAGCTTTTCCTTCTCAAGTAAATTTACTATATTCCAACTCAGAATATTTTCAAGTAGCAGCAAACCGACTTTCAGGATATTGCTCTGCAATTCCTTTAAATGGTCTGTGCCTGTCAGTTCAGACCTACACTAACCGTTTTGCGTCCATGTGTCTGCACTTCAACCCCTGACCTGCTGCCCAGAGGAAAATAAGAATCAACGGCCTGCTCTTGACAAACATGTTTGGACATATTACCCAATTTAAAACATACGACTTATAATAGCTACAATTATTAGTCTGCAAATACTGATGTAATGTTTTCAGTACAACGTTCTCAGTCAGCAATAGAAATATCTACACTTATAACCGTAAAATCCTAATATTGTTGTTGTGGTCTTCAGTCCAGAGTCTGGTTTGATGCAGCTCTTCATGCTACTCTATCCCGTGCAGGCCTCTTAATCTTCGAATAACTACTGCAACCTACACCCTTCTGAATCTGCTTAGTGTATTCATCTTTTAGTCTCACTCTACGATTATTACCTTCTACGTTTCCCTCCATCACTAAATTGGTGATCCTTTGGTACCTCAAAACCTGTCCTACCAATCGATTCCTTCATCTAGTTAAGTCGTGCCACAAATTCCTCATCTCCCCAATTCTATTCAGTACCTCCACATTAGTTACGTGATCTATGCATCTAATCTTCAGCGTTCTTCTGCAGCACCACATCTCGAAAGCTTCTATTCTCTTCTTGTCTAAACTAGTTATCATCCATGTTTTACTTCCATACATGGCTACACTCCATACTTTCGGAAAAGACTTCCTGACACTTACATCTATACTCGATGTTCACAAATTTCTCTTCTTCAGAAACGCTTTCCTTGCAATAGCCAGTCTACATTTTCTATTCTCTCTACTTCGACCACCATCAGTTATTTTGCTGCCCAAAAAAGCAAACTCAGCTACCACTTTAAGTATCTCATTTCCTAATCTAACACCCGCAACATCACCTAATTTAATTCGACTTCATTCCATTTCTTCGTTTTGCTTTTGTTGATGTTCATCTTATATCCTCCTTTCAAGACACTGTCCATTCCGTTCAATTGCTCTTCCAGGTCCTCTTGATGTCTCTGACAGAATAACAATGTCATCGGCAAACCTTAAGGTTGTTATTTCTTCTCCCTGTATTTCAATTCATACTCCAAATTTTTCTTTTACTTGCTAAACATAGAAATTGAATAACATCGGGGATAGGTTACAACCCTGTCTCACTTCCTTCTCAACCACTGCTTCCCTTTCGTGACCCTCGACTCTTATGACTGCCATCTGGCTTCTTTACAAATTGTAAATAGCCTTTCGCTCCCTGTAATTTGCCCTTCCTATATTCAGAATTTGAAAGAGAGTATTCCAGTCAACGTAGTCAAAAGCTTTCTCTTAGTCTACGAATGCTAAAAACGTAGGTTTGCCTTTCCTTAATCTATATCCTAAGATAAGTCGTAGGGTCAATATTGCCTCGCGTGTTCGAACCTTTCTACGGAATCCAAACTGATCTTCCCCGAGCTCGGCTTCTACGAGTTTCTCCATTCGCCTGTAAAGAATTCGTGTTAGTACTTTGCAGCTGTGACTAATTAAACTGATAGTTCGGTAATGTTCACATCTGCAGCACCTGCTTTTTTTTGGGCCGAGCGGTTCTAGGCGCTACAGTCTGGAACCGCGTCACCGCTACGGTCGCAGGTTCGAATCCTGCCTCGGGCATGGATGTGTCTGATGTCCTTAGATTAGTTAGGTTTAAGTAGTTCTAAGTTCTAGGGGACTGATGGCCTCAGCAGTTAAGTCCCATAGTGCTCAGAGCCATTTGAACCATTTTTACTTTTTTGGAATTGGAATTATTATATTCTTCTTGAAGTATTCGCGTGTCTGATACATCTTGCTCATCAGATAGAAGAGTTTTGTCACGGCTGGCTCTCCCAAGGCTATCAGTAGTTCTAATGGAATGATGTCTACTCCCGGGGCCTTGTTTCGACTTAGGTCTTTCAGTGCTCTGTCAAATCTTCACGCAGAATCATATCTCCCATTTCATCTTCATCTACATCCTCTTCCGTTTCCATAGTATTGCCCTAAAGTATATCGCCCTTGTATAGACCCTCTATATACTCCTTCCACCTTTGTGCTTTCCCTACTTTGCTTAGGACTGGTGTTCCATATGAGCTTTGATATTCATACAGCTGGTTCTCTTTTCCCCAAAGGTCTCTTTAATTTTACTTGAGGCAGTATCCATCGTACACCTAGTCATACAGGCTTCTATATTCTTTCATGTGTCCTCTACCCATACCTGCTTAGCCATTTTGCACTTCCTGGCGATCTCATTTTTGAGACGTTTGTATTCCGTTTCTCCTGCTTCATTTACTGTATTTTTATAGTTTCTCCTTTTATCAATCAAATTCAGTATCTCTTCTGTTACCGAAGGATTTCTACTAGCCCTCTCTTTTTACCTACTTGATATTCTCTGCTGATTTCACTATTCCATCTCTCAAAGCTACCCATTCTTCTTCTACTGTATCTCGTTATCCTGTTCTTGTCAATCTTTTTGCAGTTTCTTCAGTTTTAGTTCTACAGTTCTTAACCAATAGATTACGGTCAGAGTCCACATCTGCCCCCAGAAATGTCTAGCAATTTAAAACGTGGTTCCTAAATCTCTGTTTTACCATTATATAATCTACCTGAAAGCTTCCAGTGTCTCCAGGCCTCTTCCACGTGTACAAAATTCTTTCATGATTCTTAAACGAAGTTAAGTTACGCTCTGTGCAAAATTCTACAGACTGTTTCCTCTTTCATTCCTTACCCCTTGTCCATATTCACCTACTACTTTTCCTTGTCTTCCTTTTCCTACTATCGAATTCCAGTCTCTCATGACTATTAAATTTTCGTCTTTCTTAACCATCTGAATAATTTTTTTGTAGCATCATACATTTCTTCAATATCTTCATCATCTGCGGATCTAGTTGGCAATAAACTTGTACTACTGTGGGTTTCGTGTCTATCTTGGCAACAATAATGCGTTCACTATGGTGTTCGTAGTAGTTTGTCTGCATTCCTACTTTTTATTCATTATTAAACCTACCCCTGCATTACCCTTATTTGATTTTGTATTTACAGCCCTGTATTGAACTGGCCAGAAGTCTTCTTCCTTCTGCCAGCGAACTTCACTAATTCGCACTATATCTGTTTTTAACCTATCCACTTCCCTCTTTAAATTTTCTACCTTACCTTACCTGATTAAGGTATCTGACATTCCACTGTTCGATCCGTAGAACAACGTCCTCCTGAGTTGTCCCAGCCCGGAGATCCGAATGAGGGACTATTTTACCTCTGGAATATTTTACCCAAAAGGACACCATCATCATTTAACCATACAGTAAAGCTGTAGGTCCTCTGGAAAAATTACGGCTGTAGATTCCCCTTCCTTTCAGCCGTTCGCAGTACCAGCACAGCAAGGCCGTTTTGGATGATGTTACAAGTGCAGATCAGTGAACCATCCAGACTGTTGCCCCTGAAACTGCTGAAGAGGCTGCTGCCCCTCTTCAGGAACCAAACGTTTGTCTGGCCTCTCAACAGATACCTCTCCGTTGTGGTTGCACCTACGGTACGGCCATCTGTATTGCTGAGGCACGCAACGGCGAGGTCCAAGGTTCATGGGGAGGGGGGGGGAGGGGGCGTAAAACCCTACATATATATGAAAGGAAATTTCATATGTCAATTATCGGTAGAAGAACTGCGGTAACAAAGTAACAATATGTAGATCAACATCCACGAAATCTGTAAGTACACAACTGTCCATTAAAATTGCTAAACCACATTGATGACGTGGTACAGACGCGAAATTTAACCGACAGGAAGAAGATGCTGTGATACGCAAATGATTAGCTTTTCAGAGCATTCTCACAAGATTGGCGCCGGTTGCGACACCTACAACGTGCTGACATGAGGAAAGTTTGCAACCGATTTCTCATGCACAAACAGCCGTTGACCGGCGTTGTCTGGTGAAACGTTGTTGTGATGCCTCGTGTAAGGAGGAGAAATGCGTACCATCACGTTTCCGACTTTGATAAAGGTCGGATTGTAGCATATCGCGATTGCGGTTTATCGTTTCGCGTTATTGCTGCTCGCGTTGGTCGAGATCCAATGACTGTTAGCAGAATATGGAATCGGTGGGTTCAGGAGGGTAATACGGAACGCCGTGCTGGATCCCAACGGCCTCGTATCACTAGCAGTCGAGATGACAGGCATCTTATCCGCATGGCTGTAACGGATCGTGCAGCCACGTCTCGATCCCTGAGCCAACAGATGGGGTCGTTTGCAAGACAACAACCATCTGCACGAACAGTTCGACGACGTTTGCAGCAGCATGGACTATCAGCTCGGAGACCATGGCTGCGGTTACCCTTGACGGTGCATCACAGACAGGAGCTCCTGCGATGGTGTACTCAACGACGAACCTGGGTGCACGAATGGCAAAACGTCATTTTTTCGGATGAATCGAGGTTCTGTTTACAGCATCATGATGATCACATCCGTGTTTGGCGACATCGCGGTGAACGCTCATTGGAAGCGTGTATTCGTCGTCGCCATACTGGCGTATCAGCCGGCGTGGTGGTATGGGGTGCCATTGGATTCACGTCTGCTACGGTCGCAGGTTCGAATCCTGCCTCGGGCA
The DNA here is from genome assembly GCF_023864345.2 of Schistocerca serialis cubense. Taxonomy (NCBI): domain Eukaryota; kingdom Metazoa; phylum Arthropoda; class Insecta; order Orthoptera; family Acrididae; genus Schistocerca; species Schistocerca serialis. The sequence goes on from NC_064639.1 coordinate 588,082,479, forward strand.
TGGACGTGCGTGATGTCCTTAGGTTAGTTAGGTTTAAGTAGTTTTAAGTCTAGGGGACTGAGGACCTGAGATGTTAAGTCCCATAGTGCTTGGAGCCATTTGAACCATTTATTGATGTGTATTTGCACTCCGTATCATGCAATATCTAATAACTAGCAAAGATGTGAGGTATTGTGTCAGCAAATCATCGAAGTTTTCGTTGCTGCAGCGCTGCGCCTTGTAGTTCCACTGCAACCCAAACTTATCTGGACAGCTGCAAAATTCATTTAAAAAAAGTGTCATCTCTGCTGGAGGCAGTTTATTGTCTGTGTGCTTGAAATACGAGTACAGTGTGAATGAAACGTAGTTCGTTCGAGATCATAGCTCTTCAGTGAACACATGTTAAGATTTGAATAAACGTCAAAGACTGAAAAATAAGTTCGTAAGATTTCCAAATTATATGGATACTGAATATATATCGTTCATAAAATGAATAGAAAATCTAATGCTTCATATACAAGTATCCTTCAACTGACTTTCTATGACCAACATATAGAATAGGCAAGGAAAAACACCTTATTCTCGTACTAACACCTGTTATATCTGATGAATGAAAAAACAGTAAGAATCAACCTGAAAGCCTGGATGACTTAACAGAAATTGGTTGTTGATTCTCACGTGTTCTAACGAAACTATGAACTTGAAAAGGGAAAAACTATCGCCCACGTTGAATGCGACTGCACAACTTTTCACTTAATAGCACCGAAAACTTGTTTCACAAAAAAAATGGCACTTAAAACTTTGGACATTTCCGGCCTTTATTTAACTCTCGTATGATACTGCAGCGTCTGTGTTATTCCAAATTACGATTCAGTGTTCCTTCGAATAAAAACGCCGACACCGGGCAAGCGAGTTTCAAGTAAAATGTCTTCCCTGTACGGGTATGTACATGATGGATGTAGGTCTACAGGCTGTAGACGCATGGTTGACGACTTATGGAAGTTTGACCGCAGCTGTGGGAGCGTGCTCGAATAGCTGAATGCTTGCCGACATGGTAGTACAGCGTGTTCGGTCGGAGGGTTAGTTGCCCTCTGCAATAAAAAAAAACTGAGTGAATAGATCAACGATGAACCTGAATGGATGTCATGTAATGTCCGTCCAGGACAAATGCAAAGGGCCGAAACGAACAAAACGAGATTTCAAAAAATGGTAAGGCGACCGCTCGCTATAAGCGGGATATCCGGGCTCGAGTTCCTTGTCATCATTCCATTACACATCTGATGGTTGTCCATATTCGCAGCCGCGGTTACATTTAATGTAATCAACATATACCGTATGACGACGACGTTCCCGTTTTATCTGTTTCTTAAAACACGCAAGTAAGTTTTTTTATTATACAGGGTGTAGCCGGTAGCGGGTATAAGTTCAGATGTTTGTATTGGTGCCTGACGAAGGTGTACTGAAAAATATTATCTTAGTATTTACATCTACATCTATATCTACATCCATACTCCGCAAGGCACCTGACGGTGTGTGGCGGAGGGTACCCTGAGTATCTCTATCGGTTCTCCCTTCTATTCCAGTCTCGTATTGTTCGTGGAAAGAAGGATTGTCGGTATGCCTCTGTGTGGGCTCTAATCTCTCTGATTTTATCCACATGGTCTCTTCTCGAGATATACGTAGGAGGGAGCAATATACTGCTTGACTCTTCGGTGAAGGTATGTTCTCGAAACCTCAACAAAAGCCCGTACCGAGCTACTGAGCGTCTCTCCTGCAGAGTCTTCCACTGGAGTTTATCTATCATCTCCGTAACGCTTTCGCGATTACTAAATGATCCTGTAACGAAGCGCGCTGCTCTTCGTTGAATCTTCTCCATCTCTTCTATCAACCCTATCTGGTACGGATCCCACACTGCTGAGCAGTATTCAAGCAGTGGGCGAACAAGCGTACTGTAACCTACTTCCTTTGTTTTCGGGTGCATTTCCTTAGGATTCTTCCAATGAATCTCAGTCTGGCATCTGCTTTACCGACGATCAACTTTATATGATCATTCCATTTCAAATCATTCCTAACGCGTACTCCCAGATAATTTATGGAATTAACTGCTTCCAGTTGTTGACCTGGATCTTTCTTTCTATGTATTCGCAGCACATTACACTTGTCTACATTGAGATTCAATTGCCATTCCCTGCAAAAAAAAATAAAAAAAAATGGTTCAAATGGTTCTGAGCACTATGCGACTTAACTTCTGAGGTCATCAGTCGCCTAGAACTTAGAACTAATTAAACCTAACTAACCTAAGGACATCACACACATCCATGCCCGAGGCAGGATTCGAACCTGCGACCGTAGCGGTCACGCGGTTCCAGACTGAAGCGCCTTTAACCGCACGGCCACACCGGCCGGCCATTCCCTGCACCATGCGTCAATTCGCTGCAGATCCTCCTGCATTTCAGTACAATTTTCCATTGTTACAACCTCTCGATATACCACAGCATCATCCGCAAAAAACCTCAGTGAACTTCCGATGTTATCCACAAGGTCATTTAAGTACATTGTGAATAGCAACGGTCCTACGACACTGTCCTGCGGCACACCTGAAATCACTCTTACTTCGCAAGACTTCTCTCCATTGAGAATGACACTCTGCGTTCTGTTATCTAGGAACTCTTCAATCCAATCACACAATTGGTCTGATAGTCCATATGCTCTAACTTTGTTCATTAAAAGACTGTGGGGATCTGTATCGAACGCCTTGCGGAAGTCAAGAAACACGGCATCTACCTGTGAACCCGTGTTTATGGCCCTCTGAGTCTCGTGGACGAATAGCGCGAGCTGGGTTGCACACGACAGTCTTTTTCGAAAACCATGCTGATTCCTACAGAGTAAAATGGTTCAAATGGCTCTGTGCACTATGCGACTTAACTTCTGAGGTCATCAGTCGCCTAGAACGTAGAACTAATTAAACCTAACTAACCTAAGGACACCACACACATCCATGCCCGAGGCAGGATGCGAACCTGCGACCGTAGCGGTCGCTCGGTTCCAGACTGTAGCGCCTAGAGCCGCACGGCCACTCAGGCCGGCCCCTACAGAGTAGATTTCTAGTCTCCAGAAAAGTCATTATACTCGAACATAATACGTGTTCCAAAATTCTACAACTGATCGACGTTAGAGATATAGGTCTATAGGTCTGCACATCTGTTCGACGTCCCTTCGTGAAAACGGCGATGACCTGTGCCCTTTTCCAATCCTTTGGAGCGCTACGCTCTTCTAGAGACCTACGGTACACCGCTGCAAGAAGGGAGGGGCAATTCCTTCGCGTACTCTGTGTAAAATCGAACTGGTATCCCATCAGGTCCAGCGGCCTTTCCTCTTTTGAGCGATTTTAATTGTTTCTCCATCCCTCTGTCGTCTATTTCGATATCTATCATTTTGTCATCTGTGCGACAATCTAGAGAAGGAACTACAGTGCAGTCTTCCTCTGTGAAACAGCTTTGGAAAAAGACATTCAGTATTTCGGCCTTTAGTCTGTCATCCTCTGTTTCAGTACCATTTTGGTCACAGAGTGTGTGGACATTTTGTTTTGATCCAGCTATCGCTTTGACATAAGACCAAAATTTCTTAGGATTTTCTGCCAAGTCAGTACATAGAACTTTACTTTCGAATTCATTGAACGCCTCTCTCATAGCCCTCCTCACACTACATTTCGCTTCGCGTAATATTTGTTTGTCTGCAAGGCTTTGGCTATGTTTATGTTTGCTGTGAAGTTCCCTTTGCTTCCGCAACAGTTTTCTAACTAGGTTGTTGTACCACGGTGGCTCTTTTCCATCTCTTACGATCTTGCTTGTCACACACTCATGTAACGCATATTGTTCGATGGTTTTGAACTTTGTCAAAAAAAATGGCTCTGAGCACTATGGGACTTAACATCTATGGTCATCAGTCCCCTAGAACTTAGAACTAGTTAAACCTAACTAACCTAAGGACATCACACAACACCCAGTCATCACGAGGCAGAGAAAATCCCTGACCCCGCCGGGAATCGAACCCGGGAACCCGGGTTTGAACTTTGTCCACTGATCCTCAACACTAGCTGTACTTGAGACAAAACTTTTGTGTTGAGCCGTCAGGTACTCTGAAATCTGCTTTTTGTCACTTTTGCTAAACAGAAAAATCTTCCTACCTTTCTAATATTTCTATTTACGGCTGAAATCATCGATGCAGTAACCGCTTTATGATCGCTGATTCCCTCTCCTGCGTTAACTGTTTCAAATAGTTGGGGTCTGTTTGTCACCAGAAGGTCTAATATGTTATCGCCACGAGTCGGTTCTCTGTTTAACTGCTCAAGGTAGTTTTCAGATAAAGCACTTAAAAAAATTTCACCCGGATTTTTTGTCCCTGCCACCCGTTATGAACGTTTGAGTCTCCCAGTCTATATCCGGCAAATTAAAATCCCCACCCAGAATTATAACATGGTGGGGAAATCTACTCGAAATATTCTCCAAATTATCAAAAAAAATGGCTCTGAGCACTATGGGACTCAACTGCTGAGGTCATTAGTCCCCTAGAACTTAGAACTAGTTAAACCTAACTAACCTAAGGACATCACAAACATCCATGCCCGAGGCAGGATTCGAACCTGCGACCGTAGCGGTCTTGCGGCTCCAGACTGCAGCGCCTTTAACCGCACGGCCACTTCGGCCGGCTCCAAATTATCCTTCAGGTGCTCAGCCACAACAGCTGCTGAGCCAGGGGGCCTATAGAGACATCCAGTTACCATGGCTGATCCTGCTTTAACCAAATTATTTCACATTTCGGATCTCCGTCAATTTCCTTCGATACTATTGCACTTCTTATCGCTATAAACACGCTTCCCCCTTCACTGTCCAGCCTGTCTCTGCGGTATTCATTCCAATCTGGGTTTAGGATTTCATTATTGTTTACGTCTGGTTTCAGCCAACTTTCTGTCCCTAGTACTGTGTGGCCATTGTGACTGTTTATTAATGAGAGCAGTTCTGGGACCTTTCTATAGACGCTCCTGCAGTTTACTATTAGCACATTAATATTGTTATTCCCTGTTGCATTTTGCCTACTCCTACCTTGCCGCGTCTCAGGAGGCGTCTTGTCGGGCCTAGGGAGGGAATTCTCTGACCTAAAAAACCCACATGTGCACTCCACACGTACTCCGCTACCCTTGTAGCCGCTTCCGGCGTGTAGTGCACGCCTGACCTATTCAGGGGGACCCTACATTTCTCCACCCGATAGCGGAGGTCGAGAAATTTGCACCCCAGATCTCCGCAGAATTGTCTGAGCCTCTGGTTTAAGCCTTCTACTCGGCTCCAAACCAGAGGACCGCGATCGGTTCTGGGAACGATACTACAAATAGTTAGGTCAGATTCCACCCCGCGAGCGAGGCTTTCCGCGTTCACCAACTCCGCCAACCACCTGTACGAACTGAGGATGACCTCTGAACCCAGACGGCAGGAGTCATTGGTGCCGACATGAGCAACAATTTTCAGTCGGGTGCACCCAGTGCTCTCTATCGCTGCCGGCAGGGCCTCCTCCACATCTCGGATGAGACCCCCCGGCAAGCAGACAGAGTGAACACTGGCTTTCTTCCCCGACCTTTCCGCTATTTCCCTAAGGGGCTCCATCACCCGCCTAACGTTGGAGCTCCCAATAACTAATAAACCCCTCCCCCCGTGTGCCTGCTCGAACCTTGCTGAAGGAGCAGCCACATGTCCACTCACAGGCAGAGCGGGCGATGCCACACGGCCAGCTTCCACATTGACCCTCCGCCTCGTGCGCCGCGAACGCCGCTCGCTGAACCCGCCACTCCCCTTGGGGAGAGGGTGGCCCAACCGCGTCCGGTACCCGCGAAGATGTCTCGACAGCAGGGACAGTGGGTGAAGCATTTAACACCTGGGGTGTACCATGCGACGCACCAGACTCCCCACTGCCGCTACACTCCGAGGCAGCAGCCTGTAGACGGCTGACCGCGGCCATAAACACGTTCAGCTGCTCGCGAACAGTGGCCAGCTCCAAAATGGTTCAAATGGCTCTGAGCACTATGGGACTTAACTACTGAGGTCATCAGTCCCCTAGAACTTAGAGCTACTTAAACCTAACTAACCTAAGGACATCACACACATCCATGCCCGAGGCAGGATTCGAACCTGCGACCGTAGCGGTCACGCGGTTCCAAACTGACGCGTTTAGAACCGCACGGCCACACCGGCCGGCTTGGCCAGCTCCTCCTGCGTCCGTACACAGCAGTCACACATCCTATCCTTCGTTTGCAGACTAATAATTAGAGCTATTACAAGTTGTATGTTTTTAGGAAGGTAGCTCTAAGTACATGTGGCAGGAGCAAGCCATTAGTGTTTATTTGCCCCGAGTCAGCAAGCCACGTGTTGAACAGTGCGTGCGTGGACTCAAAACGGTTGGTCACTGACAGGCGTAGTCTACCTAGTGGTGCATTTATGACGGTGCGGAAGACATCAGGTAGTTCGACGCAGAGAAGAAACAACCAACATACCGATGTGTGTACACGTTAAGGTACCACGTATAAAAATATCTGCACTTACACCCGTTACACCCTGTATGTTGTATGAGGCTCTGCTACTGCGGATTAAATGGCTTGATGAAATACAGCAGCGAATCACTTGTTATGTACCTTTATTTATGTCGATGTGTGTTTCAAATTTGCTGGTGTAACACACTTATACACTCCTGGAAATTGAAATAAGAACACCGTGAATTCATTGTCCCAGGAAGGGGAAACTTTATTGACACATTCCTGGGGTCAGATACATCACATGATCACACTGACAGACCCACAGGCACATAGACACAGGCAACAGAGCATGCACAATGTCGGCACTAGTACAGTGTATATCCACCTTTCGCAGCAATGCAGGCTGCTATTCTCCCATGGAGACGATCGTAGAGATGCTGGATGTAGTCCTGTGGAACGGCTTGCCATGCCATTTCCACCTGGCGCCTCAGTTGGACCAGCGTTCGTGCTGGACGTGCAGACCGCGTGAGACGACGCTTCATCCAGTCCCAAACATGCTCAATGGGGGACAGATCCGGAGATCTTGCTGGCCAGGGTAGTTGACTTACACCTTCTAGAGCACGTTGGGTGGCACGGGATACATGCGGACGTGCATTGTCCTGTTGGAACAGCAAGTTCCCTTGCCGGTCTAGGAATGGTAGAACGATGGGCTCGATGACGGTTTGGATGTACCGTGCACTATTCAGTGTCCCCTCGTCGATCACCAGTGGTGTACGGCCAGTGTAGGAGATCGCTCCCCACACCATGATGCCGGGTGTTGGCCCTGTGTGCCTCGGTCGTATGCAGTCCTGATTGTGGCGCTCACCTGCACGACGCCAAACACGCATGCGACCATCATTGGCACCAGGCAGAAGCGACTCTCATCGCTGAAGACGACACGTCTCCATTCGTCCCTCCATTCACGCCTGTCGCGACACCACTGGAGGCGGGCTGCACGATGTTGGGGCGTGAGCGGAAGACGGCCTAACGGTGTGCGGGACCGTAGCCCAGCTTAATGGAGACGGTTGCGAATGGTCCTCGCCGATACCCCAGGAGCAACAGTGTCCCTAATTTGCTGGGAAGTGGCGGTGCGGTCCCCTACGGCACTGCGTAGGATCCTACGGTCTTGGCGTGCATCCGTGCGTCGCTGCGGTCCGGTCCCAGGTCGACGGGCACGTGCACCTTCCGCCGACCACTGGCGACAACATCGATGTACTGTGGAGACCTCACGCCCCACGTGTTGAGCAATTCGGCGGTACGTCCACCCGGCCTCCCGCATGCCCACTATACGCCCTCGCTCAAAGTCCGTCAACTGCACATACGGTTCACGTCCACGCTGTCGCGGCATGCTACCAGTGTTAAAGACTGCGATGGAGCTCCGTATGCCACGGCAAACTGGCTGACACTGACGGCGGCGGTGCGCAAATGCTGTGCAGCTAGCGCCATTCGACGGCCAACACCGCGGTTCCTGGTGTGTCCGCTGTGCCGTGCGTGTGATCATTGCTTGTACAGCCCTCTCGCAGTGTCCGGAGCAAGTATGGTGGGTCTGACACACCGGTGTCAATGTGTTCTTTTTTCCATTTCCAGGAGTGTATCTCCATCTGTATTAAGTTTATGGCAACTGTATTTTGAACACTGTAGTTGTCCTATGCAAATTTGCAATTCCATTATCTATTACGCTTCCGGAGTCGTGTATTTACGTATTTTCACCTTCATTCTGTATCTTGTAACTCCTTCTTTTTTCAATAGATCTGAAAGCTGTTACATGGCGAATAGACTTTTGGATTCATTGGTAATGGTATCTATACAAAGCAGCATTTGCCATGCGACCGATTCCTGTGCTTGTTTACATCGGAAAATACATCTACTTTTAACCTGCACTTTTCGTGTGTATTCTGAAAGTACTTGTGAAGTCAACTGTACCGTATTTATAGATTTAATACTGCTGTACTTCAAACCTTATACAAGCCTCTGTAGGAATGAGAAAATAGTCATTATTCAACAAACTATGAATATATTATAATCACTAGCGCTAATTATTACGTAGGCTGACTTTTTGATTTTCATATTAGTCAACCAGAAATATTAACATATTGGATTAAAAACATAAATTCTGGATTAAAACATAAAAATAACTAAATTAGCTAAATGGAGATTTTAAAAGTTTGTCTAGTTAGTGGTGCATTAATTGATTAACGTTAACAGAATATCTAAATCAGCCTGATCAATACAAAATTAACATTACCTGAGAGGTAGAATATTAATATTTATCTTGGCTAATGGAGAAATGACAGATGGGCAGCAGAGAAAGACACCAATCCGTTGACAAGAAATTTAACCTCGTTGACAGTATTTTCATGTGCCGCTGTGGGCATAGCCTTCCGCGAGGTACTCGCCTCCAAATGTTCATTTTATGCAGCTGCCTTCGCTCTGCTGATATGGACTCACATTCCCTGACAGCAGTTATTCGGACGTCACTGAAAAGGCGTGACGCTCGTCCCTGGTCCCTGCTCTTCCAGACACGACAGCTACTTGCTGCCATTCTGTCACGTCTCCACGTCGATCCCCGTCATTGTTCTGATCCAATACAACCGACTGGTGCGCACACATTACGTCACTGCCATGAATTAGTTCAGCGCCGGAAGGTAACATGACGCGCTGGTACCAGTACCACACTGTCATCGGCGTTCCAAAGCGGCCAATCAATTCTTTTGAGTTGGTGGCTAATACAGAAGAACAACACGAAGAATTTATGCCAGTTGGTCACAGATTGATAATGATACAGGTATATACGGAAAACTCAAAACTACCAAGTAAACAGGGCCGAAGTTGAGCTCAAAGAAGCTCGTTGGAGTAGTCGATGAATCGCTCGACATTTTAATAGGAGCGATGCCACTATTCGACGACGTTGGCTGGAATGGGCGAACCATGGCCGAACACAGCGTCAAGAAGGAAGCGGTCGTCTTAGATAGACGAGAGAATGTGAGGACCGAGCAGTCGTCGAGGGGCACTCAGAGCCTCGATTTATCATTATCATCAATCCGACGTGCAACTGGTGCTTCTGTAACCACAAGGACCATTAATAGCGGCTCACTGAAATAGGAGGTAAGCTCACGGCGTCCCTTGCGCTCACTACCATTGACCTCTGCACATCAACAAACCTATTTGCAGTGGAGTTGGGTACATTCGGCCGAGAACTCATTGACTAGAGTAAAACTGTCTTTAGTGATGAGTCCCGCTTTGAACAGAACCACGATGACCATTGTGGACGAGCTTTGGTTGTCTTCCGCGGCACCCTTACAGCATGGCAGTACCTCTACGATATTCTACGCTCCGTTTTGTTACCCTCCCTGGGGATACCATCATCATGGGCTTACATTTCAACAATACAATGCCCTGCCACACACTACTTGAGTTCGTGGTTGTCAGACCCTACCTTGGCCAGCAAGATCGCCGGTTCTCTACCAAATTGAGAACGTTTGGAGCATTATGGGCAGGACTTTCCAGCCAGCTCGGGACTTTAACAATCTAACGCGCCAATTGAACAGAATTCGGCACGTTATCCCTCAGGAGGGCATCCAACAACTCAAAGGCATCAATCAATAGCAAGCCGAATAACTGCTTGTGTAAGGGCTAGAGGTGGACCAATCTATTATTGACTGCCCAGTTCCCTAAAATTGTAATCATTTGTTTGTCTGTAGACGCACATGACATATATCTATTTCCATCCATTCGGATAATTCCTTCATGTCGCGTCTTTCTTCTGTCTTATCCGATGAGATATTTAAGTTAAATATGTAAGTAGGCTGTTTAGGTTTTTATGTTGGTAATGCCACGTAGCGCTCTGTATGAAAATCGCTGACTGCGCTGTGTGCAGTCTGTGGCTGGCTGGACTCATTGTTGTAATGTTCGATTGTGTAGTGTTGGGCAGTTGGATGTGGAGAACGTGTAGTATTGGGCAGTTGGAGGTGAGCCGCCAGCGGTGGTGGATGTGGGGAGAGAGATGCCAGAGTTTTGAGCCGACGATCTAGACGAGTGTCCGTCAGAAAAAAGAAATTTGTGTAATTGGATGTCAGAAAATCATATATATATATAATATAACTTTTGAACGCTATTAAGGTAAATACATTGTTTGTTCTCCATCAAAATCTTTCATTTGCTAACTATGCCTATCAGTAGTTAGTGCCTTCAGAAGTTAGAATCTTTTATTTAGCTGGCAGTATTGGCGCTCGCTGTATTGCAGTAGTTCGAGTAACGAAGATTTTTGTGAGGTAAGTGACTCATGAAAGGTATAGGTTATTGTTAGTCAGGGCCATTCTTTTGTAGGGATTATTGAAAGACAGATTGCGTTGCGCTAAAAATATTGTGTGTCAGTTTCATGGTGATCATAATAAGTAATGAGAGAAATGTCTGAGTACGTTCAGTTTTGCTCAGCTGTTTGAAAATCAAATAACGTAGTTTACCAGCACAGTCTTTCTTAATTTTTCAAAGGGGGCGTTTCAAATATAAAGACCACTTGTCCTATATTATGCTGACAAGGAGATATAACGTAACAGGCGAAGAACAAATGGGGACATCGTCTGGAGGAGCCGGACACAGCTGAAACATGGGTATGCCACTGGTGAGAGGAACGCAGTCGACCGGGACTTGGGTCTAAGCAAGACTCTGCGTAACCCGTTCTGAACGTCGTGCATGTCGGCGATCGCCTGGGGACCGACTGCGTTCGGGGAGGTCACCACAGACCGGCTGCGACCGTTTCAGAGGCGTGTGGGCGGCCAGCCGCCCGCGGGTGGCGGCCGAGACGCGGTTGCGGCAGGACCGGCCGCAGAGGTGGGCGGAGCTGTCCAGTTAGGCGTCGACCAGCCTCCACCGTAGTCTGCCTCTCATAATTCAACACGAGGTACGCCCCACCGTCCATATAACGGGCGTCAATATTTTGCACACTCCACATTCGTAAATCAAAATCATGGTACGGCAAACGACTTCAACCAAGTTCTCTCTATCGTTGTATCTCTCTCCCTGTCTCTCTTTCTCTTTCTCTCTCCACTCGCAGAGGTTGAAAAGAAAAAAAAAAGAGAGAAACAAATCATCGCGCTACTTTCCTATAGCATATTGGGCTGCCTCGACCTTTGTCTAATGCTGCGAGTAAGGTGGTGCAGTGGATGACATGCTGTGGACTGACACGAATATTTTGATTCGTCACCATTTTAGGTACATATTAATGTAGACTAAGTTGGCTCACTCAGAACTTTTAGATTCTTTTTCCTGCTCTTCCACGTGACTGTCATTCTCTGTCCGTCGCCTGTTTTTCACTCTACCTGGTTCCTGTTTTTTATTTTTTATTTATTTTTTGGAACCCCATTTTCTGGCTGCACTGTTCAACGGTTCACCTTCTGACTGAATAGATTCCTGTCTACTGCTTCCACTGCTTTTATGTGAGTTTTACCGATTATGTTTTTATCTGGCTGGATCCCTGGTATATTCTTTAATTTTTCTGGCCTAAAATTAAACTTTGAAAAAAGCCTTTTCATTCATTTTTGTACTGTCCAAATTATCTCGTCTCCTGTTAACCCAGAATACCAACAAGAAATAGTAAACAAGGTAGAAATTGTAAGTTCTCAGGTGCGCGTACTGATGAAAACTGAAACTGGAAAAGCCTTGTAATAGATCTTATAAACAATTAGGTTCACCAGCTTTTGCCATAAGATTAACTGCCAACTTAGGTGGGGGGATATGGAAGTCAATAAGTTAACGTATTTTGCATATTTTCATTCATTGATGTCTTATGGAATAATATGCTGAGTAATTCGACACTTACGCAAAAAGCAATCATTATACAAAAGAAAATAATTAGAATTATGTGTGGGGTTCACAGACCCACATCTTGCAAGTATCTCTTTAAGTAGGTGGGAATATCAACCAATTCCTCACAGCGCGTTTATTCAGTTACAAAATTTGTTATGAACAATCCATCTAAATTTGAGAGTGCCAGAGGTATTCACAAGTACTACACTACAAGGGAAACTCATCTGCTTCATCCTATAATGAATCTGTGACATAGAAAGTGGTTAAATGTGCGGCTATAAAACTCTTTGACAATTTACCTATGGAAATAAAATGTCTTACGAATAACACAAGTGTTTTCAAATGTAGATTAAAGATGTTTCTCCTTGATAACTCTCTCTATACCACACAGGAATTCTTAAGCAGAAACTAGCAGTCATGAAAAAACTGTGATGTAGCTAACAAACCGTAAATGTAACTATAACCGTATAAATACTACGTTTATTTTATTTTAATTGTTTATTGTATGTACCATTGACACGTTCTACATCACAACGTTTATAATGAACCTGATGAATGGAACAAGGAATTAACTAACGAACCTATGTATATCACAATCTTGCGTGTAACCCTCATTCTTATCTCCGTTTTCTTATGTTTACTGCCAAGTCTGATAATTTCTCTCCAGCTTTACAGTCTGTATTCATCCTCGTTTTTTTCTGGACTAAGAATCTTTCTCATAATCCTTCGTTCATCCTACAGAATGTTTTTCTAATCTTCTTTTATATTGAAAATAAAAGTTCCGCTCGCCTATAGGGCTTCAGGTTTAATCACCGTATTGTAATGCCTAACCTTTGTATCTGTGGACATGTACATTTTGTTGCAGATGTTATGCGTGCTCCCGGACGCTGTCTTGGATTTCTATAATCGAGCTCTGTGTTTTTGCTTCTAGCTCTGTTGGTTCCATGATCTCACGGAAATACCTGAAGTGTCCTACCCTTTTGATTCGTAGGTCATCTTTGAGCCCTTCTGTCTGCTTTATTGCTGTGATTTCACTGTCCGCTAATTTCGTTAAAGAAACTGAAAGATAAGCAAGAGCTCTTAATGCCTTTGTCTGATCACCCAAGTCAAGTAGGCTTCCAGTTATTTTGAGTTTTTTAATTCTTTTTCCTATTCCCTTATGACTGAACACGAACTGCGACGCTCCATCACCTTGGCGATCACCGTTTATAATTGCAAAAGGCTCCCGTCGAGCGAAAGACGGGAGGAGCATTATTTATTTTGGCTGACTCCAGTTACACACCGCAAAAGCTAAACTGGAAATATATGCTAAAACATCAGAGAAAATACGCCTGATGACTCTACGGAGGGACATCCGGTACGTATAAACTGGGGTGCAAAACTCAAGGACGAAAGTAACATTCGCGTGACGCGTCACTGCAGAGCAACGTAGTGCGTATTCACTAGTTCCAGGGGCGTGTCGCAACTCTTCCCCACAAGTTAACAACAATGGGGCGTGCACAATTGTAAAGAACTGAGCCCTTCAGGAGTCGCACATTCTGGGAAAGACCGGGAAAGGGGCAGTTTAGAGGTAAGATCAAATATGTGGGGTGAGAACAGGCCATCTGGCACCTTTTGTTCTTGGGGAATGTGACACCAGCAGCCGTCAGGTTGTTGCCAAGGTAATTGAAGTTGTTCATTTTTGCTAAGCGACTGTAAGGTCAACTAACACCAGTTAGCATAAATAGATTCTGAAGTTGGAGAACAGAGCTCGCCTGTGCATAGGGAGAGGAGGTCTTAGTGGCTGGAACGTGAAAACAGACAGATAGAGGACGTCAGATGCCACCTGTTTCTGAGCCCGGCATTAAAAGCCCCTATGATATTAAATACTGACCTTACGACTTATCTTAGAAGAAAGATTAAGGAAAGGCAAACCTACGTTTCTAGCATTTGTAGACTTAGAGAAAGCTTTTGACAATGTTGACTGGAACACTCTCTTTCAAATTCTAAAGGTGGCAGGGGTAAAATACAGGGAGCAAAAGGCTATTTACAATTTGTACAGAAACCAGATGGCAGTTATAAGAGTCGAGGGACATGAAAGGGAAGCAGTGGTTGGGAAGGGAGTAAGACAGGGTTGTAGCCTCTCCCCGATGTTGTTCAATCTGTATATTGAGCAAGCAGTAAAGGAAACAAAAGAAAAATTCGGAGTAGGTATTAAAATTCGTGGAGAAGAAATAAAAACTTTGAGGTTCGCCGATGACATTTTAATTCTGTCAGAGACAGCAAAGGACTTGGAAGAGCAGTTGAATGGAATGGACAGTGTCTTGAAAGGAGGATATAAGATGAACATCAACAAAAGCAAAACAAGGATAATGGAATGTAGTCTAATTAAGTCGGGTGATGCTGAGGGAATTAGATTAGGAAATGAGGCACTTAAAGTAGTAAAGGAGTTTTGCTATTTGGGGAGCAAAATAACTGATGATGGTCGAAGTAGAGAGGATATAAAATGTAGACTGGCAATGGCAAAGAAAGCGTTTCTGAAGAGGAGAAATTTGTTAATATCGAGTATAGATTTAAGTGTCAGGAAGTCGTTTCTGAAAGTATTTGTATGGAGTGTAGCCATGTATGGAAGTGAAACATGGACGATAAATAGTTTGGACAAGAAGAGAATAGAAGCTTTCGAAATGTGGTGCTACAGAAGAATGCTGATGATTAGCTGGGTAGATCACATAACTAATGAGGAGGTATTGAATAGAACTGGTGAGGAGTTTATGGCACAACTTGACAAGAAGAAGGAATCGGTTGGTAGGGCATGTTGGTAGGACAAATTTAGCATTGGAGGGCAGCGTGGAGGGTAAAAATCGTAGAGGGAGACCAAGAGATGAATACATTAAGCAGATTCAGAAGGATGTAGGTTGCAGTAGGTACTGGGAGATGAAGAAGCTTGCACAGGATAGAGTAGCATGGAGAGCTTCATCAAACCAGTCTCAGGACTGAAGACCACAACAACAACAACAACAACATGATATTAAATTTGAGTGTGGAAGGCAGGCTGCCCGCTAAGTAGAACGACTGGTTGTCACTTGGCAGACACACTGTCACTGTCAATCAAAATCATGCACAAGGCTCGTGCACAAAAAGAAAGAGTAAAAATTCACTTCTTGGTGGGAGCGCTCTGTGGAACACACTTCCATCCGAGACTCGACGGAGGACACTTCTACCGAGCGGGAGACGTGGACCCCAGGCTCTGAGAGAGAGCAGCCTTCGTTGCAGGCCATGTGACTTAAGAATTTTGCAGCCATAAAAGAATCCGTTCATGGCCACTTGGAACCCCAAGTATGATGAGCAACAGCAGGGCTCGAAAACCGAGCTGTTGCAGGCATGCAGAGAATTCAGATTAACGTTAGGACTTCGAGAACGCTTATCTGCTGTCACAGGCTCAATACGCGCTCATCAAGACAATAGATGGATGCATGATTATTGCTGTTCTTCTTTCCTTTCTTGTTGATTAACAGTTGGGAAACAATGTGTGGCTTGTGTGAACTTAGCCGTTTTTTTCCCAAATGCCTGCTGATTGTAACTTGTTCATTACAGGTACTTTCTCCGACCGTTGCCATTTTGCTAACAGCTTGATGGTTCAAATGGCTTTAAGCACTATAGGACTTAACATCTGAGGTCATCAGTCCCCTGGACCTAGAACCTACTTAAGCCTAACTAACCTAAGGACATCACACGCATCCATGCCCGAGGCAGGATTCAAACCGGCGATCGTAGCAGCAGCGTGGCTCCGGACTGAAGCGCCTAGAACCGCTCGGCAACAGCTTGATGCAACTATAAACAGTGTTAATGTTTCACGAACAGTTCTCTGTCATTTTTGCACTTTATGTTTAATTTGAAGTCTAGAGAGACTTGTAATGAATAGGACTGTATAGCGACCATTGCTTTGTACAGTAGTTTGATGAATACCCCATCTTTATCATCTTTGTCAGTTATAGCACCCATATTTCATGTGTGTTACTACTACACTTGTTTAATTATTTAACTTCATCAAGCTACCCATTGCACAATATCTGTAATTAAATTTACGTCATCTTGCAGGGGCATCTGTTCATCCATAGAATCAACCGACAGAGATCAGTCTGAAATCCACAAAGGTATGTCGATTGCTCAGGTGTAATCTCACAGCTGGTAAACTCTCCGCGTAAAATAAAACACTGGCGAAATTGTTCATAAGGTTTCTCCTACACTGAACGGACTTTTGGATGCTCTTCTCATCATAGACTGCGCATAGAAAATCATTAAGAATTTATTAAGTATTTTCCAGGACTCCTGTGTTTATAAACTCTTTAGCGCAAGTAGCCAAATAATAATTATATGTTGCTATCCCCAACCATTCTGCAGATCGGGAATTGAGCCACATTCACTCTATTACTGTCCAACTCTGGAAGTAGGATGGAACCAACGCAGTTTGAGCCAGAGAATTTCTATTTGGATTAATGCGACAGTTTGCATTTCAGAGCAAACGTTGAGTAACACTGATTCGTCGACCTTATTTTATTTAGTTATTTCATCCATCTGTACGGGTGCAGTAGGTCAAGTAAATGTGCCATGAGTGATTAGTTAATGAATATCAGATGAAGACTAACACAACGGTGCTTCCACACTTGGACTCGCATTCTTGAGGAATAGGAGTCGTATCACTGTCCAGATTCCAGAAGTAGATTTTTCACGGTTTCTCTAAGTTGGCTAAAGCTACTGTCCTTAGTAAGGACACGGACAATTTCCTCAGACTTGTCCTATTCTGTGACTTTGTTGTTAACAGAATATTAAACACAAATCTTTCTTCGTCTTATCTGTAAAGCATGACTAGAGAATACTGGAGGGGTACGTAGCCAGTGCATCACCTAGTCTGATTCAATTTACTTGTTAAAACTCCCAGCGTCACACACGATCTGTAGGCTGTTATCAACATACAACAAGCAAAGTGCCAGTTGACTTGCAGTTTTTTACTACTGACGGTCATACGCACAGTCTCTTAGCGGGCACTCCAGCAGCCCATGTAATGGTTCTCAGCAAACATATTTCCTCCCAATTCTCGTAGCCTGCTCCCTACTGTCAGTGCCAAAAGCGGGACGAAGCTGGCGGTCTGTCTGGCAATGCAGTGCATACGACACATGACAGAAGTCAAATAACAAGTGAATTTAATCCGAATGTTGTATTTAATAAGCGTTGTGGCACTGCTACAACACTGAGCTCTTATTCACGACTAATTGTCATCCGCAGCTGCGCTCACATATCAGTAGTTTTGTTATGATTAGTGATGGTGGGTGAGTAAGCTACTTTACGTGAAATATCAGCTGCCCCCAAGTGTCTGCCCAACCTCCCAAGGTGTCCCAACTCACGGTACATCGGCATGCACAACGTCACTGCCGAGCAGCGCATACAAAGGGACATAGGCAAATATGCACATTTATGCATCATGCTGTTGAAGTACGATGGGTAATGCCTCCACCTTCGTAACTCTTCAACAGTTGGCAGCATTGGCATGCGGCAGGTACTGGCTTGTTCCGTAGCCTCTTCCCTACAGCTCCAGTTTGCGGGAAGCCTTAGCATCGAACGGTTGTGTTGTTACAGTGTAAAGTATGGAACCCTGCGCAGACGGTCGGTCAATGCGATTTAAGCAACGTGCAGTCATTGAATTCTTGACAGCAGGAGGTGTCACCCCAAAGGAGTTTCTTAAGAGAATGAAAGCAGTTTATGGTGATTGTGTTGATGTGAGTACTGTGCGTCGTTGGGCGAGTAGGTCTAAAGATGTTGAGGCGGGAACATCTGACCTGCGTGACGAACAAAGAGTAGGACGTCCTGTGACAGCAACCACCGAGTTTCACAAGCAAAATGTTGACAGATTTATTCAGGACGATCGTCATATCACTCAGAGAGAAATTGCAAGCACAATCGGAATTTCACAAGAACGTGTGGATCACATTATTGCTTTTCGTGGCTATCGGAAGATCTGTGCACGATGGGTACCCCGGATGTTGACTCCTGAAATGAAAACGCACAGACTTGAAATTTGCCCGGAACTCCTCTCGCGTTACGAGAGTGAAGGTGACGCCTTTCTCCATTCAGTTGTGACAGGAGACGAAACGTCGTTACACCATTCCGACCCGGAGACGAAACGTCAGCCTATGGAATATCGACACAAAGACTCGCCCCAGGAAGAGAAATTCAAGACGCAGCCCTCAGCTGGAAAAATTATGGTCACAGTGTTCTGGGACGCAGATGGTGTTATCCATGTCGATTTCCTTATCGTGGAACAACTATAAAACTCTGAAACGACGGCTAACAAGGGTCCGAAAGGAAAAGGAAATATTTTCCTGCAGGAAGACAATGCCAAACCACACACTTCACGTGCCACCGCAGCAGAACTTCACAGACTGAATATCACCACCGTACGGCATCCTCCATACAGTCCAGATTTAGCACCGTCTGACTTCCATCTGTTCCCTCTAATGAAAGACAATCTGCCGGGTCATCATTATGCTTGTGATGAAGACGTTGACAGAACCGTGAGACTGCGGTTGCAGAAACAAAGTGCCGACTTCTTCCGTGACGGCTTCAGAAAACTTGTACATCGTTGGCAGAAATGTATCCAATTGGCTGGTGATTATGTGGAAAGTGAATATTGGTAATTAAAGATCACATTCTAAGGATTATTTCTGCGTTTGATTCATTAAAATATTAGCATCCAAACCCAATTAACGAAGATGGTGGCATTACCCTTCATTCAGCCCTCGTAGCTATACACTATGCAACAAATTGTGCGAAAGTGTGGATTAAACGCATTGGAGATTGTATAAGTATTGTATTTATTAATTTGAGACATATCACTTAGCGTATATCAACCAACAAAGTTCATAAATATGAAAAAGATCAGAAGTCAAAGAATAAAGAGCTTTTTCAAAGAGTAAATATTTTCTCCCAATGCATGCAGTGTTCTTCAAATCAATATGATGTACTAAACACTTTCTAAAGCAGCCTATGTTCTCCCTCATGGTTCAAGCTATTTCCATAACAAATTTCATCGGTTCAGCGGGCCAAAATGGAAAATGTAACAGGGCTACTTTCGCATTTATAATATTAGTATGGATAAAACTTTCATTTACGATATCTTTTTTTTCGTGATCCGATAGTGATGAAATAAAGTCTGTATGGTGCTCCACCCTATACTCAAGTTACATGTGGAAACCCCATGAAAGAGATTATCTTGTTCAAACAAACAGAAACGACACTTTTACAGATTTATTATTAGTACAGAGATGCAGCTTTCAGATCTTCATATAGACACACAGACTAATTTTCTGCCATTTTCTGAAGGACTTGAGGCGAATACTAATGTGGTTCCTTAAACAAGTCCGGGCCGATGTTTTTCCTCATCCTTGTAAAACGGTTCTAGTACTTCATCTCTAGTGATCTAGACGCCGATGACCTTAG
Source organism: Schistocerca serialis cubense (assembly GCF_023864345.2). Taxonomy (NCBI): domain Eukaryota; kingdom Metazoa; phylum Arthropoda; class Insecta; order Orthoptera; family Acrididae; genus Schistocerca; species Schistocerca serialis. Next base: position 588,102,295 of record NC_064639.1, read on the forward strand.
CCCTTAACCTTCTTCTTTCCTTCACTCACCCGGTCGTTAACCTCGGCTCTCACAACCGACGCTGTTATTTATCCTTCAAGTAATACCTTCGAGCAGATGACCCCACCTCATTCTCAGTGCTAGCCCGTAACAATCATATCTCGCAATACCGAGTACTGAAACTCGAGTGTTTTGTCTTGAAATAAAAAAACCCTGAATACACAACCAGGGAGGAACTTAAGAAGTCACACCGAACTATACCTGCTGGTAAATCTTTCGGGTTGTGAGGTCGTGGTCCAAGAAACTCTTCTGTTCCTGACGTTTCGTCCAGGACTACGCTGGACATCCTCAGAGGCGCTCCTCCGTTGAGTCTTGCCGGCTCTGAGGATGTCCACCGCAGTCCTGGAGAAAACGTCAGGAACAGAAGAGATCCTTGGACCACGACCTCACATCCCGAAAGATTTAGAAGCAACTATGTCATCCGATCGTGAAAGCCTTCATTCACTGAGCCGAACAATCTCATAAATATTTGCAATAATAAAAATGTGAATCCAAAAGTCGTTACAACCAGTTCCCGTGAGATGAGCGTCATTTATTCTATAGAGGACAGGCGGAAAGTTCTACTATAATATGTAATTCGATAAGAGTGTGAAGCATGAACGATACATGAGTAATGGAAGTCGGGTGAATGGTTCAAATGGCTCTGAGCACTATGGGACTTAACATCGATGGTCATCAGTTCCCTAGAACTTAGAACTACTTAAACCTAACTAACCTAAGGACAGCACACAACACCCAGTCATCACGAAACAGAGAAAATCCCTGACCCCGCCGGGAATCGAACCCGGGAACCCGGGCGTGGGAAGCGAGAACGCTACCGCACGACCACGAGCTGCGGACCTCGGGTGAATGCCGGGACTCATATTAGACATAATGCTCAAGACGCAGTCGGTGGTATGATATTGGCATGTGAGACAAAGATACCCAGAAGAAAAACCTAGCAGTAAAAACATCCGCTGCCTTTTCAATGATACCATTTTTAATGGTACCACAGATCGTTACATTGACCACGCGAGTGTGCTCGCTACCACGAAAATATTGTAAATCTAGTATTAATTACGTTCCAAGCGGGTTTCTTCTACTTCTGTTAGAGTTCATGACTTTACTCATTGCAGAAATATCCGAATGATTTGAATCATGAACATCGATTCGAAAATTATTAGATAAAATGGAGCAAATAATACACTTTTACAAATCAGTTTTGGAATGAATGACAAAATCACAGTTTTCGCTTCTTTCCGTAATACGTTGAAATATTCCACAGACTGTAGACCCAAACGCTTCGTCTTTCGATCACATGAGTGTCATCACGCATGATGTATACAAGTAGTTTGCAATGGGAAGCAATATCACCACACTGAACATTATCGTGGCGAAATATCACTTTACGTCACTAATAACAACGTGTCTCTAATTTGCGTTGTTCAGTGCATCAATCACTTTTTTTTCGGAGTAAAAGTTCTTGCAACTCGGCTCAATACCACAGATACATTTAAAGTCCTCTCTAGAATCGGATGGTGTGAGGCAGCGGAGGATCAGGCAGTTGCTAGCGGCAGTCGCTTCTCTCGAAACGGCAATTAGTTACTGACAGAATTACAAATTTCCTCAGAATTCAGATGAAATAGTTGGGCGAAATTCTCTAGAGATACGGATGAGAAATACAAATATGTATAAAATATACTAAACGTTTTTGAAATACACTGAAGCGCCAAAGAAACTGCTATAGGCATGCGTATTCAAATACAGAGATAGGTAAACACGCAGAATACGGCGTTGCGGTCGGCAACGTCTATATACACTCCTGGAAATGGAAAAAAGAACACATTGACACCGGTGTGTCAGACCCACCATACTTGCTCCGGACACTGCGAGAGGGCGGTACAAGCAATGATCACACGCACGGCACGGCGGACACACCAGGAACCGCGGTGTTGGTCGTCGAATGGCGCTAGCTGCGCAGCATTTGTGCACCGCCGCCGTCAGTGTCAGCCAATTTGCCGTGGCATACGGAGCTCCATCGCAGTCTTTAACACTGGTAGCATGCCGCGACAGCGTGGACGTGAACCGTATGTGCAGTTGACGGACTTTGAGCGAGGGCGTATAGTGGGCATGCGGGAGGCCGGGTGGACGTACCGCCGAATTGCTCAACACGTGGGGCGTGAGGTCTCCACAGTACATCGATGTTGTCGCCAGTGGTCGGCGGAAGGTGCACGTGCCCGTCGACCTGGGACCGGACCGCAGCGACGCACGGATGCACGCCAAGACCGTAGGATCCTACGCAGTGCCGTAGGGGACCGCACCGCCACTTCCCAGCAAATTAGGGACTCTGTTGCTCCTGGGGTATCGGCGAGGACCATTCACAACCGTCTCCATGAAGCTGGGCTACGGTTCCGCACACCGTTAGGCCGTCTTCCGCTCACGCCCCAACATCGTGCAGCCCGCCTCCAGTGGTGTCGCGACAGGTGTGAATGGAGGGACGAATGGAGACGTGTCGTCTTCAGCGATGAGAGTCGCTTCTGCCTTGGTGCCAATGATGGTCGTATGCGTGTTTGGCGCCGTGCAGGTGAGCGCCACAATCAGGACTGCATACGACCGAGGCACACAGGGCCAACACCCGGCATCATGGTGTGGGGAGCGATCTCCTACACTGGCCGTACACCACTGGTGATCGTCGAGGGGACACTGAATAGTGCACGGTACATCCAAACCGTCATCGAACCCATCGTTCTACCATTCCTAGACCGGCAAGGGAACTTGCTGTTCCAACAGGACAATGCACGTCCGCATGTATCCCGTGCCACCCAACGTGCTCTAGAAGGTGTAAGTCAACTACCCTGGCCAGCAAAATCTCCGGATCTGTCCCCCCATTGAGCATGTTTGGGACTGGATGAAGCGTCGTCTCACGCGGTCTGCACGTCCAGCACGAACGCTGGTCCAACTGAGGCGCCAGGTGGAAATGACATGGCAAGCCGTTCCACAGGACTACATCCAGCATCTCTACGATCGTCTCCATGGGAGAATAGCAGCCTGCATTGCTGCGAAAGGTGGATATACACTGTACTAGTGCCGACATTGTGCATGCTCTGTTGCCTGTGTCTATGTGCCTGTGGTTCTGTCAGTGTGATCATGTGATGTATCTGACCCCAGGAATGTGTCAATAAAGTTTCCCCTTCCTGGGACAATGAATTCACGGTGTTCTTATTTCAATTTCCAGGAGTGTAAAACAAGCATCTGGCGCAGTTGTCGGATCGGTTACTGCTGCTACAATGGCAGGTTATCAAGATTTAAATGAGTTTGAACGTGGTGTTACAGTCGGCATCTTCGAGGTAGCGATGAAGTGGGGATCTTCCAGAACGAACGTTTCACGAGTGTACCGTGAATATCAGGAATCCGGCGAAACATCAAATCTCCGACAATGCTGCGGCCTGAAAAAGATCCTGCAAGGACAGGACCATCGGCGACTGAAGAGAATCGTTCAACGCGAAAGAAGTGCAACTCTTCCGCAGATTCCTGCAGATTTCAATGCTAGGCCATAAACAAGTGTCAGCATGCAAATCATTCAACGAATCATCATCGAAATGGGCTTTCGGAGCTGAAGGCCCATTCGTGTACCGCTGATGACTGCACAATACAAAGCTTTACGCCTCGCCTGGGCTCCTCACACTGACATTGGACTGTTGATGACTGGAAACATGTTGCCTGGTCGGACGAGCCTCGTTTCAAATACAACCTCATGAATCTATGGACTCTGCATGTCAGCAGGGGAGTGTTCAAGCTGGTGGGGGCTCTGTAATGGTGTGGAGCGTGTGCAGTTGGAGTGACATGGGACCCCTGATACGTCTAAATACGACTCTGACAGGTGACACGTACGTAAGCATTCTGTTTACATCCATTCGTGTCCATTGTGCATTCCAACGGTTCAAATGGTTCAAATGGCTCTAAGCACTATGGGACTTAACATCTGAGTCATCAGTGCCCTAGACGTAGAACCACTTAAACCTAACTAACTTGAGGACATCACACACATCCATGCCCGAGGCAGGATTCGAACCATTCCGACGGTCTTGAGCAATTCCAGCAGGACAATGCAATACTCCACATGTCCAGAATTGCTACAGAGTGGCTCCAGGAACACTCTTTTGACTTTAAACACTTCCGTTGGCCACCAAATTCCCCAGGCATGAACATTACTGAGCATATCTGGGATGCATTGCAACGTGCTGTTCACAAGAGATCGCCGCCCCGTCGTACTCTTACGGATTTATGGACAGCCCTGCAGGATTCATGATGTCAATTCCCTCCAGCACTATTTCAGACATTATTCGAGTCTATGCCACGTCTTGCTGAGGTGTATATGCAGGGTGAATCAGAACTCCACGCAAAAACTTTTAGAGCTTGTTCCAGGTACCTGCTGAGTACGTGTATGAGGGATACGTGGTTTTCTGATGCTCGTTGCAGAGGAGTAGTGTAATTATGCTTTATTCGGTCTGCTACCACACTCATCCTTGTTTTTGTGAAAATACTTTCACAACAGCCAAAAAACTCCTAATATGTGATTACCAAAACGTACAACACGAAAAACACAGATTAGTGCTACGTGCCTCTCTTCTACTACATACAGTGAACCCATCACGAGGTGCATATCTGCCAACTCTTGATCGGTAAACCTGTTCATAGTACTGCTGTGAATCAGTGTAAGCGCACAACTAATATTGCCGGAAAAACAAAACCCTAGACAGAACCGAGCAGTACTGAATTCCAAACTGAGGGCACCGGATTAAAGACGGCATTGGTGTTGTCAACAGCAGGTACTGTGAGCGAATGGAAACAAGACACACAGTGAATACCCGTGGCATCTGCTTTGTTGTGCACGTTTTTCACCGCAGTACAGATGCAAAGCTTAGAGAGGCAAGAAATCAAGAGAAATGCAAGAACTCTGTAACGAGCACTCAGAAGATGTCACTGAACAAGATCTGAAAGTTTATCAGTGGAGTTCTGGTTCATCCTGTATAAGTGTGAAATACGTGTGAGGTACGAGCAGGAAGCAGATACACAGACTCACAACGTTTCTAAAAAAAAGTTATAAATAGATGTCGTCACTCAACAAAAAAAACTTCATTGATCTCAACTATGTGTATCAGCGTGTACGGGAACTTTTCAACTTGGCCCCGTCAACCAGTTTGAAAACTTGTACTTCAGACATTTACAAGACGAATAAGTTATCGAAACCTTTTGTGGAGTAAGGGGTTTTAAAACACACCCATAAACACTGAACGACTCACATGTTTTCATGAGATCAAATTGTGCGGTACTGTTTTACCAAGACCCCTGAGAGGTGTGCGTCTGAGCAGCAACGGTAGCTCAGGACCTGTGAGAGGCTACAAGCTAAGGCGCAGCCTGGAAGAGTCGGACCGGTCCAACTCGTCCAGAATGAAGTAGTGGCCACCGGGGCCTAGCAGCGTCCGGAGCGCCCGTTCCGGTGGAGGGCCGAGCGTCACACGTGGCGAGCACGCGTCTCACTGAGATCACCGACCCGGAAGGCCGGGCCCAGCCTTGTGGAAGAGGTTTCGTGAAATGGCACCGGCCGTTGCCCGAAGTAATGTCACAGTACAGTCACATTTCCATTAATTTGAGGTACCTAAAATTGCGCCCTGGGTCGGTACTAAACTACGTGATCAAAAGCATCCGGACACCACTGCGTGATGCAGAATTGGCCGAGAAGCAGACCCGCCATTTTATATGGAGGCTGAGAGTGTTGTGCTCTCACTAAAGAAGCAGTAACAACAGAATGAGTCCGTCAGCACAACACACTGACTTCGAACATGCATTAGCTATTGAATGTCACTCGAGTAACAAATCCATCAGGGACAATACAGCCCTTATAATACAGCCCTTATAATTAAGCTTAAGTCGACTGTTGCTGAAGTGGAAACGCAAAGGAACAACCACAGCTAAACGAATAAAAAAGAAATGGAGCCCCCTCCACGCCCACACCGGCATGATGCACTCCGTCTTCAGGCCACGAGTGGCCTACCGGGACCATCCGACCGCCGTGTCATCCTCAGTGGAGGATGCGGATTGGAGGGGCGTGGGGTCAGCACACCACTCTCCCGGTCGTTATCAGGGTATTCTTGACCGAAGCAGCTACTAATCGGTCGAGTAGCTCCTCAATTGGCATCACGAGGTTGAGTGCACCCCGAAAAATGGCAACAGCGCATGGCGGTCTGGATGGTCATCCACGCAAGCGCCGACCACGCCCGACAGCGCTTAACGTCGGTGATCTCATGGGAACCGGTGTATCCACTGCGGCAAGGCCGTTACACCGGCATGACGGCCAGCTCAAAAGGTTTACTGCCATCTCTGCATAAGGGTTAGTTTTCACTAAAGTGAGGTGTCACAGGATGTGGGTACTACGATGTTAGCGAACGTCTGGTTAAGGTTAACTATTAGTACGCGCTCATCTGGAGATAGATTGGGTCGAAGTCGAAAGAAGGGTAGCGGTTTGAAGGGCAGAGGAAAAAAAGGCAAGAGCCAAGGGGAAAAAAAAGCCTCTGGGATAGTTATGTCGGGTGGTAAGAGCAGTAGCGGATCTCTTGCTACCTGCGACAGGTCAGGCAACGGTAGGCTTTGTTAGTAGTGGGTATGTCGATACCTTTGATGTTGTGCGGTGCTGTTGCTCGGCGGCTGCCGCTGGGTGCCGGTGTTGAATTCTCGATCAGCGTCAGCAACCTGTAACAGTTAGGTTTAGTATCGTTTTTGTGTCTGATAGGTCATATATCGAATGCACAGTGTAGGGTGATGTTGGGGATTTGTTTGTGTGTCAGTGGGCGATCTCGTCGGTTTCCCTTCTGTGGCCTCTTGGTCGGCTGTAATAGCAGCTGGTAATTTCCAATCAACGTTGCTGATATGCAGGGGCTTGACGACGTTTGTCGCTTGTTGGTGTATGTTAGCTTGCCATAGGTGGTTATTTACGCCCTAGCTAGTAGTGTCTTTGGCCTCTTACGCTTCCACCTATGATTGTGATCGTAGTTTCCCAGAGTAAGGATGAAAGGATTGTTCGACTGTCACGAAGACCACGTGGACCTTATGTACTGACTGACAGTGACCGTCTAACATTGCGGAGGGTAGCTGTAAAAATCGCATGAATTCAGTGTAAGGAATCACTCGTGAGTGATCGTGATATGACCTTTGGCAGTCTGATGGAAGGGATTGGATTTGGCTAATGCCTGAAGAACTTTTCGTACCATCACGTGTAGCGCCAACAGCGAAGTACGAATGAGCTGGCGTTAGGATGTTGGGGAGCTTTTCTTGGTTAGAGTGTTGTCTCCTTACTGCGCTTAGGAAACCGATAATTTGGAAGGATACCAACACATTTTACACCATTGTATTCTGAGTAAAGATGAGGAACAGCTCGGAGACGACGCTTCTTTGTATCAGAATGACAATCTAGCCTGTCATAAAGCATCATTTGTGAGGCAATTGTTTGTGGACAGTAACATTCCTGAAATGTGCTAGCCCGCCCACAGTGGAAAACACAATGGAAAAACCTCTGGGACAAGTTACATCGCTGACTTCGCTCGAGACCCCGGCGTTCAACATCACTTCCTTCTATTGTTTCGGCTGTTGAGTAAGAGTGGGCTGCCATTCCTCCACAGACATTCAAACACTGCATTTAAAGTGTCCCAGCAGACCACAGGCCACCATAAAAGAAAAGAGTGGACGCATCCCATCTTATTGACGCTTAATAATTATTGACCATTAATACAGGGGTTGGACAATAATATGGAAACACCGGAAGAAAAGCATGCTTGAACATAAATGCAGATGCTATAAAGCCTGCAGTTTGAGATATTGTATTTGACCACGGACGGCACCTGTGCATTATTCTCAGTATGTTGGTTGTACGTGTCAGTAGCGGGCAGAACGCTGTTCTATGTAGTTGTGAGTGCAATGTGTCGGAGGTAACTGAATTCGAACGTGGGCAAGACATTGGCGCTCGTATGGTGGGTGCTTGTGCACCGAGGTAGCCGACCTGTTTGGTGTTTCAAAACGCTCCGAATCGAAAAGTTACAAAACATACAGAGAAAGCGGAAAAACATCATCCGCTAAGTCACAACGCAGAAGAAACTGTGTTCTTCCAATCCATATGTGGCATACAGCAAACCAGTGCTTAACAGTATTGGTTAAAAAGTCTTGGTTGCAATTTTAGTTTTTTATTTTTCAACGACGCGTTTCGCCTTATTTGGGCATCTTCAGGTTATCTTAATTTGGTATTTCTTAGAAGAATCCTTTAGTCAGTGTAGTAGCCAAAGGGCATCGTCTGAGTTTAACGAAGGCGATGTTGGCCTGATATATTCGACGATGCCTTTTGGCTACACTGACTAAAGGATTCTTCTAAGAAATACCAAATTAAGATAACCTGATGATGCCTAAATAAGGCGAAACGCGCCGTTGAAAAATAAAAAACTAAAATTGCAACCAAGACTATTTTTAACCAATAAAGAAAGTGTGTGTTGAGTGATAGTGACAGAGGACCATTGATGAGGATTGTGACGAAAAATAAGGGGACGGCAGCGAGAAAAATCACTGCGGAACTGAACGGCGCACTTGCGATGCCTGTCAGCGCCAAAATCATGAAAGGTGCTCCATAAGCAGGGAACTGTAGGGTGAGCTGGAATTCCGTAACCACACATCTGTGATGCAAATGCCGTTAACAGGAAAACGTGGTGCCGAAGCCGTAACTCCTGGACTGTGGAGCAATGGAAGAAAGTTATTTAGTCGCATGAGTGTTCGAACTTTGAGTTTATGTCCCAGGAATAAAACATTTCGGGGTTTCGATGATGATTAGGGCAGCCGTACCGTGCTATTGCATGGGCCCTAGGGTTACTCTTCAAGGCCCCATTAGTACCTAGGATAATGTGACCATTTTCGCTCATCAGGTCCATCCTATGGTACAATGTTTGTACCCCAGTGGTCATACTGAGTTCCAAGACGACTGGGTTCCTGTTTCACGGTTGGTTTTGTGGGCACGAGAATGAATTTTCGCATCTGCCCTGGTCACAACATTTAGCAGAGCTCACTATTATTGTGCTTTTCTGGTCTACTTTGGAGAAAGGGTACGTGATCGCTATCCACCCCCATCATCGTTTTCTGAACTTGCAACTATTTTGCAGGAAGAACGGTATAAGATTTCCTTGAAAACTATACAGTACCTGTACTTGTTTAGACATGGTAACAGGGCTAGTTATAGGGTAGTTAATGAATGCTTCGATATCATTAAAAATTTAGCAGCTTGTATGTTAAAAAAAAGCACCGCGTCTTCTGGTCACAAGTGGCCCATCGGGACCATCAGACCGCCGTGTCATCCTCAGCTGAGGATGCGGATAGGAGGGGCGTGTGGTCAGCACACCGCTTTCCAGGTCGTTACGATGGTTTTCTGTGACCGGAGCCGCTACTACTCGGTCGAGTAGCTCCTCAATTGGCATCACGAGGCTGAGTGCATCCCGAAAAATGGCAACAGCGCATGGCGGCTGGATGGTCACCCATCCGAGCGGCGGCCACGCCCGACAGCGCTCAACTTCGGTGATCTGACGAGAACCGGCGTGTCCACCGCGGCAAGGCCGTTGCCCAGAATGTATGTTACCTAATCCAGAATATATAATGGGCAAAAGTTAGAAAGTATGGTTTTTCTTAATTTCTATCAGCAAATTAAATTGTATGGCTCAAAAGTATGGTTTTTCTTAATTTCTATCACCAAATTAAATTGTATGGCTCACTTATATATCGAACCATCATTATTTCAATTAATTTAACTGTAACTAACAGAAAGCTATAATTAGTTAGAAAACGATGCGAATTAACATATTGTTGTAATTTTCAGCAATATTTATAGTTTCGTTCTCGTGATTGCATTATTAGATTACCACAGAAATGGTAGAAGAAATATCAATGTTGTAATTAAGCCAGTAATTTAGTAGCAAAATTCTTAAATTACAATTACCTGAAAACAGACTTTATCAGTCATCTGATGTATTTAACGTGACTTCATGTATCATATCAATAGCGAAAAACCAATTAGATCAGTTATAGTTTATTTTTTCACTAACGATTCTGGAAAATTCTGATGTAAACACTATTGATTTTCAGTCATTTTGATGCTACTTAATAATCATCAAGAATTTTAACCTGAAATTCCGTTTTGGCATTTTGTACCGTACCTAAATTAATATTATATTTTAGGAATAAAATGCAACGTGGAATCAAGATGTAATTATTTATTTATATATAATGATTTTGTGATAGGAATTGTTATTGTAACTTCAAAACCAAATTTCCACAAAAAAGTCAAAAGAACAATGTTTAGAAATGTATTCAGTATGAATGATCATTTTTTATTTTAAAACCGTACTAACAGTTTGTTTTAAATCATTAAGTTTTCATTATGAATCAGTAAATCTAATTGTTTTTGATAATAGGCCAAAGATCGTAGATAGTGTATATAATGAGTGGTGCAAAGCACTTGGGGTCAGTCGCTGTTTGACCATTGTGTTGACGCAAGGCCTGCAACAGTTGCTGTTTTGTCAGTCATGTCAGTAGAAGACAATTAATGTTTGAACATTTTTGTAAATGCTTACGGAAAATGCATCTGTCGCTGAAAGAATTCATCAGTGTATTGGAATATATTACTTTAACATCTATGTTTTCGTCACGTCCGAATACCAGGGAAATCTGGGGGAGGAGATTAGACGGTTCAAAGCTAAATATTCCACTGCAAAAACTACACCACTCTCATACTACGACGAGTCTCTCGTAATGAGAAGTATTTTAGCCAGAGCTGCTGTTAGACTAACATTAGAACATGGTAATTGTTGTGCCTTACGAAATAACACCCATCGGTACAGTGGTGGGTTCTTAGTTCTACTCCTTTAGGGCCCGAGAAGATACTACAACACATAAAATATTAGATCTCCCTATTACAACTTGAACTAGATGAAATACTTAACTTTGTTACAATCCATGACCACAGGGATGTCACGAGCGTTTAATAGTCACGGAACATTATGTATTACTTGTTACAGACACGACACTAGTCTCCTCTCACAGAGTACAATGGACTATAAACTCTTATGCCGAGTTCTGTCTTATTCAATTGTCGCTCTGCTGCTCGGGAGAGAGACGCGGCTGTCGTCTTCGGCGACGATTGCCGACTGGCCGGAGCGCCACTGCACTCAGACGGAAGCAAGCGATCTGATGCGGTAGCCTACGGAAACTGTTCTGGGCATGTCTACGCCAGCATGTCTCATTCGTCGTTGCTTCTGGCAGCGACTGTATTCACTTGTAGTTCCGTCGCCACCTTGCTTGGCATATCGCTCTTCGGATACCACAATAATGTGTTGTGTTTTTTATATTCCCATATTTTGGTCCACCACCTGAAGGTGTCCGGATGCTTTTGCTCGGGTAGTGTATAGCTGTGTTATCCTCTCGACCTAAGGCACCTTATGATGTCAGTACGCAGGGGCGTGTCGTAACAAAAACTCTCATTCCTGAGCCAACTTTCTGACTGAGCTGCGATTTTTGGGGGTTCAGGGCGGTGTTACATAGTATTAGCATGCTGTCTCCTTGGTGTAGCTATTGTTTTGTGCAGTGTGGTTAAGTATCTGCAGTACACACCCAACACACACACATAATTGTGCAGACAACATTTTAATTCCACTTGTAAAAATCAAGGTGTCTACACACAATACGCCTACATACATGGATACTCTGCAAGTCACATTTGAGTGCCTGGCAGAGGGTTCAACGCCGGGCCCTTGACATTCTGTCGCGCCGATCACTCAGCTACCCGGGGGCGGACAGATTCCACCAGTGTAGTAGGTCGAAGAGAAACGCCGAGAAGTTTCCTAAACGTACTCAGAAGCCGCGCGGGGTAGCCGCGCGGTCTATGGCGCCTTGTCACGTTCCGTACGGCTCCCCCATCGGAGGTTCGAGTCCTCCCTCCGGCATGGGTGTGTGTGTTGTCCATAGTGTAAGTTAATTTAAGTTAGGTTAAGTAGTGAGTAGGCTTAGGGACCGATGACCTAAGTATTTTGGTCCCATCAGCCCTTACCACAAATTACCAATTTCCGTGCTCAGAAACAATCTTCGAGACTCTCAGTGACAAGGATGATGATGATGATGTTTGGTTTGTGGGGCGCTCAACTGCGCGCTCATCAGCGCCCGTACGAAGTCCCAAGTTTTACACTGTGCAATTTTTTGCACAGTCCAGTTTAGCCACTGTCACGAATGATGATGATGGAATGATGAGGACAACACAAACACCCAGTCCGCGGACGGAGAAAATCCCCAGCCCCACCGGGAATCGAACCCGGGTCCCCGTGATCCAGAGGCAGCAACGCTAGCCACTTTTTTTTTTTATCTCATTTTGTTCTATATTGTTCGTTGGATTTGTTCGTGGCGGACATCCGATGACACCCGTTCATGTTCTTTGTTGATCCGTTCACTCAGTTTTTTATTACACAGGGTAGCTAACCCTGTGACCGAGCACGCTGAGCTACCGTGCCGGCAGAATCTAGAATGAGAATTTTCACTCTGCAGCGGAGTGTACGCTGATATGAAACTTCCTGGCAAATTAAAACTGTGTGCCGGACCGAGACTCGAGCTCGGAAAGGCAAAGGTTCCGATTTCGAGTCTCGGTCCGGCACACAGTTTAAATTTACCAGGAAGTTTCAGTGACTAGAATGACGACGCACTTCGAAATGCGGGTGCCGTCTAGCTTTAGAAGAGTCGTTTTGGCAAACGTCAGTTTTGTATATGAAATTCAGATAACCTACTCTTTGTAAGTTGCTTAGTTGAAGCGAGAAGTGATAACCAGGCTCCAATGCATATTAGCCATTCACAAGCCGCACATACCGTACTGAAAAACGTCAGCTGCTGCATTTGCTGTTCGATGACTAATCACGGAATAGCATGTGATGTTTCAGCGTCCAAATACGCAGCATGAATGGCATCTTTGGACTGTGCAATACCTACATCAAAATTTTGCTGTTCAAAAATGGTTCAAATGGCTCTGAGCACTATGGGACTTAACATGTGTGGTCATCAGTCCCCTAGAACTTAGAACTACTTAAGCCTAACTAACCTAAGGACATCACACACATCCATGCCCGAGGTAGGATTCGAACCTGCGACCGTAGCGGTCACGCGGTTCCAAACAGAAGCGCCTAGAACCGCACGGCCACACCGGCCGGCAAAATTTTGCTGTGATTTTCTGAACCCCGAAAAAAATTTTTTGGGAATGCAGTTCCTCTGCTTTGTAGGTTCTCATCAGGGTTGCTAGTTGCCATCGTGCATACTGACAAGGAGCACTGCTCATGACAAGTTGAAAAAAAAAATCTTCTGCCTCGAAGATGGGGCGATTTGAAGACAAAGTACGGCATACGTATTGGCGTGCTAAGAATCTTTGCCTGAACTATACGGAATGTTGGTGACATTTACGTAAGTGATATAATTTCATTGGAGCACAGTTACAATGACGCAGGAGATGGGAGAGACTGCCCAGTTGCAGAACCGGTAGGCCCCCGCAGTGGCGCTGTGCAGGTGTGGCGGTCAGCGGCAGGCGCGGTGCAGTGCGCCCCGTGCCGGCCTGTAGTAGCGGTGCCGCCGCCTCAGAAGGCGCCCATTGTCCGCCAGCTGCCGGAAGTCGTGCTCAGAGCGCCGGAAGCGGTTCCACGCCGCGTCGAACGCCAAGTAGGCAACTGCCGCTGCCCTGGGCCGCCGGCACGAATATCAAGGAGAAGCCCAGCACTGACGGCGGCGGCGGTACATGGTTCTCAGTCCTCGACACTACTGGCACTGCTTGCTTAGCGTAGGTTAGGGATATTTTCCTGCTTAACGACAAGGTACCCCGAACAGAATAACTTCCTCCATTCCACCCAGCATGGACTCCGAAAAGCATTGATCATGTGAAACAAAAATCACACTCTTCTCACTCAACACCCTGAAAGCCATGGATCAAGGCAATCAGGTAGGTGCAGTAGTTCTCGATTTTCAGAAAGCATTATACTCAGTACCAAATGTCGAGAAGATACGACGAGCGTTAATAAGTAATGCAACACATTTTGTTCTGAAATCAAGTTAGTTTTATTCAGGATCCCAATACACCATATGATTCCATACCCATCTGGCAACAAAACCCTATTTTCCAACATAATCCCCCTTCACTGCGACAGCGTAAGGTTACCTTACTAGGAGAACCTGCATCTCCACATGGTACGACTCTACTTGTCGACGTCGCAGTCAACGTCATGCTGGATCAATAACCTCCACATCGTCCACTTACGGCTTCCCTTCGAGTGCATCCTTCATTGGACCAAACAGATGGAAGTCGGAAGGTGCGAGATCCGGGCTGTTGGGAGTACGAGGAAGAACAGTCCAATGAAGTTCTGAGAGCTTCTCTCTGGGGCACAGACTTGTGAGAGGGATGGACAAGGAGAAGTTCGTTCGCATTTCTACGTCGACGAACACGCTGTGGCCGAGCGGTTCCAGGCGCTTCAGTCCACAACCGCGTTGCTGCTACGGTCGCAGGTTCGAATCCTGCCTCGGGCATGGATGTGTGTGACGTCCTTAGGTTAGTTAGTTTTAAGTAATTCTAAGTCTAGGGACTGATGACCTCAGATGTTAAGTCCCACAGTGCTTAGAGCCTTTTGAACCATTTGAACGAACACGCTGAAGTCGTTTCTTCAGTTTCATGAGGATAGCACAATAAACTTCCGAGTTGATCGCTGCACTATGAGGAAGCATATCAAACAGAATAACCCCTTCAGAGTCCCAGAAGACCATTGCCATGACTTCACCGACTGAGGGTGCGGCTTGGAACGTTTTCTTCAGCGGAGAGGAGGTGTGACGTTACTCCATGGATTGCCATTTTGATTCCGGTCCGAAGTGATGCAACCACCTTTCATCGCCTGTGACGACGTTCGACAAAAAAAAAGTCACCATCTGCCTCGTATCGCGCAGTCAGTTCCGCACACATGCTCCTTCATTGCTGGTTATGGTCTTGTGTTAGGCGGCGAGGAATCTAGCGGGCACACACACCACTGAGTACCTTAACTGGGCCGGCCACTGAGGCCGAGCGGTTCTAGGCGCTTCAGCCCGGAACCGCGCTGCTGCTACGGTGGCAGGTTTGAATCCTGCCTCGGTCATGGATATATGTGATGTCCTTAGGTTAGTTAGGTTTAAAGTAGTTCTAAATCTAGGGGACTGATGACCTCAGATGTTGTCCCATAGTGCTTAGAACCATTTGAACCATTTGAACCTCAACTGGTGGACGAGCGTGTCAGCACTAGCAACAGAGACACCCAGTTGTGAAGCGACAGGTTTGACTGTGATCCGTTGATCACCTCGAATGAGAGTGTCTCCACGTTCCAACACTGAGGGAGTCACAGCTGCGCCCGGCCGGCCGGCACACAGGAGACCGGGACAGATTTTCGCCATCTTGTTGCAAGGACAGACGCCTCTCCCAACGACTCACCGTGCTTTTGTTCACTGCTAGGTCTCCGTAGACATTCTGTAAGCGGTTAGGAATATTTGCGACGCTCTGGTTGACAACCAAGAGAAACTCAGTGGCAGCTCTGTGCTTGGAAAATACTCCGTCACAGATGTCACTTTCAAGGGTACGTATAGCACCGCCACCCATCGGAATTTCATGAAAATGTAGGGGCGGAAGCGGGAATATTCCACGACGTCCCCCAAGAAATTCCGCATTTTTCAACCGAAATTGGACGAAGAAAAGTTTTTTCATTACTTGTTGAACGCCCCTTATTAATGTCTTGCTGATGTCGCACCTCCAAGTATTCGTCGATAATTCACTGCTGATCAAAACGACTGATGGTACGATGAAGCTCACTCACTGTTTGGCCGTTACCTTCAGATATCGAAACTTTTTGAAGAGTCACCACGTAAGACAAGATTTACAAAGTGAAAATCTAAGCACCAAGAGTCTACGGCGCCGCGTGAATGTCTTACGGATGGCTACAACGAGAACTAGGGTGTTTGGAGTTCCTTAACTAAATCAGAATTGCTGTTGTCAGGACTAAGTCATGGGGCTTCACATTAGAGGACAACAAATGCGAGCGCGGCTGACAAAAAACAGTCAGCCACTCGTTGCAGTGCCCTCTCAGTCCATCTCCGTACACAGAGTAAGATTTATCGCTTGCCAGTGACAGTGTCCTAGGCTTAGCTCAGTTTCAGAGAAATGTTAAATGAACGTAGATTTGGCCAATTCCTGTGTCCTGTTAATAAATTTTTTTGTAACCTACGTATATATAATACTGATTCTTTTGTGATTATGTATATGTTTAATTTAATTATTTAGAATCCTTCTGACACAAGAAATAAACAAGTACTACATCTATGGGTATTATAAAAAGTACGCCCGCATCTCGTGGTCGTGCGGTAGCGTTCTCGCTTCCCACGCCCGGGTTCCCGAGTTCGATTCCCGGCGGGGTCAGGGATTTTCTCTGCCTCGTGATGGCTGGGTGTTGTGTGCTGTCCTTAGGTTCTAGGGGACTGATGACCATAGATGTTAAGTCCCATAGTGCTCAGAGCCATTTATAAAAAGTACGATCGCATGGGGTATCAAGAGAAATTTACGAGTACGACTAGTTTGAGGACTTTTTGGTAATGAGGGCACAGCATGTTCTCATAGATGCAAAGTAATCTTCAGATGTACAAGTAATTTCGGGCGTGCTTCAGGGAAGAGTGTTGGGACCCTTGCTGTTCAAGTTGCACATTAATTACCTTGCGGACAGTAATAATAGTAACTTCAGACTTTTTGTAGATGATGCAGTTATACGTAATGAAGTACTATCTTAAAGAAGCTGCATAAATGATCAGTCAGATCTTGATAAGATTTCAAAGTTGGGCAAAGATTGGCAACTTGCTTTAAACGATCGCAAATGTAAAACTGGGTACTCCACAACATGAAAAAATGTGGTATTCTATCACTGTAGCATCAGCGAGTAAAAGCTGGAGTCGGCCAGTTCATAAAAGTACCTGGGCGTAACACTTTGTAGGGATATGGAACGGAATGATCACATGGGGTCGGTCGTGGGTAAAGCAGATAGCAGACTTCGCTTCAGTGGTAGAAAACTAGGGAAATACAATCAATCTACAAAGAAGATTGATTACAAATCATTCCTGAAATGCATCCTAGAATACTGTTCAAGTGTATGGTAGCCGTACCGAATAGGAACAACAGGGGATACTGAACGTATACAGAGAAGGTCACGAATGGTGAGAAGTTTGTTTGGCGCACGGGAGAGAGTCGCAGCGATGTTTGAAGAAGTCAACTGGCCTACTCTACGGCGCGCGAAGAGGCATTTAAGTATTCATTCATCCCGTCCTCCATATGTGAATGAAGCAGAAAGAAACCGTAATAACTGTTACAATGGGGAGTATCCTCTGCCGCGCACTTCACAGTGCTTTGGGGAGTATGGATGTATGAGGGCATGCTGTAAAGTAATGTGTCCGAATTTTTTGTGTGAAAACTCATAAAACTTTTTTAAATAAAACAAACGTTATTAGCGTTCTACATATTTATTCTTACGTCTATGTACCTGCGGCACTCTGCAACTAGAGGGCTCCGAACTGTAGCGTGTAACATGGCGGAGTGTAACGTAACTACGTATGTCGGTTCGTGAGAAGGAGCGTGTATAATCAAGTTTCCAATAAACAGAATTCGTCCACACGTGGAGACCCTCAACTTCAGCATGACAATGCGAGACCACATACCAGCGCTGCGACATACGTAACAGTCCGACGCCCTGCGTTCATTGTCATTGATCACCCTCCATAGAGTGCCCCGATTTGGCGCTATCCGATATTCATCTGTTTCCAAAACTTAAAGAACTCCTTCGAGGACTACGCTTTGAGACTGATAAAGCTACGCAAGTAGAAATGAGGTTTTATCAACAAACAGATCTCTTGCTGGGAGAAATGTGTTCGTCGCCAGGGTGACTATGTTAAGAAATATATATGTAGAAATGAAGACGAAATATGTAGAATATACTTACATGGATATGGTGTCTGTTCTTTCGGAAAGAACAGACACCATTGATGACCTGCAGCCGTCTAGAACGAAATTAGAATTATATATTAATACCTTCAGCTGCTAACGGTTGTTGATATATATATATCAACGGGGATAGGTGAAAATCTATACCACGACCGGGACTCGAACCCGGGATCTCCCGCTTACATGGCAGACGCTCTAGCCATCTGAGCCACCAAGGGCACGGTGGATAGTGCGACTGCAGGGAGTTTCGGACATGTCCGAAAGAACAGACACCGTGTCCATATAAATATATAGTTCTGGCAATACCGGCCATGGCGTCCTTCTTCTGTGCGGAAGCACACATATTATCGGAACTCTTGCGGGACTTGGTAAGAATGTCTTCCACGAGTAATGAGTGTGTTGGGTAGGGGAAACTACGAATGTAGTGTGTGGACATATAAGGTGACAATGTGGGTCTCGCGGGAGGCGTGCGCGAGATAGTCCCTGCAGTCGCGCTATCCTCCGTGCTATCGGTGGCTCAGATGGACAGAGAGTCTGTCATGTAAGCAGGAGATACCGGCTTCGAGTCCCGTTCGGAGCACACATTCTCACCTGTCACCGTTGATATATGTCAACGCCTGTCAGCAGCTGAAGGTATTAATATAAAATTCTAAATATGTAGAATCTTATTTATGTTTGCTTTATTTAAAAAGTTTTAAGAGTTTTCACATTAAAAAGTCGGAGTCCTTTCTGTCCAGCACGACATCGTAGTTGGAGATGTAGTCACTCCGGACTAGAAAGTAGCCACCACAAGAGTCACAACGCCTATAGGCTTGATAACGACCTCAGTTACCGAAGAAGAGTCCACAAGTTTCTCCGGGTAAGCCATAGCCAGCTGAAGCCACTCACTGAAAAAGAGATCCCGCAGAGCTACAAAATTCCGGATGTGTACGATGGGCGTTAAGAAAGTAATACAACACAACTATTGTCTCGGCCAGTTTCAGCAGAAAAAATGCAGGATTTGTTACGAAACCTCGTGAAATATTCTCGCTTCAGTCCGCATAACTTTTAAGTTCCGATATATGATGGCGCGATACGTAGTCTAAAAAATGGCGTCTGTAATGGAGGTGAGTTCCAAGCTGTCATTAAGTTTCTTTTGGCCGAAATCCAGAATATCGCAAATATTCATAGAATGTCTACGGAGACGTAGCAGTGAACAGATGAGTGATGAATAGGTGGGCGAGGCGTTGTCATCATCGCAACAAGATCGCACAAACCTGTCCGATGTCGCGCGTGCCGGTCGGAGGCACACAGCTGTGACTCCTGCAGTCTTGGAAGTGAGGACGCTCTTTTTCGAAGTGATCGACATATCACAACCAGACCACTCGCTACTCAATTGGACGTCCTTTGGTAGTGCTGACATACTCATCCACCAATTGGGTGCCGGTCGGTGTGGCCGAGCGGTTCTAGGCGCTTCAGTCCTGAACTGCGCGACCGCTACGGTTGCAGGTTCGAATCCTGCCTCGGGCATGGATGTGTGTGATGTCCTTAGGTTAGTTAGGTTTAAGTAGTTCTAAGTCTAGGGGACTGATGACCTCAGATATTAAGTCCCATAGTGCTTAGAGCCATTTGAACCATTTGAACCAATTGGGTACTGAAAGGCGTGTGCCCCCTGGGTTCTTAGCCGCCTAACAGAAGACTATACAGAGCAACGAAGCGCCATCTGTGCGGAATTGCTTTCACGTCACAGGCGATGAAACATGGATTCATCACTTCGAACCGGAAACGAATGGTCAGTCCATGAAGTGGCGGCACACCACCTCTCCTCCTAACGAAAGATACCCTCATCCGGTAACGTCATGGCGACGGTCTTCTGGAACTCTGAAGGGGTTATTCTGTTTGATGTCCCCCTCATAGTGCAACGATCAATTCGGAATGTACTGCCCTCAGGAAGTTGAAGAAACGATTTCAGCGTGTTTGTCGCTGTAAAAATCCAAGCAGACTTTCCTTCTCCACGAGAACGCAAGGCCTCTCACAAGTCTATGAACCGGAGAGTAACTCACAAAACTTCATTGGACTGTTCTTCCTCACACTCCCTACAGCCCGGATCTCGCACTTTCCGACTCCACGGGGAGCAGTAAGTGGATGATGGAGAGGTAATTAATGCAGCAAAACGTTCGCTCCGATGTCGACCAGCAGAATGGTCCCACGCGAGCATACAGTCTCTCTGTCATGTGGCGTTAGGTTGTCGCATTGAAGAGAGATTATGTTGAAAAATAGGGTTTTGTTTCCAGATGACTGGGGAATTATATGGTGTATCAGAATCACGATTAAAACCAACCGGCTTTCAGAAAGAAAAATGTGTTGTAATACTTACTGAACGCCCCTCGTAGCAGTTCCACATCAACTATGGCGCCCCAAAGCGACCATTATGATCTCTTAAGGGAGTGACCAGTATTTTGTCCACTGTGCTAATAATTTCCATTTGTAGTGATGTTCTGACACACAGTAGCGCTCAAAAGAATTTTCTAGTTGAATTGTTATGTTGTCAGTATTGATTGCAAGCAGTCATAGCAGAGCAACACGAATAGCTGTGAGCCGGCCGCTGTGGCCGAGTGGTTCTAGGCGCTTCAGTCCGGAACCGCGCTACTGCTACAGTCGCAGGTTCGAATCCTGCTACGTTCATGAATGTGTGTGATGCCCTTAGGTTAGTTAGGTTTAAGTAGTTCTAGGTCTAGGGGACTGATGACCCCACATGTCAAGTCCCATAGTACTTAGAGCCATTTGAACCATTTGAATAACTGTGTCACTTCATCAAGAGCTTCACGGCGCTGTGGTTCCATACCTGGTGAACAATCGAAGTCGTACAATAGCAATGTACGTATATACCCCTTTACATTAAAAATAAATTGTAATTTGTATTTATGTTACAGTATTCATTAACTATTGTTAATTACTTAACATTCAGACAATGTTTGCTAATTTGTAGACACAACTAGAAGCAACCCAAAACACAAAGAATCCTCGGAGACACGCTGTTTTGCATGCTTTGAAGAAGGGAAAGTAGCAGTCTAGCATTGCTATAGACTATGGCATATCACAACATCTTATAAGTGTGTGAAGTCGACGGCAAAAACAGGAAGGAACAGTCACCAACAAGCTAAGGTCAGATCGTCCTTGAAAAACAACAAGGAGGAAGAACACAATGATTTCTAAGTAGCCGGCTGCTAATCCAAGAAAACTGGCTCGACAAATTAGGAATGATCTGGACCGCATTACGGACTGAACCTAAATGTCTCCACGGTAATATGTCGCCTAGTAGCAGGTAATTTACATGATGGACGACCATCACGTAAACTAGTTACAAATTGAAAAAATAGATAGGCCACGATAGAGTTTGAAAAGATTGTTCTAAGGTTTTATCGAGTGATAAAAGTAAATTTAAGACATTTCCTTATAATGGTGTGCAGTATACAGGGTAGTCCATTGATCGTGACCGGGCCAAATATCTCACGAAATAAGCGTCAAACGAAAAAACTACAAAGAACGAAACTTGTCTAGCTCGAAGGGAGAAACCAGATGGCGCTATGGTTGGCCCGCTAGATGGCGCTGCCATAGGTCAAACGGATATCAACTGCGTTTTTTTAAATAAGAATCCCTATTTTTTATTACATATTCGTGTAGTACGTAAAGAAATATGGATGTTTGAGTTGGACCACTTTTTCGCTTTGTGATAGATGGCGCTGTAATAATCACAAACATATGGCTCACAATTTTAGACGAACAGCTGGTAACAGGTAGGTTTTTTAAATTAAAATACAGAACGTAGATACGTTTGAACATTTTATTTCTGTTGTTCCAATGTGATACGTGTACCTTTGTGAACTTATCTTTTCTGAGAACGCATGCTTTTACAGCTTGATTACCTGTAAATACCACATTAATGCTCAAAATTATGTCCGTCAACCTCAAAGCAATTGGCAATACTTGTAAGGACTTTCCTCTCAACAGCGAGTAGTTCGCCTTCCGTAATATTCGCACATGCACTGACAATGCGCTGACGCATGTTGTCAGGCGTTGTCGGTGGATCACGATAGCAAATATCCTTCAACTTTCCCCACAGAAAGAAATCCGGGCACGTCAGATCCGCTGAACGTGCGGGCAATGGTACGGTGCTTCGGCGACCAATCCACCTGTCATGAAACCGCTTCAATCGCACGCGATCTATGTGCCGGACATCCATCACGTTGGAAGTAAATCCCCATTCTGTCATGCAGTCAAACATCTTGTAGTAACATCGGTAGAACATTACTTAGGAAATCAGCATACGTTGCACCATTTAGATTGACATAGATAAAATGGGGGCCAATTATCCTTCCTCCCGTAATTCCGCACCATACATTAACCCGCCAAGGTCGCTGATGTTACGCTTGTCGCAGCCATCGTGGATTTTCCGTTGCCCAATAGTGCATATTATGCCGGTTTACGTTACCGCTGTTGGTGAATGACGCTTCGTCGCTAAATACAACGCGTGCAAAAATATGTCATCGTCCCGTAATTTCTCTTGTACCCAGTGGCAGAACTGTACACGACGTTCAAAGTCGTCACCTTGCAATTCATGGTGCATAGAAATATGGTACGGGTGCAATCGATGTTGATGTAGCATTCTCATCACCGACGTTTTTGAGATTCCCGATTCTCGCGCAATTTGTCTGCTACTGACGTGCGGATTAGCCGCGACAGCAGCTAAAACACCTACTTGGGCATCATCATTTGGTGCAGGTCGCGATTGACGTTTCACATGTGGCTGAACACTTCCTGTTTCCTTAAATAACGTAACTAAAAAAATGGCTCTGAGCACTATGGGACTCAACTTCTGAGGTCATTAGTCCCCTAGAACTTAGAACTAGTTAAACCTAACTAACCTAAGGACATCACACACATCCATGCCCGAGGCAGGACTCGAACCTGCGACCGTAGCGGTCTCGCGGTTCCAGACTGCAGCGCCAGAACCGCGCGGCCACTTCGGCCGGCAAATAACGTAACTATCAGGCGGTCCGGACACTTGGATGATGTCATCCAGGATACCAAGCAGCATACATAGCACACGCCTGTTGGGCATTTCGATCACCACAGTCATACATCAACACGATATCGACCTTTTCCGCAATTGGTAAACGGTCCATTTTAACACGGGTAAGTACCGTCCGCACTGGCGGAATGTTACGTGATACCACGTACTTATACTTTTGTGACTATTACAGCGCCAACTATTACAAAGCGAAAAAAGTGGGTCAACTGAAACATTCATATTTCTTTACGTACTACACGAATATGTAATAAAAAATGGGGGGTCCTATTTAAAAAAACGCAGTTGATATCCGGTTGGCCTATGGCAGAGCCATCTAACGGGCCAACCATAGCGCCATCTGGTTTCCCCCTTCAAGCTAGACAATTTTCGTTCTTTGTAGTTTTTTCGTTTGGCGCTTATTTCGTGAGATATTTGGCTCGGTCACTATCAATGGACCATCCTGTATACTTCGACCAAAACACCAAAGGAAGATCAAAAAGTACCAGGTTCCGGTCATTAAGCACGATGGTGGCAGTGCCAGGGTGTGGGGATGTTTTTCTAGTCGGTTCGTCCTATAGTCCAAATAGGAGGCAAAATTCCTTTACAGTGACGTTTTAAAAAAGATTACGTTCCACATGAGAGAAAGAATGTATCACATAATTGGATATTTCAGCACGACAATGATTCGAAGCACACCACTGGCCATTTAAAAAAAACATATTTTCAAATAAAAAATGAAAGTTTTGTAGTGCCCAAGCCAGAGCCCGTATCTAAACCCAACTGAACATTTCTGGCGTTACTGGATCGATGTGTTCGCTATAGAAGTTACTCAAACGAAGATCAGTTTGCTGCTGCCTTATTGGACACAACCCCCATTTGACGATTACAAAGGCTTTTGGATTCAATGCCGAATGCACGTTTAATGGTACTTGAATTACGTAATCATTACGGCATCTCATCTGAACCTCTCGATACCAGCAATATTTTACTGTGTTTCTGTTAACTGCTTAACATATTTCTGAGACAACATTCAGATTTGATTTCATTTGTGATACATCGATACGTTTATATTGCAATGATATTATTCTTATGTGTATTCTCTCTTTTGTCACTATGATCTTTGACTAGGCGCGCAGTCCGGAACCGCGCGACTGCTACGGTCGCAGGTTCAAATCCTGCCTCGGGCATGGATGTGTGTGGTGTCCTTAGGTTAGTTAGGTTTAAGTAGTTCTAAGTTCTAGGGGACTGATGACCACAGCTGTTAAGTCCCATAGTGCTCAGAGCCATTTGAACCATTTTTTTGATCTTTGACGTAATTGTAACTCTGATTTTTGGGCGCGTAAGCGATTATTAGTTAGTTAGAGTCGGACCTTGTAAAAGTCAAGTCTTGGACGTCATGTTGGAAAGACACATAACGTAGTCAGCTTATAAAATGTGAACGTTAACAGTGAGGAAGATGTTTTCAAGTATGTTTCGTATTGTGAAGTGATGTTTTGTGTGTTACGCGATATTGCAACAAAAGCAATAAAAAGGAAGTGTAACTTAAATTCGGAGTGCTGATTACTTTTTTTACATCACCATTGTCCTGCAAAAGTGTAATCTTCAAGAATGGTTTGTGAAGCGCATCTACAAAACTTTTGAATATCGCAGAATAAAACCTAGGCATCTTTGCATCTTTGCTTGGAATCATCACCACCTAGATTTTCGACGATTGAGCCATGATTTTACAACGAGACCAGCGTTGGAAACACGAAAAGATGAGTGCCTAGTTTATTCATTATTACATGAAATGACTTTATTAACTGTGCTCTAATGACACCTGCCACAGAATAAGTTAGTTGTTGCCCGAAAATGCAGTATTTAGCAGCGTGAGCAACATCACAATCGTTATTAAATTTTGACCTTTGTCGTGGTAGGGTTGTTAGAACGTGCAGCTGTGATCAAAGCCCAAGTGAATGCAACGAAATACTGATTTGTTCTTCAGATTCCAAAATAGTTTTCTATTACTCTCACATGTGTAGACCTACAAGTTACTTTTGAACCAGAAGAACAGGTATTTCTGCTTTGATGCAAGATAACTTTGTTTAACCCAATGTACTTATTCTAACTAATGCTTCCTACAAAATACTTTTGAACGCTTCTGTACCTGATGACGACGTGTTCTCGGAAGGGGCCGCATTCTCAGCACAACATTGTTTCAGGGAACCAACTTGTGAATAATGGAATTACAGAGCCTAGTCTACATTTGGCTGTCTTTTTAGTTTTGCGGTTGACGTAATCTACATGCAAATTTCTGGCATTCTAGAGAAGGAATTCGTTTTCTAATGAACAGAATCACTATTTACTAGCTGCTTATTAATTATTTTCGTCATTAAATAGTATTATTAATCACTGTCTTCTCCTGTGACAAAATGCTGCCTTTCTGTGAGCTAGATTTCCTTCTGACAAAACAGCTTACATTTGACTGACAGCTGAGTCTACCTCACCTGATGTCAATGTTCTTGCTCATCTCACAGCAGTATTGGCATATTGTACTTGGAGCTCTCAACAGGTCATTCAGTGCTTCAACGAAGAGTACAGCTGACTACACCACCTGTTCGATCGACAACTGTAGTGCATTTTAGTCTAGCACTTTGTTATTTCGATCCTGTGGCAAGCCCCTGAGGAATCTAAGGACAAAATGTCCGTCGAAGGTACAGAACAAAAATCTAAGTATTCAGGGGGCTTGTTTCCGTAAGGTAATACAATCACTTTTCAACTTAAGATAGGTGAAAATAGAACATCACATGGAGTCCCAGTAGCACGATGGGAGCCTCTGTGATCACTCCCACGCGAATCTCAGAACATTCAGCACAGACTGTTACGAATCCTTACATTCTCAAGTAGCGACCGATGTTAGAGATGGTCGTCTAGGTCCTTTCCTAAACCTCCTCAATGGGTTGTGGTCAGAGCCGACATGGCTGGCTTAAAAGTGTGTGATTTTCCAGGATGGCCAGCGTCTTCCAACACCACTTGGATAGAAACTTCTAAATGTCCAGTCAAGGAGCAACGCCTTGTAGAACCGCTATAAGGTCAATCAGAATGTCAACATTCTGCTCCTGTTTCTGAATGGCTAGAAATGTGTTAAATAATTGCGTGGAACGGCTTACTCACAAAAAATCGGAGAGCAGGCCGGCAAATCTCGTGGGAAAGTAGTGTGACCCATCTGCTGGAACTGGTGTTTCCGCAACGTATTTCGGAAGTCGGAGGAAGGTGATCCTTCGCGACCAACCGAGTTATTTCTGGCAATACGAAAAATTGACAGGATCTGAAAGTATTATATATATATATGAGAGAGAAGGAGAGAGAGACTGCGATTGATTACATAGGCCAACGATGAAAAAATTTTTGAATGTTAATAAAAAACAAAATATATTTGCGAAATAACAAAAAAGCCGAATCACCCATAATTTTTTGCTATCAACTCTTAATATATAAAGTAATGTGTTTTTTCTATTTTAATCATATACGTATAAGGCGTAACGGCTGTAAGAGGAAATACTTTTATGTGTGGTACCGTAATATGTACACGCACCCGTGTGTTGGTTGTTTTTTCTCTGCATCGAACAGTCTTCCCACAAACACTACAAACTTAACGACCTCAGGTTTTCTGCACGACTGTAACTGCATTGCTAAGCGGACTGTGGTTATCCGTTTTACATGCATACGCCTACACTGCAACACCTCAGCTGCTGATCAGAGGAAAATAAGCAGTAGTGGCTTGCTCTTGTCACGTGTAATTGGAGGTACTAACCAAACTAAAAACATGCGACTTGTAATAGGTATAGTTATTAATGTGCAAATGACGTAAATACTGATGTAATGTTGTTCAGTACGCCATCCTCAATCACCAATAGAAGTATCTGCACTTACTCATTTTACCACTTATATGTACAAGGTGGTCGGAAACAGTCTGTAAAGCTTGTAAGGGTATTGTACGGTAGGTTGTGCTGAGAAATAATTGTTGAGAAAAAAATTCGACACATTGCGCTGTTTCCGAGTTAATTAACATTGAAGCTAGCCATTCAGGCCGTTGGGCCCGCAAATTTTAGCGACGTAGCAGAGACTGTTTCCAAACATATTCTTCATTTGGCTTGCTGAAGCCAAACAAGAGAGCGATACAAAAATTGGAGATGGAACGATAGTAAGGATCGCACCCGAGCCAAAGGCTGAGCAGTCTGTAGATTCTTATGGGAATGGGATGGTAGGGTAAAAGATCCATACGTCTGACCGAGAATAAACAGTCCGGTAGAAAATCTTTTAAGCGTGGACAGGAGAACCTTTTGCACAAGAA
Organism: Schistocerca serialis cubense; assembly: GCF_023864345.2. Lineage (NCBI taxonomy): Eukaryota > Metazoa > Arthropoda > Insecta > Orthoptera > Acrididae > Schistocerca > Schistocerca serialis. Next base: position 588,129,790 of record NC_064639.1, read on the forward strand.
TCACATGTATTCATAAAAAATTCTATCACTATTTTTACAGATTTATTTGGCCCTAATGAAACAGTTTGTGAAAATTTTTACCCAAATCTGAGGAATGTTTAAAGCATTTCTGCAAAAAATTCCCCATCTATCAGAAGGTAGTTTGAAAAGAGGCGCGTTTTTGGACTGGCGATTCAAAATCTGACGCTCGATTCCAAACGTGAGTGAAAAATGACTGAGTGAGGAAGAGTGTTGGATATAATTCAAGAACGGTTTTTCTGAGTTCTTAGGTAGCAAACAGGACCCATGTTATATTTCTGTTGAAGCAAACAAGCTAAAAAAGTTTAAGAAGTTAGACTGCTGATGGGCCTCAACATTCTCTCGTGTCTTTTCTCCTGAAAATGTGGGTTATTTTAGTGCGAATCAAGTTGAGCGCTTTCATCAAGACATTAAAGTGATGCAAAGAGAATATAAAGGACAGTAAAATAGAAGGAGAATACCAATAAAAATGGTGGTCACTTCATTCACATGTACGATAGGCAATTCATCAGAGGATAAGCTGACGTATATTACACACTTTAAAGAGAAGAGAGAAAGTAATTGTAAGTCAATGGACACTAGTCCCCCATGTAACAGAAAGTTGTTTTCATATTTACACTTCAATAAAATCTTCGTTCATACTGAAAGATTCAGTTCCATTTTGTTCCTGTTAGGCCTACATGAGTTTTACAAATTTAATGAAGTTAAAAACTGTACGAGTGAAAAAAAAGCTGATTCGAATTGAGCACCCATAATCCACGGGGTTGAGCAACAGGAAATTGATGCAGCGTCCGTGAAGAGCTAAAGGCGACGCAGTCTTTAGTGAATGACCGTCGTTCTGACCTTACGAGTCTCTACCAGTCTCTTGCAGGACAGCAACACGGCGATCGCGTATCATAACACTTAAATCTAGCCAAAAGGGATGTCAATATGAGAATATCATGAAAATGTTATTCTTGTTATGATCCTACACTAGTTTATCAGAATTTATGTGGATGTTTCCTGAATGCTGAGAGACAAGGATTTTCTTGTGATGCTTTTTGAATTTGTTGCCCAATCGCAGTTGATCGTAGTGGTCTGTAAGCGTTAAATAATGATATGTGTAGCTGTTCAGATCATAATTTCTGCATTACGAATTTAAAGAAGAGATTTCGTACAGCTTCATAAGAATGTGATTGCTATCATCAAAAGAGTTTTTTTGCCTTGCGGACGGCCACAGTGCTCCCCTCTTACAAGCCCAGTTCGCGCTCCTTACTGTCAGCCATTAGACTATGGAGGGGAAGCATGATGTGCAATAAACCTGCCCATAAAAGCAGTCTCTTCCTCGTGACCAGCGACGCCTTAAACAGTGATGGGCTGCAGCTCTCCTTTTGGTTTCGTCCCCACCTTAAAGGAGACATCTGGCCAGCGTCAAGGAGACGCACTGCACGCCGCGATGACGGCAACACAGTCGCGCCAGCAGTAGCATACATCTTGTTCTGACAAGTGGGTGGGAGCTTTGGGTCTTTTTTCAGTCCAAAATAATTTTAAACTGCCCTTTTTCATATTCAGCAGCTCCTTCGAATTTAAGTCGTAATGACAGTGTATTTTTCAGTTAGATGCAAGTCTTTATTTTGTAGAGAATCACCTGATAATTATAATAAACTGACAACACTGTTTTGAAACATATAGTGAAATCATTGTTCATACCTGATCTACAAACAACTCCAGTGAATTTCCCTCCCTGGAAGCTTTTAGAACGATCCGCGGCCTTACACTCACCCTGAAGTTACCAGCTTCATGTATTTCGTTCACTCAGCATGCCCTGCCATACTGAAAAGCAAGTTGGCCCTTTAATGTACGGCAGAAACGTTGTTCTACCTGCCTACAAAAATGCCATTTAAAATAGCAAAGGATTTCATAAAAATATTCTTTTTCTCTAAGTAAAATATATTCAAAGATTGAGGGAAAAACAGAGACTCCATGAAAATAGGTATGACATAGGCAGCGTAGAGATAAATACGTCTAGTTTTGACACCAAGTATCTGACGTAAGTGGCTGCCAATGTAAAAGAACCTACAAGTGAGTTGGCATCGAAATCGATTATCCTGCTGATGTTTTCCACAACAGGAAGCATTCGCATGTATCCATAGCAATATGAGAAACTGGCACGATCCATCTTCCTTGCAAACGTGCAAGAGACATGCTACATTAGTAGCGAGCGGACGCCTGCCAAGGAAGATAAAATGTGATTGCCGCATCTTCGATTTACATCATAAATTTATGAGAAGGTTGCTACATCTGCAGCAGATTGATTTCCAGTGGAAGCTGGTGATGGATTTCCGCACTGGAATTCACACCGTGATTTCTCTAACGCACTCAATCATGACGCTTTTCTCCTGGCCTAAGCCCTTCACCCTGATGAGTTGTTATACTTGTTAAGGCTATATCGATACAGAGTCGTGAGCAGTCGAGTTAAAAATAGCAAATGTGTTACAGAGAGCGTAGATGGGCAGTCCACATCGCAGAAACCAATCGCTAATTTAGTACTGAGCAACAATTGGTGAGCAGCCATGCCATCCAGCACCTGGTTCTCGGGTGTCAGCCCTTGTAAGTCACAGGTCAATGAGCTTACAATGGGGGCAGGGACACTGCCATTGATGATCAAAATGTGAAGAAACCATATAAGGTGATGCGATTCCCCTTATCAATGGGTCACCAGTCTCGTTTGCAAAATAGTTATAAGGGATTGAATGAGTGCCCTAGGCACCTCATCTCTCTGAAAAACGGTGCAGGTATCTAATATCTGATTCAGTGCATAGATTTGTCTGGGTATTGCACACCTCTGGTGACGATCTGTACATGCAACAAGACAATGCACCATACAGTGCGCAACAGATTTAGAGGATCACTTATTCGAAACTCCATAGTTGTTTTCCATTGAGTCGCATAAGTTTGAATCTGACTCGAAGGTGCCTGCAAACTTCCTCTGTAATAGTTCAAAAGCGTGGCACCCTGTGACGTTACCCTCAAGCTCGGCGACGCTTCAGGCAGCAAGGTGTCGACGCTTGGAAAAAAGGCCGCATCTCAGAAGTTCATGTGAGCTATAAGGTGGATTAATGAAGTCACATTGGCACCAGATTTCATCACACTTCTGCCCAATGCCACCGTAGACGCGTTACACGATGAGGAGGTCGTCACAGCCCCTCTTACCCATAGTTCACCCATTCTTTTGACGTCTCTGCGACGAACGTCAGAACCGCGACACCCGGCGTTGAAGTCACGCGATTATCTGATGGGTGGCCGAGGAAAACATTCAAGGCACACCGCCGCTCATAATAGACACGAAAAGGCTTCAAGGGGGCCACATAGAGCGTCAATGAAACAACCCCTTTCCTTGGGATGTTGATTACTACACATTTCGCGTTCGAAAATGAAAGTTCGCAGGGAGATGTTCTTGACAACCTTTGACACTGCTGACACCCTCGCACGTTTCAGTCCTTTTATAGGGACACTGAGGGGCTGCATACCCACTGAATGTAATCGCACCACTTGGGAGTGCAGCGCGACCGCAATTTTTGCTCTCGTCTACAGCTTGGCACTACAGTGACATGATGACGTGGGAGTGCAAAATTAACATGTACGTGAATGAAACTGCAAAATGTCGCTCTAATACCCGGCAGTTCGGGAACACTCCCGATGCCACCCACACACCTTTGGTGAGCAAGCTAGAAATGTACCATCAAAAGTTTCGACAACATATCAGCCTGGCAGCTCTTCCAGCTCCTGAGAGTTAGACAAGCCCTTGCGTGTGGTTTCTGACAGGTACATTTCTGACGTGCTCAGCAAAGTTGCTTGGGTGGCACCGAGGGTGTTGCAAAACTGGGGTCTTAGAGGGACCCTTTGTCGTTTTATTCACAAACACATTAATGTTGCACTCCCGCGCGATCACGCCACACGAGAACGGAAAACCAGGAGGGCTAAAAAAGGGTAATTGCCTTTCGCTGCTGCAGATCACATTCAAATTTCGTTGAATGATTTTGAATGGTGGCTAGTACTACCAACATGTATATAAGAGGAAAAACTGCGGTTTCGGTACATTCCCTCACCAAGCCTTAGGGTGACGTCTCTTTTGACCCATTACAGAGGAAGGTTGTTGGCACCTCTGAGCCAAATTTCAAACTTGTGCGTCACAGTGGGAATTCACGGGGTTTCGAAAAAGTGGTCCTCTAATTTTGCTGCGCAGTGGAGTATCAGAAAGGTTTGAAGAACACTTACCAGACATGAGAGAGGCTTTGCACATCTGTGGGTAACCGGGCCTCAACCTTATGGAGCACATGCGGGACGCCACTCAGAGATATGTGGGTGCTTGAAAACCGGCTCTGACTAATATCGGTGAGTTGGATGCACCTGAGTGGTCAGGGATCAGGGTGGCTCGCCAAGCTTCCAGTGTCTCATCGAATTCATGGCTCGAGGCACTGCTGTCGCCATCAGCAGAGAGCTAAGAGCAATATGCTATTACACTCTTGCTCATAAATTAAGGATAATTTCAGAATGTGGTGCCACACAACGTGGCACTACACAAAACTGGCTCTAATAGCATAGGCACATAGGGCACACACACGACACTGATCATTAAGTCCACGGTATTGGTGTTAAGTCGACAAAACCGCCCGAAACACATGTGATACAAAACGCCACTGTTTCCTGCGCCTGGCCGGCCGAAGTGGCCGTGCGGTTAAAGGCGCTGCAGTCTGGAACCGCAAGACCGCTACAGTCGCAGGTTCGAATCCTGCCTCGGGCATGGATGTTTGTGATGTCCTTAGGTTAGTTAAGTTTAACTAGTTCTAAGTTCTAGGGGACTAATGACCTCAGCAGTTGAGTCCCACAGTGCTCAGAGCCATTTGAACCATTTTTCCTGCGCATGTACCCCGACATCAGTATGGGATATGATCACCATACACACGTACACAGGCCGCACAACGGGTTGGCATGCTCTCGATCAGGTGGTCGAGCAGGTGCTGGGGTATAGCTTCCCATTCTTGAACCAGTGCCTGTCGGAGCTCCTAAAGTGTACTAGGGGTTTGAAGACCTGCAGCGATACGTCGACCGAGAGTATCCCAGATGTGCTAGATGGGATTAAGGTCTGGAGAACAGGCAGGTCACTCCATTCGCCCTATATCTTCTGTTTCAAGTTACTCCTCCACGACGGCAGCTCGGTGGGGCCGTCCGGTATCATCCATCAGGAGGAATGGGGGCCCCACTGCACGCCTGAAATGACGGACATATTGGTGCAAAATGACGTCCCGATACACCTGACCTGTTACAGTTCCTCTATCAAAGACATGCAGGGGTGTACGTGCACCAATCATAATCCCACACCACATCATCAAACCACGACCTCCATACAGGTCCCTTTCAAGGACATTAAGGGGTTGGTATCTGGTTCCTGATTCACGCCAGATGAAAACCCGGGGAGAATCACTGTTCAGACTACACATGGACTCGTCCATGAACATAACCTGGGACCACTGTTCCAAAGACCATGTACTGTGTTCTTGACACCAGGATTTACGGGCTCTCCTTTGACGAGGGGTCAGTCGAATGCACCTTGCAGGTCTCCAGGCGAATAAACCATGTCTGTTCAGTCGTCTGTAGACTGTGTGTCTGGAGACAGTTCCAGTGGCTACGGTAAGGTCCCGAGCAAGGCTACCTGCAGTACTCCGTGGCCGTCTGCGGACACTGATGGCGAGATATCGGTCTTCTCGTGGTGTTGTACACTGTGGACGTCCCGTACTGTAGCGCCTGGACACGTTTCCTGTCTACTGGAATCGTTTCCATAATCTTGAGATCACACTTTGTGGCACACGGAGGGCCCGTGCTACGACCTGCTGTGTTTGACCATCCTCCAGTCGCCCTAGTATTCTACCCCTCATAACTTCATCAATATGTGTTCTTTGAGCCATTTTCAACACACAGTCACAATTAACACGTCTGAAAACGTCTGCACACTTACTCGCTGCGCCGTACTCTGACATGCACCAACACACCTCTGCGTATGTGGACTGCTGCCAGCGTCACCGTGCGACGACCGAAGGGCAAATGCATCGCATGGTCATACCCCGAGGTGATTTAAACCCGCAAACCGCACACCAGAGCGTTGTTTCACCATGTGTCAGCATTACCCTTAATTTATGAGCATGAGTGTAGAAAGACGCCTATGATTCAGTTACTCATAAAATGTGTTTGTGTGAACATCGTACATGACATAGTGGAGCATTTTACCACCAAGAACCATTCGCAACAAACGTGAGGAGCATCATGTATGACGGATCATTTGTATGAAACATACTTTCTCCCTACCTCAGCTGATAGGTGTATTGCATATTCCACAAAGACGTAGTGTAAGAACTGTCTGACTGTCTGATGATGTAATTTTTTATGTTAGACGAATAATTTATTCCGAGTACAGTGAAGTACTATTTCATTTCAGTATTGCAGCACAAATATTGTCTAGACTGATAGGTCTGTTTTTGTTACTCTTGAGGCATTTCAAAGTGCTAAGATACGAAATCATAATTAAATTGTACGAGGGCAATGTCGCAAGAATTCTGATTGACGGTCATACCGTCCTGAGCATACCTGGCGTCTTCAGATGTGCACAACACTCAGTGCTCTGACGTTGTGGATACACTATCTGATCAAAGTGTCCGGACACCTCTATGTAATGCACAATTCGAGAGGTGTGTTGTCAGTACAGAAGCAGTAACCGCAGAAAGGGTCGCTCAGGAGAGCTCAGTTACTACGAACTTGCACTACGTCATTGGATGTCAGTTTAGTAAATAAGCCTTCAGGGGTACTGTAGTCCTTCTAAATCTGCACAAGCCGACTGTCGGTGATATGATTGTGAAATGGAGATGCGAAGAAACAACCACAGCTACATCAAGAGCAGACAGACCTCATGTTCGACGGACTGAGTCTATCAACCATTGCGGAGGTTGGTTGCAAAAAGTCGAATAAAATCTGCTGAAGAAATCACTCGTAAGTTCCAGAATGTTACCACCATTCCAGTGAGCACAATGACTGTGAATAGGCGATTAAAAAGAATGTAGTACATTGTTCGAGCAGTTTCTCATAAGTCAGACATTTATGTAGTCAATGCTAAGTGACGCTTGAGGTGGCGTAAAGGGCGAAGCCACTGGAAGGTGGATGGCTGGAAACGAGTGACTTGGAATGATGAACCGCGGTACACCCAGTGGCAGTCCGATGGAAAGGTTTGGGTTTGGCGATTGCTCGAAGAACGTTACCTGCCAGCACGCGTAATGCCAGCAGTGAAGTATGGATGAGATGGTGTTAAGGTATGGGTGTGTTCTTTGTGGTTAGTGTGTGCTCGCAATATTGTGCTTAAGGAAACACTGAATATTTTTTTCTGTACGAAATTTAGTTCAACTTTACCTCCCACTCTATAAAGGTGTACGCATTACCAAAACTATGTACCAACAAACTGTTGTCAAACTTCAACTATGATAACATACTTTGAACTGAATTGTAATTGATCTGAATACAATTTGCCTTTATATTAAATGCGCAAATGAAGTAAAACAATTATCTGGTCCTAATCAAAATTTCCACTTACCTAGTGTCTTGACAAAATTGTTGCAGATTTCTCTAATGCACAACAACAAAGAGCAAAGAGACAGCGGCTAAGTTAGATTTCTATTTCTAAGTAAAATTTCCAACTGTTGCATACCACACCTCGTAATGCGTGCTGAAAAACAGTATGCTGGCGAGAGTAACTTTTCGTATGAAATGATATTCCAAGACAACGGCTTTAGAATGAAGTATATATTCAGAAAGACAGAGTAAAACTTCGCGTGATCTTCGCACATAACACAGGTCTGAACAACATAATGCTTAACAATGTGAACAATTATTTAAAGAGAGTACAATGTTAACAAAGAATTTCTATAAAAATCACACAGCCTAATCTATTAATACGTTAATGCATGACTCAGCGAAGTGGGGTGGTCTTTCTCTCAGCTCTGAGCAAGTGAACCAAGTTAACTAGTTTCCCATAACCATTTCTACAAATTAGGTACGCAGTGCTGCAGTCTTACCTCAAACTTGTTTTTTTTCAAAAAATAATAACGTTATTCAAAATTTATGTTCTCTTCGCTTTCTAATATATACATCTTATTCATCCTTACTGTCCTTCACAATCAATCTTCCAACGTCTAACAGATACAATCACAAGTCCACACAGCGCTACTAAGTACGTCCATCAGCCACCACACTTCGACTAAGAATGTATCAGACTGTGCAGAGGCAATGACTGTGCCACGACAAGACCAAATATTGTTAACAGTAACGTAACTTGCTCTCTCTCTCTCTCCGAGGTGCACATTAATAACCTACAAAAATCAAAATGACACCACCTTACAATATGAATACATTTTACAGCATTCTGTACTGTGTGGAGAAAAGGAACAGCTCGGAGACGATGGTTGCATTAGCATGACTACGCACATTTTCACAAAACAGTGACTGTAAGGCCATGGTTTGCGGATCATAACATTCTTGAATTGGACTGTACTCCCCACAGTCCCGACCTGAAACCAGTGCAACACGTATGGGATGAGTTAGCACGTCGACTTCGCCCCATAGTCCAACGGCGGACACCAATCCCGTCCCTGGTTTTGACTCCTCATGAAGAATGGGCTGCCATTCCACAGATTATTCAGACACCTCATTTAAAATATTTCCAGCAGAGATAGAGCAACATATGGGTGAAGTGTGGACACACTCCATATTAATATCTACTGATAGGTGTCCGGTTACTTCTGATCTGATAAAGTACTCTGAAACTGGTGAATAAAACTGTATAACTACACTACTGGCCATTAAAATTGCTACACCAAGAAGAAATGCAGATGATAAACGTGTATTGATTGGACAAATATATTATACTAGAACTGACATGTGATTACATTTTCACGCAATTTGGGTGCATAGATCCTGAAAAATTAGTACCCATAAAAACCACGTATGGCTGTAATATCAGCCTTGATACTCCTGGGCATTGAGTCAAACAGAGCTTGGATGGCGTGTACAGGTACAACTGCCCATACAGCTTCAACACGATACCACAGTTCATCAAGAGTAGTGACTGGCGTATTGTGACGAGCCAGTTGCTCGGATACCACCATTCACCAGACGATTTCAATTGGTGAGAGACCTGGAGAATGTGGTGGCCAGGGCAGCAGCCGAACATTTTCCGTATCCCGAAAGGCCCGTATAGGACCGGCAACATGCGGTCGTGTATTATCCTGCTGAAATGTAGGGTTTCACAGGGACTGAATGAAGGGTAGAGCCACGGGTCGTAACACATATGAAATGTTACGTCCACTGTTCAAAGTACCGTCAATGCGAACAAGAGGTGACCGAGGCGTGTAACCAATGGCACCCCATACCATCACGCCAGGTGATACGCTAGTATGGAGATGAGGAATACATGCTTCCAATGTGCGTTCACCGCGATGTCGCCAAACACGGATGCAACCATGATGATGCTGTTAGCAGAATGTGTATTCATCGGAAAAAATGACGTTTTGCCATTCGTGCAGCCCGGTTCGTCGTTGAGTACACCATCGCAGGCGCTCCTGTCTGTGATGCAGCGTCAAGGGTAACCGCAGCCATGGTCTCCGAGCTGATAGTCCACGCTGCTGTAAATGTCGTCGAACTGTTCGTGCAGATGGTTGTTGTCTTGCGAACGTCCCCATCTATTGACTCAGGGATCGAGACGTGGCTGCACGATCCGTTTGTGTATGAGAAATCGGTTGGAAACTTTCCTCATGTCAGCTCGTTGTAGGTGTCGCCATCGGCGCCAACCTGTTGTGAATGCTCTGAAAATCTAATCATTTGCATATCACAGCATCTTCTTCCTGTCGATTAAATTTCGCGCCTGTAGCATGTCATCTTCGTGGTGTAGCAATTTTAATGGCCAGTAGTGTATGTTGTTTTTACCGGATACGAAAATTCCGTGCAGTCATCGCAATATATTTAGAGTTGAGGCTATTGAATTTGAATGCACATATTCCTGAACAGTTATATTTATACTTTTCTTTCGTCACAATTTTTAACTTATTTTTGTATTCAGCTATTTGTCCTGGATCGTTAGAGATGCTGCTAACTTTTTGTTTGAAAGTAAGCAGTAAATCACAACCATATATTTGTAAATAGTCAGATAATGTGTTGCCAGGAAACACTGCAGAGCTCATAACAAAATTTGTGTCTTTAAATAATTCTTTTATAATATAGATCGCTTATGGTGACTACACCTGGGTCAAATAACAAAGTAATTCTCAGCTGCTTCTTCACGGGATAGCTTCCACAGCAATAACCATCAGTAAACGAGCTTAGCCAGGTCTTCAATTCCGCTTACGACGCTTGCGGCCGGTGACTTTCGTAATTTGTTTTCGTTGTTTGTCTTAATGTTCATTTTTCTGTGTGGCGTGTTTATTTTTCGCGGTGGAATGTGCAAAACTATTTCCAAAAGTGCAAAAAAAGTGATGGGATTATTAGCACACTGCTAAGCAAGTCTAGTATTGTTCTGTTTATTAACTGGCGGAACGTGAATGTAGCCAGAACAGAAACGCGTAGTTGTTGCTGCCGCAGCCATGTTGTATCCGCACACAAACGTGAACAGACAATATCGACCCTTCTCACGCACGACTGTCACTCTCTTTGATTTTTTTATCAGGGTATACAGGGGAATTGTTCTGGAGGGGCCAATTGCACCACAAATTGTTGAAGAATTTAGTGTTGCCATGGCTGAGATACGGGGCACGGGGCAGTAACGCACGTTGGAGGTTGAAGATGTACATAGTGAGGGAGCTAGAAAAATCCCACCTGAGATGTTTCGGGCAGCAATAGAGCAATCTCTAGTGCGATTCTAGGCTGTCGTGGGTGCAGATGGTCGTCACATTGAGCAACGTTTGTTGCCTGGAACGTAAACATGGAAAAAATTAGCAAATGTTACTCTCTTATGTGAAATTTAAAATGTGTTTCTTTCAATAGTTTATTCGTTATTCCTCTTCTGCATGTCCTCTACGAAAGTTTACACAAAGTTTCATTATTCTATGAAAACTCGTCTTTTATGGGGACCCTCCGATGTAGCGAAAGTGTTATCACAACCACCCTGTACTTTGAATAGCCGAAACATATTTTGGGGGGAAATAAAAAAAACATTTAGTTGCAAAAGACGGTATTTTTCTTATCTAGAAATACGTCTATGTGTACAAGACGGCTATGCAATTCACACTTACGGAAGTTCATCGAACCTCAGACTATTTCTTTACCATCCCACTCTCGAACAGCACACGGGGAAAACGAACTCTTAAATCTTTCCGTACGATCTCTGATTTCTCATTTATTACGATGATCATTTCTCTCTATGTACGTGGGCGTCAACAAAATATTTTACTTACTTTTGAATAAATTGTGGGAGTGAACAGTGATTGATGTTGTTACAAATATTTACTATCAAAAACAGTGTTGATCACGAATTATTTATTCCGGTGACCGGTTTCGATCACAACTGTGGTCATCTTCAGACCAATGAGTAACAACCTCCTTCTGGTGGTAAATCACTAGTGATTTACCACCAGAAGGAGGTTGTTACTCAGTGGTCACCGGAATAAATAATTCGTGATCAAGACTTTTTGTGATAGTAAAAATATTTTACAATCTACATGACAAACGTAGTTGAATTAAGAGCAGAGGAGGAATGTCGGCAAATAGAGGGCTGTTATAAATAATTAATTCGTTTTCAGAGTTCTATATTTTCCAAAGTATTACATGTACAAGTATGATTGATGCATGACTAGAACCACAAACTCACCAAGTTTGCATTGTGGTCATCAGAAGGCGTTACGAGAGCAGTGCCTTGACAAAATGGCAATTTGGATGAAAGGAGTTTTTATGTGTTGCAATATGCGAGATTTTTATCCGTTACAGGAGTGCAAGACACATTCAAAGGGAATTATGAAAAGAAACGCCGTGTAAACAGAGGACTGTGGGTCGATATCGACAATTTAGGGATGCTGATTATCTCTGCTAACAGAAAAATACCGGTTGAGCAAACGTGCCAAATGCAACAGTGGAGGAGGTGAGGGACAGTTTCGACAACAGCTAAAAAAGTCGACGATCCGTACTAGCCACGAACATGAAATACCGCAGCAAATTGTGTGGAAGATTTTATGACAGCGGTTACGTTTCAAATTGTGCCATCTGCAGCTCGTGCAACAATTAAAACGGAAAGAATACGGCCGGCGTGTTTAATTTCGCGTCACACTGCAGGAAGCGCCTGAGGATGAACATTTCGCCTCCCAGCTGTTATTCAGCGATGAAGCAACCATCTCTTTATCTCAAGAAGTTAATCACCACAAAGCGAGTGTGTGGCACTGAAAGTCCTCATGAAACTGTGACACATGAATGAGACTCGGCGAAGGTTAATGTTTGTGCAGTGTCACAGACAAAGCTGTCTGGGCCGTTTTTCTTCTGTGAGAAGACTGCTCTTGCCTTGACATGTTGCAGTCGTGATTGTTTAATACAACTGACTGCTGATACCAAGAATTTCGCCTTGCAACGAGACGGGATATTATCTCAGTGGAGCATCGAATTTCGTCGCTACTTAAACGACGAAATTTCGCATCGCTAGACTGGACGTAGTGGTTTAAGATGATGTGGCTCTGTTCCCATGGCCTTGTGACTTTTCTTTGGTAGTGCATTAAGGACCGTGTTTACGCACCCTCACTGTCAAGAACACTCGAATAGCTCATAGAAAACATCAGTGCTGCTGTGACGAACATTGAAAGGATGTTGCTACGGATGGTATGGAACGAACTTATCTACCCCTTGGATGTGTGTTGTGTAACCAGGGAGGGGACATCTGATAAGTGCAAACTTGGTGAGTTTACGGTTCTATTCACAGAACAGTCATATTTGTAGATGTAATAATTTTGAAAATATAGAACTTCGAAAACGAATAAACCGTTTATAGTAGCCCTGCATTAACAATATTTATTGAAATCGTCTCTAGAAGCTCTATACCATCGTAATCTGGAGGAAGCATGATGTGTTACTGCCTCAGAAATACGAGGGGCGACCAGTAAGTAAGTGTTCCTATTTTATAAAAAAACATTACATACATTTATCGTGATGAAATAATTTTATTGACATTCTACAATGCTTGTTACTTTTCGACATACTCGCCATGTTTTTCCAAGGATTTTTGGTAACGTGACACACACTTTTTTGAAACCAGTGTTGTATCAGGTAGGGTCCTGTGCTCGTAACCAGCTGTTCACTGTTGATGTGACTCCATCATCGCTGTTGAAATACTTACCTCCAAGATGACCTTTGAGTTGGAGGAACATGTCAAAATCATTTGGGGTAAAACCTGACGAATGTGGAGAATGCGGGAGCACTTCCCAGTTGAATCTTCTGAGCTCCGCCTGGGTCATTCTTGTTGCACGAGGTCGGGGACTATGAAGGAAGCGAACTTTGAGAGACAAAAGTCCAGGACGTTTTGTTTCGGTGGCAACTGACAGAACCCTCAAGACATAACAGTAACTCTCTGCATTCATTGTGGTGTTGCGAGACAGATAGTTACATTGCCTGACAATCCCAAAAGACGGTTTCCCTGCGGAAATTGTGACCTTTGCCTTTTTTGGGGCACTTTCTCGAGGTTTATTCCTCTCCATTTTTACATCTTTGCATTTGGTTTATTGGACGTCAGGTAGCCTCACCAAGATTATCATTAGTCACACAAACTGCGACATTGTGGCGAATGAAACAGGGACCCGTATATACAATAAGTTTCCTTTAATTTACGTCTACGGTCACAAACTTATCGTTAACAGATTACCGGTTTCGGTCTAAAATGACCATCATCAGATTTGTTTTGACCAGTAGTGCTACTGACAACATGACTTGTGCATATGATGTTATATATATACATATGTTGGACGATGCTGGTGCTGATTTTGCATTTAACATTTGACGATGCCACTATGGCTTCAGTACATTAGGACTTTGTTTTTATAAAACAGTCCTGATGATGGTCATTATAGATCGAAACCGGTAATCAGTTAACAAAAAGTTTGTGACCATAGACGTAAATTAAAGGAAACTTATATCATTAGTCACTCGTTAGACTTCCACTAGTCTGAGTTACCATCTTGTGGTGTGAATGCAACTATTGGCTGCCTTTGTCTCACCCACAACATCCGGCGTGACGTCTTGCCTCGGCGGTCGAATGAAGGACCCAAGTCTCATCTGCATTTGAATGCCCGTACAACCTCCCCCATAGACAGTGGTCAACTCCCGTTGGATATCGACAGCGTAAAACGCATGACAGAGCGCACCTGACTTGCGGACACACTTTATAGTGGTAATTCCGTGCTAACGGGCAGCGTACTGGCTAGATATTGTGGTATTCACCGTAGGCCGCTGTGGGCGTTCCCGTCATATTCAAGTCGAACTCGCCAGTCTCACATGTCACGGGCACATTTCATTTTGCAGAGAAATGAAATAGGGAAAGTTAGTTATATGAATGCGCCGGTCCGTTCTTTCGGACATGTCTGAAAGAACAGACACGATGCATTCATATAACTGATTCACCTCGATGGACAATTAATCCACAACTTTCCGTGCGGATTCACATTTACTTTCGACCTCCAGCGGAAATCTGAGATTAGCGAACATGGAGGACATGCACGGGGACTGTAGATAGGTGGCACTAGGTGGAAGTGCGAGTCAGCCGGGGAGCGTAGGCAGATAGTCTGCGCGTTTGCAATAAACGCTGTGTCCGGGTGGCGCAGTGGTTAAAGCAGCTGCTGGTAAACAGGAGTTCCTGGTTTCATGGCACACGTTTTCACTCGTCAGCACTGAGTCCGCATAAAGTCCCGATGCAGCCGATATCATTAGTTCCTTCAATTTCCTTTCCTTTCTCCCCCCTCCACCTTCAATTACATAATAGGGTAGCTCACTTATTGGACGACCCTTGGTGATCTATACTTCCTTGCTGGGATGTTTTCGTCAGGAAGTGTACGATTCCCGCCCTCATTCTCCTAAAAGACGAGATTTGCTGCATCTCTCCTGACTTCAATATCAACAATATTGAGGTCCGGAGAGTGCAGCAAATCTCGTCTGTCAGGAGAATGAGGGCGGGAATCGTACACTTCCTGACGAAAACATCCCAGCAAGGAAGTATAGATCACCAAGTTAAATACGAGGGTCGTCCAGTGAGTTACCCTATTATGTAACTGAAGGTGGAGGGGAGGGGGCTAAAGGAAAGGAAATGGAAGGAACTAATGATATCAGCTACATCGGGAATTTATGTGGACCCAGTGCCGACGAGTGAAAATGTGTGCCACGAAACCACTGTAGCGCGGGACGGAAGTACTGCAGACAGAGATAACGTACACCCGCTTGTCAGTGGGAGCTCACAGCTGGGGGACGGAGAGTGCCGCTACGGGCGTCAGGAATGGAAGTGGCGGCGTGTGCCACTTGCGCCGCGGGCACCGCTACCCGCTAGCCGCCAGCCAGGTGTCGCGCTGTGGGCCGCGGGTGCGGTAGCGCTCTGGGACTGGGGTGCCGCCCACGCCGCTGCTGGCGAGGCAGCAAGCAGCCGCCTTTAAAGTCGCTGCTTTCCGGTTACGCGCGTCGCAGGCGAATTATGTCGCAGATGCGGGTCACGCGGAAGTACCACGTAATACGAGGGAGGATCGATAATAGGTTACCTAAAAATATAGCAAGGTGCGAGTAGGACTTGTGGACTGAGGGTTCCGCATAAAATTATGTACGTAGACATTTCATACATTCCAGGAATCGAGGATACGACCATTTTTACCTGCTGTCAACATTGATACTGGCAAGACATCAGTCCCAGGGATTCCAAGGCTTTCGAAAATGTTTTTGTGGTGTGCGTACTGTAAGACCTTCGGTACACACACCATCAGATTATCTCACTTGTCGCTCTAACGAAGTAGGCGAGTGTCAGCAATATGTCTCGTGGTCTTATCGTGGCGTGTTTATCTTCTGCCGTTAGGTCAGACGATAGAAATGCCACTTGCACGCTTAGAGTAGCAGATTGATGGTGACCAACTTTAAACAAAAACTTGATTAATTTTCACACCCATTTATTAAAATAATAAAAAGCATAAACATTACGTAACTTGATTCTGGATGCTATTTACAATTGACAATCTGAAGTTCCTTTGGTCTTGGTACGTTAATCTTATTCTCACATATCTCTGATACTTGACAAAGTGTCTATACATTTATCTTCATGGCTATGTACAGGAATATGGTAATCTTATTAGGTGCAGACTGAAACTTGACTATAGACTGGTACAGACAAATGCAGACGGGTACAGACTGGTGCAGACAAATGCAGACTGACTAATCGGAGGTCTGTACACTCGTTATAATACCTCCCACGTTCAGGTATCACTGCACGAGTGTGATCCGCGAGGATAAAAGGTTCTACGTTAGCAACAATCTCATTGGCTGCGTTACATATTAATACGTGGATCGGCGGAAGCAGAATTTGGTCCAAATCTCTAAGGCAGCGTCATCTCGTAGTGCGGAGACGGACGAGCGCTGCGCCTGCGCTGTTGTGCTTAGCGGGGCGCGCTCTAGTGGGAAAGTTGTGTACGTGCTGACTACGCGGAACTATGTACACAACAGTTTTAATTTCAAGTCAAGTGACAAAAGAAATATCTCTCGTGTGATACGGCTACACATTAACGGTTTTCGGATGTTTTCCTTCACTTGCGCTCTGAAATCTGTTTTGTATAGGTTTTGATGAGTGACTTTGCAAGTATCAAAATACGTAAGATAAATGGCCGTATCTTTTGACTGCAGGCTGAGGGGTTCTAGGCGCTTCAGTCCGGAACCGCGCTGCTGCTACGGTCGCACGTTCGAATCCTACCTTCGGCATGGATGTGTGTGATGTCCTCAGGCTAGTTAGGTTCAAGTAGTTCTAAGTCTAGGGGACTGATGACCTGAGATGTTAAGTGCCATAGTGCTTAGAGCCATTTGGACAATTTTTTTTTTTTCCTGCATTCACTTAGAAACTTGGATTTTTCGCACTGCCGAGGGACTGTAGGCCTTGGTATTTGACATAAATGTCAACTTGATACGCCTACCCGTGCCTAGGGAAAAGAGTTTTTAACAGTCGGACGTACAGACAGACAGACAGACAGATAGAAGCACTACTAAGTCATCCTATAAGGGTTCCGTTTTTACCGATTGACGTACGGAACCCTAAAAACTAGAAAAATCGTTTCTTTTATTTTCAGGTACATAAATTTATATCTGAACACAATCTCCATTGAGTTTCATTTGACCTAGTAACACTAATTCTCTCTTTTTTTTTTAAGTTTCCTTTGAATAGAGCCCGTATCTCGTGGTCGTGTGGTAGCGTTCTCGCTTCCCACGCCCGGGTTCCCGGGTTCGATTCCCGGCGGGGTCAGGGATTTTCTCTGCCTCGTGATGGCTGGGTGTTGTGTGATGTCCTTAGGTTAGTTAGGTTGAAGTAGTTCTAAGTACTAGGGGACTGATGACCATAGAAGTTAAGTCCCACAGTGCTCAGAGCCAGAGCCATTGAATAGAAATGTATGGCCAGCTCTGTATGAATCCAGTGGGTGTCCATAAAAGAATGTCTCACTTCAGTGGTATATTGGAACAGTTTAATTTAGACTGTTTACAATAAATTGTATATCAAATTTAAGATGAACTATCCTAGCTTCTCTTACAAATGTTCAATATGTGCAATTATAATTGTACAACTCACATCCAGCATACAATGGAATTCTTTCCACAGATAAGCTGACAAATGCGGAGTAATAAAAGCAACATCTTCCTCAGTTCTGCACCTCAACTCTGCCAAAACATTAGGTAATGGCGGAACGTAGACACGATTTTTTATAAAGCTCCAAAGGAAAAAATCGCGTGGCCTATGGTCAGGTGAACATGGAGACCAGCGGAAAAAGTCTCTGACGTATTGGCCATTGCAACCAATGGAGCGGTCAGGGCCTCCGACGTTCAGCCACTCTCTTACAAAGAGATATCAACGGAGAGGGGCTCCATCTTGTTGCCAAATCAAGTTTTCAGGTTCACCTACTCACTGGGGAAAGAGCTACTCTCGCAACGTATGCAAATAAGTTACACCTGTTACGGTAGCTTCAGCGAAAAAAGAAAGGTCCGTAAATTTGATGTCGGAACACGGCGAAGAAAATGTTTAATTTTGGGAAACTCTTTGACACTATACAAGTTCATGAGGATGCTCTGACTTCCAACTACGAACATTGTGGGTAGGAGGGGCATTCGATAAGTAATGAAATACGTTTGTTTACAGGGCCAATTTTGGTTGGAAAATGTGCGCTATTTCTTGTCGGACATCGTGAAAGATTCCCGTTTCAGACCTACAGTATCACGTAGTTCTGGTACGTGGGGGCGCTATACGTAGCCTGCGCTCCAATCAGAAAGCAGTCGTTAAGAGACTTGTGGCGGAAAAACAGAACAGCGCAGATATTCAAGGCGCTTGCAGAATGTCTATGAGACCTGCCATTGAACAAAAGCACGTTGAGTTGTTGGTCGAGGCGTCGGGATTATTGTCGCAACAACGTCCCGCAAACCTGTCGATCTTCCGTGTGCCGGCCGGCCGCACGAACTTGTGACTCCGGCAGTGTTGGAACGTGCGGTAGCTCTCATTCTAGGTGATCGTAGGACCACAAGGGAACACCTCGCTGCACAACTGGACGTCTCTGGTGGTAGCGCTGGCACACTCAACGATATTTGCCCGCTGGGTTTCTCTCCGCCTAACGGAAGGCTGTAAAGACCAACGAATAATCATTTGTGCGGAACAGCTGTCCGCGGTAAGCAGTGCGTGCATGATGGAGAGGCTATTGATGCAGCAAGACGTGGACGCTGATGTCGACAGGTAGACTGGTACCATGTTAGCATACAGGCCCTCTCAGTAAGATGGTGTAAGACCGTCAGATTGAGCGGATATTATGTTGAAAAATAGGGTTTTGTAGCCAAGGGAGTGAGGAATACTATGGTGCACTGGAATCCTGCATAAAATCAACCTGTTTTCAGAAAACAAGTGTTGCATTACTTACTGAACGTCCTTCGTGTTTAATTTCCTACTCAGAAGAAAAGTTGCATCATCAATGAATACCACACTGTCAAGAAAGTCATCTTCCCGCTGCAACAATTAACTTGCAAAGTCATAACGTACATCGCAGGCATGTGCCTTTAAAGCATATATCAACTCTAACCCGTTTGTAAACTTTTGTAAACGTGTTCTTAAAACCTTCCGCACTGTTGTCTATGGCAACTTCTTAGGGCTAAGAGAGCAAGATGCTCTGACACGATCAACATACTTTTCAGACTCTTTTCGTCGTCGCGTGCTTTCCCATTTTCAGACCCGACCTGTTGTTTCGAATTGATTGTACCAATGGCGGATGTTTTTGCCACACTGAATCACAATTAAACTTCAAACGGAACTCACGTTGCACTGAAATTGTAGATACGCTCCTAGCAAACTGCTGAACAGAAAACACTTTCCGATCAGGAGTCGTCATTTTGTGCATGTGGCGTACGTGGCGTTGAAGCGGCAAAACAACAAAGCAGTACTCACGTTTGCGATTATCTAAAACTGCTTGAGTTACTCTTTGATTGAGACCTTGAACCAGTACTCTACAACTCTTACAGCCGACACTACTAAAATTTATAATTGAGACATTCATTACTGGACACTTTATACACTAGTAAGTGACTAACCCGGAACTCTGCATCATTTACGACTTCCAGGGACAACAGAAATTTGATGTTCAATATTTCGCCTGATTATTGACAAAAATTTAAAATTCTATTGTACTACACTCTTTAAGAGGTATAATTCTTTCTTTCTTTCTTTTCCTTGTGCCTTTTTCCCGCAATGACACAGGGTCGGCATGGTTAATCGGATGTGGCAAGGTTAATTTAAGGGGTGGCTGGATGCCCTTCCTGCCGCCATCCCGTACCCCCTGGGACGGAATTAGTGTACCCCAACTGTCTGTATCTAGTGTAATCCATGGAATAGTGCGAATGTGTTCAGATGTCTGCGAGCCGTGTAACTGAGGCGGGACATGGGGAACAGCCCAGTATTCACCTAGTAGGACGTGAAAAACCGCCTAAAAACCACATCCAGGCTTGCCAGCACACCGGCCTCCGTCGTTAAGCTGTCGGGCGGATTCGATCCGGGGCCGGCGCGCCTACCCGAGTCCGGGAAGCAGAGCCTTAGCGCTCTCGGCTAACCTGGCGGGTCATTAAGGGGTATAAACTTAATGTTAAATACATCAAGACAAGTAATACAGTCAGAAACTGTGTATTTGTCTTGAGGCAACATAACTGACGGTGCGCAAATACCCGGACTTCGTTCATTCAGTATTTTGGGATAAGAGCACTTAGTGGCTTCCAACAAACTTTATACGTAACTGCAAACCTTTATGAAACTTTGCCCCGCTGATTCCTCCCCCCTCTCCCCTCACACACACACATACAAAATAATGAAAGGAAAACTTTTTTCGCTTACTACATTTTCGCTGTTGTGCAGTAAAGCTTAAGCATCAGGCTTATAACGTTTTAATTTATTACTTCTTTACTGACGACTTCATTCGCAACAAAGACTGCAGTCAGTATACACACTTACCATTGAATTTACCTGCAATATTCATCTTTCCGTCATACTTACTTCAGGAAATATGATGTCACAAACATTTAGATACGGGAAAAACTATCATTTGACTAAAACGGCACGCAGTAAAACTTCAGCATCAGGCATGACGTTTTCATCTATTACTTCTTTACTACATACTCTGTGCGTAACACATTTTTCAGACAGTATCTTCAAAAGTCACTGAATGTACCCGCAACATCATATTATTGTACGAACATAGTTCAGGTCGTATGACGTCATAAATATGGGGGGGGGGGGGGGGCAAATTACCCACACTATATTCATCCAGTGTTTCACAATGAGAGCCCTTATCGACTTCCAACAAGTTTCCAACAAAATAGCAAGCCTTTTCTAACGTTTTCTCGTAGACATGCTTAACGTCAATTATTTAAGAAATTATCTCATTTATAAGAAATCCAAAGTTTGAAGCCGTTTTACGCGTTTCACTTCTATTCTCTAACAAATCAGGGGTTTACTGGTTTGTTTACAGCCGATGAAAATGTAATTCTGTCAATGACGACAGAAGACTGGGAAGAGCTGTTGAATGGAGTGGATAGTCAGTTGAAAAGAGTTATAAGATGAACATCATCAACAAAAGTGAAACAAGTATAATGAGATGTAGCCGAATTGAGTTATGGGATGCTAAGAGATTTAGATTAGGAAATGAGACTTTTACAGTATGAGGGCGGTCAAAGAGATTCCTTCTGAGGGTGTTGATGCAGCGTCTATGCAACGTAGACCTACTCCAATGCTAGTACATAAGCACCGACATGTAGGCAAGGAATTAGTGTGACATTCGTGTCTTTCCGACATGCGGGCAGTAATTACAGATACGTGAACTATGGCGACGTTGTTACCAAACGCATCCAAATGAATGACCCACTTCTACATCTACATCTACATCCATACTCCGCAGGCCACCTGACGGTGTGTGGCGGAGGGTCCTTTGAGTACCTCTATCGGTTCTCCCTTCTATTCCAGTCTCGTATTGTTCGTGGAAAGAAAGATTGTCGGTATGCCTCTGTGTGGGCTCTAATCTCTCTGATTTTCTCCTCATGGTCTCTTCGCGAGATATACGTAGGAGGGAGCAACATATTGCTTGACTCCTCGATGAAGGTATGTTCTCGAAACTTCAACAAAAGCCCGTATCGAGCTACTGAGCGTCTCTCCTGCAGAGTCTTCCACTGGAGTTTATCTATCATCTCCGTAACGCTTTCGCGATTACTAAATGATCCTGTAACGATGCGCGCTGCTCTCCGTTGGATTCTCTATCTGTTCTATCAACCCTATCTGGTACGGATCCCACACTGGTGAGCAATATTCAAGCAGTGGGCGAACAAGTGTACTGTAACCTACTTCCTTTGTTTTCGGATTGCATTTCTTTAGGATTCTTCCAATGAATGCCAGTCTGGCACGTGCTTTACCGACGATCAACTTTATATGATCATTCCATTTTAAGTCACTCCTAATGCCTACTCCCAGATAATTTATGAAATTAACTGCTTCCAGTTGCTGACCTGCTATATTGTAGCTAAATGATAAAGGATCTTTCTTTCTATGTATTCGCAGCACATTACACTTGTCTACATTGAGATTCAATTGCCATTCCCTGCACCATGCGTCAATTCATTGCAGATCCTCCTGCATTTCAGTACAATTTTCCATTATGACAACCTCTCGATATGCTACAGCATCATCCGCAAAAAGCCTCAGTGAACTTCCAATGTTATCCACAAGGTCATTTATGTATATTGTGAATAGCAACGGTCCTACGACACTCCCCTGTGGCACACCTGAAATCACTCTTACTTCGGAAGACTTCTCTCCATTGAGAATGACGTGCTGCGTTCTGTTATTTAGGAACTCCAATCCAATCACACAACTGGTCTGATAGTCCATATGCTCTTACTTTGTTCATTAAACAACTGTGGGGAACTGTATCAAACGCCTTGCGGAAGTCAAGAAACACGGCATCTACCTGGGAACCCGTGTCTATGGCCCTCTGAGTCTCGTGGACGAATAGCGCAAGCTGGGTTTCACATGATCGTCTTTTTCGAAACTCATGCTGGTTCCTACAGAGTAGATTTCTAGTCTCTAGAAAAGTCATAACTTTCTGCTATTCTTTTCATGGCTGCCAAAGTTCAAATACCAGTCTACACCCACTGGAGAATGATGGTTATGTATGGGGTAGCAAATGACGTGACGCAGAAGTTACGCCAACTCAAGGGGGAGACACTCGAGCACCAGCCCTATAACCCTGATTTCTTCCCATGCGATTATCACGCCTTCAGTCCCTTGAAATAATGCATTGAGGGGTCGAGGATTCCTGTAGAGGACGTACAGCAGGCAGTTACGGACCTCTTCACGCAGCAGGACACGGTATTTTACCAAACTCGTATTTTCAACGTGGTGCATCGGTGGAATGATTATCTCAATCCTCATCGAGATTTCGCCTGATTGGCTTACCGATCCTGGACTGTACGGCCTTCGAACGGAAACTGTTTGATCTCCACTTACAATAGATGGGTTTTGTTAATTGGACAGCACAGTAAATGACAGAGGGCGAAACAGAAGAGACACAACATGCAGACTGGGACAGAAAGAAAAGAACTTCTGAAAAAGATACTTGTTGAACGCATCTTATAAAGTTAAGTGTAAGGAAGCATTTGCTGAAAGTGTATGCTTGCAGTGCAGCCTGAAACATGGATGGTAAAAAGTTGAAATAAAAAATGGAATATATGGCAAAACTTCACTAAAAGAAAGGAAGTGTGGAGAAGTGAGGGTTTAAGAAGTGTGGAGGGAGACTAAGGGTTAACAACAATATACACTTTCAAATGGATTTAGAGTGCAGTAGTAATGCACACACGAAGATACTTGCACAGGATAGGGCAGCGTGGAGAGCTGCATCAAACCAGTATTCGGACTGAAGACCACAACAATAACACGTATAATTCTTTACCTCATAGCCTTCTTCTAGGGTTAAGAGACAAAAAAGCATATTCATTGTAAAAAGGTAGAATTTCCACATCTAGGACGTGCTATTTTGCCTTTATAATGTCCTATGTTGTGAGTCGCATACGCCTCTCGTTGGTGCTCTTGCTGTGACTAAACAATCTGTAAGAAAAGCGCATCCCTTCCTTGCATCTTGTGTGTCTTCTCTATTAATCGTACTTGGTAATGGTGCTATGAGAAAACGTTCAGCTCCTCTTGGTATCTTGTCTTTCTCTCCTAGCTAGTAATACTGCTAGAGCGACTACCATTAGTAACCAACAGAACTAAGTTACTACAGGCTATCTCTCCCATATATGAGTTACATATCCTTAGGATTATACAAATGAACGTGATTCTACCATATGCTTTTCTTCAACTAGTCCCATGTGGTTTTTCCACCTCAAATCGCTCAGAATGCTTATTATATCGAAATTTTACGGTAATCACACAACAGTGGATCATTCCACTTAGTTAATGGCAACACGGTTTTTCGCTTCATCCCTGTACACAATACCATCGTATGCGAACAAAAAAAATGGCTATTAGCACTATGGGACTCAACTGCTGAGGTCATTAGTCCCCTAGAACTTAGAACTAGTTAAACCTAACTAACCTAAGGACATCACAAACATCCATGCCCGAGGCAGGATTCGAACCTGCGACCGTAGCGGTCTTGCGGTTCCAGACTGCAGCGCCTTTAACCGCACGGCCACTTCGGCCGGCCGTATGCGAACAGTGTACGATGTTCTGAGACAGAATTCCTACAACTATAGACGAATTTAGTGTTACTAAAGGCATGGGGGGGGGCAAATTACCCAGACTATATTCATCCAGTGTTTCACAATGAGAGCACGTACTTATTTCCAACAAGCTTCCAACAAAATTGCAAGCCTTTTCTAACGTTTTCTCGCAAACATGCTTAATGTCAAATATTTAAGAAATTAATTGCTCAAATAAGCTTTCTTGAGACTCATTACATAATTTTACTGGAATGGCTGCCCGATTGTTCTCATTACAAGTACGTCAACTTTCGACGAGATAATGGCAGGCTGGCGGTTGATACATGGCTGCTCTGCGATCACATAAATTTCACACACAACAGAAAATTTTATAACAGTAATGAAATAAGAAGAAAAGATGAAGTAATTGAAACATGTGAGGGGCCGAGAACCATATGTTGGTATTGATTTGTATGAGGCGTGAACTGGTTGTTGTAAGAGTTACACGCTTCTGAGGTAAATGCTTACGAGCCAGGTGTGAGAAGTGGGTATCGTACCATCTACGGAATGTTTATGGTTCAAAATGGTTCAAATGGCTCTGAGCACTATGCGACTTAGCTTCTGAGGTCATCAGTCGCCTAGAACTTTGAACTACTTAAACCTAACCAACCCAAGGACATCACACACATCCATGCCCGAGACAGGATTCGAACCTGCGACCGTAGCGGTCACTCGGCTCCTGATTGTACCGCCTAGAACCGTACGGCCACTCCGGCCGGCGTTTATGGCTAATATGAGTTGTTATTGAGAGTAACTAACATATTGAAAGGAGGCAAATTCATTTGCTTTCACAGTTAAACGAAAAATGGAGGAGATTCGAGTTATTTAGTGAAGGATGTCAGGGTATAGGAAAAGGGGGATGGTTGTAATGAAGCAGCGCAGTGAACTTTGTCCGTGGATGATGATCAAGGGAACTTTTTGCAGTGGGGAGGGTGGCTTGGAAGGAGGTGTCAGGAGAAGAAATGCAATCAAAGTCAACTCGGCAGATGGCTAAACATAGTTCTAATTCGTTTTTTCATTGGTGAGAAAAGTTGATTGTTTTGGTTACATGTACCACAGGTTGGGAAATAAGGTTTGGACATGTAACGTGACGGACTCGTTGTGTGGATGAGCTGTGATTTGAACCGTTCTGCCTGCGACCTCAGGTCGCTGAGTACACCACATAGCACACAGTCTTTGCCGCCTCAGTGTGGCTGACTGACACGCGCGACGCCCGTTTTGTTTCTCATTCTCAGATTGCGTCGTGTACCTTCAAATGTAAAATTTTTCTGTACTTTTTGTGTGCAAACAAAACCTGGTCAAAAACAATGATTACTTACCAACATCACATCTTAGCACTGTAATCGACAAGTATTTACACGTATAAATGTGCTCTCACTTTCACTCTTACTTCTCCCTCTCTCTCTGCTCTCTCTCTCCCCCTCTCTCTATCCCTCCGTTATTAAATTCAAATTTTTCCATTTGTGGGAATCCATATGTTATTTTTCTTCACTTCTGAATTTCTAAATTAACGAGTTCTCTTAAAAATAGGATACCACATTCAACGTTCAAACTCATGATACCATATGGTATCAAAATGGAAATATATTGTCTCCCGTACGATCAAAACATTGACACTATTGCTCATAATATTAATACCCTACCAAAAATTTGCATTCTCTCTCATTACACCAAAAACAAGAAAAAATATCTAGTAAATAACTGCTCTAATGTTCATACTTTAACAGACATGAGCACATGTTTACCTTCGATACTATGACACAGATCTCATCAGCTGCAAGCTGTTTGTTTTTCATATTTTGGGAGGAGGTAGTATGTATCGAGACAAGAAAAAAATGTTTAGTAAATGTGAACCGTAAAAATGTAGAACAGCTATGAGTACTTGTTCAGTAGAAGAGATGTCTTTCACACTAGCGAAAACGAACAGGTCCTCTTAGCTCCTAAAGTATGCATTTTAGACCCCATGTTTACTGGATATTTTTTTCTTGTTTCAGTCAGTACTTCCTCGTCCCAAAATATGGAAAGAAAGTAGAAGAGATCTGTTTCGTAGTGTCGAAGATAAACAAGTGCTAATACTTCTTAAGATATACGTTTTAGAGCTCACGTTTACTAGACATTTCTTACTTATTTCTGTATAAGGAAATTGTCCCTAAATTCTATCGGTATTTTCTTTATGACATCGCGTATCTATACTCGTATATATGCCATAAAATGTCGTTCTGGCACCTACCATTTCAAAAAACAAATTTCCTCACAAGAAATTTAAATTAATGTACTAAATCTAACAAGCAAGTTTTAACTAAATCAGTTCGAGGGACACACACGCAAAGAACAAGCACAAAACAAAGACTCTAGTGACAAAACATCTGGATCTGACACACAAAACAGTATTTTTTGTTTTCTCAAACGCCAAGGATGTAATTCTTTGTACCAATGTAATTACAATCTGTAAATAAAAATACATACACTGAAGAGCCAAAGAAAGTGATACACCCGCCTAATATCGTGTAGGGCCTCCGCGAGCACGCAGAAGTGCCACAACACGATGTAGCATGGACTCGACTAATGTCTGAAGTAGCTGGAGGGAACTGACACCGTGAATCCTGCAGGGCTGTCCATAAATCCGTGGGAGTATGAGGGGGTGGAGAACAGCACGTTTCAAGGCATCCCAGATACGCTCAATAATGTTCATGTTTGGGGAGTTTTGTGGCCAGCGGAAGTATTTATATTCAGAAGAGTGTTCCTGAAGCCACTCTGTAGCAATTCTGGACGTGTGGGGTGTCGCGTTGTCCTGCTGGAATTTCCCAAGTTCGTCGGAATGCACAATGGACATAAATGGATGCAGGTGATCAGACAGGATACTTATGTACGTGTCACCTGTCAGAGTCGTATCTAGACGTATCAGGGACCCCGTATCACTCCAACTGCACACGCCCCACACCATTGCAGAGCCTCCATCAGCTTGAACAGTCCCCTGCTGACATGCAGGATCCATGGATTCATGAGGTTGTTTCCATACCCGTACGCGTCCATCCACTCGATACAGTTTGAAACGAGAGTCGTCCGATCAGACAACATGTTTCCAGTCATCAATAGTCTAACGTCGGTGCTGACGAGCCCAGGCGAGGCGTAAAGCTTTGTGTCGTGCTGGCATCAAGGGTAGACGAGTGGTCCTTCGGCTCCGAAGGCCCAATACGATGATGTTTCGTTGAATGGTTCGCACGCTGACACTTTTTGATGGCCAAGCATTGACATCCGCAGCAATCTGAGGAAGGGTTGCATTTCTGTCACACTGAACGATTCTCTTCAGTCGTCGTTGATCCCGTTCTTGCAGGATACTTTTTGCGCCCGCAGCGATGTCGGAGATTTGATGTTTCACCGGATTTCTGATATTCAGGGCACACCCGTGAAATGGACGTCCGGGAAAGTCCTCCTTCATCGCTAACTCGGAGATGATGTGTCACATTGTTCGTGCACCGACTGTAACACCACGTTCAAACTCACTTAAATCTTGATAACCAGCCATTGTAGCAGCAGTAACCGACCTAACAACTGCGTCAGACACATGTTGTCTTATACAGGCGTTGCGGACCACAGGGCCGTATTCTGCCTGTTTACATACCAGTTTCACTGGCGCTTCAGTGTATGTGTTAAAGGAGCCTTTGGCTCCTTTCATTTTTTTCCTATTCCCTTACCCGCCAGGTCTATTTTCATATCACCGTACTGATGTGCCAAAGATACTTCCGTAGGCAATTCAAATTACCGCAGTAAACATAACATACAAAACAAATGAACTCAATTTGAGTAAAAAATTGCAAAGGAAAATGTCCAGAAAGACTTTGACAGTAATAAAACTTAATAGATCCACCGATATTTGTTCTGTACCAGTGTAATTTACTAAATTTGTAAGTTATAGTGTATGTTTCGTTGTCGGGGACCGGGTGTTGTGTTGTTCTCATCGTCATTTCGTCATTATCGACACACAAGTCGCCGATGTAACTTCAAATAAAAAGACTTGCACTAAGTGGTCGAACAACCCCAGATGGGATGTCCTGATCAGTAATACCATACCATAATTTCATTTATACCAACCCTATGCAGAGTGAATGTCTGTACTTTATCATCTCAAAATATCGTGTAGTTCACATACCTACTAAAATTGGCTTTTACCTTGACGAGCAGTTGGCAGGTTTCTCTAGATGGAATTGTTTTCAATTTTTCAGCTCACTGAGGTATAGGAATAAAATTCTTTGCCAAGTTTCAGTCTCCAGATTTATCACTAAAAGCACGCTGAAGTATAAAATTCCGCCGAAAACGCAACAGAAGTGGCAATTTGTTTTCCCCAGCCTTCTTGCTCCCTTTCTTTTTCTTCAGTGATGAATTTCGAGTAATATTAGGGAACCGAAAAGGAATGTCGTTTATTTATATTAAATTCAAACGTATAAATTTTTAATAAGTCTTTGTTTTTAATCAATGATGTAATCACCTTCGTTATCAACAACCTTTTTCCATCTAGTGTGCAAATTATCAATATTGGATCGATAAAAATCAAACGGGTTTTCAGCAAAATATCTGGAGAAGGCATGTCATCTACATTATCCAATTTTTTGCCACTTACAAAATATTGCAGAGACCGGAAGAAATGGAAATTCAATGGAGCAATATCCAGCAAGTGTGGTGGATGAGGCAATACCTCTCATCCCAATTCATTAATGTTTTCCAGAGTTCGTCTTGCGCAATGCTATCTTGCATTATCCTGTTATGCTGTTGCAGAATAGCTTATTTTCTGTTGACAATCGCTGGGTACTTTCCAATTAAAGAACGATTTAGTGATCCAGTTGTTCACAGTGATTGCCTGCATTCAAAGTTCGTCCACGTTTCAGTACTTGAAAATGAACGACCCCGCGAATACTCCACCAAACGCGGAAAAGCTCCATTTTGGGTGTAAACCTGGATTAGTTGTACTTCATTGCGTTTCATTCGGACAGAGCCACTACCATTTGCATTTTTGATTATCGTAGGGACCCATTTTTCGTCTCCAGCGATCAAGTGATCAAAAAACGCTTCTGTGTTGTGCCACTAAAGCAGTAAGTTGCATGTGGTGGATCGGTCAGCTTTGTTTGTCTTTACCAATCTCCTGAAAATGTTCTTGGATGATCGACCAATGTTGGTTGAGAATGTTTGATAGTTTCTCGATTGTTTCACACGCATTTGCTTCCAATTCCACCCCTGATATATCATTATCTAAAGTTTTTGGTTTTCCTGATCGGTATGAGCCAGGAAGTTCAAAATTACCGAACTCGAACTTAGAAAACCACTTTTGGCATTTAAGGACGTCTAATGCACTTGGATAAATGTCCTAAATGTTTTTTTAGCAAGTGTTGCTTTACTATCATTGGGAAACTTGAAAAGAAATTTTGTACTTCTTCTGGTATTTTGGATGGCCATTTGACCATTATTTGCTAAAGAATTTCTGATTTAATTGTTTACGAGTAAACAGGTCACTCTAACCTTCAAAAGCCTTTGGAACGTCTTTGAATCTCATATTGAACCGATAAATGACAAACGAATGTCGTCATTCGCAGAAATGACTTCACTTTTTGGTCCCCCGTACTTTTTTAGTCATGTTAACATTTGATTCTTTTGCCAAAACACAGTACAAAGATTCATAGCACTAAATTTTTAATGCCGTTGAATTTGTGACAAAATCCTGAAATAGTGTATTATTAAACTAGTAAAGAGGGCAACGCGGATCAATACTTTATGAAAAAAGCCCATTCTCCGAAATGTGTAATTTGTCCACTTACGTTACTGCAAAACCCACAGCAATTGTCGCTTCACCAACTTTGATGGCACATGAAAAATAACATTTTTCCATTGAAACATTCTGTAGCTACTTGCACATTGCGGTGGATACGGAGGTTTTGCCTTATTAATCACATGGGAAAATACTCTCTTCTTAGCATGATATCATTTGCCAACACCTCATTTCGGTATCTAGAGCCATTTGTGAGATCCGGTGGATGTTATGAATATTTCAGACTGGCTTTATCGTCTACGCATACAAGTGGAACTGAGTGCATTACATACAATTCATTTTCTCGACATTGGAGATAGATGCACGTCTCCTTCCAAGATTAAAGAATAATTCAATTTGTAAGCTACAGTTTGTATGCAGCAATGTATCACCTAACATACACCAAACGCAATCTCACAGCAACCACTTTCTTTCTTTGCCAACTCTAAGAATTTCTTGCAGTAGTTTACTTAATCTCGAAGTATCAAAGTAACTAAGACCAATAACGAAATAATAGGCAGTTCATCAGGCTTAAAATCACGACGTATTGTAACTACTGTAGTTTGCAATCAAATAACATTAAGAAACATTTTGACAACCAACAGCATGCCAAGTTAAAAGCTCCGAAGTAACATAACGCATTTAATAAATGTAATACAATTATTTTTACACAAAAAATGCAAGTGTAAGTTAAATACGTAAATTGTGAGAGAACAGTGAGACATATTACCAATCTGAATGCTCGAGTAGACATAGGGGAGAATTTCTTGTAGGATCAAATGATTCACCTATGTTTCTTTTATACCATAAATATGGTCTAGTATGAAGAGCAGTAAAAATAGATTTTACGATTCTCCTCTCAGTCAGGTTTGTGGAGTCGTAGGCGCTGTTTGCGTTAAGTGCGGTACTTTGAAATGGAGATAAGTAGGTAGCTTTTTACAGACATTTTTTAGGTGATCGTTCTACACCAAGCATTGCTGGCGACAGAATTCTCAGAGAGCTGCATTATTTACTTCGACTCGTGCTTATGGTGATGTGAAACATCGTGGTTTCGGCCATCTTAATTATAAAAGATGATTCAGTAAAAATTATGATTCAGAAAAAAGTGCCAAAATTGTAATAGGTGGATAGCGCTCCCCAAATATCACCAGACTGGCAGACTGGGCACTGATTTTTCTGTTCTATTTTTCCCGTGGTGCTTCCAGGGCGATTTCGTATGAGCACGAAGAAGGCAAGCGGACGAAACGTATAGAAAGTACTCGTATAAAATCGACAGGGCAAGAAAATAGAAATTACGAAGAAAGAGTTAATAAGAACTGAATAATTGTGGTGAAATATAATTTGGGATATGAGGAAATAGAATTTGTGATCAGATTACAAGGGAATAGGTATTTCGTTCCTTGAATTTGGAATCTGGGAGGAAGAGGAGGAAAATTTGAATTTAGCGTGTATGTAAGTACGGTGAGAGGAAGTAGTCCATAGATTCGTCGGTTTGGCAATCACTCTCCTTCTTGTAAGAAGTAGTGGCTGTTTCGATGCTATGGGGTAGCTACACAACTTGGTAGCATGAATTAGGAAATTTGATAAGTAGTAAAGGAGGGAAGAGGGACATCGATGTCGGATTCGTGAGCTTATGGATTTGATACGGACATACCCTGTGGAGTAATTGCGTCACAAGCAGCGGAATCCAAAGTTGATGATTTTGATTTGTTTTGATGGTTCTCCCGATGGAAGTGTTAGGATATCTGGTCAAATATAGGGTGCTAATACTTTATTGGTAATGTTGGCGTACGTGTAATTGGCACTGACACTCTTGGAGCTCCTTAAGTCG
The DNA here is from genome assembly GCF_023864345.2 of Schistocerca serialis cubense. Lineage (NCBI taxonomy): Eukaryota > Metazoa > Arthropoda > Insecta > Orthoptera > Acrididae > Schistocerca > Schistocerca serialis. The sequence continues at coordinate 588,161,976 of NC_064639.1, forward strand.
TTTCAAATTTGGTTCAGACCCTTTACATCTCGGATTTCATTTATAAGGGTCCTTCAAGACCCTACGACCTGTCTAGGCTATCGTAAGTTTTTTTTTTTTCCACGGCTTATCGTGGCACTTCTTTTCGTCTGTTCTATACCACTGGACTCCAAAAGTTTCTATCTACTATCTCCTAGATGGGTCCATGAACGAGCGCATTCAGACGTCTAGACAGTCGCTGACTCTCATCCTGTGAATCCAAGACAGCAAATTAATGCTTTCGCAGACACAATGGTAGAGCTTGTTGTGATGATCACCATGCAAGTGCGATCGTAAAGGGGCTTCATTGCTTTTCTGGTCCTTGAAGGGTAGAGTTCATAACTGACAACGAATGCAACGAATCACCTTCGAAACGTTGTTGCAGTCCTCGGACACAATGTTGGCTGTAGTTTTCTCATCTATTCGGCGACATCGACATTGTTTACTCGCTGAAGATGGTCACTAGGAGTACCTACAATGACTCGACAAAGATGCTGAAATAGCAGCTGCATGTCTTTTTATTCCACTGATATAGTATAAGCCAGAACATTATGACTACCTACCTAATAGCCGATATATCCATGTTTGGCACGGATAACAGCGGCGATGCGTGGTGACACGGAAGCGAGGCCCTTCTAGGTTGGTGGAGGTAGTTGGCACCACACCTGCAGATACGTCACCTAATCCCCGTATATTCCGGGACGCGGGACGATGAGCTCTGACGCCACGTTCAATCACATTACAGATGTGTTTGATCGGGTTCAGATCTGGAGATTAGGGGGGGGGGGGAAGCAAAATATCAATTGGAACTTGCCACTGTGTTCCTCGAACCACTCCATCATACTCTTGGCCTTGTGACATGGCGCATTATCTTGTTGAGAAATACCATTGCCATCCGGAAACATGATCGTCATGAACCAGTGTACGATACTCCTTGGCCATCATGGTGCGTTTTACGAGCTCCGCTAGACTCGTGAATGGCCACGTGATTGTTCCCCAGAGTACATTGGAGCCGCCTCCGGGTTGTCTCCGTCTCGAAGTACACGTGTGAAGTGGCTGTCCCGTGGAAGACGACGGATGCGCTACCTCCCATCGACATGGTGAAGAAGGGAAGAAGGTATCGGTATTCATTAGACCCTGCAACGCTCTGCCACTGAGCCAACGTCCAGTGCCGATTATCACGTGACCATTTAAGTCGTAGTTACCGATGTCGCGGTGTTTACATTGGAACATGCCTGGGTCGTCGGCTGTGGATGACTATCGTTAGGAGTGTTCGGTGCACTGTGTGTCCAGACACATTTGTACTCTGCCCAGCATTAAAGTCTGATGCTAGTTCTGCCACAGTTCGCCACCTGTTCTGTTTTACCAGTCCGACATCTGTAATGAGGGGTGGCCACCCAACCCCACGGCTTCTGGACGTGATTTCACCCTGGTTTCGCCACATGTTGAAAACACTCACCATAGAAATCCTCGAACACCCGACAAGTCGTGCAGTTTCCGAAAAGTTCGTGCCGAGCCTCCGGGCCGCCACAATCTGCCCTCGGTCAGACTCCGATAGATCGCGCGCCTTACCCATTGTAAACATTGACAGCTCGCTCACTGACACTACATGCAACGTGCGTGTGACTAGCAGTCATTACTATCCAGGTGACGCTGCTATCGCCTGGTCGGCCTACTATCGATATAAATATCGATAGTATGTTGGTGGTCATAATACTCTGGCTGATCAGTGTATGGCATATGAAGATGCGAGTAAATTCTTTATTATCCTGTGAGTTTTACAGACATACATCTAGCTTTACATATTTTAGTTTGAAAAATGTATGCTTGTAAGCTACGTACATTGTCTACATAACAATATCTGTTGTTAATGCCTTAAAAGCATTTTGTTTCTCTAAAACCTCAAGCCAAGAAGGTGAAGAGGGAACCAGAAATGTATACAATGTCCAAACAATGAGACGAGGGAGAAATCGTATTCTCTTTTTAAGAGGGGATTTGACTATCGCGAGTTATTATGAGAAGATGGGAAAATGGAAGTGAGAGGGAAAGAGACGACGCATTAAAGTGTTTAAGATTACAGTGAGTGCTAGAATAGAATGCTGATATCTGCTGCGGTCGGTGGTTATTACACACTGCAATAAGCCTCGTTAGAGCGTGTCCTAATGAACTCTACGGATAATCATTCCGGACCGGAAGCAACGGACCGCAGCAACGAGAAAGTTAATTATGGAAGTGAAACACCTTCACTGGTGGCAGCGGCTACTGTACGCAGGAGACGTTGCTTTGTTGCTCACTGCCTATGACAATCAGCCGGGTCGTCTGCACTAAAGTGCACTCTTTCACCATTTTCGATACCGCAGTCAATGCAATGATTGAAATTTTTATCAGCGAGAGAATATGATAGCAGATTAAGGAGAAATGAAATAAAGACTTCCCCGTTGTTGATTTAGACGAACGCTCGAGCGCGTCGTATTCCTGGCTGCTACAGCTTCCTACTTTGAGCTCTCAGACTAAGAATGTCATACACGCCAACACCGAGAGATGAAAAGGTAAAGACCCCGTGAACACGAGGTTTAGAAATTTGTTCTGTACATCTCATTTTTCGGAAGAATGGCACCTCCAACTGCTCCTATGCAGCAGTAATCCAGGCTCTTTCAAATCGAAACTGAAGAGTTTCCTCATTGGTTACAGAAAGTACAAACACCATATATCGTACAATTACTGCTTTCATAGTCGTTGCATGATCAACAACGTCAGAATTAGAGACATTGAACATACTTGCGTACAAATAGTTTGGTGTATTACTCTTACAACGTATCAACTCCTCGCAGTCCACTGTCCTACACACCACCCTCAATCTGGTAGTAACTGTATCATATTAAGGAAGAAAAGAAATAGGATACCTTCCATAAGAAACTCGGAGGCATTACTTTTCTGCATGCCTTCGTACACTGCTATGAAACTTAACCTAAATTTGTTGTCTAACTATGCCTCGAGCGCAACTCGTTGACCGATTTCAGCGTTGCCCACACGGCACTGACACACAAAGGGTGCAGTTTCTGACGTGCGTCAGGGTGGTCTCCACTAGGCCTTCGTGAGCATCTGCTGGCGCCCGTGCAGGTGCCGCAGCATGAGGTACACTCTGTATCAGCTGGTGTAGCGCGTCTGAGGTATGCCGTTGTCTGCGAATCGGGAAGTCTGAGGTGCAGCGTTTGGACTGCTGGGGCAACGAGGGACCAGCAGCGAAAACTGTTCAGGCAACTGAAGGATAAGAACCGAAATTATGTTGAAACGGTAGAGAAGGGAGATCTACCTAGGAACAATTTTCAGACTTTCACCTCTAGTCGTCACTGTAATAGAATTTAACATTATTTCTCACTCCATTTTTAATTGACAGTATTCACTTGCTGTGTGCTGCAGTCTTTTCCTGAACTTACAAAAGTTACGAAGGTAAGGTTTTTCAGAATGTGAAAAAATGTCCCAACATCCTACTTTGGTCATGTTCCTAGAAGCAAATATTCTATTCAAATTTAAAACTGTTGCAATCGAGAAAATCTTGTCAGTAATCTATTTAATAACCTACCTGTTATCATTATTACTCTGCTGCACACCAATAACCAGTAAGTGAAATCAGCTTAAAAAGAAGTATGATCAAAACCAGTTACAAGTTTAATAGATTTTGAAATAGCAACTACCAGGGGACTTGAGCGAAAACTTACGCACTTTTACAGTCTTAAATAATGACAGTATTTGGAATAAGTTTAGTCCTTGGGATAAGGGTTGTTGTGGGAATGAAGAGAAAATATCCTTAAAAATGAACCGAACGATGTGTGATAACAATCTTGGATCTTTGATACATACTTTAATATATATTTCCATGCATCACTAGTTGTCGTTTCCAACTTTCGAGCGTAATACTGTATTTACATTTACCTCTTGCTGAAGTGAATGAGAAATATGAATATAGAATACAAACACGTAAATAAATTGGAAACGTATAGGTTAGAACGTAGTGTTCGCTTCTTACCTGGCGTATCACTAAGGCCACAATAACTTCTAACTGCAATATTTAAGATTATAACTGCACTTCGTGCTTCATGTAACCACGTTAGGCCGCAGTAGTAATAGGTATATCAAAATTCAAGGCAACAGTGGTAAATATGTTTGTCGTTTCGGAAAGTATATTCGTTTAGAAAAGTCAACTTGTATGACGGGAAGAGATAATGGACTACCACAGTGATCACGGTTATTATCTATGACAATGCTTATACAAATTATCATTCTAATAGGTACTTTAAAATAAATAAAATGGTATTTGTTATGAGATAATATGAAAAGGGAGTCTATTATTCGTAATTAATATGTCATCTTCGTAAAATATAGGTGTGAAGAAGCGCATCCATGATGCTCATTCGGCTATGATGTTAAAATTTTCTTTGGTGTTGAAGTTTTCCACAAATGTAAGTTTCGGCGCAAAATTGGTATGCAATGTCAGAAGCCGCTTAAAAAACCTTTCTAACGATCCCTCATTCATTCCTGTACGATAAGTATCTGTTGAGGAATAATATATATGATCGAACACTAACACAAATGTCCACTTTGTAGACAGGTAAGATTGTTACCATATTACAGAAACACAGTTCACTTTGAAGTATTATCTCTTCCATTGGGGAAGATGTCCTTCCGTTCTGGGCTTCAAAAATGTAGAGTGATCGACGAAGTATGGCTTAAACGTCCACACGTTGTATAACCGGTTTTAAAAAGATATCGAATTTTACTCACTAATGAATTACGTAACTGAAAAAGTAACATTATCTTCCAAATAACTGTAACGTATCATTCTGCACTTTAATTTGTAGAACACAGAATATTTACAGACGCTGCACGTAACACAGCCTTATGTCTCACAACAACAGAAAGAGCAGTAAATCCTGGAAACTGGTTATGGTGGTCAGCAGTGCACGTTCGTTCATACGATTCCAAAACCTATCACTATACTGAAAAACAGATCAAGATATATCTAGCGTTCTTAGGTTCATTAGCATCGAAACCAATATTGAGCACGATACCTCACCATCTTTTTGCGATTTCACTTAGTTGACAGCTAAGCTGATGCAACAAAAACAAGTCGTCATGTCTTAACTTAGGTCACTGGTATACACTGTCCAGTCACACTAACGTGACAATCTGTCAAAAGACTGAGTAACCATCTTTTGCAGCTTGGAGCCCTGCGAGACGCGCTGGAAGAGACCAATGAAGTTCTGGGACATATCAACAGCGATGAGGAACCATGTCGATTCCAGTGCCGTGGACAGTTATCGGTTGAGGACCCGTGGCGCCGAAAGCCCGATTGAGGTGGTCCCACAGATACTCAACTGGATTTAAATCGGGGTAGCTGGTGGCCACGGAGTATGATAAACTCATATTGCTGCTCTTCGATGTACGAATGTACATTGCAAGCTGCGTGACACGTTGCATTGTCCTGCTGGTCGATACCATCGTGCCGAAGAAAAAGAAACAGCGTACTTGCTTTCAACCATTCTGCCTTCCAGAATGACGAGTGAGTTCACCCAAGGGAATTCCACAAAAACATTCTCCAGACCATAACGCACCCTCGTCCGGCATGAACCCTTTGCTTTCAGACGCCTGGTCGTACACGCCAAAGAAAATCGGTCCATTGGAGAATAAAACACGATTCATCCGAAAACGCTACCTATCGCCACTCAGTGGACGTCCAATTGCGATATTCGCCTGCAAATTGCAACCTTCATCGCCGATGAACAGCAGTCACCATGGTTGTAAGAATCAGGCGCCTGTTGCGGAGGCCCACACGCAGCAACAATCGCTGAACGGTTCTTGAGGAGACGCTGTTTGTAGCCCCTTGGTTCACCTGGGCGGTCAGTTGCTCGACAGTTGCTCGTCTATCCGCCCGTACACATCTTCGCCGGTATCGTTCACCCCTGTCTTCTATGGCCCGTGGTACACCACAGATGCCTTGATGCCGGTTTTGGATAGCGCCACTTGCCATCCGTGGAATACCTTAACCACGGCGGCACGCGAACAGTTTTCAGACTGAGCCGTTTCGGTAATGCTTTCACCCTTGGCCCGAAAGCCAAGATCATGCCCTCTTGGACACCGGATAAATCACTCCGTCTTCACTTTACAATAACGATTGCGCTGTTTTCCGCATCCCTCTGACAGGCTTTCTATACCCTCCACTGCTAGTGCTGCCACGTGCCGTCTGTAAGTGGTTACTGTACGCTGACATCGTACGTAGGTGTTCGTCACAATAATGTGACTGGACGTCGTGAATCATAGCATCATACGCATCGTGTTAGAGCCCTTCATACATACAAACTGCAGTAAGTGTTCAGTTACAACTTGCTACCACGATGAAAGATAGCGTCTGCTGACATTTTCCTTTTGTCCACGGTGTTGAAGAGGAGCAGAACTCGTCACAACCATCCGCTGTGACGCATGAGTTTGTTACGCGACGTAATTACCTCACGGACAGAAAGAACACAGTTCATTGGCGTACCCGGAACTACGTCGTCCAATATCATGCTCATTAAATATTTGCAATAACAGCCTGCAGTATTGCTTTGACCCATAGGATTGGGTTAATTAGACTCCGGTTAACTGCCTAGTGGTTTCAAAGTCCAAGAATTTCTAGAGAGAAACGTCTCAGAAAAATATGGATGTTTATTTAATGCTGTGTTTCATTATTGCTAAACATAGTGAAAAGCTTAGCTACACTGTGTCGTAATTTATCAGTTTTCCATGACTAGTTCCGCCCTTAGACAATTTTAAGTGGTATCTACATACTGGAAAAAAGGCGCAATTACAAAATGTGCAAAGATCATACACGGTACAGTAACTGCCTTCATAGTCGCCGCATGATCAACAACGTCAGAATTAGACACTTGCTGACAAATACTGCGGCATATTACTATTACGACGTGTCCGCCTGATTAGCTGAGTCTAACATGTTTGCCTACCATGCAGCGGCCCCGGGTTAAATTTCTGGCCAGGTTGGAGATTTTCTCCGTTCGTGGACAGGATGTTGTGTTGTCCTCATCATCACCGACGAGCAAGTCGCCTATTGCGGCACACCTGAAGTGAAGCTTGCAATTCTGCGGCCGACCTCCCCTGGATGGGGCCTCCGGGCCATCAGTGCCACACAATCATTTCATTTTTTTCTTACGACGTATCGACTCCTTGCAGTGCACTGTCCTGTGCCCCGTCCTTAATCTGGTTTAAGTAACTGCGTCAGATAGACGAAGAAAGGATATAGTGTACGTTGCACAAATATTAGAAACAGCGCCTCCGTGACATGAAAATATGAGGCAGTTAAAACCGCTCGGTGGATGTATCTGAGTGAAAGTCGCCAAGTCGCTTACTACGAATCACCAGTGAACCATTGGTTCCACAATGTGAGAGGTAAAGTTTCCAGCCGGTATTCTGTGTACAGACTGCAGTCCCATGAAGGTTTGTAGTTAACCAGTATTACAGTGTGAAACGTGGGACTTACAGATGGCAGGAAAAGCTGTGGACGGGGCCTAATCAGTTACCGTTGGTTGCACAGTAAACACGTACACTCTATGTAAGGAAATAATTTTTTTAAAACAATCATTTAAAAAAAAACTTGACTGTAACACAAGCTACACTGACGGCTGAAGGCCTTATTACGAAAGAATTCCAAATTATTTGTCAGCTGAAGACCACTAGCAATAGGAATAATTGAAACAAACTATTATTTTTAAACAATTGTCACAATCAGACCAAATAAAGTAGGGAGTGATCCGCGTAAGCGGTGAGACTGGCAGCCAGGAATTATGCTCACTTAACAGGGTGGCAACTCAAACTAGGGACAGTTGAAACTCCGACCAGCACACTCGCAAAATCCACCTAAGATGCGACAGCTTGATGGCATGAGGTCACGTCGACGGACGGACACACACACAAGTGAAAGTTGCACTACTCGAATATAACGATCCATTCAACTTAAACTCGATAAATCCGGGCTTGACGTGGTCGTGCACTCTCGCGACCACATCCTCGCATCGGGCAGTCCATGTATCGACAGCTCCCTCGGCGACTACTGGCGCTGTCGGACCTCACTGCTGCTCCGTCCCCCCACTGAACTGCGACACACGACGACCCGGAAATACTAGAGGTCGCTCCAAAGATAGTACCGCAGTACTCGCTATCGACAAACGCCGCTGCTGCCACTCACGGACAGACAAAAAAATGGTTCAAATGGCTCTGAGCACTATGGGTCTTAACATCTGAGGCCATCAGTCCCCTAGCCCTAGAACTACTTAAACCTAACTAACCTAAGCACATCACACACATCCATGCCCGAGGCAGCATTCGAACCTGCGGCCGTAGCAGCAGCGCGGTTCCGGACTGAAACGCCTAGAACCGCTCGGCCTGCGCGGCCGGAACGGACAAAGCGAGGAGACGTAGTGGCGCCAGTGAACCGACTAAGAAAACGGGAGGTCACAATCCGAATACACGACGCCAACCTTTCAACGGCGCAAACGCGAGCCGCAGCACGGCTCACAGGGGTTGGACAAAAATACGCAAACATCACGAAAAATGGATACTCGAACATAAATTGAGATGCTAGCGAGATCTGCAGGTTGCGCTTTTGTATTTGATTACGAACGGCACCTGTGAAACTTTCTCAATGCGTTGCATGTGTCAGGCGTGACCAGATGAATGCTCTTTTAATTGTGACAGTATTACGTCGAAGTAAAGTGAATTCGAACGTGGGTGAAATATCTGAGATCATATGGTGTGTGCTTCCCTAATGAAGAGAGCCGAAGTTTGGTGTTTCAAGAGGCACAGAATCGAAGATTTGTACCACGGCCGGCCGGAGTGGCCGAGCGGTTCTAGGCGCTACAGTCTGGAACCGCGCGACTGCTACGGTCGCAGGTTCGAATTCTGCCTCGAGCATGGATGTGTGTGATGTCCTTAGATTAGTTAGGTTTAAGTAGTTCTAAGTCCTAGGGGACTGATGACCTCAGAAGTTAAGTCCCATAGTGCTCAGAACCAACCATTTGTACCACATACAAGGAAAGCGCAAAAACATCATTCGCAAAGAAATAACGCAGACGAAAGTGTGTGTTGAGTCATCGTGACGGACGGTCGTTGAAAAATAGGACGACAGCTGCACAAGGAACTGCGTAAATGAATGTCGCATAAATGAATGTCAGCACCAAAACAACAAGGAGGGAGCTGCATAATCAGGGAACTGTAGGGTGAGATGGAATTCCAAAGCCACTCATCAGTGATGCAAACGGCTGTAACAGGAAAATGTGGCGCCGAAACCACAAAACCTAGACTATGGAGCAAGGGAAGAAAGTCATTTGGTCCGATCAGTCACGTTGCTCACTGTTTCCAACTTCTCGCCGAGTTTACGTCCCAAGAGAGAAGCACGGCGTGGGTTCGATGATGTTCTGGGCACTCATATCGTGGTATTCCATGGGCTGCATGTTTGCTCTGCAAGGCTGCGTACGCCAAGGCTGATGTGGCCATTTTGGCTGATCAAGCCCATCCCATGGTACAATGTTTGTTTCCCAATGGTGATGCTGTTTTCCAAGACGGCAGGGCCCCTTTTCACACTGTTCGGATCGTCCAGAACTGGTTTTGTGGAGACGAGGATAAATTGCATAATCTCTCTTGGTTACCACACTAACCAGATCTCAATACTTTTGAGCGTTGGTGGTTACTTCGGAGAGAAGGTCTGAGGGATCGCTACCCACCACCATCATAGTCATTATTCTACAGGAGGAATGGTACAGATTTTGAGACGACTAGTGGCTTGTTTGAATGACAACGGTTTTCTTACACTCTATTAGACATGATGATTTGTTGTGTGTTTCCGTATTTTTGTCCGTCCTTTTACCTTTGGGTTGTATCGACCATGTTAATTAGCAAGAGGTTATTGAAATACAGGTATCGTTCAATTACCGCCAATAATATGATATTTAACGGAATAATCTTTAAGCGGAGTACCTTGCCATTATTAATTACAGGTGAAGGGTGCAAGTTATTGTCATATGTTCCAAGATTCAGTCTCAGCCGGCCAGCAACAGCTGATAATAAACTCACAAAAATATGGAAACCATTTGGACTGCTAGAGCCTGGAAAGAAGGCATGGCGTCTGTCAGACTCTTAGCGAATGCGTACTAAGCTTTAACAGTTGTACGTGGTACAATATATACTAGCCGTGACTAGTGTTCAAGCAATGAGCAAACATCAGCTTAAATAAGAGGTAATTTTTGTGGCACAGTTACTTCTGCTACATTTAGGCAAATGATCGCCGAGTCGTAACGTTTATCATTTGTCCAATGCACAAAATGTGTGACAGGTAGCAAAGCAAGTTTTAAATCTAACCTAAAATTACTTATCCTGAACAACTCCGTTTATTCCGTCGACGAAATTTCTAATTTAAAAAACCGTTAGTCTATAAAACATACAAATACTGGTTTTTAAGTGTAGTGGCATGAGTAGGACTAAATAATAATGTATTGATTAATATTAATACCATTCATGTATACATATCCTGTAAACTGACCCTTTCATATCATTTAGATAAACGATTCCCTCATATTATTGAAATATATACAGGGTGACAATTATTGAACTATATGAAATAAAATCGTCGTAACTTCTGAACGGTTTGGGTTAGGACGTTCAAACTGTGCAGTTGGCCACGGCACATGAAGGGAATTAGTATACCCATGGTATGGTTTAGCCCACTTTCATTTAGATGGGTTTGTCAATAAGCAAAATTGGCGCATTTGGGGCACTGAGAATCCACATTTCGAGATCGAGAAGTCTCTTCATCCTCAACGGGTGACTGTGTGGTGTGCAGTGTCCAGTCACGGAATAATAGTTGCGATATTCCTTGATGACACGGTGACTGCCGAACGCTGCGTGAAGGTTTGGAAGATGATTTCGTTCCCGTAATCCAAAGTGACCCTGATTTCGACAAGATGTAGTTAATGCAAGACGGAGCTCGACCCTGTCGAAGCAGGAGAGTGTTTGATGTCCTTCACTTCGGGGACCGCATTTTTGCTCTGGGCTACCCAGAGGCCACTGCCGTGGGCCTCGATTGGCCGCCATATTCTCCGGATCTGAGCACATGCGACTCCCTTTTGTTGGGTTATATTAAAGACAAGGTGTACAGCAGTAACCCCAAAACCACTGTTGAGCTGAAAACAGCTATTCAGAATGTCGTCGACAGCGTCGATGTCCCGACACTTCAGCAGGTCATGCAGAATTTCGTTATTCGTCTGCGCCACATCATCGCCAATGATGGAAGGGATATTGAACATCTCATAACCTAAATCCGAATATCTGTAGTGACGTTTACATGGTGAATAACGTGTGTGCACGCCGTAGTTTGTAACTAATTTACGTTTTTTTTTCGTATAGTTCAATAATTGTCACCATGTATATACATACATACATACATAATAGGAGAATATTAACAAAAATATTTTTTCTCTGGGTAAGTCAAAAGAAACGTTGTTTGTATTAAATGAAAAAAAGTATTCTTGTTACCTCTAGACAACGACCTCTGCCGGCCGCGGTGGTCTAGCGGTTCTAGGCGCTCAGTCCGGAACCGCGGGACTGCTACGGCCGCAGGTTCGAATCCTGCCTCGGGCATGGATGTGTGTGATGTCCTTAGGTTAGTTAGGTTTAATTAGTTCTAAGTTCTAGGCGACTGATGACCTCAGAAGTTAAGTCGCATAGTGCTCAGAGCCATTTGAACCATTTGAACAACGACCTCTGGACGTTTTGTTTCACGTCACAGCTTGACTCTCGTACCTTTTAACTGTTAACTCTAAACTTCTATATCGCTCAAGTTCATTTTGTTGCACAACAAGAAACGGCTAAGTGGAGACATGTCCAGCGTTTTAACGTCGCAGTGTTGGGACCTGTGGAGTTTTTTGTATAGCAATGTGAGTTCTATGGAGCAGAGCCGGAGTTGCAACTATTTAACCTAAACTTGCGGGTCAGTGGTAGTTGGATGACACTAGGACGCATTCGTCGAGCAGTGTGTCGTACTTGCGCTACATAGCGATCTTTTGTGCAGCGCACCTCTCCTGAAACACGTGGACCACAGCTGCTGTCTCTGATCAAACAGCCGGAGCAAATTCCGTTGTTCATCACTGCACTCGCAGGTGTAGGAGTAGAATTCGTTTCAATGCTATCTGCCAGCATAGTGGAGGAACTTTCACATCTAGAATAGAAAAGCAGGCGACGTATCATGCAAGTCGAATTTCTGAGGGATGTTGTTCCTAAGTTACTGAGATTCGACATAATGTCATTGTGTAAGACAAAAAATTACTGGTCATTGCGACGTGGATAGGACGAAAGGATAGTAGAACTCATCTGCGTGCCATTGCACTACTGCTGTAGCTGCAAAACACCAGCGGCGCTGTAGCTTCCGCGTCTCGCTCCCGGCCTGGAAACAGTTTCCCAAGTCTAATCAGTGTCACGCGTCGCACATCGATTATCCTCGAAGAAGATGCACCAAATTGAATGCTGCGGAAAGAAGTGGCGGAACTGGTTGCCAGCAGTCAGTCAGCCAGCGAGCTAGCTCGCGGCACTTTCGCGTGGCGACATGCTTTCCAGCGAGACGAAGCTAATGTCTGGAACGGACCGAATGTAACGCTGCTGAATAAAAGATGGCGAGTGGAACAATGAGCAGCAGGAGATGCGCTCCCTCCCCCAGTAGCCGCCGCTCTCGCCACCGCCTCTTATTCGGGCGCGGGGGAGGGAGCGAGTGGAGAAAGTTGCGTCTGCGCTCTCCGATCTTATCGCGCAGGGGTGGCTGTATCGTGCGAACATCATACTCCGGCCGCCTCTGCGTCTGCAGCCTCATCCTATCGCCGATGGCGTCTCTGTCGGCAAGATGGCTTTGATCTGACACCCGGAAGTGGCTACCATAAAATAAGACATTCACCTTTCCCATCGGTTAGATTAGATTAGATTTACTTTCATTCCAATTGATCCGTAGTGAGGAGGTCCTCCAGGATGTAGAACATGTCAGAAAAACAACAATACATGACAAATATTTACAACTCAAACAAATAAGCTAATGTACCATTCCACAGGTCCAAAGTGGCATGGTCGTCATTTTTTAATGAACGCTATATGAAAGAATCATTTTACAAATACTAATGCACTGAATATAAAATAAAAAAGTTTTTTTTATTTATTTATAAGGTAATAAATGTGTAATACAACTACTTAATACTTATTAACAATGAACGCATTACTGCACTCAACTGGTGCAGAAGTTACATTGTACTTACACACACACACACACACACACACATATATTTGCAATGTACACATTACTGCACTGAAATTGTGCAGAAGTTATATTGCACTTATATATGGAGTAGGAGTTGGCCACCAATAAATCCTTTAGGCTTATCTTAAACTGAATTTCATTGGTTCTTAAGCTTTTTATGGCTGCTGGCAAGTTATTGAAAATGTGTGTTCCTGAATAATGCACACCTTTTTGAACAAGACTAAGTGACTTTAAATCCTTGTGAAGATTATTCTTATTTCCACATACTGATTCCATGAATGGAGCTGTTGGTTTGGAAAAATGATATATTTTAATGACAAATTTCATTAAGGAATAAATATATTGGGAAGCAGGAGTTAGTATCCCTAGTTCCCTAAACAGGCTTCTGCGGGATGTTCTTGAGTTCACACCACATATAACTCTTACTGAACGTTTTTGTGCCTGGAAAACTTTAGCTTGGCTTGATGAATTGCCCCAAAAGACAATCCCATACGACATTATGGAATGAAAGTAAGCATAGTATGCCAGCTTTTTCATTTTTATATCCCCTATGTCTGACACAATTCGCATTGCAAATAGAGATTTGTTAAGCCGCTTCAGCAGTTCTGTGGTATGCTCCTCCCAGTTGAATTTATTATCAAGCTGTAATCCCAAGAATTTAACACTGTCCACTTCTTCTATATGCTTGTCATCGTATGTTAGGCATATACTCGCGGGACACCCCTTACCAGTTCTGAACTGCATGTAGTGTGTTTTTTCAAAGTTTAGTGACAAAGAATTGGCTAGGAACCAGTGATTAATGTTACAAATATTTTATTAGCTGACCTTTCTAAGACTACACTTGATTTTCTATTTATTGCAATGTTTGTATCATCGGCAAACAAAACGAACTTGGCTTCTGGTAATGTTACTGATGAAACGTCATTCATATAAACAAGAAAAAGTAAGGGCCCTAAGAAGGAATCTTGTGGGACCCCACATGTAATTAGTTCACAGTTAGATGATGCCTGATAGCTTGATACATGTGTCTTTCCTGCCAGAGATATAAGATTTGAACCATTTTGCAGAATTTCCTGTTACACTATAATATTCTAATTTCCTTAAAAGGATATTGTGATTTACACAGTCAAATGCCTTTGACAGATCACAAAATATACCAGTTTCCGGCAATTTTTTGTCTAATGAATTAAGCATATTTTCACTGTAAGTGTATATAGCCTTCTCAATATCAGAACCTTTTAGAAATCCGAACTGTGACTTTAACAGTATGTTATTTGAGATAAGATGGTTATAAAGCCGATTGTACGTTACTTTCTCTAAAATTTTTGAAAATGCTGGCAAGAGTGAAATTGGACCGAAATTTGATGTTATTTCTTTATCTCCCTTCTTAAACAGCGGCTTAACTTCAGCACATTTCAACCATTCAGGAAATACTCCACTGATAAATGACTGGTTACACAGACAGCTTAACACGTTACTTAACTCAGAATCACATTCTTTAGTTAACTTTGTTGATATTTCATCATACCCACTAGATGTTTTTGATTTTAAAGATTTTATGATGGATATTATTTCTGCTGGGGTAGTGAGGGTCAAATTCATATAATGGAAGTTACTTGGAATGTCTGGTCTGAGGTATTCCATAGCAGCATCTACCGAACCTGACAACCACATCTTGTCAGTAACAGTTATAAAATGTTTGTTAAAAAGTTCTGCAACACTATACACATCTGTCACCAATATACCATTTACTCTTAATGTTATTTTTCCCTCTTCATGTATGGTTCTAACGGTCTCCTCCTTCACTATATCCCATGTAGTCTTTATTTTGTTATCTGATATGACTATATTTTCCTTGTAGTATATTTGCTTTGATGTCCGTATTACAGTCTTTAATATTTTGTAGTATTTCTTGTAATGTGCTATAGCATCAACATCGGAACTGTTTCGGATTGACAGATACAGTTTTCTTTTTGTTTTACAAAATACCCCTATTCCCTGAGTAATCCATGGCTTCTTTGTAGACTTTGCTCTAACCTTGGTAAGTTTTGGGGAAATACAGTGTTCGAATAAGGTAAGCACTTTATTAGCAAAAGTGTTATATTTTTCATTCATGCCATGAGCACTGTAAACATCAGTCCAGTGAATGTCTCTGAGGAGTGTCCTAAAATAATCAATTTTTGGCTTGAAACTTCCTGGCAGATTAAAACTGTGTGCCCGACCGAGACTCGAACTCGGGACCTTTGCCTTTCGCGGGCAAGTGCTCTACCAAGTGGTAGAGCACTTGCCCGCGAAAGGCAAAGGTCCCGAGTTCGAGTCTCGGTCGGGCACACAGTTTTAATCTGCCAGGAAGTTTCATATCAGCGCACACTCCGCTGCAGAGTGAAAATCTCATTCTGGAAACATCCCCCAGTCTGAGGCTAAGCCATGTCTCCGCAATATACTTTCTTTCAGGAGTGCTAGTTCTGCAAGGTTCGCAGGAGAGCTTCTGTAAAGTTTGGAGGGTAGGAGACGAGGTACTGGCAGAAGTAAAGCTGTGAGTACCGGGCGTGAGTCGTGCTTGGATAGCTCCGTTGGTAGAGCACTTGCCCGCGAAAGGCAAAGGTCCCGAGTTCGAGTCTCGGTCGGGCACACAGTTTTAATCTGCCAGGAAGTTTCATATCAGCGCACACTCCGCTGCAGAGTGAAAATCTCATTCTGGAATTTTTGGCTTATTGATAACCCTCTTGAGCTCAGATTTAACAGATTTTATATCCTATTCAGTATTAACATTTAACAGAAGGAACTGCATGTCATGGTCTGAGAGGCCATTGACTATTGGTTTTGTAACATAATTTTGTTCATTGGACTTTTCTATAAAGGTATTATCAATGGCTGTTTGTGAGCACTTGGCTACCTTAGTGGAGAAACTTTACAGTGGAAATTAAGTTTAATGATAGTGTTACTAACTCAAATAAGTTCTTATTGGGAGAGTCTTTAAGGAAATCTACATTGAAATCACCAGCAACCACTATTTCTTTGTTTTTGGTTGTTAAATGGGCCAGTACAGCTTCAAGGTGGTTTACAAACAGATTAAAGTTACCTGCGGGTGCTCGATATACATTTAATATTATGAAGGATTTTTTGTGAAATTCTACTTCTGTTGCACTTGCTTCCATATGCTGTTCTAGGCAAAATTTATGAATGTTTATGTTCTTAAATTTATGACAGTTCCTGATGAATGTGGCAACTGCTCCTTCCTCCATTTCTGATCTACAAAAGTGAGATGCTAACCTAAACCATGTAACACTTAAAAGTTCTATACCAGTGGTCACATGATGTTCAGAGAGGCAGATTATGTCAGCTGGGTTTCAAGACTCTAATTCATCTATGCAGATAATTAATTCATTAATTTTATTTCTCAGTCCTCGAATATTTTAATGCAATAAAGATCTGTTGAGAGGCCAGACAAACGTGTGGTTCCTGAAGAGGGGCAGCAGCCTTTTCAGTAGTTGCAGGGGCAACAGTCTGGATGATTGACTGATCTGGCCTTGTAACACTAACCAAAATGGCTTTGCTGTTCTGCTACTGCGAACGGCTGAAAGCAAGGGGAAACTACAGCCGTAATTTTTCCCGAGGGTATGAGCTTTACTGTATGAATAAACGATGATGGCGTCCTCTTGGGTAAAATATTCCGGAGGTAAAACAGTCCCCCATTCGGATCTCCGGGAGGGGACTACTCAAGAGGACGTCGTTATCAGGAGAAAGGAAACTGGCGTTCTACGGATCGGAGCGTGGAATGTCAGATCCCTTAATCGGGCAGGTAGGTTAGAAAATTTAAAAAGGGAAATGGATAGGTTAAACTTAGATATAGTGAGAATTAGTGAAGTTCGGTAGGAGGAGGAACAAGACTTTTGATCAGGTGAATACAGGGTTATAAATACAAAATCAAATAGGGGTAATGCAGGAGTAGGTTTAATAATGAATAAAAAAATAGGAGTGCGGGTAAGCTACTACAAACAGCATAGTGAACGCATTATTGTGGCCAAGATAGATACGAAGCCCTTGCCTACTACAGTAGTACAAGTTTATATGCCAACTAGCTCTGCAGATAATGAAGAAATTGATGAAATGTATGATGAGATAAAAGAAATTATTCAGGTAGTGAAGGGAGACGAAAATTTATTAGTCATGGGTGACTGGAATTAGAGAGTAGGAAAAGGGAGAGAAGGAAACATAGTAGGTGAATACGGATTGGTGGCAAGAAATGAAAGAGGAAGCCGCCTGGTAGAATTTTGCACAGAGCATAACTTAATCATAGCTAACACTTGGTTCAAGAATCATAAAAGAAGGTTGTATATATGGAAGAATCCTGGAGATACTAGAAGATATCAGATAGATTATATAATGGTAAAACAGAGATTGAGGAACCAGGTTTTAAATTGTAAGATATTCCCAGGGGCAGATGTGGACTCTGACCACAATCTGTTGGTTAAGAACTGTAGATTAAAACTGAAGAAACTGCAAAAAGGTGGGAATTTAAGGAGATGGGACCTGGATAAACTGACTAAACCAGAGGTTGTACAGAGTTTCAGGGAGAGCATAAGAAAACAACTGACAGGAATGGGGGAAACAGTAACCATAGAAAAGAATGGTTAGCTCTGAGGGATGAAGTAGTGAAGGCAGTAGAGGATCAAGTAGGTAAAAAGAGGAGGGCTAGTAGAAATTCTTGGGTAACAAAGAAATATTGAATTTAATTGATGAAAGGAGAAAATATAAAAATGCAGTAAATGAAGCAGGCAAAAAGGAACACAAACGTCTCAAAAATGAGATCGACAGGAAGTGCAAAATGGCTAAGCAGGGATGGCTAGAGGACAAATGTAAGGATGTAGACGCTTACCTCACTAGGGGCAAGATAAATACTGCCTACAGGAAAATTAAAGAGACCTTTGGAGAAAAGAGAGCCACTTGTATGAATATCAAGAGCTCAGATGGAAACCCAGTTCTAAGCAAAGAAGGAAAGGCAGATAGGTGGAAGGAGTATATAGAGGGTCTATACAATGACGGTGTACTTGAAGACAATATTATGGAAATGGAAGAGGAAATAGATGAAGATGAAATGGGAGATACAATACTCGGTGAAGAGTTTGACAGAGCACTGAAAGACCTGAGTCGAAACAAGGCCCCGGGAGTAGACAACATTCCATTAGAATTAATGACGTGCTTGGAAGAGCCAGTCCTGACAAAGCTCTTCCATCTGGTGAGCAAAATGCATGAGACAGGCGAAATACCCTCAGACTTCAAGAAGAATATAATGATTCCAATCTCAAAGAAAGCAGGTGTTGACAGATGTGAAAATTACCGAACTATCAGTTTAATAAGTCACAGCTGCAAAACACTGACGCGAATTCTTTACAGACGAATGGAAAAACTGGTAGAATCCGACCTCGGGGAAGATCAGTTTGGATTCCGTAGAAATGTTGGAACACGTGAGGCAATACTGACCCTACGACTTATCTTAGAAGAAAGATTAAGGAAAGGCAAACCTACGTTTCTAGCATTTGTAGACTTAGAGAAAGTTTTTGACAATGTTGACTGGAATACTCTCTTTCAAATTCTGAAGGTGGAAGGGGTAAAATAGAGGGAGCGAAAGGCTATTTACAATTTGTACAGAAACCAGATGGCAGTTATAAGAGTATAGGAGTGTGAAAGGGAAGCAGTGGTTGGGAAGGGAGTGAGACAGGGTTGTAGCCTATCCCCGATGATATTCAATCTGTATATTGAACAAGTG
This sequence comes from Schistocerca serialis cubense, assembly GCF_023864345.2. Lineage (NCBI taxonomy): Eukaryota > Metazoa > Arthropoda > Insecta > Orthoptera > Acrididae > Schistocerca > Schistocerca serialis. Next base: position 588,181,103 of record NC_064639.1, read on the forward strand.
TAAAGGAAGCAAATGAAAAATTCGGAATAGGTATTAAAATCCATGGAGAAGAAATAAAAACTTTGATGACATTGTAATTCTGTCAGAGACAACAAAGGGCTTGGAAGAGCAGTTGAACGGAATGGACAGTGTCTTGAAAGGAGGATACAAGATGAACATCAACAAAAACAAAACGAGGATAATGGAATGTAGTCGAATTAAGTCGGGTGATGCTGAGGGAATTAGATTAGGAAATGAAACACTTAAAGTAGTAAAGGAGTTTTGCTATTTGGGGAGCAAAATAACTGATTATGGTCGAAGTAGAGAGGATATAAAATGTAGACTGGCAACGGCAAGGAAAGCATTTCTGAAGAAGAGAAATTTGTTAACATCGAGTATAGATTTAAGTGTGAGGAAGTATTTTCTGAAAGTATTTGTATGGAGTGTAGCCATGTATGGAAGTGAAACATGGACGATAAATAGTTTGGACAAGAAGAGAATAGAAGCTTTCGAAATGTGGTGCTACAGAAGAATGCTGAAGATTAGATGGTTAGATCACATAACTAACGAGAAGGTATTGAACAGAATTGGAGAGAAGAGAAATTTGTGGCACAACTTAACTAGAAGAAGAGATCGGTTGGTAGGGCATATTCTGCGGCATCAAAGGATCACCAATTTAGTATTGGAGGGCAGCACAGAGGGTAAAAATCGTAGAGGGAGACCAACAGATGAATACACTAAGCAGATTCAGAAGGATGTAGGTCGCAGTAAGTACTGGGAGATGAAGAAGCTTGCACAGGATAGAGTAGCATGGAGAGCTGCATCAAATCAGTCTCAGGACTGAAGACCACAACAACAACAACAACAACAACAACATAGAGAATAAATACTAAGTGTTTTAATATAATAGTGGTGTTGCCTAAAGATTTTTGTATATATGCTGTAGATATCCAGGACGCCGAACGGCTGTAAAACCCACTAACTGTGCAGCAAACCAGAGATTGGCCAACGGCGACGGCCGAGTCCAGAGATAGTCCACCATCGCAGATATCTGGCCGTTACACGACGCCACGAGAGCTATTTTCTACAATCTGAACATTATTGTGAAGTCGAAAAGATCGTTGCATTTTGTCTGCGATATGGCTCCTGGAGACCCTGACATTGTCAAGCAGTAGCTTGAGTCCCCGTTTTGCCATAGGATGCAGCAGATCATCCGACTGGAGATAATATTGGTAACAGTTTGCTTGGGTCGGTAAGTCTAACTGCTGCTGAGAGAGGTCGCGGTTAACTCGTTCCGAAATTTGTACGGTTTAGGAAGTTTAGTACTGTTCCTAACAGTGAGTTTTCGTATGTTGGAATTTGACTAATTAGGCTGCGAATGCAGTTACATGGATTAAGGAGGTAGCCTATTTGAGTTATTAGTTGGTGTATTTTTGAGGCTGGAAATTCCAATGGAAGTTTGTTTATTCGGACTTTAGGGGTCCTACAGTTCCGTGAAAGGGTGTTAGAGCATCTGCTGGCCGACTCTGAGGTGATACAGTTCACGATTATGTGGTGGTTGTTGGTTGCAGGAATATTGTGGTTTCCGAGCGGAGGCCACGATGTAACTTATATTTTGTTTGGCAGTCGCTAACGGTTCATGGATTGGGAAATACGTCTTATTTTGATCTGCACGTACGATGTTTTTTTTTTTTTTTAATTCCGTTCGAGGGGACATAGTTTTCTTGTCACTCGATCACACGTGCATACGAAGTGTGTAAATGATAACTGAGCTTTTATCAATAAATAGAAAAAAGATAGCCGAGACTGGCTAAGGAAGTAAAACTTAAAAAATTACCTTCTAATTTCGTAGTGTGAGTGTGTTAACGTGTGCTGTGAGAAGCAACAAATTTTAAATAGTGTGGATATTTGTCGTGTCATTTGGAAAATTTGTTATTGATGAAATATGTAGCAGTACGACCAAATCCCACGTGCATTTTCTAGTTATCTGAAAGCGATTTACGTATGAGAAACTGTCTGCGAGTACGCGTGATGTAAAACAGTATTTTAACCAAACGTATTAACTATTCATTGTGTTACTTTAAAAGAACTCGCGTTAGTTAAACAGATAAAACTTGAAGTTATTAAAAGGGGTCATATTTACTTGGAAGAGACTCCAAAGTGGAGATCAAAGAGTTAAGTTAAACGAAGTTATCGTTAATATTTTAGTAATAAGAATTCTAGAACTGATACACGATTTACGTAATAGTGGCATCAGGTTGAGAAAGTTTATCATACCTTTGAGTCAACAGAAGAAATTTTTACGCTAATTAACGAGACTAAAGAAATAATTACATACAAAAGGTATTAAAGCAATTTAATTCGAGTTATTTTAACAAGGGTATCAATATATTCTGCAATCAGTAATAGTATACGAGAATAAACAGACGAGCCCTAAACATTTTGCAGGATTAGTTAAACTGAATTACGTCATATTATTGTAGCGTGAAGGTACGACTTTGCATTAATTACAGTGTTTTCTGTTGAGAATAGCTTTGCCACAGCAATTAAAAGGGGTTTTTGAGAGTCTTTACAAATAATAGAATTACCATTAAAGCAGTAGTTTTGATAATACGTTACATAATTGAAGCTGTTACGTATACGTCGTGTATAGGTTTGAAAGTGATAATACTGGTACCTTGTGTTTAGAAGTAAACCAGGGGTGTTAAGTGGTGTTATTGACTCTTGAAGGCACTATCAATCGCTTAAAGCCATCTCAGCTGAACTAATCACAGATCGGTAGGCTTTTTGCTACCTACTGAACGCTGTGAAAGTGGTTGAGTGGTTGGATGCGATTGCGCATCGCGTATAAAAATTATGTTAATTTTACTACGTATATGTATGTAAAAGAAAATCGCGATGAGTGTCATTCTTATAATCTACCGAATAATAACATTACTTACTAGAGGTACAGCGCAAGCTATTCCAGCTAGCGAGATGAATTTCGACAGAAGGCAGATATCATATACCTGCCCAGTTGAACATTAATATATTTCAGACTCGCGTTCGAGTAGAAAGCAGTTCAAATCGACGTCCGTCCATCTACACTTCCGTTCTCCGTGTTTCCCCAAAATCGCTGAATGCAAATGCTGAGGTGGTTTCTTCGAATAGCACACATTTGAATTAGCAGAGTGTCAGCCGGCTTCCGCCGTATCAGCTGGCCCCCTGACCGCAAGATGTAGTTCCTGTGGGGTAGGAATGGAAAAAAACCGACCGGTTAAAACCGATATCGACACTTTAGTTCTGAATAACCGGTATTTTTCGGTATTTGTTTAGCCTCGGTTATTTTTTACTAAAAGCAAATAAAAAAGGAAATATGAATTAGCCATAGCAGCATCTACATCTACATCCATACTCCGCAAGCTGCCTGACGGTGTGTGGCGGAAGGTACCCTGAGTACCTCTATCGGTTCTCCCTTCTATTCCAGTCTCGTATTGTTCGTGGAAAGAAAGATTGTCGGTATGCCTCTGTGTGGGCTCTAATCTCTCTGATTTTATCCTCATGGTCTCTTCGCGAGATATACATAGGAGGGAGCGATATACTGCTTGACTCCTCGATGAAGGTATGTTCTCGAAACTTCAACAAAAGCCCGTACCGAGCTACTGAGCGTCTCTCCTGCAGAGTCTTCCACTGGAGTTTATCTGTCATCTCCGTAACAATTTCTCGATTACTAAATGATCCTGTAACGAAGCAGTTGTAAAACTTCCATTTTTAAATAAACCTTTTTTATAAAAAGATTAATTTTTATTCATAAAATTTGTATTGATAAGAAACATTGCGTTACTATGGAAAATGGGAAAATCGGTCAGCGCTATTTCAATAGCGCGAACACTGTCACGTCAGAGTCGGTTAGCAGATTTGCTAACACCCATTCACGGAGCTGCACAACCCCTAACATCCACATAAACTAACTTCCTCTGGAATTATCCAGCCTCAATTGTGTCTTATACAGTATTTGTTGGGTTGGTGAAGTTACTATTTCGTTTAAAAATCATGTTTTCGTTTGTCTTTTGAATCTTATAACGATAAAAGTTCGATTTCACAACCACTCACAAATACACAACTTACAACACCAGCGAGAGAAACGAGCAAAAAACACATGAAATAAGAACTGGTACAACGTTGTTGAGACAAAATGTGCCTGTTGCCATGTGTAACATAGCGATAAAGTACAATGCTTCATTTCCTTTAAAAGATTAGATATTTGTGTGCCCTTTGTATGAAATAATAAAAGAGGGCCGACCTCAGTGGCCGATCGGTTCCAGGCGCTTCAGTCCGGAACCGCGCGACTGCTACAGTCGCAGGTTCGAATCCTGCCTTGGGCATGGATGTGTGTGATGTTCATAGGTTAGTTAGGTTTAAGTAGTTCTAAGTTCTAGGGGACTGATGTCCTCAGATGTTAAGTCCCATAGTGCTCAGAGCCATTTGAACCAATAAAAGAGGAAGGAAACTATGGTAACGGGAATAAATTAAATTGAAAAAAATCATTCATGATATAAGAATAGAAAGTAGCTGATTTGCTGCCTATGTCTTCGTAATATGCCTTTGTCCGCATGTACCCTTTGCAAGCGGACAAATGAATACGAAAAATAGTCCAAAAACTGCAGTGTACTCCCTTTAGCACTGATTATTCTTAATGCCTAAATAGTTGTATGATTCTGGATTGTAACATGATTTTTGGGCAGCGTTTGAAAAAATTAAAATCAGTTGGAGAATATGGTAATTTTTTGTGTCACGCAACTACTTATCACTTTTCGAGAAAAGTAGCGAACGGTGGATAAACTAAGTTTTCTGTTATTTCTATATTCAATTTTAGCAATTTGGTTCTATGTATCTTGATACGAAGTGAGTTACAGTGTTTCAATCTTTGTTCAATTTCTACTTTTATTACAGGAAATAATACGAGCCGGCCGGGGTGACCGAGCGGTTCTAGGCGCTACAATCTGGAACCGCGCGACCGCTACGGTCGCAGGTTCGAATCCTGCCTCGGGCATGGATGTGTGTGATGTCCTTGGTTTAAGTAGTTCTAAGTTCTAGGGGACTGATGACCTTAGAAGTTAAGTCCCATAGTGCTCAGAGCCATTTGAACCAACCAAATAATATGAGTGAAAAACCGAAAATCGGCATGTCACAAATCGGTTTTTTTAGAGATTTTAAAGATCAGGGTTAACCTGCGTAAAGAAAAAACGATATAACTGAAAAATGGTTGTTTCAAAAACTGCCATCCCTTCTCTGGCGACCGACTTTCTCGAATGCTTAAGACTTCGTATCGATAGGCGGCAGCTCCCTCCCTCACTCGCTGGGGCCAGGGACAGCAGTCGGCCACCATTACGTAAAGCTTTCTGTGCAGGGCGCCACTTTGGCGAGGCAGGGAGATTTGTTTCACGCAAACTCTTCAGGCGTCCGGCAGACGGTCCACACAAAATAGCCGCGGCGATGTGAAACAAAGGAACAGGTGGAGCTGCAGGGGACCTGTGGTTTTCTTCACGCTCTGTCCTATTCAACCAAAATGCCCCCTGTAGCGCTTGCTGCCACAGGGCGGAGGATAGTCACAAAAGAACACATTCTGCGCAGACGACGCTGTAGATAACATGACCAGGACCATCGGAGTGTGAAACTTGCGGTATGTTGTTGAACCGGACAGAACGGGAAATACTATGAATGGTCGTTCTTAAAAAAGCAGATAGAGTGGAAGCTAGGACGTCTTTTTCCAGGAAAACGAAGCGTGGGTTTGCTCACAATTGTCTGAGCCGGAACTTGTTTCGAGAGTGGGAATCTAGTATGAAATAGTTAATATTTTGTCTAACTTGCAACATTTAGAGATTGGCTAGCGGATAAACATACGTTTCATAGGGAAGAGGCTAGCTTAGTTATACAGCGTCCCATTGCACAATCGTTTTACCAACCGGTGGATTGGCCAATGCACAAGTTTTGGCGGCTTTTCTACATAGAGTTCTGAGGAGCAGTTTTCTTCCCACACTCTTCTGTGAGACTTCTTCGCCGGACTTCGCTGCTGATTCTTCGGCTGACTTTCCTGCGGGTACTTCTACTGAGGCACTTCGTCTTCAGGTACACTGAAGCGCCAAAGAAACTGGTATTGGCATGCGTATTCAAATACAGCGATATGTAAACAGGTAGAACACGAAGCCGAGGTCGGTAACGCCTATATAAGACAAGGGTATGGCGCAGTTGTTAGATCGGTTACTGGTACTGCAATGGCAGGTTATCAAGATTTAAGTGAGTTTGAAAGTGGCGCTATAGTCGGCGCACGAGCGTGGGGACACAGCATCTCCGAGGTAGCCGTGAAGTGGAGATTTTCCCGTACGACCATTTCACGAGTGTACCGTGAACATTAGGAATCCGGTAAAACATCAAATCTCTGAAACCGCTGCGGTCGGAAAAAGATCCTGCAAGAAAGGGAGCAACAACGGCTGAAGAGAATCAGTCAACGTCACAGAAGTGCAACCCTTCCCCAGATTGCTTCACATTTCAATGCTGAGCCATCAGTAAGTGTCAGCGTGCAAATCATTCAACGAAACATCGTCGATATGGGCTTTCGGGGATGAAGGCCACTGGTGTATTCTTGATGACTGCACGACACTCTTACTTTTACGCCTTTCCTGGGCCCGTCAATTCCGACAATGGACTCTTAATGACTGGAAACATGTTGCTTGGTCCGACGAGTCTCGTTTCAAATTGTATCGAGCGGATGGACGTGTACAGGCATGGATACAACCTCATGAATCCATGGACCTTGCATGTCAGCTGGGGACTGTTCAAGCTGATGGAGGTGTGTGCAGTTGGAGTGGTATGGTACTCCTGATACGTCTAGATACGACTCTGACAGGTCACACGTGTCTGATCACCTACGTCCATTCATGTCTACTGTGCATTCACACGTACTTGGGCAATTCCAGCAGGGCAATGCGACAGCCCTGACGTCCAAAATTGCTACAGAATGGCTCCAGGAACACTCTTCTGAGTTTAAACACTTCCGCTGACCACCAGACTCCCTAGACATGAGCATTACTGAGCATATCTGGGATGCCTTGCAACATGCTGTTATCTGTTTATCTCCACCCTCTCGTACTCTTACGGATTTTTGGACAGCTTGCAGGATTCATGGCGTCAGTTCCCTCCAGCACTACTTTAGACATTAGTCGACTCCATACCATGTCGTGTTGTGACATATCTGCGTGCTCCTGGGGGCCCTAAACGATATTAGTCAGGTGTACCAGTTTCTTTGGCTCTTCATTGTGTGACTTCAATGTATGCGTCTGCAGCTACTTAGGGGGCAGTCAGCTTTCTTGGACCGCAGCACAGTGGCGAGTTCACACCGCTAGTGTGATTGAGGGTAGAAAGCGTCGAGTCAGTGTCAGGCGCGGTTTGTTCCAAAGGTGGAGGGATCCTGTCACGAATTACGTTGTGCTCAATGCGTCGCTCGTGAATGTGTTATACGGGGCTCCTGGATGTGCTGCCCTTCACCCCACGATGATCGATGGAGTCATCAGGTCCAATTCGGAATCGTGTGTTTAGTTTTTTCCGTGTAACGCGAGCTTAGTGCAAGATGCATTCCCATTCAGTTTCTTGCGGATTATGCCACTCATTGCTGTTTTTATGTTAACTCTTTGCATTGTGCAGATTCTGATGTTCAATTGTCTCTCATATTTGTTGGGTTGGAGAAGTTACTACTTGCTTTACATATCATGTTTTGGTTTTCCTTTTAAATTTATGAGAATAAATGTTCGACTTCACAACCTCTAGTTAGATGAACCCCAATAGCTTAATTTATTATTATTAATTTTGAGAAAAACCACACACATGACTCATTTGTTAGGATCATTAATTTCCCAATCGTTTCCGCTGCGATCAGTTTTCCACATCACATCTGAGTCAGAGGAGGCGATCTGCATGCCGACAGAACTCACTCGACACGGATCGCAGACACTGCCTCCATCCAACGATAGTCCAGTGGCGCCCCAAATCCCTCCCCCTTCACTTGGCTCGGAGCAGAGTGTTGCAAACATGTTTGTAACGACTCGTCTGACATATTCCACGGCAGCATCTACTGCACCTGACAATTCCAATTTTTTTGAGTAACAGGTATGAAATACTTGTGAAAAAGTTTTGCAGCAATGCACTCATTTGTCAAAACACATAAAGTATTTTTAATGCTATCTGATCCTCTTCATAGCAGGTTCTACCAGTCTTCTCCTTCACTGTGTCTCATATTGTCTTTATTTTTCATCTGATGCAATTATCTATTTCTCGTAATGCATTTGCTTTGATGTCTGTTCTATTAACCTTAATTTTTGCAGTATGTCTCGTAATGAACTAAAGCACCAACACCAGAGCTGTTTGTGACTGACAGATACAGTTCCCTTTTTTTTTTTTACAAGATCTTTTATTTTCTGAGCGATCCATGGATTGTTGTAGACTAATATGGGTTAGTTCTGGGGAAAACAGTATTCAAAAAAGGTAAGAACTGTAATTAATAAAAGTGATGTATTTACATATGTCACTTAAGTTCATGTCATTTAGGAGTGTCCTAAAATAAACAATTTTTGGCTTAGTGACTACCCTCTTGAACTCTGATTTAGTAGCTTTTGTACCAAGTTCAGTATTGACATTTAGCAGAAGGAACTTGTAACCTCCCCCTCACTTATCGACCTTAATGACAGTGAAAAATTAAACCGCTTGTACCTAATGGAAATTTGGGAAAAGCAATCGTCACCGAAGTTAATCTATCGGTAAAGTGGGAGGAAAGGGTTACATCTAAATGAAAGGAAAAATGCAAATGAAACTGGTGCAAATAAACTTTGAAAAGGGGTAAAGTTAATAAAGAAAGTAAATGTGCGGCCGTTACGGTAACAATTAACTAGCGGTAATTAGATATTTGAGATTTTGGGAAAATTAAAGTCGCCAGTCCTATGGACAATTACTATAGTAACTGAAAAAGAAAGGTTATTGCACATACAATTAGCACTAAAAGCGTGGCAACTGAAAGTTGACACGTGTTGTGTGAAAACTGAATGTTTGTCAGAAGTAATAAATTTCGCTACACGCTGACTTAAGTTTGCAAAAGAATTAATAAAACCGGAAAATTGAAAGTTAATTTATTGACTGAAATTAATAGTGAGCTTTGTTTCTGAAGCACATCGAAATTCAGTAAAATACGGTTAGTCTTGGGCTACCTCAACAATCATTACAAAAGCTACTTGAATCTACGCAATTTAGAAATAAGAGAAGTCGTCGATCGAGGAGGTGGCGACAGTCACTCATTGTTGGCCGTCGCTGTTGCAGAAGCTGGATGTTGGCGCGCCTTCTTCACGACACGGTCTCCAGGCGAAACGGGCTCTTGATGTGCGCCAGCTAATGCTTCCCGTCCGCGACACCGTGTCAGAAACTATCATAGCAATCCGAGCGCAATTACACGCTGCCAAACCCCGAAAGCGCGGCAACTCGCGGGAGCGTCACACAACACACCTGCTCCACTGCACTACTCCAGCCAGACTCCGTTCTGCCCGCGCTCCATGCGGCCGAGTTCACACTACCAAAGATCCTCAACACTTTGGTTCTCCACACGACCTATTGATGTATTCGTTCGATAGCATAGTTTTCCCTAGGCAAGACCCAGCGTAAAAATACAAATAGTATTTACAAAACAAACCAACATAAATACATAAATATATATACAAATAGTAAAACAATTACAATATATAAAGACACAGAAATGTCATGTCTTCAGGTAACAAAATAAGGAAAAAATTTATAGTACAATAGATGGAAATAGGAGGACATGCATTTCCGGCGTTACAAACTGCAACGCTTCATTCGGAAGTTGCGAGACAAAAGGATAATCTTCTGTTATTTCTATTAAACAAACTAAACTGCTTATTTCTTTGCATTTCAGTTTAAAGCATCTCTCAAAAGCGTGCTATCATTCCATTATTTCACAAGTATTAATAACGAGAAGAATAATAAACAACTGCTAAATGAAAAGGCAGACGAAGCACTTCGGTGATCTTCGGATCGCGCCTTACTTGGGTGACGGGCGAAGGGGTTCGGCTGTAAGATCGGAGCTGGTTCGGCAGTGTCGGAGGGTAGAATATCTGCCGCGGTCAGTGCCAGTTAAGATTTCATTAGTAATCCATGGTTAGTGAAAAAAGAGTTGATTCGGAGGCCTTGGAGGACAGGTATGTTGTCCGCCGCGGTCGGTCTCAGATTAAGACTTTATTAGCAAGTATGGTTATACGGACGTGTAGTTGAGAACAGTGTGATTGTAATTGCACAAATACGCAATTCATTAATTTGATGAAGAACAAAAATTAGTTGTGAGTGTAAAGTGGAATGTAACTGTGCAGTTTCTCGTGTTCTGCTAATAAAAAGCGAGTGGCATCCCGTATAAAAAACTGATTAGAAATTTAATTATTTATTAAATAACATTCCTCGCTAAAAGTTTCTTACAGCGTCAAGATAACCGATTCACGACCTATGTGCTGTTTTCTGCGCAGGGGACAACAACTGTAGAACACTACAGGTTGGTGGACATTTATTAGAACTTATGCGTTCCACTCAGGGCGGTGGAAGCAAATAGGCACCTCGGGTGTACTGGAACCTTTATACAAATGAGATGAGTGACTCGTCATCTGTGGTAACACAGAGGAGGTATGAAGGGGAGAAATGTTTTTGAGGGAAGGGGTTTATGATACACACGTATAAATCATTTCTCTCTAACTCTCTCTTTTTCAACCTACCGTACACACTCTATACTGTACCCAACATCTTATGCAATACTACTGCCCGGCCTACCCACTATAGCCGTGGTGCCTTCCTTGGAGAAATATTTGCAAAATGATCCTATATTCTTTGTCACCTGCTCCAGACCAGCAGTAGGTTTAATTGGTGACCTGGTACTCTGATTATAGTCTATCCTGAAAAAATTGGGCTAGACCTCTAGCATGAGAATTACCTAACTTACTTTCACTTTACTGATTATCCTAAGTTCTCACTTTTAAATTTTCTACTGAAAGTTTTTTTTGTGTCCTGTCGAAACCTCTTTACTTGTGTCTACTTCTCTGTCATAATATAATTTTATAACAAACCTCAGAAATTATTTTGTTTGCATATGTTTGTAGTGTACTTTCTGTCACTGAGAAGAAGTACGAGCAAATGTTCAATCATTCATAAAACAAAGACTGCGATAAGAATTAATTTAGTAATTTTCATTACTTAGCTTCTTTTTATTCTACGTATATTGACAGGTTTGCTGGCTCACAGCTAGTAGTATATTCTGCTGCGGGAGGATATTCGGGGTTTAGTTCAAAATATCTACACGAAACGACATATTTCAGGCACTTCATCTTTCGCATAGCGCATCTAATCCTCATCTGATACAGCCCGATTTCAAAATTTAAATATGTCTGAGACTCTGAATATGACAGTACACATACAGCACAGTTACTTCCCACCAGCTGGCCACAATAGCTTCCAGCTAATAGCCGAGATAAACATATATAACACATACATCAAATAAGGTGTTTTATGTAACATACGAGTTACTCAGCGATAATCTTTTCTGGAGTTATTTTGAAAGTCTAAAATTAACAATAATTCTAATGTCAATGATTTGGAGTACAATTGTAGTTGTATAACCACATTCTGAAATAAAGCCAACATGTGAAAAAAATTAAGTTTTTTGAAAAATAATGAAATTAATATTATTTATGTTAGTTTCATTATTGAACGCTATATGAAACGCGAGATTTCAGTTTTGAAATTACCTGTATCGTTTATTAAATTTATGGAATCTATGCAATAATCCAACACAAAGCGAAAAATGAGCCATTGACAAGTTCCATTAGGCTGACTACACCTACATCCGCCTGAGGCTCATCAGTTTCTAAATAAAGCAACAGGTCAAACTTATTTTTCACATTCAACACTAATGGAACACGACTGCTGTCCGGTGTACTGGAGCAGACGGGTTACTACTTGGGAGAGTAGCTCTCCCAAAAGTAGGAGAGATCTCTCGCTAATACGTAAGCACGTCACTATAACTGCTGCTACCACAGCTGTTCCGTGAACGTTCTTTCAAGTGTGTACAGGGTACTTCAGAACAACAGTCACAGTTGTTCAAGAGAGACGTAAATGATGGAAAACCACGTGGTAATACGTGGTCGGAAACGCTTTCCTGGTCCGTTACTGGCGACACAAAACACAAGAAAGGAGTGAGAAAACATGTTTATTACACTTAGTGCAGCTACAATGCTCGGACGGATTTGGCTGGCGTACGCTGTAGGTGGCGCTATGTACACAGCGCAGCGTGTGCGCGGTTGTTGCGGCCAAGCTCACTGGGCGGGGCTTCATTTCGTCTGCCGGCAGGATGGAAGCAGAATGAGATTTTCACTTTGCAGCGGAGTGTGCGCTGATATGAAACTTACTGGCAGATTAAAATTGTGTGCCGGACAGATGGTAGAGCACTTGCCCGCGAAAGATAAAAGGTCCCGAGTTTGAGTCTCGGACCGGCACACAGCTCACGATATGTTATCTGGCACATGGGGCCACTGACTGCAGTGGGCGAGGTGCAGATCAGTTGCACGCTGAACGTGACCCCACGAGGTAAACTCCCTGTCACAAGCAACTGGAATCACTCAACAGAGGAAAGTCCACTGGACCTGACGGGATACCAATTCGATTCTACACAGAGTACGCGAAAGTACTTGCCCCCCTTCTGACAGCCGTGTACCGCAAGAAACGTAAGGTTCCAAATGATTGGAAAAGAGCACAGATAGTCCCAGTCTTCAAGAAGGGTCGTCGAGCAGATGCGCAGAACTATAGACCTATTTCTCTGTCGTCGATCTGTTGTAGAATTTTAGAACATGTTTTTTGCTCGAGTATCATGTCGCTTTTGGAAACCCAGAATCTACTATGTAGGAATCAACATGGATTCCGGAAACAGCGATCGTGTGAGACCCAACTCGCTTTATTTGTTCATGAGACCCAGAAAATATTAGATACAGGCTCCCAGGTAGATGCTATTTTTCTTGACTTCCGGAAGGCGTTCGATACAGTTCCGCACTGTCGCCTGATAGCCGGCCGAAGTGGCCGTGCGGTTAAAGGCGCTGCAGTCTGGAACCGCAAGACCGCTACGGTCGCAGGTTCGAATCCTGCCTCGGGCATGGCTGTTTGTGATGTCCTTAGGTTAGTTAGGTTTAACTAGTTCTAAGTTCTAGGGGACTAATGACCTCAGCAGTTGAGTCCCATAGCGCTCAGAGCCATTTGCCATTGTCGCCTGATAAACAAAGTAAGAGCCTACGGAATATCAGACCAGCTGTGTGGCTGGATTGAAGAGTTTTTAGCAAACAGAACACAGCATGTTGTTATCAATGGAGAGACGTCTACAGACGTTAAAGTAACCTCAGGCGTGCCACAGGGGAGTGTTATGGGACCATTGCTTTTCACAATATATATAAATGACCTAGTAGATAGTGTCGGAAGTTCCATGCGGCTTTTCGCGGATGATGCTGTAGTATACAGAGAAGTTGCAGCATTAGAAAATTGCAGCGAAATGCAAGAAGATCTGGAACGGATAGGCAGTTGGTGCAGGGAGTGGCAACTGACCCTTAACATAGACAAATGTAATGTATTGCGAATACATAGAAAGAAGGATCCTTTATTGTATGATTATATGATAGCGGAGCAAACACTGATAGCAGTTACTTCTGTAAAATATCTGGGAGTATGCGTGCGGAACGATTTGAAGTGGAATGATCATATAAAATTAATTGTTGGTAAGGCGGGTGCCAGGTTGAGATTCATTGGGAGAGTCCTTAGAAAATGTAGTCCATCAACAAAGGAGGTGGCTTACAAAACACTCGTTCGACCTATACTTGAGTAATGCTCATCAGTGTGGGATGCGCACCAGATCGGGTTGACGGAGGAGATAGAGAAGATCCAAAGAAGAGCGGCGCGTTTCGTCACAGGGTTATTTGGTAACCGTGATAGCGTTACGGAGGTGTTTAACAAACTCAAGAGGCAGACTCTGCAAGAGAGGCGCTCTGCATCGCGGTGTAGCTTGCTCGCCAGGTTTTGAGAGGGTGCGTTTCTGGATGAGGTATCGAATATATTGCTTCCCCCTACTTGTACCTCCCGAGGAGATCACGAATGTAAAATTAGAGAGATTAGAGCGCGCACGGAGGCTTTCAGGCAGTCGTTCTTCCCGCGAACCATACGCGACTGGAAGAGGAAAGGGAGGTAATGACAGTGGCACGTAAAGTGCCCTCCGCTACAGGCCGTTGGGTGGCTTGCGGAGTATAAATGTAGATGTAGATGTCTTTGTACGTTCGCACCGGAGCTAGCCCGAAAGGGGATCCTTGAGAGAGGAGACACAATAACGTGAGCGAACCAGGAGACAGTGCTTGAGATGCTACACACCAATCCCGGTGCCAGTACGCGAGCTACCTCCTGTCGTGTCGGGATTTCCCCCAGCAGCGTCTGGCGGATCCTGGATGACAACTCCGTGCACCCGGATCACATCCAGCGCGTGCAATTACTGGAAGAAGACGATTTTACTCCACGAGTGGCCTTTTCGCGGAGGTATTTATAGAAGCGTGCTACAGACTCCCTTTCCTAGCCACCACTGTGTTCACCGCGGAGATGGCCGTCATGCGGGAAGGAGTGTCAACCCACATGACACCCATGTGTGGTCGGAGGAGAAAGTACATGTAGTAAGAGCTCGTGCAGCCCAGAGAAGCTTTTCGGTTAATGTATGGGCCGTCATTGTCGGGGACCATCGTGACGGACTGTACTCGTTATGTAACAGTGCAACCTGTCTCATCTTTCTTCAGCAAGTATTGCCGCAGCTACTGGACGGCGATCACGTATCCGCTGCGATGCGTTCTGGCGTATGGTTTCACCATGGTGGATACCCTCATAATATAGCCTTGATCCGTGTCGCCACCGAATGCAACATAAATTCAACGTCTGATCGACCAGGGTGGTCCGTTGCATTGGCAAAGGAGATCGCCTACATCACTCGTCTTGACTTCTTCCTTTGCGGATTTTTCAAGACAATGGTGTACGAATCCACCGGTTAACAGTGCTGAGGTACCCGTTGCACGCATCGTGGCAGCTGCTAGGGGAGTCCGGGGCACGCGTGCTATTGTCTAGAACATCAGATCTTCCATCAGCCATTGATGCTAGGCCGGCATCACGAGTCGGGATTTCGAACACTTTCCTGAGGCCGATCGTTCGTATTTCCTGGTCCCTCCTGACTAAACATAATAAAGATGTATTCTCCCTATGTTCACGTCCTACCTATCTTGTATTTTGTGTCGCCACTATCACACCAGGAAAGATTTTCCGACTGTGCATTGCCATGTGATTTTTCCATCGTGTAGCTGTACTCTTATCTTTCCTTACAGCCTGCAACTACTGTGCTGAAACACACTGTATATATATTCCCTCGAATACAGAGTGGGTATTATACCAACTTTGAATTTTTTGAATGGGTACAACTATCCACTATACCCAAACCATATGCCGGCCCTACCGGTTACCCTTCTCCCTCCTTAACCTGTCCAGAACTTTCCTAGCCTTACCTAATTCAGCAATTGTCCACTGCAATTCCACTATCTTCCTGTCTCTGCTACAAAAGCCTACAAAACCACTGAACAGCCTCACATACTTGCATTGGGGAAAAAAAAAAAACTACAGGACCTGTCACAACAATTGACAGAACCAACAATTCTGCAACAAGTAAGGCATTTTTCACTCGTGATAAAAATAAGAGTAAGACAATAAAATTACGGATAAACCAGAAAACAAATTTACAAAAATTAGATCTATACACAACTGCTTTTAAACAAATTATTAGTGCAAAGTTTCTGAATCAAACGAGCGAAAATCTCCGCTGCTTTCTGGTAATATGTACTAAATAATGAAGGTATACCTTTATGTAAGTAGAGTGTACAGGTATACTCTACTTAAAGTGTTGGAAAGAACAAAAGAAGAATTAAAGGAGATTCTCTGAGGTTACCGCGCCAAAACGTAAACAGAAATATGACTACAGTTCCAGTTTACGATTTTTCCCGTTCTTAGAAATAACATACGAAGGAAAATAAAACATTTAATAGCAAGCTTAAAAAACACACTAATACACGTATATACTGAGCAAGCTGTTCGAAACTAACTGTTACTACAATATAAACACCTTGTCTTTCGAGAGTACAAAAACTAGCACGTCTCGCCCGGAGCAGGGCTGCTAACTCTTCTTCAATAAAACCTCCTGATCCAACTGGAATATTTGTTTACTTGCTAATTTCCTTTTAAACCAAGAATTCACCATGAGAAATGGAACCCTACATTACACAGGACACCTTCTATATTTCTCCTATTGGTTTTTCTTGTATTTCATATTTTATGTAGATAATTTATGCCCTTCTCGACTAATTTCTCTGTCTTAGATTAACTTGCGATTCCAGTGACAAATGAATGGGTTTAAACTGTATCGTAGCGTCTGTGCTGTAATTACGACGTCGTTGGACGTTTGAAATCTGTTTCGTTTTCCTTTCACGGCGTGTTTAGCATATCCCACTCCTTCTGTAGCAAGGAAATGAAATCGGAAGAAAGGAGCTGGCACGCGCCGGCGAAACGCTCGCATTCTTGGCGCTGGCAGTCAAGAGCAGAGAAATGTGCAGCGGGCGCCGCGCCAAGTTTCTACGGTTCATCCAGCACGGCCCGGCGCTCTACGGACACACTCGTGTGGCAGCTCGCAAGACACACTGAGTCTTGCTTTGGGAGTTAGCACGCGCAAGAGCCACAGAACAGGAGCCTTTCTCATATAGGGGCTGGTCAGAAAAATCTGACCTTGACGCGACAATACCTCAGCTGCAGGTATCAGAGACTAACTAATACAACAACAAAACTTGTGTCTACATTAGTCGGTGCCTTCGAAGAGAACCTTTATATTTAAAAAGTTAAAAAAACTGCGTTTACAATAATATCTGTCAAACAACTGCTTCATTTCAAGATCTTATTATTTCTGTGTACACTAGAAATAACTGTGGAAACTTCTGGTTTTACTTTTGATTTATTTTAGAGAGCGATACTAATACTATGGGACGACCAGCCTGCAGCCTTTAACGTACACAATTATATCGAATATATCGATGGTAATGAAATATCCCCTACCCGCTCCCCAAATAAATTCATGTTGGTAGTTTTAGAATTCTTGAAGTAACACTCCGGTTTCAGAATCTGCTGTGAACGAAATGGTTCAAATGGCTCTGAGCACTATGGGACTTAACTTCTTAGGTCATCAGTCCCCTAGAACTTAGAACTACCTAAACCTAACTAACCTAAGGACATCACACACATCCATGCCCGAGGCAGGATTCGAACCTGCGACTGTAGCGGTCGCGCGGTTCCAGACTGTAGCGCCTAGAACCGCTCGGCCACCGCGGCCGGCTGCTGTGAACAACTTTTAACAGTCAGTGAACAGTCTATTGTAATATGAGACAGGTACGTGTAGCTCGAGCGCCGACTGGAATGTTACTTAGTGTTCATGTAAGGCAACGATGACCCTGAAGTGTGGAAGAGATATTCACGTCTACGTTTCTTTCTCAGAAAGCACAGTATTAAGTCATCATTTTCTCAAGAAATAAAATAGCCTCATGGATTCCGCACTGAGAAAAATTCAAATGCCTCTCGTTCTCTCTTTTCCATACATATTTCATTGCTGTTACACATTCCCCGATGAACCATGGACCTAGCCTTTGTTGGGGAGGCCTGCGTGCAACAGCGTCACACATAACCGTACTATAGGTGCAATCACGACGGAGGGGTATCTGTTGAGAGGCCAGACAAACGTGTGGTTCCTCAAGAGGGGCAGCAGCCTCTTCAGTACTTGCAGAGGCAAAACTCTGGATTACTGACTGAACTGGTCTTGTAAGATCAACCAAAACGGCATTGCTGTGCTGGTACGGCGAACGGCTGAAAGCAAGGGGAAACTACAGCCGTAATTTTTCCAGAGGTCATGCAGCTTTAATGTATGGTTAAATGATGAGGGTGTCCTCTTGGGTAAAATATTCCAGAGGTAAAATAGTCCCCCATTCGGAACTCCGCGAGGGGACTTCTCAGGAGAACGTCGTTATCAGGAGAAAGAAAACTGGCGTTCTGCGGATCGGAGCGCGGAATGTCAGATCCCTTAATCGGGCGGGCAGGTTAGAAAATTTAAAAAGGGAAATGGATAGGTTAAAGTTAGATATAGAGGGAGTTAGTGAAGTTCAGTGGCAGGAGAAACAGGACTTCTGCTCAGGTAGATACAGGGTTATAAATACAAAATCAAATAGGGTTAATGCAAGAGTAGGTTTAATAATGAATTAAAAAATAGGAACGCGGATAAGCTACTACGAACAGCATAGTGAACGCGTTATTGTAGCCAAGGTAGACACGAAGTCCACGCCTACAACAATAGAACTAGTTTATATGCCAACTATCTTCGCAGATGATGAAGAGGTTGAAGAAATGCATGATGAGATACAAGAAATTATTCAGAGAGTTAAGGGAGATGAACATTTAATATTCACGGGGGACTGGTATTCGATAGCAGGAAAAGGAAGAGAAGCAAAAGTAGTAGGTGAATATGGAATGGGGGTAAGGATTGCAACAGGAATTCGCCTGGTAGAATTTTGCGCCGAGCCTAACTAAATCATAGCTAACACTTGGTTTAGAAACATGAAAGACGTTTGTATACGTGCAAGAGAGCGGAGACATCAGAAGGTTCCAAATTGATTATATAATGATAAGACCGAGATTAAGGAACCAGGTTTTAAGCTGTAAGATTTTTCCAGGGGCAGATGAGGGCTCTGACTACAATTTATTGGTTATGAACTGCCGATTAAAACTGAAAAAATATAGGAATTTAAGGAGATGGTACCGGGATAAACTGAAAAACCAGTGGTCGTAGAGCGTTTCAGAGAGAGCTTTAGGGAACAGGGGAAAGGAATACAGCTGGAGAGGAATGGGTAGCTTTGAGAGTTGAAATAGTGAAGGCAGCAGAGGATCAAGTTGGTAAAAAGACGAGGGCTAATAGAAATCCTTGAGTAGCAGCAAAGATATTGAATTTAATTGATGAAAGGAATAAAATAAATGCAGTAAACAAAGCAGGCGGGAAGGAATAAAAATGTCTCAAAAATGAGATCGACAGGAGGTGCAAAATGGCTAACTAGGAATGGCTAGACGACAAACGTTAGGATATAGAAGCAAATATCACTTGGGGTAAGATAGGTGGTGCCTACAGCATAATTAAGAGAACCTTTCGAGAAAAGAGAACCTCCTGTATGAATATGAAGAGTCAGACGGAAAACCAATCTTAAGCAAAGAAGGGAAAGCAGAAAGGTGGAAGGAGTATGTAGAGGGTTTATACAGGGGCATGTACTTAGGGACAATATTATGGAAATGGAAGAGGATATAGATGAAGACGAGATGGGAGATATGATACTGCGTGAAGAGTTTGACAGAGCACACTGAAAGACCTAAGTCGAAAAAAGGCCCCGGGAGTAGACAACATTCCGTTAGAACTTCTGATAGCCTTGGGAGAGCCAGCCATGACGAAACTCTTCCATCTAGTGAGCAAGATACACTCCTGGAAATGGAAAAAAGAACACATTGACACCGATGTGTCAGACCCACCATACTTGCTCCGGACACTGCGAGAGGGCTGTACAAGCAGTGATCACACGCACGGCACAGCGGACACACCAGGAACCGCGGTGTTGGCCGTCGAATGGCGCTAGCTGCGCAGCATTTGTGCACCGCCGCCGTCAGTGTCAGCCAGTTTGCCGTGGCATACGGAGCTCCATCGCAGTCTTTAACACTGGTAGCATGCCGCGACAGCGTGGACGTGAACCGTATGTGCAGTTGACGGACTTTGAGCGAGGGCGTATAGTGGGCATGCGGGAGGCCGGGTGGACGTACCGCCGAATTGCTCAACACGTGGGGCGTGAGGTCTCCACAGTACATCGATGTTGTCGCCAGTGGTAGGCGGAAGGTGCACGTGCCCGTCGACCTGGGACCGGACCGCAGCGACGCACGGATGCACGCCAAGACCGTAGGATCCTACGCAGTGCCGTAGGGGACCGCACCGCCACTTCCCAGCAAATTAGGGACACTGTTGCTCCTGGGGTATCGGCGAGGACCATTCGCAACCGTCTCCATGAAGCTGGGCTACGGTCCCGCACACCGTTAGGCCGTCTTCCGCTCACGCCCCAACATCGTGCAGCCCGCCTCCAGTGGTGTCGCGACAGGCGTGAATGGAGGGACGAATGGAGACGTGTCGTCTTCAGCGATGAGAGTCGCTTCTGCCTTGGTGCCAATGATGGTCGTATGCGTGTTTGGCGCCGTGCAGGTGAGCGCCACAATCAGGACTGCATACGACCGAGGCACACAGGGCCAACACCCGGCATCATGGTGTGGGGAGCGATCTCCTACACTGGCTGTACACCACTGGTGATCGTCGAGGGGACACTGAATAGTACACGGTACATCCAAACCGTCATCGAACCCATCGTTCTACCATTCCTAGACCGGCAAGGGAACTTGCTGTTCCAACAGGACAATGCACGTCCGCATGTATCCCGTGCCACCCAACGTGCTCTAGAAGGTGTAAGTCAACTACCCTGGCCAGCAAGATCTCCGGATCTGTCCCCCATTGAGCATGTTCGGGACTGGATGAAGCGTCGTCTCACGCGGTCTGCACGTCCAGCACGAACGCTAGTCCAACTGAGGCGCCAGGTGGAAATGGCATGGCAAGCCGTTCCACAGGACTACATCCAGCATCTCTACGATCGTCTCCATGGGAGAATAGCAGCCTGCATTGCTGCGAAAGGTGGATATACACTGTACTAATGCCGACATTGTGCATGCTCTGTTGCCTGTGTCTATGTGCCTGTGGTTCTGTCAGTGTGATCATGTGATGTATCTGACCCCAGGAATGTGTCAATACAGTTTCCCCTTCCTGGGACAATGAATTCACGGTGTTCTTATTTCAATTTCCAGGAGTGTATATAAGACAGGCGAAATACCATCAAACTTTAAAAAGAATATAATAATTCCAGCTCCAAAGAAAGCACGTGCTGACAGATGTGAGAATTACCGAACTATCAGTTTAATAAGTCATGGTTGCAAAATTCTAACACGAATTCAATACAGACGAATGGAAAAACTGCTAGAAGCCGACCTCGGGGTGGATCAGGTTGCATTCAGTAGAATAGTAGGAACACGCGAGGCAATGCTAACCCTACGACTTATATTAGAACGGAGGTTAAGGAAAGACAAATCTACGTTTATAGCATCTGTAGACTTAGAGAAAGCGTTTGACAATGTTGATAAGAATACTCTCTTTCAAACTGTGAAGGTGACAGGGGAAAATACAGGAAGCGAAAGGCTATTTACAGTTTGTACAGTAACCAGATGGCAGTTGTAAGAGCCGAGAGGCACTAAAGGGAAGCAGTGGTTGAGAAGGGAGTGAGACAGTGTTGTAGCCTATCCCAGATGTTATTCAACCTGTATGTTGAGCAAGCAGTAAAGGAAACAAAAGAAAAACTTGGAGTAGGAATTAAAATCCATGGAGAAGAAATAAAAACCTTGAAGTTTCCCGGTGACACTGTAATTCTGTCAGAGACAGCAAAGAATTTGGAAGAGCAGTTGAACAGAATAGACAGAGTCTTGAAAGGAGTACATAAGATGAACATCAACAAAGGCAAAACGAGGATCATGGAATGTAGTCGTATTAAATCAGGTGAAGCTGATAGAATTAAATTAGGAAATGAGACACTTAAAGAAGTAGATGAGTTTTACTATTCATACAGCAAACTAACTGATGCTGGTATGATATGAAATTTAGACTGGCGATAGCAAGGAAAGCGTTTTTGAAGAAGAGAAATTTGTTAATATCGAGTGTGGATTTAAGTATCAGGAAGTCTCTTCTGAAAGTATTTGTATGGAGTGTAGCCATGTATAGAAGTGGAACATGGACGATAAACAGTTTAGACAAGAAGAGGGTAGAAGCTTTTGAAATATGGTGCTACAGAAGAATGCTGAAAATTAGATGGGTAGATCATGTAACTAATGAATAAATACTGAATAGAACTGTGGAGAAGAAGAATTCGTGGCACAACTTGACTAGAAGAAGGGCTCGGTTGCTAGGACACGTTTGAGGCATGAAGAGACCACCAATTTAGTATTGGAGGGAAGCTTGGAGGGCAAAAATTCTACAGGGAGACCAAGAGATGAATACAACAAGCAGATTCAGAAGGATGTAGGTTGCAGTAGTTACTCGGAGATGAAGAGGCTTGCACAGGGTAGAGTAGCATGGAGAGCCACATCAAACCGGTCTTTGGACTGAAGACCACAACAGCGACAACACACATTCGCCAGTTGTTCTCTTTATTTTTACTGCCAAAAATAAATAATACTCGACAAGAATACATCAAAATGGTTCAAATGGCTCTAAGCACTATGGGATTTAACATCTGAGGTCATCAGTTCCCTAGACTTAGAACTACTTAAACCTAACTAACCTAAGGACATCACACACATCCATGCCCGAGGCAGTATTCGAACGTGCGACAGCAGCAGCCGCGTGATTCCGGACTGAAGCACCTAGAATCGCTCGACGACAGCGGCCGGCAAGAATACATCACGCAGGGACTATGGACATCAGTTTGACTTATTTTACAAAACATATGCCTCAACAGTACTTTTGGTTGCTCGTGTTGCACTCTTGTTTCTGAGTCAAGGCAGACAGCAATGTGTGCCAACAAATTGTTTTGTTAAAATTACGGTGAAACAGATGTCCATAGCTCCTTCTTTATGTGCTGTTTGTCCAGCATTACTTATCTTTTGCGGTAAAATGAAGAGAAACCCGTTGATGATAATCCAACAACGATAGATATGTGGGAAATGCTGAACGAGAAGAAATTGTGTTTTGTTGAGCAAGGAATCTCTAAATGTGTTACTCGTATATTCGTGAATAGAAAACAAACAAATATCGCTATAGATTGAAAAGTTACATGTTTCATTAACTTCCATATTTCAATCGATTATTTATGTATGTAGTGTCCCACATGATAAACTTTTAGCTGTTGGTTTCTTCAACACAAAAACTTAAGATTGTAGTTAGGTTTTGTTTACAAGAAACTACAGTTTTTAGGCTTTAAAGCCCCAGGAGATGATTGGATGAGGACACACAGTGTGTTGAAGTCTATTCTAGTAGGGAAAAAAGCAACAGCCAGCAGCATTACATTATGACGTTTGCATAATCTGATACGCAACAGCATGTAACGGAAGCAGAGAAATAAGTGCAATGGAGACAGGATAACTATATATCTATCGGATCAAAATTATAGCTGAGCAGCCATGCACCATAAATCAGAAACAATTTCAGTAAGAGTTTTAATTTTATCGGGATAGAATTAAAAATCATCTCTTATTTCATCTAGCACTGCTTTCTCAGAATCATAAAGATCGTGTGACTAACTTTAGTCTTGTGTTCAATGTGCCTTAGGATCATAGGTCATCGGCTGTGACATCGTGTACCATCGGTCGAATTCCCTTTGCAGGAAAAAAATCTAAGTTTGAGATTCTCGACAGGTTTGTGTGTTTTATCGGTAGTCAGTGCATTAAGTTTTTCTCCGTGTCCGATAAGGCTGTTGCCGGCAGTGCGCTGAACCCAAATCTCGTTTCCTCGGCTCGATCGGAAGACGGACGTGCACCCCACTGCACTTTCTCTGGACACTGAGCTTCCCGCTTTGAGCTTCACCTGTTGTTTGGCCAATGTAGGTTAACGCTTGGCCCAGTTTCATTTCTGGCGTATGCTACAGTTAGAGCGTTTCAGATTGCTGGCGGCACTGAACTGTGGGGAAACGCACCATGTCTTCCGGAAGTCGCGACAAGTAGAAATACGCTCCAGGGGTAACAGTTCGTGTGCATCCCTAGAAGTATAGTCAAGCATAGCCCTCCTACTGGCGACGACTATGTTACGTTAAACACTGGCAAGTTCATTGGGCCTGGACTAGAGAGTGTTTGCAAGGCCTTGCGGCAAACACGTACATTTTGAAGGGGAATTCGAAATAGGTGAGCGGCAGGCAATAATGACCGTTACTACGAAGCTTGTTTAGAAATGAAGTTCTAGATAATGATGTTAGCGATGCGAGTGACTGGACTGACGGCTCACGCTGTTGATACTGGAGGAAGCGACGCAGTGAGACGCAGCTGACGCAATGATCCAAGCCCACGATGCTCTTCAGTATACCGTGACGCAACAGACGCACATGACATATTTCGCGCCTTTGAAACGTAATGGGATGCTGTTGACGTTGATTCGTGGATAACAGCAGTGATCACCAAAAAAATATTCAGTACACACATCTGCTTATGAACGGTTATCTGGCCGAGTAATAAATTTGAGTTGAAAGTCATTACACGATAATGGTTTTATAGAAAAATAAATTATTAAGTCCACTTCAAAGTCTATTACCTGGAATAAAGTCCAAAGGATGGTGAACTAATTTGGAAATTTTGCTTGACACTTGCTAGCTTCTCCTTCTTTCCGTAACCCGAGATGCCACCGTTATTCGTCGAGAATGTGGATAGCTGAATATGTTGTAGGCCATTGTTAACGTCTACAGTATGATAGCCATTTAGCGGAGAGAGTCGTCTTGTAGCTTAACAAAGTTGTTAGCTGGCCATGTCTGAATTCCACCTGTACCAGAACTGCCTTTATTACCATTATTATAATTATTATTATTATTACTGTTTAGCCTTCAATTCCGCTATCACTTGTGATAACCATGTCTCATTACATGCACTTTGGAAATCAAAAATCTTTCATTATAAATTCTATAGAAATCGTAATACACGCATCAAAATGTAGCAGACTAGTGGCCCACATGTGGCATAAAATGAAAGCAACTCAAAAATGACTAAAACTTTTTCATTAACTGGCGTGTACCGTTCATCTTTCTCTCCCTCTCTCTTTACTACAATACTACAATAAGTGATACGAGCAGTGACAATTTAGTCTCACAAGCGCCTTCTAATCAAATTGCCTGCGTGTGAAGTGTCGCCTGAGTTATGTCACTGTATTCATGATTTCCTGTTATGAAGAACACAATTGAAGAGCCCACACAAGAAACGAGGTAAGTCACATTTTGTCCAATTTTCACGATCGGAAATTTAAGCTTCCAAGATTACAAAAAAATACTCCAGTCGAGTGTGCCCTTTGTAAAAATGACGCCAAATTTAATGCTTGCAGTAAATTAGCAAAAATTAACAGTTAAGATTATGTGATAAGGAACGCAAAAAACTTAGAGAAAGTGCGTTTTTGCCACGGAAAGAACGTGGTAACTCAATGATTTTCCGGTAGACTTTCCTCCCTTCTTTGTGTTGTTTAACTTCGGTAGTTTCTTTTTGTTGGGCTAAGATTTTGGTTCGTTATGTGTTAGATTGGAATAGAAATTTCTTGCGTCTTAACCACAAACTCCTTGAAGGCTGCATATTTTTCATAAGATACTGGCAGAAAAACTGAATATAAACCCCGACAATTAGTTACTTACAAAAAAAAATCTTGATTTACACTGCAAAAGGTTTCATTTTACAAAAAGTGATCTAACACATGAGCCATTGCACCAAGGTCCCCGCAAACATTACTCATTCTGCCATAACTTTTCCCCTTTTTAACTGGCTGATTAACAGATGGCTTCTCACCTTCATCTTGTAATTATCCACACATTTTAAAGATCCTAACTATCACACTTCAAACTAAACACCATAAGGCAAGAACACAGTGTAACGAACTAAACCGATAACGTTTGTAGTCGCAACCCAGCTGATCTAACAGGTGTAATGTAAGCAGTGGAAGCAAGCACTGGACTTACCCCACTCTTTCTGTGAGAAGATCAACTTAGAAGGTTCTTTCCGTTGCCTCCAAAAGTGAAACGCTTTGTATCTCAGTGAGACGACACATTATTCCAAAATCATTTCAGCTACTGACTATCAGAATGTGCCGTAAACTCATTTCGCAATTAAATGGACTTAGCCTGTTTTTTGTGGTGTCATCAATTAGTAGTAACTGACAGGAAGTCATCCACTGAAACATAAGTGATATCTGGCGTTTCCCAACTAACTGTTACAGATCTTCCGCTGTTTCTAATCCATATAACAATTTTGGAGACATTGTGAACAGCTCTGTTACATTGTTTTCAGAGGATGCTGTCGTTTAATTCTAATAAAGATATCAGAAGAACATTACAAATTACAGAATGATTTAGACAAGATATCTGCATGGTGATGAAAGTTACAAAATAAAGTACGTCAGATCCTCCATGTAAGCAGTAAGAAGAATCAGTACTTTTTTTTTTTTAACTTGGCCTGTATGCCTCACAGTCATCTGTCAGTATTTTGGGATTTTACAAAAGAATGTTTTACTTATATAAAAATTACATAATTAGTTTTAAGATTAATATATTCATTTAATGAAGAAATTATGGTACAGTATTTGGTAATGGTTGGTGAGATATGATTAACTGTTGTACAGAATGGATCTGCTGCTTTGCTTATAGTTTAAGTCAAGAATCGATAGTTCTAAAAATTGCCATGCTTATCTTTGCTTAGTTTTCGTCTTTGGGATCGACTACATACTAGAAAAATGGGCCTATAACCAGAAACATAGATCGCACGGTAGTAATAAAGACTAAGAGAGTGTTTTGTTTAGTTAATACAGTTTAGGTGTTCATTTTTCCCACTGCTATTCGAGAGTGGAATAGTCGGGGAGTAGTCTGAAAGTGGCCCTGTAAACCATCTGATAGGGACTTAATTGTGAATTGCAAAGTAGATGTTTGTACGTATGTAGGTGCTTTGCCAGAGGTAATGCAACAGTTCATAACTTTTTTCACAGTTGTTTCACAAATTGCTTATTTTTGGGCCTAGGTTTCGGTTTATTATCCCATTGTCTAGCATTACTGGTAGATATTATTCTGTATGCTTATACAAATATAAACAAAGCTAAAGATTTACTGTCGTCGTTGAAATTAATTGCTGGGAGTAAATTCTATGCTTTTGTTACGTAAACCATAAGCATGGAGGTAAAAAAAAAGAAGAGATGTCATAGATTTGAAGCCGACGCCCGCTATCTTAAGCAGCCCAAAACGCTAGGTTCATCGTATTCATACCTCCATGGCTCACCGCGGAGATACTTCCGTGTGAAGTAACTCTGGCGTGCCGAGCCCAGTTTCGACTGTGTTGGGTGCTTTGATTGTATGAAGACGTATTTGTTTCCCCAAATACGTCAGCTTGCGTTGTTTACTAATGCACTAATCAACCTGATCGTAGTCTAAAGTTTAAACGAATCACATTTCATTCATAAGTGGAGCTATCAAGCATATTTTCTTTCGTATGCATCAATTACGGTTGCACTGTTTTCTTTTATCGTAGTGGTTTTACTTCTTTCATTTGAATTTGGATTTGCCTTACTTTACTCAGTGTCCGTTCTTTCTCTCCTTTCCTGTGTTTTCCTTTGCCTCCCAAAACGCAAACGTTCCGACGTCCGAGGCACACTGTACCAACGGTCTCGTTTACAAGAAACAAAACACGGCTACGTAACCGCGCTGGTTGTTGGGACAGCGTCTCATGCCCTAAGTTCCTCTCATAGATAATTATAACTCGTTGTTCGCGTTTCCTCCCCCCGTGTGACGGTAAGTGTTGTGTGTATGATGCTATGAATGTGTCTGTGTGCTTTGATTCCTTTCTGAAGAAGGCTTCAGCTGAAAACTTTTCCTCGTGCGTATCTGCTGCTCGGCATGCAAATAGCCGTCTATCCATTTCACAGTATAGTTATTCCCTCACGAAGTTTGTTGTAAATAATCCACTTCACTTCAGCAGGAACAATGTTGGACATAATTACAGAACCAGAAGAAAAAAAGACATTCAATACCCCACATTAAGGTTGTTTGTAGCACAAACAGGGGCTCATAACGCTGCAACCAAAAGTTTAGATCACTAACCCATTGACATAAAATGCTTGACAGACAGCAAAGTAAAATTTGAAATTAAACTGAATACTTTTTCTTTGGCAATTCGACCTATTCCGCAGAAGATCTCACTGCAATGTGTAAATGGTGACGGGTAGGAATTATTGACTAACATCTCTCTGTCTTTAATTAAAAAACGTAGAAACTAATAATGATCAGCGTGGAGGCATATTTACAAAAAAAATCGATGTCAGTATATAATGTCTCGTCCCACATTATTACGATTTATGCTACATGGAACATGAAACTAACTAAGTAACCTAAGTAAATAACTAACTGTTGGTATAGCACAAAACGTGGTATACAGACTTGTATACTTTGAGAGCTTCAAAATGAAATTCAAAAGTAAACTGAAACGGATGATCGAACTTGATGTACATTCCAATTGTGCTATGTTTGGTTACTCCTGAAAAACTAACAGAGTTACTGGCGATAAATTTTCTGGGAAAAGAATCAAATTAGCTACTGTTGGAAAGGTAGGCCTACATCTTACACAGATTATCAAATCATTACAAAAAAAAAAATTACTTACATACACATTAAAGCAAAATGTCCATTTAAGGGGTCTTATGCGTTTGAGAGCATTCCCTTGATCACATTTATAGCAGTCCACTAAGCTGGAAGATGTTCAAAAAATTATATCCTTTATTTTCTTTGTAAATTGCTATTAATGTCCATAAACTGAATGACGCATCATAGACAAGATTTGAAAGTGAGAAGATGTGTACTACAGTGAAACTAATGCACGGACAATCTAATAAAACAGAAACTCTATTCTGCATGGAGGTATATCCCTAAGCAGTTCTGTTTCTTTGACATTTCAATAATCGTTCACTTTGTTGACATGCAACAAGATACAATAGTATCCCTTACTTCTTTCCTTCTAGCACACGTTTATGAGCTAATAAAGAACACGTAGGTAAGTTTTTGCAAACATGAACATTAAAAATGTTGTGCATACGAGTTGAAAGCTGAAAGTATTACTTAAAACAAGCATTAGTTTCGGATTTCCAGCTTTATTTGCTATCGATACAAATACAGTAAAAGACGAATAAAATGCATTAGGAAAGCATCCCTTTCACGTCACAGCCTTCTCTTCTTGGTTATTCGTAATGCACGAACAAAGCAAGTTACATTAACGAGGTCAAATGTGTCATATTAGTAGAGCAAATACGCATTCAAGAGCAGAAAGACGTTCGAAATTGTCTTCCTTCATGTTATTCATGTTAGTCCTCCAAGCACTGTAATTTTTAGTATTTGAAACAGCGATTACATGCACGCGACAGAAATAAAGAACTATTGTAAACAATAGTCTGATAATGTTTTCGGCTACTTAAAATGGCAGCAGGCCCCTCCAACTCTTGCTTCAAAACAACGTGCGGCGTAAGTGTATAGTGTCATCCCCTTCTTCTTTTACCTCGATGACTATACAGGTAACGCTCACCTCACAAGATTTTCCGCAAACGTGACGTCATTTTTACGTCACACGCAATAGCGACAACTGCAGGAATCGCTGGCGACTTTGTGACAAGGAAGTCGTTTCATTCACAGCAATTTAACCTGTCCTTTTAGGTTCCAGCCTAAACACACAATCGCAAAACGCCAAATATTTATTTGATCTTTTATTCTCTAATCAGTCGGAAATGAAAATAGCATGGAATATTGCAGAATATACTTGTATTACGTTCAGGTCATAAAGACCAAACGGGACCGACCGGCCGCCGTGTCATCCTCAGCCAACAGGCGTCAGCAGTTGCGGATATGGAGGGGCATGTGGTCAGCACTCCGCTCTCCAGGCCGTATGTCAGTTTTCGAAACCGTAGCCGCTACTTCTCAATCAGGTAGTTCCTCAGTTTGCATCACAAGGGCTGAGTGCACCCCGCTTGCCAACAGTGTTCAGCAGACGGGATGGTCACCCATCCAAGTGCTAGCCCAGCCCGACAGCACCTAACTTCTGTGATCTGACGGGAACCGGTGTTACCACTGCGGCAAGGCAGTTGGCAGTGTCTCTTGTAGGCTTATATAACTGATGCTTTGTTAACTGGCAATTAATGATAATGGTAACTTGTTTGCGATAAATATGCAATGCAAAACATCTGAATATGTCGAAATCAATATGGCGTCTGCCATCTGGATTGTCTACATTGCGCGTGACGTCAAAATGATGGCACGCTTGCAGAAAATCGAGTGAGATGAGGATTCTCCTTAACCGCGTGGTGGGGGAAAACTTTTGCTATTGCAGGAATTACGAGTCTTTATGCAGTAGGCTGCAAATTTATGGCCCCAAAGCGACTATAAATACTCACATGTTGCGAGTAATAGAGGGTTTTCGTTCAAATGGTTCAAATGACTCTGAGCACTATGGGACTTAACATCGGAGGTGATCAGTCCCCTAGAACTTAGAACTACTTAAACCTAACTAAACTGAGGACATCACACACATCCATGCCCGAGGCAGGATTGGAACCTGCGACCGTAGCGGTCGCGCGGTTGCAGACTGAAGCGCCTAGAACCGCTCGGCAGAGGATTTTTGTGTTAGGCATTCTTTTGATTGACAGTTCACCCGAATCAAAACTGTATGAACTACGTGGTTATAGAACTTGAGCGCTCGTGAACGAGAGGTTGCGATGCTTGTTAGTTACATCCAGTCTGTTCAGACCATTAACTACAAGAGCTGCCACAAACTTCACGACTATCCCTCGTATAACGTTTGTCAAACATGTCTATTACGAATTCTGCTTTCACTTCTGATAAACTCTACTTTTAGTACCGTAATGCCGATACTATTTTCCGAGAGTGTGTAAGACGGGGGTCTCCCACATCTTGACTCTCACCGTTCGGTACTGGGCGGGGCGACGTGACGTCACGTTGTGGTTCTGTCTAGTTCAAACACGCCACCATTCGACGGTGCCGCTCAGTTCGATTGACATGCAGTGTGACTCGGCCTTTTTGCGGCCGAGGAAGCAGGCGTGGTGCCGCGAGGACGTTTACCCGGCCCGCGGACCGGTGGCTAGCCGTGGATCGCCGGACGCGGACGCTCGGCTATTCGCTAACGGAGCGCAGGCCGGGCAGGGCCACGAATTCCTTTCCCCGCGCGGCGCCCCGCAGGTGCCGTTCCGCGGGCGCGTGTGGCCCACTGCCAGCCGAGCCGAGCCGTGCCCGCTGCCCCCACCTACCTGCCGCGGCCGCCAGCTGGGCAGCGGGGCTGGGGGCGCCGCACCGCCCTACTGTAGCAGTGTCAGCTCCCCTCCAGGTCACTCACACCGAACCACGCCGAGCACAGGTCAACACATTCCAATCTGGGAGGAGCACTCAGGCCACAGAACATTGGTCGCGTCCCGGCACAGCCTCACTATACCAGAATGAAGTAAGTGCGAACTGGGTAGCGCAGTCGGGACGTTAACGACAATGGGTTAGTTATAAGTTGCTGTCAACCTTTATATCGGAGATGAGAGGGATAGAATCTCCTTGGTTTGAAGCAAATAAGTTTCCTGAAAATAGGTTACATAATTGCAATAGGCAGAAAAGATTGGTTAGTTTCTATCAAGTTTATTCTCGCACATAGTTAAGTGAGGTGTTGGACCACAAACCCCTTAGTAAGATTCAGTCTATTTATTCGGACTTGCTACTTCAAAGCTAACTGCCGGTACATATAAGAAACAACTACAAAGCAATCACTTGTTCTTGGTTAGCACTGAAGTCTCTCTAAGTAATTGAGACAAAGTCTGACAGCCTCTGTTCAACACTATTCCAATGAAACTCTAAAAATCCTACTTGACCTGCAGTTCCTGAGTGTCCACCAGAGTCTATCACCGTCTTCCCGCAGTTGAAGTCTTTTTATCAGCTGTATCGGCTGCGATGAGCCTACTCGGCCCCACCGGCGTCTCCCTGCGGAATCTCCAAACTCCTGGCACTGGCTCTGAATCTGCATCTGAATCTCTGCTTCTAGCTATTCCGCTGCCTGGCCTTTTATTTCGTTTCTCATGTACTTGGGTGCACACGAGTTGTTTCACACGACCCTTTCGTTTCTAAGTGATTGGATTGCACAAGAATGTCTATGGTTCCACATGACATTCTCGTTTCTAATTGGTCAGCTTGCACAAAAATTCCTTTGGTTCCACACGACACTTTCGTTTCTAGCTGCACAAACCTTAATTTCGTTCCTCATGAGTCTTTTTCGCACGTGACTGACACTCTCTCTTGTTGTATTATCGCCCTGGTGTTTGCGTCTTCCATTGCGCAACTTTGATTCATGCTGCTTCCTCTGGCAGGATGTCAAACACTAAGTTATTTGATCAACAAGCCGTACTTGGCAGCCTCCGCCGTTTATCTTGTCCCTACGTCCTGGTGGACTATTTCTTAATGTCGGCTGGCTGTTTGCCTATGGAGCCTGGACTCTTATTATGGTCACAAAAGCAAGAAGAAAAATTAAAATTTTCTACAGTCACAACACATTTCCTCTCTCAACCAAGTACTATCCCTTCATCCTCCTACTCCTCCTCCCTCTCAATCCAATTTACGCTGCCTTACAAAAGGAGAGAAGCACCCATAAGACACGGTCACATTTCAATGTAACTTCGTACATGCACACACCATCGCCCGGTATGGAAGTAATTAAATTTGCAATTCTCTGCGACAGGTAGAACTGTAACACTACAACCCAGTGCCTCATGTATTTTTCGGCTATTTGATTTCTCGAGTTTATAATCGTTTTTGTAAATATATGGATTAATGAATTCTGTGTGTTATTAGAGTTTATGAAAAAGTAATGTATGTTGATAGAATATGTTGAAGTATTAATGTCAACTCATTGTGGTAAACACGCTGGGCATGTCAGGGAAGTTTTCTTGTATAAGTAGTAGTAGTAGTAGTAGTAATAGTAGTAGCTTTATTCATCCGTAGATCTCTTTTTACAAGGATATAGAACATGTCAAAGTATTTACAAATTTAGATTAGAGTAGAACACTTGCCCACGAAAGGCAAAGGTCCAGAGTTCGAGTCCCGGTCCGGCACACAGTTTTAATCTGCCAAGAAGTTTCATATTAGCGCACACTCCGCTGCAGAGTGAAAATCTCATTCTGGAAACATCCCCCAGGCTGTGGCTAAGCCATGTCTCCGCAATATCCTTTCTTTCAGGAGTGCTAGTTCTGCAGGTTCGCAGGAGAGCTTCTGTAAAGTTTGGAAGGAAGGTAGGAGACGAGGTATTGGCAGAAGTAAAGCTGTGAGGACGGGGCGTGAGTTGTGCTTGGGTAGCTCAGTTGGTAGAGCACTTGCCCGCGAAAGGCAAAGGACCCTGGTTCGAGTCTCGATCCGGGACACAGTTTTAATCTGCCAGAAAGTTTCATATCAGCGCACACTCCGCTGCAGAGTGAAAATGTCATTCTGGAAATTTAGATCAATTTAAAATAAGCTAATACGTATACACACATATTTACAGACTTCTGGTTAAAGACAATCATTAGATTTACTCCTGATATACAGTACTTTTTTTACAAATAACTTATTAAATAACGTAATGCCACATTGTTCACGGATATCTGCACACACTATACACACATTGTTTCATACACTTCATCCACTACACACACACACACACACACACACACACACACACACTGGTGATCTCTGGGCCATTTTCTGTACCGCAACTTCCCATTTGCTATCCTGAAAAACTGAGTCAGCATCCCTCCATAATGAGTGAGATGTTGAGCTCAGAAAGAGGAAGAGGTGTTAGTATTGTGCCATGCATAGCTTAGGGGTAAGTATTTCTAGAAAGGAAAAAAAAAAAAAACATAAAGTGAAGGTGTTATGTGGAATGTTGAATATTTTATAATCATTATTATTATTACTTATTTGTATAACTTTTTATCAAACCTCTACTCTGTTTTAGCTAAATAATCCTTCAATGTATAAAATGTATTGCATAACAGGTACTTTTTAGCTGCCTTTTTAAATAAGTGTATAATCGCAGAGAATGAAACGTGCTACAATACATCGTCTGGCCGGCTGGTGTGACCAAGCGGTTCTAGGCACTACAGTCTGGAACTGCGCGACCGCTACGGTCGCAGGTTCGAATCATGCCTCGGGCATGGGTGTGTGTGATGTCCTTAGGTTAGTTAGGTTTAAGTAGTTCTAAGTTCTACGGAACTGATGACCTCAGAAGTTAAGTCCCATAGTGCTCAGAGCCATTTGAACCATTTTGAAACTTCATGGACCCAAGCCGTTACCCATTAGCAGTGTGCTATCCTTTCATCATAAATCCCGAGAAAATCGCAAATGAAAAAAATAGTCAAAAGAAGACGAATCTAATTAAATTTACAGTTCATTTTCAATCGAGTGACTATTGTAATTAA